>NC_059137.1:42937383-47737383 GCF_020740605.2 Lemur catta
GCTACGGAAAAATACCAAATAGTTCTCCACCTAGCGGTTCTTTCAAAAGTTGTGCCACACACCTCTTGGAAAGATCCAGTTACTCTGGCCTAGGCTTCGATTGGTCTGGAGAAGGAATCGCCGTTCCTAGCTGATGAATCAAATGATTCTGAAAGGAACGGTGAAAAGTGCGGATCCTGTTTCAGTCTTTAGACTGAAACAGGATCCGCACTATTCACCTGTCCCACGAAGGCGCACTTCTCATGTCTGGCGCTAGTCCAACAAACCCAGGACTGACAGAGGCCCTGCACTTGCCACCCCAGAAAAATATCTCATCTCCAAAGAAGGATTCTTATGCTAACGGATGTAAAGGGCTCCCGTTCTTGAAACGGTGGTGAAAGGATGGTGAAATAATGCTGAAAACAATCCTATCTTCCAAGGCTCCGGTGCCAGGTTTGGGAAACACCAAGTTCCCTGGGCCTCAACAGAGGGTTCTCTGTGAAAAGCATCATAGGCTTCAGGATGCAGAGACCGACCTCATGACTATTACGGTGCAAAACGCTATGGAAATGTCCAATACTTACCAGCATACTGGTGATTTCAGAAGGGTCAGGATGAAATCTGAAGCACGATCCACACTTTTCCCACCTCAGGCAAATATGCACTTACCAACTCTGGAGGTAAACAAATCAAAGGCAGGGCTGACAGAAGCCCCGCACTTACACCCCACCCAGAAATCTCAACTACCAGGCAGGATTCTTATGCTAATGCGAGAAACCTGCTCGGGTTCTGAAAATCATGGTGAAACCACAGTGGAACACTACTTAAAAGAACACTTTCTTTGTAGTCTCTAGGACCAACTATTGGAAATGCCAAGTTTACTGGGCCTCAGCCTGCTTTCGTCTGTGAAAACTCTCGTATGCTTAAGGATGGAGAGACCAATTTAGGACAATTAGGGTGAAAAGTGCTACGGAAAAATACCAAATAGTTCTCCACCTAGCGGTTCTTTCAAAAGTTGTGCCACACACCTCTTAGAAACATCCAGTTACATTGGCCTAGCCTTCGATTGCTCTGGAGAAGGAATCACCGTTCCTAGCTGATGAATCAAATGATTCTGAAAGGAACGGTGAAAAGTGCGGATCCTGTTTCAGTCTTTAGACTGAAACAGGATCCGCACTATTCACCTGTCGCACAGAGGCGCACTTCTCCTGTCTGGCGCTACTCCAACAAACCCAGGATTGACAGAGGCCCTGCACTTGCCACCCGAGAAAAATATCTCATCTCCAAAGAAGGATTCTTACGTTAATGGTTGAAAAGGGCTCCCGTTCTTGAAACGGTGGTGACACGATGGTGAAATAATACTGAAAACAATCCTATCTTCCAAGGCTGCGGTGCCAGGTATGGGAAATACCAGGTTCCCTGGGCCTCAGCAGAGGGTTCTCTGCTAAAAGCGTCATAGGCTTCAGGTTGCAGAGACGGACCTCATGACTATTACGGTGCAAAACGCTATGGAAATGGCAAATAATTGCCGGCATACTGGTGAATTCAAGAGGGTCAGGATGAAATCTGAAGCAGGATCTACACTTTTCCCACCTCAGGCAAATATGCACTTACCAACTCTGGAGGTAAAGCAATCAAAGGCAGGGATGACAGAAGCCCCGCACTTACACCCCACCCAGAAATCTCAACTACCAGGCAGGATTCTTATGCTAATGCGAGAAACTTGCTCGGGTTCTGAAAATCATGGTGAAACCACAGTGGAATCATACTTAAAAGAACACTTTCCTTGTAGTCTCTAGGACCACCTACTGGAAATGCCAAGTTTACTGGGCCTCAGCCTGCTTTCGTCTGTGAAAACTCTTGTATGCTTCAGGAGGCAGAGACCAACATTAGGACAATTACGGTGAAAAGTGCTACGGAAAAATACCAAATAGTTCTCCACCTAGCGGTTCTTTCAAAAGTTGTGCCACACACCTCTTGGAAAGATCCAGTTACTCTGGCCTAGGCTTCGATTGGTCTGGAGAAGGAATCGCCGTTCCTAGCTGATGAATCAAATGATTCTGAAAGGAACGGTGAAAAGTGCGGATCCTGTTTCAGTCTTTAGACTGAAACAGGATCCGCACTATTCACCTGTCCCACGAAGGCGCACTTCTCATGTCTGGCGCTAGTCCAACAAACCCAGGACTGACAGAGGCCCTGCACTGGCCACCCCAGAAAAATATCTCATCTCCAAAGAAGGATTCTTACGTTAATGGTTGAAAAGGGCTCCCGTTCTTGAAATGGTGGTGACACGATGGTGAAATAATACTGAAAACAATCCTATCTTCCAAGGCTGCGGTGCCAGGTATGGGAAATACCAGGTTCCCTGGGCCTCAGCAGAGGGTTCTCTGCTAAAAGCGTCATAGGCTTCAGGTTGCAGAGACGGACCTCATGACTATTACGGTGCAAAACGCTATGGAAATGGCAAATAATTGCCGGCATACTGGTGAATTCAAGAGGGTCAGGATGAAATCTGAAGCAGGATCTACACTTTTCCCACCTCAGGCAAATATGCACTTACCAACTCTGGAGGTAAAGAAATCAAAGGCAGGGATGACAGAAGCCCAGCACTTATGCCCCACCCAGAAATCTCAACTACCAGGCAGGATTCTTATGCTAATGCGAGAAACCTGCTCGGGTTCTGAAAATCATGGTGAAACCACAGTGGAATAATACTTAAAAGAACACTTTCCTTGTAGTCTCTAGGACCACCTACTGGAAATGCCAAGTTTACTGGGCCTCAGCCTGCTTTCGTCTGTGAAAACTCTTGTATGCTTCAGGAGGCAGAGACCAACATTAGGACAATTACGGTGAAAAGTGCTACGGAAAAATACCAAATAGTTCTCCACCTAGCGGTTCTTTCAAAAGTTGTGCCACACACCTCTTGGAAAGATCCAGTTACTCTGGCCTAGGCTTCGATTGGTCTGGAGAAGGAATCGCCGTTCCTAGCTGATGAATCAAATGATTCTGAAAGGAACGGTGAAAAGTGCGGATCCTGTTTCAGTCTTTAGACTGAAACAGGATCCGCACTATTCACCTGTCCCACGAAGGCGCACTTCTCATGTCTGGCGCTAGTCCAACAAACCCAGGACTGACAGAGGCCCTGCACTTGCCACCCCAGAAAAATATCTCATCTCCAAAGAAGGATTCTTATGCTAACGGATGTAAAGGGCTCCCGTTCTTGAAACGGTGGTGAAAGGATGGTGAAATAATGCTGAAAACAATCCTATCTTCCAAGGCTCCGGTGCCAGGTTTGGGAAACACCAAGTTCCCTGGGCCTCAACAGAGGGTTCTCTGTGAAAAGCATCATAGGCTTCAGGATGCAGAGACCGACCTCATGACTATTACGGTGCAAAACGCTATGGAAATGTCCAATACTTACCAGCATACTGGTGATTTCAGAAGGGTCAGGATGAAATCTGAAGCACGATCCACACTTTTCCCACCTCAGGCAAATATGCACTTACCAACTCTGGAGGTAAACAAATCAAAGGCAGGGCTGACAGAAGCCCCGCACTTACACCCCACCCAGAAATCTCAACTACCAGGCAGGATTCTTATGCTAATGCGAGAAACCTGCTCGGGTTCTGAAAATCATGGTGAAACCACAGTGGAACACTACTTAAAAGAACACTTTCTTTGTAGTCTCTAGGACCAACTATTGGAAATGCCAAGTTTACTGGGCCTCAGCCTGCTTTCGTCTGTGAAAACTCTCGTATGCTTAAGGATGGAGAGACCAATTTAGGACAATTAGGGTGAAAAGTGCTACGGAAAAATACCAAATAGTTCTCCACCTAGCGGTTCTTTCAAAAGTTGTGCCACACACCTCTTAGAAACATCGAGTTACATTGGCCTAGCCTTTGATTGCTCTGGAGAAGGAATCACCGTTCCTAGCTGATGAATCAAATGATTCTGAAAGGAACGGTGAAAAGTGCGGATCCTGTTTCAGTCTTTAGACTGAAACAGGATCCGCACTATTCACCTGTCCCACAGAGGCGCACTTCTCATGTCTGGCGCTACTCCAACAAACCCAGGATTGACAGAGGCCCTGCACTTGCCACCCGAGAAAAATATCTCATCTCCAAAGAAGGATTCTTACGTTAATGGTTGAAAAGGGCTCCCGTTCTTGAAACGGTGGTGACACGATGGTGAAATAATACTGAAAACAATCCTATCTTCCAAGGCTGCGGTGCCAGGTATGGGAAATACCAGGTTCCCTGGGCCTCAGCAGAGGGTTCTCTGCTAAAAGCGTCATAGGCTTCAGGTTGCAGAGACGGACCTCATGACTATTACGGTGCAAAACGCTATGGAAATGGCAAATAATTGCCGGCATACTGGTGAATTCAAGAGGGTCAGGATGAAATCTGAAGCACGATCTACACTTTTCCCACCTCAGGCAAATATGCACTTACCAACTCTGGAGGTAAAGAAATCAAAGGCAGGGATGACAGAAGCCCCGCACTTACGCCCCACCCAGAAATCTCAACTACCAGGCAGGATTCTTATGCTAATGCGAGAAACCTGCTCGGGTTCTGAAAATCATGGTGAAACCACAGTGGAATAATACTTAAAAGAACACTTTCCTTGTAGTCTCTAGGACCACCTACTGGAAATGCCAAGTTTACTGGGCCTCAGCCTGCTTTCGTCTGTGAAAACTCTTGTATGCTTCAGGAGGCAGAGACCAACATTAGGACAATTACGGTGAAAAGTGCTACGGAAAAATACCAAATAGTTCTCCACCTAGCGGTTCTTTCAAAAGTTGTGCCACACACCTCTTGGAAAGATCCAGTTACTCTGGCCTAGGCTTCGATTGGTCTGGAGAAGGAATCGCCCTTCCTAGCTGATGAATCAAATGATTCTGAAAGGAACGGTGAAAAGTGCGGATCCTGTTTCAGTCTTTAGACTGAAACAGGATCCGCACTATTCACCTGCCCCACGAAGGCGCACTTCTCATGTCTGGCGCTAGTCCAACAAACCCAGGACTGACAGAGGCCCTGCACTTGCCACCCCAGAAAAATATCTCATCTCCAAAGAAGGATTCTTATGCTAACGGATGTAAAGGGCTCCCGTTCTTGAAACGGTGGTGAAAGGATGGTGAAATAATGCTGAAAACAATCCTATCTTCCAAGGCTCCGGTGCCAGGTTTGGGAAACACCAAGTTCCCTGGGCCTCAACAGAGGGTTCTCTGTGAAAAGCATCATAGGCTTCAGGATGCAGAGACCGACCTCATGACTATTACGGTGCAAAACGCTATGGAAATGTCCAATACTTACCAGCATACTGGTGATTTCAGAAGGGTCAGGATGAAATCTGAAGCACGATCCACACTTTTCCCACCTCAGGCAAATATGCACTTACCAACTCTGGAGGTAAACAAATCAAAGGCAGGGCTGACAGAAGCCCCGCACTTACACCCCACCCAGAAATCTCAACTACCAGGCAGGATTCTTATGCTAATGCGAGAAACCTGCTCGGGTTCTGAAAATCATGGTGAAACCACAGTGGAACACTACTTAAAAGAACACTTTCTTTGTAGTCTCTAGGACCAACTATTGGAAATGCCAAGTTTACTGGGCCTCAGCCTGCTTTCGTCTGTGAAAACTCTCGTATGCTTAAGGATGGAGAGACCAATTTAGGACAATTAGGGTGAAAAGTGCTACGGAAAAATACCAAATAGTTCTCCACCTAGCGGTTCTTTCAAAAGTTGTGCCACACACCTCTTAGAAACATCCAGTTACATTGGCCTAGCCTTCGATTGCTCTGGAGAAGGAATCACCGTTCCTAGCTGATGAATCAAATGATTCTGAAAGGAACGGTGAAAAGTGCGGATCCTGTTTCAGTCTTTAGACTGAAACAGGATCCGCACTATTCACCTGTCCCACAGAGGCGCACTTCTCATGTCTGGCGCTACTCCAACAAACCCAGGATTGACAGAGGCCCTGCACTTGCCACCCGAGAAAAATATCTCATCTCCAAAGAAGGATTCTTACGTTAATGGTTGAAAAGGGCTCCCGTTCTTGAAACGGTGGTGACACGATGGTGAAATAATACTGAAAACAATCCTATCTTCCAAGGCTGCGGTGCCAGGTATGGGAAATACCAGGTTCCCTGGGCCTCAGCAGAGGGTTCTCTGCTAAAAGCGTCATAGGCTTCAGGTTGCAGAGACGGACCTCATGACTATTACGGTGCAAAACGCTATGGAAATGGCAAATAATTGCCGGCATACTGGTGAATTCAAGAGGGTCAGGATGAAATCTGAAGCACGATCTACACTTTTCCCACCTCAGGCAAATATGCACTTACCAACTCTGGAGGTAAAGAAATCAAAGGCAGGGATGACAGAAGCCCCGCACTTACGCCCCACCCAGAAATCTCAACTACCAGGCAGGATTCTTATGCTAATGCGAGAAACCTGCTCGGGTTCTGAAAATCATGGTGAAACCACAGTGGAATAATACTTAAAAGAACACTTTCCTTGTAGTCTCTAGGACCACCTACTGGAAATGCCAAGTTTACTGGGCCTCAGCCTGCTTTCGTCTGTGAAAACTCTTGTATGCTTCAGGAGGCAGAGACCAACATTAGGACAATTACGGTGAAAAGTGCTACGGAAAAATACCAAATAGTTCTCCACCTAGCGGTTCTTTCAAAAGTTGTGCCACACACCTCTTGGAAAGATCCAGTTACTCTGGCCTAGGCTTCGATTGGTCTGGAGAAGGAATCGCCCTTCCTAGCTGATGAATCAAATGATTCTGAAAGGAACGGTGAAAAGTGCGGATCCTGTTTCAGTCTTTAGACTGAAACAGGATCCGCACTATTCACCTGCCCCACGAAGGCGCACTTCTCATGTCTGGCGCTAGTCCAACAAACCCAGGACTGACAGAGGCCCTGCACTTGCCACCCCAGAAAAATATCTCATCTCCAAAGAAGGATTCTTATGCTAACGGATGTAAAGGGCTCCCGTTCTTGAAACGGTGGTGAAAGGATGGTGAAATAATGCTGAAAACAATCCTATCTTCCAAGGCTCCGGTGCCAGGTTTGGGAAACACCAAGTTCCCTGGGCCTCAACAGAGGGTTCTCTGTGAAAAGCATCATAGGCTTCAGGATGCAGAGACCGACCTCATGACTATTACGGTGCAAAACGCTATGGAAATGTCCAATACTTACCAGCATACTGGTGATTTCAGAAGGGTCAGGATGAAATCTGAAGCACGATCCACACTTTTCCCACCTCAGGCAAATATGCACTTACCAACTCTGGAGGTAAACAAATCAAAGGCAGGGCTGACAGAAGCCCCGCACTTACACCCCACCCAGAAATCTCAACTACCAGGCAGGATTCTTATGCTAATGCGAGAAACCTGCTCGGGTTCTGAAAATCATGGTGAAACCACAGTGGAACACTACTTAAAAGAACACTTTCTTTGTAGTCTCTAGGACCAACTATTGGAAATGCCAAGTTTACTGGGCCTCAGCCTGCTTTCGTCTGTGAAAACTCTCGTATGCTTAAGGATGGAGAGACCAATTTAGGACAATTAGGGTGAAAAGTGCTACGGAAAAATACCAAATAGTTCTCCACCTAGCGGTTCTTTCAAAAGTTGTGCCACACACCTCTTAGAAACATCCAGTTACATTGGCCTAGCCTTCGATTGCTCTGGAGAAGGAATCACCGTTCCTAGCTGATGAATCAAATGATTCTGAAAGGAACGGTGAAAAGTGCGGATCCTGTTTCAGTCTTTAGACTGAAACAGGATCCGCACTATTCACCTGTCCCACAGAGGCGCACTTCTCATGTCTGGCGCTACTCCAACAAACCCAGGATTGACAGAGGCCCTGCACTTGCCACCCGAGAAAAATATCTCATCTCCAAAGAAGGATTCTTACGTTAATGGTTGAAAAGGGCTCCCGTTCTTGAAACGGTGGTGACACGATGGTGAAATAATACTGAAAACAATCCTATCTTCCAAGGCTGCGGTGCCAGGTATGGGAAATACCAGGTTCCCTGGGCCTCAGCAGAGGGTTCTCTGCTAAAAGCGTCATAGGCTTCAGGTTGCAGAGACGGACCTCATGACTATTACGGTGCAAAACGCTATGGAAATGGCAAATAATTGCCGGCATACTGGTGAATTCAAGAGGGTCAGGATGAAATCTGAAGCACGATCTACACTTTTCCCACCTCAGGCAAATATGCACTTACCAACTCTGGAGGTAAAGAAATCAAAGGCAGGGCTGACAGAAGCCCCGCACTTACGCCCCACCCAGAAATCTCAACTACCAGGCAGGATTCTTATGCTAATGCGAGAAACCTGCTCGGGTTCTGAAAATCATGGTGAAACCACAGTGGAATAATACTTAAAAGAACACTTTCCTTGTAGTCTCTAGGACCACCTACTGGAAATGCCAAGTTTACTGGGCCTCAGCCTGCTTTCGTCTGTGAAAACTCTTGTATGCTTCAGGAGGCAGACACCAACATTAGGACAATTACGGTGAAAAGTGCTACGGAAAAATACCAAATAGTTCTCCACCTAGCGGTTCTTTCAAAAGTTGTGCCACACACCTCTTGGAAAGATCCAGTTACTCTGGCCTAGGCTTTGATTGGTCTGGAGAAGGAATCGCCCTTCCTAGCTGATGAATCAAATGATTCTGAAAGGAACGGTGAAAAGTGCGGATCCTGTTTCAGTCTTTAGACTGAAACAGGATCCGCACTATTCACCTGTCCCACGAAGGCGCACTTCTCATGTCTGGCGCTAGTCCAACAAACCCAGGACTGACAGAGGCCCTGCACTTGCCACCCCAGAAAAATATCTCATCTCCAAAGAAGGATTCTTATGCTAACGGATGTAAAGGGCTCCCGTTCTTGAAACGGTGGTGAAAGGATGGTGAAATAATGCTGAAAACAATCCTATCTTCCAAGGCTCCGGTGCCAGGTTTGGGAAACACCAAGTTCCCTGGGCCTCAACAGAGGGTTCTCTGTGAAAAGCATCATAGGCTTCAGGATGCAGAGACCGACCTCATGACTATTACGGTGCAAAACGCTATGGAAATGTCCAATACTTACCAGCATACTGGTGATTTCAGAAGGGTCAGGATGAAATCTGAAGCACGATCCACACTTTTCCCACCTCAGGCAAATATGCACTTACCAACTCTGGAGGTAAACAAATCAAAGGCAGGGCTGACAGAAGCCCCGCACTTACACCCCACCCAGAAATCTCAACTACCAGGCAGGATTCTTATGCTAATGCGAGAAACCTGCTCGGGTTCTGAAAATCATGGTGAAACCACAGTGGAACACTACTTAAAAGAACACTTTCTTTGTAGTCTCTAGGACCAACTATTGGAAATGCCAAGTTTACTGGGCCTCAGCCTGCTTTCGTCTGTGAAAACTCTCGTATGCTTAAGGATGGAGAGACCAATTTAGGACAATTAGGGTGAAAAGTGCTACGGAAAAATACCAAATAGTTCTCCACCTAGCGGTTCTTTCAAAAGTTGTGCCACACACCTCTTAGAAACATCGAGTTACATTGGCCTAGCCTTCGATTGCTCTGGAGAAGGAATCACCGTTCCTAGCTGATGAATCAAATGATTCTGAAAGGAACGGTGAAAAGTGCGGATCCTGTTTCAGTCTTTAGACTGAAACAGGATCCGCACTATTCACCTGTCCCACAGAGGCGCACTTCTCCTGTCTGGCGCTAGTCCAACAAACCCAGGATTGACAGAGGCCCTGCACTTGCCACCCGAGAAAAATATCTCATCTCCAAAGAAGGATTCTTACGTTAATGGTTGAAAAGGGCTCCCGTTCTTGAAACGGTGGTGACACGATGGTGAAATAATACTGAAAACAATCCTATCTTCCAAGGCTGCGGTGCCAGGTATGGGAAATACCAGGTTCCCTGGGCCTCAGCAGAGGGTTCTCTGCTAAAAGCGTCATAGGCTTCAGGTTGCAGAGACGGACCTCATGACTATTACGGTGCAAAACGCTATGGAAATGGCAAATAATTGCCGGCATACTGGTGAATTCAAGAGGGTCAGGATGAAATCTGAAGCAGGATCTACACTTTTCCCACCTCAGGCAAATATGCACTTACCAACTCTGGAGGTAAAGAAATCAAAGGCAGGGATGACAGAAGCCCCGCACTTACACCCCACCCAGAAATCTCAACTACCAGGCAGGATTCTTATGCTAATGCGAGAAACTTGCTCGGGTTCTGAAAATCATGGTGAAACCACAGTGGAATCATACTTAAAAGAACACTTTCCTTGTAGTCTCTAGGACCACCTACTGGAAATGCCAAGTTTACTGGGCCTCAGCCTGCTTTCGTCTTTGAAAACTCTTGTATGCTTCAGGAGGCAGAGACCAACATTAGGACAATTACGGTGAAAAGTGCTACGGAAAAATACCAAATAGTTCTCCACCTAGCGGTTCTTTCAAAAGTTGTGCCACACACCTCTTGGAAAGATCCAGTTACTCTGGCCTAGGCTTCGATTGGTCTGGAGAAGGAATCGCCCTTCCTAGCTGATGAATCAAATGATTCTGAAAGGAACGGTGAAAAGTGCGGATCCTGTTTCAGTCTTTAGACTGAAACAGGATCCGCACTATTCACCTGTCCCACGAAGGCGCACTTCTCATGTCTGGCGCTAGTCCAACAAACCCAGGACTGACAGAGGCCCTGCACTTGCCACCCCAGAAAAATATCTCATCTCCAAAGAAGGATTCTTACGCTAACGGATGTAAAGGGCTCCCGTTCTTGAAACGGTGGTGAAAGGATGGTGAAATAATGCTGAAAACAATCCTATCTTCCAAGGCTGCGGTGCCAGGTATGGGAAACACCAAGTTCCCTGGGCCTCAACAGAGGGTTCTCTGTGAAAAGCATCATAGGCATCAGGATGCAGAGACCGACCTCATGACTATTACGGTGCAAAACGCTATGGAAATGTCCAATACTTACCAGCATACTGGTGATTTCAGAAGGGTCAGGATGAAATCTGAAGCACGATCCACACTTTTCCCACCTCAGACAAATATGCACTTACCAACTCTGGAGGTAAACAAATCAAAGGCAGGGCTGACAGAAGCCCCGCACTTACACCCCACCCAGAAATCTCAACTACCAGGCAGGATTCTTATGCTAATGCGAGAAACCTGCTCGGGTTCTGAAAATCATGGTGAAACCACAGTGGAACACTACTTAAAAGAACACTTTCTTTGTAGTCTCTAGGACCAACTATTGGAAATGCCAAGTTTACTGGGCCTCAGCCTGCTTTCGTCTGTGAAAACTCTCGTATGCTTAAGGATGGAGAGACCAATTTAGGACAATTAGGGTGAAAAGTGCTACGGAAAAATACCAAATAGTTCTCCACCTAGCGGTTCTTTCAAAAGTTGTGCCACACACCTCTTAGAAACATCGAGTTACATTGGCCTAGCCTTCGATTGCTCTGGAGAAGGAATCACCGTTCCTAGCTGATGAATCAAATGATTCTGAAAGGAACGGTGAAAAGTGCGGATCCTGTTTCAGTCTTTAGACTGAAACAGGATCCGCACTATTCACCTGTCCCACAGAGGCGCACTTCTCATGTCTGGCGCTACTCCAACAAACCCAGGATTGACAGAGGCCCTGCACTTGCCACCCGAGAAAAATATCTCATCTCCAAAGAAGGATTCTTACGTTAATGGTTGAAAAGGGCTCCCGTTCTTGAAACGGTGGTGACACGATGGTGAAATAATACTGAAAACAATCCTATCTTCCAAGGCTGCGGTGCCAGGTATGGGAAATACCAGGTTCCCTGGGCCTCAGCAGAGGGTTCTCTGCTAAAAGCGTCATAGGCTTCAGGTTGCAGAGACGGACCTCATGACTATTACGGTGCAAAACGCTATGGAAATGGCAAATAATTGCCGGCATACTGGTGAATTCAAGAGGGTCAGGATGAAATCTGAAGCACGATCTACACTTTTCCCACCTCAGGCAAATATGCACTTACCAACTCTGGAGGTAAAGAAATCAAAGGCAGGGATGACAGAAGCCCCTCACTTACGCCCCACCCAGAAATCTCAACTACCAGGCAGGATTCTTATGCTAATGCGAGAAATCTGCTCGGGTTCTGAAAATCATGGTGAAACCACAGTGGAATAATACTTAAAAGAACACTTTCCTTGTAGTCTCTAGGACCACCTACTGGCAATGCCAAGTTTACTGGGCCTCAGCCTGCTTTCGTCTGTGAAAACTCTTGTATGCTTCAGGAGGCAGACACCAACATTAGGACAATTACGGTGAAAAGTGCTACGGAAAAATACCAAATAGTTCTCCACCTAGCGGTTCTTTCAAAAGTTGTGCCACACACCTCTTGGAAAGATCCAGTTACTCTGGCCTAGCCTTCGATTGGTCTGGAGAAGGAATCGCCGTTCCTAGCTGATGAATCAAATGATTCTGAAAGGAACGGTGAAAAGTGCGGATCCTGTTTCAGTCTTTAGACTGAAACAGGATCCGCACTATTCACCTGTCCCACGAAGGCGCACTTCTCATGTCTGGCGCCAGTCCAACAAACCCAGGACTGAGAGAGGTCCTGCACTTGCCACCCCAGAAAAATATCTCATCTCCAAAGAAGGATTCTTAAGCCTACCGTTGAAAAGTGCTCCCGTTCCTGAAACAGTGGTGAAAGGATGGTGAAATAATACGGAAAACAATCGTATCTTCAAAGGCTGTGCTGCCAGGGATGGGAAATACCAAGTTACCTGGGCCTCAGTAGAGTTTTCTCTGCGAAAAGCATCATAGGCTTAAGGATGCAGAGACCAACCTTATCACTGTTACGGTGCAAAACGCTATGGAAATGGCACATAATTTCCAACATACTGGTTATTTCCAAAGTGTCAGGATGAAATCTGTAGCACGATCCGCACTTTTCCCATCTCTTCCAAATATGCACTTACCAACTCTGGAGGTAAACAAATCATACCCACGGGTGACAGAAGCCCCGCACTCACACCCCACACAGAAATATCAACTACCAGGAAGGATACTTATGCTAATGCCTGAAAGCCGCTCGGGTTCTGAAAATTACAGTGCAAAGAGACTGGAAAAATACTTAAAAGAACACTTTCATTATAGTCTCTAGTACCAACTATTAGAAATGCCAAGTTTACTGGGCCTAAGCATGTTTTTGTCTGTGAAAACTATCCTATGCTTAAGGATGCAGAGACCAACCTTATGACAATTAGGGTGAAAAGTGCTACGGAAAGATACCACATAGTTCTCCACCTAGCGGTCATTTCAAAAGTTGTGCCACACACCTCTTGGAAAGATCGAGTTACTTTGGCCTAGCCTTCCATTGGTCTGGAGAAGGAATCGCCATTCCTAGCTGATGAATCAAATAATTCTGAAAGGAACGGTGAAAAGTGCGGATCCTGTTTCAGTCTTTAGACTTAAACAGGCTCCGCACTATTCACCTCTCACACAAAGGCGCACTTCTCATGTCTGGCGCTAGTACAACAAACCCAGGACTGACAGAGGTCCTGCACTTGCCACCCCAGAAAAATATCTATCTCCAAAGAAGGATCCTTACGCTAACGGTTGAAAAGTGCTCCCGTTCCGGAAACAGTGGTGAAAGGATGGTGAAATAATACGGAAAACAATCGTATCTTCAAAGGCTGTGGTGCCAGGGATGGGAAATACCAACTTACCTGGGCCTCAGTAGAGTTTTCTCTGCGAAAAGCATCATAGGCTTAAGGATGCAGAGACCAACCTTATCACTGTTACGGTGCAAAACGCTATGGAAATGGCACAGAATTTCCAACATACTGGTTATTTCCAAAGGGTCAGGATGAAATCTGTAGCACGATCCGCACTTTTCCCATCTCTTCCAAATATGCACTTACCAACTCTGGAGGTAAACAAATCAAACCCAGGGCTGACAGAAGCCCCGCACTCACACCCCACACAGAAATCGCAACTACCAGGAAGGATTCTTATGCTAATGCCTGAAACCCGCTCTGGTTCTGAAAATTACAGTGCAAAGAGACTGGAAAAATACTTAAAAGAACACTTTCTTTATAGTCTCCAGTACCAACTATTGGAAATGCCAAGTTTACTGGGCCTCAGCCTGCTTTTGTCTGTGAAAACTATCCTATGCTTAAGGATGCAGAGACCAACCTTATGACAATTAGGGTGAAAAGTGCTACGGAAAGATACCACATAGTTCTCCACCTAGCGGTCATTTCAAAAGTTGTGCCACACACCCCTGGAAAGATCGAGTTACTTTGGCCTAGCCTTCCATTGGTCTGGAGAAGGAATCGCCATTCCTAGCTGATGAATCAAATAATTCTGAAAGGAACGGTGAAAAGTGCGGATCCTGTTTCAGTCTTTAGACTTAAACAGGCTCCGCACTATTCACCTCTCACACAAAGGCGCACTTCTCATGTCTGGCGCGAGTCCAACAAACCCAGGACTGACAGAGGTCCTGCACTTGCCACCCCAGAAAAATATCTCATCTCCAAAGAAGGATCCTTACGCTAACGGTTGAAAAGTGCTCCCGTTCCTGAAACAGTGGTGAAAGGATGGTGAAATAATACGGAAAACAATCGTATCTTCAAAGGCTGTGGTGCCAGTGATGGGAAATACCAAGTTACCTGGGCCTCAGTAGAGTTTTCTCTGCGAAAAGCATCATAGGCTTAAGGATGCAGAGACCAACCTTATCACTGTTACGGTGCAAAACGCTATGGAAATGGCACAGCATTTCCAACATACTGGTTATTTCCAAAGGGTCAGGATGAAATCTGTGGCACGATCCGCACTTTTCCCCTCTCTGGGAAATATGCACTTACCAACTCTGGAGGTAAACAAATCAAACCCAGGGCTGACAGAAGCCCCGCACTCACACCCCACACAGAAATCGCAACTACCAGGAAGGATTCTTATGCTAATGCCTGAAACCCGCTCTGGTTCTGAAAATTACAGTGCAAGCACAGTGGAAAAATACTTAAAAGAACACTTTCTTCATAGTCTCTAGTACCAACTATTGGAAATGCCAAGTTTACTGGGCCTAAGCATGTTTTTGTCTGTGAAAGCTATCCTATGCTTAAGGATGCAGAGACCAACCTTATGACAATTAGGGTGAAAAGTACTACGGAAAGATACCACATAGTTCTCCACCTAGCGGTCATTTCAAAAGTTGTGCCACACACCTCTTGGAATGATCGAGTTACTTTGGCCTAGCCTTCCATTGGTCTGGAGAAGGAATCGCCATTCCTAGCTGATCAATGAAATGATTCTGAAAGGAACGGTGAAAAGTGCGGATCCTGTTTCAGTCTTTAGACTGAAACAGGATCCGCACTATTCACCTCTCACACAAAGGCGCACTTCTCATGTCTGGCGCTAGTCCAACAAACCCAGGACTGACAGAGGTCCTGCACTTGCCACCCCAGAAAAACATCTCATCTCCAAAGAAGGATCCTTACGCTAACGGTTGAAAAGTGCTCCCGTTCCTGAAACAGTGGTGAAAGGATGGTGAAATAATACGGAAAACAATCGTATCTTCAAAGGCTGTGGTGCCAGGGATGGGAAATACCAAGTTACCTGGGCCTCAGTAGAGTTTTCTCTGCGAAAAGCATCATAGGCTTAAGGATGCAGAGACCAACCTTATCACTGTTACGGTGCAAAACGCTATGGAAATGGCACAGAATTTCCAACATACTGGATATTTCCAAAGTGTCAGGATGAAATCTGTAGCACGATCCGCACTTTTCCCATCTCTTCCAAATATGCACTTACCAACTCTGGAGGTAAACAAATCATACCCAGGGGTGACAGAAGCCCCGCACTCACACCCCACACAGAAATCTCAACTACCAGGAAGGATACTTATGCTAATGCCTGAAAGCCGCTCTGGTTCTGAAAATTACAGTGCAAAGAGAATGGAAAAATACTTAAAAGAACACTTTCATTATAGTCTCCAGTACCAACTATTAGAAATGCCAAGTTTACTGGGCCTAAGCATGTTTTTGTCTGTGAAAGCTATCCTATGCTTAAGGATGCAGAGACCAACCTTATGACAATTAGGGTGAAAAGTACTTCGGAAAGATACCATATAGTTCTCCACCGAGCGGTCATTTCAAAAGTTGTGCCACACACCTCTTGGAATGATCCAGTTAGTTTGGCCTAGCCTTCCATTGGTCTGGAGAAGGAATCGCCATTCCTAGCTGATGAATCAAATAATTCTGAAAGGAACGGTGAAAAGTGCGGATCCTGTTTCAGTCTTTAGACTTAAACAGGCTCCGCACTATTCACCTCTCACACAAAGGCGCACTTCTCATGTCTGGCGCTAGTCCAACAAACCCAGGACTGACAGAGGTCCTGCACTTGCCACCCCAGAAAAATATCTATCTCCAAAGAAGGATCCTTACGCTAACGGTTGAAAAGTGCTCCCGTTCCGGAAACAGTGGTGAAAGGATGGTGAAATAATACGGAAAACAGTCGTATCTTCAAAGGCTGTGGTGCCAGGGATGGGAAATACCAACCTACCTGGGCCTCAGTAGAGTTTTCTCTGCGAAAAGCATCATAGGCTTAAGGATGCAGAGACCAAACTTATCACTGTTACGGTGCAAAACGCTATGGAAATGGCACAGAATTTCCAACATACTGGTTATTTCCAAAGGGTCAGGATGAAATCTGTAGCACGATCCGCACTTTTCCCATCTCTTCCAAATATGCACTTACCAACTCTGGAGGTAAACAAATCATACCCAGGGGTGACAGAAGCCCCGCACTCACACCCCACACAGAAATATCAACTACCAGGAAGGATACTTATGCTAATGCCTGAAAGCCGCTCGGGTTCTGAAAATTACAGTGCAAAGAGACTGGAAAAATACTTAAAAGAACACTTTCATTATAGTCTCTAGTACCAACTATTAGAAATGCCAAGTTTACTGGGCCTAAGCATGTTTTTGTCTGTGAAAACTATCCTATGCTTAAGGATGCAGAGACCAACCTTATGACAATTAGGGTGAAAAGTGCTACGGAAAGATACCACATAGTTCTCCACCTAGCGGTCATTTCAAAACTTGTGCCACACACCTCTTGGAAAGATCGAGTTACTTTGGCCTAGCCTTCCATTGGTCTGGAGAAGGAATCGCCATTCCTAGCTGATGAATCAAATAATTCTGAAAGGAACGGTGAAAAGTGCGGATCCTGTTTCAGTCTTTAGACTTAAACAGGCTCCGCACTATTCACCTCTCACACAAAGGCGCACTTCTCATGTCTGGCGCGAGTCCAACAAACCCAGGACTGACAGAGGTCCTGCACTTGCCACCCCAGAAAAATATCTCATCTCCAAAGAAGGATCCTTACGCTAACGGTTGAAAAGTGCTCCCGTTCCTGAAACAGTGGTGAAAGGATGGTGAAATAATACGGAAAACAATCGTATCTTCAAAGGCTGTGGTGCCAGGGATGGGAAATACCAACTTACCTGGGCCTCAGTAGAGTTTTCTCTGCGAAAAGCATCATAGGCTTAAGGATGCAGAGACCAACCTTATCACTGTTACGGTGCAAAACGCTATGGAAATGGCACAGCATTTCCAACATACTGGTTATTTCCAAAGGGTCAGGATGAAATCTGTGGCACGATCCGCACTTTTCCCCTCTCTGGGAAATATGCACTTACCAACTCTGGAGGTAAACAAATCAAACCCAGGGCTGACAGAAGCCCCGCACTCACACCCCACACAGAAATCGCAACTACCAGGAAGGATTCTTATGCTAATGCCTGAAACCCGCTCTGGTTCTGAAAATTACAGTGCAAGCACAGTGGAAAAATACTTAAAAGAACACTTTCTTCATAGTCTCTAGTACCAACTATTGGAAATGCCAAGTTTACTGGGCCTAAGCATGTTTTTGTCTGTGAAAGCTATCCTATGCTTAAGGATGCAGAGACCAACCTTATGACAATTAGGGTGAAAAGTACTACGGAAAGATACCACATAGTTCTCCACCTAGCGGTCATTTCAAAAGTTGTGCCACACACCTCTTGGAATGATCGAGTTACTTTGGCCTAGCCTTCCATTGGTCTGGAGAAGGAATCGCCATTCCTAGCTGATCAATGAAATGATTCTGAAAGGAACGGTGAAAAGTGCGGATCCTGTTTCAGTCTTTAGACTGAAACAGGATCCGCACTATTCACCTCTCACACAAAGGCGCACTTCTCATGTCTGGCGCTAGTCCAACAAACCCAGGACTGACAGAGGTCCTGCACTTGCCACCCCAGAAAAACATCTCATCTCCAAAGAAGGATCCTTACGCTAACGGTTGAAAAGTGCTCCCGTTCCTGAAACAGTGGTGAAAGGATGGTGAAATAATACGGAAAACAATCGTATCTTCAAAGGCTGTGGTGCCAGGGATGGGAAATACCAAGTTACCTGGGCCTCAGTAGAGTTTTCTCTGCGAAAAGCATCATAGGCTTAAGGATGCAGAGACCAACCTTATCACTGTTACGGTGCAAAACGCTATGGAAATGGCACAGAATTTCCAACATACTGGATATTTCCAAAGTGTCAGGATGAAATCTGTAGCACGATCCGCACTTTTCCCATCTCTTCCAAATATGCACTTACCAACTCTGGAGGTAAACAAATCATACCCAGGGGTGACAGAAGCCCCGCACTCACACCCCACACAGAAATCTCAACTACCAGGAAGGATACTTATGCTAATGCCTGAAAGCCGCTCTGGTTCTGAAAATTACAGTGCAAAGAGAATGGAAAAATACTTAAAAGAACACTTTCATTATAGTCTCCAGTACCATCTATTAGAAATGCCAAGTTTACTGGGCCTAAGCATGTTTTTGTCTGTGAAAGCTATCCTATGCTTAAGGATGCAGAGACCAACCTTATGACAATTAGGGTGAAAAGTACTTCGGAAAGATACCATATAGTTCTCCACCGAGCGGTCATTTCAAAAGTTGTGCCACACACCTCTTGCAATGATCCAGTTAGTTTGGCCTAGCCTTCCATTGGTCTGGAGAAGGAATCGCCATTCCTAGCTGATGAATCAAATAATTCTGAAAGGAACGGTGAAAAGTGCGGATCCTGTTTCAGTCTTTAGACTTAAACAGGCTCCGCACTATTCACCTCTCACACAAAGGCGCACTTCTCATGTCTGGCGCTAGTCCAACAAACCCAGGACTGACAGAGGTCCTGCACTTGCCACCCCAGAAAAATATCTATCTCCAAAGAAGGATCCTTACGCTAACGGTTGAAAAGTGCTCCCGTTCCGGAAACAGTGGAGAAAGGATGGTGAAATAATACGGAAAACAGTCGTATCTTCAAAGGCTGTGGTGCCAGGGATGGGAAATACCAACCTACCTGGGCCTCAGTAGAGTTTTCTCTGCGAAAAGCATCATAGGCTTAAGGATGCAGAGACCAAACTTATCACTGTTACGGTGCAAAACGCTATGGAAATGGCACAGAATTTCCAACATACTGGTTATTTCCAAAGGGTCAGGATGAAATCTGTAGCACGATCCGCACTTTTCCCATCTCTTCCAAATATGCACTTACCAACTCTGGAGGTAAACAAATCATACCCAGGGGTGACAGAAGCCCCGCACTCACACCCCACACAGAAATCTCAACTACCAGGAAGGATACTTATGCTAATGCCTGAAAGCCGCTCGGGTTCTGAAAATTACAGTGCAAAGAGACTGGAAAAATACTTAAAAGAACACTTTCATTATAGTCTCTAGTACCAACTATTAGAAATGCCAAGTTTACTGGGCCTAAGCATGTTTTTGTCTGTGAAAACTATCCTATGCTTAAGGATGCAGAGACCAACCTTATGACAATTAGGGTGAAAAGTGCTACGGAAAGATACCACATAGTTCTCCACCTAGCGGTCATTTCAAAAGTTGTGCCACACACCTCTTGGAAAGATCGAGTTACTTTGGCCTAGCCTTCCATTGGTCTGGAGAAGGAATCGCCATTCCTAGCTGATGAATCAAATAATTCTGAAAGGAACGGTGAAAAGTGCGGATCCTGTTTCAGTCTTTAGACTTAAACAGGCTCCGCACTATTCACCTCTCACACAAAGGCGCACTTCTCATGTCTGGCGCGAGTCCAACAAACCCAGGACTGACAGAGGTCCTGCACTTGCCACCCCAGAAAAATATCTCATCTCCAAAGAAGGATCCTTACGCTAACGGTTGAAAAGTGCTCCCGTTCCTGAAACAGTGGTGAAAGGATGGTGAAATAATACGGAAAACAATCGTATCTTCAAAGGCTGTGGTGCCAGGGATGGGAAATACCAACTTACCTGGGCCTCAGTAGAGTTTTCTCTGCGAAAAGCATCATAGGCTTAAGGATGCAGAGACCAACCTTATCACTGTTACGGTGCAAAACGCTATGGAAATGGCACAGCATTTCCAACATACTGGTTATTTCCAAAGGGTCAGGATGAAATCTGTGGCACGATCCGCACTTTTCCCCTCTCTGGGAAATATGCACTTACCAACTCTGGAGGTAAACAAATCAAACCCAGGGCTGACAGAAGCCCCGCACTCACACCCCACACAGAAATCGCAACTACCAGGAAGGATTCTTATGCTAATGCCTGAAACCCGCTCTGGTTCTGAAAATTACAGTGCAAGCACAGTGGAAAAATACTTAAAAGAACACTTTCTTCATAGTCTCTAGTACCAACTATTGGAAATGCCAAGTTTACTGGGCCTAAGCATGTTTTTGTCTGTGAAAGCTATCCTATGCTTAAGGATGCAGAGACCAACCTTATGACAATTAGGGTGAAAAGTACTACGGAAAGATACCACATATTTCTCCACCTAGCGGTCATTTCAAAAGTTGTGCCACACACCTCTTGGAATGATCGAGTTACTTTGGCCTAGCCTTCCATTGGTCTGGAGAAGGAATCGCCATTCCTAGCTGATCAATGAAATGATTCTGAAAGGAACGGTGAAAAGTGCGGATCCTGTTTCAGTCTTTAGACTGAAACAGGATCCGCACTATTCACCTCTCACACAAAGGCGCACTTCTCATGTCTGGCGCTAGTCCAACAAACCCAGGACTGACAGAGGTCCTGCACTTGCCACCCCAGAAAAACATCTCATCTCCAAAGAAGGATCCTTACGCTAACGGTTGAAAAGTGCTCCCGTTCCTGAAACAGTGGTGAAAGGATGGTGAAATAATACGGAAAACAATCGTATCTTCAAAGGCTGTGGTGCCAGGGATGGGAAATACCAAGTTACCTGGGCCTCAGTAGAGTTTTCTCTGCGAAAAGCATCATAGGCTTAAGGATGCAGAGACCAACCTTATCACTGTTACGGTGCAAAACGCTATGGAAATGGCACAGAATTTCCAACATACTGGATATTTCCAAAGTGTCAGGATGAAATCTGTAGCACGATCCGCACTTTTCCCATCTCTTCCAAATATGCACTTACCAACTCTGGAGGTAAACAAATCATACCCAGGGGTGACAGAAGCCCCGCACTCACACCCCACACAGAAATCTCAACTACCAGGAAGGATACTTATGCTAATGCCTGAAAGCCGCTCTGGTTCTGAAAATTACAGTGCAAAGAGAATGGAAAAATACTTAAAAGAACACTTTCATTATAGTCTCCAGTACCAACTATTAGAAATGCCAAGTTTACTGGGCCTAAGCATGTTTTTGTCTGTGAAAGCTATCCTATGCTTAAGGATGCAGAGACCAACCTTATGACAATTAGGGTGAAAAGTACTTCGGAAAGATACCATATAGTTCTCCACCGAGCGGTCATTTCAAAAGTTGTGCCACACACCTCTTGGAATGATCCAGTTAGTTTGGCCTAGCCTTCCATTGGTCTGGAGAAGGAATCGCCATTCCTAGCTGATGAATCAAATAATTCTGAAAGGAACGGTGAAAAGTGCGGATCCTGTTTCAGTCTTTAGACTTAAACAGGCTCCGCACTATTCACCTCTCACACAAAGGCGCACTTCTCATGTCTGGCGCTAGTCCAACAAACCCAGGACTGACAGAGGTCCTGCACTTGCCACCCCAGAAAAATATCTATCTCCAAAGAAGGATCCTTACGCTAACGGTTGAAAAGTGCTCCCGTTCCGGAAACAGTGGTGAAAGGATGGTGAAATAATACGGAAAACAGTCGTATCTTCAAAGGCTGTGGTGCCAGGGATGGGAAATACCAACCTACCTGGGCCTCAGTAGAGTTTTCTCTGCGAAAAGCATCATAGGCTTAAGGATGCAGAGACCAAACTTATCACTGTTACGGTGCAAAACGCTATGGAAATGGCACAGAATTTCCAACATACTGGATATTTCCAAAGGGTCAGGATGAAATCTGTAGCACGATCCGCACTTTTCCCATCTCTTCCAAATATGCACTTACCAACTCTGGAGGTAAACAAATCATACCCAGGGGTGACAGAAGCCCCGCACTCACACCCCACACAGAAATATCAACTACCAGGAAGGATACTTATGCTAATGCCTGAAAGCCGCTCGGGTTCTGAAAATTACAGTGCAAAGAGACTGGAAAAATACTTAAAAGAACACTTTCATTATAGTCTCTAGTACCAACTATTAGAAATGCCAAGTTTACTGGGCCTAAGCATGTTTTTGTCTGTGAAAACTATCCTATGCTTAAGGATGCAGAGACCAACCTTATGACAATTAGGGTGAAAAGTGCTACGGAAAGATACCACATAGTTCTCCACCTAGCGGTCATTTCAAAAGTTGTGCCACACACCTCTTGGAAAGATCGAGTTACTTTGGCCTAGCCTTCCATTGGTCTGGAGAAGGAATCGCCATTCCTAGCTGATGAATCAAATAATTCTGAAAGGAACGGTGAAAAGTGCGGATCCTGTTTCAGTCTTTAGACTTAAACAGGCTCCGCACTATTCACCTCTCACACAAAGGCGCACTTCTCATGTCTGGCGCGAGTCCAACAAACCCAGGACTGACAGAGGTCCTGCACTTGCCACCCCAGAAAAATATCTCATCTCCAAAGAAGGATCCTTACGCTAACGGTTGAAAAGTGCTCCCGTTCCTGAAACAGTGGTGAAAGGATGGTGAAATAATACGGAAAACAATCGTATCTTCAAAGGCTGTGGTGCCAGGGATGGGAAATACCAACTTACCTGGGCCTCAGTAGAGTTTTCTCTGCGAAAAGCATCCTAGGCTTAAGGATGCAGAGACCAACCTTATCACTGTTACGGTGCAAAACGCTATGGAAATGGCACAGCATTTCCAACATACTGGTTATTTCCAAAGGGTCAGGATGAAATCTGTGGCACGATCCGCACTTTTCCCCTCTCTGGGAAATATGCACTTACCAACTCTGGAGGTAAACAAATCAAACCCAGGGCTGACAGAAGCCCCGCACTCACACCCCACACAGAAATCGCAACTACCAGGAAGGATTCTTATGCTAATGCCTGAAACCCGCTCTGGTTCTGAAAATTACAGTGCAAGCACAGTGGAAAAATACTTAAAAGAACACTTTCTTCATAGTCTCTAGTACCAACTATTGGAAATGCCAAGTTTACTGGGCCTAAGCATGTTTTTGTCTGTGAAAGCTATCCTATGCTTAAGGATGCAGAGACCAACCTTATGACAATTAGGGTGAAAAGTACTACGGAAAGATACCACATATTTCTCCACCTAGCGGTCATTTCAAAAGTTGTGCCACACACCTCTTGGAATGATCGAGTTACTTTGGCCTAGCCTTCCATTGGTCTGGAGAAGGAATCGCCATTCCTAGCTGATCAATGAAATGATTCTGAAAGGAACGGTGAAAAGTGCGGATCCTGTTTCAGTCTTTAGACTGAAACAGGATCCGCACTATTCACCTCTCACACAAAGGCGCACTTCTCATGTCTGGCGCTAGTCCAACAAACCCAGGACTGACAGAGGTCCTGCACTTGCCACCCCAGAAAAACATCTCATCTCCAAAGAAGGATCCTTACGCTAACGGTTGAAAAGTGCTCCCGTTCCTGAAACAGTGGTGAAAGGATGGTGAAATAATACGGAAAACAATCGTATCTTCAAAGGCTGTGGTGCCAGGGATGGGAAATACCAAGTTACCTGGGCCTCAGTAGAGTTTTCTCTGCGAAAAGCATCATAGGCTTAAGGATGCAGAGACCAACCTTATCACTGTTACGGTGCAAAACGCTATGGAAATGGCACAGAATTTCCAACATACTGGATATTTCCAAAGTGTCAGGATGAAATCTGTAGCACGATCCGCACTTTTCCCATCTCTTCCAAATATGCACTTACCAACTCTGGAGGTAAACAAATCATACCCAGGGGTGACAGAAGCCCCGCACTCACACCCCACACAGAAATCTCAACTACCAGGAAGGATACTTATGCTAATGCCTGAAAGCCGCTCTGGTTCTGAAAATTACAGTGCAAAGAGAATGGAAAAATACTTAAAAGAACACTTTCATTATAGTCTCCAGTACCAACTATTAGAAATGCCAAGTTTACTGGGCCTAAGCATGTTTTTGTCTGTGAAAGCTATCCTATGCTTAAGGATGCAGAGACCAACCTTATGACAATTAGGGTGAAAAGTACTTCGGAAAGATACCATATAGTTCTCCACCGAGCGGTCATTTCAAAAGTTGTGCCACACACCTCTTGGAATGATCCAGTTAGTTTGGCCTAGCCTTCCATTGGTCTGGAGAAGGAATCGCCATTCCTAGCTGATGAATCAAATAATTCTGAAAGGAACGGTGAAAAGTGCGGATCCTGTTTCAGTCTTTAGACTTAAACAGGCTCCGCACTATTCACCTCTCACACAAAGGCGCACTTCTCATGTCTGGCGCTAGTCCAACAAACCCAGGACTGACAGAGGTCCTGCACTTGCCACCCCAGAAAAATATCTATCTCCAAAGAAGGATCCTTACGCTAACGGTTGAAAAGTGCTCCCGTTCCGGAAACAGTGGTGAAAGGATGGTGAAATAATACGGAAAACAGTCGTATCTTCAAAGGCTGTGGTGCCAGGGATGGGAAATACCAACCTACCTGGGCCTCAGTAGAGTTTTCTCTGCGAAAAGCATCATAGGCTTAAGGATGCAGAGACCAAACTTATCACTGTTACGGTGCAAAACGCTATGGAAATGGCACAGAATTTCCAACATACTGGATATTTCCAAAGGGTCAGGATGAAATCTGTAGCACGATCCGCACTTTTCCCATCTCTTCCAAATATGCACTTACCAACTCTGGAGGTAAACAAATCATACCCAGGGGTGACAGAAGCCCCGCACTCACACCCCACACAGAAATATCAACTACCAGGAAGGATACTTATGCTAATGCCTGAAAGCCGCTCGGGTTCTGAAAATTACAGTGCAAAGAGACTGGAAAAATACTTAAAAGAACACTTTCATTATAGTCTCTAGTACCAACTATTAGAAATGCCAAGTTTACTGGGCCTAAGCATGTTTTTGTCTGTGAAAACTATCCTATGCTTAAGGATGCAGAGACCAACCTTATGACAATTAGGGTGAAAAGTGCTACGGAAAGATACCACATAGTTCTCCACCTAGCGGTCATTTCAAAAGTTGTGCCACACACCTCTTGGAAAGATCGAGTTACTTTGGCCTAGCCTTCCATTGGTCTGGAGAAGGAATCGCCATTCCTAGCTGATGAATCAAATAATTCTGAAAGGAACGGTGAAAAGTGCGGATCCTGTTTCAGTCTTTAGACTTAAACAGGCTCCGCACTATTCACCTCTCACACAAAGGCGCACTTCTCATGTCTGGCGCGAGTCCAACAAACCCAGGACTGACAGAGGTCCTGCACTTGCCACCCCAGAAAAATATCTCATCTCCAAAGAAGGATCCTTACGCTAACGGTTGAAAAGTGCTCCCGTTCCTGAAACAGTGGTGAAAGGATGGTGAAATAATACGGAAAACAATCGTATCTTCAAAGGCTGTGGTGCCAGGGATGGGAAATACCAACTTACCTGGGCCTCAGTAGAGTTTTCTCTGCGAAAAGCATCATAGGCTTAAGGATGCAGAGACCAACCTTATCACTGTTACGGTGCAAAACGCTATGGAAATGGCACAGCATTTCCAACATACTGGTTATTTCCAAAGGGTCAGGATGAAATCTGTGGCACGATCCGCACTTTTCCCCTCTCTGGGAAATATGCACTTACCAACTCTGGAGGTAAACAAATCAAACCCAGGGCTGACAGAAGCCCCGCACTCACACCCCACACAGTAATCGCAACTACCAGGAAGGATTCTTATGCTAATGCCTGAAACCCGCTCTGGTTCTGAAAATTACAGTGCAAGCACAGTGGAAAAATACTTAAAAGAACACTTTCTTCATAGTCTCTAGTACCAACTATTGGAAATGCCAAGTTTACTGGGCCTAAGCATGTTTTTGTCTGTGAAAGCTATCCTATGCTTAAGGATGCAGAGACCAACCTTATGACAATTAGGGTGAAAAGTACTACGGAAAGATACCACATAGTTCTCCACCTAGCGGTCATTTCAAAAGTTGTGCCACACACCTCTTGGAATGATCGAGTTACTTTGGCCTAGCCTTCCATTGGTCTGGAGAAGGAATCGCCATTCCTAGCTGATCAATGAAATGATTCTGAAAGGAACGGTAAAAAGTGCGGATTCTGTTTCAGTCTTTAGACTGAAACAGGATCCGCACTATTCACCTCTCACACAAAGGCGCACTTCTCATGTCTGGCGCTAGTCCAACAAACCCAGGACTGACAGAGGTCCTGCACTTGCCACCCCAGAAAAACATCTCATCTCCAAAGAAGGATCCTTACGCTAACGGTTGAAAAGTGCTCCCGTTCCTGAAACAGTGGTGAAAGGATGGTGAAATAATACGGAAAACAATCGTATCTTCAAAGGCTGTGGTGCCAGGGATGGGAAATACCAAGTTACCTGGGCCTCAGTAGAGTTTTCTCTGCGAAAAGCATCATAGGCTTAAGGATGCAGAGACCAACCTTATCACTGTTACGGTGCAAAACGCTATGGAAATGGCACAGAATTTCCAACATACTGGATATTTCCAAAGTGTCAGGATGAAATCTGTAGCACGATCCGCACTTTTCCCATCTCTTCCAAATATGCACTTACCAACTCTGGAGGTAAACAAATCATACCCAGGGGTGACAGAAGCCCCGCACTCACACCCCACACAGAAATCTCAACTACCAGGAAGGATACTTATGCTAATGCCTGAAAGCCGCTCTGGTTCTGAAAATTACAGTGCAAAGAGAATGGAAAAATACTTAAAAGAACACTTTCATTATAGTCTCCAGTACCAACTATTAGAAATGCCAAGTTTACTGGGCCTAAGCATGTTTTTGTCTGTGAAAGCTATCCTATGCTTAAGGATGCAGAGACCAACCTTATGACAATTAGGGTGAAAAGTACTTCGGAAAGATACCATATAGTTCTCCACCGAGCGGTCATTTCAAAAGTTGTGCCACACACCTCTTGGAATGATCCAGTTAGTTTGGCCTAGCCTTCCATTGGTCTGGAGAAGGAATCGCCATTCCTAGCTGATGAATCAAATAATTCTGAAAGGAACGGTGAAAAGTGCGGATCCTGTTTCAGTCTTTAGACTTAAACAGGCTCCGCACTATTCACCTCTCACACAAAGGCGCACTTCTCATGTCTGGCGCTAGTCCAACAAACCCAGGACTGACAGAGGTCCTGCACTTGCCACCCCAGAAAAATATCTATCTCCAAAGAAGGATCCTTACGCTAACGGTTGAAAAGTGCTCCCGTTCCGGAAACAGTGGTGAAAGGATGGTGAAATAATACGGAAAACAGTCGTATCTTCAAAGGCTGTGGTGCCATGGATGGGAAATACCAACCTACCTGGGCCTCAGTAGAGTTTTCTCTGCGAAAAGCATCATAGGCTTAAGGATGCAGAGACCAAACTTATCACTGTTACGGTGCAAAACGCTATGGAAATGGCACAGAATTTCCAACATACTGGTTATTTCCAAAGGGTCAGGATGAAATCTGTAGCACGATCCGCACTTTTCCCATCTCTTCCAAATATGCACTTACCAACTCTGGAGGTAAACAAATCATACCCAGGGGTGACAGAAGCCCCGCACTCACACCCCACACAGAAATATCAACTACCAGGAAGGATACTTATGCTAATGCCTGAAAGCCGCTCGGGTTCTGAAAATTACAGTGCAAAGAGACTGGAAAAATACTTAAAAGAACACTTTCATTATAGTCTCTAGTACCAACTATTAGAAATGCCAAGTTTACTGGGCCTAAGCATGTTTTTGTCTGTGAAAACTATCCTATGCTTAAGGATGCAGAGACCAACCTTATGACAATTAGGGTGAAAAGTGCTACGGAAAGATACCACATAGTTCTCCACCTAGCGGTCATTTCAAAAGTTGTGCCACACACCTCTTGGAAAGATCGAGTTACTTTGGCCTAGCCTTCCATTGGTCTGGAGAAGGAATCGCCATTCCTAGCTGATGAATCAAATAATTCTGAAAGGAACGGTGAAAAGTGCGGATCCTGTTTCAGTCTTTAGACTTAAACAGGCTCCGCACTATTCACCTCTCACACAAAGGCGCACTTCTCATGTCTGGCGCAAGTCCAACAAACCCAGGACTGACAGAGGTCCTGCACTTGCCACCCCAGAAAAATATCTCATCTCCAAAGAAGGATCCTTACGCTAACGGTTGAAAAGTGCTCCCGTTCCTGAAACAGTGGTGAAAGGATGGTGAAATAATACGGAAAACAATCGTATCTTCAAAGGCTGTGGTGCCAGGGATGGGAAATACCAACTTACCTGGGCCTCAGTAGAGTTTTCTCTGCGAAAAGCATCATAGGCTTAAGGATGCAGAGACCAACCTTATCACTGTTACGGTGCAAAACGCTATGGAAATGGCACAGCATTTCCAACATACTGGTTATTTCCAAAGGGTCAGGATGAAATCTGTGGCACGATCCGCACTTTTCCCCTCTCTGGGAAATATGCACTTACCAACTCTGGAGGTAAACAAATCAAACCCAGGGCTGACAGAAGCCCCGCACTCACACCCCACACAGAAATCGCAACTACCAGGAAGGATTCTTATGCTAATGCCTGAAACCCGCTCTGGTTCTGAAAATTACAGTGCAAGCACAGTGGAAAAATACTTAAAAGAACACTTTCTTCATAGTCTCTAGTACCAACTATTGGAAATGCCAAGTTTACTGGGCCTAAGCATGTTTTTGTCTGTGAAAGCTATCCTATGCTTAAGGATGCAGAGACCAACCTTATGACAATTAGGGTGAAAAGTACTACGGAAAGATACCACATAGTTCTCCACCTAGCGGTCATTTCAAAAGTTGTGCCACACACCTCTTGGAATGATCGAGTTACTTTGGCCTAGCCTTCCATTGGTCTGGAGAAGGAATCGCCATTCCTAGCTGATCAATGAAATGATTCTGAAAGGAACGGTGAAAAGTGCGGATCCTGTTTCAGTCTTTAGACTGAAACAGGATCCGCACTATTCACCTCTCACACAAAGGCGCACTTCTCATGTCTGGCGCTAGTCCAACAAACCCAGGACTGACAGAGGTCCTGCACTTGCCACCCCAGAAAAACATCTCATCTCCAAAGAAGGATCCTTACGCTAACGGTTGAAAAGTGCTCCCGTTCCTGAAACAGTGGTGAAAGGATGGTGAAATAATACGGAAAACAATCGTATCTTCAAAGGCTGTGGTGCCAGGGATGGGAAATACCAAGTTACCTGGGCCTCAGTAGAGTTTTCTCTGCGAAAAGCATCATAGGCTTAAGGATGCAGAGACCAACCTTATCACTGTTACGGTGCAAAACGCTATGGAAATGGCACAGAATTTCCAACATACTGGATATTTCCAAAGTGTCAGGATGAAATCTGTAGCACGATCCGCACTTTTCCCATCTCTTCCAAATATGCACTTACCAACTCTGGAGGTAAACAAATCATACCCAGGGGTGACAGAAGCCCCGCACTCACACCCCACACAGAAATCTCAACTACCAGGAAGGATACTTATGCTAATGCCTGAAAGCCGCTCTGGTTCTGAAAATTACAGTGCAAAGAGAATGGAAAAATACTTAAAAGAACACTTTCATTATAGTCTCCAGTACCAACTATTAGAAATGCCAAGTTTACTGGGCCTAAGCATGTTTTTGTCTGTGAAAGCTATCCTATGCTTAAGGATGCAGAGACCAACCTTATGACAATTAGGGTGAAAAGTACTTCGGAAAGATACCATATAGTTCTCCACCGAGCGGTCATTTCAAAAGTTGTGCCACACACCTCTTGCAATGATCCAGTTAGTTTGGCCTAGCCTTCCATTGGTCTGGAGAAGGAATCGCCATTCCTAGCTGATGAATCAAATAATTCTGAAAGGAACGGTGAAAAGTGCGGATCCTGTTTCAGTCTTTAGACTTAAACAGGCTCCGCACTATTCACCTCTCACACAAAGGCGCACTTCTCATGTCTGGCGCTAGTCCAACAAACCCAGGACTGACAGAGGTCCTGCACTTGCCACCCCAGAAAAATATCTATCTCCAAAGAAGGATCCTTACGCTAACGGTTGAAAAGTGCTCCCGTTCCGGAAACAGTGGAGAAAGGATGGTGAAATAATACGGAAAACAGTCGTATCTTCAAAGGCTGTGGTGCCAGGGATGGGAAATACCAACCTACCTGGGCCTCAGTAGAGTTTTCTCTGCGAAAAGCATCATAGGCTTAAGGATGCAGAGACCAAACTTATCACTGTTACGGTGCAAAACGCTATGGAAATGGCACAGAATTTCCAACATACTGGTTATTTCCAAAGGGTCAGGATGAAATCTGTAGCACGATCCGCACTTTTCCCATCTCTTCCAAATATGCACTTACCAACTCTGGAGGTAAACAAATCATACCCAGGGGTGACAGAAGCCCCGCACTCACACCCCACACAGAAATCTCAACTACCAGGAAGGATACTTATGCTAATGCCTGAAAGCCGCTCGGGTTCTGAAAATTACAGTGCAAAGAGACTGGAAAAATACTTAAAAGAACACTTTCATTATAGTCTCTAGTACCAACTATTAGAAATGCCAAGTTTACTGGGCCTAAGCATGTTTTTGTCTGTGAAAACTATCCTATGCTTAAGGATGCAGAGACCAACCTTATGACAATTAGGGTGAAAAGTACTTCGGAAAGATACCATATAGTTCTCCACCGAGCGGTCATTTCAAAAGTTGTGCCACACACCTCTTGGAAAGATCGAGTTACTTTGGCCTAGCCTTCCATTGGTCTGGAGAAGGAATCGCCATTCCTAGCTGATGAATCAAATAATTCTGAAAGGAACGGTGAAAAGTGCGGATCCTGTTTCAGTCTTTAGACTTAAACAGGCTCCGCACTATTCACCTCTCACACAAAGGCGCACTTCTCATGTCTGGCGCGAGTCCAACAAACCCAGGACTGACAGAGGTCCTGCACTTGCCACCCCAGAAAAATATCTCATCTCCAAAGAAGGATCCTTACGCTAACGGTTGAAAAGTGCTCCCGTTCCTGAAACAGTGGTGAAAGGATGGTGAAATAATACGGAAAACAATCGTATCTTCAAAGGCTGTGGTGCCAGGGATGGGAAATACCAACTTACCTGGGCCTCAGTAGAGTTTTCTCTGCGAAAAGCATCATAGGCTTAAGGATGCAGAGACCAACCTTATCACTGTTACGGTGCAAAACGCTATGGAAATGGCACAGCATTTCCAACATACTGGTTATTTCCAAAGGGTCAGGATGAAATCTGTGGCACGATCCGCACTTTTCCCCTCTCTGGGAAATATGCACTTACCAACTCTGGAGGTAAACAAATCAAACCCAGGGCTGACAGAAGCCCCGCACTCACACCCCACACAGAAATCGCAACTACCAGGAAGGATTCTTATGCTAATGCCTGAAACCCGCTCTGGTTCTGAAAATTACAGTGCAAGCACAGTGGAAAAATACTTAAAAGAACACTTTCTTCATAGTCTCTAGTACCAACTATTGGAAATGCCAAGTTTACTGGGCCTAAGCATGTTTTTGTCTGTGAAAGCTATCCTATGCTTAAGGATGCAGAGACCAACCTTATGACAATTAGGGTGAAAAGTACTACGGAAAGATACCACATATTTCTCCACCTAGCGGTCATTTCAAAAGTTGTGCCACACACCTCTTGGAATGATCGAGTTACTTTGGCCTAGCCTTCCATTGGTCTGGAGAAGGAATCGCCATTCCTAGCTGATCAATGAAATGATTCTGAAAGGAACGGTGAAAAGTGCGGATCCTGTTTCAGTCTTTAGACTGAAACAGGATCCGCACTATTCACCTCTCACACAAAGGCGCACTTCTCATGTCTGGCGCTAGTCCAACAAACCCAGGACTGACAGAGGTCCTGCACTTGCCACCCCAGAAAAACATCTCATCTCCAAAGAAGGATCCTTACGCTAACGGTTGAAAAGTGCTCCCGTTCCTGAAACAGTGGTGAAAGGATGGTGAAATAATACGGAAAACAATCGTATCTTCAAAGGCTGTGGTGCCAGGGATGGGAAATACCAAGTTACCTGGGCCTCAGTAGAGTTTTCTCTGCGAAAAGCATCATAGGCTTAAGGATGCAGAGACCAACCTTATCACTGTTACGGTGCAAAACGCTATGGAAATGGCACAGAATTTCCAACATACTGGATATTTCCAAAGTGTCAGGATGAAATCTGTAGCACGATCCGCACTTTTCCCATCTCTTCCAAATATGCACTTACCAACTCTGGAGGTAAACAAATCATACCCAGGGGTGACAGAAGCCCCGCACTCACACCCCACACAGAAATCTCAACTACCAGGAAGGATACTTATGCTAATGCCTGAAAGCCGCTCTGGTTCTGAAAATTACAGTGCAAAGAGAATGGAAAAATACTTAAAAGAACACTTTCATTATAGTCTCCAGTACCAACTATTAGAAATGCCAAGTTTACTGGGCCTAAGCATGTTTTTGTCTGTGAAAGCTATCCTATGCTTAAGGATGCAGAGACCAACCTTATGACAATTAGGGTGAAAAGTACTTCGGAAAGATACCATATAGTTCTCCACCGAGCGGTCATTTCAAAAGTTGTGCCACACACCTCTTGGAATGATCCAGTTAGTTTGGCCTAGCCTTCCATTGGTCTGGAGAAGGAATCGCCATTCCTAGCTGATGAATCAAATAATTCTGAAAGGAACGGTGAAAAGTGCGGATCCTGTTTCAGTCTTTAGACTTAAACAGGCTCCGCACTATTCACCTCTCACACAAAGGCGCACTTCTCATGTCTGGCGCTAGTCCAACAAACCCAGGACTGACAGAGGTCCTGCACTTGCCACCCCAGAAAAATATCTATCTCCAAAGAAGGATCCTTACGCTAACGGTTGAAAAGTGCTCCCGTTCCGGAAACAGTGGTGAAAGGATGGTGAAATAATACGGAAAACAGTCGTATCTTCAAAGGCTGTGGTGCCAGGGATGGGAAATACCAACCTACCTGGGCCTCAGTAGAGTTTTCTCTGCGAAAAGCATCATAGGCTTAAGGATGCAGAGACCAAACTTATCACTGTTACGGTGCAAAACGCTATGGAAATGGCACAGAATTTCCAACATACTGGATATTTCCAAAGGGTCAGGATGAAATCTGTAGCACGATCCGCACTTTTCCCATCTCTTCCAAATATGCACTTACCAACTCTGGAGGTAAACAAATCATACCCAGGGGTGACAGAAGCCCCGCACTCACACCCCACACAGAAATATCAACTACCAGGAAGGATACTTATGCTAATGCCTGAAAGCCGCTCGGGTTCTGAAAATTACAGTGCAAAGAGACTGGAAAAATACTTAAAAGAACACTTTCATTATAGTCTCTAGTACCAACTATTAGAAATGCCAAGTTTACTGGGCCTAAGCATGTTTTTGTCTGTGAAAACTATCCTATGCTTAAGGATGCAGAGACCAACCTTATGACAATTAGGGTGAAAAGTGCTACGGAAAGATACCACATAGTTCTCCACCTAGCGGTCATTTCAAAAGTTGTGCCACACACCTCTTGGAAAGATCGAGTTACTTTGGCCTAGCCTTCCATTGGTCTGGAGAAGGAATCGCCATTCCTAGCTGATGAATCAAATAATTCTGAAAGGAACGGTGAAAAGTGCGGATCCTGTTTCAGTCTTTAGACTTAAACAGGCTCCGCACTATTCACCTCTCACACAAAGGCGCACTTCTCATGTCTGGCGCGAGTCCAACAAACCCAGGACTGACAGAGGTCCTGCACTTGCCACCCCAGAAAAATATCTCATCTCCAAAGAAGGATCCTTACGCTAACGGTTGAAAAGTGCTCCCGTTCCTGAAACAGTGGTGAAAGGATGGTGAAATAATACGGAAAACAATCGTATCTTCAAAGGCTGTGGTGCCAGGGATGGGAAATACCAACTTACCTGGGCCTCAGTAGAGTTTTCTCTGCGAAAAGCATCATAGGCTTAAGGATGCAGAGACCAACCTTATCACTGTTACGGTGCAAAACGCTATGGAAATGGCACAGCATTTCCAACATACTGGTTATTTCCAAAGGGTCAGGATGAAATCTGTGGCACGATCCGCACTTTTCCCCTCTCTGGGAAATATGCACTTACCAACTCTGGAGGTAAACAAATCAAACCCAGGGCTGACAGAAGCCCCGCACTCACACCCCACACAGAAATCGCAACTACCAGGAAGGATTCTTATGCTAATGCCTGAAACCCGCTCTGGTTCTGAAAATTACAGTGCAAGCACAGTGGAAAAATACTTAAAAGAACACTTTCTTCATAGTCTCTAGTACCAACTATTGGAAATGCCAAGTTTACTGGGCCTAAGCATGTTTTTGTCTGTGAAAGCTATCCTATGCTTAAGGATGCAGAGACCAACCTTATGACAATTAGGGTGAAAAGTACTACGGAAAGATACCACATAGTTCTCCACCTAGCGGTCATTTCAAAAGTTGTGCCACACACCTCTTGGAATGATCGAGTTACTTTGGCCTAGCCTTCCATTGGTCTGGAGAAGGAATCGCCATTCCTAGCTGATCAATGAAATGATTCTGAAAGGAACGGTGAAAAGTGCGGATCCTGTTTCAGTCTTTAGACTGAAACAGGATCCGCACTATTCACCTCTCACACAAAGGCGCACTTCTCATGTCTGGCGCTAGTCCAACAAACCCAGGACTGACAGAGGTCCTGCACTTGCCACCCCAGAAAAACATCTCATCTCCAAAGAAGGATCCTTACGCTAACGGTTGAAAAGTGCTCCCGTTCCTGAAACAGTGGTGAAAGGATGGTGAAATAATACGGAAAACAATCGTATCTTCAAAGGCTGTGGTGCCAGGGATGGGAAATACCAAGTTACCTGGGCCTCAGTAGAGTTTTCTCTGCGAAAAGCATCATAGGCTTAAGGATGCAGAGACCAACCTTATCACTGTTACGGTGCAAAACGCTATGGAAATGGCACAGAATTTCCAACATACTGGATATTTCCAAAGTGTCAGGATGAAATCTGTAGCACGATCCGCACTTTTCCCATCTCTTCCAAATATGCACTTACCAACTCTGGAGGTAAACAAATCATACCCAGGGGTGACAGAAGCCCCGCACTCACACCCCACACAGAAATCTCAACTACCAGGAAGGATACTTATGCTAATGCCTGAAAGCCGCTCTGGTTCTGAAAATTACAGTGCAAAGAGAATGGAAAAATACTTAAAAGAACACTTTCATTATAGTCTCCAGTACCAACTATTAGAAATGCCAAGTTTACTGGGCCTAAGCATGTTTTTGTCTGTGAAAGCTATCCTATGCTTAAGGATGCAGAGACCAACCTTATGACAATTAGGGTGAAAAGTACTTCGGAAAGATACCATATAGTTCTCCACCGAGCGGTCATTTCAAAAGTTGTGCCACACACCTCTTGGAATGATCCAGTTAGTTTGGCCTAGCCTTCCATTGGTCTGGAGAAGGAATCGCCATTCCTAGCTGATGAATCAAATAATTCTGAAAGGAACGGTGAAAAGTGCGGATCCTGTTTCAGTCTTTAGACTTAAACAGGCTCCGCACTATTCACCTCTCACACAAAGGCGCACTTCTCATGTCTGGCGCTAGTCCAACAAACCCAGGACTGACAGAGGTCCTGCACTTGCCACCCCAGAAAAATATCTATCTCCAAAGAAGGATCCTTACGCTAACGGTTGAAAAGTGCTCCCGTTCCGGAAACAGTGGTGAAAGGATGGTGAAATAATACGGAAAACAGTCGTATCTTCAAAGGCTGTGGTGCCAGGGATGGGAAATACCAACCTACCTGGGCCTCAGTAGAGTTTTCTCTGCGAAAAGCATCATAGGCTTAAGGATGCAGAGACCAAACTTATCACTGTTACGGTGCAAAACGCTATGGAAATGGCACAGAATTTCCAACATACTGGATATTTCCAAAGGGTCAGGATGAAATCTGTAGCACGATCCGCACTTTTCCCATCTCTTCCAAATATGCACTTACCAACTCTGGAGGTAAACAAATCATACCCAGGGGTGACAGAAGCCCCGCACTCACACCCCACACAGAAATCTCAACTACCAGGAAGGATACTTATGCTAATGCCTGAAAGCCGCTCGGGTTCTGAAAATTACAGTGCAAAGAGACTGGAAAAATACTTAAAAGAACACTTTCATTATAGTCTCTAGTACCAACTATTAGAAATGCCAAGTTTACTGGGCCTAAGCATGTTTTTGTCTGTGAAAACTATCCTATGCTTAAGGATGCAGAGACCAACCTTATGACAATTAGGGTGAAAAGTGCTACGGAAAGATACCACATAGTTCTCCACCTAGCGGTCATTTCAAAAGTTGTGCCACACACCTCTTGGAAAGATCGAGTTACTTTGGCCTAGCCTTCCATTGGTCTGGAGAAGGAATCGCCATTCCTAGCTGATGAATCAAATAATTCTGAAAGGAACGGTGAAAAGTGCGGATCCTGTTTCAGTCTTTAGACTTAAACAGGCTCCGCACTATTCACCTCTCACACAAAGGCGCACTTCTCATGTCTGGCGCGAGTCCAACAAACCCAGGACTGACAGAGGTCCTGCACTTGCCACCCCAGAAAAATATCTCATCTCCAAAGAAGGATCCTTACGCTAACGGTTGAAAAGTGCTCCCGTTCCTGAAACAGTGGTGAAAGGATGGTGAAATAATACGGAAAACAATCGTATCTTCAAAGGCTGTGGTGCCAGGGATGGGAAATACCAACTTACCTGGGCCTCAGTAGAGTTTTCTCTGCGAAAAGCATCATAGGCTTAAGGATGCAGAGACCAACCTTATCACTGTTACGGTGCAAAACGCTATGGAAATGGCACAGCATTTCCAACATACTGGTTATTTCCAAAGGGTCAGGATGAAATCTGTGGCACGATCCGCACTTTTCCCCTCTCTGGGAAATATGCACTTACCAACTCTGGAGGTAAACAAATCAAACCCAGGGCTGACAGAAGCCCCGCACTCACACCCCACACAGAAATCGCAACTACCAGGAAGGATTCTTATGCTAATGCCTGAAACCCGCTCTGGTTCTGAAAATTACAGTGCAAGCACAGTGGAAAAATACTTAAAAGAACACTTTCTTCATAGTCTCTAGTACCAACTATTGGAAATGCCAAGTTTACTGGGCCTAAGCATGTTTTTGTCTGTGAAAGCTATCCTATGCTTAAGGATGCAGAGACCAACCTTATGACAATTAGGGTGAAAAGTACTACGGAAAGATACCACATATTTCTCCACCTAGCGGTCATTTCAAAAGTTGTGCCACACACCTCTTGGAATGATCGAGTTACTTTGGCCTAGCCTTCCATTGGTCTGGAGAAGGAATCGCCATTCCTAGCTGATCAATGAAATGATTCTGAAAGGAACGGTGAAAAGTGCGGATCCTGTTTCAGTCTTTAGACTGAAACAGGATCCGCACTATTCACCTCTCACACAAAGGCGCACTTCTCATGTCTGGCGCTAGTCCAACAAACCCAGGACTGACAGAGGTCCTGCACTTGCCACCCCAGAAAAACATCTCATCTCCAAAGAAGGATCCTTACGCTAACGGTTGAAAAGTGCTCCCGTTCCTGAAACAGTGGTGAAAGGATGGTGAAATAATACGGAAAACAATCGTATCTTCAAAGGCTGTGGTGCCAGGGATGGGAAATACCAAGTTACCTGGGCCTCAGTAGAGTTTTCTCTGCGAAAAGCATCATAGGCTTAAGGATGCAGAGACCAACCTTATCACTGTTACGGTGCAAAACGCTATGGAAATGGCACAGAATTTCCAACATACTGGATATTTCCAAAGTGTCAGGATGAAATCTGTAGCACGATCCGCACTTTTCCCATCTCTTCCAAATATGCACTTACCAACTCTGGAGGTAAACAAATCATACCCAGGGGTGACAGAAGCCCCGCACTCACACCCCACACAGAAATCTCAACTACCAGGAAGGATACTTATGCTAATGCCTGAAAGCCGCTCTGGTTCTGAAAATTACAGTGCAAAGAGAATGGAAAAATACTTAAAAGAACACTTTCATTATAGTCTCCAGTACCAACTATTAGAAATGCCAAGTTTACTGGGCCTAAGCATGTTTTTGTCTGTGAAAGCTATCCTATGCTTAAGGATGCAGAGACCAACCTTATGACAATTAGGGTGAAAAGTACTTCGGAAAGATACCATATAGTTCTCCACCGAGCGGTCATTTCAAAAGTTGTGCCACACACCTCTTGGAATGATCCAGTTAGTTTGGCCTAGCCTTCCATTGGTCTGGAGAAGGAATCGCCATTCCTAGCTGATGAATCAAATAATTCTGAAAGGAACGGTGAAAAGTGCGGATCCTGTTTCAGTCTTTAGACTTAAACAGGCTCCGCACTATTCACCTCTCACACAAAGGCGCACTTCTCATGTCTGGCGCTAGTCCAACAAACCCAGGACTGACAGAGGTCCTGCACTTGCCACCCCAGAAAAATATCTATCTCCAAAGAAGGATCCTTACGCTAACGGTTGAAAAGTGCTCCCGTTCCGGAAACAGTGGTGAAAGGATGGTGAAATAATACGGAAAACAGTCGTATCTTCAAAGGCTGTGGTGCCAGGGATGGGAAATACCAACCTACCTGGGCCTCAGTAGAGTTTTCTCTGCGAAAAGCATCATAGGCTTAAGGATGCAGAGACCAAACTTATCACTGTTACGGTGCAAAACGCTATGGAAATGGCACAGAATTTCCAACATACTGGTTATTTCCAAAGGGTCAGGATGAAATCTGTAGCACGATCCGCACTTTTCCCATCTCTTCCAAATATGCACTTACCAACTCTGGAGGTAAACAAATCATACCCAGGGGTGACAGAAGCCCCGCACTCACACCCCACACAGAAATATCAACTACCAGGAAGGATACTTATGCTAATGCCTGAAAGCCGCTCGGGTTCTGAAAATTACAGTGCAAAGAGACTGGAAAAATACTTAAAAGAACACTTTCATTATAGTCTCTAGTACCAACTATTAGAAATGCCAAGTTTACTGGGCCTAAGCATGTTTTTGTCTGTGAAAACTATCCTATGCTTAAGGATGCAGAGACCAACCTTATGACAATTAGGGTGAAAAGTGCTACGGAAAGATACCACATAGTTCTCCACCTAGCGGTCATTTCAAAACTTGTGCCACACACCTCTTGGAAAGATCGAGTTACTTTGGCCTAGCCTTCCATTGGTCTGGAGAAGGAATCGCCATTCCTAGCTGATGAATCAAATAATTCTGAAAGGAACGGTGAAAAGTGCGGATCCTGTTTCAGTCTTTAGACTTAAACAGGCTCCGCACTATTCACCTCTCACACAAAGGCGCACTTCTCATGTCTGGCGCGAGTCCAACAAACCCAGGACTGACAGAGGTCCTGCACTTGCCACCCCAGAAAAATATCTCATCTCCAAAGAAGGATCCTTACGCTAACGGTTGAAAAGTGCTCCCGTTCCTGAAACAGTGGTGAAAGGATGGTGAAATAATACGGAAAACAATCGTATCTTCAAAGGCTGTGGTGCCAGGGATGGGAAATACCAACTTACCTGGGCCTCAGTAGAGTTTTCTCTGCGAAAAGCATCATAGGCTTAAGGATGCAGAGACCAACCTTATCACTGTTACGGTGCAAAACGCTATGGAAATGGCACAGCATTTCCAACATACTGGTTATTTCCAAAGGGTCAGGATGAAATCTGTGGCACGATCCGCACTTTTCCCCTCTCTGGGAAATATGCACTTACCAACTCTGGAGGTAAACAAATCAAACCCAGGGCTGACAGAAGCCCCGCACTCACACCCCACACAGAAATCGCAACTACCAGGAAGGATTCTTATGCTAATGCCTGAAACCCGCTCTGGTTCTGAAAATTACAGTGCAAGCACAGTGGAAAAATACTTAAAAGAACACTTTCTTCATAGTCTCTAGTACCAACTATTGGAAATGCCAAGTTTACTGGGCCTAAGCATGTTTTTGTCTGTGAAAGCTATCCTATGCTTAAGGATGCAGAGACCAACCTTATGACAATTAGGGTGAAAAGTACTACGGAAAGATACCACATAGTTCTCCACCTAGCGGTCATTTCAAAAGTTGTGCCACACACCTCTTGGAATGATCGAGTTACTTTGGCCTAGCCTTCCATTGGTCTGGAGAAGGAATCGCCATTCCTAGCTGATCAATGAAATGATTCTGAAAGGAACGGTGAAAAGTGCGGATCCTGTTTCAGTCTTTAGACTGAAACAGGATCCGCACTATTCACCTCTCACACAAAGGCGCACTTCTCATGTCTGGCGCTAGTCCAACAAACCCAGGACTGACAGAGGTCCTGCACTTGCCACCCCAGAAAAACATCTCATCTCCAAAGAAGGATCCTTACGCTAACGGTTGAAAAGTGCTCCCGTTCCTGAAACAGTGGTGAAAGGATGGTGAAATAATACGGAAAACAATCGTATCTTCAAAGGCTGTGGTGCCAGGGATGGGAAATACCAAGTTACCTGGGCCTCAGTAGAGTTTTCTCTGCGAAAAGCATCATAGGCTTAAGGATGCAGAGACCAACCTTATCACTGTTACGGTGCAAAACGCTATGGAAATGGCACAGAATTTCCAACATACTGGATATTTCCAAAGTGTCAGGATGAAATCTGTAGCACGATCCGCACTTTTCCCATCTCTTCCAAATATGCACTTACCAACTCTGGAGGTAAACAAATCATACCCAGGGGTGACAGAAGCCCCGCACTCACACCCCACACAGAAATCTCAACTACCAGGAAGGATACTTATGCTAATGCCTGAAAGCCGCTCTGGTTCTGAAAATTACAGTGCAAAGAGAATGGAAAAATACTTAAAAGAACACTTTCATTATAGTCTCCAGTACCATCTATTAGAAATGCCAAGTTTACTGGGCCTAAGCATGTTTTTGTCTGTGAAAGCTATCCTATGCTTAAGGATGCAGAGACCAACCTTATGACAATTAGGGTGAAAAGTACTTCGGAAAGATACCATATAGTTCTCCACCGAGCGGTCATTTCAAAAGTTGTGCCACACACCTCTTGCAATGATCCAGTTAGTTTGGCCTAGCCTTCCATTGGTCTGGAGAAGGAATCGCCATTCCTAGCTGATGAATCAAATAATTCTGAAAGGAACGGTGAAAAGTGCGGATCCTGTTTCAGTCTTTAGACTTAAACAGGCTCCGCACTATTCACCTCTCACACAAAGGCGCACTTCTCATGTCTGGCGCTAGTCCAACAAACCCAGGACTGACAGAGGTCCTGCACTTGCCACCCCAGAAAAATATCTATCTCCAAAGAAGGATCCTTACGCTAACGGTTGAAAAGTGCTCCCGTTCCGGAAACAGTGGAGAAAGGATGGTGAAATAATACGGAAAACAGTCGTATCTTCAAAGGCTGTGGTGCCAGGGATGGGAAATACCAACCTACCTGGGCCTCAGTAGAGTTTTCTCTGCGAAAAGCATCATAGGCTTAAGGATGCAGAGACCAAACTTATCACTGTTACGGTGCAAAACGCTATGGAAATGGCACAGAATTTCCAACATACTGGTTATTTCCAAAGGGTCAGGATGAAATCTGTAGCACGATCCGCACTTTTCCCATCTCTTCCAAATATGCACTTACCAACTCTGGAGGTAAACAAATCATACCCAGGGGTGACAGAAGCCCCGCACTCACACCCCACACAGAAATCTCAACTACCAGGAAGGATACTTATGCTAATGCCTGAAAGCCGCTCGGGTTCTGAAAATTACAGTGCAAAGAGACTGGAAAAATACTTAAAAGAACACTTTCATTATAGTCTCTAGTACCAACTATTAGAAATGCCAAGTTTACTGGGCCTAAGCATGTTTTTGTCTGTGAAAACTATCCTATGCTTAAGGATGCAGAGACCAACCTTATGACAATTAGGGTGAAAAGTGCTACGGAAAGATACCACATAGTTCTCCACCTAGCGGTCATTTCAAAAGTTGTGCCACACACCTCTTGGAAAGATCGAGTTACTTTGGCCTAGCCTTCCATTGGTCTGGAGAAGGAATCGCCATTCCTAGCTGATGAATCAAATAATTCTGAAAGGAACGGTGAAAAGTGCGGATCCTGTTTCAGTCTTTAGACTTAAACAGGCTCCGCACTATTCACCTCTCACACAAAGGCGCACTTCTCATGTCTGGCGCGAGTCCAACAAACCCAGGACTGACAGAGGTCCTGCACTTGCCACCCCAGAAAAATATCTCATCTCCAAAGAAGGATCCTTACGCTAACGGTTGAAAAGTGCTCCCGTTCCTGAAACAGTGGTGAAAGGATGGTGAAATAATACGGAAAACAATCGTATCTTCAAAGGCTGTGGTGCCAGGGATGGGAAATACCAAGTTACCTGGGCCTCAGTAGAGTTTTCTCTGCGAAAAGCATCATAGGCTTAAGGATGCAGAGACCAACCTTATCACTGTTACGGTGCAAAACGCTATGGAAATGGCACAGCATTTCCAACATACTGGTTATTTCCAAAGGGTCAGGATGAAATCTGTGGCACGATCCGCACTTTTCCCCTCTCTGGGAAATATGCACTTACCAACTCTGGAGGTAAACAAATCAAACCCAGGGCTGACAGAAGCCCCGCACTCACACCCCACACAGAAATCGCAACTACCAGGAAGGATTCTTATGCTAATGCCTGAAACCCGCTCTGGTTCTGAAAATTACAGTGCAAGCACAGTGGAAAAATACTTAAAAGAACACTTTCTTCATAGTCTCTAGTACCAACTATTGGAAATGCCAAGTTTACTGGGCCTAAGCATGTTTTTGTCTGTGAAAGCTATCCTATGCTTAAGGATGCAGAGACCAACCTTATGACAATTAGGGTGAAAAGTACTACGGAAAGATACCACATAGTTCTCCACCTAGCGGTCATTTCAAAAGTTGTGCCACACACCTCTTGGAATGATCGAGTTACTTTGGCCTAGCCTTCCATTGGTCTGGAGAAGGAATCGCCATTCCTAGCTGATCAATGAAATGATTCTGAAAGGAACGGTGAAAAGTGCGGATCCTGTTTCAGTCTTTAGACTGAAACAGGATCCGCACTATTCACCTCTCACACAAAGGCGCACTTCTCATGTCTGGCGCTAGTCCAACAAACCCAGGACTGACAGAGGTCCTGCACTTGCCACCCCAGAAAAACATCTCATCTCCAAAGAAGGATCCTTACGCTAACGGTTGAAAAGTGCTCCCGTTCCTGAAACAGTGGTGAAAGGATGGTGAAATAATACGGAAAACAATCGTATCTTCAAAGGCTGTGGTGCCAGGGATGGGAAATACCAAGTTACCTGGGCCTCAGTAGAGTTTTCTCTGCGAAAAGCATCATAGGCTTAAGGATGCAGAGACCAACCTTATCACTGTTACGGTGCAAAACGCTATGGAAATGGCACAGAATTTCCAACATACTGGATATTTCCAAAGTGTCAGGATGAAATCTGTAGCACGATCCGCACTTTTCCCATCTCTTCCAAATATGCACTTACCAACTCTGGAGGTAAACAAATCATACCCAGGGGTGACAGAAGCCCCGCACTCACACCCCACACAGAAATCTCAACTACCAGGAAGGATACTTATGCTAATGCCTGAAAGCCGCTCTGGTTCTGAAAATTACAGTGCAAAGAGAATGGAAAAATACTTAAAAGAACACTTTCATTATAGTCTCCAGTACCAACTATTAGAAATGCCAAGTTTACTGGGCCTAAGCATGTTTTTGTCTGTGAAAGCTATCCTATGCTTAAGGATGCAGAGACCAACCTTATGACAATTAGGGTGAAAAGTACTTCGGAAAGATACCATATAGTTCTCCACCGAGCGGTCATTTCAAAAGTTGTGCCACACACCTCTTGGAATGATCCAGTTAGTTTGGCCTAGCCTTCCATTGGTCTGGAGAAGGAATCGCCATTCCTAGCTGATGAATCAAATAATTCTGAAAGGAACGGTGAAAAGTGCGGATCCTGTTTCAGTCTTTAGACTTAAACAGGCTCCGCACTATTCACCTCTCACACAAAGGCGCACTTCTCATGTCTGGCGCTAGTCCAACAAACCCAGGACTGACAGAGGTCCTGCACTTGCCACCCCAGAAAAATATCTATCTCCAAAGAAGGATCCTTACGCTAACGGTTGAAAAGTGCTCCCGTTCCGGAAACAGTGGTGAAAGGATGGTGAAATAATACGGAAAACAGTCGTATCTTCAAAGGCTGTGGTGCCAGGGATGGGAAATACCAACCTACCTGGGCCTCAGTAGAGTTTTCTCTGCGAAAAGCATCATAGGCTTAAGGATGCAGAGACCAAACTTATCACTGTTACGGTGCAAAACGCTATGGAAATGGCACAGAATTTCCAACATACTGGATATTTCCAAAGGGTCAGGATGAAATCTGTAGCACGATCCGCACTTTTCCCATCTCTTCCAAATATGCACTTACCAACTCTGGAGGTAAACAAATCATACCCAGGGGTGACAGAAGCCCCGCACTCACACCCCACACAGAAATATCAACTACCAGGAAGGATACTTATGCTAATGCCTGAAAGCCGCTCGGGTTCTGAAAATTACAGTGCAAAGAGACTGGAAAAATACTTAAAAGAACACTTTCATTATAGTCTCTAGTACCAACTATTAGAAATGCCAAGTTTACTGGGCCTAAGCATGTTTTTGTCTGTGAAAACTATCCTATGCTTAAGGATGCAGAGACCAACCTTATGACAATTAGGGTGAAAAGTGCTACGGAAAGATACCACATAGTTCTCCACCTAGCGGTCATTTCAAAAGTTGTGCCACACACCTCTTGGAAAGATCGAGTTACTTTGGCCTAGCCTTCCATTGGTCTGGAGAAGGAATCGCCATTCCTAGCTGATGAATCAAATAATTCTGAAAGGAATGGTGAAAAGTGCGGATCCTGTTTCAGTCTTTAGACTTAAACAGGCTCCGCACTATTCACCTCTCACACAAAGGCGCACTTCTCATGTCTGGCGCGAGTCCAACAAACCCAGGACTGACAGAGGTCCTGCACTTGCCACCCCAGAAAAATATCTCATCTCCAAAGAAGGATCCTTACGCTAACGGTTGAAAAGTGCTCCCGTTCCTGAAACAGTGGTGAAAGGATGGTGAAATAATACGGAAAACAATCGTATCTTCAAAGGCTGTGGTGCCAGGGATGGGAAATACCAACTTACCTGGGCCTCAGTAGAGTTTTCTCTGCGAAAAGCATCCTAGGCTTAAGGATGCAGAGACCAACCTTATCACTGTTACGGTGCAAAACGCTATGGAAATGGCACAGCATTTCCAACATACTGGTTATTTCCAAAGGGTCAGGATGAAATCTGTGGCACGATCCGCACTTTTCCCCTCTCTGGGAAATATGCACTTACCAACTCTGGAGGTAAACAAATCAAACCCAGGGCTGACAGAAGCCCCGCACTCACACCCCACACAGAAATCGCAACTACCAGGAAGGATTCTTATGCTAATGCCTGAAACCCGCTCTGGTTCTGAAAATTACAGTGCAAGCACAGTGGAAAAATACTTAAAAGAACACTTTCTTCATAGTCTCTAGTACCAACTATTGGAAATGCCAAGTTTACTGGGCCTAAGCATGTTTTTGTCTGTGAAAGCTATCCTATGCTTAAGGATGCAGAGACCAACCTTATGACAATTAGGGTGAAAAGTACTACGGAAAGATACCACATATTTCTCCACCTAGCGGTCATTTCAAAAGTTGTGCCACACACCTCTTGGAATGATCGAGTTACTTTGGCCTAGCCTTCCATTGGTCTGGAGAAGGAATCGCCATTCCTAGCTGATGAATCAAATGATTCTGAAAGGAACGGTGAAAAGTGCGGATCCTGTTTCAGTCTTTAGACTGAAACAGGCTCCGCACTATTCACCTCTCACACAAAGGCGCACTTCTCATGTCTGGCGCGAGTCCAACAAACCCAGGACTGACAGAGGTCCTGCACTTGCCACCCCGTAAAAATATCTCATCTCCAAAGGAGGATCCTTACGCTAACGGTTGAAAAGTCCTCCCGTTCCTGAAACAGTGGTGAAAGGATGGTGAAATAATACGGAAAACAATCGTATCTTCAAAGGCTGTGGTGCCAGGGATGGGAAATACCAACCTACCTGGGCCTCAGTAGAGTTTTCTCTGCGAAAAGCATCATAGGCTTAAGGATGCAGAGACCAACCTTATCACTGTTACGGTGCAAAACGCTATGGAAATGGCACAGAATTTCCAACATACTGGTTATTTCCAAAGGGTCAGGAAGAAATCTGTAGCACGATCCGCACTTTTCCCATCTCTTCCAAATATCCAGTTTCCAACTCTGGAGGTAAACAAATCAAACCCAGGTCTGACAGAACCCCAGCACTCACACCCCAAACAGAATCTCAACTACCACGAAGGATTCTTATGCTAATGCCTGAAACCTGCTGTGGTTCTGAAAATTACAGTGCAACCACAGTGGAACAATACTTAAAAGAACACTTTCTTTATAGTCTCTAGTACCAACTATTGGAAATGCCAAGTTTACTGGGCCTCAGCATGCTTTTGTCTGTGAAAACTATCCTATGCTTAAGGATGCAGAGACCAACCTTATGACAATTAGGGTGAAAAGTGCTATGGAAAGATACCACATAGTTCTCCAGCTAGCGGTTATTTCAAAAGTTGTGCCACACACCTATTGGAAAGATCGAGTTACTTTGGCATTGCCTTCGATTGGTCTGGAGAAGGAATCGCCATTCCTAGCTGATAAATCAAATGATTCTGAAAGGAATGGTGAAAAGTGCGGATCCTGTTTCAGTCTTTAGACTGAAACAGGATCCGCACTATTCACCTCTCACACAAAGGCGCACTTCTCATGTCTGGCGCTAGACCAACAAACCCAGGACTGACAGAGGTCCTGCACTTGCCACCCCAGAAAAATATCTCATCTCCAAAGAAGGATTCTTACGCTAACGGTTGAAAAGTGCTCCCGTTCCTGAAACAGTCGTGAAAGGATGGTGAAATAATACGGAAAACAATCGTATCTTCAAAGGCTGTGGTGCCAGGGATGGGAAATACCAAGTTACCTGGGCCTCAGTAGAGTTTTCTCTGCGAAAAGCATCCTAGGCTTAAGGATGCAGAGACCAACCTTATCACTGTTACAGTGCAAAACGCTATGGAAATGCCACAGAATTTCCAACATACTGGTTATTCCCAAAGTGTCAGGATGAAATCTGAAGCACCATCCACACTTTTCCCACCTCAGGCAAATATGCACTTACCAAGCTGGAGGTAAACAAATCAAACCCAGGGCTGACAGAAGCACCGCACTCACACCCCACACAGAAATCTCAACTACCAAGAAGGATTCCTATGCTAATGCCTGAAAGCCGCTCTGGTTTTGAAAATTACAGTGCATAGAGAGTGGAAAAATACTTAAAAGAACACTTTCTTTATAGTGTCTAGTACCAGCTATTCGAAATGCCAAGTTTACTGGGCCTCAGCATGCTTTTGTCTGTGAAAACTATCCTATGCTTAAGGATGCAGAGACCAACCTTATGACAATTAGGGTGAAAAGTGCTACGGAAAGATACCACATAGTTCTCCACCTAGGGATTATTTCAAAAGTTGTGCCACACACGTCTTGGAAAGATCGAGTTACTGTGGCCTAGCCTTCGACTGGTCTGGAGAAGGAATCGCCATTCCTAGCTGATGAATCAAATGATTCTGAAAGGAACGGTGAAAAGTGCGGATCCTGTTTCAGTCTTTAGACTGAAACAGGATCCGCACTATTCACCTCTCACACAAAGGCGCACTTCTCATGTCTGGCGCTAGTCCAACAAACCCAGGACTGACAGAGGTCCTGCACTTGCCACCCCAGAAAAATATCTCATCTCCAAAGAAGGATTCTTACGCTAACGGTTGAAAAGTGCTCCCGTTCCTGGAACAGTGGTGAAAGGATGGTGAAATAATACGGAAAACAATCGTATCTTCAAAGGCTGTGGTGCCAGGGATGGGAAATACCAACTTACCTGGGCCTCAGTAGAGTTTTCTCTGCGAAAAGCATCCTAGGCTTAAGGATGCAGAGACCAACCTTATCACTGTTACGGTGCAAAACGCTATGGAAATGGCACAGAATTTCCAACATATTGGTTATTTCAAAAGTGTCAGGATGAAATCTGAAGCACCATCCACACTTTTCCCATCTGACACAAATATGCACTTACCAACTCTGGAGGTAAACAAATCAAACCCAGGGCTGACAGAAGCTCCGCACCTACACCCCACACAGAAATCTGAACTACCAGGAAGGATTCTTATTGTAATGCCTGAAACCCGCTCTGGTTCTAAAAATTTCAGTGCAAAGAGAGTGGAAAAATACTTAATAGAACACTTTCTTTATAGTCTCTAGTACCTAATATTGGAAATGCCAAGTTAACTGGGCCTCAGCTTGCTTTTGTCTGTGAAAACTATCGTATGCTTAAGGATGCAGAGACCAACCTTATGACAATTACAGTGAAAATTGCTACAGAAAAGTACCACATAGTACTCCACCTAGTGGTTATTTCAAAAGTTGTGCCACACACGTCTTGGAAAGATCGAGTTACTGTGGCCTAGCCTTCGACTGGTCTGGAGAAGGAATCGCCATTCCTAGCTGATGAATCAAATGATTCTGAAAGGAACGGTGAAAAGTGCGGATCCTGTTTCAGTCTTTAGACTGAAACAGGATCCGCACTATTCACCTCTCACACAAAGGCGCACTTCTCATGTCTGGCGCTAGTCCAACAAACCCAGGACTGACAGAGGTCCTGCACTTGCCACCCCAGAAAAATATCTCATCTCCAAAGAAGGATTCTTATGCTAACGGTTGAAAAGTGCTCCCGTTCCTGAAACAGTGGTGAAAGGATGGTGAAATAATACGGAAAACAATTGTATCTTCAAAGGCTGTGGTGCCAGGGATGGGAAATCCCAACTTACCTGGGCCTCAGTAGAGTTTTCTCTGCGAGAAGCATCATAGGCTTAAGGATTCAGAGACCAACCTTATCATTGTTACGGTGCAAAACGCTATGGAAATGGCACATAATATCCAACATACTGGTTATTTCTAAAGCCTCAGGATGAAATCTGTAGCACGATCCGCACTTTTCCCCTCTCTGGGAAATATGCACTTACCAACTCTGGAGGTAAACAAATCAAACCCAGGGCTGACAAAAGCCCCGCACTCACACCCCACAAAGAAATCTCAACTACCAGGAAGGATTCTTATGCTAATGCCTGAAACCCGCTATGGTTCTGAAAATTACAGTGCAACCACAGTGGAAAAATACTTAAAAGAACACTTTCTTTATAGTCTCTAGTACCAACTATAGGAAATGCCAAGTTTACTGGGCGTCAGCATGCTTTTGTCTGTGAAAACTATCCTATGCTTAAGGATGCAGAGACCAACCTTATGACAATTAGGGTGAAAAGTGCTACGGAAAGATACCACATAGTTCTCCACCTAGGGATTATTTCAAAAGTTGTGCCACACACGTCTTGGAAAGATCGAGTTACTGTGGCCTAGCCTTGGACTGGTCTGGAGAAGGAATCGCCATTCCTAGCTGATGAATCAAATGATTCTGAAAGGAACGGTGAAAAGTGCGGATCCTGTTTCAGTCTTTAGACTGAAACAGGATCCGCACTATTCACCTCTCACACAAAGGCGCACTTCTCATGTCTGGCGCCAGTCCAACAAACCCAGGACTGAGAGAGGTCCTGCACTTGCCACCCCAGAAAAATATCTCATCTCCAAAGAAGGATCCTTACGCTATCCTTTGAAAAGTGCTCCCGTTCCTGAAACAGTGGTGAAAGGATGGTGAAATAATACGGAAAACAATCGTATCTTCAAAGTCTGTGGTGCCAGGGATGGGAAATACCAACTTACCTGGGCCTCAGTAGAGTTTTCTCTGCGAAAGGCATCATAGGCTTAAGGATGCAGAGACCATCCTTATCACTGTTAAGGTGCAAAACGCTATGGAAATGGCACAGAATTTCCAACATACTGGTTATTTCCAAAGTGTCAGGATGAAATCTGTAGCACGATCCGCACTTTTCCCATCTCTTCCACATATGAACTTAGCAACTCTGAAGGTAAACAAATCAAACCCAGGGCTGACAGGAGCCCAGCACTCACACCCCACACAGAAATTTCAGCTACCAGGAAGGATTCTTATGCTAATGCGTTAATCCCCCTCTGGTTCTGAAAATGATGGTGCAACCACAGTAGAATAATACTTAAAAGAACACTTTCTTTATAGTCTCTAGTACCTACTATTGGAAATGCCAAGTTTACTGGGCCTCAGCATCCTTCTGTCTGTGAAAACTATCCTATGCATAAGGACGCAGAGACCAACCTTATGACAATTATGGTGAAAAGTGCTACAGAAAAATACCACATAGTTCTCCACCTAGCAGTTATTTGAAAAGTTGTGCCACACACTTCTTGGAAAGATCGAGTTACTTTGGCCTAGACTTCCATTGCTCTGGAGAAGGAATCGCCATTCCTAGCTGATGAATCAAATGATTCTGAAAGGAACAGTGAAAAGTGCGGATCCTGTTTCAGTCTTTAGACTGAAACAGGATCCGCACTATTTACCTCTCACACAAAGTCGCACTTCTCATGTCTGGCGCTAGTCCAGCAAACCCAGGACTGACAGAGGTCCTGCACTTGCCACCCCATAAAAATATCTCAACTCCAAAGAAGGATACTTACGCTAACGGTTGAAAAGTGCTACTGTTCTCGAAAGAGTGGTGAAAGGATGGTGAAATAATACTGAAAACAATCGTATCTTGAAAGGCTCTGGTGCCAGGGATGGGAAATACCAAGTTACCTGGGCCTCAGTAGAGTTTTCTCTGCGAAAAGCATCATAGGCTTAAGGAGGAAGAGACCAACCTCATCACTGTTATGGTGCAAAACGCTATGGAAATGGCACATAATTTCCAACATACTGGTTATTTCCACAGTGTCAGGATGAAATCTGAAGCACGATACACACTTTTCCCACCTCAGGCAAATATGCACTTACAAACTCTGGAGGTAAAGAAATCAAACCCAGGGCTGACAGAAGCACCGCACTTACACCCAACACAGAAATCTCAACTACCAGGAAGGATTCTTACGCTAATGCCTGAGACCCGCTCTGGTTCTGAAAATTACAGTGCAACCACAGTGGAAAAATACTTAAAAGAACACTTTCTTTATAGTCTCTAGTACCAACTATTGGAAATGCCAAGTTTACTGGGCCTCAACATGCTTTTGTCTGTGAAAACTATCCTATGCTTAAGGATGCAGAGACCAACATTATGACAATTAGGGTGAAAAGTGCTACAGAAAAATACCACATAGTTCTCCACCTAGCAGTTATTTGAAAAGTTGTGCCACACACTTCTTGGAAGGATCCAGTTACTTTGGCCTAGTCTTCCATTGCTCTGTAGAAGGAATCGCCATTCCTAGGTGATGAATCAAATGATTCTGAAAGGAACGGTGAAAAGTGCGGATCCTGTTTCAGTCTTTAGACTGAAACAGGATCCGCACTATTCACCTCTCACACAAAGTCGCACTTCTCATGTCTGGCGCTAGTCCAACAAACCCAAGACTGACAGAGGCCCTGCACTTGCCACCCCTGAAAAATATCTCATCTCTAAAGAAGGATTCTTGCACTAATGGTTGAAGAGAGCTCCCATTCTCGGAACAGTGGTGAAAGGATGGTCAAATAATACAGAAAACTATCGTATCTTCAAAGGCTCTGGTGCCAGGGATGGGAAATACCAAGTTACATGGGCCTCAGTAGAGTTTTCTCTGCGAAAAGCATCATAGGCTTAAGGATGCAGAGACCAACCTCATCACTATTACGGTGCAAAACGCTATGGAAATGGCACATAATTTCCAACATACTGGTTATTTGCAAAGTGTCAGGATGAAATGTGTAGCACGATCTACATTTTTGCCATCTCTGGCAAATATGCACTTACCAACTCTGGAGGTAAACAAATCAAACCCAGGGCTTACAGAAGCCGGGCACTCACACCCCACACAGAAATCTCAACTACCAGGAAGGATTCTTATGCTAATGCCTTAAACCTGCTCTGGTTCTCAAAATCATGGTGAAACCACAGTGGAACAATACTTAAAAGAACACTTTCTTTATAGTCTCTAGTAGCAACTATTGGAAATGCCAAGTTAACTGGGCCTCAGCATGCTTCTGTCTGTGAAAATTATCCTATGCTTAAGGATGCAGAGACCAACCTTATGACAATTATGGTTAAAAGTGCTATGGAAAAATACCACATAGTTCTCCACCTAGCGGTTATTTGAAAAGTTGTGCCACACACCTCTTGGAAAGATCCAGTTACTTTGGCCTAACCTTCGATTGGTCTGGAGAAGGAATCGCCATTCCTAGCTGATGAATCAAATGATTCTGAAAGGAACAGTGAAAAGTGCGGATCGTGTTTCAGTCTTTAGACTGAAATAGGATCCGCACTATTCACCTCTCACACAGAGGCACACTTCTCATGTCTGGTGCTAGTCCAACAAACCCAGGACTGACAGAGGCCTTGTACTTGCCACCCCAGAAAAATATCTCATCTCTGAAGAAGGATTCTTATGCTAAGGGTTGAAAAATGCTCCTGTTCTTCAAACAGTGGTGAAAGGATGGTGAAATAATACTGAAAACAGTCGTCTCTTGAAAGGCTGTGGTGCCAGGGATGGGAAATACCAACTTACCTGGGCCTCAGTAGAGTTTTCTGTGCGAAAAGCATCATAGGCTTAAGGATGTAGAGACCAACCACTATTATGGTGAAAAACGCTATGGAAATCGCAAATAATTACCAACATACTGATTATTTCAACAGTGTCAGGATGAAATCTGAATCACAATCCACACTTTTCCCATCTCTTGCAAATATGCACTTACCAACTCTGGAGGTAAACAAATCAAACACAAGGGTGACAGAAGCCCCACACTCACACCCCACATAGAAATCTGAACTAGGAGGAAGGATTCTTATTCTAATGCGTGAAACCTGCTCTGGTTCTGAAAATAATCGTGAAACCACAGTGGAATAATACTTAAAAGAACACTTTCTTTATGGTCTGTAGTACCAACTATTGGAAATGCCAAGTTTCCTGGGCCTCAGCATACTTTTGTCTGTGAAAACTATCCTATGCTTAAGGATGCAGAGACCAACCTTATGACAATTATGGTGAAAAGTGCTATGAAAAAATACCAAATAGTTCTCAACGTAGCGGTTATTTCAAAAGTTGTGCCACAAACCTCTTGGAAAGATCCAATTCCTTTGGCCTAGCCTTCGATTGGTCTGGAGAAGAAATCGCCACTCCTGTCTGATGAATCAAATGATTCTGAAAAGAACAGTGAAAAGTGCGGGTCCTGTTTCAGTCTTTAGTCCCCTGAGTAAGTAATTTACCTACAATTCCTGTCTCCCTAAAGTGCATGAAAACAAACTGTAACCCTGCTCCCTCAGGACCTCTTACTCAGTGTTGGATTTGTGGATCCCTGGGCCATAGTTACTCATCTTGGCTCAGAATAAATCTCTTTAAATTATGTTACAGAAGTTGTATTTTTCTGTAAACAGAATTTTAACAAATATTTGAATCCCTTGCTTGTTCCAAGCAATGTATTAGGTGTTGAGAAAACAAAGGTGTGTAATACATGGCCTCTGTTCATGAGAACTAGTAGTGTATTGGAGAGGATATTGAGCAAGTGCCTGCAGTAAAGAGTTTTGGATACTCTGTAGGGAGGACAGTGGGTTAACGAAAGAAGTGGTTAATTCAGCAGGATTTATGATGGAAGTGACTTGGAATGGTTTTAAATAGGTCATACTTGAACCTTATATAAAGTAAGATAAGTAGAAGTAGGGTTGTTGAATAGGCCTGGTGGGTATATTCCTAGGAGAGAGATGTACCTGAAGAGAAAAATGCTGTTTAGATCATGGAATGTCTTACATGTTGTATATTGTATTATTAATTAGGACTTTATGTTGTAACAGAGAGATCAGCTTAATGGTAAAGAGGTTGCAGTGAGCTATGATGATGCCACTGCACTCTAGCCAGGGTGACAGAGCGAGACACTGACTCCAAAAAAAAAAAAGAAAAGAAAAAAAAACATATATATAGACACACATACACGTATGTGTGGGTGTGGATGTGTATGGTGGTGTTAAGAACACTGAAGAAAAATAAAACAGTAAGAAGAATGCAGAATGGCATACCGAATGAGAATAGAAGCACTTCCTATTATGTACTTTCGTATTGTTTTTCCCCACTGGACTATAAACCTATGAAGCCATGGATTTTGTATATTTTGTTCCTTCTCTATCACCAGTGGTAGGACAATGCCTTTGTGTCCTAGAACAAGTGTATTGGAGGGTCGACAAACACTGGGATTCATCTGCCAAATTCACAAATATTCTATAGCAATCTAGGAAGAAGTGCTTTGCCGTCTTGGTCCAGCTGAAGAAATAAGAAAACTATTTGACAGATAGCTGTAGAACAAAGTGGAAATCCAGAAGCTTCTCAATTGATTTTATAAGAGAATAATTGGCAACCAGGAATTAATAAACAACTAGTTTTGTCCAGGCTAATACATACTATTTGGGATTGAATTAGTTAGCTCAGGCTGCCATAACAATAGACCACAAACTAGATGACTTAAACAATAGAAATTTATTGACCGGTGCGGTGGCTCACGCCTGTAATCCTAGAGGCCGAGGTGGCTGGATTGTTTGAGCTCAGGAGTTCAAGACCTGCCTGAGCAAGAGTGAGACCCCGTCTCTACTAAAAAAAATAGAGAAAGAAATTATCTGGACAGCTAAAATTATATATAGAGAGAAAAAGATCAGCCAGGCATGGTGGCACATGCCTGTAGTCCCAGCTACTGGGAGGCTGAGGCAGAAGGATTGCTTAAGCCCAGGAGTTTGAGGTTGGTGTGAGCTAGGCTGACGCCACGGCACTCACTCTACCCAGGGCAACAGAGTGAGACTCTGTCTCAAAAAAATAAAGAAATTTATTTTTTCACAGTTCTGGAGGCTAAAAGTCACAGATCAAGGTGTCAGCTGGGTTGGTTTCTGGTGAGGCTTTTCTTCCTAACTTGTGGAAGACTGCCTTTTTGCTGTGTCCTCACATGGCCTTTCCTCTGTGTGCATGTTGAGGAGAGAGGACAACCTCTGGTGTCTCTTCTTGTTCTTTTTCTTTTTCTTTTAAAATAAGGATACCAGTCATTTTAGATTAGGGCCCTACCCTTAAGACCTCATTTAACCTTAATTAGCTTCTGAATGGCCCTATCTCCACATACAGTCACTTTGAGGTTAGGGCTTCAACATAGTGATTTTGTTCATACACAATTCACTCCATAACAGGGTCATAAACATTAAGTGTTATTAATTTTATGTATATATCCTGTCTGTGACAGTAATTCTTTCATTGTTTTCAGGTATGATACATAATGAGGCTGATATGGAACTCGTGGGAACATAGGGAACATAGCAGGCTCAGGCTCAGCATGTACCTTGGAAGGCAAAGGTAAGAATGGAGCCTGGGGGGAAAAAGATAGTTTTCCTAGGACTGGAAGCACCCCTAGTTATAAACCCTGGCCTTGTTTGTTTTAGGTACTTATTAGTTGTTGAATGATGAGATAAGTTGGGAATGTAGTCAAAGTTAGATTGTTTTTTACATTGCTTCTTACTCCAAGGAAAGGCACAGGTTTACTACCACTCAGCTAGTTTTGCCCCAAACTCTACCTTTTGCCTTCGTTCGCTAAAGCCCCCTGCTGAGACCACCGAAGGCAAACGGTGACACTTTTTTAAATGTGCCCTTGATCCCTGATTTTAAAACTTGCCTTCTGTATAGATTACTGTCGCCCACAAAATCTAACAATCATAAAGCTATGACCCATAGTCAATTTTCAAAAACTCAAGTCCTTTACTTGTCCATCTTGGACTTTATGCAGGAAATACATAATTTCCCCAGGTGATGACGATAATGAGATGAAACTACTTTCCCCTAAGTCCTCTTTATTGTTACAACGTTGTTAATACCATAAATAAAATTTGGAGGCAAAAGAAAATGGAAAAATCAGAAACTACACTTTTACCTTATTCAGTACTTTTTAAACTGACAAACATGAAAAAGCAGTACCAATAAGTCAAAGAACTCTCGTCAAGCCCCACCTTCCGCCCTCTACAGAGGTATAAAAACAGAAGCAAACTAGGGCTAGGACTGACTCACAAACTCAAGTCTACCTCCGCCACTGGAGAGGCAGCACGATTGGCGCCGGCATACCCTCTGGAAACGCCTCACCGCGGTCTGCGACGAGGCCGGAAGTGACGCAAAACCTGCGACGCTAGCGCCTGCCTCCAGTTGCAGCCTGATCCCGGCTTCAGTCGGTGCGGAGACGGCGGACTTTGTTCGCATGGTTACAGCAGAGGGATCATGACGGGGAAGAAGTCTTCCCGGGAGAAGCGGCGCAAACGTAGCGGCCAGGAGGCAGCGGCGGGGCTCGCGGCCCCAGACCTCGTGCCTGCCCTTGCCAGTGGCGGCAGTGGAAGTACCAGCGGCTGCGGGACCGTCAGTTGCTGTGGGAACGCCAGCTTCAGTGGAAGCGTCACCGGGGGTGGGAGCGGGGGCAGCTGCTGGGGCGGGAGCAGTGAGCGCCGGAAGCGGAGGAGCACCGACTCATCCTCCAGCGTCTCGGGCTCTTTGCAGCAGGTGCGTGCGCGCTCCTCTCGCCGCTTCCCGGGACTGCTTTTTTGGAAGAAGGCTGACTACCGGCGGGATGGGATGCCGGCTGGAGCTAATTAAGTGTGGCAATCCCAAGTGTTCACTGGTGCTTGAGGTTCATAGTCCTAAATTCTGGCGAACCTTTCACTCTCATGTCTTGAACTTCTGCTTTCTGGATTTACTGATCAGCTAACTTTTTTTTTTTTTTTTAAACTTATGGCCCCTTCCACTCCTGTGATCTCACTCTCCTTGAAGAGTATGGGTTGGAAGCTAGCTTTCATTGCCCTGGGGAGCCATACGCTTTACTTCTCTCTTGGCCTTCACCTTTTAGTAGATTATGGTTAACTCCACATTGCAGATGAGAAAATTGAAACCCAAAGAGGTTAAGGAACTTTACCCAGGGTCACAGTTTGTTAGTAGCTCCTAGACTTAAATTCGATATCTGACTTTACAAAAGCCATGTTCATTATGCTCCATCAAACTGCCAAGATACCGCTGCCTTAAAAAATAGTTTACAATTTATTATAAAACGAATGTATTATACTTTAAATTCATTCAGTACAGAAATCAAGGGAAAAGTGTGGAGTCCCTTTTCGTGTTTCTGCATTAATACTTTGATTTGCAGCCCTTTTTATTAGCCTTTGCCTGATCTGTGTATTTAACTTCCTCCATCTAGACTTAATTGTCATATTCCCTCTATCGAATACCACTGCATTGTTGTGTGATAGGTTTCTTTTTATATGTGCTATGTTATTTTTTAGTGACTGCCTGGTATTCCATTATATCTTTATTAATGAATATTTAGGTTTCCAATTTTTGTTATTACCATATGAAAACAAACATTTTTGTACATATATCTTGTGCAAGAGTCATGTTAGGATAGAGTCTTAGAAGTGAAGTTGCTGGGTCAAAGTTTATGCGCTTAAAAAAAAAACTTGGTAGGTGTCACCAAATACTTTCCAAATAAGACCTTGCTGATTTATAGTCTGAATAGTACCTAAATGAGAGAATGCCCATTTCTGCAAATCTTCACTAACATTTGATAATACGTTTTATTAATTTTTTTTTCTTTAAGCCTTTATCTAGGAAAAGATAATACATTTTTTAAAAGTTTGCCAGGCTAATGCGTCAAATTAATATTGTTTTAATTTATATTTTCCTGATTAATAGTGAGATTGATCATTGTTATATTTTTATATGCTATTTAATTCCTTCCTATGTAATTTTCTGTACATATCCTATGCCCATTTTTCTCTTTGGTGGTTTTCAACTTTTCACTGGTAAGTTTCTAATATCTTTTCATAAAATCTTCATTCTAATTCTTTGTGTGGAGTATATTGCAAATGTTGTTATACCTTGTCCAGCATGTACTGAATTGAAGCCTTTCATTTCTTTGTAGTCAAAGCTAATATTTTTCTTGGCCATCTAGATTTTGTGTGTTGTTTAGAAAGTTCTTTCCTATTCCAGGATCAAACAGGATTATAAAAGTATTCTGTACCTTCTAACGTCTTTTTTTTTTTTTTTTTTTTTTTTTGGAGACAGGGTCTTGCTCTATTGCTTGGGCTGGAGTCAAATGGCATCATCATAGCTCACTGCAACCTCAACCTCCCAGGCTTAAGCAGTCTTCCCAACTCACCCTCTCTAGTAGCTGAGACCACAGGCCTGCACCACCATGTCCAGCTAATTTTTTCTTTTTTTTTTTTCCTTTTTTTTTTTTTGAGACAAAGTCTCGCTCTGTTGCCTGGGCTAGAGTGAGTGCCGTGGCATCAGCCTCGCTCACAGCAACCTCAAACTCCTGGGCTTAAGTGATCCTCCTGCCTCAGCCTTCCGAGTAGCTGGGACAACAGGCATGCGCCACCATGCCTGACTAATTTTTTTCTCTATATATATTTTTTAGCTGGCTAGATAATTTCTTTCTGTTTTTTTTTTTTTTAGTAGAGATGCGGTCTCGCTCTTGCTCAGGCTGGCCTCAAACTCCTGACCTTGAGTGATCCACCTGCCTTGGCCTCCCAGAGTGCTAGGATTACAGGCGTGAGCTCCCAGCCTAATTTTTAAATTTTTTTTTTTTTTTTTTTGAGACAAAGTCTCGCTTTGTTGCCCAGGCTAGAATGAGTGCCGTGGCATCAGCCTAGCTCACAGCAACCTCAGACTCCTCGGCTTAAGCAATCCTACTGCCTCAGCCTCCCGAGTAGCTGGGACTACAGGTATACGCCACTATGCCCGCCTAATTTTTTCTATATAGATTTTTAGTTGGCCAGATAATTTCTTTCTATTTTTAGTAGAGATGGGGTCTCACTCTTCCTCAGGCTGGTCTTGAACTCCTGACCCTCAAGCAATCCACCCGCCTTGGCCTCTCAGAATGCTAGGATTACAGGCGTGAGCCACCACGCCCGGCCCTAATTTTTAAATTTTTGTAAAGACGGGATCTCTCTATGTAGCTCAGGCTGGTCCCGAACTCCTGGTCTCAAGCAATCCTCCTGCCACGGCCTCCCAAAGTGCTGGGATTACAGATGTGAGCCACTATGCCTGGCCTCTTTTAATGCTTTTTAACATTATATTTTAAAATTGGGAGTTGTGGAAGCATAGAAGTCCATTTATTTTTATGTGTTTTCTTGTTATACTATTTATTAGTTTAAAATTGATTTTCAAAAAAATTTCTGCTAATAATGAATTCTGTCTCATTTTTGGAACTACTATTTTTTTGTTTTTTGGGTTACCAAGGACTTCTAGTGTAGTATTGAACAGTAGCAGTGGAAGTGGGCATTCTTTTCAATCTTTTCTTAGTGGGAACATTTCTAATGTTCCAGCAATGAGTATATTTGTCATAGGTTTTGAAAAATACCTTTGATCAGGTAATTCCTAGGTCACTGGGGGTTGTAGAGTTTTATCAGATGGTTTTCTGGCATTCTGTTGAGATGATCAGGTAGGTTTTGTCCTTTAATTAGATAATGTAATTTTATTGATAAATGACTGATAAATTAGTTGATGTTGAATTGTCCTTGCAGTCTTGGGATAAGTTCTATTTGGTTTGTTGGGCTGGTTTGTTGTACTTGGCTGGAATTTGATAGTTTTACTTTTGTGTAGATGTTTCTAAGTTAGATTATCTTATAGTTTTTATTTTTGTTATGGATTGAGTTGGGAGGCTTTGTATTTTTTGGTGTGTTCTAGAATGGTATATATCTTCTTTTCAAATATTTGTCAGAACTTGACCATTGGATCATTCAGCTGTCTGGATCTGGTGGGGTTTTTTAGGGGTGGTTTTTGTTGTTTGTTTTTTTGTTTTTTGTTTTTTTTTGTTAAACTCTCTTTAAAAAAATCCTGTAATAGTTGTAGATATATTCACTTCTTGCACTCGTTCTAGATTCAGTTTTGGATATCACCTTTCTTATCTTAAATGGTTTCCATATCTCTAATGCTTTATCATGGTGGGGACACAAACAACGTTAAGTATTAAAAACATTTGCATACAGAACTAAACCTAACTTCTAATGAAAAGAAGTGTATTTATGAAGAAGAAAAAGTTGTTGCATATTAGGCATGTCAATAACATCTCAAACTTCTGAGAGTGCCATGATATCTGTTGTTTATTGAGTTCCCTATTTTTTGTAAGAACTTCATTGAAATATGGTTTTCATACCGCACAATTCACCCATTTCACATGTACAGTTATGTGGTTTGGTGTTGTACAACCATCACTACAGTCAATTTAAAAATATTTTCATCACTCAAAAAAGAAACCTTATGTTTACCTTTTAGCTATCATCCTTAATATTCACTCCAACCCCCAGGTAATCACTGATTTATTTTTTGTCTTTACAGATTTATAGATTTCCCTGTTGTGAATATTTTATATGAATGGAATCATATAATGTATGGTATTTTGTGTCTGGCTTATTTTCCTTAGCATAATGTTTTAATGGTTCATCCATGTTATAGCACATAGGTTCATTCTTTAGTAGTACAAAGATTCGTGCCTTTTTATGGCCATGTAATGTTTCATTGTATGGCTATACCACATTTCGTTTCCATTTATCACTTAATAAACATTTGGGTTGCATCTACTTTTTGGCTATTATGACTGATGCTTCTATGAACATTTGCATATAAGTTTTTGTGTGGATATGTTGTTACATTTCTCTTGGGTATATATCTGGGAATGGAGTTGCTGGGTCATCTGATAACTTTTTGAGGAACTGACAAGCTGTTTTACTTCCAAAGTAGCTGTACCATTTTATGTTCCCACTAGCAATGTATAAGGATTCCAGTTTCTCTACATTATTACTTTGTCAGCCATCAGAACAAGACTTCACCTTCTTTACTTTTTCAGTCTAAGTATCATAGTATTCTTCAAAACAGGCCCATTTTTAAACTGCTTTTTAAACAATTCCATTAAAAGATATAATAAACCCACCTGACCTATATGGTCAAGGATGATTTTCCTGAGGAAATGACTTTTGATTTGCTATCTGAAGTATCTGAATTTGTTAATCTTGTGAGTATAGTGTGGTAGAGGAAGGGGGAGGAAAGACTGTCTTAGGCAGAACATTATTGGCTGTATGAGCTGAAGGGAGGAGAAGGTTATATTTGAGTAATTCAAAGAAGATTGTTATGTTCAGAACACAAAGAATGAGCATGAAGGGCCAGGTAGGCCATATTATCCTAAGAGCAATAGGAAGTCATTGAAGCATTTTAAACAAGAAGGAAGGAGTAAATATGCATTTTATAAAATGCATTCTGCTAGTAGTATACAAAACAGAGACCTCAGATTAGATGCAGTGAGTCCAGTTAAGTGGCTATTGATGTAATCCAGGCAAAGATCATGGTAGTTTGGACCAGGATTATGGCAGTAGATTGGGAAGGACAGGATAGATTTGGAAAAGCAAAGAAATTTGACAAAAATATCTTAAGTTGCTGATATTATATTACTTGGTAACTCCCAACATGATTAAATTATACAAAGATTTTTTTTTTAAAAAAATGGTAATAGCTCCTGGAAAGCATATTAACTTTACTGCATAATATTTGTAACATTTTTACTGTCATTCCATTTCTTTCTATAAGTTTAAGTATAATGACATTGCATACGCAAAGCTTTTGGGTGAATGGCTACCTGAAGGCATATCCTAATTCTTCAAAAGTCTAAAATTGTAGGAAATTATTCAGTATTGGATATATTTTCATTTGTACGTCCTAAGATATTATCTCTTCCCTTGATAGCTACTCCTTGAGTTAATTGCAGTGTGGAGAGTAAATACTGAATAATCAAATATTCTTTCTCTGGTTTTAGACAAATAACTGTAAACAAAGAATTTGGGAATTTTTAATGAAGACTTTATGAAATGAATATATTCTATATATTTTAAATAGTATTATTAAATGGTTCTTTATTCTTTTAACTTTAGGAAACCAAGTATCTTTTGCCAACTTTGGAAAAAGAATTATTCTTGGCAGAACACAGTGACCTTGAAGAAGGCGGACTGGACCTGACTGTGTCATTGAAACCAGTTAGTTTCTATATATCAGACAAAAAAGAAATGCTTCAACAGTGCTTCTGTATTATAGGAGAGAAGAAATTACAGAAGATGCTTCCTGATGTGTTAAAGGTGCTTCATTACATATATTATCAGATATATACGCATATATAGAAATACAACCTTCTATAGCAATCATTTTACTCACAGCTGTTTATAATTGGATGTTTTCATCTAAAACAAGCAGCTTGAAAGATATAAAAAAGGGATTTTGGAAAACCATAAACAGATCTGTATATTTAAAAATTTGCCAAGAAAAATGCTTAGGCAAGAAATTTATTGATGCCATGGAAATAACTTTATTAAATGCAGGCAATGGTAGTAACTAAATAGAACGTGTAATGAAGCTTTCTGGTGCTTTAAGAAATAATATAATGATATGCTGCTCTGTAACAAAACACAACAAAGGTTGACAATAGCTTATATTTCTTTAAATTTACAAGTGTTTTTATATATTTATTTCTAAAAATTACTTAGGGAAATATATGTTATTCTAATTTTATAGTTGTGAAAGTAGGCCTTGGACAAGTTAAGCCCAAGATCATAGATCTAATGTGTATAAAGCCAAGACTTGAATATTTAAACCTTTAGAATAATTATCTAACATAAATGTACTGCTTTGTTCTTTCATAATAAACATGACTTTATGTATTCCCATTAAATCTCTAAAATGTTCACATACTAACTGACGGTTTTTCAGATTTTGTCCCATGAAAAGATTTATGTGAATCTACTTGAGGCTTTAATTTGTTTTATTAAGATTTTCCTAACTGGAATTTTTTTTGTGTTTGCAATTTTCCAGTTTACATTGGAGCCATATTACACAAATGCTTTTTTTTTTTTTTTTTTAATGTCATTTGCTTTAGAACTGTTCAATAGAAGAAATTAAAAAACTGTGCCAGGAACAGTTAGAGCTTCTGTCTGAAAAAAAAATCTTGAAGATTCTTGAGGGTAAGATGCATATTTCTACATTCTGGTAATTTATTAGTTAATACTATTAACATATTCAGCATAAATCCTGCAGTATTCTTTCTCTTAGATATTACTTTAATTTCATTATTGAATAATCATTGAAGAGTATTTTTATTCCATTTGTACTGAGAAATACAGTTTATATATCAGAATGGCATTTCAAGAGTAGACTTGATGTATAGTTTTTCCAAAACAACTGTATACGTAAGAGCATAAGTAATAAAATGAAATAACAAAATTTACCAAAAATTAGCTGTTGAGAAGGCAAAGATTTCCCTTAAAATAATTTTTTAGGGCTGGGCACAGTGGCTCACGCCTGTAATCCTTGCACTTAGGGAGGCCAAGGCAGGAGGATTGCTTGAGCTTAGGAGTTTGAGGTTGCAATGAACTATGAGCTTAAAAAAAAAAAAAAAATTTAAATTTTCTGCTTTCTAGTCTTTATATAATAGCTTTTAGTTACCAGTGACACACTATTTCTGCTCTAATAAGACCCAGATGCAGAGTTAGAATAATTCCTTGCAATTTGCCAACATTTATATGTCTGCCTGAAGCATGACTACTCTTTGTGATACTGATGCCTTTAGAATTTTGAATTTTCAGCCATTTTTTTTTCTTTTGGAACTTTGCAAGGATTTTAGCATTAGCGTCACGGAAGTTAGAATAATTCCTTGCAATTTGCCAACATTTATATGTCTGCCTGAAGCATGACTACTCTTTGTGATACTGATGCCTTTAGAATTTTGAATTTTCAGCCATTTTTTTTTCTTTTGGAACTTTGCAAGGATTTTAGCGTTAGCATCACGGAAGAAGAAATAAAAAATGTAGGCTTTCAATTTCCAGAGATAACTTCATTTTTAAATATAAAATGGATTTATGGAATTTTATAACTTTGGAAACAGATGTATACGTATGTGTGTAGTCTGTAAGTATATGCACATTCTCGTGTGTTTATGTATATATATAGATAAAGATAGATATTCTTGTGTATTTATATAGATAACGGGAAGGCAATGAGAAATACCTAATAAGGCATTGAAAAAACTCATTTTTAAAATATTAGCAATGAAAAAGGTAATCTTTTAACAAGTATAAAGTTCTTTAATGTGCATCACTTTTAAAGATGAGTGTTTTTTATGCAATGATTAAATCATTTTGACTTTTTGTTTTCCGTAAGCTTGCTTTTAATAGTTTATTTCATTTATAAGGCGACAATGGACTGGATTCTGATGTGGAAGAGGAGGCAGATGATGGCTCTAAGATGGGATCTGATTTAGTTAGTCAGTAAGTTAAAAAACTTTCATTTTTATTACAAAATTTCTTTGTTACTCATTTGGTGATTTCTTATGTCAAGGATGTGATTGTTTTTCTGTGTCTTATTTATAAAATAATTCATTGTGGAAGGATTGATTTGTTTACTTATTATGATTGATCCTTTTGGTATATATGAGGATGGACTTAATTACTTTTAGGATTAAGATGATTTTCTTGGCCGGGCGTGGTGGCTCATGCCTGTAATCGCAGTACTTTGGGAGGCTGAGGTGGGAGGATTGGTTGAGCTCAGGAGTTCAGGACCAGCCTGAGCAAGAACATGACCCTGTTTCCCAAAAAAGAAAAATTAGCCAGGCATAGTGGTGCATGCTTGTAGTCCCAACTACTTGGGAGGCTGAGGCAGGAGAATCGCTTGAGCCTCAATTGATTGAATCACAGGAGTTAGAGGTTGCTGTGAGCTGTAATGACACCACTGCACTCTAGCCTAGGCAACAGAGCGAGACTCTGTCTCAAAAAAAAAAAAAAAAGATTTTCTTAAACTACTATACATAGATGTAGAACAATAGCAATGTCAACCTGAACCAGAATTATAGCTCTTGTTTGGATTTTAAATATGCTATTCATAATACCACTATTTATTTATTTTTATTTTGTTGTGTTTTGTTTTAATTTTATTTTATGACAGGGTCTTGCTCTGTTGCCCAGGCTGCAATGTGGTGGCGCCATGACAGCTCACTGCAGCCTTGAACTCCTGGACTCAAGCAATCCTTCTGCGTTAGCCTCCCAAGTAGCTAGGACTACAGCTGTGCACCACCATTCCAAGCTAATTTTTAAAATTTTTTATGGAGATGGAGTCTCGGTATTTTGCCCAGGCTGGTCTTGAACGCCTGGCCTCAAGCTATTCTCCTACCATGGCCTCCCAAAGTGCTGGGATTATAGGTGTGAGCCACTGTACCCATCCGTACTGTTTATTAATTGCTTACTCTACCAGGCATTATGTTAATAGCTTAGAACCTTTCATCTCATTGAATTCTTCTACATATTTATTTATGTTAGGTAATAATAACCTCATTTCACAGATGAGATAGCAAGGTTCATTTTATATAGGCATACATATTTTACCTATAAGTATATATAATTTGATCATTGTGATAAACATGCCTGTGGTTTTGGGATACTGACTAATCAAGAAGCAACATGCCAATCCTCTATCCGTCAGTGCATATCAAAGTTTAATCCACTAATTTTAGCATCCGTTGATGATTTTTGCCTAAAACAATTGTTTTGGTAGTTTCCAGTCTCTCTTTGCAAAGCTTGGCATTTTTCCTGAAGAATAAAAAAAAGATTTGTGCTACAGATAGTAGCACAAATAAGAAGAGATTACCAGAGGCAGTAGCATAAATAAGTAGTACATTTTTTTTTTTTTTTTTTGAGACAGAATCTCACTCTATTGCCTGGGCTATAGTGAGTGCCGTGGCATCATCCTAGCTCACAGCAACCTCAAGCTCCTGGACTCAAGCAATCCTCCTGCGTCAGCCTCCCAGGCTGGGACTACAGGCATGTGCCACCGTGCCCGGCTAATTTTTTCTGTATATATTTTTAGCTGTCCATATAATTTCTTTCTATTTTTAGTAGAGACGGGGTCTCGCTCTTGCTCAGGCTGGTCTCAAACTCCTGAGCTCAGACAATCTGCCTGCCTCGGCCTCCCAGAGTGCTAGGATTACAGGTGTGAGCCACTGCGCCCGGCCCAAGTAGTACATGTTTTAGCTGAAATCTAGAATTCTTTCATTTCTGATAGAATACTGTTGGGTAGGCTGAGTGCAGTGACTCATACCTGTAATCCTAGCACTTTGGGAGGCCAAGGTGGGAGGATCATTGATGCCCAGAGTTCAAGACCAGCTTAAGCAACTTAGTGAGGCCTCCGTCTCTACAAAAAATAAAAAAATTAGCTGGATGTGGTGGCGTAGGCTTATAGTCCCAGCTATTTGGGAAGCTGAGGCAGGAGGATCATTTGAGCCCAGGAATTTGAGGTTGCAGTGAGCTATGATGATGCTACTGCACACTAGCCTGGACAGCTTTTGGAGAACTTGTCTCAAAAAAAAGAAAAAAAAAAAAAAAGAATGCTATTGGGTATCACTAAAAACGGATAAATTTTTTTTTTTTTTTTTAAATAGAGATAGGCTCTCCCTTTGTTACCCAGGCTGGAATGCAGTGGCATGATCATAGCTCACTGCAGCCTGGAACTCCTGGGTTCAAATAATCCTCCCGTCTCAGCCTCTAGAGTAGTTGGGACTACAGGCATGTACTACCCAGCTAATTTTTTTATTTTTTGTAGAGACAGGGGTCTCATGATGTTGCCTAGGCTGATCTCGAACTACTGGCCTCAAGTGATCATTCCACCTTAGCCTCCCAAAGTGCTGGGATTACAGGCATAAGCCACTGTGACCAGCCATACAAGGACAATTTTATGTTACAGTTGTAGAGAGCTTCAAGTTATCTACCTCTACTGAAGCATTGAAAAACTAGCACTCTATTGCTTGGCTGCCTCATCATAATCAGATTTTGGTCATCACATACACCTTACTTAGGAGTGCCATAGAGTGATTTATACCTAAAAATGGAATAGAAAATGTGTACATTTTTAATGTCTTAATATTGGCTTTCCTTCAAAATACTTAGCTTTAGGGGCCGGGCACGGTGGCTCATGCCTGTAATCCTAGCACTCTGGGAGGCCAAGGCGGGAGGATCGTTTGAGCTCAGGAGTTCAAGACCAACCTGAGCAAGAGTGAGACCCCATCTCTACTGAAAAAGGAAAAATTAGCTGGATGTGGTGGTGCACGCCTGTAGTCCCAGCTACTCTCGGGAGGCTCACTTGAGGCAGGAGGATTGCTCTAGCCCAGGAGTTTGAAGTTGCTGTGAGATAGGCTGATAGCACAGCACCCTAGCCCGGGCAACAGAGTGAGACTCTATCTCAAAAAAAAAAAAAATATATATATATATATATACTTAGCTTTAATTGTTTTATGTAGCATACTAATCTAGTTCAGCTAGTTTAAGCATTTACAAGGCCTGTTAACTTTCAATGCTTTAAAGTTACTAAAATTATCTAAATCATTATTTTTTAATTCTACTTATAGAGAATCGTGAATTGAACTTTTGCTTGATTGCATTTATTATTTCTTTGTTCAAATCTATTTTTTTCTGGTTTTTGAGGTACCATGAGGATTAAGTGCTTTATTTTTTCATACCTGAACAGTAGTACTACCTTTTCTATTGTTAGGAGCTATTTAATAGATAGCAAATTAAACTAGGAATTTAATTCTTTTTAAAGATTACAACAAAATACAGCCTTTGACTTCTGAAGTATTCTAATGAAAAAAGTAGTTAATAGATTTAAAGTGACTGTTGTGAAGAAGCCACTTTTACAACGTAGTTATAAGTCATATTAACTTTTTAATGCTGCAGCAAGCAGGTTGAACAATAACAAATATCAAAAACTGTCATAATAGTCACTGGTGGGAGCTGATAATGCCTAATCATTGGGATTCTTTTGAATCATTTGAGAATATAAGCCTTTTTTTGAAAAAAAAATCAAATTTCTAAGCTATAAGACATCAAGTAATAATACTAATAGCTAGCACTTACTGAGCATTTGTGCCAGACACTGTTCTAATCACTTTATGTCGTCATTGATTCCCAGGGTTTGTACAACAACCTTATGAGGTAGATATTAACATTATCATTTTAGAGATGGAAAAATGAGGCTTGGAAAGATTTGTGTGCCTGAGGTCACACAAATGCTTATGGAAGTTGGAGGCAGTGTTTGTTATGAAGAGACTATATAGACTTTTATGCAATTGTAGCTGGCTTTGAAACCTTTAAAACACTTAAACTTCCTTAACATCATTTTATTCATTTGTAAAATGGAAATAATTCTTCCTTCCTAGAATTGTAGGAATTAAATGAGCTAATGTGACTAGTTGTTATTAATATTAATAATAACAATATTACTTATGAATGGGGGAGATAACACTGTTTTGTGAAGCAATGAAGATGGAAAAGGGAGATGGTATGGGAAGATAGTGGCTTTAACCCATGTTTCTTACTCTTCTTTCCCCCTACTTCTTGGGGCAATAAAATAACCTCAACGAGCAAACTGGTATAGCCAAGAAAAGGGTTCTGAGGTTTTCTTTAGACATCTAGGAGAAATTGCAGGTGGGAAATGTCATTCTCTTTGATATTGAGCAAAATCTAAGGCACAGGGTTAAAGGCAGTGATTTGCTTTTTCTCAGAGCCTTAGGAGACTGCATAAGAGGTCTTAACTGGCAGAATGCTTGAATCCTATTGGAATATGTGACACCTTCCTATTTGCTTTGTGCTTAGAGGGAGAATTCAGTCCTTTTAATCCATACAGAGGGAAATTGAACTGGCGGGAGATTCATAGAAAACTCCTTCCAGTGCTTCAACAGAGGATTAAGTTTGTTAACATGTTTGGTGCTTGGTGCTGAAAATTCCCATGTCTTCCATAACCAGCTGGTTTTTCACTCTCTAAAAGATACCCGTAGTCTGACCTGTTGGGATGCTACGGGAACAGTCAGTCATGAATAAGCAAAGAAGATTTAGAGGAATTCAATTACTTGAGAGCAGAAAACTAAGCTGAATAACTGTAAGTGGCCACTTCTGTTGAGCATGGAATTAAAAGAATATAGGAAAGAAAACTTTAACAAAGTAATGAAAACTCTCAAGGAAATATAAATAGAGCACAAAAATAATTTTAGGAACTAAAAAAATTCTCAATTTCTAAATTCAATGGGATAGTTGTGGCTCAGAACTGAATCATTGTCATGAAAAATCAAGTTGAATAAATAAATACAGAACAAGATAGAGAAAAACTTCCAAAAAAAAAAAAAAAGGAAATTTTTATTTTTAACTCATGGGAGCCTGGAAGACAATTTTAGAAGACCTATCACACATATACTGGGAATTCTAGAAAAAGAAACAATTAGAAAAGTAATCAAGAAATTATAGAATTAAATTTTTTGAGTTAACAAATTAAGACTATAAGGGTAGGAATAATGAGAAAAGATCTTGTTTTGGGCTGAATTATGTCCTCTGGAGATTCATATGTAAAGTCCTAACCCCTAATATCTCAAAATGTAACCTTATTTGGAGATAAGTTCTTTGAAGAGGTAATGAAATTAAAATGAGGTCTTTGATGGGGGGGGAGTCCTATACAATCTGACTGGTATCCTTATAATGAAAGGAAATTTGAACACATTGAGACTCTAGGAACTAATCTGTCTGTCTATCCATTCATCCATCCATCTGTCTGAAATTTTTCCCCAAACTTAATTTTGAAAATCTTTAAACTTACATAAAAGTTGACAGTGATATAATGAACCCTCCAGCTAGATTCAGCAATGTTAATGTGTTGCCATATTTACTTTCTTTCTTATTTCTTTTCTTCCCCAGAACCATTTGTATGAATTTGCTATGACTGTCATAACAAAATATCATAGATTAGGTGGTTTAAACAACAGAAATTTATTCTATCACAATTCTGTAAGCTAGAAGTCCAACATCAAGGTGTCAGCAGGGTTGGTTTCCTCTGAGGCCTCTCTCCTTGGCTTGCAGATGGCCACCTCTTGCTGCCTTTTCACAGTCTTCCCTCTGTACACCTGTGTCCTAATCTCTTGTAAGGACACTAGTGGACTAGGGCCTACCCTAATGACCTCATTTTAACTTAATTACCTTTTTAAAGGCCCTATCTCCAAATACAGTCACACACTGAGGTACTGGAGGTTAGAGCTTCAACATACAAATTTTAGTGGCGGAGAGGGGACACAATTCAATCCATAACAACATTGAAAAATAAGTTGTAGATGTCACAAAATTTCATGCCTAAACAATTCAGTATGTGCCTCCTTATTTTTAAGAAAATAAACGGTAATTCAAATAGTGTCATCTAATATATTGCTCTTAGCAAATTTCCCCAGTGTGAAAGGACAAAAGTAGAAGAAATTTATTTCTTTATTTCTTTATTATCTTTTGTAGAGACAGGGTCTTGCTTTGTTTCCCAGGCTGGTCTTGAACTCCTGGCCTCAAGCTATCCTCTCACCTTGGCCTCCCAAAGTGCTAGGATTACAGGTGTGAGCCACTGTGCCCAGCCTAGGACAAATTTAGTTTAAAGATCTCAGTTGGCTTTATTCTAGAGTTAGGCAACACTAATTGCCTAAATAAATGGCCTAATTTAATTGCCTAAATAAAACAGAGTAAGTGTTCCCCTGAGCTGAACAGAAGAGGCTGGCTTTATAGACAGAGTTGAAGAAAGCAGAAGCAAAGAACAAGGAGCATATTGGGTTTTCAAAGTTACTTTTTTTTTGTAAGGTGGAGACAGGGAGAATGATAGAAAAATAATAATTGTTTAGTTAACATCAGGTTACTTCAAGCTGCTACTTTTATATAAGGACTAAAGCAGAGGGAACTTCATTATCATGCCAATTGAAGACTGAAATTGGCCTCTTTGTAAAATTGGCTGTTATATCTCTCTCCTGATTTCTTAAAAGGTCAGATAAACCTTAGTTTGGGTTTGATGACAGGGAACTCTATCATGAGTGACTCTATTTTGATTTTTAGTCTGTTCTATTGAGGCCTAGTTCAGGAACTTAGTCCAAAACAGTGGCTTGTCAGCCTACAGAGGGAATACTCTCTATAAGAAAAGATGTTTATTTGAGAATAGAACCTTGCAGTGGGAATACACATGCCATAGTAAACTATGTCTATATTCAGGGAGGTAAAGGAAGACAAAGGTTTGAAAAGGAAAAATGAGGAGGATTACATAATTATGTTCAAATAATTATCTTTGGCTACAAATATCAAATATCAATAATGACGGCGACACCAGTCCAAGGTTAGACAGACAGTTGCTAGGTAGATGTCCTTGCAGAAGTATGTTTTGTGTAAGGTTGTGATGAACTTTGTGCAAGGTTGTAGTTTTTGTGCAGTCTTTTTCATTGTCAGGCATACAAACATGAGAATCCTCTCTTCATGGCCTTCTCCATCTCTAGTTGTCTGTGTTTTCTTAACATTAGTGACTCCATTTGATTCTGACAATTTTTACAGCCTCCTATAATTTTTTTAATACCAGATATTCAAGAAATATCTTTTATGGCATATTTATTTTAATTAGTTAGCAGACTGATTCTGATCCAGGATCCAGTCAGAGTTCATATGTTTCGTTTGATTGTTCTGTTTCCTACTGGGCGTAGGGAACCTTCGGCCTTAAGGCCAAATGTGGCCTTCTGGATCCTTGACTGCAGTCTTTTGACTGAATCCAAATTTTACAGAACTAATCCTTTTAATAAAGGAATTTGTTCTGTGAAGTTTGGATTTGGTCGAGGGGCTACACTTGGGGATCTGGAAAGTTTCACACTTGGGATATGGCTTATTGATTCCTCTGGGCATTGTGTAATTGGTTCATAATCCTTACATTTCCTATAAATTGGAAGTTTGGTCTAGAGCTAGAATAGGTTCAATTTAAACATTTCTTGGCAAGAATACTTAAAGACTGGGTGACCATATAATTTGTTTATACAAATCAAGAGCCAGGATAATAGACATAAACTATGTGATCACTCTGTTCATTGAGTCATATTAGGAGACACATGATGTCAAATTTCTCACTATTTATATGCAAAGTTTGATTACTTGGTGAAGATATCCTGCTAAAATTTTGGATTCTTAAGGATAAAGAGAAAAGTGACAAGTCATTTGACTAAAAGACCAGGTTATAAAGGAGTTGCATTTAATGTTGAGATTTGTTTCTAAAATAATGGAATAGGACTTATAGTTTAAAAATGACAGGATAAACAGCAATTGTATTCTTAGAATTCATTGAAAAGCAACAAGGAGGACAAGAAACAGAAACAAATTATCTTGGATGAAATTAGGAGACATTCTCAGCCTCAAATTACAGTATTTGAGGAGATATTGCTAAATGCGGGGATTTTCAAATAATGTTGTGGAAAGACACCTGTGAAAGACTTCCTTGTATACAGATTTAAAGCAAAGATGCAGTATACATCTCTCCAAAGTCAGAGGAAGGGATTTAGGGAAGATGGAAACTTAAAGGTTTCTCGTTTTTTCCTTCACTACTAACCACAGTATATCTGTTTATAGCAAATCAAGTGGATTTTGGTATTTTAGGTGCAAGTAAGATTTGTGCTCTTTGAGCATCCTGGCAAAGATAACCAGTAAAGGGTGTTTCCTCTGGGGCTGGATAGGTACCTCTTGACTTATATTGGAGAGCCTAAGGAGGTGATCATAAAGTAGTGGATCTTGAGGAAAACTTGGTCTGCTGAGATCTGGAAGCTCTGCTGGGGGAGTGGAAGAAGCTGGGGAATGGAAAGGGAGAAGTCAACATGTATCTTGTGTGAATATGCCTAGACTCTTTCACCTTTATGAGTTGAAGATAGAGTTAAATGGGCCAGGCATTACCTGTCTCTGAAACTGAGAGAGCCTGAGAAAATTGGCAAGCAGATGTCTCAAAAAAAAAAGCAATCTACTTTTACATTCCAGACCTATGGAGGCAGAGACTGCTTTTCTTTTTGCCACTTTTGGGGTAGCTACCAAACCTGAGCTCCAAGGAATTCACTATAAATAAGTGCATACACATGTGCATGCATACTTATATAACATCTTTAAAGGACCCTAATATCTAGAGAAAAGGTTACTTGAAAGAAACAAAGCACATGCCAAGCTAAATCAAGCTCTTAGAGAAATAAGATGAACACTTGCAGGAAAAAAATGAGCTCTTGTGGAAAATCAAGTGCAGCATAAAGAAACATTCTTGGGCTAAAAAACTTGATTTTCTAACAAAATTCTGTAAGGTAATCAGAGCAGGGGATTGTAACCATTGAGACCCAAATTAATTGCCTGAGGAATAAGTACCCAAAGCAAAAATATTAAAACATGGAAATTTTTTTTTTTTTTTTTTTTTTTTTGAGACAGAATCTCGCTCTGTTGCCTGGGCTAGAGTGAGTGCCGTGGTGGCAGCCTAGCTCACAGCAACCTCAAACTCCTGGGCTTAAGCAATCCTACTGCCTCAGCCTCCTGAGTAGCTGGGACTACAGACATGTGCCACCATGCCCGGCTAATTTTTTCTATATGTATATTTTAGTTGGCCAGATTATTTCTATTTTTTTTTAGTAGAGACGGGGTCTCGCTCTTGCTCAGGCTGGTCTCGAACTCCTGACCTTGAGCGATCCACCCGCCTCGGCCTCCCAGAGTGCTAGGATTACAGGTGTGAGCCACTGCGCCCGGCCAAAAGATGGAAATTATAAGAGAAAAAAATAAAATAAGCTAGAAAGCATTCTTGTATATGATAAATAGGAATCCTAGAAAGAGAAAATGAAACATAAGGAGAGAGGTAATGATTCAATAAATATAAGAAAATTTTCCTGACGTGAACAAAAGATTTAAGTCTTCAAATTGAAAGTGCTCATTAAGTTCCAGGCAGGATTGTAGAGAAAAATGTATATTGAAGCAAATCTTTTTTTATAAAAAGAAAAACCTAACAGCCTTCCAGATGGAACAAACACCTCATCTAAGAAGGAAAAGGATCATATTTTTTAGTCTGCAATACCAGAAACTATAAAAACAGTTGACTACCATCTGTATACAAATGAAATTGCAACCCAAGCTTCTATATTTGGTCAAGAAACCATTCATCTCTTGGAAGAAAGAAAGGTCCAGATAGGCAGGAATCCAGAGATTATATACCCATGTACCTATCTGAGGAAAATACGGTCATGTGTAGCTTAATGATGGGGGTACGTTATGAGAAATGTGTGGTTACATGATTTCATCATTGTGCAAACATAATACACTGTGCTTACATAAACCTAGACAGTACAGATTGAGTATCCCTTATCCGAAATGCCTGGGACCAGAAGTGTTTTCTGATTTTGGAATATTTGCATATGCCTAATGATACCTTGGGGATGGGACTCAAGTCTAAACATGAAACTCATTTATGTTTCATATACTCCTTATACACATAGCCTTGAGGTAATTTTATACCATATTTTTAGTAATTTTGTGCACTTCTCACATGAGGTCAGGTGTAGAATTTTCCACTAGTGGCCTCATGTCAATGCTGCTCAAAAAGTTTTGGATTTTGGAACATTTGGAATTTCAGATTTTTGGATTAGGGATGCTTAACCTATATAGCCTACTAAATACCTAGCCTGTATGGTATAGCCTGTTGCTTCTGGGCTACAAACCTGTACAGAATGTTATACTGAATACCATAAGCAGTTGTAACACAATGGTAGTATTTGTGTATCTAAACATATCTAAACATACAAAAGGTACAGTAAAAACAATTGAAAAATGGTACATCTGTATAGGGTGTTTACTATGAATGGAGCTTGCAGGACTGGAAGTTGCTCTGGGTGAATCAGTGAATGAGTGGTGAGTGAATGAGAAGGCCCAAGATATTACTATACACTACTACTCTATAAACACTGTACACTTAGGCTACAGTACATTTATACAAAAATTTTTTCTTTAATAATAAATTAGCCTTACCTTACTATAACTTTTTTAATAAACTTTTTAATTTTTTAACTTTTTGACTCTTTTATAATATCTCTTAGTTTAAAATACAGACACATTGTTCAGCTGTACAAAAATATTTTTTCTTTGTATCCTTATTCCATAAGCTTTTTTGTTCTTAGAATTTTTTTTTTTTTTCACTTTTTGAACTTTTTTGTTAAATACTAACACACAGACATGCACATTAGCCTTGGCCTACACAGGGTCAGGATCATCAAGATGTTACTCAGTGATAGGAATTTTTCAGCTCCATGAATCACTGTCATATAGTGGTCCATCATTAACTAAAAATGTTGTTATATGGTTCATGACTCTATGTAATTCAAGAAGGTAGGAAAAAAGAACAATAAAGTAAACTTTAAAAAACAAAAGCATAGGGATAATATACTTAGTTGTGAAGGCCTGAATATTTTCTTCCTAAGATAGGAACAAGACAAGAATATCTACTCTCACTACTTATGTTAGAAAATAGACTGGAATTATTATATGCACAGGTGCAATAAGGCAAGAAAAAGAAATATAGAGACATATAGTTTAGAAAGGAAAAAATGAAACTGTCCCTATTTGCAGCTGACATGACCATCTATGTAGGAAATTTCAAGGAATTTACAAAAAAGACCACCTAGAATGCATGTGGTAGACTAATGACCTCCTCTAGAGATATCCAATCCTAATTCCCAATATTTGTGAATATGTTAATTTATGTTAATTTACTTAAGTATATACATGTAAAAAACAGAAGGGACTTTACTGGTATTTTAAGGATTTTAAGATTGAAAGATTATCCTAGATTATCAAGGTGGGACCAGTATAATAAGGATCCTTATATAAGGGAGTAAGAAGGTCAAACAGAAATAGATGGGATGATTGAAACAGAGGGTGAAATAACATACTTTGAAAGTGGAGGAAGGAATCCCAAGCCAAGGAATGTAGGTAGCCTTTTAAAAGCTGGAAAAGACAAGGAATAGATTTTCAAGGAATACAGTACTACCTACACCTTGATTCTAGTTCCCTAAGACCTTTTTTGGACTTAGGACCTCCAGAACTGTATGAGAATAAATACGTTGTTTTAAGGCACCAAATTTGTGGTAATTGGTTAGAGTTTATCCTTGCTATCAACTGAGATATACACCTTTATTTTTTTAATGAAAAAATAATTTCAAATGTGTCTATTTAGGGCAATCTGTTATTAAAAATATGTGAAAAATTATATGTTTTAATGGGCAACCTATGCTCTTTTATCGTGTATGTGTATGGTAGGTTATTTAATATACCATATGTATGTTAATTTTCTTATAACCCATTAAAGATTTTAAGGTACAGTATATTCAAATTATATTTCTCCTCTAAGATTAGCTTTCAAATATATGTTTTTCTTTCCAAACCTCTCTGATGTCTACTGCTGTTTAAAAGATCGTATGTTTACTCTGATCTTACATTGAAATAACTCTTTTTTACTACTAAAAATAACAAGAAAACAGTAGTTAAAAGAAATTTTTGACAGCATGCTACTTTGAAACTTAATGAGTGTTAACTTATAATAGTTTTCATGGGCATAAGATTTAGGAACTTTGAAGATGCAACATCCATAGTGTCTAAATATCTTCATTTTTTAAAAAGGTGAGAAAATTGATCTCATGGAGGTAGTGAACAGAATGGTGGTTGTCAGGAAGGGAGGGGTAATGGGGAGGAATGAGGGGTTGGTTAGTGGGTACAAAAACAGATAGAAGGAATAAGTTCTAGTGTTCGATGGCACAATAGGGTGACTATAGTTAACATTAATTTATTTTTTATTTCAAAATAGCTAGAAGAGAAGATTTGTGATGTTCCTAGCACAAAGAAATGATTAATGTTTGTGGTAATGGATATCCCGGTTACCTAGATTTGATCATTACACATTGTATGCTTATATCAAAATATCATATGTACTCCATAAATATGTACAGCTGTTAATATTATATATCCATAAAAATTTAAAAAATTAAAAAAGGTGAAGAATGTCACCTTAGGAAAGCAAATGAGCAAATTTGCATTGCAGATAGTCTAAAAACTTTATCATGTATAATTTTCTACTGTTTTAAAACTGTTTAGAATTGTAATAAGATTTGTAAAAGTTACAGATTAAGATAAATTGCTTAATAGCAACAACAATTTTAAGTAAAGTAATATGGAGACCTGAAAATTACGAGTGCTGTTTCCATTTGGGCTGGATAGAAAGTCTTTATTGTAGTTAAAATAGCACTAAAAATGAGAACAGGTATTAGTTTGGCCTATATATGTTAGATGATTATGCTCTAAAGAATGTGTTTATAATGAAATTTAAGTCTTGAATAGTACAATAAAATAATCAGGGTTGAGGTTTTATATATAAAGAATAAAGTAATAAATACTTCAGGGAAATCTTAGCAATGTTTTAGAATTGCTCTCTAAATATCTTTTTATGAATTTTAAATGAATACGCTTTTATTGAGTGATATTGATGGAGATTTAAGTGTAAATGAAGCTGCATTTTCCTATAGCTGAGAGGTGGTGTTGCGATATCACAGTTGTAAAAGAATCTAGGTTCTCAAAACAAGTTATACTATGAAGTAGGTTCTGTATGAGTGTTCTGAAGCTGTTGTTCCCAGCACTGCTACTTTCTTAAGCATAGGGTGGGTGTGTTCTAAATTAGTTATCAAATTCTAATTTTGAATGATTAACTTTAAAAAAAATAAGATACTCCTACAGAGGCCTTAGATTTAGGCAATACGTATAAATTGAACCATTTCGTTTTTCACTAAAATATGGAAATATCTAATAAAATCTACAGAGAATTGTTTTGTAAAGTGAATAGTCCTTTGATAGGAATTATTTTTAAATCTCTGTTGTCTGTTTTGAAAATCTGAAATGTGAATGCTTTTGTTTAAAATAGAATAAGTGAGTATTCTTAAAATATAAAATGGTTAAAAAGAGCTAGTTTTTGTCATCTAGTTATTAGTTACTACTTAAAGTGTACTGGTTACTTGTTACTGGATTTTAGTACATTGTAATAGGTTTGTTTCTTAAATAGCCCACAAGTTGTTCCACCCTTCAAAACTGGCATAGTTTCTTGTATACTACTGTTCATAGTCAGGGTAGGCACTTTAGAGAAGATTAACTGAAAGAAGAACATAGTGCATAAATGTAGGGGGTATAATGATGGCTTTGCAGTAAGATGTTTTATTCTTGAAAACTACTGGGCTATTCCTCAAGCTTGATCAGTTTTATTATTGAGAGAAGCAACTAGGGTTGTATGACCACTCTTGCTGAACCCTAGCAGTGGTATGTGGTAGAACTCTTGTTGTTTATTAGTTTAATAAACTTTCATGTGTATATAGAGTTACACAGCCCATCCAATTATATAGCCCAATTGAAATCCAGAGATTAGCAGCTGCTGTTAGTTTTTCTATTGAGCTATAACACAATTACTCACCACCTTTCGTTTTTAATAAGGGAAAAAGTCCATGTACTTTTTGATGAGTTGGAGCTGTCCAGTGGGTTCAGCTCATCTGTCATTAGAATGTTAAGAGTTTGATTTGTTTCAGTTCAACGAACATATATTCCTTGAATATGTATGCTTAATAACTTTCAGAGGGGCAGTGGTATTCAGTCAAATGCTAAACTCTCTTAGTAAGTGTCAACAAACTGAACTTTTTGGGAAAAAAAGAGTCCTTCATAAACTGCTGTTATTAAATTTTAATGCAAAGTGTTTGAGTAAAATTTATAGTGCTCCAGAGAACTGTATTAGTGGTCAGCATAAATCTACTAAGAAGTATTTTTATCATTGGATGAAAAAAATGGCCTCAGGTAGACCTGAGATCTAAGCTTATTGGGAATTATACACTTGAGAAATTGACCTGTGATTTAGTCAACTCATAACCAGTCTGGAATGTATGTGGTTGTTATATACCTAAGTTACTTATTTGTTTAACTCTATTATGGAAAAATTTTAACATACAAAAAAAAAGTAGTACAATGAACCCTTGCATACTTAGCACCTCTTCCATATTATTTTAAATCCCCTCCTCCCAACTTTTCCAAATCTGATTACTTTGAAGCAAATCTTGACCTAGTTACTTTTAAATGGGAAGCAGATAGGCACCTTTTCAGAATCTCTATAACATTTTTTAGAATGGGAGAGAGTGAGCTGCTTAAAGGCCACAGATGGGATCTTCATTTCAATCAAGCAGTATGATTTGCAACTGTTTCCTTGTGGAGAATTTTCAGGGACTTGGGAAGCATTGTTTTCTGGTTTTGTAGCTGTCTCTACACAAAAAAATTTATTCTTTGTATTACAGAAACTTAATTTTTTAACTGTCAATTTTTTAACTGTCATTTAATTGTCATTTTTCCATCAGTCAATTTACTGCCTCATCCTGCTGCTCAAACACTGAGTTAGATGATTAGCAGGTATTTTTCCATTTTTATACTCTTTCTCCATTCCTTTTTTTAAAAAATTGAAGTTTCCCTTCATCATTTAACTGATTCATCGTATTAATTATCCTTTCCATTTCATTTGAAAAATAAATTCACTGATGTGAATTGCTTGTTAAGGACTGTTCACTAATACACATGTGCACTTCTCCTACCATTTGAACTGTCTGCTTACCAAGAGTCATTCATGTTTGTTTCCAGTGCAGTTATCATAATTGTGTAATTTAGTTAAATATATAAACAGGTGAAACATTAATAGAAAAGAGTAGTTGATTAAGTTGAATGCTTTGGGCAAACTCTTAAGTTGAGTGGCTAAGAGCTGTCTATGGTCCATTAGCTGTAGGGAAACAATAAAAGATCTAGGGGACATTGTATAAATATAAATGGTTTTTTTGCACTCAGATTTTTTTCGTTTTAACTAAGGCAAAACTAGAAATGTGGACAGTGGTTTGTGTGAGTATGATATGGAACTCTATTCCATGATTTGTATTACAGGTAGGGCCATGGCCCCATATCCAAATATTGGTGATTAAATATGCATTTCTATGTTTTAGATTAAACTAAAATGCTTAAAATTATATATGTAACTTTTAAAAGTATTTCCCTGTGTTAAAAAAAATTTTTAGGAAAATAATAGTTCCTCTCTGAGATAAAAGGAATTTCACTGTATGAAGGTTTTTTTTTTTACCTTTTTTTTTTTTTTTTTTGAGACAGAGTCTCACTCTGTTGCCCGGGCTAGAGTGCCATGGCATCAAGCCTAGCTCACAGCAACCTCAAACTCCTGGGCTCGAGCAATCCTCCTGCCTCAGCCTCCCGAGTAGCTGGGACTACAGGCATGTACCACCATGCCCGGCTAATTTTTTCTATCTATCTATCTATATATGTTTTTAGCTGTCTGTATAATTTCTTTTCTATTTTTAGTAGAGACGGGGTCTCGCTCTTGCTCAGGCTGGTCTCGAACTCCTGAGCTCAGACAATCCGCCGGCCTCGGCCTCCCAGAGTGCTAGGATTACAGGCGTGAGCCACCACGCCCGGCCTTTTTTTTTTTTTTTTTTTTTTTTTTACTTTTTATTACGAAAAATATCAAGCATATAGAAAAGTAGAAAGAATAGTATAATATAATGAATTACCATATACCTATCATCTAGATCTAACAATTATAATTTTTATTATAATTATTATAATTTTATAATTATAAATACATATTACAATATAATAAATAATATTAAATAATAATATAATATTAATTATTATAATTTTCCATATTTGCTTCATCTGTTTTCTTCTCTTATCAGTAAATTACAGATATCTTAATTCTAAATATTGTTTTGAATTTCTGGAAAATAAGGACATTTTCCTACATGATCATAATATCTTTATAATACTTAATATAACTAGCAACTAACTTTTCTATTGTTTTCTTTTTATTAATAATTTAACTTCTTAAAGAAGCCAGGTAAGTTGTCCTATGGAATATCTCACCTTCTGGCTTTATCCTATTGCTTCTTTATGTTGTTGTTTGACTTGTTCCTATATCCTGTGAATTTTCATGTAAGCTGGAAATTATTTAATTTTTTTATTTTATTAGTTTTCTATTGCTGTTATAACAAAATACCACATGTTTAGTGGCTTAAAACAATACAAATTTATTCTCTTATAATTGTGGATGTCAGTAGTTAAAATCAGTATTATTGGGCTAAAGTCAAGGTGTCAGCGGGGCTGGTTACTTCAGGAAGCTTTGAGGAAGAATCCATTTCCTTGCCCTTTTCAGCTTCTAGTTGCTGCCATTATTCTTTGGCTTGTGGCCCCCTTTTTTTTTTTTTATCTTCAAAGCATATCACTGTGGTGTCTGGTTCTGGTGACACTGTCTTTTCCTCTGGCTCTGACTCCTCTTATATCCTTATAATGACTGCTGTGATTACATGGGGCTCACAAGGATAATACAAGATAATCTCCCCACCCCCAAATCCTTAACTTAATCATACCCACAAAGTCCCTTTTGCCATCTGTATAAGTTAACATTCACAGGTTCTGGGGATTGAAATTTGGGGGACTATTACTTAGCCTAGCACAATAAGGAAAAATATGAAGCTGAAGATAATCCTGTTGATTTAAAAAAAAAAAAGGCAAAAGGGTGTGTGTATTTTATATATATATATATATATGTTTATATACATATAAATTCAAACATTATACAAAGGTTTAAAATAAAAGTAAAAACCTTTCTGCTTCACCTGCTCATCTCATGCCATCCTCCTCCTACACTTGTTCTTTCTCTAAAGTGGTCTGTATTTCTAAACCTTTTTTGTGCCAAGGACCCTTTTTTGGAAGTCTAGTAAAAGCGTATGGATCCTTTTTCACAAATAATGCCTTGTTTTTTGTTTTTTTTTTTTTTTGAAGAGAGGGTCTTGCCACTGTGTTACCCAGGCTAAAGTGCAGTGGCATCACCATAGCTCACTGCAGCCTTGAACTCCAAGGCTCAACTGATCCTTGTGCTTCAGCCTCCCTAGTACCTGGGACTATAGGTGTGCACCACCATATTGGCTGATTTTTTAAAAAATTTTTTGTAGAGAAGGGGTCTTTTTTTTTTTTTTTGAGACAGAGTCTTGCTCTGTCACCCCGAATAGAGTGCAGTGGTGTGATCATAGCTCACTGCAATCTCAAACTCCTGGGCTCAAGTGATCCTCCTGCCTTAGCCTCCTGAGTAGCTGGGATTGCAGGCACAGGCCACCACACCTGGCTAATTTTTTCTATCTTTGGTACACACAGGGTCTCACTCTTGTTTAGGTTGTTCTCTGACTCTTGATGTCAAGCGATCCTCCCACCTCGGCCTCCCTGAATGCCAGGATTACAGGCGTGAGCCACTGCTCCCGGCTGAGAAGGGGCCTTGCGATTGTTGCCTGGGCTGGTCTTGAACTCCTTGCCTCAAGTGATCCTCCCGCCTCAGCCTCCCAAAGTGCTGGGATTACAGGCATGAGCCATTGTACTTGGCCAAAATAATACTTTTTGAATCACAAAGGAAATCAATCATATTGAAATGGTTAATAATACTTAAAAATTTGCTATATAGTAATATATATGCTTCTTATGAACATGGTAACAAGTTCTAGCACTGGTTCTAATAACTTCTATAATTTTTTTTTTTTTTTTTTTTTTTGAGACAGAGTCTCACTGTGTTGTCTGGGCTAGAGTGAGTGCCGTGGCGTCAGCCTAGCTCACAGCAACCTCAAACTCCTGGGCTTAAGCGATCCTACTGCCTCAGCCTCCCCAGTAGCTGGGACTACAGGCATGCACCACCATGCCCAGCTAATTTTTTTTTCTATATATATATATTTTAGTTGGCCAGATAATTTCTTTCTATTTTTAGTAGAGACGGGGTCTCGCTCTTGCTGAGGCTGGTCTCGAACTCCTGACCTTGAGCAATCCACCCGCCTCGGCCTCCCAAAGTGCTAGGATTACAGGCATGAGCTACCACGCCCGGCCATAACTTCTATAATTTTAAAATAGAAATAAGTATTACATAAACAATAGTTTGGATGTCTGTAACAACTATATTTTGTGAAAATATCTGATTTTTATTGGTGACAGACTCACAAATACTGTTAATACCTAAAGAAATGCTTAATTTCTGCTGTGCACTGTGTATTCCTAGAAAAAAAGAGAAATGCTTAATTTTAGTTAGATTTTAGTGAAAGTACAGATGTAATTTTTCCCAATCTGTAGTAGGCTAAATAAAGTCCCCAAAAGGTATCCACATCCTGATCCCTTAAATCTGCGAATGTTAGTTTATATGGCAAAAGGGACTATGCAGATATAAGTAGGATGTTGAGAAGGAAGATTTTCCTGGATTATCTGAGTGCGCCCTAAATGCAATCACTTGCATGTATCCTTCCTTATATGAGGGAGGTGTAAGGAGATTTGGCATAGTCTTTGAGAAGACTATATGCTAATAGTGTAGAGAAGCAGAGTCAAAGAAACATGTTGGCTTTGGAAATGGAGGAAGTGACCATGAGCCTGGGAAATGTAGTCTTCCCTAGACCATCTGGAGGGAGTGTGACCCTGCCAATATATTGATTTTTGGCTTAGTGCTAATGATTTCAGACTTCTGGCCTCCAGAATTGGGAGAGAATAAATTTGTTTTAAGCCATCATGTTTGTGGTAATTTGTAAAAGCAGCCGTAGGAAATACATGCAAGTTCACAGACCACCTGAATTTGGTCTACAGACCTGGTAGTGATGGGATGGAGGTGGGGGTGGAGATGGTCCATGGACCCAAGTCAAGGTCCCCTGCTTCAAAGGTAACCACTGTTAACATTTTCTTGTGTATCTTTTATTCAGAAATGTTATACCTATACCAGAGTGAGTGTTTGTCTTCATGTATTTAGTGTCTGTTGTTTAATAGCTTATTTATGTGAATGGTAAATATATACACATAGTACAAAAAGTTTTAAAAGGATGTAATGAGAACAAGTCTCTCCTTTTGCTATACCCTGTTCTTTCTTACTATAGACAACCACAGTAAACCAGTTCTTGTGCATCTTCCCAAAGATATGCCATACATTTACAAATGTATAAGTATATATATTTTCTTTTCACACAAATGGTAGCATAATGTGCAAACCATTCCATACCTTTTTCCATTTATTTTTTCCATATAATAATGTATTTCTCTTGGACTTTGTCCTATCCAATACCTGTAAGGCTTCCATTGTTTGACATAGCAGAACATAAGTGGTCTATCAATGAATACTTCATTTATTTACTATTTTTTGTTACTACAAATGATATGAATATATTTATATATAAGTAATCTTATTCTTCTGTGAGATATATGTAGGATAAATACCTAGAAGTTAATTGTTGGATCAGCAATTTCAGCATTTGTAATTTTAATGGATATTGTCATAATTGACTTATACAGAATTTAAATCAATTTGTACTCCCCCAGGCATGTGGACTGTTTTCATATATTTTCGCCAGTATGGTGCTATCTAACATTTTGATCTTTGTTCATCTGTTAGGTAAAAAATGGTATCTTATTGGAACATATGTTTTTAATTTTGGTGAAATTCATCTTACCGATGATTTTTCTTTATAGTTCATGGTTCTTTGTTTAACCAGATCACAAAGTTTTTTTCTTGTGTCTTCTGAAAGTTTTATAGGTTTACATATTTAGATCTCTGATCCATTTTAAGTTAATATTTGTATATGGTACAAGGTATGAATTGAAAATCTTATCCATTTAGATATTTAATTGTATTAACACAATTTTTTCAAAAATTATTTTTTCTCCATTAAATTGCCTTTGTACCTTTGTTGAAATTGAATTGATTGTATATGTGTGGGTCTATTTCTGAATTCTTAATCTGTTCCTTTAATATGTTTATCCTTTCCTCAATACTACAGTGTCTTGATTATTGAAATAATTATTGTAATCTGATAATACAGATTCTCTAACTTTGTTCTTTTTCAAAGTTGTTTTGGTTATTCTGTTTTTTGGTTTTTTTTTTTTCTGTCTCTTGTAATAGTAGAATGGCACGAGAAGATAGGCTAGATTCATTCAGCTTCTGTTTTTACTCCCAAGAGTATGGAGATAATCCAGGGTTATAACTTTTGTTCTGCCTGATTCTCTGTCAAGTGACTTTTGCCAAAATGAAAAGAATCAGACTGGTTTGGTCTTGTTTATCCTTCTGTTGAGGTACCTTCCCAGTATTTTTCATTAGGACAAGAAATTGCCTTTCCCCTCTCCATTTAGAAATATATTTTAAGCTTTTAGGAATTCACATGTGTGGTTATTAAGTTCCACAGATTTCTCCCAGTATATTACTCTAATTAAAAAAAAAATCATTGAGTTGTAAGAAAGGATTGAGAGTAGATAACTTTTGGGGGTAAAAGATGGTTGGACTGATGTTGGTTTGAGAACTTAAACCCCAGTGATGGGTATAGGGCTCTTATGATTCAAGGCCAAACTTGTAAATTAAGCTGCTTTATAGAAGGAGCATTGCAGATAGAGGGAATTAGAAAAATAAAAACAGCCTTTTTCTTTTGTTTAAATAGAGAGGGACACAAAGATCATTGCAAAATTCTTAACCCAAACTGGCTTTGGCAGTGTATTCCCTCCCTTTTCTCACTCCTCTCTCTGCAGTTTTAAAGTTCTTATATAATTTTAAAGTATTTGATAGAATACTTAAATATTATTTAAATATTAATTGGAGTTGCTTTAGTAAATTCTTACACCTAGTATGTCTTATCATCTGAGAGTAGACAAAATTTTTATTTTCATAAAACTAAAAATAAAAAGACATGTACACATTGCAGTTTTCTTACAGTTTAACACATTTTCTTTTTTGTAAATATCTTGCCTTTCATGCTATTTAATGGAGATCTTTAAGTTGTATTAGAGAACTCCAAATCTATATGATAATTTTAGTTGTAAAGTACATCTTGGAAAAATTAGTATAGATTTCAAAATTTCAAACTATTGAAAACTTCTGAGATTTTTTTTTTTTAAACTTCAGATAATAACGGATGTAAAAGCATCTAGCTTTTCACTTTTCTGCCACAGGGTGGTGTAGTGTACCTACTGTCTGAAGTTTTGTTTGGCAACTTTCTTCAACAGCCTGATCAAACCCAACTTAAGAAAAAATAGAACGTTATAAAAGTTCACTTTGGGCACTAAAATAAATTATTTATAACAGCAGATAGTCTTTCTAGAGGGGTCTGGTTTTACTTAAAGGGGCTTTAACAGGGAAGGCAGTTTTTGTTGCATTATTAATTTAAAAATTTATTTGTAAATACTTTCAGACTTATAATGTTGCAAAAATAAGAATACTACAAGCAACATCCATATATTCTTTATTTAAATTTACCTGTTATTAACATTCTGTTCCATTTGCATACCTTTTCTTTAGACATGTGGGTGTAATTTTTTTATGAAACTTTTGAGGCTAAGTTGCATATATCATGACATATTTCCCCTAAATGCTACATTGTGTTTTTCCAATTGATAGTGATGTTCTATTATATAACCATAACGTAGTATCAACATCAATAAATTTAACATTGACACAATACTTTTATCCTATACCCCATCAGTATTTCAGTTTGTCTTTTGACTCAATAATATCCTTGATAAAATTTTCCCTGCCAGTTTGGCAGTCTCAGGTCAGTTATAACATTTAATTATCTTGGCTTTTTAACCTCCTTTAACCTGGAATATTTCCATGGCCTTTGTCTTTTATAACATTGACATTGAACCCCCCTTAATAGAACATTACTCATTTCCATTTTGGGTTTGTCTGGTGATTCCTCATAATATAGGTTATACATTCTCAGCTAGAACATTATATATGAAGTTGTGTCTTCCTTAGAGTATTACGTATGTCCATCTTCCTTTTATTGGTGATGTTATATTGTTTTGAAGTCATTTTTTTGTAAACTTAGATATATGTGTTTAGAAGAAGAACTAAATGCCATTGAAGGATGTATAAAAGCAAACATTTTCTCTCAAGGAAATACTTGGAAATAGACTAATGCTCCCAGCAGGAAAAGTCTAATTTGACTGGAAGGCTTGAGGTAGCACATTTTAACTTTATTCCTTACATGGCTCTTAATTTGGTAGATTGGCATTTAATCTGTCCCTGGATTGCCAAGGAGAATTGTTGATATCCTCCTTGGGATCTGCCAGTCATTCTGGTGAAAGAATAAAATCTGAGTAGGTGACATTAGAAGTATAAAACGCTGTTATCTATTTTAATTATAATCTCGCAGATGTCATAATTAATACCAAAGTTAAACAATTTTGTAATCTCTGACTTTGTGCTTGTATTAGTGAAGTTTTAATACAAAACAAACATAACTGCCGAATATGCTGACTGGAAAGAATATTGTAAACTTCTCAAAGAAATGACCACAAGTCTTTTTTTTAAAATCCTTTCGTTACTTGAGGGACGTGTTGCTGTTCACTGGATAGGCGTCATTTTGTGAGCAGAAAAATTTCCTAAATATTTCTAGTGTGTTAGCCTTAAGATGTATGTAAAAATTCTCAGAAGCCCAGGCATGGTGGCTCATGCCTGCATTTCCAGCACTTTGGGAGGCTGAGGCAGGAAGATCACTTGAGGCCAAGAGTTCAAGACCATCCTGGGCATCATAGTGAGACCTAATCTCTAAAAAATATTTTTTAAAAATTAACTGAGTGTGCCTGTAGTCCTGGCTACTTTGGAGGTTGAGGCAGGAGGATTGCTTGAGCCCAGGAGTTGGAGATTGCAGTCAGCTATGATTGCGCCACTGCACTCCAGCCTGGGCAGTAGAGTGAGACCCTGTCTCCCAAAAAAAGAAAAAAAAAAAAATTCTCAAAAGGTAATAGATAACCTATTTTGAAGTAAATGGTCACATATCTCATTTGAATATTTACAATTAATTTGTTTTCTGTGTGTGTGTTTCTTTGTTTTCTTTATTTTTATGTCTCTTTTTCCCTACTAAAATAGTAATTAACTAGCAATCAATCCCCATTTCACAAAAGAATTAAAACACAAAATAAAAATAAAACCCCAACCTGGGTGCATTCTAGATTTCTTAGCCTGAATCAGGGTTACCTGTTCTGCCAACATCAATGTAATTTAGGTTATTAAATGATTAACAATAATTTTAATTAATCACAGTTAAAATAGTACTGTTATTTCCAGCTGATTTATTTAATTTACTGAAGCTTTATCCTTTATTTTTCAAGATACTCTGACAAATCAGATGAACACCTACCCACATGCCTTAAAATAGACTAATCATGAACCTGAAAAATAACATGTGTTTTCTGTAATGTATTTTCATAGGAAGTTCTCTTCCAAGGAAAACTTGAGTTTATTAAGCTGGAACTTCTCTTTCAGATGTGGGTAGCAGTAGGGGACAGTGGGCTTGACTAACAGGGAGTGAGAAGCATTATTTAAATTTAATTAATTAGTTAATTTTATTTCAAAGCATTATGGGGGTACAAGTGTTTCAGGTTATAAGGATTTCCTTTGTAATGCTTGAGTCAGGGTTATAAGTGTGCTCATCACCAAGAATAGTGTTCATTGTACCTGTTAGGTAGGTTTTTGCCTATCCCCACCATCCTTCTACCTCCTGATTGATTTCAGTTGAGTTATGGTTCTCTCTATGCACATGTGTGTTCATCAGTTACATCCAATTTAATAGCGAGTACACGTGGTGTTTGTTTTTCCATTCTTTAGATACTTCACTTAGGAGAATGATCTCCAATTACAACCAGATTGTTGCAAAAGGCATTAAGTCATCCTTCTTCATGGCTAAGTAGTACTCCATGGTGTATACATAACACATTTTGTTAATGCATTCATGAATTGAAGGGCACTTAGGTTGATTTCACATCTTTGCAATTGTGAATTGAGCTGCAATAAACATTTGAGTGCCTGTGTCTTCTTAATGAAATGACTTCCTTTCCTTTGGGTAAATACCCGGTAGTGGGGTTGCTGGATCGAATGGTAGGTCTTTTAGTTCTTTGAGGAATCTCCATACTGTTTTCCATAGAGGTTGTACTAATTTGCAGTCCCACCAACAGTGTATGAACGTTCCTTTCTCTCTGCATCCACAGTAGCATCTATTGTTTTTGAACTTTTTAATAAAAGCCATTCTAAATGGGGTAAGGTGATGTCTCATTGTGGTTTTAATTTACATTTCTCTGATCATCATTAATGTTGAGCATTTTTTCATCTGTTTATTGCCCATTTATCTATCTTCTTTTGAAAACCTTCTGTTCGTATCTTCTGCCCACTTTTTAATGGGGTTGTTTGATTTTTTTTGTTGCTGATTTGCTTGAGTACTTTGTAGATTTTGGTTATTAGTCCTTTATAGGATGTATAGCTTGTGAATATTTTCTCCCATTCTGTAGGTTGTCTATTTGCTCTGTTGATTATTTCCTTGGCTGTGCGGAAGAAACCTTATAATTTAATCAATTCCCATATATTTGTTTTTGTCGTTGCTGTGATTGCCACTGGGGTCTTCTTCATAAATTCTTTGCTAGGCTGTTATCTAGAAGAGTTTTCCCAGCATTTTCTTCTAGAATTCTTATGGTTTCATGCCTTACATTTAACTCTTTTATCCATCTTGAATTAATTTTTGTGAGTGGTGAGAGAGATGGAACCTGTTTCATTCTTCTACATGTGTCCATCCAGTTGTCCCAGCACCATTTATTGAATAGAGCTTCTTTTCTCAGTGTGTGTTGTTATCTGCTTTGTCAAAGATCAGTTGGCTGAATGTGGATGGTTTTATGTCTGGGTTTTCTGTTCTTTTCCATTGGTCTATGTCTTTATTTTTGTGCCAGTACCATGCTGTTTTGGTTACTATGGCCTTGTAATATAGTTTGAAGTTTGGTAATGTGATACCTCCAGATTTGTTCCTTTTGCTTAAGATTGCTTTGGCTACTTGGGCTCTATGTTGGTTCCAAATGAAGCATAGGTTTATTTTTTTTAGATCTGTGAAATACAACTTTGGTATTTTGATGGGGATTTCATTGAATCTATAAATCACTTTGGGAAGTATGGACATTTTAACAATGTTGATTCTACCTATCCATGAGTATGATATGTTTTTCCATTTGTTTGTATCATCAGCAATTTTATTTCCTCAGTGTTTCGTACTTCTCCTTGTAGAGATCTTTCACCTCCTTGGTTAAGTATATTCCTAGTATTTTTTTTTTTGTAGCTATTGTGAATGGTATTGAGTCTTTGATTTGACTCTCAGCTTGACTGTTATAGGAATGTGTATAGGAATGCTACTGATTTGTGTGCATTGATTTTGTAACCTGAGACTTTGCTGAATTTATTTATTAATTTCAGGAGTCTCTTGGTGGAATCTTTGGGATTTTCTAGGTATAAGATCGTATTGTCAGCAAAAATCGATAGTTTGACTTCCTCTTTCCCAATTTGGATACTCTTAATTTCATTCTCTTGCCTGATTGTTCTAGCTAGGACTTCCAGAACTATGTTGAATAAAAGTGCCAACAGTGGGCATCCTTGTCTTGTTCCAGTTCTTAGTGGGAATGCTTTCAACTTTTTCCCATTCAGTGTGATGCTGGTTGTGGGTATAATTAATTGCTTGACTTTTTCCTTCTAAAAAGTGTTTGTAATACCAATATTAAGATGGTATAATGCTGTTTAAGAAAGACTACTAGTTTTCAGCTCTATTGCAGAACATAGTGAATTGAAACTTTTTTGCATGATCTTACATTTAATCCATTTACTTTGATTACATATGTATATTACATAAAAATATGTATTTTCTACATACTGTAGGCATCAAAGCATTTGAGGTATGAAATTATATGAATATAAAGTAATTTGAATGCAAAAATGCCCATTAAATTTAACAGTTGAATTTGAAAAAGTATTGGATACTGCTGTGAGTTGTGATTTCTCCCATCAGCTACCCTGCTGAGTATTGGAAGGGAGAAAAAGTTATTTCCGTGTTCCTTTCAGATTTGCCCCTTCGTTTTACAAAGAAGTATACTGCTTAAATTTATAATCGTTTGTATATGCTGTTTCTGCCACTTTTATATATGTTTCTGAGTTTCCAGAGTGTGCAAAAATGGTACCTTGGGGGTGTAGAAGAATTTAGTGTGTCTTCCCATATGCCTAACTTAATTCTAGGAACCTGGGCAGTAAATGTTATATAATTGAATATAGTTTTAAAAATTGATTTTATGTATTTTCTTCTTCAGGCAAGATACCTGTGTAGATTCTACTTCATCCTTGAGAGAGAACAAGCAACCTGAAGGTTTGGAATTAAAACAAGGTATGAATCAAGTACTTAATTTTTATATCAAATTTACCTGAAGAATAGAATCATTTTACCAATAATAAATTTTCACAGTGTTCCAACTCACCTCATTTTACAGATAGGGGAACAGAGTGATTTATTTTGTCTAAGATCAAAAGAGTGAAGAAGATTTTGTTTCATGACTCCTTTATTAGAGTGGTTATATATATACCTTATGATGTATAGTTAGTTACAGATGCCACCAGATAATTTTTGTTATCTTGAATAGTTTTATTTCAGTAATTTCTGTTATATATCCTCAGCTGCAAGATACTGTAGATATGTTAACTGGGTAGCTTTGATTTGTGTGTGGGGGAAAAAAGATAAGTTTCACAGGATAAGTTTTTTTCCTGAGATATTTTGTCCTTGTTTATTTTCTTATTTATTGCTTTATTTAAATCAATAGTTCTTGACATTACCAGCTAGCAGAAATGAACTGGTAATTTTAATTTATTCAAGCCAAGTAGATTAATAGGGGTAATCTTTTAAATGTCTTTTTTATTCTCATCTGTAGTAGGAAAAGTTAAAAGTAAAATAGCTTTTTATTAGTTACTCAGATGCCACCTCACATTTTTTCCCTGATAAAATTAATTCAGAGCAGTAAGAATCTGTTGCAGCCAAGAAGACTGAGTTCTCTATTATGTAAGCACCTAATCTTTGATGGCTTAGAATAATTTCTCTAAAACTTGAGTGATACGAACTTATTTGGTAGAGAAAAGCAAGTCATTAGTTTATTTAGGCAGAATTTTTTAAAAAGTAGTCTGTTACTAATGCTCAATCAACAAAGTGAAAAAAAGTTGGGTAATTTTGTGATGTGTTCAACTTATATGTGGAGAGAGCAGAATCTGGATTTTCTGTAATTCTAAAATATGTACTGTGGGATTTATGAATATTTCTGATGGTTTTGAGAATTCTCTGCTTTTCAGAAGTCCTGTTGTGTTAGCCACATAAATAGCAAAAGTTGTATCTTTGTACTCTGACTACTTCTGAGCACCCCTATAGATGTAAACTCAGATTCATAGTTTGACTGACATTCATTTATCATATACAAATACAGGCAAAACACACATTGCTTTCGTATAGTGTAATCATAGTCACATAACCCTTTTACACCTCCCAGAGTTCTTTAGAACTCCCTTGTTAGTGTCAGCAGCCTATTTTCTGTGATTTTCTTATACTCACTTCAATCATTTGAAAAGCAGCCTTGGAGAGGTGCAAAGAAGAAGAGAAAAAGACCTCAGATTAGTCAAATGTCAAACGTCTCCAGGCCTTTTATGCTTAGGAGCGTATATATTATTCTCAGATTCTTATCTAGGCATCAGAAACATCAAGAACGCACTAGTGGCATCAAGCAGAGGCGAGAAAACATAAGATCAAACTGTAGCAGTACCACTGTACAATAAAATTCATGCTCATGTTTTGACTAAATCTGTAGGAAATGGTTAACGTTTTTTTAAAGCAGGGAAATAAGTAAAGTCTTTTAGAAAATATCTATAAAATGTTTTGTTGCATAATGGGATAAAGATGAGTTATCTAGAAGATTCATTTATGTAGAACATCTTCTGGCTAAGTATGAGTATAGCTGAAGTCTGAACCAGATAGTAAGGAGCTTGCTTGGAGTTACTGAAGAAGAAGCTGAGGTATATCAAGAAATAGAAATCCTGGTAGGCTCAATAAAGATTTTTCCCTTTTTTCTAAATGAACTAATAGTGTCTCTTTGAAACATGCATAACTTTCAAGATCTAATACCTCTAACTTATCTTGCATAGCTAGCTAGCTATTCTTGCTCATAGTGAGCTCAATAAAAACAGAATATAATACTCCTTGTGAATGCATTGTCATTTTTATGGCTTGACCATCTAAGAAAATTCATTGAAGCTTATTAAGTACTAAAGGAACCCTTTATTAAGTAGACCAAAATATAAAGCAGCACTGAATTTTCTTTTTGCTCTTTCAGTATAAAATAAATCTTATCCTATGACCTATTATTGGTATATGATACAAGTTATTTAAATTAGATTTTCAGTTTTTTCTCAGCTTCTAAAATACTCAAGTATTACTTGAATAATACTCAAGTATTAACCGAATTAAATTGAAATTGACATTTCATTGTCTAGTATTAACATTCACCTTGTTGACAAGACATATCATTTATGGTCTATGGCCATACCACCCTGAACAAGCCCAGTCTCGTCTGATCTTGGAAGCCAAGCAAGATTGGGCCTGGTTAATATTTGGATGGGAGAAATATCATTTATGAAACTGGGAGTGCTAAGATAAGTATCAGATTGTATACTAACTTCCACCATACTTTAATAATGAACTAATAAAAGGTACTACCTTTGCTGTGAAAATGTTATTTATATGTAAATATAATCAGTTGAATGATTGGTACTGTAGTAAAATAGAAACTCTTCAGTTAGAAATAGTTTCTTAAGTCAGTCATTTCAGTCAAAGGGCAGTTGTATAAGAAACATCATTTACAGTTTTACTCTTTAGAACAGCAGTGTGTATGTAGTTACACATGTCCATGCTCATGTATCACTGCAATCTCACATGTGCAAGCTTCAGATCTTATGTTAATTTCCTGGAGCATTTCAGGGATTGCTGCTTTTCAAATAATAATGGTTCATATACATTTTCTAAGTTGGTCATTTGTGCTATAATTTAAAAAATGAAAATTATTTGTTGAAGGTATTTAATACATAGAAAATATTTTAAAAATATCAAACAAATCCCTGCTAATGTTAATGAGTTATCTCCCTATAGATTTGTTTATAAATAAGTTTGCTCAAGACACTCAACAATAATAAAATATTGGTCTATATTTAAATTGTTGCTTTAAAGTTTACAGTTGGGAATATATGTAGTTTTGCAAATTATTTTTCTTTGTAACTTCAAGAATTAAGTGCTTAACTTGGAAGTTGTCATGAGAAAAAATTTAAAACTGCACGTGAGAAACAGCTGAGTTACGTTAGGTTAAAAGTTGAGGTTTATTGTAATTTTAGAATATTTGGCGGATTATCAAATGGCAGAGTGATTAAGTTTGTTCTATATGGCATCCAAGAAAGAAAATAGGGCCAGTAAAGTTATCACTAGACAAAATCTTATTTATTTCAGATAATCAGAATTGTCAGAAAAATGCAGTAGACTGTCTTCTAAGATATATTCCTATTGCTGAAGGTGTTCAAACATAGGCTGCATAACCTGCCACTTGGTGGTGCTATTGTAGAGCAGATTTAAGCAATGGTTGGATGTTTGGCTTTGAAGGTCCTTTCTAGCTGTCAGATTTTTCTAGTTGTCAGATTTTGCACTAGACCATTGCCTAGTGCATTGTTTGTAGTTGGGAAGTGTGCTTAATAACTGTTTTCTTAAATTATTTAATGGAAGCAGAGTGAAATATACACAGTTACTTCTGTTATCTCTACATTTTTTATTCTGTTGGAAGAAAAGAAAAGATGCTTGGTTGAGTCTTTAGGCTGTTTAATCATTGCTTAAAATATGTTCATTTGAATACAGTCATTAAAATAAATAATGTAACCATATAGTATATAAAATGATCAAAATCAATAAGATATTTATACATCTTAACTTTGATTCTTATACGTGAGCTTTTTCATGTGAAAATTATTCTTCCTTTTCATTAAAGACATGCAAACACACACAAAATATACACACAAACTTTTGCTTTGGTTAGGCTCAAATCTTAAGCGTACTCAAAAAAAAATTAGTTGCTTCCTGCGATTATATTTTGGGCTTCTAGTTAATGAGTTAGTGAATATTGGACAGCTTTAAGAATTATTTTGTTAACAAGAGCTTCAAGAAGTTGAAAGGCAGACTCTAAATAGGGGAAAAATGTTTAATTGTCTTAGTTAAACTATGGGATAAAAGCTTAGAACGGATATTTTCTATGGGCTTCTTTGAGATGACCAGCGGTCATCAAAATGTGATTATCACACTCCTAGGTGACGTAGGAAGGAAACACTATAATTTCTAATGTATATTAACATATATTTGTCTCTCCCTCTTAAAATTTGTGATTATATATATATTGTAAAAGTACATATTTATTTATAAGTAAATTAAAAATACTAGAGCAAGTTCTTAAAATGTTTTCACTGATAGGTTTACATAGATGATGAAGACTATCAGAATTGTAAGGGGTAGAGAATGTGACATGTTGGACAAAGGGGACAAAGGTTCAGTTAGACAGTTTCAGTTAGAGTCTTAGAATAAATTCTGTAGATCTATTGTATAGCATGGTGACTTTACAATAATAATCATGTGTTGTATACTTGAAAATTGCTAAGAGTGTAGATCTTTATTGTTCTCACCACAAAAAACAAGTATGCGAGGTGAAGGGATATGTTAATTAGCTTGCTTGAATCATCTTGCCTTAGACAAATCAAAATATCACTGTTGTATATCACAAATACATACAGTTTTGTCAATTATAGCTCAATAAAGCTAGAGAAAAATAAAGAATTGATGATGGCCATAGGATTTATTATTTCTAAAATCTTCAATATCACATAAGAGATTTTGCCATCCTTTAGCAAAGGTATTAAGTATAAAACTATATGAGACTATTTGAGTGTGGAATAAATAGAAAAATCCAACTAAGTTTTGTTCTTTTTGCTATTGTTGCTGTTATTATTGCCCTGGGAAAAGCAAATATTGGTAAATAGATACTAGAATCAAAAAAATAAAGAAATGAATTTGCAGTTAAAAAGGAGTTGAGTTTTGCTGAACAGAATTCCACAACCGTAACTGAAGGAATAAATACAGTTATGAAAAATTACAGAGATATTGAGAACAATGCCATCAGAATCTTATTGCTTTGTGAGGGAAGAGAATGATCTTCAGCTAATTAAGCAGGATTTGTAAGCCAATAATTTTACGTGTCTACCACGTATGTATTGCTGTAGAAATCTCTGGATTGGCGAATGAACTCTGTGTTGCCTCTTCCTTTGAAGACCTAAATTGTAGATGTGAATGTTGGAGAGCTGTGGGGAGCCTGAAAAGAAAGTATTTACAGCGCTGTCTGGAATTGGAAGCAGAGAAGCATAGGTACCACTGATTTGTTTTAAAAGTTTATGTCTAGGTCGGGCGCGGTGGCTCATGCCTGTAATCCTAGCACTCCGGGAGGCCAAGGCGGGCAGATCATTTGAGCTCAGGAGTTCGAGACTAGCCTGAGCAAGAGCGAGACCCCATCTCTACTAAAAAAATAGAAAGAAATTATCTGGGCAACTAAAAATATAGAAAAAGTTAGCCGGGCATGCGCATGCCTCTAGTCCCAGCTACTCGGGAGGCTGAGGCAGAAGGATGGGTTGAGCCCAGGAGTTTGAGTTTGCTGTGAGCTAGGCCAATGCCACGGCACTCTAGCCCGGGCAACAGAGTGAGACTCTGTCTCAAAAAAAAAAGTTTATGTCTAATTCCTTTCTTCCTAACCCTTGATTATCTCCTTGACTGGCTTTAACAAATAAGTATTCACAGAATGCAGCTTCTGAACACAAGCTTAACTTCTTTAAAGGATTTTAAAAAACTTGTTCTGGGTAACTGATGTCCAGTTCAACAGTTGGAGAAGAGAGATTGTGGTGTAGCTGTCAGTGAGATTTAAGAATTTACATTTCTTTTTTCATTCCTTTGAGCATTTTCACAAGTTATTACCAGCAATGACACCAAACAGGATCCTCTTCACTTTTTAATTTGTCTCTTTCTATGGGTGGTAGTTGAATGAAAGGGTGAAAATTAAACTTTGTATGGCAAATTAGCCCATACTGTTTCTGTACCTTTTGAAGGCCTTTCTGTTACTTTTAAATGTAAGATTTTTCTGGATTAAAAAAATAAAAAGTAAATTGGCAAGGTTTTTTGGATGCATAGTGCTGTGTCTTTTTGATTGAAATTATGGAGGATTTGATTCACTATTTTGAGAGAAATATTTATTTCTATGTTCCTTTAAATAATACCCATTTTAAACATTGTATCCTGTAATGTATTTCATAGGCTCCTAGACATACTCTTAGGGCAGCTACTTCGGAGATTACATAGTCTAAACCTTCAACAGATGTTTGAATCTCCTTTGGGACACTGGGTCCTTTTCGGTGCTTACATTGTTGTCCAGTTCCTTAGGGAAAGGACCTCTCTACCAAAGTGCTCCTACCAAAGGAAAAATAGCATGGTAATAGTACACTTAAATTCAGATTTTGCTATCAATTTCTGAACTCCTGCTACACACCACATCATAGTATATGACTTAATTAGCAGTTTTGCTGCTACATCATATAGTTGATACATATTGAGTTTACATATAACTAAAACATTATTTTTTTAATGAAAAGCATTTTTAGGGAGCATCTTGAGGTTTACAGAAAAATTGAGAAAGAAGTACACAGAGTTCTCATACACTTGCTCACCACCTCTCTTCTAGTGAATCAATTAATGTAATGTTCTTAACTAAACTCCACAGTTTACATTAGGGGTTACCCTTTGTGTTATACATCCTATGGGTTTTGATAACTGTATAATATATATCAAGTATTATGATATCATAAAGATATACAGATATAGTTTCACTGCCTTAAAAAATACTCTGTATCCCAAACCTGTTCACCACCCCCCCCCACTCCCCGAAACCTCTAGCAAACACTAATCTTTTTACTGTCTCTAGTTTTGGCTTTCCTGGAATCTCATATAGCTAGAATCATACAATATTAGCTTTTTCAGATTATCTTTCACTTGCACTGGAAGTTCCTCCGTGTCTTTTTGTGGCTTGATAGCTCATTTCTTTTTATTGCTGAATATTGTATGGGTATATAGCAGTTTGTTTATTATTCATTTACCTATTGAAGGACGTTTTGGTTGCTTCCACGTTTGGGCAATTATGAATAAAAGCTTAGTGTGCAGTTCTTTGTGTGGACATAAGTTTACAACTCTTTTGGGTAAATACCAAGTTTAGTTTTGTAAGAAACTGCTGAACTGTATTCCAAAGAATCTGTACCATTTTGTGTTCCCACCATCAATGAATGAGAGTTCCTTTTGTTCCACATCCTTACCAGCATTTGGTGGCATCAGTATTTTGGATTTTGGCCATTTTAATAGGTGTGTAATTGGTCTCTTTTTGGCTTCCTTTGCAATTCCCCAATTACATATAATGTTGAACATCTTTTCATATACTTATTTGCCATTTGTATGTCTTTGGTGAGTTATCTTTTCAGATCTTTTGTCCATTTTTTAATTAGGTTTTTGTATTGTTAAGTTTTAAGAGTTCTTTATGTATTTTGGATACCAGTCCTTTATCAGATATGTTTTGCAAGTATTTTCTCCCAATTTGTGGCTTGTCTTTTTATTCTCTTAAGATTTACTCATATTTAATATATACTTCTAGGACTATGCTTCCTACATATTACATTTATTCAGGTGAGACCTGTAAGGTCTCAATAAATTATTTAAGTGACCTACAAGAAGAAGATATATTCAGCTTGAACCAGCATCCTAATCTGTGAAGCTTCTGTGGTCATTCTGGATCTTTTAAGTTCTGGGAAATTATACAGAATGTGTAAGCATATAGATTTTAGAAATTTCCTTGGGTTTGAATTCTGGTTCTGCCACTTTAGCTGTGTGAACTAGGGCAAGTTACTTTCTATTCCTCAGCTTCCACGCTTATAAAATGGGGATAATAAATATGAACGCCTGGTTCATTATGTTGGTATAAGGATTGAATGAGTCAATACATGCAAATTGCTTTAAAGAAGCATAATAACTATTAGCTCTTGTTATAATTATTTCTGTTATCATCATTATTGTTGTCATTATTGTTTTCTGCCTCATCACCTCAATATCATCCTGGCTGTTTCTAATTGGTAAAAGGGTCTCTGTATTGAATCATAGTCTGCCTTTATGTAACTTGTACTCATTGGTCCTTCTGTGCCCTTTGGATTATGGAAAATGAGTTTAATACCTCTTCTAAATGATGTCTCTTCAAATCTTGAAGTTGATCTCTTCATCCAGCAAACTTATTGTTTAGTACTAGGCACTAGGGATAGGAAGATAAAGAACTTGTATAATAAAGGAAAATAGATGTATAAATAAATTTTTCATATCCACTTGTATCTGAACCTATATATTCCCCTTATCCCTGTTAAAAGGGATGAACTTTCCATGCTGCGAAGACCAGCCCCTCTGTATACTGATCTTTTGGTACCTGCACCTGTTTCATCTCTACCTAATCAATGTTCCCCTGCCAGCCGCATTTTACAGCATTGATTATTCCCCCTTTCTTGACATTGTCTTCCCTGGCTCTTCCTGACTTCTAAAGGGCAAGTGCCCCAGGAATTATTCTTTGGACTTTTTTCTACACTACCTAGATGGTGATCCTATGTCATTCAAAGATTGGCAACTACTAATTTATTTCTACAGTTCAGACTTCTTTCTAACATTTGTATATTCAGTTTACTTAATACATGTCCAGTAAGCATCTTAAAGCTAACATGTCCCAGAATAAAGTCTAGATCCTTCCCTGACTCCCCTTCAAAAAGAAGCAATAAACAACAACAAAAGCAAAACAAAACCTTGCTCCTACGGTCTTCCCCATCTTAATAAATAGCAGTTACATTCTTCTGAGTGTCCAGGCCAAGAACCTTGGAATCATTTTGGAGTCCTTTTCTTCATTTCCATCAGCAAATCCTATTAGCTCTGCCTTCAAAATATTTAGAGTCCAATTACTTCACACCTCTTCCTAGCCATATCGTTTCCACACAGCAGTCCGAATGATTATTTTAAGTTGTAAGAATGGTCATGTCATTGTTTTTATCAAAGCTTTCTAATAGCTTCCCATCTCCAAACAAAATCTGAAGTCCTTCCTTCCTCTGTATTCTTAATCTGATGTGACCTGTCACTCTCCTTGCTCACTCTGCTCATGCCTCCTTGCTTTCCTCTAACACTCCAAGCAAGCACTCTTGTGTTGGGCTTTGCTTTTGCTGTTTCTTCTTCCTGCCTGCTCCTTCCCCAGGTAACCATATGGGTCTTCCACACATCATTTAGATCCCTGATCATATGTTACCTGATTTGTCTAAACTAGTTAGCACTACTTTGTTTTTCTCCCCAGAGCTCATAAATCTCCTAATAAACCTAGAATTTTATTGGGAATTGATGTCAAGTTTACTGTACTGTAGTCTTATAAAAGTCACTGTTTGAAAACTAGAACTATGTCGCTCTATCATGTGTCTAGTTCACAGCCTATCTCAGAATATAAATTGAAGTTTGTCAGTTGTGACTGCAAGTTTTAATACCTGTGATCCAATATGTTCAAATCTGAGATTTAAACTTGTTTATACCAGTAGTGTACTCTTACTTAGGTCAAATTGCTTTTTATTTTGAGAGCAAACATCTCCAAATCTATGAAGCCTGCCCTAACCTACTTCTGCTCACCTCTCCTCGTCTCTCAGTACTCTTTCTATGGAGTTGATTATCGCCTAGGACATACCACTGTTGCTTGTTTATTTACTTGTGTTTATTAATAATTGTTTTCAATTAGCAAACATTCAGGAGTGCCTAAATATTAATTTGATATGGCCCCTACCCCTATATATCATCCCATTCTGTGATATTTCTATTTGTTTACATGTGAGAGCTTCTTTAGCGCAAAGAATTATGTCTTAGGTTCCTTTCAGTCTTCGGTGCTAGTCCATAGTAATCAGTAAATTATTTTGAATGAATAAGGAGATGGATGAATGAATGAAAGAATTCTTTCCTCTTGTTGACCCTGTCCAGTATGTACATTATTTTTAATAGAGAAAGTGGAAGCAAAAGAGAGTATTAGTTTCTTTCACCTATTATTAATATTATTCTAATGCCTACCCCAAAGAACATATTGCTCCCAAGTTTGTTTTTCTTTCTAGTGATCTGGTCTTAATAAAACTGAGTCATTTCATTTGTTTTTTGTTTCCCTTAGTCTTTAGCTTTGTTTTTATTACTGTGTCGATTCATACAAAGGTTTTATGTTAATGATTATTTGCTCTTTTTAAATAGCGATTCTTCTTTGGCTTATATTTCTTTTGTTATTTCCTCATTTGGTTAATAAATGTTTGGATAGAGTTTTATATTTGAGCTTCTTTCTATACTCTTGAATTATCCTTCCCTATGAAATATTACACCTTTTCTCTGATCATTCTGAAAACGTACAGAGTACTTTTTGCTGTGATTTCTACTTTTTACTGTCATAAACTCTAAGTTGATATAGTTATTTTGTCCTAAAGGTCCCATTGCTTCCTTTTCACATATGTTCTACTTCTTCAATCAAAATATTTCTAGTTTTAGGGCAGGATTTCTATATGTTTAAAGAAATATACTGCCACTTTTTTTGCATTCTGATGATGACTGGTTGCTTACTACATGAGTATATAAAAGTTACATTTACATTATCTAAAATTAGAATCAAGTTGTTTTTTTTTTTTTTTTTTTGAGACAGTGTGTCGCTTTGTTGCCCTGGCTAGAGTGAGTGCCATGGCGTCAGCCTAGCTCACAGCAACCTCAAACTCCTGGGCTTAAGCGATCCTACTGCCTCAGCCTCCCGAGTAGCTAGGACTACAGGCATGCACCACCATGCCCGGCTAATTTTTTCTATATATATTTTAGTTGGCCAGATAATTTCTTTCTATTTTTAGTAGAGACGGGGTCTCGCTCTTGCTCAGGCTGGTCTCGAACTCCTGACCTCGAGCGATCCGCCCGCCTCGGCCTCCCAGAGTGCTAGGATTACAGGCGTGAGCCACCACGCCCAGCCAGAATCAAGTTTTTAGTATCTCTTTCTCAGCTTATATTTATCTTTAAATAAGCAAAAGAAATGCCACAGGAAACATGACAGTTTGTGAAGTAGACAATAAGTTTGAGCACACCTTCCTTGAATGGGTAGACTGTGGAGCACTGAGATGTTATTAGCAGAAAATTTGAGTGTCCTGCTGTTTTGAATTAGTAAGTTCCAGAAGATCTTTGGGGTAAAACATTGCTTGATTCTAAACTCCAGTGCTTGGAAATAGAAGTACTGAGACAGCTATTCTGCCTTCATTTTCCCCTGCTTTTGGTGTCTTCATATTTCTTCCTAGATTTTGCTATCAAACTTTGTATTAGAAGCCTGTTTAATCAAATGGTAGGAAAAATGATAAATGATATTTTGAAAGATTTTCTTGGGGCTGGGGAAGGGGTGGAAAAAAAAATGAAAGATTTTCTGTTTACTTTCAGTTTACTAGAGGAATGATTATAGTTAGGAATCTCGTATGTCAGGCTGTTCTTGTGTGCCCCGATATGAGGCTAAAAATACTGATTTATCTGATTCCTTGGTAAAAAATTGGCAGGGGGTCCTTATTTGCTTTTTTTTTTTAAGAGACTGGGTCTGGGTCTTGCTTTGTCACCCAGGCTTGGAGTGCAGTGGTGCAGTCATAGCTCCTTGTAGCCTTGAAGTGGCTTCAGTGATCCTCTTGCTTCAGCCTCCCAAAGTGCTGGGATTACAGGTTACAGCCATGAGCCACAGCTCCTGGCTCCTATTGTGCTTTTTATCTTAGAATGGTGATATCTTTACAGACAGTTTTGGATACTGCTCTTTTATTTTATGTATTCTCACCTTTGCATTTTATTGTTAGGCTCACTTACTTGTGTATTGAGCTTAGGTCTGGCACTTTGCCTTTGTTCATTCTGTCCCTCACACTTAAAGTTTCCTCCTCTGTTAATATCACCTATTAGATTTTACCCATTCTTAAAGACCTATCTCATATCACATATCTATGAAGATCTCTTTGACTTTTCCTTGTTGCCTTGCACACTCTGAAATTCTATTATACTTAATATTGCATGATTTGTCACTTTAAAGTATTATGTCCATACTTTAAGAATACCATAAGAGCCGGGCGCGGTGGCTCACGCCTGTAATCCTAGCACTCTGGGAGGCCGAGGCGGGAGGATTGCTCGAGGTCAGGAGTTCGAGACCAGCCTGAGCAAGAGCGAGACCCTGTCTCTACTAAAAAATAGAAAGAAATTATCTGGACAACTACAAGTGTATAGAAAAAAATTAGCCGTGCATGGTGGCGCATGCCTGTAGTCCCAGCTACTCGGGAGGCTGAGGCAGTAGGATCGCTTGAGCCCAGGAGTGTGAGGTTGCTGTGAGCTAAGCTGATGCCACGGCACTCTAGCCAGGGCAAAAGAGCAAGACTCTGTTTCAAAAAAAAAAATACCATAAGACCATGAAGGCAAAACCTGTGTCTTAATCATGCCACAAATATTTTATCGCCCTACTTACGGCAGTTTGTAAACTGTGGCCTTTGTGTAAGTACCATTGTGGCATATGTAATAGATACAGAGTGAATATTTATTGATTCTTGGAGTAATCTCTGAAAGGGATAGCTAATAGATTAGTGGTTTTTAAAAGTTAGGATTACAAGCTTGTATTTATGTTATTTGGAAATTTTTGGTGGTGGTTGAGTAGAATACTAGACACGTTTTCTCTACTGAATCATTTGCATATCCTTCTTTACCAGTGGCAATCGGTTTTGCCATGATTAAATTTTTAAAATGGTCAACCTGATGCACTTAAATCTAAATCCATAGTTTAATATGCTACATGGGGGAAAAAAGCCAAGTTCTGTTAGTTTTGCTGAGAGGAAGATTGAAGGCCTCTGCAGAAAAGATTATTTTTACACCTTAATTGTTTCCTTTTCAGAAAATAAAGTATTGGTTCCTTGGAAAGGTGGGAACTCACTGAAACCATTAAAAGTTATAAAGTCGACTTTCTACAGTTAGAATACATTAGAAGTATACTCTTTATAACTTAAAATTTAGTAAAACCAAAATTATCTGGTGTTTACAAAAAGAAATCTGTGGAGGCATAGCATTGTTGTTCAGTATATCATGGACTTTGTTACTAATGAGAGATTCTAGCAGATCACTAACACTGGCGGCCTTGGAGAGTTTAGACTCAGAATTGAGAGGGAAGGATGGTGAAATGTGTCATTCTAGATGGCATAAGCACTGATTGTGAATAACTTAAAATCAGGTAGGAAAAACTAATTTAAAAAAAGTAAAGTAGTTTAACCCTTTTAATAACCAGCTTTATGATTGCCTGATAGGAATGTTTGATTTTGGTTTTTGCCTGTTCTACAGGATGTGTGTGTGTATATAGAAAGAAAGTAGGAACATTAACTCTCATGTAGTCATTTCCATTTTCCACAATCATCTACATATAGCTAATCTTTTTTCATCTATACTTCTGCCTTCTCTACACCACTACATCAAAGTAATTCCTAAACATCTTCATCCATAAATATTTCAGTAGTATGTATCTATTAAATATAAGGGATCTCTTTTTATTCTTTTTTTTTGGTCTGTTTTAGAGACAAGATCTCACTCTGTTGCCCAGGCTAAAGTGCAGTGGCATCATCATAGCTCACTGCAGCCTCAAATACTCCCAGGCTCGAGCGATCCTCGTGCTTCAGCCTCTTGAGTAGCTGGGACTACAGGTGCATGCTACCACACCCAGTCAGTATTTAAATTTTTTGTAGTGATGAGTCTCACTTGTTGCCCAGGCTGGTCTTGAATTCTTGGCCTCAAGCTATCCTCCTACTGTAGCTTCCCAAAGTTTGGGGATTATAGGTGTGAGCCACCTCACCTGGCCAAGAGATCTCTTTTAAAATATAATACCTTTAAAAGTAACAATAGTTTCTAAATATGAGGTACTTAGAACGTGTTCAGATTTAATCTAGTTGTAGTCAGAGATGGTATTTTGATATTAAGATTTACCGGTTCAGGTGTTGTCAGCCTTACACATGATGGTTTTGGTAGCTATTGATTATTATCTAGATCCGTTATGTCATTAGGGGTTGCAGAATAGTGTTACATTTTTTTAATCCTCAGATAACTAGTGTTCAGTTTTTCCTGATTGTCTTATAAATTATCTTATATATTGTCTTATATTTTTTAAACTATGTTTGTATGAATCAGGATCCAGATAAGGTCTCTACATTGCAGTTGGTTTGTACTAATTATCTCTTTAATCTATATGTTCTTCTTCTTATTCCCTCCCTCCTTCTCTTTGCAGTTTATTTCTTGAAGAAACTAGGTTGTTTGTCCTGTAAAAGTTTTCAGTTTCAATTTTGCTGATTTCATGCCAGTGTTTAATTTAACATTTTTTGTCTCCTGTATTTTCCATGAATTGGTAGTAGATTTAGAGGCTTGATCAGATTTGGGTTCAAGTTTTTGGCAAGAATCTTTAGAAACAATGTTATGTACTTCCATGACGAAGCACATAACATATCATTGCTTCTCTTTTTGTGATTAAGTTAGTAGCCATTGGGATTGTGTATTGTCCACAGTGGCTGATGAGAATACTCTAGATGCCCTGAAACTAGTTATTGTAATGTCTTTGCTGGTGGTAATCTAGTTCTTTTCTGTGGAGACTTTCAGAAAAAAAATTTTTTTTTTTTTACCCTTGAATTCTGTTTCACAGGATGTGTCTCAGGTGTGATGCTCTTGCACTTGACAAGCTCTTTCGGGCTGAAGACCTTCTTCACCTCGTATCAGTTTTCATCTAGATCAATTTTCTTATATCTTTATTTTCCTTCTTCTCTGCTTCTCTTCTTGCTTTCTAGCTTATTCTGTCACTTTATTCATAAAGTCCCTGCTCAAATGTCACCTTATCAGATCACAGCGATAACTCTCAGTGAAAGCATATTCCTGCTACTATTTTCTTATTCTGCTTTATTTTTCTTCATTGCATTTGACATTTTTACGTATTTTTAGTCTCTCTCCTGTGACTTAAATGTAAGGCAGGGACTTCTGTTCACTGCTGTTTCCTCAGCGCTTAAAACAGTGTCTTGTACATAGTAGGTGCTCAGTAATATTTGTTGAATTAATTATATTAGGTTGATGTTGGATTTTATGAGTTCGTCCTCATCTTTTCACTTTTATTGCATATTTTTAAAATATTTTTTTCTACATTTTGAGAGATTTCTTTAACATTTTCTCTTAGCAACCATTGCATGTTTGCTTTTGATAAGTGTATTAAATTTTAACAATTCTTGTTCTCTGGCTTTTTGTCATTGCGCCCGGTACTTGTTTTATGGCTGCAGTGTCCACTTCAGTCTCTCTAATAAAGATACTAAGTAGACTTCCTTCCTCCCCTTCCCCCAACAAATTATCTTCTGATTCTTGAATTTTCTTGATTTCTTCCTTAGTTTGTCTTGGTCCTTCATTTGTTTCAGCTGGGTTTTTCTAGTAGCTGGTTTGGGTTTTTTCAGCAGCTGTTTAGATATGTTTCTCTAACAGATCTCTTGGATGTAAAATGGATGATGGGGTAGGCCTCTCCACAGAGTGCTGAGTGCTTGGACATGAGGCAGGGAAAGGGAGGGAAAGAAGGAGGAGTTCAATTGGCTCAACTATTCCAAATGAATTTAATTTTAATTATCATATTGTTTGTTCCACAGCCAACTCTTCTTTGCTTCTAAGACTCTCTAAGAAAGAATTACTGGTGTCTTTGGCTGTGGCTTGGCTTTGCTTTTATTTTTCTGTCAATGTGAACCTGTCTACTTTCATTTTTTAAAAATCCTGCATAATTATCTTTAGATATCTTGTTATGTAATACTTTGAATTCACTTTTTCTTTTTAAATTTTTGCAAGGTTATATTCTTGTAAAAAGTTGAAATACATGTGTTCATAGAGCAAAATTGGAAAATTTATTTTTCTTTTTTCCCCCTCTACTTTTATTTCCCTCCCCAGAAGTAATCACTATTAATAATTTAGTGTACTGGTTATTTTTAGCAAAAATTATCACTCATTAGCGTACTTTTCTGACTTAGCAATATTTCTTGGTCTTTTTTCCTTTTACCAGTGTACTAGCATTATTCCCACAGAAAAAATTCTGATTTTTACTAATGAGTAAAAAGTAATTTCTTGTTTTAATTTGCATTTCCCTAATTAGAAATTAGGTCAAGCTTTTTTTTTCCATGTATTTATTGGCTCTTTGTGTTTCCTGTTTTATGAAATGTCTGACTTGTTTCTACTGTTTATCCATGTTTTTGGTTGTTTCTTAGTGATACCTGGACATTTTGTATATGGTTATAATGGTCCTTTTTAAAAAAGGTATTTTACTAATATTCCTTGTAGTCTGCCCTTGTCTTATAATTTTATTTATGGTGTATTTTCTTTCTCAGAAGTCTTACCATTTTTGTATAGCTAAATCTATTGAATTTTATTTCCTTTGTGGATTCTCTATTTTGTGCCTTAGGAAGGATTGATGTTTATTAATTAGTTTTGTCATCAGTTAATTTACAATTTTTAAGTATCACTCTTCTGTCACTGCAATGGGTTCTTCGTAGGGGAGGGAAATAGATATGTATGCTCAATTTGCCATCTTTAGCAGGAATTCAAACAGGTATTTAAATACTCCATGTTCTAGGGTTTGTCCCTTGGCTTAATTTAATAATTCACTATCAAGAGGTTTCACAAGTATGCAGTCACTCATAACATTAGCTATGCTTTCATTTTATGCATAAGAACTGTTTCTGATAAGTTGAATTATCAACTAGCATATTTATAAGTTCTATGAAGGTTTAAAGATGCTAGCATGACTTAAAAGTCCTTTTTATTTTCATAATTAAAAGTGTTTGTGATGTGATTAATAATTCTTGTATGTTTGTTTACTTTCACTGGCTATTCTATTTAAAACATTTATTTTAACAAAAAGCAAACCTGTGCCATAGAATATTTTTCCTTTATATTATAGCTTAGGGATTTCCTGCAGCTCGCAAGCATTGAGATTTGTTATAGATGATAATAAAAATACAGGTATTGCATTTTAGTTTTTCCTGTTTTGCAGTACATTCCATTTTATTTATACTGGAAGTACATTACTATTAAAATGATGGGTCTTATGTAGTTTATTTTTTCTCCTTGCCAATAAAATGTTCAAAGAGTGTTGGGTGTTTTAGTTTTGTGTTTATGGTTTTATTCCATGTTCATAACTATGCTCATTGAATCATACAAACAAATATTCCTCTGATAAATTATTCCATTTATTCATCTATGTCAGTGATAAATATGAGTAGTGATTGATTCATTTTGCTGTCTAGGTACTGAGTCTAGATGGATTAGTTTGTTATTTAAAAAATATTTAGTACTTGGGTACAGAGTTTGACTGGGATATGAATCAAGTTGGTAAGACAGAAGATAGCAGGAAAATGAAAGAAAAGAGAAATAGTCAAAGTATATAGACCAGAGGACAATGTAATAGAATGAATATACATTGCTGAGTAGTTGACCAGAGGATCAAACATAGATGAATGCTTACTAAATCTGTGAACTCTTTATTACTTTTTCCTTGAAAAATCTTTTAACTCTTACATTGTTTTCTTATAACTGTTGCCTAGCTAACTAAGCCCTTAAACTCCCTTAATCCTTTCCTGTAAGTTATTTGCTCCATTTCTTCATTTGCATTGCTTTTTTCTGAAGTACTTTAAATGGTATGTAGTGTTTTAGGGGGTATCCATCTTATTTGAGGAGTAGAATTAATGTAAGGAATATATCATATCCTCTTGTTTCTTTGTGTATTGCTTAAAGATACTTGAGTTCTTTTGCTGCTCTATGACATCAGTAACTTGGGTCTAAGATTTTCCTTGCTGTTTTCTCTGTGCCACTTTTGATTATTATATCTTTTGTAGTTAATAGTATAAATTTTTATTCTTATTATTTTTAGTAGCATTTTTAACATTTCACCCCCGACCCAACTGTCTTTTATTTTTCTTGTTGGATTTTGATAACCTTAGTTTAACATGATGCATACATCAAAACTGTTTTTATATCTTTTCCTTTAGATCTTTAAAAAAGATTAAAAATTTAAGTGGGCTTAAGTATTAGTGCCTTTGTAAAGCCCAAACACATTAGTTCACAAACTGGTTTTTGATAATTTTTTTACCATTAATCATAGTATATGATTACTCCTAATTGTTACTTAAAACAGTTTTTGAACATAACTTTGTGAAAAGTGATTCTAAACTTTATTAAAATAGATATCCTATTACTTGTTATATCTCTTACTACTGATTAGATTTTATTTAAAGGGGTAGAAATGATTTACATTTTATATTGATTTGTCTTTCTTGAGAAAACAAGACCCTTAAGCCTGTGTGAAAACTTGAAGATGCTTCTTTGTTTGTGGAATGCTTATATAACACTCACTTCTACCTGAAAACACATACACAGGGTGCACAGTGGGAGTTTGGAGGGACAAAACATGACCACACTGAAATTTTAAGGGCTTCGAATGAGGCATTTGGGGATGAAATTACTTTTTTAAAAAGAATATATAAATTTTACCTCTTCTACTTTGAAGATCGTAATTGTTAGGAAAAAACCTACATTATTTTAATACCAACAATGAGAGTAAATTATCTTTGGAAATGTATTCTTATATTTGCAAATGATGCTTTATAAAGCAAATTATGTACTCTGATTTCATTGGAATGACGAAAATTTAGAAATAGTGAAAAGACTTGAAGTGTGATTCTAAGATCTTCAGATAATTTGTTGTATCCTATTGTCCAAGTCATTTAACTTGTTTTTGCATGTGTGAGATAAAATGCTTATGCTAAATTATTTCAGATGTATAAAAAGCTTTGGCATCTATGGTGTAGTTATAATGGACAGATGGAACCTATGAATACATTCAGCAGTACTGTGTTATTGAGAACTTGGTCATTTGGATTTTGGGTGATTTTCAGCATAAACAGAGAATACCAATTTTGGACAGCACTGTTTCTTCAGTGATAGAATATGTATACTGTTTCTGATATAAAAACAAAGAAATAAAACAAAGCCCACCTTCTGCCACCTAAAGTCGGAAACACAAAAATATAAGTGAAAAAAATGTCCAGATTTTTCCCCTTTGAAATATTGGGACTGTGTGTATAAACATTTTGATCCCAAATCTCTGGTGCTGATAACTTTATAAGATAGAGATTTTATTATGTTAAACTCAGAGTAGAGTGGCTCTTTAACTATGGTTACTTCTTAAATACGCTTATGTAAATAGGCTTTAAAAATGATCCGAATTAAGTGAAAAAATATAGCTTGATGTTTCTTAGACATTTGAAGTGTTTGAAAACTGTAGGACCCCCCCCCAGAAAAAATAAAATAAACATAACTTACGTTCTCATTTTTTAAAATATCTACACACATTCATATATATCCCTAAAGTCTTTTGGTGGGAAATGCAGGCTGGTGGTGCATGACAGTGACATTCAGCTAGAATATTTGCCACCTATGTCTATAGGATCTACTAGTGTAGATTTCTCAATTAATGCACATACCTCGAAGTTTTGCTGTCATAAAATTTACTTGCGTACAGATCCAAAACAAATCAATTTCATGGAAATATGCTGCTTTGAATTTTGTGATTTAGCTTGCAAGGGGGATTACATAGTTGTGTCATTAGACACTGATCCCTGGACCCAAGGTAATAAATGAACTTCAGTTGTAATGTATGGATGTTTTAAATATAATTCTTTTTCTAAAAAATTCTGTTGCCAAAAAGATTGGTGAAAAACATTTAGTAGAACTTGATTTGCTCACTTGTGATTTATCTTTCATTGGCTACTGCTGCCAATAGGAAATGCTTTTGAAATTATTATCGAGGTGATGAATTAAGTAAAAGATGAGTGGTAAAAAGATGAGTGGTAACCTTATCTTGGGAAGGTGGAAGAGAATAACTTAAAGTATTGCCACTTTATATATTTTTTATGTAGACTTCACTTACTGTAATGTTAGACCTTGAACTTTAGAGATTTTCTAGGACAATTTCCCTTCATTTTTATAGGAGAGAAATTCTTCAAGGGTAAGGGATTTGCCCCAAATCACACACTTCACTGCAGAGTTAAGGATTAGGATTCAGGTATCCCCACTTTCAGACTCTCCTCCTGCCCCCACCCACTTCTGCTCTTTGATCATTATCTAGCAATAGCCTCTAGTCTAAAAAACAAATCACATTTTTCAAAAATTGATTTGTTAAGTCTTTTAAATAGCCTATAGATTTAATGCCTAAAATATGAAAATTAATTTTTAGGCCAGGCAGGGTGGTCATTCACTTCTGTAATCCCAGCACTTTGGGAGGCTGATAGGGGAGGATTGCTTGAAGCTGGGACTTCAAGACCAGCCTGGGCAACATGGTGAGACTCTGTCTCTACAAAAAATTTAAAAATTAGCCAGGTATGGTGGTGTATGCTTACAGTCCTCACTACTTGGGAAGCTAGGGCAGGAGTATTGCTTGAGCCCAGGAGTTTGAGGTCACAGTAACTATGATTATGCCACTGCACTGCAGTGTGGGCAACAGAGCGAGGTGCTATCTCTTTAAAAAAAAGAAAAAGAAAAAACATTAACTTTTTGAGGCTATAAACAACTTAGAACTTCTTTTCTTAAATTTGTTTTGTCTCAAATTAAAATACAGGCAGTCCCCAGGTTATGGATGACCCATCTTATGCCATTCCATACTTTTGAACAGGCTCCAAAGCTCCCCATAAGGATAATTTTTAATTAAATTCATAATACAAGAACTAGTTTCTTCCACGAGTGTAAACAAACCAACATGGCATACGCACTTCCTGGGGGGGGGGGGCATCTTTTTGCTAGTGGTTAGTCTCATTGTTTATATAATAACTTATGCACAACATCACTTTCATCCAATTTAATTCAATTTTGTGAGTCTTGTTTACCCTTTTGACCATTCCTCCAAAATGAAAGTCCCCTTCAAGTCCAGGTGAATCTGCAGCAAAGACAAAGGTGATTATAATGGGAGTGAAAGTAAAATAATTAAGCGTTTGGAGAAAGGCCGGATGCCATATTCATTGGGAAACCTTGAGGCTTCAGTCACTTGACTATTGCAACAATTGTAAAGGATAAAGTGAGAATAATGGAATGTGTGAAAGGCAGTTCTCCCATGAAAGCATCAGTTATTACTAAACAGTGTAGTGGATTAATTATTGAAATAGAAAGGTTATTATTGATTTGGTTAGAAGAGCAAAATAAGTATAACATTCCTAGTAGCCTAGCATTGATGCAGCATCAAGTGAGTGTTAATCTTTAATATTCTTTTTAAAAATTTCTCCTATCTAAACTTTTGTATAAACTATATATGTTTTTATGTTCTGTTTGTTTGAATGAAAGAACACAATAGTTTCTGTAACTTACTACAGTACAAGGGTATTGTTATTACAGTATTACACTGTATTATCACATATGAGTCATCATAGTATTATTATTACCTATATGCACTTTTTTATTTTTTTGTCTTTTTTATTTTATTTCCCTCCTCCACCCCTCCATATTCCTGAATCAACAAGTTTGACCTAAAGACGTTCTCAGGAATGTATCTTGTCCATAATCCAGGGACCACCTTTACTTACATAAAACATTATTTCTTAAGACAAAAGGCTATAATTCATTTTTCTGTAATTTTTCTTTTGCTGTTTGAAAGTACTAGTTGCTTTGGGGTGATATATAAAATGTTCTTTGGCATCAAATAATTAAAACTACAACGATTTTTTTTTTTTTTACAAATTCTATTTGTAGACACAAAAATAATTTACTGTCATTTTCCACTTTAGTTTTAGAATAGGGAGCGATTTTTGAATTGTAAGAATGTAGATTCTCCACTCCCACTGCTCCACTTGACCAGGCTTAAAAAAAAAAAAAAAAGAATGTAGGAAGATTGGTCAAGGTCAGTAAGTTGTCTATTATAAAACCAATGAAGTAGAATTGTTTATGTCCTTCCAGTACATTCTATTATCAGAATTTTCCATCTGTCAATCTATGTTTTATAAATAAGTTTTCCCTACTATAAGAAAGCTATCAAAGCTAACATTTTAAGGAGCATTACTTTTTTTTTTTCCTAACATAGGGATTTGAAAGATAAATAAATTGGAGGTATAACTAAGTACTCAAAGTTGTAAATGATGCCTGGAGTTGAGTAATATTCAATGCCAAGACCAAGGTGGTTGAGAGCCATAACCTGCATTTATATTCTAATTCTTAACATTAGTTTTAGAAGTTTTATAACAAATACAGTTTTAAAAATTATGGTGTGCTTCGGGCTTCACTAGATGGGAAAAATATTTTTTAAAAAATTATGGTGTACTAACTTTATTAATTAAAATCCTCTTTATGAAACCATGTTTTATCCTAGAAAATGGCCTTAGGCACTTTCCTTGAATTTATTGATTTAGAACAAAGTGTTTGAAAAAGCATATGAAAAGATTTGGGAAAATTGCAATCCTCATGGTCTCCAGCTTGCTGATGACATTTTTTTTCTTTTTTGTAGTTTATAAAGCATTTTAAACACCTTCTAGAATGCAATTTTACTTCTTCAATAATAAGTAATATTCTATCCACAGGGTTTCCAACTTCAGCGTTCATTTTGTAATGCAAAAACTTCACTATGATGTAAAATGTTAGGACATTTTAATTAGGAAAATAGATCATGGAAACTCTATATTATGGAATAAATTTTTTAATGCTTCCATGTTCTACTAAATTGGAATGAAATATATATTAAAATTTGCATTAAATTAGGTCAGTTTTGAAAGTTGAAGAGTCAGGAGAAAAAGGGTTGGGATGATGATTATGAAATGTGCTTGGGACTCCATGGTGGGAGGTGGGGTCAAAACAACCATTTAATCATAAGTAGTAAGGAAATTTTTACCCAGGGCATTTAAGTTACATGATTCTTTTCCCTTTTTTGTTTGTTACAGGCAAAGGGGAAGATAGTGATGTACTCAGTATAAATGCAGATGCTTATGACAGTGACATAGAAGGCCCATGCAATGAGGAAGCTGCTGCTCCTGAGGTCCCAGAAAGTACAGTGCAAAGTGAAGCTGGTCAGATAGATGACCTGGAGAAAGACATTGAGAAAAGTGTGAATGAGATTCTGGGACTGGCAGAGTCTAGCCCAAAGGAACCCAAAGCAGCCACCCTGACTGTTCCTCCACCAGAAGATGTTCAACCTTCTGCACAGCAGCTAGAGCTGCTAGAACTTGAGATGAGAGCAAGAGCGATTAAGGCCCTAATGAAAGCTGGTGATATAAAAAAGCCAGCCTAATTGTTTAACTTGAGTTTGAATTTTAGATGTGTTTGAATGAAGCCACATCATGTAATTTTGTATCTGAAATTTATTTTGGGGTCTTACGTGGTACTTCTCATGTAACCCTTATTAGGTAAATTCATTTTAGGCATAAAATGTGGTTGTATTTTTTTGTTTTATTTTATATTAGAAATGTGTGTTATTGTCTTACGAATTCATGACAAATATAGTTGGATAGACTTGATACTTTGTTAGATGAGTATTTAGCTATGTCTGCAAATTATCTTAAAAGCCATTAGCAAAGAGTCATGTTATTCTTTTTTTGTTTATTTTTAAATGTTTGGGCACCAAACCTAAAAACTTAAGAAAGATTGACCAAGCATGTTTCTCTTAAGGCTACCTATATTTTGCAATAGACTATTAAATTATTGCTCCTAGATTTGTTAACAATTTAAGAAATTTAGTTTTGCTTATATACACTTTTAAAATATGTACTATTTTGAAGATTTCTTATATGGGTGTGGATTTCTTAATTAAAACTGAATAATAATTTTTGTTATCAGGCTTAGAGATTTGAAATGGCTTAGAAAAACTTTTTTTATAAAAGAAAGAAAGGATTTAAGGCAATTTTTAACAATGTAGAGCTAATTGCCCATGTTTAATTATAGCAGATGAGCCATTCTAACAGGTATTTGATACTATTGGACACTTCATTTAAGTTTTTTTTCCTCACTAAAAAAAGGAACAAGTTTTCATTTACATTCCAAGCTATCAGGAAAAGGAGAATATTTTATCATACATGATTTCATCTGGTGTTGTTGCTTGAAGATCTGATATGCTATAATTCCATGAATCAAAAATAATAAAAGTCTATCATTCTGGATCTGAAAGACTTTTGATATTTTTCCAAAAGCAAAATTAATTTTAGGAACCTTTGCTAAGTTGTTATAATTAATCTAATTTTGTATAGTTTTTGTAAATTAACATCCTGCCACAATTACAGATGCATTTTTTCTCCATCACTAATTGCAGTTGTTTGATATCAAAATAAATTTAAGTAGAGACCCTTAACTTAAAATAAACTAATTTTTTTTCCTAAAACATAAATCTGGAACTGTTGTTTTTATATTTGATAACAAATATAGTGTATTTATAAGCCATGCTCTACTCTTGTTGTATAAGGATTTTGCTTATATACACAACTTTCAGGGATTGTGTTTTATTAGCAGGCTTAATTATATATTAGAGTTTTTAAATGGAAATAGAGGACATTTATGAAACATTGGAGTTGCAGTTACAGATTCATTTTTCTGTTGTTCCAGAACATGCCATTTTCCCCCCATTCCCTGAGTCTTTCTAATGATGCACATAACCCTATATCATTTGAAATACTTCTCTTAGGCCGGTAACTGTGAATATGATTTAAGTTGTGAGTTCTCATTATCATTATTTCAAGATGAAGAAGCACTGATTATGGTAAAATGCTTTTTCTATTTCAACTTAAACTTCATGTTAAAATATAAACCAGTACAGAATAAATTGTATTGCTGCTTACTAATTATAAAATACAGTAGATGGCATTTGTGTTATTAAACATGTAAGAGTAGGAAAAGGTCTTAGTGCTTTGTAGCTGATTAAAGTCACTACTTTCATGAAGCATTGTGTGTCAGATCTATTCAGTGTGCAGAATGGTTTAGAGGACATTTGACTGGAGTGGATATGTGTGAGGTAGAATGAGCTGAACAAATTAGAGGCTACTTAGATTCCTACCTTGGAAAATTTGCTTTTTCTCTTATTTATTCATTTTTTTAATGTTGAAAGGCTTGAGAGCTTTTAGAAAATAAATGGCTTTAAAGAATAGGAATAAGTTTGTTTTAGAAATGTCTATGTAATGGCAAAATACTGTGTATTGATATGATGCTGCCATTTAAATCATCAGCTCAGATGTATTTGTAGAATGCATTGAAGGTGCTCCGTCTTGTTCAAATCTTAAACCTAGAGATGTTGCAGTATAGATTTTAGCATGGAATAGGCTGATTGATAAAGACATGGGTGCTGCTTATTTTGATGCCTAATTCCTTCCTTTGGCTAAGGTAAGGAAAATGTTTAGGCAATATTTAATTAGTAATTAAATTAAAACAGTGAAAAAATTGGCAGCCGAATTTTCCATTTAATGTCAAGCAATCCAGATATTTGACTAGGGACTTGATTCAAATCTTGAATGCTGGGTAGCAACTGGTAATAGGTCCTCTGTAGTAAGCCATTGCTCCAAGCACCAAGCCTTGGTTCACTTTTAGATGTTTCTACTAATCCACACACTCAGATATATCCTAAAAACCTATCACCAGGTTACCAATTTATAATATTCCAATGATGAAAAATCACCCCAATCCCCCAAGTCTTTCTGTTGAACATCATCAGTTCCTTAAGTCTATTAGGCATTATATCTTTCCTTGTAAATCTTTTTGCCAAAACCTATTTTCAGCAAAATGTTAGATCCCAGGGCATAATCTGAGTAAAAGTGTTGTGAATCATTTGAACAGTAATATAAATTGCAATAAAATATGTGTTTTCCAATGCCATTTTCAAGGTAGATAAAGCAGGGGTGAAACTGCAGTTTGGGCCAAATATTTGGGCAGCCTTAAAGTTTTAAAAATTCTCAATTCTAGTCCATCATAAAAAATAGGAAAAGAGTTCAGTTATAGATATTTTTCCTTTATTGCATTTAATTCTTAAAAAGTAAAGCCGATATATCTTAGCTTAAAACTTCATTTTTATGTTTATGTTTTCTTTATATTCAAGTATACTTCCTTTTTCAAAGAAGGGCTAATGAGTATATCAGAAGGAAGTCAAATATATTCTTTTGATATTTAATAATTATTTTAAAATGATTGTGATGCAGCGAAAAATTGTGAGAGTTAAGAGTAGAGGGTTCTGATTCTCCTCTAACGAGCTGTGTAACCTTGGACAAGTAACTGGAAAATGAAGGAAATAAATAGCCAATACATAAGATTTCCTTCAGTGTTACTAGGTTGTGATTCCAATGCAAAATACTGTAAAATTTATAAAACTTACAGAACTCTCTTAAATTCAAGTATTAATCTCCTTCCTTCCCCTCCTTACTCAATTCAAAATGAATCAATGTATTTAGTTTCTATTTGTCCCACACTGTTACTGGATATGAACAACAATCTAGTTTAAAAAAATTTTTTTTTTTTTTTTACCTGTTACATTATTCAGTGTCAGGATTGCTTGGTAAGTATACTGCCTAGAATACTGACTTTGGTCCATAAACTTATGTTATCTTTAACTTATTGTTTCACTCATTTCACAATAATATTTAAATAATTTTAAATCAAAAAAGATTTTTTTCCAAAGCTTATAGTGAAAAATAGCACTTTCCTTCCCTTTTTTACACTCAGCTGTTGCTACTGAGATAACCATTTTCAAATCTTTTAGCTGTTTCTTGCAGTATTTATCTCTATTTCAAAATAACATGATTATTATGCCATTTCTTGATATTTGAGTTTTAGATTTTATTGATCTGTTTGGAATACAAAGATTAAACTCTAGTGCCTCCACCTCTCCTCTAAATACATACCTTCCTCCCTCATCTCAAAACAGTGAGGTTAATCACACTTTCTGGTTAAGTTACCATTCATTGTTTATACTGTTTTGACTCTAAATACTGTTCACAACTGTGTGGTAATCATATTACTGTTATTATATTACTGTTATATTACTGTCTAATTACATTTCCTTTTTTGGCCCAATTTTTAAGTTTTTTAGGATTAATATAATTGTCTTGTTACTTCAATTACTCAGTGTTCTATGTATCAGACATTAATTTATACTCAGGCTGTCATCTAGAAGTATGAATCTCTTCTTGGTGGGTTCAAACACATCATATAATCTTTTTTTTTTTTTTTTTTTTTAGGACATTCCTCTTGGAGCTCTCTCTTCTATACTAATCTGGATTGGTTGCTCTTCACCTCTGTCATGTTGGATCCCCCAAATCGTGAATTCTCTTCCTCCTCTTTTGGTTTATTCTCTTATTTTGGAGGCATACCTCTTCCAACAGCTTCCTGTGAAAGGCTGCATGAACAATAAATTGTTCTGATTCACTGGTATGACTCAGCGTGGCTCAGTTCTACCCATACAGTGATCGAAACTTCATGTGAGTCTTGATGTCTAGGCTGGAAATCATTGTTCTGAATTTTACAGTATTGCCTTTTTCTAACTTCCATTAAAGCTGTTGAGAATTCATTTGTCATTCTGATTTCTTGATACTTAACATGTGTCCTATTTCTTTCTCTTTGAAAGCTGTCAGGATCTTATCTGTATCCCCAGTGTTGTGAAATTTCTTGATGTGTCAGGGTATGGATCTTTTTTCATCCATTGAGTTAATCATTGGTGGCCTCTTTCAGTGGAAAACTTCATGTCATTCAATTCTGCGATGTTTTAAAATACTACTTCTTGGATAAATTCCTTCTTTTTCTAATCTCTATTTCTAAAATTCATTCTGTTAAAGTATTGATATTTAGGCTTGATTTTTTTGTTTCCAATTTCCATCTTTTCTATTCTGTGTATAGTTTGTCAGTTTTGTAGTTCTTCCAGTGATTTTTAAAAACTTCTATCATATTTTTAATATCCAAAAGATCCTTTTATTTTTTATTCTCTGGATAGTCTCTTTTTAAAATAGCTCTACAATCTTGTATCTGTAGGGCAATGGCTCTGGCGTGGTATCCTGGTGACCTTGCACATACTCTGGTAGATCATGTAGGCAGAGCTCAAACATCACACTGACCTTGTGATTCTCTCTGGAGCATAGCAAGATAGGCAGTTTAGTGAGGAGCCATTACATAATCATTTTCTTATTTGCTTTTTCTTTCTTCATGGAGGTTCCCTGTCTTGCACAAGGGTGTCTTGAGGCAGTTTTCTCATTGTCTCCCTGGTTCCTTTGAAAGGTGGGACTTTCTACCTTTTCCCCCTTGGGGCACAGCTGTGGGCTATAAAATTGTTTAGCTGCAGCGTAGTGTTAGCGCCACAGCAACAGGGTGTCCCATCACTCTTGTACTATCATCCCTTTTGTGTTGGTATTACCCTGCACAAGGACCATGGGGACTTGGTACCTTTGACTACTGTTTTTTTCACTGTCTATGTAAGTAATAAGCTATCTAAATCTAAAAAGAACTTACTGTTCCTTTTCTGGCTAAATCTGTCAGGATTTGCTTGGCCCTTACCTTGGCCTTGTGCTTAAGGATTTCATGGGTATGATGCTTACTTTTCTGAGGATGTTAATTTTAATGGTTGTTTTCAAGTTTTGTGTTTCTGTTTCCTTCAAGTTAATGTTTTCTTATTTATTTTGCTCTCCATCTGATGTTTTCTCAAATTTCCTTAAATCTTTGGTGATGTTTGGCTACTTTTATGAAAGTAAGACACTAAAAAGCTGATTGGAAGTTCTGTGTTTATGGATGAGGCTCATTAATTGCTGGAATTCTCTTTTCTCTTGGGCGGGCTTAAGATATCCACAGTTCACAATGAAGTCTTTTACTTTATCCCACTGTTTTCAATAGGCTAACCCTTAATTCTGCCTGGTACACCTGAGTTTAGAATCTCAAGCTTCAGCTTCGCCAGAGTCTTCTGTGGAGTTGGTGAATGAAATGAATGGTTGTTAACCATGAAGGAACTCTGGAGCTTTCACCCTAAAATGTGACTCCTTGCTATAAAGACTATTTTGAATTAAAGACTCTTAGAGATTAGCAGGCCCTTGGAAGAGACTTCCCCTCTATCTGCATAAACTGGACCAACCTGATCAAAAAGATCAAAGGGGGCAATTGACTTCCCTTCCTCTCCCTATAATATCAATATTTTGCAGGAAAGAACATCAAGAATGCAACCAGACTGGGCCGAAATCATTTAAAACATAATTCCTGTCTCTCAGGTTAATTTAGAAGTCAATCTGTTTCCCCACCCAGTCATCCTCTCTAGCAACCAACCCCTTATACCTATACTCCTCATTTTCCCGTCTCCCCTCTAAAAGGCACGTATAAAAATGTCTGAACTTTATTGGGATATTGGGTAATCACTATCTGATTCTCCCCATGCGTGTGGTAACTAATCCTTCCTCTTACTAATCTTCCTTAATTGTGAGTTGATCTTTCAGTGAACTTTCGGGAAAAGGGTAAGTTTCCTCTCACCCCTACAGTCTGGCATAGCTGGTGTTAGGTCTATCTCGATATTCTTTGGTCCTCAGTGAGTGTCAACAGTGAGTACTGGTACCGACTTGGGCCAGTGACGGAGGGATCACAAATACAAAGCAATTCCACACAGTTTATTACGGAAAAGAAGCTATACAAAGTCAAAGTAAAAAAAGAAAGTTACCCAAAGTGAAAATGCGTTCCAGAGAGGAACAGGCCAGTCTCCACAAGTGGAGAAAGATGTCGAAGACTCCCAGGTGGTTTTCTTTGATTGGCCTGGTCAGGGGGGAGGGCTTACAGGAGGTGTGGGCTATAGCCAATGATTATCAGGTGTTCTGCATCTTCCCGCAGTCCCTCCCCCTGATTGGTTCCCGCCTTCTCCACCCCTAGGAGCCACCCTCCTGGCCTACACTGACCAGGGGCAGATTTGACCCCCGCCTAACAACAGCAGGTTCTCGAAGCTGCTCTGCGCTCCTGAAAGCCTGTGAGAAAAATTGGAACTCGGACCAGCCGGCAACATGGTGAGATTATCTTACCAGTTAGATTCCCAGTTTTTCTTGTGTGGGCTCCGGTTGAACAGACAGTAGAAGATTATTGTTCTTTCCAAATTTAAGATTAACGAGAGAAAAGTTTTTGTGAGTGACTAGTCTTGTGAGCCACTCTGGTATTGGTATATTTTTTGGTACTTTGTGGTGTGCATATACATATTGTTTGATTCCCTCTCCTCTCAGAAATAGCCTTTTTTGTTGTTCTTTCTTGTGTCGTTGTCTTTCTGTGTTGGTTTTGTCATAAAGAGGGTTACCACCGGTTAGGACGCAGGCGGCGCCTCAGTAAGCCTGGCGCTGGAGCCGGCCCTGCGGACGGTTCTGATTAGACCGGCGTCTGTTAGGGCGAACTTTGCTGCAGGTCCCCCCGAACAAAAACCATATGAAGTTTCCCTCTCATCCTGTTTTATGTCCCTGAGCTTGTCTTGTGACTGAGTGGGAATTCTCTCCTCATCCCCGCCGTGTTAGGGCAGAGGCGTGTTTTCTCGGGAACACGTCGGGCGGCCAGTCTGAAGAAGATTGCGAGTCTGAGACACGTACGGTTCTAAGCTGCACCCTCTTCGTACAAGTGTGTCAAGCTCTGGGAGTGTGAGTCTTTGTCTTAAAGGGACTTTGTATTTCTGAGAATGAATTTTTGGGAATCTTGGAATTGCCTTCTCTGTGCCTTCGCCAGGTTCAACCTGGAAAATTACCACCTGAGTTTTCTAGGAAGAGGCATTGGATTGAGTCACTTTTGGAATAAATATACCATTGAGATCAATGGCCAAAAGATGGATCCTTTAAATTAAAAGACTTCTAAATTTTTAAAGTAAATTTTAGAGCTCTCACATTCAAAACAGTTACTTATTTGTATTAATAGAAGAAATTATTTTAAAAGAAAGACACAATGTGGCTAGACTTAAAAATTCTCTTGACAAAATTGAAGAGCAAATAGCTGATCTAAAACAAGATAAAAAGCCTTTAAATACTACCCCTGTGGGAATAAAAATACGGGCCAATTTGCATTGTAGCCTAATGGTTACAGTTCTGTGCTTTTACCTCAGCAGCCTAGGTTTGATTCCTGGACAGGGAATGCACCTGTTCCAGTCTGATATTTGTGTAACTTGCTCCATTCATTGATTTTCTTCCCTTCGGTGCACAGCTTTTGCTTTCCTGTATTCTCCAGAGGAGTACAGGGCTTTTAAATATTTATGAATGGTCAGCTGAAAAGCTGGGACCTTAGAAAATATGTCTGGACAAAAAATAGGGGTTACATCTTGTTTATGACTAGCGAGACTTTTCTTTCTTTGAGTTGGTTTTGTGGCTTTTCTGGATCCTGTACAAACTGTTCTCCATCTCTTTAGAAACTCTTGCTTTCTTGATTAAGTTGTAACCTTGGTTAAGGCTTATTGGTTTCACTTAAAAGGATACTTTAGTTTAAAAGTTGAAAAGCAAAATTGTCAGCCGTTTGTCCCAGCTAAAGTTTGCTCCATTCATCTTCACTCATTTCTATTCCTTCTCTTCCAATCGTGGAGTTTTGGTCAATCAAAGGTGGCCACTGTTCAAACTATATTTAAGTAAGACAAATGCTGAGCTGTAACCAATCCAGCTATTTCTATGCCTAACTTCCATTTTCTGTACATCACTTTCTCTTTTCTGTCCATGAATCTTCTTCAACAACGCTACAGCATTAGTCTCTGAACCTGTTCTAGTTCAGCTGCCCAATGTGTGAATTGCTCTTTGCTCAATTAAACTTTGTAAAATTTAATTTTTATCAAAAGTGGGTTTCGAGATAGAGTTCCCAGAGACCCCCAGGAGCATTGAGAGTCCAAGTGTGGTACCCTCTGGACCTGTTGTCCTTTGCTCTCTCATTGCACCTGAGGCTTGTGGGTAAGTTCTGTCTCAGATTCCAAAGTGCCACAGATTTGTGTTTTTAGCTTTCTGAGTTTGTTTGAGCTGAGTTCAGAAGTTGAGACGGAATCTGAACTAGGTCTAGGATCAGATTTGATCTTAATTAATTAGCTTAGATTCCAGTTAGAGGCCTCAAATGTCTGACTGGGCCAGGCAAAAACTAACAGTAAGTGGCAATATGACAGTGGGTGCAAACTTCAGCTTTCAGGAATTCGTGGAGATTTCTGTATTCTATCCCTTTGTTCCTTTTTCTTGTGCTCTTGGGTAAGGAAAATCATTGCCTAAGGTGATCATGGAGATCTAAGAGCCAAAACCAAGACACAAGGTGAAAATAGGATCCTTAATTTCTGAAGAACTGAGTACACTTTCTGACTATGCCTACCTATACATGTATAAGTATTGGGCCCTGAAAGTGGCAAACACAGAAATGGCAACATCTTACTAAAGGCAAATTGTTGCATAGTGAGTAACTGCTTAAAACAATAAAATAGGTAATTATAAGATTGATAGTCTGAATAAAAAATATTTAAGAGCCAGCAAATAAATTCTTAAGAGCTATTAGAACTGGCTTCTGTCTATATGTCTATGTGTCCATATATGTCATTTGTATGTGATATTTTACTACCAAATTATGTAAAAAGAGCTCTAATTAATTAGCTTAAAATAATAAATGCCTAAGTCAAATATTTTATCAAGAAGATAAAAATTAACTCAAATGGTTTTAATTCATGTGACTTTAAGAATACAGTAATTGACCTCCACTCAACTTTCTTTTCTATTCTGTTACACTCTGATTCACAATTTCTCTTTACATTGATGTTCAGGGGGAGATAATTAACAGTGGACCTGAATACCTCAGAGATACTGTGAGTCTCCTTCAATATTCTCTCAAATTCTTCCACATCTTTTACCAAATTATTTCCCAGTGCACTGTTTGTAAATCTCACCAAATCTCTGGAGGAAACTGGCCCCCAAAGGCCTGGACTGTCCCTTTTTGTTACTCCAAATTGATTTTATATATTTACCTTCAGCTTTAAGCTTTTCTCACTGTTCGGTTATTGTTTATGTGATTAGCAGATAGATTGAATGCTATCCAAACAGGCCAGCTGATGCTACAACAGTGGTAAACAAATTGGTAACTGAGATTATTCCTTGTTTTGGTATTCCTTTATGGATTGAGTCAGATAAAGGGACTCAGTTTAAACCACTTGCTGCGAAGGCTTTGTGATACTTATTAAAATTTCATACCGCATATCATCCCCAATCCTCAGAGCAAGTGGGACATAAAAATCTAGAAATAAAAAGGACTTTGAGAAAAGTCCGTCAAGACACTGGACTCAAATAACCAGATGTATTACCATTGTCCCTTATAAAAATCCAGAATGCTTCAATTAGGTGACATGGTTTAACTCCTTTTGAAATAGTGTTCTGTTACCCCATGCCTACTGACATCTATAAACCTTCTATTCCTAGACTGACTGAACACTATGGTGATTTAATTGAACAATTTGATAGCAAGACTAGCTGTATACAGGCAGTAAGTATGCTTGGAGCATATAGCAGGTGAAAGGAGTATGGGCTCTGTTTCTTTAAGCTCAGAGAATGTTGGAGGTGTGGGAGAGGGTGCTGGGAGATATGCAGCAGAATCACATTCAACAGGGAGAAATGACATTGGACAATGAAAGTAGTGGCAGAGCTGTGGTTATGTGGTTCTTGGAGATTATTTAGTGCAGGGACAAATAGTAACACACAGTTTTTGTTTGCACATAACGATATGATAATTGATGTTTCTGATGATCAATCAGTCTGCAAGAAAGGGCGTTCATGTGCAATTGTGTGCAAATAAGTTTTGCTGTAAAAAACGTAAAAAAGATATTTTGGTATAAGAAGATTACATGGAAGATTATACTTTTCTTGATTCACTGGATTAATGAGGCATTATCTTTAGGCAACTATTTGAAAACACACTGTTATATCCACTTACATTTGCTTTGAGTTCTGATTTCAGTCAAACTCTAAGTTTGCTGGAAATGTTGGACATGATGTAATTTCTGTTGACTGAAATGATGGAATAAAGAAAATGGACTTGTGTACTCTGTGGTAGATGGCCAGTTAATGTCATTCGAAGCATAAGATATGTTTATTACTGAAAGCTGAAATTAGCCCAAGAATTAATGGGCTGTATTTGACACTTTAAGGGCATAAACTCAATGAGGAACATAATTAGTGACAATAGGCTTTTATGCTTGGCAGAGGTAGGTGTCACATTTTGTTAACATACATTGTTTAATATTACTCTCTTGACAGATTCTCCAAATACTACTTTTTTTCATGGCAATATGTACTACTAATATGTCTGTGACTTAATATGAACAAGATTTTTTTTTGGTTGATTGCAGTTGAATGATGAAAACTGTGGTATTATCAAAGTGAAATATCATATACAATGTGCATAACAAGTATGGGTACTGTAACTTATTTGAAAGAGTTCAATTACACTACAGTTAAGAAATCAAACTTTTTATTAGCCATGAGTTTGCTGTCTCAGGCTTCCTCACAATTCAGTGCAATATTGCAATGAACACTTTCTCTGAATGCCTTCTTTTAAATTTTCAGTTTGTGTTATCCTGAAAAGAGAAGTCCCGAATTAGATTTTTACAATGATCCCTATAGACATTTAAATTTAACTAGTCAAAGCAATGAATCTTTCTTTTATTGCAGAATGTTTAATAAACAACACCTCAGTAAAATAATAGAAACATAATAAACTTAAAATTGTTCTTCTAATGTTTTGAATTTGAGTCATTCCTCTTTTTTTTAAAGGATAGGGTTGGGGGGAAAAGAGAATTTCAGATTTTTCTATTTAATTGAACTAGCAGCGTGTGCTGACAAGTAATAAATAACAGCTATTCAGAGTGACTAAATAAATTGGTTTCCACAAGCAATGATTCATCTTCTTTCATTGCCATCAGGCTAAGAGACAGCTTCTTTTTGTCAGCTTATAGGAAAAATATTTGATAGTGTAACAATCTTGTTTCTATTCTTACAGTAGAAGTTCTATTACCTTCTATAGTAGTTGCATTTAAAATTATTTAAATATAATAATTACATGTATGGTTGTTCATATACTTAAAACTTTGTGAAGTTATACATGCTCAGTCTTTGTGGTGTTTTATAATATTTTGGTAGAGTCATTTTCCTCTTAATTTTTTCTTTGACTCATGGGTTATTTAGAAGTATGTTACTTTGTTTCCTAATAGTTGGGGATTTTCTAAAGAGCTTTCAGTTACTAATTTTTAATTTAATTATATTGTAGTCGTAGGAAATATTTTATTTGACTTGAATCTTTTTAAATTTGAGTTTTGTATTATGGCCTAAATGATGGTCTATATTGGTAAGTGTTCCATGCACACTTAAAAAGAATATGTATTCTACTGTTCTCAGGTGGAGTGTTACATAAATGTCAGTTATGTCAAGTTGGTTGATGGTGGTGTTCAAATCTTTTCTTGTTTTCTGTATATACCTTCTGTAATTATTGACCACAAATTGGGCTGTTTTAAGCATACATTTATTATGTCATCATAGTTTCCATCAGTCAGGAATCTGAGGATGGCTTAGCTAGGTCCTCTGCTCAGGGTGTCAGAAAACTGCTATCAGGGTGTCAGCTTAGGCTGTAGTCTCATTTGAGGCTTGGGGGCCTCTTCTAAGCTCATGAGGCTGTTGGCAAAATTTACTTCTTTCTATCTATAAAACTCATGTTAGCTGGGTTTTTTCAAGGCCCAGAAGAACAGAGAGACTTGACTTCCATCCCTGACTTATAGACCAAACTTTAAAAGGATCTACCTGATTAGGTCAGACCCACTTAGGATAATCTCTTTTAATTAAATTAAAGTCAATTGATAAGTGACCTTAATTCACTTTTGCCATATAATATAACAGTCATGAGAGTGAAATCCCATGATATTCACAAGTCCCAACCAGGGATTATACAGGACCTGTATAATGGGAGTGGGAATTTAGGGGATACTCTTAGGATCCTACCAACCACAAGGGGGTATTAAAATCTCCAACAATAATTATGGATTTGGTTTTTTCTCCCTGCAATTCTATCAATTTTTGATTCAAGTATTTTGAAGCTATGTTATTAGTTGCATAAATGTTTAAGATTATTATAACCTCTGGAAAAATTCATCCCTTTATCATTATAAAATAACATTCTTATTTCTAAAAATGCACTTTGCTCTGAAATCTATTTTTTTATGATACTAATGTAGCCATTTCTGCTTTCTTTTGATTAGTGTTAGCATGGTGTATCTTTTCCAAGCTTTTATTTTAACTCTATTTGTGTATTTATACAGATGGTCCCCAATTTACAATGATGCGACTTATGATACTTTGACTTTGCTATGGTGTGAAACCATCACAACTGTGACATAATGTACACTATGGACTAAATTACATGAGATATTCAACTCTTCATTATAAAATAGGCTTTGTGTTAGATTATTTTCCCAATTGTAGGCTAATGTGTTTTGAGCACATTTAAGGTAGTCTAAACTAAGCTATGACATTAAATGGGTTAAGTGTATTAAATACATTTTTGACTTATGATATTTTCAATTTAGGATGGGTTTATCAGGACATAACCCATAATAAAGATCATCTGTATGTAAATTAAATTTCTTGTTGGCAGCATATGGTTGGATCTTCTTCTTTTTTTTTTTTTTTTTCGACACAGTCTCACTCTGTTGCCCTGGCTAGAGTGCTGTGGCGTCAGCCTAGCTCACAGCAACCTCAAACTCCTGGGCTTAAGCGATCCTCCTGTCTCAGCCTCCCAAGTAGCTGGGACTACAGGCATGCGCCACCATGCCCGGCTATTTTATATATATATGTATTTTTAGCTGTCCATATAATTTCTTTCTATTTTTAGTAGAGACAGGGGTCTCACTCTTGCTCAGGCCGGTCTCAAACTTCTGAGCTCAAACAATCCACCCGCCTCGGCCTCCCAGAGTGCTAGAATTACAGGCGTGAGCCACCATGCCTGGCCTTGGGTCTTCCTGTTTTATCTAATATTATACTCTCTGCCTCTTAGTTAGGTTATTTTGACCATTTACATTTTCAAAAACTTATTTATGGGTTTTTTAATCATAGTATTTGTACATAGTATAACATTTGTAGCACTATCTCTCACTTTTTAGATATCTTCCACAATGTATTTCTGTCATTTATTTTGACAGCTTTGTTGATATATCATTCACATACCGTAAAGTTCACCCTTTAAAAGTGTACAGTTCAGCGGTTTTTACAGAGTTATGCACCCATCGACACTAATTCCAGAACATTTTCATACCCATTAGTAGTCACTTTCCATGCCCACCTCTCCCCAGCCTCTGGCAACCACTAATATATTTTTTGTCTGTTGAGTTTGCTTATTCTGGACATTTCATATAAATGGAATCATATGATAGGTGGCCTTTTGTGTCTGGTTTCTTTATTTTAAGCTTCATTCACATTGTCACATGTATCAGTACTTCATTCCTTTTTGTGGCCAAGTAATGTTCCATTGTATAGATATCTTACATTTTGTTTATGCATTCATCAGTTGTTGACTTGTTTTCACTTTTTGGCTATTATCAATAATGCTACTATGACTATTCATGTATAAGTTTTTATGCAGATGCATGTTTTCATTTCTCTTTGGTATTTACTTAGGAGTGGAACTCTATGTTTAACTTTTTGAGGAACTGGCAAACTGCTGTCTAAATGACTGCATCATTTGGCATTTCCACCAGTAATGTATCAGTGTTCCAGTTTCTTTGTCAACACTTGTTATTGTCTGCCTTTTTTCATTTAGTGCTTTAAAGATGTTGCTCCACTATGTTTCCATTAAGATACCTTGTGTGTCATCATTGTTCCTCTCTTTATAACATGACTTCTTGTAGTATTTTTCTTTATCACTAGTTTCAAGCAACTTAACTGCAATGAGGCTTAGTGTAGTTGTCTTCATGTTTCTTGTGGTTGAGGTTCATTGGAATTCTTGGATTTGTGAGGTTATTATTTTTAACAAATTTGGAATGTTTTTGGCCATAATTTCTCCAAATATTTTTTATTACCTTGTTCTTTTGGGGACTCCAATTACACATTTAAAATGTACTTAAAATTTTAGCCATAGCTCACTGATGCTCTATTCATTTTTTAAAATTACCTATTCTCTCTTTTAAATTCATCAATCTTTTATTCGGCAATTTCTAACCTGACATTAATCCCATCCAAGACATTTCTCATACCTTATAGTTTTCGTTTTAAAAAGTTTAAGATACATTTTTAAACATCTTCCATGTATTAACTTTTTGAGCATGTAGAAAACAGTTATAATAATGGTTTTTAAAGGCTTTATCTTCTTATTCTAGCAGCTATGTCAGTTCTGGGTTGGTTTGTTGTTTAGTCTTTCTCTTCATAATGGGTCATATTTTCCAGTTTCTTTACAGGTCTGGTAATTTTTTATTAAGTGCTACACAGTGTGAATTTTACTTTGTTGAATGCTGGATAGTTTTATTCATATAAATAGTCATGTGCCTTTTTACTGAGACACAGTTAAGTTGCTTGTAAGTAGTCTGATTCTTTCCATTCTTGCTTTTAAGATTTGTTAGGCAGGATTGCTTCATGCTCATTCTAGAGCTAATTATTCTCCACTACTGATAAAACACTTCTCTGTGTATTTAACCCAATGACCTATGTCTTTCCAGTTTTTAACTCTGGTCCAAAATATGCCTGCCTTGGCTTACTCTCCAGAGCCTTCAGATACTTGTTTCTTGTATTTTATCCAGAGTTTATATATATGTTTTATGCAGGAGAGGATCAGTCTGTTAGGTTACTCCACCATACCAGAGGTAGAACTCCCTATTTTTTTTGCTGTTGTTTTTTCTTTTAACCAGTCAAATTTAGCAGTGGGGGGTTGTACACCAATTTTAGTGACACTAATGTCAATAAGTTGTGATGACCCACTACCAGCAGACCAGCCAAATTTTTTAAAAAGTTTTCTTTAATAAAAAAATCTTTGCAGGACTATTCAATTGCCAAGAATAGAATCAATCTAAGTGTTCATTAATGGATGGATGGATAATGAAAAGGTGGTACATATACACAGTGGAATATTATTCAGGCATAAAAAGAATGACATTCTGTCATTTGCAGCAACATGGGTGGAACTGGAGGAAATTATGTTAAATGAAATTAAGCCAGGTACTAAAAGATGAATATCTCACATTTTCATTCATATGTGGGAGCTAAAAACAATTTATCTCATGGAGATAGAGAGTAGAATGATGGTTACCAGAGGTTAAGAAGGGCAGTGGGAAGAAGGGATAAAAAGGGGTTGATTCATGGGTACAAAAATACAGTTAGTTAGAAGGAATAATTCTAGTGTTCGGTAACACAATAGGGCAACTATAGTTAACAATAATTTATTGTATATTTCAAAATAACTAGAAGAGTGGAATTGTAATGTTCCTAGGACAAAGAAATGACATATGTTTAAGGTGATGAATATTTCAGTTACCCTGCTTTGAGCATTACGCATTGTATGCTTGTATCAAAATAGTACATGTACCCTGTGAATATGTGCAACTATTATATATCCATGAAAAAATTTTTAAAAAATCTAAAAATAACTAACACACATACATAATAATAGTACATAAAATTATAAACAGATTAAAGAAATGATGTCAATGGAACATATATAACTGTTATCTCAATTAAGAAAAAGAATATTTTCAGCGCTCTGGAAACTGGGAGTTTTTTGGTTTTTGTTTCTTTGTTTTATTTGGTTTGTTTTCTAAGAATAGGAGAACTTTGATTATGTTTATGGGATAATGGAGATAACTGATGAATCATTCTTGAAAGAAGGAAGAAATACTAAGGTGTTTGACCTTATTAGTTGACTATTAGGGCTTTGTAAATTAAAATCACAATGAAGTGCTACTGAACTGTCATCAGAATGGCTAAAATTTAAAACATGAACAACTCAAGCTCTCATATACTGCTGGAATGAGTACAACTATTTGGGAAACTTTAGCAGTATCTTCTAAAGCTAAACAAACAAATGGCCCATGCCCTAACAATTTCATTCCTATAATGTACCTGTTAGAAATGTGTTTACATTACACAAGAAGAGACATAAAAATGTTTATAGTAAAAGTATTTTTAAAGCCAAAATTTGGAAACAACCCAAATGTCCATCAGTAGTAGAATGAACGATTAATTTGTATTGTATTTATATAATGAAATGGTATATAGCAATGAATATGAACAAACTACTGCTACATGCAATATGGAAGACTCTCATAAATGTAATGTTGAGTGAAAGAAGCCAGATATGGAAGGGGGCATGAGGAAGACTTCTAGGTGCTCATAATGTTCTGTTTATCTTCATGATGGTTACACTGCTATATTTTCTTGACAAAAATCCATTGGATATTATGATTTATGGATTTATCTGTATTATGCTTTAATGACTAGTTAACTTATTGCTGGAAAACAAGAAAAGCCCTCCCTACTGGTGTTTGTCTTACTCCTTTAGCAACATCTAGCTATTTAGCTACATTCTCAGCAAATCAAAGGACATTTATTTTCCCTATCTCTTTACGTTTAGGGAGATATAAAATTTCTTATGATTAGAATCTTTGCATGCTAAATTTAGATGCCATGGGTACATTTTATAACTGTCTTAGAGACACTGTATATCTCTGCTGAATTCAATTTCCATGTCCAAATTATTTTAAGGTATTATTTGTGTGTTGCTAAAGAGTATTCCAGAATCTTTTATATACAGATAGTTTCAAGTCTTTGCAGAAGGAGGTTGAGAATTGTCATGGTATTAATGATCCATTTTTTAAAAAGGAATAATGCTTTTTAAGGCCAGTGGAGAATTTGGAAGTGGAATTGCTATACAAGATTTGGGGGGACATTTGACCCTCATCATGCAAAAACTTTGATTCAATGACTTCAAGAAACAGGCTCTATTAATTATCTCTCTCTGTGTATCTAATTGTCCAAAAATAAAACAACAAACATTTCTTAATCCACAATTTCTGTGAATCAGGTATTTGGGTATAGCTTTACTGGATTCTCTGACTCAGGATTCTCACAAAGATGCAATTGATGCGTCAGTTGGGGCTACTGTGTCATCTGATGGCTAGACTTGAGGGAGGATCCACTTTCAAGCTCACTCACCTAATTTTTGTCAGGATTCAGTTCATTATGGGTTATTAGGCAGAAGACCTCAATTTCTTGTAGGCCAATAGTTGAAAACCTTCCTCAGTCCTCGAATATAGGCCTCTCCATAGCACAGTTTACAACATGGTGCCTTCCATTAGAGCAAGCAAGTGAGAGCAAGAAAGGGTTAGCAAGATGGGAGCCAGAGTATTTTTGTGACATCTGTCATTTTTGTTGTATTCTGTATGTTAGAAGTCAGTTACTAGGTCCAGCCAATACTCAAAGGAGGGGATTACATGAGGACGTGAATATTGAGAGGTGGAGGTCACTGGGAGCCATCTTAGAAGCTCCTATCTCACTGGTCTTTCCTGTAAGAAGCCAAGATGATAATATGTACAACTTCAGTTTAGAGTGCAGATCAGAATTTGTTTTCAATGAAGACTTTCCTTTCACTGGTTTATTCTGAATTCTGTTATTCAGGGTACTTCTCTAATTTTAATAAATTAGTGTGAAAACATACTCTCTTCAGGAGATCTTAAGTCTTGTCTCTCTACCTGTTTATTTTTTACTCTATTCCCTGCCCTACATAGCAAAAAACTGTCTTTCCATTTATTTTATATGGCATATTGTCTGATTCCAGAAGTATACTCATTTCTGTGTTTCAAAGAAGTAGAGAAGTAAAGTATTACTTCATTTATCCATATTCTGTTCTTATGCAAGGGGGTACTTGCCTATGCAAGAGCATTAGTTAGTGGAGCTGTCAACTGGTAGTTGTATGTGCCAGCCTCATTTCTTTTAACAGTGTGAGTTATGATTTAGGTTGTCACTTTTTCTTCTTAACTACTTCCTCAAAAGGAGATAATTGATGCTTCTAGTAAACTAAAAAAACAAAAACAAAAAAATCTCTTTAAAGCCTTCTTCATTTGGAATGAAATACTGTATTATCATCTGTTTTTCTTAGAATTGTAGGTAGTGAATTTTAAAAAGAATAGAAATGATGGTAGCTTTAGGCCCTTATTAAACAGCAAAGAATTATTGGGGAATAAATATATAATTCTATGAATAACTGTTCTCTGGTTGTAAAATAATATTTATTTGTATAATGTTTTTTAAATAATACAAAAGCAGATGGTTAATAACTCCTGTTTACAACCATAAAATTAAGTTTACTTAAATTTTTTTAAAAATAAAATGGACATGTAAGCAATTAATCTCTTGCTATCTTTCCATTGGGAACAAATTTAAAATAGTATAAAAATATTTAGAAACAATTTCTAAGCCATGGAACATAGTTTCTTGTTTTGCTTCTCATCGGTAACTCCCTGTTCTTGTTGGAAATGCTGAAGTGTAGAAATACTTCTTTTCTGTAGAGGGTGGGCCTCCCTTTACTTAGGAATAAATTTTGTGGCAAATCACTGAGTCAGCAGTTATTTTGACTCTAACTGAAAGAGATAAAGTTCCTAAGAATTTATTATATATGTTCCTTGCCACCAAGTGAACAAGAAAAATACATACCCATCAGTGCTGACTGGTTGGTGATTTCTGAAACACGATGCCACAGCTCCTCATAAATAACAGAGTAACCGAATCACAGAGAATTTGGCAGAGATCAATCTCTAGATGGATGAGTTAGTTTATAAGCAAATAGCTACTCAACTTCTTTTGACTTTTAAGAATACTCTCTGTGTTTTCTAATCCAGACCCTAGAGATCAAGAATGTTTTACAGACTAACAAAGATTAACAGGTCAACACCTGAGCATTGATATACATTGTGTTTTTAGTGAGAAATAGGGTGAGATCCCCCCATGCCACTTTTAGAAACTCTACTCCTTAACTGGATATCATGAAAATTTACCATGACTGTTTAGTGGGTAGAATTTAACCCTGATATCATGGGATAAAGAAAGGAGTGTAAGTTTTATCAGTGATCTGTGAAACCTTGCCAATAAAATATTTGTGTGGCCTAGTTGTTTTATTTGTGGCATATTCATGAGGCTGTGTTCTGTGGTGTCTTTGCTATATGTATTTGTCAATTAACTTGTATAAAAGCATAACTTTGGTAGCCAAAGACATTTTCATCCCTTGCCACATATCTCTAGTAAATGTGCCACAGGGACTACAAACATGTAGCTGTTTAATAGGTATATTGCTTCATACTTCCTGTTCCATCTTTGGAAACTTCCAACATTCCCAACTCTATAAATGAACAAGGAGATGATCTAAAAGCAAGTGAATATGACTTGAACTTTCACGTGAGATATGAAACCAAACAATCCCTATCTGTCTCTGCAGACAAGGAATAAGGTGGCAGGAGATGCCCTGAGATGGTTTATGAGGTGCCATCAGCTTTTTGGCAGGTATAGGGAGGCTGTGTGGTTAGAAGTTTGAAAACAGTTAAAAAAAATTATGTCACATTTTTAATAGTCTTCATATAACATTTGCCTCATTGCAGTACTTTTCATAGCTTTTTTACATGTGGACAAACTAAGGTAGTTTTAAAAAGGATTTTTGTTTCAGTATATCAGTTAGCAGGGACAATACTGTATGGGGAATGTTAACTACTTTAGGATACATAGCCTTAGACAAAATTGTGAAATAAGCCAAGTGCCTCTCTGGCAATTCACTACCTCCTTTGAAGTGTCCTTCCTGCAAAGGGGCTTGTGCTATCAATACTTCCCTGGCCCCAGAGAGGAAAGAAACCTTCATTTACACAGACATGGTAGGAACTTAATGTGTTACTCATATGAAGAACAGTGGCATTTTAAGAGAAGAACCAAGGGAAATGGCAATGCTTAGCAATAAATGTAATAATGATAATAAGCTACCTACTGTGTGTCAGGCACTGTGCTGAGTACTTTTAGTATATACAGTATCTTCACTCATTAAAGCAGCCTTATGAGAAGTGATTGTTATTCCCATTTCATAGATGCAAGGCCCACAATAACACAGGAAAATAGCAGAGCCAACGTTCATCTGTCTCTTACCAAAGTCCTTTGTGCTATGAATGGCTGATACTAGAATTTTGAGCATCACAATAGGACACAATAGGTAGGGACTCTTCTTAACTTCTTCAAATCATGGAGAGGCAAAGTTCATTCTGTACCTGAGTCTGAAGCCAAGAATACATTAAAATGTGTGAAAGAGCTATGAATCAATAATAGAAGACCCAAAAAAAAAAAAAAAAAAAAACCTTGAGGTGATGGGAGAGTCCTCTTGTCATTGGAATAACATCCTGGGAAAGTGCAGGAGCCATGGACCTTTGACCACTTTGCCTCTGTTTGTACCTGAATGCCATTAGTGACGCCCTTCTGTGAATGACACGGGACCAGCATCTCCTCACTTGAGTACTTGTGAGGAGAGGTAAATGCATGATAAATCACTGATGGAGGTACTACATTTTCCAGCTGTGTTCCAGTAGCAGAGTAGACACCAATTGTATATTTCCCATGAGAATATTCTATGTGGATATTCTCATTTAATTGGGAAGTAAAGCAAGGAGGGCAGGGACTGGGCGGCTGTATATGAGTCTCTTTTTTGTCAGTTCTCTATTTTATGTGAGGGATAGGAGGTTTCTCATATGTCATCTCCAGATGATGGTAAGGCCTGCTCTGAGCACTATGTTAAAAAGAATCCTGACACCTCAGCCAGAGCACCATGATCTGTTAATGATGCCTGCCCAAGGTGTAGGAAGGGCTAGAGTTTGTGACATCCTGTTAGGTCTTTAAAAAACATTCCAGAAAGATCCTCAGGTACCAAGTAGTTTTCTTAGAATATATCCAAATACCGGTTCTGCTCTGGTGTCAGACTGCTTGGGTTCTAATTCTGGCTCTGCCACTTTGGTGACATTTGGCTTCAAGTTTCTTTTTGCTTCAGTTTCCTCATATACAAAATGAGGAATAATAATAGTATTTACATCAAAGGTTGTTTAAATAAATTAATACATGTCAAGTTCTTAGAATAGTGCTCTAGCACGTTATGGAAGTGTTTGATAAATGTTAGTTTTGATAAATAACAATAGCTTTCAGTACCTTTTATGTATAGCCACATTCTGGGTTTTGTGTAACCACTTTGGCCTAACCTTCTGTCTGATTCAAGTTAGTATTTACTGAAAGTACTTTAAGTACTTCTTTTGTTTTTTTTTTGAGATGGGGGATCTTACTCTTTTTCCCAGGCTGGAGTACAGTCGCCCAATCATAGCTTGTTGTAACCTCAATCTTCTGGGCTCAAGCAAACCTCCCACCTCAGCCTCCTAAGTAGGTAGGATTACAGGCACACACCACCAGTTTTGGCTAATTTTTTGTAGAAACAGGATCTCACTATGTTGCCCAGGCTGGTCTTGAACTCCTGGCTTCAAGTGATCCTCCCGCTTTGGCCTCCCAAAGTGCTGGAATTACAGTCATGAGCCATGGTGCCTGGCTATTAAAGTACTTGACTTTCACCTGGTATCACCTTTTCTCCCAAGAACTAAGTGAGTTAGAACCCTTTCATAAACCACTCCATCCTATATTGGTCTAGTCTCAGAATTTTATAACTGGAAGGGATCATAGAGGTCATGGAATTTATATTCTTTTTTTTTTTTTTTTGAGACAGAGTCTCACTCTGTTGCCCGGGCTAGAGTGCTGTGGCATCAGCCTAGCTCACAGCAACCTCAAACTCCTGGGCTCCAGTGTGTATTCTTATTTTATACAGTTGAGGAATCTGAAGCTTAGGATGGTTGAAAAAACATTCATTTTTATTACTTGAGCGTTTCTCATATTTGCTAATGAAAAAAACATACAGGCTGTTATAGCAGATTAGGGCTTATCCTTCTTTAATGTGTCATATTAAGTCATGTGCACAGTGATGCCTCTTGAGGCAGAGATATATAGAATAAAAAGGAAAGTCGGGCACTAAAAAGAGATTAGGGACAGGAAGATTTGATCTTTTAGGTAGTAAATAGAATGCATGGCTAAGAGACATGGACCTCTTCTGAAAGAGATATGCGACTCTGCAAAGAGGGGAGCATTGAAAATACAGAATACTCGAAGTGTTTCAAGTCCCTCGTGTGAAAGCGCATAAGGAAAGATAGGGATTTTTTGTTCTGAACACTTGGTTTCTAACATCAAATATCGCTAACAGAAGACCCTATGTTCAACAATATGGAACACGGAAATCTTAATAAAAAATTTGGTGTGTATGTCAAGCTGTATTGTCTACAATGAGCATAGTCTTCAAACCTGAAAATGGCATGAAAGAACTAAAGCCCATATGGTCACTTTAGCAATGCAGGAAGGAGGTAGCAATTTATGTTGATCTTGACCAAAAATTCTTTATTCTAGCAACTAGGCAAATGACAGTTTGCCTAAGATGTGCTATAGACTATTATTTTTTATGAGAAGAAAAAGCAATATTCAGTTTGGGACATTCACTTGGAGAACTCTGAGGAACTGAAGTAGAGCAATCCAGGTGCAGAAAGTGTTGAGGATAGAAGAGTAGAAGTTGGTCTCTTTTCCTCTTCTGTTGCTTTCTCTTGTGCACTCTGAAACTTTTCCTGAAGCTGTGTTTAAAATGTCAGATCAGCTGCACTTTTCCATTGTTACTGGAACAAGATAAAGGCTGAGATTATACCAGCAGGCATTTAAGTAAGAAATTAAGAACTTTCTGCATGGTATCAAAGTTACTCCTGTCTGTAATGCCAGATGAGAAACTTTGCCAGCAACTTTTTCGCTTTTTTTGAAAAGGTTTGTGTGTGTTAGATTTGTAGACCCATCGGGATTTCAGTCTTGATTCCTCCACTGCTAGCTAAATGAATTTAGACAAAATTACTTAGAATAACCTAGTGTCAATTTTACAAACTCTAAAGTAGGATTAATAATACTTACCTGTAAAGATGGTTGTGTGATCTAAATAGGATAACATGAACAGTACCTAGTATGTAGATGCTAAATAACAGTTACTTCCCTTGACATCTTTTTGGAAGATATATTGGAAGCAGTTGAAAGGAAATGAACGAAATCATCGATTGCCAAACCTAGTTATGCACTGAAATTATGTGAGGACCTTTTGAAGATTATAAAACTGCTCAGTCAGAATCTCCAAATTATAGCCTAGAAACCTGTATTTAAAAAAAAAAAACTCTCAAGATAATTCTGATGCCTAAGTTTTAGATCAATAAGCTACATGGGTCCTTGGAATTCTATTTTTTTATCTGCCATCATCATTTTAAAATCAATTTTGTTAGATAATATTAATCAATGTTAGAATCATCTATACTTTAGGGCCATTTTTTAGTTATGGGCTGGGTTATAGAAGTTATTTGCATTGCCTTGATCACATCTCATTTTCTAAAAACATTGAAATAGCCTGATTAAGAATTGTATATTGGCCAGGCGCGGTGGCTCATGCCTGTAATCCTAGCACTCTGGGAGGCCGAGGCGGGTGGATCGCTCGAGGTCAGGAGTTCAAGACCAGACTGAGCAAGAGCGAGACCCCGTCTCTACTAAAAAAAAAAATAGAAAGAAGTTATATGGACATCTAAAAATATATATAGAAAAAAAAAATTAGCCGGGCATGGTGGCACATGCCTGTAGTCCCAGCTACTCGGGAGGCTGAGGCAGAAGGATTGCTTGAGCCCAGGAGTTTGAGGTTGCTGTGAGCTAGGCTGACGCCACGGCACTCTGGCCAGGGTGACAGAGCGAGACTCTGTCTCAAAAAAAAAAAAAAAAATTGTACGTGGCTGAGTGTTGTGGTGCGCTGTGGTGCGCACCTTGTAGTCTTGGCTGCTGAGGTGGGAGGATCACTTGAGCCCAGGAGTTTGAGTACAGCCTGGGCAACATAGAAAGATCTCCATCTCTTAAAAAATAAAAAAGAATTATAGGTGATAAAGTTCCTTCCACAAATAGTTATTTGTTAATAGCACCTACTATATGCTGCCTATTATATGCCAGATACAGTACTAGGTGCTTCTCACCAGTTAAAACAATAAAAATCCCCACTTTTGTGGAACTTAATAAATTTAAGCTTGTTGGAATGTTTCTAAGAATGGAACAAGTCCGTGCTGCAATTATAATTTGAAACTTAATAAATGACCAAACAGGAAGTTTACTACCCTGTGTATTATACTTAATATTTATTTCTTCTAATATTTTATCATGAAAATTTTCAATCATATAGCAAAGTTGTAAGTTTTATAATCAGTACCTATATTCTGGCACCTAAATTCTATGATTAACATTTTATTATATATTATACATAGTGTCCCAAAAGTCACCATATATAGGGAAAATTGGAAATTATCACTAAATGTACCTTTATTTACAAAATATTCATTACAAAATTTTACAAAATTTTTCCTTTGTATGGAGACTTTTGGGACACCCTATATATCTATCTATTCATTATTCTCTCTTATTATTTATGATATATGTCAAAATGAAGATACTAGCACTCTTCCCCTAAATATTTTGGATACATATAATAATAAATACATATTATTAGAGTTTAATATTTGTTTACATTTTTCTTTTGATGTAAAATTTACATTAGAATGTACCATCTTGAATATATTTACTGTGTTTTGATGAATGTCTACCCATGTATAACCTATCAAGATATGGAATATTTTGTATATCAGTGAATCCCTCCCCACAACCCCACAGGCAACCCCTGTTCTGAATTTTTTTCACTCTAGATTAGTTTTGCATGAGTCTTTGACTCATGTACATGAACTAATAATATACAGGTATATACTTTTGTAAGCCTCTTTCACTCTGTATAATGTTTGTGAGATTTATCCATATTGTCTTATATATCAGTAACTTGTTCTTTGGTGTTGTCCATTTCATTGCTTACTACAATTTATCTGTTCTCTTATTGATGGACACAAAGTGTTTCTAGTTTTTGGCTACATGGTAGAAGCAGCTATGAACATTCTTTTTTAAAAAAAATTTATATATGTTTTTATTGCCTCTGGGTGGGGAGAGGGGCTAGATGAAGGGAGGGAATGGCTATAAACATTCTTGCACAAGTCCATTTGTAAATGTATTTTTCCATTATATAGGGTAAATAGCTACATGTGGAACTGCTGGTTGTGGGGTAGGTATGTTTCCTTTGAGAAGAAACTGCCGGACCTATTCCCAGTGTGGTTGTGTCATTTTACCTTTCCACCAACAGTGTGGCTTCAGGTGCCCCATTTCCCCCCATCACTGTGCCCCCCACATGTGGTGGTGTCAGTCTCTTTATAGCCATGGTGGGGGGTGTGGTTTGTTATGTTTGTTGTCTCTTGGTGGTTTTAATTTGCATTTTCTTGGTGATGTGTCATGATGTTGAGGACTTTTTCATGTGCTTATTGACCATTTGTGTATACATATTCTTTAAATCTTTGACTCATGTTTAATTGGATTGTCTGTGTTTTTGTTGTTATCACAGTTCTTTGTATATCCTAGGTACCAGTCCTTTGTAAGATGTATGTTTTGATAATGTTTCCTTCAAGTCTATGGCTTGCCTCTTCATTTTTCCTGATGATGTCTTTTCCTGAGTAGAAGTTTTTAATTTTTTTTTTTTCTTTGAGACAAAGTCTCTCTTTGTTGCCCTGGGTAGAGTACAGTGGTGTCATCATAGCTCACAGCAACCTCAAACTCCTGGGTTCAAGTGGTCCTTCTGCCTCAGCCTCCTGAGTAGCTGGCACTATAGGCCCATACAGAGACACCCGGCTAATTTTTCTATTTTTAGTAGAGACGGGTCTCACTCTTGCTCAGGCTGGTCTTGAACTTCTGCGCTCAAGCAGTCCTCCTGCCCTGGCCTCGTAGAGTGCTAGGATTACAGGTGTGAGCCACTGTACCCAGCCAGAAGTTTTTAATTTTGATGAAGTATAGTTTATCTTTATACCCCTCTTTGGGTTACTGCTTTTTGTGACCTAGGAAATGTTGGCTACCCATAAGTCATGAACATATTCTCCTATTCTCTCCTCTAAAAGTCCTATCATTTTAGCTTTTATGTTTAAAATACTTATTTTCCTTTTTCACTAATTTTTATAAGTTTTTGAGAATAGATCTAAGTAGCTTAAAACAATACCCAGTTAAAATTCCTTAATGTGTATATATATATATATATATATATATATATATAGAAAAAGAAGTTTAATTAGGTTATGAGAATTTTGTTATTATGTCTTTCTTGTGAAAATATGTTCAAATATGAAATTATTGAAAAGATCACACCATCTTCCATACTCATGTTTTGTTTTCAAGCTTATAGTTTAAGAATAATAAAGGATTCTCTGACTGAAGAACAACCTTGACTTAAAGAGGTGTTTTAAATATACATTCGTTCAGGTGAAAGAACATGGACTGTTCTATGCATTTATATGTAACAGTGAGTGGTGGGGAGAGATGAGAATTACCTAGTCCTGTGCTTCGGTCTCCTTGAACAGAGAATTTGGAAGGAAAGTGAGAGTAAAAACCGCATTTTCCTTGGTTTCTTTACTACTCAGGTTCCCAGCTGTCCTCATACTTGTTCTGTTTGGTCTCACACGTTCAGATCTGAGAGTCAGAAGATAACTCTGGCCACAGTCCTCAAGCAAAGATTGTAACCTGTGTTCCTTTACACAGCTGGTACATCGGAGAGGAATCTGACCCACTGATAAATGCACAGGCCACCTGATATTCTATCCAACAGACGGCAATGGCTCATTTAAACTCTCACATAATATTTTCTCTGAAATGGATTTTCTGAAATTTCCACTTAAGTAACTGTGGATTAACTTTTAGTGAGGCCAACATAGTGGAAGCTAAGCAGAGCGTGTAACCCCATACTATTGGGCAGCCGCACATTGTCACGGTTCTGCCTTAATTTGCTGCATATTACTTCCCTTGAAATTTGTAACCAGATTCTAAATTATTCACCTTTTAATGTCTGGAAAATGCATAAAGCATTTGGCCATTTGTGCACCTTATTTCAGCAGTACACCCAGGGAGGGTAAGAATGTGTTTACCAAAGCAAGGTATACTGCTCCTAAAAGATTAGACTAGTACATTCAAAATGTCCTTCTAACTTAGACAAGCCATAGGGTATTAGCGATAGTGTTTTCATGCAATCCTATTCCATGTTGTGATGCCTCCCTCAAAAGATTTTTTTATCAACTTAAAAAAGTTTCCAATATGAAGGTTATATTATCAACAAATGCTAGTTTGAAAGAACCAAATAGGATTTTAAAGATTACCCTTCTTTAACAATGCCTTAAATTTTTATCTACTTATCCATTCCTCATTGCTTTCTTTCTCAAGACATTATGGTTTATTGTGTCTCCACTAGGTACCTTGCATGTGATTTACACAGTGAATGGCCCTGGTTTCGGAGCAAGTTAATGATATAATATCCCCATTTATATTCAGAACAGTCAACACTTTCTAGCTCTCAGAATAATAAAAGCACCTGCATTTAATATACATGGAAGAATAGGAAGGCAAATAGCAGATAAGGTACAATCAGGTAAGTGTAATCAGATAAAATATCACAATATTATAGTAGATCAGCATCTGGTAATGACTTGAATTTTGAAAGACTGACAACAACATGGCCTAAAGCAGCCAGGCATCCCTCATTCAGAGCAACTCTTCCCAGAGCTGATTGCTTTTCTCATGTGTTTTCTGGCAGATTAAGCAGGTAGGGTTTCTTATTTTAACTCTTCTAGAACTGCATTGTGTCACTGGAAAAACACAGTCAATGTTCCTTTTGAGCCCAGATGGGAAGCAAAAACAAATGACGTATCTAAATCAAAACCTTGCATCTCCTAGCAGGTATCTCAAATTGATCCCAATCAATTTTGTTAAAAAACAAATAACTCTTGCAGTACTAGGCAGAGATGTCATTTCCATCTCTGCACTTGCTTGCATGGCGTTGACACTTTATTCAAAAAAATTTTTTTTTAAATATCTGGAGAAAACTGTTAGGTTATTAAAAACTGATTTCTCTCTGAGAGCTCCTTCACTTCTGACCATCGGCAGCTGGTAAACCTAGCTGGATATCTTAGCCTTGCATGGGCCCTAATGTAACAGAATCATATGGAGCCAAGTAGAAAGCTTCAAATTTGCAAAAGTTAGTACTGAACAAACCAGCTTTGTAGAGTGGAATTTAGCAGATTTCTTTTTAAGTTGCTCTTTGTTGGAGGCCAGTGATCTCTTCATTACCTCACTTCAGCTTACCAGATGCTGCAGAAGCACAGGCAGTGGAAGGTGCAAGGGCTGAGGAGGGCCCAGGTGCAGAAGGCCTGTAGCAGACGAATGTCTAGCCCACAGTTTGCCCCAGTGTTGGCCTTTCCAGCAGCAGGGCTCCAGCTCCTTCATGAAGGGATCAGGAAGTGTCTTTGCTCTTATCTGCTGCAATTGGAGTAGAACTTCATGTGCAGAAAATTGACTTGACAGCTCCATTTTTTTTTTGACTCCTTTAATTTTTTTCTTCATGTTTTAAAAATTTCAGAATATTACAGGGGTACAAAGGTTTAGGTTACAGTTACATATATTGTGTTTGCACCGTCCAAGTCAGAGCTACAAATGTGCCTATCCCCCAGAAAATATGCATTGCACCCATTACGTGTGAATATACCCATACCCCTCCCCTTCCCCCCACCTGCCCGACACCCGGTGAATGTTACTTCCCTATGTACACGTAAATGTTGATCAATTAGTACCAATTTGATGGTGGGCAGCTCCATCTTCTGAGAAGGGCTATGTTCACTCTCTTGTTCCTCAAATTGCATGCTTTTGTTTGCTGTTCTAAGAGTGGCAGCACTGGCCATGCAGTGTTAAATGAAACTTTTGTAAATATGAGTATGAATGAGATGAAATAACTATTCATTGTATTTAGAACAACTCTGTTTTTGTGGAAATGACTCTTCTCAAAATATCTCTTTCCACCTGTCTTAGCTTGTGTTGTTAAAATACCATAGACTGGGAGACTGGGTGGCTTAAATAACAGAAATTTATTTTCTCACAGTTCTAGAGGCTAGTAGTTTTGAGATCAGGGTGCCAGCATAGTTGGGTTCCGGTGAGCTGTGCAGGGGCAGACGGAGAAAGCAAGCAAGCTCTTTTTATAATGACACTAGTTCTGCCATGAGGGTCCCACCCTCATGACCTCCTCTAAATCTCATCACTTCCCAAAGTCCTCATCTCTAAATACCATCACATTGGGGGATGGGACTTCAACAAATGTATTTCAGGGGGACACAACTGAGTTCATAGAACCACCCAATTGTATTATTGTGGCAAAGTTAGTAAGGCTGAGACAAAGGGAGCAACTGTCTATTCAAAAAGGTTGATATGAAGACTATTAGTAGTTCAGTCCATAGTAGAGCAAATGTCAATTGCCTGGAAGTCTTGATAACCATAACCTTCATTCCTTCTCCTGAAACACATCCACACCTGCACTCACACATCCCTGCCACACCTGCTTTCGGCTTTCAGAGAAAGAGGTCAATTACAAGACAAAGTGTTTGTGTGAGGAATTAAGTGGGAAAATGACAACCTTCAAGATGTTTATGGAGTCAACAGTTTCTTGTACTTTCTGTTATGCTTTCTTTCTTTTTTTTTGAGACAGAGTCTTACTCTGTTGCCCGGGCTAGAGTGTCGTGGCGTCAGCCTTGCTCACAGCAACCTCAGACTCCTGGGCTCAGGCAATCCTCCTGCCTTAGCCTCCCGAGTAGGTGGGAATACAGACATGGCGCCACCATGCCCAGCTAATTTTTCTATATATATTTTTAGCTGTCTGTATAATTTCTTTCTATGTTTAGTAGAGACGGAGTCTCGCTCTTGCTCAGGCTGGTCTTGAATTCCTGAGCTCAAATGATCCGCCCGCCTCGGCCTCCCAGAGTGCTAGGATTACAGGCGTGAGCCACTGCGCCCGGCTTCTGTTATGCTTTCTACCCTTACAAGTAACCTGGAGTGATGACTGATTACAGAATGATGAATTAACCTATAAGGGAGCTTCATTCACACAAGAAATTTTCAGTTACATTCTAAATACTAAGGTTGGAAAAAGGACTGATTTTCAGAAAGTTTCTAATGGCAGGAGTAGAAAGCAAGAAAGAATTTGTGGAGAATCATGAGTTAATTATAACACCCCATTTCTGGAGCATTCCATCTTACATAATGTTTTCTTTCACATAAGTCATCATTGAATGGTTTTGGGAGGGGGATAGGCTGAGATGATGAGATTTACATTTTACAGCTGAAAAACTGTGAACTTCTACAAGGTTTTGAGATAGGATCTGAATTATCAATTTAGACATGAATTGTACAATATTGAAAATTGAAAACTTCTCCCTAAACAGCTTTTTGTTTCATTTTGTTTTTGTATTTTAGTTGTAGCCTAACAGGAACAATCAAAGAAGCCTGTTGTTATTATTTTAGCTTGTCATTTTGAGCCATAAGGAGCAATGCTGGCCATGCTAAAAGAGAGATATATCACTATCTGATTTGTGGTAGGCAGCTTAGATAAAGCACGATCGAGGCTACTTCAATTTCCAAATTGAAAACATTTCTGCTTTAGCTTGAAGCCATGTTAAGAGGTATTTCATAAATAGTGATGGTGAAAATGCAATCAGCCGAATTATTTTCTGGTTCCATCTGCATTCCTCACCCTTCATCAGAGCTCACTTCTTGGAGAGCGAGGCTACTACAGCAAGTACTGCTTACTGTACTTACAGCCATCTGAAGTAGAGTCTTAGCATTGATTCATCCAGACTATTTAGATACAGATTGTGCTACTTGTACTTGGTTGTGAAGCATAAGCCTTTCTAACTTAAGACTGTGGCTTATACATTTTACCACCACCATCCTATTTTAGGCAGATAAAGTACTGATGTCTTAGGAAATGATAATGGGAAATAGATTGAGGAGAATAAAAAGATTGGGAAGGTGCGTGGGTATGATGGCCCTCACCCTTAAAGAGAGAGTTTATGATTATTTCTTAATGACTCTGTATTGTTCTGTCCCTCCGTATATGATTTGTTGAAGATTTCAGGTGACAAAAAAAAAAAGAAGATACTTCTTTTTTTTTTTTTTTTTTTTTGAGACGGAGTCTCGCTCTGTTGCCCGGGCTAGAGTGAGTGCCGTGGCATCAGCCTAGCTCACAGCAACCTCAAACTCCTGGGCTTAAGCAATCCTACTGCCTCAGCCTCCTGAGTAGCTGGGACTACAGGCATGTGCCACTATGCCCGGCTAATTTTTTCTATATATATTTTTTAGTTGTCCAGATAATTTCTTTCTATTTTTAGTAGAGACGGGGTCTCGCTCTTGCTGAGGCTGGTCTCGAACTCCTGACCTCGAGCAATCCACCAGCCTCGGCCTCCCAGAGTGCTAGAATTATAGGCCTGAGCCACCGCGCCCAGCCCAGAAGATACTTCTTAGTTACCTTTTCAATTGTATTTGAATCCAATACTTTGATTAAGGGAAATACCTGAGTTTCCCTTTATTAAATGCACACCCCCAAATCTAAACTTCAAGCTTCTGGAATTAGAAAAGATTAGATCTTCATGTGTGTCAGTTCTTACTGCCGCTTCTTAAGAAGTCATTTAACTTTTTGTTTCAGCTTTCTCATTTTAGAAGCAGGACCATCCCGTGTCAGAGTGTGTTTCTTGATTTTTGCATTTAAAAATAGTTTAGTTCTGTCTGATCTCTCCATAATATCCAAATCAGGGTTTCTAATGGTCATTGACACCACAACGTTGCTCTATTCCTGGCTTGCAAAAGCCTTGGAGTGAGGCTGCTGGCACCAACAGCCCACACGTGGGGCTAGGAGGGAAACCCTTCTGAAGTTTGCAGCCATAAAAATGAATGAAACCCTGTCATTTGCGGCAAACTGGATGATCCGGGAGGACATTATGTTAAGTGAAATAAGCCAGGCACAGAAAGGTAAATACTGCATGTTCTGATATGTAGGAGCTAACAAATGTTGAGCTCATAGAAGTAGAGAGTAGAATTGTAGTTATTAGAAGCTGAGAAGGGTGGCGGGAGTATGGATAGAGGGATGTTGGGTAACAAAATTTCAGCTAGATAGGAGGAATAAATTCTAGTGCTCTGTAGCACTGTAGGGTGACTATCATTAACAATAATTTATTGTATATTTTTAAAAGCCTAGAAGAGAGGATTTTCAATGTTCTCACCACAAAGAAATGATGACTTTGAGTTGATGAATATGCTAATAACCCCGATTTGATCATTACACATTGTATACATGTATCAAAATATCACTCTGTGTATTGTAAATATGTATAATTATTACATGGCAACTAAAAACAAAAGGAAAAAGTCAATTGCAGTAAAAAAAAAAAGAGAGAGAGAAACAAGGCATGCATTTGACAGACCTGGAGCCGATACAGTCTGCTGTTAAGGTTTCCACTGCAGGTGCAAGAAAACAATGTCCTAGTGCTTTCTGTCTGTCTGATTGTGGCAGCCAAGATTGAACAGAGGAATACAGCATGGGGGACAAATAAACAACACCAAAGCCTAAGATTTAACTTTTGTTAATTCTTGGGTTGTGATCCACCTTTATGTAGTCAAGTTCATCAATTATTTCCTATATGGTTAATACTTGCTTTCTTTTTAAATTCAGGTATAACTTTCATACAATGAAGTATACATTCTTAAATGTACCAGCTCAATGAAGGTTTACATATGTGTGTGTGTAGCCATATACCACCACCCACATGAGGTGTAGAACATTCCCAGCACTCTAACAGGCTCCCTCACACCTCATCCCTCATGAAGCACCCCCACTGTGCTGACTTCTATCATGATAGATTAATTTTGCCTGTTTTAACCTCCATGTAAATGATATCATACAATATGTATTTGTGCCTTCTTTCATACAATGTTATGTCAGCAAGATTCATTCATATTGTTGCATGTAGCAGGAGTTTATTCTTTCTCATTGCTTGTAATATTCTATTGTATGAATACACCACAATTTATTTATACTTTTGAGAAACTTTTGAATGGTTTCCAGTTGGGACTGTTATAAATTATACTGTTATGACTATTTTTACATATGTATTTTGGTAGACATAAGCACTTAACTTCTGGGAATATACCCAGAAGTAGAATTGCTGTGACATCAGGTATATGGATTTTAACTTTAGTAGATGGTGTCAAACAATGTTCCTGAGTGGTCATAATAATTTAATTCCTACCAGCAATGTTTGAAAGTTCTGTTGCTCTACATCCTCACGAACACTTGATATTGTCAGTCTATTAGCCATTCTTTTTGTTTGTTTTTTGAGATAGGGGTCCCACTCTATTGCCCAGGCTGGAGTGCAGTGGCATCATCGTAGCTCACTGCAACCTCTAACTTATGGGATCAAGTAATGCTCCTGCCTCAGCCTCATGAGTAGCTGGAACTACAGGCGTGCACCACGATGCCTGGCTAATTTTTCTATTTTTTGGTAGAGACAAGGTCTTGCTATATTGCCCATTCTGGTCTCAAACTCCTGGCCTCAAGCAATCCTCTCACTTCAGCTTCTCAAAGTGCTAGAATCACAGTTGTGAGCTACAGTGCTCAGCCCTTGTAGCCATTCTTGTTGGGAAAATATAAATAAACTGCCAATATTGAAGTCAAGAAGACATAGGCTAATAAGTCTTAAAGAAATTGAAATGATACTTAAAGACTTCTTCGATGCCAAAAAACAAAAACAAAAAAGGCCTGAGGGTCATTTCAGCCAAACTAAAAATGTGTGTGTGTGTTTGTGTGTGTGTGTATTACCCATTGTTCAGAAAATAGAAAAAGAGTGAAAATTCCCAACTGTTTCCAAAATCAGATAAGGATAATTACAAGAAAAGAAAATTTAGGCCCCTTGCAGTTATAAATAGATTTTCTTAAAACCCTAAATAAAATATTAGCTAACTGAATCCAATAGTGTGCTTTCTTTAAAAATGCATCATGATAAGGTGGATTTCATTCCAACAATGTAGAATCAGAAAATCTACCAACTTTACTTCATTCATAGACTACAGGAGATAATTCCTATGAATATATCAATTGATAAAAAATTAATTGCTAAATATTACCTATTTTATGACTAAAGAATAAGCAACTCATAGAAAACTTAAAAGAATGCTGCTTAGAAATGACAGGTATCACCAACCCAGAGGCTAGTGGCCTGAGAAGTTGGCCTTGGGACACACACACACACACACACACAAAATAAGATAAATTTTAAATAATTTAAAAAGTAAAAGCAGGAAAATGTTTATACCAGCTTTAACAATCTACTCATTTCTTAGCTAAACTCTCTAGATATTTATCAGAAAACTTTGTCATTATGTGATGGGGCACAATTGTTCAATAAATTATTGCTATAAAAACATTATAAAATACATAAGTAGAAGTAGATTTCTAAGGAACAAGTGTGTTTAGTTGGAGATGAAAAATTCTTAAATATCAAAAATGATGAGTAGAGAAAAACAATCTGAAAAAATATTAACTTGGCTGAATAATGAGAGCTACGATTAACATATTCTATAAATCTATCAATACTGTGGCTTGGCATGTCCTTGTTCCTTGCCAAAATTAATAATGACAGATACCAAGACCCTATTAATATTTTAATAGTCTAATAGACACAAGCAAGCATGCAGCAGAGAAGAACGTAAATCATGGTCAGGGCTGTGGGGCCCTGTCAGGAGAGTTTGCCAGGTGGGAGAGCTAAGTCTTCCTAACGCTTTCTTAACCTCTTCCTGGGTTCATTTTCACCCCAGCACCCATGTACAGAAAGTTTACTAATTTGGAACAAAAGAGTATGTTAGTACAAGGCAAAACTCACAGGGTATTTAGGATTCTTTATGCCCACTATATATTTTAAGAAATACTAATGTTCATATCAGCATGTATCTTTAAATGTTCTGCTGTCTGGAAAATAGGAAATTTTACAAAGAATATGTATCTAATGTGTGTAGACTATTATGAGATACTTGAAAGAATAAAACTGATTGAAGTGAGAGAAGGAAAGAAAAACGTTCACTATACATGTGAATTACTGAGGATGGTGCCCAGCAAAAAGTAGGCCCTCAACGGTGTTAATTTCCTGCTCTTTTTTGCTTCTGAGAGGCCCATTTCCTCAGGGAACTTGGCCTGACCTTCCTGTGTGGCAGGCAAGGTATTTTGCTGCTCTCATAAAATTTTCCTCACAGCAGACATTGGAGTTGAAGGTATATTGATAATTCTATCTTGTAGTAATATGTCTATATAATGCCAGTAGAGGTTGTTCTTTAGAGAAGGAGGATCTGCTTCTTGGGGGCTATTAATCTGTTGGGTGGTTTTGAAGGATCATTTGTTGGAGGCCACACAGGCCCAGAGAGATCACACCATAGAGACCAAATATTTTTCAGTTGGAATTTTCAATCTAAATACTATAACTGATCTCTAGAACAATAGGAAAGGGAAAGCGAGTGGAAAAGAGACATGATTCCAGAAAAAAAGGGAAAACGGAATTTTTGCCAAGAAGCCAGAATCTGTGTGGTCACCCCAGGACTAACACCCTTGAATGTAGGTTGTGTAGCAGCTGCCAGAATTTACACAAGACCAGAATTTGCTTTGTTCTTGGAGGCTTCTTATACTTCAGCCAGTGATGACTCATGTTTAATCATTTGATTATAGGTAGAACTCGCAGACAAGAAATAAATTTCTTCTCTTTCTTTTTACAAATATTTCCTTACAACTTAAAAGAGGTTAGTTTTTACTTTATTTTTGACTCTGCTTACAGTTTGCCTGTCTAGGATTTTTCACTCCAAAAACTCCACCCAACTCCCACCCTAATCTGCTTCCTGTAGTTTCTGTCAAAATTCACAGTTTTGATCCTCACTAGTGTTCACTAAGCTATTGTACTAGGCTCATATTATTGCAATTGGTCACATTCTTGTCCCTGCCTGCTGGTCAGCTACTCTTCCTCAGGGTCTGCTCCAACATTCCCTCTCCATGAAGTTTTCCCTTCTCTCCCTTCTCAAGTCCGATGAGCTCAATTCTCATTAATTCCATGGCACATCGAACATTATAATGTGTATTTGTAGGATTATGCTTATTTGTAGGCATACTTGTCTTCTTCATTGTGTTGTAGGCTCCTTGATGACATTTTTTTATGTGCTTGACACATAGTAGGCACCAATGAAACATTTGCTGACAAATGTTCAATGCATTCTTTCCCTTTTGTCACATGCAATAAAATAATTTGAAATCAGTAAGGAGCTTTTGACGTGAACTATATTAGTGAAAAGAATAAGTACTTATATTTTGTTGTAAGCTTTAAGACATGGAAAGCTACTTATGTTTAATAAATGTGGTTAAAAATAATTGACTTGGTGATACTTGGTAATGGGACACTCATCTTGGAGGTGGCCCAATGAGGTGCAAGAACACTGGCCTCAGGGTAAGCCAGAGTTCCAGGCATTGCTTTGCCATAGAACTTTGCCATGGTACCTAGGGCCTTACCCTTTCTGGACTTAATTTTCTCATCTTTTAGCATGGAGAAACAGGACGAGATAATCTTACATGAATTTCAGGTCATTCAAGCTCTGAAGCTCTATTATCTACCATAACAATCCTAGTTACGGATTTTCTGTCACTGCAAAAATGCCCCATCAGTTTAGCACCATATAACGGTACTTGAACATTCATTGTACTCTATAGAAGTTTCCTCCTTTCATGGTCTTCTCTCCTTTCCTCTAGTCCTGTAGGTTTTGCCTTGAAGCTGAAGAGTAGTCTGAATACACCATGGTATTATATGGCTCTCCAGTTCTTATGAGGTGGCCTTATTTATCTCTCCACTGCCTGCCTTTGTTCATTGCACACCTCTCATACAAGTTTCAGCTGCTCTCTAGCCAACCCATCCCTTCAACTTGATAAGATTTTTTTTTTTAAGAGACAAATTCTTGCTCTGTCACCCAGGCTGGAGTACCATAGTGAAATCATAGCTCACTGCAGCCTCAAACTCCTGGGCTCAAACCACCATATGAGACTGTTTTTTTCTTTCAAAGTATCATTTATTCAATGCAGTACTATTCTTTTAATCTCAGGACTATTAGTTTAATAAGATTAAACAGAGTCCAAATCCAAATATTCAGGCAGGCACCATAGAAGATTTGAAGGCCTCATTGTATTTTACACTATCTTCATTTTTTTGTGTGAAAGCTATATTGCCATAAGTCTGTGGCAATTTCACCATCTTCCTTTTTTCTATTTTCTCAGAACTCCTTTAATATGATAATAGTATTAAGTACTATTTATTGAATGTTTACTATGTGGCAAGTGTTGTGATGCCAAGATGAGTATACCATCACCAAGTAAATTACATCTCTGATCACTTACACTTCTAATCTTTGCATCATTCTTGAAGGGTAGATGTATTAATTTTATTTTTTTTTATTTTTTATTTTTATTTCAGCTTATTATGGGGGTACAAAAGCTCAGGTTATATATATTGCCCATGTCCCGCCCATCCCCCTGAGTCAGAGCCTCAAGCGTGTCCATTCCCCAGACAGTGCGCCTGGTACTCAACATGTAGTCATACCTCCATCCCCTCCCCCCACCCCCACCTTCCCAAGTCAGCACCTTCAAACGTGGCCATTCCCCAGTTGGTGCGCAACACACTCATCATGTAGGCATACACCCATCCCCACCCCCCACCCCCCACCTCTGATATCCATTTGTTATCATTCCCCAATGTGCATTTAGGTGACGATCAGGGAAACCAATTTTCTGGTGAGTACATGTGATGCTTGTTTTTCCATTCTTGGGATACTTCACTTAATATAATGGGTTCCAACTCTCTCCAGGACTCCAGGAGAACCAAAGAGATGTCGTATCACTGTTATTTCTTATAGCTGAGTAATACTCCATGGTATACATATACCACAATTTACTAATCCATTCGTGAATTGATGGGCATTTGGGTTGTTTCCACATCTTTGCAATTGTGAATTGTGCTGCTATAAACATTCAGGTGCAGGTGTCTTTTTTATAGAATGACTTTTGTTCTTCTGGGTAGATGCCCAATAATGGGATTGCTGGATCGAATGGTAGGTCTACTTGAATCTGTTTAAGGTATCTCCATATTGTTTTCCATAGGGGTTGCACTAGTTTACAGTCTCACCAGCAGTGTATGAGTGTTCCTGTCTCTCCGCATCCAAGCCAACATGTATTGTTTTGGGACTTTTTGATAAAGGCCATTCTCACTGGGGTTAAGTGGTATCTCATTGTGGTTTTGATTTGCATTTCCCTGATGATTAGAGATGTTGAACATTTTTTCATATGTTTGTTAGCCATTTTTATATCTTCTTTTGAAAAATTTCTATTCATGTCCTTTGCCCACATTTTGATAGGGTTGTTTGATTTTTTCTTACTGATTTTCCTGAGTTCTAAATATATTCTTGTTATCAGTCCTTTGTCTGATGTGTAGCATGCGAAAATTTTTTCCCATTCTGTAGGTTGTCTGTTTACTCTCATGACTTTCTTTGGCTGTGTAGAAGCTTTTTAATTTAATCAGGTCCCATTTATTTATTTTTGTTGTTGCTGTGATTGCCTTAGGGGTCTTCTTCATAAATTCTTTGCCTAGGCCAATGTCTGTAAGACTCTTTCCTACATTTTCTTCTAGGATTCTAATAGTTTCCCACCTAATGTTTAAGTCTGTTATCCACTGTGATTTGATTTTTGTGAGAGGTGAAAGCTGTGGGTCCTGTTTTAGTCTTCTACATGTGGCTATCCAGTTTTCCCAGCACCGTTTGTTAAATAAGGAATCTTTTCCCCAGAGTATGTTTTTGTCTGCTTTGTCAAAGATTAGATGGCTATGTGAGGATAGTTTTATATTTGGATTTTCTGTTCTGTTCCACCGGTCTGTGTCCCTGCACTTGTGCCAGTACCAAGCAGTTTTAATAATCACAGCTTTGTAGTGTAGTTTGAAGTCTGGCAAATTAATACCTCCCAAATTGCTTTTGCGAAACAGGGTCTTCTCTGGTTCCGTACAAAGCGTAAAATTATTCTTTCTATATCTGTGAAAAATGATGTTGGTAATTTAATAGGGATTGCATTGAATCTGTAGATAACTTTGGGCAGTATAGACATTTTAACAATGTTGATTCTTCCGATCCACGAGCATGGTATGGTTTTCCACCTATTTACATGTTCTGCGATTTCCTTCCTCAGTGTTTCGTAGTTCTCCCTATAGAGGTCTTTACCTCCTTAGTTAAATATATTCCTAGGTATTTTATTTTCTTTGTTGCTATTTTGAAGGGTATTGAGTCCTTAATTTGGTTCTCCGTTTGACTGTTATTGGCATATATGAATGCCTCTGATTTGTGTGTATTGATTTTGTATCCCGAGACTTTACTGAATTCATTGATCAATTCCAGGAGTCTCTTGGTTGAATCCTTGGGGTTTTCTAGATATAACATCATATCATCAGCAAAGAGTGACAGTTTGATCTCTTCTTTCCCTATTTGGACTCCCTTGATTCTGCTCTCTTGCCTGATAGCTCTCGCAAGGACTTTCAATACTATGTTGAAAAGTAATGGGGACAGTGGGCAGCCTTGTCTGGTTCCAGTTTGAAGTGGGAATGCTTTCAGTTTTTCCCCATTCAGTATGATGGTGGCTGTGGGTTTGTCATATATGGCTTGTATCATTTTTAGATAGGCCCCATCTATGCCTATTTTGTTAAGTGTTCTTATCATAAAAGGGTGTTGAATTTTGTCAAATGCTTTTTCTGCATCTATTGAGAGGATCATATGATCTTTATTTTTGCTTCTATTTATGTGGTGAATTACATTTATAGATTTGCATATGTTAAACCATCTCTGCATCTCTGGGATGAAGCCCACTTGGTCGTGATGGATTATTTTTTTGATAAGCACTTGGATTTGATTTGCTAGGATTTTATTGAGAATTTTTGCATCTATATTCATAAGGGATATTGGTCTGTAGTTTTCTTTTTTTGTTGCATCCTTTCCTGGTTTTGGTATTAAAATTATGTTGGCTTGGTAAAAGGTGTTGGGGAGAATTCGATCCTTCTCGATATTGGAGAATAGTTTATGTAGGATGGGCACCAGTTCTTCTTTGTAGGTATGGTAAAATTCAGGTGTGAACCCATGTGGTCCAGGGCTTTTCTTTTTGGGATGGTTTTTTATTGCTGTTTCGATTTCAGATCTGGATATTGGTCTATTCAGGAATTCTATTTCTTTCTGGTTGAGTCTGGGAAGGCTGTATGTTTCTAAAAATTCGTCCATTTCCTCCTCATTTTCCAATTTGTGTGCATACAGATTTTTGTAAAATTCATAGATGATGTCATGTATCTCTGTGGCATCGGTCGTGATTTCTCCTTTCATGTTCCTGATGGAGGTTATTAGAGTTTTTTCTTTTCTGCTCTTGGTTAGCCTAGCCAGAGGTGTGTCAATCTTGTTTATTCTTTCAAAGAACCAACTTTTTGTTTTATTAATTTCCCTTATGGTTTGTTTGTTGTCCTTTTCATTCAGTTCTGATTTGATCTTAATAATTTCTCTCCTTCTGCTGGGTTTGGGGTTGGTCTGTTCTTCCTTCTCCAGCGCTTTGAGTCTATTCATTATATTGTCTATTTGTAAGTTTTCTGTCTTTTTGATATAGGCATTTATGGAAATAAATTTTCCTCTCGGGACTACTTTAGCTGTGTCCCAAAGATTTTGATAAGTTGTGTCTCGTTTGTCATTTAATTCAAAGAATCTTTTGATTTCCATCTTGATTTCTTCATTTATAAAATAATTGTTCAGGAGAAGGTTGTTTAGCTTCCATGACTTTGAGTAGGAATGAGAATTTCTGTTAGGGTTCATTATTACTTTTATTCTTCTGTGATCTGAGAAGATGCATGGTATAATTTCTATTTTTTAAATTTTTTAAGACATGCTTTATGTCCTAGGATACGGTCAATCTTGGAGAATATCCCATGAGCTGATGAGAAGAAAGTATATTCAGTGGATTTTGGGTAGAATGTCCTGTAGATGTCAGTCAGGCCCATTTGTTCTAGCATTCTATTTAAGTCCATTATTTCTTTGTTTATTTTTTGTTTGGAGGATCTGTCCTGTACTGTCAGCGGCGTGTTAAAGTCTCCAACTATTAACGTGCTGTTATCTATCATTTTGTTCAAATCAAGTAGGGTTTGCTTTATGAATCTGGGTGCACCTAAGTTGTGTGCATATATATTAAGTATAGTTATGTGTTCTTGTTCAATTGTACCCTTCATCAGTATATAGTAACCATCTTTGTCTTTCATTACTTTTATCGTTTTAAAAACTAAGTTATCAGAGATTAAAACTGCCATGCCAGCTTTCTTTTGGCTTCCATTTGCTTGAAATATCGATTTCCACCCTTTTATTTTCAGTCTAAATGCATCCTTGCAGGTTAGATGAGTTTCCTGAAGATAGCAGATACTTGGCTTGTATTTTTTTAACCATTGGGCCAGTCTATGTCTCTAGAGTGAATTCAATCCATTCACATTTAATGAGAGAATTGATAAGTGAGACTGATTTCTGTTCCTCATGTTGGGTTGAATTTCATTATTCTGTTTTCTCACTTGAGCCATTGTGATAACTGGGTTTTTATCTTCTCTTGAGTAGTTTTATATTCGTGGGTCTTTCTTGTGCTGGTCTGTGTATAGCTCTGTTTTGAGTACTTCCTGGAGAGCTGGTCTTGTCTTGGGGAATTCTCTGAGTTTTTGTTTATCTGAGACTGTCTTAATTTCACCTTCATATATAAAGCTGAGCTTAGCTGGATATAAGATTCTAGGCTGGGCATTATTCTGTTTCAGAAGAGTGAGAATGGGGCCCCAGTCTCTTCTTGCTTGTAAGGTTTCAGTTGAGAAATCTGGCATAATTTGGATGGATTTTCCTTTGTGTGTTACTTGTTTCTTTCTCCTTACAGCTTGAAGGAGGGCCTCTTTAGTGGAAATTTTGGTCAGTCTGATAACTGCATGACGTGGTGTCTTCCTGTTTGGTATGAATCTCCCAGGGGTTCTTTGAGCTTCTTGAACCTGTATATCTAGAGTTTTGGCAAGACCTGGGAAATTTTCCTCAATTACGTCTTCAAATAGCTTATCCAACCCTTGCTTATTGTCTTCTTCACCCTCAGGAATGCCGATAACTCTCACATTAGGCTTCTTCACATGATCCCACATTTCTTGTAGACTCTAGTCTTTTCTCTTATTTCTTTGCTCCATCTCTGGGACTGACTTATTTAATTGGAAAGTATTAGCTTCGATCTCTGAAATTCTTTCTTCTGTTTGATCTACCCTGCTCTTGAGACTTTCCACTGTGTTTTGTAGCTCCCTGAATAAATTCTTCATTTCCAGGAGTTCAGTTTGATTTTTCTTCAATATTTCAATTTCTTTAGTGAATTTTTCTTCCATGTTCTGGATCTTTTTTGTGGTTTCTTTGTGTTGGTTATCCACTTTTTCTTGCATAATATTCAGCTTATTTATGATCCATGTTTGAAATTCTTCCTGTGACATATTGCCATTTTGAGTCTGGTTTGTGTCAATTGGTGGAGAACTAGTAATCCTCTTTGAAGGCAAGGTTTCAGCTTGATTCTTTATACTCCCAGAGATCTTTCGCTGAGCCCTTCCCATCTGGATCAATCCTTAGGTCCCTTCTTTTCGCTTTAGCCTGAATATAGGCAAGCCGTGTGCAGTGATCTTGGGCTGTACAGCAGCCCAGGTAAGCTGCCTCCTCTGTCACTAGGGGGAGCCCTTCATGTGTTGTTCAGGATTTTGCTACCTCAGCTGGCATGCAGCTCCTGTTGGGTCCAGCCCCAGAGAATTCATTTGACCCAAAACCGGTTTGAGAGTCCCATCACTGGGCTGTTCTAATTGCAGACAGAAAGCGACTTTTTCCTTGCCTCTTCCTCTCCCAAGGTGGTTTCTGCCTCTCTCTGCGTGAAAGACAGTGGGTAGGGGGAGGGGGCGGTGCCCTTGTTAGCCCAGCGCCCCGGCTGCTGCAGCTCCCGGGGGCGATGTTCCGCCGCCCCAATGTCCGCAAGGTCCACGCTCCACTCCCTTGCGACTGGGGAAGCACTCAGTGTTCACGTAAAGGCAGAGGTCCTAGTGGGGGTCCACAGACTAGGGGATGGAGTCGCCTGGTTCTCAATCGCTCTGCAGCGGCCAGGCTGTGGACCCCGACAATGGTGGCTGCCCGTCCGCCAGTCGCTGGCACTGGGGGCGAATGTTCAGGGTCTCGCAGGGGCCGGAGGAGCCGGGGATTGAGGGAGCCCAGCCGCCTGCGTAAAGGAGACAGTTCGGTGTCCCCCAGGTATCTTTTGCTGCAGCCTAGCGCAAACCCTCTCCCGCCGGTTGCAGTCCGCCCATAGAGCTCCGGGGTTCAAAATGCCTCCTGCTATTGTCTCCTCTCCACAGAGCCCCAAGTCTCCCACGGTGATTCTGCCCCGGCTTCAGGCAGATCCCTAATTGAGTGGGTGTGGAGGTCAGTGGGGAAACAGGCCGCTTTCCTGTGGGGCTGAACCCCTCTCCCTCGCTGGTGAGGCGGGTATAGCTGTCCCACGCTCCCCTTTCTGTTGTCCCTCCCGCACTCTCCAGATTTTCACGATCTGATTTCCCGTTCACCTCAGTCTTTTCTTGCTCTCTGTGTCCCACGCTGATTCTCCGTGGATTCACACCACTGTTCTTGTGGGGGAGCAATCTTCTAGCGTTGTGGCAGACTGAGATCCATGCCTTCCTCTCCGGGAGCATGAATCCAGAAGGTCACCACCACTCCACCATCTTTCTCTCCCTCTGCCGATGTATTAATTTTAGAGATGAAGAAACTGATTCTCAGATTGTTTAAATGGCTTGCCCAAAGGGTCCAACTCCAAAGCCAATGCTATCTCCACTGTCTCATGCTACATTTTTCCATGTGTAGATCCAGCTCAATTCTTTATTGTTGTTTTGTCTATGTCAGCTTTTTGTTTCAAAAATAATACTGTATCACCAATAAGAAAAACAGTCTACTACACTTTAAGACATATCAACTTGTTATTTTATTTTTTCTTACAGTCTTCTACTCTTTGTTTATATTCATATATATTTTAAAGAGCATGATCCTAATGTGGATTTAGTTCTTGTTCTAAAATGATAATTCTATAAGCATTTTCTTTGTTGTACTCTTTATTGTCATTTTAATGGCTGCATAATTTTCAACAGATTGATTTGTCAGAGTTTAAAGAAAATTTTGCCACTATAGAACATTTAGATTATTTCCATTTTGTGCTGAGATAAATTGTTATAATAATGATATTTACGTGCTTTTAAAAAATTTTAATTGTGGAAACATTGAAATATTCACAAGACACTAGAAGGATTCCACATATATCTATAGCTCAGTTTCAACAATAATCAACATTTTGCCCACCTTGTTTCATCTAATTCCTTACTTTTTTCTTGAGAATATTAGAGAAAATTTCAAGTATCTTACCATTGCACTTACAAATATTCAGGATAGACTTGTAATGGATAAGGACTTTTGCCTGAGGTCATCTAATACTCTATGACTTCCCTATAAGGTCTATGTTCAAATTTGTCTGATTATCACAAGAGTGACTTTTCACATTTGGTTTGTACAAATTAGGATTGAAATATGGTCTACACATTGCAGTTAGCTGTAATGTCATTAAAGCTTCATTCATTCTAAAGAGTACACACACATACTTTTAATGCCATCAATATGACCTGGAGAAACCAGATCATAAGTCCTATAGAAATATGTTTCCTCAAGGTATTGTTTAAACTCGTTTCTCTGTCTACTGTATTTGTTTTAATTGGTAGCTAGATGTTGTCTTAGTCTGTTCTGTGTCGCTTTAAAGGAATACCCGAGGTTGGGTAATTTATAACAAAAATTATTTATTTAGCTCATAGTTTTGCTGGCTGGGAGTTTCAAGACTGGGCTTCTGGTGAGGGCCTCAGGCTGTTGCTTCCATTGGTGGCAGAAGGTGAAAAAGAGTAGGCCTGTGTAGTGATCACATGGTGAAGGAGGAAGAAAGGGAGCAAGAGGGAGGAGGTGCCAGCTTCTTTTTAATGAGGAGCTCTTGTGAGAACTGATAGAGTGAGACCTTACTCGCCACCCCACCCCGGGAAGGGCATTAATCTGTTCATGAGGGATCCATCCCCGAACCCAGACACCTCCCATTAGACCCCTCCTCCAACACGGGGGATCAAATTTCAGCATAAGATTTGGTGGGGACAAACAAACCATATTCAAACTATAGCAGATATAAAAGGCTTAATAGGACTGTGGCTCAATTTTTAAGAAAGAATACTTTGTAAGTGGATACTTTTCAGTTTGGGATCAAATTTAGCATTCTTCTCAGAACATTTTACCAGATCATAAGCTTCCTTTGTTTCTTGTTTTGTTAGAAAGCCTCACATAGGCAGTTTCTTTGAACTAAAAGCCCGTTTTTGTTACATGCATGTAACTGGATCCCAGCTGATGTCAGCTGCTTCTGCTCTTGGGTACTGGACCCACTGTTAACATTGACCAATTTCCTTCTAGTCCTTTTAACCTTGGGGGAAAACTAGGAATTGCCTGAACTATTTTTGAAAGCTGTTGGAGGTCCAAGAAAAATCTGGATTTGAAAGAGGAATGATTGAGAATTGAGGAAGGATGTCTCAACCTCAGACACTGAAATTCAAGTGGATCAGATATGAACATGTATTGCCTTTATAGGTCAGTGAAGGGCTGAGACTTATATTTTAATACTTGTCTTCTGCCTCTTTACTCTTTGATCTCAGGGTAGTTTAAGTGAGGTATCTCTTTTTGGAATGTTAATGTGGAAAGGCATCATAAAACAGTAAAGCATTAATGAGTCTGGTACATCATAATGATTTTCTGGGCACAATGAGGGAGCCCTGGCTGCAGCAAGAGAATAGAGGACTTTCCTATCTCTCTATAATACATTCCTCCTTGTATTTTAGATGTGGTGTTGGAGGCATCTCTTCAGGGCCACATAATGCCAAGAGTCCCAACAAACAGAGAAAAGAAATGTGTATGATGTGAGACTCTCAGAATTGTCCAGGAATTAGGAGAGACAGAGAAATTCATCTCTTTTCTCTCTGGCTCCAGGAAATTGAAAAAACACGTCTGGCTTTTTCTCTTTAGGTCATTGAACAAAGTTAGATCTTCCACATTCTCGTTTGACCATTCCAACACACTGCATCTTCACACCCTACTGGTAAGAAGACACAGGTCCCACTGCAGCCTTCTCTATCATCCCTGAAACTAGAAGGGCAGGTCAAGGTGCTATTCCATTTTTCAAATGTATGCCAGAGGCAGTTACGATATTGTGTTAATAGGAACATAGAGACGGCTCATAACAATAGCTTCAGAGAGAAGAGGGATAGGAAGTGCTTTATTTAACAGTGTGGCCTTTTTTTTTTTTTTTTGAGACTAAATTCATGTATCTGAATTTTTCCCTTTTATCTTATGAGATAGGCTATGGAATGAAGACTTTGAATTTTGACTCTGAGCTGTAAGAATACAGAAACTTTCCTCATTCTTTTAACTTATGGTTACTTGTTTTATTCATTACTATTGTATGGTATAGGCAACACTACTGGAAGGTCAGCCACAGAAACAGAATCTGAAAATGGAAAAAAGGTCATCTAATCCTATAAATTCTTGTTTAAAATTATTTTTGGCAACTTGATCTTTGCCAAGTTTAAGCTTAACTATTAACTATTTTTCTTCTTTATTTCTCTTATGAAATGGGTCTGCCTTTTATTAACTATTACTAAGAGTTCTTGATACTCTTCTGTGTTTTCCTAATTGTCCCCAGCTATGCCTCTTTGGACATAGTGAGCAAGTCTTTCTCTTTCCTATTAAACCCTTAAAATACTTATAGATTTTTCAATTGAAACTCTTGTAAACTATTCTATTTGCAGCATTTATTTTTGGCCATATGATTCTTGTTATGTTTTTGATAGTTCTCTAGTGTGTGGAGTGAGTATAGGTATGTGTGTGCAAGGAGTAATGTGAGTACAATGGGTGATCTGAGTGCAATAGAGCATTGATGAACTATCACAAATGAGGGGAGAGAACACATACTATTTCTCTTGGTTTTGAACAAGTCATATAAGGGGGGAAAAAGTGATATTTAAGGGAGAATGTTGTTTTAGGCTTGAGTTTATACAAAGGACTAGTTGTAAAGATCCCTCTAAAAGTTCTTGTTCAGAACTTAGGGGTAGCAAGACATAGGCTAGAAAATGTACTGTTTTATTAGACTAGCTAGTAATTTGTCAGGTAAGCATACTTAAAAGGCTGAAACTAATATAAGGATCTATATTCAATGGAAGGCAACAATATTTTGGCTCTTGGAGTCAATGATAGTAATTTAGGGCTAAAAAAGGACCTAAGAAATCATACTGTTTAATACTCTTACCTTGTACATGACTAAACTGAAGCTCCTGAGTTTTTCTAGATCAAATGGCTATTTGGTTGCTGAGACTAGTAAAGTTTTTCCCCCAGTCTCTATACTTTGTTACATTTAGTCAACATTGAGTAGGAATGATAAACATTTACATTAGGAACTATTAATAAACTAATTTTCTTTTACATTTTTTAAATCTTTGTATCATGGATTATTTCTCATTATGTAATAAGTCTTAGTTTGATCTTAAACATTGTCACTTAATGCAATTATTTGGGTAAATACTAAAAAATTGACACATTAGGGCCCTACAGTACAATGCCAGACTATGAATCCTTTTGCTATCTATTGTGAAATATGCAGCAAAAAGTGACTAGCTCCATTATGTTGTTTTACCTGAGTTTTCATAAGTATCTAATATATATATGTGTGTGTGTGTGTGTATGTGTGTATATATTCACCAATGCAGGGAAGACAAAAATGATTCAAATAGTAAATGAAGAATGTTGATAAATTATTTCCAAGATCAACCACAAACATTTTGCCCCTCAGAATACAAATAAGTTGGCCCCTAAAATTGAGACTCAGTTTTTTTGTTTGTTTGTTCGTTTGTTTTTGAGACAGAGTCTCGCTCTATTGCCTGGGCTAGAGTGAGTGCCGTGGCGTCAGCCTAGCTCACAGCAACCTCAAACTCCTGGGCTTAAGCGATCCTACTGCTTCAGCCTCCCGAGTAGCTGGGACTATAGGCATGCACCACCATGCCCGGCTAATTTTTTCTATATATATTTTTAGTTGTCCAGATAATTTCTTTCTATTTTTAGTAGAGACGGGAGTCTCACTCTTGCTCAGGCTGGTCTCGAACTCCTGACCTTGAGCCATCCACCTGCCTTGGCCTCCCAGAGTGCTAGGATTACAGGCATGAGCCACCGCGCCCGGCCGAGACTCAGTTTTTGACTTGAGGGAAAGGGGAAAAAAAAAGGGAAAGTGTCCCTTCCACTCTTTTTCTGTGTGCTTATCTGGATTTTGTCTTTTCCTTTCAGTGTCTTCCACTTATGGAACTCTTACCTTGTCCTGTTGTTCTACCTTTGGAAAGAAACTTGTGTAGCCCATGGACACCATTTTCTTTTTGTCTTGTCATGTTAATTTGCTGTATCCTAGTCTTTCCCTGTGAATGTATACAGTTGGTAAGCTGAGTCACTGGGGGGTGCTACCTGGCAGTGCTTAGTCCATATTTACTTTCTTCTATGGCATCAGCTGCTCTGGCTTTTAAGCAAACAAGGAGTAAGTTTCTGTGTATATGGATGAAGTTGAAATAAAAAAACTTTACTATCAGACATGAATCAAATGTGCTATACAGACTAATCCATTATTTGAGTGTATCTGGGACTGCATGAATTAATCATGTTTATTCTTTTAAAAAATACCAACAGTTAAAAATTGCATATCTTATTATTAAAAATGGTTTTGGGGCTGAGATGTAATCTCCTAAATGAAGGAATAAAAATAAGAGCAGGATGAGCCAGCTAATCATTTTTCTTCCTGAAAACCTGAAATAAATGGAGATCAAGAATGTTAGACACTGTTAAATAAATCAGAGGTCTTATGACATTTCTAATATTTTATTAACATAATTTTGATTTGATTTATCTATTTAAAATAACTCACAAGGTATTCTCTAAGTGCTGAAACATAAATTACAAGCACGAAACCTTGATTTACGTTAATGGTGGAAAATACGTGGGACATGGCAAGTGATCACAGATTTCACAATATTCTTAGTGGGGGCATGGAATCATAGAAAATTACTGAAGAAAGTGCTGCCTTAGGCTTCTTTGTTGATATATAGATGTTGGCTGTCTTCTAAGAAATGACATAATCTTGATGCTGTGAACTTTCACTTTTATTCCAGACACCTAGATCTTAGTGAAATCTGCTCTATAGTTCTGAGTGCCTCCGTGTCTCCATGATGAATCAGAGACATTCAGAGCTCTACAAGGATAGCATAGGAGTAAGAAGAAAGTGTCTGCAGGTAAGTATTGGGTTTCTCTGATCTCTTGCAGTCGTATTTACATTTTCATATTTCTCAAAGCACCGTCATCTTCTCCACCTCTTAGACCCTGAATGATACCTGCTGCCAATTCCCAATTCTGCATCAATCCAAGATATGCCTCTTTTCTGCTTTACCTGGGCTGCTGAGCGTTACCTGAGAGAAATCACGTGGTTATGCACATTGGCACCACTCCACATTTTTGTTTTCCAGACTTAGAAACTTCTGTCTGGTTTGCCTTATGTACCCATTGTCATGTTGTTTTCTGGTGGTCCCCTTCTCATCCTTTTGGTCTCATATTCAACGTAACTGTCCGAGAGAATCCTCCTCTGATCGCCCTATGTAAATGGGTTCCCCCTGTTCATTTATTTTATGACAGTTTTTACTCTTTATAATTCTTTATTCCATGTTTGCCTGACTTACTATTTGTCTCCATAACTAATTTCCTGTGCATGGGAACAGCTTCTGCTTTATTAATTGCTGTAGGTACTGCATTTTCTGGCACACAGTAAGCACTCAATAAAACATTTTTTATATAAAGGAATAAATTGTAAGATTGCATTTGAAAAAAAAGCATTCCCTCATTTAAGAAAAGTGTTAAAAGCACTGCCTCAAATTAATGTGGCTATAAGGCCAAGAGATACCCTTACTGATTGCATTGCCTTTCACATAAACAACTTCTTCTTCCTTTGTCTTCCTCCTCCTCCTCCTCCTCCTCCTCCTCCTTCTCCTCCTTTTTTTTTTTTTTTTTTGAGACAGGATCTTGCTCTGTTGCCCAGGCTGGAGTGCCATGCTGTGATCATAGCTCACTACAGCCTCCAGCTCCTGGGCTCAAGCAATATTCCCATCTCAGCCTCCCAAGTAACTGGGACAATAGGCACACGAGACTGCACCTGACTAATTTTTTTTTAATCTCTTATAGAGATGGGGTTGCCACCTGCTATGTTGCTGAGGCTGGTCTCAAACTCCTGGCCTTAAACAATCCTCCTGCCTTGGCCTCCCAATGTGCTTGGATTACAGGTGTGAGGCACTGCACCCAGCCCAAATAAACTTCTTATGTGTGGTTAAATAGTTCAACAGACTCTTGTGTTCTGAATTGGGAACTCATAGCAGTTGATGATCCTTCCTAAAATTGGTTCTCAACCTCCCTTTGTCTACAGGTGCACACAGGCTGGTGCTCTGTTGAGTTGTGCCACCTGAACACACCCAGGGGTGTGTGTGGCTATTCTTGTACCTCTTTCTTCTCCACTCAAGGTATCACATGGGGATGCAAGTGAGTGAGTAAGTGAGTGGGTGTGTGTAAGGGTATTAAATGGATTACTGTGAATCTATTCTAATTTATATTAAAAAACAAAGATAAACTCATGATAAATTTTAGGGTTTTTTTCCATTAGTAATGAATTACTTGCTACATACCTTACAACTCATCAAAATACATATGTGTGTCATAATATGTGATTTTTGAATTGATGTTTTACAAATTAGTCCCAAACCTCTGAGGAGAATTTTATTGTCTGTATAACTTTGGGGAAGAAGAAAATGCATGTAGCTTAGAGTACAAAATGGCAACACTATAGGAGAGGAACTCATGGAAACAATAATTGCAGTAACGCCTATGTGTCACTTGTAAGGTACTGCCTCTGAAGCCTCCCTCAATGATCAGTATGAATTGCAGAGTTGTGTGAATGCAAATATTAGACATCCGTTGGCCTAAAAATTCAATTTTTTATGGTTGAAACTAATTAGTTAATATTTTCTATCATTCATCTAAAATATACTTGGAAATGAGTTATAGGCACTTGCAAAAACTAGAAAAGCAACATAGTAGTGAATTGTTTGGTGTCTCTTCTAGTGTTGTCTTTCTCAGGACAAGTCAGCCAATCCATGAACCTGTCAGTCTTGGTTGCACCTTAGCCTGCGTTTGAACTTTGGGCAGTTTTCATATTTCTCTGGGTCCATAATAAGGAAGAATATACATGTGAAGATCTGTTGCTATCCTCCCTTTTATTGTATGTTTTAATTCAAGAGCAACACATTTAAACAGTACTGAAATTCCTAAAATTGGAAGCAATCTCCCCCTACTCTGGTAGGTTTACTTCCCTGAGGAAAAAAAGTACTATGAGGTATATGGCTTTAACCTGTGCCTGTGCAACTGAAATTACTAGGGGTGCTCCCAGGAACTGTGTAAAAATGCAGCTTCAACCCTGAGCTATTCATAAGTGTTCAAAGTTCCAGTGAGTTCTCAGGAAGAGTATTAGAACCCCATTATCTTTTCATTTGTGGCCATGGTTTAGTATTGTGTCAGTATTTCCTGTGGTTGTGGTTGACCATTTTTATTTCCAGGATTTTGCTGCTCCTTTGTCACTTAGGAGTCAGTTTCATTACTAGGTAACAGACATCAACACCAGGGAAAAAGGACCCCTGATTCTCCCTGTCGTCCGGAATAGACAACTCATCTGTTCTCAGGACACAGTCCTGTAAGGCCCAGCCTTTTGTTAACTATGAGGCAGCATCAGGGAAACATCTTGGGACTCCAGCTTCCAAAGCCACAAGTCACAGTGTGGCTGCATGTTGGGAACTCACTGTTGCTGTAAGGGCTTACTTACTACTAACAGAGAACAGAGTATAGATAGTAGTGTCTCTGGAGTCACACAGGCCTGGGCTCAAATCCTGGGTTTAATACCTACTGGGAACTCAAGTGACTTTAAGCAAGTACCTGAGCCCCCTGAGCCTGAGCTTTCTCTACTGTAGACATGTGATTTTTGTGTAGCCTATTGTGTGATTTGAATGAGATGTAAAAATGTGTGGTATGGTACCTGGCACATAGTTCACCACTGGAGAAAAATTTGTTAAATGAAGGGTTGGATAAATGACCCAACTAGCTATTTAAATTGGGTGTAGCCATTTGTGATAGAAGCATAATATATATCAACAAAATGAATTAAATGCCAACTTCATTTCTTCCCCAGAGTTGCAGAAAAACCAACTCTCGCTAGCTAACATAAAATAAATTTATTGATAGGACACTCACATTCTGAAATCTAATAGTAAAAACAACCAGATGACCACCTAGGACAACTCCAGGGACCTCAGAAGCAGAACACTACAGACCTTTTCTCTAGAACATCGACATCTTTGTTTCTCATCTTTAGTGATCTGCCATCAGATGGCTCGGTTCCAGCCAGGAAAGCAGGGCCACGCAGTACAAGCCTGGCTGTTGGAGGCCCGTCCTCTCTCTATGAGAGGCAATTCACAGGGTAGAGAGGATGCTAGGAGCTAATAAAATTATAAAGCTTTATTTAGGTGTAATTGACATACAATAAACTACACACATTTAAAGTGTAGAATGGATACATTTTGGCAAAAAGAAAGACACACACACACACACACACACACCCCCACACCCACCCACCCACCCACCCAACCCAGGAAACCATCACCATGATGAAGATAATGAATAGATCCATCATCCCTAAAAGTTTCTGTGTGGCCCTTTGTATTCCCTCCCTGTCAACCCTCCATTACCCCTCTTATCTGCTCCTGAGCATCCACTGATTTGCTTCTGTCACTACAGGTTGGTTTGCATTTTGTAGATTTTTACATAAATGGGATCATATAATAAGCATTCTTTCTTGTCTGAATTTTTTCATTCAGTGTAATTTTGAGATTCATTCATGTTGTAGAATATATCAGTACTTTGTTCCTTTTTGTGGATGAATAATATTGCATTGTATGCACATACCACAGTTTGTTTATCCATTCACTTTTTGATGGACATTTGGGTTGTTTCTAGTTTGAGGCTATTGCCAGTAAAGCTGCTGTAACATTCATGCACAAATGTGTTTTTTGTTTGTTTGTTTTTGTTTTTTGAGGTTTTCTTTGGCATATGTTTTCATTTCTCTTGGGTAAAAACCCTAAGAGTAGAATAACTAAATCATATTGTAGGTGTATGTTTAACTTTTTCACAAACTGCAAAACAGTTTTCCAAATTGGGTGTACCATTTGTACCATTTTGTATTCCCACCAGCAGTGTATGAGTTGCAATTTTTCCATATTGTCACCCACACTTGGTATATATACAGAATTTATTTTTTGTTTTTATCTAATCATTTTATTGCTTAGAAAATTAATATTGTTTATTAATTTAAAGAGGATTTTATTATTCCTTTGTTTCTCTAATCACCTGAGTTCACTTTAGGCTTCTTTTTTTTTTATTTCAGCATATTATGGGGGTACAAAAGTTTAGGTTACATATATCGGCTTGCCCCCCCCTTCAGAATTTATTTTAAAAACTCTGAAAACTCAATACTGAGAAGACCAACAATCCAATTTTTAAAAATTGGTAAAGATTTGAACAGATAATTCAGTAAAGAAGATATACTGATGACAAATAAGCACATGAAAATACATTCAACATCATTAGCCATCAGAGAAATGAAAATTAAAATCACAATGACATGCATATTCAAATGGCTAAAATGAAAGGGAGCTAATAATTTTACATTATTATAATGCCCATTTTATAGATGAGAAAACTGAGGTTCCAAGAGTTGTTACTTGACCAAGGCAGAATTTGAATTGGAACCTAGGTCTGCTTATCCTTTATGCTGGGCAAGCAACAGTCCTTTGAAAGAGGTTTCAAAAGTGAAAGTTGGAAACAGAAGAACTCATTATGTAGGAATATAATTTCCATTTCCTGTGTTGATGGGATAGGTTACCACCAATTGTAATTGATATTCTGAAATTTCTATGCAAGTTTTTGTGTCTATTTTGCCCAATGGGTAAAGTTTGTTTTTCCAACATCCAGCTTCATCTAGATGCCTCTTGAGGGAAGTAGTCAAAGTGTAGAAAACCCACCAAGGCTTCATTGGTCCAGCAAAGGTATAGATCTGTTTAACCATAATGATTAGGAATAGAAATGTTTTTTTTTTTTTTGGATCAGACAGATCTAAGTTTGAATCACAGCTCTACTATTTTCTATAGTATAGAAATATATCACTATGTGATCCTGGGAAAGTTACTAAACACTTTGAGCTTTAATTTCTTCATCTGCAAAATAGCAATAATGATACTGATCTCACAGGTTTTAAGGGGTTAGAGGGGCTGATGTATAGAGAGAGTTTACCACAATGTCCTGCACTTCATAATGTCTCAAAACACTGATGTTACTGTGTCACAAATAATAATACATAACCATACTAAGAATAGGTATATTAAGCTTTGCACTCACTACAAAGCTTAAAACATTAATTCATCACTGGTTGTTATCTTGTATCTCTCTGGGGACTTGCTCTCTCCTTTAGGGAATGCTAATCCAAGGACAGATGACAGCATTTAATTCTATAAGAATTATTAAGATGTAAGTGAAATATTTATCCTTTAGTTGTAAACATTAGAAATATTCTTTGAAGGGAATATCTATGGGTGCTGTTGAGACACAGCAGCTGATTATCCACATGGAGTTTGAGAGTTCAGTTATCAGATATGCAGGAATCATATGGCATAAAGAAATCAAAGTAAATGTAATAAAGGGCTCTATGGAGCACTGTTACTCTGCTAAGATAACTAAGCCCAGCTGCAGCTTTGCATGGCTTATAGACCTTATCAGGCACTCATACTTGGTACACTGCCTACATCCTTTACTTGCTCTAATGCCACCGGCACTTTTTCCAGGCCCCAGCTGAAATGCTACTTCAGCTGCCAATGATGCATTTTTCTCTGTCCTATTAGTTTTTTCTGAATTACAATCAATGTTTTTGGTCAGTATTTGGGGACTATAGTGAAGCTTTCTCCAAGCATTTGGATGTAAGATTATGGGGAGAGACAAGCCAGTTTCTCTACTGGATGCCTCCAGCAACTTTCTCTCAGATACTTCAGTAATGAACTGGCCCTGCAGAGAGAGCCAAAAGTTCTACTGGTTGGCACCAATGCTGATATGCAAACTTTTCAGAAGACTGGCACTGAGAATAGAATGTTTTTTGCACTGGCAAGGATGTGCCTTGTTTTCATACCAACTAGATCAGATGATCTGTCACCTCCCAGCTATGTATATAATAGATGGCAGGGCATTGGGGATCTTTCTCTAATAGCACAATTTAAATTATCTCCCACTGTGCGAGCTTAAACAGGACATTCCCAATTTAAGCCAGGAGATGGCGAACAACTAGGGAATTGCCTACATCCCGTTCCCTGAGCTCAAATGTGGACATGTCTTCTTTGTGTGCCATTGTGGTGTTTGACCCTATCTCTTTTGCAACAGAAAAATAATTGTTCTTTCATAATTTAACTTAAAAACAGGCATATAATACTTTACAGTGGAGATACCTAAATTTGAGTCCAAGGCCTGTAAGATATACCCGTAACCCATCCATTCATTCATTTTTTTTTAATTGTGGTAAAATACTCATAAAATTTATCGTCTTTACTATTTTTAAGGGGACAGTTCAGTAGTATTAAGTATATGCACATTTTTGTGCAACTGTTACCACTATCCATATTCAGAACTCTTTTCTTCTTGTAAAACTGAAACTCTTGTACCCACTAAACAATAACTTCCCATTCCCCTCTGCCCACAGACCCTAGAAACCACCGCTATAATTTCTGTCTGTATGAATTTGACTACTCTAGGTACCTGATGTTAGTAGAATCATACAGTATTTGTCTTTTTGTTCCATTTGTTCTTATGGTAACTGATAAAATCTAAAGTTAGCTAGTGGACTTTCTAGGACCCGTGGCAAGAAAACTTATTTTGAGAGTTGGATGAATCTTATTATTAATCTTGATGCCATTAAAAATTTGTATATCTGGCTTCCTTTCTTCTGATTCCATGTTCACAAAACAACCCTCTGATTATGGTATGGTTTCCTACAATATATACAATTAGTTGCCTCCCAAGCATCCATTCCATCCCGTTTACATAACACTATACACAAGGGGCCTTTAAAAAGTTCATGGAACGTGTGTATTATGAAAAACTACGTGTGGATTTCAACATTTTTTTTGCACCAAAATAAATTGACAGTAACTCGTTATAACATGTCTGAATAACATCTGGTTTGAGGCACTAAGAAGGATAAGATAGCAGTTTGAGAAGAGAACCTATCAGAGGAACATGAATTTGGCTAAAATTGAAGCAAGAACAAACACCAAATCTATAGTGAAGCTTGGGTGGAGGAATGGTGAAATCATTGATGTTTTATGAAAAGTTTATGGGGACAATGCCTCCCAAAATTAGCAGTTTACAAATAGATATCTCATTTTAAGAAGAAACAAGATAATGTTGAAGAAGAAGCCCACAGAGGCAGACCATCCACATCAATTTGCCAAAAAAAAAAAAAAAAAAATTGTTTATGCCCTAATTGAAAAGGACTGATGATTAACATCAGAAATAATAGCTAACACCATAGACATATCAACTTGTTCAGCTTACATAATTCTGGCTGACAAATTAAAGTTGAGCAAACTTTCCACTCAATGGGTGCCAAACCTATTGCATCCAGATCAGCTGCAGACAAGAGCAGAGCTTTCAATGGAAATTTTAAACAAATGGATTAAGATTCTGAAGCATTTCTTCAAAGAATTGTAACAGAAGATGAAACATGGCTTTACCAGTGTGATCTTGAAGACAAAGCACAATCAAAGTAAGGGCTACCCAGAGGTAGAGGTGGTCCAGTCAAAGCAAAAGCAAACCGGTAAAGAGCAAAGGTCAGGGCAATGGTTTTTTGGATGCTTAAGGTATTTTGCTTGTTAACTTTCTAAAAGGCCAAAGAACAATAACATCTGCTTATTATGAAAGTGTTTTGAGAAAGTCAGCCAAAGCATTAGCAGAAAAATGCCTGAGAAAGCTCTGGAAAGGACCAGAGAGTCCTTCTCCACCACCACAACACTTGTTGTTGCTCATTCCTCTCATCAAACAAGGGCAATTTTATGAGAGATTTGATGGGAAATCATTAGGCATCCACCTTGTAGTACTGATTTGGCTCCTTCTGACTTATTTTTTCCCTAATTTAAACAAATCTATAAAAGGGACCCATTTTTCTTCAATTAGTAATGTAAAAAAGACTGCACTGACATGGTTAAACTCCCAGGGCCCTCTAAGGCTGGACTAAATGGCTGGTGTCATGGCTTATAAACATGTCTTGAACTTGTTGGAGTTATGTTGAGAAATTTTTTTATTATTTTTCTTTTTAAATTCCATTTTCCATGAACATTTTGAAATTCCCTCATAGCATTGTATTGCAGTTTGTATGGTATTGTCATCCCTTAACTCCAGAGATTGGTCATAAGCCAATTTTCATAAACCCATACTCTTTGTCACAGTGATTAATTCACAGATGGACAGTGACCCAGCCCTAAACCAATACTCTGGCTATAGAGTTTGTGGGCAGATAATTTATCTACATTGGTCCAATCAAAGTGAAGTTTAGGACTTCAATGATTGGGCAGAAAGAAGACATCCTTCTTTTACTGATGTTCAATAAACAAAATGTATATCATCTAATTGCTGCTGATCATTATTTTGGAGTCATGAGAAGAAGTATTCCTAGGAAGGTATCAATATGATGGAAAATAGAGCCAATATATGGAAAGAAATTTAATCCTTGATGTTAGCTTTAAATTGCTGTATTAAGTCTTGCCTTAAGTTGTCCCTACCACAGACCTTTTGATTTACATGAGTCAATAAAGTCTCTTCATCATCTGACCAAATTTGAGTTAGGTTGTCTATTACTTTGATCATTCCACAGATCTGTATAAAGGGGCAGAAAACAATGGTTAAATGAGTTTTACTTATTCTGGTCCCTTTGATAATAATTTCTCATTGTGAAAAAAAGTCTCAGTATTCTCGTTTTACACATTAGTTTCTTTTGCTTGTTTACTGTGAGATATGGATTTATTCTCAGGATCCTGACAAAAGGCAGTTTCTGAGTTTGTCCTATTGGGAACCATGGTTTACTTTTAAAGGTAATGAATGTCATCCTGTGGAGGCATCTTGGGAGCAGACCTTAATGAGCTACTGCTCTGCCTTGAAGGTTCTCCCAGAATTTACATTTCCTTTTCTTCCCTTTGAATTTCTATAACCACTGGAAATTATTCTGAACATAAATAAATGCTCTAAAATAGCAGCCAGTGCAAGTTGCACTCTTGGCCATCTAGTCTCTGACACTTGGCCTCACAATCCTAGAAGTTTCCTCCGTAGGTGCTTTTACATTTTCTGGCTAGCAAGAGGTAGCTGAGTCTTCTTCCTTCAAAGGTCTGAGCTCTTTGCCAGTGGCCATAAAGTGAAATTATCTAGCACATGCCTAGCATACAGTGTGTTGATTCTGTTTGAGGGGCCCCTTTAGTTCTGTCATTGGCAACCTGGAGAAGTTTGGAAGATCTCAAGTTCAGTGAAGACTCAAATTTTTCCTGGTCTTGTTTAGCCACTCTTCGGACTTATCCAGAGGCCCTGGATAAGAACTTTCTGGTGGTGTAGTTGTGTGTTCCTTCTTCCTACTCCCCTTAAAGAAATCTATGTATCATTCCCCTTTCCTCTGCTGGCCCTGGGTAAAAATATATTATATGCAGAATACAAACAACATTAACAGTAGGGTTGTTCCTACATGGTGTGCTCATGAAGCATTTCTTCCTAAAGGGATTCAAAATGCAAAAACACCAAAAGCAAACAAAAGATTGCAATTATAGAGAAAAGCTGAGTGTTTATTGTTTTTAATTTTACCCTAGATGTTGTGGGCTCCTTGAGCGCAGGGAAAGTTGTAGATGAAATTATGTTCATCCATTCCTTGGGAAATGTTCATGGGTACACATTCCATCAATTGTGGCTAAATGCAGAGCTATTTACCCTGTCAGCAACAAGATGTACTTGGGATTCCAGTCCATAAACATTTAAATGCAGTCACTCTAAACCTGTTGTGGCCCTGACTTATATTTTCTCATTTTCAGTGACGGGACAATTTTTTTAACAAGGCATACTGTCTGTTGTGAGCTGGTTGAATGGAGTGCCCTAAAAATCTTTAATAAATTATGGGTGAATTTATGGGTTTTGCTCAGGGCCATGGTAGGTTGGCTGAGCTGAAATGAAATGAGACTTATTCATCCAGAATGTCCAGTGGGTCATAGGTATTAGGGAAAGGAGGTTCATGAGTGGAAGCTTTTTTTTAAAAAAAATTATATAGACTGCCTGTTCTACACAGACAACTGTCTCTAGAATTGAATAAAATTAGAGTGACATGTTGTCTAATTGGTCACTTAGGAAAATTTCCTCATTGTAACCCAATTTACCTTCTGCAAAATCATAGCAGTGAAAGAACTCTCAAAGTCAACCCCATACTTAAAATACAAAAGGATCAAAGCAATCCAAGATGGATGGGTCTTGCTTATCTGCCTGACACCTCTAAGAACCGACATTTTACAACTTTTGTTGTGGTTAGTATTTCCCAGGACTGTCTACTTCCTAAGCTCTCATTAGGAGGAGGAAATGATTGTACATGAAATGTCAGAGCTTCTGCTGAGCTTGGCCACTTCTAGAGATATCACTGGTTTTATCTATCCATTGTGACTCTCTGTACTTGTTTATAAATAAACCTTTTGTGAGCTGTGTTCATGAGAAAAATGTGAAGATTTGTTAGAGTTAGGTTCTAAACTAAAGAGCAGTCTTTTCTTAAATTGGGGCCAAAGTGTTAGCAGAAACAGTGGTGTTTGGAAATTATTGCTGACTAACTGGGATTCTTAATGGAAAGCTCATAAACCCTGAAGATTATGGATATTGAATATGTGGATTGAAGGGGAAAGAACTATTCCATCTCCTGCCAAAAGCAGTTACATGGACCAAATTCCTAATTAAATGTTGATGATGTGTGTTGTGCCTCTCCTTCCCTTGACGTGGAATTTCTCTTCCAGCTCTGTCTTTGGTGTGGTTGATTCCTAACATGAATGTAAGCTGTGCATCTTCCCTAAACTTGTGTGTTTGGTTTATGCTGCCTAAGCTGGGGAAGTAACTAATGTTTCTGAAGTAAAACAAGGACAATTTTATCAAAAAGAAAATAATTTTCTCCCCTTACATTCCTCTTGCAGAAGATCACTGAGATGCCTAGAATTTCTAGGTTGTTTGTGTACGAAAGGAGCTGCTGGCCGATAGTGCAAAGCACAAGGAAAGATAGTAAAGGAGAAAAGATAATGAGCCAACTTGTCTTTGTTGGCAAAAATAATATTGCTGCTTTGCTGCTTCCAAAGGTTTATGTGGGCCGGGAGCGGTGGCTCACGCCTGTAATCCTAGCCCTTTGGGAGGCTGAGGTGGGTGGATCGCTTGAGGTCAGGAGTTCGAGACCAGCCTGAGCAAGACCCCCATCTCTACTAAAAAAATAGAAATAAATTATCTGGACAACTAAAAATATATATTTAGCCGGGCATGGTGGTGCATGTCTGTAGTCCCAGCTACTGGGGAGGCTGAGGCAGTAGGATCGCTTAAGCCCAGGAGTTTGAGGTTGCTGTGAGCTAGGCTGACGCCGCGGCACTCACTCTAGTCCGGGCAACACAGTGAGACTCTGTCTCAAAAAAAAAAAAAAAAAGATTTATGTGATGTTTTCATTTACCTAGAAGCCCATGTGCTTTCCGGTGTTCCGTGAAGGTCCTTTCTGGTGAATTGCCTTTAAGGGCAACAAAAGAGCAATCTCCAATGCATGGGATGGAATTGTCTCTCTTTCGTATAGAATCAAGATATAAAATGAATCTGGACATTTTTCAGGGGGTGTCTTTACAATGGAAGCTGTTTTGTGCAAGTGTGCAGCATTGCATACTCCCAAGAATATATCACACAGGGAACTGTTTCCTCATAGAAGTGCTAGAAAAGTCATTTTCAAAGAAATGAGGATGCACCTGGCCCCTCCACCTGGAATGCCCTTCCCTTACTTGGCCACCTGTAAAATCCTAATTCTTTCAGGAAAACACAAGTGTCTCTGTCCTCTCTTTCCTGTGTACAATTGTCCTTCCTCTATACCCTTAGTATTTAACTCCTAGTTTGTTTATTTATTGCCTTTTATAACACCTTTCAAAGTTAAACAAAATCTGTTGACTTACTATATGTCAGGAATTGTGCTAAGTGCTTTAAAGGTAAACTCTTTATAACCACCCTAGTATTATCTCCATATTACAGATGAGGAAATTGGGCAGATATGAAAAATGATTAGTAGCTAGCATAGAGTGAAAATGTAAAACGAATTATTAGAAGTTAATTAATATTATGTGTTTATATATAGACCTCTATACGTCCCTTTGAGGTAAAAGCAGAGTCCTATTTGTCTCTGTAGTCCTAGCACTCATGGAACTCTTGGGGCCTAGGAGCTGGGAGCTGCTTAATAAATCTTGGTGAAAGGTGTGAGTGATTAACCAGTTGATTTGAATCTCCCTAAGAATTTAAAGTAGAGCAAAAGTGATTCAGGTTAGATAGAAAGCAGAGATTTATATATTTATAAAATATTTTTCTAATTATAAAAGTAATAGAAGTCCACTGGAGAATATTAGGACAATACAAAAGAATATATACTTTTCATAATTATCACTCAGAGATAATTTTCCTTTTAGTCTTTTCTATATACATTTTTACTCTGAGATCATAATATATACATGCTGCTTTTATTTTGCTTTTGTGCTATTTCAACATCATAAATATTCTCCCATGTCATCAAAAACTTTTTGTAAACTTTACTTCTAATTGGTGTATAGGGTAAATATGTTTATTATATAAATTTACTTATCCATTCCCTCTATGTTGAACGTTTAAGATGATTATAATTTTTCACAATGATAAATAACACTGTGATGAACATCGTTGGGCATATATAAGTCTTTGTGTACATCTTTAATAATTTTTCTTGGCATAGGAATTCCTAGAAATGGAATTAGTGGTCAATGTGTATCAATGTTTTTAGACTCTTGATACATGTCAGCTTGCACCCAAGAGAGGTTATACCAGTTCACACACAGTAGCTGAGTGTAACAGAGGTAAACGTCTGAAAAGGGGCAAAATGTATTACAAGTTGTGTCCCACCCTTTTTTGGAATTGTTCCTGCCTAAGGACAATAATCAAAGGGGGAGAAGAATATCCTTTGTTCTTTGTTTTCCAGTATCTTAAACCACAGGAGATAGCTCAACAGTGTTGTCTGGAGGTTGCAAGGTCATCTTCACCCGAGATAAGGTTGACCAAAACACCAACTACAGTTAAACAACAATAGCGCAAAGCCATGACATGTGAGACTGGTCACATAGACCCAAACCCAGCCTCTATCCCCCCTTTAAAAAGCCCAGTATTTCTGCTTAATGGGGGATGGTGGTTTTTTGAGACACTAGTCTGCTGCTCTCCTCATTTCCCAGCAAATTAATAAATTTCTTTTTCGTTTTCCTCAAACCATTTGTCCTCATTCTTCCCTATCACTGATTCGGCCTCAGGGACAATTACTGAACTTTTGGTAGCATGAGTATACTTGCCAATATTATTATTACTCTTTATATCATTACTAATTTGATTGATTGAAAAAGACATTGAGCCAGACTCAAAAGGCCACACACTCCAGCCTGAGTAATATAGTGAGACTCCATCTTTAAAAAAAATTTTTAAAAATTATCCAGGCATTGTGGTGCCTGTAGTTCCAACTATTAGGGAGACTGAGGTGGGAGGATCCCTTAAGCCCAGGAGTTGGAGGCTGCATGAGCCATGATAGCCACTGCATTCTAGCCTGGTAACAGAGCAAGACCACGTCTCTTAAAAAGTGCTACATACCATATGATTCCATTTATATGACATTTTGGAAAAGGAAAAACGGTAGGGGAAAAAAAATTGGATGGGCGGGGTCTGGGCATGTGGGAATTAACCCCAAAGGAGTCCAAGGGAACATTTTGTGGGTGATGGAAATGTTCTGTATCTTGATTTTGATGGTAGATTCATGAGTGTATATATTTGTCAAAACTCACTGAACTCACTTGAAGAGTGAATTTTACTATATATAAATTATACCTTAATCAACCTGATTTTTAAAAAATGGCATTACATTGTGGTTTTAAGTCATGTTTCTTTTGCTTTCCAGTGAAATTGAACAGCTTTATATTTTATTGACCATTGATATTTTTTCTTTGGAGAATTGTCTTTTTGTCCCATTGTATACTTGTCTAGTGAGTCTGCAAATTTTCTTATTAATTTGGGTTGATCTTTTAATATTGTCTATCATACTGAACAAACATATTTTTCTAAATTTCTTTTAGTGAATATTTTATATATTGATCTAGCTGAATTTATTGGCATTTACTTTAAGGGTTTATTTAATTTTTTAAGGTGATCTAGGTTGCTAGATGATAGCAACCTTTGAAACACTGAGTTTATTGAAATGTTTCAGTAAATTCTACTTCATTTTTTCTTGGGAATCTACCAGATATGGTCTGGGTAGACGTTATAGATTAAAAAAAAAGAAAACAATCTCTCTGTGCATGAGTGTAGTTGTCGACCTTCCTGAAAGATGCTCACTGGGTGTATCCTCTCATCTTGTTCTTACACCACCGGGCTGAGTGGGCAAGCCCATCCCTATGGCCTAACAGGCACCATTCTTCTCCCACAGTGGCAGCAGCAACAACAGTTTAAGCACAGTGCCCTGCAAAGTGATTTATATTAATAAAAATGGAATACAACTTTGGTCAATGGAAGACCTCATTTAATATTTCCCTCTGCTGTCCAGTTTTTAGAAGTTCTGTTTTGTCTTGGTTTGCAACATGTAGGACTGAGGAGAAAAAATATTGCTTCACTTGTACATTTCAATAAATATTTGTTGAGTGCTAACCGTGTGCCTGGTGCTTTCTCGGTGCTAGACACACAATGGTGAACAAGATAGACTTAGTTCCTGCCCTCATCAAACTTACAGGCTAATTATGCTGATAGACAATGAGTATCAAACAATGGCACAAAATAATTGGAAGTTATGATAGGTGCTGGGGAAGAACAAAGATATTGTCTACTTATCACAAGTGGGGATGTGAGGGGTGACAGGTCTCCCTCCCTTCTCCCTCCAGTCTGAGAAGTTTTATTAGGCGTCAGGCTTCCAGTGAACTTTGACTTCCAGGGGGCCTTTAGCAAAAGAAAAAAGCCTGCAAACCAGTGCCCTATAGGATTTTACATAAATTCAAGAGCTGAGTGAGCTTGGGCAAGGCCAAGTTTCCTCATCTATAAAACAGATAATGTTATCCATCCTAGAGGTCGCTGTGAGAATTAGCAAAAACGAATGGCAGAAGACCTACTGGCCAGAGACTCTGGAGGCTCCAACACTTATTAGCTGCTGCTATCTCAAGTAATTTATTTATTCTCTTGGTGCCTCAGCTTCCTCATGTAGAAAATGGGGATAATAGTAATGTCTGCTTTTTAGAGTTAGTTTGAGAATTAAATGAGAGAGAGAGAGAGAGAGTGTGTGTGTGTGTGTGTGTGTGTATCTTTTAAAATAGTGCTTGGTTCATAATAAGATTTCAATTAAGGCTAGCTTCTATCACTGTCATTGTATTATCATCATTGCTGTCATTGTCATCGTCATCATCATTATAATCATTGGGTACAGGTCCTAATATATCATGGGCAAATCCTCTCATGTACTGTAATCATGTAATCAGATTACCCTGGAACAAATAGAACCCTGGCCCTGGGAATATGAGGAATAGGTATGTGACATAAAGAGAAATATGAGAAGCACGGTGGCTATAGACTTTCTGTTGAAAAGGGGTCAGGGATTTCATCTCAGTTCCAACTTCATTTCATTCTACTGCTTTGCTGGGGAGAATGACCTTGAAGGAGGGAAAACTGTCCTCTGAGTAGATAGAACAGCCTTGGCTACAGCCCAACAGCACCCCCAAGCACAGAGGAGAGCCCTCTGATGTCTCTTGAATGATTTAGCTTTATTGCCTATTGTCTCTCTTTCCAAATTGCCTTCAGGATGAATGTCCCAGGCAGAACCCATAGAGAGGACACCAGCTTCCCAAGTACCTCATGAAATGTGGATTCTCTTTCCCTTTATGAAACATCCTTCAAATTGACCATTGATGGAGGCTGTATTTTGCACCTTCTGAAGAGGAAATTACATTGCATTAGAAGTTCTGTACTCTGGCTTAGCCAGTGAATTAGATGAGGGATACAGGCTGGGGTGCTTTCCTACTGGGCATAATACCCAATTTATTTTCATTTACAGTAATTTCTCTACATCACTGACTGCATGAGGCATTAAACTGTTAAATGCAAGCAATTCCCAATTGCTTGACACAAATAGAAATGTTTAATGAAAAATAATAAAAAGGAGCCTATAGATGAAACCAATATGCAAAATTCTGAGAGTGTATTAATCAACCTTTCCCATTGCATAGGGTCCAACAAACTTTCCTTCCTTCCTTTCCTTCCTTCCTTCCGTCCTCCCTCCCTCCCTTTCTCCATCCCTCCCTCCCTCCCTTCCTTCTATGCAAGTTTTCCTTGAAAAGACAAAGCAAATGCATTTAAATGGAACAAAATAGTGTAGCATTGGTAATAAAACTAATAAAATGCATGGATATGAAAGCCTTTATCTGGAGGATTACACAAAGAAACAAACAAAACCCCACCTCCCTTTGGCTCTAGTGACGGAGCAGTTTGGCTGCTGGTATGAAAGGGGATTTTAATTTATGCATCTCAATTATTAATATATCTACCTAATGTCTTCCTGGTCTCATTGACCTGTTAGTAGAGGAGTCAACTTAGGAAAAAGAAAGATGGCTCTTTCTCATTAACACTTCCTTCCAGAGCATCTAATTTTGGGGGCTTATCTCCAGTAGGAGTAGAATCATAACACCTCTATCAAAATTGATGAATCTTTCCCCCTAAAAGTTTTATTCCCACCCACTAACTTCATAGTATGTTGCATAAAAAGAGGTTTGTTGTTGAGGGAGACCCAGATTGAAATCTAGGTTCTGCTCTGTAGTATGACTGGACAAAATTACTGTAACTTGTCTGATCCTCAAATTCCTTATCTACAAAATGGGCAACAAATACCAGTTTTCCATGATTATTTCCAACATCCTGGTAGTAAATGCTCAAGTATATAAAAATATATGTAGAAAAGAGACTGGAAGGAAAAACAGCAGAATGTCAACAATAGCTGTTTATTTTTCCTCTTTTTCTGTTCTGTACTTTCAGCTCTCTATTACTATAACAGGCAAGCATTATCTTCAATGGGAAAATTATGATTTACAAAAACACATTGTTTCTTTGTTCAAGCTCACATAGACTAAAATGATAGCTACTGAATTTCCTTTTCCTTTTCCTTTGCCTCATACAATCTACCCTTCCCCCTCTCTGTTTTGAAAGAAAAGAAGATATGGGCTGTATTAGTTTCCAATTGTTGCTGCATCAAATTACCAGAAATTCAGTGGCTTAAAACAACACAGATATATTCTCTTACAGTTCCATAGGGACAGAAGTTTGAAATGAATCTTACAGGGCAAAAATCAGGTGTGGATAGCCCTGGTTCTTTCTGGAGACCTTGAAGGGAGAATGTTTCATTGTCTTTTTCAGCTTTGAGTGGCTGCCTGTGTTCCTTGGCTTGTAGCTCTTCCTTCCACCTTCAATGCACATCATTCCAGTTTTTGCTTCAGTCATCACATAGCCTTCGCCCCTTATGAGGACCCTTGTAATTACATCAGACACATCCAAATATCAAGCATAATCTTCCCATTTTAATATCCTGCAAAGTCTATTTAACACCTGCAAAGTCCATTTTACCACATTAAGGTAATACATGGAGATTTGGGGGGTGGGCATCATTTAGCCTATGACATGGGGCTTATATAAGAAGCAAAGGATTAAAAACTGGGCAAGGAAAAGCAGCAACAAAGTTCCTGATAATGTGAAATAACAAACCAAGTGCTTATATATAGAATATCTGTCAGACATCTTATAGATTGTAACTATACTGGACCAACTGCACTGTCAGGGAATATAAGGCATTGAGGTCTGGTGTGAATGCAGAAGCTGGTGTGTTCTATTAAAAAAACAAAATCAGTATATACAACAATGAAAAACTATTAAATCCTTTCTCTCAAAATCTCTAAAAGGCCAGAAATTCTGTCTAAAATTATTATTATTATTATTATTATTTCTTTGAAATGTCAATTCTTACTGTTAAAAGGCACCAGAAAGACTCATGTCAGGGACTGCTCCATGATTCAAAAGCAGGCTATTTTCTCTAGCTTGGTACTAAGATGTGCCAAGAATGATTTTTTTAAGATGGAAAAAGGTTCAAATTATTATTTTTTGTTGCAAAAATGCCACAGGTTATTCAAGTAACATCAGGAATGGATATAATCAGATCTCATCTATTATTAATGAGGTTCTGCCTTAATGTGATCATTATAGGTATGTGCCTTACACCTAGAAGCTATCATCTAACATAATAACAACCTGAAATAATGAGTTGCCAGCATGATTTTTCTTTTGTGAAGGGTTATACCTATAGGGTTCCTTTTCCCTTTTCTTATAACAACAACAACAATAATAAACCGTAACATTTTAGACAGAGACAGGTGTAAGCTTTATTTGTAATATAACAGTTACTGCTTAACATCTTTATATAATAGTTAAGATTTGCTACAGAGCCAGCACAAAAATGTTTTGAAAACCATATTATTACTGCTCATAATGATGATCCCAGAGCTAGAAAAACTCATGACTTTCTATAACATCTGCTCTGTGTGTGTGTGTGTGAGAGAGACAGAGACAGAGACACAGAGAGGGTTCCAAGATGATTATACTTATAGTTTGATTTACTAAGAAATTAAAATGTATTTTTCTCATATACAAGCTTTTTAACCTTAATCCCTTTCCATCTCTAAGGCATAGGTTCATAAAAGACATAAATTAAGCCTTTGTGAACAGAGGCAGAGAGACACCACATCCCGAACAATTTAGCTTCCAATAGCATCTGTTTCAGCAGGTTATTACGAATAGTTGTGCTGAGGCTTGCTCACAAAATCCTATTTAATCCTTAATGCAGTTAAATTCTACAGGGTACAGTTACCTGGAGATCAGATTAGGTAAATTTTAGCATCAGGAATGAGAATGGATGCAGAAATGAGGGCATGATACCCAAGTGTCCAAGCACCTGACAGCAGCAAAATCAGTGGAAAGAAGCTCAAAGTTGGCCAATTACACCTTTCACCCCTCACAGGGTTATTCCACTATTCTGCCGCTCCCTCTGTTCCTTGCTAGACTCCACTTGCTCATCATCTACTCACTCTCAGCTCTGCAGTATGTCTTCTGCTCTACTGGCCTGGTTTTGGGGCTCCAGTGATCTCTTCAAATTATTCCTCAGGCTTGATCTCTTTGTAGCATTTAGTGTTGTTGGCCTGTTGTTGCTTCCAGGGCTCTCCTCTCCTCTGCTCCTTCAGCACGAGGCTGTCCTGGTTCTTCCCTAGCTCTTCTTAACACTTTGCTGTGCTGGCTTCTGTGCCCTGTTTACCCCCAAAACATTATCATTTCCAAGGCTCCTTTTCTTATCCAGCTTCCATGATCAGATAACTTTATTGATAACTACCAAATTCATATCTCTAGCCCTGTCCCTGCTAATGAGATTCAAATGTGAATTTTCCACCACTCACTGGATGGCTCCATACGGATGTTCCAACAGCATCTCAAACTGGACCATTTCTGTTTTGCTCATCCGCTTCTCTGCTTTCTCCATCTTCTGTCCTCACCTCTCCTTACTGACACTCTTGGTTAAAGACCTCCTCTTCCACTGACTCCTTCAGCTGGAAACATCTTTGTTTTCCTCTTCAGTTCCTCGGTTCTGTGCTTTCTTGTTTGACCATGTGACACATCTCTCCCCTTATTGCTTTCCTGCTGTCTTTGCCTGGACATGTAACCTCTTTCTCTGCCTCCAAACCAGCCTTTGTTCTGCCGCTAGAACTAATTTCTTAAAACACTAGTGGACACATGATATTGCTAGTAGTACTACTTCACATAGTAGCTGCTCAACAAATGTTACTTCATCACTTCCTTAGCTTCAGTGACTTTATCTGGTAAATTGAAGGGTTTAGGCTAGATAGTTCTAAAATCCAGCCTTGGTCTGATATTTTAGATGTATCTTAAAAATAAAGAGTATTCATTTGACTTCTGCCTGAAAATATTATCACTAATGAATATGGGTCCAGGCATAAAGAGCTAAAATCAGTGATGCTCATAAAATAGACTCTGTTTGAGAGTTAGGACTTCAGGCCATGTTCTATAGGGTGGACCATTTGAAATACCTTCTTCTTATCTATAAAATAAGGAGGTTGAAATAGTGAGCTCTAGGATCCATTCTGCTTCCAAAAAGTCTATGTCTTCTTGGAACCTCTTTTATATGCTGAGTTGGTGTTTTAAAATGATTTATCACAAAGAATTACTTTTGTGTGTGTGTGTTCTTTATGTTTCTTCTTTGAGGTGACCATGAATAGGCATCTCTTAGATCTCTAACAGCAGGGAGTGTAATTGTCTGGGGCCTGGCTGCTGGTCTGCAAGATCTATCCCTGCATTTTCAATGCCATGCTTCCCAAAGGCTGCTGCCAGTCAGTAACTGAGCGTGGCAGGGATATAAGGCGGGTCCATTCTGGGAGACGCAGGACTCCGCTGATGGGTGCATTTGGGTCAAGAACTCCCAGTCAACCATGCTAAACTTTTCTTAAAACTGAACTGCAGTCTCCAGTGATTCTGCCCAATCTTCCTTCCTTCTCTTTCTCTTTCACTCAGGTCTCAGCCTCCCCTGGCTCTGTCCTCATTTTCTCTCATAGAGATTTCTCTTAATAAAATTCTCCATGTCTTGAGGACTGTTTCTGGGATAATGCAGACTAATGCACAGTCTGTATTTGTGTCATAAAAGTTCATCTTTATCCACAGAAGTTGTAAATTGTGGTTTTAGCATTGCTATGGTTTGGATGTGTCCACTCCAAAATTCAGGTGTTAAAACTTAAAGGCCAATGTGATGTTATTAAAAGGTGGGGCCTTTAAGAGGTAATTAGGCCAGGAGGACTTCTTTCTTGTGAATAGGATTAAGGCCTTTATAAAAGAAGTTTTATGTAGTGTTCAGCTGTCTTGCCCTTCTACCTTCTGCCGGATGAAGATGTGGTGTTCCTCCCCTCTGGAAGCTGCAGTATTCAAAACACCATCTTGGAAGCAGAGACTAGACCCTCATAGACAACAAAACTGCTGGTGCCTGGATCTTTGACTTCCCAGCCTCCAGAACTGTAAGAAATAAATTTCTGTTCTTTATAAATTACCTGGTCTCAGATATTTTGTTTTGGTAGTACAGATGGACTAACACAAGCATCATCTGTGCATCTGCAACCAGCCCTGCAGATTCTCTTTTCAAACCAAAGACATCCATCCATTCACATTTTCTTTAAAAAATTTTTCCCTGTTACAAAAAAATACATGATTTGTGGAAAACATACATATATGAAAATAAAAAATTAAAATTACCCACAATCCCTGAACCCTCATATAATCATTATTTTCAGGTCTTTTCTACAATAAACAATCAATTCTTACATAACAACAAAAGTTGATATATATAATGATTTAGGGTAGGAGTTAGTAAACTTTTCCTGAAAAGATTAGTATGTTTAACTTTATTGGACATGTAGACTGTGTTGTAACTTTTCAACTCTGCCCTGGTAGAGGGAAAGCCGCCATAACCAGCACATAGAGGTGAGCCTGTGTTCTAATAAAACCTTATTTAAAAAACAGATGGTGGGCTTTATTTGGTCTTGGTGCCATAGTTTACCGACCCATGATTTAGTAAAAGAAAAGATCTTGTTAAAAGACCTACTCTGTGGCTGAATGGGAATTTTCAGACTTTATTTAAAATGGTCCAGTGGGACCTTGGGCTAGTGACAGGGTTTTTTAGCCTCACTTTCCAGATCTGTAAAATAGATATAACACATAATAGTATTTACCCTATAAGATGATTATTATGGAAAGGGCTCATAAATGAATGCAATTGTATTGCCCTTTGGAAACTTTTTATGGTAATCTTTATCATTTTCAAATTCTCTCATTGGCCAGGAAGCATAGTCTGTTTTAGCTACACAGAATAGCACATGAGGCAGGACACTGCAGTGCTAAGCAGAGTAGCCTCTGAAATAAGATTGCCTGGATTCTTCCCGACTTTGCCACCTCCTTGCTTTGTGACCTTGAGTAAGTTACTTATTCTTCTTGTGCTTCCTTTTTCTCATGTGTCAAGTGGGGTAATAGTTCTTATATCAGAAGATTAGCAAGAGAATTAAGGGATATAATTTATGTAGGTCCTTTAGAACTGCACTGTTCAATGTGGAAGCCACTGGAGACATGTGGCTACTACGCACTTGAAATGTGGCTAGTTCCAGCTGAGATGTGCTGTATGTGTAAATGACACATCAGATGTAAACAACCCAGTAGAAAAAAGTATGTAACATACCCCATTAATAATTTTTTATTGATTAAATGTCAAAAAGATAATGTTTTGAATAGACTGTGTTAAATAAAATGTGGTATTGAAATTAAAAAAAAAAATGACCCAGTGGAGTCTGTAGAAGTTAGCTCAGGGTCTTTTGCAAAGTGGTAGCTGGAACAGGGAACTTAGCAGTTCCATGGCAAGAGTGGCTTGCTTACCTCTGCTGATGGATCCCATGCCACAGGGGACAGGCCCTAGGAGGTGTTAGAAGCTCATGTTTGTATAGAACTTTTCCCTGAAAAACTAGCTGTGACTTAAAGTGAGAAGGAGAATGACTAAGCTGACAGCTACATTGTGGTCTTTTTGCTGTTGTCAGGCATGAATTAAGTAGGTTGCAAACCCTTCCTAATGTGCTATTCCCATTTAATTTTGTGGCTGCATAAACTTTCATAGCAAATAATGAGTTGGGGCTGCAGCCCAAATGTTATGGACTCCTTATGTATCTGGAGAGCCTGCGGAGTGAGGCTGTGCATTCTAATGGCCTGTTTAACCAGGCACTGGCTGGGCTGAGCAAGCTTGTTTTGGCTTGAAGAGGGATTCTGCAGAATGTGAACGGAACCCACCAGAGAGCTCCTTGGCCTCACTGCCGCCTTTCCCTCTCCATGGAAGCATTTTTCCCCAAGACTTGACAGCTGTTCCTCCTAGGTCAGAGTGAATTTGTCCCTTAGCTAGAATTCTGACTGTGTCTGTCTTGATTTGAGTGTTGAAGGATAAATTCTTACCTAGGAGTCCTGTTTTCAACATCCACACTTGATACTTCTATTTGTCCACGGAAATGAACATTGACTACCTATTCTCTGGCCCATCTGCTGGGATGGCACCATGCCTGATTCCTGGCAGGGCAGGAATACTCCAAAGGGCTGGAGTTTTAGTGCACTGTATTTGGAGGGACACCTATAAGGGGAGGGGAAGAGAAGGGAAAAGAGAGGCAGAAAGCTGCTTTTTCTTGCATTGCTTTCATTTCAAGCTCCTGGCCCTTTCTATCAGCAGTCACTGCTTTACCCTTGGCTGTGGTTTGGACATGGTTTGTCCGTCCCCACAGAATCTCATGTTGAAATTTGATCCCAATGTTGGAGGTAGGGCCTAACAGGAGGTGTTTGGGTTGTGGGGGCAGATCCCCCATCAACAAATTAATGTCCTGGAGTGGTGGTGGTGAGTGAATTCTCACTTTATTAGTTCTGGTGAGAGCTGGTTGTTAAAAAGAATCTGGCACCACCTTTTCCTCTCTCTTGCTTCCCCTCTTGCTGTGTGATCTCTGCACAGACCAGCTCCCCTTCACCTTCCTCCTTGAGTAGAAGCAGCTTGAGGTCCTCACCAGAGGCAAATGCCCAATCTTGAACTTTCAGCCATCAGAACTGTGAGACAAATAAACCCCTTTTTCTTTATAAAATTACTCAACCTCAGGTATTCCTTTATGGTAACACAAAACACGCTAAGACTCCCCTCTAGAACTATAATAGAAGTCATGCCCTTTAGAAAGCCTGGGCATCAGAATTGCATATGTGTGGAGGGAATGATGAATGTTGGAATCTGGCCTTCATCTCTCCCCAACCACAAACATCTAGAGGAGTCAGCACTCAAGATAAAACAGAGTGCAGTAGAAAAAGTAGATTACAAAATGGGGATGCGTAGTGTTACACTACTAATGTAAAAAATGTGTGCGTGTGTGTGTGTGTGTGTGTGTGTGTGTGTGTATTTCTTGAGGTGGGTGATGGAATTATAGGTGCTTTTTATTTTTCATTTCTTTTTTATTATCTGCTTTTACATTTTTCTACAACAGATATATGAATGATAACAAAAAAGCAAAACAAGATATAAATAGCCACATAATATTAGGTATAAGAAAAGACTTCACTGAAAGACCTTACCTCTGGCTGAGGAAAAATTTATAAAATGTCAGTCAATCGGTACTGGCCACGTTCAACCTGGGACTTCAAGAGAGGAAAGAAAGGACCTGGAAGCAGAGGAGATAGTGCAGCAGCTGGAGCAGAGGCCTGGGAAACATCAGCTTTCAGAACTGGTGGAGGGGAATGGAGCAGACTAGACCTTTTTAGGAAACTCAACAGTGTCTGTGTCACTTTTTCCAAGAAGCCTTCAATTGTCCCCAACTACCCCTATCCCCAGCCTTCCTTGAAGAGTTGGTTGCTCCCTTTTCTGACTCCACAGAAACCTTTTGCAGGCTGCTACCAGAGTAGTTTTCCCACTGCAGATGGGATTCATTGGTACATTCCAGTGCCTCTCTCTAGAAGGTCTGTGGGCTCTTGTATGAAAGAAATCATCTCTCCAGTGCTTAGAAGAGGACCTGATTGATGGTGGATGCTCAGAATCTCTCCATTCCTCCAGCCAGAAAACAATTATTTTTTTACTGCCTTATTTTATTTTTTATTTTGTGGTAAAATATACATAACATAAAATTTACCATTTGAATAATTTTTAAGTGTATAGTTTAGTAGCACTAAGCACATTCACATTGTTGTGCAAACACGATCACCCTCCATCACATATTTTTTCCATCTTCCCAAACTGAAACTCCATACCCATTAAGCAATAGCTCTCCACGCCTCCCTCCCCCAACCTGTAGCAACCACCATTTTACTTTTTGTCTCTATGAATTTGCTTATTCTAGGTAATTCATATAAATGGAATTATAAAATATTTGTCCATTTATGATTCGCTTATTTCACTGAGTATAATGTCCTCAAGGTTCATCTCTGTTGTAGCATGTGTCAGAATTTCCTTCCTTTTTAAGGCTGAAGACTGTTTTAGTTTGTGTATATACCGCATTTTGTTCATCTGTTCGTCTGTCAGTGGACACTTGGGTGGCTTCCACATTTTGGCTATTGTGAATAATGCTGCCATGAATGTGGGTGTACAAATATCTGTTTGAGTCCTTCTGTCAATTCTTTTGGGTATATACCCAGAAGTAGAATTGCTCAGAAAACTACTTTTTTTTTTTTTTTTTTTTTGAGACAGAGTCTCACTCTGTTGCCTGGGCTAGAGTGAGTGCCGTGGCGTCAGCCTACCTCACAGCAACCTCAAACTCCTGGGCTTAAGCGATCCTACTGCCTCAGCCTCCCGAGTAGCTGGGACTACAGACATGCGCCACCATGCCCGGCTAATTTTTTGTATATATATTTTTAGTTGTCCAGATAATTTATTTCTATTTTTAGTAGAGACGGGGTCTCACTCTTGCTCAGGCTGGTCGCAAAGTCCTGACCTCGAGCGATCCACCCACCTCAGCCTCCTAGAGTGCTAGGATTACAGGCGTGAGCCACCTCACCCAGCCAGAAAACTACTTTTTAAGTATGGTTGTCACTTGGTGTAAAGTGGAATCAAATTGAAAAGGGGGCCCATAGCTGTAGGAATTAAAGTCCAAGTATAGTTGGAAAACTATGCACCACAGGTTTACCTACTGAATCAGAATCTTTCTGGAGGCTGGGCTAGGAATCTGTATTTTTAATAAGTACCCCCAGGCAATTCTGATGACAAGCTAGGTTTGGGGGCCACAGATTTTCAAGGCCTCTTCCCACTCTACAGTTGAATAAAACTCTGTTACCCCTTCTAGCCACAGGGCATCTATGAAATCCCTGCATGTTTTCCTTGCAGATTAAAAATAGAATTTCAAGGGTGGCTTACTGTCTAATTTTCACAAAAGGAGTCAGAATCATAAACCAAATTGTACCTACTAACAGGTTATTTCTGTCCACGAGGGAAAGCGAAAGTCCCGAAACCATAGTTTAGGCACTTTGTTATAGTACTATCTTTACCTTGCAACTTTTTGTTGATTTTATTGGTCTTCAACACAGATCTATAGTAATACTACCTACTGTTCATTGTGCCAAACAGTGTTCCTGGCACATTTTTGGAAATATTTTATCTAATTTTTCCCCAAATCTTAAAAGGCAGGTATTCACCCTCCATTTTACAAATAAGGAAACTAAGGTACCAAGGACTTAAGTATTTTGCCTGAAGTCAATGGTAATATACACCTCTGTTTGTACGTATGCAATAGCATGTCAGACATTTAGAATCCAAAGAAAATCCAATCTAATGCCCTCATTTTCCAGATTCATAGAGACCAAGAGGTGAAGTATCTAGTAGAGGATCCACAGTGGATGGCAGAGGATCAGGGCAATCCATGTGCCCTGACTCCACTCTAATGTTCGTGTAGAGACTCACACCCTTGAAATTCCTTAGTGTTTCCTCCCAACTGGGCTGTGAGCTTTACACAGATGGGGCTTCATCCTACACCTCAGAATCTCATTTTGCCTAGGATGGGGCTAGGCGCATAATGCAGGGTGGTGGCTGAGTAAGTAGGGGGGGGAGTGCAGCTGAGAGGAAGAAACACCTGACATGCAGAATGACCCCCTTCAAACAGCATAATTTGAATCTACGAATGCAAGTGGGAAGAGTTGTTCTTATTAATTATCTGTGCAGTGAGAAAATATACTGGAATTTAGAACCTGAAAGACTTGAATTTTAATCCAATTTCACTGTTTACTACTTTGAGACTGTGAGCAAATTATTAAACTCTTAGCTCCAGTTTCCTTATCTGTAAAATGGAGAGATTAATACTTACTTCAAAGGTTTATTAGAAATAGAAAATAAAAGCAGCCTGCACAGAGCCAGAGTAAATATTAGATCTTTTCCAGCTAGGCAGAGTAAATATTAGATATTTCCAACCTCCCTCCAGGGAGAAAGCACACCAATGTCAAGGAGAAGGCTGGCTCACCAATTGAAGGGGGCTGCATAGCCAATGCAACTGGGGCTACTGGAGGTTGAACTTAGAGTTAAACTTTTGGCCCAGAAAATATGTCTATTTGTATCAAATCAAGAAGAGAGTCCAGTTGTATATGCATGTTGATAGCAGCATTATTCACAATAGCCAAGATGTGAAAGGAACTCGAATGTCTATTGATGGATAAATTGATAAAAAAATGTAGAATATACATACAATGGAATACTATGTAGCCTGAAGAAGGAAATTATGGACCTGGCATGGTGACTCATGCCTGTAATCCTAGCATTTTGGGAAGTCAAGGCAGGAGGATTGCTTGAGGCCAGAGGTTTGAGACCAGCCTGGGCAATAATGAGACCCAGTCTCTATAAAAAATAAATTACCTGGCCATGGTGGTGTGTGCCCGTAGTCTCAGCTACTTGGGAGGCTGAGGCAAGAGGAGCACTTGAGCCCAGGAGTTTGAGGTTGCTGTGAGCTGTGATGATGCCACTGAACTCTAGCCCAGGCAACAGAGTGAGACCCTCTGTTGAGGGTCATTATTGAAAAAATAAAGTTAAAAACAAAAAAAAAAGGAAATTCTGACATATGGTACAACATGGTTAAACCTTGAGGACTTTTTGCCAAGTGAAATAAGCTAGTCACAAAAAGACAAAAACAGTATGATTCCACTTGTATGAGGTACCTAGAGTAGCCAAACTCACAGAAACAGAAAGTTGAATTATGGTTGCTAGGAGCTAGGAGGAAAGAGAATTCAGAGTTGTTTAATGAGTATAGAGTTTGAGTTTTGCACAGTGAAAAAGTTCTGGAGATTGGTTGCACAACACAATGTGAATGTACTTAATGCCACAGAACTGTACACTTAAAAATGTATAGATGGTAAACTTTATGTTGTATGTATTTTACCACAATTTAGGAAAAAAAAAAAGTACAGTGTTACTGCCCAACTGGGTTATATTGCCTACTACTCAAAAAGAAGCTAATACACTGAGACAGCAGAGATTGCGGCAGAGTTTAATACTGTACGGCACCAAGCCAGGAAATGGAGAAATTTCTCAAATCTGTGTCCCCAAGAATTTTGGGGCTAAGGTTATCAAAGGTAGATTGGTGGACAAATGGTTAGGAATTGGGCCTGCTGATTGACTGGGATGAACTCAGGATTGGGAAGCAGAAACTATCTTCTAGTACTGAGACAGTGTCTAGGGAGAGGGTGGCAAGACCTATTGAGTCAATTCCCACATATGGCCACTGGTCTGGTTGGCCTCACTTGGTCCCCCAGAATGCAGTCTGGAAGATATCTCAAAGACCAGTCTTAGGTTTTACAATAGCAATGTTATCCATAGAAGCAACTGGGGAAGTTACAAATCTTGCCTCTGCCAACGATACGTGAATCCTAAGCAGTAAACAATTTTAGGAAGGCCAGCTAGCGAACAAGAGCTAGTTATTTTTTTTAACTATGCCTATACCTTTGCAGAGTTTAGGCCTCTACCATAGTTCCCACCTTGCAGCCTTTTATTAATTTTGTTAAGGGTGGTTTCACCAGGATCTATGACTATTATTTTATTCCAACTTCACGTAAAACTACATCTTTTCTTTCTGAGTCTGCTGTGAGAACCTGAAGCCATTTCTTTGGAGATAAAACTTCATCCATGCTGTACAGGTGGGAAATACATACATAATTTTCAGATTAGCAGACTTTCTCTACTAATGTCTTGCTAATTATCATGTAGACTTAGCATTGAACCGTAATTATTATCAGTTAATTAGACCTTAAAATGTATCTTTGATAATACCTCTGGCATTTAATTATGTAACTGGTAACTTAGGAATGTTATTAAGGGATATATGACTATAGTAAAGTGTAATTAGATCTCATTTTTGTTTCTTGATATCATATTGATTGTGATAATAGTCTTGTAGTTTTTATAGCTTATATAGAAATGGCCACATTAAATTGATAGTCTATAAAACAAACACATTTTAACAAATATTTTAAGAGCATATTAAAAGAGAGAGAGGCCATGAGAAAAGGAAAAGTGGATGATCATTTTTGATACCACTTAACAAAAATTTACAATAAATAACTTGCCTGTTTTCAAGGCCATTTTTTTTAAGGCCATATTTTTTTTTCTAAAAACAAATATTCAAGAACTTATACCATAAAAAATTAATTCCTGCTGTTGGAAAACAGAAAAATAACTACCAAACTGTTTCTATTATTGTTAAAGTAACAAATATGTTCTGCCACAAGTTGTATGTACAACTCATATTTTAAATGTGCTAGTGTTCTTTTAGGAAATGTGCAGTGAGTTTTTTTTAAAAATGAAGAATCTCTTTTCTAGAATAATGTGATTAATTTCATACCTTTGTAAGAGAAGTAAAGGTCAGCTAAAAATCAGGTCATCTAGTAGGATTGGCTGGCAGATTCTGGGCAAAGCTCTGTCCCTTGTGCATCTCACTAATGTGGTGGTTCACACACAGTAGGTGAATATTCATTGCCTGTTGAGTGGGAGAGTTTGGGGGAATTAAAGAAACTCTACATGCTTTCTCTCTGGAATGAGGACAATGAAACACACTGTATTAGTCAGGGTTCTCCATAGAGACAGAACCAGGAGGCTATATGGAAGGGGATTTCTTAAGGGGGATTGGCTCACACTATCACTGAGGCAGAGAAGTCCCATGATCGATCGGCAGACTGCAAGCTGGAGAACCAGGGAAGCCGGTAGCATGGCTCAGTCCAAGTTTGAAGCCTCAGAACCGGAAAGCCCACAGTACAGGCTTAAGAGCTCTATGGGAGGCTGCTGGTGAAAGTCCCAGAGTCCAAAAACTGAAGAAATTAGAGTTTGATGTCCAAAGCCAGGAGGAGAAAAAGCATCCTGCTCTAGAAGGGAGAAAGAAAACTTCAGCTCATTTGTTCCAGCCTGGCTTGTGCCTGTCCACACTGAGGGCTTGTCCTCCTCTCTCAGTGCATGGACTCACGTGTCACATACACACCCAGACACAGTGCTTCCCCACTCATCTGAACATCCCTCAATCCAGTCAAGTTGACACCTAACATTAACCGTCACTTACACCTTGAGAAAAGAAGTCAGGATCCTGATGTGGAAGGGATACTCAGAGTCTGGTGAATGAGTGGATACCTCGCCACAGAGTGGACTGGCATATAAGGAATAATGGTGCAAAATGGGGAAGGAAACTGTGGCAGCAAGGTCAGGTGTAAAAATAAGCACATGAAACATTCAAATTTTAAATTTATACAACTAATCTAAGATAGACGGGTTGATTTATCTTTAACTTCATGTCATGATTTGTAATAAAAATGTAACAAATTAGCTGGAATTTCAGGTACTATTTGAAATGTAACACAGATGAGGAAGCTCATTTCTCAAAGCCACAAAGAGTGAAAGAAATCATTGTCTAAAATCACAGAAATGTGATGCATCAGTCATTAGCTGAACGTTTTTGTAAACACAGTTCTCATTTTTCAATTGAGATGAAATGAGAAGATATGAAAATGTATTTTTATAACTTAGCTTTGCAGTTCACAGAATAGCAACTGCCCTGATGCCTTCATCTTGCTAAATAGCAGTTCATTGGCTACGGTAGTACCCCTTATCCATGGGGGATATGTTCTAAGACCCTATGTATGCTGTTTTTCCCCCATAGTGTATACATACTTATGATAAAGTATTAAACCATAAATTTGGCACAGCAAGAGATTAACAACAGTAGCTAATAATAAAATAGAACAATTATAACAATATACTATAATAAAAGTTATGTGAATGTGGTCTCTCTCTTTCTCTCTCACAAAGTACCTTATTGTACTGTATTCATCTATTTTCAGATCACAGTTGATCACAGGTAACTGAAACCATGCAAAGGGTAATTGTCGATAAGGGGTGACTACTGTATATAATCTAAGGGACAGAGTGAGAAAACCCTTAACCCTTTTCCTTTTTTAACACGATCCTTCTTGTCAGATCCAAACAGCACTGATTTGAATATTTGTGTAAATGATTTATACCTTTTCTCCCTGAAATGGGTGATCCTTTCGTAGATGGGAAGAATGCAGGTGATGAACATGCTTGCTCAAAGAGCTGTGTTACAGGCTGTAGGGCTTAGCGGAAAGCAAGCTAGGACAGTCGAGAGAGAGCCTAGCTGTTTGATCTTGGGCCACTTGTTTATCATTTCTGAGACTGTGTTCTCACCTGCAAAATGAAGCAATTAATCTCTTTGGTGCAGAGTTGTTGTTAGGATAAGAGAAAATATTGGTAAACCATATGCCATTTAGTTGGTGCTAAATAAATGGTAGCTAATATGCCTCTTATGATTATAAGAAGTGGAGATGCAAATTGCAATGCCACTGAAAAGGGAAACCAATCAATTAACCAATGATGAACACAAAAACAGAAGTAAAACCAGGAGAACAAAACTGTTCAACTCACAGAAGCTGTAGATGTGTTTTGGGGAGGGAGTAATTGTGTTTACCTGAAGCAGTTTAAGTGTTTTTGTTTTGAGAAGAACAGAGTGATAGTATGTAAAGGGCCTGGATGAAACTGGAGACCCAGGTTCTGACACTGCTTCTTTTAAAGATTGTGTGACCTTGAACAAGCCACTTAACTGTAAAGTAGGAGGATTGAGTTACTCTCTCAAATTCCTTCCAGACCTAAGATAATAGAGGCCTGGGAAAAGGAATAATGGGATTTGGAAGCAGATACAAAGTGATATCTGATTTTGAATCCCAACTCTTTGAACCTGTTTCTTTCTGTAAAATATTAATAGTACACAAATCTGAATTTTGGTGTTGTTGAGTAGAATTACATAGGAGTGTATGAAGGTGCCTCACAGTGTGATAAGTGTTATTTCATTTCCCTTCTCTTCTTCTCAGCCACATTATATGTCAAGCAATGCATCTCAGGTTTTTTCGTTGCAGACACATGTACAAAGTAGGTCTTTGATAAGAGTTAGCTGATAATGAAAATTTTCTCTGTTTCTGTAAGGCCTTCCCTACCCAGAGAGAGCTCCCTTCTAGGCTTTTGTGGCATTTCATCTTCCTGTTTACCTGTCCCAAAATTCCTTCTAAGGCACTACTCCGGGGTTAGACAGCCAAGGTAAGGTATTGTCTGTAGAAGACCATATATCACCAAAAAAGAGGAGAGGGTTCTGAGGTGTTTGTAGGGTTTTTACCATTTTGTACAACCCAGATTAAGAAATTGTTTCCTGGGAAAAGACAGAAACTTTTAGCAAGGGGAGCAGTAGAGTGTAATAGTAGGCTTAGAGTTAGCCAGGACTTGGGTTTAAATCTGACCTCCAGGCTGGGCACAGTGGCTCATCATACCTGTAACCCTAGCACTTTGGGAGGCAGAGATGGGAGGATCACTTGAGGCCAGGAGTTGGAGACCAGCCTGAACAAAAGCAAGACCCTTGTCTCTACAAAAAAATAGAAAAATTAAGAGCAAGGCCATGTCACCAAAAAAAAAAAAAAAGTAAATAAATCTGACCTCTCATTTCCTAGTTCTATCCCACTTAACCTCTCTAATAAGAGTCGGTTTCCTCATCTGTGATCTCTAAAGTGGGGCTAATAACATTACTCACCCCATAGCATTATTATAGGGATTAAATGAGATGGTATTTGTGATATATGTTATGCAATCCTTGGCATAAAATAAATGGTGAATAAAGAGAACTATATGTTTCAGACCAAACACATACTTTTGTTAAATAAAATTTGTGGGAGGCCATGGTTTTGAACTTGGCTCTTGCACTAGGCCTCGACAGAACAGACCAAATCCAAATAGAGTCAGTCATGCTAAAGTTTCATGCCACCAAATCAAAATTAAGTTGTTTATATGTCCTTCTGAGAAATTGGGAGAAAGAGATGATAGCCAAATCCCCAAACAGGCCGGTTTTAGCCAACATGATAAGAAAGTTCTGTTTTAACCCTTACAAGGAAAGTAATCTGATGATCTGATGTTAACAAATCTGGTGGTTGGTTTGTTTTTTTTTTTTTTTTTTTTTTTTGGTATTATGCTGTTTCCTTGTTCCTTCTTAAGCTACTTTATAAAAACTGATTGTTCTGCTATGTCCAATGGAGTGTCTTTTCTCAATCTTTAGATAGGATGCTGTGTAATTCATGAGTCACTAATAAAAGCCAATTAAATCTTTAAATCTGTTGGAATTTTGTTTTTCTAAAAAATGCTTTTTTAGATGAAGAAAGTGAGGCTCATGGGAATTAGGTAACTCATTTAAGCTATTGCACCACAGGAAAAATAGGCCCTTTCTCTCCTGATTCCTAAGGGCAGCAGTTTTTCCATATCACCACCCTTCTGAAGTTAGTATTTTAGAATCATTGCAATACATCCACTAACTAATGTACTCCATTTATTAAATAAATAAATCATATTTCTGAGAACTTTTGCTGTTCAAAATGCTTGATATCTGAGAACCCTGAACAATAAAGAAAAAAAACTGTTTCAGATGGTATTCAATAGTTCATCAAGGAGGAAGTAATGGAATTAGATCATATTAATTATAGCATGATTTTCCTTTTACAAAATCTGGCATCTGGCCCCTGGTGCTGATGATATGTAATTACACTTCATGAAGGTTCTGTCCAATATTTAGGTTTGAGTCAAAAGTTGGCAGAAATTAAACACGCCACCCTTCAAATATCCAATGCACATATTCTGGAAAGAAGATGTAAAGTTATGATCCAGAGTCCACCTAAGCATACCAATGGGTAGCAGAACGACTTCACCTTTTAATAGAAAGTAATCCATTTCTGAGAAACCATCACAGGCAATTTGGTACAATTGAACTTTGTCTTTAACCTTTTACTATGATTTATGTGATCAGGCCAATGGAGGAAGTGGTTTTCAACAGCATGATTAAAAAACACTTTGATGAAGTAATTTCTGTCTTCAAGCACCTTGCATGCATTTTTTTTTCAAGTGTTTGTCCTTTCTCATCAAAAGGAGAGCCAGGAAATGGAGAAATATTGACTTTTAAACATTGTCTTGAACAGAAATGAAAGATTGTAAAATAGCAGGGTCAGAGCCAGGGTGCTAGTCTTTAGCAGACTTGTGCAGCATGGTTTCTTGCCTGGTGAACAGCAGAGCTGGGCTGTACTAATTTGGCATTTTCCAGATTTGGGAATTTTACCAATCTACCAGATTTTTTTTTCCCTAAAGTTAGGAAACATACCAACCTTTCAATTTTCCTAAGCAAGGATTTATTTAAAAATAAACAACACATGACTACCATCTACTGAGAACCAATTTTATAAAACAGAGAACATTTTAGTATCAGAAAAATAAGAAGGACATAATTTGATAATAATGGACAATTTTATTTAAGAAAATATAATTGCATTAGTCTCTGATTTTCTTATTTTACCAGAGTTCCCTATTGAAGCAACCTGCTTAAATCCAGTTCAGACTAATTTTAGGCCAAAAATATCCTACTTTGCTTCTGTATTTGCCACTGTGCTTCAGATTATGTACAGAAGTTCCCAAATCATCTTCAAAATCAATGAAATTTATTGGCAATACATATTGTACCACATTTTGGGGAGTAGGGAGGAGCGTTATAAGAATTCAACTAAGTGCAGTGAGGTTTGCAAATCCTAAGATTTTGAGTGATTATTCTGAACTTTGCTTGTCCTTTCCCATTTTATTTTGAGAAACAGGATCTTGTGCCACTGCCTTGTGTACATTATATCTCAACAAAGGGGAAAAGAGGATATGTTCTTTCTGGAGAGAGTAGGTTGTGGTGACCTATCTGAGTTCACTGGCTCACTGAACAGTGATTAACATTTAAAATGTATGCAACCTGGACTCCTAATTAAAGTTCAATAATGTAAGACTTTGAACCTATTCACTGCCTTTGGAAATAATCATAGATGCTGCCTGCTTATCATGAAAAAGTCATTATGGTAAATGACCAACTCCCCCACCTTCTCCTCTCCATCAACTGCAAAAGTGATTCTCCATTGCAAAGATTTGCAAATGGTGCATGTTGTGGAGTCACATGTCTTCTGGTAGCTGTAATTGTTATGCAAATGATCTTGGTTCAGGAAGAATAAAATTTACAGAGCTCCTGTTATAAGTGAATTTGCAAATTCAGAGGGGGTGATCCCAGGGTCATGGAGAACTCTCAATGGCAGTTTGAAATATGGTAGTGATAAAAGGGGAGTGATGCTTCCTCCCGTTCCTTATTCTTCTTCCTTTGCTTTGCTCTTCGTTGGAGAGTGGATATAAAACACAGAGAAGGAATCAGAAAAAAGTTTAATCTGAAAGAGGTCAGAGGACAGAACTATTCAGAAGCCAGATATTAGTTGCAGATTGAAGAATTAAAGTCAGTTTGTTTGTCAAAAATAGAGAGAGAATCCAGGTAACAATCAGAGAAAAAAGGGAAACATGAGAATGAACATTTATCGTGCACTTAGTATATGGCAGAGACTGTTATAGGTAGGCTACACGTTTTCTTACTGACCTATCTAATGGCCTAACGAATTAGGTTGTATTATTTTACAGGTGAGGAATCTGAGGTTCAGAAAGGTTAGTGTACATGAGTAAGGTTCTGATGTCTCAGAGCTAAACTTCAACTCTAAATCTAGCTGATTTGAAAACTCATGATATTTCCCACCTCCAAGTGGCCTCTCAGAATTACCCAAAAATGCAGCCTTGGAAATGAACTTCCAGGAAACACGATTTCAGAGCAGTGGTTTCACTACCTTATTCACCTGGACTTCAAGGCCACAGAGACAATGTGGCTACAATGGCAGCTTGTTGCATGAGCAGCTGCTGACATGACCAGCACATCACGATCCTGGAATGGAATACAATGGAATGAATGGCTACAAAGACAAAGAGTAACTATTTGTGGAGCTTGGATGTATAGCCTAGGACATATTCAGGTGTGCTTCTGAGGCCCCTCGCAATGCAGGAATACGTGAGGATGAGCAGAGAAGGGGAGTGGGCTGCAGTCCAGGAACTGGGGCCTACTCTCCTTGTACCCACGCATTTCAGAGCAGAGCTTCATGGGCTCTGCAGTGTGGTTCCTCAAGACCTCTCACCATACTCTGTGTGGTAGATATGGGGTAGGTAATTCAATGTTTATTTGCTTTGAGAAAATATTGAAATGTAGTCAGCAAATAAAATTCATTTCACCTTTGGGAAATCATTCATTTGATGGAGGCATTTAAGGAATTCAGGTTATTTCTTTGAAGATTTATGAACAGAAAAAAGTGATTATGGGCTATGAGAGAAGAGAATTTTCCCTTTACTCTTGTCCTTTTCTCTACTGGCAGGCTTTCCTAAATATTTGTGAAGGCCAGGACAAGGGTACAAATAGAGGCCTAGATATTATATGTTTAAATATTTAAAAGTATAAATCAAGATAGCAAACTATTGAATATGTTCTATCATCTTATTTTACAAAATACCTTTATAAAGACATGGAAGACCACGTTTGAATTTAGACTCCTTGGACTCCATGAAGCTTTCTTTTTTTTTAATTAGGAAAATGCATATACGTCTCCTTATTATAAAAGCAACAAACACCCACTCCAACAGAGAACTTGGAAGCATGCGCGTGCGCGTGCACACACACACACACACACACACACACACACACACACACACACACATCTTCCCTTTGTTCATCTATTAGTGATTTCACTGCTTGATACAGGGACAAAAGAGGACAAAGAGGTTTGCTTCTTCCATTGGGCTTATGTCATGGAACCTGACACTATAATGCTGACTCACTAATATTATAGATCTACTAATGTTCTAATATTATAGATAAAAAGTAAGGCCCAGACAGGTGGAGGAATGGCAGGATGTGTGGGGGAGGGAAGGGAGTACATTGCTATTTTGTCATTGATTTCTTTTTTTGTAAATAATCACATAACTACTGCTCTATGGTAGCTGAATTTGTGCATGGCTAAGAGAAACTCTGTTTAGCAAGACGGGTAAATTTCCAGATTATGGAGCAAGCATCCTGGCTTCAATTTTCAGACCTGCCACTTTGCAGCAGGATGATTGTGATAGGCTGGAAAGTGGATTCCCAAAGAATATCCATACCCTAATCCCTGGAACCTAAGACCGTTTCCTTGTATAAAAAAAGCATCTTTGTAACAGGATTAAGTTAAGGATTTTGAGATGAGGAGATTACCCTGGGTTATCAGAGTAGGCCCTAAATGCAATCACATATATCCTTTTTAGAAGGAGTTAGAGGAAATTTCACACACATACACACACACACACACACACACACACACACACACACACGAGAAGGCAATGTGAAGATGGGAGCAGATTTGGAGTGATGCTGCCACAAACCAAGGAATGCTAGCAGCCAGCAGGAAGATGCGAGGAACAGATTTTTTCCTAGAGGTTCTGGAGAAAGCATGGCCCTACTGACACTTTGATTTCAGCCCAGTAATACTGATTTTTGGACTTCTGGTCTCCAGAACTGGAGCAGCATAAATTTTTGTTGTTTTATTTCAGTCACCAAGTTTGTGGTAATTTGTTACTGCAGCCACAAGAAATTAATGCAGTGATTTTAGGCAAGTTTAAGTACGTCCCTTTAGTTCAGTTTCCTCAGTTGTAAAATGTAAATAATAATATCATCTACTTTACAAGGTTCTTGTGAAGACTAAAATTATATTTATGTATTTATGATGCAAGGGAAATATATATACATACTTTAATCTTCACAATAACCCTGATAGATAGATACTATTTATTTATACATATAGTATATGTTAATTATATATAAGTATTTCTCTTAAACATGCTACCTACACATTCCTGGAGGCAGAGGATTTTAAGGTCCTAGGGAACGACAGTACCATAAGTTGGAAGAAACCTGGGTCTCTAAAGAAAGCAAGCCACCTGTGATGGGAACACCTGCATGGGGTTGACATGGAAGTAAGTAGAGGTTTATTTTTCTCTATTGTGGTAAGCCATTAATTTGGTGGTGTATTGTTACGGTAGCTAGTGTAATATAACTACAGAGTACTTTGTACTTGCATGAAGCAAAAAGGTCACCAACAAGCTTTCCAAGACCTTATATCTTTTTTTGTAGAAGAGTTTGTCAGGAAAAAAGTTGTTGATGCATAATCAACATTTTTACCTTGAAGTTATTGGAAGAAAATGAGCACAGAATCCATAAAGGCCATTTTCAGAAAGTCACTTTTCTGATTCCAGTTGCATTCTAATTAATATTATGAAGCGTTAGCAAACTAAATAAGGAGCAATTATTAGCTATCAGATTCTGGTTTGGGGAGAGAAACGATGGTATACTGTGCATAATTTTTGCATCATTAAAAATTAAATCCCATAAGCATAATGACTCAAGCATCAGGCCCTGACAGTATCTGCACATGATAAACTATGGTATGTAAGAAAGCAATTTACTAGGTAATGGTGCAATATTTTCTGTATTTAGACAGAATTTCCTAAAAAAGGCAAAATGATATCTTACATCAAATTATTTCGTGTCAGAGATTAGCAGAAGAATAAGAATAGTTACTTAATGATATTTTCTTTTATATGCAAGTCCATAGATGTATATAATGAGCTGTTATACAGAAAACTTTCATAATTTTTCTATTTTATAGAAAGTAATTTAATGAAAAGAGCATGGATTACATTGTCAGACTCATGTTTGAAGATTAGCTCCATGACCTTGCTAACAGTGTGAATTTGAGAGTAAATTTCTTAATCTCATACATTTTCAGTTTTACCACCTGTTAAAACGAAATACTCTGCCTTACCTCAGAGTTTTTGTGCAGATTCAATGAGATAACACATTAAAACACTTAATAATGGGTCCAATACATAATAGACACTTAATAAATGTTAATTCCTTTCTTCCCTCTTTTTTTCCATGTTGTTGATCTCTCTCAGAGGAGGGTACCTAAAATGAGACTCTGTTGCTTCTTCATGAAGTTAAGCTCATAGGATGAATCACAGTAGGGCTCAAAAACTGCTGATTTAACTCTCCCAGGAGCTCTGTGAGATCTCTGGCCTCTAAGCTAATTCCTGATGCCCCAAACAGCCGACCTCTATGGAGGTTGCTAAGATTTCCATGGGGATGGGAGAATCACTGGCGTTTGTGCCTCTTGGTCTGCTTTTCTCTGAGACTTATCATCGTTCCATCAGAGATAATTTTAAGGCTTCAAGGAAATAAAACGTAGCATGTGTCTAAGTCCACTCAAAGTCTTAGGGCATGCGCTAATAATAACAAGACCATGGATTTGATCTTGTCATTCCAGAGCCGCAGCACTGCCATCCTTATCTCTGACTAGTTGTTACACAGATGCACACTCTGGGTCCAAGTTGGGACAAGGCATTACACTGTGGATGGTGACCACTAACTGGTGATTAGAAGACTTCTATTTTTGATGAAGCTTGTGGCATCTGTTACCCTAAGCATCTGATTTGTCCTCTGTATTCCTCAGGTTTCTTACTAATGGGATTAGCCATGTTTGTCTTACATTCTTCCTTGAAAATCCTTAAGCAAACCAAAACTACCTGCACAGTGCAGTTCATTACTAATTTTGTGTTTAGTGCCATGCCTGTCATATGGCAGTTTGCAACAAATGCTTGCTTTTCCACTGTGCGAGGAGATGTCTTGGTGTAGTGGAAACTGCTCAGGCTTTAGAAACAGAAACACCTGTGTTCCCATTCAAGTTCTGTCACTAGCTCTGAGGCCTAGTTAGGTTATTTCTCTGGAACTCAGCTTTCTCATCTGTGAAGTGTGGATGCTAATACCAAATTTATAGAGTTATTTTGAGGATTAAATGAAATAATATATAAATATTACTTCTTTTCATTCCTTTCAGCTCCTAAAATATAATTATATTATATAATTGTTATATTATTATAGTAATATAAAGGTGTGTACTGTGGTTTTGTCATGAAGTAATTAATGAAGTATTATAATGGGTATGGTATGTAGAATTTCTCTGTAGCTTCCCAAAAACTTTACATATTTCAGGAATTTCCTACATTTTTATGGTTTATTGGAAGTTATCCTTCTTGTTTTTAAGCATCCTATATACATACATATTATGTTTGTCTTAAAAACATTTAATCTGTTGGTTTGTAAAGGGAGAGAAGGAGTGTGTTCTAAGTTCAGTCCCCCATCTTGAAACTGGAAGCCCCATGCTTGCAAATATTTTTAGCATCTTAGTTTTCTTCCTATTACTTGAGTTCTGTGCCTAGTAGCAGTGGTGGGACAGTGTGGTGCTGAGGAGTCGTGGATATATTAACGTTTTATTTATACATCATCAAGTGGAAAGAAAAAGAGAAAAATTATGCATCAATGCAGAATGAAAAGAAATTGGAAATAATGAAATAGTTCCTTTCACATTTTCAAGATTTGAAACAAACCTTGGGGGTTTCCAAACAAGTAACAAGATAAAAACAAAGAGAAAGAACATTGGCTTGAAATTTAGGAGATCTAAATGTCTGCCCACTTCTGCTATTCCCACTTTGTCCTTTGGTTGGGCAGCTGGCATCAGCTCTCTGGGCCTTGTTTTATCTTCTGCAAAATGGTGGTGAAGGAGGGCTGTTACCCAGATGGTTTTAATTGTCTTGTTCATGTCTTGCAACCATTAAGGTCAACATCTAATTCATCAGATGCCTGGGAAATTCATAGAGTTCTGTGGGAAAAATAAATGATCAATCCAAGATATGAGGATTCTATTTTGTTTAAGAGGAGGGACTGAGGGCAAAACTCTTGGAAGCAAAGATGCCTTAATATTTTAGTAGGAATATGAATACAGAAGTAATAAATTGTGAAACTTTTAAGTTTGGCATGACCTGCCAGGAAATGAGATCAGTCACACAGAGCAATTAAAAAAATCATATGGAAAGAACATTCATTTTGTAACAGTGTCTGTCTGCTTCACAACCTTTGTGGTAATAAGGCAGATATAAATAAATAAATTGATTTTTAAAAAGATGAGGCCAACTCACCAAATATTTTATACACACACACACACACACACACACACACACACACAAACACACAAACTTCAAAAGCTATAATTGGATGCCAATAAGTTAATATGGCTTATCCATGTAGAGCGTGTGCCTAAGTGTGTTATCAAACAATAGATCATATAAAAAAATTGAAAGAGTGCTTTTTGAGTGAAAGAAGGTTATATGTGAGGACACTACCTTATATCTTTGAATACCTTATAGCTCTTTGTGTCTTTGAAGTTTTGCTTTTGTATTATAATATTAATGGAGAGAGTAGAACAGAAAGGGGAATATGACCCAAGTTTATTTTTCCTTGCTTAGAATGAGGAAATAGCATCTTTCAAAAGGTAAAAGCCAAGGAATTTGGAAAGAGTGGAACAAAAAAGATTGATCTTTGGTATAAATGGACATTTCATTAATTTTTCACTCAGCAGATATTTATCAAGGGCCTATTATAAACCATACCCTGAAAGCTTTGCAAAGAAAAAGTGAGTGGGCAAAAAGGAATTTGATGTTTATAAAAGACATTTGTGACCTGATGTGGAATTATTTTACCAATATGTGAAATTTTCAGGCAGCAAGAGAATGGGACTGAGGAGTGAGGACTGAAGGTGAGGGTGTGTGGGAGATGAGATGGGGAAATGTGACAGCTCCAGAAGCAATATGAGAGGAGAGTAAGAGATGTGGAAATGTCTTAAAGAAAAATGTTGTGAGCATTGGAAAAATAACTAGAAGAGAAGACAGCCAGAAAGCAATGGAAAAGGATATGGTTAACATAAGAACATATTGACAGGGTTGAAGGATTTTCTGTAATGATTGCACCTGGAATTAAGGTGTCATAAGGAAGCTAACTGGGATGACTGCAGAACTACAACTGGCACAATACAGTATAAGTTGTCAAGAAGGAGAAAACATGCATTTATTTTCAGTGAGGAAAGAGCATAACTCTCATCTGCTGCAAATGGGAGAATCTGAACCTATAGAAGGTGAAGAGGAAAGGAACCAATATTTTTAGCCCTTATTTTGTATAAGCCACTTGACATAGATGATCTCATGAATCCTGACAACTCTAGGATATTATACCCATTTTCTATAAGAAGAAATAAAAACTCAGAAATTTTAAGTAATTGGCCAAAGCCATGCAGCTGGTTAAGTGGCAGTGCTGGGATTCTAACTCAGGTCCATCTGCTTTGAAAGTAAGCAAAGGTGTAGCAGCCAATATTCAGCCAGGCCTGGTGTGGTGGCTCACAACTGTAATCCCAACACTTTGGGAGTCCAAAGTGGGAGGATCGCTTAAGCCCAGGAGTTCCAGACCAGCCTGGGTAACATGGCCAGACCTCTGTCTCTATAAAAAATTAAAAATTAGCAGGTGTGGTGGTGCGTGCCTCTAGTCCCAGCTACTGGGGAGGCTGAGGCAAAAGGATCCCTTGAGTCCAGGAGTCTGAGGGTATAGTGAGCTATGATTGTGCCACTACACCCTTGGCAGCACAGTGAGACCCTATCTCAAAAAAAAAAAAAAAAAAAAAAAAATCCCGTCCACAGACCAAAACCACACCAATTCATTTTACAGAGTTGAATATTAAAAGGTATATTCAAGGTGTTGAAGACCCGAAGATACAAAAATTGAACATTAAGGTATCACAGAGGTAGCAACTGCAGGAAGCAGCGACCAGCCATTGGGTTGAGGGAACAGAGGGGGAGGCTGGAATTATCAAACCTAGAACCTTGGAGCAAGGACTTCCTGGGGCTGGAACCCACTTGTTTGCTAGTGCTTGTGTCTGTGAGAGTGTGAGTGGTGGCTGTTTGGCCAGTGTTGGAAAAACTGCAAACTGGAATCAATGCTGCTACCAGGCTGAAGAAGCACTGCGGGGGTGACACACACAGGAGCAGGAAGCCGACCAGACGCAGAGTCTCTCCTTCCTGCTCCTGCCCTCCTGTCTCCCTCAGTGCCCCTGTTGGCAGAGTCCAACAAAGCCTCTGGCACAGGTGCTTCTCAGAGTTCCAGCCCCAGGACCACAAAGCTCAGCATAGAAGGAGGGGGTCTTAAACGGGATATGTAGCTTAAGGATTGGAACAAAGAAAAGAAGCTCAGAAAAGCAGTTTCATTATTTTCACCCTACCCCTCCGCACCCCCCATAACAGTTCTGAAGGGTTTTATGCTTAACAGAAGGAACAACAGATTTTAATATTGGTTTTGGAGGAAGGGAAATATACAGCCACATTTTACTAATTTTTGTGAATTAATGTAAAGTCGATACTGCAGAATATATTTGAAAGAAATATAGCTTTAAAATTTTCAAGTATATACAGAACTGCTTTACTTGGGCATTAAATAAATAAAAATGCATATTAATTACCGTGTGCAGTGAGGTAGAGAAAAGACAATTAATTGTTTAGCTGCTGAAGATTCTCTGTTATTAGGACAGAAGGACAATTAGCTTTAAAAGCATTACTCAGAACTTGTACTTTTTTTTTTTTTGCCAAATGTTTCGTTTTTCCAAAAGAGAACAAACCCTTTCTCACAAGAACCACATTGTGAAAAAGTAAATGCTAAACAGGAATTAGGAAAAAGAAAACATCCCCAAAGCCCATGGGAATGACAATTCCTGGTTAACTGTAAAAAATGGAGAATGTAATTGAGACAGATGACCAGATTTAGGAAAAATAAACCTCACCATTAAAATCTAATTAAATATTTGCATTTCAGCATTAAGTTTCCTCTCAAAAGTTTTGTGAGCAGCGGGGTGACAGTGAAGATTATTGACTATAATTTGCCGAAGTTTTTTAAACTAAATTAGTTTTGTGCAATGTATGGAAGGTTTATTCAACTGCACTTATCCAGTGGCTGCTTTATTATTCTTTTAAAGTGAATCATTTATAACTGTTCTCAGAGATCTTTTATCAGCCACTTATCTCCTTCAACTGGACTTGTGACGCCAAGGGATAAAATGAATTGCTGGCTAATATTGTGAGAATTAATCAGACCACAACAGCAGGAGAGTAATGACTTACTTACAGTTAGATATTTGCATTTGGCAGTAAAATCACAACAAAAATATAAGGATGTTTAATCTTTGGCTTCAACTTGAACACTGGGACATGTTGGCAATACCAAAAAATAAAAATAAAAAACCTTAAATACAAAAATCGTGTGTTTTAATTTTGGGTGCTTATCTAATCTGAGGTTTTTATTTATTTTGGGAAGAAAACTTACTTGATTCAAAGATTTTTTTTTTTCCATTTTGCAGTACCTTCGAATAAAAGTGGTCTAGTTTCCTGATTTTTTTTTTTTCTATTAGAAATCTTTGGACGGATGAAGTGAGTCTTTTGCCCCTCATCTCACCTTCCTCCGAAGTCTTGGTTCTGTTTAGTTCTTTGTTTCCTTTTTGTCCCTCAGCCCCACAATAACTTAGAAGAAAGGAGTGGTAAAACCAAGACCCAGGTGGTGGAAATAGTCCTGCTGCTGTTCTGTTGAAATGATTTCATACTGCTTGCTCTTTTTTCTTAGTCTGGCATTGTCAAAAAACAGGATTAAGTTCTTGGTTGCTATATAAACACCAGAGAAAGTGTATAATGAGAAATTATTTCCTGATTTGAGTCTATTGAATCAAATGCTTTGGAGACCATTTCCTATGATCAGAAGCCACTTTCTTCAATTTATATGTCTGCAGCTAGTGTGTTAATGACATCCATTACTGTTTAGTTTTGGTCATTTGTAGAAATGCAAGTGTCCTTCTCAGCAACTATATGGTTTTTGGCCTTTGCTGGGTACATGCTCATGTATATACCATATACATATGTGAATGTACCTAATCATATTAAGTCACATATTTTTTCCCTTTTCAGAGGTGGTGTGGTGTCATGCAAAGTACATAAACTCAAAAAGACCTAAGTTTAAATCCCTTTTCTACCACTTTAAAGGCTATTTCCAGGTCCTGTCATTCATCTCTTGGAATTTTATTCCCCTTGTGAGTAAAATGAGGCTAATAATACCTACTTTGTAGAGTTGTTGTGAGGATTAGAGATTGTAAATGAAACATGCATGATGCTTGCTCAACAAATGATAGCAATGTTTATTCCTATCATCAGTAGAGAATCAGCACCTTTGGAGTTCCTGCATTTCTTGCAGTTTCTGGACATAGCAAGTAATAAAGACCATATATTTGGCTGGAACAGTTCCTGGGTTGTAGCCATGGAAAATCTAAGCTCTGAGTCTGTCTTTGGACTGGTGCAGCTCTAGTTAAGAAGATGGAGCCCCAGTGGAATCTTGTGCATCCTGTTTTATGGTCTTTCTGAAGTCTGCCTTCTCAATTTCACAGAGCAATTTGCTGTCTCTTCCTATAAACTCCTCAAGGGTAGAGACTGTGTTGTTTTAGTTTTCTTTATATTGCTAGAGCTGGCACATTGTGGGTGCTTAGTAAATGCTAAGTGAAATGTATGACCATGGTGAGGGTTTTTTTTTAAATGCCAAACTCTCAGATGACAATGTTATTTCTTTTCCAAGATTCCCCTTACTTTTACTTTGCTATTTTGCTAACAAATTGCTTCTTTGTCCTTTGGTCAGAATTTGATACAGATGAGGATCTAGGGATGGCAAATAGGTTTCATCTTGTGAACCAACTCTGTAGGGAGCAGATCTCCGTTGGATTGTTATCCAATCTCCAGTCTGAACGAATGCCACAGTCCATTAGTGGTGGCTGTCATAGACCTGGGAGAGAGGAGCAAGCATGTCATGTATTTGCTGCCCTCACTAGAGTTACTCCTTTTACCCAATAGGATTTAAGCCCTCTTTGGATGTTTTCCTTGTACTCCATAGTGTGCAAGGTTGGAGTGCAGGAGGAGGTCATATGATGAGAATCTTCTGAGTCTCATTCCTTCCTCTAGCATTACTTGAATGTCACTGTAGTAAAGGGTGACTCTCCTGACACATGGGGAGACAGCACTGGCTTTGGGGTTTCCCTTTTATAGGCAGAGGCTGGGCAAATGTCCTGCCATCAGGCCCGTATCTAGTGATGTCTGAGTGGGGATCAAACTTCCTTAAGTCTCCTGCTGAGAGTAAGAAGGAAATGTCCAAGGTAACACCTGATAATGACACCACCTTCAATTTTGGCAAACCCTGGGCTTAATTTGGAATTCTGATCCGAAATCCTTAGTGATATTAGGGGGTTATCTTCCTGAGCCTCTATCTTCTTTAAAATGGGAATGGAAATATCAGGCTTTTCACAGGCACAATGAAGGTAAAGAAGGAATTTTTGTTATGGTGTAATTTGAAGAGGACATCATCATCATCATCATTGAAAGTAGATTAATCTTTTAAAATAAAACTCAGTCATGCTTACTGTAAAAACATCCAACAATATAAACAAATAGGAAGAAGAAATCAGCTCAAATCACACTACCCACCAATAACTAGCATAACATTTTGATACACACCCTTCTGGAAATCTCTCTTTAGGAAAAATCATAAGATACCAACAAGTTTAGTGACCTATTTTATTCAACTGAACAATATGTTCATAGATACTTTTCTATGTTGATAAATTTAAACCTACACAGTATTTCTTTTTAACTGTTCATTGTGGAAAATTTAAAATATACAAAAGCATTCAGAATGTTGTGTACCCCCCATGTACCTATTATCTAATTTTGTTCCATCTATATCTCCCTTTGACTCCATCCCCACCCCACCTCATCACTGGATCACTTTAAAACAAATCCCAGACATTGTATCTGTATTAGTTTCCTGGGGCTGCCATAACAAATGACCACAAACTTAGTGTTTTAAAACAACCAGACATTTATTCTCTCACAACCAGGAGGCAAAAAATCAGAAATCAAGGTGTTGACAGGATTGGTTCTTATGTGTGCTCTGAGGGAGAATCTGTTCCATGCCTTTCTCTCTTAGCTTCCTGTGGTGCCAACAATCCTTGGCATTTCTTGGCTTGTGGCTGCATGACTCCAGTCTCTATCTCTGTCCCCATGGGCTTCTACCTTGTGTATATGTGTCTCTCTGTGTTCTCTCTCTCTTTTTTTTTTTAATAAGGACACCAGTCATTATATTTACAGCCTACCCTAGGATGATTTAATGTATGAGATTCTTAATTATATATGAAAATATCTTATTTCCAAATAAGGTCACATTCTTAGGTTTTAGGTAGACATGAATTTTGGGGGGACACTATTCCTCCCACCCATATCTTAGGACTAATGTTCTGTTGTCTGAATATTCCACAGTTTTTATCCTGTCTATGCTCATGATGGTACTGGTTGTTTCTAGTTTTTCACTAAGCATAAGTCTTTTCACTGCTGTGTAAGATGGCTGGGTCAAAAGGATTTACATTTTTCATTATGATACACATTGCTAAACTATCTCCTGGAAGCAACTAATTTGCAAACAGTGCATGAGTGTACACTCATCAGCCTTGGATTATGTCCTTTTCATCAATCCTTACTAATTTGGTAAATAGGAAATATTTTTATTTACATTTTTTTCAATTATGTGAGTAAGGGTTATTCTTTTGAAAGGAAAGAATATGCAACAGTAGTAGAAATAAGAGAGAAGAACAGCTAGGAATGCTTGAAGGCTGAGGCTCAAAAGTGATTCAGATCAAATCATTTCTACCAATACCACTTGTATCAAGAAGTTCAGGGGAAAAGCACTAGAGAAATGCTATTAATCTTCTATATGTAGGGTATATACATTACACTGTGGGATGCTTATAGCAGAAAATGAATGCCCTGCAGATCAAGGAAATAACCTCTTTAAGTTTCTGTGGACAATTGTAACAAAATGTTCAATCTAGAGGAATTATTGCCCATTGGAGGTCACTTCTTTAACCAAAGGGCAATACTTTTTCCAATTACATATTTCATGGCCAGGTTGTATATTAGGCTTTTGTTCATTTTGAAAAAAGAAAAAAAAAGCTATTCTAGATATTCTCCTGTCCTGTTTACCATCAGTCAGACCTGTCAGGTTAGCTAACAGAATTATAGGGCATGACCAATTCTCTGGCTAAAGGTCAAAGGGCCTTGAGGACTAGAATCATCAAAAATGATAGTTTAAGACTTTAACAAAGTCATGCTTTGTTCCATGTTTTACCTTCCTTTCATTAATAACTTAGATTTAAAAATAGAACATTTTTGTGTTTTAATTACCAAAGTAATACATGTTTATTTACAATATTTAAATGATAAGGCACTACACATAGTAGAATGTGAAAGTCCCCTCACATCGCCCTATGATAGGTAATTTGGAACATACTTTCCCAGGTTTTTCTATGCACCTAGAAACATTTTTATTATTATCATGTTTGTAAAATTGGGCTCATGTTGCCCTGAAATTTTCTTTTTTTTACCTATTCATACATCTTGCACATTTTTATCATGGAAGTATATATAGATCTATTTTGCTTTAACAGCTGCAGTGTACATCACTGGAGGAATGTGTCACAATGTATATTTAGCCATTTCCCTATTGATTTGGATTGTTGATGATTTTTCACTCCTATAAACAGTGCTTCACACTATTCATATAGAATTGCGTTGTTTTGCAAGTGTTTTTATAGGATAAATTCTTGATGACAATTGCTCTGAGTCCAAGAGCAATGAATACTTTACACTTGATAGATTCTGCCAATTTGTCTCCTTTCCTCCCCCTGAGCAAGGTTGGTCCAGGGTCTACCCCCACTAACAATGCATCGGAGTCTCTAATATTTTCATTTTTTTTTGTTTTTTGTTTTGTAAATTAGACATTGTTTTTTTGATTACATGAAACTGAGGCTTCTGGAGATCACCAAATACTTCAACTTTCCATCTGGGAGACACTTTGAATCTATGTCATTCTTTCTTGCCCCAAAGTCAAACTGGTCCGGTAGATGCTCCGCAACACAAAGCACCCAGGAGATCCATCTGAACATGGGGAGGATTTGGGGACATTACTGTTACAGGAATGATCAGTGCTGGATCAGAGCCTAAAACCAACCTTTAATTTTGTGGTCTTGTACTCCTGGAAGACATTCTTAGCACAAATACTCTTCACCTAATGGGCTGTATAATTAATAATGATGACAGCAAATATTTACTGAATATCTACTATGTGCCAAGATTATGCATATTTTACCTAATTTCATCCTCACAAGAAACCTGAAACATCAGTATTATCCTACCTATTTTACAGATAGAGACTCTAAGACTCAGGGAGCTGAAGAGACTTTCTCACAAAACTAGTAAGTGGCAGATCCAGGATTTCTATCTGTTATCTAACCCCAAAGCTGATGTTCTTTCATGACCCAGGACTCTTTCTCAACAGTGCACCTATAGCTCTGGCTTTAACTGGTTCATAATGGGCTATTATAGTTCATTGATGGGGGTTTTGAACACATCAGTAGCTTTTTGAATTTAAGTATCATCTACTGACCATTTATTCCTTCTTTCATTCACTTACTCCTCATTTATTCATCAAACATTTATCTGCAATGTGCCAGATAAAATAAATGTGGTTCCTCCTTTTGAGGGTCTCAGAGTTAAGTGAGGGTGTAAGCCAATGTTTACAGCAGAGAGATAACTGTTACAACAGGGAATGGATTCAGGATATTCTGTGAGCCCAGAGAGGAAGCATCTGTTTCTGTTTCCAATGGACAGGGGAAGCTTTGCAAATCAGGTGACATCTGAATAGAGACAAATCCTTCATCTTCCACAAAATATCCCTTGATGTCACTTTCACAAGCTGAACAGGATTAGATCAGTTGACTTCTGAGGAGAAAAGAGCAAGGACTTAGTGTTTCAAACAGAAAAACTATATCCTTTCTATCTGATAATATAATTTTAAAAAATTAAATAATTCAGTGAAAGTAAAGCCACTGGTAAATTTGCTGTGTATCTTTTTGGATCTTCCAATGACTCCCCACCCCTCCCTCCACCAACAAACAATTCTATTATAATACTTTCGTAAAATTTGCTTTCTTCACTCCAAAATAAATAGAGGTTATATATCAATATAATCTTTACCTTTAATCTTTTAAACAGGAGTGTACTGTTTCAATATACAGATTTGTCAAAATTTATTTATTCAATCTCAGTGCACACTTTGGTGGTTGCTAATTTTTTATACTGCAGATAACACTACAGTAGATCTCTTTTGTATATACTGCTTTGGAACCTTGTTCTATTATTCCCACAGGTAAAATTTCTAGAAAGAAAATCGCTGAATCAAGCAAGAGGACACATATTGTCAGATTGTCCTAAAAAAGATTATATTAACTACACTCCCATTGTTTCTGAGAATTCTGGAAAGATTTTGGAATCTGAAAGAAGCAAGCACAAGTCCTGGGTCAGCCACTTTCTAGTTGTTTTAAAGCTGACAAATTACTTATACCTGAATCTCAGCTTTCTCATGTCTAAAATCCATTAATGATACTTACTTACCTCAAAGGGTTATATAAATTGAGATAATTTTTATTTATAAAGGATCTTGTAGAGTGCCTGGCACAAAACAAACGTTTAATGTGTGGTAGTCACTGGATCTGTAGAAAGCTACAGTTCTGGGAAATCAAAAAGAGTAATTTTTTGTCCTTATAATAATGAAGCTATTTCAGGGTTCTGCTGTGATGAACTATCTAATACACAAGGAGCTCTTTGAAATGGCCTTCCCACAAAGACATAAGCCCTGTACACACATGGCTTTGTATTCTGCATTCTTGCATGAAGGTCCCCCCAAACATGTCCCTCTTCCCATCTTATTTATCAGATTTAATGTGTCTGGGACACCACCCTCTGTGCCTTAATGGCCAGGTTTAAGAACGCTTTTTCTTTTTATAACATAAGGTCTTTAAAAAAGAGTGTTGCTGATCTATAATCTGGAGCTGTTTCATGAAGTCCTAGATCACTTGCAGTGAGATAAATTGGACCCACATAGTAACACATTAAAAACAGGGACATCTGCACAGCTTCCCCTAGTGCTTTATAACTGGTCTCTTCCTTTTAAATCCACATCTGTTATATAGCTCCCAAGTAAATGGCACACATTTTGCTTAAAGACAGGACAGACTGTAAAGACTAAATTTTATTTTTTCTGACCATTAGTGCCTGCCATCAAACAGATTGTGAAAACGCACACATTTTTGAGCTGTAAGCAGGCATTTTGTATGCATCCCCACAAGGGAAACAATTCATTTCCCTTAAAAATATGTGTGTGTATACATTTATTTGTTCATATACATATTTGCTTCTTTAGGAAATATTTTGAGATTTGCAGTGGGGAATCCTGAATTTACATATTGTTATATGATTTAAAAGGGTGTTTTTTGAAATTTTTTTTTCCCAAGAATGGCAGAAGCTTGATAATTGTTGAGGGTGGGTACATGTGGAATCATTATACTATTCTTTTTACCTTATGCATGTTGAAAATTTTGCTTAATAAAAATTAGATTAAGACTACTGTATTTTTCTGAGCCAAAATATACCCTATTTCACTGTGTTCTGTGCACAGCAGAATATATAAAATTCCACATTAGACTGAGAAAAGATCCTTAGAGCTTAGTGTAAAATCAAATGACTGAGAACAACCAATGTTCTGTTGGCCTTTGATTAGAGTCAAGTGTTTTTGTGGTATTACAATCTATCTGAGCTATAGAGAGTCACTGCAATTTACTTTGAATTGTAAATGTCCAACATAAGAATTTTTAAATCCCATTCTTTGCTCTCATCTTTTGATTATTTGAGATTTCAGTCTAGGTCTCATTCACCCTCTTTTTTTTTTTTTTCCCCTTGTAAGGGCTATTTAACTTTTCAAGTGATACAAGCCAAACTTAGAATATGAGAATTAGCATTAGAAGATCTGGTTTTGAATCTCACGTCTATGCGACCTTGAGAAAGATTTAATTTCTCTGAAAATCCTTTTTTTCATATATAAAAATTGATGTACGGATAATCCTCCCAGGATCGGTATGCAGTTAACATAGAGAGTGCATAAAATATGCTTTACAAACTGTAAAGCCCCTGCAGCTGGAGGGTATTGTGATTGCATCCTCATAGGGAGCCGGCATCTCAGAGAATAAAGGACACTTGTGTAACTAGAGCACAGACTATACACAGGGCAGTATAATATCCTTCCTCTCTGTGGGACAGTACTGAGGGAAAGAGTTTGATAACCTTACTCGCACCAAGTAATGGTTTTCAAGTGTTAACACACCCCTGAGAGCTTGTTAAGATTTCAGACTTCCAGGCCAATCCACGGGGTGCTGATTCAGAAGGTCTAGGGTGGGGGTAGGAATTTGTATTTTTTATAAGACATCCCTGGGGATTCTGATGTAGATGCCCCAAAGATGACAATGCAGAGAACATGGCTTCTAAGGTATAACAAGTTATCCTTTTGAAGGATATTTCTAGGTTGAAAGATGACTCTAGGAGAAGGGAATATTTAACCCAAAGAAATAAGTCACTGGGAATGAAATGCCTGACAGCAGTGTAGGAAAAAATTTTGAATGGAATCTCCCTGGAATCCTTCAAATTGTACCCCACAATAATTACAACTAGATTTAAATAAGAACATGACTTTTTTTTTTTATGATATGGCTGCCTTATATTGAAGCCTCTCTGGGTGATTTTGTTTCTATGTGGATCTATCCTGAAAGGAATGTTATTCTGGAGACTTTATTTGTATTTTCTGAATTATTTTGAGAGTGATTATTGTTTTGTCAGAATACTATAGCTTTTCCTTTAGATAATTGACTTTATAGGGGTTTGTTGCATTGTTAAATGTGATTTTTATTTAGACTTAGGGCTAAAATATTTCCTGTGGGGAACACATCTTTGGCTTTGTAATGTAAGTCAATGGAAAAATAGGTTTTGATTAAAAGAAAATTGCTTTATAGTCAATTTTTTTACAAGAATTGGGACAATTGCATTAGAGGAGATTGCCCTGTATATCTACTCTCCAAATGTTATTTACTTTTACAGTACAGCTATTATTCAATGTTCTCTTTGTCCTCTTGGGTTTGCCTTCTTCATTCAGACTATTACAGTTTGATTTCCTAATTATGCAATATTTAAGTCGAATAATACAAAGGATATAAAAGCATTTTGGAAATGATAGTATTATAAAAATGTAAGATATTTTTAATAATTCAGAACTTCCTTCATCTTTTGTGCCCTCTGTACCATACCTAGATTCTCAAGAGGTTTGGCATGAAGGATACTGTAAGTGCACACTATTCTCTGCCTAGAAAGAACCCTACCTGGAATCCCTGCCTCCTTCTCTGTACCCTGAGTTGAGCAAATTAGAATGTAATGTCGAGTTTCCCCCGTCTTCTATAAATTCAGGGTCAGTGGTGGAGCTGAAAGTGTACTGATAGATATATCAGGGAAAAAAATTCTTGCATGACTATTTTCCTTAATGCTAGTCTTAAGCAGGCTGCTGGAGTATTTTATTCTATATGCTACATTTTGGTGATAACCTCCTCTTAAGGTATTTAAAAGGGCAGCATAAGGACCATGTCTCCTTCTTTTGATTGCTTTATCAATTAGGGTGTTATCAGGAGATAAAAGTCATCCCACATGGCTCAGATTAAGGGACCCTAATGGAGTGATTACTTTCAGTTTTGTAAGCAGGGTTAGCAACATAGAAGCACTTAGACTTAGCAACAATAGGAAATTGTTGCCACCCAAAGGGCAAAAAGAACAAGGGAAGGCCGGGTGCGGTGGCTCATGCCTGTAATCCTAGCACTCTGGGAGGCCGAGGCGGGTGGATCGCTTGAGGTCAGGAGTTCGAGACCAGCCTGAGCGAGATCCTATCTCTACTAAAAATAGAAATAAAAATTATCTGGCCAACTAAAAATATATATGGAAAAAATTAGCCGGGCATGGTGGTGCATGCCTGTAGTCCCAGCTACTCGGGAGGCTGAGGCAGTAGGATCCCTTAAGCCTAGGAGTTTGAGGTTGCTATGAGCTAGGCTGATGCCTTGGCACTCACTGTAGCCTGGGCAACAAAGGGAGACTCTGTCTAAAAAAAAAGAACAAGGGAAGGAAATAGTGTTGTGGTAGTCCAATAACAACTAGAACCATGGGGAGAGGCTGCTTGGCTAACGCTGTGATAGTGTGAAGGATGCAGAAACAGAAACTTAGCTGTGAAAGGGCAGGAAAAGATGCCTCAACTTTTCAGTGTCTTCCATGGGCTGTATCCAACTAGAAGCTGGTTGTTAAGGAAACTCAAATGCTAGGTCTCATCAGTTGGTGAGTCAGCAAGAATCAACCTCCTGGGATGCAACACAAAAAATATAGAGTCTAGTTGGGATGGGGGGAGTTGATGAAGGTTATCCTGCGCAAATGTTCTTTAGCAATGACTGAAGGTTTTTTCTCCCATTTTCTTAAATCTTTTATTTGCTTCTTATCAGGTAACACCTTTGAGTTATTATTGATTCTTAAGTTAAAATACTTTTGGCTGGAATACATAGTATGGTGATTGACCTGAGAAATATTGTTGATCGAATATTTTCACATGAACAAAATGGAGTTGGTAAAATTCTAAATGACATGAAAACATTTTAAATGTAAGTTTGTGTTTTGAGTCACTAGAAGAAATAGTATGGGTAACATTTTGCAGGAAATGCATTAGTGGTACTATAGTGCTTAACACATTTTATTGTTAATTGTCTACACATGAATAAAGATTTTTCAAAGTGAGTGTTTCAATGTAGCCTTCTGATTCCAGGGTTTTGTTTGCTTGTTTGTTTGTTGGTGTTTTCTGACATTGTGATTTTTCATGTACCTCCTTTGATTGAGGTACATTTTTGTCATTAAGTTTTCTACTTTATTAAAAATATTACCAAATATGCAAACTATTCAGTTTTATCCTAGACTTGAGCCTCATCCTTTTGCTGAACCCCACCTTCAGGGATGTATTATAGAGTAAAAGGAAGGGAGGGATGAAGAACAGGTGAATTTCAGAAATATGGTGGCCACATAAAATCTGTGGTGTCAAAAAGACAGTGGCCAATTGGCTAAATAAAAATATCCTGCTACCCTAAATTGTGAGCAGTTCAGCAGCAATTGAGTTGGAGTTTATCATATGACTATAAACTGATTAACTAAGTAACTAAATTGCAATATGGCCACTTGTCCTAGTTAAACAATTTGAATTCAAGGAAACGGAAACCACAAGAGTCTGTAGCATTCAATACAACCGAAAGTCTGAGGAGAACATTGGTGGTGACTGTGATGTGGGGGTGATAGGCACAGTGGCGATGATTGGTGGGTAGTGTTGGTAATGATGGTGAAGGAATGTGGAGATGGATATGGGGGTGATGATGGCGGTAGTGGTGGTGGAGCTGGTATCATTGGTGGTAGCGCTGATGGTGGTGGAAGTGGTAATTGCGGTTGTAGAGGTGAAGATTGTTAGTTGGGAACAAAGCTGGTGTTGAAACGAGAAGCTGGTGCTGCTGGAGAAAGTGGTAGTAGTGGTACTGATGATCGGAAAAGTGATGGTAGGGTTTAGAACTTACGAAGCTTTACGAAGAGAGGTGATGAAATATGACCTTTAAATTTTTTTATGTGTCTTTGGTTGGAAACAAATAATGAAGCTCAGTAAATTTACTTGCAAAGAGATTTTATCAAGCTAAACACTCACTTTGCAGATGCTCTTTAAGCTTTTCCTTAATTACAGATATTAGCCTCATGCTGAGCCAAAAAGCACCACTCCTGTCAATTTCAACACAGTGCCCAAGTTCTTCTAATAAATATTATTCAACCCCAATTATTGGAAACTTCTGGAGTAAACCTGGCTTCTTCTATTGAACACAGTGCACTTGAAAGTTGATTTTTATCTGGAAAGTAATGCTATTTAGTCAGGGATTATCTTTTATCTCTGTTTGAGAAACAGCTGGAAGTGTAGCTACTGAGATTTGATATTTGTCTTCCTGCACTTGACTGCCAAGCAAAATAATTTCATTTGTAATCAACAGAATGTACCTTCATAAATTAGCATAAACATATACCATTGAAAGACTGAATATACAAGCCTGACCTTCTCTAGTAGATATATGATCTTTTTTTTGAGAGACAAGAATTTTCTTTGCCTCTCTGACTTTAAAATTAAATAAAAATGCTCAGAGTAACATTTTCCTTTCTTCATTCTTTAAAATAAGCCTCCTGCCTTCTCGTTGGCAACAGGTGACTTATGATTCCAGCTATGAGAACCACATTTGATTCTAAAGAGCAGCATGAACTCTGCTCAACAAACTTGTGTTGCCTAAACAACTGAAATATGTTTCCCTATTTGATATGGTTAAGAATATCAGGCACAGAGAAATACACATTTAATAACCATGGTTTATATTTATTGAAATTTGCCATGCAGCAGGAACTTTTCCTGTATGATCTCATGGTATTAATATGTTCTCTCCATTTTACAGATAAAAAGATTGAGGCTTAGTACATGGCTCAGGCAGGATTTGAATCCATCTGCCTCCTGGAACCGACAGTCTTACTTAAGCATGATGATATGCTTCCTGTGAGGTTTCTGCCAATGTGGAATTTAGCTCAAATTTTCCGCTTCTACTTGGGAAACCAAGTAGATGTATTCTTTTAGAAACTTCTAGATTTGTTGGAGAAGAACAAGGATTGTCCACTAGAAGAAATGGAAACCATATAGAAAGAATCTCTTGGCTGAGAAATTATTTATTTAAATGAAAAGATTAGACTGGGAGTTAAAAGTCCCCAATGCTGGTTCTTGTTCTGCAATTTACCAGCCATGTTATCATGACTTAGTCCCTTAATCCCCAGAGGCTTAGAGGATTAAAGGCTCATTTTTCTCATCTGTCAAATAGAGAATCTTCCATACTCATTTTAGTTAGTAACAACTCTGTAAGGACTAAACACTCTAAGTAACTCTTTTCTTTTTTTTTTTTTTTTTGAGACAGAGTCTCACTTTGTTGCCCGGGCTAGAGTGAGTGCCGTGGCATCAGCCTAGCTCACAGCAACCTCAAACTCCTGGGCTTAAGCGATCCTACTTCCTCAGCCTCCCGAGTAGCTGGGACTGCAGGCATGCGCCACCATGCCCAGCTAATTTTTTATATATATATTTTTAGTTGTCCAGATAATTTATTTCTATTTTTAGTAGAGACGGGGTCTCGCTCAATCTGGTCTCGAACTCTTGACCTCAAGCGATCCACCCGCCTCGGCCTCCCAGAGGGCTAGGATTACAGGCGTGAGCCACCGCGCCCAGCCTAAGTAACTCTTTATTAGACTACTATGATAACTTCTTGATTAGTCTCCTTCCTTTGCTCTCCTTGCAAAGCCATTCTCCATATTTTTGCCATCATACTTTTTCTAAAGTGAAGCATTAACCATGGTTCTCAACTGCTCAAAAACCTTCTTTATCTAACCCATTACCTATAGGGTAATGTAAATATGTTTACCCTGATATTCAAGGTCCTTCTCCATCTGGTCCCAACCTAGCCTTCCAATCATTTCTCTCAATATTCCCCTTTGTTAGCTTATGTGACAGTTAAACAGAATTAGTTGTCACGTTATTCTCTGTCTTCATACATTGACTTGCTTATCAATTACTCAGTATTTATTGAGCACTGCTGTGGACTGCATTATGTGTTGAAGTCCTAACCACCAATGTGACTGTAACTGGAGACAGGGCCTTTAAGGAGGAAATTAACATCAAATGAGGTCATGTGAGTGGGCTCTTGATCTGAAAGAGCTGGTGCCCTTATAAGAAGAGGAAGAGAGATCGCTAACTCTCCCAACAATGCACACACTGAGGAAAGGCCATGAGAGGACACAGCAAGAAGGCAGCTGTCTGCAAGCCAGGAAGAGAGCCCTCACCAGAACCCAACCCTGCTGGCTTACTGATCTTGGACTTCTAGCCTCCAGAACTATGGAAAAACAAATTTTTATTGTTTAAGTCACCGTCTATAGTATTTCATTATGGTAGCCCAAATAGACTAAGACAAGAACCTTCTATGGTTAAGGATGCTGGTCTAAAGGGAGCACAGATTCCTTCATTTTTGTTTTGGTGACCTAGATTGCTGGCTAGTGGGTTTTCCCTCAATCCCAGTGTCACCTGGCTTTGGCTAATCTCCTCCATGGGCCAGGGGAGTTTCCAGTATGTCTCAGAGCAAGGCTTATTTATGATCAATATTTGGAGAATTATGGAGTGTTTCTTTGAAACCAAGATGTGAAGATGTAGATGCCTGCTCCTTGTTGAAGATTTGAGTAGATTAATACAAACTACAAAGGACCCATTTTTTCCTGCTAGCTAGTGGGAAGATTAATAGCTGAAGCAATCATCAAAATGATTGGCACAGTCGGTTATTACACCAATAATATGAGTGAGAGGAACAGTTGAAAGAGGATAAAAGAAGGAATAATACATTAATTATTTTTAGAAAAAAACAAGGAAAATAAAGTTACTGTAGTTAAAATATTATTTTAAATAAATTATTTTCATTTTTTAAAAAATTATGTATTTCCCTCCTCTCCCATCTTTATATTGCCACTTTATTCAACAGAGCATTGATCCTCCTTTGGAATTATGGTAGGAAATTAATCTAAACTTTTAATTGCAATGTGTTAGTGTTAGGGTGGGCAAATTGCCTCTGATGTGGTTGTTATTAAGATTGCCATTATAACTCTATACAATAAAACCTCATTAGTGACATCTTCATCCTTGGGAGATCAGCTGAATTGTTTCTCACACCTCGGTGGGTACATTCCATGCAGGTCATGGAAAATTATGAGACTGATTTGCACTTCTACTGCATTTCTCTCTCTACTTTCAAGTCCTTTACAAACACATGTATCATAATGTGAGAATGGGAACCGCAGATGCCCAGGTAAGTTTGACAGAGAAGGTGGCATGCAAAGTTTTAAAGATTGAGCTGGATTTCTCTAAACATGTTAACAGTGTCCCATCAGAGTCCTGGGGACAGTGTGTCCTCACTGTCTGACCCAGAAATTAGAACTTGATATTATCTGCTATTAAAGCGTATATTTCTTAATGACTTACAATAGTATTAAGAACTTCATAATTATTTTCAATACTTATTTATTGCATACTACTATGTTCTAGAACTTTTTGTAATTCTTTTTTTTTTTTTTTTTTTTGAGACAGAGTCTCGCTCTGTTGCCCAGGCTAGAGTGAGTGCCATGTCATCAGCCTAGCTCACAGCAACCTCAAACTCCTGGGCTTAAGCAATCCGTCTGCCTCAGCCTCCCAAGTAGCTGGGACTACAGGCATGTGCCACCATGCCCGGCTAATTTTTTTGATATATATTTTTAGTTTGGCCAGATAATTTATTTCTATTTTTATTAGTGACGGGGTCTCGCTCTTGCTCAGGCTGGTCTCGAACTCCTGACCTCGAGCAATCCACCCGCCTTGGCCTCCCAGAGTGCTAGGATTACAGGCGTGAGCCACTGCGCCTGGCCCCTTTTCTAATTCTTACAGCAACTCTTCCAGGTAAATATAATTATTCTTGTTTTGCAAATGAGGAAACTGAGGATTAGAGAGAGAGAACCTTTCTCCAAAGAGAGGTTACCAAAGTCTCAGAGTTAACAGTTGGCAGGGACAGGATTTAAACCCAGCCCATGCTCCTTTCATTACACCATGTGGCTTCCCTCACTCAGACTGAGGTCCTCACTCAGACTGAGATCCTCACTCAGACTGAGATCCTATTCTTAGCAAGTTACTTCTTGAATATGGGTTGGATCTTCATGTTACTTTAAAGCAGGAGCTCCAAACCCTCTAACAGACTCATCTTTGCAAATTAGGGCAATCTTCTTTGCGCAAAAGCCACAAAAGCCACTCCCGTGTTTGATTTTGCATGGTCCCGTCTCCAGGATACTAGCCTGATCTTGTCATATCGACAGTTGCATTTGGTGATGTAAGAAGCAGATGACCAGACTCAGGAATATGGGGGCCACCTTTACTTACTGCCAGCATGCGTAGAGCTATTTGTAGAGCTAACACTTTGGCTTTAATGGCAAGGCATCATTGTAATGATCTTGGTTCCTTATACACTGGACCCTGGATCCCCTCCTATCCCTAGGCAGAGCATTTGAAGGATCCTTTGTTTAAGATTCCATATCAGTGCAACCTGACAAATAGTTTCTCTTTTATCCTGTGTAACAGATTGATTAATGTCCACAATTCCTCTCATCTGGTATGTATTCCACTTTGCAACATAACTTTGCTGCTCCTGTGATCCAGAGTTGGATTCTACTTCTCCACACTCTTGAACCTGGGCTGGCTTTGTTACTTGCTTTGACCAGTAGAATGCAGTTAGGGTGATATTGTATGCATCCCAGAGTCTAGGCCACAAGGACCTTGTAGCTGTCACCTTTCATTTCCTGGACCACTACCCTGAGACCACCATATAAAGAAACTTGTTGGAGAATAAGCCGCTAGGATAGGACCAAGACACTAATGCTCATAACAATACCAACTTCCATACTTGTGAGTGTGGTCATCTTAATACTAACTCATTGTTTTTGAGTCACTAAGTTTTGGGGTGGCTAGTTATGCCACAAAAGCTCACTGGTATGCTATGTAATTGATACACTATGTCATTCTGGGATTAAGTTTCCTCAGGTGAAAATGAGTAGTTTGGACTGGATCATCTGCAAAGATGTTTCCTTTGCTAATATGCTGGGAAATAAAAAGAACAGAAAGAAAAAACACAGAAGTAGTAACACAGAAGCTATTTATAGGATATAATATGGTATGTCAAAAAAATCATTTGGCTGGAGCAGAGTCTTCAGGAATATAATATAAATCTAGAAAGATAAGTCACAAAAGATTGAGGAATAATTTGCATGCAAAGGTGGAAAAATTCATTTTAGCCAATAGCCTATGTAAAGACTGTAATGAAAAGAAAAGTGGAAATGAGAAAATGAGCTTTCATGGACATTAGGAAAAGAGCCCAATGTGGTTGGTGAAATCTGAGGAAGGAGGCCAGTTTCTTTGAAGCCTCTTTTGTGGTTTAGGATAGAGTTCAAACTGCACGCTAGCAAATTTTGGGATACTTGAAGTTGTAGAGGCCAAAAAATCCCCACCAAATCCCCCAAAGTGAATTTTGCCAAAAAATCAGTAAGTCCAGCTGTTTTATCCATGAGTATGCTAGCCACCATCTAGACACCATCTGTGTATAATGAGGTAGCACTCCAGTAAGGATTTTTAACTGCATTATTATTCCGCATGTTGTCTGAACTTGGTTGTGATTATGATTTTTCACTTTTTAGTAGAGGCATGGGAAATAAATGCTTATAAATATAATAGTTCATAAGAGAAGATACAAGCCATAGGGTAAAGTAAAAATCAGCTATGAATGAAGCTTGCATTAAGTTTTAAGAGTAGTACAATATTGACCATTTTATAAGAGGAAAGCCTTCGATATTTCAAAGACTAGCTACTAGGCTGTCTGATGTGGAACTTTTCTTAAGTCCTCTGCCAGCTTCCCATTTTACATTTGCTTGTCCCTCCCCCTGAAAGAAGTGTTGCTAATTTTATTTGTCAGGTTTCATGACACTGCTGAGGCCATGTTTATGGGGTCCAATGGGTTTATCTCCATTAAAAAGATCAGTTTCATAGGTGTGACCCTCTTCTGTTTTTGTCTTTTATGTGGCTTCATTGCAATATGGCCAGGCTGCCTCCTACTGGCTCAGTTCACCTAATGTTCACTTTTTTTCTCTCACCTGTGTGTACCTGGGATCACTGATCTCTTCAATTTTTTTTTCCCAAATGGAAGGCTGGAGGTGGGGTTTGGCTTTGGAAACTCCTCTTAGGCTCCTGTTCCCAAGCCAAGGGGTTCCTGCTCAGTTTGTCAAATAGTTTTATATTGGGGGTTGGGGCCTAAGCCCAATGAACAAACAAGTATGACTTTTCTTTCCTTTGCCATTGATGCTTGAGCACATATAACCTCAGAACCTAGCAGAATATTGAGTAAGAGTAGGCATTTTTGGTTCCTTGACTAAATGTCATCTAATAGTACTTAAATCTCACTCTTACCTCTAATAGATATCAATCGCAATGGAGATTTTGCTTTCACAATTACTGAATGAATCCAAACCTTTAAGAATGGAAAATCTTAGAGGTGAAACTTTAATCGAAGAACTAAATAGTCCTAACACAATGATGCATCATCCTTTAATGAGATCAGCTGTAATGATGATTCCTTTCCACTGGGAACAGCTCGACAGTTGTCCAGAACAGGAAGGGGAACTAAACCACGCACAATAAATATTGCACAAAGACTAATGACACATTTACTTGCTGTTGCATCATTTAGGATGCTTTCTGTTGCAAGTAATTGAGAATCTCAACTCAACTGACTTAAACAATAAGGGCCATTTATTATCTCATGAAAAAGAAGTTTAGAATTAGTCAAGTTCCAGGGTTGGCTAATTCAGTGGCTCAATAACATCATCACGGACCCAGATTCTTTCCATTTTTCTACTCTGTCATTCACAGTCTATTGGCTTCTGTTGTCAGGCTTGTCTCTGAAAGTATGCCAGCTTTCTGCAGCAGCTCCAAGCAGAGGCCAGTATCCAAAGCCAGAAGAGAAATGGCCCTTCCTTATGGCTGTTTTGAAGAATAAGGGAAAACCTTATTTTCTGCCTCACATCCAGGATGTTGAATACTCTCTTCTAAACCACTTCCTGGTAAGAGGAATGGAACTAACACAATTAGCTGAGATTAATCAAGAGTCATCCACTGAGCGCAGGGTATGGCCACCTTGTCTGATGTACTTGGCTGCCTGAGAGAGCCAACCTGAATTGAGTTTCTGTAAAGCAAGGGAGAAGGGGAGGAATGGGAAACCAAGGGTGTCTGTCACAAATGACTTCCAGAAAGTCAGCTTTTCATCTGCCTAACTGTGCAGCATCTGCATTGCCCAGTCTTCCACCTGTGCCAAATAGGATACAGGATTTGTTCTCTGTCAGAGGTCACGTCTCTGTTCCATATCCCCAGGTCACACGAACCCATCAGCCCCCTCCACCCAAATTCCCATGATGTATGTGTCAGCCACTTAGTTCAATTTGATAGGGATAACCCTAGCCCAACTGTGAAGTAAGTCTCTGCTCTTTCTCTAACTTGGAGGGATCCTGGATTAGTTTCCTATTGCTGCTGTAACAAATTACCACAAAATAGTGGCTTAAAACCACACAGATTCATTAGCTTATAGCTGTGGAGGTCAGAAGTCCTAGATGAGTCTCAATGGATTAAAATCAAAGTTTTTGCAGGGCTACATTCCTTTGGGGACTCAAGGGAAAATCGTTTTCTTTGTCTTTTCCATCTTCTTGAGGCTGTATTCCTTGGCTCATTGCTGTCTTCAAAGCCAGCAGCATCAGAATCTTTCTCATGCTGCCATCTCTCTGGTACTCTCCTTCTGCCTCCCTTTCCCACTGAAGACCCTTGTGATTACACTGGGCCCATTTGAACGGTACAGAATAATCTCCCTTCTCAGGGTCAGCTGATTAGCAACTTTAATCCCACCTGCAACCTTAATTCTCCTTTGCCATGAGATCTAACATATTTACAGATTCTGAAGATTAGATATGTAGACATCCTTGGGGAGGGGGCATTATACTTCCTACCACACATACCATTTTAACCCGTCAGATGCCAACAGCTCTTGTGGCCATGTCTGTGGAATGGGCACAGCCTCTGGATTTGAATCTCAGTGTGTGCACTTGCTTTTATATTTACATAGCACAGCTATGTGTACTTTTACATGTTATATAGTTTCTCTAAGATTTAGTTTTCTCATGCGTAAAACAAAATTAATAATATTTATCTCAAGGGCGGGTGTAAGAATTTAGTAAGGCCATATATGAAAAAGGCCTAGCACAGTACCTAGCTCAGAATATGCAGTCAATAAGGTGGCATCATCATTGTTCCTTTTCTCTCTGAAAGTATATGAATATTATATAATCATTGCTTCCATTACCAGATATATGGGTTCCAATGCTAGCCTTCCTAGGTGTGTAATCATTGGCTGGATATTAAATTTTTCTGAGATTAAGTTTTTTCATGTGTAAAATGGGAACAATAAAACCCCCTTCATTATGGTAAATAATTGATCAAACTTTAGCATAGTGTCTTTCACAAAGATAATTTTAACACTGAAAGAAGCATTATATTAAAGGTTTAACTCTGAAACTTCAGGCATCATCTAGCAGGTCAAGGAGGTATTTTGAGGGGACTCTAAATCTTGACAGTGCTTCTGAATTGTAACATATATGAGGCCAAAAAGAGCTTAGATATGGGAGGAGATAGAAAACAAATAGTTAAAATGAGTTACTTAGATTTTTAAATGTGTTTTTCCAAATCAATTTTGTTCTCATTAACATGAAAAGTGGGAAGTTGGTGGTAAAATATCAAGTATTAAATTATAGAGGTTTCACATATATGACCTCTGTTGATGCTGCTTTGTTATATGATAAAAGTAAATTAAGGCTGGGAGTGGTGGCTCACATCTGTAATCCTAGCATTCTGGGAGGCTGAGGCAGGAGGATCGCTTGAGGTCAGAAGTTTGAGACCAGCCTGAGCAAGGGTGAGACCCCATCTCTATTAAAAATAGAAAAACTTAGCCGGGCCATTAAAAATAGAAATAAAAAATTAGCTGGGCATGGTGGCACATGCCTGTAGTCCCAGCTACTCGAGAGGCTGAGGCAGGTCACTTGAGCCTAGGAATTTGAGGTTATTGTGAGGTTAGGCTGACATCACGGCACTCACTGTAGCCTGGGCAACAGAGTGAGACTTCGTCTCAAAAAAAAAAAAAAAAGTAATATTATGTGAGCACATTCTTCACTCTGACCAAACTACTACTACCTTGATGGTGTTTTACATGTCTTTCTGTGAGTGATATTCTCACAGAAATCAAGAGAATGAAATTTTATAGGAAGATGCTAAGTTTCACCATCCATTTCACTGTCCCTTGCTGTAAGACAAGGGAGGGACAGAGTGTAAGCTCCTTTTTTGTTCCAAACTATTCTCCATCCAAATAATAGCTCCACTTTCAATATGTAAATATACAGTAATAAGACTTCAAAATTATTTTGGTTGTCAGGAATATTAAATGCAAAGGAGCAAATTGTAACATACCAGATAATACCCAACAGACATTTTCTCCGGGAAATTTATTTTAAGCTACAATTGCTGCTAAAGAGGAAAAATTGAATCCACACATGCTATTGGCTATTTTCTTTCCCCGTAGATGGAAGGGGAGGCAAAAGTGTGACCAGGGAAGGCTGTACTGACTGAATTCCCAAGTTTGTAGACTCCAAAGGGGATTCTTGCTATTCAGTTATGCCTGACTGAAGACAGTGCATTTTGTTCTATGATGTGTATGTCACTTTTCATTAATTCTGAGAGGCCTGTTTCTTTAGAAACCAGGGTAAACAGAGTAGTGTATTGGATTAGATCTCTACCGTGAATAAATTTATTTTCTAGCAAGTGTAAAAAATGAGCAAGGCCAAAACCCCCCAGAGCAGAAAATGTCACAGTGATTGCTAATACATTACTGCACAGAGAAAGGCCTAATAAAACCCCTATTAGGATGTCATACCTGCTTACGACTGAATTCTCCAGAAAGTTTATTTGATATGTCTAAGCCAATTATCAAAGTCTTAGTGATAAGAAGCAGCTCGCTGGGCCTGAATTTGTCAGAATAGAATGACTAAATTGTGGGAATTCATGGGCCTCTGCTTTGAATAATTAACTTGGCTCTTTGTAGAATGCATATACTTTGGAAACTAATTTTCTCTTTGCACAAAGCATTTTGCCCTTGTGCTGCCTTTGAAAAGTAAACTGTTTAGCTATAAGGTTATTCCCTTTTTCATTATATTAGCTGGAGCTTCCTTTCCTGTCTTTCAGCCCCACCCTTCCCCTTGCTCTTTGTCTTGGTGGCATGATTGTGACTAGGCTGATGTTGCTCTCAACCAGAAATATGATACACAGAGATGACATTTCCTATAAATGGAATTTAAGCATTTACTCTGCAGTGATATTATAATGCCTTGTCTGTTTCTGTATTTTGTTAGGACTAAAACACCAAATTTATTTTGAAAGGATTTGAAGATTTTTTTTTTCCCAAGGAGAGAAGCGGATGTGTTGGTTGTATATATAATTCTGTAGATAAAATTCTGTATGTATAATTCTGTAGATAAAAGCCAGAATTGATCTTAATCTATTTGGAATTATAAAGTCAATGATTTGGATCAGACTGGTTAGCCAGTTTGTGCAAGCAACCAGGAAAATCAAAAGGCTTTTTCTCCCCTGTAGGGTTCTCCTCCTAAGGGCCAAACAGAGCCCTTGCTTTGGAATGGGTAGACAAGTGTTTCTCAGTCTGTGGGTTGAGATATGCCAGTATGTGGGTTGGCGTGTGGAGTGGCCTTGTGTTCCCTCTCTAGCTCCAGGGTAAATCTTACAGTGATTTCATCAGCATTGTACACTGGTATCTTTTTGAGGCTTCACTTCCCTGATGAAGTTATGCTTGTCCCTTTGGAGATCTATCAGTCTGCTATGGAAAGAAAAGAATCACTGGAAAGCAAGGATAGAAACAGTCAAGGCGATGGGTGTTTTGTCTTGTTACATGATCTAGGACTTGACATTTCTTCTATCCTCACCTTTGTTAGGTAACTGCAATAAACATCTGGTGGCTATACACCTGGCAGAAGGGTCTTGAAGATTAATGAATACTTAAAATTTATTGGAAGAAATATAGTGTTGTGTTAGTCTCAAGTTACATTTATGGATGACTTATTCCTACGCAATCGAAAATATCCCTTCCGGCTGATTCTAAGAAACCTGTTTAAGATTACCTGTTTTCTTTTGGAGGAATGAGTTACTCTGCATCATGTCCTGCATTTTGGCCCATATGGAGAGTTTCTAATAAAATCCTATAGGAAGAATTAAGCCTTGGCTAAAAATAAATTGCAAAATCAAAGGTTCTGTATATGGCTGCTTTTCTTTCACAGTCACACAAATAATCAATAAAGCCTATGAAACGGCTTAGCACAATGGAGTTTTCAATGAGGTGAATCACCAAGGTCTGTGGAGATTGATTCTCAGCACTCATAACATTTACTTACATGGAATGGGAGACAAGTGTATGTGGAAAAAAACATGGCAACATCCCCTCACCTGCCTTTCTAGGTCTATTTCAAAATCTTCTATCCAAAAACTTTGGAAGATTCTTATAGAAATGACTCTCTCTCCAGCTGTCTTCCTTCTGTCTACATTCTTTACTGTGGCCAGTGGATTATTAAATATCCACCACAAGAAAGAAAAAAGGCAAAGTGCAAAGGCCTCTGGAGTCTTAGCCACTGATAACTGTACCGACTGGTATGGTCCTCTGGGGTGATTCTCAGGGAGAGTAAAAATAAAAGCAAATGCTTGAGAATAAAATTATTCCTTCTCATTTAAAAATATGCTTTTGGGAGGAGGTTGGTGATGATCATAAAAAGCAAATAAATGATGATAAGATGTCACAGCTCCAAAGATGATTAAGCATCACTGCTCTGAGAACTTACATTCTAAAGAAAGCATCCCACATCTGTACAAGTGTCTCTTATACATATGCTAATCAGCTCCACTGATAATTTTAGCTTTGGTTTGTTTTCTTCCTGTCACTATTTTATCTTCTTATTTGCTAGACTTCATATGCACATCCGGGGTGGGGGGAAACACAATTGCTTATCATTCAAGTTTAGGGGAGTATGGTAGAAATATGTAATAGTCCTTTACACTAGATATTTTCCTTCATAAGGAAGAACTGGGTGAGCACTTTGGAATAATAAGAAGGGTTTTGGGTGAATGGAAGATATCAGGGAGTAAGTACAGTATGGATTTATGTCTCTAGTCACATTAAAACATTTAAATATTTCTGGTCATAATGACCTACTGATTCCTTCATTCTCTTCCCTAAATGGATTGTATTAAAATGAAATACTTGAAGTGTGGCACTGCAGCAGATTCATGAACCATTTATTCTTGCTCTCTTTCTGCACCTGGAGATAGAGAAATGCTTCTTTTCAACTATGACCTCTAACAAGGCTTCTTAGGCCATGTGAAAAGCAGCTCTAAGAGGCTCATAAAGACTTTGCGCTGAAAATGGAGACACCCCAACCAAATCCTTTTCAGAATATAACCCTCACAATGGCATTCAGCCACAGGAATTCACATGCAGAGTCCTGCCCTTTGTGCAACACAGCCTGAGCAGTTCTGTTTGCCAGATCTCTTCTTTCTGGGCCTTGTCTCCCCAGGAAAGCCAATCCCACCCTCCTGAGTTTCTCATCCTTTGCTTTATTGCCTCCCTTAGGCTCTCGGCATTATATTTAATTGATCTTTCTGATTTGGTCTTCCCATCTTTCTAATTTGATCCGTATTCACTTTATTATTTTATACCCTCCCCCAGCTTCTTCCTCCCACTCTCCCCCATGTCCCCACCCCATCTCCTGACCCTGACTCCCATTGGCAGAAACCAGCTGAAAGTCAGAGGGCGAGGGTGCCCATTGATGCAGTCCATTTGGGTTAGTCTCTCCCAGGTCACTGAGTAGGCTGGAAAAGGGTGGACAGTGAACCCGGAGAGGTAAGCAGAGGATACCTAGCATATTGGACAAAATGCCTGGCACACAGAAACTATTATTTTTTGGACTCTTTGTCTACTTTTGCTTCCATGTGCAGAATTCTAAGCACATTTATTTTTCTATTTTTTTTTTTTAGTTAATGTTTCTCAAAAGACTAGAGTGCTCCGAGTATATAATACATGTTGATTATTATCTTAAGACATTCAGATATCTAGGCCTTGACTCTACTCTAAAAAGGAAAGTTTTATTCTTCCCCATCCATACTCAATGACTTCCCTTCCTGAGGGTCAGTGCCACAACATTTCTCTAAAGTAGCTGTCTCAGTGAAAAATCACTTTAGGGCAGGTTGCTGTTGCTGTATAAGACCCTCCTAGGGTTTGGTAAAGTGGAATTTACTTGGAGGAAGAGAACATTCTCAGTGATCCTGAGAGAGGAGGGTTATCGCTTCTGTGATGTGTACCTTTCCTGCCTGAGAAATGCTGACTGGAATTTTTTTTGATTCTTTTAGTTTCAAGACTTTTCAAATATTATATCTCTGGATAAATAAGCTTGGCATATTTGACTCCAAACTTCCATAAAAGTCCAACACTGTCTTTTAAAATTTAATTTAATTTTTAAAACTCTGTTTTAATGCATATCATTTTGTTTTAATTTTAGGCTGAATTTATGAAAGTATCATTGAGTCAGAATTCTTCATGTAGTGGTTTGTTTAATCAAGTACACTAAATATGTCTAGTTTGTTTTCTGCAAGCCAAATGTTGAGACAATTGGGAAATGAGAAAGGCAAATGGCGCTACGTCTTAAACTAGCCCAGTCTCGTGTCAGTGACTGTTTTTCAAGGGTTGTGGGTACATGGGCTGACTGAGAGCTCCTTGTTCTTAGAAAAAAATTGTCTTATGAATTAAAAAACTTTTCTTTTCTAATTGGCACATAATTATACATGTTTATGGGGTACAGTGTGATGTTTCAATATGTGTATAAATTGTATAATGATCAAATCAGGACAGTTAACATGTCTGCCACCTCAAACCTTTGTAATTTCTTTGGGGTGATAACTGTCAAGATCTTTTCTAGCTATCTTGAAATATACAATGCATTGTTGTTAGCTATGGCAACCTACTATGTGATAGAACACCAAAACTTATCTCTCTTATCTTACTGTAACTTTGTACCTGTTGACTGACCTCTTTCCATCTTCACCCCTCCCTATGCTCCCCAATCTCTGGTAACTACCATTCTACTCTCTACTTCTATGAGATCAACTTTTAAGGGATTCTGATCTTGTGTTCTGAATGAAGTTGTTCTAACTTAAAAGGAAGAACTTTAAATTTAAGTGTAGGTAACACAGTCATACATGGTCAAGTTATGTAAGACATGTCCCCAGAAAAAAAAAATGGAAGGAAAAATAGAAGAATCTGGGCCAGGTGTGGTGGCTCATGCCTGTAATCCCAGCACTCTGGGAGACCAAGGCAGGAGGATGGTTTGAGGTCAGGAGTTTGAGACTAGCCTGAGCAAGAACAAGACCTCGTCACTACTAACAATAGAAAAAAATCAGCTGGTTGTGGTGGCACTCACCTGTAGTCCCAGCTACTTGGGAAGCTGAGGCAGGAGGATTGCTTAAGCCCAGGAGTTTGAGGTTGCTGTGAGCTGATGCCATGACACTCAAGCCCAGGTAACAGAGCAAGACTGTGTCTCAAAAAAAAAAAAAAAAGAAGACTCTTATGTATTAATATAATAGTTTTGCAGTTTGACTTTTGTGTTTTTAGTTTAATAGCTCTGATTTGGTTTGTCCTATGAAATGTTTTGCTTTATTACAGTTTTTTTTTTATACTTTGGAGATACAGTCCTTTGTGAAATTCTAGCCAAGCCCTGTGTTTTTAAAAAATTTTATATACATTGGTAAGATATTGTTTTATAAAAGATGCCTGAGGTACAAATGCCTTTTATGACGATCCCAAAATCATTAGAATGGAACACTGTTATAAAGATTGGTAAATTGGCTTGGTATTTGTGATACATGTTAACCACACTACATATCATTCATAAATTGTATTTTGGAAGATACAATTTTGGCTCATGGTCTAGCTGACTACATGTTATAATGAAAAGCATTGGGTTGGATTGTTTTAAGATGGCAAAACTGAGCATTGAGCTTGTGATGGTAGGGACATTAAATGACATGGCAGGAGAGTGCTTCAAGCTCTTTTAGCAGAATAGACAGGACTTTGAAGGCCTGGGGGAAACTCTGCCAAGTATTACCTTACAGACTTGGCAAATTCCTAGAAAGCTCTGTGCCTAAGGCTTTACCATTAGCATAGAAACTTATAGCATGAGCTTTGGGTACTAACCTTAGTCACAGATTCATCTTATTTTCCTTTTGTCCCAGCTTCCACATTTATTTATTAAATTGAAAATAAAGAGAGGATTTATGTGAATGATAAGTCTTGACTAACAGCATGATCACACAAAGCTTCTGGGTTCTGTTTTGCATCAGTCTTCAGAAAATCAGACTTAGAGTCTAATCCTTCATGGGACAGGCAAATGATGTGGCATCAGAAAAAAGCTAGTAAGTTCACAATGTGGATTTTGTGCTCTTTTTAAATTAAATCCAAATCTTCTGTACTTATTAAAAATAAAGCTTTCTTCCCTTTTGGAATAAAATCCAATCATAGCTACTCTCTTCTTGGGATCTTAGGAAGTATGGCAAATTCTCAGCCCATTTGCTTCTTAAAGTGTTTTTGAGCACAGATTTAAGAAAATATGATATTATCATTAAGTAATTAAAAATTAGGTGGTAAAGGACTTTGAAAAAGGACTTTTCTTTAGAGATATGTATTTCTGTATGTATCATTGATCCTTAATATTGAACATTACCTGCTTTGTGACATTTAGATGATAGCTGTAGTGACCTGTTTGAAGTCAGGTTTACAACTTAAAGGTACCTAAAGGTTAAAAAATGGAGAGTAGAATAAAACGAACTAATAAGAGGTTTCCTAGCTATAATTCCATCTGATTCAGTATAAATCAAATGAATGATGCCAGAGGAATTTTTTTTGTTGTTTTAAAAAATCACAAAATGAAACAAGAAAAAAAAAATGCATCCTCTTGAGGGATGATGCTTCAAACAAGTGAGAGCAGCAGGACATTCAAATCTGGAAGGCCATTCTCAGCAGCAATAGTGAGGCTAAATCACCATCTCTTTTATTTTTGAATAACCTTTCCAGTACCCAGAAGCTTTTGTAAAGCCAGAATGCTGTTTGTTTATTTAAAGAAGCTCATTATATAAGGATTCTGCACATATCCCTTAGCAAATCCCAGACAATCTTGCTTAGAGCCTTACAGAATTTATTTTCCTCTTTAAATCTGCAAACAGACCTAGTGGATCTTTCCTCTTCCTTGGACCTCTATTGTCCAAATTATCATACCACTACTCCAGGTGGTCCCCTAAGCACTGAATTGCAATCAAGTGGCCTTGTTCAGATATCCTGCCAGCATTTAGGAGGGCTGGCTCTCACTTTTTCTTGTGCCTTATGGTCCATGTGCCTTCTTGGTGTGAATGAGGTTGGTTGACCTCTCTCTGCTCCTCTGGTGGAGCGTGTGGAAATGATCAGAAATCCCCACGTGCTCAGTGCTCAGCTCTGGCCCATTAAAATGAAGAAAAACCAGGATGGCCAATGTTCCTTTGGGTATGGCTCATAGTCATGTTACCCTTGTAGCTTTTGATGGGTAGCAGGTGCTCAACAAATTTTGGTTGTATTTATAAATGAATGGCACTGAAGCTTTCTCAGAGTGTGACAGATTCTTTACAGTCTTTATTAATGTTATAATTTTACATCTATTTGTATAATTATTTGATTAATGTGTCTACTTCTCAACCTTGGCTATACTTTGGAGTCATTTGGGGACTTCGCATGGACCTTATCTCTGGGGGTTTGATTTAGTTGGTCTGAGGTTGGCTGTGCATTGGGAATTGTCAAAGTTCTCTGGCAGATTCTTTGCAACCAAGGTTAAGAATTGTTGCTAGAGAGTATACACTCCATTAGGTGGAGGACCGTATATATCTTCTGCCCACTTTTATATTCCGGCACCTAGTTCAGTGCCTAGCACCTAGTAGGTGCTCAATAAATGATTGTTGAATGAATTAATAAAGCCATTGAAAACATGGCTTCTTCAAACTCTTAAGGAGAGCACGATAAAAAGGACTTAAAAGAATTGGGCTTTTCTTGGCTGAGCATGGTGGCTCATGCCTGTAATCCTAGCACTCTGGGAGGCCAAGGCAGGAGGATCGCTTGAGGTTAGGAGTTCGAGACCAGCCTGAGCAAGAGCAAGACCTTGTCTTTACTAAAAATAGAAAAAATTAGCTGGGTGTGGTATTGCATGCCTTGTACTCCCAGCTACTGGGGAGGCTGAGGCAGGAGGATCTCTTGAGCCCAGAAGTTGGAGGTTGCAGTGAGCTAGGCTGAGCCACTGCACTCTAGCTCAGGTGGCAGAGTGAGACCCTGTCTCAGGAAAAAAAAAAAAAGAATTGGGCTTTTCTGAAGATCGCTTCATTGTGTTACCTGTGATTAAGCTTAGATGGCCATAGCATGGACTTAAAGGACCTTGACCCTTAAACATCCAGTGATCATCTCAGGGAACACAGGTCTCCCAATGTCTGGGAGTTTTAGAGGCAGCTGCTCACACTGGCCTAATTCATGATGGATGGTCTGATGGGTGAGCACATAAAACTCTTGGAAAAAGAATTTTTGAAACTCAACAGCTCTTTTCTTTAAACTTCTCATCAGAAGGAAAATTTTAAAGCTTAGAGATTTTATATGAAAAGCTGCTTGACTGTTAATTAGGTGAGCATTAGGTGAAAAAAAAAGAGGAAGAAGAAAAAGAAAGTGGCATCCTCAGTAAATGAGGAGAAAAATGCTTGCACAGTAGTAGATCAGCAGGTAATTGAAAGATGAGAAAAAATGAGCAGGGGAAAATTCAGGACTAGGGTTATGTGATTTACCAAGAAATGCAAATGTTTTTTAAAAGAAAAAGCTGAGGTTGTATTTTTTACAATATCATTTGGAAACGATTGAATTTAGATGAAATATGGTACATTTGAAAAGATACAGCTTAAGTGGTGGGATTCAGAGATGAAAGGTGGGTTCTGATTCTTTTGCAGTTTCTTGTTTTCCTGGGTGGTCTTGGAGTTCTTTGCCCCCCTTGGGGTTTCCTGCCTGCTTGCCATCACCTGCAAATGTAAAGTGGGCACCTTGCTCGAGCCTTGTAGCTGGTCTCTCTGGTGAAGAGAGGGCAACAGCATGGAGAGTTCTGGAACAAAAAGTCCACTGCTGGTGGTTACCTTCCCCACCAGTGTGAAAAGAATTTCAACACTAAACAATCCCTGCAGCCTCTTTAGCTTATGAGATAGAGGTTGTCACTCAAAGAAGCCCACTCCCAGCCAGCTCTCTCACCTTTTTCTTCACTCTCAGAGATGTGGGGGGCAGAGAGCTTTAACCAGCAGTGTTTCCACAATGTTTGACCATGACATAGTCTCATAAATGACGTGAAAACCCCATTGGAGTCATCTCATCCAGTCGCCCATAGGCCAAGCAACATTGAAACCATCCACAGAATAAAAAATTGTGTATCTTTTAAAATATCTCCATGGAGAGAGACTTTACACCTTTTTGGCTACTTTGACAATCAGGAATTTTTTTAAAAACTTATGTCATTCTGATCATGTGACATCTTTGCTTGAAACTCTTCAGTGGTTCCCTTTCACCTATAGATAAAGTCCCCAAATGTTAGCAGGGGTGATACTGAGTATTTAAAACCATCATGGCATCAAAATGAACACTGGTATAGAACTGGGGAGGACTGGCCAGTCCCAAGCAGTACCCTTTAGTTGATGGATTGTAAGGAGGGCTGAAAGATATGTCTAGAGTGGAGGATGGCAACCCATGGGCCCATTCCAATTGAAGTGGAAGTACTTTGATTTTGTAACAAGACCTTGTAACTAGCTGGATATAAGCCCAGCATATTAGTGCACCTAAAAGCTCCTCCATCATCTGGCCCCAGCCTATGTCTCTGGCTTATCTCCTGCTTTTCTTTTCTTATACTCCAATCTCCAGCTTTGTTGAACTCATTGCAAGTCCCTGAATATGCTAGACAGTTTCATATCTTCCTGCCTTTGCACATACTATTCCCTCTGTCTGGAATGCTCTTCCATTCCTTTAATTTCTGAAAAACTTCCCACTCTTCCTTCAAACTGTTTATCTGCTCCCCCCACACCCCTGCCATAGGGTTTACCTCTTCCTTCCTGGTATACCTTTGTTCTTCATATATGCCTCTATAACAGTGCCTATCACATTGCAAGGTTAGTTATTTATTTACATGTCTAGCTCTTCATTAGACCGTGAAGTCCTTTCTGGACACAAATTAGAAGTGTTTTCCACATTCCTATCCCCAGCACATAGTAGGTACTTGATAAATGTTTGTCCAATGAACCAATGAATGAATTCTTTTGTGTAAACTGGTTAGCGTTCTCTTGTAGGAATTAATTTGTACCGTTGAGATCTTATTTTTTCCTTTTCAGTATTATCTCATGCATGTTAAACAATACTAGAGATTTTAATATTTCTTCAAAGAACTCTTTGTCCTCTTTCCAGTCAACTTTGCTATGCTTTTTTGGCTTTTATCTATTTTCTCTCCATTATTTAAAAAATTTAATGGCCAGTACTGACACAGAACACATTTAAGGTATAAGCTGATGAATAGAACACTGGAAGGCTTATTTTAGAGTCCTTACAAGTCACACTCCTCCCAGGGCATTTCACAATGATTTTCCTTTTTATCCTGATGACTGTACTTCATTGCTGACTCACACTCAGTTCGTCTGCTCTGACCCCTGCTAGGATTATTTGTGACTTGGTCCTTGGATGTCTCTTCCCATCTCTATTTATCCATGTCTGTTTTTGTCCCCGAATATCCCAGCTCGATCTGTCCTTATTTTTTCCTGCTCTTAGAAGGTGTGTATCCTGATTGTTAAGCCCGCGTTGGCTTTTATTCTTATCTTTTAGAGTGTCTGCAATCTTGTCTCATTTGGTCACAGCTTTGGATTTTAGGAGCCGGATAGAAGTAGTCTATTTGTTGGCTGGTTTGATTAGAACAGGGGCTGTCATCATGGCAGCCTCTGCAGGTATTGAGTGGGATATTAGTTCCAGTAGGAAATTGCATAGTTATGTCCACAGAATGTGGTAAAGTCAGAAAAATGTTGTCTTCCTCTCATTTCATTGGTAAAGCAATTGGGTAACAACAAAAAGTGTTTGTGGCCAGGGTGTGAGCAGCACATGTAGAACAGCACAGTGATGGGCACGTCGCTGTTCAAGCCATGAAGCCTGTGTTGGAAATAGCTCTGCCACTTCTTAGCTGTGTGACCTTGCGCTAGTCATTTAATTTTTCTGAGCGTAAGTATTTTCATCTGTTTAGGGATGATAAGAATAGTACCTACCTCCTGGGGATTTGTACAAATCAGAAGTGTTAACGTTTGCTCATACAGCACGTGACACTATTTCTGGCAGGTAGCAAATGCTCAATAAAAGTTAACTATTGTCACTTAATCCCTTTAAAAGATAAACTTACTATTGATTTCCCAATAAGAATCCTTGTCTGAATGTGGTGTTCCTTTCTTCCCCCTTCCCAAGCTCTATCTTTAGTTAGAAATCTTAAGAGATTTGGTCTGCATCTTTTAAATGAAGGTGGTGATGGCCTAGACCAGTCATTTTCCATAGGTGTTCCTCGAAAGCCCTTCCAGAGGGGCCCGAGGGTGCGGGAGGTGCAGGAGCGGGTCAGATGAGCACAGCCATAGCCCTCCCTTTCCCACTGTTGTTCGCAAGCTTGCGTTTATCTGTTTTTCATATTGGACTTTCGCTGGAGTGTTTGCTTAAAGAAAGAGTTCTTGAAGCTAAAGGAAGTTAGAAAATACCCTTCCAGCTTGAAAATCAGTGATTTTGAATGTAGAACATAATGATAATTTGATTTCTACCATTATTTTGTGAATCCTGAATTAACGGTTTAGGGGAATTGCATTACAAGTTGCCTCATCCAATGATGTAATAATCAAATAAAATGAATTCTAATCCTATTTAGTGAGCTTCCCTCTGTTCTTAGTCTGCTTTGAGAGGACTGTCAAATTGAATTTTCTGTCCTCCGTGTTTGCCAAAGTTTATTATTTCAATTTACAGCAGCAGAGATGTTACAACCTGGTCTTTTATGTACTCTGTTGTGTTAGCTCTGATATTGTGCCAATCTGCACAAGAGAGTAATTATGGAATGACGGGCCTTCCTTTGCTTTCAGAAAGGCAGAGAGCATGTCTTTCTGATAATCTAGAGGGGTGGTATAGTTGGGAGCCTTGAGGCAGAATTGGGACTGGGAGATTTATTCTGCTTTTCTTATTCATAAATACCTTTAAAAAAAAAACCCAACAAAACACTATTTAAATATTTCATAAAGCCACAAATAGGCTAATGTCAAGTAAAGCTTGAGCTATATTTTAGAAAACATGCTTTGAAAAGAGAGGGATAAAATCAGGCTCTAAAAGCATTTAATTCATTAGCCACAAAACATGCAGAGCTGGGTTTGTAATGATATCAGGACACTCAGGGAAGGATTTGGAATAACATCTTAGAAATTCACATACGTGGAGGTTCCTGTTAATGTCCGCAATCTGTTCCTTAGCCACTTTGGTCAGATTATCTGCTGTCTGTAAGCAGGGAAGGATGTTAGGCTCTGCTTTCCCATCTGCAGTCTAACATCGAGCCCCCCTGCCCAAGTGTGAACTGCCCAGTGTGATAAAAAATTAAACAAAAAGGGAGAAATTACTTCCTTATTAACACTTAAAAAATGATAGTGGCATTATGTGCTTGTAAAAATTCTAACAGTGCAAAAATTCAGTAAAAGCCCTGATTTCTTATTTCTTATTCCCTGAACCCCATTCCTCAAGGTAATCACTGATGATATTTGAAAGTGGATCCATCCAGACCCTTTTTTTGTATAGACAAACATATCCATATCCATACATACACATACATTTAAATATATAAAAATATATACATACACATACACAAATATATAGTTTTTTAAAAATGGGATTTTTTAAATTTAATTTTATAATTCTGATATCTTCATGTTAGTATATATATAGATTTCCATAATTTTTTAAGAATGAGAATCACATTTCAAGGGGGAGTTTTACACTCCTTCTGACTTTCAATAAAAACCTAGACAACTAGCAGAGGGAGGAAGGTTTCTGCCACCACTTGCAGTCAGGGCTTTTTGTGCCTGACCCACTTGACCTTAGAAATCATTCTGGTTTTTAAAGGTAGCCTCAGGCATGGTTAGGGAGCAATGTCTCCTTTTTACCCATGCTCCAGCCCCTGTTGGGAAGAAAATGATGCATTAATCAAGTTGGTTTCCTATCCAGCAAATTACACCAACTTTACTTTGGGAATTGAGGGAAGCCTTGTTTGACCGGGATCCACAGCCATCAGGCCTGGGGGGCAAAGAGGACCCTCCTTCCACAGGACTTTTCTCCCTGTTAGCTAACAGAGCTAAGTGAGCCATCAGTGCAGTGGGCCTGGCTGATTTGTTGATACACTGGACTAGTGGGGAAAGTTCTTAAACTAATTCACTTAAGATAAGGGAATGGCTTCTCCTCAAAGGCAAAGCAAGGAAAGATCCTCCACTTCTCAGTAAGCCTGTCCAGATTGTCTGCCAGCCACTCAAGGATGAAATTGAGTCTAACACTACAGCATGTATTACTAAGAGTAGACTAGCCAGTAAATATTTAAAGGGTATAAGCTAAGCTTCTCCATCATTTACCTGCATTTTGTTTGGATGACAAGAAGTGGCAGAGTGCACTGCAAAGTGAGATTAGGTGCTTGAAATGCGGCTGCAGAAATTAAATGTGTATTTCCTGAGGTGCCCTTCATTATGGTGAAATGGTAGAAGCCAGACTTCCTGAAGGGTTTTCTACTCAGCTACATGATTAAGTGTTCGGGGGAACTATATAATTCGTAATATACTTTTTTTATATTCCTGTGTAAATAATTTCTTTATTTAAACTTCACAATGTATAATATTTAAACACTTGTCAAACAGTTACTCACCGGTGGCAGAAAATTATAAACGTCTAACAGTAGGATTAAGAATGTTATGCTTGGAACTGATTGATCTCTATAGTTTTCTTAAAGAGGAATCTTACCACAGAGGTATAATTTGTGAAATAGAACCACACAGTCTCAATAATTTGAGCAGTTATGTGGGAAACACTGAATCCCTCTCAACTTTGTCTGTTTTTACTTTTTTTAGCCAGAGTATAAAGTATGTTTTTAATTCTCTGTGTGTATTTGCACATATTTATTATAGTCAGATTTTTTTTTCAGTATAATAAGGGGAATATATGGCTCTACCCTAATCTGTGAGATCTGTCATGGGTTTAAGTATATTGCTCACATATCAAGACAATGCCAAAGTCATTTGTGTAAATATTAACAGAAAGGAGGACTACCAATTCATCATGTACGGGGACATAGAGTATTGAAGGAATTTACTAGGAAATCAGTATTTGTCATCACATTTGTCATGGTTTATAAATCCCAGCCTAATTTACAAGGGTTTAAGGCCTTTCACCCACATATAAAAAGTGACCCATTAAAGTTAACGAGCCTTCTTTATCTGGACTCATCTTTTAAATTTACCATGTGATTAAATGTAATGAAAGAGAGATGGGGGCCATTTAAAGTGCAGCTGAGAGTGCTGTGGTGGAGAAGAGGGCTCCAGGGTATGCAAAGGATTCTGAGACCAGGAGCAACTGGATTTGCAAGTGACAGAGATGAAAACACCAAAAGAAGCTGACACTTAAAACAGTATGTCACTAATAAATTTGATGGAATATTGGTAGGCAAACACTTAAGATTAGCAATAGGTGCAGAGGGATTTCAGTAAAATGGAAAAGACCCTGAAGTTAGGATATATCATGACAAAACAGATATGTGGTTTATAACTGGATTTGAGGAAGAAGGAAAAATATTGATTAAAAATTAGTTGAACCCAAGCCTGAGATCCTGGTTCCATACTTACCATCAAACTCTGTTGGTTTGAGATAGTCATTAAGAAGGAAAAAATGACCCGGACTTAGACAACTGGCCAACTGAACAAGGAGACGTTTGGCTAGATACTTGGAATTTGGGCCATGCAGATGAATGATCATATAGTTTATTTATGTGTATAGAACAGGTACCCAAATCTCGATAATGAATATTTTTGGATGAGCCAAAAGGAAAATAAAACAAAAAAAGGGACTATAAACTTCATGAAGGCAGGCGACCATATCTGTCCTACGAAGTGTCTCCAGGACCTAGCCCTGTGAGCACTGACCAAGAAACCTTAACACTGCGCTCAATTTGACTAATCTCTAGATAAGCTTCTTCATGACTACAAGCCCCTGATCTCTCTTAGAGCATTTACTTCAGAAAACTTGTAATTATAAATTCCTCCCCTGCCCGCTTAAGATATAAATCTTCTACAACACAGTGTTGTCAAAACTGCAAGGGGGTTTCAGTCTAGGTCTAGTTGCTCATTGCACAAGGATCCAGTTGAGACAATGAGGATTGCCAAGGAAGAAAGGAATTTTTTAATACAACAAACATTGGGAGAATGGGAGAAACTGCCTCAACTCCATCTCTCTGACTAACGGAGATCATGGGCTTTTGAAGGAGAGGCCACATACCTTGGGACAGGTCATGGGGGTATGGTGAGTCCTGGCATCAGAAAGTCTGCTCTGGGGACTTCAGAATCTCAACTCCTTTGTCTTGCAGAAAATCCATCATTTCTGGGAAACAACCCAAAAGGTCAAGTAGTTAATTAAGGGAGAGGATTATATAGGGTGTCATTGAAATTTGTTCAGTGGGGGGCCAGTTACAATAGGAATGTCTTTCTCAAGGACCTGGGAGCCATCCTTTTGAAAAGTATCAAAAACAATAGGGCTCTGTTCTCCCAGTTTCTGTGAAAGGGTAGGAGCCTAACTTAGCTAAGTGCCCAGTATCAAACACAGATGGCCTAATCACATGGATTACTCCTCTCCTCACATCCTCTATTACTTTTCCATTAACTCACACACACTTTTTGTTTTAGCAGAGTTGAGTTCAATCTCTCTCCCCTATTTAATAGTCTTGATTAAATTGTTCCTTACCTGTTTGGCTGGACCCAGCACAATTTTTCTTTTATAGCATCCAGTCAATATTTGTTGAATTGAATTTGAAGAACTTCAATTTTTTATTCTCATATGTAGCATCAGTTTAGAAAAAATAAGTCTTCATGAAGCTACCAATGCTGGAGGAGACGTTACGAAACAAAGCAAAGTGATCTAGTAGATGGCTCAAGGTGTCCACGCTAGAAAGACCATCAAATGTAGTTTGAAAAAATGGGGTAATAGTCTTTTAAATTTATTTTTAAAAAGGTAGGTTATCTTATTTGGAATAATTTAAAGTGAATTAAATTATATAAAGATGCCCAGCAAATTGCAAGTGCTCAGGAATGTTTATTAAATAGCAAAGAGTAAAGTCTTTGCTAAGTGGTGCTTATTCCCCATATAATCATCCGATGAAATAATTCCTATGAGTCCAATGGACTGGAATTTTGGAACTGGTTTACATTTCATCATTTATTGATCAAGAAACAGAGAGCCAAAGTGGGTGCTATCACTATTTGGTGAAAGAGCAAAAACTAGAAACCAGATTGCTGTATGTCCAGTCTTGTGTTCTTTTTACTCTCTCCTAGAAATTTGAGGTCAACTTTGGCATTATATTTAACTGGAAGGAGAAATTTAGCTGGCAAGTCCAACACAAAAGACAATGAATAGAACTGTGTAGGTGGAAAAAGAGAAGACTCTTGCACCTCCATTGTTCCTCTTGGTAAACTGCAGCTACATAAAATTTTACAGTTGACATAGCTGTTTCACTTGTGTCATGTGGTCTGATCCCCCAAACAAGCTCGATGAGGCAAGAAGCAGCTTGATTAAATGATTTATCAAAGGTCACCTGGCTGGTAAGTGGCAGAGCAGAAATCAAAATAATATCTTTAGTTCATCCAGTTAAAAAAAAACCTGGGTGCCTATTTGGGGTAGGTGCTACCTTGCTTGGAGACAGAGCGTGGACAAAGAGGGGGACAGACAGCAAACAAAAATATGTTTATAACAGTTGTGATAAGTGATTGTGATAAGTGCAATACGAGAAAAGTATGAATTGCAATGAGAATTTATGAGGGAATCATAACCCTGCCTGGGGATGGGGTTGGGATAAGGAAAGGCTGCACCAAAGATGTGACATTTATGGTCCCAGACCATGTTCTGGTTCCTAGTTTAAAAATTCAACACCAATGAGCCCTACACTCTGGTTAGAAAACTTGTCCTTGCAATATATGGAGAAATGAGAAATAATGAGAGGATAGTGTGTTTTTCATCAAGCTAAGTATATTTAAAGGTCATCTTACTTGCTGAGATTGTCTTTTTTTTTCATGGGTTTAAAGCACCGTTTCTTTTGCACCATAATTATTATGGTAAATAATCTTTTTTTTTTTTTTTTTTTTTTTAGTGAATTACTTGGGGCTCTAAAAAATTTTTTTTAAATCCTACATCAATCTCCCCAATTTCATTTAAGATATTTTAGTCAGCGAAATTGCGAAGTCTGGGAACCAGTAATCTCTACCTCAGTGTAACCTCCTCCCCTTCTCTTTCCTTTTATTTTATGAGTGGAGGAAAGACCTTTTTACTAACCTACTAAGTCAAAATAATGAGATAGTAACTTTGCACACATGTGGGAGATAGGATTAAAAATAATAATGAGACAGACAAACTCAGAGACATAATGTCACTTCGGAAAATGAGAATAAACAGAGAACTTCAACACATTATTTTGTACCCTGGGGAGGAAGTTTACTAGTCAGCTATCAAGTCACCCATCTTGGAGATGAGGGCGAGAGAGACCAGGGAGGAGAGTGAGTTGAAACTAAAGGCTGCTCTGACAAAGAGAAGGCAAAGGCTGGCTGGGGTGAGAAGAGAGAGAGGTTCCTCAATCCCTGTTGCTCTTTCTTTAGAGAATTTTTTTCTCTGCCTCTACTCCTGGCCTTGCTTGTACCTATCAGCAGATTCTATTTATGCCTTAGCTTTGTTGAAGGCAGCCAGGCTGGCTGAATGCCCTCCCTCATTGGAATGTGTCACTGTGCAGAGGGTAAAAGCAATCGATGGCCCTTCCTGGCCCCCACTCCTCCTCCTGCCCTTATAAATACTTTTATTTGCATTCTGTCACTGTGGCTGTGGCTTATCCCTTTGCATTCACCCTTTCTAGTTGAAAGTCATTAATCTGCAAATGCAACTAATTAGCCCTTCACTGTTCCAGGAGCAGAAAACCTTGCTCGCTCATCGTCCAAGTTTATTGGATGCCAGAAAGTGTACACTTCAAGATCAATGGATCTTGCCAATAGAAAGTGCTCTGTATATTTATGCAATTGGCCCTAGTAAGCTATAAAATGTGAATTGCACAGAGGTCCTCAAACCTGCCCCAGAAGGGTGCAGTTACTTAAACCACAGGCCTAAATTTCTTACTGTCTCAAGTAAAATGTGCCCATTTTGTGAGGTGAGCCATCTCCATCCATCTTCTTGAAGAGTGAGGCACAGAAAATTAGGTGAAATTGGATGTATTTCAGCCCTGACATTTTTCTTTTTGGAGAAAGGTTGAACTCAGGACCTCAGGGTTTGTTGTATGATTGGAAAGGCCAAATTGCTTTATCTTATTTTTTCAACAGGAAGAAAAAAAATCTCATGATCCCAAATAAATTAAGAACTAAAATGCTTATGTCTAGCTTCCCTATCCCCCAGTTTTTCAAAGGAAAAACAATACACAATTGACAACATGCCTCCAGGAAAAAAACTCCTGATTTTCTTAAAGGAAAATAATTTTTCAACAAAGCCAAATGTGTTAAACCAAGTGAGAGGCAGGGTACCATTGGGAAGCTGACTTGGATAAGCAGTTGAAGCCAACAGAAAAGCACCCTCGTAGTCAGGAACATTATATCTAGTTGTGCTGTGGGGGTGTGTGTTTGTGTATTACTGCTAGTGTGTGGATGGATACAAAAGGGCTTTTTCACCAAAGGGAAACTGAAAATTGAAAAGTGCGAGGAAGAAAGATGTGGAACGTATCACACCTACATGACATAAAGTCCAGAGTGAGAAAAAAAAAAAATCTACAATTACCTATACCTGATAACCTTGGGGAGAGTGATTCAGGCAATTTGGGTAGTTGAATCCTGCTGAGGAGGAGAGTAGATTTTAAAGACGATTATTGCCATCACCAGCCACAACACTCGACTGCTCCTGGTTCATGTCATCAGTAGAAACGCTGCACAGTACTATGTGATACATGCACAGCTCTGTCTATGAGCTGTTGTGAGCTGCATTCTTTTTGGCCCTGTGCTGAGAGAGAGGATTCAAAATGTTGATGCAGCACCAGAGAGCTTCCTGTCTTTATCTTTCTTTGCCTGGTGGTTAAATTGTTCTTTGCATAAATGAGAATGGGCGTTGAAATAAGCAAGCAGAACTATTTTCTTCTCTTTCTCAGAATATTAGCAATATTTCAAGAATAGCTAACAAGGTTGGCTTTCCTCGAATAACAACTCTTTGAAAAAAACTTTTTTTGCCATTTCTTTCTTTCTTTTGTTTGCTCATCCTCACCTATGCTTTTAAATTCAGAGATATAAAGACAGTGGTAATAGACTTTAATTTATTTATATCCCACCCACATCTACTTAGTATTTATCTAACCTTACTAATTTTCCAAGAGACATTATCATAACAGGATGATAGAAAATAAGACTCCTTTGTTCTTGAAAGCATAGTCTAATGTGGTGACTTTTAACATGATTATGGGCCACACACCCTTTGAGAATGACTATCACAATAAAATCTTCCTCTCCCCAGAAAAAAGCACCTACCAATATATTCATGTGTCTTCATTTTGGTTTTGGTTTTAGAGAATTCACACTCGATATTAACTATTGCTTTCTGGAGCCCCTAGTCCCAGATTAAAAACCTGTGGTCAAAGGCAATGCCTATGAAACAGTAGAGAAATTAAAGCAGATAGTAGAATGTGAGCACACTTTGTGGCAGAATAATAGCAGACTGCTGGTTTATGGTAGTGACTAAGATTCAGCCTTTTGAGTTATACATTCCTGAGTCTAAACATGAGTCTTCTGCTTATTAGCTGTGTGAGAAATTAGGTCATCTTTCTAAGCCTCAGATGTCTCCTTTGTAAAAAGAGGGTAGTAACATCCACCTGTGTGGGTTGCTGTGCTATGGACAGGGCTTGGGTCATAGTCAGCCCTCCAAAAATATTAGTGATTGCCATGATTGTTAATAATGGGGACAGTTATTCAGAATTGATTAAGGCAGGGCATCCTTTTTTTTGTTAGCCATCATTGCCAGCCTCAGAGAAACAGACTCTGTTGGACACTCCTGAATGCCCAACCCCTCCTTTAAAAATTTTTTCTGTATAATTACCAATATTCATCCTACTTGAGGAGAACATTCAGTTTTAGACTTTTAAAAGCAAAGAGGTCCCTGTTTTTAACAATGGTTTATTTTGTGTTGGTTTTAGGTGACTTTGGACTATGGAACTCAAAGGAAGAAATGCTGAGTTATGTTGTGGGCATTGTTTATCTAGAACATTCCTCAACAGGGGCCTGATGCTTACTCTTCCAGTTTCTTTTTACACACCTTAATTTTGATCATGAACTCTTTGATTTTTCTTCTCCTTGCCTTTCCCTGTACTATCAGTGGCAATTCTCTGTTCAGTTTTAGTCAATTCTGCTCAATAAACACTAACTGAGCATCTTCTATCTCCCAGCCACTGAGCCAGATATTAGGGATATGAAAGTGAATAAACTATAGTCCTCATGCTTGGAAATCCTTAGGACCTCATAGTCTATTAGGTATATCATCATCATCATCACTACTCTTTATTCAGTACTTACTCTGTGTCAAACATTGTGCTAACCGTGTCACATACATTATTTCATGTCATTTCACTTCACTGTAGGATCTTCTTTCTAGAATTAGCCCAACTTTTTCCTCGGTTACCCCAGTACTGAAAGCTTCCCTTTGCTTCTTTAGCCCTACCCAGCACTGCTCACTTCTCCCCATGACAACTGTTCTCAGTATCTGCAAGACAACCTCTTTGTCAACCACTAAGTCCTTAGAGTCCTCCAAAGCCTGGGTATGGCTGTGCTTTCCACCACTTCTACTCTTTGAAACTAAAAAATAATATGGCTTGTGCTTCAGCAAGTCAATGACTGGCCAGTTTTCAGGCTTGGATAACTCAGACTTGTTCTAGGTCAGACCTAGGAGATGCAAATATGGCCCATGTAAGCAGGAGCCTCGGAGGTCTTCTGATTCCTCCCAAGAGGCAGAAATTAACCCAAAAGCTGGAATTCCAGCTAGAATGGTGACAAAACCATGTAGTTTGAATTTACTAACTTTTAAAAACATAATATGATAATCTAAAGTGGCATTAGAAAGCAATGAATAAATATTTTGCAATGTAAAAAGTACTATTAAAAGGAATCTTATTCACTTTAATAGACTGTTTATTATAGGGTCTATCTACACAATTTTGGGATCTCTCCATACAATGTGAAGAGGTTAGTCATTTGCTGATATGTTAGATGTACGTGATACCCAACATCTTGATGTTGGGAACAAACAACCTGTTTGCAGTGGCCCCCAACCTTTTTGGCACCAGGGACCAGTTTCATGGAAGACAATTTTTCCACAGGGAGGGCAGGTGTGGGGGTGGAGGCGGGGCTCAGGCAGTGATGTCAGTGATGGGGAGCTGCCGTAAATACAGGTGAAGCTTCACTCACGTGCAGCCCGCCACTCACCTCCTGCTGTGTGGCTTGGTTCGTAACAGGCCACAGCCTGGGGTTTGAGCATATGCATAGAGCATATTGGGGTTCCCAAATTTTCTGTGGGAAGGAGTTACTTTTTGTTTACTAGAAGACTGACAGCTATCAATCAGACTGAAACAGGTACCAGTGCTGGGATTCAGTTGCAGATTCCATTATGGAGAGGACAAATGTGCTCTAGTGGGGAGAAAGGGGAGTCAGTAGGGGCTGTTGCCTAGAGTCGCCCTTGCAGATATGATGGAGCTTCTGGTGTTCTGTGATCCTTGTACACAGTGTCCAATGCTGAATCAGAGACATTTGGTGATTATACTAAGTACACAAAGCATGTCTAAGATAAAAATCTTTGAAATAACAATAATTGGGACTATATTTTGAATGCCTAATATGTGCCATGCAAATTACTAGGGATTTTGCATACAGGGTCAGTGTCCTCACTGATAAACTACAGAGTTGACAGTTATTCACATTTAACAGACAAGTATATTGAGCACTGAAGTTTAAGTGGCTACATGAAGAGCATATTGCTTACAGGAGGCAGACCCTGGATTTTGTCATGGAGCATTTTTATTTTTAAGATTACATCTTTTTGGAAAGATATGTGATTCCCATCATTTTCTTAACTATTTAAAATTACCTTTTTGTTTTCAGGACAGTTCTACTTTTCTGTGTTGCTTTCATCCTGCTTAGGGTATGGTTGGAAAATGTTTCTAGATGAAAACACAGTCATTTCTATTTGCAGAAATGGCCCAGATTAAAAATTCTTGAATGTCACTGAGTTGCAATAGACAATTGAAAAAATGTCATCCCTCTTGCCCTGTCTTTAAGTGTAATGATTAATGTACCATTGCAGGATGATCTATGTGCCCATAGATTACTGCCTGAATCACTGCATCTATTTTGTGACTTATTGTTTGCCTGAGATCACTGAACATTTTATTTAGAGATAAGTGAAGGAGTAAAGCACTTCCCTTTCTTCTTGGTCAGAATTTAATAAAAGGAAAAAAGAAAGAAAGAAAACAGAAAAACTAGGTAGAAAAAGGACTGCACTGATGCTCAGTTGAAATTAAGCAACTATAATCAAATCAATCATTTGTTGGTGAGGTGTGTGAAAGTTTAACAAATGCTTAATGGTAACCAAACCTAAGAAATTGTGCTGTGATATATAATTGATGTTATTAAATATCAGTATTATTCTATTCATCATAAAACCATGAATATGGTATCTTAGTAACTTGTGTAATTTTGTAACACTTTTGAAAAAACAACTGGAGAGGAGGCAGATGAAATCCAGGTATCCAAATTAGTGGAATTTAAAAAGTATGTGCATTACTGATCCAGCTCCATTTTGCAATATTCTTGGTTCATGTCTTTCTGCAGTTGTTTTTTTCCACTGTGGCAGAAGAAGGGAAAAGAAAGCTGGTCTTTTATATTTATTGCATTACATTAGTTGCACTATAAGATTCTTTGAAGATGATTGTCTTGTGGATTCTAGTTCCAGATCAGTGGACATTTGGCTGGAAGGATTTATATTGTGTGCTCAGAGAATAGGGCCTTAAATCAGTGTTACTGTAGGCTGCAGAGGGTTTGGTTTTTACAACTACAATAACTAACTCACTGGGGAAGTGTATGTGTGACCCTTTCCTGATATTCCAAGGGAAGTGTGTGTTTGATCATCATTGCTTTAAATTCTAAAAAGCAATACAACAGAAACATTAGCTGTCCTATGGCCATGAGTTTGTTTCACTTGGTAAAAGAGCTTCTATATAGAGGGGAAATAGTTGCATTAGTTTGTAATTTGTGAGAGATTGAACTTTCGATTCTACAGAGAAGAACACTTAGATTGAATTATATCAGGTTCAGAGGACATTTTAAGCAGAAGGCTGCCTAAGTCCCTTTTAACATTCTTCTTTTCTTTTTCTTAAAAGGGCTTTTTCTAAAAGTAATAGGAGTAGTATTCTCTAGGAAAGACAGGAGAGTATAGATTTATGTTCATCCATTTTTATATTTGTGTATCTAACTATAAATTCTTGAAACAGCTGCGCATGCATGGAAGCCAGGCTCTGCCTTTTAGGGAGCTCCTCTTTTGGTGTAGAAGTCAGATCAAGAATGACTCTTTACCATTCAGGTAAAGATGAGGGCTGAGAGGGAGAGAGACAAGTACAAAGTACGGTGGGAACATAGAAGAGGGAGTACTGACCCACCTGGAAGAAGGGTACATTCTTAAAATGGGGAGAAAAGATGCTAGGGTTTGGTTTTCATGAGCTCCTAAAATTTAGCCAGTGTTAGTAGATCTACATGTTTATATACCTGGCAAGGAGATGTAGTGTAAATGAGATGTGGAAATTCACAGGAAATTCACTGAAAGGTACCCTAGGGATCATCTGGTCCTGTCTCCTCAATGCAAGAGTCACTTTACCAGGAGTCTGACTTGCATTCCTTCACTTCCTTACAAGTCAGCCTGTCTCACTATGGAATTAAAAATCGACTGATTTTATTTATCTAATTTTAGACTATGGGTTCTATTAGAGCTATCTGGTACAAAGCAGAGCAAATGCACTCTCTAACATGGCAGCCTTTTAAATGTTCATATTAATTGTATGGTCAACCAAAACCCTTTGGCATTTATTTTTAATTCATATAAAGAGTTGTAAATCTCTTTTATATTCCATTTGTGCAATTGATTGTTTTAAGTCTAAAAGTAGGACTTCACATTTTATTCCTTTAAAGTTACTTGACTTTGCTTTAATGTTTCAGTTTAAAGATAATTTTAAACCTACATTTTGATATCTCTCATATTTGCTATTCTGTTCTAGTCTATGCTATCTATAAACTTGATTAATATGCTATCTGTATCTTTATCCAGGTCATTGATGAAGATGTTAAAGAGAACAGATGGGAGGACAGAGACCTAGGGGTTCTCACAAATCATCTCCTTTGAAAATGTTTATTTAAGTAGACATGAGTCAACTTAACCACCCAAGCTCATTGCCTTACTATCCAAGGGATGTTATAGATAGGGTGACCAATTAGACTAGTTTGCACAGGAGAGTTTCAGCTTACCTGGTTAAGTTCTGGTTTATGCCTGCTACTTAGGCATAACTAAATAGAGCATCTTTTGATTCAAAAGTATTCTGGTTTGGAGATGAATATTTTGGTCACGATAATTGTCAGAGACCACCCCAAAGGACTTGGAAGGAAGTCTAAAAACATGATATTCATGGTGCTCTCCTGACCCTCCAATTTACTAGTCCTATGAGATTTGTTTGCCAAATTTGTTCTTAATGTGTCCATCGTTCTTAGTATTTATACATTTTACTAAATGTTTGCAAATCACTCAAAGCTTTTTTTTTTTCCCATTAGGAATTAAATTTAAATTTACCAGTCTGTAATTACAGTTTTTATTTATTGTGTACTTGCTATGTGCTAGGCATTCATCCAAGTGTTTTACAAGTTTTACCTCATTTAACTCTCATCATAACCCTATGAGGTAGGAATTAGTACTCACAATTTACAAGTAAAAAAAGTGAGCTATCATAGGTTAAAAAAACTTTCCCAAGGACTCAGAGCTAATAAAGGGTAGAGAAAGAATTCAAACCTAGACAATTGGACTCCAGAGTCCTTACTTTGTTTCACTAATTTCCAGAATTTAGTCTTTTACCCATTTGAAATGTGATACCAAACCAAAAAAAAAAAAAAACGAAAGAAGCTAGACATGAATTCAAAAATACCCCTCCTCCTAGAAAATCATTTAAAGCTAGGCAATAAAGCTAAGATAATATAAATTTTCCAGGACACTAGCAGGAATTGATGAAATTACACAATTTAAAGGACAAAGCTGAGGGACACCCCACAAAGCTTCTGACAAATGGGCCATAAAAGTGCTCACAGACCACGGTGGCTCAGAAACATTCTTCCAGCCCTTGAACTTTCCTGGCTTACAACATTTATCATCACTTTTCTTTGGCCCAGGGAGGGAGAAAAAGACCACAATGAGCCTAAAAGCCCATTTTGGGTCATTTCTCTTAGAAAAGTGATCAGTTTCATATCGTGAGAGTGCATGTCTATGTGTATGCATGCAACAGCAAAATGTTTAAAGTAAAACAAAAAAATGGTTTCCGAACCATTTTGTTATTTTTGTATTCCCATTTTTACAATGTCTGGCACATACTAATATCTAATAAATGTCTGTTAAATGAAAACATTCCCATAAAAATTCTCTGTAATTTAGGAGTGAGGAAAGAGGAAAGGATGAGGTATATCTTTATCACAAAGGCCCTTTGTCTCATTTGCTTTTCTTTTGGTTCAAAATGCTCAGCTTTGCAGTTTCTTATACCTGGAGCTTTTCAAGGATGTCACTTACCATGGAAGAGATACACCTTCCTCACCCTGTCTGAGCACGTTCTTCATTCCAAGACACATAACTTATTTATTATGTTATGCTAATGAAGATACAGCCAGTGTGTTAGAATGTACCATGCTCTGTGAAAGACAGAAAGAAAAGGACCCCATAAATACAAAGAATCTGGACCAGAGAACATTTTATTACAAGATTTGCTCCTTTCTTAAAGACAATAAACATGATGAATTTCTCTTTGCAACTGAATTTATGAAGATAGATGATCCTCTCTGTGGTTGTTTTAACTGGGTTTGCCTTGCAGTCTGAAGCAGAGTTGCAAACCCACACAAATACATTTGTTGCCATCCCTAATGACAGGATGTCTTATGTATGACTGAGTGGGACTTAAAAAAGTGACATTATGTTTTACCATAGGGATAGAAAAGGATTCATTCAATTTACATGTTTCAATGGGAAAGGCCCTGGTATTTCCTGTAAGGGAAGCCTTGGACTGCCTTAAATTCTCCTTTTCCAGCAACATTTTGCAGTACTCTTTTCAGAGTCAGACTGAAAAATAATCTTTTGCTGACACTTTTTCAAATGCCTACCCAGAAATTGGTGGTGGAGCTTTGTACTTGATTCTCATACATTCAGTTCACACTTTGGCTTTCTGCTGAGCTGACACAGAAGGGAGAAGTAAAATCAAGAGGGGAGGGGAAGGGAAATAGAAGGTTTCTGAGCTCAGTGTTTAAGTGTCTTTCTCACTCAAAATGCTGTTCAAGCCCGAGTGCCCATGCACAGCCACACGGGGGAACTGGCTCCACTTTGCTAATGATGGCAGCGTGCATCATTGGCTATGCAGATCACAGAAGAAAGCCATTCTGCTTAGCTCTAATTCCATCAGGATCATTTACCTTTTGAAGGATAGAAAAGAATGAATTGAAGATCAAAATCATCAGCCTTATTTGGCTTCATCCAAGATTTATAGCAGCTGCTTTCAAGGGCAACTGAAGAAACCAACTGCAGAATTCACATCTGTACCACTTCTTCTCTTTCAATATTTTATAAATGTTACGAGCAAAGTCAACCTCTGGGGACATTAAAATTAAACAACCTCTATCCCTCCCCTATATTGGAATGAGAGCATATATCAATAATTGCTATATTTAACTACTCTCATCTGTATCATACCTTTTAGGATTAACTGTCTTAGAAGCCTACATTTAGTTTACTATTCATTTGCCAAAGGTTATTATAATGTGGGATCTGTGTCTTTGTGATGTCAAAAGCATTAAACTTTGATTTAAATTGTTAATAATACAGTGCCCATTATTGCCAGCTTTAGATGTGAATTCATTTTTTTTAAAAGCAAACATTTAAGAGATATCAGCCAACATTTGAAATGAAGATATATTGTCCTTAATTTAAGTGCCTTGATGTGCAGCCAAAAAAAAAAAAAAAATACCAGAAGGACATTTGCTGTGATCTCTGAGGAAGTAAATAAGGTTGCTTTGGTTTCTTTAGATGCTTTGATTAGTTTTGACAGCAAGAAATATATCTTGCATCCATATGATAAAAGACTACAATATAAGTGAGGGTGATACAGTGGCTTACAAATTATCCCGAGGATCAAGCAGAGTGGACAAAAATTGATAAGGCAAATTAGCTTTCTATTTGCAAGATGTTCAAGAGCTCTAAACTTCTCTTTTCATAGTAAAACACTTATTCTTAAAGAAGTCCCAAGTGGAGTAGCTCCTATAGATCTTCTTTGTGATGGTTTTTGTTATTTATAACAAATGAATGCCTCTCTCAGCTGGGTCTGCCAATGTTTTGGCTCTTAGCTGCTATGCTTCTTGTCACAAGAAAGGTAACACGTCCAATGTCAAAGGGAAATGGGCATGAGCTAACTAAATGAAGTCTGACTCATGGGAAATGCTTAATATTGAATAAACAGCTATTGCTGGAATAAATGGTGGAGCCAGAGAGTTCTAAGTTCAAATCCAAGTTCTACCTTATTAGCTGGGTCACCTTGGGCAAGTTACTTAACATCTCTGATGTTAAGCCCAATATCTTTTCTGCAAAAATGGAAATACTGATAGGTCCCTCATATAGCTGCTGTGAGAATTAAATGATTTAACCTATCTATTAAGTGTCTGGAACAGTACTTGGTGCATAGAATGGGCTGGATATATGTTTTTTTTCTCCCAGCCTCTTCTTGCTTGGATTTAATATGATGTTGACAAAATGGTCACAAGTATCTATTTCATGTATGTACCTTTGAGGGTGCATTATTTATTTAAGGAACTCAGAGAGAAGGTTAATAATATAATAATTTTTCCTAAGTATGGTCCTGCATTGCTGACACATTTCCTAGATACGTAAAATGGAGAGAGAGAGAGAGAGGGGGAGAGAGAGAGAGAGAGAGAGAGAAAGAGAGAAAGAGAAAGAGAGAGAGAGAGAGACTCTGCTGTGTTCCTAAGTGTATGTGACAACTGGGGTGCATTGATACAGGGATGAAGGAGTCTTCATTTCCATTCTCCTGGGCTGACTTTTCCCTTCTCCTTGGACTCCACTGTCCCTTTGGCCTGCTCAGGTCCAGTCACACAGGGTTTCCTAATAGTTCTTAGAACACGCCATGCTTCTTTCTCCTCCAAAGTCTTTGTACTTACTACTTCTTATGCCTGGAACAAGTTTCCTTCTGGTCGTAGCACAACTGATTTCTCATTTTAAATATTTACTCCTCAGAGAGGCTTTTCTTGCTCATTCTAACTAAGGTATTGCCCTTACTACTGTTTTTTGGTATCATAGCAACCTTTTTATTTCCTTTTCCCCCTTATCTAAAACTAGTTACTGTTTTTATCATCTATCTTGCTATGTCTGTCCTCTTTCCTGCTCTGGCTACCATACCTAGCTCAGTACTCAACATGGAGTAGGTACTGAATAATAATAATAATAATAATAATAATAATAATAACAATAACTAGCACTTAAATAGCTCTTCCTATGTGACAGCTACTGCTCTTCACTTATATAAGCTGTTTAATTCTCTTCAAAATCCTATTCACATATTAAAGATATAAAAACTGAGACATAGGGTAGTTAAATGAGTTGCCCAATATTAGACAATATTATATATTGTATATTATACAGTAGCTGAATATATGCATGAACTCTAACCACAAGAACAAATCTCTCTTCTACCTTCATTGAGACTTTCTTGCTTTTGTACCAAATAGATGATGGGGTTCAGGACATGCTGTCCCAAAATATGGCACATTAGTATTTGAGAAAACAGCAGAAGCAGGAAGATCTCTTTGACCTTCCCCTTGCCTTTCTCCCCTGAAGCAGGCCATATAAAAATTCTCTGACCTTCTTCTAAAGTAGGTCATAAGAGTTTCATTCCAGAGGCATCCTCCCTATAACAAGAGAAAAGAAATATCTTTATCTTCTAAGACACAGACACTAAGAAAAATCTGAATAAATAGGTCATGCTACATTCCCCCCAGTTTATTACCATTAGATCATATCTTTTGTCCTCTAGTCATATTTCTCCATGACTACCTACTTCTCCATCAAACTTAGTATAAAAATACACAGACTTCCCTGTTGCTCTGGGTCTTCATGTCTGAAGCCTCCTGTGTCATGTAAAACTTATATTAAATAAATCTGTGTGCTTTTGTCTTATCAATCTGTGTTTTGTTATAGATGTCTCAGCCATGAACCTAGCAATGGGTAAGAAGACTCTTTTCTGCTCTGTATAGGAAATTATTTGAATCTGCAAATGATCATAATGTTATCTTTATCACCTTGCTCCTGTCCTCTGCCCCCTACTGCCTGGCTGCCCACCCCACCCCTGGCTGCGTTCATGTTTTCCCAGCCGGAAGGGAGAGATGAGGACTGAATTATCTCTTACATAGGCCATTTATATAAGAAAATATAATGGTGCTCTGAAGTTTGTTTTGGGGAATCACTTATAAGACCTTAATAGGAGGTGTGAAGACTTCTGAGAGTGGAAGTTTAAACACAAATAATTGGTCCCAACCTATGCCTAACGAAAGCATGTATCCCTCATGCCTCAGTTATGCAAAGCAGTCATGGAGTGACATATATCTTTTCCATTTTAGGGAAGTTTATTTACTGCTGAAACAGTTTTCATTTTTCACTATAGCAGGCAGACATTGTGGGATCTCTGACTGTGTCCTTTTGTTTATACACTGAGTGTCTCAGACATTATTTTCCCTTTACTGAAGACTCAGTGCCCTTCCTGGAACATCAGCCATTGCACTAAGTGACGAGAGGGTGTCTCCTGGGGATGCTGGAGGTGCTTGGGATGGTGGCCCCCACGTTAAATGCCTTTGGACTGCTGTGCTGGAGAGCCAGCCTGCACTTTTACACTCTACCTCCTCCTGCCGCTGTCTGCTGTCACTCGGGCAGCTGTCAGGTGCCCTTGCCGCTGTCATCCCCTGCCTTATTTTACTCCTGATTGTCAGAATGATGGCTTGAGTGTGGATACACCTCTCCTGAAGAGTCAAGTGTGTGGACTTTATGACCGTCATTTTCCACACAAAAGAGATTTTTCTCTTTTTACTTTTAAGTTCTGGATGGTTAGAATGACTAGAAAGTGTGGATCCCAGGTAGTAAGAAGGGTGTTAATTTTTCCTTTTATTGTTATAAATTTTATAAGTTATAATTGTAAACTTTATGATTACAAAATGTATAACTTAACATTAATATGAATATATTGAGGCATTTAACCCACAAGTGTTTATGGTGTGCCCACTGAATGCTAGGCACTGGGCCAAGCACTGCAGTTAGGATCATGCTGAGCAAAACCAGGTGGGTTTCTGCCTCAGGCAGCTGCAGATAGGAGAGGAGGACAGACCACTCATTAAGTGCATCAGTGAAAATTGTGACTCTAACAAGGCGTACAAAGGAGAAGGTAAACTAAGGGGATCAAATCTCATCAAGAAGGTTAGGGAAGGCTTCCCAGAGGAAATGACCTTCAGCTAGGCTGTAAAAGGTGAATAGGAAGTAATGAGGCTACAATTCATGAGATGCTCTCCTTTTTTGAAGAGGTTTTTTTTTTTTTTTTAACCTATTGCTTCATTTTCATCCTTCCACCAACCCAGTGAATCCTTTTACCAAATGATGACTCAGATATGGAGAGAGCTTTTGTGATTTGGGTCAGTTACACAACTAGCAAGAGGTAGAATGAGGACCACATGCCCATATTCTGACACCTAAGAAATGCGGGTGGCAGGTCTGGGCTCAAATTGTCTTCCTCCTAGTTATTATTTGGGCAAATAGTGTTCTTCTCGTTATTATTTGGCCTTCAACATTCTCAAGTGTAAAATGGTGACTATTAACTCTGGTTTCACAGAGCTATTGAGAAGATATGTTGAGATGGAATAACACTTTAGCAAATGATCACTCTTTTCCTTTAGTTACTTCCTTTGTGATGTTCTCTCTCCACTGTTCCACCCTTTGCATGCTCAGCAGAAGGGATGCATCTGTGATAAGGGTGAGCCCTCATAAATCACCCCTATATTCTACGTGTATTAATACATTAGTTCTAGGAGCTCTACATGGATACATGTGCTTAATATATCTAATATATCAGGACGGGACATTGCACATTTATTCTTAGGTATCTAAAAACAGCATGTGCCAGATGCAGAAAGTTAACCCTCCTACGCGTAGCTGTTGTATGCTGACTCACTCATAGCCCCAGGACAGTACTGATAACTTTTGCTCTGGCTGGCTTGCAGAAGCTCACCATTAAATTAATCCTCAATGATAGCAACTAACTCATCTCAGAGATCTGGTACATCAACTTCTCTTTTCTTTAAAATGTATTTTGATCATTAAATTGTATGGTTTTGTATTTTTTATGGCAGGCTACTTTTGGGAAGCAGGAAGCTTGTGAAAGACAATGCATAGATTGTAAAGAGTCCTGGTTTTGAATCCATCCTGCAGTGCTGACCAGATGGGTGACTTTGATTTATTCAAGTTATTTAATTTCTTTGGTCTTCAATTTCCTTGTATAAAAAATGTGGATAGTAATAGCTTCTTTAGAGATTCTGGTTAAATAAAAGAGATAACCATGTGAAACCTTCCTCATCTATAAAATGAGGATAGTAATAACTTTGCTCCTAGTGTGGTTGCAAGGGTTAAAGGATATTTTTGTAAAATGCTTAGCATACGGTCTGTTAGATGATAAAAGCTGGCCATTATTACGTTTGGCCAGATATTATGCTAAGTGCTTGAGTGCCTAGAAAGTGAGCAAGATGTGTGTGTGTGTGTGCATGTGCATGCATATGTGTGTGTACTAGTGGGTACGTGTATATCAGGAGATGTCTGGGATGTCTTGGGAGAATAGCACTGGAGCCTCGGTTCAAGCACAGCTCTGCGTTCTAGCCACTATTGACTATCTCTAGGGTAGAGAGTGTCAGCCTTGGGCAGTATCCTCCATCTAGGACATCACTGGGTAATGTGAAATACTTTCCAGAAGGAGTTCCTTACCATTCTTGATTAGACTTTAGGACCAAATCTGCAACCATTTTTCTTTCTTCTTTTACCTCACCTTCAAATACTCTACATGGTTAGTTTTTCTGTAAAACCAAATAATTGCACATCACTGTGGAGAGCTGGGACATGTGGATAGGCTTTTAATAGTTGGAGTTGAGCTTTGCAGCTTTGCTCACCTGTGATGCTTCTGATGCAGCCACTGAATGGGGTGGAAACTGTGGGAGGAGATGAGGATCTGGCACTTATGATGTCCTTGCAAAGACCAGCGACAATGAGGTGAGGACAGGACCAGAGAGAGTATGGGGGCCGCACACTAGTGGGAGGCGGACAGGTAGGAGGAGGGTTGAGCATCGTATCTGACAAGAACAGTGTTGTAGTAAGGACCGTTTGCTAGAACTTTAGGGGACAATGACCAGATACTATGCAGAAGGTGGAGAGTTTTACTGCTTAGGAGATGAAATTAGAAAGCTTACTCGATAGAAGTAAACTATCTTATAGACTTATGAGGAGAGGGCATCATTGTAACAGTTTTCCATACATGGATAATATTTAAGGATTTTCCCAAGGTCTAACATCCATGGGAGCCTTCTAGCCAAGAAAATAGTCAATGGTTTTTAATCTATGTCTTTTAATTAATAAATGATGACATAAAGAGATGACAGATGAGGAACAAAAGAATTAAAAGAATTGAGAATTTATTTACTTAAACAAAAATAACTGAACAATGTGTAAGGATTTTGATACATAACAGTTTGAGACCAAAATCCATCCGTCTGTCCATCCATCCATACATCCATCCATCCATTTACTCAATAAATATTTATTATGCAAAATGAGGATATACATGTATTTTGCCCCAGAAGATAACACTAGGAACAATGCATGAAGAATGAGGCGGGCAGTTTTCAGTTGAGAGAGAGAATGAATAAATTGCCTTGCGAGAAAGTAGATTCCTTATCACTCCTTCCTTTCTTTTTTTATTTAATAACAATTTCTTTATTCCCTTCTATGTACCAGTTATTTTTCTGGCCACTGAAGATTGACAGTCTAGTGGGGCAGTATTAAACAAAATAAACAAGTTAATTGAGTTGTTGGTAAGTGCTAGAAAAGTAAAGTCAGATAAGGAGGTGCAGTGATTGTAGGAGGAGGAAGGAGAACTATTTTAACAAGGTTGATCCTGGAGGCCTCTCTAAGGGGATGGCATTTAAGTAGTGTCCTGAATGAGGTGTAGGAGTAGACCATGGAGAAAAGTGTTTGGGCAAAGGGAACAACAGGTATAAAACAGCTTGACATTTTTGAGGAATGAGGCCAATGTAGTTGGAAGGTAAGAAGGAAGTCTGAGAGGAGTCCACGGCAACACGTGGGAAGGCCTCACAGGTCGTAGGAAGGAGTTTGGATTTCACTTCATGTGTGATGGGAAGAAGCCCTTGGGGAGTTTCAAACAGGGGCTGATAGGATTTAATTTACTGTTTTAAAGGATCATTCTGGCTGTTGTGAGGAGAGCGATATGTAGTGGGAGAAAAGTGTGTCCTTTTGGTTCAGTTCTGTTCATTTTCTTATATGTTAAAGAAACACTCTTTTTTTATTAGATAAGACACTAGGTAATACAGATACTGCATTATTTTCTGTCCTTTAGAATCTTAAAATACTTCAAAAAAAATTCTAACCTGAACTTAAGTTTTGCTAATTTAGCTATGAGTAGATCAAACCAAACTATGCATTTGATATAGTCAGAATATAGCAAAATGATAATTCAGTCCTTTAGTAGTTTGAGGTTTTTTTCTTTTCTTCTGCAGAGACCTACCTATCTGAATACTATTCATTTGAGAAGTTTGTCACCATTATCTAGATCCACTCTAGAAAGGATTACATGCTTTTTGTTATGAGGGTAACCACTCTGGGTAACAATGATAATTGTCAGTATAAAACAGCATGCTGTGTGCCAGGCATGGTTCTAAGCATTTTGACTTACTTAATTCTCAGAACAGTCCTCTGAGTATTGTCAAAACTGCAAGGGGGTTTCAGTCTAGATTCAGTTGCTCCTTGCACAAAGATCCAATTATTGAGACAACAAGGATTGCCAAGGAAGAAAGGAATTTTTAATATGACAGATATCTTGTTGGGAGAATGGGAGAAGCTGCCTCAAATTCATCTCCCAGACTAAGAGAGATCATAGGCTTTTAAAAGAAGGGTCATGTGCCTTGGGGCAGGTCTTGGTCTATCTCACAAGGGGCTACATGCACTGGGGGCAGGTTGTAGAGGATGGTGAATCTTGGCATCTGGAAGTCTGCCTGGGGTCTTCAGAATCTCAGCTCCTTTGTCTTACAGAAAATCCATTATTTCTGGGAAATAACTCCAAAGGTCAAGTCATTAGTTAAGGGAGAGTATTATATGGGGTCATTGAAATTTGTTCATTGGGGGGCCAGTTACATGAGTTTGATACATGATAGTCTCCATTTTACCGTGAGGAACCTGAGGCTCAGAGGGAAGGAAACCTGTCCAAGAACACACAGCTACCTAAAATCAAACCCTGGCAGGCTAGATTAGGGTCAGTCTTCTATATTTCCCTTCTACATGAAAAGGAATACCACTGGCCAAAACAAATGCTAAACTGCAGGTCCTACCATGAGATTGATTCAGAAATTTCTTTACCATGCTTAGACTGCTGTCAGGGTCCTGTCCTTTACCTGGGCTTCAGTCTAGCCTTGCTGCTTTATAGGTCAGAATAGAAGCCTCTCCAGCCACCACACCCACTTCCATCCCTCTGGCTTCTCTGCCATTGTGGCACAGCTCCCAGGACTGTTCATGGATCTCAATTTCAAGCTAGTCTCCTCCTGCTCTCAGCAAAGGCCAGCTCTGATCCAGGCTGCTTGGAAAGGAGGAGGGGAGGCCTGGCCTAACTTTGTGGTGCTGGCTCACCTTCTCTAGGACAGAGATGAGGGACAGGAAGGCAGGGGTACCTTTCTGAGACTGCTGAGATGACAGTGGAAGGGATCTGGTCCCTGGGGACCCTGGTTCAGGTAGTTCTCTCAAGTTACAACTGACACCAGTGGCCTCTGCTATCATGGTGATCATTGGGGGACTTTCAGGTTCATGCTGGACTCTGCTGTTATGGAGAGTCCCTCTGTCCTTTTCAGCTGCATTTGTCAAGTTTCTTACTTTCTTACTCCCTTCTCAGGTCTTCTTTTTTGTTTCTATTGATACACATGATGCAAAATGTGCTTATAGGTGGCTTAATATGGCAAGTCCCTATTTCACTTAAAATTTGCCTAGTTACTATTGCAAGACAACAAACAATTACGAGTTTAATGGCAAGTCTTTATTCAATCAGCTATGTACATGCTTGGCCCAGTGCTACCTAGGGAAGACCCAAGGCTCCTGACATGTCCCTCCCCAGTGCCTGAGCTCCTTCATGTGGAAATGAGGGAACTGCTTTTTTGCACCTCTGAGGGGACAGAGAATGGGGGTGAGGTGGAGCTGTACCCAATCTTTGAAAACATCTCGTGGTGCTTCCCTCCTGTGACTTTAGGGAGGGAGTAACTACTCACCTTAAGCCCATATGCTTCACAGGTTTGCCTTGCCTTATGCCATGTTTCCCTATGGCCTCTGGCAACAGAGGGTTGGGTGGTAGATTGTGGGTGGTGGTTGACAGCAGGGCTGGGTCTGTTCTGGAGCCTCACAGAATGCCCTGGAGGGATAGTTGGTCCCAACAGCTGAATGCCTCCTTTAGAATGGGAGATGCTTGCTTTTTTTGGTACTCAGTTTTGGGCCTTGTTTACAATATAAGGAAAACAGAAAAAAAAAAAATTCCCCTTTTGACAAGCTGATACAGAAAGAATTTTGTTTACAGATGTTTCTTTCCTTTTCCCTTTCTTTTCTTTTTAATTAGAAAGGCTAAATTATTTGCTTACAGGAATATGGCAAGATGAAAGCAGATCTAGGGCTACAACCTAGGTATTAACTTTATTCTGGGATCTTATTTATCATTTTTATTATGTTATTCAATTTTTTCCCGATAAAATATAAAAACTTCGTTTTTTTCATCTCTGCTATTTATGAGATGAATCATGTAGTATAAGACAAAAAACTAAGTTAGAGACTATCTGCTTTCCTTTGGCTTACACCCTGTGCTACCAGCAGTAAGAAGCACCAGATATGACACTTTGGCTGATCTAATCCCTCCTTTTGCCCAGGATGCAGAATATTCAGGTGAAGTCTTCTTAATTTATGTTTCCCATGTTGGTGCTCAGATTGGTGATCAGTGGGTCACTGATGATATCACTGTGACCTTGCATTCACATGAAAAGCCAGGCCTAGTCCCTGGATAGAGAGATTAGAGCCAAGAAGACAGGGACAGGAGATGACTGTTTTACACACAGACTAGTCCAGGCACACAGTAGAAAGTGTTCAGTTTCTTCTCTAAATTATAGGCCAGCATCCCTTCCTTCCTGAGTTTCCTCTTTGCCACCCTGTGTGGTTCTGTTGTGATAATCTTTTGTAGTGCTGGGAGCTGACATGTTACACACGTAGGGCCAATCAGAGTAGTTTTTCCTGAGATGACTCTGCTTGAGTGGTCACAGAAGATTATTTTATATTTTTTTGAAGTCAGAGTGCTAGGGGTAGAGACGACTGTTCCACTGCTGATTAACATTACCCCTGCCATATAGACAGAGCCTGTCTGCAAAAAATAAAGCCACAGATAATAGAAGTATAGCTAAGAGACACAGTGAAAGACAGATACCCAGTGGCATTGTTTAAGACCCTGGATCCAGCTGTGCCTGAAACCTATCCAGAATTCAAGTTATGTGAGTCAATCCATTTCCTTTTCTTTTTTACCACTATTCTCAGGGTATTAAAGTTGCATTTCTGTCATTTGTGACCCAAAGTCTTACAAGAGTACTCTGTCAATGGCCTTAAATTATGACCAAAACTTTAGCAAAATTAGAAATCTAGGAAAAGGTAAACGACTGTATCACTCAAACCTGAAAAAGGAAACTGTCTCTCTTTATATATTTTTCTCTTCATTTCCACTAAGTACAGAAAGCAGAGGTTGAGACATATGTTCAATATAAGGATATGATAGTTGTAATATATTAGATGACATCTCTAGGAATGGTTGAAAAAAAGGCATTGAAAACAGAATTGCCATGCGTTTGTCTAGCCTGCTTTGTGTGGTGCTGCCTGAAAACAAGTGACAGATGACTTCCTAAATTCCTCACAACCATCATTTTCTCAAAACGGTACTGTTTGTGGCAGCACTTGCCTCAAAAGCCCTCCCAACACACCATCTATTTGTTGCACACAGTGAAGCTAATCCTGGGCTGCCCCCCAGCTTCTTCCTGCTTGATCTGCTCTCTGCGACAGGTGAAAGATGAAGAAAACAGCTGGATGGCAGGGACAGGAGGGTTCTGCTCCACAGAGGGTCTCCCTCCAGCCATAAGCAGGTGGAATCTTTTATGTCGCATGATTAAAGAGGCCAACGTAAAGCCCATCTCACCACATGCAGCTCTGCCGGGAAGGAAAAAATGGGGCAGGCAGGGGTGTTTTTCTTATTCTTGAATCCTGTTTTTGCAAGAAAGAGTGTTGAAGTTCTGAAAAATTGCGGATAGGGAGGAAGAAGGTTCAAGTGGCACCTGGCGTTGCTCGATCTCGCCACAAGATGGCAGCCCTATTTTTTTATCGTCGTTTTCCAGCTTCAGTCTTGAAAAAACTTGTTCTAATCATTGCAGAACAAATGCAATCTTGACTTAGGTTTCATAATTTATGAAGCTGACTTCATATCCTACCTGGAATCGTGTGTTACCATGTTTCAGACGGAGTTAGTAGTATTATGGTATCATTATTATGAATGTGGGCTCGCCTCTTCCTCTGTCCTCCCAGCTCTGCTTCTGCCTGGGAGGCTGAGCTCGCCCCTGCCAGGCATCGGGAAGCAGCCTCGGGTGGGACAATGCTTCTCATACTAGCCTGGCGCCCAGCCAAGTTCCGATCTGTTGTGGGCTGACCATGTTATCATAAAAAATAAAAATGAACAAGTAACAAAATGAAATGAAAAAGACATACAAAATACAAGCCCAATTTTATTTTAGTTTCAACAGGTGAAAAATTGCATTTTAATAAATAGAATCAAAACAAAATAATCTTGAGAAAAAGATTTACAAAAAAATATATAGTGGCTTATTAAAAGTGTGTGTACAGGCGATTATCATAAGGAACTACTATTACACTTGCAAATTTTGTTATCTTACAATCATAACTAAATAGCAATTCCCCCATTAAGCTGCCTGTATACACATTTTTGAATTAACTGTGTACAATATAAAAAGTTTGAATGTGAACACACTAGCTTACTTCTTGCTTAATTTGTCTTAATCTAGGTTGAATTGATGGCAACAGTACTGAGAGGGGATAATGTATATCTCAACTGTTTCTATGTTTTGTATTAATAACATCCATAATAAAAAACTGGAGTGTAATGAAAGAAACAAATTACTTTGGAATAGTTGAGAGCAAAGCTAACAGTTTCTGACTTTATTTTTTTCTCTCATCCTCTCCTTGCTTCATGAATACTTGTCTCTTCTTGTTTCTGTGTGCTTCTCCTCCAGTGTCTGTGTACTTTTACATCTGAGGGCCAGCACCTGTGACTCTTCTTGGGTGGCTTGCTCTAGAGAGCAGGAGAGCCTGGGAAGTTATGTCTCATCTTCCAGGAGGGCCCTGGACAATGACTGACAGTTGTAGCTGTAGGAGAGCTTCAGCTCTGTCCTTTAGGTTGGAACCATTAACCCTGAAGAGTTCTCCTGCAGAACCAGGCCAAAGCTACCCTCCATGGGACAAACCTTCTTGCCCCCTTCACTGGCTCTGGCCTGCTTCCTCTCTCCCTTACCAATTTTTCCTCCGGAAGCTTTTTCTTAATAAACCACCGCACATGAATCTTTGTCTCAGTATCTGCTTCCAGGGAACCCAGCCTAAGCACTCTCAGATTTAGAGTATTTTAGAAGTAGGCATGGCAGACCATAAAAATGTCTTTATGTATTTTGAGTCTTTTGCTTTCAGAGATGCTAATGTCTCATTGTTGGTAACATAATCCAAATGGCCACTGCAGGAAATAAATCAACCTAATTTAACTTCCATGGCTTTTTAGAAGCTAGATAAACCAGAGATTTTTAATGTACCAATTTTCTTACCACATATTTGGAAACACCTGACATATAGACTCTGTTTTACGTAGATCTGTGATTTTTTTTCTCCCTGTTTTCAATTAATTTAAACCCAATTGTTTACCCTTAGAGAAGATAAATATAAAAGCTTCTTCCCTCTAAGGGTTTGAGGTGTGACTAAAACAGATTTTAATTTTTTTCCCCTGGATATTTTTAAAACAGCTGCATTTATGTTAATCCGTTTTAGATGATACTCTCCTAAAAAGCCATTCTGTGATAGGCGCTTTTCTTATAGCTTTACTTGGAATTAAACAATATGACAAAACATAACAAATTCAAACTAATTTGGAGAAACGCTATTGTGAATTAGTGAAAACAATTAGAGAACATTAAAAATGGAGAGCTGTTTTATTACCTTAAAGTATATATGTGCTGTAATGTCAATTATCCTTTATTATAGACACCTATTATATACTAGGCATTTGTATTATGTCATTTAATTATCACCAACAACCCTGAAAATGAGGTATTTTCCTTCCCAATTTTTAAAAATAGATGAGCCATAGAGAAAGTAAATAACTTTTTCAAGGCTTGCAATTAGTAAACAAGAGAGTTAGTATTTGAATCTAGGTCTTCCTACCACGCCATCCTGCTTTACAGGTCAATGAAATTAGCTAACTAAATATTAATGTACTCCATCAGCTTTAAGGAAGGGTCAACAGCTATGTGTAATTGACATATTCATTTGTCTGCCAAAGAGTATTGTTAAAGTGCTGCTAACACTTTAAAGAAAAATATCAGAAATTTCCCTTGCCATCTTGTTTAACAACAATCGCTATAATCTAATTGTTTCAGGTACCTTACATCTATGTCTCATTTAGTTTTCACAACAATACTGAGGTGGGTATTATTACCATTATTTTATAAGTGGGGTAAGTGCAGAAGCACAGAAACTTTATATAACTTGTCCAATGTCATGGCTAGAAAGTGAAAAACATGGGATTTGGGATTTGGACCCTGGAACCCATGAGCTCAACTGCTATGCTAGTCACTACTAATGCTCAGCCGTAACTTCTGTATGGGCAAAGGCAGCTCTGTGAATCAGTGGGTGGGAATACAAAAGATTGAAGTTATGATTTCCTGAAAGTATTTTGTTTCTCATTGGTGCCAAGTAGGTCTAGAAGAGGAGGAAGCAAAGCCAGAGGTGTGACAGCAGCTTGTCTTGATGTTGAAAGGGATGCTTTTGTTCTTACTCTGCCATATCAGCTTTCTTGCCAACTTTGATTCCCTTCCTACAGTTCACCTGTAAACAAAACCACTGTTCACCATTTTTTGGACGGGGCTCCTATGAAATTTAGAAGGTTCATCATAGCCAGGTGTTTCTCTGCATCTGGTGTGTCTGATCTGCAGAGCAAAGGGATTCATAGACAAACAACAGAACTCATTGTGGACCACACAATTAATCATTCTAGGTTTCTGATTTGTTTCTTGAAACTTGCTATGTTCCTGTAATGGGAAAAAGACAGCTTCATTTATCACACCTTACCTCATGCTGCTCCTCGGCACCCTCCCCTGGGCCCCTCACCATCCCGAAACTTCTGAAACATCTGCTGTGGGTACCATGGCAGGAGTTTCTTCATATTCCCTATTACACTCATCTTTTCAGCATCCTGGTTTTAAGCTCTCCTATTGTGACTGAAGACTAAAAGGCCAATATCCTCAGTGGAAGTGAACAATTAGCAAGTTCATTACTTATGGTGCCATTCACAGTTCTTTGCCAATGATTACATTTGTGTATGTATGTATGACATATTGCCTGATGTCAAAAGACCACTGGATTGGGAATGAGTTGTGCTGGATTTTTGTCTTGGCTCTGGCATTAAATTTGTCTGGGCTTGGGTGAGCTGCTTCACCTCTCTGGACTTTCATTATTTCATTTAGCAGGAAACCTCACCTAGATGAGTGTTTCTCAATGTCAGATGGATGTTAGAATCTCATGAAATGCAAGAAATACTGATGCCCAGGGTCATACCTCAGAACAACTAAATCAGAATCTCTCAAAGAGCAACAGCCCTGACATTGGTATGCTTATTACAGCCCCCCAGGGGATTCTAATGTTCATTCAGGTTTGAGATCCACTAGCCTAGATGATCTCTAAGGATTCTTTAGTTTCTAAAAGGTCAGCATGCATGTATATGTATATGTATATATGTATACACACATATATATACAATTTTCTTTTAAGATGAGAAAATTAAGATTATATTTGTATGAAAGGGAAAAAACCCAGTGGAAAGGAGAGTTTGATGATACAGAAGAGGGCAGTGAATTGATGGATCCATACCCTTGTGTTTTAATCAGTTCAGGTTGCTATAACAAAGTACCATAGACTGGATGGTTTATAAATAACAGAAATTTATTTCTCTCAGTTCTGGAGGCTGGAAGTCAGAGATCAGGGTGCCAGCATGGCTGGGTTCTGGTGAGGGCACTCTTTTGGGTTGCAGATGTCTGTCTTTTCATTTTATCCTAACATGGCAGAAAGAGTGGGAGAGAGCTCTCTGGGGTTTCTTTATAATGGCACTAACCTCATTCATGAGTGCCCCTATTCATGACCTAATTATCTCCCAATGTTATTGCCGCCTAATGTCATCATATTGGGTGTTAAGATTTTAGCATATGAATTTTGGGTAGACACAAACATTTAATCCATTTCACCTTGAAAAGGCAAAAGATCTAACAAGTGCTCAAGTGGAAGGATTAGCTTTAGACAGGTGTATGGCAAGTGTGTTCATAGGTGGAAAACCAGACTATATATATGAGTACCAGTGTTGGCAGGTGGGTAGAGATGGTGGTAGAAATCTATGGTGGTTTTCTTCTTGTTGCTTCAGTTTTTTTAAGTGAGGGAGAAGGTCATCAGAATGGGTGAGAAGGGCAGTGCTGGAGAGGTTTGAAAAGAGGGGAATTGTGAAAAACCATGTAAGAGAGTGACAGAGTAAATGTGCTAGGCAAATGTAGTATGATGGCCAGGAACATTAAGAGCCCGTTTGAGGTTGGTGGTCATGAATTTAAAGTGAGACCAGTCAGTGTGGTTGTGTGCTTTTTGCTGCTGGGATCCTGCGAAGTTTGGAAAGACATCCTAATGACTTCCAGATTGGTTTCTTCCTACATACCAGCTGCTATGTTCTATCCAATCTTGGGTCAGCTGTTGCCTTTGTGTGTCTGGAATAGTTACTCCTCATTTGCCTGAAGCTGGCTGCTGTAGGTTTCTCGGTTCCCCTAACTCCTCTCTGACCTTAAAGAGTGAGCCTTGGCCTGGTTCCTGGCTTGGCCGAGTTCCTGAGGACTTACTATACTTTCCTCTGAGTCAGTCAGAGATGAGTTCTGGAAGGTAGTGAGGTATGCGCCATGAAAATGAAAATGATAAAGGAAATGGTTAGTGAGTTGGAAGCGTGTGCTAGGGAAGCTGCCTAGGAATCTTTTTTCCTGATTTGAACAAGAACATCATGGGACAACCACCACGGTTTTCTCCCCCCTTCCCTAGACATGAAGACATGTTGCACATGAATAGTAAAGTCATACATACAAGATGAGATAATGTTTTAGTTAGACTAGGGCAAGTGGCTTTTAATTATCTAAAAGTCATCTAACAAGGTAAGTGGAAAACTAGATCATGTAAAGTAGTAAACTTTCAGACCAAGCTGAAGCAAGTAGCAAACTTCAGGAAAACTCAGGCTCTGTGATGACCTTTATCTGTGATGGTAGGGACTGAATAAATGAAACTTTTACCTTGTTCATTTGAGCCTCAATTCAAAGAGATTGGAAAACCACAAGCTAGCAGGTGATCAAGTGGGAGTATTCAGATAGAATCAGGTAGACTTTATGCTCCTCTTGTTGAATAGGTTCTGCATAATATCTTTAGATTTTGGCATTGAAAAGTAGAAGGAAAGAGGCCCCAAAATTAGTTTGGCAGATTTATCAAGCTGAGCTGTGTCAATTGTATTTCGCTGTTTCCAAGAAGACAGTAGAGCTTGTGAAATTTAACAGTGTCTGTCACCACTTGACATATTGGCTAAAACAAAAGCAGATTGAGGAAATGACTCACAATAGTTAATTGTTTCAATAGTCAGTCTTTCCCATCTGCACAGTGTGTTGAATTTGAGGACATCTGATGGGAACTTTGTGGAAAATTAATGCAGCAAATTGTTTTCAAGAAGCAAGCCTCCTCTTTGCTTTTTTAGTGGCTATATGTCGGTATCTAAAATTTCCATTTTATCTCCTTTATAGCTTAGGTCAGACTACAAAGTGTCTTGACTTAGGGAATAGAAAAAGCCTGGACATTTGTAATAAAGAAAACAATATTAAGTGAATAATAACTCAAAATCTGCTTCTTTACCTAAAGAATAGATTATGTATTTTGGCTTTGATAAACTCAAAATCAAAGTGGAAACTTGTTCAGTATTTCATAAGGAACCAAATTCAGGATGATATGTACAGAAAACGTTCAGCTTCTGTTATCACATGGATACACAGCACATCTGGCTTTGAAATGTATGATGCTACTCAATAAAATTTATCATTTTTGATGGGTAACCATTAATTCACAACAGCTGCATTGAATGTATAGCCTGGTGGTTTAAAGTTCATCTTTGATAGATTTAGGCCTTCTCACCACACTGAATTCCTTTATAGACCCCACTTAGAACTCATGGTTACTAACCTACTGACCTAAGGAATAGCTTTGTATACTAGAAGTGTGGATGTCAAGCAAGGAAAAAAAATTCCTTTTATGGAATTATCCAGTGGGGATAAAGTTTAACTCTATGAAAGTTGATTCTTTTGGAAAATATTCCTAACATATATTTTCTTATTGGACATTTACAAATGAGTCTACATTTCAGCTGCACTGGAAACAAATCTTTATAGGGGAGAAAAGATTAGGGCTGTCTATCCTGTACTGTAGTTATTCAAGGTATCAATGCCATATTTTTGTAGTTGTAGAGAAGTGTAATGTTTTCTGAATGGATTGGCTATAAAGAATGAAGATGTCGGCCGGGCGCGGTGGCTCAAGCCTGTAATCCTAGCACTCTGGGAGGCCGAGGCGGGCGGATTGTTTGAGCTCAGGAGTTCGAGACCAGCCTGAGCAAGAGCGAAACCCTGTCTCTACTAAAAATAGAAAAAGAAATTATATGGACAGCTAAAAACATATATATACACACACACATATATATATATATGTATATATATATAGAAAAAATTAGCCAGGCATGGTGGCGCATGCCTGTAGTCCCAGCTACTCGGGAGGCTGAGGCAGGAGGATCACTTGAGCCCAGGAATGTGAGGTTGCTATGAGCTAGGCTGACGCCACGGCACTCACTCTAGCCCAGGCAACAAAGTGAGACTCTGTCTCAAAAAAAATAAAATAAAATAAAAAAAAGAATGAAGATATCCTGTTTAATAAAGAACAAAGTAAATCTAAGAGACAACTTCAAGGCTCTAAAGAGCTGTGATGAAGAAACACGTTCTTTTGTACAACTCAGTAGGGCAAAACCCAAACTGATAGCCTGAATCATAAGCAGGCAATGGCTCACAATAGCAAAGGATGCTTCAATAGAACATTCTAAGGAAATAGATGCTTCAGGAGGCAATAAGCTCCCTATTGTTTTCTCTACGAATTCTCCTGGGCATTGGCAGCTGGTAAAACTTGTCCATAGTCTGAGGCAGCCTGTTCACAGTTTAAGATTATGTATTCCCAGCTCAGGGAAGACTGCCACAGAATTAGAAGTGTATTTTTTTCTGCTTAAAAAAATTCAGAATATTAAGGGGGTACAAACATTTTGGTTACATGAATTACTTTTGTACAGTTAGAGTCAAAGTTATAAGTGTGTCTGTCACCCAGATAGTGTGCATTGTACCCACTGGGTGTGAATTTACTCATCTCCTCCTCTCCCCCACCTGCTTGATTTCCACTGAATTTTACTACCATATTTATGCATGAGTGTTGATCATTTAATTCCAATTTAATAGTGAGTACATGTGGTGTTTGTTTTTCCATTCATTAGATACTTCACTTAGGAGGATGGTCTCCACTTCCATTCAGGTTGTTACAAAAGGTATTAGTTCACTGTTTTTTTTTATGGCTGAGTAATACTCCATGGTGTACATATATCAGATTTTATTAATCCACTCATGTATTGATAGGCACTTGGATTATTTCCATATTTTTGTGATTGTGAATTGTGCTGCTATAAACATTCAAGTGCAAGTGTCTTTGTTATAAAATGTCTTTTTTCCTTTGGGTAAATACCCAGTAGTGGGATTTCTGGATCAAATAGTAGGTCTACTTTTAGTTCTTTCAGGTAATTCCATACTAGTTTCCATAGAGGTTGAACTAGTTTGCTGTCCCAACAACAGTGTGTAAGTATTTCTTTCTCTCCACATCTGTGGCAGCATCTGTTGTTTCGGGACTTTTTGATAAAAGCCATTCTCACTGGAGTTAGGTGATATCTCATGGTGTTTTTGATTTGCATTTTCTTGATGATTAGTGATGTTGAGTATTTTTTCATATGTTTATTGGCCATTAGTCTATCTTCTTTTGAAAGCTTCTGTTTCTGTCTTTTGCCCACATTTTAATGGAGTTGTTTGATGTTTTCTTGCTGATTTGCTCAAGTTCTTTGTAGATTCTGGTTATTAGACCTTTATCGGATGTGTAACACGCAAATACTTTCTCCCGTTCTGTAGGTTGTTTGTTTGCCCTCATGATAGTTTCCTTGGCTGTGCAGAAGCTTTTTAAATTTGATCAGCTGCCATTTATTTATTTTTGTTGTTACCATGATTGCCTTTGGAGTCCTCTTCATAAATTCTTTGCCTAGGCAGATATCTATAAGAGTTTCTCCAAGCTCATCTTCTATTAATAGAATTCTTTTTTTTTTTTTTTTTTTTGAGACAGAGTCTCACTCTGTTGCCCGGGCTAGAGTGCCATGGCATCAGCCTTGCTCACAGCAACCTCAGACTCCTGGGCTCAAGCAATCCTACTGCCTCAGCCTCCTGAGTAGCTGGGTCTACAGGCATGCACCACCATGCCCGGCTAATTTTTTTCTATATATATTTTTAGCTGTCCGCATAATTTCTTTCTATGTTTAGTAGAGACGGGGTCTCGCTCTTGCTCAGGCTGGTCTCGAACTCCTGAGCTCAAACGATCCGCCTGCCTCAGCCTCCCAGAGTGCTAGGATTACAGGCGTGAGCCACCACACCCAGCCTAGAATTCTTATAGTTTCATGCCTTAGGTTAAGTCTGTTATTCATCTTGAGTTAGTTTGTGAGAGTTGTGAGAGGTATGGATCCTGTTTTAGTCTTCCATATGTGGCTATCCAATTTTCCCAGCCTCATTTATTGCATAGGGATTCTTTTCCCCAGTGTATGTTTTTGCCTGCTTTCACAAAGATCAAATGGCAATGTGAGGACGGTTTTATATCTGGGTTCTCTGTTCGGATCCATTGGTCTATGTCTCTGTTCTTATGCCAATACCGTGCTGTTTTGGTTATGTAGCCTTGTAGTATAGCTTGAAGTCTGGTAAAGAGATGCCTCCTGATTTGTTTTTTTCGCTTTGTTTTCTTTCTGTTGCCTGATTCCTCTGGTTAGGACTTCTAGCACTATGTTGAACAGAAATGGTGACAGTGGACAACCTTGTCTGGTTCCAGTTTTAAGTGGGAATGCTTTCAGTTTTTCCCCATTCAGTATGATGTTGGCTGTGGGTTTGTTGTATATGGCTTTTATAATATTGAGGCCTGTTTTGTTAAGAATTCTTATCATAAAAGGGTCCAGAATTTTGTCAAATGCTTTTTCTGCATATATCGAGAGGATCATATGGTCTTTGTTGCTTCTATTTATGTGGTGAATCACATTTATAGATTTTTGTATTTTGAACCATCCTTGCGTCTCTGGGATGAAGCCCACTTGATCGTGGTGGATTATTTTTTTGATGAGCAGCTGAATTTGGTTTGCTAGGATTTTATTGAGAATTTTTGCATCTATATTCATGATGACTACTGGTATGTAGTTTTCTTTTTTGTGTGTGTCCTTTCCTGGCCTTGGTATTAAGGTGATATTGACTTCATAGAACGAGTTGGGGAAGATTCATTCTTTCTCTACGTTATGAAATAATTTCTGCAGTATAGGTACCAGTTCTTCTTTGTTGGTCTGGTAAAATTCAACCATGAAACCCTCTGGTCCAGGACTGGTTTTTGTTGGGAGATTTTTTATTGTTACTTCAATTTCTTTACTTGATATTGGTCTGTTCAGGAGTTCTATTTCTTCCTGACTGAGCCTAGGGAGGTTGTGTGCTTTCAAGAATTTGTCCATTTCCTCAACATTTTCAAGTTTATATGCATAGAGATTTTTATAGTATTCAGAGATGATATTTTGTATTTCTGAGGTATCAGTTATGATATCTCCTTTTTCATTTCTGATTGAACTTATTATGGTCCTTTATTTTCTGTTTCTGGTTAATCCAGTGAGAGGCCTGTCAATTTTGTTCACCTTTTCAAAGGACAAACTTTTTGTTTCAATAATCTGTATAATTCTTTTGTTATTGATTTCATTTAGTCTTGCTCTGACCTTAGTTATTTCTTTTCTTCTGCTGGGTCTGAGAGTGGTTTGTTCTTCCTTTTCCAATTCCTTGAGACAATTCATTAGATTGTTGATTTGTTTGTGGCTATGAATTTTTCTCTTATGACTGCTTTTGCTGAATCTCACAGATTTTAATAACCTGGTCCCCTTTGCCATTTAGTTCAAAGAATCTTTTGATTTTCATCTTAATTTCCTCCTTGACCTACTAATCATTCAGCAGTAGGTTATTTAATTTCCATGACTTTGTGTAAAGTTGGGTGTTTCTCTTGGAATTGATTTCTAATTTTATTCCACTGTGGTCTGAGAAGACACATGGTATAATTTCTATTTTATTAAATTTGTTGAAACATGTTTTGTGGCCTAGAGTGTGATCAGTCTTAGAAAATGTTCCATGAACTGATGATAAGAGCATATGTTGAGTGGTTTTTGGGTAGAATGTTCTGTAAATGTCTGTTAGGCCCATTTGTTCTAGAGTTCTGTTTAAGTCCATCATTTCTTTGCTTAATTTCTTCTTGGAGGATGTGTCCCATTCTGTCAGTGGGGTGTTGAAATCCCTGGCTATTATACTGTTTATCATTTTGTTTAGATCAAGTAGGGTTTGCTTTGTGAATCTGGGCACACCTGTGTTAGGTGTATAAATGTTTAGAATTGTTATGTCTTCTTGTTGAATTGTTCTCTTCACCATTATAAAATGACTATCTTTGTCTTTCTTTACTCTTGCTGATTTAAAGTCTATGTTATCCTATATGAGAATGGCTCTACCAGCTTTCTTTTGGTTTCTATTTGCATGAAATATTGTTTTACATCTCTTCACCTTGAGTCTGAATGAGTCATTGTGGCTTAGATGTGTTTCCTGAAGACAGCAGATACATGAATTGTATTTTTTTAATCCATTCAGCCAGCCTATGTCTCTTGAGTGGGGAGTTCGAGCCATTCACATTTATTGAAAGAATTGATAAGTGGGGTGGATTTCTGTTCATTCTGTTGAGTAGAACTTTATTGCTTTGTTTTACCTTTTAAGCCATTGTTGTATCTAGGCTCTGCCTTTTAGCTTTTGGATGATTTTATACTGGTTGTTGTCCATTGTGCTGATCCATGTATGATGCAGTTCTGAGTACTTCCTGCAGGGCAAGTCTGGTCTTGACAAATTCCCTCATTGTTTGCTTGTCTTAGAAAGTCTTTATTTCTCCCTCATATAAGAGACTTCATTTTGCAGGATACAATTTTCTAGGCTGGCTATTATTCTGTTGCAGAAGACTGAGAATGGGGCCCCAATTCCTTCTGGCTTGTGAGGTCTCAGTTGAGAAATCTGCAGTTATTCTGATGGGTTTTCCTTTATAAGTTAGCTGCTGCTTTTGCCCTATGGCTTTTAGGAGTGCCTCTTTTGTGTTTACTTGGGCCAGTCTGATGACTATGTGTCGTATTGATTACCTCTTTGCAATGAATCTCCCAGGGGTCCTTTGAGCTTCTTGTACCTGGATATCTAGATTTCCAACAAGGCCAGGGAAATTTCCCTCAATTATTCCCCTCAAACAGGTTTTTCAAACCTTGTGTATTTTCTTCTTTTTCTTTAGGGATTCCTATGATTCTTATATTAGGCCTCTTTACATAATCCCATATTTCTTATGGATTTTGTTCATTCCTTTTGTTTCTCAGATCTTTCTCTTTGAATGACTTGCTTAACTCAAAGGTATTGTCTTCAACCTCTGAGATTCTTTCTTCTGCTTGATATAGCCTATTTTTAAGGCTTTCCACTGTGTTTTATATTTACTGGAATACATTTTTCATTTACAGAAGTTCTGTTTGATTTTTTTAAAATAATTTGATTTTCTTAATACATTTTTCATTCATTTTTTGCATTGCTTTTGTGATTTCTTTGTGTTGGGTTTCCATTTTCTCTTGTATTTCATTGAGCTTCCTTATAATCCATATTTGGAATTCTTTATCAGTCATTTCAATGTTTTCATTTTGGTTGGTATCCAGTGGTAAGGACTTTTTGTTTTCTTTTGTGGGTGTCCTTTCACTCTGATTTTTCATGTTTCCAGAGCTCTTTTGCTGATGCCTTATTATCCAGCCTCTTGGTTGGCGTGGCTTATGGACCTATCTTGGGATGCCTAAAGATTGAACCCTGAGCATGCTAGGGAAAAGAGTGCTAGTCCTGAGTGGCTTATGGGGTGTTTTAGCAGGTTTGGTATACCTTTTGGGTTACCTCTGACCTACTGTCTTCACCTCTTCCCAACAGTGTGTAGTGAGTTAAGTCCCCCAGGTTATTATCAGTGATGGGGGGTGGTACTTGTGTGAATCAGCCACACTGTGTTTGCTTCAGTTGGAAGATGATATGATGAGCTATATCATTGTTCTCCTTGTTATTGGTTGATATTTGTTGTGATAGAGCCAGCTGCTGAGATGTTCTTTTGTGTCTGTGGTAGACTCTAGTCCCCCAGGTGGAGTACTTGAGTGCCCCAGGCTTTAGGAGGGACCCTGTAGCCCCAGGGGGTTTCTTGATCTCCACCACCACTGAGGTGGTGGGAGGAGCAAGGCATTTGGTGGCTAGGTTGTGGGAGCCTGAGAGGCTTTACAAAGCCTTGGTGGGGCTCAGAAGTTGCTTCTCCAGACACTAGGGGGAGCTGCTGGTAAGAAGGTCAGGACAAGCTCTCCAAACCAGGGTGCCCGAGCTGGATCAATGTCCCTCCACCTCGGGATGTGCTCTGCTCTTATGGAGCCACTGGGCAAGCAGCACCAGCAAGGGAGGGCTGGGGAGCAGGGCAGTCACAGTCTGAGCACCCCTCAATCTGCTGCAGGACCCCAAGAGGAAAGGCCCTCGCCTCACTCTCTGTAGAAGCCTCAGTGTGGTGGCTCAATTGTTTCTCTCAGCAGCCGACAGATGGGGGAGGGGAAGAGAAGAGAAAGAGTCTCTGTGGAGGAAAGCTAGCACTCTGGTCACCTCCAACTCTCTCTCTGGGAAGCCGTCCACCCAGAGTGTCCAGGCTGTGGAGTCATGAAGATCACCTGGGACCCACTGGAACCTTGTGGTTCCTGCAGTCTGGGCCAGAATTGGGAAATGTCTATGTGGGAATGAGCAGGACAGAAAGCTAGCACTCTGGTCACCTCCAGCTCTCTCTCTGGGAAGCAGTCCACCCAGAGTGTCCAGGCTGTGGAGTCATGAAGATCACCTGGGATCCATTGGAACCCTGTGGTTCCTGCAGTCTGGGCCAGAATTGGGAAATGTCTGTGTGGGAATGAGCAGGACAAAACCTGGGGAATTGAAGCTTCCTGGTGGGAACAAAGGCACATGGTGGCTGGAGAAGCAATATGGCACCTGCTGTCCTGGCTCAGGTCTGTGGGGTGGGAAGTCTTCCTGGGGGCTGGGATTCTGCTGTCCTGTCCATGAGAAGTTCCCAGCTCACTGGTGGCAGCAGCCTCTGGGCTTATGTGGGCAGAAAGTCTTTCCAGAAGCTTGGGAACCTGCCGACTGTCAGAGATGAGAGGCAGGGAGAAAGAAACTACTCCACCTATCCTTCCTGCTGGACTCCAAGCCTCTCTGGGGTTGCTCTTTGCCAATACCTTGCTCCTTCTTGTTCTGCACCACAACTTCTTCCCATGGAATCTCCCAAAGTCTCTGGCACTCTTCCTTCAGACTCACATCTGATCTATGCTTGTCTGTCTGTTCACTTTTTCTCTTTTATCTAAAACTTCTCCTTCTCACTGAGGCATTCTGGCAGCTGGTGTCTCTGCAGACTCTACTTTTTGATTTGTGGAATGGCATGCATATATAAGAAGGGAAGGAATATCCTTTTTTTCTTTTTTCTTTTGTTTGGCTGGTATTTTGTTTTAATGTGCCAAGCATTTGGATTACACAAAAGAGATTCTAGAAGTGTATCCAATTTCCTTTTTTTCATTTTTTATGGTTAGAACAATAAAAGAAGATAGGTGGGGAAGTGGAGGGCAGAGTGTGATGAGGACATTGTCCAGCATCCCTTTTGAATGAATTGTCTCACTGAGTCATGGTTGTGTTCCCTAAACTGAGAAGTGAAAGACCTAAAGTAAGGTGATATACAGCACTTACCAGAAAGTATCTGCACACACTTTGCTGTCTTTGGAGAAGGCTCTGGATATATTGGTTCCATTTCAACCTAAGAAGGCTAGTGTTCAGGGGGCAAACTTGCAAACTCAGCAACACCCCATCTTTGGAGACACTGATAACTCGGTTGCTGTCCCTCACCTATTAGGAAAAGCAAACTATTCGTATTCTTCTGCTACAGAAGAGATTTTTTAGTGTTTGTGGACTCCATAGAAAACTGACACAAAGTAGAGACCATGAATCAGAAAGAACATTAGTGAAATAATTTTGTTCATGTAGACAGATGAGAGCTGAATCTTTTTTCTTGCTGTATCTCTGAATTCCACTTCATATTTCTTCATGTGAAAGTGGCTTTTTTTATCCCCCTGGATTTATGTTAAGCTGAGCAAGCAGTTCTGGTGAATTAAACTCAAGTATAAACAATAGATTTGGACAGCTCAATTTTGGTCCTGAATTCCATTAGAATTTTTTTCCCCTCCTCTACTTTATTACAATTTCTGATTCTTTGCTTCTTATAACCTACTTTTATATCGAATATCACATTCATGCTAGGGTATGCCAAATTGGTATTGGTATATACTGATTGCCTTGCTTAGGGAAAGTGCTGAATTCAAGTTTGAAATGTCTGCACTTGACCAAACTTTTGGAAAAGAAGGAAATATTGACATTTTATTAAAAATTTAATGAGGGCAAAAGGAGAGTTAAGAGAATAAGAATGCACTTATGGGATGCCAGGAAGTATACTATTAACAACTTCTTTGTAGGTGTAATCTCGTTGAATACTGGCTGCAGCACTATGAAGGACTTATTGGGGCCCCCATTTTGCAGATGAAGATGCTGAGGTTCAGAAAGCCTATTCGGTTTGCCCATGCTGTGAATCTGTGATTTGAATCCAGATCTTTGAGATTCTCAAACTCTTTGTACAACTTTATGATCTGTGAAGAAAGGAACTTACCTGGGTTCTGTGTATAGTCTCATCATGAGGTGTTTTCAAGAAAGACTTAGTGAAAGGCAATAATACTGACAAATGAAAACAAAAGCAAGCAAGTGACTGCTCAGGGAAGGAGGCAGGCTCCTTTGCAGAACTGGGAAAGATCTTGAAGCCAGGGAGAAGTTGTAATTGAATAAAGAATAAAGAAACTTGGAGGTTGTGATAAAAAATTCAGGGCACAAAGATGGTGTAAAAGTTTATAGCAATATATAACATAGTTATTTTCCTCAGAGAGAAAGAATAACATTAGTCATGGGACTTAAGGTCATCTGGCTAGGAGGAAAACTAGATAGAGATGCTTAGAAGATGCAAGCTGCAACTGTAAAGATGCAAAAGTGGAGTGGACATAGAAGGATATGATAACAAGGATTTGGGGAAAGACATGACCAGTTTTGGAGAAAGTTAGGAAATATTTGTAATTTTTAAAGTGCTATTGATTATATAATGCCTTTAATTTATATAACTCAGATTTATTCCATCTATACCATACTTCTGTTTTAAGTGCAGGAGAAACAGAGGAAAAAATGAATTATCCTAGGTGGAAATCAGTTATAATTAGAGTTTACAGCTTTTAGCCAAGAACCTTTGAAACTCATACTCCAAATAACCCTTCTCCCATTGCCAACACATTTGTCCTTACTTCATTTTATTTTTAGAAATTCAAAACTTAATTGTCTCACTATGACATGATTTCCTTCCCAAATCCCTAATGAATGTAAGCTCTTTAAAAGAGAAAGGCTGTGGCAAAGCCGGCCTAGAAATGTGGAGGGCTATTGGTGAAAGCAGGAGAACATTTATAGGAGCGTAGGCTGTGCTTACTCTGTGTCCAGAGAAAGGGCTGGCCCATGAGGAACAAAGAAACACATTCAAAATAATGCCTTTAATATATTATGAACGGGGAGCTTTTCCTTAGTGTATATCTTATTCCATTTCTTTTTCTTGCTCAATAAATACAAGGCACAAAAAAGCATTGCTTTTATGTTTTAATTTTCCAGCACCACTTTGTATTGGAGACAGTAATTAATGAAAATTATAGGCTAAACATTTTAAAGTTTGCTTACTGTACCTTTTTTTTTTTTTTTTTTTTTTTTTTTTTGAGACAGAGTCTCACTTTTGTTACCCGGGCTAGAGTGAGTGCCGTGGCATCAGCCTAGCTCACAGCAACCTCAAACTCCTGGGCTTAAGCGATCCTACTGCCTCAGCCTCCCGAGTAGCTGGGACTACAGGCATGAGCCACCATGCCCGACTAATTTTTTTGTATATATATTTTTAGTTGGCCAGATAATTTCTTTCTATTTTTAGTAGAGACGGGGTCTCACTCTTGCTCAGGCTGGTCTCGAACTCCTGACCTCGAGCGATCCACCCGCCTCGGCCTCCCAGAGCTAGGATTACAGGCGTGAGCCACCGCGCCTGGCCCAAGCTTACTGTACCTTAATACTTATTTTTGAAAAGAATCTCACTCTACCTAAAGATATGTGATGTGAGAGTGTGTGTGTGTGGGGGGGGCATGTGTGCAAACTGTCTCTCTTGAAGTCCTCAACCAACTCTATATAGATGACGATGTCTAAAATATGGGGTCCTGTATAATAGAGATTGTTTTCTTACTCCTGCAGCATGACTTTAAATGTAATATTCACCTGTTAAGGAGCCTTAGCTACTAGATTCATTTACATTTCAAGAAAGAAATAACCCAGACAATATGTTCTACCAACAAAATTAAGTATTGTCGAGCTATTTTTTAAAAAAAGCTTGAAAACATGATTAGAAGGACATGGTGAATAATATTTTATAACCTGGCTCATGTGACTATATTATATAACAAAATTGGATTTTCTTCCAATTTTTCATTTTATAATTGAGCATAGCAACAAAGAATATTGAATTGGGCTAAGTGACCTAAGAAAATGAAATTCTTGCCCTCATTTAGAAGTGAATACATTTTTTAAAGAGCAGAGAATATTCTGTCTGGAGAAGTTAAATGGGAACCATAGAATAAATAAATAGTGATTTCCCAAACTTTTCCCAGATTAATTCAAATCTTCAAGTCTTAGGTTGAAACAACTTATAGGTACCTCATCATGGCTGTCCCATAAAATACAATACCATTTCCTGAAAGCTGTTAGAATGAATGAAAGGATTTGTGGTGCAAGAAAAATGAAGGTAGAGGCAGGTAGGGGAAGAGTGGGTCATAATACATGCAGCTACAATTACACAGTTGTACTTTCTAGTAGATATTCAAAGAATTAATTTAAAAATTTACTGATCAATTTGATGCAGTAAAAAGTTTTAGGCATCTGCTGGCAATAGTGGTAATATAGCAAGATAAAGACATAGTATTTCCCCCTGGGTATTTATAACCTAGGGTATGTGTTTGTGTGTATATCTGCATATAGTAGGGGGTGGGCAGAGGACAGGATGCATGAGCTCTCAGCATCTTATTGTTAGAGATGGAAAGACTGATCATCTCAGGGATCATAGAAACAAAATCCCCTTAAGTACTGAATGAATAAATTATCCAGGGCATACTTGTCATGTCTAGAAGTTTCTTCTCCACAAGTCATGGCCCATTTCATGGCAAGTTTTCCTTTATTTTAATATTTTTTCCTGATTACAAATGATTTTGAACTATAATTGGAAAATACAAAAAGGTACAAAGAAGAAAATAAAAATCATCTTTAATCCCTCTACCTAGAGATAACAATGATTATATCTTCTCCAGTTTATTTCTCTGGGTGTCTCTCTCTCTCTCTCTCTCTCTCTCACTCTCTCTCTCTCTCTCTATATATATATATGTATATATATATAATGTATAATATGTATTTGTGTGTATATGTGTATTTGTATGGATGTTACAAAATTGAGAACAAAATAATGTGTAGTTCTGTTACCTTTTTGCACTTACTAAAATATATTTTAAATATTTCTCCATGCCATTAAAATGCCTTTACAACTTTTTAAATGTCTATTATGTGGATATGTGGCAATTTATTTTAAATACTCCCTTATTGTTTTGCATTAGGAAATGTCCCTGCATTTTTGTTTGCTTTTCTGCAATCTAAAGAGATGCCTCAATAGATAAACTTGCAGCCAAATCTTTATGTGCACTGCTGATTATTTCCTTAGTGTACATTTATAAAATTGTTGGATTAAAGGAAATGCGCACATTAACATTTTTTGATCTATAGAAATTAGGAACTATTTAAAGAGTCCCTAGCTTGACCTGCGGTGAGCATGCTCAGTGCCTAGTGGGGGTGGGTAATCTGGAGAAGTCAAACTGGCTGGATCTGGGTGGCAGTTACTGGCTCATCCCTAGTTCCAATGGACCAGGCTGCCTTGCTGTGCCTGGGCAGCTTCAGAGGACAGTTGGAAATTTGTAATCTTAGAGGAATGGTCGAGAGGAACATGGGCTATTTTAAGCTAAAGTTATTTTAACTTTAAAAGTCAAGTAGGACCAATAAGTAAGATTCATGGGGGGGGGAATATTTCTTATTGGTAGTACAGTCTGTTTGCTTAAGTCCAGCAAACCTAGTTGATTGTTCAACACACCACTGAATTTTCTATAGATGAAATCAAGATGGACAAGAATAGAGAGAGGAAAAGGACTCAACGGGGTTGTGCAAGAAGCAGCTGTTGGACATGGAGATGGGAATTAGTTGTCTGTGACACCTGCAGTCTCTGTAGAGGTTGATCTCTCCTACCAAACAAACCAGCTATTTTTCCCAGTTACTCCATTTCTGTCAGGGCCTGCACCTGTCTCCTTGTTGAGAAATTTGAGTCAAGATTCTTCATCTTCTACCCTCTTAAATCTGAAATGAACCAAGGCCTCTAATTTTATTCCATTTGGAATGTCTCTCACATCTTCCTCCATCTCCATTGCTACTTCTGTCACCCTTTTCAAGCCTTTAGCACATGTCTGCAATTCTGGGTATCTTCAGACTCAGTTCCTGCCTCACCAATTTCTCCCCTACTGTTTCCAGCTTACTATTTCCCAAATGCCATTCATCATTTCCCTCAGAGAGCCTGAAGCTACTGCAAATAGCTTATCTACAGACCATGAGCTTTTTCAAGACTGGGGTTTTATCATATGCACTTTTGTAGTTCCAGTGTTTAAGAAGGTGCCAGCCACTTAACCCAATTTTAGCCTTGCAACAACTCTGTGAAGTTTTCAAATGGGAAACTGAGTCTCAGGGAGGGAAAGTGATCTGCCGAAGGCCACATAGCTAATAAACCTCAGAGCAGAGCTTCTGTCATAGACAGGTCTGTTTTTCCCTACACCACATGAGCTTGGATGCACCTTGCTACCTCTACTGTCAGGAATTGGAGACTTTCTCAATCAAGTTATCTTGCTGTACTTCTGGCACTTTTTTGAAATGAGGCTATGTTATGGGATATCACCTGCTGCAAGAGATATATCTGAGGATGTTTGGGGGTAGAGATCAGAAGAGAAGGTTGATGAAGATGAAGAGAATTTTTTGGAAGGTGCACCTTAAGCTAGGCCTGGAAGGTCAAAATGGGATTTGCTCAGCAGGAGACCAGGACAGAAGGCATTCCATATTATGGGAGCAAACAGCGAAGGCATTGACACAGAAATGAACTGATAATGCTGTGAATAAAGAAATTGGCTTATCTGTAGAAAGATTTCATATAGTCTTTCTCACAGGAGACAATCTTCCTTTAAAGGAATGATTTGAAATGATGAACGGTGGAGACTTGGAGGGGTGGGGAATTGGGAGGGGTATGGATGGTGGGTAGTTGCTTGATGGGTACAGTGTGTGTTACTTCAGCAGTGTATGCATGGAAAGCCCTGACTTCACCACAATGCAATTACATCAATGTAACAAAATTGAACTTGTACCCCATGAATATGTGCAAATAAAAAATTAATGGAAAAAATAAATGATAAAAGTAATTACTGACAAGGAAAAAAATAAAGGACTGATTTTGCTGGTGCTGTGGAAATAAGCTCCATGATTTCATGAATTTAGGTGCTAAGGACTGCAGAGAAACAGCTGTCTTTTCTGTATGGCGAGAGCAGAGAGAAGAAAGTTCACTTGAATGTGGCATTCCTTCACTTGGGATTTTGAATTGAGTCTTGATTGTGTGAGAATTATTGTAGCAAATCATAGAGTACAGTAGCCAGATTTGTATCTTAACATGGCTTCAGTTTTTATGATAACTTTTAATCTTCAGAAACATTTTCACCCCAAGTTTAGGAAACAAGAAGTGTAAAATGGATTGGGAAGGGTTTGAACATGTTATTACAAAGAGGACATTTTTTTTTTTACGGGCTCATAAACTTTGTGGCCAAAAAGTATGTTGTGGAAAGGGACCTGAATGATGGCAAACAGTAAACCAAGAGACATTTGGAACCATAACCCCACAGATGATCATCAACTCTAAATCAGTGTCATACACTTAAACAGGATCATTTAAAAAGTATTAGTCAAGTTAAACAAATAGCAAAGAACAGAAAATGACACTTCAGTAAATAAAGACAATTTATTAAAAATCATGTTTTGGTATGATATTTGCCTTTTTAAACTTATGAATAAAGAACCAAAGAAAGCTTAATGTATATATTAGCTTTTAAGTTACAATACAGACATATATTCACACTGAGAAAACAAGTCATTTTAGTGGATTGGGACAGTATTTTGTGTTTTTGCTTATGTGAACATCTGTGGGGATAGGGGACAATGTCACATGTTTCCTCCTGTTTCCCTTTAGGCCCCAACTCTTCCATTTTATAGCATCCCTGATCTGGGATTCCAGCTAGTGGCTATACAACTTACTCCAGGTGTTTAGCCCTGTTCTGCTCTGAATTTTTGACAGCCAAGCTAGGAGCAGAATATATGTGAAGTATGTTTTTCAGCCCTAAACCTCAGTTTCTCTCTTAGAGAAGGACCATCTTATAAGCTACCACATCACCCAAGTCACAAATATGCCTAGAAATCAAAGTTTGCTAACTGAGATATTGACAATGGAGGTAGGTCTTTGCTGAGAAGAGGCAATCAACGTGCAGTTGGTTTGTAATTTTAGGGGTAGGAGATTCTACATAATGAGAGAGGTCAACTGCCAAGACCTTGGCTAAACCTTCCATGTGGCTTTGTCTTTTTAAAGAAGCTGATCCTTTTGAGCACTTCTTGTCTCTCAGCCATCCTCCTTGAAGTCCTCTCCATATGATTGATGATCACATGGTTTATATTCTGGATTTTTGTCCTAGTCCTGGTCTGACTTTTGCCTGCTGTGTCCTGAAGTAAATAGCAGTTTATGCGTAACTGACACTCGACAGCCTGTGCCCAGATTCTACCCAGGAGACCAATTATAGAACATGCTTCCTCCTGATGGAGCATGGGGCTGTCCTGAGCAGTGGTGGCCTTGACCAGGTGATGGTGGCCTTAGTTTTGGGGTAGCCGTCACTCACCCTCTCAAAGGTATTATTCAAGGGAAGGAGCTGAGGTTAGGGTCTGACATAAAAGATTCCTTTCCTCCTGCCTCAATAAAGCACCATCAGGCCTAAACATTCCTATCTCTCAGAAGTATAGCGGCTGATTATAAAGGCATCATCAGAGACAGAACAGGAACAGGACCCCCCCGCCAACCCCACCACCTTTTAGGCCATGTACATCATGTCCAGAACAGTATCTGGTATAGAACAGGCTTTCAATAAATATTTGCTGCACATAGAGATTCAAAAGGTGGATGGGTATGAAGACGAGAGATTATTCTAGCAGTTACTATGCTCTGAGCATTTTTTTCAGTGGACAGCGTGGTTAATTATGCAGTCATTATTTTGGTCTACCTTCATTGCAGTTCAGCCTTGAGGTTTAAGCTGAGAACTACTCAGTTTGTTGGAGTTTTTGTGGAGTTTGAGGTTAATAGCTCGGCCTCAAGTCCACTACTGCTAATAGCAAGTGGCTTGTGTTCTTCTCATTGCCCCTGCCTTCTTCCCAGAGTCTAACAACAGGTCGTTGTCTTATTCCCATATCCTTGTGTACCCTTCATGTTTCTCATTAGCACAAGATCTGCCAGAATCTTTTCACACTCTTGGGACTCAGTCATCACAGCTGGTGTCTACCCGTTGCTGCCAGGCCACTCTGCTGCCAGGTGCTTGCCCAGGTGGCCAGGGTGTCACCTGCAGCCCACCACTGGGCATCTCCTGGCTATATTTATGCCCACTGGCTACTGCTGGGGAGCTCTTGTACTGTGTTTTCCTCACACACCCAGTCTGGCCCCCCACATCCTAGCCCCCCTTACCAGGCCCATCCTGCTGCTGATTGAGTCCTTTTTCTAAGGAAGAGAATATTTACCATGACCCTCTGTCCCCTTCTGGTGTCTCTGTCATGTTCTGATTAGGAAGCCTCTCTGTCCTTTTGTTGAAGTTTATTTTACTCTTGGCTCTGGTTCATTAAGAAATGTTTTCTCAGAGACTGATCTTAAGTTTGGGCAGAAATTTCAGTTTTTGGAAGAAGCTTAAGGTGTGTACAGGGCTGTGTGCCTCTTTGTGGAGGCCATGAATGTCCTTCGGTATGGGTTCACATTATGTGTGTGTGTGTGTGTGTGTGTGTGTGTGTGTGTGTGTGAGAGAGAGAGAGAGAGAGAGAGAGAGAGAGAGAGAGAGAGAGAGAGAGGAGAGAGAGAGAGAAAATCATCTCCCCTTTTAGTACTTTCTGAAAAGCATATCACCTAAATAGAACAAGGAGAAAGAACAAGGTGGACAGAAATAAGATCAGCCTTTTTGTTCTTCAGCGATCTGAAGGAACAACCATATATCATGTTGTTTAGATAGTCCACCTTTCTCACGTGATATTTTTCTGGCCTTCATTCTTGGTCTCCTATTGAACACAAGGTAGATTTAGCTGTTTTTATAAGAGGCATCAGACTAAGAATCATGGCCATTATGACTGGATAAAACTTAGCAGTAGAAGAAACAGGAACTTGAAAAGATAATGTAGTATGGTGTCTAATGAAGAAACCAGCAGAGTGATCCCATTTGGGTATTATATTCCGTGTGTCTACAAAAAATTGGCAAAGGACAATTTAAACTTGCTACCCTGTATTAGGGAGAAAATTTTTCATATTTACTATACTTCATTTATACGTGGAGAGAAAGAGAGGAATTGATTTAGTTTAATGCAACATTTGGATACTCTCCCTAATCTTAAATTTTTGTTAAATAACAGCTATATGAATATTACCTTGCAGCTGACCTTTTGGGATTGCTTTTCCCTAGTGAACATTTTTTTTCTAATTTTCTTTATGTGCATTTTAAACAGAGTTGTGGGAGGGATGGAATTTAATTGCTCTATTTGTATTTTATCCACTCACTTTTATGTCTGGGACAAAGAGGTGCACTTTGAATAAATCTAGGAGGTAATTTAAAACTACTGCTGGTATTGACAAAAAACATAGCTAGCAGATACATATTTGCATGAATATGCCTATAGGAAGGATCAATGCATCTATGTGGGAGGGATGGTATGAATGTGTCTCTCTTCTTTAGCCTTTTTACTATATTCAAAATCTTGAATTGGGATTTTCTGCCCTTTTCTGTATTGACAGAATAACTGATTAGGGTGACTGAAGTTACATATTTCCAGTATGTGCGTTATTTCCTGTCATTTACATCATGGTATAACCAGAAATGTGGAGGGCATTTTCCTTTTACAAAGGGAAAGTGTGGTTGATGGAAGACTTGCTTTTTAGGCCCTCTGGAAGTAGGGCCTACTTTATGCTTTCAGGGTAATCTCTAAGATGCAAAATCATTGCTGCTATGTCAGAAGTAATGGTGGTCATTCTGCAGAAGAAGGTTGATTAATTGGTCCACGGTTGCTGACTTACCTGCTAGAGGACCCGTGCAGCTTTGCCACTGTGCAGACCACTGTTAGTGGAAATCACCCTTTTAAACCTAGCTATTCATATGATCATTTTTCTGGTGCATAAGTTTGAGAGCACTTTAATAATTTATTTTGAAAAGTTCAAAGCAAAGCATTATTGAATTCAGGTCAGATGAAAAATGGCTACATCCATCATCGGGGGTGGGAGGACAGTACAATTACTGCTCTTAGAGCTCCCCAGTTGTGCAGTCCAAGGCAGACTTCTTCCCACAGCCCAGTTGGCAATATAATAAAGGTAGAGCATGGATCTGTTTGGGGACAGGCTTAAGGGTTGGATTGAGGCAGAGTGGCATCATTTTGAAGACTTTTCACTGTTAAAAATAACCTCGCAGAAGGCTGGACAGCAATGTCCTTTGGTTGACATTCTGGGTTGGAAATTTTAACAGATTTTTCTCTGTGAATGAGACTGAAGTGCTTTTATTTTAGTTGGTGGTGGGAGACCAAAAATTCAATACAGTTAAGTGTGGGATAATGGATTCTAGGTCCTCCCAGCACAGTTTTGGAAAAACAATGATCTAAGAAACGGATACTGGGTAATACAGCATACCCCAAACCCTGCCCACCCCCAGCACCCATTGAAAAGCTTATTAAATAAAAAATTACAGGGACAAGCTTGTGTTAAAGAAGAGTAGTTCCTAAGAATTATGTGGGATGTGGGAGCAAAAGACAACCTTTGTTTTGAATGTGTTTATTTCCATGACCAGATTGAATATACCCAGTGACTTTATCACCCAGTGACTTCACCAGTTTGATCTTATTTGGTTTCATGTGCCAATTTGGGGGTGACATTATCCTGGGGGATCCACTGTGATTTACCCATGTTCAAAATGGAATATGCTGCTGCAGATATTTGGCATCTCTGCTGCAGATGAAGGGGCCCTAGGTGCCACCTGTCTCAATACGTTCAGGGCAGGGCCATCTGTTCCACGCTCCACAATGAAGTGAAACTCTGGATTCAGTACCTGTGGGAGCATTTGAACAGATTCAGAGCAAAACTTAATCAGGCTGAGAAAAGAATAAACACATTCTTATCCCAAGCCCAGCTCCTTGCCATGGGCGAACATCCCTGAATTGTAGAAAGGATGGGAGCAAAGGCAGTGCTGTATTTGGTGGCATTAGTGATGTACTCAGGGAAACCAGAGGAAGGATGATTTAATATGGACTTGGGATAACCTGGGTTGGTCTGGGAGAGGAAAGGATCTCAGTTGGACTTAATGCAGTAAAGGATTTTACTAGCAAGGAAAAGGAACAGAGGAAATTTTATTCCATTTCTGCAGTGAAATAATAATAGGCAGGTGAAGAGATGGGGAAGGTCCCAGGAGAGAAAGGAGAAAAGAGAGGCAATGAGATTAAAGTCAGAGGAGGTTAGATCTGATGTCTTGGGTACTAGAACCCCCTGTTGGTGTCTGAGTAGGGCCCTACTCTGTGAGTAGGGTATTTTGTAAATAAAATACTAACACTGCAAAGATACCCTGGTTAGATATATCTTTTTCAGGGTAATAATTATATATGGTATTTGGTGATTTTTGTTTTAACATGTGAGTTAAAAATATGATAAGAAAAAAACTTATCATGTAACCTTTTGATTGTTGCCTAAGTGAAACTGAGGAGAAATATGTCTTCTAAGCACTCAGATTTCCCTTTCCTCAGTTTTCCTTTTCTGTACTCTCTTCCTTCTTGGGTGGGTCATGTTCTATGATCTCACCTTTCTTTTCCTTATCACAACCTGCTCCCTGGAAAGGAACTTATATCTGCCACTCAAATTTTAATATGTTTAAACTGATTGCCAGGTGCCCTAGAAGCTTGATCTCTCATGAAAGAATAACAAGGCTTGTAATGAATGCCACTTGTTGGGAATCTAGGGAAACAGGGATGTTGGTGGGTCAGGGTCCTTTTCCAGAGACTAAGAATCACACCACAAGTATAAGAACCTCCTCACCTCTATTCCTTACTCCTACTCTTTCCAAGTGTCAGTTTGCTATTATAATGGTTTGTCTTCATTTTTTGATCCAAGATTGAGCCTATGGACTTGTGGATGAAATGCATTTCCTACCAAGGCTGCAAGACTGAGAAACTTCTTTGGAGCCTTTTCACTGAAAACTGCTTCTGTTCACAGGCTAGGCTCAGGCATGAGATGGCTGGACCCTTTCAGGTGCAACAGTCTTGTTCTGAGCAGCTTCCAATGGCCTGTCCACTGGACATTGTGATCATGAACAGATTAACTAAAACACCTTAAGAATTCCACTGGGAGTTGCATGAGCCCAGAAGACATGATTCAGGCTCCACAGGGCCTTAGCAATTGAGATTTTTTAGATAGAAGCCAACAGCCTAAGGCAAAAATCCTCTCTTGGTACCCATGATGTGGTTACACATCTTGCTTGAGTCCTTTCCCATGACCCTCTCTTCTGTGGCTGTTCAATCTTTTGTAGAACAGCTTCATCCCAGACTGATTCCATTCTCAAATAGTGCACTAAAAGCTGCTTCCTTGTAAATTCCTCCTATTATGGAAATAAATCCTTTTCCACCATCAGAGTTTCTCAGAGCCAAAGGAGAATGTGGAGGGGTCCCCATGAAAGACAGACACCCAGGGGAATCTCAGTCATGGGCTTGGCTGCTACAGAAGCCCGACTCTTTGGGTTAGGGCTGAGCAGCGTTCCAGGACAGGTGCTCTAGGGATTTTACCTGTTAGCTGGTCCCTCTATATCTGTCCCAGTTGTGGTGAAAACTAGGGTTCTTAAAGGGAGTAGGTCACTGAATAACAGAGTTGGAAGACTAGAAAGGCTTGGCTCTTATAATATTTCTTATTGTGTCTATAATTTTAACCTGGACTGGGAGGGAAAAAATGCAGCAACCCCTCAGGAAGAAGATACTTCAGTAGTCTTGAGGGCTAAGAATGAAAAAACTGTCTAATGTGGGTCAGGGCTCAATTTTATAGGCCAATTCTGGGCATATAACAGGACCCTAAACTCAGACTTTGTATTCAACATAGAATCTCTGGACCTCCCCTGCTTTCTCTCATCCACGCCAAGGGACTGGCTCCTCATTCTCCCCTCTTCAGTTATCTTATTTGTTAACAAGGGGAAAATTCTCATGTGGGTCAAAGTTAGACAATGCTTTCGCTTTCTCCTCTCAAGGGTGATTGAATTGGCATTCCGGTTTTGATACCAAGGTGGGGTAGAGGAAGGATGTGAGAAATTTGTATGTTTCCTAGACCACATCAGCTGAGTGAAAGTCCCCACTGATGGTCCATCTCAGCCCTAACATAGCTGGAGCAACTGGGAAACTAGTCTGTACAGTTGAGTTCAAGTTTATGTCCTGGCCAACACCCACAGAAGTAATGGTCTCTACTAAATTAGGTGGGTTTCTGGAGACCACACGCCCAAGAGTATTACCTAAAAAAGGGCTGAAGTAGGATTACTCATTTCCCCAGGGCTCTTTGTTGCCAGAAGCCTTTGTGTGCTCCAACATTGGTCTCTCAGGGCAATAACCTCAGTCCTGAGAGCCAGCTGAGATGTTCCATGAGGGACTATGTCTTCTTCAGGAATGGGGCTCATTCCCCTCTGTTCTGCTTAACTCCTTTGGTGCAGTTCACTTCTTTTCTTCAGCTACTCCAGGTCTTGAGTTTGGGAAAGAAGCATTATCACTCACTCATTTACTACCATTTGGTTTCTGATCTCACAGGCAGTTCCCCATTGCGTAAAGAGAAGGCTTGACGCTCACTCCCTTCATCCTGAAGAGATGCACCTCTCTTTCAATTCTCGACTTGTGAGCATTGGCTAAGGGCTCTGTCACGCAACTCTGGAGAGGTCAGGAGGCTCCAGTCTGGCTCCAGCTGGCCTGGTCTTTCTCCTGCAGGAGCCCATGCAGCTGCTGGGGAATGGGTCTCGCCCTCTGCTTGTTTTCTCCCTTCTCTTCATTGCTCCTCTCCTCCCTCCCTCTAGAAACAAGATTATGATTTGGACAAATCTGGGGATTTTGTGTTTCAGCTAATTGTCTGCCACACATTTACCACAATTTGTACTTCCACAGGATATCTCCAAAGCCATGTTGAATAGTTGGGGTTCTAGAGACTACCCCTAGATAGGTACTCCATTGAGGTCTCTGCATCGAAGCTAATTGAACAGGCCTTCACGCTGGTGGGACTGTAGCCCCATCAGGGAGGGAAGGTTTCATTTGAGCCAGGGAGAGTTTTCTCTGGCACCTTCTTTTCAGAGACTGCCTTCATTCCAGATGATGAGCTGTATAGTGTTGTGCAAATGTTCATTTCCTGCCCTCCCTGCAGCCCTGTGACCCTCAATATTTCTTCTTGGAGAGGCTGCCATGGTCCAGCTTAGACTTCCTCCTAGAGATTCTGAAGTTGACTTCTTGGCTACTCCTTTCCTTCCTTCTCCTTGATATGATCCTTGCCTTCCTGCTTCTCTTGTCTTACCTCCTTTGCTTAGAGTTTTTTTTTTTTTCTTTCTGCCACTCTTCATGCTCTTACATGTTACGCCCCTGTTCTTGGTGGGTGGAGATGCATATCTTCTGTTTCCTGTTGCTGCTAATAGTATGAATCCCTTAGAACTTGAGTGAGGGACATATATCTTCACTGTGCCAATGACTTTGTCTGCAGTTGCCATTTCTGAGACAAACAGAAATGTTTCCTTTTTGCCTCTGTAAATTGGACCACTGTTCCAGGTCTGTAGTCCTAGATTGTTGTTATTATTTTTTACAATCTAAAGCTACAGATCGCTAGGTGGAAACTCAAGGAGGCAGCCAATTGGGGAGAAGGAACTTATTCCCTCCAGCTCTTGTTAATTATGAAGCAGTGAGGTTACATAAATAAAGATAGCCCATGATCCTTGTCATCCTCTCAGCAAAGTGCAAGGACAGTTGCTCAGCAAATCTCAGATTTTCTTGAGCTGTTGATTGTCCTTAAAACTAACTTACTTTCTTTCTTTCTTTCTTTCTTTCTTTCTTTCTTTCTTTCTTTCTTTCTTTCTTTCTTTCTTTCTTTCTTTCTTTCTTTCTCTTTCTTTTCTTTTCTTTCTTTCCTTCCTTCCTTCCTTCCTTCCTTCCTTCCTTCCTTCCTTCCTTCCTTCCTTCCTTCCTTCCTTCCTTCCTTCCTTCTTTCTTTCTTTCTTTCTTTCTTTCTTTCTTTCTTTCTTTCTTTTCTTTCTTTCTTTCTTCTTTCTTAGACAGAGTCTCACTCTGTTGCCTGGGCTACAGTGCTGTGGTGTTAGCATAGCTCACAGCAACCTCAAACTTCTGGACTCACATGATTCTCCTGCTTCAGCCTCCTGAATAGCTGGGACTACAGGTGCATGCCACCATGCCTGGCTAATTTTTTCTAGTTTTAGTAGAAAACTGTTGCTCAGGCTGGTCTCAAACTCCCAAGCGTGATCCTCCTGCCTCTGCTTCCCAGAGTGCTAGGGTTACAGGCATGAGCCACCATGCCTGGCCTAAAATTTTTTCCCCTTTAAAGTTGGCTTTGGTATTACCAGCAAGTTATTTTACCTGGAACATAAAGATTTGGCATTGATCCCATAAGAGGAGAGGCAGGTTGATATGAAGAAGGTCTTACTGCTGTTATGAGTTCTGCTGACACTTCAGGTGTTGGGAGAATTTCAGTCCTGATTCTAAAAGCATAGGGACCTATTACTGTCATCTGTTGGAATGCCCAGATTGATTGTGCATTACTTCTTTATGCATCAGAGGCCTACCTTGTGTGAGTGAGTCCTGATGCCTTTACATAAAATAGAAAGGTTATATCTGAGACTGATTTCCTAGAGCTGCTGGGCCTTATGTCTGAGATGAAAGGACATCACTCCAAATATCAAACTTCAGGGCCTCTTCTCATTTGTGGGTCACATTTTCCCTTCTGCTATTAAGCACATCACATTTGCATTCTTGATGGAGGCAAGAGGAATTGTCCAGACTCATTTGTGAAATGTTTTCTCTTTCGACTAACATGTATGTATCACACAAATCATGAAGGGAGCTGTTGCGGCCCAATTGCAGAACGGGGGATGAACACAGAAAGAAACACACAGACACACAAAGATGGTACAAGACTGCAGTGCCAAAAGCACGAGTCATTTTATTTTTATACTCTTTTTGTCCAGAAGCTACTTCCTGGTACGTGACTGTCTTTAGAGCTCTGAGGCAACATGTTCCATTCCTTCTGGAAAATTGCTCAAGGAAGGCAGATGTTTGCATCTTAACCTTTTGACCTCATTACCCCGTGCAGGACAATGAGATGCCTTGGCTTGTGTGCAAGACCTTAAGCCCTTGGCTATTTGCCACAGGGAACAGTTTGTTTATTCAACAGGCCATTGACCTCTAGCTCCAAGAAGCATTCAAAAGGCCGAGTCCGGACCTATTGACCTCTGGCCTCAAGGAGCGTTCAACTGGCCATGTCTGGACCTATTGATCTCTGGCCCCAAGAAGCATGTCCAGCTTCGCTGACTCTGGGCTCAAGCCAATTCTTGCCCAGGGACGGTCCCTACAGGAGCACCCCTAGTTTCCCAGGATAAACAACATGGGGAGAGAAGCCTCCAGAACCAGAACTAGGAGTGGTTCTCACCAATGAGTGGGTTTTTGGATGGCTAGGACATGGGTGTTATCCCTAATGCAGCTTCTTGTCACTGGAATCTTCTCCTCCTGCTCTCAACAATAGCACAATTCTTATCTCTCTGCTTCAGGGATGCAGGTGTTTTTTGTGATCTTGGAAAAGAAAGGCACACACCAGGATGTGGACCCAGATATTTTCATTTTCTTTTGATTGAAAGTCTTATAGTCTGAATATGGAAGTGTTTCAATCTTAGTATGATGGGTCCGAGCATTTGATGTGGGGGAAGTTCTCATTCTGTGGAGACTGGAACAGGAGGCTGGAAAGTCAGGTCTCCATTCTCTGACAGAGTCACCTCCCACTTATGAGCTACCCTGGGAGCCTCATGGAAAGAGCACCAACACTCACAGTGGGCCCTCCATGGCACTGGCCTCCTGCCTTCCTGGGTCATGTTAGGTCTTGATCTTCTGAGGAAGAGAATAGCTAGTCTTTGTGCTTCTTCTTTGAGGTCCATCTGATCTGTCACTTAATGATGTCTGTCACTTGATGACATGGGTTACAGAGCAGGCAAAGCCTTCTCTGACCCAGTACTGAGAAAGCACCAGGAGTGCCTTCAGCATGGAAGACAATTATGGGAAGCCAGGCATGCACCAAGAGGTCCTGGCTTCCATGGCCAGCCAGGGTCAGGGCAATGTTTTCTTAGGGGCTCTTACCTCAATGTGTTCCTCTTCCTTGTGGGGGTCCCTGCTTTTAAGGAAGTTTGTGGGGGGACCTTCCTTTTTCCAGGGAGGAAAATGTATGGCAGTCTCCTCATAAAGTGACTCGCTATATTCTGGGCTGCACAACCCTTTATCATCTGGATTAAGTTGACCTATGGTGTCTCACTGGGTCTTTTCCTCTTGGAATATAACTAGAAAGGATTTGCAGAGGCCATAACCTGAGAAGCAGTCGATTCTCCTTGGCTTCTGGATTTGAATTCATAATCTATTCTGAACTCCCTACAGAGCCCAGGTACTTTCTTCCTCTCTCTGGGTTTCTGAAGGGAATAGCTAGTCTTTGTGATCTGAATGCACACATAAAGTGTTCATATTTTTGAGTGCCTACTATGTACTAGGTACCATGTATGTTATTTTAATTTGTAGACTTTACCTGTGGTGATCCTCCTCATGCCTTAGAATTTTGGAGATTTTTGGGGAGATGGACATTCTCTTCCATCCATTGTCTTTAGCATTCAACCATGGGAGCCTCTGCCCCAAAAGCCTAGAACACTCTCCTTGGCAAGCCTGCTATTCCTATTACCCTACTGCCACTAATGCCAAAGCAGGATTCAACAGCTACTTTTCAGTTTGCCTCATTCTGGCCCTAAGACTGCCTCTTTCTCCCCTACTCTTCTCTTTTTCAACCATAAGTTGTAGATCACTTGTTTTATTTTAATTCAGATAATTTTCACTGCTCCTTGGGGGTGCTCTAGCCCTCATTTTTATAGCTGCTGTCCCTGCATCCTTGGTCTCCTCATTATCTATTACAGTCTCATTCTTTCCCTTGTTCATCTCTACTTACTATATTTACCCTGGGACCTTCCCAGGCATCTACTCAGAAGCAAAAGTCTTCAGTGAAGTCCTTTCTTCCAAAAGAATATTGATCCCTTGTGCCTATAAAGTCAGGGCCTCATATCTATCTGTCCTCTGTATTTATCCCCTACGAATCTATGTTTTGATCAGAAACATGGAGCTACCAGAGCCTCCCAGTGGGATGCACAATGGCATCCATCCCCACTGGCTAGAATCCCCCAGTGAGTACTTACTGTCAAAAAGAAACCACTTCTTGGGCCCTCCACTCCCTTGTACTCCATCTTTATGGAGGGCCAACTACCCCTGAGTCTTGGTTTTATCCTTTGACAAATGAAGGACTGGACATAGATTATTATTTATTTTCCTGTTTGCTTCCCAGATGGCCCCTGGCAATGATTGACTCTAAGGAAGCAGCAGCACCCTAGTCTTTGTTTAGGCGACAGCACTGTGCTGGCCATGAAAATCAGGTACAAGCCCCACATGTTCAGTGTTGGAGGAGAAATCCTTAAGGATAAGGAACTGGATGCTTTCTAGGCCGTATAAATCCTCAGGTACTGTTGGAATCTCTCTGAAGGACCATAATAGTTACCTGTGTGGCTCTATCAGTTGCATTACAAATGCCAAGAACTTCTGCTCCCACTTTTCCTGGAAAGATTGACCCAGCCCTCTGGCCTGAAAGGTGTTGAAACGACCTCTCTTGGACCCATGGCTTAGCTTAATAGTTCACAGCATTATTTTTTTCTGAGACTCTTCCTCTTGGCAAATCTCTGTGGGCAGTGACATGAATGGCTTCTGGGAAGTCTCCTCAAGTGAGGGTCCATTTGTCCCTGCAGCTTGTGTGTTCTTGAATTTTGGACGATTAGTTGATAATCTGCCTCCAACTGGGATGCTTTTCACTTGCCACACAAGTTTAGCAATTTCAACAGGAATAAATGAAGGGGAAATTATGAAAGCTCATTCCATTCAGGGCTTCTATATGATTCTTTGTCCTCATCGGTGGGGCCTGAGGATTCTGTGGCTCCAGTTGAATGAAATTCATTCCCAATGTTCTGGGGGGAAGTTATCTTTTAACAATGGGAAACCTTCTATGGAAAACGCTTTAGTGTTCTAAGAGGTTCCTGAACATATACATGAACAACTTCCTGGCTTTAGGAAAGAAAGGTCTTTGATTTCCTCTCTGAACCTTCCTGCAAGCCTTTTGACCTGTGGTCTGCATGTCATAGTTCCGAGGCTCTTTCCATTCATTCTTGTCTTCTAGGAGCTCAGATTCACTGAGATGCAGTTACTCCTCTCTTCTGCAAACACTCCTTCAATTGAAGTGTTGTTATTTTTTTCATCTTTATTGCACCAACATTATAACAATAGAAATATTTTATAAGTGGAAAGATATAAATCCAATAATCCCAGAAATCTTTCTTTTTCATGTTCCTTTCCTGCCTCATTCATAAATGGATGAGATATTTATGTAATTTTCATACTTGAATAAAATTTTTATAGTCCTTTGTAATCTGCTGCACCAGGGGTCAATTTCAGGGGCGGGGGACTTAAGGGGTTGGCAATATCGATGATCAGGCACAAGGCACTTTCCTGTTTATGGCCACTTGCAAGAGGGGCATATATATATATATTTTTTAATAGGGCTAGAAATGAATGCTTCCCTCTTAAACTCTGTCTTTGGATCTCAGTATTGCTGCTTTTGGGTCTGACTAGCCACAATCACAAATCAGGGAGATGGGGGTTGCTTTTATGCTTTATTAAATGGTCTCTCCCAGGGAGCATGAATTTCCCAAGGAGTGAGGAGTTTTACTTTCCATTTTGTGAGCTCTGCAAACCTTTTCTAATTATATTCTAAGAGGAAATGCCACAGAGAGCATATTCCACAGGAGTCCAGATGATGGAGGCTAAAAGGGAAATAGGATCACATTTATTTGTAAGCATTTATTCAGCCACCAACTCTGTAGGTTCTGGCTAGGAGATGGAGTGGTGGTGCAGAGTTCAAATATGAAAGAAAAATTGTCCCACGATCAACAGCTTAGAAGCTAGGGTATTAAAGTTTTCAGGAATGTTGCTTTCTGGGACACTACTTTCATCCAGACTTTCTCGTAGGTCCTTATTCCTGCTCAATCCCTTCTAGTTGCTCACAGATCTATTACAGTGCTCATCTCACCTTGCACACTCTTTCTGGGCCACCTTAGGCACAACCATGACAGCTTCTATATGCTTTCTGTTGTGCTCAGTATCAGGTCTGTTTCTTTAGACTGAAGTATGACTTTTAAAATTTGTTAAAAATCTGAACCCTTTTTTTTTATTATAAGAGTAAACATTATCACTATGTAGAAAGGTCAGAAAGTGGAGGTGGGCAAAAAGAACACTGACATAAAGTCAATCACTGTTAATATCTCTGTGTATGTCCTTCCAAACTCTTGTTCTCTCTAAAGATATTCTTCTAGATTTTTAGTGCACATAAATACTGTTTTGTAGAAATGTGATTACAGCCATATGTCCAGCCATTGTCATTCTCCATAGAAGGCATCTTGGGTGTCTTACCTAACAATATATATTCAGTATTTTGCTCCATTCACTCTGTGCTCAATACTAGCTACCTCCTATTTTGAGTGACCTCACCGTCTAATAAGTTCTTTACATCTGAATGGTGTGAGTCTAGTCCTAGAATCAAATTAATACATTCCATATCAATGTGGCTACCAAGTTTCATCAATTCTATGTCACAAACATCTGGAATTCACTCAGCATCTCACTGTTGTTGCCTTATTTTTGGCCTTCACTAAATTTTGCCTGGAAGACCTTGATTCCAGCCCCCACTCCAAATGATAAATCTTTCACACCCTGTCAAAGCCACTTTTCTGAAATGCAAATATGATCCAGTTATTCTTCTGCTTAAAACCCTTCACTGGCTCCCCATTGCTTACAGGATAGAAACCCAGTTGGAAAAGTCTTTAATGTTAAGGCCCCTGCTCAGCTCTCATTCCTTTTTTCCTGCCACTCCTCTTCCCGTGAACTTTGGATCCACACTTAGCACACAATGTCTCCAACTTTTTGTGCCTTCCATTCCCTTTCACTGGGGATTCTCTTTATCTTTTTCCACTCCTGGCTTACTTCCACATGTCCTTCTGCAGTCACTGTCCCTCAGCTACCCAGCACTCTTTTTGATCCATCACATGTCTGACCATCTTCTTGTGCACCTGTCTTGGAGCCCATTCTGCTAGGGGTTGCAAAGAGACTTAGAGAGTTAGTGATGCATCCAGTAAGGGAAGCAGGGAAGGTTATCTCAGCCACTGCTAGTGAGAGGAGGAGGCTCTCATTCACTGCAAACACATGGGCCTCCCTGGAACAAAGTCAGTGAATGGCCATCATCACACTTTTCCAGGTACCCTCGGACTGCTCATTGGGCTCTAGGACTTCTTAAAAAAAAACCATTGCCTCGTTACACAAAGGATTTCAAATGTCACACAGAGATGCGATACTATAACAGACTGAGACAAGCGAAATTAATTAAAAAATTTGGTAAAGAAACTTTGACAAAGGGAAAACAAAGTTCATGGTAACATGAAGCCAAGAGATACCACTATATAACAAGAATATCACCACCTCATTACATATGTGCTAGAGGGGATCCACATATTTAGCTCTGAGCATTGTTATTCCACTTAAAAGAGGGAAGTATGATCACTAGCATAGACCTATGATTAAGGAGAAAAACAGTCATTTGTGAGATTAGAACCCAAGAGGTGTTTCTACTGGACCTGTCTTTATAGAACCTTTGGGTTTCTTTTTCCTTTTAGGGATTGCCTGAAATGTTAATATTAACTCAATTTCACATATGCCAGTTATATGGAGCTGAGCCTTGTAGAGAGAGAAATTGGAGGGATTTGTTCTGAGTCTTCAAAGCCTTTTGGGTGCTTGGAGTGTTCCTATTGATTAGATAGCGTTCTTAGACCCTACAATCTCCTATGCCCAGATTTTAATTATTTTTGCACTACCTATATACTGTCCTGATTTAAAATGCTTCATTTCACAGTCTAAGTCCTCCTTCTTAGGAACTTGTTTCTATGCCTTACAGAAGACATAGAAATCAGAGCCAAACTTGGGGTGGATTTCATTTGTTCAACAATCTTCTCTGTGCCAGTGACTGTAGCATATACCAAAGATGGCAGACATAAAGGTGTGTGTGTGGGAAGAAAATGCTGCTGAGCAAGGGTCTTGCCTGTGTAGCCTTGTATATACATCTCTTTCTGTCTGCTAACTTCATTCCAATCTTCTCGTGGTACAAAGATAGACACCAGCCCCGCCAAAGGCAGTTCTGATCTATTTGTGGAATGCTTCCTCTCAGGCTTGTGTTTGTCCTTTATGATTATAAAGGAAACCACAGGTCTCTGGGAGCCCCAACCTAGGACATGAATCTTCTGGACCTTAAGGCAAGTGGCCTGTTTCCCCCACATGGGTGACCCAGACATCGTAGGCACCTCATTGGGGCCTCCTGCTGATGTACCTCCCTTGCTTGCTCTGTCTAGGGAGGGACCTGCGGGCCTATGTGGATGGTTTCTTCCTGCTTCTGGTGCCTTTGTTTCTTGTCCACAAAGTAGGTGGGCCTCTAGGCGATGGGAATGGAGATGGTGACTACAGTTCTTCCAGAAGATATCCTTGTTGAGGATTTGCATCTCTCTTGGATGATCTGGTCTTTTTACCTTTGGTGAGAGCAGTGGATGGTCTGAATGGAGGTATTTCAATCCTGGCACAATTGGTGTGGCTGTTGGATATTGGTAGGGGTGTTGTGGTGACTGGACTGGGAAGCTGAAGAGAGCCACCCTCCGATTTCCAAATGCCCCCTACTTAGGCTGCTGCTTATTGGCTCATGCACAAAGCAGTGGCACTTACTGGAGACCCTTTCAGGAATTCGTCTCTTGGATGTAGCTGCTCTACTCATCTTCATCCTGCTCTTGGCCTGGAAGGCATCCTTTGTCCTGACCCATCCCAAACTGATGTCCTACATAGTGAAGGCTTGGCTCACCTTGGATGGTGTTCCAGGAAGGCAGGACTACAGGTTGGAGGACAGAGGCCTACAGGTCTTGTTAAGAGCACCACTCTCACTAGGGATTAGAAAGTTGGAGGTCCTGGGCCTGAGTCTCTTAGCCACATTATCGTGTCTTTAAGGAGTCGCCTCTTGTTGCTTTTTATTTCATAGCTTTTAGTCTTCATTATTGGTCTAGAAATCTGGGGTGGGCACACTGCTCCTGGGAAATCAGATGGTGATTACCGCAGTGTATTCTATACCTGTTCAAGTTTTACCTCCTCTTCATTTTCAAATGCACGTAACATATTTGGAGGCCCCATACTTGAGAGGGAGAGATTGAAGAGGGAGCCACAAGACTTATATGAAGTAATGGAAAAGCTTCCTAAAGCTTTAGAAAGCCCCAAACTTCCCCTTTCTTATCCTGGCTCTAAGTGTTAGTCACTTCTGAGAGTCTTGGTTGGGGGTATCTTTTTCTACAATCAGAATCCCAGAGAACTGAAGGAAAAAAAGTTAACATTGTGAGTGTTGTCTGTTGTAGGCTTTGTGACTTGGGATCTCCCATGCTGATCTCACCTCTGGTGACTTTGTTCCTGCAGTGGCGTGTCCAGGGTTGCTGAAGGAGAGACATTACCCTCCCTGGCTGATGGCACTGGCTTACTGTTTTGATGCTGTCTGCTGATTGCCCAAGATCATTTGGCTAGATACGTACTCCTCCTGGTCCTCTTTGTCCATTTCCCTGGGGGAAGGATTTAGGTCTGTCACTGGAGTTGGAGTCTACTTGAAATTTGGAATCTGCTTGGGTCTTTCTCACCTCCAAGCCTGGTCACTGGGAGGCAGTGGTTTGTTTGGTCTCCATTATCATTGCCAACCTTTCTCAGCTCTCTCTGTCCTCTTTCTCCTTACTTCCTGCTCACTGCATTCTTAACTTTTTTCACCTTTTCTCCCAGCACTGTGAATCTTGGAGATGTCTAGGTGCTGTGGAGCTGCAATGAACAGTTTCCTTGTGAGAGGACAAAGGTCCCCATAATCCCATTGTATCTGGAACTCTGGATAATAACATTAACCTCTTTCTAAGTTAAAAAAAATGCAATTGGGAAAGCCAATTAACATTGTCAGAGGTTGCTGGCATTTGTCAGATTGCTCTCAGTCCCCTGCCAGAGGCAAATGCCACTGGGCCATGCTCCCCAGACCTGGCCCATCAGCTTTAGTGAGAAGTGGTTGCCTTTCTCATATAACAATTTCCTCTTCTGTGCCTCAGTTTCTCCTTCTTTAAACACAAGGAAATGATATTGATTGGTATCTAGTTGACAACCTTTTCTCCCCTTGTTGCCTCTTATTTCTATTGGAAGAGTCACTCATACAGTGTACACAGAGGCAGGGGACTGTGGATCCAGGGGTCATTAATGAAGGAGAGCATGGTGGGTAGGATGGTGTCATTTGTGAGTTCCATGCTTGCTCAATTTGACCCCTTCTGAAGGTCTATACTAGCACTGTTCTCTGTGTGGCTCTCTTTTGCTCTGTAATACTTTCTTCTTGAAGTTTGTAATTGTGGCTTCTCCTCACTGTTTTCTTCTGAGGGAAAACTCAGCCTCGTCATCTCTGGCTTTCTCTACCCTATTGAGCAGCTTCTTCAATCTCCTCATTATCCATATGTTTCTTTAAATGTCTTTTCAAGTTCAAGGACCAAGTGTATCCTGGGAGGATCCCTTAGGGCCAAATGCTCTTGTCTCTTTGGCTGGTGTATTCTTGGTTATCACACTGTTGGTTGACATTGAGATGAACTCAAGAAATCATCAGAGAGGGGACCACCTCTCAATGAACCAGGTGGCAGCAGCCCTCCAGAGGACTGCTCTGGTCTCAATGACCCCTGGCTGGCCCTTTCTTAAGAGGGTTTGACCTTCTCTAGAATAAACTCCTAAGTGTAATGCCCTCACTTTATACTTCCCAAAATATTCCTTTTTTGCCCTCAAAAGGAGAGCTCTCCCACAGGCCTATTTTAAATGTCTTCTATTATACAGCTGCATTTAGGGATAAGTAGCTTCTTTTCTTTCAGGAAAAGTAATTGGTTAATTTTCCACCTCCAATGTTGTGTCATTTTTTTTTTTTTTTTTGTCAGAGAATGTGCAAATAGTTGACCAGGACAGAAGTTATCCCCATTCAGTACCCTTCTCAGGTAACTAGATTCATGTACAAACACTGATTTTATATTCTCCCAATATTTTTTTCTATTCTAACATAACAAAAAGAACAAAAAGGCAAAATAACTCATGAAAAGGTTTCCATTTCATTTTCCATAACATTTTATGATATTTGATCATATGCAGATATGATTATTATGTACTTATACCCAGAGTTTGGGTACAGTTTTGTTGTTTTAAAATATTAAACATTTTCCATGTTGTCTTCTAATGAATATTTTTAATGACCATAAAATATTTTATTAATTCCATAAACCCTATAAATTTTGGTAACTTCCACTGTTAATTTACTTTTTCTTTTGTTATTTCAAATATTAAAGAATAATCATCTTTGTATATAGTGCTTGTTTCTCTCAATTACATTCCCTAGAGTTGGATTACTGGGTCAGATGGTATGAAGGTTTTTATGGCTTTTGAAACATTTTCCCAAATTGTTTTCCAAAGTGGTGAATCTGTCTTTTTTTTTCAAATGTCAGGAGTGCTAAATATGCCTCTAGCTATTTAGGGCATTTGAGTGAAGGACAGACTGTGTAGGTGGCCTAGAGCAAATGGTTGAACAAATGGTTTCTTTCCCAAACAAGCAAACTCAGGTTTATAAACCACGGAATCAAGGTGAATGACTGTGTAATTTCTTTCCCTGACTTTTCCCCACATACCATTTTCTTGTCCCCTCTTTTGTCTCAGACAACACATATCTTTCACCTATGCATCGAGGAAATCCTTGGAAATGCCCTTATTGTCCATTTTCTGACAACGGCTTAATAGGAAATAATAGTTTCAACAATTTAATTTACAGAGGCACATGTTCCTGCCCTTGCATTATTTCCTTGCCAACTTCTGCCCCAAGTAATATTCAAGTAGCTTAGTTTTACCAATAGTTTAAAAATTCTTTAAAACGCACACACACACACACACACACACACATACACACACACACAAGTACACATCACTTAGTTCCACATGGTATATGACAATTTGGCTGAAGGGGAGAACCAAACTCTGGTTTAACTGACTAAACTGAGCTTTGATGTCAGGGTGGAAGAGTGTGAGGCAGTAAGAAGGCAAAGATGAGTAAGGAGGGCCATTCACACAGGCCATGGCTGGCACCCAACTCAAAGAATATCTAAGTCCTGAATGGCCAAAGAGGCAGAGCAGGCAGGATCCTGGGGTAACACAGAGGGCACTGACAAGTGAGAGGTCTCTGGAAGAGTTACAGTAAAGATGGGGGAACTGCACCTTTGACTCCAGGCTGTGAGTTTACTATCTTTTACCCACATGTCTATTTACATAAAAGGAGAGCGAGAAATAGGGACAGTAGGAAAGGAGAAAGCTAACCTGTGCAAGAAGGTATACCTGGAATCCTGCTCCCCCAAAGCTTGTACCACACAGAGTTGGTATGTGGGGATCAAGCATCACATTGACTCTTCAGGGCACCCTGACTCTCTTTTTTAAGACCAAAGATGCCCATCTGATTATTGTGGAAGAGAATAATGGATCTAGGAGACAAGCACAAAGATTAACGAGCTACTAAATAACAGGGCGAGAAAGGACACCAGAGGGGCTTCCTCATCACCCTGTGCCAAAACTTAAAATACCAAAGCAGTTCCTAATTTCCTGGGAAGCCTCTATGGAAAAGACCTTAGCAATTAGGTACTAGAACTTTTCTAAGTTGGTTTGATTACTAATGGCATCAAACCAATGTACTTTCCCTTAAAGCTAGATGCTAGGAAGCCTTTCTCCATGATCTCTATAACTCTACAAAGGAAATTCCAGGCACAGGATTGTTCCCAGTTGAACTTTTAGTTTTGACATAGTTAATCTTTGGTAAGGACAGCCACCATTCCAAGGACAGGCTCTACTGGTCTAGTTGACGTGTTACAAGTTTTTCATTTCCATCACCATGTAGATCTTTAGATACACATGTAGGTATGCATATCTATGTATCTAAATCTTAGTCTTCACAGTAATCCAATGTGGCAGTTTTTTTCTTTATCTCCATTTTAAAGATGAAGAAACAGGATTGAAAAGGTTAGGTAATGTGCCCATATCCCACAGATGGTAACTTGTAGCTATAGATTAAATTTAGGCAGTTGGATTCCAGAATTTACTTTCCTAAATCACTACGGTGTGAGAATGCTCAGGAAGTAAAATAAGGCAAATAGGATGCAGAAGAAGCTACATGGCAATATAGTAATACAAAGTTCAGAACGAGGAATATTTTGTTTGAAGGAAGATTGTCATTCTGAGTAGCTTTCAGTGTGTGTTGGACTTGTGGATTAGCAGATGCAGTTTCCTGGGAATCAGTGAGATCCCCAACTTGGCTATAGTAGATGGGCAGCAGTTCTGAAAGAAGGACCCATGGATAGTGAAGCAAATTCACCAACGATAGCAATCAATGTACCGTTGAGCTCTATGTGCTGAGTGTGGCACTAGAAGCCTTAAATGGAGAGTGGCTTCTGCTATTATATTGCTCGGAAAACAGACTCAGAGGTTGAACAATGTTTCCAGTGTCACTGAGCTAACAAATGGCAGAGGCAGTCTAATTCCATTTGTCCCAAACTATCACTCTCCAGTGCATTTACTTTTTCTTTATTTTGTGTTTAGCCCTGGCCAAAACCAAAACCAAAACCAAGCAAAACTGTAGTTCATCTATGTGGCTGCCAGCTGGAAGAGCTGTTGGTGGTAGATGAGCAGTAGGTCTCTTTCAAAAGACCAGTGCCTTTGGAAACCCTGAGGAGTCCTCACTGAGAAGAAAAGCCAAGACCTGATATGTTATTTTTACAGAATACATTGGTTCAAGTGAAATTCTCTCAAACACTTTCATTTGATATGAGAGTAGTTTGTCCTCAAAATGATGAAAGTTTGTTATCTGATGTTGGAATAATTAATGTTCAGCCACTTAAGAAAAAAAGAAAAACTCAAAGCACTGAAATAAATTGAATTTATATTTGCAGAATAGATTCCTACAGTGTATTTATCTTTACTGAGCTCAATGTCATTATAACCAAATTATCAAAGCGTGCTCATCTTTTATATAAATGGAATTTCTTACTTCATTAATATAATGAAAGTTACATCCAAAAGGGAAAATGTATAAACTCTACTTTTTGTGTCCTTTGAAGCCCAACCACATCACTGAAAACAAACCTGCTATTGCCTACTCAATATACCTCTGAGTTTAAAAGGTATTAACAATCTAGCTTTTTTTTCCCCTAATCTTAGTTGATCTTCCGGGAAAAGTTAAATCCCTTAATTGTGTGATAACAGAGTAATAGTATCTGGGCTACTAAATGTGACCATTGTCTTCTATAAAAGAGTTTTCTCGTACTGTTTATTTGGAAAGTACTTATTCAGTGAACCCTTCTGTGAGAATTGAAATTACTTGGATAGGGTAAATCCCAAATTCTTGCTTTGTTGTAAAAACAAAACAAAACAAAAATAAACCAGGAACCAATGATTCTATAAGTTAAAATCACTTTATATTTCTAGAGTGCTCGAGTACTTAATGGTTATAAAACACTTGAACCAAAATCACTGATTTAGAGCCAACATTGTAGGGAGGGTAAGTGACATGTTCAAGAGTACAAAGCTAACAAATGTCAAACCCAAGATTCCAATCCATGATTTCTGAACACCAAGGCTATTATTAACTTCATTCTTATAAAAGGATTTGGGGTAATTTTTAACTTCTGTACCAATTTTAAAATATTATTGGTGGAAATACTAAACAGCAAAACCAAAAACTACTGATACATGCAATAACATGGATGGGTCAGATATAAGGTTGAGTCAATGAAGTTCAATAATAGGAAAAACAAGTATTCTTCCTTTTGGCCAAGATGGATTAACTGGGACCAGATTTATTCTCTTTCCAAAAGCAACTAAAATTGAGACAAAATATAGAAAACAATGGTTTTAAAGATATTAGACAGCAAGCAACAAAGAACAGTGATCCCTGAGAGGGGGGAAAGAGAGTAGGTGAAGCCCAGCCTCTTTCTGGAGGGAGTTTACAAATTACAGCACTAGGATAGGGGAGGCAGGTGAAGGCTGGTGGTTTTCCTGGTAAAGGAGGTAGAGCTTGAGCATACAGGAAGGTCGAGGCCATTGGAGTTCTCAGGGCCAAGTATGAGAGAAGAGAACTGGGTAGAAAAAAAAATCCAAAGATTCACAAGAGGGACCCCTTTGCATCTTCCACTGAGTACTTAGTGGTGCTGCATGTAAGGAAAAGAATCCAAAAAGCTTAGTGGGGATGGTCCTTGGAGATATACTTTATGAGAAGAATAGCTCCATTTCCCACTACCCAGAATATAAAACCTTATAATTTACAGGGCACTGGGTAGAGTACTCACTTGGTAATGGGGAAAAGTCAGCCCTACCTCTGGTACCACCTAATAAAGCTTAAAAGCAAGACTCAAAAGAATCCAACCGTTTCCAAGTAACTTAACCATGTTTCAGGACACAGCTCAAGAATATTTATAGGAAAACAAAAATCTCCAGCACCCAAAAAGGTAAAATTCACAATATCTGGCATCTGATAAAAATTTTCAAGCATGTAAAAAAGCTGGAAAATATAACCCATAGTGAGGATAAAAATCAATTAAAACTTATTCAAAACTGACTAGATGATAGACTTAGTAGACAAGGAAACAAAAACAGTTATTATAACTATATTCCACATGCTTGAGAAGACAGAGAAAAGATTGAACATGTTAAGTAGAGACATGGAAGATATATAAAAGACCCAAAAGTGGGCAAAATGGATGTACTGTGATAGAGGTCAGCATAGTATTTACTCTTGGGAAATATTAACGATGGGGGGCATGTGGATGTCTTTTGAGTTGCTGAAAATGTTTTATATTTTGATCTGGGTGATTTTATATGGGTGTGCACATATGTAAAAATCCCTTAAGCTGTACATTTAAAATTTGTGTACTTTATGTAAGTTAAACCTCAAAAAAATTCTCTTATTATACTGTTTTCAAAGCAGTTCAGCCGATATGAATAAGCAAATGTTCTATGACAATGAATGGATCAAATTGGATGCATGTCTTCAGGTGTCTACAATATAATTCTTAATATAGGAGACAGAGATTAGATATTATGGAGGAGCTAGAAATTAACGACATCATGGATACTTATTTGTCATTTTACTTACACTAGTGCCAACTAGTCATTGAAGACAGGACTCATAGTTGCTCAATAAATGTTGGTTGCCTTTGTCTCTTGCCGGTTTTGTTCCAGAAAGTATAAGATGAAGACACAAGGGAAGAAAACCAGTGTGATTTATTTTATGCATTTGGGAGAGGAGATAAGGAGAGAAGGTCTAGCTTATAAAAATAAATATTGATCACATCTTTTTTCCCCAGTCTGTACATGTGGCACGGAATAATGGTCAGGAAGCATGTTTTCAAACTACATAAACTAATCAGCCACTTCCAAGAGATAGAGTATGTGGGGACAAGGGGCAAGAATGGGGTCTGGGATATTCTCCATTTTAAAATGGGAGTCCACATTTTCAATAAAAGTAGATTTGTATTGTTTCTGTCTCTGTGTGCCATCCCTGGCAGATACCAAATGCAGGCTACTGAGTAAATACCTGTAGTTATCAATAGGTAATTCATGTAGGATTCCCATTTCTGTGATTCCCTGGGAAGTCCATAACTGAATAAGATTGTTCTGGAGTATTTTACCTCTATAACCAATCATGTACAGATGCCACTTCCCAATTAGGATATATCTCTCAACTGGAATTTCAGCAGGTCAAGTTATGGATATGAGAGCAAGAAGCTAGATTTCCTTCCCAGAAAGGAGGGACATGTTAGATGGAGACATTTGTCACCAGAGTTTCTTGAAGACAGGAGTGAATTATTTCTGAATATTGTCATTAATTAAAATAATAATCCTCACTCATATTCCCTCGTGGGAGGGGAAGCAGGCTTCATGGCACTCTGAGTTTGATGTTACTTTGCCACTTAAAAAAAAAACAGAATTGCCAGATGGGCTTTTCACTGGAATGTCCTGCAGGAGGCTTTCTGTGTGTGCTGTGTTTTTGGACACAACAGAAAAGCCACAGTAGTGGCCAAAAGGGAAAGAAATGAAACCACCAGATAACTGTGTTTAAGTTTTTTCTCTGATTGTGCAGCAGCCTTAGCCTGGAAGGATTGGAAGTGGTCATTGCTGCAGATGCTAATTTTTTTTCTTGGTAACTTTGGGAAATACTATGACCCAATACTGGGAGGGGAAATCTCTGGGCCACTATTTTTGTAGAATTCAATAGTGCAAATATCACTAGTATCACCAGTGACTCACTAGAGTCATCTGGATAGGGTTAAAAATAGGGTTGCTATAATGGAGATAAGTATTTCTCTAGTTGTGGCCATCCCCCACCAACTCACACATTCTACAGGAGTCTTGTTTCTATGTTTCTCCCAACTTATTCAGAAAGTTCATGAGATTATCTCTGGGTAATCATGATTGAGGTGTTTGTTTGTTTTTTTTTTTTTTTAATTTACCACATTGTGTCCAGCAGTTTTTCTCCTTTCCTGTTCTTTTTGTCTTTTATTAGTATCATGGAAGCTGATGACACCATTTAATGGCCTCCTTTGCCCTATAATGTTGTAGGCTCCTCCCATTCTGACTCTGGGGAGCTTGGTCATCTGTCTTGCTTTGACCAGTGGCACTTGCAAAACACTTCAGTGTTTTTGTTTCTTCTCTTGTTCCTCTGCTTTTGCCAGGAGCACATGCCCAGACTACTGTCTGGAGCGTGAAAGACCATGTGGAACAAAGTTGATTCATCCCAGCTGAGGGCATTCTGAGGACTCACTCAAGACCCCAGAATGCAGATTACTTGAGTGAGCCCAGCTAAGATCAGCCAAGTCTGGCCCAGATCAGCAATACTATTGAGCTAAATTAATGCTAATTGTTTTAAGCTGTCAGATTTTGTGGGCGGTTGGTATGCAGCATTATTATAACAACAGATAACTGATATACCTGCCTGAATGAATTCCTTTGAATCGGGCTGTGCTCTTATTGTGTGTTATCTAGCGGTCTGATTTTTTAAAAAAAAATAACACTAAGAACTACCTAAAAAATAAAAGTATAGAGAATCCTATAATATACATCAATTCTATATTCTTATCATGCAGATTTTTCAAATCCCTTCTTATCACCTGCTTAGCCATTTCTATCAGTTTCTTGGAGCTGCTGTATCAAAGAACCATGAAAAACATAGGTTTAAAATACATAGGCTTAAAACAACAGAACTTTATTGTCTCAGTTTTGGATGATAGAAATCTGAAATCAAGGTGTTGGCAGGGCCCTGTTTTCTTGTAGGCAATGGGGCAGAGTCTGTTCCATGCCTTCCTCTTAGCTTCTGGTTTTGTTGGCTATCTTTGACATTCCTTGGCTTACAGCTGCATAACTCCATCTCTGTCTCCATCGTCACATGCTGCTTTCTCCTCCTGTCTTTACATCATCTTATAAGAACACTAGCTATATTGGATTAGGGACCCACCCTACTCTGGTATGACTTCACCTTAACTAATTACATCTGCAACAACGTTATTTCCAAATAAGGTCATATTCTGAGGCATGGAGATTAGAACTTCAACATATATATCTTTTGAGGGGAAACAATTTAACCCATAACACCATTAATTTACTAATACTTAAGCTTTTTGCATCAATTTTCCTAAGTAAGCTTTGTCTATACTTGTACTATTGTCTGTTTTTTTGTATCAAGTTTTTTAGTCTAGTAAAAATTGTTTGAGACATTTCCCTTTTTCTCTCTTTTCTGAAATAGCTTGCATTGGTTAAGGATGATCTGTAACATCAATATTTGGTCATATTCACCTGCAAAACAATTTGAGCCTATTATTTTTGGGGGGGAGGTGATTTATTGACTCTTGATTCAATCCTTTTCATGGCTATTGGTTTCTTTTCAGTTTCTTCTTGAGTCAGTTTTTATAATTTATATTTTTTCTAGAGAATTTGTTAACCTAAAGTTGTTTGTAGTATTTATTGAGTGCTTTTAAAAATCTGTACTCTATCTTCAGTTATGTTCCCTTTTTGTCCTAATATTACTAATTTATGCTACCTATACCATTTTCTTGTTTTTTGCTTGCTTTGGTGATCAGTCTTATTATTAGTTTGTCTATTTGATTAGTATTTTCAAGAAATACTTTCTTGTTGTTTCTTTTCTAGCTTGTTGAATTGAACATTTAATTAACTGAATTTTAATCATTCCTTTTGCAAATAATTAATTTAAGGCTATAAATATACCTCTAACTACTACTTTAGCCCAATTATATGTCCTGATGTGTTATTCTTTCATTATTATTTAATTTCAAAAGTTTGAGGAATCACAATCTTTAACCTATAAGTTGTTTAAATGTACTCTTTTTAAATTTCCAAAAATACATTAGTTATTTAAAACATAAATTTAAAAATTGTGTTGTGGTCACAGAATACCGTAAAATATTGCTTCCTTAACATTTATTCAGAATTTCTTTGTGAATTAGTATATAGTGAATGTTTATGTGTGCTTGAAAGGAATGAATTATCTTTAATTATTGTGTGTAGGATTCTATGTATCACACAGATACACAGAACAAGCTTGTTAATCACATTTTAAAGAATGTTCTAGATATCAGTTTTGCATATTATATCAGCTTCTACAGTGGATACATTAAAAACCGCTTTGCAATTTTTTCTTGTAATTTTGTCATTTATTGTACTATATATTAAGCAATAAACTGTTAGGTACATTATTTCATGATTTTACATCTTCATATTGAAGTATTTTTTTCCTTTTTTTTTTTTTGGAGATAGGGTCTCATTCTGTCACCCAGGCTGGAGTACAGTGATGTGATCATAGCTCACTGTAACCTCAAACTCCTGGGCTCAAGCGAGCCTCCTGCCTCACCTTTCCCCAGCAGCTGGGATACTGGTGTGTGTTGCTACGGCCAGCTAATTTTTCTTATTTTTCTTAGAGATGGCATCTCACCCAAGCTGGTGTCAAACTCCTGGCCTCACGCAATCCTCTCGCTTCAGCCTCCCAAAGTCCTGGGATTACAGATGTGAGCCACTGAGCCTGGCTCTGAAGTTTGTATTATTATTTAATGTCTTGCTTGAGACATATTAATGATTTTCCTCTTTAGATTCTATTCTATCTCATGTCATATTCCATCTCATTTGTCCTTAAAAAATAATATCCAAAGATCTTTGTTTTCAACTGGTGAGTTTAATTTGTTTTTATTTATTTTTGATATTACTGATATATTTAGACTTGTTTTTATTATCTTCTTGTAGTCTTTTAAATCAATCTTTTTATTGAACATTTTATTCTATTTTTCGGCCTTTTTTGGATCAATAACATTTTTTTGTTTCCTTTTTGGTTTCCTTTGCTGATTTGGATGCTATAGGTTTTATTATATATGCATTAAGTATATTCATTAAGTACATAATATATTTATGTGTATTAAAATATATTTGTATTGTATATGATGTATATTTTTTATGGTATATTTTTCTGAAATGTTTAATACATACTTAATTGCAAATTTTCTTGACAAGATATAAAGTTATTTAATATTGTTCTTTTGCTCTTTAATAATACAAGCACTTTAGCATACTTCAAACACTAATTAAATATCCTTACTTCTTCCTTGTTTCTGTCTAGGGTTTTAGGGTAACTTTATTTTAACATAAAAATGTATTATTTTTAATGGTCAATTAACTAATTTTAACAACTGATTTTATTAATTTCTATGTACACCATATTCTTTTCGTCTCCCTTCTTCCCTCTGGACTCCCTTTTCTTTTTCTTGAAGTACTTTCTTTAGTAGTTTTTAAGCAAGAGACTATGTAGAAATTCCCTTAATTTTTATGTATATATAAATATCATTTTTTTGATTATTAGTTTAACTGCCTATGGAATTTTTGATAAACAATGATTTTTCTCTCAGCACATTGAAGCTGTTACTCCATTGTCTTCTGCTATCTATTGTTATTGATTAGAAGTTGACTTTTGTGAAATTGTCATTACTTTGTGGATAACTTTTTTCCCAGTGGTAAGATTTTCTTAATTTATCCTTAATGTTTTATATTGTCACATGTTAATGTGGATTTATCTGTTCAGCTCTCAGACTTTTAATCTTCCAATGTTATTTCTCTGCCATTCTCTCTATTCTTTTCTTCTTGAGCTCCCATTTGGTATATCTAGATACATGTTGAATCCTTTTAATCTATGCCACATGTCTTCTCATTCATATTTTTGATATCTTTATTTTACTGTAGAGCATTTTTTTTTTTTTAATTTCAGCTCATCATGGGGGTACATAAGTTCAGGATATATACATTGTCCATGTCCCGCCCATCCCCCTGAGTCAGAGCCTCAAGCGTGTCCATTCTCCAGACAGTGCGCCTGGCACTCACCATGTAGTCATACCTCCATCCCCTCCCCCCACCCCCCCACCTCCCCGAGTCAGCACCTTCAAGCATGACCATGCCCCAGACGGTGCGCAACGCACTCATCATGAGAGCATTTGAATTCATTTTTTTGTGTACTGTCTTCGAATGCACTATTATTCTCTCTTTAATTGACATTTATTTCATCTGAATTTTAAAATTCCAGTAACTCTGTTTCATTTAGTGTTTCTGATTGGTTCTTTTATATACATATGTGTATATATATTATATACATTTATTTCATTTCTGCTTATTGTTTCATAATGTCTTGTTCTTAATGGATTTATTCCTTCTTTTATGTCTTGAAGAATGTAAAATATTATTTAAAAATTATTTTGTATTACTCTTATTTGGGAATTGGGGAGGAGTTAGTAGCTTATTGTTGATTTTCTAAGTTTTCTCTCTTAGCATTAGTTTTCTTGTATGTTTCAAAAGTTTATTTGTAGGATTACCTTGAATTAGAGTTTTTTATTTCTCTCTGTACTAACCCCACCCTGAATAGGGATTTTTATGGTTTCCCCCATTGAACTGGAGCTTGGGGTCTACAATTCACCATTAGGTCTTATATCGATGACTTTAAGCTGATGTTCTATTGAGGTATGAAGGATGTTACATATCCAGTCTATTCTGGGGGTCCTCAAGTCCCAACCACACATTCAGTGATGTTCTAGAATGCCTCGTGGGACTCAGCATATAATTGTACTCATGGCTAAGGTGTCTTACTGCCAAAGGACTCATGGCAGGATCAGTAAGGGACAAAGACACAGGAAAAGTCTGGAGAAATTCATGCACAGACTTCCTTATATCTTCTTACTCCCATGAGGAGATACACCTTGCATGTTTCTTTCTCCAGCAGTAAAAAATGCAGAAAGATGTATGCAATATTTCTGCCGAGGGAAGCCCACTAGAGATTCACTGTTTATATGAGATTACTAGGGTCACCATAATAAGTTACGACAAACTTGATGGCATGAAACAACAGAAACCTATTCTCTCACAGTTCTGGAGGCCAGGAGTCTGAAATGAAGGTGTTGATAAGGTTGATTACTTGTAGCAGGTCTGAGGGAGAAGCCATTTTATGCCTCTTTCTTAGTTTCCGGTGGCTGCCAGCAATCCTTAGTCTTCCTGGGCTTATAGACACATCAGTCCAGTCTTTGCTTCTGTCTTCTTGTGGACTTTTCTCTCTTTCTCTTATAATAACACCTGTCATTAGATTTAGGGCCCACCTTAAATCAAGGATGCTCTCATCTGAAGATCCTTGATTACATCTGCCAAGACCCTTTTTCCAAATAAATCACATTTATAGGTTCTGGGGGTTAGGACTTGGACATGAATTTTTTGGGCCGCTATTCAACCACTATAGCGTCAAAGGGTTTTATTGGGGGCTGATCACATAGGCACCTTCTCTCTCAGCATGTACTAAAATTCCAAACTCCCAGAAAAAAAGCAGGTGTTCACCATAAATTACACTATTTATATAAATAGTCTAGGATCCCCTATTAGTTAGGGAACCTATTAGAGTGCCAAGTCCCAGATGTCAGCTAAGGGCCATCCTCACTAGCAGGTCCTTCTAAAGATAACCTCAGGCCTGCTATATTAGCTCCTTTTCTGTATCTTAACCTTTATCCAAGGCATCTTTACAGCAAAATGATTATTAGGACCCCATGGTGCTGGGACCAACCTACAGTATTGACCTCAGTCATGTTCTCTGCGGGGCTGGGATTTAGTCAATTAAAATGAATCCTAGTAACCATAGAGATCTGTCTTAGAATGCCTGGTGGTTTCCTTAATCTATGTGTCCCTCAACTTGTAGCTTTTGGTAGGCACCACAAGTTATGAATGCAATTAGTCTCTGTATTAGCAGTAGAGAGCCATCCAGCAGCTCAATGTCAGGTATTTCCATCAGAGAATAAACCTTTTTTCATGGGCATCTGTATGGAACCCATATAGGCCATCCAGCATACACAATGCTTTTATAGTTTATGGCCCTACTGAAGAGTGTTCTAAATCAGCAACTGTCCTGGAGTCTGAGTCCCATTCATTGAACAGAGAGATCTTGTCTGATTTCAGTTTGAAACAGCTAGCACTAAGGCTGAAACAGCCCATAGCAGACAGTATCAGGTTTCAGCTTAGAGTCAAGTCCAGGCAAGTAGAATCTTGAATTCAGGATTCCAGAAATGCCGGTGACTTTTTGTTCTGTAGTAGTAAATCTAAGACACTGCAGGGACAGACATCTGTGTTCAAAATCCAAGTAACAAGGCTTTCCTAAGACCCTTTTAACTTGGGTTTGAGAGTTGAATTGACCCACTCTAATCTGTGCATGTTAGGCTGAAAAACCATCAGACAATGATTTCAACAAGAGTTCAATAGCAAACCAAAAACTGCTTAAAAACTACAAAAGTATTATAGATAAGATCTGAAACCTTAAAAACTAACACCAAAAAAAAAAAAAACCAAACTACAAAAGTATATTTTCATTTGGAAGTTGCCTGTTTTCATTTTTTCTCCCTTTTTTAAGAGGCTCCAAAAGGCAAAACCACAGCAAAAATTATCAGTTATGGAGATTTGTTCTGTTTCCAATATTCAAAGTATGTATTAATAAATTTCAATTTGCCCAACCATGCATGGCAAAGAGCAAGGGAGTTGTATACCACTAACATTTTTTTTTTTTTTTGCAGCTTTCCCTGATTGTGGCACTCTCTCTCTAACTTTTATCAAATTATAGGTATAAGGTAATTTTTAAATCAATTTTTATCTTACATAGATGAAATATAACAAATAAAAAGCCATTTAAAAAATCTTCTTTTTCCTTGAAAGTTTTTCTCCAATCCCTTCCAGTGAATTTAGCATTTACAGGATTAAAATTATACCTATGAGTAGATCCCAGCTTGGATGTAAGGGGGATGGTGTTGCAGTTAGGCTGGAGAAAGGGCTTGAGTGGTTTTTTTCTTTTGCTTGGAGGAGAAACCACTAACCAGTTAATTTTACCGTCTTTGACCCATTCAAAGCTCACCTTTGGGAACACTTGAGCCCTTTTTACTTCCATTTGGAGGACAGAATAAAAAACAAAGGCATCATGTGGGCTTCTCTTTTTTCTTCATTTTAGTTAGCATGTCCAAAAGAAGCCAGTGGATGCAATGAGCCAACTCTCCTGGGGTTAATCTATCATCTTAAAATTCTGTAGGTAACTTTTACCTCTCACAAAAGATAGCAGCTCAGCTGCTGTTTAGTACCATGGTTAACTCCATAATCACCTGGGCACCAGAATTCCATCACCCCCTGCTCTTTTTTCCAAAATTGCACTGTAGCCATATTTCAGTTGGAGTTGTTGTAATGAATCCCATAGCCACTACTGTTTTAGAGACTCTCAAGGCTGAACACATTCAGAGGTTCTTTAGAAGCACTCATGGACCTCAGCATATAGCTGGACTCATGGCTAAGGTTTATTAGTGAAAATTAGTGAAAATACAATAGGATCATTAAGGGGAAAAAACACAGGTGGATTTTGGAAAAATATACACACAGGTCTCCTTATACTCTTTTCCTACCAGAAGGAGACATACCAAATATGTTTTTTTTCCTCAGAAGCAAAAACTGTAGAAATACGTGTACAGTAATTTTGCCCAGGAAGCCTACTAGAGAATCAGAGCTCAAGACTTTTTGGGGGAAGCTGATCACACAGACACCTTCTGCTTAGCACATACCCAACTTCCAGACTCCCAGAACGAAAGCAGAGTTAACTGTAAGTGACATTGTTTGGACAAACAGTCTGGGTCCAGTGAGCTGCCCTTGTCTTTTAGGGTATGATTTGAGTGCCAAATTCTCAGATGTCAGCCAAGGGCCAACCTTGAAAGTTGGCCCTTCTAAGTTGGCAGCCACAAGACTGCTATGTTAACTCTTTTCTTCACACAGTCATGGGGCCAGGAGGTGGGTTGGCCTAGACCATGACTGAGAGGCTGTATTTGCCTCAGCTTCACCGTCCTTCTGAGTTATGCAGCTGTGTTCTGTAGAACATAGCCCAACTCAGCCCAGTATGTCTCAGCTAAACTTTTTAAAGCCTCTTTGCATGGCACGAGGGTCCCACCATAGTTACTGATCTCAAGAAAGACCAGCTTAGGTCCCCTGTGGTGTGTGGGGGAATACGGTTTTGTTCCAACTCCTGTTAGCCTCTGACAGCCTGCAGACACAGGGCCCAGAGGATCTGGACTTTCAGCCCCACTGACTACTTATGTTCTAGTTTATGTTCTCCTCTACAAAGATATGACTATGTGTTTTAGATTTTCTTTTACAAATGTTATCTATCATTGCTAAAGTGTGGTGGGGAGCCGAAGACTTAGATTATAAACTTATAATGCCATTTTAGCCAGAAGGGGCCCTTTTACTTCTTCACACATCATTGCAGCTTTCTCTACTAAGATTCAGGGCTGAGCCTGTGGGGTTCGTCTGGCCTGGAGGGTAACTTCAGTGCTAGGTATTGTGCTTTATTCAAAGTCGCTTTTCACCTATGTTTCTGGCCTACTGTTGTGTATGTCCTGACTCTCTCTTCCTTTAGGATGAATTATTCCACACAAGACTCATTAGTGGGTCTGCGTAGCAGTGTCTATTTCTGACGGGGAAACCTAGCTAAGGCGCTCAAGCCAAGATGCTCCTACGACTCAGGGATTTTAGTCAAAGCATGTGACTGAGAATGAAACAACAAAATCAGAGTTTAGGTTGCATACCACTTTCCAAAAGTCATTCTGTCCCCTGTAAGGAAAGACAAATAACTAACCTATAAGGCAACTAACTATTAATTCATTTTCCCTATATTAACCTAAATAGTTCTCATTACATTTATTAACAACGTATAATTTGGTTACTCAGCATCTATTCTGCCAATTTCTTTTTGAGAGGTTATCTTGTTTCTGTTGTGTGAGCTGTCTTGGTAGCACAGTAAATCCAGATGTGTGGACTTTTACTACAAAAATCAAGAGAGATTCTGGACACATTTTTTTTTTTTTTTTTTTTTGTGGTCAGATCCTTTCTAACACCACTCTGGCCTGCCAAATGGTTGGTGAAAGGATCTCAGCTCAGCCATTGAGTTGCTCTCTCTTGGGAGGTTTGACTCTTGAGTGGGTTGAAGTAGGACTGAAAAAAAATGACTGTTTATCCCTGTAGCAATCCTGGGCCAGTAGCTAAGCAATTCTTGCCACTGTGACCTTCTATCCTAGTCTGTGCTGCTCTTAAAACTTGGTGTCAAGAACAGAACGTGACACTTCAGGTAAGATGTGACTGGCAGAAAATATTCACCTTTCACCTATAGCCATTTAAACTAACTACATTGCTTCATATTACTGCTCTGAATCCAAATGTCTTGTTTTTGTTTTTCTTTCTTTCTTTTCTTTTCTTTTCTTTTTTCTTTTTTTTGTTAAGAAAGGCTGCTAAGCAGGCTATCCTAGAGCAGCTTATTTCTAAACCTCAATTCAGGTTTAGAGTATTTGAGAATTATTTTATATCTGCATATATTTTATATATATGTATACTTTCAGAAGCATGTTTCATATTGACAAGATGATTTTGAACTTTGGTTCTGTCAGCTTTGTGTCATCCAAAATTTTGCAAAGTTTGCCAATCTTAGGCATCAAATTGATTTGAAATTGCTAGCACTCTGCAAATGGCAAAACTCAATGGGTCTTCAATCTGGTACACCTCACATATTTTCTTTAAAATATAGGAACACCATTAGTGATCTTTGGTCTTATATGCTGTTTTTTAAAAACATTTTAAAAATTTGACTTCTTAAGAAGCAGCTGTTTCTGCCAGTTTTCTTCTTTGTGCTTTCCCCATAACTATCTTCACTACCACCTGCATCAGCACAGCTTTGACTTCTTGGATGTACAAAAGCTATAAAGTTCAAAACTAGGAATATACATTCTCAGTGGCATTGGTCTTTATTGCAGGAATAGGGATCAGGGAGGAAGCCAACATTAATTGCATGCCTCCTATGTACCAGGCCTGATGGATTGCATTTTATTTATTTCATTTGCGGAAGCCAGACCACATAGGCATTATCCCCATATTGCAGCAGAGGAGCAGGGTATATAGTCTGGGTTCTCCAGAGAAACAGAACCAATATACATATAAAGAGATTTATCATAAGAAATTGGTTCATGCAATTATGGAGGCTGAGAAGTTCCAAGATCTACAGTCAGCAAGCTGGAGACCCAGAAGAACCAGTGGTGTACGTTCTAGTCCAAATCTGAAGGACTGAGAACCAGGAAAGGCAATGGTATAAGTTTGAGACTAAAAGCAGGAAAAGACTACTGTTCCAGCTACAGCAATCAGGCAGGAGGAGTTCCATCTTACTCAGCATTTTTGTTCTATTCAGGTCCCACCTACATTAGGGAGGGTGAACTGCTTTACTCTTTTTACTGATTCCAATGTTAATCTCATCTAGAAATTCTCTCAGACACACTCAAAATAATGTTTGACCAAATATCTGGGTACCCTGTGGCCCAGACCCACTGACACATAAAATTAACCATCACAAATGGTAAGAATTAAGTATTTAGCACATACTTACACATCCAGTAAGTGGTGGAGCAAGAATAAAACCTCAGCACTGAGAATTCCAAAGCTTCCATGTAAAATTTGTATATTCCTTGCCTGGCACTGGGTAATTACTTAGTCTACTTTGAAACCAATAAGCAATTCACAAATGCCATTCTCTCCTCTTCCCTCCTATCTTGCTTCTCCAAATTAGAGAGACTGACCTTGAAATACATGTGGTTAGCAACGGGTCTTCTGCCGTAATAATCATCCAGGCAGGCAACCTACCCCAGGTAATGCAAGCCGTCTAACCCTCAGCCCTTTCCTTTTGTTCCTTGGTGACCCACAACAGGTCATTAGGACCACTTTGCTTACAGACCTGCAGGGTAGTGTCTCCAAGGTTGGCTTGCAGCACCAGATTAGATGATTTCAGCTGAACTGCAGCCTGTGTGGGAATAGGAATACGAAGCCTTGATGTGTCCTACAGCAGATAACTTCAGTAGGAGGTCCCTTTCAGAGGAGGAAAAGTGCAAAGGAGAGAGGAAAGTATAGCGGCAGCTTTTTCCTTTTTTCTATAATGAATGAGCTTGCCACTCCCATAACAGCCATTTAAATTATGTGATGGAAGTTCTTTTCTCGAAAAGCATGAGTTTCAGGTTCAGGAGACAGGACTGGTGAAAGGACATCACCCCCATTGCCACCCCCATGCTCTACACACACACACACCTGTTCAAAGCCCAGAAGTGTGATGTGATGATGCATTAATAATGTGAGCCCTTAGTGTAACGGGGGAGGGGGGGGGCACAGCACACAGCTTTTGAATGTACTTTTTGAAAACAGAAGAAAACAAAACAGGCAGACTGTACATAATTAAGTGGGAAAAGCTGCTTCTGAAAGCTGGTTTTAAATGTTTTAAATAGGGTTGGAAATGTTGCTTTGTTTTGGAGGCCAATTTCTTCTCTTTGCCCATCATCTCAGGCTTTATCCAAACTTGCCCTTTCAGATGCAAAGAATTAACCTTTTCTTCCACACAAAACAGTCAATCACTTGAATTACTTTCCCCACAGTGACAGAGATTTTCAAAAATCACTCTTGATGCTGGCATTATTGCTGCCGCTGTTGCTACCAGCCCCTAATCCTTCATACACAGAGAAGTTTCTTTGCTAGCATTTATGCCCCTGGCCTCCTGGCTGCTACTGTGGAAAGAAGAGAAATCTGCATTCTCCGGATCTGGAGGCTCTGGAAAATCAAACAGGGGAAAACAAGGAATCAGGGATTAGAGATGAATACTGTTATGACACAATTCACCATCGTATGTGTTTGAATATGCTGCAGACTAATCCACCTCCTGGAAACACAATTACAAATAATCCTTTACCCTACACTAAAATTATAATGGGAATCCTTTGATTTATTTAAAGGCTCTAAAAATTCTTTAAAACCATGGTGAATGAAGAAAGATTAGAATATTCAGATAAGCAGGAAAAAACAAAAATCACTCATAAACCCCTCACACAGAGGTAACCTCTGTACATATTTTTAGTATGTAAGACTTTGTCCCTTATATAAATATACACATTCACACACAAACATCACAATAATTGAATCATTGTATGCATGCTATTTATTTTATTTTAGTATTAATATTTTATTTCAAAATATTATGGGGGTACAAATGTTTTTGGTTGCATGGATCGCTTTTGTAAATGCATGCTGTTTTAAAAACTGCTCTTTGGGTCATTATTAAAGCATTTCTATGTTAATATACTTCAAATGTCATCTTTTAAACCAATGGCCTAGTATTGCACAATTGCACATAGTGCGCAATTATATAAATGTTCCATATATTATTTAAACAGTACCTAATTGTTGAGCATTTGGGATTTTTATGATTTTTTTTCTTTAATATAAATAATCTTATAATAAACATCATTTAAAAATATTTACCTTGGCACTTGTCTAAATGTTTTATCTGGAGATATTCCTAGAATTCATTATGGTTTAAAAATACTTGTTAAGTTTTGAAATAAAGTATATTTCAATTATCTATTGCTGTATAACAAACTACCCCAAAATTTAGTGGCTTAAAACAATGGTTATTTATTTTGCTCACCAATCTGCAGGTTTGGTAGGGTCCAAATAGTCTCTTCTCTGGCTTGTCTCTATGCTTTATGATATCAGTTGAGTAAATTCTTCCAGGAAAAGGAGAATTTGGTTTCAGGATGGCTCAATGACCAGGTGGTGCTGACTGTCCGCTGGTAACTGAGCTAGTGCCGTGAACCAGGGTCTGCAGTTCCTCTCTATACAAGCCTCTCCGTGGACTGCATGGGCTTCCTCAAAGGATGATGGCTGCATTCCCAAGAGAGAGAATCCTAAGAGAATAGGGCAGACATGTGTGACATTTTTATGACCTACTCTTGAAAGTCCTGAAGTGTTTCTTTCATTATACTCTATTGGTTGAGGCAGTCACAAAGACTGCTACTATGTTCAAGAGGAGGGGGCATAGATCCGACCTCTTGGTGGAGAAGTGGCAATGTTTCAGAAGAGCATATGGGATGGGAGATGTCGCTGCCACCTTTGGAAAATGCAATCTGCCATAAAGTACAGTAAAGATAGGATGATTTAGGATTTTGAATTTTGAATTTTGAGGTAGACCACATACCTCTATATGTTTTATTGACAGCAGTTTTCTAGATTTTTATTGTTCATAAAGGAAAGGTAAAGATTTGTGGATTCACTTAGTGGTCAGTAAAACTGGAACATGGTCAAGGTTCACTCTGAGAGTCATATGGATCAAGGAGAATAAGAGGGACAATTCAAGTCAAACTGCATTTGAGAAAGAAAGCAGTCAAATGCCGATGAAAGCAATTGCAAATGCCATTTCCAAGGACTCCAGTGGCACCATCAACCTCAGGATTAGAACAAAGAGTTCAGGTTTTCTTCACTGGTCACGTGTGCCATGTGGATAATCAGAGGCCAGGTGAATAAAAACATTCAAATTAAAGGGGACCTTGAAGTTTGTTACAGGCTTCAATATTATAAAAAAAATTTACTTCTTCAGGTCATGCAAGACACAAACAACCTCACATGTTAGTCCATGTAAGTCTCATCATAGGGATACTGAAATAGTATTTTTTTTATTTCAGCATGTTATGGGGGTACAAAAGTTTATGTTATGTATATTGCCCTTGTCCCCCTGAAATAGTCTTGATATCATTTAGACTCAGATGTCCTTCAAAAAGTCTTAGAAAAGAGGTGAGGTAGTGCCAGAGAAACCCTGGAGGAGGTGTGAATAGTTACTTCCCCCACAGACTTGGCCATTCAGGAAACCACAATCACATTCCAATTTTTCCTGGAATGTCAAAATGTAACTATGGTATTCTATCTTCTTGCAGACCCTCTTTACAAGTCACTTTTCATCAAAAACATATGACTCGTAGTTGATCACTGCAATCTACTATGCCATTAGGACAGTACCTTTGGTATTTTTCTTTTTCCCTCCCTATTGAAACTGCTCCAGAAAGCAATATGGAGAACCTGAATGAATCAGTAAGTGATTAAACCCACTTTGCATGGATTCAAAGTTCTTGTAAGAGTGTAGGCCTATCTCTCTCTTCCTTTGTTAGTTTGAATTATTTTCAACAATAAAGGAAACATTTGTCAGAGAGAGAAGAGTAGATTGTAATGTCCCTCAAAGAGTGAACAGAAGTGCTTTTTCTAAAGGCACACATATATTTTTAAAAAATGAACAGTCATACACTTCTTTTTCTCTCTTGTCCCCACACACTCTCATTTAGTGGTAGGGAAATTTGGGGATTTTAATTCAACTTTAACAGTTTAAATTTGACTTTAATTAACTTCCTGCATGCAAATATGTAACAACTTTTGCAAAAATCAAGGACCCCTTTGGAAATTTGAAGAGATTGATAAACCCAAGAATTTAAACTTGAGAAGTATCACAAGAATGGAAAAACAAACACCACATGTACTCTTCATTAAATTGGTACTAATACATCAACATTAATGTGCATATATGGAAGTAACATTCATAGGGTGTCAGGCAGGTGGGAGGGAGTAGGAAGGGATGGGTAAATTGACACCTAATGGATGCGGTGGTGCTGTCTGGGGGATGGGCACACTTGTAGCTCTGACTTGGGCCGTGCAAAGGCAATTTATGTAACCAAAGTGTTTGTACCCCTGTAATACCCTGAAATTAAAAAAAAAAATTAAACTTGAAATGCTCCAAGGTTAATATGTGGAGTAGCAATTATTACCATTATTTCTAGGCAGTGTTCACATTAGATTTAGATTTCATCTTACTGTTTCTCAACCAGGGACAATTTTATAACACCCTCTCCTGGAGACATTTTTGGTTGACACAACTATGTGTGAATGAGTGTGTGTGTACCTGCATTCTGCTGGCCAGAGATGCTGCTAAATACCCTACAAAGCTCTCCACCACAAAATTATCCATTCCAAAATGCCAAAAGTGCTGAGGTTGAGGAGCTTTTGTTGAGTTCAGACATAAGAAGTATACTAGTGTTACTGTTACAAAAGACCTTGTCTCGTCCATTGCTGTTAAGGCACTAAAATATGACTCATATATATCTGGTTACGTTAATTTTTTTAATGTTTCTCCTTTCATACCTGAATAGAGTCCTTTAACTTAAGGACTATAGAAACAAAGGATTTAATTGAACATAACTATACTAACCCAAAGGGTGCACTATATACAGATTTTCTAAATAATTTACTTAGTCCTATTTGTAGGCATGACTCTTTTAAACTACTGATTTCCCTTATTGGAATCTGGTAAAATCTTTGTCTCCTAGGGACCATCCTTTCATTAGGTCCTTGATAATCAGTTTTACATAGATGAAAATGTCTCTGTTAGTGCATATAAGTTCATAGATTCCCTATACATTTACTATTTAATATTTAAAAGTGACATTTCTCTGCTTGATTTATTTCATGCTGTTTTATTGATGTTCATTCTTTTTTATCTCTTTGTGATTTCACATTTCTACATTGCCTTGTGTTTCTATGTGAGCAACCCTTCTTGAAGGGCCAAATACCAATTGCCTAGGAGGAGCTTCTTCATCTTTGTGCTCAATTCTTCTGCTGCTTTCTGTATCTCTTTCAATAAGGTTTCACTTTGTCATTGGGCATTTTCTCAGAATTTGAAGTTGTTTGTCAAAGCCCAGTACTTGTTTGGCTATATGGATATTGGGTTAGTGACCTCACTGCATAATATTTCTGGTCTTTAATCAATTTGCTTATTATAATTTATGTTGTTCCAGAAAGAATTTGATGGCATTTACCAAAATACTTTTCAGGACTTTCTGACTGTTTTGGCTAAACTGCCTAGTAGCTACACTGACTATACCCCGATATGTCTATGGGCAAGCTGTTTTGATCTTTGGGTAATGACAACCCCTCAGTCTCATGATCCAGGGAGAGAGATTGTTTGTCTAGCCCTTGAAAACTGAGGCAGAAAGAAACTGTATCTGGAAAAGTGCCAATAGGGAGTCTATTTCTCTCAAAATATCTTTTTTTCTATTATCTTTTCCAATTATCCCAGAAACTAGGGGAAGAGCTATACTTAATATGTCAAACCTATGACTCCCCCTCAAATGACTGCTTTTCCAGAGGTAAAATTATTTTTATCTCTTCTAAATCTTTTAACTCTTTCTTGATCTGTTACAAGTAATGAGGTTAAAGAAGTATAGAAGTACTGGTTAAACTTCTGGGTCATAGAAAATCAGAAAGATTAGTTATTACTACATAATGGTAATTTGAATGGTTAAAATGGTAGAAAATCACTTACTCTTTTTTATCCTTGGAGACCTGGACTTTAGAGATGGGGCACTTGGCAAGACTCCCAGAACATTCACCCCATCACTCTGAGAAGAACAATAAGTGTGGGCTACAGATCCTTTATTGAATTTAAAGGTCAGTGACATATCGTCCTGTTGCAGTTGAGGACTCAGCTCTGAAATCACTCCTGCAAGCATTTTCTCATTTATTTTTATTTTATTTTATTTTTTTTATTATTATTATTATTTTTTTTATTTCAGCTCATCATGGGGGTACATAAGTTCAGGTCATATACATTGTCATTTTCTCATTTAAAAATCTCCTTTATGCAAAACATTCCATTGGCTGTAAGCAGAAATTTAATTTATTCAGAGATAAGGCAAAAGAAGATCTTAACTTCTCTGACATGAGGGATCTGAAAAATTAAGAATGAGCAAGATAAATATCAGAGCGTCAGCACTACACACATTTCCTAATGGATAATATCTTAGCTTTTGTTATTTTAATTTTCTTTGCATGGAGTCAGATAGCCTATGTGCCTTCAATAATGATGATGCAGAATTGCTAGCTTTCTAGGTCTCATGAGAAAGGCCTAAAGTAATTTTAACATTTCATTTGGGTCCAAAGAGAAGATAGACTCTCATTCATTCATTCATTCATTAGTGAAAGCCCACTATGTAAAGAGAAGCTGTGGTAATTTCTTGGTATGAAAAGAACAAGACAAAATACAATTTGGAATGCATGACATAGTAAAGAAAAAAATAAATATAGACTATAAGAACAATAGAATAGAATAGACTGCACAAAGAAAAAACTGATGATGAATGCTTTTCAGGTGGTTTTGGGAAGCCTTCACAGAGGAGGCCCTTGAGCTGGGTTCTAAGGAATGAGTAGGACATTATCAGGCAGATGAGATGGGAACAAGGCATTCAAGGCAGATAAAATGCATGTGTGAAAAAAGACAGAGAGATGAAAAACCACAGCGTGCTTCCTGAGAACATTATGTTATGGCTTTCCTCCAGGGAGTCAGCACTGGATAAGGTTGGAAAAGCCAATGAGTCAAACATGTGCTATGTTCAGGAATGCATGCTTTATTTTGCAGATGACATGTTCCTCCTATGTCACATCGGGAATTTAGAACTATTTCTTCTGTTTGTCAGAAAGTACTTTTCAGATATGTAATGGTTTCCTAGCAAGTGCAGAGAGATATGATGTAAGGGGATGGAGGGCGTGAGGAGAAAAAAATAACATTTTTTTTTCCCTTATAGAAACTATTAGGCAGATAGCCTTTGCCAGACCCCTAGGGAGATAAAGGAATGGAGTGTAAGAGGGGAACTTTCATTCCTTATCCCTCCTGATAAAGAGGACTCTAGAGTTGCAGGATGTGACTGATGCAGGGTTTCAGGAACTAGCTGTTTGACAAGAATTCATTACAGTGGCTGTTCTGGCCCAGTTACTCTACTCCCCGTGGAAAAGCCCTCTATAAAGCCAAGGCTCTCCCCTTCCTCGTGTGGACTCTCTTTTCAGCATCCACCCATCTGTACCCAGATGTTCAAATAAACAGCATTTTGCTACACCTGAGGCTTTGTGTGTCTTCCTCTTGGCTGTGGACCTAACAGAAAAAAGGAAAAGAAAACAGAGAATGGAGACTATGATGAGGCTATTATTAGTGGTTAAGTGAGAGGAATATGCCTGCAGAACACATCAGTTCTCTTGAACAACCCCTTCTAATGTGGTAATGTGAAAGCTGAGGTGAAAGAAATTAGGAGAGGCAAATTAGTGAATACTTGAGAGAAGAAACATTTTCACCCATAACTCCAAATCTATGTAGTATGATGGTTTGAATGTGAGGCTGGAGATAACTGGAAATCTAATAACTCTGGAGTGATATCAGCAAAATGTCAGAAGAGGGATTTTCTACCATCATTTCCCCATAGCGCACAGCTTCTGACAATCACCCATGGAACAGAGTACCATTGGGGAAGTCTGGGACTCTAGCAGAGAAGTTTCTAGCACACTGTTGGAGCAAGTATTCTGAGAATAAATGCATTGAAAGGGGTAAGAAAAACAGTTTTTACTTTACCTGCATCACCCTTCCCCCAGGGTGGTACAGCTCAGTGCCCAGAGAGACTTCCTAAGCCCATAAAGTGAGAATGTAGTGCAGAATACTGCCTAGGAGGCCCACTTCTTTCTTGCTCCTCCCAGAATACTGGGTGGATTAGCTTGGTTGAGTGGTTGGGAGAGGCTGGGAGCAGTGAAGAGAGGTGGCGCCTCAGTAACCAGGGCTCAAAATCAACAAAGGGCTGTATATCCTACTAACTGCTTCTTGAACTTTATAGGGAGACTAGCCCATGAGCCAGTTGGGATGCCTTACCTGCAGACCACCCCCCACTCTTGCACAGGAGCTCTCAATGCACCATACAACACTCCCCTTCCTCCCGCATAACTGACTCCCTGCACATACTCCTCCCAAATGGCAAGTGGAAGTCCTTGTAGATGGTTTACAAGCATAAGCAGTCAGCCAGCTTGATTGTGTAGGATAGTGAAAAGACACAAAAATTTGAGCCGTCAGGGCACAACCCAAAGGAAAACAAATTGATACTCTCAGAACCCAGCCTGGCTTTATGAGATTGAGAGAAGGTATGTGATCTTATGATTCTCTCCCACCCCCAAAGAAGGAACAAAGTAGAGTGGGGACATCCATAGGAAACATTCTGAGAGAGCCTCACAATCAGTAGCTGGGCTGACTGGTAAAGATGTTTCTCTCCGAAAGCCAGTCAGTAAAGACTAGAGAAGGTTATGCCTTCTTCAAATGTGAAGACAGCAGTGCAAGACTTGAAGGAACATGAAAAATCAAGGGAACATGACAACACGAAAGGAACACAATTTTCCAATTACTAACACCAATGAAATGGAGATATATAAAGAATTCAAAATAATCATTTTGAGAAAGCTCAGCAAGCTAAAAGCGAATACAGATATACAACTCAATGAAAACAGGAAAACTACATAAACAAAATGAGAAGTTCAACAAAGAAACAGACATCATTAAAAAATCATAAAAATTATTTTTAAAAAATCCTCAGAAATTCTGGAGCCAAAGAACACAAGGAATAAAATAAAAACATACAATAGAAAGCATCAGCAGTAGATTTGCTGAAGCAGAAAAAAAGAATTCACGAACTGAGAGACTCTGTAATTTGAAATTATAGAGTAAGAGGAGAAAAAAGAAAAATGAATAAAAAGGAGTGAAGAAAGATGATGGGATTTATGGAACACTATCAGGAGAAATAATATGCAAATTATGGAAGTCACAGGAGTGGAGAGAAAGGGGAAGAAAGCTTATTTAAAGAAATAATGCCTGAAACTTCCAAAATCATGGGAAAGATGGATATTTAGGTACATGAGGCTCAAAGGTATCCAAACCAGTTCAACCCAAAGAGGACTTCACTGAGCCACATTATAATCACATTGTCAAAAATCGAAGACAGTATTTTGAAAGCAAGAAGAGAAGAGGCTTATCACCTACAGGGGAACCTTCATTAGACTATTGGTGGATTTCTCAGCAGCAACCTTGCAGGCCAGGAGAGAGTGGGATGATATATTCAAAATGCTGAAAGAAAAAGAAAAAAAACTCCTAATGAAGACTACTTTATCAGTAGATATGCATGCACCCAACATCTAAAACACCTAAATATATCCAGCAAATACTAATAGATTTGAAGAGAGAGATAGACTGCAATACAATATTAATAGGGGACTTCAATATCTCACTTTCAAAAATGGGCAGCTCATCCAAACAGAAAATTAATAGGGAAACATTGGATTTGAACTACATTTTAGTTCATAATGGAACTAACAGACATATATACAACATTCCACCCCAAAGCAGCAGAATACACATTCTTTTTAAGCACACATGGAAAATTCTCCATGATAGATCATATATTAGGCCACAAAACAAGTCTTAACCAATTTAAAAGTATCAAAATCATATCAAATATTTTTCCAATCACATTATGAAAATAGAAATCAATAATTAGAAAAACTGGAGTATTCACAAATATGTGGAAGTTAAACAACACACTCCTGAATAACCAATGGGCCAAACAAGAGATCAAAAGAGTAATAAAAATATCTTGACAATGCTATCAAGAACAACAATGAGAAAAGGATAAATGGTGCTGGAAAACGTGGATTCATTTATTAATGAAAGCAGAATATTAGACCTTCATCTGACACGATATACAAAAATCAACTCAGAATATATCAAGGACTTAAAATATAAGACCAGAAATGGTAAAATTCCTAGAAAACATAGGGGTAAAACTTCTTGACATTGATTGGTCTTGGCAATGATTTTGGATATGACACCAAAAGCACAGGCAACTAAAGAAAAAATAAACAATTAACTACATAAAATTAAAAAGTTTCTGCATAACAAAGGGAATAATCAACAAAATGAAAATGGAACCTGTAGAATGGGAGAAAATATTTGCAAACCATCTATCCATTAAGGGGTTAATATCCAAAATATGTAAGGGACTCATACAACTCAATAGCGGGGAAAAAAAAATCACCTAATTAAAAAATAGTCAAAGGACTTGAATGGACATTTTTCTAGAGAAGACATACAAATGGCAACAGGTTGATGAAAAAGTCCTCAACATCACTAATCATCAGAGAAATGTAAATCAAAACCACAATACATATCATCTCCTACTTATTAGGAAGACTACTATCAGAAAGTAAAAGATAGAAAGTGGTGGGGATGTGGAGAAAAGGGAACCCTTATACACTGTTGGTGGAAATTTTAATTGGTACATGCATTATACAGAAGAATATGGAGGTATGGAGGTTCTATAAAAATTAAAATTAGAACTACCATATGATCCAGCAACATCACTTCTGAGTATATATCCAAAGAAAATAAAATCACTCTCTTGAAGAGATATCTACATCCCCTTGCTCATTGCAACATTATTCACAATAGCTGACATGTGAAAACATATGGAAACCACCTGCCTGTTGATAGATGAATAAAGAAAATATGAAAATATTCCACACATACACGGTGGAATATGGTTCAGCCATAAAAAGGAGGAAATCCTGCCATTTGTGACAATGTGGATGAACCTGGAGGACATTATGCTAAATGAAATAAGTGAGACACAACAAGACAAATACTGCATGATCTCAATTCTATGTGGAATCTAAAAATGTCTAACCCATAGAAACAGAGTAAATGGTGGTAACCAGGGTCTGTGGTTGGGGTAAATGGGCAGATGTTAGTCAAAGGGTATAAACATTCTGTTATATGATGAATAAATTCTGGAGATCAAGTGCACATCTTGGTGACTATAGTTAATAATAATGTATCTTATAGTTAAAATTTGCTAAGAGAGTTGATCTCAAGTGTTCTCACCAAAAGAAAAAAAAAAGGGTATCTGTGTGAGGTGATGGAAATGTTAATTAGCTTGATTTTAGTAACCATTTCACAATGTATATCAAATCATCACTTTTTACACCTTAAATATACATAAATTTTATTTGTCAAGGATACCTGAATGAAGCTGGAAAAAATATCCAACTCCAATCAGAGTCCTGACACCTGATATTTCCTTTGGTTGTTTCCACAACCATTCAAAACTGACTTGGGTAAGGATGAAGAATACCTAGGACAGAACATGAAGGAGATAATTTTCCAGCTATTGAGGTAAAAATAAATAGTAAAGGGAGGGTGTATGTGTGTGTGTGTGTGTGAATGTGTAAGTAAACACACATGTTTATATCTCAGTACACACACAGTTGTACATCTCCATAACACAACTTTACATAAGCCCCACATATCCAGGGTATGCATTGACTCATAGTAGATTTTCATCAGTTTTCTAAAAAAAAAAAAATCTATAGATGATTTGTTTCTATAGAGGAAAACTGACAAAAAGGCAGAGAAGAAAAGGGGTTTGGGAATGGAGAAGTCATATCCAGCATTTCTTTGGTACATTGACTTTCATAAGATCCCATTGTATGAACAACAGAGAGAGAACTCATGGATTCTTATCCTAGTTTCAGGATATTCATGCTATTTCTGGTAGAGTTAAACCACAAGATGTGACATTTTACTATACATGGGCTAGAGTTGTTTATTTTTGGAAATTGATGTCAAGAGGGTAGTAAAAGGAGAGAAGTTTGGTGAAGGGGGTAGTGAAAGAGGATTCATGAAGTCTGTGCATTATTTTCTGCTGCATTCTGTACTTGCTGTGTGACCTCAATTAAGCTAATTAAGCCCCTGCCTGATTTTCCCTATTTGAAGTAGAGGTAGAAATACCTCTTAAAGCAGTTGAAAGGATTCCTGTGTTTTAGGAGTTTTAAAACAGATTGAACTTCCCAGGTTAAAGGTGACAAAGTTTTTAGACCTTTATTATTTTCTACCCAAAATAATCTCTCTTAATTTCATTGACGAGACCAAACCAGATTGGTCATTTGTAGGTTATGTCCCTCTTTTGCAATCTCCCCAGTCTTGTCTAAGATAAATGGCCCCTGAGCTGTTGCTCCCAAACCTTTCTCACTTCTAATTCCTATACTTTCCTAAAGCTCAGCTCTTCTTAAAGGAGTTCTTGACTCTTGAATCCTCTAAGCATCCTTAATTCCACTATGGTAATTATGATGGTAGTGGTGGCAGAACAGGAGTAGTTTTATCCATCACAACATTTTGAATGGATTCATTTTCTACTCCTCTAAGTATCTCTTTTTTACTTCAATAAAAAAACCCTGTAACTTATCCTTGCTTCCTTCCATTTCTCAGATCCTTTTATTCATTACTTGATTAGCAAAATAAGAGGCTCTGAGGACCACCTGGCAGACATGGAATATTTTTCTGAAAGGAGGAGTGTTGAGGAGAGGCTATGAGGAAGAAAGTCTTGGGAATACTCACAAACAGAGCCTTACCAACGGTGGCACAGGACAGGTCCTGTCCTAGTGCAGCAATGAGGGGATGCATTGTCTCTATAAAGCTGAAAAAAATAACAAAACTGACTACAGTTTGGTCTGCTTTGTATGGCAACCATGAATAAACAATTCTAAACAATGTCAGTGGTAAAATACTCATCTCCATCCTTTGTATACCACTGCTGACAAACACATAATTCTGGTTCCTGTCCCACATTGTTATTTCTCACCCTTGTTAAATTAAGTGACCTTTCCTCTTGGATACTGGGTTTTTTTTCTGCCACTCGATTCTGAACCAATTTTTTTCTGCCACGTTCCCTCTGTGAAAGAGGAAGCTGTGTAGTGGTAGGACACATTTCAAATAACATGGAATTTCTACCTATAAAAACAACAACAATGACAACAAGAAAACAATTGGTTTGTGATGGAAAAAGAAACAAAAGTGAGCCTTGCTATCATTCACACCATCTAGGATCAAGGACACTTCGCTAATTGTGTTAAAGAGTCAATTCGCATATACAAATGGATTCTTTCTATTGGCTGCTGCTGAGTTCAATGATAAAAATTGTTTGCCTTAACTACAATTGTACTTAGTTTGTTGAGAAAGAATGACTTTTCACAAGCTTCTTAGGCCATTTTGCCTTTAGAATGTTCCTTTGCAAAAAGAAGATCTCAATAGTCAATTTTTATGCCGCCAGGCACCAATCCAACTTGTGTTGCTTAAGTGATTATGTATATGGAGAAGATAGCAGAACAATTAATTCTTGTTTTTGTTTAACTTCCAGACTGATTAATCTAAAAGATAAATATTGACTAAAGCAAGGACTTATTGCCTTGATGTTTTGATTTGTATAACTGGTATAACCTTGAAATCCACATCACTAACTTCCATGAAGGCTTGGTGTGACTTCCTTTATTCCTGTTTACAATCTGCTTTCTAGTTAATGACGTAACTGTATTCAGTGTTTATCTACACACTGGCTCTGTAGGCATTGGAAAGCTGAGACTAAGGCCTTTGGGAACCTCCTCCACCAACAGAGATGACACAAGATTGAGATATCAGGGAAGAGGCTGACTATCTTGGTCAGGTGGGATTTGATCTGTTTGTTCTTGAGGTGGGGAATCCACACAACCCAAGTTCCAATCCCAGGCACTATTTTAGTCAAGCATATCTAGACCTACTGAGAATAAGGAACAACCACCTCAGAAGGCAACTTAAAGGCCATCTCTTCCAGTCCCTTGCTAGATACTTGAATCCCTTGTCCCTCCCTCCCATTTTTTTAAACCATTTTAATCACTTAAAATTATTTTTTACTGACACACAAATTTGTATATATTTATGGGGTACAGTGTGATATTTCAGCATATGTATAGCATGTGTAATGATCAAATCAAGGTAATTAGTATATATATCACTTCATTTATCATTTCTTTGTGTTTGGAATGTTCAACATGCTCTCTTCTAGCTATTTGAAAATATACAGTAAATTGTTAACTATAGTCACCCTACAGTGCTATAGAACATTAGAACTTATTCTTATTGAGCTGTAATTTTGTATCTATTAAGCAACCTCTTCTCATACTCCCTTTCTCTTACCCTTCCCAGTCTCTTGTGACCACTATTCTACTCTCTACTTCTATGAGATCAACTTTTTTTTACCTTCCATATATGAGTGACACCATTTGGTATTTATCTTTCTTTTTTTTAAATTTCAGCATATTACGGGGGTACAAATGTTTAGGTTACATATATTGCCTTTGCCCCACCAGAGTCAGAGCTTCAAGCATGCCCATCCCCCAGACAGTGTGCACTGCACCCTTTAGGTGTGAATATACCCATCTCCTCTTCCCCTCCCCCACCTGCCTGACACCCGATCAATGTTACTACTATATGTGCACATAAGTGTTGATCAGTTAATACCAATTTGATGGTGAGTACATGTGGTGGTTGTTTTCCATTCTGTGATACTTCACTTAGTAGAATGGGTTCCAGCTCTATCCAGGGTAATACAAGAGGTGCTAGATCACCATTGTTTTTTGTGGCTTAATAGAACTCCATGGTATATATATACCACATTCTGTTAATCCACTCATGTATTGAGGGACACTTGGGTGGTTTCCACATCTTTGCAATTATGAATTATGGTGCTATAAACATTCTAACACAGATGTCTTTTTTATAGAATGTCTTTTTTCCCTTTGGGTAGATGCCCAGTAATGGAATTGCTGGATCAACTGGTGCTTCTACTTTTAGCTCTTTGAAGTATCTCCCTCCATATTACTTTCCATAAAAGTTGTACTAGTTTGCAGTCCCACCAGTAGTGTATGAGTATTCCTATCTCTCCATATCCATGCCAATATTTATTGTTTTGGGACTTTTTGATAAAAGCCATTATCACTGGAATTAAGTGATATCTCATTGTGGTTTTGATTTGTATTTCCCTGATGATTAGAGATGTTGAGCATTTTTTCTTATGTTTGTTGGCCATCAGTCTATCTTCTTTTGAAAAATTTCTGTTCATGTCCTTTCTCCCCTTTTTGATAAGGTTGTTTGATTTTTTCTTGCTGATTTTCCTGAGTTCTATATAGATTCTAGTTATTAGCCCTCTATTGGATGTGTAGCATGCAGATATTGTCTCCCATTCTATAGGTTATCTGTTTGCTCTTGTGATAGTTTCCTTGGCTGTGTAGGAGCTTTTTAATTTGATCAAGTCCCATTTATTTATTTTTGTTGTTTTGGTGATTGCCTTTGGGGTCTTCTTCATAAATTCTTTCCCTAGGCCAATGTCTAGAAGAGTTTTTCCAACATTTTCTTCTAGAATTCTTATGGTTTCATGCCTTAGGTTTAAATCTGTTATCCACTGTGATTTGATGTTTGTGAGAGGTGAAAGGTGCAGATCCTGTTTCAGTCTTCTACATGTGTCTATCCAATTTTCCCAGCACCATTTATTGAGTAAGGATTCTTGTCCCTAGTGTATGTTTTTGTCTGCTTTGTCAAAGATTAGATGGCTATATAAGGATGGTTTTATATCTGGGTTTTCAGTTCTGTTTCATTGGTCTATGTCTCTGTTCTTGTGCCAGTACCATGCTGTTTTAGTTACTATAGCCTTGTAGTATAGCTTGAAGTCTGGTAAATGGATGCCTCCCAATTTGTTCTTTTTGCTTAAGATTACTTTTGCTATATGGGGTCTTCTCTGGTTCCATATGAAGCATAGAATTATTTTTTCTAGATCTGTGAAAAATGATGTTGGTATTTTGATAGGGATTACATTGAATCTGTAGATCATTTTGGGTAATATAGACATTTTAACAATGTTGATTCTGCCAACCCATGAGCATGGTGTTTCATAGTTCTCTCTGTAGTGGTCTGCCCCATGAAACTACTGGAATTGATAAATTCAGCAAAGTCTCAGGTTACAAAATCAATGTACAGAAATCAGTAACATTCCTATATGCCACAGCAGTCAAACCAAGAACCAAATCAAAGACTCAATACCCTTCACAATAGCAACGAAGAAAATCAAATACCTCGGAATATATTTAACAAAGGATGTATTTATCTTTTTATGCCTGACTTATTTCACTTAATATAATGTCCTCTAAACTCATCCATGTTGCTGTGAATGACAGGATTTCATTCTTTTTTATGGACAAAAGTATTCCATTGTGTACGTATACTGTATTTTCTTTATCCATTCATCTGTTGATGGACACTTATGTTGATCCCATATTTTGGCTATTGTGAATAGTGCTACAATAAACATGGTAGTACAAACGTCTTGTTGACATCCTATTTCCTTTGGATATATATCTCATAGTGGGATTGCTGGATCACACAATAGTTTTATTTTAGTTTTTCGAAGAACCTTCATGCTGTTTTCCATGATGGCCGTAGTAATTTACATTTCTACCAACAATGTTTAAGAGTCTCCTTTTCTCTGAATCCTTACCAGAATTTGTTATTATTTGTCTTTTTGATAATAGCCATTCTAAATGGGGTGAGATTATATCACATTGTAGTTTCAACCTGCATTTCACTGATGATTATTGATGTTGAACATTTTTCCATATGCTTCCATTTGTATGACTTCTTTTGAGAAATATCTATTGAGATGACTTGCCCATTTTAAAAATAAGATTGTTTATTTTTTTGCTATTGGGGTGTTAGAGTTCCCTATATATTCTAGATATTAATCTCTTATGGATTAGAGATCAGAAATATTTTCTCCCATTCAGAAGCTTGTCTCTCTTCACTCTGCTGATTATTTCCTTTGCTGCACAGAAGCTCATTAGTTTATATATAATCCCAATTGTCTAGTTTTGCTTTTGTTGACTGTACTTTTGAGGTCTTATCCATGAAATCTCTGCCCAGACCAATGTCCTGAAGTATTTCCCTATGTTTTCTTCTAGTAGTTTCAAGGTTTTGGGTCTCACATTCAAGTCTTTACTCATTTTGATCTGACTTTTGTATATGATTAGAGACAGGAGTCTAGTTTCATTGTTCACTATATGGATATCTAGTTTTCCCAGCACCATTTATTGAGGAGACCATCTTTCCCCAGTGAATGTTAAACCCTTTTTAACAAAATCTTGGCCAATTATTTCTTCAGTTCCTGCTTGAATACTTCCAGTTATGGGAATGTTATTGCTTTCAGATATATCCCATTTTATGCTATAATAGTATAGGTCTAATTCTTAGACATTCTTCTTTATTTTGAGTTTGAATCTGTGTTTTGCTTGTCTTCTTGGGTGACCAAAAAAAATTTGAAAAGTGAACACTTGCATTTTCTGTTTTCTGGAAGTAGAAAGTTATTAGAATCTGTTATTATAGGCATATTCCTTACACCTTACGGTACAAAGTAAAACTGGAAACTCTGGAGAGTGGAAAATTCAAATCTGGGCTTCAGAGGGATTATGAAATACAGGATTTTCTATGGAAGTAAGGTGCCTGGAGGAAATTACACTATATCTTTGTATCTTTGCCTACTCTGCCCCCAGCCCAACAAGTGTAAATATATAGCAAAATTACAGAATGGACAGCTGGCTAGGACAGGTAGTGGTTATTGTTGTTATTGTTATTATGTAGGAATGTATGTATCTGTGGAGGGGGGGGGAGATTGCAAAGAGGAAGGGGAAAGCCCTGTTCATTTTAGTTTTGTGATGTGGGCAGAGAAAATTCTGCAGCCACTGCTCACTCCCAACCCCCGCCCCCTGCTCCCACACTTGTATCAGGCAATTAGAACTATCTCTTGTCTTTCATTTTGGATACCCAGCTACCTCTCCGAGCCAGAGGCTTTGGTGACATCTGCTTATACCAAGGCTGTTCTGTACGAGAAGAGGTATAAGCCACCAAAAGCAGTGGCTCATTGCTCAATCTCAGCAAAAATCCCTGCCTCCCACATCCCCTCCCTCCCTAAGGCTTCTCTTTCTGAGCGAGGCTTGAAGAGGGTTCCTGAGGTTTACAAAAAGGGGCAGACGTTGACCTTTTATGGGAAATCATGAGTGGCACCTGGGTTGGAGTCAGAGGCCTGGAAATCAGGCAAGACAGGTGCAACAGTTTGAGACCCACTGACATCTCTGCTGTTCAAAATCTTGATACCATTAGGGAAATAAATCTCAATTATGCCAAACCTATTGAGACCTTGAACAAATGTTTTCCTCTCTACAGGTGTCTGTATCCTTGACTATAAAATGAGTAGGTGGGATTGAGATAGAATCTAAAGTCCTTTTTGGCTCTTACACTGAGAATCTAAGCTTGGTGTTGAATTTAAAGAGTTCAAAACAAGGTTTGAGCTGAGGGCGGGGGAAGAGAGACTGTGTTGTTATTAAAATCCTTTGTAAAATCCTTTTGAAAATATTCACCCTGAACTTGAAAGAGATTTACTTTCTCAAACACTGGAAAAGCTTTCAAACCAAAGGACTTCCTTCCACTATATAAGGTGGAGGAAGCAGTGTGTGACAGACAAAAGTGAGTGCTTTATGTTTAGGTGGGTTTGAACACATCTAAGACAACTATTACTTTGATAGAAAAGTCTTTCAGGGGGAGTTACAGAGATGAAAGCACAAATTTGTATAGTATAAGCTTATGGAGTGTGTTTTACTAACTTAGATATTGTTACAGAAGCAACACTACTCAAAGGAGTTACGTTCACTTAAAACAAAATCCATAAACGCTGCACAATTGAGCCCTGAGGATATTAAAACGTTACTAGTGACCAGAAAGGAGAAACCAAAGGATCATTGATCCTCTAGTTTGATGGATTTAATTTTTATAATGAAATTCTTTACTGTTCTCTAATTCCCTGATCCTCAAAAACACATCCTGTAATTTCTCTCTTCACCATTTTTGTTAAGCAATAGTCAGTTTTGGTTAATCAAATATTCCAGTCAATAGGGACCTGTCATATACATCACACATAAATCACCAATTACAAAGAACTTTTTAAAAAAGAAAATATGCACTGGTACCCTGTAATCATTCAGCAAAATTGGGGTGCTGGTAACAAAAGGAGATAATTGATATCAGGCAAAACAAAGCAAAAACAAAAATACAACCCTGCAAAAACTCAAAACAAAATATGTCCATTTTAAGGGAGTATAGTAGTTGAGGAACTATTGTAGTAAATTGGATCTTAGCAAATTCTGGATTTTAGCAAGAAAGAGATAGTAATTCTGACTTGGAAAATTGGGTGAATCCTAGTGTCACTCACCAAGGCAGAGACTATGGAAGAGAAAGCTTGCTTTGGGGAAAAGATGACAAATCTTTCTTGACATTTTGCATTTGAGATGTATATGGGCATTCTTGCGGTGGCATATCTAGTAGGCAGATAAATATCAAGTTATATGGATCTATAGCACACAAGTGACAGTGAAAGTTATAGATCAGGGTGCGACTTCCAAGAAACACCACAGAATGGGAAAATAGTCAGGGCAGTATCCTCCCCACCCCTATTAAGGAAATAAAATAGGGTATATCAGAGTATTAGGAGGAAAACCTGTTAAAGGAAGTGTCTTGGAAATTAAGGAAAAAAGCTTTTCCAGAGGAGGGAAGAAATAATAGTGTGAATATCCAGACAGCTCAAGTAAATTAAAGACCCATAAAGTAACCCTTGGAAGGGAGCACTTCATTTAGGGTCCTCTAGTTTACATGGGAGGCAGTTTTCCCCATACACTTTACATCTATTTACTCATTTCTTTCTTGGGTCTTAGGTAATTGTTATTGGTACATTTTTCTTGATTAGAGTTTATCTAGTAGCAAACATGATCAGTGAAACACAGGGAGATTTGGACTCTTTTTCCTTCCTCTTCTACCTAGGAGAGTAAGACAGAAACCTGGGTTAATCGTGTCTGCAGTACTGGCCCCAGGGGATAGGAAGTCAATAAGCTCATTTAGTCTCACATCTAAACTGCATGTCTTCAATGTTAGTCTCATCCTTTTATATTCTTTATTTTTTGATGCAGAACTCAGGGAAAAAGAGTGCTGTTTATTGTGCTTCACCAAAACCTCCAACAATAAACAGTCAACTTGGCAAATACTGTCTCCTTATTGTTCTTTGTGTAAGCACATTTTGCCAGATTTCAGAGTGCTACAGTGTGAATGGGAGAAGAGGTAGTAGAGGCTATGCATAAATATCTTTTAGGAAAGGTGAATGTGAGGAAGAAGGTGCTGGTTAGAGGAGATGTAATGTCATGGGAAAGTTTTATTTTTAAAATTATAGGTCCAATGCTTGATTATATGTTGGGAAAAGAACTAGGGCAAAGATTTAGGAGAAAAGAAGAAGGAATAGGGTTGGTTCAAAGTCTCTGATAGTTTGGGTTTGAAATTTAGAACAGAGCTTGGGAATGGGTCATAGTTGGAGAGAGGGACAACACTTCCTTTAAGATAGAAGGAGCTCAGGAAAGGGTAAGTTTCGTTGACATTAGTTACCCATGGCCTTTTGGGGAGTTGATGGAGGAGAGAGAGTGGGTAACTGGGTAGTTGAGAGAATTCACATGTCATCATGAATCTATGTCATAGAATTAAAGAATGCAAAATTGCAGCATTGCAAAAGACTTTGAAGGTTGTCAAAGACTAGGTTATTGGTCCCAATTCTTCACTTCCCAGTAACAGTATATTTGTACCCTTTGCTATGTAATATTGCAATACCTTTCCATTGTGGGTGGAATGTACATCTCATTGAAATTGGGCTTGGTCATGTGACTTGCTTTTGAAAATGGGATGTTAGTAGTTATGATGTGGGCAAAGGCCTTATATGTACTTGTGTTTGGCTTGATCACCATGAGAAGATCATGCTGTGCATAGCTACTGTGTCCTCAGGCTGGGGCCCAGAATGAATACATACAGGGCATAACTGATCTCAACCCAAAGGTGTAGATCCCAGTGAATACACTTTAAGGAGATATACCAGGACAGACTATGTGTTCCAGCCTGCTCCCTGGTGCTACTCAAAATAAATATAATTATTCTCTTGCAAAAAAGTCCTTCATATGTTTGAAGACTCATTCCTACAAGTTCTTTGTCAAATTATATATAATCAATTAGTACTTGACTTCTATTCCCACACTCTTCTAGAAGTCTTTTGTTCTGCAGCGGTTGAAAAGATAATGATTACATTTCCTAGACTTCCTTAAAGCTAGGATTATTGTTGCAGGGTAGATTGTTCCAATTAGATGCACTAGTGTGATACCTGGAAAGCAGAAAAGAGATGGAGGTCATTTTCAACTGGTAAGCAAGGTCATTAGGGTTTAGAAGCCATTGAATTGACCAGACTCAGTATTCTGTCTAGTCATAGATTCATAAATGTTAAGGGGTAGTGGTGGCAGTGGCAATGATCCTAATTTTCTGATCTCTGTATCGTAGTTATGGTGGAAGTTCTTCAACTTGACTAAGCAGTGGCTTCTCAACTTGTTTATTTTTCTATCCCTCCATCATTTCTGTCTGTACTGAATTCCTGCCTGTATTAACCCCTTTTCTGCTTTAAATGTCTAAAGTGATACTTGTTTCTTACTTTGAACTCTGACTGATTCACTATGGAAACTTTCTTCCTTCCATCTATTTTTTGGTGTATGTAGGCTTCAGTGTTACTCAAAATGCGGTTTCTGGTTGGCCAACTGTTTGAGACCAGTTTGCATCAGAATGTAAATTGATTTAGCCATAAAGTACACTTTTCAGTTTATCTGATTTATTTACTTACTCATTTAGGTAGCAAGAAGGAAGGAAGCAGTGTTCTGCTTGAACCTGGCACAGGTTCCTGATCTTATTGTGGCTGGATACTTTGAGTATCATTGGTTTACTCAAAGGCCACAGGACACATAGTCTGTATTCTCTCCCTCTAGGCATTAAAATTGCTTGTTATTATTTTGTTTTTGTATATATTGCAATTTTACCCCAGGGAGGATATGGATAATGGAGCATTATCCCTCTGTAATGGAAAATTTCTTTAAAAATTATGTGATTTTTTGGAATCATTTTTCTTTCTTATTTTGAAAGTTTAAGCACACACTAATATAATATGAAAAGTAAAAATTCCTTTATGTACTTCTCCAATTCTTTAGTCAACTTCTCTGAGGTAACCATTAATAGTACTTTTATATGAAAAGTTATTTTTTCAGTGGAAATGCCTTTACCAATCTTAGTTCAACTTCACAACTATAGTTGTGCCTTTACTTTCCTTACCTAATGTGGATAATGTAAACTTTTTTCATTGAGCTTCCATCACAATGACCTTTGTAAGAAGCAAAGCATCAAGTAGACCTGATCTTTATGTTATGGCCACAGGATAGGGTTTTAATGTTAGGTTTTGATCAAATTAGGGATACCTATATTAACAAGGTAAATAGCATTTATTTTGGTAAAATATTTAAACTACTTTCATTATCTGTAAAATATTGGAATGAGGAACCTAAATATTCAAATTTTGGTTAGAATCTTGTCATGGTTGGTCTTGAAACATAAATTATTTTATCTGCATTTTCCCCCCTTCTCCTTTGAAAGATGGTGAAGTTCATGTCAATGTAAAAAAAAAAATAGACAAGTTGTGATGATTTCCCTTAATAATTTTTTAAAAATTATTTTTTTCAAAAGATATGCACTATTTTTGTTTTCTGTTGGTTTTCTTGATTGAAAAGATACATTTTGATCTTCAGATCAAACTTAATAGTCTTGGCTTGGGTGATCCCAAGGGAACACCAAATTTAAATGTGTAGTCATAACCATATGGACTACTAAAGCCAAAATCCACAGTGTTGTTTTCATAGGTTTGGAATAAAAAGGTTGTATTTTCTCAGAGTTTACCACTTGTCTGCACAGAATGTTACAAAACAACATTATGTAAAGTGTTGCCAAGTATTTGAATCAAAAGGAAACCAAGGAGAAAATACCTACTTCTGTAAAATACAATGCAGATTGCTTACCCTTTGAGAGCTTCTTAAAGATTCCTACCATCATAATTCATATAATCTTAAACACTGATGTGCTTTAGAAGTTGATTTGACTGATACCCTTGCTCATTTAAAGAGATAACCTTGTAGGATTCTCTTTTGGCCCTTAAAAATGCTTTACTGAAAGAGGCCCCAAGGTTTTAATAAAAATACCACTTCACATGGGAAAAGTTGGGTTTTGTTTATTTTTTTATTTATATTTCAGTAGATTTAGGACTATGAATTGTTTTTGGTTACATGGACAAATTGTATAGTGGTATTGTCTGGGTTTTTAGTGTACCTATCTCTCAAATAGTGTACGTTGCACCTGATAGGTAGTTTTTTTTCCCTCACCCCTTTCCATCCTCCCCCGACCACGTTCGGAGTCTCCAATGTCCACCGTGCCACTCTGCATGCCCCTGTGTACCCATAGCTTATGATGCTTGTTCCATAGTAGATATTTAGTAAGTGTTAACTCTCCTAACCTCCCTCCTATGTCTTTGGCCTTGGAGATTCTCAGACACAAAAGAAAGAAGCCCTATTTTATTAATATGTGTCTACTAGACATTGAAGACAAATATCTCAGAGGCAAAGAGGCCCAGGGTTACAAAAATTGTGGTTGTATTTTAACCGTTAATGGTGATAAACATATTCTTTCTGTATTCTCTATGTCTGTGACTGTAATATCTCTTTTGGAGGCAACATCAGAAGTCCTAATTTGATGGCTATCATGAATGAGAATCCTGGCCTAAGTGACCCTCTCACTCTCTGTGTGATAGGCCCTGATCACTGGGATCCTTTGTTAGTTTTCATAGGTTGATTTTTAAAAACAGATTTATTGAGGTATAGTTTATATCATAAATGTCATCCATTGTAAGTGTACAAGTCAATGATTTTTAGTAAATTTGCAGAACTATCATCCCAATCTGTGTTAGAACAACACTCCCAAACCATCCGTGTACCTGTTTTCAGTCATTTCTCTTTACCATACCCAGCCCCAGGATAACACTAATTTACTGCATGTCATTTTAGATTTTCCTTTTTCAGAGTTGGATTTTTCTGGAGGTTTTAGTCACTTGGATTCACACAAGGGTTGGAAACATGCACGAGACCAGACTTCTTAGTAGTACCGACACAGTGCTCTCTGTTGGCTTCCCAGTAATGGATATGAGCTTCTTTGCAGCTGCTCTGAGAGTGCCCAGTCCTATTGATGAGAAATAGGACCAGAAGGCAACTAGCTGGGGAGCTGTAACCGTCAGCATCCAGACAGGAGACAGAAACCATTGCAGTCATTTTAACAGGGAGAATTTAATATAAGCAATTGCTAGAGGGTATTGAAGAATTGAAAAGGTAAACAGAGAAAACTAAAGTATCACAGAAGGGAGCAACAGCAGCGATCAGCTACTAACTCTTGATTTGTGAAACAAAGGAAAATACTGGAATTATTGAAACTTAGAAGCTTGGAGGAGGATGTCTCGGGCTGGGAGCCATGACTCTGAGAAGTGGGGCAGACAATTGGTCCGTGTATCTCTGAGTGAATGTGATGGGACTGGTATGCACCTGTTAAAAAATACTGCAAACTAGATTCAAGTTCTGCCACAGGAACAACTGTTGCTTCTAAGATATAGAAGTGTTGCTAGGATGATATGACAGTAACAGGAAACCAGAAGGAAACAGACAGGAATGAACTAACTGGCTGCTTCTTCATATTTCTAGTCTTCCTCTAGTGCCCTCTATTGGCCGAGTTTAACAGGGAGCAGAGAGCAATGCAGGACGGTGGTTCAGAGTTCAAGTTTGATCATAATCCTGAAAGACTCAATTCTGAACGCCATAATCCCAGAGGTTGAAATCCCAAAAATCACAATCCCTAAAATATAAAATTCATAACATCTAAAATCCTCAAAATCACGATCACCGGACAGTGGCACCCCTTTAGGAGGAGCTATTACCTTGTTATTATCTTTATGTAGAAGGAAATGGATTTCAATTGAATCTCCAAACCATGACCTATTTGGAATTAGGTGTGATTCAGGCTTCTAAAAGTGAATTTCAAGGTGTTACAAGGAAAGTTCGTTTTTTTTCCATTCAGCCCAATACATTTGGCAGAAAATTCAGATGAGTGAATTAGGCACTTGATACGGCAACGATGAAAACTTTAGTTTAAAAATGTGTCATTTGCCTGCATTGGCATTGCTTCCAGATGATGACATTCCAGGAGCTTTTAATGAATTAAAACCACATTTATCTGAAGAAGCCAGTGAAGTTACTGACTAGTTTGAAAATAATTATGTGCATGGTAGGATAAGAAAACACTCATGCAATGGTGTTGCTGTTTAATCACCAGTATTGTTTCTACCAAATTTGTGATCTGCCTATGAGTGCATATGGAATGGAGTTTTGTGTACCCAAACAACATAGAAGTATGGCACAGAAGATGGAAAAATTTAATGAGGAATGTTCATGTTAGTGCATATGGAATCATAGAAGGATTTCAAAAAGAGCAGCACCACGTAGAAAATGAATATGAGCATATTCTTCGAGGAAAGCCATGTCCTAAAAGAAAAAAAAAAAGCAGCTATTCATCATGATTGCAAGATTTCAAAATATAGTTAATGATCATGAAATTTATCCATCTCTTAGTGGACTATCTTTGTGCAATTGCCCATAATCTATCCCCAGAATACACTTTTTCATATGTCAAATGTTCTTTTTGGTTTTTAAATTTTTTTTCTTTTCTTAGTTTTTTCCCCACTATTTTAAATTGTCAGCATTATTTTTTACAATTTGCTATGCTATGTATCTCATCTTCACATCATTTCCAATACTGGAGGTATAAATTGTGTAAGGACTTTTAGAGAGTTCTAATTCATTTTATGCCTTTTTTTTCAATTTTGACCACATGAAAGTGCATTATCATCATGTTAACTTTGCGTGTAAGCATCGTGCATGTACATGAAAACATTAAAGCTTCCTCAATAAATGAAGAGATATTCTTTTTGTACATCTGCATTTATGAAAGGTAAAATTTCTCAAGTTCTTGGCTCTTTGGGTTACTGCATATGTTGTGGTGACCCATAGTGGTTTTTGGTGGATCTTGTCAAAACTTAGGTTGTTTGTCATGGTATTTCAGATGACTCTTGTTAGAAAGCTGAGTCCACACAATTACCATCCATAATAGTGATATGTGTTTATACATTTTGCTTTTTGATCTATTTCTTTATGAATACAGTTTTTCTGCTCATAACTGCTATACATGTGTGACTATTGTTAGTATAGCTGAGTGTGTATGCTTGCAAAAATACATATATTTATTACTGCCAATTTTATTATGTAAAATGGCTTATAAAGTGTTCTGTTGTATTTTTATGTTTCTCAAATAAATGACCTTTTAAAAATGTAAATAAATATCTTTTTAATGATTTTTAATTTTTTTTCAGAATTTCAATCTTTTGGCCTTTAAACATTTAGAATTATGGTGTTCAGGATTGTGTCTTTTGGGATTATGATCGGCCTCCAAAATCAAGGTGTCAGTAGGGCGGGTGGTCTTCTCTCTGAAAACCCTAAGAGTGAATCTGCTCCTTGGCAATTTCAGCTTCTGGTGACGTCAGTCATTCTTTGGCTTATGGCTGCAACACTCCAGTCTCTGACTCCATGGTCATGTTGTTGCCTCCTTCTCTTCTCTCTCAGTGTGTTTAAACTCCCTCTGCCTCTCTTTTGAAAGGATACATGTGATTGCATTTAGGGCTCGGGATAACCAAGGATAAGCATCTCCTCTCAAGATCCTTAACATAGTTACATCCTTTGCCATTTAAGACAATATTCACTCTTTTGCCACATAAGGAAATATTTATAGGTTCTAGGAATTAGGACATGGAATATCTGTTTGGAATCTACCATTCAGCCTACTACAATGTTGTATAGTACTGATTCTTTTACCCATGGACTTCTGGTTGCAGTTTTCCACTAGTACATTGATATAAATCATGTCTCACAGAATTGATAACAATCATATGAATTGCATTTATATTTTTGAAATATTTTAACTAAACGTGCATGGCTAGGAAGTCATAGGCCCAAGTTGGCTGACTTAATAATTCTTGAACAAGGCAAATGAGTCTGCATTTGATTCAAAGTTGAGATTACACAACTGTCATTTCTGAACAAAAGTTTGAGAATATGATGGACAATAACAATTATAAGAATTCTCTTTTCTTTCTGAAAAATGAAATTTGTATCTGTAACAAAACTATTTTTTTCATCAAATTTATTCAGATTTCCTTTCCTCTCTACTTATTCTTCTGTCTCCATTCACTATTTACATCACATTCCAGAAAAACTATAATAATTACCATTAAATTCCGGGCATTGTGCTAAGCATCAACAAATGAATGAGACAGATATTTTAATCCTTACTTTACAATTCAGGAAATCAAAACTTAGTGAACATAAATAGTTTTCATTGGGTGACACACTTTGTAAAAGGTCGAAGCCGTTCTCAAATTCAGGTCTGTCTGATTTCAAAGTCTGTGTTCTAAACCACTACTCCATACTACTATTTTTAGGTTTATATTCGACATCTCATTTATCAAGTTCCAAGCATTGGTGTACTCCAGGAGTTGAATGCGTCAACTTTCCAAAGATGCATGCATTGGGAATTAGAATACAGTTTTCACCCATTTGAAATGTATTCTTTGTTTTACAGATTTCTTCCTTAAGCTTTCATCCAAACTTGTAATCATATTTTTTCATCTGAAATTCAAGATTTCCTTGATATTCAAAGTTTCTGAAAACTCCTCCTTGTGCTATCTTTGACAATTTAAAGAAACAATACACATTTGCTACCTCATTATTAATACCCACTTATTCACAGGCATTGCATGGACAAGTTTGGGTACTATATCCCTGTGTGTGGTGTGGGAGAGATTGTTTCTCTTTTAACGTAGTATTTTTTGAAAGGGAAGATAAAACACAGGTTATCTATCTTTAGGCTGTTTGAGAATTTTATTTTCTCTTAAACCTGAGTAAAGTGAACCAAGTTTTTCTACAATTACTTTTCCTCACACTCTACATATTTTCCACATAAAAATTTCCTCTATAATGCATATTCCTGTATGGAGGGACAGTATGAGGCCTCAAACTCTTGCACCGATGTTGTCAATCAACCTGATGCCTAGCAGAGAAATCAATAAATATTTGTTGAGTAAATATATGCATGAATAAATTATTTTCCTTTCTGTCAATTTGAAAAAAAATTATTTTCCCTATAAATATCTTACCTTTCTGTTCTTGCTTGGAATATTGAAATTCAAAAATCTAAAAATAAAATGTGCGTTTGTTTAGTCTGTGTAGCAAGTGGTCTAGGTTTGATTTATTTATTTTGTATAGTTCCTTTTGCAAATCTGTCATTTGTTTGAAAAGTCAATGTCAAACATTTTGGCTTAAAATGACTGGAAAGTACAACTCAACAACAAAAAGGCAAACATCCAAATTAAAAATGGGCAAAGGACTTGAATAAACATTTCTCCAAAGAAGATATACTAATGACCAATAAACACATAAAAAGATAATCAACATAATTAGTCATTATGGAAATGCAAATCAATCCACAATGAGATACCCTTTCATACCTACTAGGATGGCTATAGTAGAAAAAATGGGAAATAAGTATTAGTGAGGATACTGAAAAATTGAAAACTTTGTATGTTACTCATGGAAATGTAAGATGGCACAGAAGTTATAGAAATACTTTTTCAATCCCTCAAAAATTAAAAAATAGCATTATCATAAGACTCAGTAATTCTACTTCTAGGTATATATAAGAATCGAAAACAGGTGTTCAAACAAAACCATGTACATGAATGTTCATGATAGCAGTATTCATAATATCTAAAAACAATCCAAATGTCCAGCAACTGATGAATGGATTCACAGAATGTGATATATCCATAGAGCGCAATATTATTCAGCCATAAAAAGGTACTACTAATAGTTGTACCTTGGAAACATTGTCCTAAGTGAAAGAAGCCAGACACAAAAAGTCACATCTTGAATGATTCCATTTGTGTGAAATGTCCAGAATAGGCAAATTCATAGAGGCAGAAAGTGGATTAGTGGTTTCTAGGGGCTGGGAGGGAGGGGAAAATGGAAATTGAGTACTTAATGGGTACAGGGTCTCTTTTTGGTGTTATGAAAATGTTTTGAAATTAGATAGGCGTGATGGTTGCACTACATAGTAAATGCACTAAATGCCACTGACACCTTTAAAAATAAATTTTATTGTGCATACTTACGGTATACAACATGATGGTAAGGGATACATATATAACAGATAGTCAAATGGTTACTGTAGTGAAGCAAATTAACATATCCATCCTCTCACAGTTTCCCAATATTTTATTGCAAGAGAAGATCAAATCTATTTATTTAGCAAGTCTTGAATGCAATACAATTTTATTAACTGTAGTCCTCATCTTGTATATTAGATCTCTAGACTTGTTCATCCTACATATTTGCTACTTTGTGTCTTTTGACCTACATCTCCCTATTTCCTCTCCCACCCCCTTAATTACAGTTTTATTCTCTATCTCTGTATATTTGACTTTTTAAAAATATTTCCTGAATTGTATATTTTAAACTGGTGAATTTTACATAATGTAAATTTTACCTCAATTTAAAAAGATGATTAAAAGGGAACTCATTCAGATGAAAGAGACATTTCAGACAAAAAAGAGAGTGTAACATGAGGAATGGAAGAGCAAACAGGGGCTTAATCATAGACCCATTAATAATAGAACAGGAAGTAAAACTAAAGTTCTTCAGCTGCTCTGCTTTTTCAAAATCTTCACATAAGAAGACTTTATTAAAAGTGAAAGTCCATGAGAAAAAATAAGCGAAAGATTTGCTGTGTATTGGAAAACATCAAACATAGAAGGCCATTAAAGAGAATCTGCTTTTTTTCCTGATAATAATTAAACAAGCCACTATATTCCAGTCATTGTGATTGGTGTCAACAATGAGCATGTCTTTTTTAAGTGTTTTTCCCTCTTAATAATTTTATAATCTTACACAGATTCACAAGTGAGAATCAAAGTGACACTTATTTAAATGTGCAACATGAAGACATAGATCATAGTCCAATCTAATTTACCTGTCTGGAAGAGACCAAGGTGTAATCAGAGAAGGACATGGTTAAAGTAATAGTAGACATATCAATTTTCGGAGTTTCCTTTCAAATCCTATTGCTTTATATTTCCATTTAGTCCTGAGTGAATATGGGAGTACCAAAGGCTAAATTAAAACTCCTGTTCCCTACCTGGTGTTTATAGTGTAACTATGGTTAATGGTCTAAAAAGAGGTAGGATTTGTGTCTTCCTGAATGTTCTCTCCAGGATTGGATGGCCATTCTCACAAAGTGGCAAGAGCTAAATGACCCTCTGAAGTTGGATGATATTGGAAAGCAAGGGGCATAAACATGGGCCTAGCTTCATTAGTGCTCACAAGGGTGAGACTGAGGCTGACATGCTGTTGGTATGCCCCAGGATGGTCATACACCTTGTTAAATTACTGGTCATTAAATGTCTGATGACTTGAGTGTCTCCACTGTTCTGCCACCCTCCTCATAATCCAGAAACCAAAGAGTTAATGCATGGCTTAACAAAGAGCCTCTATGTTCCTGAGCTAGTTTCCTGGCAAGTGCTATTTCTGATGGGTCAGTGCTATATCTCTGCAATACCATTTGCTAAGTATATTGAATATCATCCCTCAATGGGACTTATTTGCATTGACTACTTAAGACTTTTGTTTTCCACCCTAACCCTCTCAGTTTATGTATTCCCAAATCCAGAAGTACATTGTTCCTGGCATCCCATCTGAGACGCCTCGGTCTGTAGGGTATCAAGTTTTGATCTTTAATCTGAGTAAGCAGTTTTGTAAATCTCTTGTGGTTTTACAATATTTACAGCAGAAAAAATAGAAAATAGGAATGTGATTGTTTTATCCTAAGTGACTTAGGATTTCTGTTTTCCCCTTATAACTAGGCTGGGGAAGAGGAGGAATTTGAGAAACTTTAAAATCTTTATCTTCCTCTCCCTGTTACCAGGCAAAGACTCAAAGACAATGTCTCTCTCTGATCAGCTTTATTTTTTTTTAAATCCTTTCACTTCACTTTGATTCATGAGTTCACATTTCAAATAGCCCTCAGATATTAACTAAATCTTTCAGATTTGAGGTATGGCCTCAATGGTTTTTTTTTTTTTTTGCAGTTCTAAAAAATGTTTAATTTGATGCCATTGGCCAATATCCTGCATGGAAAAATGAATAAAAGAACAGTAGTTGAAATCTGTTTTTATCATGATTTCCTTTCTAGTTTAGTTTTTCACCACAGTAATTGGATTGGTCCTTTAGTAGTTAAAAGTAAATATGACGTTCAAGGTCTCTCATCTTATTGTGGGCTGGAAGTATCTCCCCCCTCACTACCCCCACCAAAAAAAAAAAAAAACACAAGTAGAAAAACATCTTGAGCTATGGGCAGGAGTTAAGGGAAGATGGAGTTATTTGGAGGGTACAGGTGGTGGTGGTGAATGGTCAAAGGCTGGTGGGAGTATAGAATAATTCAGTCACAGCCTCCAGACAGATAAAATTGTTGGGAAACAGAACCATGGAGATGGCCAACTCCCTGAGCTCAAGAAGTCCTTGCTCAGAATTTTTTTTTAAATGGAACAAGGGAAAAAAAAAAAACCATCTATTCCTTTTCTTCCATCTTTTCTTAGCTGAGAGGTATGCCAATGGGTTAATTATTTTATGATTCTGAAGATTTTCAACAGAATTTGCTTATCTTTCTAAAAAATATTGAACAAAATGGAAAATGGTCTTAATGTCAAATAATTGCTGTCTTCTCTCCTTACATTCTAGAGAAGATTTTAATTGATACTTAAATTATGGCAGAAACTGCCCAATATCTATTATACACCTTTTTCTTAATGAAAGTTTATAGATTCTACACTGGAAACATTGCTTTCCAGCTAGTAAATGTCCCAGCTTCCCTTTGCAGGTAAGTATGACCATATGACCAAGTTTTTACTAAATAGGGTAACTAAAAGTATTGTGTGGGGCATCAAATACAGGTGATGTGCCCATCTTGTCCTTTACTTCTATTCTTCTTCCTCTGCCTGGAGTGAAGAGGTGGTGGCTGGAGCTCATAGTTATTTTGGACCTGGGGATGAAGGCCAGACAAAGAATAGCTGAAGAGAGTGTCAGAGTGGTCCCTGATACCTTTGTGGAATCACAAAACCAGCCCCAGCATTGCCTACCTTCAGATTTTTTAATGCAAATGAGAAAATTAACTTCTGTCTTGTTTAAGCCACCTGTATTTTGGATTTCTGTTTCTCAGAGCTAAACTAATTTTATTTCTACCTTGAGGATCTAGGCTTTTGTTATGTTTTTCTGTTTCTCTATAGCATTACATCCTTTTAAATTTATTTAATAAATACTTATTGAATTTCTACTATATACCATGCATTGTACTTGGCACTATATAGTCAGTGGTTGGCAAAACAAATATAGTCTCTACTGTCTGAAGCTATCAGTCTGGTGAAAGAGCTAGACAATAAAGCATTTTGTTTTGTTTCCTAATTTTACTACCTTTTTTCCCTCTCCTAACTGCATTGAGTTGTGACCTCTATATATTCTTCCATGTATGTGTCAGAGGAAGGGGCCATATAACTGCATTATTTTCTGGCGTATAAGCCCATTGGCACATATCACATTCAAAATAAGAACTCTTTGACTCCAGCTACTTGATTTTTGTTCCACAAAAGATTTTAGAAAATCCTATATGAAAATGCCAATTTTATTAGCTGATATGTCTTGCATTTGAGGACTGTCTTTCCTAGAAAAGTGAAGGGTGTGTGTGTGTGTGTGTGTGTGTGTGTGTGTGTATACATGTGCATACTCATGCATGAGTTCTGGTTTCTTTGTTCCTTTTGTGATCTAACAGGTGTTAGGATTTGTTTTTCTCTTTACCATGCCTCTGCTAAAAATCCATATTTGTTCTTTAATTGCTTTTTTTATGGCCTTCAGCCATTTTATGGCTTTCCTAATTAGGTATTTTCTAACTCACAGGTTGTCAGAATGATGGCCCCAGACTACTCTCTTTCTCTCAAGGTATCTCTCAAGGTATCTGTCCTCTTAATTGACTTTATTGGTGATGTGGGTTTTCAGAGTCACACAAAAGATAGCTCTGCCTAACACATTAATTTGTTCCTTTCTTCTCTCTTACTGATGCTGTAATTTTGAATCAGTGCAAGTGCCTTTCCCATAACTCCTTATACCTTAGGTTTGCTTATTTCTTCACTGATCTGCCCTTTCAGTTCAACATTTCTTCATTCGTCCCCTCCTTCACATTGCCTTCTACTCTGCTGGTGCCACCTATGATTTTAATGACTTTTCCACTGGGCTGGACGGCAGCTAAGGCATCAAAAGCATCATTTCCTTTTTACCAAATCCCTGGTCTGTCTGTGCCACCCCGCCCCCCCCCGCCCAAAAGAGCAGGACTTTAATAGGTACTGTATGTTTATGTGACATCTTTCATTTAGCCAAAGAGTATTTTTGGTCCTTATACCCTTTTTTTAGGACTCATGGTTTTTCATAATTTATTTATCACACCAAGGACCATTTCAGAGACTTCCTTATGGCTCAGTGAGTAAAATCCCAAGAATGTTCCTTTTTAAAATAGCAAGTTGCTAGGGGTGAAAAGCAATATTTCGGCCATGAAAGCAACCTAAGAGGGAATAGTTCATGTTAGAGACAGAAAATGGTTTATTGACTTCAAAAAGTTTAGCCCCTGCTGAAACAATTTGAAGGAGCCAGTGGCACTGGGTCCATTAAATTCAAGAAACGATAAATTTTAGTTATTGGCACAAACATTAAGTATCTTGATATGTAGAGCCACAGTCTGATAATATTGCTAAATTTTGGCTCATCATGACAAGATATTGAGAAATCCATGAAATTTATGACATTAGGGCAATGTGATATGTCACTTAATTGATGAAAAATCCATCCTCTTTGAATCATGTTATGAAAACTGCTAGCAAAGAAAAAATAGTACGAAGTTCAGGACAGACGGGTGGAAGCTTCAGAGACAAACACTGATTAGGCTGTAGCAATCCTTTCTAAATATCAGTCTCTTTTCTTAGAGTGGTGGGAGTTATCAGTTCTTGCATTCTTGAGTTTATGGAAGCGTTTTAGGGGTGCAGAAGGCTTGACCATCCAAAATAGAAAATCTGGGGCTGCCTTTGTTTAAGCAGTTCCAACTCATCTCAATTCTCTCAGTCCTTGTAAAAGCACTAATGAACAGAAGAGAAAGTGTTATTAAAGCAGGTTTTTGAGTCAAATTTAACTAGTAAATGGTGGAGATAGTTTGTATTATAGTTCTGAATGTTTCTTCTAGTTGTGTATACCATACTTTCTCTCTAATGACAGCGTTAGATGCTCCACCTGGATTTCATTTTGTTCTCTCCCTCAAATATTATCTCTCCCGTTGCTCTTTCTCCTCATTGTAGGTCATATATTCCTGTTTCTTTACATGCCTAATCATTTTTGATTGGGTGCCAGACACTGAATTTTACCTTGTTGGGTGCTGGGTATTTTTGTAAATTGGGTATTTTGTAAATGTGATTGAGATTTGCTATTGTACACACACAGTTACTTGGAAATCATTTACTCCTTCTGAGTATGGTAGAACCAGAGTCATCTTTAGACTAGGTCTATTTCTCCCCACCATGGAGGCACTGATCTTCTGAATATGCCACCCAATGCCTGTGAATGATGAGGCTTTTCCTCTTTGACCAGTGAGAAGAGGAATGATTGCTAGTCTTGTGTGAGCACCATAGATTGTTCTGATCCTTTTAGGTGGTTCTTTCCCTAGTCTCAGGTAGTTTCTTCACTTGGATAGACTCAACTGAAGACTCAAAGGGGACCCTGTGTGGATCTCTGGGGTTCTCTCTCTGTGCAGACTCTCTTTTCTGGTACTCTGCCCTGTGGACACTCGCTGTCCTGTCCTCTCCAGAAAACCAGCTCCATCTCAACTCAGGAAGAAACATCAGTACTGCCTGGTGCCTGGGTTTCCCCTTTCTGTACTTGCAGCCTGAAAGCGCTCCAGGTAATACAGTGCAACACTCGTACAGCTCATCTTGTTTGTTTCTTCATCCCAGGGATCACTATCTTGTGCTGCCTGATGTTCAATGTCTGAAAGACATCTTTTCTCTGTTTTTTTTTTTTTTCAGTTGTTTCAAGTGGAAGGATAAACCCAGTCCCTTTATCTTGTCCAGAAGTAGAAGTTCCATTGTTTCATGTATCACAGCAGGTAAGTTCCCTTAGCTGAGTCTCTGTACTAAACAGGGGTCTTGCCTCAGGGTCCTCGTGTCTGAGGAGGATTAAAGAGATAACTCATCACAGTATAAACTCAGCTCTTATTCATGCAATTGTGCTGCCACACTAATTTCCATGGTCTGATGTTACACCCCGAGAAGATTTGTTCTTTGGTTCATTCCTTCATTCATTTATCCATTAACTATTGGTTAAGTATCTTTTACATAATAAAACCTAATTATTGGAGAATAGTAGAGAATAAGACAGACTTGGTGACTTCCTTCTGAGAGCCCATGTTATAGTTGGGGAAAGTAGCAGATAATGATCCGCGTGGTAAATTGTAATAGGTATGATGAAAGAAAAGCACAGGGGGCTACTGCAAGAGCATGAAGTGGAGGCCTAACCTCATCTGGAAAATCAGAAAGGTTTCCCTATGAAGGTGACATATACACTGGGACTTGCAAACAGGTGCTTATAAAATAGGGTTGTTTTTCTCTAAAGGAGCTGCACTCTTCCAAAATTTTTTTTTTGAACATTTGACATAAACTCCAGTGTCTGATAATGAAAACACTTCTGATTTATTATCTAAGACTTCAATAGCAGAGAAAGACAGTAAAATGAAAAATGTATATCAAAACTTTACTAAATCAGTAGACATAGATGAGAAATTAGTGGGTAAAATGTTAATACAGTAGTGATTTATTTTGGATTGCAAGACACTGGACAATTTTTCTTTTTACTACTTTTCTGTTTTCTACAATTTTTTTGCCATGAACCTGAATTGTTTTTATAATTAGAAAAAAGAAAGCAAAAGAAGAGAGCAAAAGGAGAAATATGGAGCATAAATAATATAGTTGCTATTCTTTATTTGGTGCATCAGTGAACTGATCCACTAAGTACCACATTGTGACATTATGTGTCATGTGGCAAAACATCAGTGTTGTTTCCCAAGATACATTCTCAAGCTTCAAATGGGCCATTTTACTGAGTATTTTGAAAACAAGTTCAAAAGAGGATCTTGATTTCAGTTTCTGTAAAGTGTGAAGCTTGTCCTTGAGGCTGGCCTTGAAGAGGTTGGGCAGATGTGGGGGACACGTAGTGAGCCTGTGCATGGATGCTGTCTCCTCACACCTGTGTAGTTTCCTGGTATGTGGAAATCATGGCAGCTGTGGTCCTGGGAGAATTGTGTGGCAATGTCAAAGGGAAGGAAAATTGGAACAGTTCTGTGTTTGCTGCTATTTTTAAGCAAAACTCTTTTCAGAGTCAGAAACATGACTTTTCTAAAATTAGAGCTTTTAAACTACATGTGCGTCTTTAGAACTTGGCATGCAGACCTCTTGTGGGTCTAACTAGAGAAAGAGGGAATCAATTTGAAGTTTTGAAAGGAGTCATGGGTTTCTCGGATCATTTTAACTTATATTTTTTAAAAAAACAGCTTTATTACGGTATTGATATACAAAAAGTGAACATGTATATGTATATAATTTGGTGAGTTTGGACATATACATACATCTGTGAAACCTTTACTGCAATCAAGGTAATTAACATACATATCACCTCCCAAAGTATCCTTATATCCACCCTCTCCCGTTTTTGTGATAAGAACACTTGGTATGAGATCTACTCACATAACACATTTTTGAAGTGCACAATACCGTATTGTTAACTACAGGCATGATGTTGTACAGTAGATCTCTGGAACTTACACATTTTGCATAACTGAAACTTTATACCAATTAAACAATGACTCCCCACTCCTTCCTCCACCCATACCCTGGCAACACCCTTCTACTGCCTGCATCTCTGAGTTTGACTATTTTAGATACCTCATATAAGTAGGATCATGCAATATTTGTCCTTCTGTGACTGGCTTATTATTAACATTACTCATATTCATAGAACACAGCATTTGTAATTCATGGATGAGAGTTGGCTGGAATTACTCAGCTCAGGAAGGGTTTGGTAAATTCATGCGTGTGAGTACGTGACAGGATTTATTAGTAGTAGACAAGTATTTTTAGATTTGAGTGGCTGAAATGATATCAAGGGCTTTATCTTAAAGCTCAGCAGACTGCTGGTGTGGGTGGAAGATTGCTTATCACTGCCTAAAATCCTTACCACCAATTTTCATAGATTTATAAAAAGCCTTTATTTGACACTGAGAGACTATTTTTAATAAAGATTGCTATTTATTATTTTTTAAATAATAGAACCCGTAGGATTTTTACTTTTTTTAAAAAAAATCATCTTATCTTCTAAGGAATTTTAAAAATTGAAGTAAAATTCACATAAAATAAAATTAGCCATTTTAAAGTATACAATTCAGTGGCACTTAGTGATTTACAGTGTTGTATAACCATCACCTCTATTTACTTTTAAAACATCTTCATCTCCCCAAAAGGAAATCCCATATTCATTTAAACAGTCATTCTTTGTTCTATCCTTTACTCAAGCCTCTGGCAACCCCTAATCTGCTTTCTGGAACTCTTGTACCCTGTTGGTGGGAATGTAAATTATTACAGCCATTACTGAAAGCAGTATGGAGGTTCCTCAAAAAATTTAAAATAGAACTGCAATATAATCCTGCAATCCCGCTGCTGGATATGTATTTAAAGGAGATGAAATCAGTATGCCAAATAGATATCTACACTTTCACATTCACTGAAACATTGTTCACAATAGCCAAGATATGGAATCAACATAAGTGTCCATCAATGGATAAAGAAAGTTTGGTATACACAGTGGAATACTATTTAACCATGAAAAATAAAGAAATCCTGTCGTTTGCAACAACATGGTTGAAGCTTAAGGGCATTATGCTAAGTGAAATAAGCCAGGCACAGAAAGGCAAATACTGCATGATCTCACTTATATGTGGAATCTAAAAAAGTTGATCTCATGGTTACCAGGGGCTGGGGTGGTGGTGGTGGTAGGTGTTGGGGAGAAGCTGGTGAAAGAACACAAAATTTCAGTTAGATAGGAGGCATAAGTTCAAGAGATCTATTGTACAACATAGTGACTATAGTTAATAACAATATATTGGATTCTTGAAAAATTCTTAGAGTAGATTTTATGTGTTCTCAATACAAAAATGGTAACTTTGTGAGGTAATGCATATGTTAATTAGCTAGATTAAGCCCTTTACAATGCATATATATTTTAAAACATCATGTTGTACATAAATATATATAATTTTATGTGAATTAAAATGTTTTGAGGTTCATCTATTTTGTAGCATGTATTAAATATTATCAGTACTTGATTCCTTTTTGTAACTGAATAATATTTTCTTACATGGATATAACCACATTTTGTTTATCCATTCATCAGTTTACCTATTTCCATCTTTTTGAAATTTTGAATAATGGTATTCTGAACATTAATGTATACATTTTTGTTTGAAAACAATTCTTTTGAGTATATACATAGGAGTGGAATGCTGGGTCATATGGTAATTCTATGTTCACCTTTTTGAGGAAGGCCAAGCTGTTTTTCAAAGGGGCTGCTCTGTTTTATGTCCCCAACAGCAGAATCCACAGAACTTTAAATATTCTTTGGGTGAGCCAGATATTTAACATCTTTTCCACCAATAATAGCATTGTTTGACTGAAGCTTTAACCCCAAATAACAATCATTGAACACATGCATACAAAAGAAGAGGAAAAGAAAGGTTTGAGAAAACTCTTTTGAGCTATGGTGACTTGACTGCATAGCACCTGGAATTGAGACATACCTTTGGAACCATCCACTCATTCTGCACATAGGGAAACAAGCTCACTAGAGGTGGAGTGACTTGTTGGTAAAAAAATAAGTCATTCAACCAGTTAGTTATTGGCAGAATTAAGGCTCAAACTGTGACCTCACAACTCTGAGCCCATTTTTATTTTCCCTATAGTATGTACTTCATTCATTTTTGGCGGGCCTAATTCTCAAATGATAGTTTCCTTCCTCTGTTCAGAAATCTTCTTAGGAAAGTTGTGGGTATATCATCAGATCCAGCCTTATTTATTCATTCAACTTTCCTATGCATTTATTCTACGAACACTTATAAAAATGCTAATATTTGCCAGAGGGTCTGTTGAGAGCAAAGGATTCAATAGTAAATAAAAAGACATGTTTTATAGCAGCACAGTTGACAATTGCAAAGATGTGAAAACAACCCAAGTGCCCATCAATTCATGAGTGGATTAATAAAATGTGTTATGTGTGTACCATGGAGTTCTATTCAGCCACAAAAAACAATGGTGATATAGCACCTTTTGTATTATCCTGGACAGAGCTGGAGCCCATTCTAGTAAGTGTAGTATCACAAGAATGGAAAAACCAGCACCATATGTATTCACCATCAAATTGGTATTAAACTGATCAACACTTAAGTGCACATATTAGTAATAACATTCATCAGGTGTCGGGCAGATGGGAGGGGACAAGAAAGTGGTGGATGTATATACACCTAATTGGTGTGGTGTGCACCGTCTGGGGGATAGACACACTTGAAGCTAACTTGGGTGGGTCAAAGCAATATACATAACCTAAACATTTGTACTCCTGTAATATGCTGACATAAAAAACAAAAAAAAAAAGACATGACTTTCTTCAGAACTAACAGTCTAGTAGTGAAGATGACCACTTGACGGTTACACAAAGGATGAATTATAACTGGACTAAGTGCTGTAAAGGGTAGGTACATGGTACTCTGAGACTTTATAACAAGGAGACCTGCACTATTTCAGAGGTTGGGTGTGTCAGAAAAGGCACTTAGATTTATAAAATCTAATGTGGTTTGATTTTAAGGACACCTGGAAAACTCTTATGCCTCAAAATTCTTCTTCTACCTGTTCTTCATTTATGTCAGGATTTAAAGATTTGGTGTACCCATTTCTATTTTTTTTCTAATGTACATTTAAATAAAAAATATCTGTTAAAAATTTAAAAATTCATCTGTGGACTCCCTAAAATAACCCCATGTGTCACCACTGATCCACCCACCAGAGTGTGAACCCTGCTGCTCTGGGTATGGATGGCTTCTTTGTTATTTTGAATTGATGAAACAGAGAATTTCAACTCAGAACAGAGGTGTGCCATCCACACTGCAGCAGGGAAGGGAAAGGAGAGTGATGCCAGCCAGAGGAAAGAGATGAAAAAGATGTAGGTGCTTGAGCAAATAGAAGTGATGCAAACTGAGACAAGGGGAAGAGACACGGAAAAAGGATGGACTCAGAAGGAGAGACTATGCTGGTGAGCCAGACTCTGATCATGTGGAGTTCACTCTCCTAGCAGAAAAGTAAAATAAACACTCTGCTTTTTCATTTCACTCCATTTATTTTGTTCATCAATATTGTGGATATAAGTGTCATACTATGGAATGAAAGAGAGGTGCCTGGATAAAGTTCAGCTCTTCCTTGATGAATTGAAAGTGAGCATAGTTGTTATTTTGAAGTTTCAAACTGTTTTTCTCTTTGTTAGGAGATGGAGGGTTGAATTCTTCTTTGAGACATATCCTTCTTTTGTGATGCTGTACATATCTGTAAAGGCACTTGTTGAAAATAGTGAGGTGTATTTTTTACACTGGTAAGTTTAGTGCTTTGTCTAAAAATATAAATGGCTACCTTACTGAGCCAGTAATCTATCTTGGAGGATTTGCTGGCTTTCCAAATCTTTGTGGAGGTGGGGAAAGGGGTTAGAAAAGTGATTTTTTTCTCTATATAAATTTTGGATTTAGAATGCCTTGTGCCAAAGAACTATTTTTTTGTGAAAAATTTCTTTTCTCTACTAGTAGTCACTAGCTAAAAATGTGACACTACTGAGACTCAAAGGTGTGTCTTCCACCTACCAATAGAGGAGAGACCAAAAAGAAGGTGGCCTTATCTCAACACAATTCAAACTTGATGTCTTTATTAGTTTTCTAGGGCTTCTGTAAAAAGTACCACAGGCTCAGTGGCTTAAACAACCGAGATTTATTTTCTCACAATTCTGGAGGCTAAAAGTTTGAGATCAAGGTATTGGGAGAGTCGGCTCCTTCTGAGGCCCTTGAAAGATCTGTTTTAGGCCTCTTTCTTGGCTTGTTGATAGCTGCCTCCTTTCTGTATCTTCACAATTGTCTCCCCCATGTGTCTACATCCAAATTTCCTCTTCTTATAAGGACACCAGTCATGTTGTATTAAGACCCACCTTGATGACCTCATTTTAACCTCATTAATTATCTCTTTAATGACCCTGTCTCCAAATACAGTAAAATTCCGAGATACTCAGGGTTAGGACTTCAACGTACAAATTTTGGGGAGGACAAAATTCAGCATAAAACGATGTCCTACATATTATTTCAGATATAATAACCTGGAATTTATTGAGGTTTTTATAGTACATTACTTTGCAATTATTCTTTTGGGGTCATAGGTTAAGACCATGGGTCAGGGTTTCTCATGTAGCAAGTTCCACTCTTTTGGGAGAGACTGATCGAGAGATAAGAGAAGAAAATCTGGAAGTCCGGTCAAGGATTAGAGAGAGACGAAATCTTTCTCTGTGGGCTTCAGAGCAGGTGGGCCTGAACTTTGGGTTGTAGAGATGTATGAAGCCCATAGTTGTGGGATGAGGTGTATTCTGCCTTTTGAGGAAGGGAGGGAAGTAGGCTGGGTGACGCTCTAGGAGACACCACTGAGGATTAGCCTGGGGCCCATTGGCTCTCAGAGCATCACATATAGTAGCAGGAATAATTACCAGGTATAATATAATTTCCTTTACTTATGCCTAAACTTTCAGTATTTTGTAAAAAAAAAAAAAAAAGTCAAGTTGGGTCCCAATAGTGCTCTAGAGAATCAAGGGAGGGATCTTTTCCAGATGTGGGCTTGAGTGACACAGGGTAATCAACACAACTTCCCCAACCTCACTTCCCAAAGCCTGTGTAGTCCCGGAGCTGCAGCAAATCCTGTCCAGGGGCCATGGCGTGGGGCTGATGAAGAGCTAGAACAGGAAGGGCACAACGGACTCAGAAGTAATAGACGGGGGTGTGGTGTTTTGAGTTGCAGTTGGGAAAGGAAGACTTGGGTATTAATATAAATGTGGCCTCATTTTATATTCATTAGAAGTGAGGCTTTGGTATAATATTCCCAGGAGCAATATTTCTGAAATCAGATGTATCAGTTAAGAAATGCTTTATTGGCTATTTATCTTTATGAAGGTGACAAAAACGTTTTGGGGAAAAAACTAAAAGCTTTGTAGGTAGACTTCTGCAAGTTCTAAAAACAATTGTGTTAGTCATCTCATAGTTTTGAATCTTTAAATAGCAACCCAAAGGCACTTTCTAAGGTCAAACTTTAGTGTACATCAATTGTCCTGGTAGTGCTTGTTTCTTTCTGGTCCAGGACCCTATCCAAGAACATGTTTGCATTTGGTTGTCAGGTCTCATCAGTCTCCTTCAATTTGGAGCAGTTCTTATCTCTTTGGGTCTCCAACATCCTTAACACTCTTAAAGAATATAGGTCTTTTATTTTATAGTATGACTTTTAACTTGGGTCCATCTGATGTTTCCTTATGAGCAGATTCTAGTGCTGGGTAGAATTCAGGAACCACCATCTGGGTGTTCAGTGTGATTGTTGCTACCAGGATGCTACTGCATCTATGCCCTCTCAGAGGACAAAGTCAGGAAATACATGTATGTATGTACACACACATACACATACACACATCCATATCAACAACTATTTCCATCCTTATCTGAACATGTATATTAAAAAGCGTACAAGTTCATACTAAGACTTAAAACCCCAGTCTAATATTTCAAGGTTCTTTTTAGCCTTTTCTTTTCCATGCTTGTAAAATACCTTTACAGATAATGAGGAACCCGGCTCTCATTATCCTCAACCTATTTACTTATTTACTCAGTCTTCCAAGTACTCCAGTCATCGTTTCCCTCTGCAGATGCCAGCATCTCTGCCCCAGAATGGGAAGAGAAGGGAACATTAAAATGGAAGGAAACCAAAGGTGGAAGGGGCAGGGAAATTTCCTTACTTTTAAAGTCAGTTTGAGTTGACTTTTCTGTTACTTGCAGCCTAAAGCATGCTAACTAATACAACCCACAACACATTATTGCATTTATTTGTTTACAAGTATGTCTGCCCCACTTGATTATGAGCTCCTGAAAAAAAGATCAATATGTGAATTATCTGTATATCTCCCGTGATTTTCATAGTTCTTATAGCACGATAGGTGCTTGGAACTTGCATTTGGTGCCAGTGACTAAAAAATGATTAAGAAATAATTATTGTCTTTAAGGAACCAGTAGATATAATTAATACAATCAGATAATTTCTATAATAGATAGGTGTGAAAAATGCTATAGGCACATAAGAAGAAAGTATAAGTCTAAATGGGACTTTGCCAATATAAAGAGAAATCAGAGATGTCTTTAGATAAATATGTATATTTTAAATATATTTATTTAATTTGTGTAGAAACTAATGAAGAGTTAGAAGCTTCTCGAATAGCTGTACATTCTGAGTGAGTGGGTTAGAATTAAAATTTGAAGCTGAATGAATAGTTGCATAAAGTCCCTGAAAACTGTGAGACTAGTCAAATAACAACTTCCCAGTGGCAAAACCTATTTAGTAGCATTTACTCAAAAACCTCAAAAGAATTTAGTATTTTCTAGCAGGAAGAATCAAGATGAATCCCATTTCAACAACAGGACACTAACGACAATGATAACAGCTTATATCTTCATAGTCCTTTACATTAAAACATCTCTGGCTGTGAGCACCAAGAGGGTAGGGAGTGTGCCTTGCTCATCAGAGTATCCTCAGCACCCAGCTCAATACTGAATGAAAATGCCTTCCCGTTTATACTTTTATTCATTCCTCCAAAGTGCACCTGGAATGGCAGGCATTATGCCCTGGATCAGTGGACGCCTATTCTCTTTACGTAGATCTAAGCACCTGTAACTCTAAATTAAGCCACCTCCCATTTGCCTACTCCCACCTATATTTCTTGAATTGTCCTTTCCTAGATTTTAAAGACTCCCTCTTGGCCAGGTGCAGTGGCTTATGCTTGTAATCCTAGCACTCTGGGAGGCCGAGGCAGGAGGATTGCTCGAGGTCAAGAGTTCGAGACCAGCCTGAGCAAAAGCGAGACCCCGTCTCTACTAAAAAAAATAGAAAGAAATTAGCTGGACAACTAAAAATATATAGAAAAAAAATCAGCCGGGCATGGTGGCACATGCCTGTAGTCCCAGCTACTCGGGAAGCTGAGGCAGAAGGATCACTTGAGCCCAGGAGTTTGAGGTTGCTGTGAGCTAGGCTGTTGGCACAGCACTCTAGCCTGGGCAACAGAATGAGACTCAGTCTCAAAGAAAAAAAAAAAAAAGGCTCCCTCTCCTTGGCTCCATATCTCTCCCCATTCTGCTATTCATTTGATCCCCTTCCTTATGGATTAATCAGTTTTTCTTGACTCATCTTTCCAGAAAATGGCCATGAAACTTCCCTTCAGGAAGCATTGTCTGGGCATTCCAAGATCAGGCAATAAAAAGCAAAGACAGAGAAAAGGGCATAACGTTGCAGAAAGGGTAGGTAGCAGAGCCAGAACCAGATTCTAGGTCTCTGATCTCTCAGCTGCAGGGTCTTTCCAGGAGAACACACTGAAAAGGAAGTGTGAAAGGGCCATTTGTACATTTCTGTAGAGTTTTTTAGAGAGTTTGGGAGTAAAGCTGGTTTAGTTATCTCACATTTATGCGCCTCTAGTAACAGCCTCACTTTACATGGTTAAACAATACAGTCAGGCAAGTAAATCAGTTCATTTGAGTCACTCTTTCTGTCTTTATAACTTAAACAATGTGGTAAGTGGCAGTGATCAGGTCTAACAGAAAACACAGAAAAGATCACTCCAAATAAAATATTAACTAATGCAGATCTGCTGTGTAAGTGGCTTGAGGCATGGTAAATTGCATTTGTAGTTGGCCAAATGGAAAGTGATATATGTCGGACACAAGAATAATAAATATAAAGAGAGATCAATTGAACTGAACTAAAGTGGTATGGTTCTGAAAGACGACTTAGAGTTATATCTTCCGAACATGGCTGAAAAAAAGGGACTCAATTAAAAAGTAAATTGGAAAACTATAAAGTAGCTGACACAAATACAAGGTTAAGTTTATGGAAGTTATAAATGCTAAACAGTTTCCCTCTCCGATTCCAATTTCTGCCCACTCTCTGAATCTTCTTGTGCCTTCCATTTCTTTTTATGAGTATTATTACTCAACGGGAGAACAATCAGTTATATCAGAGCCATTCATTGTAAAGTTTGTGTCAATAATTTTTATTGAAATAGGACAAAAACAGAGGAGTTTGTGTCTATAAGCATGCATAAATAGGAAAGAAAAGCACATTATTATGCTATCAGGGTACCAGAAGAAGTCTTTGAACTGAAGGGGAAAAAAGAAAAAACTCTCCCTGTGGAGAGAATAGAATGTGCTTCATTTCAATATCTATTACAATTATGAAAGAGCCAGGGCATTCCATGGCTTTGAACAGCCTTTGTGAACAGAGCTTTGTGTCAGGGCCATGGTTATGATTTTCAGGCCCTGAGGCTGGTAGTTCAATAACTAGCAGAAGTAGTCAGGGCTTTGGGGAGGGAGAGCAAAGTGAGGGGTGAGAACCCGACTGCTCCAGCCAGGGTGATCATAAGAAACCCTTCAGAGGATTTTGATTTTAAATATAGATTTTTGTACCCTCATGGAATCTAAATCTCCTGGGGAATAGTAGGGAGGCAGATACCAAATTAACTATTATTCCAGTTTCAGGGCTTGAAAATTTCAAACACGTAATAGCACTAGGCCTGGTGCCACGAGTTGTTCTGATTGAAGAGATGTTGAAACTGGGGGTAAGAATGGGGTGGGAGACAAAAATCAATCTCTTCCTCTCTTACTCTTCCTCTCTCTCTGTTGGCATGCTTAAGTGGATGCCCTGCTGCTAGAATGTAGGCCATTCTAGGTAGGGAAGTGTCTTTGTTAATTCTGGATCTCTAGCTATCCAGTATCTGGTCCCCAATGGCACCTGGTGTGTCAATCCTTTTTTGTTGGTTTTGCCACCTCCGAATTCACAATCAGGTAAATTAATGGCAATCTCAGATTTGTAAAGCTGGTTAGAATCTATTTTAAATATGCAGCAAAAGGGTTGGGATTATAGCCAATAAGAGTAAGATTGAATAACAAGAATTGTGGCCCAGAGGATTATCATTGCCCACATACCTTCAAGCAAAGCACAAGACAGAAGGCTTGAACTTGCTGTCACATTGCTCTGAAGTTGTCAGAATGCTACACTGTTGCTCCTGACCTTCCTTCTACCCATGGAGCTGGGCAGGAGGAGACTCAGTCTTGGTGTGCAAGGCAGGAGTCACTCTCTCCTCTCTCTTGCAGAAGAGAGACACAGGAGTTCAATCTGAAGAGCCTTTTGGGGAACTGTAAAGAAGGTAAGTTGCTCTCTTTTTTATAAGACTTTTTTTTTTTTTTTTTTTTTTGAGACAGAGTCTCACTCTGTTGCCCGGGCTAGAGTGAGTGCCGTGGCATCAGCCTAGCTCACAGCAACCTCAAACTCCTGGGCTTAAGCGATCCTCCTGCCTCAGTCTCCCGAGTAGCTGGGACTACAGGCATGTGCCACCATGCCCGGCTAATTTTTTTTTTTCTATATATATTTTAGTTGGCCAAATAATTTCTTTCTATTTTTAGTAGAGATGGGGTCTCGCTCTTGCTGGTCTCGAACTCCTGACCTCGAGCGGTCCACCCGCCTCGGCCTCCCAGAGTGCTAGGATTACAGGCATGAGCCACCACGCCGGGCCAAGACTTTTGATCTTGTTTATGTCATGTGCAAATTAGCTCACCTCAGTGTGTTGATCTCAATAGAGATAACCATTTACATAAAAATAAATGCCAGTCCCAATTGGTTAACTGACTTAGAGCAAAACATATTTGTAAGTTAATTTCTTTATCTGCCGTGTACATTCCTTGTTCATTACCAGACTTTTTTCAGTCATAATCTTTGTCTACTAATGATTGTTTCTTTACTTTCCATCCTCCGTGCTTGAAGTCCTCTTGCTCTTGTTAACAGCCTTGACTTAGCTTTGTAATTCTAATGTCAAAAGTCAAACTGATGCTAATCTTTTTTATGGTTAATTCTTTTCAACATTGCAAACATAAACACACAACAACAGCCATCAATTTATATACCACAGGTTTAAAATTACTGATATAAAGCTAAGTCACACAACTTGGTCTGCTCACTCCTGGTATGCAGAGAATGGGTTAGTCTCAGATATGAGCCCACAGTTAAGTTTAGTTCATCCTTGATAGTGGTGTGTATGTACATGAGAGTGTGTGTGTATTTAGTGAATTAGTTGCTAACTTTAAACAAGTGAGCAATTTCACATAAAACCACTCTTCACATTCTGCTTCTGTAGAAGAAAAGTCAAACTTGTAGTAACAGAGTAGAATGGTGGTTATCAGGGGCTAAGAGAGGAGGAGGGGGGAGATAGTGATCAAAGGGTGCAAACTTCCACTTATAAGATAAATAAGTTCTGGAGACCTAATGTACAGCATGGTGATTACAGTTAATAATATACACTTGAAATTTGCTGAGAGTACATCTCAAATATCCTCACCACGTGTGTGCACACACACGTGCATGCATGCACATGCGTGCATAAACTCAAAATAGTAATCCCGTGAGAGGTGATGGATATGTTAATTAGCTTGATTGTGATAATCATTTCACAATGTATATGTATGTCAAAACATCATATTGTACCCCTTAAACATATACAATTTTTATTTGTCAAGCATACCTCAATTAAAAAAAAAGAACATGGACAAATTAACAGAATTGAATTGTTGCAGCCTCATTTACAAACACTTGGTATGTGCTCTCACATTCTCAGAGTTGGCCTGCTTCTCTCATTTACATTTCCTGTCTGGCTCCTGTAGGCTTTTAAATTTGCCACCCCCACTTTGAAAATAGCAGTCCTAGTCTCTTGCCTGGCTTTGAAGATTCCTGTTTGTGAGTTCTTCCCTCTAGCCGCCAGCTCTTTGGTAATGAGCATAGCTGTTTGATAGCAATGGGCCCTTGAAGGCAGTGCAGATTCAGATTCAATAGCAATTATCGAAAGCATCAGTCACTGCATTTTCTCTAGGAGAGACTAAATCTTACCTGGTATCCTTAAGACTTGATATTAATTTTGAACTTCCATGGCTACTGCCAGTATGTGTCAATGCCACCAAAGTCTTCCTAGAGCCTATTCTTACAGTGAAAATTTGTGATGAAGATCAGGTCAGTGAAGTTGCCCTTGAACTCTGAATTTAACTCCTGAGAGTGCCCAGAGCTGATAGGGAAGAGGCCTTTCCATAGATACACTACAGACCCCTGCCTTAGGACATTCCTTTAACTAGGAATGGACAGTAGAGGCTCCTGAGAGCCAGAATCATTGCTGATGAAAAGAAGTAGGATGCTGATAACGGAAGAACAGATTCAGCATTGAGCAATCTGTTGTTGCCTTTGGGGGCTGGGAAGGTGCTCTATGACATGGAAGCTGATTATGCAGGGATGATCTTGTAAGTAGGGAGGTAGATCAACTTGAGATGATATTACATGCTATATTGTATATCTGTCTTCCAGACCTCCCCATACTTGCCTTTCTTCCCTGAAAGGACAAAATCTTACATTCCATAATTAAACAAACCCCTGAAACTGGCCAGGTGCAGTTGGCTCACGCCTGTAATCCTAGCCATCTGGGAGGCTGAGGCGGGTAGATCGCTTGAGGTCAGGAGTTCGAGACCAGCCTGAGCGAGACCCCATCTCTACTAAAAATAGAAATCAATTATCTGGACAACTAAAAACATATATAGAGAAAAAATTAGCTGGGCATGGTGGCGCATGCCTGTAGTCCCAGCTACTCGGGAGGCTGAGGCAGTAGGATCGCTTAAGCCCAGGAGTTTGAGGTTGCTGTGAGCTAGACTGACGCCACAGCACTCACTCTAGCCAGGGCAACAAAGTGAGACTCTGTCTCAAAAAAAAAAAAAAAAAAAAAAAAGACCCTGAAACCCTATGCAAATGACCTGTTATATATGAGGACAAGATCTTTTCATAAGAGGATAATGTGATTCAGAGGAAAGTGTTGCATGGGGACAGGAAGAGGATGGGGAGAAGGAAGTGAAGATCAAGAATTTAGCATGCAGGTAAATGGGAGATTGGAGGAGAACATACTGAAGCCAGAGAGATATTTTAAAAATGCAAAAATTAATCTTGCCACTTCCTGGCTTGAAGCTTCTCTTATCAACCCTGTCCAATAGGAATATGGCATGATTCACTAATGAGAGCCATATATGTAATCTAAAATGTTCTAGAAGCCACATTAAAGAAGAAAAGAAGATGGGTGAAATTTATTTTAAGAATATATTATATTTAACCCAATATGGTCAAAATATTATGATTTTAACATAATCAATATGAAAATTATTAATGCAATATTTTACATAGTTTTTTAATATAAAATTTTACATGAAATATTTTATACTTGGAGCATCTCTCAGTTTGGACTACCCACATTTGGAGTACATGATAGGCACATGGGGCCAAGATCTCCATCCCCTGTGTGGGATCTTGGCTACTACATTGGAAATCATAGCCTTAGATGGTTTCCTGTTGCCTTTAGGACAAAATCCAAAATCTTTTACGTAGCTTGGTAGGCTCTTGATCTGGCTACCTCTTTTTTCTTATCTCATGCCACACTCTCTTTCTTTGTCTCTGCTCTAGGTATAGTGGATTGTTTTCCTCTCTCAAACATCTAGGCCCTTGAAAATATAAATTTATTTGCTGGAAAACTCTTCTTTCACTTTTGCTTGAATTACCCTTACTTATGTGTATGTATTTATATATATTGATTTGGGTCTATTTTGAGGTTTTCATTTATTTATTTAATACTGTTTTTATTGTGTTATCAACCCTATACTGTTTGGCTCATTGTAGCTCTTCAGTGTGTTCTACCATTTAGACTCTGGAGAAATGGAAATATGCTCATGTTATTTTTCCTTTTCAAAGATTTTTAAAAATGTTTTTCATTTGTTTATTTTTCCAGTTAGACATTAAAATCATCTTTCCTCTTCCAAATAGTACCCACATTAATGTGGCAAAAGTTTACATCTTTGCAATGACTGAGACTTCCCACCAAGAATAGTGTTATAGCTGCCTTTCTGACTTTTTAGTATACTCTTTTTTTCCTGAAACATTCTTCCCTCCTTCCTTCTGTGATACCACATGATACAGCATGGTTTTCCTAGGAGGCTGACTTTGAGACAGAGATCAGCATGCAGGAAGTTGATGAAGGAGTGCTCTTGGGATCAATATCTGTGGGGAAGGGACCGAAACAGGATGGAACAGAATGAGAAGTTGAGCTGTGACTTTGGCCGACCCCATGGGGAGCTCTGAAGCTGAGCAGGCCCTTTAGAGTTGTCCTGAGTTGTGGTGAGGTGGTAGGGCCTTTAGATCTCCTGGAAAACCACTGGATGTGGCTACCCCCTGGGGAGAGGATGTGATCCCAGAAATACAGCTCTCTCCAGCTGAGGGCAAGTCCCTGGTGAGGGGTTGGGGTGGGGGAAGTAAGTCCTTCCTTCTTGAAGGGGACTCTAGGTGGCACAACACCCACTATTCCCCAACTCTTCTGGTTTACCTCCTTCCTTTCAGTCTTTGCAGACTCTTTGCAGGGTTTTCTTCCTCCATCCAAAGTCTAAATATTCAAGGACTCCTCTTTGGTCCTAGGCTCTCTTATATTCTCTCTCAATGTTTCTTCTTCTTTAGTCAGTATTTCCTGAATTTATGATATGCACTCCCCTGGTGGAGTCTAAGCTGATTTTAGATGGTATATGGGCAAAAAATTTTCTTTTAATAGTTATATATTTATGTTATGTCATGTTAAATTGGAATATAACTATCATATTAAACAGGAAATTTCACAAATATTGCTTTGGAAGACATGAAAGTGGGTATTTAAGTGGACATTTTAGTTGATTTCTAGGGAAAAAAGTATTAATAGTACACAAGATGTGCTACACAGATATGGCAAATATTGTGACTCAGTTTGGAACCACTGTCCCGGTGATTTCATTCTTTCCCTGGCTTAAACTATTGACATGCTGACAGCTCCATTTATATCTTTAGCTTAAACCTCTTCGTGGAGTTCAGGCTCTTAGAGCTGACTGCCTAGTTGACAGCTCCTCTTAGATGTCTTACCACCTCCTCAAATTCGCTATGTTTGAAACTGAGCTCTGAGCTTCCTTTCCCTTAACTCTTTTTTTTTGGTCCTGTTTTAGTTACTTTGCCAAGACTTGTGTTGCTCAAGCCAGAAACCCGGAAGCCTTCCTTGATTTATTTTCCTCTTTCACTTTGTACATGTAGTCCCTAAGAATTCCTTTTGATTCTATTGTCAGTATATTACCAGAATCTGTCTTCTCTCCATCTCCATCGCTAGCACATTAATTTAAGCCATGATCGTTTCTCCTGTGCTATCCCAGTATTGTCCTTAATGACCACCCTGTTTCCACTTGCCCTTCTCTAGCCCATCATGCACCTAACAGCCCAAGTACTTTTTTTAAAACCATAAACCTGATAATAAAGCTCTTTTGTCTATTAACCATCAATGACTTCTCATTGCATTTCAAATAAAATGCAAACTGTTTAATATGGTCTGCAAGGACACGCTCATTTACCTCACCAGTTTCATTTTGCGTCGTTTTCCTCCTTGCCCACTGATCTTTCATGAAAGTGGCCTCTTACCTGTTCCTGGAACACTTCTAGATCTTTTTGAACTCCGGGCTTTTGCTCAGGTTGCTTCTTCTAGAGATACCATTCTCCTGGCTCTTTAAATGATTGACTCTTCCTGATACTCCAAGTCTCACTGTAAAAGTTACCTTCTCTAACAGTTTTTGTTTGACCAGCCTGTCCTCGTCCCATTTATTGGGTTACTCTTTAGCTCTGACCTGTATTTATTTGATGTCTAATGTTTGCCATTATTTTAATTATAGATTTATTTATTTGCTTATTTTTTATTGACTCTCTTTCCCACTTGACTCTAAGTTCTATGAAAGTTCTCCATTGTCTGCTTAGCATTTGTGACCATGACTGGCAAACTAAGTTCCTAAAAAATATTTTTTTAGTGAATTAATGAGTAAATGGAATGAATGTACTTACTAAAATACTCTTTAATTCTTCCCAGAAAATTTTTGCTTCTCCTTCATGGAGGTCTTACAATTTATTTGGGAGGAGGGACAAAAGTTTTGTTTCCTGTGTGGCCTTAGGGGTAGTCTCATTCCCCTTTCTAATGTCTTTGTTATGAGCTATCAGCAGGCCTGTGCTGGCTCAACAGGACAGCAGTATTCCTGGCTGATACAGTGTTGATTTTCAAGATCTCCTGGCTGAGCTTGAGATGCCATAACTTGCTGTCCTGTTTTAGTAAGGCTCCTTCTCAGAACTGTGCTCACATCAGTGCACAGTCACTTGGTATTCTCCCACACCCCTCCTCTTCTATGCAAATAAGTAATATGGGGCCAGGGGCTCTCTCCTGGAGCACAGCACAGCCCAAGCATGGCTCTCAATGGGATAGAGAGAGTGGGGGGGGGATCGGATGGATTCCCCTCACTTTGCTTACATGCCCTTGCACTTGGCACAGAAAATTCTTAGGTATATTACTAGAAATTTATATTTTTCATTCCATTACTAATGGGATATTTTTCCATTATATATTCTAATTCATTGCTACTGATATATAGGCAAACTATCGATTTTCTACTTTTTTTTTTTTTGTGCTTGGCTTTCTTCCTAAACTCATTAGTTTAAGCACCTTTTCAGTTGATTTACTTGGAATTTCTAGGTAAATATATAAATCATATCAACTGCAAATAATGACTTTTTTTCTCACTTCCTCTCCAGTGATTATACATCTTATTTTTTTTTATTGTTATATTTTAATCTCTAGAATTTACAGAATAATATCAGATGACAGTGGTAACAATAAGCACCATTGTTTTATTTCTGATTTGAATGGAAATGCCACTGGTATTTTATTGTTAAACAGGGTACTGATTGACATAGCTAGTTTTTACTACATCAGAGATGCCTTCTTTTTCTACATTACTAAAAATTTTTTTTCAGTAGGTTGTTTTCAAGTATTAGAAAGGCTGCCTCATTTTATTTTTTAAAAATTGACAAATAAAATTGTACCTATTTATCATGTACAACATGATGTTTTGGAATATATGTACATTGTGGAATGCCAACATCAAGCTAATTTACATAAGCATTATGTCTCATAGTTATTGTTTTTGTGGTAAGAACACTTAAGATCTACTCACTTAGCATTTTACAAGAATATAATTTTCTCAGTCCATTTTCTGTTGCTATAACAGCATACCATAAATGTGGCAATTGTAAAGAAATGAAATTTATTTCTTAACAGTTTTGGAGGCTGGGAAGTCCAAAAGCATGGCGCCAACATCTGGCCAGTGCCTTCTTGCAGCTTCATGACATGGCAGAGGGCACCATGTGGCAAGAGGGCAAGAGCGTGCCACCTCAGGTCTTTTTTCCTCTTCTTAGAAAGCTAGAAGTCTTATGATGGGGGGCACATCCTGATGACCTTATCTAATCCTAATTACTTCCCAAAGACCCCACCTCTAAATACCACCAACATACGAATTTAGGGATTCAATTTCCAACAAATGAAGTTTGGGGGACACATTCAAGCCATAGCAGCCAAATATTGTTATTAACTATAGTTATGATGTTGTACTTATTGTTGACCTCTTGAACTTATTCATCCTATCTAATTGGAAGTTTGTATTTTTTCACTAACACCTCAACACCTAGTAACCACCATTCTACTCTCTAATTATATGAGATCAATATTTTTTAGATTCCAGAAATCAGTGAGATCAAGTGATATTTGTCTTTTTGTGCCTGGCTTATTTCACTTAATGTAATGTTCTCAAGATTCATCCATGCTGTCACAAATGACAAAATTTCCTTCTTTTTTATGGTAAAATATTCCATCGTGTATATAAATCACATTTTCCATCTCCATTCATCCATTGATGGAAACTTATGTTGATTGTATATCTTGATTATTGTGATAATGTTGCAATGAACATGGAAGTGCAAATGTCTCTTTGATATACTGATTTCATTTCTTTTGGATATATACCCACTAGTGAGATTGCTGGATCACTTGGTAGTTTTATTTTTAACTTTTTGAGGACTTCTATACTGTTTTCAATAAGCCTATACTAATTTACATTCCCAAAAACAGCATACAAGTGTTCCCTTTTCTCTGTATTCTCCCCAACACTTGTTATCTTTCATCTTTTTTGTAATAGCTATTCTAATAGAGGTGAGATGATATCCCATTGTGGTTTTGATTTGCATTTGCCCAGTGATTAGTGATGCTGAATATTTTTTCATATACTTGCATGTCTTATTTTTAGAAATATCTATTCAGGTTCTTTGCCTATTTTTTTAGTTTGGTTATTTGTTTTCTTGCTATTGAGTTCTTTGAGTTTCTTATATGTTTTTTATATTAATCCCTTAACAGATGTATGGTTTGCAAATATTTTTTCCCATTTCATAGGTTGTCCTTTCACTCTGTTGATTGTTTCCTTTGCTATGCAAAAGCTTTTAGGTTTGACATAATCCCATATGTCTATTTTTTGCTTTTGTTGCCTGTGCTTTTGGGGTCATATCCAAATATTGCCCAGATCAATTTTGTGGAGATTTTCTGATATGTTTTCTTCTATCTTCACAGGATAAGAAGTATGTTTTAAAATTGGTAGTTTTATAATTTCAGATATTATATTTCAGTTTTAATACATTTGGAATGAATTTTTATATATGATGTGAAATAAGGGTCTAATTTCATTCTTCTGTATGTGAATATTTAATTTTCACAACACCATTTATTGAAGAGACCATCCTTTCCTCATTGTATGTTCTTGGAGCCTTTGTCAAAAATCAGTTGGCTGTAGACCCGTGGGTTTATTTCTGGATTCTTTGTTCTATTCTATTGGCCTAGATGTCTGTTTTTATGCCTGTGTCATGCTGTTTTGATTAGTATAGCTATGTAGTATATATATATATATTTTGAGACAGAGTCTCACTCTGTTGCCTGGGATAGAGTGCCATGGCATCAGCCTAGTTCAGTGCAACCTGAAACTCCTGGGCTCAAGCAATTCTCCTGCTTCAGCCTCCCTAGTAGCTGGGACTACAGACACGTAGCACCATGCCCGGCTAAATTTTTCTATTTTTAGTAGAGACAGGTATCACTCTTGCTTAGGCTGGTCTCAAACTCCTGACCTCAAACAATCCTCCCACCTTGACATCTGAAAGTGCTAGGATTACAGGTATGAGCCACCATGCCCAGCCTAACTTTGTAGTATATTTTGAAGTAAGATAGTGTGATGCCTCCACCTTTGTTCTCTTTGTTCAAGATTGCTTTGGCAATTCAGGGTCTGTTATGGTTCCATATAAATTTTAGGATTATTTTTTCTGTTTCTGTGTTATTGTCATTGGAATTTTGTTAGGGAAGGCTGCCTCATTTTAGGTCTAATCTACTTTCTTTCAACTTCTTCCTTTTGGTTTCACTTTATAGATAAGTGTGTTTCTTGCCCAGGTATCTGATATTTGTGATCCTGCTATGTTTGCCTCTTCTCAAAATTCACCAAACTGTCCCACATGCGCTTGATTTTTAGACCCTTTACCATATGAGTTACTCTCTGGACCTCCTCAAGTTGCCAATGTCTCTTTTAACTTGTGGCTGGCCAACTCTGCAGGTCTATTATTTTTCTTCCTGGAAAGACTGTATGGAATTATCTCTAGGGTCCTAAATCCTTAATCACAGAAATACAATGAATAGTTCTTTGGGAATATGAGGTCAGCTTGAGAACAATGTTAAGTTTTGTTCAAAGGGTTTCAGATTCTAGGGCAGGAGTAGGGGTACCCATGGCTTCCAAGTATCATGGAATCCAAGAAGGGCTCTGACTTTCAAAATAAATTCTATTATTTTAGTCATGAAAATAAATGTTATTCTTGATAAAACATTAGAACTGGGATAGGAAGTATATTTTCAAGAAGTTGCTATAAGGGATTTCAAATGTTCATAACCTCAAAATCCGTGAAGCAAATTGAAGAAATGGCTCCAAAACCTGATACAAGAAAAATATGACCTGTCCATAGGCATTCATAGCAGAGCTATTGAGCAATCCTGGGAGAGGGTTCTTACCTGTGAACCCTATGAATTTTACTCTGTGGTTTTGACAAACATAATGCAATAATTTCTGTTGTGGGTTTGTTTTCATGACAATAAATTTTTCTATGGATGGAATAAATAGGCTACTGTTACAAACTCAAAGGCTTATTTTGGGACAAATGGAAGCATGAGGAAAGGAATGTAAACTTTTGATCTCTGAGTTCACACCTCTCTCCTAAACTCTAGAGACATGTTTCCAACTGTCTCTGAGGTACTTCTCATTGAATGTATTCATAGCTACCTTTTCCGCAACACTTATTTTTCCCTTAGTTAAGCTAACTTTCTCAGTCCCACTGTCTGTTTGTTTGTGGTAGAAATTGATACTTGTTTCCCAGGATCTACTGTATCCATCTAACATAATAGACTCTCCAACTATGGAGCAAATGGCCACCTAAAATAATATCTGCTTTTTCAGCCTCTCTTGCTTATTCTTTCTAATAAGGTATAAATAAAAGAATCATGTGACAATTTCTGGGAACCCTTTTTAAATGACAGCTATTGAAAGCACTCTTCCTTCTTCATCCGTTTCTTTTTTCCTGATGGCTGGAAGGAGGAGATGGTAGCTGGAGCTGGAGCTTTTGCAGAAACTTGGACCATAAGGTGACCTTGGGCAGAAAGTCTTTACATGGAGGATCAACAAGATAAAAAGAGCTTTGGTTCAGACACTGTAGTTCATTGCATCAGTCCTGGATTGCCCAGCTCTGGACTTCTTGAGAGAGAAACAAACTTCAGTGTTGCAACCCCTGTTATTTTGGGTTTTCTGTTACTTTTATTAATACTATTACTTGCATTAACAGTAGCAGGAAAACAGGATGAATATGATCAGAAACTCATGGTCACCCTGGTACCTAATTGCTCACCGAAGCCTAGGAGTTCTAATTCAGAGATGTCTCTTGAATCTGGCCATACCCCTCTTTTATCACTAACATAACTATCATCTCTTGCCAAGGTTGGAAAAGCACACTCTTAATAGTTAACTCTGTTTTCATTCTTCTGACTTTACTCCATCTTTAATACTTCCTAATACATTAACATCATCCTATTATTCATTTGTATATACAACTCTATTATCCTCAAGATAAAAAGGAAGCATCTGAGAATGTCATTCAAGGCCTTTTGTCAAATTTCCCATACTCAACTTCTCCAGGGTCTTTGTGTGGCCACCCTCCATCGTATCCAACTCCTGAAAATGCCTTATCCATTCCCCAGTCTCACTTCCCTATTTTTCATGTCTCCTTGACTGTGCACAGGTACTTTCCACCACCAGGAATTATTTTCCATCTTTTCCCTGTGTGGAAAACACCCTTTCCTCATTCAAAATCCACTAACATTATAGTAATAATAGGTAACATTTTCTGAGTGCTTGCCAGGTGCCAGGCACTGTGCTCCAAGTCTGATTCAGTAGGTCTGTGGTGAGGCTTGACATTCTACATTTCTAACAAGCTCTCAGGTGCTGCTGCTGCTGCTGCTGCTGCTGCTGTGTGCCACACGTTGAGTGCCAAAGAGCTAGGGTGCCCTTTCCCTCTGAGTCTTGGTAATTCCTTCTAAACCTGCACACTGAATACAGGCACCACCTCTTCCAGGAATCACTAGACTCCTTTGTGTCTAGGGAGAAGAGACAGTGGTACTTATCTCTGTATTCCCAGGTCCTCACTTCCTACCTGGGACAGAGTGGGCATTCAACAAAGTCTCACCAAGTATATGCTGACTGCTTATTTAGTGGGCCAAATTATTCATGGAAAGGCAGCCTAGGCTAAAGAAATGTGCATGGTGCAATGAAACACAATCCAACTCACAAACTAACATCTTGGAAGCCTCTTCTATGTGCAAAGAACAGTAACTGGTGTTTGGGGTAGAGAAAAGAGAAAGATACAGTTCCTGCTCACACGGTCCTACAGAGAAACTGGGGAGACAGACCAGTATCTCTATCACTGTATAATGTAGTATGGTATCATCATGACAAAATTGATTTATCAGTGATGCACATTCTGAAGAGGAACGATTTGTTCTTCATATATGTCTGAGAATGTGTTCATGGCTATTCAAATTGAGCCTGGAAGAAATAGTAAATGTTCAACACGAGATCATGAAGGGAGATGCTTCAGACAAAGGAAACAGGATGAGAAAAGTCTGTCATTCTCAGCTGCTTTATTTTTCTCCACTGAAACTTGATTCAATTGTTTTCTCAAGTGCCACATATTCCTATGGGTGTGTCCATTATTGCTTCAGCTCTTTCTCCCTTTCTCTTGTTACTTAGATGTCAGGTGATTGCTATGATATTGTATGGGTAATCTTGAATCTGCTCTAATTTGTTTAAAGAATAATTTGAAAATGTAACACTCATGCTATTCTTAATAATAAATAATGCATAGGACTTCAACTTCCATAATTGATTGAAATATAGCAGTGGCTTAGCACTGCAGCTGAGAACTGATCAGTAAATACAAAGACATGTGAGAATAGTTATTTTCAGGGACATTTTCAAGAAATAAAGTGGCAGTGGAGTCTAGATTTTGACCTGTACAGGTTGGTCTGGGAATCAGCATCAACTCAAGTGCTCATTATCTGTGTGTTTTTGGATAGAGTAGGAATAAAACTTTGTGAGAATTAAATGAGTCAATACGAGTTAAATGCTTAGAGTGTTTCCTGGCCCATGGTACACAAACAATGATTGTTAATAACTATATTCCACCATGCTTGGTGTGTAGACAGGGAAACCATATTATTCATTGTCCAACTCAGACCCCTTTGAGGGGGAAAGGGAGAACCATCTGTAATTACAGTGGGATAACAGGCAAGATAATAAACAAAGATAGCCCTGGCAAACTGGCATAAGTAATTATCCTAAGTATAAGTATAAGGTATATTGTAGGAGATGTAGTTGGAAAGATGAATTGGGGCCATTTGTTGATTATTCATCTCTTGGAAGCATGGAAAAAATTAGTCCTATTCTGTCAACATTTGAAGCTTTAACATTTGCATGCATACCGCCTGATAGGAAGTAATGACAATAACAATAGTCACTATTTATTTGGTTCTCACTTTGTTCCAGGTTCTTAACCTACATTCTCATTGATCCTCATGTTCACTCTGCAAGGTGGCTATTATCTCTGTATTCATTTCTTGTGGCTTCCATGACAAATGGCCATAACCTTGGTAACATAAAACAATGGAATTTTATTCTCTCATAGTTTTGGCCAAAGTCTGAAATCAAGGCACACATCCTCTGAAGGCTCTAGGGGAGAATCTGTAACTTGCTTCTGGCTTGTGGCTACATTGCTCCAATCTTTGTCTCTGTGGTCACATTGACTCGTCTTCTATGTGTCTTCTCCTATGTGTGTCTGTCCCCCAAAACCCCCCTTGCTTCTCTCTTATAAGGATGTATACAATGGCATGTAGGACTCATCCAGAATACCCAGGATAAGTTTCCCCTCTCAAGATCCTTAACTTAGTTATGTCTTTTGCCATATAAGGTAATGTTCCTTCTTTTTCCCTATTCGCAAGTAATATTCACAAGTTTTTGGAATTAGGATCTGGACATATATTTTTTGGGAGCCACCATTTAACTCACTGCAATTTACATTTTACAGGAGAAGAAATGAAATCTCAGAGGAGTTTATTAACTAGCTTTAGAGTGCACAGGTAGCAAGAGGATGTGCTATAATTACGAACTGTATCTCTCTGGCTTCAGAGCCTATATTCTTTCCAGAAAATTTGCCAGTATTGCATAAATACCAAATTTATCATTAAATTTCCAGGTTGGCAGAAGATATCATTTAAGATCAGAGAACTAAAGTTCCCTGTAACAGCACCTGCTTACAGAAGGATTATATAAGCCTCAGAAAGGAAGAGGCTAGACTTCCAAATATCACCTTATGTGGAAAGCTGTATGAGTTAAGCATCCTATGACATTCTCAAACTGGAAATATATGATTGGGCATCCTTAAGCCTTTGAAAATGGAAAAATAAAATGGAAAGCATAGAAAAATAATTTCTGAAAGTCTTGGCATTTTTGTAGATTTTCTTTGTGTTTGAAGTACCTCATATGGAACTACTCATAGCTGACACTGCATTATACATTTATCTAATAAGAAATTATGGTGTATCTTCTTTGTGCCGGTTACTGTTCCAATACCAGGGAGCAACAGGATAATGTAAATAATGCAATGAAGTAGAGTCTTAGTACTTATAGGGGATATATTCTGAGATGCTGGTGAATCTCTTTTTGCTAGAAATATTACCACATATAATTGCTTCTATAAAATCTGTATATAGCAAAAAATATTATGTATAGTCACAAGTAAATTGCAACACAGTGGGGCTGATATATGGATACCGGGTGGTTGGCTAGGCTCACACACTAACTAATTAATGATTTTCCAGGCTTAAGAAACACCTGATCCCAAAATGTGCCTGAACAAAATGACAAATATGACATACCACGGACTTTCTGGATTACTCCCAAACAATCAGAATGTAAAGATTACATTTGCAAATGCATGTTCCCTAAAATGTGGGTCTGAGGTTCCTGGACTATATGGATTTTGAACAAGCATGAGTAACATTGAGCTCCCTCTAGCGTTGGCTCAGTTCTTAAGAGGAAAGGAAACCATAAGAAATTCACGACAGATTGACATTTGCACTGTCTTCTATTTCAACTGTTGTAATAGATCAGAATTATGTGACATTAAACCTCAAAGCAAAGGGAGCAAACTTTCAATATTAAGGTTCTCACAGAATGAGCCATGAGTCCTAAGCAAAGAGACAGATTCAATGAGGTTTTGATATTTTTCGTATTTTATTTCAACACATTTTTGGAAAACAACCCAAGTGACTTTGTTTTATTTTTTTTCCTGAGCATTCTTCTCTCCTTTGTCAGCCAAGAAAGTGATAGGGGGAGAGGAACAGACCTCAGCACAGGTGCTGATGTTGCTGGGGATGTCAGGATGGTGGGCATGAGGTGGAAGAGAGCCATGGAGCGCTTGAGTTCATCAGATTTCTTCAGAGCAAGTACTAGCTCTCTCCTGAGAATATCCAAGTATAAAATGATCCATTCCACTCTAAACAGATAACTGGGAAGACAACCAGAACATGAATTTGACTTGGACAAAGTGAAAGAATTTGTACCTCTTCCCCATGGCTATCTCTGGGTCTGCTCAGATTTCACATCCACTGTGTGCCTCCGAAACACACTTTGGGGAAAGTAATTAAACATCACTTTCCCCTCTCTATTATAAATATATTCTGATTTGCCTCTCCTTCCTGTTAGATTGTGAGATCCTTAGCATATTGAAAGTGTGCCTGGCACACACATGTTGGTTGAATCAAACAATTTATTGTTTATTCTCAATGCCCATCGTGGATCTGATGCAAAGAAGGTACAAAATAAATGTCTGCTGAAGGTGTGACTGAATCAAACAGAAAGATATAGTTAAGACAGTAACAACTGCTAGAGGAAGTCATTTAGGAAAAATTGATAATGGATGATGAAAGAAGAAGCTGTGAATACAGTGGAATAACTGGGGGAACATATAGAACATTGTGTTCTGATTGCATTTCTTTTAGCTGCCAGTGTGCATGCATACACACAGCACAAGCAAGTAGGCATTTCCCAGGGGAGGGACATTCACGTGAAGAAAAAGACGACCCAGGTGGCAAGGAGTGAAAGTTTCTATTTTATTGGAAATATATGGGAGTAACCTTGCCTTGGGAGTAGGCTGATCTCTCCCTCGAAGCTGCAGCAAAAGTAATCTGAAAAGGTTGGTACATGATGGAAATGTATGATAAAGGGCACATATTCTGAACTTTGAGTCTGTTAAAAAGTATGAGCACCAGAATGATATTTTCTCACTCCCAGTTTTTTTTCCCCATCCCAGTCTCAATCTCGAGCAGCTCAGAACACAGAGACCGGACTTGCTATTATAATAACAACTTCAGTGTAGCCCAGTCTTGCGTTGTGGATGAAAATTTCATGGCTCCATAGGCTCGGTCATCGGGACAAGTGGTGAGCACAGGAACTCCTGAGGCATCTTCACCTCCTGTCCCTGTGACTCAGGCTGTCAGCTGAACAGCTGCTTCTTTTGTTGTCAAAGTAATTTACTTGGAGGACTACATCCAATGAATGACTAGTGACGAATTAGCTAGGGAAGATGCTTAAATTGAGTTTCCTGTGTAAGTCTTCTGGTAGCCCACCCATCTTTGTCAGCTTGCTAATATTTTCAGCATGTGGGTAAATAATACTGAGGCTGTGTTTGCAATTGTTATAAGAAATCTTAACTCCAAATGAGTATCTTCCTCATGTCAAAGATGTCTTGCAAATCTTCAGGTACTTATTCCTATAAGGCTTCAATTGCTCAAAAACATTTGTGTAAAGTTCTACATTAGACTGGACTTCAGGGTGTTTGAAAATCACACATTTTGAACCCCAGACTAACTTAATGAACTTAAATTGATTGCTTTGCTCTTGATTACTTATATCCCATCCTCTGTCATCTGGCAATAGCAGACTACTTTTCATATGGGGAACCACCCCTTCCCCATTTTATGTTGTCCCTAATAGAATTGTCCCTCAAAAAGCTTCTCATTCACCCAGGCTAGCTAACAGAGACTCCCCTTCCACTGGCACTGCGAGTCAGTTATGGCAAGGGCTATATCCACAATTAAGACCACACACACACAAATACCAAGATCTGTGAGGTAGCACAGGGCTACATAATCAGAAATGAGCATTGGAATTGGGATGAAGACAGCAGAAAGAAACTTATCAGAGAGGAACTCATCAGTGTAAAATCAAGAATCCTATCTAGCTTTCTGTGTTTATGGAAGGATTTGATCCAAGCTAAATTGAGCAAATCCCCAGAATACTGGTGGACATGTTTCACAACTTATTCTCAATCCCTTAAATCAGTGATAAGAACCTTTTGGTAAAATGCTCCACCCCTTAGGAAAAAGTCAATTGTTTCTTAGGTTACAAGAAAAGCTAAGGCAATAGGACCCAGTTTATAAAATGGAACTGGAAAGAAATGCACAGTTTGATTTTTTTATTTGCTAGAATTGCTACTATGTTAATAGTTGCTTCTTGACACAGAGTAAGGGGTATAAAGAAAGCTTAAGGTTTGTTTCTCCAGAAATCATAGAAGAAACAAAAGAAAGCTGTTTTCATAGACTGAAGTGGATTTGCGAGCAATTATGTTTTGTAAAAAATAAATAATGCATTCTGTTTCCAAAAGGCCCTGACAAACTATGATAGAAAAAAAAATCAAATCTTTTCCCTTGGTTTTAGGGTGGTGAGTTTCATGATGGGAATAAAGTGAGTCTGTGTTCTCTAAGTAATTTATTAGTGCATCTTGGCACAGCAGCACTAATGGGCTTCCTGCCAGGTATTCCGAGCTGCAGTTTGTCATGTCTGACTCTTTCGTTCTTTCAAGCAATTGAAGAAATGGCCTTCTGCAGGCTGTCAGTGACAGATTCTAGCTCACTCACATAGATAAAGCTCAATTAGCTCCTGGAAAAAAAACATCTTTTAAAAATGCAATGAGCTGCACCATGAAAGATAGGTAGACAACGGCACCTGAAACAAAATAAAATGTTACTGTTGGCGAAGGACGTGTCTACAATGAACAAGCATGTAGTTGTCTCATTGGACAGTTCCTTCTACTGAAAACAAAGAGGTGATCATTTCTAATTACTTCAAGTGTTAGGATAGATCTTTGCTTTAGAAGCATGTAAGGTCAGAAATCCTGAAGAGTTAACATGTCATTCATTCATTCATTCATTCATGACTAAGGCTCATACTCTATAACTTGCAAAGAATTCTAGCTTAGAAATAGAGGTATCCAAATAGCCTCTCACTGGATATGTGTAGCCTTCAAATGTGTTGTTTAATCCACACAGTATTTTAAATGTGGAGGTAACATTTTAAAAATCAGGACATTTCACATACACAAAAATTGAGGCTTTTGGCATCTCTTAAAATATTGAAACACCTGGAAAACTGGATGTCTATTTCTTCGCTGTGACACCTGACTTATGCTAAGTACCTACTGCACCCTCAAGGAGAGGCATGGCTTCCCCTGGTCACTATCGAAGCCACAGGTTTGCTTCACTCATTTGTGTTACCTGTCTTGCCCTAGTCTAGACAGGCATCTAGTTTGAGTTTGCAAACCTATAATCTCCAACAGTGATTCTGAAGGCTTCCTGCATTAAAAGTACTTAAGATTCTTATTAAACATAGAGAATCTGGGGTCCTTGCCCTGAACTAAAAAATCAAAATGTATAAGTGTAAGGCATAGTGATTCTTACACAAACTAAAGTTGCTAGAACCACTAATCTCAGAGACCAGATAAAATTACAGTCTTTAAAAACATCTGAAAATTTTGCTATCATAAATAGTTTTTCGTTAGGACACTGTATAGGAATATATTTTTCTCTGAATTACTTTACCTTACTCTTAATGGTTACTCCCCCCTGAAAACGTCAGCTAACCAAAATTGCTACACTGAGAAAAACACAAATGACTTAGTGTCTGTTACTGACATAGGCCAAAATTTCAATTTAGAGATAAAATCCACTACATTTTATGAACTAATTTGTTCTCAGTGCAAATAGATGAACTTGATAGCTATATTTGTTTCTGGCACTGCTAAATCATAATTACAGGAAATAGTTAGCTCTAGAGCTCGAATTCAGTTGGCACAAAGCCTAAATGAATTAATAAAAACCCTGTATTTCTTCCCCCTACCCCCTACTCTAGGAAATCTTATCTGACTTCTGATAGTCCTTAGCTAGGAAGAGTCTATAATATCCATTATAATAACAACAATACAATAATCCCTTATAGTTTTTAGTGGTGTTTTAAGTTCACAGAGCCCTCTCAGATATATTACCTCTTTTGATTCTCTCAGCCACCCTGTGAGTTAGGGACAGATGAGGAAATGAAGCCTGAGTTCCTACTGCAGACGGTTATATAGGGACACATCCCTAGGCTTTACAAAGTCAGGTCTGCTTTTGTTCTATCACATTAAATCCACATTTGTAATATAAAATCTGTCACCTATCAAAATATCTTTGTAGGTTTATCCCAAGTAGGTGCCACACCTTGTACAAATAAATTTCTAAGGATCGTAAACTAAATCTTTTCAACTGCCTTAAAGGACTCTGGCAGTAGCTCTTATTCACTGATGGGATCCTGCAAACATCATCATTGTGTTCTTTGGGGAGTTGCACAATTTGCACTGTTGATTTAAGGTTGTAACCCTTTTCTTTGTAGGTTTTTTTTAAAAAAAATTGATCCATCTCCTTATTTCCTAGCTATAGGCAAAGAATCTGCTAAAACAAATAATCACAAATCTGACAGGCTCTGTGAGATCTCGTCATTCAACATTCATCTAACATCCTCCCACCATCCAGGGGTGCATCACCCTCTTTAAAACATGCCCTAGGTGTTTGGAATTGTCAGAAGATCTTGTTGATCTTGACTCTTTTCTTGGTTTTCAGGAGTGTCCTCATTTTTAAAATGTATATTTTGGGAGCCTAATGCTTGAGTTAATGGGAGTTAAGGCTCGGAAAAAAATGAACCTTGAGTGATAGTCATGATCATTGACTTGAAAACTGCCCAAATTGCTGACTGTGTGGGCTGTAAATATGGGACAAGTAGACAGCTAAGAAGTTATACCTCTCATTTCTACCTCCCAAGCAATACTTGCCCCTGTCTAAGATTTGACTAGTATCTCAATGATTAAAAGTAAATGCTCTTTACAGTTTGGTTTTTGGAGTCAGGAAGTCCTGGGCAATGTCTGGACAGCCAGTCACTAGCTTTGTGACTTTCAGTAAGTTAAGTAAACTTAGTTTCATTTCCTGTGAAAGGATTTTGTGAGAACTGAGATAACAACATGATAACCATTGAGAATATGCCTGGAACGTTTTCATTAGAAGGACATGTTTAGCACTGTCTTCCTTATTACGCTAGGGGGCTTAATATTAGGTAATTCATGTCTGTTGATGCCCTAGCTAAAATAAATTTATGATTTCCTCAAGAAAGTAAGTAGAAGAGATACTAGAACACTGGACAGGTAAGTGAGATGGGTTGTCAGGGAGGCAGGCCAAGTCCAGATCCCTGTCAGAGGACGCAGTGTCAAGTTAGGCATGAGGCAGCATGAGGCAGTGGGCTCCAGGAGAGGCACAGATGCCAAAAGCAGGGCAGGGCACACTAGAGGGATGGAGTGGACTTAACGAGTACCAGGTGATGATGCGGTGGAAGGAACAGGGATTGTGTTATAGACAGACCTGAGTTAGCATTCTGGATCCTAACACCTAATATCAACATGACTTCCTGGGGATTCAGTTTCCTTAGTTGTACAATTTAAGTAATTTTGAATTGCAGAATTGCTGAGAGAATTTGAAATAGTATATACAAAGCACCTGTTACATATTGAGTACCTTATGAATAATGGCAACTCTAAAAACAGCTGTGTCCTCTGAATTCCTGCCTCCGATTCTAAGAATAATCTCTGTGGAGGCCATTGCTTTGAATAGAGCCTTACCTGCCACTGGCCAGTACAATGAAAGGACAGGTAGAGAATTTGGCCCAGGCTTTGGTGAACATGCACATATGCTAAGATATATGATGATAATGATTGTAACTAACATTTATTAAGTGCTTGATATGTTCCAAGAAATAATATAATTAATTTATATACTTTTAAAAATTTTGGTTCTTATAATAATCCCTAGACCAAGACCTAGACCGAGGCACAAAGAGGGTTTATAAGTTGCCCGAGTTCAGATAGATTATAAGTGGCAGATGTGGTGTTCAAAACCAGATAGTCTGATTTCAGATCCTGTTCTCTAACCTGTCTTTGATACGAAAGGCATTTTAACCAAAGAGAACTATGCTCTGCTTTGTTAGGGCTCTGGTTGAATTGCTGGAGTCAGCAAACTTTTTGCCAGGGAAAGCTGTTCTGCGAATGTCAAGAGGGAAATGAGGTTATAGATCTCTTCCTGTCTGGGATATATATTTATTGTACAGTAGGATGTAATCTAAATTATTCACATTTTATATTTTATGGAAATTTTAGCTTCTGTAAATTTGAGTTAGATTTCAGGACTAGAGTTATGTGTAATAAAATTCTTATAAAATCCATTTAAAAGATTAATGATAGATATAGAAAATTAAATCTGCCTATTTTATTTTCTCAAGTTTCCTGGATCTTCCAATTTCATTTGCAGAGATTATCTTTGTGACAGAAACTTCTCTTTATATCTCCTGAGCAAAGTCAAGAGCAAAGTGGCTTTCTTTGCTGGACCCAGGGATACAGAACCTTCTTTTGAGAAAAAGTCAGTTAGTTCTTCTTGGAATAGGTTTCTTCTAAGATTTCTATTATAAATTCTGTTTTTCAGACTTGTAATCAAACACCTTAGAATGAAATCCAGTCTCCACCACTTATTAGCTAGGTGAGTTGATGGAAATCACAAAACTATTTCTGAGCCTCCTGTTTCTTCAGCTGCAAAATGATCATACATCTTATCTCACAGGTGATCATTAGAATTAAACAAATATCAGTTGAATGGTGGGTCTTGAGTTGGATCTTGAAACACCAACAGGTCAATATGTAGAGAAACAAATCAACACTACCAGTTATGAGGATTGTGGAATCAATCATGTTATTGGTTGATTTAACATGAGGAGAGTTTACCAGATAGGACATTTTCCTCCACTTAATTTCATGAGATCATTCATTAAAAGCAAAAGGAATATTTGAATTTTCACCCATTTCCCCTGAATTAGCATTAGTTGGATTCTTCCTCTGTACTAGGCCCTGGGTCAGGTGTTGAAGATCCACAAATGATTAAGGCATGAGCCTCCCTGAAGGTGCTCAAAGCCACACCATAGGCTATGAGAATTAGGCTCTAGAGAGACCTTTTTAGTTGAAAAACTGATTGTCTCTCTTTATGATAAATGGTAACCTGTTGAAGTTTAACAGAGGATATGTTTTTTTAGTATACATCTGTTGTAGTGATAAAGGTCTCTCAGCAATATGTAATTATTCTTAAAAAGGTGTTTTAATTGCTGATCATGTGCAGGTTATTTGAGAGATTCAGAGAAAGCTGGGCAGGGCCAGCATGGTTGAAAGTGATCAATGAAGAGGCAGTTTGGTACTGAGGATACAACTTGGGCTTTAGACTCAGACAGACCTGGGTTCATAATCCTGGCTCTGCCCATTATCAAGGATACGTCATTGAGCAAATATTTTCCTTCCTTTAGATGATTTCTCCATTTGGGCAATGGTGACAATAGTTTTTATCCTGCCAGATTATTGTGAAGATTAAGTGAGATAACATATTTAGAAGACATTTCTACCTTATTTTATGAAACGCAGGCTATGCTAGCCTATGATATACAAAGATCACCAACATATTATCAAGCAGAACTCTCCTATGTCAATCAGCTCCCCATCAGCTCCATCTTTTGAAAACCTAACCATCCTCAAAAGCTTAGGGAAACTCTCATCTCTGTCTTGGTTTTCTCTGGGCAGCTAGGTCAAAAGTAATCTTATCTGTATTCATGTAGTATCTATTTTCTATCCCATTTGTTATGAGTTTTCTCATATTCAATCTTAACTACAGTCTTTTTTCTACTTGTCTAGTTGCTTCAACTGGATTGTAAGCTCCCAAGGGGCAGCCTGTGTCTATTCATCTCTACAGCCCTCCTTGAGCATAAAGTCTGGCACATGGTAGGCTGTTGATGACTGTGTAATAAATGCAGCAGAGTTATTCATAAAGGAAATAAAGACCACCAGGCCTTAATTTACTCATATTTTCAGCTTTTCCCCTCTCCATTCAACCCTCCTCTTCCCCAAAACCATTTGTGACTTGCTTTTCATTGTGGACACAAGGCTTTGTTCATCTAGCTAAGGTTATTCCTTTCCCTGTGCTCAACACCATGCTCACCCTTCTTAAGGACCAAACTCCATTAATTAACTAACCTCTTTCTAGTCTCCCTCCCCATTATCTCCTTTGCCTTCAACCTCTTCATGCCCATCAGAGTGCAATGAAGAGTCTCATACACAGAAGATGCTCAATAAATGTTTGTGCAATAAATAAAAATAATTCTTGATTTGTCAAAGAATTCCTTTAAATTGTTCCTTTGGTGCAATGGTTTTCAACATTTTCACCTGCAAAATCCTCAGACATAATCTTACCTAGAGACTCTATTTGCAAAATGTAAAAGCTCAACTGCTCTGGTCAGGAAGGAACAGGCAGGGAGAATGGGGATCTGAAGCTTTGCATGCGCACTCCCTCCCTTTTCCCACCTTGTTGATGGAGTTTCTTTGGTATACTTTGCATACCGTGGACACATTAAAATGCAATTTTAGCTATAAAAATGATTAAACAGAACTTTTGAGGCTCACATCACTTGCATTTAGGTAGTTTGAGCATTATAGTCTTATTTTCATTTCTAGAGTTGTTCACATTGTTGACATTTACTGCCACCAGTGGGTAGATTTTCTATTTTGGTCAGCTTCAATAAGAAGTCTAACAATCAAACACAAAGTGGTGCCTGAACTCTTCTGCTTGAGAAGGGTTGGCAGGGCAACAGGATGGAGCCATTCTCATAGGGTCTCAGGATATAAGCAAATAGTGATAAATATATTGTCAGACATGAGAAAGAAGAGTTGCTTCCATGAATCTCATACCGTTGTTGATGGAGGAACACAAAACTCTCTGAACACATTGTTTCCTCAATCCACAAAAGCATTTTATTAAGCTGCAAAGCCTCATCAGCCCACTTTTCTTTGCTTCCCTATTAAACCACCAGTGACTGCATGGGTTGAATTTGGATGATGTTATTTGCTGGTTGCTAGGTTTTTTTCCCCCTCCTGTTGCTATCTTTCATTTGTTCCCTTGCTTTTTGCTCTTACTGTATGTCCTTTGTTGGGATGCCTGATGTGTATTTGTAATCCTTGGGTCAGATTTACAAGAGCCTGGGTTACCTTTAGTGTGCCACAACAATAGAAACCAACAGAAATTCATCTCCCATCCCAGAAAGCCAAGGAAACATATCTGTTGGACACTCTAGTAGTCTTTCTTCAACTCCCCTCATGGAGTTGGCTGTCAAAAGATGATTTATTAAAAGCAAATAAATCTCTTCCCATGCCCACAGCAGCTCTTCCAAAATTTACCAGTTTCCTTAAGCCTCCAAGCTTATATCTCCTTGCCGGAGCAGAAAACCTTATTGTACCTGCTTCAGAAAGGAAAGAACAACTGGTAAGGACAAATGCCTGAAACTTGCAGCCCTTAATATTGACCTTATTGTTTCTACATCTCAAAAGAGAAAGGTTTTTACTTCTCCACCATCCTGATTCTATCTCTTCTTGCTTATTCTTGGACCTGGATCTCCACTCATCAATATTCTTTTTAACAATTTGATTTGCAATCTCTTCTCTGAGTGGGTCTTTCTCTCTCTCTCTCTCTCTCTCTCTCTCTCTCTCTCTCTCTCTCTCACACACACACACACACACACACACACACACACACACACACATACTGGCTCTGCAACCTTGAAGTACTAGACTATCTTTGATCTTTTCTTTACTGACAAACTTTTTGAAAGAAACGTCTACCTGTCTTTACTCCACATTCTCATTTTTATAGACTTGCCTGCTGACCACCTTCCTCTCCCCCGACCATGCAAAACCATCCCCTACTTATCAAGGTCACTAGCTACCCACTAGTTGGCCGTGTCTATTATTTCCTTCTTAGCACCAAAGAAAAACAATCTCTACAGTATTTGGCACTTTTAACCACTCTTCTTCCTCTTTCTAAAAATATTTTTCTTTACTAAATATTGCATGGCCACACTGGTCAGGGGCTGGAAAGCAAACAGATGGCACTCTCAAGCAGGGAAGCTAGGGATGGTTAATGGAAGACTATTTACCAAGGTGTGAGCAGGGTTAAGAGAAAGCAACAGAAGACAGTGAAGCTCACTAGTGCTGCAGCATCCTAGAACCATTACCCGCCCCTCTACCACACCATGGTCTGAGGGGCAGGGAGGAGCACTTATATTATAGGTTTAGTAGCTGTAGGAGAGGGTCTCCTGATGTGGGTTGTGGTCTTTGGCAGAGGAACTTGGCCAACCCATGGCTACCTGGCAGAGAAAGACCCAGGGAGATACATAAATTTGATCTCACTCCCTGATACCCTACCTGCTGTCACAGCCAGACTTAGAAACCGTAGGAAAGGTAGCCATTTGTTTAATGTAGCCTCTAAAGACCAACTTCCCCAGGGTGTACGGAGCAGTGCAGAGAAAAATAGAGAGGGTAACTGAAAGGACACATTGAAAATACTCAGCAACGTGGATGTGTATTTACAAAACAAGAATATAAAGAATAATAATACAAGAAATGACTTTCTACATTTATTTAACCCCGGGGTGAACCAGATTCTCTCTTTTACTTAATCTTTGGCCCATGAGACTTCCTTAATTTTTTGCCAGCTCATTAACACCTGTAATTTATATTTTATCCAGGATTCTTTGTTGTTTTCATTGGAAGAGTCCATCAAAGAATCTGGTCTGAGAATCTGCTGGAAACAGAAGCTCCTTGTTTCTTGTTAGAATCCTGTCTCCTTGGCTTCTTAGTGTGCCAGGATGGAATTTTTACCTTGCTCTTTGTCATCCTTTTTATTAGTATTCCCCCAGGTAGGAGAAGTCTTTGGTCTTTTATAATACAAAATAAAGAGACCAAACTTTTGAAAACATATCATATATAAAAATTATGCTTATGCCTTGTGAGGTTCTCAATGTGAACAAGAGAAATGTTTTTGTCCTCAGACCTCACACTCTCTTGACCTCTAGTCCTGCACATTTACTTACTTAATGGACATCTGTGTCACTAGCCCTCAAAGTCAACATATTCCCAATGAAACCATCCTCTCCGTCCAATTCTGCTTTTCTTCTTGTACTCTCTACTTCATTTAGGGGTATGACTGTCCAGCCAGTCAATAAACCAGACACCTTAATTTTAGTATTGGGACTCCTTTTTCATAAACTGGTCATTTCCCCAGGGTATTTTGAGAGTCAGTTGTGATTTTAATGGCACAGCACAGCTGTGTTTCTTTTTCCCCCTGCTTGGCTTGGCACAGTCTTACTGACTATAATTCATTGCAGAGGCTGTGGGCTTCTTGGAAGCCAGCTTAGGCTTTATGACCTCTCAAGGTCATTTCATTCTCCTTTTTACCCTTATAATTGTGCTCCCTGATATATCCGTTGATAAATACTGGTACGGACTGTTTATTTGATTCATACTCGGTTTCTTAGCACATGCAGAAAAGCGAGATTATTCAAGAGGGAAGTGTGGGTATGTGTATTAACAGGGCTGTCATGACCCTATGTTTATTTTGGTGTCATGCTTTCTCCATGAACTCTAGATTACTTGTCTTCAGTTTCCTTTCAGCCTTGTTTTCACCAGTCTAGGTATCTCATGTTGCAAGATGAACTATACTTCACATATGCATTCTTATTCTGTCTATTTTCACTAATTTATAACCTGATATTTAACATTTTAGGTTTAGAGTTTTACTTAATTTTCTTTTCCTTTACCCCTATCTCACATTCAGTCAGTCACCAGTCTCTGTCAATTCTTTCCCCTAAATATCTCTCAAATTATAACATCTCCTTTTCACTTCCATTTATTTCATATATACATATCTGCCCATTGTGTCTTTTCTGGATTTCCTCAACAGGCTCCTCACTGGTCTCCACCAAACCTCAGAGGGTTCATACTGCATCCAGAGTGATCTTTCCAACATGTAAGTCAGATCACGTCAGAGGTCTGTTTAAGTCACTGGGGCAGAGCTATCACTGGAAGGTGGTGTCTCCTTCTCCCACAACTGGCCTCTGATGTTGACATCTGCACATTCTGCTGGATTTCGTCACTGGGAACATCTCAATCCACTCAAGTAGTCCCCACATCTGTGGAATTCTTAGGTTGCCTTGTGGTTCTCCCATAGACATAGAGATCTTAGCTACTTTTCAAATCTTTGCCTTAGCATTAAGTTGAAAAATTGAAGTCAATTTGATTATCGCCACATTTTTTGTGTGTGGGAACTACGCAGAGGCAGAAGTCCTTAGGAGCAACATTTGTCTTCCTATATATTAATAGAAAGACACTTCCCTTTATGCAGGACATATTTCTCTCCTCAATTATAGAATAATATTTAGGTTTATCACTACCAATCCATTACTCTTCAAAGCAAGTAAATCTGTATTGTCTTTTACTTAGTTTTCACAAAGGTAGAGTGAGGTGGAGGAAACTTCTAGAAAGCTTGAAGAGAATACCTTCCCTTAGCTAGCTCTATGCTCAACTACTCCCATTCTCTAGTCTAGAAAAAGCTAATGATTATCTTTCAAACTCAGTAAACATTTTGGTTAATTTCCTTTTAGTTATTCTGAATCTCCAAGTTCTGCTTCTCAGAAGTACTTCATTGCTTCATATTTATATAATAATTCCATTGCTTCATATTTATATAATAACTCCATTGCTTCATATTTATAACTCCATTTCATCTCAATTCAAAGCCTTCCTGTCAATGTACTCTAACTTGTCTCTCTCTTTAAACAAATTTTAGCTTATTAATGTCTTGTTTCAGACCTAGAAAATAACTTCAGATGGTGAGTAGTGGACAGGGATACTAGTGGTTTTTAAAAAAAAATTTATTTATTATTAACTAATTTATTTTTATTATTTCAAAATATTATGGGGGTACAAATGTTTTTGGTTACATGAATTGCTTTTGTTATGTGAGTCAGGGCTATAAATGTGCCCATCACCGAGATAGTGTTCATTGTACCCGTTAGGTAGGTTTTTGCCCACCCCCTTCCCCCTGCTTGATTTCCACTGAGTTTTACTTCCCTCTGTGCACATGTGTGCTCATCAGTTAGATTCAATTTAATTTAATAGCAAGTACATGTGGTGTTTGATTTTCCATTCTTTAGATACTTCACTTAGGATAATGGCCTCCAGTTCTATCCAAATTTCTTTACTCTCAATTTTAGTTATAAATAGATTCAGAGGCTTGCTGTTATACGTTCTACCCACACCAAGGACCATCTCTTAGAATTCTCTTTTTTTTTTTTTTTTTTTTTGAGACAAAGTCTCACTCTGTTGTCCAGGCTAGGGTGCTGTGTACATCAACCTAGCTCACAGCAACCTCAAACTCCTGGGCTCAAGTGATCCTCCTGCCTCAGCCTCCCGAGTAGCTGGGACTACAGGTATGTGCCACCATGCCTGGCTAATTTTTTCTATATATTTTTAGTTGTCCAGCTAATTTCTTTCTATTTTTTTTTAGTAGAGGCGGGTCTCGCTCTTGCTCAGGCTGGTCTCGCACTCCTGAACTCGAGTGATCCACCTACATCGGCCTCCCAGAGGGCTAGGATTACAGGCATGAGCCACTGCGCCTGGCCTAGAATTCTCATTTTTGTCTTTACTTAGCTTTATTCTTTCTCTCTCTTTCTTGGTTTTTATTAGGTTCTTTTAAAATTGTTCACACCAGAAAGTCAAATACTGCAGGTTCTCATTTATAAGTGGAGCTAAATAACGTGTGCACATGGACATAGTGGAATAATAGACACTGGAGACATGGAAGGGTGGGAGGGTGGAAGGGGGGTGTGGGATGAGAAGTTACCTAAGGGTAATACACAAAAACCCCAGATATACCACTATGCAATATATCCATGTAACTAAACTTCACTTGTACCTCCTAAATCTATGAAAATAAAAAAGAATATTAAAAAAGGTAACACCAAGGAAAAAACTGTCTCCTGAGCAGAGTTCATGGTTTATTTGTATTCTTTAACAAGCAAGTATTTAAAACTACAGTTGACCCTTGAATAACACAGGTCTGAACTGTGTGGGTCCACTTATATGTGGCTTTTTTTCAACCAAACACAGATTAAAAATACAATATCTGCAGGATGCGAACCCACCTAAAGGGAGGGCCAACTTTTCCCATACATGGGTTATGTAGGGCAGACTACAGAACTTGAGCATGTATGGATTCGATTATACACGGGCAGTCCTGGAACCAATCTCTTGCATTTACCCAGGGGGCAACTATTTGCTTTGTCCTCAAGAAGCTCCCAGTTCACTGGCAGCAGCAGCCTTTGGGCTTGTGAGGGTTGAAAGGCTCATCTGCAGCTCAGGAGCCAGCTGACTGCCAGAGATGTGAGGGAGGGAGAAACAAACTGCTCCACCTACCCTTTTCGCTGGACTGCAAGCTTCTCGGGGGTTGACATCTGTTGATCTCTTGCTCCTTCTTGTTCTGCTCTGCAACTTTGTCCCATGAAATCTCTTGTAGGTTCAGGCACTTTTCCTTGAAATTACACCCTATCTATGATTGTTTGTTTGTTTTTTCTTTTTCATCTAAAATCTTTCCTTCTTTCTGAGACAGTCAAGCAGCTGGTGTCTCTGTTCAGCCATCTTGTCTCTTCTGGGGAGACTAGTGTTAGCTTTATATAAGAAGACAACAAACGTGGGAGCACTCTGTGTGTGCATGTCTTAGATGAAATAGATATCCAAATAAAGTTCAAATATTTTCACTGAGCGGGTGCAGAAAAGCTGTCCATACAATAAAATGAAAAAGAAAAGAAAGGAAAAAGAACAGCAACAATCTCCAGTAAAGTGACTAGTTAGAAATTTTTTAAATGCTTGAATATGTGTTTCTAAAACAACTAAGCAAGTGTGTGAATTTCCATAAACATGCTCAGGTCTCTCAATGCCCCTGTTAGTTTTGTGTGCTTTAGGCCACTTGCTTCCATCTGCAAACCCAAATTGTGAATCTGATCACTTCTTAAAATACCAGACCCACTTTTAGGTTAAAAAAAGGATCACAAAAATTTTACTTTTGGATTCTAAGCCAGGGTGAAATTTAATCACAGAGTTATAAATCCTCTAAGCAAGGGTTTATCTGGAATTGCCAACATCACCCCAAGTTCAGCAATGCAAATGACACTGCTATAATATAAGAAATAAGAAAGCCTTCAGTATGTTGTCTAAGAACTTGAGCACATTAAAAGTGATTTATGAGCAAGCAGACTAAACATTTAAATGCCTTTCCTAGCAATGGTATATTTTTCAATACAACAAGCGCTCTCATATATGATTCTACATTCCACAACAGCACTGCTCCTGACAATATAAGCCCTTTCTGATAGGGTAACATTTCCAATCCAAGATTAAAATCTTGGAAACTTGTCAACAGAAAAGGATGATAATATGAGTGAAACTGCAGCTATCAAAGAAAAATGCCTTGAAAGTAATTTCTGTAATGGTCAACTTGTAGTAATTTTCTCTTTCCCCTTCACTCTTAAGTAAGGGGGTTGGCCTGAAGGTCATTTTAATATTTTGAATAAGTGCAGTTACAAACCAGAAATTCATGAACACAGGAAAAAGAGAGTCATTTAATACCACAAAAATCAACTTTTTACATTGCCTTTCTTATTTCCATTTCTAATGTAGACTATAGGGAATGTTTTTCTTTTGATGAATGGTGGTTTAAGAAATGAGTTGACAATAAACCCTTGAACTTCATGAGGCACTAAAAATTAGAGGATCAGAGAGTCTTAAGTTTTCTTGGGTATATTTCCATAATTTTTTCTGTGCTACTTTATTTAATCTTTCACTACTCTGGAGACTAGAACTGAATGACCTACTAGGTCTTTTCCATTTTTTCCTTCTTATAATTCTCTTTTTCTGTTTAGGATGTGGGTGATCTTTCTAATCTCTGGTGTGCCCTTGGCTATATGTGGGTAAATTGGGGTGATTCTTAGTTTTACCAGTTACACAGAATGGAGTATTAAAAAGCATTTGTGGGCCAAAGAGTATAACTGACAAAGTTAAAACCATTTGTACATTTTTATTACTGTGATCTTTCTAAAATATTTTATTCCTGTTATATACTATAGTAACAAAGCAAATTTTAAATTCTAATTTCTTATTTTTCTTTGGTTAGACATATCTTTGTCTCTTTAATGTTCTTTATTCCCCTGAATACATGGTATTTCTCTTATGACTGCTTTGAGTACTTCAAATCACAAATACACACATACCCACACAGAGTCATGCACTGTATAACATTTCCATCAGTGACAGACTGCATATACAATGGAGGTCCCTAAAGATCATAACACCATATTTTTACTGTACCATTTCTATGTTTAGATACGTCGAGATACATGAATACTTACCATTGTGCTATAATTGCTTACAGTATTCTGTACAGTGATATCCTGTACAGGTTTGTAACCTAGGAGCAATAGGGTATATCATAGCTTAGGTGTGTAGTAGGCTATATCATTTAGGTGTGTATAAGTATGCTCTCTGATGTTTGCACAACAATGAAATCGCCTAACAATGCATTTTTCAGAAAATATTTTCATCATTAAGCTGCATATTACTGTATGTACACACACACACACCTATCCTGTTTCTTTCTCAGAACTTAAATTTGCATTTATTTAATAATCACTCAGTGCCATTCCACACATAGTTATTAACCATCTACTACTCTCTGCCATCCAGGCCTTGTGCTGTGCTCTAGGGAATACAGTTGTAAATCAGACACACACTCAGGTTTCAGGGAGCTCACAGTCTGGTAAAGTAGCCATATGTATCCATCAGGTGTCATACTTCAGAGTGGTAATCCTAGGATAGGGTTAAACAGAGGGAGTAAGGGAGGCTCCTAAGGGGATCACTGAATCCAGTCTCAGGGAAAAGACTAGGAAATCTTTCCAGAGCAGGGATTCTCAACGCATGGTCCTGACATCACAGCATCGCCACATGGGAACTTGTTAAAAATACAAATTCTCAGGCCCCATCCCAGACCTACTGAATCAAAAATACTGGGGATGAGTCTTCCATCTGTTTTTTAACGAGCCTCAGGGTGATTCTGATACATGCTCAAGTTTGAGAACCATAGTCCCAGAGGAAGTAACAACTTTTTAAGAAAATATGCTCTATTTACCATCATACTCATTTATATAGTTGATACCTCTTGATAATTAAGTCATCTGTTAAAATTGCTCATTGTTTTATTTGTCTTTTAAGTGTAAAAAAAGAAAGCAAAAGAAAAAAAAAGAAACACTTTTTTTTTTTTTTTTTTTTTTTACCAAATGTTGCTTACTTATGCTTTGTCTATCTACCACAAATTTAAATGGCTTTAAGGTAAAATTCAGACAAATAACTAATTACTTTAGAGTTATACGATGCAAAGCAACACCATTAAAAACAACAGATTCTTTGGAAAACTAAATAGACTGAATTGATCAAATTAATCAACCCTGTTTAGTGTTCCTAGAGGTCTAGTTTGCTTTATGAATGTGAGAGTAGCTGGGTCCTAGCACCCAATATTTTGGAGCACTCTTCTGAAATATTTCTGGCAGGTGATGGGGCAATCAGGTTTCCATTCTTATTCCCATGGAATAGGAGTAGAATTCACTCTCATCTTACCCCATACTCTCTTCTTCATGAGAATGAAGGCAAATGGAAGAAAAGGAAGCATAGCTAAATGATTAGAGCTGAACTAATTAAATGATCTTTTAAATTATAGTTCTACATTATAACTAGTACTTGATAGTCTTTATTTTTTTCATAAGATTATATATACATTTTTTATATATAGAAACCACATATACAGAAGTACTGGTGAATTGTTTATAAGAAATTCTTTGAAAATCAAATGGGTATCTTAAAAAACAGAACCAGCCGGATGTGCTAGCTCACACCTGTAACTATCACTTTGGGAGATGATGTGGGAGGATTGCTTGAGGTTAGGAGTTCGAGACCAGCCTAGGCAACACAGTGAGACACCCATATCTACAAAACAAACAAACAAAAAAAGAAATTAGCCGGGTGTGGTGGCACACACCTATAGTCCTAGCTACTCAGGAGGCAAAGCAGGGAGATTGCTTGAGCCCAGGACTTCTAGGCTGCAGTGAGCTATGATCACACCACTGTACTGCAGCCTGGGTGACAGAATATGACTCTGTCTCAAAAAAAAAAAAAAAAAAAAAAAAAAAAAACCCCAAAAAAGACCAAAATTCAAAAGGTGTTAATTGTACAGTAATAAGTTTTTTTTACAATTTTCAAAAACATTATGCTATATTATTTAATAATGTTATTAATCTAATCTACTATTATAACGATTTACATATGTCATTTTATAAATCTTTCCCTGAAATATAATTACTTCACTGGTGGGTCACTAACTCCTGTACTTTAGAGCTGTGGTCCCCAACCCCTGGGCCGAAGATGGGTACCCCTCTGTGTGGCCTGTTAGGAACCCAGCTGCATGGCAGGAGGTGAGGATCGGGCAAGATAGTGAAGCTTTATCTGTATTGTTTGCATCACCACCTGAGCTCCACCACCCCCCAATCCCTGGAAAAATTGTCTTCCATGAAACTGGTCCCTGGTGCCAAAAAGGTTGGGGACCACTGCTTTAGAGCTTTCAAACATCTCTCATCATTATTAAAAATACACCCTTATGCACCCCCAAATATTAACAATATTCTTAATCTGTCCTCCTCATCCTGATTTATTTAAAGCTCCCATCATCTCTTGGACTTTTTCAATACTTGCTAACTTAACTCCCAGCCTTCTTGTCTTATCCCCCCACACCATTCCAACCACATCACCACCAGATTTACTTCTCTAACATGCATTTAAATCATAGTATTCCCATAATTAAAAAGCTTGAATGGCCCTCTCTGGAATAAAGCCTTTCATAATTGGGTTTTTGTTGATTTCTTGTTTTCATCTTCTCATACTCCCAACTTACCTCTTCCTTAAAGCTATATAAAATCATTTGTATCTTTTTGGATTTGCCTACTCTTTTCTTGGTTCTATGAGTTTGAGGCTGCTGCTTCTTTTACCTGAAATGCTCTCCTATTCCTGGAATACCTGAATAACTCATTATTCAAAACTAGGCATCATTTCCTTTGTGATGGTTTCCAACCTCCTCCAGTAAACCAGACCCTGCATATTTGTCTCCTTACAATACGTTAAATTATATATACACACACACACTCGGAGTGCAAGTAAAACATGTGGACAGGGTATACATGAATGTACCATCTCTACAACAATGCTATCTCCGGGTAAAGAAAAAAAAATTACTGTATTTATAATTATTAATATTACTGTGTTTGTAATGATTTATTTCTTAAAAAATAATCTGAAACCCATATGGCAAAATGTTCAGATTCAATAAACTTGAGTAATAGGTATATAAGTGTTGGTTCTAGTTTTCTCTGTACTTTTTTTTATATGAATAAAATATTTCTTGATTTAAAATAAATTAAAAAAATATAGAGCTTATAATTAAATCATGGAATAAATAACCAAATGAGTTTGTAGAATCTTTTCTTTGGGAGACTACAGAATCTCTAATTAGGAAAGAAAATCTTTAAGGTTAAAAGTTACTGTTTCCACCACTCACTCTGTATTTGTGTTCCAGACCATGCTTAAGCATCTCCATTTACAGGAAACCCACTATCTTTCAAGAAGCCTATCTGGAATTTGTGCTCTGTCTTACTTGTATTTCTTGGAGGGCATTGATGTAGCTGTGGGTTATCTCTTTCCAACATTTCTTTCTCAATATGATTTTATTGATATCTCTTCATCCTCCTGTCTTTTTCAGGATACAATCCAGAGTCTCTCTTAGTGTGTGGAGCCCTAAAGTGACCACCATCTGCGTAGAGAGGAGCAGACGCATTGCCTCACCCATTTTAGACACTGTACTTGTCTGACATAATCTCAGGTTTACATCGACACTTTTGAAAGCATAATCATACAAATGGCTTATTTGAAGGCTGCTGCTGTCAAGTCTGGTTTCTTTCATTCTGTGTCTGTACAATTGAATCACTAGCCCTTCACATAGTGGCTAACATGAGAGGCTGGAAAAGAATGATAATTGAATTGAAACATTTTGTTGAATTATGATGACTCATTAATTAATTCCTTTTGGATACTGATATCCCATTGGCTATGAGTCTGTGCAATTGTAATACCATTCAGGCTGCTTTTTCTCCATCTTGCCCTCAAGGATGTCATGAGAGAACTTGTCAAAAGGTTTTCTGAAATCTAGATATACTATTTCTACTCTATTTCTCTGATCTCCCAGTATAGTAACTCTGTCAGTAGGAAATGAGGTTAGTTTGACAGGACTATTCTTAGTGAGCTCATGCTGAGTTTATCACTTTCTTTTCTAAGTACTCATAAGCCATTGTTTTAAAAAAAATTCTTCTAGAATCTTGTCCCCAGTCGATGTCAAGCCCAGTGCTCTGGAGTTCACAAATATACATTCTTTTTTTATAAATCCAAATGACACTTGCCTGTATTCAAATTTACAGGAACCCTTTTCCACTGTGGGATTCATTAACTTTAATTCAGCCATATCCACAAGTTTTCTGAGTGCATTGAGACTCCACTCCTCAGCCAAGAGACTAGGATTCCTCTGGAGTAGTACCTTTTAATCTCCTCACCTCTTTAAGAATACATCTATCATTTATTTGAGAAAGGAATAGGGAGTTGATTAGCCCAAACTGTAGCTGACGTCCTGTTTGGCATGATGATCAATACTAAAGTGAATCAAGTCAGGTGAACAAAGTGTTATCAAGGGTTGGAAGCATGTGCAGAGATCTATTTTCTAGATGCTTAGAAAATACAGTAAAAATAAAGATAAATCCCCACACTTATAAATCTGATAGTCAGGTGGGGGAAATAAGACTTCTAAAGTCCTAGTCCACATAGTTCAATTTGTGAGCAATGTTGAGGTTCAAAGACTCAATCCTTGCCATCAATAGGAATTTAAAAATAACTCACATTTTCTATTTATATTCCCTGGATCCTATCAAGTGCACCCAGAGACTCTAGAAATACTCCTTAAAATCCCTTTCCTTCCACTCCTCTAACATTACAACTGATCCCACACCCATCTCTACAATGCCCCTAAAAGCTCCAGCCTTCCAGAAGTGCCTATGCTTCTCTTGTATGCCTTCTCATCTCGCCTCTTTTCTTTCCAATTGTACATCTCAAAGCCTCAGAACTGGTTTGCAACATGTTTCCTTTCGGAAGAAGAGGGCAGGAAGAGATTGAAGGAGGCCAAGCCAAAGTCTTCATTCGTGGCATAGAGGGAATGTTGAGAACACCCATAGGTTAATAAGTTTTATTCTGCCATAATAACACACAAGAAATAATAAAAACATGGCATCAGATAATATGAATAAAGAGTAGACTGTGTGGTGGGCACTAATTTGTAGAGAAATGAAAAAAATCAACATAGACTCAAGAAGTCAAAGCCTTTTGCATGGAGGTAAAATTTAATCAGGACTTTGAACTGGCAGAGAAGGTAGAAAGTGTGTTGAAAATCTTTTAAGGGTTGCAATATAGCCATGGTATCTACTGGTTGCTTCCATGGCTAGAGATTGCTGGCCATTTCTAAACCTAGGTATAGGCTTAGATAAACCTTAATGTCTGGTAAAGTCAGTATTTGAGTTGAAGTACTGCTTTGCCAGTAGGAGATGGAAGGGGTAATGGGCTGCTGCTAATCTAAGCATTTGTGTGACCAGGATTGATGGGAGGGGATAAGGTGGGACTGCAAAGTAGGACAACAGAGACAGCAGCTGATAAAAAACAAACAGTCCTTGGTTTTGGGATGTCTTTCCTACATGCTTTCTCCTATGTTAAGGAGGTTCTCATTTATTGAACATCTACTTTGTGCCATGAATGCTGCTAGGTACTTCAGGTAGCTTCTCTCCATCATTCCTCTACAATTCTGTAAAATAGGTAATACAATCCTCATTCTACTGTTGAGGAGACTGAGCTCAGAAAGGTGAAGTCATTTGCTCAAGGGTTTCACCACTGCTCAGTGGCAGAACCAGGATTCCAACTCAGCTAAATGTGATTTCAAAGCTATCCCCTTTCTATTGCATGATGCTGTCTAGACTAAAATTAATCAGGACTCAAAGGGGCTTCTATTTTTGTCTTTATAAAATGTCTTATAATCAAAAGACAAAGCAGAATTTAATGCCATCTTTCAAATAGATTGCTATATTCTGCTAGTTTTATTAAATATACTTTCACTTTTTATGTAATAACATGAGTGCAGTATAATTGTTTCAATGAAATAATGTCACTGTATTACCATGCACAGATGAAATCTATTTTCACATAGGCATTCTATTTGGGAGTTAATAGTATCAGGAAAGTGAAATCTGCAAAGATAATGCCTCACTACCTGATTATTTCCTGCATCAGAACAATGCTTGGTGAAAGCCTGGCGCTTGGCTGAACTGAGATTTCTAGTTATTAAGGCAACAGGTGCTACAAAATGAGGTCTGTGAACTAAAGGCCAATTTTCGTGCAGAGGATAAAATGTGAAGCAATAGATAGCTCAGGAGAGGACATGGTATATGGGGATATAGTGTCCCTGCAAGCGACAGACACATATTGCTGAGCAAGGGCTCTTCCAAAATGCCCTGGCTGTTAATCCAATCAGAACACTGAACTCTAAATTAAAGCAGGAAAAGAACAGCAGAAAGACAAAGCACCCATAACCTAGAGCAGAAAGGTCCTGAGAGAGAACACTGTAGGAGCAGCAAGCTTCTTTTTCTCCTAGTTTCTACTTGCTCTCATTTCTTTACAGGGATTTGGAGTGGCTAGTTAGAACAACTTGGGTTAAAAATGCAGATGTGTGAATGGGGATCAGATTTTGTGAGGGCAACTGACTGGAGACAGCTAGTGATGCTAGGATATTCCTGTGTAGACATAAAAGCTCTGTATGTGTGTTGGGGGAGAGAGAGAGAGAGAGAGAGAGAGAATTTACAACATTTCCTCGCAGTCTGCTTTATTCAAAGTCTACACATCTAAAAAGTACCCTCACAGTAACATCTAGACTCGTATATTGATGGGTTCAAACTCAAGCAGTTCTACGTATAATTGATTGTTTCATTTTTACTTACACTGCATCCTTTTCCTATAATAGCCACATGTTTTCCTTTGGTTAGTGAGATGCCCCATGGTTCCTCTTCATGTATTATCTCCTCGTTGTAGCGAGTGAATAAGGAGTGTCCCTGGTGATCTTTATCAGATGGGCTTAACAGCATAGTCTCCGTATTTAGTTACTGGATGAATGGACATAGGAATCAGGAACTGTGTTAACTGAGAAACCTTGAGCAATAGAACAGATGTTTGGAGATATGGGCTCTGTGTCAAGTCTGTGCTGGTATAGGTGCTTCCTAATGGTGTGACCTTAGACAAGTCTTCTGTGATCTCTGAGCTCTCAGTTTTCTCCTTTGTGAAATGTGGTCAATCATAACACCATTTTCATAAGGAAGTTTATAGGACTAAATTAAAGAGAATGTGAATGTTAATTATCTGCGTCAATGTGACTAGGCTATGGCATCTAGTGGTTTGGTTAAACGCCAGACTAGATGTTGCTGTGAAGGTATTTTTTTTAGATGTGTAGACTTTGAGTAAAGCAGATCTCCATAATGTGGGTGGACCTCATCCAGTCAGGCAAAGGCCTTAAGTGCAAAGACTGAGGTTTCCTTAAGAAAAAGCAATTTTGTTTCAAGACTGCAACGTAGAAAACCTGCCTGAATTTCCAGCTGAAGATTCTGGACTTCAGAATGCAACATTAACCTTGAGCAAGAGCGAGACCCTACTTCTACAAAAAATAGAAAAATTAGCTGGGTATGGTGGTACTCAGGAGACTGAGGCAGAAGGATCGCTTGAGCTCAGAAATTTGAGGTTGCTGTAAACTATGATCATGTCACTGCACTCTAGACTGGGTGACAGAGAGGGACAATTTCTTAAATAAATACAAGAATGCAACATTAACTCTTACCTGAATTTTTAGCCTGTCTGCTCTATAGACTTTAGACTCACCAATTACTTAGGAGACAATATTATATATGTGAACATATAAAAGGAGAGAGAGAGAAAGAGAGAGAGAGAGAGAGATCCTATACATACACATATCCTACTGATTCTGTTTCTCTGGAGAACATTGCGTAACACAGGAAATAAAGCACTTGGCACACTTCTTCCTTGGCACACAAGCCTCCATTATATGAGAAGCTATTATTATTAAACTTCCTGGATCCTAGATTCCTCATTTATACAATGAGGGGGTTGAGTCAGCAATCTCTGGGGTATTATCCAACTCTAACATTCTAAATACTCAAAAAACTTAATATAGAGTCCTGCATCATAAAAATTATCCTTATGGAGAGAGAAAACAAAATAAAGTGCCTAAACCATTTTCTATTGATTTTTCAGACTTAATTGCAGAACTATTTATGCATTACTGCTAGTTTTACATTTCAAAGTGTGCTTAGAAGAATGTCCAATGTGTTCTTCATAAGTTAAATATGAAGAAAAATTTTGTGATGTTCTCCAGAGTTTTTCACATTCAAAGAACACTGTGCTCTTAAGCTTGTTATATCATAGGCTGGGAATTGTTGGTCCAGTGGAAAAATTCAGATAACAGATTGGGAAGGAAGTTTCATTCTTTGGGAACCAGTGCTGTGTGATAGATTTCACAGGGGAAAGGTGTAATGGGAGCTGGGAATTATTAAGGTAAAAGCAGGGTTTCAATTTCTGAGTTTGTTTTGTTTACTTATTTTTCTTTAGATGATAATAAAACTTTTGGAAATAATGCAAATATTCATTTATGAATCTTATCTATGTCAGCATACTCCCCTCCCCCACTGAGGACCTACTCTCTTATATTCTCCTTTGTCAGAATTTGTTACCTCCTGAAATGTTTGTCATTTTGTTTTTTGTTTGTTATTCCCATTAGAATATAGGTTCATGAAAGCAGATACTTTGTCTTTTATATTCAGTACTGTATCCTGAGAGTCTATAACTGTATTGAGGATACAGTAGATACTCAGTAAATATTTGTTGAATATGCAAAAATAGCTGGAAACAAATTTCCTATTTTCCACCACTCTGACAATAAATATTGTCATGCACTGAGAATAACCTCCATAGTTGCATTATTTATTCTTTTTAAACATTTATTTTATTGATACATAATCAATGTATCAATTTCAGGGTGATAATTCAATAAATTCATAGAATTTGTGAAGATCAAATCAGTGTAATTGGTATATATATCACTTTAAATATTTGTCTTTTCTTTATGCTATAAACATTTTGAAATATAAAATAGATATTGTAAAATATAGTCACCCTGCTGGTCTATAAAACACTAGGGCTTATTTCTTCTATCAAACTCTATATTTGTACACATTAATCAACCTCTTTTTATCCACCACCTCCCCTTTTCTATAATTCCCAGCCTCAGACATCTATCATTCTACTCTCTACCTTCATGAGATAAACTTTTTTAGCTCCCACATATGAGTGAGACCATGTGGTATTTGTTATTCAGTGCCCAGCTTATTTCCCTTTACGTAATGTCCTCCAGTTCCATCCATGTTGCTGCAAGTGACAGAATTTTATTTTTTTTTATGGCTGAATGATATTCCATTGTGTCCATATACCACATTTTCTCTAACCATTAATCCAACAGTGGACACTTAGGTTGTTTCCATGTCTTGGCTACTGTGAATATGCTGCAATGAACATAGGAGTGCAGATATCCTTTTGATATACTGATTTTAGTTCCTTTGGATATATACTCAGAAGTGGGATTGCTGAATAATGTGGGAGTTCTATTTCTAGTGTTTTGAGGAACCTCTATACTGTTTTCCATAGTGGCTGTACTAATACATTCCCATCAGTAGAGTACTAATGTCCCCCTTTCTCCATATCCTTGCCAGCATTTGTTATTTTTTGTCTTTTTTTTTATAATAACCATTTTAACTAGGGTGAGATGATACTACACTGTGATTTCGATTTGCATTTCCCAGATGATTAGTGATGTTGAGCATTTTTCATATAATTGTTGGCCATTTGTATGTGTTCTTTTTTAAAATGTCTATTCAAATCATTCACCAACTTATACATTTAATTATTATTATTATTATGGCTATTGAGTTGTTTGAGTTCCTTATATATTCTGGTTATTGATTAATAACTTTGTTAAATGAATAGTTTGCACATGCTTTCTCCCACTCTATGGGTTGTCTTTTCATTCTGTTGATTGTTTTCTTTGCTGTGCAGAAGCTTTTTGGATTGATGTGGTCCCATTTATCTATTTCTGTTTCTGTTGCCTACACTTTTGAAGCTTTACCCAAAAAATCTTTGCCTAGACCAATGTCCTGAAGCATTTCCACAATGTTGTCTTCTAGTAGTTTCACAGTTTCAGGTCTTAGATTTAAGTCCTTAGTCCATTTTTATTTGATTTTTGTATATGGTGAGAGATAGGGGTCATAGTTTCATTCCTTTGCTATGCATGTCCAGTTTTCCCAGAATATTTTATTGAAGAGACTATCCTTTCCCTGATGCATGTTCTTGGCACCTATGTCAAAAATGAGTTGGCTGTATATGCGTGGATTTATTTCTCAGTTCTCCATTCTGTGTCATTGGTCTATGTATCTGTTTTAATGCCAGTACCATGCTGTTTTGGTTACTATAGTTTTGGAGTATATTTTGAAGTCCAGTAGCATGAGGTCTCTCATCTTTGTTTGTTTGTTTATTTATTTATTGCTCAGAATTGCTTTGGCTATTCAAGGTCTTTTGTGGTTCCATATAAATTTTAGGATCATTTTTTCTTTTTCTGTGAAGAGTGTCATTGGTATTTTTGCTAGAGATTGCATTGAATCTGTTGATCATTTTGGGTAGTATGGACCTTTTCTTTCTTTTTTTAAATTTCAGTAGATTTAGGAGATACAAGTGTTTTTTTGTTATATGGATGAATTGTATTATATAATGCTGAAGTCAGGACTTTTAGTGACATTTTAACAATATTAATTCTTTTAATCAATGAGTATGATATATATTTCCATTTTGTGTGTCCTCTTTAATTTTTTCATCAGTGTTTATTATAGTTTTTCTTGTATAGATCTTTCACTTACTTGGTTAAATTTATTCCTACATATTTTATTTTTCTGCAGTTACTATAAGTGGGATTGCTTTCTTGATTTCTTTTTCAGATTGTTCAATGTTGGTGTATATAAATGCTACTGATTTTTGTAGGTTGATTTTTTTATCCTGAACTTTACTGAATTTGTTTACCAGTTGTAACAATTTTTTTGTGGAATCTGTAGGTTTTTCTAAATATAGAGTCATGTTATCTGAGAAGAAGAGTAATTCTACTTCTTCCTTTCCAATTTAGATGCCCTTTATTTCTTCCTCTTGCCTAATTGCTCTGGCTAGGACTTCCAGTACTATATTGAATAAAAGTGGTAAAAGTGGGCATCCTTGTCTTGCTCCAGATCTTAGAGAAAAGGCTTTAAAATTTTCCCCATTCAGTATGATGTTACTTGTGGGTTTGTCATATACAGCCTTTATTGTTTTGAGATATATTTTTTCTGAGCTTAGTTTTTTGGGAGTTTTTATCATAAAGGGATGTTGAATTTTATTGAATTCTTTTCTGTATCTATTCAAATGATGACATGGTTTTTGTTATTGATTCTTTTAATGTGGTGTATCACATTTATTGATGTAGTGGGATAGATCTCACTAGATCATGATGAGTGATCTTTTTAATGTGTTGTTGAATTTGGTTTGCTGGTATTTTGTTGATGCTTTTTGCATCTATGTTTATCAAGGATATTGGCTTATAGTTGTCTTTTTTTGTTGTGCCTTTGTCTGATTTTGGTATCAGGGTAATGCTGGCCTTATAGAGTGAGTTTGGAAGTATTCCCTCCTCTTCAATTTTCTGGAGCAGTTTGAGTAGAATTGGTATTAGTTCTGTCATTTCATAATTATTTTAATTTATTTTTCCTCAATTGTATGAGATGAAGGAATTTACAAACATATTTATTGAGCATTTTTGTTTTCTTTTCTGTGATATATTTTTTCAAGTTCTTTTTTTGCTTAAAATTTTAATTTGTTTGTTTAAGGAATTTTTTATATATTCTGAATACTAGTCCCTTGTTGGTTAGATGTGCTGCAAATGCCTTCTCCCTTTTATGGCTTATTGGCTTTTTTAAAAAACTTTTTTTTTTTAATGATGTCTTTTGGGGAAGCAGATGTTCTTAATTTAAGATAGTCAAAGTTATTAATTTTTCCTTTTTGATTTGCATTTTTAAATCCTTGCTTCAGACATTTTTTTCCTAACACCACAGTCTTAAAAATATTCGCTGGCATTTTCTTCTAAAAATTTAGCTGTCTTGCCTTTCATATTTAAATCCATTTGATGTTGATTTTTGAGCACATGATGAGATCGAGATACAATTTTTAAAAATATGGATCTCCAGTTGTCACAGACCCTCTGGAAAGTTCATTACTACCCTGCTGATCTACATTGCCCACTAACAAAAATCAAGTTAGTCAATATGTGTGGATCTGTTTCTGGACTATTCTTTTCCATTGATCAGTTTGTCTAAACATGTTTCAGTCCCAAACCGTCTTTATTCTATGATTAGTTTTGATATCTGCTAGATCTTTTTCAGTTTTTCTTTGCTTTTTCATATAAGTTTTGGCATTAAATTTTCAGCATCCACCAAAAAGTGGCATTTTTATTAGAATTACTTTAGATCCATACATAAATTCTAGCAGAATTAACATTTTTATAACAATTTTTTTTTATTTCAGCATATTATGGGGGTACAAAAGTTTAGGTTACATCTATTGCCCTTGCCCTCCCCCCCCCCCAGTCAGAGCTTCAAGCGTGTCCATCCCTCAGAAGGTGCGCATGGCACTCATTATGAATGTATACACCCATTCCGTCCCCCCCGCCCCATCTGCCCAACACCGGGTTAATGTTATTCCTATATATGCTCTTAGGTGTTGATCAGGGCATCTACTCAAAAGAACAAAAGACATTGATTTTTTAAATCAATGAAAATAATATACCTCTCTATTTTAGGTTTTCTTTAATGTGTTTCAATACAGTTTTATAATATTCTCTAGGCAGATCTTATATTCGTTGTTAGAGTTATTCAAAAAATATTTTATATATATTTATTATCTGATTGAAATGGTATCTTTTTAAACACTACATTTTGAAACTTCTTACAGGTGAAATAAATGTAATTGCTTTTTGTACATTGATTCTGAATTCAGCAAACTTGCTATGCTCATTTACCTTTGTACTTTCAATATGAAAAATAGCAATCTGCTGCCTTCTTTTCAACTCATATCTTTATTTGCTGTAATGCACCCTCTAGGACATTGGGTACAATGATGAATAGCAATCAATCTTCCTGATAGTAAAAAAGAAAAAAAAAAAACTTTCAAGGTTCTACCATTTGGGATGATGTTTACTGTAGGTTTTTTGTAGATAATTTAATTGTAAGTGGATATTGAATTACACAGAGTGCAATGTATGTATCTATTGAGATAGTGATTTATCACCTTTAAACATTTAAAATGGTGAATTACATTAGTTGATCTTTCTAATGTTAACATAACATTAGTATCGCTGATATAAACTCAACTTGGTTAAAATGCATTATCTTATTTAGGCACTGATGGATTTGGTTTATTGACATTTTATTAGGATTTTTTATTAAGGTGTGTGAATGACATTTATCTATAATTTTGTTGTCTTCTATGGTTCTTGTCAGATTTTACTATCAAAATTATGTTGGATTCATAAAATGAGTTAGAGAATGTTCTTTATTTTACCTACTTAGATTTAAAAGAAAAATAATTGGAATTTCTTGATTGTTTTGTATAAGCCATGGGCAAATTTGTCTGATGTTGATGTTTTCTTTATAGTAAGATTTTAAAGTATGGTTTCAATTACTTTCAATGGGTATAGGGTTACTCAGGTTTTTTCTTTTTATTTCTTCTTCAATCAGTTTTGATATAGTATATTTTCTTGAAGTTTGTCTATCTCATCAAAGTTTTCATATTTATTGATATCATGTTGCTTCTATTATCCTTTTATTATCTTTTTAATCTTGTAGCATCTATAGTTTTGTATTTATTTGCTCATAATATAGCTTATTTGTACAATCTATCTCGTCTCTTGTTCAGAAGTTGGTCTATTGTACTGATCTTTTCAGCTAATGTCTTTTCAATTTGGTGTTTTCTATTTTGTTTCTGCCCTTATCTGTATTATTTCCTATTTTCTATTTTCTTTGCTTTTTTTCTGATTTCCTTCCCTAATTTCTTATGTTTGACACTTAAGCTATTTTTAGGTTTCCTTCTCTTTTTCTGGTGTAAGTATTTATATGTATTTCTTTCTCCCTTAATACCCCATAATTGCATCCCACAAGTTTTAAAACATAGTATTTTCATTATCATTTGGTGATAAATATTATCTGATTTCCACAATAATTTCTTCTTTGACCAATGAGTTATTAAGAAATCCTTTTTTAATTTTGAAAGGTGTAGGTTTTTCCAGTTTTACATATATGTATTTATTGATGCTTAACAGGTGTACATATTTTTGGAGTATATGTGATAATTTAATATATCCATATGATTTGTTAAGATCAAATCAGTGTGCTTAGGATATTCATCACATTAAATATTTATCTCTTCTTTATACTAGAAACATTTGAATTATTCTCTTCTAGCTATTTGAAATATACAATGGATTATTGTAAACTATAGTCACCTTACTGATCTATCTAACAGTAGGTCTTATTTCTTCTGTCAAACCCATTAATGTGCCCATTATTTGTGCCCATTAATTTTTTAAATTAATTTCTAACTTAAATGGTGACCAGGGAATGTAATCTGCTTGATTTTAGCATTTAAAATTTATTAAGACTTACTGGCCAGGTATGTGGTCATTTCCTAGCAAATATTTTGTATATGCTTGAAAAGAATGTGTATTTTGAAGTTTTTAGGTGCAGTGTTCTATATATATATCCAGTGATGAAACTTGTTAATTCTGTTTTTCAAAACTGCTACATTCTTATTGATTTTTGTCTGCTTAGCAAAATTACTCAGGTATTAATAGTTGCATTAATTAAAATTTCTTACTGCAATGGAAGATTTATGTATTTCTTTTTTAATTCTTGTCAATTTTTGTTTAATATATGTTAAGATGGTATCATTGATGTATACAAGTGTAGAATTGTTATCATCCTGGTCACTTGAAACTTTTATTATATGTTGCTACATTTTTTATCTGTAGCAATGCTTTTGTTTAATGTCTAATTTGTTTGATATTAATATAAGTGTGCCAGCTATCTTTTGGTTTAGTTTTACATCTTTTTAGATTCAATCTTTTTGAGACATATTCTTTAGTTACATGTTTCATCAGCAGCATAGAGCCATATTAAACAATCTAACAATCTTGCTAACTAGAATGTTGTTTCCATTTACATTTATTGTAATTACTGATGTGCTTGAACATTTTTTCTAGCAATTTATTTTGTGATTTCTGTTTGTCTTGCCTTATTTACGTCTCATTTCTCATCCTTTTTGACTTATTCAGGACTGATTTTTTTGTTCCTTATTCTTTTTCTACTCTCTATTCTATTGGTGTAGAGGTTATTCCCTATATTTCTTTCCATTTAGGGCTTGTTTGTAAATATTATGATGCATACTTCTCAAAGGCCAAAGTAACTCAGTATTTTCACCCTTCTCCCTCCAAAACGCAAGAACCATTTCACATGTTAACTTCCATCACCTTCCTCCCTAATCATCTCCTTGTGACTTCTGCACTATTGCTGCTGTGTATATTGGTGCCATTTCTTTTTTTTCTCTAACCACGTGAGACATTGTTTTTGCTTTATACAGTCAATGTCTGTTTAGATTTTCCCATGTGTTTATTATTGTCTTTGTTCATCATTCCTTCTTGAGTCTTAATGTTTTCATCTAGGATAATTTCACTTCTGCCTAAAGTACTCCTCTTGGAATTTTATTGTTATTTCATGTTTCTGTTGATGTTGGATTCCAGCTCTTGCTCCTTTATTGGTAACCTGTTTCTTTCTTTCTTTTTTTTCCAAGATAGATGCAATTCTTTTTTTTTTTTTTTTAATTTCAGCTCATCATGGGGGTACATAAGTTCAAGTTATATACAATGTCCATGTCCTACCCATCCCCCCGAGTCAGAGCCTCAAGCATGTCCATTCACCAGACAGTTCGCCTGGCACTCACCATATAGTCATACCTCCATCCCCTCCCCCTACCCCCCACCTCCCCGAGTCAGCACCCTCAAGCATGACCATTCCCCAGACGGTGCGCAACGCACTCATCATGTAGGCATACACCCAACCCCTCCCCCCACCCCCATCTCAATCTGATATCTAATTGGTACCCTTCCCGATGTGCATTTAGGTGATGATCAGGGAAACCAATTTTCTGGTGAGTACATGTGATGCTTGTTTTTCCATTCTTTGGATACATCACTTAATATAATGAGTTCCAATTCTCTCCAGGAGAACCAAAGAGATGTTGTATCACCGTTATTTCTTATAGCTGAGTAATACTCCATGGTATACATGTTGGTAACCTGTTTCTATTCTTTGTCTGATTATAAGATAATTTTATTGTATTTGGTGTCTTCAGTTAAATCACGATGTCTTTAGGTAGTGATTTTCTCTTCATTTATTCTGCTTAGGATTTGTTTGGCTTCCTGAGCCTGTGGTTTGATGACTCCATCCATTTTTGAAAATCATCAACTGTTTTTTTTTAGCACATTCTCTCTCCTTTCCCTCTGGAACTTGAATTAGACATATATTAACTGTCTCATTCTATCCTCAGTGTCTCTTAACTTCTCTCTCAAATTTTCTACACCTCTTTCTCTCCTATATTCTGAATATAATTTTTTACTTTTTATCTTCCAGCTTACTCTATCTTTAACCATGTCTAAGTTATCTATTAGTTATCGATTTATTGTGTAACCAGTTAGTCCAAAGCTTAAAAGCAGAAAACATCAATTTATTGTCTGTTACAGTTTCTGAGAGTCAGGTGTTCAAGAGTTGCTCAGCTGTGTGGTTTGGGCTCAGGATTTCTCATGAGGTTGCAGCTGAGCTGTAAGTCAGTGATGTTGTCACTCAAGGTGCCAAGAGATCCACTTCCAGGCTCATTCATTTGGCTGTTGGCAAGAGGCTTCTGTTTCTCACTCTCTGGCAGTTTGGCTTCCACCAGAGTGAGTGATGAGAGAGAAAAAGAGAGGAGGAGAAAGAGTGAAACTGAAAGGCAGAGGCAGAGAGAGGGAGAAGGAGCAGAGGGGAGGGAGAGATGGAGAAAGAGAGAGAGAGAGAGAGAACCCAAAACAGAAACCAAGGTATTTTTTAAAACTTAATCTCAGAAGTACATACCATCACTTGTGCAATTTTTTGTTGGTCACACAGACCAACTCTGGTTCATTGGTAGGAGTGGACCACACAACACCGTGAATACCAAGAGGTAGACATTATTAGGGGCCATCCTGGAGGCTGACTACCACAACAGTAAAAACTATCCATTGAATTTTTTATGGAAATGATTCTATTTTTCATTTCTGGAGTTCTGTTGTTTTTTTTTCCCCTCTCAAATCTGCTTATGTTTTGCTCATATTTTTAATCTCTACTTTTGTTTTTAAAATATACTAAACACATTTATTTTATCTTCTGTGTCTAATAACTCTAGTAACTGAAGAATTTGCTGGTCTGAATTTTTTGCCTGTTGTTTCTTTTGGCTGTCACTCTGTGTCTTGATCCCGTGTCTCTCATTTTTGTATGTGACTTTATTTTTCTTAGAACTTCATCTATAGGAATTCTTCAAGAACAAATTTGGGACATGTTCTTCCAGAGAGAATTGCATTTGCTTTTGTCAGTTACCAGGGAGCAGTTTTAGCCCAGGAACAGTTTAAACACAATTTCTGGCTTGAAATTTCTTTTATATCACCCAGGTAACATAAATTTAGGCTACAAACCTGTATGAATATTAGCTTATATTTGTAAATAAGGGGAATTTCCCCCTTGCAATCAGGATCAAACGTGAGATCAACAATCATCCTTCTTTACTGGGTGTTGTCCCAGCTACATGGGAGCCTGAAGCAGGAGGATGGCTTGAGCTTGACAGAGGCTGCAGTGAACTATGTTAGCACCACTGCATTCCAGCCTGGATGACAGAACGAGATCCCATCTTCTAAAAAAAATTATCTTTTCACTCTCTTGAACTAGGTTTATTTCTAGTTTACCTTCTTTACACTGAAGTTGAATGCTTTGGAGATTGCAACTTAATGCACAGCAGTCTTCTATTACACTGCTTACCATGAGCAGGACCATAGGCTTTGTCCTCTGTATCCTTTGATATTGTGAAACTGAAACTCCAGTTTACCTGCAGCAAATGTGCTCAGTACTCTACTTTCCTGCCTGGGTTTCTACTTTTGCCTAGTTTTTGGCCTGTGAGTATAACTTGCTAGCTCATCAATGCATTAAAAACAAAAATAAAAACAAACAGAAAAAGGTATTCTTAAAAACATATTTTATCTAGCATTTATAATTATTTTCAGTTGGAAGAGTTGATCTAGGAACTTCATCCCCCTTGTTGCTGGAAATGAGTTTTCTCCTCCGCATCACTTCCCAAGTTTTGTTGTACTTTACTAAGGTAAATAGCTCAGAATTGGAATATAGTGACAGACTGCATGTTGTCCTTTTACTAGTTTTTGAAGATTATGTTTTAGAACAGCATGCAAAGATCATTCTCTTGCATGTTAGTTTTCACAGTAGATATTTAAAAAAGATATCCAACTTTTCTGGGATTTAACAAGATTTCTACAGCAAAATCTGCTGGCCTTGGAGAAATTTAACTTCTTTATGTTAATAAGTTTATATTCTGAAGTTTTGAAATTTTTAGACTAGCCAATGATCTGAATAGGAATCTAAATTATTGATTTTTGCAAACACAAAAGGATGGGCTAATGATGACAGAGAACCTTTTAAACCTATGATTTCTCGAGTATTCTTGACATTATAATTTCTCTTTCATGGTTTCATCTTTCACATTAAATACCCAATTTTAAATTCCATTGTCTAATTGATTTAATGATTAAGAAAATGTTCCTGTTATTCAGCTTAAATTTTTCTTCCTAATTTATTCCCATTACTCCTGGTTAATTCTTGAATAACTAGGATTGATGAGACACTGAGAACTAATTAATTGATCACTAAAGCATTGTGGTATTATCCAACTCTACCATGAATTCTTTTAGTTTTGGAAGCTGTTTCAACAGTAAACTGCAGTGTAAGGCTGTTTGTGGTTATTTCTTGGTGTTTTTCACAGACAAGTTAATTTTAATATTTTCCCCAAAGATGCCACATGTAGGCATAAATTAATAAAAGGTGCAATTTTTACATAGACTTTTTCACTTGCTCTTCTCTAGTAGAGTTTATCATATTTGTGGAAAAGGCTTTCAAACCTAAGTGACCCTCAGGAAACCCCTTTTCTGGATAGAACTTATGGATACCCTTTGAATATCAAATGACTCTCACTGAACATGCTGCCATTTCTGGATCCAAAGCTTCCTCAGTTGTTTCCTACTCTTCTTATACTTTGCATTACACCACCAAGTACAGCCGTGTATGGTTTCCCTTGGTGAGTTTTTTTAACCCCAATGTGATTAAAGCTCCTTCCATGAGAACCTTATGACATCCTCCATTTTCCAAGGATTGTTAGGAAATTCAACACTAAGCATTTAGTTAAGGGAAAAGCGTGCTCTAAATATCCAGGGTAGTGATAGTAACATTGATTTTTGAAATCAGGGAAGGTTCCTTAAAGGAAGTGAGGTTTGACCTGAATCTAGATGGTTAAATAGGATTTAGGAAAGTGGAGAAGAGAAGGCAGACTTTTTAAACAGAAAGCACTGACTATGCAAATTCATCAAGGCAGGGCTGTTTGGGAACTTGCTGGTGGGGGTGTATAAGGTGTGTAGGTGAGGCAGGCAGGGTCAAGTTCCAGAGTACCTGGTGTGCTATACTTAGAATTTAGTTTTGGTCTTGAATGAAATGAGGAGTTGGTAATGGGGGGCTCCATAAGTTTTGTTGTTGGTGATGTCAATGAGATTTTATATAAAGAGATTTTAAACTCATCTAAAAGGATTGGTTTGAGTGGAAGAAAAATAAATGGACCTTTTATTTACCACACATATTGTTTGCAGACTGTTGCAAAATTCCACATCAAAAATTCTGTCTTGCATCCCCTCTGTTCAGATATTTTTTAAGGTACGATTTATGAGAGACACTGTCATGGGAATTTTTATTTTCTCCCTGGTTAAAAATGCAGTATGACTTGCAAAAAACAAAACAAAACAATGCGGATTTGACAGCTCTTTCAATTGTTAGATACTTAGCTGACCTGGAGGGGCTATTAGATATTGCTTTTCACATCTATATGACAGACAGGTGAGGCACGTCATCTGCTATAAGGAAAAGGACGAGATGAAAAGAGTAGGCTTTAGTTTTGGAATTTGAATGTTAATTATTAGTGGTAGGATGGAAATGGAATATGTTTTTATTAATTTATCAATTTCTTTTTTTCATTTTACTTATTAACCTTTAGAAAAATGCCTTTTAAAAATATTATATGGTACTGAGTGTCTTTTTAGTAACCTTCTAGAATTTTAAGCACTCTATCATCATTCTGATGAGATATGGGAAATGTTGCCTTGTAAGTGCCTTATCTTGGTATTGTATTAAAACATGACTGTGGTGTTTATAAAATTACCTCGGAGTAGTGCCCAAAGGATTCTTCTGGTTTTCTTCTTTCCCTGCTAATGAGCAGCATGTGGCAAGAAAGTAGGGTCAAGGTTATTCAATAATGTTTGTGCATGGTTTTGTTGGCCAAGGTGGGATTTACCTTGATACACTCAGAATTTATTGGTTGGTAACTATATTAATGAAAGAAAAATAATTTTTTCCCTTCTGGGAGCTCTGTTAGAATTACTGTGAGTTCTTTTATGTACCGTTAATTTACTTTTAGATTAGAGGGTCACAAATGTTTCACACATTTTTTCCTTTCATCTCTTCCTGACTGCTTACTCCAGTATGTTGGGGAGGAAGGAAAAATGTGTTCAAGGAGAGAGAAGGTTGAAGGTGAGAGATAGGGAAGATACAAGAAAGGAGAGAGGAGAGTGGGAAATAAAAAACAAAAAGAGAGGAGGAAAAGAAAAATGAGAAAAAAGATTCTCTTTCCTATCTTTCAGCATTTCAATTTACTAGACACATATTCATGGAGCAATGCCTCAGGAGTATAGAGGAAGGAAGACTGACTTACTGGTTATTAAGCAAGAAAATTCAAACTAACTCATAGCCTCTGAAACAGTTTGAGACAGCAAGTGTAAAGAAAAGTAATAGGACTAAAATACATTGGACATGTGGCTATAACTTTCATTTGAATGAAAGTAAAATATATTCATAGTTTATGTCCTTTTTGATTAACATCTTGAGATGTATATGTGTACACACATAGGCATATTTTATTTACAACTTTATTTCTGCAGTCATCTGGCATCTAAACCACCTTTGAAATATTGCCAAGGGTCAAAGAAACAATTCTAAAGTTGGTAATAATAGAAATTAAAAGGTAAAAGAAATGGAAAAAGACAGTTTTCCACAGTGATATCAAATTTTATTTTAATTTTGCAGCCTGAAGTTTAACACAAAAGATAAATCTTTCCCGACAGCATAGACTAAGGAATATATCATATCAACTTGCAAGTTATTAACTGAGTTTTTTCCGAGACAGATATCACCACAGTAACTGCTCCAAATGCATTTACTTTATTTTAAAGGTTGTTCTTTCCATTATTAATTCCATACCAAATCATAGAGCCATTTATGATGAAATGTGCTACTCTAAAACTCCTGTAAATGCATCTGCAATGGTTGCTGATATGTTTCAACTCATCCTAAAATATACTGTAAATTTTTGGAGGATGTTTTTATCTTACTGTATATTCTCTGCAGACTGTTAGAGTCCAATTTATTAACTCTCTGGATGGTGAAAGCTATGCTTGAATAAAGTGACACCAATATTTGTTAGATTTGGCTCAAATTATGTGTTTTATGAGATAACAGCACAATTCCAGACTTAGAATGTCTTACATCAATAACAGTTCTGGTGGGGGTAGTGTAGACAGGTTTAATGAGCTTCAGAAGGGATTTCTTTGCTCATTAAAATCAGAAAATATATCTCCTACCGTATTTGCAGTGTTCCTACAGAAACTGGTAAATTTTACTTAAAGAAAAAGGCTTTAATCAATCCCATAAGTGGTTTTAAAACTTATCCATCTGTAAAGGCATAGGGAGAAGTCGTGTAGGAAACCTCAACTGGCATTCTGGAGGCCTGAGTTTAAGTGCTAGTTTTGATGTCCCTTACTAGCTGGAAATCTTGAGGCTAGTCAATTAACCTCTCTGAGAATTAGTTGCCTCAGGTGTCAAACAAGGAAGCTGAATGTGCTGTCTTTGCTTCAGGGTTTTTGGTCTAGACTTGTCTTTCTAGACCAGATGGAGTTTTATAAGACTCTCAGAGCAACAAGAGGGTGAGTAGAATTGTTATTTAGCAAGACTCATCATGTGCCTCTGTAATGCCTACACCATTTAAGTCAAACAAAGAAGCAGATGGGGTTTATATAGACTCCAGATTTAGATTCCAGAGCCATGGAATACAAGAGGACTGATTTTAGGGTTCTTCTAGAGATTATCTAGATTAGATTTGAATCCATGCTTCTCACTTTGCAGGACAAAGAAGCTGAGTCCCAGAAAGACTGAGAGGCTTGGAAATCTCACACACCATATATATATGTTGACAAAGCTTGAGATCCAGGCTTCTTATCCCCTTTACCGGATATCATTTGGCAACACAGTTTCCCTTTTCTGCTGCCTTTCAAAACTTGCCCTAGGGAAAGGACATCATAACTTCAAATTCGGGGCAGTTATAAATGACTAACGAGTCTTCAATTATTTTTCTCTGGGACATAATAATGAAATTTGATTATTGACAGCAATAAACAGAGAGAGGTCTGGTATTTGGAGGGCACATGACGCTTTTTCAATCTCTCGAATTGGCCCCCATCCTCTTTTAGTTCCCTCATCAATATTTTTTTCCCTCTTCTAGACATTCAAGTAAAAACAGGTCTGATCTCTAGTCTAGCATTAGTGAAAACTTTGCATTCCTTGGCCTTCCTGTTTTCAGGGGAAGGGGGTTAGTTTTTCATTGATTTAACGAATGTTTATTGAGAATCTATTATCTCTAAGTACTAACTGGGTTATACAGCTACAGCAATGAGCAAGACTCGGTTCTTAACCTAGTAAGTTTGTATTCCAGTGACAGATATCATCCCTCTTGGGCTAGCCAAGGAGGAATCAGCTATAAATGTCTGGAAGTTCCTGGGTGGGCTTTTGCCATCTCATTTTCCCCATGTACTTTTTTCAGAAGTAGAAATTCCTTCAGAAGGGGTAAAAACGTCTGCAAATAATGATATGACTTTTTCATTGTCTTTTTTCTTCATGTGCATTCTAGGTGTCAGAAAATTTTCCTGAAAGAAATGACTTGACATTAATTTATCCTTCTTGATTCTTTTCTTTTTGCAATTTACATTAGATCCAAACAGGTGCACAAAAGTGGGTCTCTTAGGAATCTCAAGATTCAAAAGGGATATATAAATACCCCATTTGCAAGGGAAAGCACAAACCAGACTGTATCTAGAATATTTTCAAAACCAGCAACCCACAATCTTTGTTACTGCAATATTTTGGTTCTGCTTTAAGCAATTTCTTCCACCTTGTATAATTATGGCACTGAATAAATGTTCAACATTAAAACAGTTACTGCATTTCAGCTCCAGGGTGGCTGTGTTTCAGAACTGAGAGAAGCATGTGCCTCCTGGATGAAAGGTGTGGTATAAATGCAACTTATTACCATTTTAGGCAGAATTCCCAGGCTGGCATTTAGCAATTACAAAAGCCAAGCTAAACAAGTCCAGGAGATCAACATTCCCTTTTCTTCCAACCCAAGATGCTCAGTTATTATGGACAAATCACTAGAAGGCTCCACTGTCCTTCAGTGACTCTTTGGAGCCTCTAAAGCAGCACAGGCAGGAAGCGAAAAAATTATTTTTTTTTCATTTCTGTTAATCAATGGAGAGTTTAAATGAAGAGGTACAAATGACTCTTTCAAGAGTTTGTCAAAGCAAAATTCGCAGTAGAAAAGATTTACTGATTTTTTCCTCTCAATAGAATAATCTCTCTTGATATTTCCAGGCCTTTATCTTCTCTTCAAAGAGTACTCTGTCCTAAGCTTAGGTTTGTAAGGAGCATGGTTGAGGTAAAGATTATCTTCATAGGAAAATGTAGATTTCAAAAGATAGATTTGTGTGAGAGCATGGTTGAGCAAAATAGATATTTCCATAACTCAAAGAAAAGAAACTCAACATTTTTGAAACCTTGTATACTTGTGATTCCTGAGTGAGTGATAAATGAAAAATACTTTCCTCAGAGATGTATATTCTTTTTTTGTTTGGATTCAGAACTTTACTATGAGAGTAGGATTTTCTCCCAGACATTGTTACCTTTATTCAGTATTTTTTCTGCCTATGCTCTCCCAAGTTCAAGGTTGTGTACTCTTCAACTAGGGTGTAAGGTATCTGTACTTATCAGTAAATGTGAGATTGCCTTTCCAGGGACTGCCATAATCATCTTTCTAATATTGTCTAGCTAGTGAACCTGGGAACTCTAACCTTAAGGACAAATTATCTACCATTAGTGACTTATGTTTGGATAAATCACACCAATGGATAGATGATGATAATTTTTATCATCAAAACAAGTGCATTAAAGTTGTAAGTATATGAACCTAAATTTAGTTTGAACGCATTTAAAAATGTTTTCTCTGTAATTTTCTTGTGAATAAATAACAACAGAATGGAACTATGCACTACACTAAGGGTAAAAGTATCTTTCAGATGAAGACCTTGTTATCTTTTAAAATATTTTTTTCCTTTTGCTGTTTCTTACCTACCATAAATGTGAACTTTGTTTCAATTTTTCCTCAAATCTTGAGCTCAAGTGCTTCATTTGATGTTTTTCCTGGAGCGCAGCAACCCATTACATGCTGAAGGATATTTTAGAGTATTACATACCCAGAAAAAAGCACACACAAATATTCAATCATAGCTTTTCCTTCAAAGTTAATATTTATGTTTATTTCTCTGAGGCTTAATGACAAATTAGATTGAGCCAAAGCAGGCACTGGGAAGACATTGCATTCATAAAGCAATTGCATGATGCAAGAGTGCATGGATACATGTCACTATGCATTTATCAAAAACCCATGGAACTTTAAGCATAAGGAATGAGCCTTAATATATATAAATTTTGAAAAATCTTTTAGAAGGTTGGAGGATCCTAGGATGGAATGCAGACTATGACAAAAGAATGTAACTGCATTACAATGTATGAATCAACATCTCTAAAGGGATGGTGGGAGGTGCTGACCTAAGTAACTTTGAAAATGAGTAGAATCTGTAAGAATAAGAACAAAGATGATATAGATCTCAGTACTGTACCCTAATTGATAAAGTTATTTCCCACAGAGGTACAATTATGAATTCTGAAACCATTATACATACATACATACTGATATTGAACAACTAAATAAATGATTAACAAATGGTAGGAGTTAGGTTTCACATTTTTGAAGTGAGATGTTACAGATAAACAAGGTAGGAGGCTACAATGATCTGTATCCTAATGGACTAGAGTTGTAGGCATCAATATAAACTTATATTTAGGTTAATATAAATGCAGATGATTACACACAGAAATATTTATAATTTTGTATATATTCATGGATGAGTTAGTACACACACACATTTTTTCTTACTCTGTGTTATACACTGAATGTTTTTGTCCCTCTCCTCAAAATTCACGTGTTGAAACCCTAATCCCCAATGTGATGCTCTTTGGAAGGCAACTAAGTCATGAGGGTAGAGCCTTTATGATGGGATTAGTGTCCTTATAAAAAGAAAATCAAGAGAGCTTGCTTCCCCTTTCTCTCCCTGCCCTGTGAAGATATGAGAAGGCAGCTGTCTACAAGCCAGGAAGTGGGCCTCACCGGAATCCCCCTGTGCTGGCACCCTCATCTCAGACTTCTAGCCTCCAGAAATGTGAGAAATAAATGTTTGTTATTTAAGCCCTCCAGTGTAAAGTATTTGATTACAGCAGTTTGAGCAGAATAAGACATTCTACCAGCTGAGCAAGCCTACAAGAAATGACACCCCAGTGGCCAGGAGTACACCTAGAGTCTAGATCTTGGTTTCTAATACCATTCTCCATTTAAAAATAACCCAGGGATCCTTGGAGAAATAACTGATCCCAGGACTGGCCAGGAAATACACAAGATGAGCCTGGACCAATTTGTGGTGCCAGAAAGCAAGAAAGGATGGGGATATGTCAGAAAGGATACAGGAGCCAACTGAATAGGCTCCCAATGGCCAAATCTGGAACAATGTGAGCAACAAAAAGTAGTATTAGATTATAACACAAAGTATGAAATAACTATTTATGAGTCCATACTTACATAACACAATGTTTGAATAAATAAATACATGGGGGAGAACAGAAAAATTTGTCATGCAGAATAACTCCAAATAATATATGCTATATAGTATAGATGCTTGGCTCCCAAGAAGGTGGAGTGTAATTCCCACTCCTTGAGTGTGGGCTACACATAATGACTTCCTTCCAAAAGAAAGGGGGGAATGTAACTTAACAATGGGGAAACCTGACAAACACTATCTTAGCCAGGTGATCAAGGTTAACAGCACAGTGAAAAGTCACATTGATATAGTATGTATGCTCTACATAGTGTGATAAAAATGGCATTTTACCTCTGTAGTCTTCTTCTCCCAAACCAATAAGTCTGGTTTAATTATGGGAAATACCTTAGACAAGTCCCCTGTAAGGAACATTCTACAAAATCCCTTCTCAAACTGTCAAACTCAACAAAAACAAGGAAAGTCTCAGAAACTGCCAAAGCCAACAGGAGCCTAAGGAGATGTGACCGCAAAATGCAGTGTGGTATCCTGAATGGGATCCTGGAAGAGAAAAAGGGAATTAGATAAAAACTAAAGAAATCTGAATACAGGATGGACTTCAGTTAATAATGTATCAGTATTGGCTCATTGATTTTGACAAATGGACCATGATAATATGTTTGTAACAGGAGAAACTGGGTGTGGCGTACACAGGAACTCTCTGTACTATCTTTGCAATTTTTCTATCAATTCATTGCTATTTTAAAATTAAAAGATTATTTTAAAAAGTCTGGCTAGGGCATGATTTAATTGGGAGAACACAGTCACTGTCCTGTCACATCACAGTTCTTTGGCATGATACTTGTTTGAAGAGTTCCTTATTTCTTCCAACACTGAGTAGAAGCTCCAAACCTGCCTTAGAAACCCTCCATAATTTGGCCACAAATTTGTTATATCATTTTATTCTACATTATTTCTCTCATTAAACTGTAATGTATTACTAGTACTCTAGTCAGACTGGTAACTTCACTGTAGATTTTGGTTTTCCCTTTGCCTGGAATGTCCCACCTGTTTTTCAGATCATACCTACTCTCAATGGTGTGCTGGTTCATAAAAATGGGAAAAAAATCCCCAATTTGTAGTTTGCCCATTTATGTGATGTAAATGCACCCACAATGGCTGATTTTAAGTTGTCAATGGTTTAACAATTAGGTAGAAAAATTCCTAAATGTTTAATAACCTGCTGTCACAGATGTAAATATGTGCCACCTCCTTTCCAACAGCCTCAGTTCCTTTTAAATTCATTCTCTGCTAAACTTCTGTTTCCCAAGCACCTTTGAGAACAGTTTATTGAATAGTACCTATTGGCAGTTATGAAGCAGTCCCAGGAATATTGAGGGGCCAGGTTTGAACACTGGCTCTGCTACTTATGAGCCATGTACATTTGAGAAATTACATAAATGTTCTGAGACTCAATTTCCTTATCTGTAAAATGGGAATAATAACACCTTCCTTACTTGCCTTCCAGAGCTGATTATAAGGATGGGATAATATGACACGAAAATATTTTGACAAAAGTGCTGTGTAAATACAGGATATAATACTATTATCTACTGTAAAGTAAATATATGTCCCAAGTTTAGTAAGAGGAGATCTTTCACTTGTTTAACAAATGTATAGTATTTTACTACCACATGTTAGACTCTGTTCTGGGCATTGTTCTCCTCTCTGAGATAAACTGATTTTATGGAGCAATATTAGCTAAAGGATAGGGTAAATGTTAATGAATGAGGTCCTTGGGGCAGTTATCCAATGATTCTGAAAGTAGAATTTCAGGAAAAGTATGAGACATTGAAGTATATTGAACAGGAAGCAAAGGCAGAGAAGGCCCATCATTTCAAGAATTAGCTATTTTAGCCTAAAGTAGCTGCTTGTGCACCCAGTAGGGTCTTTACAAGATGGAGCTGAGGGGCTTAATTCACTCCCTGTCATGTTTCACACTGTGGTTAAGTATGTGGACATAAGAATTTTTTCTGCTGGGTTTTGCATCCTACCTATGCCTTTTATTAGCTGTGTCACCTTGGTCTAGTTACTTAACATTTTGAACCTCTGTTTCATGATCTCTTTGAGATAATAATTATCTCTGCATGATAAGTTTTTTGTAAGGATAAAAATATGATAATGCATGTAAAAATATTTAGGGAGTTGTCTGGCACAAGGTGCTTGATATAATCCCTGAAAGTTCTGCATGAATTGTGTATTCTTACGGTTCCAAGTGCTAAGGTCAGAACCATTTGAATGTCCCAGGTGAGTTACTTCTTTCACTGTGTATTTGTATTCATTTGAGGTAAGATTACCCTTCTCTGGACACAACCAGTTTCCTAACTGATCGAGTCCCTGTGATTTTAGGCAGACCACTTTAGCTTTCAATGTAACAGCTTCTATTCTGTTAAAGGTGGTATTTAGCTAACTAGCTAGTAGAATTGCAAAGTCACAATTCACTTAACATAAAAATGACAATACACAAGTCAAGTTCTTCACCTTAGAGAGGACTACATACTACCACAGATACATAGTGTTTTTTGAGCAAGGGCCTGCATCAAAATCAACTGTGGAATCTTATTTATTTATTTTTATAAACATGAAGCCATCCTCATTTGTAGAGATTCTGAATCAGTAGCGGTTGGGTAGTTCATTTATGAAAGAGGTTAATGAATGTTAATATAACAAGAACCTAATATTAATCATACAAAGACTTAATATTCATGTAGAATTGGGATGAATCATACAGAAAGATTTTATATCTGTTCCTTCTCCCTTTCATCTGTTTTAACCAGAAATCTTTGTTACACATTCCCTAAGGCTGAATTGACTTGTAATTGCCCTTTTTCTTCTCCAAGTTAAAATTTTTATGATGGAAAATACCTTTCTCCTTATTCTGAATTTTTCCTTCTGTCAAGGCAAATTTCTGCTTTGGACTGCAATGGTTATAGAACACAGAAAGAATGTATGTTTTCCATTTTTATTACAAAAAAGCATGCAAAAGATTTTTGATATATAGGTACTTGTCCTTATAAATAATGTATAAGAAATTAAAATGTTCTGACAGACCAGGAATTTGGAATGGTTAAAAATGTTAAATATGTTGGGCTCTATTTAATAAGTTTGTAATGGTAGAAAGTTAAAAAGAAGATCAGACCCCTGACAATGGAAACTTCACAATTCTTCCCTTCTTAGTTTCAATGTTAATTATTTTTAGGTTATTTCAGTGATAAGGTGGGGAAAAATTAGAAGGTAACAAAGATATTGTAATATTCGATGGGGCCTCTCCATCAAATCTTATCACCTTTTTCTTTTCTGTTCCTATGGTTTTTGAAATGGTCCTGAGTGGTTTTAATTGGGGTCATGTGTAAGGCATTATGAGGTCAGTTAAACTTCCCAACACCCTGTGCATCCAATTGGCCTATGATCATCTCTGTGTTATGTAGGATCATTTAGTGTCTACAGCTAAAGGAGAAGACCACTGGTATTATCCTAGAATCTATCTCTGAACTTCCTGGAACACACTGAAGTAGACACCAGTTTGAAAGTCCTCTGAGAAGCTTTTTACTCATGACACCTTGGTCTACTAATGTGAAACTGCATTCATATGATATCTATCCCCATGAAATTTCTGTAGAGTTGTGTTCTGGGAGATGAACATATTCTTCATAAATGAACATGTACACACATTAATAAAGATTCACAAGTGTTTTATACCACATTTTAACTTATACATATGGTAGTGACTTTAGAGATTTAGAGATCCTGTGTTCAGAAAATCCCATTTTACAATGGATACATTGAAATTCCAGGAAGGAACACAATGGCAATTTAAATTCCCACCAGAATATGGGAAGACAGGGCTTGAACTCCCAGAAGAGTTCTCTTTTTGCAATAAAATGTGCATGCAAGTACTTGGAGACAAGGATACAGACAGATATAGATATACACCTGTAATACAAAACTGGTTGGAAGCAAGTAATTTCCAATCGATCTACTACGAAACAAGAACCACTAATTTTAGCTTGAGCTTGAGCCCAAGTGGTTTGTTTTCACTAATTTTCCATACTGGACACATTCATCCTATGAAGAAAAACATTTAAAAGACCAAATAATCTTGATTATTTTCTGTCATAACTAATGAAAAAAGGTTTCAATAAATGCTCTAATTTCATATGTTTTGTGTAATTAAGACTTTTTAACCTTTACAGCACTTACCATAGAGCTTTGCCTGTAAGTAGTGCTCATAAACCAATATTAATTAAGAGGATGAAATGCAGGCATTTATTGACAATTAATTAATTGTGGATGATTGCATTTCCATGTTTTTGAAGGAAGAAGGAAAGAAGATAAAGGAAAGAAGATAAATACCAACTAAGTACCAGTCATTTTTTAGCCATTATCTAATTTAATCCTTAGCATGTTGGGAAGCTGGGGTTTAGATCAAACAATAAGAAGGGGCAGCTCTGATCACAAAGCCCATGCTTTTTCTTTTTTCTTTCTTTCTTTTTTTTTTATTTCAGAGTATTATGAGGGTACAAACACTTTAGTTCCATAAATTGCCTTTGCACTACCCAACAAGCATGCCCATCCCCCAGACAGTGTGCACCACATCTGTTAGGTGTAGATTTACCTGTCCCATCCTCTGCCCGACACCCTATGAATGTTACTTTCCATATATGCACATTAGTGTCAATCAATTAGTGCCAATTTAACAGTGAGTATATGTGGTGTTTGTTTTTCCATTCTTGTGATACTTCATGGAGCTGAAGCCCATGCTTTTTAATAGAGTCAAATCCATAATATAGTAAAGAGGCTTTAATATGCTTTTCCTACAGCTATTTTCAAATGTCTAAGTGCCTGAGTAGGGCAGGAGAAGAAGGAAAAGAAAACAGTCAGATTCCCTGCAGACAAAATTTTCAGTCCAAATGGTACATGCTGTTCTTTGTTTGTATGGCGTCACAGTGCATCCCAATACTGTGCAACTCTAATCATCTCAAGACATATGGAAAGAGTTTTATGTTTTAAACAATTAGACTTGACAGTGCTATTGTTTCTTTCTTATTTAATATCCCTCAACCTTGGAGCCCAGCCAGAATCTGTATTGTCTCCAAATTTAATTCTTATTCTTTCTACATATCGTTTAGTTGTCAGAAAGCAGCCACTTAATGATATTTGTTCCTGTGGCTTGGGATCATCTGGGTTATGTCACTTTTCAGCTGACCTCCTTAGCTCAGAGGAAATAAAGTTCTCTGTCTAATGATCTTTTTGGGCCTTGTATTGTTGGTGATTTTGCTTTCTAAATCCTATGTTGTTCTGTAAATGTCATGAGATGATAAGATTTCCAGATATTAATTTGTTTCAGCTCAAAGGAGGAAGGTAGTTATAAATATGGGAGGAACAGGAAATAAGGACATTGTCAAGGAGAAACTAGCTAAGTCAGTTGTTGGTGGGTAACATGCTGGTTTGAAAAGTCTAAAACTCCAGGAGAGATGGAAACAAGGGCTAGGGACTGGGGAAAAAGATATCTCTATATTTTTTATCATTTCAATTCAATTCAATCTACTTCAGGTTGTTTTAATTCAATTCAACAAGTATTTCTTTGAGCCTTTGGTAAAGAGCAAGTGCTGTTCAAGATGCTAGAAAAGTATAACTTTTTTTAAGGATTTGTGTGGCCAAGCCAAAAAGGACTAATAATGTGTCTAGCCTTGAGAAAGTCACTTCGCCTCCCCTGGCCTGTTTCCTCATCTGTTAAATGGTGATCTCTTTACCCATTCACATTAGGTGACAACTTTTATGGAAAGGAAACATGTTGTAATTGAAAGAGCACTTACTTTAAAAATAATGATTCATATTTTAGTTCCGGCTCTGTTATTAATATTTAGCTGTTTAAACTTGGTAAGCCACTCAGCTTTCTGTATCTCATCTGAGAGGTCAGAGAAACTGATTTGAAGGTTCCCTTGTTAGTGTATACTTCTATGAGACAGGATATAATCACATTTGTTCATATTAATGCCTTGCAGAGAGCAACAATCAAATCATATTTTTGCTATTGTTATTAAATCTAATTGTTGTTCTTTACTCAAAAGTGCTGTACTGGTATGGTTTGTAAACTGTTACCATATAGATATGAAACTGGTGTCTGTGGAAGAAAACATGGCTCTATGATAAGAAGGAGAGTGATTATAAAAGTTAAAATTTTTCAAAAATGAAAATCTGTTAGAGTAACAGAGAAGTCTCTGGCAAGGTTTCAATTGGTGTGGGGTTTGTATTTATCAACTTGCAGCAAAGAAAGATTTTATTAAACTAACATTTATTGAGGTCTGATAAGCTATATTTTAATATTTCAGTTTCCTTCTCTGTGGTGCTCTTTCTGCATAAGAATTTCCCACCTGATTGACATTAGGCTTTGCCATGTGACTTACCTTAGCCAATAAAATATGAGGAGAAATTAGATGTGCCACTTCTGAATGGAACTTTAAGAGAGGCAGTGAACCATTGCCATGTTCCTTTTCTCTTTACCACAAGATCAGCAATGTTCCAGAGTATACGAGGGGGAAATCAGCCTGGGACTCAGCATGAAAACACTGTGGTGTTATCTTGTGATGAACACATATACAGTGTGAGTGAGGACTAATCCTGTGTGATTGTAGTCCACTAAGGTTTCTTTTTTAGTTGCATTACCACCTGTTTCACTCGGACTATACTGTGTTTGCTACTGGGAAAATATAGTGATGAGCAAGGCAAATGTAATCTTAGGCCCTTTACAGATATTTCTGTTAAGCAAGATGTTATAATAATGCATAGTGCATACTATAGGAGAGTAAGTATACAATGCATGTATATATTGGGGGAAGCAAACCCAGCCTTGGGGACAGAGAAGACCTTCTCCATAATATGCATTGAACATGATAGTTCATAAATTGATAGGAATGAAGCTGGTCAAGAGTCAGGATGAGGAAGAGAGTATTGCAAACAGAAAGAAAAATCATAGACCAAGCACAGAGACAAGAAAGGTCATGGAATAGTTGAGAAACTCATTGTTGAGTATTGCTGCAAGAATAGAGTAAAAGGGGAACTGAAAAGGAACGTGGCTGATGAGAGAAAGTCCACAGTGTTGATATGGAGCAATTATTGGCTCAGTGCTAAGTGCTTTATGTATATTTTCCTCATGATATTATCGTCATTTATAGATGAGGAAATGGAGCCATAGACAGGTTTAATAATTTGCCTGTAATTATTTAGCAGGAATGTGATTTTATCTGACAGGCAATATAGGAAGCCACTGACTGGTGCTACAAACAGAAGCCTCATTTTAAAAAGATCACTCTGGCTGTGGTCCCCAACCTAAAACCTGCTCTGGTTTGAGTGGGTATGGGCCCCAATTTCCATTGCTCTAACCTATCTGATTCCATTGATCAAGGCAGATTTGCAGGAGGGAAGATGAAAGCTAGAGTACTGCAGAGAAGCTTATGTTTTGAAGGGGATTGGGATGGTATATGTGAGGAAAAATGTATCTGGGTCTCAAGATCATTAAGATTCGGGTAATAGTCTTAATAACAATATAAATATAATAAAATGATCCCCAAATGAGCTCTTATACCTAATTCAAATAGTGGATATGATATTACATCAATATTTTGAGCATTTCAATTTTCTTTCGACTATAATATAGATAATATAGTGGGTAAATTAAAGGCCAAGCCCCAAATCTTTAAAGCAGCTTTAGTTAGTGGTCCATATTTTCTTTCTTCCTTGTTTACTGAAGTTGAATCACAGTGATCATAATTTGTGTTTCACTTTGCCATGAATAAAAAGACTGAGAGTGGAAAGATAGTCCTTCATAAATGACAGTGACATCTCTGACAGCTGTTTTCTGTCAACTGTTGGTCTGGTATCTATCAGGCCTTTGGAGTCCTGAGCCTGACTGGAGAGATCCCAAAGTTCAGATGCTAGGGACTGTGATTAATATGAATGCTGTTTGGGTCTCTGTAGGACCGCTTCTGATTCAGCAGAATTCAAAGAAGAGCTGTAGGTAATTTTGACATTTACAGTTTGCTTTCAATAACCTCCTCCACACACTCTCCCCAGAACCTCACTTCTTTCTCTTTTCTCCTTCTCTTTTCCATTCTCCCTTTCCTTTTTCTCTCTTCTTCCCCTTTCTTGCTTGTTCCATTGCGAGTCTTTTTTCCTCTTTGAAACAGTCAGTATCTGTAGAAAATAACATGTTAGAAATGAGCTGACTGCCAATATGCATAAGAAGATTTATTACCACAGAGAAAAGATGTTAGGAGATATTGAACATCTTTCCCTCTGGTCTATAAAGAGCTGGGTTTGGCAACTTTTCACTTATATACTTTAAAGGAGAGCAGTTAGGTCAGAATAGGAGATTTGGGGGATGACAGAGATTTACAGCTGAAATGGTCAAGAATATGAGTCGACTCTGCAATTGAGGCTTCTCCCTAACAGCCACAGACAGACTGCAGCCTTCGAGGTACCGTTCTGAGCGGCCCCCATGGCAGAGGTTTCAATGCTCCTCTTCCCGAACAAACTGCCCAGCCAGGGAAGTTGTCAGAAAAGATCAGTGCGGATTTAGGGACAGTTTTTTGAAGTTTTTCTGAAATAACCAATAATGAGTTTCTGGCTTTGATAGCTCTTTTTATAGATCTTGCAGCAGCTGGATCAAAATCTAATGAAGATGTTTGCATCTGACAATGGCAGGCCTGCACATTTCTATCCTATTTCTTGAGTACACAAATGCATTTCATTTGGGAACATGAAAGGCATATTTAGTGACAACTGATGGTTCTTTGTTTTTTAATTCCCAATAATGTCTTCAGTAAGTGCTTTTGTTAACATTTTTGCATTTCACAATAGGTGACACAGGAAGATAATCGGTGTGCTGAAAGCAATTAAAGAGTTTATATCCAACTTGTTCTGCCTATTAAATGGATCCATTCGGCAAAGAAGCACATTAGCATCTTTACAGTGGAATGATTGTGGAAATAGGTTATTCACAGGGCCTGTGCATGTTCCTCTTTTTGCAATAAGACATGTCTTCAAGATTGGAGAAAAGGAATGAGCTATTTTTCTCCCCTTGGAACTGTAAACAGAAGTAAAACTATTAATAGATGCTGTAGCTAATCCCAAGAAGCTGCAACTGAGAGATTAAATAATGTCAAGAAGGGAGAAAGCTGGAAGGAAGGGAGGGGAGGAAGGGAGAGGAAGGAGAGAGGTGAGTTCCCTGATCACTGAGTTGCATTAGACAAGGACAAACTGAAGGACTCTAGTTTATCACAGGATTGACAATTGGTATAACGTGAGATTCCTATTTTCAGCAAAATAAATATCACTTCATCTATTTCCTAAGTATTGTTCTAATGGGAAGATTTGTGTTTTGCTTTTAAAGTAGTAATCAAGATGATTTTAAGTGGGGTTTGGATGCCATGGAGATGCAGCTGAGCCTAAAGGGAACAAATGGACTGTATGAGCTAAAAATTATGTTTTTTGATAAAAGAAGGAGAGAACTGGGAAGCTTTTGGATAAGTTCACAATTTGAGACTGGGACCCTATTTTTACTGCCACAAAGTATGTATTATAATAAGTGGGATTAGCATATAATTAAATCTGGTACCTGGCCTATTATAAATGATTAAATGCTCCCAAATTGTATTTGTACTAATAATCTTATACTTATGTTGATCCTTTATTCAGTGTTGTCTGAGAGGCATTATGAGTTAGCAGTTCTGCTAAGGATCATCACGTCTCTTTAGATCTTTACAGAAACAGTGAGGTTGGCATTACTGATACAATTTAGTCCTATTCAATGTGTGGTCCATGAACATCATCATCATCACCATCATCACTTGGAAACTTATTAGAAATGCAAATCCTCTGGCTTTACACCAAACCTAATGAATCAGGATCTCCAAAGAATGTGTTTTAATGAGCTTTACAGGTAATTTTTATGCCCCCTAAAGTTTGAGAAGCAATGTCTTTACAGTTGAAAAATCTGAAGCTCAGAGTGTTTGAGTGAAATGGTAAGCTCACACAACTTCAGAGAAACAGAGTTGCCTTTGGCTCAGGATTTCTTGCTGCACCCCAAGCTGGGCTCCTTTACAGGGTCATTGAAATACCTGGTCACCCACTCCTAGAGTCAGGAGCTTACTTTTCTCTAAGGATGGTCCTTCATTAGGGAATGTGACTGAGGATGCTTGGAATTGACTGACTTGAGCTGTTGTTCCTCTGCCAGAACATAATGAGTTCTGCTGGGTCTGTCAATGTGCCTAGCTTTTGATGGAGGCTGGACTGGACCCCTTGCTGGCATGCAAAGAGACAAGGAAAACATAAACAATGACTGACAGGTAGGTCGAAGGGTGAGAGTCTGGGATACCCATCTATTTCATCTACTGAAACACCATGGAGACGAGTGAATGTTGATCATTTCTCAACATTTTTATCCCTATTATGTTCTGGGGGAAAGAAAAGATCCTTACAATGTTATAGAAATAAATCAAATTTATTTGTGATTGCAGGTCACTAAAATCAGCAGTGAATTGACCTAGATCAGAGAATTTATTGGGTGCGTGAGAATATAGACCAGCACCTTGGGAAACAGGCTTATTGATGTCTGGCCCTATTGACTGTCATTTCTGTGCTTGGATTAGCGTTACCTCAGGCCTTTGGTGTTCAGGCTGCAACGAGCACTCAGAGAGAGCCGGATGCTCATTAGGCTATAACTGTTTTTACTGGCATCTTTTTGCTTTCACTTCACCCACTTTTTTTTGTGCCCTCTTTCTTGATAGTAGTTGGAAGTCATGACCCAGAGCTTGAAATGTGCTAGTCACTCAATAAAGGCAGGCTTTCAAAACATAATTAATGCTGTCATTTGATAGCTAGTATCTTAAATAGAGGATTTCAAGGAGGGAGTATGTTAGAGGAAAGTACCTTTGGCATCTTACAGACAGAGGTTCCAACCCTGGGTCTGCCATTTGCTAGTTTGTATGTCTTTGGACTGATTAACTTCTCTGAATCATAGTTTCCTTCTGTAAAATAGGGCGAGTGTTTTATATGTCACAGAGTGATTGTGTGGATTAAACAAGGGGTATCCATACATTCAGTTTTTCCAGGACCATCCAGGTTTACAATTTTTGTCTTTAGGTAATTATATATAGCATTCCCTTTTACTATGAAAGGGTCCAGATTTGGATGATGAATTATATAGTCACACTAATTAAATAAGAGAATATATGTAATATACCAATGTCTTTAAAGCACTATGTCACATTGATAATCAGTAAATGGGAACTCTTATTTGAAATATTGCATCTGGGAGCCAGTTGTGTATCCTCACTAAACCAGACTTAGTTTTCTTCCCTGGAAAATGAACATGCAGACACTCATGGCTGTGCCTATCAGTGCCAGAGGGTTTGACAAGTCTGTGCTTCCCTGTGTCACCCCTTTAGCCTGAATCATCTCTTACGTCAGTAACTGCAAGATCCTGGAGCAAAACTCACTGGTCACTTCAGCAGAATTGAGTGTTGCTGTCACCTAGGGAGAACTGGGCTATAAGTATAGTGTTTGGAGCTTTTAGAAAGAAGATTTATGGTATAGTAAGGAAGTGTATTACATTTGTTGAATAGCCAGTCAATGTTAGGTGCTCTACGTCTCTGAACTCAAAGTGGGCATTCTTAGCCCCATTTTACAAATGAGCAGCCCCAGATTCAGAGATGTTAAGGAACATTAAGATCATACACTTGATAAAAGGAGAAGCCAGGAGTCAGCCTTGTATTTTTCTATCTTCTAGGCACATGCCCTTTCCACAACAGTGCTATTAATAATGAGCAATTTTAACACCATATGAAATATGAGTAAAACCAATCAGTGTACTATCATTCCTGGTTTCCTGTCTCTGATAGGTAGAGTAGAAATACTTTGAGAGAGGTTATTTCTAAAACTAACTTGCCACTTCTTTGATTTCCATATCTCTCCCCCATATGCCCATCATGGATAGAGCTTTTCGTAGCTCATTGAGCATCCCTGATATTAATTGCTGCTATCTTGCAGCCTCTACCAAACATCCCCAAATTAGGACTATTAGGAAGCAGAAGGTCTGATTTGGGCCTGATGTGGGAGACATTAATCGATGGAATGAGAAGAAGAGGGAAAAGAAGGAAGAAGGGCAGGAAAGACTGTCAGATAAGGACCCTCTCTGCTTAAACAGATACAGACTTTTTTGGGTAAACCCATTTCTTCCCCCTTCCCCAACCATTTTAGGTTAATTCTGACCTGCATTAGGTAGATAAAGATAAATGTGAATTTTAAATTATATTTAATCTTCATTAAAGTAATTATCTCTCTTAATGAAAAATTTGCTGGGTTGTGGTTGTGCAATGGAGTATAAAATCCTAAGTGAATAAAATCAATTTCATTTTCAGGCTAGCTTTTCTGTCCATTAATAAACAAGAGACAGAAAATATATTTGCTCAGAGTCATGCAGCCTGCTCATAGCTCACAAAAAGCCAATACCACTTATAAAAGCAGGGCAGTTGGCTCTCCATTTCTCAGCCTTCATTTTTCAACCTAAAGGAGAGCTTTCATCCCAAGGAAGTTCCATGAGTTTCCACACTGGGGCTGTTTTAACTGGGCCCAACAATGAGACAACTGTGGGTGACATCTCACACCCAAATGACTGCTCTAATGGAATGGTGTTTATGCGGTGTAGTGTGTTTCATCTAAGTGCTATGGTTTATTAATCACATAAGTATGAATTAGACTCTGGCTTGTTTATGTTTCCTAATGTATGAAAATTGCTTATTTATTTCCATGCTGTTACAATGGAAAGAAACAGACTGGTTCTAAATAGCAGTGTACTGTAGTGTGAAGCAATTAAGTGAGTTATGCATACCCTTCAGGAGGAGGATAATGGGAAATTGGTGCCACCCAGTCCTCACTGATGCTGGCGAAAAAGAAAAGGACATGTCAAAGAGGAACAGAGACTTGTCCATATTTCAGTGCAAACATGAGAGTCTACACATCCTTAACATTTAGCTCCCATGATTTGCTTAGTTAAAACTTTTGGAAAAATGTACAAAAGAGCTGAAAAGAGCACCATCCATGGGAAGCTAAGAATAAAAGATATCAGTGACAAACTTTACCTTTTTCTCTTTCTTTTATACCCCTAGAACTTAGAAATAACAGATGCAAACCATCCCCAAACCAGAACGTGCACATACCACCTACTGTTTTAGGCAGCTATAGTGCAGGGTAAGGAGCTCTACATTTTCTTTCATGGAGTATGAGCTTTTAGGTATTGAGTTAGTGACATACATGTCAGTTACTATTAATTAAATTACACAGTGCTTTTATGTGCTAGGTTGTGTTCCAAGTACTTATTTATTTAAGAACAACCCTATGAGTTAGTTTCCCTACTATTCTCGTTTTACATTTGAGAAAACTAGGGCACAGAGAGATTAAATAATTTGTCTAAAGTTACACAGCTGGTAAGTGGCAGAGCTGGGATTTGAACCTGGGCAGCCTGGTTCCAGAGTCCATGCACCTAACTGCCACACTTCCTTGATTCTCTCACTTTGGTGTGAACAGGGTCACATCACTGAATCTGTCAGAACTTTGATAACATTGGGGAAGGTGATATTTACTGAAGTCCTACTCAGGTACCATGTTAGGCTCTATATAAATATTTGATTCACCTCTTACAAGCACCTGTGAGGTAGGGAATTTCTCTCCATTTACATATGAGGAATCTGGCTCAGAGAAATTTTCTAGCTCACAAGGATTGCGAGTCACAATTTTCTAGCTGATAAGGTCACAAGAAGTGTAACAGATGGAGCAAAGTTTCAGACTTAGGTTTGTCTATGCTAGAATTTGTACTTCTTCTATGGCATGCTCTAGGACTCTGAGGGAAACACTTGAGACAACGAACGTGAAAGTACCTAATGCCTCCTGACACATCATACACTCAGTGAAAGTAAACTCTGCAAATGCTCGGCAAATTGTATGGAATTGTTTACTATTACTGTCCGTGCCTTGGTCTGATGGTAGCAGAGGAAAATTCTCAATAGGAGGATGTGCTTTCCAGGATACTGACCTATCAATGCTCAGTAGTGATGTTTACTGCATTTATTGCTATAGGACTTCGGAGAGTTCTGAAATAGAAAAGACTGATATAAATTTCTTAATTACAAAACAATAGGCCACATTCCTCCTGAATTCTCTGCTAAAGACATGGTTTCTGTGGCTGTCACATCCCTGGATAGGCAAATGGCTTTTTAAAATCTTTGTTTTAGAGTGAGAAAATAACATAGACATATACAAAGGATACTGTAACAAATACCATGTATTCATCCCCAAGAGGAGTGCCTTGTAGGTAATATTGGTTTCAGATCATTTTTTAAAGAAATAAATCACTATGGATAGATCAGAGTCTCCTATATTCTCCTATGAATCATTATATCTCTCCTCCTTCCTTCTTTTCCTCCATCCAGTCACCATGATGAATTTTATGAATATCTAATTTACATATTTTACTTTTAAATTAATATTATATGTAATCATAAATAATAAATGGCATTAAGGTTTAAATATTTACATAGATAGTAATATGCTTAAACTGCTCTTTTCATAATCAGTCTCATGATAGTAACATTTTTATCATGTCAGTATACACATCTGTAGTTCATTAATTCATTTTTATATAGTATTTCATCCTCTGAATATGCAGAAATGTATTAATATCCCTATTTTTGGACATTTAAATTGCTTACAATTTTTGTCATGCAAAACTGACTATTGATTTTCAGCTTACATTATTATGTTAATATTGCTCATAGCTGCCCTAGTAGGTTCCCCTTTCATTTTCTCTTGGTGATATCACTGCTTGATCTCCTGGCCCTTTTGCTGTGGTCTGTGCTGGGCCTGTTGCTTTGCTGTTCTCCCAGACTTCTCTTAACTATCGCCCTAGGAGTTCCCTTCCCTTCTTTCTGGTTGGCCTGTTTCTGGATCCTGTTAAAAAAAAATTATTCATGACACTTGTTAAAAATGGTAAGCAAGACTTTATTCAAGGGAGGGGTCTACTAAAATGGAGTTCTGTAGTCCAAAAGAGAGATCAGACTCAACTCTGAATACAACAGGGAAAAGTAGTAATTTATAGCCAAGGAGCAGGGTAGGGAGTCAGTGTATAGGAAATTACAAAGAGGAAACAGAAGGGATAAGGGGGGGATTCTGGCTAAACTGACCTAACAAGATTCTTGCTGAAGGCAGGCCAGGGTTATCAGACAAATCTGGAGGATGAACCCAATTAGATATTGAGAGTTATCAAAGATGGAGGATGGTGGCCATTTGGATTCTCAGCAAGATTTTTTCTAGAATTGGACAATACATTCAGGAGGCTGAGGCAGGAGGACTGCTTGAGCCCAGGTGTTTGAGGCTGTAGTGCGCCATGATGGTGACTGTGAATAGTCACTGCTTATTCACAGGAGCCTGACTAGAGTTTAGTCAAGGAGAGAATCTTTGTCAGTCCCTCATCTTTCTTTTCCTGTGAAAGATTATCTGTTGTATGTAGCATCACTACCACCCCCTTTTTTTTTCATTCTCTGCATTGCATGGCAAGAGCTTTTAACTCCATTTTCCAGAATTTGTTTCCTTGTATAATTTTGGGTTATAGTTTAGTGAAGAGAGGCATTTATTTGCTTGAGATTTTTGGAAGGCAGTTGGGAAGGAGAAGACATTATTCTCCAGTGGCAGTTACATGCAGACTGAGGGTGAATGGCAAACTCTTGAGAATGCCCTCATAGGTGCTAAAGGCAACTGAGATGGGATTCAACACTTTATCTGAAATTCACTTTCCCAGCATTTCCATTGATTGTGTAATCCTCTCATTCCCTTTATTAAAGCCTTTTTTACTCGGAATATCTACAGTGATTTTTGACTTACTACCTTATTTGTTTGAGCACATTCTCCAGTAGCCAACCTCACAAGATCAGAAATATTTTTACCCTAGAATGTGTAAGGTATCCATAAGCTATCTTCAAGCTTTCATTTGTTATCGACTGTTGTTATTATTGTTGTAAAGAAGTCTTAGTCTGATATTCTGATCTTGATTCTTTATATGTGAGAACTGGCCCTATCTATCCCCCCACCTCCAAAACTTACAAAATTTCTCTTAAATTTCTGGTTTTTGTACCATCAAGATGATGTGTTTTCATATGAGCCTCTCAAGCATTTTGCTGGATGATCAATGGGGCTATTTGAAAATTCTTTTGCTTCAGTTCTGGGAAAATTTCCATTTTCTTTTATTTTTGATAACTTCCTCCCTTTCCTCTGTTCTATTTCTGTCCTCTCTGTTAGGTGTTGGAGCTCCCAGCTTGGTTCTTTAGATTTATTCATTTTTCTTCCAGTTTTTTTTGGAAAGAATCTTTTTCTTTATGTTTTACTTTTTGAGAGTAATATTTAATTTTTTAAAAATATTAGCTTCATTTTTAATTTTCAAAATCTCATTCTTGTTTTCTGAAATCTTCTCTACTTCCTTCTTTCCTTCCTTCCTTTCCTAAAAGGAATTGTGTTATTGTTATTGTTTTCTCCAGTGTGCACAATATCTTTTATTTATTTATTTATTTTTACCTCTCTGAGGATATTAGTTAACGTTTTATGGAAACTTTTTTTCTTGCCCCCTTGAACTGACTTGTTCTTTTGCTATCCCTCTTATTATTTGTGTTGGCTTTTGCTTTTCATGTATTAAATAGACAATGAACTGTTCTAGTCCATTCATATTTTGAAAGCTTTTATGCATGTGCATGTGCAGCTTAGCAAGTGGTGGACTTTGTTGTAAGGAATAAAGCCATTGGGTAGGGAACAAGCCATTTAGTTGGAGGATCATGCTCTGTGGATCTTTCTCTGGGGCTTGTTGATTTTTTTCAGATATATTCTTCCAGATCCTACCAGGAATTTATATACATGGCTTACAGGATTTTGAGAGCCAAATAGAGGGATATAATTAGGGTTCTTATTCTGAATGTGAACTTTGACTTAACCCTGATTTTTTAGTAAGATGACTCACCTTTGCCATCTTCTGTGGTAAATTTCGTTTCTTCTATTTAGTTTATATGAAGAGTAAACCTTCAGTCTTCTACCTGGGTAGAGAAGGAAAATGATGAAAAAAAGTTTTGGGTTTAGATGTACCCATTATTCTTACTATCATATTATATGGTTCTTGAATATTCCTGATTTCAAGCTAGTGGTGCCTTTTTGCATCTGCTTCTTCTGTGTGTGTGTGTGTGTGTGTGTGTGTATTTGTGTATCTGTTGTTTGTTTCTTTTTATTTTTGGCACAGTGGTTTTCAACCACCTTTAGTTCTGGAAACACCTGGAACTTTTATCATCCTCTTATTCAGGAGGTGAGCCTGCTTAGCTCTGAATTTAGTTAGTGATTCTCTCTCTCTTCCCTGTAATGAAAGTGTTCTGTTATTCCCTGTTACTCTGCAGGAATCAAGTGTGTAGTTACTTCTGTCTGCTTGTAGACCTAGAGCCCAGCAGGCCCCTGGCTTCAGTCCTGCTCATTATTGTGAGTTTCTATTCCATTTCTGGTGCAATGGATTATATGTCTTATTTTGGGGCCAAAGTATGTATTTAATTTTAATTTAATTTTAAATATTTTATTTTTCATTTTTATCTTGGTGCAGTACAAGAAGTTCAAAACATGAACTTGCATAGTCATATTTATTTAGAATCTTCTCTCTCTTTTTCCCCAAGACATTAATGATAAATTGTTTTATTCTCATTACAAAGCAGGAAAAGGCCTGAAAAAAAAAGCCACCAAAAAGTTGGCCATACCCTCTTTACCTTTGTTCCTAAAGATTCCTGGTTGTGATACCGATATGCTTAGTTCTTTTCTCAACTTCATATAAATTTACCTTTTGGTATAAGAATCTGAGAAGCAGAAAATCAGCTCTAGGTCTTGGAAGACCTACATTGTAGGATTGTTGGTAGTTTTTTTAAAATAGCTATATTTTAAATTTAAAATTGAATTGAACTGGAAAAATGATTAAGAGAACTGCCATTCTCTGTGTAAGACAAACTTGTTCAGTACAGAAACAAATCTAAGCCTTCCTGGGGTGTTCTAGTCCTCTCTCCAGTGTTAGTACTTTATATCTTAGAGTTCTTGTTGCCATTCTCTGCTTTCCTTTACCAATAGGAGCTCTCATAATTATGGAAAATTTTCCTTTTAACTTAGAAGAAACAGTTCATTATCTACTTCTGTCATGTTTAGTATTGTATTGTGTCTCTTTTTTCTCAGAATAATCCAGAGATGGAGGGAATGAAACACCTCATTTTTATTATTTTCTTTTCCAGTAAACTCTTAGATTCTCACTAAAGCTCCACAAACATGACAACACCTGCATCAGGCCACCTTCTTCTGTTGGTGTGACACAACTAAATTCCTCTCAGAGGTGACATTGTAATTACTACAAAGCATCTGAAATTATGAAAGACTTTTGATCTGGTTTTTTTGGAAGGGGCTTGCTTGCATCAGTAGAAATTATGCCTTGATATTTGAATTTCTAATAATCTAAGGAAATAGTGTACATAAAAGAGGACAATAAAATCTCTATTAAAACACAGAACTATTTAGCAACGATTAATAAATCATTTTCTAAGATTATCTAGCTATTTGGCTGTTATATTTTTTGAAAATTTCCAAGATTCTGGAGCCAGACTATGTGAGCTCAAATGGTTCTTCCATTTATTAGTTGTGTGGCCTTGAGCAATTTATTATTTAAACCCTCTGTGCTTTACTTTTTTTGTCTGTAAAATGTGGTTTGAGATTGCAACTATTTCATATGGCTGTGGCATGTATTTAATAAATGAATATGTGTAAAACACTTTTAACAGTGCCTGGAGCATAGTTAACACTTAGCAAATGATAAATTTTTTTTATCATCTACTATGTACGAGGCTTTATTCTAGCCATTGGGGATACATTGGTGGTCATCATAGAAAAGTTCTTTGCTATAAAGAGCTTTCATTCTAATGGGGGGAAAATGTAGTAAATGAGTAAAACAAATAGCTAAGATAATTTCAAGTAGTAATAAGTGCCATGAAGAAAATAAAGTTCATAATGCCTAACACAGGAATTGAAATTGCTAAATGAACATTTATTTTGCAGCTAAGCAAAATATATAAACCTTATGATAGATGGTATCACAGATTCTTAGAACGGTACTAGTTTGACCTGGGGTAATGGCTGCAGAACTTGAACTTAATTCTGTCTGTGTCAGACCCTTACATTGGAGGATTATGTCATCTTTTGTCAAATCTTCTTCTATCACTGTGGGCCACTCTCCCTGCAAGCATTTGTCCTTAGACTACTGACTTTGATCATCGTTAGTTTAACAATTTGCATATAAATGGGATCCCTTGCTTCCAAATTCACCATTGTAATGGGCTGCAGTCTAGATGGGGGCCAAATCAATATCATTTTGTTTATCTTATGCTTTATCTTGTACTGCACTTGATTTCAATAGGTATTAATATATATCATAACTGATTAGTCCATATATAAAAGTAATAGAAATGGAATTACTTCAGAAATCTATTAAGCATACAAAAATCTATAGCAAAAAATGATGGGACAGTTTATTTTTCCTATTGTACATTATGTTAGACTCATTAGGTTTCATTAGGTAGACTCATAAGAGCCAAAATAATAATGCTTCTGAATCTACAGTTTATTGCCAGAAAAGGACACACAATAGCAACAGCATATTATATCAGAACAGCAATCAGTAGTAAGAACATTCACTGCAGCCATAGGCTACCTCACAGCAAAGGATCTGGAGGGGCTAGTAGTAGGCTACTGCCGTCCTTTCTCTGCAGGGCCATATCAGATGCTCTTTCTCTTTCAGATTAGGAACAGCTACAGTGTGCACAGAATAACTCAAGACCAGAAAGCCCAAGATGGAGTTTCAAATGGGGCTCTTGTACCCTGCTGGCCATGTAGATACTTTATTGCTATGTGAATAGACTCAATGTCAGAGTTCTCTGGGCTTGCATTGAAACTGGGTACAAACCATCAATCTTGCTACCCCCAAACAACACTATTAAAAACTACTTTTCATGCCTGGACCAGATGTCAGCATCATGCAGGTAAATCTCTGACTTCAGAAGAACAGCTCAAGCTAATTCCAGGCCTGCTGGAATTAACCCTCTTAACACACCTGTTTTAATGATGAATTAAGTTTAATCCCTTTAAGGTTTCCACAGTTTCCTCCATATTTAGTATAGAAACAATGACTACAGATTTCTGAGTACGGGTATAGTATAGATTACTGATGTAGCTCTGCTCTGAGGAATGTGAATAGTAGAAATGCAGAGTGGTAGGTTTTAACTAATGTCTGATAAACTTCTAATGTCTAACAAACTTCTCAAACACAGTATTAAGAGATTTGGGAAGACTTAAAAAAGAAAAAGAAAAAAAAAAAGGAAAGCACTGATCTCTAGGTATCATTGAGAAATCATTAGAACAAATTATACCACAGAAGCTATTTTATTTTCCAATGTCCAAATAATACAAACATTTTCTTTAGTTTTAATTACAAAGCATTTGACAAAAAATTTTGTGGTATTTTTGTAGATAAGATGGAGGCATACAATACAGACAAATGGAACTTATGCCTAGTGGAAAAATTATACCCAAATTGTTCCTTTTAATGAATTGGTGTTAACTTGGGAAGAGATCTCTAAAAGACATGTCACATAATGATTATGTCCAACAAGACACAAATCTGGAAGAGATAGCTCATATGCTCCAAAGGTGCAAAGAGATGGTGATAAGCTATATAGCTGGGCCAAAATGATTACACTTGAATTTAAGTGATGTCCATCTCTAATTTAACAATAGCTAATATTCATCAAATATTTACTAGGTGTTTAGTCCTTTTCATGTGTCAACTCTTTGTGTCCTCACAACCTGATGAGGCAGGTATTCTTATTGCCTCCAGCACATAGATGTGCTCACAAAGGTTGGGGAGCTTAAATTACTTGCTTGAGGTTACACAGCTTGTAAGTGGTGAAGATAGGTTTCAAACACAGGAAGTTTGACTCTAAATTTCATGTCTCAATTAGATTCAAGGGAAGGATTGGGGAAACTTGACTGATAATCTTGGCAAAATTTTTATTTTATTTTATTTTATTTTATTTTACTTTACTTTTTACTTTACTTATTTTATTTTATTTTATTTTATTTTATTTTATTTTATTTTATTTTATTTTATTTTATTTTATTTATTTATTTCGAGACAGAGTCTCACTCTGTTGCCCAGGCTAGAGTGCCATAGGTGTCAGCCTAGCTCACAGCAACCTCAAACTCCTGGGCTCAAGCGATCCTCCTGCCTCAGCCTCCCAAGTAGCTGGGCCTACAGGCATGCGCCACCATGCCCGGCTAATTTTTTGTATATATTTTTTTAGCTGTCCAGATAATATCTTTCTATTTTTTTAGTAGAGACGGGGGTCTCGCTCTTCCTCAGGGTGGTCTCGAACTGCTGAGCTCAAACAATTCGCTCTCCTCGGCCTCCCAGAGTGCTAGGATTACAGGTGTGAGCCACCGCGCCCAGCCAAAATATTTTAAATATACAACATGCTCGATGTAAGCCCTATGAAATAGCTTCTGTAACTATGGGAAAGCAGTTTGTATCAGTTTCTCTCTCTTTTTTCCTTCATTCCTTCAATAATGTTTAAAGTCTGGTTCTGGTAATGTTATTCCTTTGCTGAAAATCTTTTGTTAGCTCCCTGTCACTTACCTAAATTCTTTTGCTCTACTAACATTACTGTCCTCACCTCCTGCTACCCTTACCTCTTTAGGCCATCTCTGCTTATACAAACTTGTTCTTAGCATCTCTGTTTCCTGTGCGGATTGAACTATTGAAACCTTGTTCTTCTAAGGCCCAGGTGAAATGTTACTTCCCCCCAGGGGTAGCTGAAAGGCCGAGAGAACTACATAACAAGAGTAAAAATTATTGTCATGATTATTATGTATTAATTATTCATGTGCCAAAGGATACCACACACTGGTTTTTTAGTTCAGCCACCCACCGAGTCTCAGTCCTACTTTCTCTTGAGAGAAATTGGACTCTCATATGCTGGCCTTTTGTGCAAAACTAGATAAAGCATGAGCACAGTCTGTCTGAGGCTATTGCAAGAAAGCCACCCACGAACAGCTATCTGTGCTGTGATAAAGCTTCCCTAGAGTACTATAGCCCTGGGATAGGCCACAGCTACGTAGTGCTAGGATATTTCTTTAGAGATTCAGAAGGGGATAGATTGAACTTAGAATCCAGTCAAAGCTGTCAATAACCTGTTCCTGGAGACTCTCTGCAGCATTTCCTCTAAGAAGTTTCTTAATCCTACCCTGCTGCACCTGCCCATATAACTTACTTTTGTCCTCTGCTTCTTATTTGCTTCAAAACATGTGATGGTTATCAATGAAATAATATTTGACACTTTAAAAGAATTATAGGGAACATTCTCTCTATCTCAATTCCAAGAATAGATATAATTCTTCTCTCTCTCTCTCTCTCTCTCTTTTTTAATGCAACACCACCAGGGGTCTTCCTGAATTCAACTAAGCATTCAGATTCACCACACTCCCAAATGCTACACCTGACATCATTCTCAAAGGATGTAGGACAGGAACCAGAGCCGATCAGCAAGGCAGCTTCAGTCATCCTTCTTGGCTGGAGTCCTTGCAGCCATCTATGCAGCAGGCTGCACAACTGCCTGTGGTCAACTCACTTACCAAGGAATAAAATTCATATAGGACTGGAGCAGGGGCTGCCTTAGCTTGGAAGCCTTGTGCCTGATGGGAGAGAGCATCTGTTATGTCAATTCCATAGATGTAGCTTCCAGAGTCCCTAAAGGGGGCAGGCCCATTTTGAGTCACCACATTGAGAGAAACCCACAGTTTGGCCTGCCATTGGTCATTTATAGCCCTCCCAGGTCAGATACAATTTAACTATCAAGGGTCATTTCTTTTCATCATAATCAATATTACTTAATAACATATTTGACACATACCATCTTTATTCTTTCCAAGGAAATAACTAGGAAGTGAGCCAAAGGTCAGACCCTCCCAAGAGTTTTGTTAACCCTTTGCACAAATTTAGAAACACTGTGAATGTTATAACTGCTATTATCTCTTTGGGTTGGTGCTAAGAAGTTTGAAGCATTGTGAGGAGAAGGCAAGGCTAAGGGATTTCCAATCATCTAGCATTGATTTGCTCAGATGATATTTGGATCATTGTGGTTATCACTCACAACTTTTGGGGGTGGCATAAAAGCAGTGCATCATGGTAGAATTTGAATGTTTGTACCCTCCAAATCTCATGTTTAAATTTGATGCCCAATGCTGGAGGAGGGGTCTTAGGGAAGGTGTTTGGGTCATGGAGTTGGATTTCTCATGAATGGTTTGGTGCCCTCCCTGAGGTATGAGTGAGTTCTTGCTCTGTTAGTTCTCAGGAGAGCTGGTTGTTTAAGAGACTGGCACCTCCTCCCCTCTCTCTTACTCCCTCTCTCACCATGTGATACGTCTGCTCCCCCTTGGCCTTCTGCCATGATTAGAAGCCCTCACCAGAAGCAGATGCTGGCACCATGCTTCTTGTACAGCCTCCAGAACCATGAGCCACATAAACCTCCTTTCTTTATAAATCACTCAGTCTCAAGTATTCCTTTATAGCAACTCAAATGGACTAAGACATCACAATTTTGAGGAACTTTAAAAAAGGTGAATACTATGTTTCCCCTAATTATAACAGATTTGTTGAGCAATGACTATCAGCTAAAATACTTTAATTATGCTATCTCATGGAATCTTTAAAATGATATGAAGTAGCCCCATTTTGTTAATGAGAACTTAAGACTCAGGAAGATTAAATGAATTTCTTATGTTGCAATGCAGAGAGAATGATCATTTCTTACCAAATCTGATGAATAATAGCAAATTACATTCTGCTAATTTTACTATAGTTTGATTTTCTAAATTCAAATTTTTATTCCATATGGAGATTATTTTGCCTTTTAGCGAAAAATATGGATTCAGTTTGTTCTTTTTTCAAGTTGCTAACTAATAATCTCAGGCCTATATTTAAAATAATTCTTTCAGATTTGTTTTACAAATATAAGAGTGTAGTTGTAATAGAGGAAGTTCATATATATTCTGGGTCAATTTATGATGTCTATCTTATCTAATGCACTGAATGATATGTCCATCGGTAGTGACATGGAGTTTTAATTATCATTTCTGTGTAACACATTCCATTACCTGCTAAGGTTACACCTTCCCGTTCTCCTTACACACTGTTGATGTTACTTTGTGGCCTACTACTTGATATTTTTATTTGTTTATTTTTTAAAACAAATTTTGGAATCACTTAGCTAAGTTTCACACATAAAAAATTCCTAATGAGATTTTAATTGGTTCCATTTACTCTATAAATTAACTAGACTAGACATCTTTGTGCTATTTAGTCTCTCTTTTCTGAAATATAGTACACTTATCTGTATTTCTATCTCTCTCTTTCTCTCTCTTAGTCTTTATTTTGTGTTGTCTTTTTTAAAGCTGAGTTATATATATCTTTCATTTAATTATTTTTTTGGCTATTCTGAATGAAACATTTCTTTTTTTACTGTGTTTTATTTCTGGCTATTATCATTGTACAAAGCACAATGTTTTTGGTGTAATTATAACATATTCATGTATTTAAATTCTTGTATTTCAAACTTTTAGCAATTTTAAAATAACTGTTAGGCATACAATAACGATTTCAAAAATAATTATATTAATATTTTAATTTTCTAATACTTAAATAATTACTGAATTTCCCAGAACTTTCCAAATAACACTATATAATAACAACATCCTTATTTTGTCCTTTATTTAAAATTATTCACTTTAAAAGTGAATGGTGGGATATATATTCTTTGTTTAATAAAAAGTTTGTTAAATTAAAGTAAATGATATTTTATCATTAAATTGGTTTTGTTTTTAGGCAAGATACTCTTTCACAAATAAAAATGAATTATTCTATTCCATTTTCTATTTATTAAAATAATTATTGAAAATATTTCGTATCTATTGAAATAATGATATGATTCCTTTTATTTAACCTATTTATGTTGTATATTACAGTTATAGATTTCCTAATGTTGAGCTACTATCTTTTATATTCTAAGTCTAAGTGAACATTTATGATATAATATTACTTGGTCCAGAGGTAAAAAAGCCATGTTTTAAGAGGGTTTTTAAGAAATGGGAGTAAATTCACAGTTTGGTGATCAGGATGGTGAAAGATATGGAGATTACATCATATGAGAACAAGAATATTTAGCCTGGAGAAGAGAAAACTTAAATTATCCCTCTTAGAAGAAAAATCATGGTGATCTTTTAAGTTTAAAAGCTTTTTATTAGAGGAGATGATTTTTGATTCAAAAATTTTCCACAGAAAGAACTATTTAAAATGAGATTAGAGAAAGATAGATTGAAAAACATTTTCTATTAACTACAGAGCTTTAAAATTTAAATGTCCTGGTTCATAAGTGATTGAGCCTCATTATCAATATAAATGTTGAAACAGAACCTGGATGACCTCTGATCTGTAGAAAACCTCCTGCATGGGTTAGGTGATTGGTCTGGATGATCTTTGAGGTACTTTCCAACTGCAAAACTATGAATCTATGACTTTGTGCTTAAAGAACACATTATGCTATATTACCTCTATTCTATAGATAATATTTTTGAAACTGAGATGGTAGGCAAAATTCTAATATGGCCCCAAAATTCATGGACCCTGGTATATTTGTTTTTAGGTAGGAGGATAGAATAACCAAGCTATCATAAGCCTCTTCCTAGGAAGGCAGTTTAAGACTTCCCCAAAGAGCTGCATAAATGAAAAGTCTCAGAAACTTGGAGATCTGGACATAGAAAATAATTTAAACTGAGAAAAAATGAGGAATAAATGTCTTAAAGAGACTATTAGAGTTGTTAGAAAAGTACATTCCAGAAGGGCATTAAAACTAATAACCATATTTTAACTAAAAGTAAAAGCTGAATATAAGAAGAGGTAGAAAATAAGTTCAATTTAGAACGTGGGACCAGAAACTATAAAATATTTTGTTGTAGCCACTAGTTTGAGAGTGTGGGGATGGTAAATGGACAAAGAATTTTGACTACTAAATTCATGAAGCAGATCCTCATTGTATTTTATGAAGTAATTTTTTTTGCCTGGTTTAACAGTTTTTGTGGTTTGTAAATAGCAAGTAAAGCCAAGTAGTATATGTATTATTTCCTAAATATTTATGTACTTTTATGTTCAGTGCAAAAATAAAATATGTATACATTTTATTTTTTAAAGAGTACTTGTAAAAGTATTGAGTGGTAACATTGCTTTCTTCAATTATTCATACGTGTTAAATGAATAACCACAGAAACTTAAAATGAGGCACTCAAATCATCTAATAAAAGGTTCACCAGAAGGCTTGGTCTTTGGAGGTAATTGGGAAAATATTTCTATGATTTGCTAGGAGATCTCAGGATGTTTCAGAGATAGAACCATCACAGTGCCATATAATAGCTAATTATAATGACTACCATTGTTTTACTTAGTGTGATAGTATTCGTTCATAGCTGTTCCTTTTCTCCTGTCCTGGAATGGATTCCTTGTGGGTGGAACACACTTCCCTGCAACACTGGCTTTGGGGTTGCCCATGTGGCTTGCTATAGCCAATGGAAAGTGGGCAGAAGTGATAGTGTGTGAGGTCCAAGTAAAGTTTCCTCCAGCCTTCCTGAACTTCTGCTATCCACAGTGAGAAGAGAATGTCCAAGGTAGGCATCGTTTTTTTTCATTCTGGGTCCTGGATAAAGAAACTCATGGAGTAGAACTGAACCCAAGCTGTATATTGGAGCCAAGTGCACCTTAACTGGCCAGGTTAACTAAACCCCATCCGGCAGAGCCACAGACAACCTGAAGATTCCTGAGTGACAAACCAATGTTTGCTATTGTTGAGATTTTGAGGTAGTTGTAGCTTTTTTATTTAAGCAACACCTAACTAGTGCAAATGTCTGGCATTTTCCAAATACTGAGGTAGGTACTTTATTTTTGTTATTTCAACCTTACAAAGAAGTATTACAGTAAATTATCATCTTATAATTATTAAAATAAAGTGATATCAATATCTAAGAGGAGCCAGACTCAGAAAGAACAAAAAATGTAACCTATACCAAACAGGTAATCAGTGGTTTAGCTGATATTGGAATCTGAATTGTGTGTCTGAATCTATCAATGGCGTTCTTTGTACTACTTCCCATAAATTAAGGAAGGGGCTGTTAATTGCTTTTACTTGTTGTGAGGAGGATGCTCTGTGGTTAGTGTGTGCTCTGGCACAGGCTTTGGGAATTGGAAGAAAAAGTGAGGGGCAGCGGGCAGGTGAGACATGCTCTTTATTGTCAGGGGGATACAGCAATGGCGAAAAGCATGGCTGAGAACTTGGTGAGTGCTTATATATGGCTCTGAACAATAGTGGCAACATGCCATGGGAAAGTGTGATCATATGGGTTCACATAGGAGATAACACCTTAGTTACATAAGTATGCTGACTCATGTCTTCCCAGAAGGCCAGCTAGGTAGGGGCCCAGGCCAGAAAAAAAACTGTGGCAGTCATCTTAGTTTGGCCTAAGAAAATTGTTGCCTATACAAATGCATTTTCCCTTACACTTGTGCCCATTAAAAAGCCATGGTCAAATATACTTCATGTTGTAAAGACCAGAATATATTTGGAAAAAGAGGTTTTAGCTTTCTGAATCAAACAGTACTTTTTGAGTATGTCTGTAGATGTAAAGGTGTGTGCAAATGCATAAATTTTGGCTCTTAATGAATTATAAAATAAAAACATACATTGAAGTTATTTTGAAAATGCAATCCATGCTAAAGAATAATCTATGGCAACCGTATGCAATAAGTAGATGAGAGCATCATTCTGTTACACTTACATTAAGTCTAATCACATTTTGTAGCTGATGCTCTTACGAGGACTGCCAACTAACATTTTAGGTAAATGAAGAACTAGGATATATAACCTTCAGAAAGCAGGCATGTCTCCTGTCAAATAGGTAATTATAGAGGCTATGACTCCATTAGGAAAATGGTGGCCAATCAATGTAAACCCTAAGAGCTCAGATCCTTTGTAATTGATTGAGAGATTCAGTGACTTCAGTGCAATTGAGTTTCAAATGTTAAGAAGCCAATATTTGGCCAAATGGCTGCCATGAATTCCAGAGGGAGTTTATGAATTTTAATGAAAGCAATGGCTACACAATTTAAGTCACATGTACTGATACTGAATGAAATATGAAGATCAGTATTGAAACTGCAACCTGGGGTATCCAAGTTTTCATTTGTTAGATCCTAATACTGATATTTGTTTGTGCAGGTATGCAATTGCTTATTATATGAGGTCTGGATGAACTTGTTAATGCAAATCACAATTGATGTTTGGGACTATAGCCTACTTCTTATTTCTGCTGAGATGACCCATTACATAGTTTATGATAATTTAGAGCTTCTGTTTCAGAAGTGTCTAATTTGTGTAAACAAGAAACATTTAGGTTTATTCAGTCACTTAATAGTTCTTGCAGGGCTAACATGAATAATATATAGGACCTGGGGATAATTCATGGATTAAATAAACATTGTTATGCATTGTGTCGCAGGAAAACTAAAAAATCTAATAAAGGAGGAAAGAAATATTTAAAAAATGATTATACTACAAGATTGGAAGTGATAAGTATCATAAGAGAGAAATAGATAATGCAGTAGTTATGTTAAGTAGTTAGGTTAATATTTCCAAAAATGCAATGTCCATCACATGATAAAAATTGATCTGGCACACTGAAGAAGAAGCTGAAATGAATGAGACTGTGCAGAGTTATCAAAGACTTTAAAATAACTATGCTTAGTATATTCAAGAAAATAAAAGGCAAGCTTGAAAATTTTAGCAGAGAACTGGGCTGGGCATGGTGGCTTATACCTGTAATCCCAGCACTTTGAGGAGGCTGAGGTGAGAGGATCACTTGAGCCCAGGAGTTCAAGACCAGCCTGGGCAACATAGTGAGACCCTGTCTTTACAAAAACTAAAAAAAAATTAGCCAGCTGTGGTGATGTGTGCATGCCTATAGCCCTAGCTATTTGGGAGACTGAGGCAGAAGGATCATAGAGCCCAGAAGTTTGAGGTTGCAGTGAGCTATGATTACACCACTGTAACATTCTAGCCTGGGCGACAGAGTGAAACCTGTCTCTTAAAAAAAAAATTAACAAAGAACTGGAAATGATAAAAAAAAAAAAAAAAAAACTGTAGGAATTCTAAAAAGAGGCCACAAAAAATTATGAAATCAAAAGATTTTTAAAAATTTGAGTGGTGGTATTTACTTTAAAATAATTTATTTAGCTGTGCATTTATATTTCATGTACTTTTCTATAAATGTGCTATATTTCATAGTGAGGAGTATAAAAGATACATAAAAGCTAAAATGTTTTTACTGGATTCCAAAGAATTTGTTAAATCTGTGAACCTGTTATTCAAATTTTCACAGCAATCTTTTGAGGTAGACATCATTTCACCATACAGATGGAGAAATAAACCAGCTGAAAAGGGTTTAAGGTCACATAGCTGGGAAATAGAAGGGCCAATTTACAAACCTAGATCAGCCTGACTTCACCTTGAGCTCTTAACTCTATGCTAGCAAAGGCTTGAGAAGTCCCTCCCAGCAAGAATTGTTTTTGAGGGTTATGTTCAAAGTGATGTTGCTGTGGATGAACATTCTTCAGCTTCTGATGCTCACGGTTCTTGATAAGATGATCCTACTCTGTTGTTATGCTCAGCCGAGAGGCTTCTACGACAAATTGATTGCAGCTTTGAAAATGACAGTGTTTTAGATTTACCCACAGAGCTCACTCTTTAGAGCCTAATTATGTTCCTGGGGTGGGGGAAGGGGTGCTGGGTCCCAACTAATGAAAACTTCCATTTCTCTTTTCCTCCATTGACTGTAAGGAGGAACCAGCCTTTTTGTTCTATTGCTTTATACCACCAAGGTCATTTTATTGCAGGAGTTTGGTTGCTTTGTTCTACTATCAGGTCCCTGTAGTCTAGCTCCTTTGTAGTACTGATCTTCTCCCCCTGAGAAAGCCCTTCTATTCCAGCTCTTTAGGCAAATTCCTTCTTTCCCAGCCCCCATCAGAGCTCAGAACTCCAAAGGATGTTGGGAGAAACAGACTTGGCCAGGATATAGAAAAAAAGATTCTTTTATACTTTTCTCCAGGATAATGGGCACCTATTTGCCTTACAATTTTGTAACTAATACCATCCAATTAATTCTTGCAGAAGATAAAGATTTATTCAGAGTTCATTCACTGGTTGCATTTCTAGATATAAAATTGGCTTGTATTTTTGGTTCTTACCTCTTCTGCTTCGTTTCCCTCATTAGGCACACTGCCACACACTGTAAACGAAGAGACTCTTTCTAACCCAAATAAGTTCCATCCACGCTGTTTGTGTCTTCCAATGACTTAGTATTCAACAAAACAAAATAAAACCACACTGTCCAGGCCATGGGTAATCACTGACCTACTCTGCTAGCCACAGACAGTCTGATTCTCTCCAGCTGTGCACATCACATTACACAAATGACATTAAAAATGAAATGGAACATATTCAGGGCTGTGGGGGCTGGAATCCACATTAGGAGGAATGGTTCAAGGAATTGGGCATGTTTACAGTGAATAAAGACAAAGGGAGCCAAATGGCTCCCTGGGCCATGATAGGAGGAACTTCCAGGTGGTAGGTGGAGGCAGACTGTATGTAGCTCTACGTAAATAGAATTTAGCTAATGTACAAAAGGAGTTGTTCAACAATAGAAACGGGCTACCTTAAAAGTTGTGAGTTCTGTCAGTAAAGATGTTTAAACACTGGTTGGTAACCACCTGTCAGGGAAGTTTGATATAAGGTTCTTGCAATATGGATGAAATAGTTTGTGGATTTATCTCAGAAGTCAACAGCTACTGTTTCCAGGGGAAATGTGTTCTGGGCTTTAATCAATTTCTGTACAATTTTTAGACCATGGCCCATTTGTATGTGGGAGCTGATTATGTAAACTTTTGTGTTTTCTACTATTAGAAAAAAATTGGGAAGAATAATAACAATTTTGGACTAACCATACATAAAGCTATATCACTGACTTGCAAACAAAATATAAGGCTGAACTGGTATCATGAAACTTTAGGCTCGGGAAAGAGCATGGAATTTTTATTTATTTATTTCCTTGTCCTTGTTAGACACGTATCTTCAATTTTTGTTAATTCTCTTGTTAAACTGTATAGGTGCCATGATATGCCATTCAGAGTCTGTAAGAAGTCACTTTGCAGTTGAGTCAATAAGTGATGTAGCACAGGTAGCCCAGAGCAGTTTAATTGAGAATTTGATAAAAAATTTATCCTTTGAGTGTTGTGTGGGTAAGGAAAGAAAAGGTGCTTTGAGGCATTGTTTTCTGAAAACTGGTATTGAGTAAACAAGGTTTTCACTTACCAGAATAAGTCTTTTAATAATATAAGCAGAAAGGGCTCCCAGCTCTCTGATTTAGGCTTTTCTGACCTATTTGGTGTTGGAAGTTAGAGAGGCTTGGCCTTTCTAATCAGTTTTATCTCAATAATCTCTGAGTTCAGAGACAGCAGTAACAGAACTAACTGGGCAGAAAAAAATTCCCCTGAGAGCCATTTCAATTTGTAAACCTTTGGTAAGCAGTTTAGCACAAGGATCTTCAACCCTAGAGGAATCATATCAGGGTTTAATAAACCTAAGCCAAAAAAGAGACTCTTAGATCTGCAAGATTTTATTTGAAGGCAAAAGTAAAGACAGTGGGTGAAAGTAGACCTCTGGTTTCAATTGTAGAATAAAAGCTAGTGATGGTTTTATTTTTAAACTTAATCACAGCTTAAAAAATTGGTAATTCACCTTAGGTTTTTTTTTTTTTTTTTTACATTTCTCTATGCCTGAAGACCTGAGCTTCTTAGGATCTTAAATTTTATGCCTCTGAATAGGTGGATTTGCACAATGGAAGAGTAATTCTCTTTTCTGAGGATAGAAATAAAAAGGAAAGTCAGATATGAAAATGTAAGTTCCTTTAGGTATATTATCCCAAATCTGTGCTTTTTGATCGAAGGATCCATATTTTACATGTGTAAAACACAAAGGTTTCAGATCAAAGTTTCTCTTAAAAATGTTTCTTGAGTCTGATCACTTGAGTTTTTTCCCTCTCTGAAATTTCTGGCATTTATAATGTGGCTCCAAATATTACAAGCTCTGGAATGACTGCTTTAACCCCTGGGTTTTGGATATGTCTTTTTGTTACTTGTATATGCATTAAGTAATACAACCAATTCAGAATCTTGGAAAGGTTCCCCATTAAAATTACTCCCCAGAAGTAAGGTATAAATGAGAGAGGAGAGAAGGATGGGAGAGAGAGTAAGGTGATGGATAATTCCAAATAGAAATTTTAAAAAATAAATTGCTAGTTTGTTGCATTTTAGGAATTAATCAGTTTTCTTAAATTCCTTGTTGGCCACAGCCATTTTATCCAAGCCTGTGGCTGTATCATTGTCTTAATTTTCAGCAAGTCTGTCAGCTGGAATCCTACATTTTATAAACAATTTATTGTTTTGCAGGCTCCAGGAGTGATTAGATTGAGGGGTATTTTTTTAAGGCTCATTTATATAGATGAGGCAAGCCAAAGTGACAGGAATATATGAGAGCAATATGATAAATGATCCCCTGTTTTAAGCACTGGATGGTCCTTTATAAAAAGTAGTTTCTTATGTTAGTGAATTTATAGCTGGCATCAAAAAGGCTAGTCAGCTCTATCTAATCACATAATGTTTTTCAAAATGTCTCCTTCCTATATTTTGGAATCATATCTGTATAGGTATAATAGTTCTGAAACTACTATTGAGTTCTTATGACATGCCAATCAAAATGCTAAGCACTTTACATGAATTACATCATTTAATCCTCATAACAATCACATGTAGTGGGTTCTATTATTTTTATTTTATTTTATTTTTGAGAGTATGTGTCATTGTGTTGCCCATGTGGTCCTCAAACTCCTAGGCTCAAGTGAACCTCCTGCCTCAGTTTTCCCTAGTAGCCGGGACTATAGGTGTGCAGCATACACACGGTATATATATATATATACACACACACATAAATAATATAATTGGTTTTTTCATGATATTTCCCATTGAAACCTATGACTTCTTTTTGAGCTGGTTTTTTCTTCTTTAGTAATAGGCTATGTGCACTTTTTAATAAAACTAGACAAATAAATGTTGTTTAGATCTCCCTTTTGGCAAGTGCATTTTATAAGCTTAGTTCAAAGCCAAAAAGAGGAGCTGTTTTATCTTTCTTATATACCCTTCATATTTCCCCAGTGGCTACATCAGTTTGTTCCTATCACTGGCAGAAACTGGAAAGAAGGATGCATTAAAGACAAACAAAAACAAACAAGTTTTAATTTGGAGATCACTTATGAACTAGGAGTAGACTGTGCTTTGGCATGTTTTTGTGTGCGCTTATGTGTATATGGGCATATATATTTTTCACATAGTGCTATGGTTTGAATGTCCCTGTGAAAACTCATATTGAAATTTAATTACCATGGGGGGGGCAAGATGGCAGACAAGAAGCTGCCTGCACACGCGGCTGTCAAGGAGAGGATGGAAGGTTGCAAATAGGTGCCCACCTATGGATGGACTTCCATGGAGGGAACATTGTGAATCATCAGAGAAGCAATGGGGGACACTTCGAGTGAAGGGGAGAGAGACAGGATGATCCACTAGGCAAGATCTGAAGGCACCTGGGTGAGACATACATACCTGGGAATGGACAGGAGTTGATGACCCTGGGGCTCTACTCTCCCCTGTGGACACTGCCACCTGAGCAATGAAGGGCCCCCCACACCACCACAGACCTCTGGACTGATTAGGGAGCTGCTTGGAGTCTGTGCAGTGACACTGCATGGGAGAGTAGGCACAGCAAGGACCTGGTGGCTTCTGTTCCTGAGTTGTTGCAACTGACACCATTCTGAGCTCTTGGGTCCAGAGTGCCTGGTCTATACAGGGCTTGGCTTTGCTGCAGCTGCCTCTGCATTGCCCCAGCCAGGCCAGAGGGGAGCAGAAAGAGCAGATGCTCTCATATGCCGCTTGACTGGCAGCTTAGCACCCCTCCTCCTACAGGGGATTTGAGTAGAATGGGTGCTGTGGATGCCCCTTGAGAAACCTCATGGCAACTGTCTCCATGGGACGTGGACAGGGAGAGAGCCCCAGCTACCTAGTGGGCCAACCCTGTGACCCCACCCCCATGACTCCTACCTTGTCACTGCCACCACCATGGGGAGACCTGGGCAGAGCAATCTCCTGCAATGCCAGCCTCCATGGAGAGGGACTTACCCAGCCTCCTACCTGAGTTCCTAACAGTGGCTCCAGGAATAACCCAACACTCCACATGAAGATCCTCCAGCTCTAGCTTGGGCTGTGACAAACACAGGAGAATGAAACAACACAGATCAGCTGCATTATAGCTCTCAGTGCATGTGCCCCTCTCCTGCTGGATCAGTCTTCTGTAGTAGGACATAAAAGCATGATCTAGGGACCTCCCCTTCTTCTCACTAAGTAGGAGAGTTCCCAGCAAAAGAGAACAGGTGTGCTGCAAACCTATCTTCCCTGAGCTGAGAGAAGAGGTTTCAGACGAGGGAAAAAACAAAACAAACAACAACAACAACAAAACAGCAAAAGAACTCTGGCAACATGAAAAAACAAGCTAGTTTGATATCCCCCAAAGGATCACAATAGATCTACAGCAACAGACCCCAACCTAAAGGAAATTGTAAAAATGTCATAAATGGAATTCAGAATATGGGTGGCAAGTAAGATGAATAGGATTGAATAGAAAGTTGAAAATGAAGAACAAAATGCTAACAAACCAAATTCAACAGCATATCAAAAAGACAATTCACCATGACCAAGTGGGTTTCATTCCAGAGCTGGAAGGATGTTTCAACATATGCAAATCTATAAATGTGATTCACCACATAAACAGAATCAAAAACAAATACCATAGGATCATATCAATAGCTGCAGAAAAAGCATTCAATAAAATCCAGCATTCTTTCATAATAAAAATCTTCAACAAAATAGGCATAGAAGGTGTGAGGAGTTAGTTATGCTCCCCACTCCCCACAGAAGGAACATACCTCAAAAGTATGAAAGCCATATATGAAAAACCTACAGCCAACATCATACTGAATGGGGAAAATTTGAAAGCATTCCTCCCAAGAGCTAGAACAAGACGAGGGTGCTCACTTTCGCCACTTCTATTCAACATGGCACTGGAAGTCCTATCCAGAAAAATCAGCCAAAATAAAGAAATAAAGAGTATCCAAATTAGGAAAGAGGAGGTCAAACTATCCCTGATTGTTGATGATATGATCTTATATCTAGAAAACCCTAAAGACTGCACCAGAAGACTCCTGGAATTGATAAATAAATTCAGCAAAGTCTCCAGTTGCAAAATTAATGCACATAAATCAGTAGCGTTTCTTTATACTAATTATAGTCAAGCTGAGAGTCAAATCAAAGACTCAATACCAGTTACAATAGTTACAAAGAAAATAAAATACCCAGGAATATACTTAACTAAGGAGGTGAAATATCTCTACAAGGAGAACTCAAAACCACTGTTGAAAGAAATCACAGATGACACAAACAAATGGAAAAATAGCCCATGCTCATGGATTGTCATAATAGACCAATAGATAAATTGTCATATATCAACATTATTAAAATGTCCATACTGCCCAAAGTTATTTACAGATTCAAAACAATTCCCACCAAAATACCAACATCATATTTAACATCTAGAAAAAAATAATTCATGCTTTAGTTGGAGCCAAAAAGAGCCTGAACAGCCAAAGCAATTTTTAGCAAAAAGAATAAATATGGAGGCATCACATTACCTGACCTCAAATTGTACTACAAAGTTATAGTAACCAAAACAGCATGGTACTGGTAAAAGTAGAGACAAAGACCAATAGAACAGAATAGAGAACCCAGATATAAAACCATCTACCTACAATCAACTGATCTTTGACAAAACAGGCAACAACATACATTGGGAAAAGGAAACCCTATTTAATAAATGGTGCCGGGAAAACTGAATAACCACATGCAGAAGAGTGAAACAGGACCACTGTCTCTCACCATATACAAACATTAATTCAAGATGGATAAAAGACTTAAATGTAATGCATGAAACCATAAAAATCCTAGAAGAATATGTAGGAAAAACTCTTCTAGTCTTTGGCCTAGGCAAAGAATTTATGCCTAATACCCCAAAGGCAAATAGGGCAACAACAATAATAAATAAATGGGACTTTATCAAATTAAAAAGCTTCTGAACAGCAAAAGAAATAATGAACAGACAACCTACAGAATGGGAGAAATTATTTGCAAACTATACATCTGACAAAAGGCTAATATCTAGAGTCTACAAAGAACTCAAACAAATCAGCAAGAAAAAACCCCCAAACCCTATTGAAAAGTGGGCAAAAGACATAAGCAGAAGTTTTTCAAAAAGAAGATAGAAAAATGGCCATGAAACATATGAAAAAATGTTGAATACCACTAATCATCAGGGAAATCAAATTAAAACCACAATGCAATACCACCTTACTCCTGTCAGAATGGCCATAATTAATAAGTCAAAAAACAGTAGATGCTGGGGTGGATGCAGAGAGAAGAGAAAAGAACACTCATACACTGTTGGTGGGACTGCAAAGTATTGCAATCTCTACAGAAAACAGTATGTAGATTCCTCAAAGAAATAAATGTGGACTTACCGTTCAATCCAGCAATCATAGTACTGGGTATCTACTCAAAGGAAAATAAGTCATTTTATTAAAAAGACACCTGCATTCAAATGTTTATTGCAGCATAATTCATAATTGCAAAGATGTGGAATCAACCTAAGTGCCCATTAATTCATGAGTGTATAAAGAGAATGTGGTATATATATATACCAAGGAGTATTACTCAGCCATAAAAAGGAATGAAATAGTCTTTTGCAGTAACTTGGATGGAACCAGACACCATTATCCTAAGTGAAGTGTCTCAGGAATGGAAAAACAAATAGCACATGTACTCACTAATAATTGGGAACTAAACAATGGGCATGGGGCACAAATAGATGATATCCAAAGAAAACTGTAAACCAAGAATAGGAGGGGGCTAAGGGATTAAAATTTACCTATTGTGTACAATGAACACTATTCTGGTGTCAGATACACTAAAAGCCCCAATTTAAGCCTTCTACAAGGTATCTATGTAACAAAAAGCTTTGTACCTCCTTAATATTTTGAAATGAAAAAAATTAATTGCCGTTGTAACAGTGTTGAGAGGCAGATCCTTTAAGAGGTAATTAGGTCATGAGGGCTCCACCCTCAAATGGATTAAGGTGAGAGTGCGTTAGTTATTGTGGGAGTTCCACCCTCTTTGCCTCTGTGTCTCAAGTACTTGCTTCTGCCTTCTGCCCTTCTGCCATGGGATGACGCTTACCAGATGCTAGTGCCATGCCCTTGAATGTCCCAGCCTCCAGAACTGTGAGAAACAAATTTCTTTTCCTTATAAATTACCCAGTCTCAGGTATCTCATTATAGCAGCAGAAAGCAGACTAAGACACATAGGAAACATTTTGAGTATTTTCTTGGTTCAAGGTTTATTTATGTAGTATATAATATGCTGCATTCCATTCTTCAAGAAGCTCATTGATAAGTATGCAATGTGCTCATTTTCTAGAATTCTGTTAAACAATATAAACTCGAAAAACAATCATTTCACTTCCCAGTCTTATACGTAAATACTTCCTTACTAGAGGATTTTTTTTGTCTCCTTAATATGACCTCCACTTTCCCACCCCCTGCCTCCTAAAATTTTGATTGTTTTTTCTTGAATTTCCCAGTATTTCTTTATAGTTATTTAACTCTTATTCTCTCCTTTCTCCCATGCTTTTTCATTGCTTTTTGAGCCTTTACTTCCTTTTTTTCCCTGGATAACTTTTATTTCCTTTTGAAGATTCAGCTTGGGCCTTTTCTAGAAGGCCCTCTACTGTCTTGTTTCCATTAGATTAGGTTGGTGGATGCCCCTGTGTGGGCCTCACAATATCCTGGACAAATTATCATGGACACATCTCTGTTGTAGCTATTGTTATATCATTTGAGTTGCCTGTCCACATTTCTGAATCCTCTAGACCCTGAGCTTCTTGAGTCCACCATTATGTTTCTCTAATCTCTATGCTATCAGTGTGCAGCTGAATATTTGACACATGGTGAGTGTTGGTAAATATTTGTTGAATTAATAAATGTTTAAAGACACAAATCTCATGTCTCATGCCCTCTCAGTCTTCTCTCTTCAGAAGTCTTTCCTTTCTGACCTCCTATGGCAGGTACAAACTGGACCATTTATTTGGGAATTAATCATATGTTACTCTGGGAGTGTCCCTTATATTACTGCTGTTTAAATCTTGTAATGGTATTTAGTATTTTTTTCTATGTTCTCAGCTATATTTGAACTGCCTAAGAGGAAGATTTTATAATTTTGGGTGTCCTCAGAGTACCCTAAATACTACTTTGTATATATTACCTCCTTGATAACATTGGTTCATGAATTGCTAAAACACTTCAAAAAGCAATGAACAAGAGCTCTCTCCAAAGCATAGATTTCACTGCCATTGCCTTTTCACTCTCCATTTCCTTGAACATTAGGTACATTGTCTAATAACAGGGACTTCAGAGAATCCCTTTTATTTTACAAGGAACTCTCCATGAGAAACGATTGAAGTTTTGTTTTTTTTTATTATAGAAGGATAAAATACAGTGATTGTAGAAATCTTCTTCATTTTTGAGCCTCAGTGTTATTATCTGTAAACTTGGGATAGTAGGTAGATATATTTCCCTAATAGAGTTGTAATGAATGGTAAATGAGATAATGTATGGAAAACATGAAACGTGTTTGGTACATAGTGAGTCATCAGTGAAGTTTAGCTGTTGTTATTGTGAGCATTCACTATGGGCATGATCATTTGAAGTAGTTCCTGAAAAAAAAAGGCCACTTGGAGTTTATTCAATTGGTTTCTCCATTCTTTTTAACAATGATAAGAAACACTTAGATAGTGTTCTTATTATTCCTATGCTTAGGTACTGTTCTAGGTTCAAACTCATTTGAAACTTTAAACAACCCATTTAAGTACCCACTGTATTATCTTTATTTCAGAGATGAGGCCATTAAGGCACATCAAATTGTCCAGTCATACAACTAATAAGTGGCAGAGCTGGAATTTTAACCCATGCTGTTTAGTTACAGAGTCCATGCACTGAACCATTATAAAATAGAGGGCCTCTTCTAGAAATATCTATTTGACATCTAATCTATGTTGGGTACTGAGGTTAGAGAGATAAATAAGTACAGTCTCTGCCTTAATAGCTTTCACAGTGTAGGGTGGGAGATAGACAAGTTAGTACACAATTTCTGATTAATATAATAGGGGCTATAATTAGGGTGATCTTATATCCCAATTTGTCTGAGATAGTCCTAGTTGATGTCTGTCACCCAGCATAATTATTACTAGTGTTTTCCTTGACATTCAATGTTGTGTTGGTTTGAATGATAAATTATATGGTTTCTGTTAGCTCTATGAAGGCAGGGGTCCCCAGCCTATGTTGAGCTGCATAATCATCTCATTATTTGTTACAACGTAATAATAATAGAAACAAAGTGCACATGTGTACTTTATATAGTGTAATGTGCTTGAATCATCCCCAAACCATCCTCCCTCCATCCCCCAGTCTGTGGAAAAATTGTCTTCCATAAAAATGGTCCCTGGTGCCAAAAAGGTTGGGGACCGATATTTAAGAAATGCATGAGGTGTTCTGGGAGCTCAAAATGGGGAGACCTGACTTTCTGGGGTAAGGCTTCACCTGACTGAGTCTTATAGGATGAAAAACAGTTCATCAGGCAGGAAGAGGGCATTTGAAGCAGAAGAAAGTGTGAGGAGGGAGCTCTGTGGCTAGCAAGTGTTCCGGCACAGGCCTCAAAAATTGGAAGAAAAGGCGAGTGGCAGCAAGCAGTTGAGACATGCTTTTATTGTCGAGGGTTTACAGCAGCAGGGAAAAGCATGGCTGAGAACTTGGTGAGGACTTATATGTGGCTCTGAACAATAGTGGCAACATGCCATGGGAGAGCGTGATCACATGGGTTTGCATAGGAAATAACACCTTGGTTACATAAGTATGCTGACTCACGCCTCCCCAGAAGGGCCGGCTTACTAAGGGGTGGGCCCAAAAAAACACTGTGGCAGTCATCTTAGTTCGGCCTAAGAAACCTATTGCCTATACAAATGCATTTTCCTTTATAGGAAGGAACATAGGAATGTGAGAGTACTTGATGTGTTCAGAAAAGAGCAAGTAGATTGGGCTATTATGCTGCACATTCGAGTCACCTGGGCAGCTTTAAAGACACCCCTATGCCCAGGATGCACCCATTAAATCAGAATCTCTAGAGCTGATTTTCAGAGCTCTCCAGGTGATTACAATATGGTTTGAGAACCTCAGAGGTAGAGAGCCTTTGAGAAGTAGGAAGGGGTGATATGTGGGTAGAAGAGGGGAGCAAGGACTGGCAAGGACTGGCTCATAGAGGGGTGCAGTCATAACCAAAAGTGCTGCTACTTGTCCACGAGTGAAGGAAGGTTCTGGCTTTCTGGAGGGCCTCAGTCTCATTGGGGCTGGTAGCCCTTTCCCTCCTGACTCTTTCCTGTTAGAGAAACATGAGTCAACGACAAGCTGCGGATGGTAGCTTGTTCCCTCTATTCACAACCCTCTAAAAGTGAGTATTATGGTCTAATTCAGCTTGTAAAAAGCCTCGCTATGGCCCAGAAAATCTTTTAGTAGTGCTAAGTTTGCCAAGGATTGTTAGACATGAGAGGCAGACCATGCTTTTATATGACAGGGATAGGCATGAAAGTACCTTAGAACAATTCTTTGTATGGAAAAAAAAAATACCTAATGTACGTTATATATTTTTTTAAAAACGTCTTTGTAGAATTTTGTGAAGGAAATGGAAGTTTAATTAGTTTTTCCCAACTCTTATTTACCAATCTAGCTAATTGTTTAGAAGGCGGAATCCGTTAATTATCAAGACTGATTTAATATATATATAGTGAAATTAGAAAGGTTAATAATAATGTCCACTTTCCATTGCAGATGGACAGTCTTTCCTGTAGCCACATTATGGTTAGTATGGAGCTCCACTGCAATGAATATGTTAACACCCTGCTCTTCAGGACAGCACCTGGGAAGATGAGGAGGTAAATAAACTCAACTGAGCAAGTAAATTTTACTGAGCCAGGGTGAGAAGGACCTCTGCTTTGGGCTCTGTGCATTAGAGGGCTCAGGTCTGGCTCTCTAGCCCTGCCCTTCTACATAGTGCATGCGTCTTCAGAGCCACCTGAAGTTCTTGTGGCCACCTGTAGCCTGCCTCCCCCACTTCTGGACATGCTCTGAATATCTGAGACCCTGGAATCCCCAGCCTAAACAGTCCTAAGTCTTTGTTTGCAAAGCTCACACAGGCCTCTTCCTTAGGATTTTTCTCTTGGGAGAGGACCAACCATGATGTCTGTGGATACTCTAGTGGGCTTGATAGGTGTTTTGGGGTGGCTGTTTATGGGGATGGGAATAGAGCTTGGATGTGAGTGATCCACATGCAGGGATCACTAATTTAATTGGAGCACATGTGCATGTGCAAGTCATCTCACAGTGTAGGGCAGAGCCAGAGTAAGAAGAAAAGGAGGAAGAGCTGGCTCTTCCAATAATGCCATGTCCTGGCACAGAACTCCAAGGAGGCTCACAATGATAAATGTGAACCATTATGAAAGTACTTCTGTCAAGGTTAGAGGATAGAATCTATTTTAAGTGAATTTTATTAACTGTTTTATTAATTTAAAATATTTAGGCAATAGGATTTCCATTTGGACTGTTGACCTGGGCCTTTCAAAAGTTAGAGATAAGCCTGGAGCCAGGTCTCAAAAATGGTACATAGAGAAACTTGGGGCACCTGAGAGAGGGTGACAGACTACATACCTACTTGTTTGTAATTAGCTCAACCTCATTTGTCCAATGTCTATATAACACCAAATTTAGCAACTCATCCAACTATTGTCCCAGCCCTGGATGTAGGTGAGAAAAGTACTGTGTCAAAATTTGTGAGTCTGTCAGACCCTGCCATTGCAGAACTGGGAAGAAGGAATCACATTTGTATTGTAGCACTTGCTGGTGAATCCATTAAGTGGTTGAATCAATGGTAATTGGGTACCTCCCAAGTGTCAGGCACTGTATTAACCACTTTGCCTTTGCTATCTTTTTATTCCTTGGAAAGCAGATTTTATCATTCCAATGGTAAAGATATAGAAACTTTTGTTTGGGAGATTAAAGAACTTGCCTGGGGTCCTGTAACAAATACCAGGATTTATTTCTTGGTTTCTAACCAAGACTCAGCTTCTAGAGGTCATGCCTTTTTCTAACCCTGATTCCCTCCCATAAGAATGGGAGATATCCTTCAAGGAAAAATATAATCAAAGTCATTATACCAAGAAGTTGAGTTTGGCTTTTTAAAAAAGATTTTTATTTTCTTTCTCCCATTTCAACCCCCCACCCAGATTTCCCCTTCCTCCTTCCTCTTCCTTTGCCTTTTGAGTAAATCACTCTAATTGTTAACTTTGTAAATGAAGCTCTAAATAAGCTATTTAAGTTTATTCCTATTAGATGGGACAACAGATTAGAAATCCAGGGCCACCTGGGGTGGGAACATGTTAGATTTCCATGCTAATGCCTCATGCATGTTTTATGCCTTAGATTAGTAGCTAATGTGGTCATTGATCATCTCATGTCATATGAGCTACAAACCTGCTGCTTTGAGCTAATTCTTTTAAAAACTTGTTTCCAAATCAGTATTAAAAGTCCAGATCAAGGTTTCTGGTTTGTAAGAGGTCATATTTGCTTTTGTGGGGGAGGAGGGGTCTCAAAAACATTTTTCTCTTCTAGATTTGTCCTCTTTGTAGATAATAAACAGGGCATAATATATCGTTGGAATAGGTTTAGTCTGAGAAATTGCCAAAGCAAAAATACTTCCTAAAGTCTAGTCCTGGAAGCAATTTTATATCTTATATAGTTTCTTTCTGGGCTACTTATAAATAAAAAAAGTTAAAACTTATAATTTGAAAACCTATTCAATTTGTATTTGAATCACTTAAGCATTTATCCCATTAAGTAGGAAATTGAAAGCATTTTTACTTCACATTATATAGCTCTGCCATTAGTGAAGTCTAGTTCCAATTCCAGTCCATTCACTTAGTAACTGTGTGATCTTAAACAAAATCCTTGTCATCTCTGAGTCTCAGTTTCTTTATTGGAAACATGGGGCTTATGGTGGTGCTTTCCTCATAGGTTGGATGTGGTTATGAGGATCTTCGGAGGCCATGTCTGGAGCTAAGTAAATACTCATATAAACAGTTGTGATCATTTTATTCTCCTTCCATGTAGAAAGTCATCTTGGCTAAAATATGATGAACAAAGTTTTCACTGATGAAATGGGGTGGTAGTAGCTCACCTCTCTTCTTCCCTGGTTAGGAATAGAAAGCAGCCACAACTCAGTCCTGTGCATTGAAAAGCTGGTAGTGGTTTGACAAGGAATTATGTTTACTCTTTAAGAAAAACCTTTTCAGTCTCTTTAGCATCTGAGCTGGGCCTTGAAGCTAAGTCAGTAGTGGAGGAAGAGTGAAGTGAACAATATCAATTTTTAGTGGAACCATCTCAATACAAGGCAGGAACAACTCTTCTGCAGCCTAGAAAGAGATAATTTCAAATTGTGACTCACACAGTTGGTCATGGAGAGGTATACTACCACCATTAAGGGAAAAAGCTGAAAGTTGACTGATCCTAACTCTCTGTCTTGCTTCCTAGATGTCCTCCTCTTTCTATGCATACATCTCTGAAAACCCACACATGAATGCATTCCTAAGGAAAATGGACAGGGATAGCACTTTTTTTTTTTAAAAAAAAAAGATCTCTGGGGAATTTCTCCAGGAGCAATCCTGGGGGAACCAGGGTTGCTCTGGTGCTGGTGAAGTGCAAGGTGTATTGGGCTTATCTTGCAGTGTGCTCTCTCTCTCTCCCTCCCCTCTCCCTCTCTCCGTCTCTCCCTGTCCCCCCACCCCCCCACCGCCTACATCACAAGAGCCTAGAGAGAATTAGGTAGCCATGTGAGGCTCTGAATGATTCTCCGGTTGCCTTCAGGCTGACGAACTGAAGTTTTGGTGATCAGGGAACATTTGATTCAACAAGAAAGTCCCTGAAGTATAGTGGAACCAGCCATGACTAGTGAGAGGTTTGGGCAGTCTGGATCAGACAATTATATCTGGAAGTGTTTCCTGGGTAAAGCTTCTTATTTAACCTTATTTTTTGTTTGTTTGATGGTTGAGGGGATTTTCTTGAAGTTGTGTCACCAAATCTGCAAACCTACTAGAGAATTCAGTTAGTCTGTTTTGCTCTTTCCCTTTGTGAAGCTTTGTAGTACCTTTAATTTGTAATAGAATGTTTCAAGGAAAATTACAAGATAGTTTCCTCACAGGATACCTGTGGTTTTCCTGATCCCTTTTATTTCTATATACAGAGTGACTTTAAACATATGAAATATATATGTTTGTGAGTTAAGCTCTCCTCTTTTAAGTATAGACTAGATATACAATTTCATAATTCATTGTGAACAATTTTGTTTGGATCTTTTGTCCTCCCTGTTGAATGTATAATTAGGATCTTTATTAACAAATCAAAAGCATTTTCATATTTAGCATTGAACATTACCCAAACTCCTAGCCTAGGCTGAGAATATGGTACATGCTTAATGCACTGACAAATGAACAAGGTTGGACTTCATTAATGAAATATACAGGGTATTAAGCTTAAGAAAGAAGAAATATTCAGGGACTCAAGAAGGTAATGGGCTTACTAGGTCATAACATTAAGATAAATGCTCTAGATGTGTATTAAACTGCAAAAATAGATCGGAATAAAACTATGGTTGCAATAATTATCAGGAAGAAATATAGGAACTGGAAATTGCCTCTTTTAGGATGGAATAATAGTCTGGAAGAATGTGATAGAGTGCCAGCTCCAGAGACAGGCTGCTGGATATGAGTCTTGAGTTTGCTCTTTCCATCTGTGGGATCCTGGGCAAATAGCTTAGTTTCCTCTTTTGTACATAATAATAAAATCTTCCTCAGCAGGGTGTTGGTAAGATTGAAAGAAGTAGCTCAAAGAAAGGGCCTGACTCAGAGTAAACACTTAATGGGGACTATTATTACTATTACCATTATTCAGGAGCATAATAAACTTTTCATTAGAACATCTTGACAAGACTTAAATGTTCTTGGGTTACTGATTTCTGAAGTCTTATTTTTTTCTTTTTTAAGAGGTGCCAAAGACAGAGAACATGCAGTCTGGACTGGTAGTGTATGTAGTGGTCTGATAATACTGTGTGGAATCTCCATTTGGTCTCCAGAGTTTGTACCAATGCTCTTTCCCATTTCCCTTGCTGTGCTGTTCTATGTCCTGGTGACTTTTCTGGGCCAGGTGCTGCTTCAGTGGCTGTGCTGTAAGATACTGTAGGACCACTTGGTTCTGCTTCCCACCTTTCCTATCAGGTCTTTTGGAAATGATAAAGATAGCATGCTTAACAAATCTGAGAATGCCACTGCTCTGTGAGGGAGAGCTAATGTCCTGGATGACCAAGCAAGGATTCAGAGTCACAACTAAACTAAAAGATAAAATTTGCTAAGATAAGTACACAGTCCATCATTTATATTAAAATAAATAAACCATTCAAGTACAGGCTTGGGAAGAATTGACCCAATAATCTAGAGAATTTTCTTGATTTCAAGGTGAAGATGAGATAGTAATATGACTGGGTGTCTGCTACATTCTGTACTACAGTTGACTAATACCGTGCATGCAGCATTTGGCCTGAATTTCTCAGGTCTCTGGATCTAAAATGACATTCAGCAACATGGAAAGAGTAAGCAGCTATCTAGGCTCACTCATTAGGGAAGTGGCTTACTGCTAAACACTCATCTTGAAGTGCATGTGCTATAAATTGAGCCACACATTTTATCATTACCATTTAATTAAAGCAGACTGTAAAGAACATGTTCATATTATTATGCTATGCATTTCATGGATTTGCTGGTTGCTTTCAGAAAGCCAGAGGAAATATTATAACATTCAATCAGAAATGCTAAGGTTCTCTGGTCTACCAGAAACAAGGACAAGGGAGGGTAGAATCCCAGTACAGTTTCTAATGGTCAACTCATATTTGAAATACTGCTCTTTAGTTTCAATGCCGAAACTTAAAATGGTTGTTGACAAACAATTGTAGTCAGGAGAGAGCAATCAGAATATGGTAAGGCTAGGAACTATGTGATAAGAAAAAATGTTGAAAGAATTGGGAAATGTTTAGTTTGAGAAAAAGCAGTTTGGAGGAAATGTGGTTGTTCTTTTTGTATATTTGAAGGTATATCATGAGTAGAGGAATTTGATTTATTTTGTGCTACTCCAAGGGATTGATCCAGGACCAAAAAGTATAAATATCAGTCAAACAAATTCAGTATGAGGAAGGACTTGCTGAACAGGAAATGTACAAAAATACCATGGGTGGCCTAGAGAGAAAATGAGCATCCTCTCTTCAGAATTGCTTAAGCAGGGACTACCTAACCACAGATACTAAACAGCTGTCAAATAATAATGGATAAGCACAAGAAATCTGCCTCTAGAGTGTCTGGATGCTCTTCTTGGCTCTGTCTTTGTCCCTTATTAGCTGAAAGATGACAGAGCAGTTATTCTATGATCTTGTGTCTCAGTGCCTACCTCAGACATTTTCATGAATGTTCATGGATGTAAAGTAATGCATAGTAGGAACTCAGAAAATATGAGCATTTCTTATGATTGTTATCAAGGAATGCGTAAAGAGGATTTCTGCAAAGAGAGAAATGTTTTGTTAGAGCTGCTTCCCATTTTAAGACTATTGCTACAATTACTTGTAATGATATAATCAAACTCTGTTAATTTTATGGGTGGACCATTGAGCCTATAAAACACCATATATGTCTAAATAGAGTCAATATGATATATTTCACTTCACCACCACAAATACAACCCGAGTACAAATGGGGACATATAGATAGAAGGAAAGCAATGGACATATATTTTGTAAGGCTGATACATTGATAGCTATTCTGACAAGACTGGCTTAAGTGTTAATTTTGGCAACTTCTATTGCCCATTCTATCTATGAGTTATAGTGTACTTAAACAGCATAAGGTATTTTATGTTAATTCTTGAGAGTGGTTTTTTAAATTTCATGGGAATAAACCAGGCATATTGTTAACAATATAATTTGGGCTAAATTGAGCTCCTAGTAAATTGTGAATGGTTTATTATTATTCACTGGAATACATTTTCCCTGCTAATGCAATATTGCAGCTTTTTTTATTATATGTTAATAGTTTAACAGCCAAAGTTAAATGCTATTAATAAAATGGTACAGATCTCATTTGTAGTATTCTATGGTTTTCTTCAACATTTTACTAGTAAAGTTGAAAAATGTGATGTGACAAAAAGAATACAAAATAAAAGCAATTAGTAGACTCAGTATAAAGGATGGAAAACTTGAATTGCATACTCTTAGCTAAAGCAAAGCAAGATGTGATACAGTATCTAGTATACTGCTCTGCAACAGCTTAATGCATGCTGGATGATCAAGAAACAATTCTATTCACAGCTTTATTCACTTACATTAGAATTCTTTTTCAAGCTGTGTATATACAGGTAAAGTAAGCAGAGAATTGATATTTGTTTGGTAAATTAAGAAAAAAAAGAATATGAATAATGTATTCCTTCTCTCCATTTTCTTCTGTGGTGGGTGATTTCTCTTTGCTACTTTTCCACTTTATTTTGTTTATGTAGAAGTGAATGGTATGGTCATAATATATAACAGATTAGGAATGTGGAAACTTCCAAATTTTCCCAAACATGAGTTGGGTGTTTTTGTGCAATAAGTACATCCCTATTAAAAAATAATTAAGATAAATCTAGAGCTCATCCTTAGGTCTAATATAATTGTAGGGTAATGGAAATATAACTTCATGAGACTAAGTACAAGATTTTAGGAGATTTCCTCAACAGGACACCCAATGTCAGTCAATAATATGATTAAACCTCTGAGAAAACAAATATGTTCTTCTGCCCTAGTACCCAGAAAGAGGGACAAGAATTCTGCTCTACTCAGCACTTGTCAGAGAATAGCTGGGAGTATTGGATCATGTTGTGGTAAATGCAATTTATGAAAAGTGTAGACCAGTGGGAATGGTTGACTGGAATGGAAATGAAACTCAAAATTATGTTAAATGAATAATGATGGGTAAAACCTGACAATGGGGATAAAACCAGAATTCAAACATTTCAAAGGCTATCAGGAAAATGGGATGGGTTCATTTTGTATGACTTCCCCATGGATAGCCAACAAGAAAGGCATGTGTGTGAAAACCTTAAAAAATATTATAAGGCAAATGTATTAGTATTCAATATAATGTGCTACTTTTCTAGTGAACAATTTCCACTTTTTAGGTTTCTTTTACTAAAGCCTTTCTCTCCACCTGTCTTGTGGATTTTTATTTGCTTCTTTTATCACCTATTCAGAGAAATGTTTTAAAATGTGCTGGTATATTTAGATTTGTTTATTTTTTGGAAGGTTCTGACAATTTTAAGCATATATTTTGAAACTCTGTTATTGAGGGAATACAGATTTAGGACTGTGCTATTTTTCTTGTGATTGACTAATTTATCCTTTATTTTAAAGTCCTTCAAAGATCTCTAATAATGGTTTCTTGTCTTCAGATATAATTTACCTAATATTTGTATAGTTATATTATCTTTAATTTGGTTAATATTTTCATGCCCTGTATTTTTTCCTAGTTTAACTTTTAATCTTTCTGTGTTCTCATGTTTAGTGCTGTTTCTCTTTTAAGCGGAATATTCTGTAAATCCAATATTCTAATATTAGTTTTATTTTGAGTATGTAATCTATTTTTGTTTAATGTAACTACCAGTATAGTTGGTTTAAAAGTAGTTACCCTGAAGATTACTGAAATAATTCTTAATTTATTATAACATAATACATGTTAATACATTTTCAATGCCCTGATAATACTGGAATCTTAAAGTCCTCTAACTCCATTTAACCTTCTAATTTTTTAATGCATTTTAATTTCAATTATATTTTAAAATTTAAAAATTAATACTAAATTATTATATTTGAATAATTTACATTTATGTACATGTATAAATTTTCCATTCTCTTAATTTCTTTTCATTTCCATGTTTCTATTTGAGATCATTTTTCTTCTACCTGAAAATTTCTTTTTATTATTTCTTGTATTTCAGGACTATTAGTGATGGATTCTCTCAGTTTTTGTTTCTTTGATAATATATTTATTTTATCATCAATTTTGAATGATAATTTTGCTAGGCACAGAATTCTATGGGTTGGCAATAATTTCCTTTCAGAATTATAAAGATGTTGATTTCACTGTTTGCTTACATTATTTCTTTTGAGAAATTAGTTTTCAGACTTCTTGTTGCTCCTTTGAAGGTCACAAAGGTTTTATTTTTCCTCTCTGGCTGTCGTAAAGATCTATTTCTGTGTTTAGTAGTTTGACTATGATGCAGGCAGATGGCATTTTAAAACAATCTGCTTAATCTCTGCTGAGCTTCTCAAATCTGTGGGTTGGTTTTTTTTTTTTCTAAATCAGTTTTGGAAAATTTAAGGCCATTATCTGTTCATATCTCTCTTTATTCCTATATTCTATCTCTCCTATCCTCCTAGAACTCTGATGATATTACTTATATTTTCTGATTTTTTATTTCATTCTTTTCTCTCTAGGTATCAGTTATATATGTCTTATTAACCTTTCACCTCATACTTCTTGTGTTCTCTTTTGTCCAATATGCTATTAACACATTCTTTGAGCCCTTAATTTTAATTGTATTTTTCGGCCCTAGAATGTCCATTTGGATGTTTAAAAATTTGTAATTTTTTTTTGAAATTCTTTGTCTTTTCGTTTACTCATCTTTGCAACTTTTCTAAAGCAAATCATATTTATTTTAAAGTCCTTTCCTCCTAACTTCTTTAATTGGATCATCTATAGGTCTGCTTCTGGTGTTGATTTTTATTTTCTCTTTGTTATTAGTCATATGATCTTATCTCTTCATATGCTGATAATTTTTTATTGCATGTTAGATACTGTATAAAATCTACAGAGGCTCCACATGCTATTATTTTTCATCAGAGATAACTTATCCTTTCTTTCGCTAGGCAGGGGAGGAAGGAAGGATACAGTGATGACTTTAGTCTAATTAGAGACTGAGCTATATGGAAACTGGGTTGTGGTTTTGGCGAGATGCATTTTAGTTTTGGTTGTCTTTAGTTTCTAAGGTCATATCTGTTGAATGAAAACCTGACAGATCTTTGACTTCTCAGCACCAACTACCACAGAAATCTCTGTTCCGCTTTTCAGAGGTTTTCAATTTAGCTCTTTGGCCTCAAGTCACGCATAACTTCATATTTAACAAATGTTATAAGGGGGAGACAAGAAGTATGTTTGAGGCACTTCAAGTCTATATGATTTTGTCATGATAGACCTGCTCAACCATCAAATCTCTTCAGGTTCCTTGGTCTCTCTGCAGTGGCCCCTGGATTCTAAACCTCTACGCAATGCCCAGAAATGGCAAATGCTGCTGGGGAAAGTTTAGCTTCATATCTTCATCTCACTTCTGAAGGTTCTATGATCTTAAACATTTTATTTCCACTAGTCTTTGTTGCTTTTTCATTTTGTGGTTTAATGCCATGATTCTTGTCAATTATCTGTCTTTTCTAGTTGTCCTCATTAGGGCATTTACTTGTAGCAAATTACTTCGTCATACTTAAAAGCAGACACTTGTACTTCTATGTCAAAATAAAAAAATAGGGACACGTTTTTCTCTCTGCACCAAATATACAAGATTATAAGTTGAGCTCAGATGTTTGTTTACGTCAGGGTGACCTTAACTGTGCTACTTTTAGCATTATTCTTTCCTTCCATCTTTTTTCACTTTATATTTTTTTCTAGCTATCCCATAACATTCTAAGTCTAAATCCAGGAGAATAAAACCTTCTTTTTTTTTCTTTTTTTCTGCCAGAGATCCCATCATTTGTCTTTATAAATGTGCTGGGACTCCTCTGCCTTGCAGTCCTTCCCATCAAAACTTGCCTGACCCATGTTTATTCTCTCAGGATCCTCCTAGGGAGTTAGCTAATTACCTGGATTAATTACAACCAAATAGTTGGTGACTTATAACTTACCATGTCAAAATCACATTTCTATTTTAATAGGATTTACCCATAGCTTTTGCCCCAAAGTATATATAATGCAGATGGGACTTTCTCTCATTAAAGTAGGAACAATGGGTGAGAAATATGAGGAAATTATCTTCCTTCCCAATAGTCATATAATGTAAACACTAGAAATTTTACATTCTTTTATTTATTGATCTATTTGTTCAATTAACATTTATTAAGCCCTTACTATTTTCAAGTCATTTTGAAAGCCACTAGAAAAAATACAGAGATGAATAAGACAGATCCCCTAAGAATATTATTGTTTAGTAGGTAAGAATAAATACATGACTAATAATAGTACAAGGCTTAATGGGATAAGGACCATAGAAGAAGAAAAAATAATAAACTAATGTTGGCATTTAGAGAAAGGGATCTCATCAGTCAAACACTTCAGAGATTCCTCCATGTACAAAGTAGCTTTTCTGTTGGGTTTTTAAAGGTAGGTGGGATTTCTAATGGGGATGTATGTGGAGGATGGGAGGGTGAGAAGAGCTTTCTGGATAGAGAATATTATGAACAAATTTAGGAAATTTGAGAAGTACGAAGTCCTGTCATAGAGTATAGCTTGCATTAAGGAGACAGGGGAAGATCAGTGACCCTTAAGGGATTTCTGGAGTACTGAAGATTGAATCCTTGGTTATTTGTTGTGATTAGGTTAACCTGAACTGCTGTTGAATATCAACAGGCATTATACTATGAACTGAGGGTACATTAATACTTAATATTTTGGAGCTCACTATCCAGTAAGATTCTATTAAGGTATTTTATTTTTTTTAATATAAGGTGAAGAGAGAAAAGGAAGTGTGAACAAAATGTTATTCCACCAAAGGGGCCCTTTTTGCACATGGGTTTTTTTTCCTATTTCCAGATCACAGAAATCATCATAAAATGTTTTCCATATTATACAAGTATTTATAACATTTGTCTGATTTTATCAGTGCTCCCAGCCAAAATAAACAATTTAGATGAAGATATTCATTTACTATGTCTCAACCTTCATTGATTTGTCCATTATTTATTTATGCTCTGTCTCCCTCCCTCCCTCATTCCCTTTTCCCTTCTTTCTTTCATTCTCCTAATATTTACTGAGTGATCCTTTGTACCAGGTATGGCAATAGAGGCTGAGGATTCAGTTCAGTGATATATGAGGCATAGTCCCTGATTTCTGGTGACATCAGACAAAGCTGATGAGTTCCTTATACTCAAGAGGGAAGCAAATATATATGGATCAAGACATTCATTCTCCTGAATCCAGGGCCTTTGTGTATGCAGATGTTAATAGTTTCTCTCAGCGTGGGCCCTTTGGGAGGGCTTCCCAATGTTATCTATTAAACCCTCTTTGTGCCTTTAGATTAGCCTATCCCTGTACCTGCCAACAACAAGGAGGATGATTAAAAGGAAAATTCCTATACCTCTTATCTGGAGCATTAGGCTTATTCTAAAATACAGCCACCTGATTTCTCCTATATTCTAAACTCCATTTCTCCTCCTGTCTACTTACAACTCAGGTATAATTAAAACCCAGGCTTCTTTATAGAATCTTTATTTGTAGTAGCCCCAAACTGGAAGCAATCCAGATATCCATTGCAGGTAAATAGAAAAACAAATTGTGGTGTATTCATACAATGGAATACTACTCCACAACAAGAAGAACAAACTGTTGATACATACAACAATATGGATAAATTTTAAAATAATTGTGCTGCTTGAAAGAAGCCATATATATAAGAATACATACTGTATGAGTTCATTGATAAAACTGTAGGAAATGCAGACTAACCTGTAGGGAGAGAGAACAGATCAGTGATTGTCCAGAGAAGAGGCATGAGGGTAGAGCCAGGATGCAAGGTTTGCAAAGGGGCTGACCAGGATGTTCCATTCTCATTCAGTAATATCTCCCTAGTGGATGGTCCCAGGGAGGTATTCAGTAAAGACTTGGTAAGTGAATAAAAAAGTGGTTAAGATATGCTGCTGTTGAACTATGTAGTATTTTGGCCTTGCTTTGATTCACATATTAAAGTGCTGATCTGTTTATAATGTTATTCATTAACCACATTATTTCCCTTGGTATAAAGCCAACTATAGTATGAATGTCCTTGAAGTATGATTTTTGTCATAAAGGCAACTCCAGTCCCAACCTACAATAAGCCTAAACTGAACTATCAATTTTAATAGGAATTTATGTTAGAAATGAAAGCTATGAAAGGTTAGTAAACATCAAGAGACAGCTAAACATCTTGCTTGTAATATTTAGAGATAAGTTAGCTTCTAAAGGAATACCACAGTATGTAATCCCATCTGGATAGGTAAATTAATGTTATAGTGAAATTACTACTAACGTCTGCTTTGCCTAATGTTTATGAGTACAAACGATGTCCACCACATCAGTGGGGAGTCTGATTTCACTTTCCTAGGCCTATGAGTATTCTGAACAGTGATGTGAGGACAAAACTCTGGGAAGAGTCTGTGTGCATCCCTCTCAATTGCTTCTGGAGTCATCATTTAAAAAATATATATATGTTTTTGGTTTGGAGGTTGTTAGTCATTCAGAAGTTCCCTCTACAAAAATTTCAACTCTGAGCCATTTGAAAAATTACGAGAGAGTTAAACCTGGAGTCTGTCTTAGAAACTGGTCTATCATTTTCCTCTCAGTACCCTCAGTGGCAACAACCATCATGCATTAAAATGGTAAAAGCAGACATTACAACATTCCCATAAACAGACTTCTATATAAATGTAAACACAGAGGCCGAATTGCCTCAAACGTGGCAGCTCTTACTCTTTAACAGTGTTTTATATTCTCCATACTTATTCATTTCACTGACTCCCTACTGCAATACTTACTCAGCCTGCCAGCTTCTCTGGCCTTAAAATAGTTGTTCGAGCAGCTGCAAATGTTCTCGATGACAATTGCTTTTGTGATTTACTCAAAATCCTGACAATTTTTAGGTCTGGAAGAATAAAAAGCCTAAGATCTCTGGGGACATCACTGTTCAAGATCATATTTAATCTTCCTGTACTGTCTTCCCTTCGTACTTTTCTGTTTCAGTACACTGCCACAGGAGTTGTGAAAGACACCCTCTGCCACTTCCCCCCTTCTGACAGGTATTATTTGAAGCTCTGTTCTTTTATTTCATTTGGTGCCCAATAACATCTCTAATTTTTTTTTTTTGGCTATATTCACCAAGAATAGTAGATGCTCACTCAGCTTGCAGGGTATAATTTGTCCTCTTGCATTCATGTTCTAAGTTACCATTAAATTATCTGTTGAATATTCAAGGATTTAAAAAAAATAAATGGTCATTAATACTGGCCCATCTTTGGTTGACAACAGGAAACTGAGAAAATTAAGAGGGATTAGTTGGTCCTGGATCTTGAAAGTCTAAATTCGTTATAAATATAGAGGGACTCCCAATTCATACAGCTTGGCCATGTGGTCTTATAACATCTTAACAAGAAAAAAATTGCACTGTTTAACTTTAAAAAGTCACCACTTTTCCACAAGCAAATTAGTGAAGAAAAAAGTCTGTTATGACTTGGTGAAAAGTCCACAAATACACATAGATATCACATATTTGATATTAGCATATGGATTAAAAAATGGGCCCAAACAAGTTAAATGTGTTTTTCCCTAATTATATCATAATAAGCATTTCTTATATTTTTCAGATTGTTTATATAGATTCCTTTTTCTTATGAGTTATGAGTGTTTTGTAAACCTTTTAAGATATTTCTCAGTTAGTGCCAACAAAAATATAATTGACACGTACATATAGTTGCTCTAAAAAACTGGAATAAATAATATCTATAATTTGTCAAAATGATTTATATATTTTATTTTGTTACCAAAAAGAGAAACAAACTTACTGAGTTTCTATTATGGTGACCCTCATTTTACAGACGAGAAAGTGAGAAAATTGAAGCTTGGAAAGTTCTAAAAATTTTCCCGAGGACTCATGCCTGATAACTGGAAATTCAGGCTGAACTCAAGTCTGTAGGCACCAAAACCTATATCCATTCTAGGCACAATGCCCCCGAGATGTGCTGAACTTCCCTTCGGGTGCTGTGGAAGGAGGAAATGGTGGGTTCTCTCTCCAATGTGGATGTCTGCCATGAAGCAAGCCATGAGCTCTTGGAACTGTTTTAGCAGTGAGCTTAAGTATGAAACGGGTAGGAGAGGCATTGTTGAATTATTGTTGTATTTTCAAGTTTAATTGTGTAACATGGGCATTGTCTTAGTTTGTTTGGGCTTCTGTAACAAAATACCACAAACTGGTAATTTATAAAAAATAGAAATTCATTTCTCACAGTTCTGGAGGCTGGGAAGTCCAAAATTAAGGTGCAGGCAGATTCAGTGTCTGGTAAGGGCCTGCTTCCTTTTTCATAAACACCGTCTTTCACTGTGTCCTCTCATGGCAAAGGTATAAAGGAGCTCTCTGGAGTCTTTTTGATGAGGGCACTAATTTAATACATGAGGGCTCTGCCCTCATGACCTAGTCTGTTCTCGAAGGTCCCACCTCCCAATAGCATCACCTTCCAGTTTAGGATTTCAACATACGAATTTTGGGGAGGGACAAAAATACCTAGTCTGAAGCAGGCATCTTTGAAAAAATTTTACTCAGCAGATGATAATTCACTAGGCCTTAGGGCCCAGAGGGTGAGAGATGATTTAAAGATTTTCCCAGGTAATTTTCATCAGGGTTATTGGGTAAGATGATTTCTATAGGATCACCTAAACTTGTGATTTTATTAGTATGATTTGAGGATTCTGGGAGCTGGTCTCATCTCTCTATGCTGTACCTTTGCACCATTTCCCAAACTCAGAAAAGCATTCTTGTAAGGCTCTTTTTCTTATTCAGAAGTGGAAATCCTTGGGAAGATCACAATTTGAGCCTGATCAATCATACATAATTTGGAGAGGTAGCATGGTGTCTGAAAGATGATAGTAAATTAAAAGTTGGAAATCTTTTATTCACCATTACAAAATGACCTTATTTTATCCATCCTTTTGTATGTAGGACTTCTCACACAATCTGAGGAATAAAGGTACTCAATATTGTTTTCCTGTGAAATTGGCCTATTAAAAACCTATTGTCAACAACATCTATTCATTCAACCAAAAAAAAAATTTTTTTTTTTTTTTGATGACTACCCTGTATCGAACACCACGTACTGTGCTAGATGCTGAGGATATCTAGGTGAGCAAATCAGTTTCAGCTCTTGTTCTGACAGCATATATAATCCAATGAAGCAAATGGACTCATGAAATAATGTAGGAATATAGATTTACAATCAGTGAAATCTGCTATCAAGTGTTGGCCTCATGGGAAAGGCTGCTAATTGTCCCCTAATATTTGTTTTACCCATCTTCCACAGTAAGAGAATTTGTAGCTGTTATAAAGCAAACATTTGCCAACTTTTTTTTGTTGTTGCAGTGAAGTGTGGCCACATGAGTAAGTTCTGATCAATACGATAAATGTGAAAATATATGTGGCAGTTCCCAGTAACCTCTCCACGAGCTCCTGATGGGTATCCTTTGCCCCTTGTTTTTGTCCCTTTCCTCTGTCCTGTTGATCAGAATGTTCATGTTGGCCACAGCTGCATCTTGGATCATGAGAATGAAGGAGACTCCCTCAGTCCAACCAGAGTCCCTGAGAAGTTTGGGAAACAGACCCACCATACCATCCCCAGATCACCTTCCTTGGGAGTTTTACAGGGTCTGCTGAGAATAAATTGTGGTAATATTGGGATCTGATCTAGTTTGAGAATCAGGAAAGGCTTTTGAAGAAGAAATGACATTTTAGCCTATATTTTCAGGTTAGGTGGGTGATGTTTTGAGGATGAGGTGAAGCAGGGGGACGAAGGGTAAGGGAGGACTCTAATCTATGGAAAGAAGGTTATGGTGAGGAAATAGTGCATCTGAAAATTATTTGCAAAGTCATATTGTTCTAACTGTAAGACATCTTTATTATTAATATAAGGTCTGTGCTTCTCAACGCATGCGTCAAGGCCTGTTAGCAATTAACTGCTCACGTCTTACTGTTTTCATCTCTCAATACTCCCTGCCATAGATTTCAGACTAGGCTCACCAATTTGTAATTCCCTTCTTATATTCTTCTCTGACAACTTGTGCCATTTTCAAAGGACCCTTTAAACTCTGCTTCCTTCATGGGAAATGTTCTGAATAACCCCAGCTCCCTCCCCAGAGCTTTGACATCTGGATCTCCCCACCCATTTCAAATATAGTCATTCTTAAGCTGTATGAGTTTCCTTGTATTTTTCTTCTACACTTCCCACATGGGTTACCCAAGAGCAAGGACTATTTCCATATTACCTTTTACATCCTGGAATGCCTAATTTAGACCTCTGGTCCAACATATTTTGTTGAATGAATGTCTTGAGCCAGATTGAAAGTCTCTTCCAGCTGTCTTACCCATAGATGCTGCCTGTCTGATGATGAGATTCTTTCAGGTCCAGTCAAAAGTAATCATTTCTCATCTTGAAAGCTTCCATATTAAAGGTGGTCCTGAAAAATTCATCAGGGGAATAAAGTTTTGCTCATCACTTCTGCTGCCCTGAAGGCCTTTGGGTAAATGATGGTGGATAGATTGGGGCTATGATGGCCAAATGCAATATTAAATCTACTTTCTGTCTGTTTCTGGCCTGCCTGGTGGATTTTGATGTATTGAATTTTACATTTAGGTACCAATTTTCTTTTGATAAATTCATGCTCTAGGCTGTACAGGGCTGACCATTGCATTAGAGACATTCAGACAAATGATCAGGTATGCAGGCAGAGTGTGTCATTCATGAAGTGAGTGGCTTCTCTTGAGGTCTTTGATTCTGAAGAGCTTTTGACTCTTCTCACTCGATGCTGGCACTACTGGTTATGAAAATAGATGCAGAAAGCTTGCTGTCTTTGGGGGATTTCTACCTCACCATCTTTGACCATTGCACTTGAGTCCTTCCATGAAAATGCAATGCCAACACTGGTAAGAGAAGCCTCAGCTATACAGAGCCAGAGGGAGAATTGATTATTGCAGATCATTGAGCTTTCATAGTAATGGAGAGAGCTGGCCTAGCTAATATAAATGTATATATTTTTCTATTTAAACATTTCTAAAGAGACTTTCTTTAATTTTTTCCATTTGCCTCCTTACCTTTTCACCTAGAAAATACATATTTCCATTTTTAAAAATTCATTTATTCAACTAACATTTGCTGAGTATATATCATATGCTAAGTACTAAGGATAAAAGTGTAGGAAATAATAATTGTTTCTGACCTCAAGGAGTTTATAGTCTAGAAAGAGATTGGCAAACTTTTTTTAATGAAGAGGCAGAGAGTAAATATTTTTGGCTTGCAGGCTGTATATTGTCTGTCACAACTACTCTGCCATTGTGGTGCCAAAAAAGCTATAAATCTTAAACCCCATTTTATCTGTCAAACACCTACTCATCATTAAGACTCTAAAAGTGTTCAAAGGAGACATTATATTATAAAACCTTTCCTAGCCATGACAAATAGGTTTCTCAGGGCACCTCTAGCACTCACCTGCATCTGCTTGCTATTTGTGAAAGGAGTCCAGGCAGAGAGCACAATGTCAGCAAAGGCATAAAGGCTTGCACTGCCTGGAATGTTGTCTTACCTATCTGGCTGGATCATATGCTGAGAGGCCTGGTGTGAAGGTGGAAGGTGCTAGTGCAATAAGGGAAGGTGCCGGGCGGGGATGTGATCACGAAGGCTGGGAGCTGGCCAGACCATTTGAAATGAACTTGATTCAGTGTAGACTAAAGATCTGCTGTTGTGCTTCCTGAAGGGGACTGCCATGATCAGATTAATGTTGAGAAAGATCACTCCTCAGCCTGGTGAAGTGGGTTAGGCTGCAGGCAAGGAGAGCAGATGGATGGTAGTCAACTCATTAGAACGATGGTCAGGGATGCCAGAGCAGTGCTTTTGGTACAGAGGCCTTGGTTGCCACCATCATATAAGATCAAATCACACAATAGAATAATCACTATGGTGGGCTCTGAATGAGAATCAGAAGTTGTTCTAGGGTCTAGTCTCAGTGATTCTTAACTATATGACTCTGGAAAAGCCACTTACCCTCTCTTCAGTTTATATCCTCACTTGCAACATGAGGGAGGTAATTTCAGTGATTTCTAAGCTCTTTTCATTGATTGATTGATTGGAGACAGCGTTTTGCTCTGTCATCCAGGTTGGAGTGCAGTGGCATAATTATAGCTCACTGCAGCCTAGAACTCCTGGGCTCAAGTGATCCTCCTGTCTCAGCCTCCTACGTAGCTAACAACTACAGGTGTGCATCATCATGCCCAGCTAATTGTTAATTTTTTTGTTTTATAGAGATGGGGTCTCACCATGTTGCTCAGGCTGGTCTTGAACTCCTGGCCTGAAGCAATCTTCCTACCTCTGCCTCCCAAAGTGCTGGGATTACAGGCATGAGCCACTATGCCCAGTCTTAAGCTACTTTCTAGCCCTACATATCTGCAAATTAATTGCTTGACTCCTGTTCTTATTTTTCATATAAGACCTAGTCTCTACCCCCTGTTCCTCTTCTGCTTAATTTGGGCAATTTTAATCAAATCCTACTATTTTTAAAGAGCAAAATTTAGGGCTTAATTTTATGAAAGTTGTGTTAAAGAAACTTTGAAGACACCTTAGAATTTTCCTTTTGTTCTCCCTCACCTCTGTCCCCCATGGATTCTCCCTATAAAATATTTCACAAATCTGCCAGACCCCTGCTCTTTTTTTTCCCCCCAATTCCACATCCAGCTCCTGAGTCATTAGTCCATCACCCTGGCTTTCATGGCCCTTTACTACTTTCATGGCCTTAACCTCTCTTTCCATGCTCATTTTTTCTTCCCTTCCATGCTTTACTCAAAAATGCTTCTTTGGTTTGAACCTACTTCTTTTGGCATGTATCACATGGTGTTATAATAATTAGCTTACTTGTTCTATCTCTGCTGTAAAACTGGGACTATGACTTATATATATCCTTGCATCTCTAGAGACTGGCACCCAAATGCCTAGAGCCCAATCAGTGCTTGAACCCAGGGAAGGTCTCAGTTTATGTCAGTTCTCCCCTCTCCCTAGAATATCTTTCTCATTTTCCCTTCCCATCCTATGCCCAGGTAGTTCTCTCCTGGTTACAACACAACCCTTTCCTGCATGACACTTTTGCTGAGTACCTTAATAGGATGTGAATTCCTTTTCTGAGAATTCCTTGTAGTACAGTTTTATACTTCTTTTTTCTTTGCATTTATCTCAGTTTTGCTTATATTTTAATTTCATAGGGGTCTCTTCTGTCTATAAGACAGAAATATCTGCAACAAAAAGGATCTATATCTCACTTTGCTTCTCCAGAGGTAGCCATCACAATGTTTGTAATTAACAGGTGCTCACTTAAGGGATTCATGGGTGGAAGAAAAGAATCAAACTTCCTGTAACACAGGTAGTATAAGCATTGGTCTGTTTTGTGTCAAACAATCATGATTTTTGTAGAAAAGAACAGCATCAGCTGCCTTCTTCCACTGTGGTCTGATTCTGATAACCTGGGAACAATTGAAAACAAACTTCCTAAAGAAAATAAAATGAATCCACCATTTCTGCATTCTAAGTACTAGAAAGGATTTACCTGTGGGGTCTACAAGCAACAATTTGCATCTTGGTTTATGGGAAGGATAGAAAGCTCAAGCATCCGAGTGGGGTTGCTGACACAGCAGCGATTCAAGAAGCAGCCACGGGAGCAGGGGCTCAGGGCCAGGATGAAGAAATTAATAATCCACTTATTATTCAGAACAGTGAACGGCTGCAGGCTATTGGCAAGAGGTTTAGCAATTATCTGATTAACTGCTAATGTTACACCAAGAAACCTCTTCAAGACTGCACTTTTTTTTTTTTTTTTTGGTTAAGTGACACAGAATGGTAAGAAGCTGCTATTTTGTGCAAAAAGCTGAGAGCCGCAGGTAGGTGGCCATACCCAGACCCTGGTGGGCCGTCAGTCTTTCAAAGTTGGAAGCAAATGGCCATTTTTGCTGCTGTTATAACTCTTCCTGGAAATATTGGCTTCTCTGTAGCACCATAACTCAAATTTAATATGAGAGCTGAAGTTGTTTCCCTTTTCATTTTGAGTTCTTGCTTAGAGCAGAAGGTCCAGGTATCTATCTTTTCAGTGGGAACTTAGAAAACAGCCTTGCATATCTCTCCTTGTGACACCCAAGGCAAACCAGGGCAGGAAGATATGCACTCTTGCTTTGTACAGTAGGTTCAAAGTTTACCAGTCTGTGCTGTCTGCTCTAGGTAGTCTCAAGAAATTTTCCTCATTTTAAAGCCAAAGGCCAGCATCATGGCATACAAGTCTTTTGTTTGCCCCCCATTCCTGCCTTTCTTTAGGACACTGAACTATTTGAGTAGTCACCACAAGAATTGCAGAGCCCATGCTGTCTTGAGAGGAGAAATTTGATTAAGACTCTTCGAGACTAAACTGTATGAGTTGATGGTAAGCCACCTTTTCCGACATTTAAAAATAGACTCGGTTCTCCATTGTATAAGAATAAATGTGAAAAGTACTTATTTCTAACTGGCAGTGATGACTAGAATCATCATTACAATTGACCCCCCTTAGTTTGTGTTCCTGATGATTCAGGATTCTGTAGGATGTCTCTGTAATAATAGTGAAAAGCAATTTCCTATTTCTACTGATAATATCCTCGAGTATTCTCAGCAAATCCTACTCTACCCTTCAATTCCCAGCTGTAAATTCCTCCCACTCTCCCTTCCAATCTGTGGGGGAAAACTGACTTCTCAAATGCAAACATTTGATGTAATTTTTCAGTGGGATAATCATTGATGCTGGTATCAGGCAAAGGTTAAGCAAGAGAATGTTCACATAAAAACCTTTCACTTTGTCACAGTTCATGAAACAGAGGTGCTCTGAAAGCAGAGGCATTTTGCAGCTGAAAAGGCATTTATGTGAGAAAATCAAATCCTGTATAGAAGTATTACAGTAGCTTTATTTCTAAAATTAGTTAATGGAAAGTCTTTTATGAGGATATCAATTATACTATGACTAAAAAGTCAATTATGTAGTAATTGGAGGATAAAATAATGGATTTACCTTAGGTAAATTCAAAGTCATGTTTGAAATGTAGCTTTTTATTATTGCATCCTTGACATAGGAAATTAATTTTATCTATATAATGGTATTCATTAAATGCAAAAGTTTAATGATAAATGTCTTGTACAAATTTGAAAAGCACAGTACGAAAACAAAAAGAAGGTTGAATTTTTCACCAATTCTATTTTTTTTTCAATTACTAACTTTACTCACTCACTAGCCCATTCCTCCTTATCACTTGCTTAAAGTGAATATGATTATTAAGTTTTGAATTTGTATTTTCTTAGCAAAATACATTAAGGATAAAAAATTGATTCCTACTTAGTCATTTCAGTGAAAACAGCAACAGGTGTTAGCTGAAAACTTTGGCTGTTCTGTGCACATCATGCCCTTGCTGGTGCTTCGATGCTCCTTCGCCTTCTCTGTGTAAGCTGTTGTACAGAGGCAGCAAGGATCTCATCAGATCAACAGCTGAGTGAGGGCTGTGTCCTGCACCACTTCAGAGAGAAGAAAGCCTTGCTGATCTCAGCACTAATAGATGTCTCCAGGTAATCAGAAAGTGGTAGGAAGGACTCTCCAGGGCTTTCACGGATTGACTGAGTGACAGCCCAGTGCATCTTCCTCTGAAAAGTAATCAACGTGTGTTCTATTCCCAGTACCTCCTTTCTGTTAATCCCTGAAACCTAGAACTTTTTAAAGCTATTCTGTCATTGATTATCCTTAAATAAGCTTCCAGGTTTGGAGTTTTCATCTCAAAAGCTGTTATTACATTCAATTATCCATTCATTAAACAAAGAATTATTGAAGAGCTCTCTAATATGTTTCAGACACTGTTATCTTTGGGAAAAACTTGAAATTAATTCCTTTAGATAGAAGATTAAAATGTAAACATTTGAAATCTTCTCTACGTACCTTATATCATTTATTAATCTTAAAAAAGGATATAATTTCAAAAAACACAGTTTGGATGTTAACTGGGTAATCAATTTCTAACATTTGAGTTGCAATTCTGGTTACAACACATATTGCAGCCAGTGACATATTAGGGCTCTTCTTGTCTGTTTCCTCTTCTAGGTTGTAAGTACTCTCATGCCAGAGTGATAATTGTTAGCATCATGAGCTTTTCAGTCCTAAGAAAGTACTTTGTACATGGTAGGAAGTACATAATGCTTGTTGCATTATATGGGAAAGATTTTACAAATCTGCCACTGGGCTTTTAGTTCCTTTCAAGATGTCTTTTTGTGAGCTTACATACCAAGCCCATGCCCAGTGTAGCTGCTAAAGAAAAAGAGTCAGTAGGAAAGTCTCAACACAGGGAAAATGTGAGCTAAGGTCAGTGGGACAGGACTTGGGGCATGGGATAATGAAAGACACATACTAGTCAACTTGGGAGCAAAGAAAGAGGGTAGAGTGATGTCCCACAGTGTTACCCAAACTTAAAATTTCCTGAATCTTGACAACTGTTCTTTGATTGCTTTCCATCTGACAATTGTTCTCATATTGAATTATCATCTCAGTTATAAAGATAAAATTTTTATTTTGTAGAGATGACATAATTTATAGACGTGTTAGTAAAGTAACACTTCAGTTTCTCAAGATAGAAAATTTCATAATGAAAAATTTACAGACCTGGAGAACATGATTGAGAAATACTGGAATGTAGAAAGAGTGTACTGGGCTGTGTTCTTGACCAGTTCTGCTGTTAACTGGCTTCAGCATCTATTGGCCAGATCCCTAACACTTCTGCAGTTTTCCCACTTGTAACATGAATGTCCTTGATCTGGGGTGAGTGAGTCTGTTTTTAAATGGTGGAATGGTTCTTCCCATCTGTGTTTTTAGATTGATGACTTATTGAGGCAAAGTGAGACCAGCATGGAAGATCATTTATCCTTTTTATGGAACACTCCTCCAAATAATCAATGAGGCTGATATTTTGCACGGAAATAGTGGGGTACCTAAACTGTATGTTTCAAGACAGCCAAATGCCAAAAGCATTTTATATGCCTGTGTTAACAATTGGAACATTTCTTTCCCTCTACTACCCTTCCCTGATTCTATCTTAGTTTGGTCCACCGTAATGTCTTTCCTGCAGTCTCCTAATTGGTCTTCCTTCTGCCATTCTTGATTTCATCAATTCATTCTCAAGCCAGAAGAAAGATGTTCTTAAAAATATAAATTTTATTATATGAATCCTTGACTTAGAATACAATCCAAACTACTCAAAGTTCTTCAAGGTCTGCCTCTATCTCTTCAGCCTAAGTTGTCTCACTCATCCCCTCATTATTTTCTCTAGCAAAGTTTTTAGTTTAAGTTCTTTGAACATGCCGAGCTACTTCTTGCCTCGGGCCTTTTCTGCCTGGAGACAGATACACCCTAACTGCCACTATTCCAATGGTGCCACTATTTGCACTATGTAGAATGAGTTCCTACAACCATTACTGTCACCATCTGCCTTCATTATTCTCACTTTATGTTTGTTTCCTTTACAGCATTTTCACAGCTTGTGATTATTTTATTTATTAGTATGTTCTCTCCACCACAGTGTAAGCCTCATGAGGGCAGCGACTGTGGTATCACATGTTTAGGTATAGTGCCTGATATACACTAGATACTCAAAAAATAATTCTTGGACTTGTGTGTTAACACATGGGTGGATTGGCTATTGGCTTTTGTTTCCTTGTTCTTGGCATAGTTAAATAGGAAGATTTGTTTTCTTTTAGAAATTTCTGCTATATATTCCTCTTTTCTTTAATTGACTGAGCTTGAGGTTTAAATCCTGATGCCTTCTGGAGGTGCAAAACACTAACCATACCACCTGCTGTGACTGTAAAGTGAAATAGCTGTGGATGTTTGAGGATTTTGATACATTTTATTATTGTATTGAGTATATGATTATTACTCAATGGACAGTGTTTGGAGTTGATACAATTAAAAAATTGGTTGCATTTATGCTTTTGAACAGTAATAATTTTATGATGTTTATTATTGTTATACAAGTGATTTAAGCCCTGGGAATTTTGAAATACAAACTACTGAGCTTATAAATAGATGCTTAGCAAAAATTCTATAGCGATCAAATCACAGTCGTCAGACTCATTTAGATGGATTTCTATAGATGGATACCTAACAATAGAAATAGTATTTTAAAATATGATAAGTTAAAATAATTAGAAAAGTTTATGTTAATTTAAAAAAAACACAACACTTCAAACATTGCATGAAACTTTCAAATCTCATCTCAGGTGATGGATGAATTGTATCTGTTTTCTTACATGAAATATATATTTACCTGTGGCTAAAGTATAGATCATTTCTAAAGTATAATTTTATTTTAAATATCTGGAGGAAACATTGATTCCACGTTTTTCATTTTCATTTTTTACTCATAAAGCTGACTGATTTCTAAATGACTTTGCTGTGATAATCCAATTTAGGGTTTAAAATCCCACAATGACAAGATTTTCAGGTTATAAGGAAATTTTAATGCTTAGTGCCCAAGTCACTTTTTATTATTAAGCTAGACACTTGGGGAGACCATCAGCTCTTTTCACTGCCAGAAAACCATTGGTGCATTGCAGCTGCACTCAATCTAACTGTGATCTGACCTCGTGTGAAATTTCAAGAATCCTGGCTTTTGATATGGAAGCAATATGTTTGTTTACGACTCTGTGAGCAAGGCGTAGGCCCAGAGGCCCTGTTCTCTTCTATTTTGAACTGTTCAAGGCTTCAGCGGCATTAACACCTATGAAAAGCTGACAACAAAGAAAAATACCCCAAATTCTGTTGAACAAGCAGATTTAAAAAAAACTTTATTGAAGTATAATTTGGATATCATAAATTCACTCATTTTAATTGTGCAATTCAATGAGTTTTAATAAGTTTACCAAGTTGTGCAGCCATCCGTATAATTCAGTTTTACAACATTTTTATCACTCCTATAAGATCCCTCATGCCCATTTACAGTGAATCCTCATTTCTACCCGCAGCCCAGGTAACCACTAATTTATTTCTATCTCTGTAGATTTGGCTTTTCTGGACATTTATTATAAATAGAATCATATATTATGTCATCTTATGTGTCTAACTTCTTTCACTTTGCATAATGTTTTTAAGGTTCATCTATATTGTACCATGTATCAGTGCTTTGTTTCTTTTTTATTGCTGCATAGCATTCCATTGTATGAATACCCTACATTTTGTTCATTTATTCACAATTTGATGACGTTTGGGTTGTTTCCAAATTTGGGATATTATCAATAATGTTGCTAAGAACATTCATATGCAACTCTGTGGGAATACATATCTTCATTTCTCTTGGGTAGATACCTAGGAGAGTAATTGTTGGGTTCTATGGTAGGTATTATGGTAAGTTGAACTTTCTAGAAACTAAAAAACATGTTTGAGTTTATGGCTTGGTAAGCTTCAGGGTTTACAAAGATAAATGCAAAGAAACAACACAAGTTTACAAATCACTAGACTCTTAGAAATCACTAAACTGTGAGGGAGATTGTGAATACCACAAGGAAGGTTATGAGTTTCTAAGAAAGAACTCTCTTCAGTTTGTGGGCAGGGAGACAATGTTCTGAGGTGTGTCTTTGGGAATGGTTTAAAGATTTTAGGGAGGTGACAAAATAATCAATGTAAGGGAAAAAGAAAATACAGAAAGTGTTGAGCAAACACTCAGCTTAATAGAGCAGGATCTTCAAATGGGGCTTTTTGGTCTCTCTTTTGGTTGAGACCCACAAAGGACTAGAACATTACAGCAGTGGCCAAATCACCAACATTCTAGATCGAGTTGCCTATGCAGAATGTGCTAAGAAACTATGAAAACAATTCTGTTAGCAACCAGCTATCAAAGGGTAGGATCTGATATTTGGACAAGAAATGAAATCACTGGATAAGGGAGAATTTTCTCCATTGTAATTGTCTTTTGCATTTTTCATTTCCCACTTTTATTCCATCAGGGAGGAGCAGGGGAATGATCTTTTTCATCTTCGGGTAAGTTAGAGGTGCTTTATATGGGCCACATGGTTTCCTTGATGTGTGTTCCCTGCGGTTTCAGCTTAAAATAAAGAGAGCTGTCCTAGGTGCTGACTGGGCTGGTGCTGCCTGTGAGTGAACGTGTAAAATTTCCATGGGCTAAGTGGGCAAGTGAGGGGGCCAGAGGTTATTTTAAAGAGGAAATTATCCAAGAAGATTACCTATAGGAGCAAAAGACCATAATAGAATGTCTGGGTAGGATAAATTTCCTGAATCCCAGAAACCGAAGATTGGAGCTTTAGGTGACCAAATAAAGAAGGGGCATCACTCATGTCTGGGGCCCTGCCATCAGGCACTCAGTGGAAGGTTATTCTAAAAATCCAGTAGAGCCCCTGCAAGAACAAGTGCCAGTCCATGTGCCTCCACTACCTTCAGAGGGAGCCTGCACAGCACAAGCTGTGTAAGACCAAAGCCTTTTCCTTGAACCCGTCAGCTACTCAGCTCAACCCCAGGGTAGTCAAAGGCCATGGTTTGTGATGGGAGAAGGTAGAGCTAAAAGAGAGAACTAAACTTTGAAAGACCTTCTAGGCAACTTGGAGGAATTTACATGTTACTCCATGGACAGAGAGCAGATCCATAACAATAGTCTCATGTTAAGAAGATTAATCTGGAAGTTGTGTGTAGGGTACTTTTAGACGATAGACTTCAAATACAAAAAGTTTTGAAGATTGTGTACTAGAGAGAAACACAGGATGGGGTTATGGTTGGTGGTGGTAATGAAAAATAGCTGACTAGTTGACTTCTTTTAAAAGATATTTATGAGAAAACTTTGCCTTTCCAAGTAAGCAAAAAGTTGCACAACCATTTTATTTCCCTTATTGTACTTAACATCTTAAGTCCCCAGAGAATCCCCTGGTGGTCTGAAAGAGTTAATGTTCTACCCTAAGCACCCCAGTTAGCACCAGGGAATTCTTAAGATGGGTGGTGAGGAGAAAAGAATTTAGTCCATTTTTTCACTGAGCTCCCACAGGGCTGTGGATAAATTAAATAGAAAAAAATCTGAGGAGGGGACAGAGATCAGTACATACTACCTCTCTGCCAAAATTTTAAATCAAGTAGCATGTTCCTGCATGTTTCTTCCCTGAAAACCAAGAAGAAATCAGAACGTTCAGACTGTAAATGTCAGTGAACTGCTAGATTAGAGAGTTAGTAGAAAAATACATTTGTGACCCTAAAGGCAGTTAAGCAGAGCTTCAGGGAGAAGCCGGAATTTTCTAATAGCAGTTTTGATTTGCAATCACTGTGCTCAGGCTATTAATTAGAAGAATAAACTTGATGTAGTACATGGGTGGGAGAGGGATAGCCCAGTTTCCCATTTAAACATAGTTTTCGCTTTCACTTATTTTTATTTACTTATTTATTTATTTTTTGAGACAGAGTGTCACTCTCTTGCCCAGGCTGGAGTGCCATGGCGTCAGCCTAGCTCACAGCAACCTCAAACTCCTGGGCTCAAGCGATCCTCCTGCCTCAGCCTCCCAGGTAACTGGGACTACAGGCATGTGCCACCATGCCTGGCTAATTTTTTTTCTATTTTTAATTGTTTGGCTAATTTCTTTCTATTTTTAGTAGAGATGAGATCTCCCTCTTGCTCAGGCTGGTCTCGAACTCCTGAGCTCAAGCAATGCTCCTGCCTTTGCCTCCCAGAGTGCTAGGATTACAGGAGTGAGCCACTTATTTTATTTTATTTTATTTTATTTTATTTTATTTTATTTTATTTTATTATTTTATTTCAGAGTATTATGGGGGTACAAACACTTTGGTTACATAAATTGCCTTTGCACCGCCCGAGTCAGAGCTACAAGCGAGCCCATTCCCCAGACTGCCCAAATTGCATCCACAAGGTGTGGATTTACCCATCCCCTCCCCCCTCCTCCCACCTGCCTGACACCCTATCAATGCTGCATGTTAATGTTGATCCCATATGTGCATGTTAATGTTGATCAATTAATACCAATTTAATGGTGAGTACATGTGTTTGTTATTCCATTCATTAGATACTTCCCTTAGGAGAATGGTCTCTAGTTCCATTCAGGTTGTTACAAAAGGTATTAGTTCACCATTTTTTTATGACTGAATAATAGTTCATGGTATACATATATCAGATTTTATTAATCCACTCATGTATTGATGGGTGCTCAGGTTGTTTCCACATTTTTGCAATTGTGACTTGTGCTGGTATAAACATTTGAGTGCAAGTGTCTTTGTTATAAAGTGTCTTTTTTTCCTTTGGGTAAATACCCAGTAGTGAGATTGCTAGGTCTACTTTTAGTTCTTTGAGGTATTTCCATACTACTTTTCATAAAGATCGAACTAGTTTGCAGTCCCAACAACATTGTATAAGTGTTCCTTTCTCTCTGCATCCGTGCCAGCATCTGTTGTGTTGAGACTTTTTGATAAAAGCCATTCTCACTAGAGTTAGGTAATATCTCATTGTGGTTTTGATTTGCATTTCCTTGATGATTAGTGATATTGAGCATTTTTCTCATGTACTTGTTGACCATTAGTGTATCTCCTTTTGAAAAGCTTCTGTTCATGTCTTTTGCCCACTTTTTAATGGGGTTGTTTGATGTTTTCTTGCTGATTTGCTTCTTTGTAGATTCTGGTTATTATTCCTTTATTGGATATATAACATGGAAATATTTTCTCCCATTCTGTAGGTTATCTATTTGCTCTATTGATTTTTTCCTTGGCTGTGCAGAAGCTTTTTAATTTAATCAGGTCCCATTTATTTATTTTTGTTGTTGCTATGATTGCCTTTGGGGTCTTCTTCATAAATTCTTTCTTTGCCTAGGCAGATATCTATAAGAGTTTTTCCAACCTCTTCTTCTAGAATTCTTATAGTTTCATGCCTTAGGTTTAAGTCTGTTATCCATCTTGAGTTAATTTTTGTGAGAGGTGAGAGGTGCAGATCCTGTTTCAGCCTTCTACATGTGGCTATCCAATTTACCCTGCACCATGTATTGAATAGGAATCTTTGACAAAGCAGACAAAAACATACACTGGTGAGAAGAATCACATTCACTTTTTAAGGAACATTCAAGCCTAGTCAGTACCCAGTGCACTGTTTGAGAGGGACACTTGGATACTCTGAATGACTAGGTTTATCAGATTTTTATGTCTGTGTCTTTCACGATCATATAGTTTCATAAGTCTTGAGCACAGCTCTCTCTCCTTTCTGTTATAGCCCCTTCCTTTGAAAAGTTAAGTCCTTGCAGTTTCAACATGAGGCTGTTAATAGTATTAGTTACTTGACAAAACTTGGCATGCATTATTTCATTTAATTCTGGTAGAACTCACCAAGAAGGGTGATTTATGGGTTAGAAAACAGATTCTGAGAGAGATTCTGAGACTTGCCTGAAGGCACACGAGTTAAATGATAGGTTAGGATAAAAACTAGGTCTATCTTACTCCAAAGTCTGTTCTGTCCTCATTGGGTCACTTTCAGAAACAAAACCACAAGGATTTCAGGGATCCAGAAGTAATACTCACTGCTGAAGTTAGTCATTGCCACATAACCCAATACCCAAAGACTTAATGTGGGAAGAATGAACTCTCCTATTTGTATAAGCATATTTTTTTGGCATTTTTGTGTAACAGCCTATATCTATATGTCACCTATTTATATTGTGTATGCGTTTCCAAGAAAATATGGTAACGTCATTCTTTTCCTTTCTCTGAAATGCTTATCTCTAAATCTTTAGGAATTACTTTGTTCTTCTATCTCCTGAAGTTACTTCACTGTTGTGTGTGTTTTTATTTCAGAGATGTTTAACCCATTCATATTTCTCCCTTTTTTTCTTCCCCTATTTACAGATATTTTTCCATTTCTTCTATGCCTAGTCCTTTCTTTCTGTTTCTTTTGATTTTTCTTAATTGCCTCTATACTGGGTTTGTCAAAATCCTTCCCTTTTCCCTTCATCGACTTCAATGTCATAAGGTATTCTCTCCTCCCATCATTTTTCTTTTCTGGACTTCAGATAATCTCACTTCCTCTGAAAGGAGCTCATCCTATCTCCTTCCTTTCTCCTTTTCTGGTTCTTTGGCTTTGAGAATCAATCAGTCAAGGAGTTAAATTGTTATCACTAGAATTGAAATCCTACTAACTGTGGGGCATTTGTCAGGTTACCTAATTTCTTTTACCAAAGGTGCTGCTTGAATAAAACAAGAATATATTTACTTCATAGTGTCATTTAGAATATAAAACATAATGTATGTGATGTTTCTGGTTTATGGTAAGATTTCCACTGTTCTTCCCTATGCCTTTCTTTCCTTATTTTTATTTATAGTCTTGAGCTAATATTTTAATTTCTTTCTCTAACTTTTCTTTTTCCCTCCAGTGATAGTTGGCCCTGACTGTGATCTAAGAAATAGTTTTATGTTTTGCATTGCTGCTCTGAGCCTGGCCTTTCGATAATTTTCTATTGTTGATTTTATAATTTAAAAATTAATTCAACTGGTATTTATTAATTTTAAAATATGTAGCAGGCAGTGAGGGTACAGCAGTGAATAAAACAAGCAGAAATCCCCTACCCTCTTGATGCTTGCATGCTATTGGTATAGGCAAAGGAAAGATGAACAATTTAAAAAGTGTTAAAAAGATATAGAATGGAACTGCTAGATTGGGAAACACATCAAGATGCTGAGAGGGTGGCACTCCCTGAGAGGGCATGGAAGATCCATGCCACCCCAGCCCCCATACTTTGTCCTATGTATCTCCTCCATCTGGCCATTCCTGAGTTATATCCACAGACAAAGAAATGAATCTAGACATAGACCTTACACTCTTCACAAAAATTAATGTAAAATTGATCAAAGACCTAAATGTAAAACTATAAAACTAAACTAAAATCAAAACTATAAAGCTCCTAGAAGATAACATAGAAGGAAATCTAGATGACCTTGGGTTTGGTGATGACTTTTTAGATATAATGCCAAAGGCATAATCCACGAGAGAAGTAATAAGTTGCACTTTATTAAAATTAAAAACTTCTTCTCTGCAAAAGACACTGTCAGGTGAATGAGAATATGAGCCACTGACTGGGAGAGAATATTTGCAAAAGACATCTAATAAGGGACTAGTATCTGAAATATACAAAGAATTTTTAAAAGTCAACAAGAAGAAAACGCCAACTGTATTTGAAAATGGGCAAGACATCTGAACAGACACCTTAAAAAAAGATAAACAGATGATAAATAACCATATGAAAAATGCTCAATATCATATGTCTTCAGAGAATTGCAAATTAAAACAACAATGAGATACCACTACATACATTTCAAGGGTAAAAATTCAAAATACTGATACTATCTGGCAAGGATGTAGAACAATAGGAACTCTTGTTTATTGCTTGTGGAAATACAAAATGGTACAGCCACTTTGGAAGACAGTTTGGCAGTTTCCTACAAAACTGCACATACCCTTTTCATATGATCCAGCAATCACACTCTTTGGTATTTATGCAAATGGGTTGAAATATGTTTACACAAAAACCTACACATGAATGTTTATGGCTGCTTTATTAATAATTTCCCAAACTTGAAATCAACCAAGATGTTCTTCAGTAGATGAATGAATAAATAAAAAGTAGCATACAAAGACAATAGAATATTATTCAGTACTAAAAAGAAATGAGCTTTCAAGCTATGAAAAGATATGGAGCAATCTTAAATGCATTTTGCTTAGTGAAAAAAGCCAGTTTGGAAAGGCTACATACTTTGTGATTCCAACTAGATCACATTCTATAAAAGGCAAAGCTATGAAGTCAGTAAAAATATCAGTGGTTGCCTAAAGTTACTGGGGAGGGAGGGATAAATAGGCAAAGCACAGAGAAATTTTAGGGCAGTGAAACTGTTCTATATGACACTATTAAATAATGATAGATACATGTCATTATACATTTGTCAAAACCTGTAGAATGTACACCACAAGAGTGAAACTTTATGTAAACTATGGACTTTGGGTGATAACGATGTGTCAATATTGGTTCATTGATTTTAACAAATGTACCACTTTGGTGTAGGATGCTGATAGTTGGGGAGACTGTGAGTATGTTGGACAGGGGACATATAGGAACTCTGTACTTTCCACTCAATTTTGCTGTGAATCTAAAAGTGCTCTAAGAATTAGTCTATTAAAAATGTATAGTGCATATTTTCTGCGTGTCTTCTGCCTATATTCTAATCTCACCTGTTTTCTGACCTGTTGTCATGAATGGCAATAGAGTGTCCACACCCTACCATTTTTACTGCTGATACCAGCAATGGCGAAATGGTTTCCTTCTTGGCAAAAATTACTCTTTCAACTTACTTATTCAGTGATTTTGTGAAATGTATTTAGGTTTCACAAGAACTCTATAAGTCATATAGAACATCTGAGTTTTTCCTCTGGTCAAGGAGGAAACTGGTTTGCAGAGAAGATAAGTCACTTGTTGCAGATCACACAGATTGTTAGGGGAAAAGTTAAATTAGACCTCTAATTCTCTTATCCCTGTCCTCAGCTTTTTCTCTAAGGTTTTTCAGTAAGAGAACATTTAGTAAATTAATCCTCTCCCTGCATTTCTATAGAATGTGGTAACATTTATAATTAGTGCTTTTTTTTTAAGACAACAAAGTCAGAATGTTCAACAACTGTGTTCAGAAGGATTGGTTGATAGTAGTATAGGAGGGTATTATAACTGCTGTGACTTTTGTGCAAGAGGTGAATCTTCAGATCCAATATGTATATTGTTCTTCTTTGCAAAGCTATCAATATTTCCTGCTACTGAAGGGCAACAGAAAGTCTTAGAGTATTGGAAGTAGAAAGCACAGCCTGAATATGTAAGTTAAGAGAGGACATTCCAATATAATCTTCCATAATAACACAGATAAGGATATAAAGACTGAATTTTGAGCAATTGCTGACAAAGGAAGAGTATCTATGCAACCAGAAAATGAAGAAATATTAGGAAGTAACTATTTTAATTCCAACATCTTAAAACAACAGCACAACAGAATATCAACTAGATCAAACCAGAAACAATTCCTTTAGCAACACCCGCTAAGAATTTTCACCTTTTTTTTTTTCTTAGTGTGGCAGAATTGATAGTTGTAGAAGAACATCCATTGTTCTATAATAGAATTTTAGCTGGGCACATGGTCACCTGATTAAAGACACCATTTCCCAGCCTTCTTTGGAGGTGTATATGAACGTGTGAGTAATGTCTGGCTAATGGGGTGTTACTGGAAGTGAAATGTGCAAGTTTCCTGTTATGCTTGAAAAAGGAGATTTACTTCCCCTTCCCAGACCAGAATGAATATGTAATATAATGGATTCTGTAGCAGCCATTTTGGGCCACAAGATGAAACCAAATATTGAGGGTGGCAGAGCGACAGAAGTCCACCCACCTAACCTTTTTATGTGTGAGAGAAATAAACTCTGACTTCTTTAAGCCACTATCATTTTTGGTCTCTCTGTTACAGCAGCTGAACCAGTTTCTAATTAATACAAAAGTTATTGTCAAAATTACATTATATTAAATATATAATTCGTTACATATTATTCTGAAACTGACAATGATAGCCATGTATATTGTTCTCTCTCCAGACTCTAGTTTCACACATTCTCATCCTTTTCGGTGTCTTTGTAAATGTTAGAGTTAATAGAACCTTTTATGTGTTGTTATAAATCTTATTTGGATTGAGAGTACTCCAAAAGAGAGACAGAGAAAAAGAAGGGGAGATAGAGCACGCGCGAGAGAGCACTTAAATGGCAATAGTAGTGAAAATCTGCTTCCCTAAGTGAGCATATCAGCTTCTAGTGGTCCATACAGCATGGGGTGGTATCAAGGCCAATTTTATCTAAATGATCCAAATGTAACACTTCCATGCATTTCCTCATTTAATTAAGTCCTTGCTCTGTTATGCACAGTTTCAATTTAAATTATATTTCTAAGATTTTATTTCCTTATCTTTAGAGTGGAGATAATACCTTTCAAAGGTCCCTCAAGCACTGCTTGGTATATATTTGATGCTACAATAATGTTAGCATTTTGTGAGCCTACAAAAATCTATCCCTCAATGATAATACCAAAAAAAAAAAAAAAACCTAAAAGGCTAAAGATATTTTTTTCTATTAAAACAGAATCAGTTCATAGGAAAAAAAGTCAGAAGGAGAGAAATGCTTGCTACTAGTGCACAAATGCAATCACTTTTATAGTTTTGTGTTAGAACTTTGAGCCAGGCCTTATTACAACAGGCTGCCAGTTCCACTGAGGGAGAGTAGGCACATTGTGGCAAAGCTTTTCTGTTTAACCTGCATCTATTTTGGATGTGTTAGTTAGAGCCAAAAGGAGTAAGTACTTAAGCTGAGAACCTATTGATTTCAGCAATACCATTCTCATATGGTTTTTTTCTTCCTACTGCTTCCTCATTATTCCTGCCTTTTGCATTTGCTCTTCAGACCTCAGTTACTTAATGAGTTCACATCATCATCGAATTCTCCACCAGGATGCTTATTTCCTGATCCAGGAAGTTCATTAACATGCACAAATAATAGAGGCTTGGGGTAGAAATGTCCAAAGCAATGGATTGGCTCCTTGTCACAATTTCACAGTCTTTCCTGTCTCCTGACCTGTGTATTATTTTTGCTTTTAGAGAAAGTGTGAGAAGCAATCTGAAGAGAGAAAAGCAAGAAAGAGCTGGAGCGTATTGTGTAAATGTACAGGGTCCATTTGAATTTAAGAATAGAATTAAAGTTATAGCTTGAAAAACTTCAAATATATATAGTTTTTTTTTAAAGTTCCCTCCCCACATTTTGAGATTTCACACATCAGTAAAATTTAAAAAGAAATTTGGGGGCTGGCACATAGTCATCAACCCTTTTTTCTTTCCCCGACTGACTCTGAGAACTGCGATAAGAATGCAGAATAAGAGTTTATCATCTTAAGGCACAGAAACTCCACATTGGTTACAACAGAAAGGACAGGCTATTAGAGCATTATTTACTCGAACTATTAATAATATAAATGACCAAAAATAAAGATATAATCATATCATAATAAAATATAGTTCTTTGAGTTGAATAAATTTCTTTCTATTAAAAACTCCATATGTGGATCCTATCATTTTTTAATTTTAGCCAGGGACTGGTGAAATATTCCCATTATCCCATAACTGGATTATGGACAAATGTTATGGTTTGCTGTTGTTATTTGAGAGTTATTTGTCCTCTTTTACTGGACACTTTTGTCCAGTTACTCAGATTTGTATTCTTTCTAGGGCCACACACTTCATTTTGGTCTGGACCCAATCTTCAATTGCTGGCACATTTTACCTTCCTACTTTCAAGGCTTCTTCCCTGTCCTTGGGGTGTTAGTAATGATATTGAAAACCATCACACTGTTCAAGTTCAAGTGATCCATCAGTTGAACCTTGCATCTCCAAAGAACCTTTCCTGAGATACAGCCCCACTGAGCTAGGGTTTAAAGTCAGTTTTTACAAATCACTGTGATCGGTTACTTGCTCAGGTAGGGGAAACTTGACAGCGGTGACAGAATGCTTCTGTGGATAAAATGCGGTGGGGGAAATGGCTGAGACCATCCTTTAAAACAGAATCAATGTTTGCCAGCTGCCTCCCCATCTTGTATCAGTATTACATTGGTGGCAAGAATTAAAGTAGCTTATGATAAATACCTCTCCTAGGAACCCTCTCCTCCAATACATATTTTAAAAGTAATGCAAGAGCAGTAATTCCAAGGAACTATGTTAACCAACAACAGAAATATCATTTTGAAAATTTTCTCTTTATCCCTATTAATTAACTGAAATTCCTTGTTGGGGAGTTATAATAAGCAAAATAATATTTAAATGTAAGGAAATATTTGTTAGAATTCTGTTGCTCAATAAGTTGAGGTCACAGGTTTACTCGTATAGCTATTACATGATTTCTATACTTTCTTTTAATAATGCATCTTTTTTTTGACCAACAAATTGCATTTCACTATTCTTCCTTTTCATGCTGTTTCTTGTTTGATACTAATATTAACCATGTGTGTACTGTGAAACCAGAATATTAAGGACTTTCCAAACTTCCACTATAAGAGGTCTGATAAATAACACAGAAGGACAATTGTGATCATTGGAGACAAACACACCAAAACAAATCTTAGGATGAGTTCCAGAAACAGTAAGGTACAGTTATTTTGTCACATCTGGAAACTTTATTCAGAGGAAAATTAATTTAGAAATTAGTCTTCCTACAGTCTTTCCCTTTCAAGGGAAAAGGTGGTGAAAATCATGTATTGGGAAATTCCAGACAAAATTTCCTTCATGGGCCCAACTTAGAAATTTCTCATGTCCTTGCTTACTGTCTCGCACTTGATGGCAGGAAAGTAATTAACTATTGTGATTTCAAAGAAAGTACTTGAAACATTGTCCTTTCCTAGCTATTGGCCTATAAAATTGAAATAGGATTGTCAACAAAATTACTATTTAAGAAGAAGGAGTTAAAAGTTAAAAGGGTGTATATTAATTTAGTTATTTATTGAGCAATTCACATGCTAGTTATTTTTTATGATTAATGGAGAGACAAAACACATCTAAAGTACACTACCTCTCCCCTCAATGGCAGGGATTCTTTCTTTTTTTAAAAAGTTGTCCAAGGATGAGGCTTCAGGAAAGCATTCTTTAGAATTAATGATATTTTGCTTTATCACTCAATTGACACATTTATTGCATAAAGTACCTGCCTAAAGTATCTAGATTTTATAGGAATGACTTACCTTGGGTTTCCTTGAAAGCAGAGCTTGAAAAAAATGGCTTATATGCTGGTATTTTATGGGGAAAGTGATCTCAAAGAGCAAGAGTGCATGTGATAGGGGAGAGGCTCCTGTAAGGATGGCCCCTGCTACAGTCAACCACCGTGGTATCCAAAACAAAGGATGTAGAGGAAAGTGATGTAGCGCTTATAATTGAGTACTTTATAATCTAATTAGCCTAGGACATATGTAAAATTACTACTCTAAAACTACAGTGAGGAATATTGACAGCATATGATTGAGGACAAAATTGTTTCATAGAGACCAGGAGTTCTCAACTGGGGAATTTGCGCCCTCTGTGAGTGATACTTGGCAATGTCTGGAGACAGTTTTTGTTGTCACCATGTTAGGAGTGGGGTGAGGTGGGAAGGTATGCTACTGGTGTCTGCTGGGTAGAGGCCAAGGATGCTGGTAAACATAGTGCACAGGACAGCCCTCCTCAAACAAACAACAACAAAAAAATCTAGCACGTAATGCCAACTATGCTTCTATTGAGAAACCCTCCTCAAATCTTGATGTACCTACGAATCTCCTGGGAATCTAGTTAAAATGTAGATTCTAGTCAGTAGGTCTGGGGTGGAGCCTGACATTCTGCTTTGTCTAACAGGCTCATAGATGCTGCTGATGCTGTCGGTCTATGAGCCACACCTTGAGTTGCAGGCCTCTAGACAGTGAGTGTTGAAAAAGGTTAGAAAAATGAGAGATTAATGCCACGTTGAGCAACTTTTCTTAGGGGAAAGCCCTTAGGAAAGGTGAAATTCATGGTGGCTGAGATGTCTTGATGTCTAGGATGGTGAAGAAAAAAAGAACAATGTGAGTGAAGAAGTGAGAGTGACAATTTTCAGCACAAAATAAACCTGGTTTAGGAAGGGAGACAGTGTGAAAAGAGCACATGGTGAAGAAACTTGGGTTGCAAGACTGCTTCATCCGTAACGTTGCCCTGTGGCCTTTAGCAAATTACATATATTTTGGGGCCTCAGTTCCTCATTGTAAAAAGAATACTTCAGAGGGTTGTTATATGAAGGTTAAAGTGAAATGAAATCAGATGTGTGAATTTTATTCTTTTCACATGTAATACTACAGCCGGCCTGCCTAGGTTTGAATATTAGCTGTACTTCTTGCTGTGTTACTTTGAACAGTGCTTTACTGGTTTTTAAGTTTTCTAAGACAGAAGTTCTGTATAAATATAATTCCATATGGGATATAGGATAGTGCTTTACAAAACTGCTCATAGATGGCATTTATTCATTTTCCTACAATATACTACTGTTCCAAGTGGTATATTTATGTGTATTGTGTAGGACATTTTAAAGTTCTGCCAAACTACTGGATGGATGAAGGTAAGTGTTGGGGTTCTCACTTTACAAATGAGGAACTGAGGTTAAATAACTTGCTCAAGATTGTACAGTTAACAAATGGCATAGCTGAAGTTCAAACACAGGTCATCTGGTTGTAGGGTCTGTACTTTCAGCAACTATACTGCTGGAGTTTTCTAAGACATACATATTCTGTCTCTCCTTATTTCTAGCTTCTAGCTTTTGTTTCCTATAAGACTTTTGCTGTGTTAACGGGCTTCCTCAAGAAACTTTTGGTATTTTTATATTTTCAGGTTACTAGACAGGATTCAGCAAATGGGCTTCTTAACTGGTTGGATATTTGTAGTTTCTTTACCTATGGGGATGAGAGGAAGGATGTCTCCCTGAACTCTTCTAGATTGAGTGCTCTTAGTTCAGGATCCTAAGATCTCACTGAAATAGGTATTTGCGACCCAGCCTCAATATTTCAGGATGCCTAATGTATACCATATATTGACCCCATGATAATATGACACCATCCTACAAAAAATACCAAAACAATGTGTTTTTGAATGGCTGTATACAATTCAATAGGTTCACAATATATAGCTCATACTAATCACAAAATAATAATAATATAAGTTCTTGTAAAAGGTTTGGGAGTCATTGATCCATAGTGCTGTCCCTCTCAGTCATGACTGGGTCAAAACTTACATAGATGAAGTTTTGCTCTGGGAAAATCTGTACTCTCATTAAACAGAATCCTTAATTTTCCTGCCTCTTAGGGACATTTTTGATTCATCTGAGAAAACCATCAAAGTTGACAACCTCTTTTAACGGGGACCATTTCAAACTGCGTCACACTACCAGTGCCCCCACCTCCACTTCCCTGGACATGGCAAGTGCCCGGTTTTCTTGTCAGCAGCTGGACTTGTGCTTGGGCAGAATGTGACTTTGCTGATTCCCTATTTTTGATATTTTCTGAGAAGAATGTCAGTAGGATGAGAACATACCAGGAATTTCTTTTTAATAAACGTGTCATGAAATCCATTGTGACAGATTTTAAACAAGTCCCTATAACTGGGCAAGATGAAATGCCAACACTGGGAGACCGGACAGAAGCATGTCAGCCCCACAAGTTTCTTTATTCTGTTGCCTTTGTCTTTCCTGCTGCATTGAAATGCTCCTCCCATGGAGCCTGTGAAGCTTGCCTCGTGCAAGGTCTGTGGCATTCCAAAGCAAATACCCTCTACCTGCTTCTACTTTCTAAAGAAGAGGCAATTACAACCCCCCTTTCTGGGAGGTGTCAGTCATAAAGGTAAAGGAGCCTTTGGAGATGGGTTGGAGTGTGTCAGTCAGTCAAAGAGTAAACTCTGGCATTGAACAAACGGTGTGTTCCTGCATGCAGTGCCAGCAGGCAGCTTCTGGCTACAAACTCTTTTGCAGGGATAAAAGCCTTTCTAGTGGAGTTCTAGCAATTCTAAATATTTCATGCCTGTGCTTGAACAAAAAGTTGCCATGGGAAGGCTGGCTTGAAGATGTATTATCAGCTTGGTATTTTCCAAGTTAAAGTTTCTCATTAGCTTGTCCTTCTCTGCCCCATTCACACTCAAGTCAGAAATTCAAACTACAAATATTCTTTAGAAATTACGATTTCTATCTTACTTATCTTCTCTATTGAAATCTGTCTGCTCTGTCTTATGAGTTCTGCTAAACATATCACACACACCACATGCTAATAGGAGAGGAAGCAGAAGCTGCTTTATCTTACGATGTGGTGAGAAGTATTTGTGAAAATCAAGTTGTTTTAGTGATCTATTGTTGGAAAACTATTCCAAAACTAAGTTGCTTAAAAATAATGAGTATTTATTATCTCTCACAGTTACTGTGCATCAGGGATTCAGACAGGATGTAGCAGAGACAGATATCTTTGTTGCAAGGTGTCTGGCTTCAGATGGAACACTTCAAGGCTAGGGGCTGGTGTCATCTGAAGGCTTATGTCTCCACACATCTATCAGTTGATGCTGGCTTTCGGCTGGGAGCCTAGTTGGGCTGAACACGTAGGTTTGGCTCCCTTGTAACAGTGTGGCTAGATTTCAAGGGCAAGCGTATTAAGAGAGAGATTGATTTTTATGACCATGAAAGTCATGTAGGGTTCCTTCTGTATATTCTATTGGTTCACACAGTTATAAAGGTCTGCCCAAGTTCAAAGGGACCTCAATAACACATTGTGAGAATAACATGTAGTACAGGACATATATTGGTGTCATTTCCTTTGGAGAATACAATCTATTTCTCAAATGCAATTGAGAAAAGTTTACCTATACTTTGGGAGTATTGTCTATGCTTCATGGTTGTTAGGCCATGTAATTTATAAACTGAAGGAAAGGTTGTTACAATCTGTCATACCAATGTAGTGCTTTATAATATCTCAGTTGCTTTTATATTTAAGTATCACTTGAAGTTGGGTAAGTCAGGAATTCTTACCCCCACATTATGAATAAAGATGCTGATGCTCAGAGAATTATAGATATCTTAAAGTCATCTAGGTATTTAATGACAGATTTGGGACTGGAACACAACTTCTCTAACTCCTAGACCTTTTCATCAACATTTATAACATGTACAATTTTTAACATCTTCAACAAATGAACATTTATTGAATACTTTCCATAATGAAGGCACAGAGGTAGAAACTGAGCCTAAAGATGAATGTGACACAGTTCTACCTTTAAGGAACTCAAGGTCAAGTGGAGAAGATAAACATATACATGCATATGTTCAAAAAAGTGAGACAGGTGTAGCAATCAAAGTAAGCAAAGGTGCTTGTTGAGCATGGAGAGAACTACTTAGTTCATTTTGGGGTTCAGGGATGACTTTTGGAGGGTAAAATATTTAAGATTAAATTTTCATTACTCAGCTCAGTAAACTAGATAGCTGTCTGAAAGAGGGCACATTGAGTACTTAAATTGCAATATGTGCATTAAAAATAATACTTGTTTTTACCAGATATATGATACGACAATCCCCTTTCTTTTATCCTTTAATAAATGCATACATTTGTAAAATCTTTTTTTCATTTGTTTTAATTTCAGCATATTACAGGGATATAAATGTTTAGGTTACATGTATTAACTTTGCCCCACCCGAGTCAGAACTTCAAGCGTGTCCATCCCCCAGACAGGGTGCACTACACCCATTAGGTGTGAATATACCCATCCCCTCCTCCCCCCTCACACCTGCCTGACACCCGATCAATGTTACTACTGTATGTGCACATAAGTGTTGATCAGTTAATACCAATTTGATGGTGAGTACATCTGGTGCTTATTTTTCCATGCTTGTGATACTTCACTTAGTAGAATGGGCTCCAGCTCTATCCATGATAATACAAGCAGTGTTAGATCACCATTGTTTTTTGTGGCTGTGTAGAACTCCATGGTATATATATATATATATATATATATATATATATATATATATATATACACTACATTTTATTAATCCACTCATGTATTGATGGGTGCTTGGGTTTTTTCCACATCTTTGCAATTGTGAATTGTGCTGCTATAAAAATTTTAGTGTGGGGCCTAGAGAGGAAAAGTTACCTTGGTCACAGATCATGGTCACAGAATTAACATTTGAACTCGCATTTTTACAGCTCCAATTTCTATGTTTATCTTTATTATTTTCATCTTTCTACTACCTTGCCAGAGGCACCTCCTTTAATCAGGCCTGGTATCAGTATCATTTTTGTGTGTACCAATTTTGTTACATCCTGTTGAAGTAAAGCAGGAAAATAAAAGTTAATTTTGACCAAAAAAAAAAAAAAATTCTAGTGCAGATGTCTTTTTTATAGAATGCCTTTTTTTCCTTTGGGTAGATGCCCAATTATAAGATTGCTGGAACAAATGGTAGTTCCACTTTTAGCTCTTTGAGGAATCTCCATATTATTTTCCATAGAGGTTGTACTAATATGCAGTCCCACCAGTAGTGTATGAGTGTTGCTATCTCTCTACATCCACACCAACATTTATTGTTTTGGGACTTTTTGATAAAGGCCATTCTCACTGGACATAAATGATACCTCATTGTGGTTTTGATTTGCATTTCCCTGATGATTAGGGATGTTGAGCATTTTTTCATATGTTGGCCATTAGTCTGTCTTTTTTTGAAAAGTTTCTGTTCATGTCTTTTGCCCACTTTTTAATGGGTTGGTTTGATTTTTTTCTTGCTGATTTTTCTGAGTTCTTTATAGATTCTAGTTATCAGCTGTTTATCAGATGTGTAGCATGTGAATATTTTCTCCCATTCTATAGGTTGTCTGTTTGCTCTTGTGATAGTTTCCTTGGCTGTGCAGAAGCTTTTTATTTTGATCAGGTCCCATTTATTTATTTTTATTGCTGCTGTGATTGTCTTTGGGGTCTTGTTCATATATTCTTTCCCTAGGCCAATGTCTATAAGAGTTTTTCCAGCATTTTTTTTCTAGAATTCTTATAGTTTCAGGCCTTAAGTTTAAGTCTGTTATCTACCGTGAGCTGATTTTTGTGAGTGGTGAGAGGTGTGGATCTTGTTTCAGCCTTCTACACATGGCTATCCAATTTTCCCAGCACCATTTATGGAATAAGTATTCTTTTCCCCAGTGTATGTTTTTGTGTAAAGTAGGACTAAAACAATATTTTAGTTTATATGATGGTGACTTGTTTTTGCTTTTAGCTAACAGCCAAATTCCGCTTCTGTAAACAAGGCTTGCTTGCTTAACGCTTGGTTACGATAAGAGCTAAAAACATGCTCCAAAGTAAAAAAACAACTGCAAGTAACTTCCTGATAAAAAGACCAAGGCCAAGGCATCTTCAGCGTGTGAACAGGTTGTGCAGGGAGTATGCGTATGTTCCTGGAGCCCTGGGAAGGCGGGGGGAATCTCTTATCTACAACGGGGTCCAGGAAAGAGTATAAAAGACATGCACCCCCACTGTGTGGGGTCCCTGCCCATGAAAGAGACCACTGCGTCGGTGCTCGGGGCTTGGACCCTAGCTCGAGCTAGTAAATAAAACTCCTTTGCCTTTTGCAGCCTCAGTGACTCTGTCTTTCTGTTCCCGGGGCAGAGGGGAACCGGCTCTAACGTTTGTCTGCTTTGTCAAAGATTAGATAGCTATATGAGAATGGTTTTATATCTGGGTTTGCAGTTCTCTTCCATTGGTGTGTGTCTCTGTTTTTGTGCCAGTACCACGCTGTTTTAATTACTATAGCCTTGTAGTATAGCTAGAAGTTTGGTAAATTGATGCCTCCAAATTTGTTCTTTTTGCTTAAGATTGCTTTTGCTATATGGGGTCTTCTCTGCTTCCATACAAAGCGCAGAGTTATTATTATTATTATTATTTGCTGATGATATGATCTTACATCTAGAAAACCCCAAAGATTCTGCCATGAGGCCACTGGAATTTATAAACAAATTCAGCAAAGTCTCAGGTTCCAGAATCAATGTACAGAAATCAGTAGCATTCCCATATGCCAACAACAGTTAAACTGAGAACCAAATCGAATATTCAATACACTTCACAATAGCCACAAAGAAAATAAAATACCTAGGAATATATTTAACTGAGGAGGTGAAAGATCTCTACAGGGAGAACTACGAAACACTGAGGAAGGAAATACCAGAGAATGTAAACAAATGGAAAACCATATCATGCTCATGGGTCAGCAGAATCAACATTGTTAAAATGTCTGTACTATACAAAGTGCTCTACAGATTCAATGCAATCCCTGTAAAATCTTGATTATAGGTATAGCTTACATTTTCTTCTATTTTGAATAGCATTATTTTTAAATATCATAGTTTCTGATGGGTAGTTGCTAGTATATAAAATTTCCAATGTTTTTCTTGTATAAATATTTTATATAATAATCCTACTGAGCTTTTCCTACCTTCTTGAGTAGGATGTAGATGCTTAGCTTATTGATTTTCAGCTTTCCTTCTTTCCTAATGTATACATTTAGTGCTATATATTTCCTTTTTATTATCATTGTAGTTATATTCCACAATATAGATATTTATGCATTTATTTTTGCTCAGTTTATGCTATAGTTTTCTTTTTTTCTTTTTTAGCATGTATAAAAATTTTATCCCTTTTCAAAGCTGAATAATATTCTGCTATATGTACATATCACATGTTATTGATCCAGTCAGCTGTTGAACATTTGTGCTGTTTCTACCTTTTGGCTATTGCTATAAATATTGGTGAACAAATACCTGTTTGAATCTCTGCTTTCAAATCTTTTGGAGATATGCCCAGAAGTAGAATTACTGGGCCATATGGTAATTCTGTAGTTAGTTTTTTGAGGAACTGCTACTGCTACTGTTTTCCATAATAGCTGCACCCTTTAACATCCCCACCAGCAAGGTAACAGGGTTCCAGTTTCTCAATATGTTGAGTATATACCACTTAACACATCATTCACTGTTACCATTCTCATCCAAGTCACCACTCTCTCTCTCCTAGATTATTTTAATAGACTCTAATTTCCCTGATTCCAACTTTGGCCCACTAAAGACTATATACTTCACATATCAGCCAGATGTTTCAGTCGTGTGATAGATCATGTTATTCCTCTACTCAAGCCCGCAGAGGCAGGCATACTCTCTCCTCCTGGCTCTTGCTTCTTCCTAGAAACTTCCTTCACCAGATAGCCACATGACTCATTCCCTCTTTCCTTTGTTCAAATGACATCTTTTCAGTGATATCTTTTCTGACTACTATATTTAAAATAGAAACCCCTATGCCCAATTTTCTATGTCCTCTTTCCCCGCTTTATTGTCCTCCAAAGTAGTTATCACTATCTAATAGCTTATATAACTTATTATTTTGGTTATTGCCTTTTTCCCCTCAATGGAATATAGTCATCATGAAGGCAAAGAGTTTGTTTTATGTTATTAGAATAGTAATGTGGGATATAGTAGGGGCTCAATATGTATATTAATATATATTTTGACTATGTGAATAAATGAAATAACTATTTTTAATAACCCAAAATGCTTTCTGCCTTAGAGACTACCTTGCCATATTGTATTTGAACACAGTAGATTTCTATCCACTTACTTTCAATCTTTCTGTTTTAATATGCTTGAGAGACAGTCCTTTTATAGCATATTGTTGGTGATTGTTATTATTCAATCTGAGAGTCTCTGCCTTTTAACCAGTGAGTTTGATTCATTTACTATAGTTACTGATATATTTGCATTTGTTTCTAATATTTTATTTTGTACATTCTATTGACCTTATTTTTATACTATCTCTTTTATTTCTCAATTTTCGCTTTTTGTAAAATTATTTTGATTATTTCTCCCTTTATTTTCTTTTCATTTGGAAATTATGCATTATTTTTATTTGTGTAGTTAAATATTATTTATTTCTGTCAAATTTTAAAATCCATACTTGAATTACATATTGTGAATATTGTCTGTCAGTCATTGGTTTGCTGTTTCATTTTCTTAAATTAATAGTGTTATTTGAAATGTGAGTAATAATTTTTAAATTTTAATATTAGTATTTTTGTATCCTATATAAGAAATTTTTACCATCCATTGATCTGTTTGTCTATTCTTTTACCAATATCACACTGTCTTCATTATTGTAGCTTCATAGTAAGTCCTAGAAATAGTGTATTTTTCTTATTTTCCAAGATTGCTTTACCTAGTTTCATCAAATCAGGCCTTAAGGAAAAAAGACTAATCTCCCTTCAAGAAGAGGGGATCATTCCAGCACATGGCCGTCAGACTCTGGTTGCAGCATCAACTCTTTCCTGGGTCTCCAGCCTACTGGCTGACTCTGCAGATTTTGGAATTGTCAGCCTCCACAATCACGTGAACCATATCTCCTTAGAAATTAGTGTTTGTCTGTCTCTCTCTTTCTTTCTTTCTTTGGAGAACCCTGACTAATACACTTGGCAATAATCTATTACCCTTTTTCTATAATGCTAGATTTAATGTGCTAATAATTTTGGTTACAATTTCTATTTATAATCATAAGGGATATTGGTCTGTACTGTACTTTCAATATTTTTGTTATGTTTTGGTATCAAGGTTATACTTGTCTCATAAATGAGTTGGGAAGTGTTCTTTCTTTTCTGTTGATTGAAAGGGTTTCTGTAAGATTAGTAGTTCTTAAAATTTTTGATAGCACTCATCAGAAAGTCATCTGGACATGAAGGTTCTTTTGTGAAAAATCTTTAATTACAAATTCTTTTCTTAAAAAAAGAAATCAGGTATAATGGCTCTCCAGATTTTTAAATTTTTTCTTGTGTCAATTTTGGTAAGTTGCATTTTTCAAAAGGCTGTTTCTATATTACCTAAGTTCTTCCTAATACTGACATAAAGTTGTTCATATTATCCCCTTATTTTCCTTTTAATGATTGTAGAATCTGTGTTTATAATCTCTAATTCATCTCTCATATTGAAAATTTGTGTTTTCTCTTTTTTTTTTTACCTTGATCAATTTTTCTTGGGGTTTATCAGTTTTATTAATCTTTTTCAAAGAACCAAATTGTGTGATTCTGCTAATACCTTTATCGTTTCCTTCTTTCCATTTTATTTGTGTCAAAGTTACAATTTTTTTGCTTCTTGAGATTATAAATTTAGATAATTGATTTTAAAATTTTCTCTTTTCTAATGTAAGCATAAATTTTCCTCTAAGGGCTTTTGCTGCATTTCCAAAATTTTAATACATTGTTTTTCACTATAATTCAGGTGGAAATATTTTCTTATTTACTTTGCAATTTCTTCTTTAACCTTTGGATATTTAGAAGGGGATTTCTCAATTTTTAAATATTTGGGAATTTTCTAAATATTTTATTGTTTTTGATATATAATTTAGTTCATGTTGTTAGAAAATATGTTCTGAATAATTTTAATTTGTTGAAAGTTTTCTGAGACTTGTTTTATGACCCATCATATTGTCTTGGTGAACCTTCTTTGTATTCCTGAAAAGGATGTATATTCTCCAGTTTTTTGGGTATAGTATTTTACAAATCTCAGTTAGATCTGGTTGGTTGAAAGTGTTTAGATATTTTATATTCTTCTTATTTTTGTCTATTTGTTTTTTCAATTACTGTGAAAAGGCTGTTAAAATCTCTAACTCTGATTGTGTGCTCTGTTTCTTCCTTTAACTCTGTAACTTTTTCTAGTCTGATTTCCCTGTTAGTGTTTTGCCATTGTAAAAGATGGATTGCTGTGTTTTTCCCTCCGAAGTGCATTTTGTTCCTATTACCACCTCATAGTTAACAAATGTCACATAATCTAACTTTTGTTATGAAATTACTCCACATCAAAAAAGGTACCAGTTTTTCTATTGGCCCAAGTAGACTAATTGCATTAACAACACAAAAATTACAATGATTTAAGGTTATTTCATGCTCAGCCAATATATGTTTCCAAGAAGAAGGCTGTCACCCACACAATCATTCAGGACATCATCTCCTCTTTCACCATTACTTATGACCCCAGAAAAGCCACTGAATTCCCTGAATCTGACTAACGAAAATGGGAAAATAGTGAATAGTATCACACACGAGGTTTTCTGGGGTCAGTCCTGGAAAGGGTATATTTCCCTTTTGCCTATATTCAATTGACTGGAACTCAATTATTTGGCCACTCATAATTAAAAGAGAAAGCTTGGAAATGTGGAGTAGATATGTGACCAGGAGAAGGAAATAAGTTTTGCAAGAATAAAATTTAGCTCACTAGGTCACATAATATATCGAATTTCTGCTTATATAAAATGCCATTGTCTTCCATTTCCTTAGATAAAATTAATTATTCTTGACTCTGTCTTTTTATGGGACTTGCTTTGAGCCTTGATTAAAAGGCTTTTTGCATTAGAGAAAGTTGTGGATTCATTTCTCTTTCCCTTTAGGTTGTAGGCCCCTTGAGGTTGGGAATTATGAATTATTAATCTTTGTATCCCTAAAGGTTCATTTGGTAACACTTGGTTCATAGGCAATTGATATGTATTTGTTGTATGGAATTAAGAGAAGATTGTAATCCAAAGAGTTGCCAAGAAATTTTCAGACTTTCCCTTTTTATTATCGAGCCTCCCATTTTATTATTCTGGAAACTGAGGATCAGAAAAATTACATGCCATACCTATGCTTATATAGCTAGTTAAATGTCTGAACTGCAACTGGAACTGAGGTATTCTGATGGATGGCTGTTTTTTTACTAACCAATGTGACTATGATTATTGCTTTTTAATTGAGGTAAAACAATGAAAATGACATGTTTAAAAAGTTAAACTTTTTGGCAAACACCTCTTTTAGGAGTTAGTTCAGTATTTTCAGGATAATATTCATTAATGCCAATTATATATCCCTAAAATATGTTTCTCTATAGCTTTTTAAAGATTATTTTAATTTTGGTACACTGCCGAATAAAAAAGATAAATGTCTGGGTTCTCTGTTCTGATCCAATGGTCTGTGTCTCTGTTCTTGTGTTAGTACCATGCGGTTTTGCTTACTATATCCTTACAGTATAGCTTGAAGTCTGGTAAAGTGATGCTTCCTGATTTGTTCTTTTTTCTTAAGGTCACTTTGGCTATTTGGGGTCTTTTCTGGTTCTGTACAAAGCATAGAATTATTTTTTCTAGATCTGCAAAAAATGATGATATTTTAATGGGGATTGCATTGAATCTGTAAATCACTTTGGGCATATAGACATTTTACCAATGTTGATTCTGTTGATCCATGAGCATGATATATTTTTCCATTCGTTTACATCCTCCATGATTTCCTTCCTTGGTGTGGTGCTGGGAAAATTAGATAGCAACATTTAGAAGACTGAAATAGGATCCACATCTCTCACCACTCACAAAAATTAATTCACAATGGATAGCAGACTTAAACCTAAGGCATGAACTATAAGAATTCTAGAAGAAGAGGTTGGAAAATCTTTTATAGATATAGGCCTAGGCAAAGAATTTATGAAGAGGACCCAAAGGCAATCACAGCAACAACAAAAATAAATAAATGGGACCTGATCAAATTAAAAAGCTTCTGCAAAGCCAAGGAAATGATCAATACAGTAAATAGACAACCTACAGAATGGGAGAAAATATTTGCATGCTATATAACCGATAAAAGGCTAATAACCAGAATCTATAAAGGACTCAAGCAAATCAGCAGGAAAACATCATACAACCCCATTAAAAAGTGGGCAAAAGACCTGAACAGAAGCTTTTCAAAAGAAGATACACTAATGACCAATAAACATATGAAAAAATGTTCAACATCTTTAATCATCAGGGAAATGCAAATCAAAACCACAATGAGATATCACTTAACTCTAATGAGAATGGCTTTTATCAAAAAGTCCCAAAACAACAGATGCTGGCATGGATGCGGAGAGAAAGAAACACTTATATGCTGTTGGGACTGCAAACTCGTTCAATTCTTATGAAAAGTAGTATGGCAATATCTCAAAGAACTAAAAGTAGACCTACCATTTGATCTAGCAATACCTGGGTATTTACCCAAAGGAAAAAAAAAAAAGACATTTTGTAAAAACGACACTTGCACTTGAATGTTTATAGAAGCACAATCCACAATCATAAAGATGTGGAAACAACCCAAGTGCCCATCAATATGTGAATGGAGTAAGAAAATGTAGTATATGTATACTGTGGAGTATTAGCCATTAAAAAATGGTGAACTAATATCTTTTGTAACAACCTGGATGGAACTGGAGACCATCCTCCTAAGTGAAGCAGCACAAGAATGGAAAAACAAACACCACATGTATTCACTATTAAATTGGAACTAAATGATCAACTCATGTACATATGGTAGTAAAATTCAATGGAAATCAAGTGGGTGGAGCGGGGAGCAGAGGATTGGGAAATTCACACCTAATGGGTCAATGCACACTATCTGGGTGATGGACACACTTATACCTTTGATTCAAAATGTACAAAAGTAATTCATGTAATCAAAATGTTTGTACCCCTGAAAAATTCTGAAATTAAAAAAAAGATAAATGCCTAAATATGACAGAATGATGCCATCTTGGAAGCAAAGAAACATAAATTGTGTATATCAGGCACAAATTGAGCCTTAATTTTTATACTCAAGAAAAAATATTACTATGACTTATTAGAATTATTTCTAATATGGTTATTGGAATTATTTTTTATAGTGCATTATAATTCTATTTATTGTTATTGCCACTAATCTCTTATTGTGCCTAATTTATTTATTTTTTATTTCAGAATATTACTGGAGTACAATTGTTTTGGTTACATAAATTGCTTTGTACCATTTGAGTGAAAGTTATAAGTGTGCCCATCCTCCAGATAGTGTGCATTGTATCTGTTAGGTGTGAATTTACCCATTCTTTCCTCCCCCTTCCCACTGCTTGATTTCTGATAAATTTTATTTCCATATGTGCATGTAAGTGTTGATTGGCTAGTTCCAAAACTGTGTCCTTTTCAAGACAATGTGTAATGGAAGCAAATTGCTAGAATAATTTAGTCATGTCACATTTACTTGATATGATGGTTAATTTTATGTGTCAACTTGACTGCATCATGGGGTGCCCATATATTTGGTCAAACATTATTCTGGGTTTGTCTGGGAGGTTTTTTCTGGATGAGATAAACATTTGAATGGTAGACTGAATAAAGCAGATTGTCTTCCTAATGTGGGTGGGTCGCATACAGTCAAAGGCATGCATAGAACAAAAACACTGACCCTGCCATGAGTAAGAGGAGGTTCCTCTTGCTTGACTGTCTTTGTTTCTTCCTGCCTTTGGACTCAACCTGAAATATTGGTTCTCTGGGTGCCCAGGCCTTTGGACATGGACTAGAAGTACACTGTTGGCTTTCTTGGGTCTCCAGCTTGCCAACTACAGATCTTGGGACTTGTCAATTTTTATAATCTAATGAGCTAATTCCTTCTAATAAATCTCTTTACACACACACAAACACACACATACTTGCACACCTATTGATTCTGTTTCTCTGGAAAATCCTGACTAATATATTTGACGATTAGAGCTTTAAATACACTGTGCTCTGAAACATTTCTACCCATCAAACAATGCCTTAAGAGGGGCAACAAATCTAGGATTGCCTAGATAACAAAGAGTTAATTGAACCTCTTTAGGTAAATACATGTGGAGAAATTATGATTGGGGTACTTACAAAAATAGAAATTCACACTTTAAAAATTCCAAATAAAAATATAATTACTAAGTGATTCCTCTTGATTAGCACCTCTGTTCTTATAATGAGCTAGGATTCTGTAATAATGTTAGAAGAATGACACTTAGTCAAAAGTTCAAGTGATATGCTACAAGTATAAGCAGCACATTCCGGATCTCTTCAATTAAGTATGTTTAGCAGCAGGGAGGTTATTTTTCTACACAGAAATAGAAATGAAAGCCTTTCTTAATGACAAAACTGATTGTTTTCTTAACAGTCTATCTAAAATAGAAAGCTTACCTATAAGGCCCTAATATCTAATGTTTTATTCTTCCATGTATCATATTCAGGCAGTTACTGGTAAATAACCCTTCTTTAGTAAGATTATTGGATTGTTCTTATATATTATATCATGGAGTTACGCTGTTATTCATGGACAACAAATACCCTCATATCACTGAGAGGAAATGACCATGTTCAAACCAAGTTTGTGTATATTTTTTTTTCAACTTCAAGTGACTGTGACTTGAATTAACATTGACATTATATTTTTAGCATAGATAGGTATGGCCTTAATGGAGAATCTATTGGTTTAGTATAGTACCCTGGGGGTATGGCTGGAATTTTCTTCAAAGTCTTGATCAGACACAAGCTTATTGTGTCATGTTACAGACAGAATGTGGAGACTTAGGGGCTGCTTTGAAAGTCAAGGCTCATCTGATTTTGGTGTATCCCTATCTTTTACAGATAGCAGAATCTTAATAGAAGAGAACTTTTGTTCCCTCACTTAGGAAGATGTACCTTAGGAAATTTCCTTAGGAGGCTGTAAAGTATGTGCCTCCCAAGTTTCTCGCTACTTTCTGAGACCGATATTCTGTCTACTTTTTTGAGCTTTCCTGAGACTCAAACACTGTGCTATTTCTATTGCCAGTTCTTGGAAATCCCATTCATGTCAAACAATGCACATGTAATTATTTGTAAATGGCTTATTACAAACCTTTATGTCAAAATGCAACATTCAATCTAACAAACATTTATTAATAAGCTAATATATGACAGGAAGAATCATTGGCCCAGGGAATATCTAGTTGGACAAGACTCATTTATTGATTTCTAAAAGATGACAGTGTATTAGTATTATATTTAAGTGATGGTGGAGTAGTTTGGTTAGAATAACCCCCTGAAAATGAGAATTATAAAAGCTGTAAACAATGCCGCTGAATGTTTATCTATCTCTATATCATTAGTATCCACCAAACAGTTGGAAGGCAGTGGATAATGACGAAAAGGAGGTAAAACTGTAGAGGATGCTACCCTTGAAAGATGAAGTATAACAAGTGAGATGTGCTATTTTGAAGATCTCAGCTTGAGGTCATGCCCAAACCTACCTGAGGCTCTAAAGGCAGAAAGCCACTGTTTTATGGGCTCAAAGTATTGGAGGACAACATTTGGAGCTGGAAAAATAGCCAAAAAGTTAGGGAGTTATCCTAGAAGGAAGAGACACAGAGCCCCCAAGTCTACATAAAATCCACTAAAATCCTTAGCTGTGTGCTAAACTGGCAAAACTAGCTGGTACGCTTGGGGGAAGTTTTTTGGGGCTGAGCAAAAAACCAGCATCTGGAAATTGAAAGGTCCATGCAGAGATATCAGATGATGGTCTCTGCAAGGAGACAGACTTTGGATGTATTCTAATCCAAATTATATGGTTCTAGAAGAAACAGATCACTCATTACAATAATATAGCAGTATCTAGTTTCTACAACTTACTATCCATAATATTCAGTATATAAAAAAATAAATGTGAAGAGACAAAAATTTGACCTATTCTTGAGAAAAAAGCAGCTAATATAAATTTATCTTGCAAAAATCCAGATGTTTAAATTAGCAGAAAATGACTTTAAAGCAGCTATTATGAATATTTTTAAGAAGATTAAGGAAGATATTAATATATATCATGAATAAAATGATAAAGAATCTCAGCAGAGAAAGAGAAACTAAAAAGGATAGCCTAGGGTTTAAATATACCATAACCACAAGGAAATATTAACTGTCCCATTTAAGGTGGCAGAGAAAATAGTATACTTAAAGATTAATAGAAAGCATCAATGTGAAGAACAGAAAGAAGGCTTGAAAAAAATTAACAATGCCTTAGGGACATGTGAACAGTAACAAGTAGTTTCACACACATGAAATTAGAGTCCCAGAAGGAGAGAAGAAAGAGAATGAGACAAAATAAATAGAATGTAGGTTCCACATTTAGGGCCTGAATCTGTCTTATTCACAGTTCTATCCTCCATACCTAGCACAGTATAAATATTCTACAAGTATACATTTAATGATTATGAACATTTCAATGAATATTTGAGTAAATATATGGTTTTAGGACCTAGGCTAATACATTATCTAAGTATTTTTTTTATAAAATCATGGTGAATAATTGGGTGACTAGTATAAGTAGGGATGCTGGTAAATTGAGGTGGTAGGTGGAGTCCATTAACATCTAACTCTTTAGAATATAAAGGAGGAAATGCTAAATGCTATGGAGAATTCTACTGGTTAATTTCATGGTTTCAAATAATTGACTCCTTTACTTTTTTCCTGGGTTTTCAGTGATCAGCTTTATTTTTCATCTCATTGTCTATTTCCAAGGCCTATGCTGGGTGACCAAATAGGAGTGTGCCTTTAATTATTGAGTAGCATTAACTATCAGGTCAAACATTCAAATTGCATGTCTTCACATGCTTAGGTCAAGGACTTTTAAAGCAAAATAAGTTAAATATGGTGTAGGGACACTGTATAAGGGCAGAGATTGATGGGAAAAGGGACCAAATATATTGTCTTACTGTCCCCATATTGAAGATCTGGGATCCTTACTTGGATTGGTTTCAAGAATTATTGTTTTAAGTTCTGGACATTTCTAAGTGCATATGAGTGCTGGAAAGATATGGTGAATTTTGATTCTTCCAGCTCTGAGCAAAATCAATGCTTGGGGGTAATAATAGACCAAAAGAATGTATGGTCTTTTCAATGGTGATTGGATGGATACAGGATAACTGAAGGTTCTGAGAGGAATACATATATTTGTAAAAAGAAACTAGCATTAATATTTTTATAAAAGGAAGTGATTTTTTCTTTTTGGTGAGGTTATATCTGTGTTATAGTTCTATTCAGAATTTCCAATATCCACTCTGATAGTGAATCTTTGAAAATCCAAATACTTTGTCGTGCATTTGGTATGCAGGAAAAGAAGTAGGGAAAAAGAAAACTTTCACGCATGGTAGAGTGAAAATAACACTTGGCCTAGAGTCAGGTGACCTAGGCCACATACATGTTTTTCCCTTAATCAATTGTGTGATTTAGGGTAATCACATCTTTTCCTTGGATTTAAATTACTCATGCATAATATATGGATTTCTTAAGTCTCTTTCAGTTTTGTGAAAGAGGCAACAGAAAAGGATATTATAAGCATTTACAATTATTTTTTATGATGAGAAGTACAGAATTACTCTATGGACCACTTCTGCTATTATATGCCCACTGATACTACTATTACTGTTTAAGCAAAAGCATACATAGCTAAGGGATAGACTTCATTGGTTAATATTGTGATTATTTGGTAAACTGAATATGTGAGGGAAAAAATACAAATATTTTAAGTAGTAGGAAGCCTAAGGACATTGAGGAGATATTGGACAATATCTTTTCCCCTTCATTCCACTTCTGTAGACAGTAGAATGAGACATGGAGATAAGTCCTTATTTATTCATTCAGCAAGTGTTCACTGAGCACCTGCTGTGTTTTAGGTGCTGGAAATAAAGCAGAAATGCCTGCCCTTGTCACACTTGTAGTTTAGGATTTATTCCTTTTGTAATCCCTACATGTTTAATGTCACTGATTGATCCGCACTCCTCTTAAAGAAAAATAAATTCCAATGTTAACACAAACTAGGGAAAATATTTAGTAGGGAATAAAGAAATATTCTGCCTGAGAAATAAAATGGAAACAGACAAATCTGCCTGCCTGCAAGGAATCTGAGAGGATTGAATCACATTTTGTGCCTTTGAGTAGAAAGAGCCAACACATTCAAAGCCAAACCCATCCAAAGTCACCCAATCTTATATAAAGCCATCTAGCACAGACACAACTGTCATATGTTACAATGTTCCCTGCCAAAAAATTAATTGGCTCAGGCTCGCTTTTAATTCATCTCAGATTTGCACAAAACTTGCTGAAAGGTTTGTCTACCTCAAGAAAACTTTTCATGAACTCAGTTCCAAGTTTCAAATTTTTACAAAAACCTAAAACCCAGGAAGATTTTCCTGGTTTCCTGTTTGGTGCAGAGGGACTGCTAGCTCTAATTATGAGGCCTCAAGGGAACACAAGAAAAGACAGACACAAAAAGAAAAATCTTTGAAACAGGTAATTAAGGAAGAAAAATACTTTAGGTAAACAAATAGGAATCAGAAGCTTAATTTGAAATTATAAAATTATTAATAAGATATATACATTGAAAATGTTGATATAGTATAATGCCACTTTAACTGGTGTGCATTTCTGAGTGCATTTTATTGCTAAATATGAGTAATTTTCATAATAAATGCCAAACCTGTACAGAGGGTGATTCATAAATAGAAAATACAGATCAGAGTACTCTCCACACTGTCCTCAACCCTGTAAAGTTTTATATTTTTTTCCTCTTGTTTACTGACATTCAAAGATGAGTTAGCATAAAATGAAAAAATAATTCAATTGGGAATGCCATTTGAGTCATATATAGGGCATACTATAGAGTTGAGATTTAAATGATCAAATTAATTTGCCCTTGGGTGACTTAATCAACAAAATCAGTCTCAATATTTGATTTCAGTCTTTTTATTCCAAATGGTGCCAGATAATAAAATTGTGTTATGGCATTTCCCCCACTTACCTTTTGTTTTAGGTCACGATATATCAAGAGAGTTGACTCAGATTGCTTTTGTTCTTGACTCTGACTTTGTAAGATCTTTTAAATTTGAGGACATTTGAACTGTTTTTATTTTAAAGAGAAGCTTATTTCCTATAAGTGTTCTTTTGAAGCTGAAGCTCCTTTGAGTTTCTCATTGAAAGAGAAACTTCTGTGAATATGTTGTTATTTCATTAATGAAGTGGGTTTTGAGCACCTACTATACGCCTGCTCTCAGGAGGTATATAAACTCAAGGATTTACTCACTTAACACAATGAGAACAATCATAAGCATAAAAGCATAAAAGCAGATGCCAAATTATGTTGAACATACACGTGGTTTGAACAAAAATTATAGAGGGAAAAAGGGGAATTGTAATGGAGGATGGCTGCAATTTATCTGGATGGCTAAGGATACATAGGGCTTGGAAGGAAGTGATTAAGACACCAAGACAAGAAAATGATAGAATTAAAGGGAAGTATTAAGAAGGAAGAAGAGTTAAGAAGGATGATATGACTGTTACAAATGTGTTTACTAAAGTTATTTTTAATCTACTCAGGAAGTGTCTGACTTGCCAATAAGTTACACTTGGTGCATTTGGTAAAATGGGGAAGCCATTGTGGGTTTGATAGCAAAGCATGGAAAATGAGTATTTGGTTGATTTTTCTTTGCTTACCTTTTAAAAATCATTATTTTTTTTCATGATATATGCCAATGAGAGACAGACAGAAGCAGTATAGTGTAAAGAAAATTTCATGAAAGAGAAATGTAACAGGCAGGGAAGAACCCTGATTCTGAGGTTACATGTCTGCCTTCTAACCTGCCTTTAGCAATTAATAACTGTGTGGCATCAGCCAAGTTACTTTATTGTTCAAGAAAAAATGGGCATGGTGGAGAAACCTCATAGTTTTTTTTTTTTTGAAATGAGGAACAAAGTTATTAATACATGTAGAGCCTTGTATTTTGTATGTAGAATACCCCATATATTAGCTTTTATATTATGATTATTATACCATCATCTTGAATCAAATAACTTGGTTTTAGTTGTTTCTGCCCTTGAACAAGTCTCTTAACCTCCGAATCTCACTTATGTCACAAGTAAAATGGGGACGGTAGTAATAGTATCTACCTCAAGGTAGAGTGAAAGAATTAATGCATGTGGCAGCACATTGTTAGTTATAAAGTACTATGCCGATATATTAATATATTTTTCAGCGCTATTGACTTATTGACATTGGTATCTATAGCCTTCTCTAAAATAGATTAAATTATTAAGGATAAACACAAGAATAAATCTTGAATTATACCAAAGTTTAATAGAGTTGTAATAAAATGACAATATTAGTGATCCAAAAGTAATGAGCCAATATTAATATTATTTATTTACAGATGTTTATTTCCCATTTGACCATAAAATTCTTGAGGGCAGAAACCATATTTCAATTTTGTGTTTCTAAAGGTTCATTCAAGGTCTACCTTATAAACTGACATATATTAATTAACTTATAGGTACAAAAAGGAAGCATATTTGTAATCAGGACTGTGCTCCAAAATTAGGCATATAGAGTCATGATCACTAGGAAGTATTGTCTTCTCTCAAAATGGAGTCTTAATTCTAAAGCTGGCCATGCTATGGATTTTTTAAATTAGCAGACACAAATTATAAAATATAGAAGAAGAGAATCACTTCTTAGGTTTAGCACAAGTTGCTTCAACTTTCTTATCATGTTATCATATGAGTGATTTTTGAAAGGAATAATGTTTATTTAGAATAAGAGAGATTATCAAGACAGTTTTAAAAGACATCCAAAAGCACAGGTACGGTGGCTGTATGAGAATGATACATTCTAGATCTGAGGTGCTCTCAGTTGGAGATCACATAATTCAAAGAACTTCTCTTTCTGCTGTTTAACACCAATTTCTGCCAATTTACTAAGCAAAGATAAGCAATATTTCCATTTACATATGATTTTGGGGGGTTAAAATTTCAACTAAAATTGAGCTACTAAATTTGGCTCATCCAAGATGGTACCTTAAAGTCAGGATTTTATTATCAAAATGCCCTCAGGGGCTTGAAAAGAATGTCTAATATTTATATTTTCTGGTATCTAATATGGTATTCTTTTTTTTGCCTGAAAATACCTTTCTGTCCTCAATATAATTTATGAAAAAATTGAATGATAACTTATGGCCTTTAATAAGAGTCTGTGGATTGAGGGCATGAGCATCTGAGACAGAGTAAATAGCAAGGAAACAGAATAGGCTCAATTTAAGTTGAATATAAATTGAAGAATAACCCCATTGGAAGTAAAACTTGTTCTCCAAACTAAACTGGCCGTCTAAGGGGCAGTGGTCTATTATCTTTCTTCATGTATGTACGAGCTTAGTGTTAACAGGATGCAGGATATGAAAGATTTCCGGGTTGTATCCCTTACAGGGATACAGGGCTCATTTCTACTTGTCCTTTGGCATCATCTCCCACAAGACTTTTTTGATTCTACTTGCTTGTTTTATGACTTTACTCCAAGCTCCCAAAGCACCCTCTTAGTCAGTTTGGGCTGCTATAACAAAAAATACCATAGAATGGATGGCCCAAACAACAGAAAGCTATTTCTCATAGTTCTGGAGGTTGAGAAGTCTAAGATCAGAATGCCAGCAAGGTGGCATTGGGTTCCGGTGAGAGGCCTCTTCCTGGTTTGCAGTCAGCCATCTTCCATCTTCTTATGTCCTCACATGCTAGAAAGAGAGAGAGGGGAAGCAAGCACTGTAGTCTTCTTATAATGCCACAAATCCCACCATGAAGGCTCTGTTCTCATGTCCTAATTACCTTCCAAAGGCCAAATTTCCAAATGTCATCACACTGAGGATTAAGGTTTCAATATACGAATATTAGGGGGATAAATATGGAGTTCATAACACACTTTGACATCTCTATCCTTGTTCTTTGTTGACATGAGTTTGTCCATTTATGCATATCTCATACAGACCCTTTGGTCTTCAAGGACAAAGGTATGTCTGATTCATCTTTATAGCACAATATTTAATATGAAATAGATATTCGTTAAGTGTTTAAATAAATTGAAAAGTTATATTGGTACTATTAGTAATGTCGCAATAGTCCAAATCAGGTTGTTCTTTCTAGACTTCTTTTACTTCAACAATTATTTATTATATATCAGACTTTTTAGAACATAATAGAACCTGTTTATCCTGGTTCCCTGGTGTGAAATTCAGAGCTTGTAAAATTTAAGCATGTCTTTACAAATACAAACTTATTTGCATAAGTTTGTGTAACAAATGACAAATGGCCTCAGATGATAAAAGTGAAAAACTCAGTATATCCATTTACTTTTTACCCTATTTAGGCACAAATAGAACCTCTTAAAAGTAAAGACTTATATAAATCATGCCTTCACTGCTTGAATTATGTGAGTTTACAGGTATAATGTATGTAAATATGTATTTTTAAAATGCATAGATGTGCAATTTTAATATAATGGGTCAAGGACATCATTAATTTAGCAACAAGACATATAGCAGAGCCATTTTTTTTTTCTTTTCAATGCACAGGACTTACAAACAGATAGACCATGGACTTGAATTCTAAGTCTGTAACTGATAAGCTGTGTGATTTTGGACAAGTTATTTAACCTCATCCTCAATACCCCTCACATATAATATAGAGATAATAATATATATTTTGCAAAATTCTGATTAGGATTGATGCAATGTTATACTTAAAGTGTTTATCATAATTCCTGTCATCTAGCACATGGTCAATAAGTGGTAGTCTTACTGTTTTTGTGGTTGTCATAAGAACAGGCAATTTAATAATTTTATTTTCTTTGCTAACTTTATTTTCTTCATGTATCAGATGGTAATCAGAATTCTTTACCTCAATGGTGGTTATATGAAGGTCAAATGGTATAATGTCTCTGAAAATGCTTTGTACAATGTAAAGTGATATTACAAAAATAAAGTAACAGTTAAATTATTTTTGAAGGAGGTAGAGTGCTGGCTAGAGTACTCTTTAAAAATGCTAGTGAATTGTAGTTCTGTAAGTTCTGTAAGTTACAAAACAACCTCTCTAATTTTCCTGCCTCACTTCATTTTCATTTTCTAGTATTTGGTTACCAGGACTCCTTTGGTTTCCTTCATTTCTCACTGTGTTGGAGACCTAATCAGTATTGAAGCAGGCTCTGCCAATTAAATGGAGGAAGCACTTGTCTCTTTTTCTGATTGTGTACAAAACACCAGGCTTTGTTTTATCAGTTTGAACAGGTTTGCTACATGACTGCATCTTCAAAAATGCCAATAAGTGCGCTTAGACTTAAAAAAAAAAATGTCCAAGTGAAGGTTTATTTCTTCCTGTTAAACATTCTTTCCAACTCTGCATGTGTCACTTTTTGTTGTATTTCTAATCTTTCAGTCAAACTTGGTTTGGTCCTTTAAACCCTTCTCAAATTCATTCTTCTTCCTGGTATTAGTATTTATGTAATCACACTAAGCCTAGGCATTTTAACTTGACAAAATTCTGCCCTGAAAAACTACAGCCCTAGTTATTTTTGAGAGCTGTTTTTTCCTCACAGAGTTTAATAGCACAATTTAGTGTCCTTTAAAGGTTTGTTGAAGACCTTGTATAGCAAAAAGCCAACAGATGTTATATTTATACTTGTTTCTGAGCAAGAAAATTCTCAGAAACTGGAAAGTAGCTTTAAAATTATTATTGACTATTATTTCATAGTAATTTCCTTCCAGATATCTCAAGATGCCGTAACACAATTTTTATGATCAGTTTTGCAATTGCATCTTTTTTCCATATATTTGTAAATAGGGGTAAAATCAACAAGATCTTGACTTTACTTCCTTGACATTATTAAATACTTCTTTTTTGACTGCCAAGCTGGATTCTTATGTACTCACTGTTCAATAACAGGTCCTCCATTGGTCAGATTTTCATGCCTTCCCAAAGAACTAGGTCTAAAGAAGTACACCATGAAACTCCCACATGTTAATTCCAAGTTGTTTAGCAAAAAATTCAAGAAAGACCTCTTAACCTTGGGGAGGCCACAGTTAAGAGCATGGACTTTCTATAATTATGTAAAAATAGGTTCAAAATCTAGCTTTAGGTTTTAGAAGCTGGAAGTCCTTGTGCAAATCATTTAAATTCTCTAAGTTTCAGTTTCACTTTCTGTAAAAATAAGAATAGTAATGCCCATTTTATGTCAAGTTATGAAATTAAGTAAGACAATTAATGTAGACCCTCTTAACTATGATTATTGATTGCCCATATTAAAACCAGTGAAATGGGATTCCTCTACATTCTTGAGTAGTTCTAAAATCCAACATTCCCCAAGTGGCATTTGAATTGGTTAGGGCTACTTTTGGCTCCAGTAATGGGAATCTCAACTCTTCTGCCTTATACAAACAGAAGTGCATTTATTATTTTTTTTGACAAAACAGTTCAGAGATAGACAGTTCTCGGTATTGATTTAGGAGCTTAATGATGTCAGAGTTCATATCCCTGAAAAACTCTTATACATTTCCTCATATTATAAGAAAGTTGTTGTAGCCCCAGCTATCACACAGATGCAAAAATCCTTAAGATAATATTACCAAGGTAAATCAAGTACCATATAAGAATAATAAAACATAAGGATTTTTTTTTTTTTTTTTTTTGAGACAGAGTCTTGCTCTGTTGCCTGGGCTAGAGTGAGTGCCGTGGCATCAGCCTAGCTCACAGCACCTCAAACTCCTGGGCTTAAGCAATCCTACTGCCTCAGCCTCCCGAGTAGCTAGGACTACAGGCATGCACCACCATGGCCAGCTAATTTTTTCTATATATATTTTTAGCTGTCCATATAATTTCTTTCTATTTTTATTTTTAGTAGAGAGAGTGTCTTGCTCTTGCTCAGGCTGGTCTCGAACTCTGATCTCGAGCTATCCACCTGCTTCGGCCTCCCAGAGTGCTAGGATTACAGGCGTGAGCCACCGTGCCCGGCCAAACATAATGATTAAATGACATTTTTCCAGCAATATTTTTGTGATATACATGTACATATACAATGATAATGTAAATGACCATATTAAAAACATTTAAAAATTATACAGAATCATCTTAATATGTGTAGAAAAAGTATTTCACAAAATTTAATATTCAGCAAACCAGGATATAAAAGGAAACTTCCTCAATCAAATAAAAGACATCCACAAAAAATCTCCAGCTACATCATGCTTAATAGTAGAACATTAAATACTAATCCTCTAACATTGAGAATAAGGATGTTTATTCTTATAATTTTTATTAAAATTGCAGAGATCTTAGCCAGTACTATATTGGAATAAAATGAAATAAAAGCCATATAGATAAAAGGAAGAAATAAATTGTTCCTATTCACAGTTTATATAATTTTTTAGCTAGAAAGTCTTAAGAAATCAACCATAAAGCTGCTAGAACTAATATGTGAATTTACCAAGATCCCAAGATACAAAGACATTTTAAAAAATTGCATTTCTGTATACTAGCAATGAACAATTGGAAAAACAACACCATTGACAATAGCATCAATACATGAAATACTCAGAGATAAATTTAATGAAATATGTATTTATCCAAGAGAAATGAAAATATATCCACACAAAGATTAGCACATGAATGTTCATCACAGCTTTATTCACAATAGTTTCAAACTAGAAACAACCCAAATGTTCATTAGCAGGTAATTTGTAAACAAATTGTGAGATATCCAAACAACGTAATGCTATCTGGCAGTAAAAAGAAATGAACTACCAATATACTCAACAACATGGATGACTCTTACAGACATTATGCTAAGTAAAAGAAATCATACACAATTGAGTACATACTGCATGGATCCATATTTACAAAAAGCAGATCAGTCATTGGGACGAGGGATATGGGATATTGACTGTTAAATGATACAGGAGAACTTTTTGCCATGATGGAAATGTTTTATATTTTGATTTTGGTTATATTTGTAAAAATTCATTGAAGGCTTAACTTAAAATGAGTGCATTTTTCTATGTGTCAATTATGCCTTAATAAAATATAAAAACAAAATATTAACCTTTCTAGTTACGGTTGTTTATGGAAAATATTCTACATAGAAACTATGGGGCCAGTTGTGCATGACTGACTGGAAGTGACATAACTATCTTCAGAAGGCAGGGGGTTAATACTGATGCTTACATGCTAATCAGAACCTGTTGAGTCTCTTAAGAGAACAAAACACTGAGAGGTAAAATTCTAAAATGAATGGAAGTATGTCCAATTTATGATCAAATAAAAATGCTGTGGGCATACAGCCAAAGAATATTCTTAGATTGGACTTGTTTAGCTTTCTAAATTTAACCAGCTGGAATTCTTTAAGTACATCCTTATTCAACATTTTGAAGTGAAGCATTTGCTTTTTATTTGAAAAACTCTTTTTCTGAAAGACTTAAGTACATTTTTCTTTGTAATAAAGAATACGATGACTTATTATAGGTTTAAAATATAGTGAGCACAGATTGCAAGCCCCCCCAAAGGGTTCAAATTTGTGGCAAAGCTGGTGAAAGGATAGAGAATATATTTTGAGCTATACTTATGGATGTAACATTGTTAACATCTACCTTGTGAATAGACATATATGTAGCTCAAGACTACAGAGCAACAAAAAAGAACTTTATAATATATGATATAATATTTTAATTGTTAATAGTGAAGAAATATGGGAAGTTTTTCAATAGTACAGCACTCTACAATACATCTTACATTTTAATAAGACTGTAAGGCTCTCATAATTTTTTCTGTTTTTCAAAAATAAATAGTTTTTCCAAATAAATAAAATGTATATTTAAAAACATGAACTACCTTATTTACTGACTCAATATTCATTCTGTTGTGTTCATTTTTTCATAGAGCATCCACGCCAATGAAAATTCTTTCCATATTAGCATTTGACAAAACAATTAAAGCAGAATATTGAACTAATTTTAACAAATTTGGGGAAGCAGTTTATTTCCTCTATCAATCGATGTTATTCCCTTAGGGAATAGAAAATCATGTCCAAGATACTAATTTCCTCATAAAGAGATTTGGAGGGATTCTTTCTCCCATAGAGCCACTATCCCAATTAATTCCTCCAAAGAAGGAGATTTCTTGTGTTGAGCCAAACTCGAAGCACCAGAAAATGATATCATGAATTTTAAAAAGGGAGCCACTCTGCCAGACACTTGAGGCTTCAGTACACACACTGGGTGCTTCAGAATTAGGGTGATTGACTACATGAGTTGTCAAATAGTCTTTCTGCTAAGTAAACATCTTTCACTGCTAAACCTTATCATTTTTCTTTCCTTAAATTTTTTTGGGGGACAGCGTTAGATAAAATTCTCATTCTTTAAAGCATCTGATCTTTTTGAAAAGGCTTCTAAATATTCTTTGCCTCAAAGGAGTGCTGAGAAATTTAAGACAAAACGAAAACTAGATAATACAGAAGACTTACGTGGTTCATACGCTTATAAACACTTGCACTACTATGGGTTTAATATTTCATTGTGTAGTTCAGATCAGTTCAGCTAGACTAGTATTGCTCTAGGTATGACTCTGTAGGGGAACCATGAAGCACCGGAGTGTCACATCTCCCTGGCTGGAGTGAGAACGCATGCGTCTGAATCAGAAGGATGGCAATTAATGAAAAAATGAGGGCAGTAGTATTCCCACATCATACATTGAATATTTCCCCACCTTGTTTCCTAGAGAGAAGTTGAAATATGAAGTGATCTTACTCAAAATTTGGCCCTTGAGGACATAGTACCTAGGGGAAAAGTTACTATACCAGTTAAGGGGTATTAAGATGGAAGATGTAAAATAATTTACTTCTAAGACAAGAATAAAAAGTATTAATAAGGAGTTTGTGACACATGTTTTCAAGAGTCTTTCATGTCATAAGACAAAAGCATAATTCATGTTTGTTCCTTAATACTTAGTCACATTTTTGATACTAGGATGTGCTGAAGTGAGGGATACATATTGCTGTCGTAGATGGTTCTCAAAACATATTTCATGAAATAAATGTACAGCAACCAGCTAACAGAGCTTCTAGCATAAAGGGAGTTTTGTGTGGCCATATGTAGCTTACCTAAATGTTACTATGCTGTTGGCCAGGCACAGTGGCTCATGCCTGTAATCCCAGTCCTTTGGAAGGCCAAGGTGGGAGGATCTCTTGAGGTCAGGAGTTCTAGACCAGCCTGGGCAATGTGAGACTGTGCCTCTACAAAAAACAAAAACATTAGCTGAGCATGGTGGTGTGCATCTGTAGTCCCAGCTACTCAGAAGGCTGATGTGGGAGGATGGCTTGAGCCCAGGAATTCAAGGCTGCAGTGAGCTATGATTGAGCCACTGCACTCTAGCCTGGGCAGCAGAGTGAGACTGTGTCTCTTAAAAAAATATTACCACGCTTGTGAGTAGTGTGTATTGACTTGTTTTGAAGTTGTTGATTAATATGCAGTAGCAGTGGCAAGGCATCTTTTCAGTGATATATAACTGTAAGGTCATATGCTGGAACTTTAAGAAAGTGTAGAGCCTCCATTTTTTCCCCCTAGGGCAATGGCCTAAAATGCTCAAGTTCATGTGCTCTCTCCCAATCCCACAGGGCTGAGCTGGCTGGCTGTGGGTGCTCCCAAGCCATTTTTAAATGTTCATACTCACTGTCTGTGGGTGGGGCCATATGTAGGGAGTTAGTCACAGGGCAATAAGGGAGGAGAGTGAGGCATGCAGAGGTTTGAGGGTCCCTGTGGGCCATTTATGGGAGTTCATAGATGAGACATCCTAAGAGGAATGTAGGGGGCTTCCTAATGGCATTTGAGAAGTGTTTACTAGGATATATAGAGGATATACAGTCTTTTTTGAGTTTCTACCTTAAGAAAGACAATTTTATTCCCATGAAATTTCTATTTTCCTAGGTCAGGGATATGCCCTTTGTTGGCAATATCAGTTCTTTCGTGGCTTGGTACCACAAGTCTGCTTATGTACTGTCTGGAATCTTTTCACACTCTCAGAATGTAATGTAGAAGAGTGTTGGAGCAACAGTCATGGAGCTGATGACTAGGCGGCTGTGGGAGGGAGCATAGGAAGCCCATGGAAAATTAATGACTTTGTAGTGGATCAAGGTGATACATGAAACACACTGTGACTTCTATGGAGACCATAAAATGCTAAGATTCACAAATTATATATCGACTGTAAAGTACAAAGATAAATACAGTCATGAGGTGCTTAACAACAAGGATTTGTCCTGAGAAATGCATCGTTAGGTGATTGTGTCATGCAAACACCGTAGAGTGTACTAACACAAACCTAGATGGTACAGCCTATTCCACACCTAGGCTATATGCCTATTTTTCCTGGGCTACTAACCTGTATAGCATGTTAGTATATGGAATACTGTAGGCAATTGTAACATGTGATAAATATTTGCATATCTAAATGTATCTAAACATAGAAAAGGAGCAGTATAAGTATGGTATAAAAGATAGAAAATGGTACATCTGTGTAGGGCACTTACCATGAATGGAGCTTGCTGGATAGGAAGTTGCTCTGGATGAGTCAGTGAGCGGTGAGTGAATCTGAAGGCCTAAGACATTACCATACACTACTGTAGACTTTATAAACACTAAGCACTTAGGCTATACAAAATTTATAAAAAAAAATTTCTTCAATAATAAATTAACCATAACTTATTGTAACTTTTTTACTTTATAAATTCTTTTGTAATAACACTTGGCTTAAAAATGCAAAAATATTTCCTTTCTTTATATACTCATCCTATAAGCATTTTTCTATTTTAATTTTTATTTTAACTTTTTAATCTTTTTTGTTAAAAGCTAAGACACAAACACACACATAGGCCTAGGCCTACACAGAGTCACGATCATCAATGTCACTGTCTTCCACCTCCACATCCTGTCCCACTGGAAGGTCTTCAGTGGCCATGACACAGGTAGAGTTGTCATCTCCTATGACAGCAATGAGGCCTTCCTCTTGGTATTCACACTGTTGTGTAATCTCCTTTTCTTGAGTGTAGGCTGAATTTGATGACTTACTTCTAACAAATAGAATACAGCCAAAGTGATGGGATGTCACTTCTGACATTAGGTTATAAAATGATTGTGGTTTTCTCTTGAGTGCTCTTCCTTGCTCTCTCTTGGGTACCTCACTCTGGGAGAAACCAGTTTGCCATGCAGTAAGGCTGCCCTGCGTGGAGGCCCATGCTAATGGACTCAGAAACAAATCATCTTAAGCCTGTCAGTAGCCACATGAATGAGCTTTGAAGTGGATCTTCTGTGGCCTGAAAACTCCCACACAAGTGAGCTTAGAAGCAAATTCTCCCCAAGTTGAACTTTGAGATGACTGTAACCGCAGCTGATACCTTGATTGTAGCCTCTCTGAGAGACCCTGCCCAGGGCCATCCAGCAAAGTCACTCCCAGATTCCTGACCTCTAGAAAGTGTAAGATAATGAATATTTGTTGTTTCTGTGCTAAATTTTGGAATAATTTATTACACAGCAATGGATTATTATAGTTTTTCACAATGATGATTCTCTGTTTTATTTGTCTTTGTACAATAACATGGGGTCATTGTACAAATCACTTGATGTAAGGCATATATAGTTATTGTCATACTTTATAGTAAAAAATCCCGAGGTATGAAGTCTTGGGTCAAGATTTCAAAGGTAGAATAAATTGAATCAAGATGTGAATTTATACCTTCTGACTCTAAATATAATGTTTTATCAACTATGACCCTGTTTCCCTGCTCTCTTCACTAAATGCTGGCAAAAAAGGGGGCAGCAATGAAACTACTTAACTTTCTGGAATATATTAATGGATTGTGATTTTTTTATCCTCAGCATCCAGTGGTTATTATGTTACAAGATCAAAGATTGACCCGTATATAATATTAAGCAGTTAGACTCTGAAGTAAGAGGTTATTGTCATACATGATAGTGAAATCTAGGGATGAATCAATCCCTAAATTCCATGGGAAATATGTGAGCCCCTTGATTTGGTTAAATTGGCTCTTTGTTCTTCATTTCAACAAATTATGTGGCCCCATTTTAAAGGACTTTAGTTTGACTTATCATTATTAAAATAGCCGTCTGCATGAAGGTGACATTTTGTGCTGTCTCTGTGGGTTCCCCTGGCCACTGGCTTCCATCATAATGTCCCTAGTGCTTTTCATCTCTTCATTCTAATTGCTATACTTTTGGATGCTGGCCCTGATTGGGACAGGCAGTTGAAATGGCTTGTACTGGGTGATTGACACTGCCTGTATAAATACCTATTCTCTTAAGCCCACACCATGTCACAGGCTGTCAGAGCTAGTCTACTGCCAGGGCATTTTCAAAATCATAATTAAAGCATGATGCTCACTAGTCAATTATAAGTTCATAAATTAGGCTCTATGAAAAAAAAAAAACTACTCTTAGGACTCTACATATAAGAGTTGAATACTCTTTTCCTTTCGTTTTGTTTTTGAATATAGCTGGTATTTGAGCCCATGGTTTCTGGATAAAATTGGCATTTGAATTCATCATATTTGAGTGGCTGTAAAACCTAATAGGATGCCAAGTATTCTGCTCTGTCCTCAGTAAAGACTGTTGATGGATGGACAGCTGTTTAATATAGAGAGGAGGAGGCTTATGTGGCTTGTAAGTGCATTTTATTAGGTATGGAGGATGAGCAGAGATCAGGTGTGTCAGATAAACTTATGAACAATTCTGAAATAATTCTCAGGATGTATCATGATTATTCAGTTCCAAGAAGTCAGTAGTGAAAGGGAAGGGCCTATTTCTAAATGTGAAGTGATCATATAAAGTTCAATTGATTGCAAGATGGCTTAATTTTAATGATCTCTAATTAAAGAGAAATTTCTAGAAGGTCCTGTGATTGCATTTTGATTTTCCTCCTCCCTACTATTTCTTCCACTCATTCTCCCTTTACTCTGTGGCCTTAATTAACTTGCTCAATTTTCTTCTTGGTAACATTGGTGCTCTCACTGCTCCAGGGTTATGAGAATTAAAAGAGGTATATACGTAACACACATGTCACTGAACTACACAGAAAGAGCTCAATAAGTAAAAGTTATTATTGATTGCTTTTTGAGAATACAATCTTATCTCAGAACCTCCATTCTAGCTGTGGGTCTTGACTTATATTTCTATAAAAACCCGTGGTGGAATTCAAGGGGTTCTTCAAAAAATTAGAAACAGAATGACCATAGGATCCAGCAATCCTACTTCTTTTTTTAATTTTTATTTTTAATTTATTTTATTTCAGCATATTATGGGGGTACAAAAGTTTAGGTTACGTATATTACCCTTGTCCACTTCTGTATATATATCCAAAAGAACTGAAATCAGGATTTTGAAGAGATATGAGCACAGCCATGTTTATCGCAGCATTATTCACAATAGCCAAGACATGAAAACAATCGAAAGAATCATTTATGGATGCATACATAAAGAAAATGTGGTATATTGACCTTAAAAAAAGAAGGAAATCCTACTGTCGGTAACATCATGGATGAACCTTGAGGACATTGTGCTGAACAAAATTAGCCAGTCACAAAAGAACAAATACTGTATGATTCCAATTATATGAGGTGTCCAAAATAGTCAAATTCATAGAAATGGACAGTAGAATGGTGTCACCAGATGCTTGAGGGAGGGGGCATTTGCTGTTCATCAGGTATAAAGTTTCAGTTATACAAAATGAATGAGTTCTAGAGATTTTCTGTACAACATTGTGCCTATGGTTAACAATATTGTATCATGCACTTAAAAATTTAAGAAGGTAGAGTTCATCTTATATTCTTACCACCACAACAAACTCTTAGCTATTATAATAATATAATTATCTTAAGATTTACCTCCAAAACTGGCCTGCCCACCATTCTCAAAATATGATTAATCTGAAAAAAAAGATATATCTTTAAAATCTAAGACTGACTTACTCATAAAATCAAATTTCAGAGATAACAGAAGCCTGATCAGATCAGAACTGTCCTATAATTTGGTCAGAGTTTTAAATTTGCGTCCCTATCTGAAGTCAGATTTCTAATAAATTTTTTTTAATAAATGGTTTTTAGATTATAATAATAGAATGTCTAGGGTGAGTAATATTTATTAAGTACTCAGGAGAACTGAGCACCCACTTTGTGGTAAATGCTGAAGATTTTCACAAAAGGTACCATTTCCTGAGCACTGACTGTATGCTTAAAATGTTACTTATTTTTAAATAATCCCCAAACCCCATAAAACACATGTTATTAGCACCATTTAAAAGATGAGGAAATTGAGCAAGAGAGAATTTTAGCAACTTGCCTAAGGTCACCTATCTTGCAAGGAAAAAAGTATGATGTCAATTTGGGTGAGTCTTACTTCCAAACCCATGCACTTTCTATGCTATTTTGCTGCCCTTCTGGAACTCATTTTCTAGTACTGAGAAATTTTCTGTCTGAGGTAGGATAGGGTTCCTGAGCTTGAGACAAGGATTTAAGAACACGTGATTTATGGAAGGCGTGCTCTAAGGAAAAAGAGAATGAGCAAAGCAAGACAAGGCAGGGAGTAAGCTAAGTAATGATGCCATCTCAGCTGGAGTCTAGCTTCTGCTTGATTCCACCAGGGGCTCAGGAGCAGGAATTGTACCACGTTAACTGCATCTCAAGGCAACCCCGTGGATGCTGCTTTTATCAGTTAGTTATAATGAAGGCAGGGTGGTTATCCCTCTACATGGTGGTGCAGTTAGTGCTAAGGGAAATGCTCTAGAGATGAGGAAGCTGTGAGTCATTAGCCTCTAACACTCATAGCAATTGAGGACAGTTTGCAGTCTGGTAGGAGGGAATCTGTCTTGGGCACTATGAAGAACCACTGTACTCACCTTCCTTAACTCACCATGATGGAGAAATCAATGAGGCAAAGCAACTGAAGAAAGCTATATTATGTGAGTGCATGTACTCTTCAGATTCAACTAATGAGCTTTGGGGGAACTGGCCCTTTAAGGTAAGAGGATGAGAATTGATTTAGACAGATCTCAGACCTTGAAGCACCCAGCAGCTAGCTATTCAGTTATGGAATGGATTCTGTCACATATTCTTTTTCCCTTAGCAAAGCCACCGTGCTGTGGTATGAAAATGGCCATGGTAAGACTGCCAGCATACACTCTGTCTCTTCCTTCAGCAACTTTTCCCATTCATTCTTTGAGATGTGTCACACAATGACAAGGAAAATGTTGGTTGAAAACTAGAGGATGGAATCATGAAGAATAACTCCCTATGGCTAACAAATTTTGATATAAATAAAAATGCTAGTTGTTTTCTCTGATGAGTCACCAATACCCAATGTATGTTTTTTTATTTGGGGTTTTATTTATAAAATAACTCTACTGGGAATAATGTGATAAGTATTAAATAATATTCATTATCATCATAACAAACTTGTACTTATTAAAGAGTTTCAATGCAGAATAAGAAGTCCAAAACACTGTATATGGAAATGATGCAGGTAATAATTTCTAATAGTGTTGGTCTAGAATGGAAAGATTGTCTCCATGAATTAGTTCAAAAGGTATAAGCACCAGCCTCAGAAACAAAGTAATTTTTTTCTTCAAAATTTCAAAGAAAATTATATTTGATTGGAAATTATTCTCTAGGCTCCCACTACTGTAGTTACTGTACTAGATAATAAAAGGCTTAAATTACAGTTTAAAATATGTGAGTAGAGAAAACAGCAGCATTCATATGAGGAAGACCTTCATCTATCCCTCTCATCTATGTTCTGCCCTATAGTTTGCTCCCTTAGAATCACTCTCAGGGCAGAATTTCGGGGTAAGTTCGGCCCTGCATTTCCTATCCTGCCCAGAGTTCCCTCATGGCAGTCTTTTGCAGTTGCTGCTAAAGTTTCCAAAAGGCACATGTGTAAAGGTAATTTTCTAACAGATGGAGAGGCTATTGCCAAGGGGTCAATATTTTCCTCATGTGAGCTCTGATCTTGTTTTGAGAGACTTATCGCTTCAAGTGTATGGAGGAGGGAAAAATGGGATTTAAGTGTCACTTTATTGACCCACTCAGGAATCTTTTTCTGATCCTGTTCACATTTTGAACAGTAGAAACCTGTTAGAAATATGTTAGAAAGCTGTGTTTCCCCAACTGTGCTCTGTAAGTAACCCATCTCCAAGGTTTCTGGTCAAAATATTTGGGTACCACTATTTGATCCTTCAAAAGCATTGCAATACACAGAAGGATAGTAAATCCTTTATCTAATCCCGGGTCATTCTAATATATTTAACAACCAAGTTCTTTTACTTTGAAACGCTAATGCACCCTTGATGGGATGGAGACATACACACCTTAGAAAAATGTTTTCAGAAATGATAGGCAACAGCAAGGAGTCTTTGTAAAAAGGACAAATAGTTAGGGGCACCTTTTTGATACCCTTCGATACCTTGTGCTTTTCTCATATCACTTGTCCATCCCCTCTGATCCCTATTGCCCCTTGCCCTTGTGGCATCTCCTTCCTTTTGAATAAAAAAATAATGTGGGAAAAATAACAGACTTTTCAGAGATACACTGTGGAACTGTTGTGAGACACAAATAAAAGGATACCTATTTTCCCTATATCTGGGACTTGTATCTTCTTTGCTTTTTGCAAGTGAAAAATCTTAGGTACCAAAAGAGAGGAAGAGAGAGAAAAATTGTATTTGCTAATTTTCCTTCCTAGAGGTACCTGAACATTTAAAAATATATGCATATATGTGTGTGTACCTGCAGGCACACATACATGTATACATATATATATGTGTATGGTCAAACAAGGTTATCAGAGATGAAGTAGTATATTTAAACATTTGAACATTTGAACATCAAAATCTATTAAATGAATACTGTGATGGAGAAATACCCAAAACATTCAATAAAGCCTTCCAACCTGAATATAAGGTTACCATGACAACGAAACTCAAAAATCTCTCTTTTTCATATAAAGTTGCTGAAAATATGCCCATGGTGGAAGCAGCATGGAGTACTCAAATTTATAACTACTGAACAGAGGTACAAAGAATCTCCAAAACATTTGATAAAGCTTCAGGGTGAACATTTTAATATCCTCCTTTGAAATAATAATAATAATAAAAAGACTCAAGCCATTTCCACACTACTTCATTTTTTCTTTCATCTAAACCATTTTGAAAATTTCATGCTATTTTTAAAATCATTTCCTGTGAAAGAAAACAGTGTCAATTACAGTGGCCTAATGAGGAATATTAATAACATTGATCTTAAAATGGGTTTGGAGAATACCAGACATGGAGTGGAAAGAGTTCCTGCACAAATAAAGCAGCAGTTCTCAGATGGAGGCTGACTCAATGCTATGGGGTGTGACTTATCCTCCCTGCATGTTCCTTGGGAAGCCTTGAAATATGCAAAGCCATACTCTGCTAGAGAAAACAGAAGCAAGACACCTAATTATCTTATTTTCAACCCTCAAAGAGTTTCTTAGAAGGACAATATGTTCATGAACATGCATACATGTATGTAGGCTTTCATCTCATGGGCATGTCTATGTATGTATGTGCGCATATTTGTGAATATATTCTACTCTACAAGTCAACACAAATGATTGCACACTGGAGTTATTAGTACCTAAAATTTTCTCTCAATGATATGTGCTATGAAAGAAATTAAGATGATAGATTTATCAATGTCTAATAATATATAGTTTCTCCTATTTTTTCCATCTACATAAAAAAGGTAAAATTAAGAAAGGAAAGATTTTATCATAATGCTTTTATGGGGAAGCTTTAGAGTAAAGTAATCTATGTCTAAATGGTCTGAATAATACATATCAAGGAGGAATGTGTCAGATCATGGATATCATTCCTCATTTTCTGGAGGTAATTTATGACTGTATAGTGTGAGCAGGTGTTTTTTAAGTGAACAGAGTGCTGTTGGATTGATTTTGCTTATATGTGGGTTTGTTTGCTTGCTTATGCTTTTGCCAGCTCAAGCCTGCTTTGCAGTGAGTAGTTCATCAAATCAAGGGGAATATTGCTTCATTTAACTTGCTTTTATTTGGAGGAGGGTAGCAATCCTATAGTCTCTTGTAGATGATACCAAATTGAATGCACATAATGATGAGCAAGGATACTTTTTTCCAAATAGAGGGATTTTTGAGGTAGGTCAGGGTAGAGTTTTCTAAAAACACACACGTAAAAACTCATTAATATCCCTTAGGCAATGCCCTTTCTGGGCAAATGCTTATTGCTTTGGAGTTAAGTGCCCATTTCTTTCTTCCCATCATGCTAATTACTCCTTAATGCAAAGTATTCTAATTTTGCTTTTATCAGTGGTCTAAATGGTGGTTTTCAAAGTGTGGACTAGACTATCATCATCACCTGTGCACTTGTTTGAAATGTAAATTCTCAGGCCCTATATCAGACCTACTGGACCAGAAACTCTGGGATTGGGGCTCAGAATTTGTGTTTCAGTAATCCTTACTGATTATTTCTATATACACTGATTGTTTCTATATACTGATTCAGTATACTGATTATTTCTATACACATAAAGTTTAACAACCACTGCTCTACAGGGGAGTACTTGAGATGATAATGTTGATGATATTGACAATGAAAATGAAGAATGGAAATAAGGGGAGGAGGAAGAGGAGAGAAATTTAGGACTTTAGAATCCAAAGGGAATGTGAGGATTATTGATGATGTGCCTTCATTTCAAATACCTGGGCCCCAGAAAAATTCAAGCAGCTTTCTCAAGATTAGAAGCACAGTAAGAAAAAGAAATAATATTTGCTGATTATAAGGTAAGTAAAAGCTGAATATCAAATGAGAAACACAGAAGGAACTTTTCATATTTGTGATGCATAACAGCATCTTCTTTGACAACGTGGCCCTTTGATATGTAGCATCGAGTTCAGCTTCTGGTGAATAAATACCCTGTTGGCTAACTGAGGTTTTACTCTAAAAAGGCCATTTTGGAGATGAAGCTATGAGTAATCATGATGTTGCTTTCCTATTTTTAGAGAACTCAAGAGCAATCATTGTTGAAAAAAATATGTACATCTAAGGTCCATAATACAAAGGCTAATGTTCTACTATCACAGAACATACAAGTTATATAAGAAACATTTACAGTAAAATGATATACAAATAGGATCAGACCTTTTAGAATATAAATTTCTGTAGCAGTGGTTCTCAAAATTGGATGCACATTAATATCACCTGAGAAGTTTTAAAATTCCTGCTACCTAAACTTGACCAATTAAACTATAATCTCTGGCAGTGGGACCCACACATCAGTGTTTTTAGAAACTCTCCAAATGATGCCAAGGTGCAGCCATGTTGGACAGTTGGAATTCTATGGCAATGACATCCAAAGTGGTGTTCTTGGATTGGCAACATTGGCATCCCCTGGGAAATTTTTAGAAATGCAGCATCTCAGGTCCTACCCTAGACTACTAAATCAGATTCTGCCTTTTAACAAGAGCACAAGTTGATTTGTATGCATATTAAAGATTGAGAAGTATCAGCTTCTCTATTTAAAATGTAAAAGAAAAGAACTCTTTGCTGATACAAGTAATTTTTTAAAATATTGAAAATAAATGCAGAACATCAAAATTATTCAGAATCTTGCCATTGTTAATTTTTTGCATACCTCTATAAATATACTACTTATATGTGTACTTTATATTTTATAGACAGTTTTCAAATCATATTCTTTGCATAGTTTCATGTTATACCTTTTAATTGTTGCATCATTCAGCATTACCTTAGGAGTATTTTTCCATGACAATGGAAAAATTATTGGTAGAAAGTCCTACAATATGTTTATTATTCACATGTAATAAAATCAATCAGATTGGTTATTTTTTAATAATTTATTTGAAATTGCCAATATTCAATTATATTAAAGAATCCCACTCATATCTGGTTCTAGTGGGATATAAGTGGGACTGGTCTAAGCCTCTCGCTTAAGTGGACCAAAAATATATTGAGGAAAAGTCTTTTTGGATGAATCAAGACAAAATAACCTCAATCTGCAAATAAAAGTTATGGAGAAATAATTTTCATTTGTTGTACTTTGTTATTCTAACGCATTTTCATGTTTCCAAAAATTCTTAAGTCTGTGCATTAAATTTGTTTTAAAAATGACTCTTACAGTTTGGTGGAATGAAGGTGAAAGGGGTTAATATTGAGCAGTTGTGATAAAAAGAGAGTTTTATAAAATCAAGCTGTCTTTTTTTATGGGCTGTTGAATTTTATGGGCTTATAATATGTGTCCAAGGAATTATAAAATGAAAGAAAATTGTTTGACTAACACTTTAGACTGGCCTGCATTGCTTCATTGTGCTGAGTAGAATATGGCCTCTTGGGCAGTGTGGGATAATGACAGCACTAGTCAACAGAAAAGGGGACGGAGGGTCATAGGATTTGGGGATTTGTAAGGACCATTAAGTCCTGGTTTGCTAAGGACAGTCCAGGTTGTTGCCTGTTGTCGTGGAATAATTTTAACAGTTTTCTTTTTTACTCTCAAAAATTTCCTGATTTGGAGATAAATGGTTCTACCCACAGAATACCAAATCCAACTCAATCATGTTATAGAGGAGGAAATTCTAAAGTGGCTGACTGTATTATTTCTTGCAACCACAATAATAGCAAACAAAACTTTCAGTGGCTTTCCACTGTCCTCTGGATCAAGTCCAAAGTCTGTTGCATGATCTACAAAGCCTGCTGCATGAGCGGGACCCTCTGGCAGTGGGACCCACATATCAGACATATATTTTATGTCAATATTCACACATACAAACTGAGGTAGTTATTAGTGCTATTTTAAAAATATTTCCAGCTATTCTTCTTTTTAGGTACATGGTAAGATTTTACCTACAAGCTTCCTGATGAACCAATTGATCACACTGAGTAGCAAGGATGTAGGTGTCTGTGTTTCCTTTTGAACCAAGTGTCAGAAGCTCAAAATAATTCCATCATGGAGGTCATATTTTTATATAGTAATATTTTCTGTAGGTTGATCTTATTTTTCTTATTCTCATTTTTCTTTAAATCAAATTGTCTTTATGGGTTATTTTTCAAACCTTAATGTCACCATAAATCTTTTTAAAGGTGAGGCATAAATAGATATATAAATGTCAAGCATGGTACTGAGTACTGAAAATCCAAGAATCGATGAGACAAGGACCCTGACCTGAGAAACCTCATGATCAAGAGAATCATATTAGTAACCAGCAGTTTTCCCATACAGTATCAGGTGTTACCAGAGTACTTCTCTAATTTTTGTAAGAATGAATTTTCTCTGCAAGATTCTATACTTTCTCTTCCCCTTTACTCTACCTCTGGAGATCTGAAATAATTTACATGATTGGTACATTTGGGTGATGCTCGAGGGCAGGTGAAACCAGCAGTGCTGTATCTAGATGGATAAAACCTCTCTAATTGCAGGATTCACTTGTAGGAAAATGTTAGGCACTCACACTAAGCTACATTCTCCATCTTGGCCTTTATCAATGAAAGTCATGACTATTTTAGTGTCCTGTTTGTCATTCCATGGTTTTGTTTCTCAATTTGTTCAGAACCTGGGTGAGAAAGAGGTGTGCTATTCACTGGGGCCCTCTTGGAGACTGTAGCATTTGGTGCACTGCCTGGAACCATGAGAATGAAAAATAAAAGACTTGAAATTAGGAGAGCAAAATATACTTCAGAAAGGCTTTTGGTGAGGCAGGCCATTGTGACCTTGATAGTTTGCTGAGGCTTATAGTAGGCCAAGGGGAATTTTATAGATGTGCTGTTTGCTTTTAACTGCTGTGGCCTGGGCAAGAGGCTTTAAACCAGTCACATGGTATTCTGACCTTGGCGACTGACTGTAAGTCAGTGGCTATTATAAAAGTACTTGGCTGTGGCCAAGGTGTGCAGAAGTGGGCCACTTAAGTGCTATGTGAATGGACTGGGCAAAGGCCAGAAAGAGCTTTGCTGGGGGCCAATGGGCCATATGGGCCTTAGTGGATGGGCATAGTTGAGGCAAGGATTCAGTTAAAGTATGCAGGTCTGACCTCCCTGTGCAGACAAAGACCCAAAGACATGGGCCACAGGGCCTCAGCAAGACAGGCTTTCAGAGTGGAGCTATAGCTAGGGCTGAGGCAAAAATATTATTATAGGAAAAAGCCTTCAACCATTTTAGCTATAGGTGAACAGAACAATATTTGCTGTTTTGAAACTGGAAGGCCCCTACCTGGGTTCCACAGGGACCTCCGAGCAGTAGGAAGTTTCAAGATTTAAATTGTTCGTGCAAGATGTGGGGAGGTAGGGTATTGATGGTCTGCCCCAAATTCCATTTGGTATTTAGGGCCAAGGAGTAAAATGGAGGGACTATGCTTTGAATTTGTGATTTTAATTTCCTTGAACTATAAAAGCTTTAGAATTGAACTTGCAAGAGGATTTAAGTTTTTAACTATGATTTCTCCCTGGGGATTTTGTAATGGAGGGGGACTTTATTGCAAATTTGTGGATCTCTATGTCATTTGAATTTTGTTATGTACTTTATTTTAATATTGTCATTTGAGTTACTTGTAGATCTGACATGCAATGAAGATAATATAGCTGGACAAATTTAAAGATGAGTGATCCAGTATGGGCAAAGTTTTCAACCCTGTATATAAAGTACTCTTAGTGTTGATTTAGTTAATAATATGGCCCAGAGCCTGCTGCTTGCCAGTGGCTGTGGAGAATACACCAGGTGCTGGGGCTGGTATTGGGAGAACCACCTCATGAAGGTGACAGAACACAATCACCTTCTCCTGGAGGATAAACAACCTCCCCTGGTTTGCTATAGATTTAGCAGTTAAACCCAAATAGGATAAGAGGACAAAGCTAGGAAATTTCAGAGTGAAACATTTTCCATTTATTTGGTTTCCATGTGAAGAGATTTGTAAACTCATTCTTGGCCTCTCTCTGCACTTTACACTTGCCTTTATATGTGTGAACGTGGAGTTACTTATTTGATTAATTTGGGAAGGATAATCTGGGAATGCTCACTTGAGCCCAGCTCTTCTTCCTCTTGGGAATGAGCTGCCCATTGCCAGCCATTTACCTCTTCTCCTCCTGGAATAGGCTTTCGATTTGTTCGGAACCTTTCCCAGGATCAGGGGAGCTATATATTAGAATACCCTTGGCTATCTGTAGAGCAGATGGGGCCATTATAGATCTGTTTATAAGATGAATTATCAGATTTTTTAATGTAAGTAGGTCCTCAATTCTAGTTGTTAGTTAGGATTTTCCAGTGGATATATTTTGTTTAAAATTACTAAAAGGTATTATAACTCTACCAACAAATGCATCACATGGCTGAAGGCTGTTCTCTAATTTGAAAGTTGGTTTGCTCTTCCCGGACTCAAATTGAATTGAACAAACTGAGGCAATGTTCACATTACCATTACATATACAGTATAATAAAAAGCATGCTGTGAGTTTATTTTAAAATTGAGTCTATGACTGCAGTCAGATTGCTCACTAAGGATTTTAGCAGAGCTGAAAATCCATTCTCTAGAGAGATTGTTTTGTATTTCCCTTGAAGATTCCACATCAGCTTATCTGAGTATCTGAATAACATTTCTATGTATTCTATTGCATTTTCATCATGTCTTTGTTTAGTAAATGCCATCAATCACTCATTAACCTATACATGAATGTCTATTTGGTTACATATTTTTTTTAATTCATTTTTTTGTATTTGAAACCTGCTCCTTGGAGTTGGTAAGAGCCTGAGGTTGTACTGAATCTCTGGGTCTACTTGGTTTTGCTTAACAGTGCTATTAGGAATTAAATACTTACTATGACTTTAAAATTGTTAATACTTAAGGCATTAGAGTGACAGCATTAGACAACATTACACCAAATGTAAACTTCATTGTTCCTTGCTTTCACACTGTAATCAGAAGCATTATAATCCTCAAAGCCAAAAGCTGAGCAGTATATTTTCAATTCCTTTGTAAGTAGGAAGTGACCCTTTTCAGTCTTACAGGAGGAGAGTCAATGATCCGCCTCAGCTACTTTTGACAATCACAGTGAGGGTTAAAACTACAAACAGAAAAGTTTTAAAGTAAAGCCTTTTGTTTTAACAAAATGTGTGTCTTTTGTTTCCTTAAAAAAAAAAATCTCCCAGAAGGATTGTATCTGGAATAGGCGTTGTAGCATTAGATTTTGCATAGGTCTCTTGTTATTAATTTCTTTTCTTTTACTCATACTAGGAAGGAATGGGTATCTGAAAGGTTTAGACAGGAAATTTACTATTTTCCCACTAATTTTACTTAAATGCTGCAGCTAAGCCTTACTTACGTGGGTCTTTTCTGTACTTTTCGCAGAGTGGAAGTGTGCCACTTCACCAACAGAGGGCAGTGTGTATTTGCTAAACAATGAGCACTCTCACCAAGTCCCAGGGTTGGGAAAACTGTGCTTTGCAAAGAGTAGAAAGGACACTAGGAAAGAATTTCTTTCTTTCAACTCTGATTCTGTAGCTTTGACTATGGATGCCATTTTTTGATGAAAATTATAACAAATATCTTCCCTTATCCCCAAGGAAAAAATGGAAGGAAAAAACAAAAAGGCAAAATGGATAGAGAGAGTCCTAGACACCCTGATCCCAATATTGCAAAAATTTTCCTATAGCTGCGTCAGTCCCACGTTAGTCCCTTTAGATAGATTTTCGGCCTTGAAATAAGAAAGGAGTCCATAATTAAACAGACTGTGTTAATGCTGGAATTCCTTTTGTATGTTTTCTGTGTATTTTGAGTGCTTTTGGTTCTCTGACAGAAAAGCAGCTTGGTGTGGTTCATAAACTGTGATATAAAATTTGAGGTACATAGCTTTAAAGGTGGTCATGTAGAAGATGCTCAATTTGGCCACCTAAGGTAGGTCCTGAGCCTACCTTCTTGGCCAGAAATCCTTGTGAAATTATAGTTGGTTGATATAAGAAAACTAATATTTATTAAATGTTTATTTTGTATTAGAATTACAATGTTATACAATTTATCCTGTTTAAAGTTTATGATATCTTTAAGAGGTCGACATTATTAATATTGTTTTACAGAGGAGAAATTAAAGTCAGAGTCAGAGAGAGTCAAGCCACCTTCTTAAATCACCTAGCCAACAAGAAGCAGAGGTAAGAATCGAACTCGGGGCTCTCTGAAGTTAAAGGCTCGATTCATTCCAAATCTCCCAGTGTCACAAGACTTTCTTGACCCTCTGCTAAGAGGCCAGCCTTAGAAATTCTTGAGTATTCATGCTATTGCAAGTTGGAATCATAGAAAGCTATGGCTCAGCATATTGAGAACATAGATATATTAATACATAAGTAGGGGGATCAATGGTTTTCTTCTCCTCTAATTTTTAAATTTTTCTTTGCCCTTAAGAAATGTACTTTTTTTGTAACTTCTTTTCTTCTGTGTCTGGATGAAAAGGCTAGACAGACATGAAATTGAGGATCTGTAAATAGACATAGAAGTCAATTATGTAATTGGTATCAACCAATTATATAAATACATACACCATCTGAAATAAGCCACCAAAAAGGAGGCCAGGAGTAGAACCACTGAAAATTCTTGAGAAGGAAAGCTAGTAAGTGAGGCACAGATGGGGGAGACCTTGAGTTTCAGAAAGAAATCAACGTGATCTCACTCAGACATCCTCATCAGACACCAGATCACCAGACAGGGTGGATGCAGAGAGTATTAGCCTCTCCATTACTTTAATTTCTTTTTCCAAAATACAGCAGCCTGCCTTTTGAAGAATATTCTTATTGTCACAGAGAGCCTCTTGTCTTTTTCTTTCCTTTTTTTTTTTTTTCCATAATGAGTAAACACAGAGGTCCAGGCAGTCAGAGGTGGAAGCCAAACACAAGTGTTTTCAAAAAGATCTCTGAAATAAACAGTGGAGTGCTGTATTTCATAACCTTACACAAAACTGACAGTAGCCAGCTGTTGTCTGAGCTAAACACCATCCTAAAGAGCCAAGAGCCACGAGGCGAAAAGGGAGAGAGTGAAAATAACTCCTCTCCTACTGAACCATAGATGACAGATCAGCCAAAAAGGACCCTGGAGGAAGCAAAAGTCAATGAGGCGAAAGTCCTTGCAAATGACCCCTTCCTGCTCCCCTTTACCACTCCAGAAATAATCCACTCAAATGGCCTTTTATTGGTGCAGCATCTGAACGTAGTCTTTTCCAACACAGTTCTATGTATTTGCTCTGAATCTTGTGATAATTATATTTTATAACATGAAGTTTTCCAAGATTTGGGTTTTATTCTTATGGCTTTTCTCTTTCCATATTTTCTATATTTCTATCTCTCCATCTCTGTATCTCCCCCCAAATACGGAAAGTAAAAAAAAAAAATAAAACTTAAGACCTCTTCTTGTTCTTACTTCTTGTTCTTACCCCATGGTCAGAAAAAATTTCTCAAGCACTAAGAGACTTTCTAGACTAACCCTGTGAATTGTTCTTCTCAGAGCTAGAATTTTACTATTGTTTAAAATATGAGTCCTGATTGGTGGGAGAGAAAACTCTGAATAGAATTTAATTTGGCCAAAGGTAAAATAGAAAGCTACTTTTAAGGCTCTATTCATGTTAGTTGTATTATACTAAGAGTGGCGATGTGCTGTGGGCAGTCATTTTATTTAGCAAAACGCCATAAGGATTATTTTTCAGGTGATGTATGTAAAGGTGCATCTGAAGTCTAATGTGTGAAAGGGTTTGAAAGTTAAATTGTGTGTAACAAAGAAACATCGTCTTGAATAATTCCTGTGAAGAGGAGACGTAGGCTTGAAATGTGGGGAAGAGGGAATATGTCTTCAAAGAATGAGTCTACAACCTAGTCATAGGCTGGAGCTTAGTGAAAAATATGACTCTTAAGCCATAAATTTAGCTACGGAATGTTCACTGTTATCTGATATTGAATTTTATGTTGGTTCCTACTCTATGCTATAGTCCGGTCACCCTATGATGTCTTTAAATATTTAATATAAGTTCATTACATGTGCTGGCCTTGTAGAAGTAGTGCTTTGATGGATGAAGAGGGATAATAGCCAAATTTAAGTAACAATGGGTCCAAAAGAAGAAAACAGGCCCAGGATCAAGGACAATGGGAAAGAACCAAGAAATCATTGAGTACAGAAATTCTTAAAGAGAAATGATGAAAACAATGAGCCCCACCCTCACCCCAAATCTACAGATTCTCCAAGAGAGTGTGGACCATATCATAGCACATAGAATAGGGAATCAATTCATTTTATTTATTTATCAAGGGTAAAAGGACCTATGAGGGCTGTGGATATCTAATTATATTTGTTTGCCCTTTTATGTTGAATTCAATTGGATTTTATATGATGATTTTTTTAAGCTTGATGTGGAGTTGTTCATAATCTCTGTGTATTTGTTCTGCTGAAGGTTGATCTAAGTACAGTTAGATATTAAACTTCAGGTAATTTTCAGTTTCACTATCATTCAATTTTCAGGCATGTACTTTAGCTTTTATTCATTTTGCATTTTTATTAAAAAATATGGAATATGTTTTTTGGTCAGGAATCTATACTTAAATTGACATGCTTTCTCAATAAAAAGCATATAAATTGTCAATAGTTACATATTGATAATTTATAAAATTCCATCCTTCCCCTCTTGCCCATTTATTTTCTAGGATGTGCATGATTCTCATAATATCAAGTACTGTACATGTCATTTGCTATTATTTTTGCTTCCATTATTAAACAATAGAAAGAAAAGCTTGTCATTTCTCAAACACTAGTTAGTCTGAAAACATGAATGATACAGGTATGGAAAAGATAAACTGTTTTATTGTGCTCCCCATGGCCCTGCTATGGTGCTACAAAGAAAATTTTTTTTTAGAAAAAAATTGTGCTAATTACTCCTTTTTATTGCATAAATTTAATCTCTTTCCTCATCTTCATACCTTAATACATACTCCTTTTCTTTTTCCAATTATGCCACAGAATCAGTTACTGAGATCAGTCCTATGATTGCTTCCACCTGAACATATACAATAAACTGACAAAGGAGGTTCTTTTGATTCCTTCATATTTGTTAGATTTGTTTATTTTGTATTAGAATTTTAACTTCAGTGTTGCTTAGTCTTTCTTTAGGGATTTCCTTTTTGGGTTTGAATCTACTTAATGTTTCCTTTTTGCCACTTGTCTGATTCTAGCTTTAAATGTTTCTGTTTTCCAATTCTGCTTCAGGTTGGCAAAGCAATAAGACAGTGACAACTGCTCACCCCTACTTGTTGTAGCTACTCGGGTATCCTATTCCTGGCATGGCCACTTGGATAGTTTCAATCTGCTCTTTCATTTGTTCGTTCTTTCCTTACTCCATCCCTCCCTCGTTCCCTTCCTACCTTTCTATTCTCCTACCTACCTTCCTTCCTTCTGTGCCAGGATGAAGCCTCCTGTTTGGTTGACAGAAGTCTATCTCTTTTGTTTCCTGCCCACTGGCATTTCTCACTGGTGCATTGTTCATCTCACTGGCTATGACTATGGGCAGCCCTGCCTATCTGGCACTCAGCTGTGTTCTTACTGGGCAATTCTGACTGCTGCACCTGCCACTGATCTCTCGTCCAGAACATTGAGGTTTTCTGTGTGGTGTTGGCAGTGATCTCCCGTCTCACTGGGGGCAGAGTTGCCTAGCATAGAAGGGTCAAGTATGGCTCTGAGTACTCTCTCTACAGTGTGGTTTGGTAACTGTTCTTTCACAGCAAGTAGAGAGGCAGAATTCCCTTAAATTAAATTGCATATCTTGCCGCTGGATAGTATTGGGATTCTGTATTGGAAGCAGGAGTGAATGAAACAGTTCAGAGATGAATCCTTTTAACCCTCCACTCTGCAGAACTTCTTTGACTAATAGGTAGAATAATTCACTTGGGAGCTAATTTTATTTTTCAAATACTTTTAATTGGGGTAAGTATTTGTTAGGGCATCACTCTAATAGGCATCGTGAGAATGTGTATGATCTGAATTGTAGATTCCTATCCTAAACAATAATCCTGCCCTTTTCTGGAATGCAACAATGAGACTCTTCAAATACACAAAGGAAGCTTTCGACATTGTCTGAATTTTCCAGAGGCTGATGGGGCAAAACATGGTTCTGTTCTTGTTTTACTGAGACAAACGTTCTTCATCCCCAAGTGTGGGACTGATCTCTGGCAGGACAGGCTGGGTAATGGAGTTCTTTGGGTTAGCTTGGGGACAGATGAGACTAAAAATGAACTATTTAGATTTGAAGTCTATGGGTCATTTATTGCCCTTCCCCATTCCTCTTAAACAATGATGAACTAGCTCCTGTTGTATTATCCTGGATGGAACTGGAGCCCATTCTCCGAAGTAAAGCATCGCAAGAATGGAAAAACAACTATCTTTAGGAATGTTGTTCCTTCTGCCTGAAATTTTATCCCTCACTAACACCATCACTATGGCTCTTTCTCTTCAAGCTATTTTCAATGTCATTTTGAAGATTGACAAATTTTACTCATTTTAGTACGCCCTGATATAACAAAGTGCCTGGCACATAAGTCAACACTAAAAAATATTGAATAAATGAATCTTGGAAGCCACAAATCAGGTAAAGAATTTCAGTGAACTTTTAAATGATTTATGCTATGATTCCTAGAGCCTTTACTAGTAGGAACTCTTCATTTGCTCCATAGTTAGGCTTATATTACACTTTGCCCAGCCTTTCCCATTTTGTCCTGGCATTTTGGGCATTTATACCACATTTTCAACTTTTAATAAAATTATATAAGCCATGATATAATCCAAAATTGCTAGATATATGAAGAACAAGGAAAATGTGACCATAATAAAAGGGATCAGTTATAGACCTGCATCCTTCTCCAAAGGAGTTAAGCCAAGCTGTGCAGCACAGTATGTATTTTTCCAATATATTTGTGGTTATAATGTGAAATTTAAAATGAGATTTCTGAAAAGATTTTTAAAAATCAATATTTTAATTGAAATAGTACAATTTTAGAGTTTAGAAAATCAAGTACTTCTACAAGGTACATTAGAAAACCCCACAGTTCCCTAAGATGCCCACCCCAATCCTAAGCCCCTTCCCCAAGAGACAATCAGTTTCTTCTTTATTTAAAAGTTTTGTCTGACATTTTTTTCTATATTGACATTATATTTCTGAAATTTTAAAATGTAGACATTATCCTTAGCTAAGCCAGTTTATAAGTCAATTGTTGTAAAATATAGCTAATAATTATTAATATCTTGGCTCTCTGGTTGTTTAGTTTTATATATGCTTATCATTAATTCTTCCTTCAAACATTATGTAAGAATGTAAAATCCCATTAAATATGGTCAAAGACATCAAGTAATATATCAGTTCCATAAAGACAACAAGTAATATATCATTTCTATTTCTTTTTCTCTTAAAGATCTCTCTCCTAGTTCCCAGGAAAGGCTTGTGATGCCCTGTGCCTACTGAATAACCACTATCCTGGGATTTCCCTTTTCCACTATCCTAGAAATTTTCCTTTTTTCTACTATGTTTGTTTCTTTTCTGAATTTCATGTATTCTTTCCTGGTGTACTCTTCATTGTATTCTCAAGTAATTTTCTGAGAGGTCATTTTAAAAATATGATATATTTGAGTATCACTTTAGTCAATTCTCATTCTTGATTGATGATTGATTAGAAATCTAATTTGGATACAATTTTATAAATTTTCAAGGCATTGGCAACTTGTAGCTTCTAGTGCTGCTGTCTAGAAGTCTTTTTTATTTTATTTTGTTTTTTGAGACAGAGTCTTATTCTGTTGCCCCGGCTAGAGTGCCATGCTCACAGCAACCCCAAACTCCTGGGCTCAAGCGATCCTCCTGCCTCAGCCTTCCAAGTAGCTGGGACTACAGGCCTGTGCCACCATGCCCAGCTAATTTTTTTTTTTCTATTTTAGTTGTCTGGCTAATTTCTTTCTGTTTTTAGTAGTGCTGGGGTCTCACTCTTACTGAGGCTGGTCTCGAACTCCTGACCTCAAGCGATCCTCCTGCCTTGGCCTCCCAGAGTGCTAGGATTACAGGCATGTCTAGAAGTCTTATATCATTATGATTATTGATCTCTTGTATGCAACCTACTTTGTAATTTTAGAAACTTTTGGGAAAATTAATTTCTCGGTTTACTGAAATTTCAGGTGATTTGCTTTGGTATGGGTCTCACAGTCATTACTTTGGAAAAATCTTGTATTATTCCTTGACTTTTTTGTGGTAGTTCTGTCTTTTTGAAAAGTTGAATTTTGAACTTGCTAGGTTGCTTCTTTAATTTTCTTGATTATTATTTACCCTTCTATTAATATTTGTCTCTTGCCTTTTTTTCCCTATGTGATTCCTCAGTTTTATCTTCTAATGTCTCTATTAATTTTTATTTATATCATTTTTTTTCTGAAAGTTTCCTTATGTTTTCTAAGTTTTTGAAAATGTAAAATCCTTTTCCTATTGTATAGATGCAGATAATCTCTCTGGATATATTAAGTATAATTTTTTCATTCTGTTCGCTGCATTGTAATTGTTTCTTCTGAATTCTTTTTCTTATTTGGCTGTTGTATAATAGTTTCTGTCTTCAATATTAGACATTTAACTCAAATATCAGGAACTCCTTTGCTGTCCACTCATATTTAAATAGTGAACTACTAAATAGTTGATAGGACACTTGATGTGTATGGGAGAGGCTTGTTGAGGTCTGAGTCTCACTGTAGGCTAAAAGGCAAAGGAGCCCTAGACATCAGTACCTTTAGATCTTTTCTCTAGATTCTTTAGTTCCTCCTCCTCTGGAATTAAAGACACCCTTCAGCCTCTTTCATTGGGGATTGTGGGTACTGTATAAGGCATTTGCATGGAATGGGCAGAGCTAATCATTTAAATCCTCTTTAAACAGACTTTTAACAACCCTCCCTCCACCCCATTTCAGCCCTATCACTTGCCCTTCTTTGAGAGAGATTGTACCATAAATCCCCAGCTTTTTTAGTGTCAAGAATCTACTTCCCCATGCTTAGGTTTTAAAATTTCTCTGCTTTTTTATGCTTGTTATCATTGTCCCAAGTTTGTTGACATCTGTCATCTGTTAAAATAACTTCCCTTGACTTTCCTGTTCTCTTTGTCTTAATTTGTTTACACTTTCTATATTCTTTTTAGTGGGTTTTTGGATGGAGGAGAGAAAAGTTATAACACATGTGCCCTGGCTACCTTGTTCAACTTGAAGTCCAGAGAAGTTATCTGTAGGTTACAGATGTAGCTTTGAAAAAGTGTACTTCCTCTTATATTTGTATGGACTCAAAAATTGAGTCTGTAATCCTTTAGCACAGCTTTTAGTGATTGCTTTGCTTGCCTCCAAAATGCAACATAAGTGTGAGTTTTAAAAATTTGTCTCTGATATAAGAGTTGCAAGTATTTCTCACTTGGCTCACTCCAGGTGGGAGATTTTTATTGCCTTAATAGAAACAAGAACATAACTTCTGTTCCATCACTAGGCTAAAAATCCAAATGGAGTAGGCATATTAAGGAGCAAGAACAGAAAGCCTCCCACTTCCAACCCCGGAATTCAGGATTTTCTAATTCAAGTCACAATGCAGTTTAGAAAGCTGTCAAAATTATCCACCTAGGTCTCAGCAGTTAGGGCATGGAGGCTGGAGGTTGGAGGTCAAAAAGCAGAATTACAGAGTACAACAGAGGAAGGGGCTCAGAAAATGAGCCACACTCGTGCAGTAAAACTTGGCTGGTTCCAGGACCCATCTGGGAAACACTGCGCTAGATAATCTCCCGTTCCTTCTTTGTTCTCCCATAGCACATACCTTCATCAGCAAGTTTGATACATTCACAAATGCTTATTGATTCTGACTGTGTGTAGCTACTGGCTGGTTGGCAATTAAGCTGTTTATGACAGCCTCCTTCACTGCACCATGAGCTCTTTGAGGCCATGGACTATGTCTAAATCATTTTTGTATCCCTAATACCTAAGACAGTGATTGAACTATTTAGTATACTCACTAAATATTTGTGGCATGAATGAACAAATAAAGACATATATTTTGTTCAGTTCTGTGCCTACTTCTAACTAGTCTAATTAGGCAAAAGAAGTGAGATATGAAAAATAATTATCAGCCATTATGATGATATTTGTAGAGTTGAATTTCTTGCTAGAAGGCAGTATTTACAGATTCTATTTTCAATGTCAGGTTTCATTACAATTGCTAGGTATGACAATTAACTAAGGCAACTACAATCTGATTGTTACTTGATTTTATCAGGTCAGCTTCTTGATAATATGAATTGTCAGTGCATCCTGATTTTAACTTCAGGGGGCTTTAAGAACTTAATGGTTTGCCATCTCCCTCTCCTTTACCTGAAATCATTCTACCTTACTGTTGGGCTATACAGCATGAAATTCTGAGCCCAAGGAGCTAGATTCAAAGTTCAGTTCTGTTTACTAACTCAATGATTTTGAGTAAAATAGCTAATTACACTAAATTGTGGTGTCTTCAATGGCTAAAACAATACAGGACTATTGTAATGTACATACACATATACTGTATATATAATGTACTAGGCATTGCCAGTGTGGCAGTAAGAGATAATTCTGTCTTTTTTAAAAAAAAAAAAACGTAATGTATACATTTTGAGAAATTTTGCATTTTTGAGTTCCAATTATGACTAAGGATCAGAGGCTTTCTCTTTGAGGGAATGCCTGTTTCTACAGGGAACTGTGGCAGGCAGGACACTGTGTCTTATATCACTCCTGGGTGTATCAACAGAAGTGTCATTACAGAAATATTCATAGGGGGCCTAATAAGCACCAAACACCTCACACTTCCTGTAAGACGTGGGCTGAGCACAGGAAAAAGGCAGAGTTTTAGATGCTTAATATTTGTGAATGAAAATAGTGGATTTCTTCTATCCATAATCCACATTCACTGTTAACACTTTAGGGCAGGATTTAGCTAAGCAGATTAATAATAAAGTTATTATTACTTTAATAATTACTTTAAAGTTATTATTATTACTCCCTAATTGGGAGACTTGTAACGTATTGTTAAGAAAATTTGTTTTAAAATCTGTTTGACAATCCTTGGCGAGACTGATGCAAAGGTTTATGTTCTTATAAACAGAAATTATATTTTCTCTTTATTTCTTAATTTATAAGAGTGACATATTAATGCATTATTAAAACAAAATATTCAAATAACATAGAATCATATAGAATAAAATGTGAAAATTCTTCTTCTAAGCCTCCTCTCCCCATTCCATTTCCCAGAGATAACCACTGTATTTTTAATATTCTGATCTTTTTAAAATGGATTCATGTACACACATATGTCTTTATATCTTATCCTTTGAAGACATTGGCACTTCCAAGTAAAAGGAAATGTTGCTCTAAGGTACTTTTTAAGTAAAAGGAATTCAGGTTGTCAAGTCAGATCATCCTAAATTCAAATTGCTGTTTTGCCACTTAGCTCTGTGACCTTTAGCATATTTCTCAAATTTTCTAATCTCTTGGTTTAGTCACTTGTGAAATCAAATTAAAAACACTTACTGTGCAAAGTTATTGTAAAGAGTGAATTACATGGGATTCACAGGTTGTTGAAATGAATAAATGAAATGAAATATCATATGTCGTGTAACTACTAGAATAATGGCAGAAACAATTTATGTTGGTTACCATGTCCTTTTCCTTGTTGCTTTCTTTCTCTTTGTCCTTATCAGTCTTCTTTCTTTCCTTGCTCATTATGATTATGTTAAGAATGGATGACTTTCTCCTTGATTAAGATGTTGGGTCTGCAGTACTGAAGACTGTCATGGCAGAGTGCAGAGAAAAGGCTCCAGCCTCTCAACTCATTGAAAGTTGGAATTGGGCAGATGTAAATAGTGAGTCCTGTAATCCAATATTCCTCTCTCCTTCCCTTCCTCTCTCCTTCCCTTCCTCTCTCCTTCCCTCCCTCTCTCCCTCCTTCCCGTCCGTCCTTCCTTCCCGTCCTTCCTTCCTTCCTTCCTTCCTTCCTTGTTGAGAAAGGAGTTATTTAAATGAGATGTAGCTGAAGCTGCTGGTAGGGTTTGGGGGCTGTGGACAGAATAGAGTCTAGTTGCTCAACCACCTCTTTATTTTCTGAAGAATCTTAGATGCCTCCAAAAAAATCCTATATTAATCTGAAATATGATCCATCTCATCCATTTGTCAGATGAGGAACAGATTTTGGAGTGTTTGTTTCAGAATGAGACTGTCATCAAAATGTAGCACAAATAGCTAGATTGGAAATGATCATCTTTGACTTTCAACTTGAATATAGCACACCTTGAAAGTGCTTCAGTAATTGCTGGATCTGCAGGTGTTTGTGGTCTCGGGGGCTGCAGTCTAGATTCTAGGAGAGCAGAGAGTAGCCAGAGATGTCTCCAGTGGTTTATCAAAGACACCTCAATTTTATTCTGGCATTTAATCTGCCACAGAAGCTGTTTATTGCTTCATCTTCCTGAGTAACGTGGACACTGTCACTTAATTAACTCACCATTTGACTGCATGTTTAAAACTGTCAGGTGGGAAGTAAATTTAGTGCTGTCTTATGATTAATAAAATGCTAAAGTTTCATTTTGTGAGAGCCATGTAGCTGGCACCTGAACAAAAGCTACCAGGTTTGTTGATTGTTACTTGGCTTACAGTTATATGAACTGGCAGAAAAATGGCCATATTTTTTGTTCTTTTTACATATTTATTTTTCTAAAGCACGTCAATATATGTGTGTTGAGGGATTGGTGTGATTGGTTAAACTTATGGAAATATTTTATATTTTAGCATATTAAATGAATTATCGTGCCCTTTACTAGGTATACTTTGTTGAATAGAAATATTTCAGGATCCTAGAATTAACAATTGTATATTTATTGAGTGATTATGGTAGGAACATGATCTAGGGTCATTTAAATATGTTGCTGCAACTAAAGTTCACAATAGTTCTGAGAAACAGTCATTGTTCTTCCCATAATACAGATAAGGAAACAAGGCTCTGAGATGTTTAGTTATTTGCACAAGACTACTTAACTTAATATTGATAGAGATGAGCTATGAATACAGAAGTTTTATATCTAAATTCAGTACTTCTGTTTATTCCAGTGGGAGAACTGCTTTGAGTAAAGTCAGTGACATTGCTATGCTTTTGTAGCAGTTATGCTTGGAAACCTTGGCCATTGCATATTTTCTCCCTTGCTTCATGCTCCCCTCAAAGGGATTGGTGTTGGGGGCCCCCAAGACCATTTCTATATTCAGTGATTTCCTAAAAAGATTCACAGGACTCAGCATGTAGTGGTACTCATGGCTAAGATCTAATACAATGGAAGGATAGAAAGCAAGATAAGCAAAGGGTACAGTCCTATGGGCAAAGTCTGGAGGAAACCAGGTGCTAACTTCCAAGAGTCCTCTCCTGGTGAGTCACAATAGATGCATTTAATTCCTCCAGCAATGTCCTGTGACAGTGTGTGAAGTGTTGTGTACCAGGGAAGCTCATTAAAGACTCAGCACCTAGTATTTTTGGGGGGCTGTTTACAAAGGCACTCTCTGACTAGAATATACCAGAAATTTCAGACTCACAGACAGAAAGCAGTTATTCAGTATAAGCAACATCGTTTGCACAATTTAGGCACAGTGAGATGCTTTTATAATTTAAAGAAAATTTTATATCAGTGAAGGGTACTGTTTATCAGTCAAATTCCCAGATACCAGCCACGGGCCAAGTTTGCAATCAGGACTTTCTAAGGATAGCAATCTTAGGGCTACTATATTAACTCTTTTCCTTTTTGTGCACAAAATTCAAATGATCTCATTGAGCTGCAAGCCAAAATATTTTGTCATTTCCAATTCTTGAAATTGAATCAGAAAAGGAGTAAGGTTCATGCCTTGGAGAGCTGAAAAGGACATAATATATGTTAGAACTATGCCAAAACATCATTCATCTAGGGGTTTTATTCCTTCCTTCTTTCATTTATTTAACCTCAAAGTATTTACTGAACACCTATTGTGCTAGGAAATGAATGCTAGAGTAGAGTGATTAAGATAACACGCTCTGAATCAAGATGCCTGGGTTTAAATCCTAATTCTGCCACTCACCAGTTATACGACCTTACACAAGTTTCTTAACTTCTCTGTGGTTAGGTTTTCACATTGTAAAATAGGGATTATAATGATGAATAAGACAGATATAGTTCCTGCTCTAATAGAAATTCTAGCCTAGTAGATGATTCAAGCAAATAAGCATAAAATTATTTTAGAGAGTGATAACTGTTCCAGTGGGTAAAATTCTAGGTATTATGAGAGCTCATAGGAGAAAATCTAACCCAGTTTGGAGGAAGATAAGAAGGGTCAGGGAGAAGGAAAAGGGAAGTGAAAGTGGAGGGAGATTATAGCAGGCCAAATGAACAGCATGGGCAAAAGGCACTGCAATGAGGGTGGGAGGTGAGGAGACAGAATTATATATTTGCATAAATAACATATGATATGGCCAGAGGAAAGATGAACATAGAGATAAGCAGGGACCAGAGGATAAAGAGCCTTGTGAGTCCCATTAGGTTGTTTTTGCTTGGTAAGAGAATAATGAGTCCTGGGGGACTGAACCTGGGGATGCCCCCCTTTGAAAACACAAGTTAGCATGACCCAGGTGGAACTTTCTTCATGTGTGTGGCTCCTCTCTGAAGACTGCATTGTTGGTTTCCCTCATAAAGGATAGTGATGATTCCTCTCTCTCTCCTTCCTCTCTGGGTGTAGATCAGGACATTCTGGACTAGGGCTGAGCCAATCTTAGGGGCTGTGAACAACAGATCAGACCTGCTTCAGCTTGCTGCAAAGTATGAGGATTCTGGACATGAGGACAATAAAGGGACAGAATGTGGATATTTAGTTGTATTCATGTCAAGTGAAAGTGGTGAAAAAAACCTCGTACAAGTACTCACATGTCAGTGCTCACCTACCTGTAACACAGTTCAGCCTCTTAGACTGGACGTGAGTGAGTGATCAATACAAGAGTTAAGGAGGATGTTTTGATTCTATGACTTGACCTCCTTAATATTAGACTGATGATCTATTCCATTTTCTTTCTATGTGCTTCTCTTTTTATTGGTATTTCTTTCTACTTTATGTTATTTGCTTTTCAAATCATGCTCACACACAAACACATACAGGAAATAACTTACATTGAGTGCACCTAAGGGATGTGCCATTATTTGTGGGATGTAAGGGAGTGAAAACTAGTATATACCTGCTGCTTTTTACTTTGGTAATATTGCCACTTATCTGTAGAATAAATTTTTCCATTTTGTTCTAAGTAAAAATGCCTTCTTAAGATAATTTTATGCAACATATACTATTAAACTAAAATTTCCAATTTTTTTTTTGGCATGGGGCCCCGGCAGTACCACTTAGGCAAAAGGGTCCCCACTTGGAGTCCCACATTTTAGAGGTCCTTTCTCTCTCTCTCTCTCTCTTTCTCTCTCTCTCTCTCTCTCTCTTTTACACACACAAACACACACACACACACACACACACACACACACACACAAATTTTTTGCAAGGTACAGAAGCACATCTGACACTTTGGATCCAGCACTGATCCCAAGCATTGAATCTCATGTTTAGAACCATTCAGGGTCCAGGATAAAACTTCTCCACATCTTTTGCCCTATGTCCTTGAAATAAAGGATTCCTAATTCTAAATGTAGTGAATGTTTGTGAGTTGGGTTGCTGCTGATACTATAGATAGACCCTACTTCAAAGAGTGGGTAGGGTTTGAGCAATAAAAGTACTTTTACAGATAAAAGACAAATCCATTGCTGTGTCCAAGTTTCCTCTGTTACCATGAATATGAAAGATCTTGGCCGGGCACGGTGGCTCACGCCTGTAATCCTAGCACTCTAGGAGGCCGAGGCTGGTGGATCGCTCGAGGTCAGGAGTTCGAGACCAGCCTGAGCAAGAGCGAGACCCCCGTCTCTACTAAAAATAGAAAGAAACTATCTGGCCAACTAAAATATATATAGAAAAAATTAGCCGGGCATGGTGGCACATGCCTGTAGTCCCAGCTACTCGGGAGGCTGAGGCAGAAGGAACGCTTGAGCCCAGGAGTTTGAGGTTGCTGTGAGCTAGGCAGACGCCACGGCACTCTAGCCCCGGCAACAGAGTGAGACTCTGTCTCAAAAAAAAAAAAAAAAAAAAAAAACTGAAAAAAACTGAAAGATCTTGCATAATAAAGTAACTTCCCCAGAGGTAATACATGTCCATTCTTTTGCTTATCTTCTTGTTCTAATGCATGTTTCCAGAGGTTTTCATGAATTAGCACAATACTGACAAGGTTGTATATGGCACCTTACATTATCATAGGTCTAGATATGGTAGCCACTAGCCACAGGTGCCTATTAAAATTAATTAAAATTAAAATTTAGTTCTTCAGTTACACTAGCCACATTTCAAATGCTCCATAATCAAGTGTGGCTAGTGGCTATCGTACACAGACATAGAGCATTTCCATGATTGCTGTAAGTTCTGTTGTGCTATACCTGTATAGATGAAGTGGTGCAACATTTCAATTCTTTATCAGTATTGTACCCTGGCAACCATGTGGACCTTGAATACTAGAATTATGAATATTTATAATTAAGTATTTAATTTTAATTTATCAGTTTTATATACAGTAGTCCTGCCTTATCTGTAGTTTTACTTTCTATGGTTTCAGTTACCTGCAGTCAACTGTAGTCCAAAAATATTCTAATAAATGGAAAATTTCAGAAATAAACAATTTATAAATTTTAAATTGTATGCTGTTCTGAGTACCGTGATAAAATCTCGCTCTAGCTGGCCCAGCATCTCCACACTATATGCTACCTGCCCATTAGCCACTTAGTAGCCAGCTCAGTTATCAGACTGAAATATCACAAGAAGGGAGAGAAAAGTACAATATTTTGAAAGAGAGACCATATTCACATAACTTATGGCATATTGTTATAGTTCTATTTTATTAGTTATTGCTGTTAATCTCTTACTTTGTCCAGTTTATAAATGAAACTTTATCATAGGTATGTCTGTATTGGAAAAAACATGATATATATATATATAAGGTTTGGTATGATTTGCAGTTTCAGGCATCCACTTGGAACATATCCCGTGTGAATAAGGGGGTGGGGGACTACCATAGTTAGACATATGTTATGTACATCTCTATTTGTACTTTTTCCCTGAGCCCTACAAATAACAGTTGAGATGTATGAGGCCCTTGTCCTTTCTTCAAGTAGCTTGTGTGTTATGAATAGGAACTGATTTTTGTGGACCTTGACCTAATCCCATTATTCTGGAATCCTTGGATGTGTATGAACAGATCCATGATAGCAGATGAAAGCATTTTCAAAGGGTACAAAATCTCAGTTAGACCAGGAGGAATTTTTTTAGTTCTATTGCACAGAGTGAAAATAGTTAATAATAGAGTATTGTACATTTCAAAATTGCTAAGAGAGTAGATTTCAAATATTCTCATCACAGAAAATGTTAAGTTTTCGAGGTGATAGATATCTTAACTAGCTTGATTTAATTATTCCAGATTGTATATGAATGACAACATCACCTTGTACCTCATAAACTTATGCAATTATTAATTATTAATTTGCAATAAAGAACTACGCTAAGGCTTTTGGGAAGGCCTGTTTTAACTGTAGAATTCAGGTGGTGTATATATGGGTATACTATACAATTTTTTCAGTGCATATAGATGTTTGAAAATTTTCAAAATAAAATGTTGGAAAAATATTGTATCATATAGCTCATCTAATTTATACTGTTAGTGATATGGATAAACTTTTATGAAATGTCTTAGTAATCAGTATGCCAAGAAATCATGGCATATGTTATTAAGGTAGCTGTTCTGGTTGTACGCTGTGGGCCTGCTAATCTAATTTTTTATTACGGCCATTAGAGATGGCACACTAGCTTTTTGTTTGACTTGGACTTGAGGGGCAGTGAAAATTATATGAAATATAGAAATAAACAAAAGGATACTATTTATTTCATTATTTTATTCTCTCATATCCTCCCAATAGTGTGTGAGAACACACACAAACACACGTGCACACACACACACACACACACACACACACACACACTCTGAATTATACCTTTTTTTCTGTAATGGAAGACAAGATACGTGGCTTTAGGAAAGGCCAACTGACAATGTATTGTAGTGGTCTCATCTCTGTGTCTGTCACATGACCTTTTGCTTGCATTAAGTGGGCTATATCTATTTTACCCTAAAAGAACATCTTAGTATGTGAACTTTGTGGAGATAATGAGTTTAGGGGAAATATTATTAACACCAGCAAGTCTGAAGTCCTTATATCAAATAATAAAATTTTATCCTTCCCAAAGACCATGAGAGCCTATGAAATAGAAAATTTTTTGCTGCTGTTGTTATTGTCAGAGCCCCAAACACCATTTGCATATATAACGCATTGACTGTCACGTGAGTTGTATTCGGCTCAGGTTGGTTTTGAGGCTGGGGCCTCATGAAGCAAATCCTGCAGTTGGTTTGTGAAAATCTTACTTGTTCATGTTCTTATTGTTATCAGTAATATTGACAATTTAATTCTAAAAACATAGATTGCATTGCATATAACTACTCACACACAGAAAACAATAAAAAATAACCAATTAGAAAGGATCATTTTGTTTTAATAAAACACCATGGCCCCAGGGAAAAAAATTTTTTTTCTAGTGTGGCAGTCAATGTGTTAAGAAAAGTAGTATAAAATTTTCCTTCTGAAATTCTACTTTTGAACTGGGTATTTCAAAGTGAAATAGAAGACATAAAACTCTCTCATGTTTTGATAAAAAAATAGATGTCCAGTTAAATCATCACAACTCTTTCAAGAGAACTGCAGAAGAAATTGGAAGCTGGCAAAGGTGGTCAATATTTTAGGGAAATTGCATTCCATTGTTTACATTTATAACTCAGACTTTTGGTCTTGTTTATGGAACATTTACACACAAGGCTTATTGATTCTCAGATTGCTGAATCACAAAGCAGCTGCTTCTATTAGAAGCACAGTTATTTAACTTACCACTGATTATTTCGTAAGTATATAATTTCTCAGTCATGGTCTCTGGTATATTGTTCTTTCTCTTGAGGTCATCTTTAACAGGGCAGGAAAGCTCTTCCTGTGATGTGCCCATCCATCTAGCAATATTTTAATGTCATTTGCCCCTGTTTATCATCTCTATGTCACTTAGATGAACCACTTTTTTTTAAGAGGGAAGAGCTCTTTGATGTACCAGTTCAAATCAGCACTGGACCTATATTCTCCTAATATTTAAGATGGGGATAAACAGAAACAGAACTGTTTTAGTGGTGAGGTGGGGGTGGGATAAGAAACTACTTACAAATAAAGTGTTTCTTAAGTGCCTAATGATAAAAGTAATAAAAAGGATAACAACATTTCAGACACTCATTAACTGGACAGGGAAACACTTGTAAAGCCATGATTCATCTCCTTCTTGCTCTGATGTGATTACACAATGACTTTTTTGAGTTAATTGTTCATTGTGATACAAATTTTGTGTCTCTGGCTTCATTAATTACAAGCTTCTGTCTATGTCAGATTGTCTGGCATTGTACTTATTTGCATAAATTAAAGCACCTCTCAAAAGGTTTATTTGCATTTTCTCTAATGGGGCATATCGGACATTCAGTATCTTTATGGAAAGGAAGAATCCACATGACACTGCACTGGCAAGCCTGGAGTGGCTGAGGCACTATTTGGGGTTCTTGCATGAGGGAGGATAGGCTTTGAATGGTAAAGGGCTTGAGATGTTCAAACTCATGTACTTTCAGAGGACAGTAAGTGTGGGAAACACCAGCTTTGGAATCAGAGAAATCTAAGTTTCAATCTCAGCTGTGCCACCCAAGAGCCCATGAATTTGTAAGGTACATAGCACATGCTAGACATCAATTGGTTGTTGTTTTTATTGTCAATGTAAGTATTAGCATTTAAATCCTGGTACCATCTCCTTTTCTATAAGATGCTATGTGACTTTAATAATTTTAACCTTCCACTTTCTTAGTGGAGGATAATAATACCCACCCAATAGGGTCGAATTAAATAAGAATTTAAACTTGGAAACTCATAGGTGCAAGTGACAAGTGACTTGCACTAAATTCAACTGTGTGATTCTGCTCACTATCAATTCTTGCCTCTAGCCTGTACAGGGCAGTGTTTTATCTCTGAAACTTCTTGATGTACATGTATAAATATCCACATGTTGTTCAGCCCCAACCTGTGGAAATGTCATGATAAGGACATTCTTGATGACACAGGATTTAAAGAATCTTTTGAATAATTCTGGAAAAGTCTTACCTATTTTTAGAGTTCCTTTGAGGTTGGTAAATATAAGCCAGAATGAGAAATACAAGAAGAGAAGAGCTAAAAGTGTTAACCCTTTAAAGTCCATAGATAGAAAATTTTACATAAAAGCAAATTGTTTTATTGTTATCAATTATTCATTGATTCTTAAAAGTAATAATAATAAACATCCTTGAGGCTGCTGTGCAATGTGAGCCCAGGGCTAGGGCAATGGCAAAATAAAGACATAATAAATATAATTAATATGCACTGATTCTGTGTTACTAACAAAACAACCTGCATAACTGAGCAGAAAAATGACTTCTAAAAGGGACTCAAATTATTTTCTTGGATTCTAAAAAGTGTATTTCTCCCCATGGAAATTTGCTGTGAACCAAAATAGCACATACTAATAGTTATCATTTACAGAGGGCCCACTATGTAATGATGCTTTTTATTTCTAATCCCTATGGCAACTTTGCAAGGCAGATTTCATTATCTCTATATTCCTGATGAGGAAATTGAGCTTGAGAAGGGTCAAATAATTGTCCAAGGAAAATTTTACACAGCCACTAGGAATAAATGTTGTGTTCAGAATGCCTTAGGTATTACTCTGACCAGGTCCCTTGCTGCTCTGCCCATAATGACATGTTACTATCTCCTCTTGAAAACCAAGGCATACAAGTTATATTCAAGTACTGTGTATTTGCCATACCAGAAAAAAATGAGTATGGATTCCGGTGTGTGGAGTTACAGATTATGATGAGTGGTTATTAATATTGTTGTTTTCAATAAACTTTTATGTCGAGCACTATGCTAGGCATGTACAATAAAAAAAATAAAGCACATTTCCTTATCTTCAAGAACTAACGGTCTAGTTCATGGATAACGAACAGCTGGTTCAAATACCATTCTTTCCCCTCCTGGTTCCAATAGTAGATGCAGCTTGGATGCAGCTGAGGTAAGTTTTCCAACAATTCTTTCTCAGCAGTGATTCTAGGCAATCTCTAAACATTGATTAAAATGAGTGCACAATAGAAATAAAGTTCGTTTGCCACTCCTGTTTTAGAGAACACACGTAATCAGTCATGTGAAATACACTTCGCTGGTCGTGATAGAATTGTGAGTAGTTGTGTCTATGGTACTATAGATTTTCATGGATACTTACAGGGAAGAATGGTCGCCTCCGATTCTGGAGGATGGGAGAGAGCAAACAGAAAGTATCATACAGAGGTTCTTAGTCTTGCAGAATACGGAGGAGTATGACAAAGGATGAGACTGGTGATATAGGCAGGGGTCAAATAATAGGGGAATTTATAAGTTATTCTATGGACTTTAGAATCTACTGTGAAAGTAAAGGGTTTTAAGATTCTGGAGGATTTTACTAAAGGAGTAAATCAGTCAGGAAAGCCTCAGTGGCAGCACTGTAGACCAGAGGTCTGATCGGGAAACAATGTATAGAGTTGATACAGAATTGGTAAAACATTAGTGATTGGACATGATGAGGATTGGTGTGAGAGAGAGAGCAGTATCTAGGATAACTTCCGGCTTGGATGACTGAGTTGATGATAGGAAGAACAGAGTTGTAGAAGTAAGGCATAATGACTTCACTAAGGACAAACTACAAAGACCTTGAGTTATGTTGCTACACAGAAATATTTGGAAAATCTTTTGGCTTTTGAGACTACTTGAAGCAGATTTTAAAATATTCTCATGAGATATTAAGAAATTAATTTTGATGGTAATAATTAACTTTCATATACCATTTATCTATTTTTATGTGCTTTTTTATTGGGAAAATTTAAAATCAGTGGGGGCTTGAAGTTTATTGATTAAATCCTGAGTATGGAACCCCATTAGAGGAAATGATCATTACAGAATCACTGCATTTCTCCACGTGGATATGAGTGATGATTTTTCATTTCTATTTTGGATTAGATCTACTTTAGCTTTCTGGGGTAGTCATGATTCTAATTGGTCAACTCCAATAAACGTTTTTTTCCTGGGGCATTCATCCATGCTAAATCCACTGAGCACAGTTTACAGAAATATTTTATTTTTGGTGTTTAATTGACAAATATTGACAACCCAGCTAGAAATCAACAGACTCTAATAAAAAGTAAACATATTATGGAATTAATGATTCATCATATGCTGACCACAAATGGATGTTCCCCATTACTCCCAGAAAGTTCCATTATGTGGAATACCATGTGAGTAGAGGGGGTCATTGACTAGAATACTGTCTTTGTTTGAATCATGTGGTAGTAAAACTAGGTGCTTTTCCTTATCAGCAAGAATTACTTGCTTTCCTCAGACTATATGTGAATCCCTTTACCTTTTATGATGGTAAAATTTAATGTGTGTGTGTATGTGTGTGTGTATATGTGTGTGTGGTGTGGTGTGTGTTAGAGGACTTTTATTATTTTAGAGAACTGCTTCTATATTTTATGGAGAAGAAGGGCCACTGAAAATTGCTAATGTGTAGAAAACATTTCCTCTACTATTTTTCTGACTTGAAGATAAAAATGACATTTGGTATTTTTAGTGATTCTTTTCTTCTGTGAAGCCTTGTGTTAAACCTTAGAATTTATTGCTTTATTTGTATTGATTCTGTTCATTTAGATTATGTTATACACTGAGTAGGCAAAGCACTATTTTGCTATATCAGAGAAAGGAATTCATTCTTTTATTGAAACTTTGACAGAATTGTTTATTGAGTATCTAGTTTTTAAATAATACTTTCCTACTTGCATAGTTAGAATGAATAAGTATTTTTTAGCCTAAACTCAAAGAACTTTGGATGTAGTTTCTAGGAAAAGAGACATAGCATTAAATGTCAAAACAGTATAAGAAATCTTATATTTCATCCTCCTCTAACTTTCTGACTCCATACATGTGGACAAGTTATTTATCCTCTTAGTTTCATCATCTTCAAAAAGGGAAACCTGGGCTAAGGAATTTTGGACTAACTGATTTAAAATATTCCTCCCAACCTTAATCATAATTCTTTGGTCCTATTGATTGTCATAGTAGCAAAAGAGGCAAGTTCAATTTTAGAAATAGAAATTACTACAGTTAGACCTGCCAAACCATTGATCAGACCTACTTATTTTAGTTTACTAAAAGAGAAAGTGATAGGAGTTGGTAGTGTGACCTGTAGAATTCTATATCAGAGGATGTCATCTGAGTTCAGAGCTTAGAGCTCTCTCCTCACTCTATTAATCTCAAGTGGAACTCATGAGCACAACATCTGTTTGATGTAGTGCTCTTTTAGGTTGCCTATGCTTCAAGGCAAATCTCCGACTCTAATGTGACCCTTAACCAACTTACTTTGTCATGGAAAGGGCGTGTCTGGACCATATTACATGAAATTGTAAAAGTTCTGGATGAGATAGAAGAGTGAAATTTTTGCCCTTCGTTTGGAGTACAGAATTAGAATTTCACACAAATTCTGCTGTTACATCATCCACTACTGACACATGGAATGAAAAGAGATTAAATAAATTGAGGGAGTATGAGATTAAGAATAAATAAATTAATGTGCATTTATAAATTCACATTTCTCATTGCCTGTGGCATGCTCAGTTTTTCAGCTGGGTTTGTTTTTCCTTTATTACTATTATTCTTAAAATTCTTAAATGGTTTCCTTATACACTGCTGGTGGGACAGTAACCTAGTGTAACCCCTATGGAAAACAATATGGAGATAACTTAAACAGATTCAAGTAGACCTACTATTCAATCCAGCAATCCCATTATTGGGCATCCACCCAGAAGAACAAAAATCATTCTATAAAAAAGACACCTGCACCCGAATGTTTATAGCAGCACAATTCACAATTGCAAAGATGTGGAAACAACCCAAATGCCCATCAATTCATGAATGGATTAGCAAAATGTGGTATATGTATACCATGAAATATTACTCAGCTATAAGAAATAATGGTGATATGGCATCTCTTTGGTTCTCCTGGAGAGAGTTGGAACCCATTCTATTAAGTGAAATACCCAAAAAGTGGAAAAATAAGTACCACATGTACTCACCAGCAAACTGGTTTCCCTGATCATCACCTAAGTGCACATTTGGGAATAACACTAATTGGGTATCAGACAGAGATGGGGGCTAGGGGGGAGGGATGGGTGTATACCTCCTTGATGAGTGCGATGTGCACTGTCTGGGGAATGGACACACTTGAAGCTCAGACTCGGGGGGATGGGGGAGCATGGGCAATATATATAACCTGAACTTTTGTACCCCCATAATGAGCTGAAATAAAAAGAAAAAGAAAATATCACATGTAAGCTGATAGAAAGAGAGAAAGGGAGATCCACAAATGTTTGTTATTAAATATCCCTTGATTTTAATGTGAACAAGGTCTCTGTTGAGAGTGAGAAAACAAGAAAAAATATGAGTTAGAAAGAAATATATATTTTTTTGAAAATCATTCATATTACATTTTTGGTTAATGATACAAAGAAATATTTCACAATGCATCAACATACAAAACCCTTGTTGAGTTCATGGAAAGTAAGTATTTTCAGTATTTTGTAGTTTTGTGTACACAGCAAATGCTATGTAATCCATTTTATCCTGAATGTGTAACCGTAGATTAAATTCATTAAATCCAGAATTAGGAAAAAAAAAAAAAAGAAGGTTTGAAAGATAGATGACAGATAGCAACAAACGCATGACCTAGAACTTGGAGCTGTTGTGAAAAACATCTCCTAAGTTAGTTATTTCCATATTTATCTATGACCCATTTCTGTGGAGGTTACTTTCAGCAATTGTTTTCTTCTCTGACTTACGATATATGAGAGCGAGTGAGAGTAAATTCAGACTCCAATGTGTGACTGCTGATAGCAGATAATAAGAACCTGTTTTATATGCTTTATCTCTATTAAGTGCCTATTCTCTTTGTTTGCAGAGTTCTATATTTGTGTTTAAGCTGCCCTTATAAATCTAGTGTGCATTTTCTATGGGTAAAAAATAAGCTGTTATATGTAGTAATTCTGGCTAAGATTTTGGATGAGTTTTCTTCTTTATTTTTTGCTCTCGTTCTCTATCTCAGAAATAACAAAAGCTTATTGCTTTATTCTCTCAAATTCTATCATATTTTTGCAGTTAGTAGACAAGATAGTATTCCTATGTTTTAAATAGAATTGTAATCTACATAGCAATGCAATTTTACACAGCCAATCCACTTTATGATGTCAAAACACTTTTATTTCTGCTCGGGAGGTTTTCTACCTTGCTCTCATTAATACTGCACCTGTTTTGTTAACTGTAGAATCACTGATAGGGAGCCAAATAGAATCCAGAGAGAGAGGCTTCATAAACATAATGAATTTGGTTGGACTAATTGAGAAATTCTGACTTGTTTTAAAGGTTTGAACTGGATTTATAGTAACTTTTACACTATCCATACTAAAAAATGCTCTATGAAAAAATTAAAAAGCAATCACAAGATTGCAGACAAGCAAATACTTCTTTAAAAAGTCCTTCATTTTATAAGCTTAAAATTTTTCTCTTTATAAAAGTAGATCGTATTTCTTAAAATATGATTTCTCAAAATACATTTTGAAATGTATTTCTCTACATTTTGAAATGTAGAGAAAGCAAGAATAAATAATCATGTATAAGCCCACCAAAGAGAAATAGCCATTCTTAAATGTTTATACTCAAACTGTTTTAATTAAAAGTTTTGTTTAAAAACAAGAGTGATCACATACCTCATATTGTTTTGAAATACTATATTGTTACATAAAATGTTTTATTAACATTTTTTAAATCTCTGTGATTATATGTATTATATAAGTTTAATCATTTCCTTTATTGTAAGATAGTTAAACTCATTTTTAAATTATTCATGATTATAAATCGGAAGTGAATTCTGTTATATCTAATAAAAGTAGCACTTTCTGAACACTTATTAAAGTCCATACACTGTTCTTTATTCCAATAATTTCATTTAATCCTCTTGATAGTCCCATGAAAGAGATAATATTATTGTCCCCATTTTAAAAAGGAAATGACTGAGGCTTAGAGATTTTTCTATAACTCGATGCAGGTAGCCTAACTGTTAAGTGAGGGATTTAACCTCTGTCCTGTCTGCCCCAAAGTACATGCCTCAAATTGCTGTGTTCTATTGACTGTTTATGTACAGAAATGATTTCTTTAAGGATAAATTTCTATGAATGAAAATGCTGGTTCAAAGAAGTATACTTTTTAAATGGTTTTATATCTTTTGGGAAATTATCTTTCAGAAGTACAGTATTAGTTTACAGTGCCAACTGGCAGCCTTAAGACAAAGAATATTTTTAATGCAGTTTGCTTTTTACAAAATTTCTTTCATTTTCCTTATTCAATCAGGCATAGAAAAATACTTGGAAGAACTTGGGATAATATTGCTATTAATAATAATAATAATAGTGGTGGTGGTGATGATGATGCCATTATAATAATACACAAGAGCTATAGTTTATATATTGCCTTTTGTATGCCAGGTGTTCTATAATGACCTTTACCTATGTTAGTTTACTTAGTCCTTATAACAGTTCTGGAAAGCAAGAATAACTATCTCTGTTTCATAGCTAAGATTTACAGAAGATAAATGATTGTTTAGGTCATAGGGTCAGAAAGCAATGGAATAGAAATTGGAATTTCAGTCAATTCCAAATTTCCTATCTGTATATGTAGCCTATCAAAAAAAGAACACTTCTTGAGCTCATGTGCATTTTTACATTGCTGTATTACTATTGATTATAATAATTGTCAGTGTATCATGTATAATAGTTAGTCAGCCATCTCTTTTTGTATTCTAACTTTCTTGAGGACAGGGAACAGATGCTTTTATTAAATATTTCTCCTCAAATTTCTCCTTATGATATCTCTGATGAAGACCCCACTTAATCCCCCTTTGTAGATATACCATGGTCCATACTGTGTCTCAGGATATATTTTGCCAAAACTCCTCTCTGTAGGATTACATATAATCTATCATCCAATGAGGCATTTTTTGAGAGTGAAAAGGGCTTACTATGAAGAATGATGCTGTGGTAACAGGTATAACCTGGGATTGTCATGGGAAAACTAGAATATATTTTCATCTGTCTCAACATTTACCTGTCAAATTCACCCTTGTTACCCAAGAAACCTCTGTCTGTCTTCAACTCTCTTTGTATCCCCAAGATACCTCTCTCCAAAGTCTGCGTACCTGCATCTACATGTGCTAATTGTTACTTTTATATCTGTCCATTTTCAAATTTGTCTTCTAAAATTCTGAAATTCTTTACATATCAGCCCTGATCCAAACTGTTCCAAGAAAATCTTTTTATTACTTTGGTGTTAGAACCTAGCAATCTTTCCTATAGAGAAAATAGTCTTGATTGCCTGGGGTCTGGTCCCTTATCAACTTTAGTCAATGACTTTCAAATTATTTTCTCTCTATAGCAGTTCAGCTGACTCATTGGACTCAATCTGTTTTCTGCCTTATAAGATTTGAAAAGGCCTATAATTGAACCAGTGCAATCTTTCTTAATCTTCTCATTTCTAAGATAGGAAGGTTGAATCAAGACTAATCTTCTTCATAATTCATACTCTTAAAACTCTTAAAACTTCCAATCCTTTGGAGTGTCTGTTCATGTTCTTGTTCAGCTTTAACAATATCCTTCCAATTTGTATGCTCAGGCTTAGCATGAAGTGACCAGTCTTAGGACTCTTAGGCAGAGGGTGTTAGCTATAGGTGTGCTTTTCTCAACATTTATCCTGTGTCTGAAATTTAGAAAAAATGGAATTTGAATGCTAAAGATTTATAGAGCTTTTAACAAATATGCATCTAGGCACAATAAGGGAGTATCAAGCAGACTGGATATAGATGGATTTGCTTTAAGGAAAATCACTTTATTATTGGACAAGTTGTTGTCAGTTTTTGATGTGATTTCTAGCCCAGAAAAAAATTATAATGGATGATAAAACAATTATAATGTTCTTTCTAACAGTGTTATGAAGTGAACTCTGTTGAATTTTATGGACTTCAAAGAAAGTTGGATCCTGAAGAAACACAGGATTAATTATAGATTAGGTAATTTTATAGCCATCTTCTATAATAACATTATTCAAAAGTTTACTAAATTATTATAAATGCTTAAAGCAAATTTTCAGATTCAATCTCTGCTCTTCGATACTTTACAATCTAAGGGAAGTAATGCTGATGCAAAATGAGGAGAAGGCATCCAGGTAGAGAGGCAGAAAGATGGTTGTTGAATAGATTGTAGACCTCCAAGAGGTGGAAATTTCTGTTGAGTCTTGTGTGTTTGCATACAATGCAAGTAAGAGCTAATACTCTAGGACAGTCATGTACTAAACTCAGATGTCATTTTATGTATTGCTCATAATAAATCTAGGAAGTGGATTCTATCATCCCCACTTTATGAATAAGGAAATATGTAAACATATTTCTGGTTCATATTTTATTTATATATATATATATATATATATATATATATATATATATAAAGAGAGGTTAAATAGCTTTCCTAAACTCATATGACAATTTTTGCTAGAGGATGGACCTAAATACAAGTTTATCTGACTCCAGAGCCTATGCTTGTAGCCACCCAGATTTCTTCCTTTTTAAAGGAAAGTGTCTCTCAAAGTAGGGTCCAGAGGTTTCTGGTGAGCAGTCAGGATTCTCTAATAGTCTAGAATAGGATTGTTAAAATCAAATCCTTTCTTTGACTTTTTATAGCTTCAAAATGGTGATATTTTACAGATATGATTTTTATGTGCTACTAAGATTCATAATTTGCAAAGTTATTATTTGATGTTTATAAAGTAAAACAAGTATGTTTCTATAGAATGTAAGTATGTTTCTATTCTATTAAGAAGAGTCACTGCTCATATTTGCATATTTTATAAGTGGTGGAGATAGAATTTGAGCCATGATGCTTGGCTTGTAAGCTTCTCTCTAGGTTACCATCCAGCTAAACGGCCTGAATGCTCTCTGATTGCCCACTGCATCCTTTCTGAGTCCCCTTCTTGACTTCATTTGGTAAGTTTTGTCCCTTAGAATCAAGAGATTCTTGTGTAGAACTGATACACAGCTTTCACAGCCTCAGGCAGACTGGTTTATGACTGAGACTTTTCTAAACCAGATTCCAGAAGGGGGAGAGGCAATGGAAGATTTTTGAACAGGAGAACCTCACCTATGTGGATACTACAAGTGTTTAGAAGTCTCAAATTTCTAAAGGCAAATTTAAAAAATACTTTTTATTTGCCTCTGAAAATTTTATCACCTAGAAAATAGAGGAAACAATTTGATGAATGCAGAGTCTGAAAGTAATTCTGACCACAAGGGAGAATTAATTAGTAATATGAAAGTGATAAGAATCTTGGAACAAAGTGACCAAGTCATCTTAATTAATTTCATGATAGTGAAGGAGAAATAAATACCAAATATAGGTTCAGGATTTATTCATATCATTAGCAAATAAAATTGCAAAATTATAGCTAAAAACAAACCAAAGCAGGCACAATGGAGAGTGTGTATGTGTTTGTGTGTGTGTGTGTTGTGTGTGTGTGTGCGCAGTAATTCCAAAAATAGTTTTGATTCAAGAGAGATGAGTACCTATTAAGAAATAATTTTAATTATACTCACAGATAAGACAAAAGAAGAAGGAAAGTGTAGATCATCTAAATAAATCAGCACTGTATGTTTTCTTTACCAAAACAATGCTAAGGTAAAAGCTGATAAGAATTTTATAAGGAATTGTCAGGTCGTTGTAGAGTTTAGAACATGATAAGCTAAATAGGTTCTTAGCAGTTAATCTGGGAATCTAACTTCTCCTTAATAAAATTAAAACTCAGAATGTATCTTTTTCTAACCACAATGAACAAATTGAAATATAAACTTCAGTAGTAAAACATATTCATAAATTTGAGTTTGCAGTTGGGTACATTTATACATATAACTTCTGAGCATATATGAGAGAAAATGATTACATGTATTAATTCCATAACTATGGAATTCCATAAATATTGAACAACTATGTACCCGACACATGCTAGACTGAGTAGATTCAAAGATGATCAAGCCATGATTTCTGTTGGTGTTACTTTTGGATTTTCCTTAGAATGTAAAAATAGAGATATTTTGAGAATAAAATTATTAAAAAAATTTAAAAAGTAATTGAAATGTGGAGGTGAAACCCAACTTCATTCATTTATTTATTTAGTAAGCATATATTAAGTGCCTGCTATACACCAGACATTGTTTCAGGTACTTTGGGCTATTGTAGGAAATGAAACAGATGAGGTCCCTAATCTCATGGAATTAACATAGTTGGGGAAGACAGATAATAAATCTATAACTTGGAATATATCAGAAAATTATGAGAGCTGTTAAGAACATAAAATAGGTAACGTGACAGAAAGTATCCTGGGCAGCTACTTTGGAGCTCATACTCAGAGAAGGCTTGAGAGGAAACATCAATGGAGCTAAACTAGCCAAGTCAAGATTTGGAAGCATGGAGTTCCAGGCTGAGAGGATGGTCAGTCTAATGTACTAATTTGAAAATTACCTGCATGTTCCAGGACCATAAAGAAGACCATCACTGCAGCTGAGGTGCAGTGAGCAAGAGGGAGAGAGGGAGTAGGCAAGGGTGGAGATGCATGCAGGACAAGATCACCAAGGCCAGGAAAGGGAGTTTGAATTTAATTCTAAGTGCTCATGCAAAACCATTGGTGGAATTTAATCAGGGAAAGGACATGCCCTAGTTTATGTTCTAATAAGATCAATCTGGCTGCTACATGGAAAGTGGACTTGAGGGGGTGGTAGAAGGTGGAAGCAATTACCATAGCCATTAAATCAGAGAACAATAAAAAATCCATGTCTAGATGAGGTCAGCACATAGTTCACTACCTCCCTTCTAAGTAGTCAGGGAGGGCTCTGTAGAAGTTCAGAAAGTTTTACTCAGTACTGTTACATTGAAAACAATGGCTGATACATTATAAAAGTAAAAAAAAAAAAAAAGTGACAAGTATCCACCCTAGAGGAATTTATAGGACAGCACAAAAAAAATATCATTTGAATAACTCATTCTATTACAGATGGAGAAATCTAAAGATAAGGAGAATTTTCCCTCACAAGGGCAGCCAAAGGAATGACTTAAATGATGAAAGAAGAGTTTGTAGGAAGGAGAGTAGGAAAACAGTACCTGCCCTCACAGTGGTGCCTCAAAGGATTCAACATGCAGTGGCTAGAAAAATTGGGGGAGGGAGGTGAGGAGTCCCAGCCTCCTGATGAGGGACCTTGACATGGAGACTGGTGTCTGACATGATAGATTAATACAGGAACAATATAATCAGACCTTTCCATTTTAGAAAATGCACTTTGACCCAAGGGCTGCACAAAGAGGGGCTTATTGGTGGTGAGGGTCCACTTAGCCGATACCTGCTATCTTTTAAGTCTGTGGTCACGTGGTGGAGTGTGAAGGCTAAGATGTGGCAGGTACTGCAACTGGTTATGTGTTCATGTCATATGCTTTCACATTCTTGAAAATTTTATTAAAATTTATTCATTAAAATATATTCGGCAACCTTATTTTGTCATCTGTAATATGTGATTTTTACAGAAAGAATAACATGGATGAAATACTTTTAGAAACAGTCATATATTTTAGGTATTTGAAGGTGACTGTGTAGCATGGCGTGGAAATGCATAAGCCCTTCATACATTTTCAGAGCACTCACAGGAAATCGTAATCCTCAAAATAACCCAAGAGGAAAGGAGAAAATCATCCCGATTCTAGAGCTGAGAACACGCTCCAGAAAGTTTGTCTTAGTAAGTTAGTAGTTGACAGAATACTAGATTCTGGGTTCTTCTATTTCCAAAATAGTCATAGTTGCCTATAAAGCTATTACAAGTTGTGGACCATATATCATATGGTTTCCTGAAATGTGGTAAATTGTATTAATGATTTTCACTATTATATGCCATTTTGGCAACACATAAAGCTTTTAAGGGTATTTGATAAATATAATGATATTTGTCTCTCTGATATTTTCTACTAACCTATAGTTTATAATTTTTTTTGCATTTGTCAGTGGTTTTGTTTTATTCTATAGTTAAAATCAGTTCTATTATTTTTCTTTTATCTCTTTTGATAAAAGGCAGGGTTGCATGAAACCCTGTGAAGAGAGCTCACACAAGTGTTCAAGCTTCTATAGTAGCATTCTTGTCAGTACTCTTCTCACTAAGGAAATAGAAAGCATTTAGAATCTAAACATTTATGTACTTTTTAAGGCACAAAATCTTAATTGCCTGATATTTTTCACTTCTAAAGTGATAAATTTCTTTCAGTTAAGCTCACAGCATAAGAGAAATTTCTAACCTTCCGCACCCAACTGTCATCTAATTTCAAACCATAGTAATCTAAATTTCAGTTTGCCTAACATGTTCAAGGCTTCCTGTGTTTGCATCAGAAAATCAAAAACACATTATTTTAGAGTAGTTGGACTGTCAATATTTTCAGCATGATTTTCCTTTTTTGTAATAATACCATGGCTCTAGATAGCAGTTGTAAAAAGCCTCTGCTCTTTTCTCTGTGTTTATTTGATATGCAGCATGCGTCATTACCATTCAGTAAGCTTTGGAGAATGAGAAAGGTATTTCAAGCTAATGAAGAAGCTACCATGGCATTCCAGGAAATGGAATCAGTGTGTAAAATGGCACAGAGTAACAAAAGGGCCAGCCATGTTGCATGAAATCTTCTAGAACAATCCTGATGTTCAACACTATAGGTTCCTTCTGCTAGGGTCCATATCATATTCATTTTGCTGTTCCAAAATTCTCAGGCAATATTTGTTACATTATAGGTGCTCTGAACTTCAATTCCATTTAGGAAAGAAGGAATTAAGGTGTTTTACTACTAAAAAAGAATAAAAATGTAACCTGTATTTGATATTGTTTGTTGGAGCACAGAGTTACTCCAACTAGGAATATGGCTTATTCAGATGAGCCACAAAATATGTTTTTCTTATATAAATGTATTAATTCATTCAACAAATATTTATGACATATTGTCTATGTGTTAGGGTCTGTGCTAAATATGATTCTTGTTTTCACTGAGGTTCCATTAAAATTGGCAGATAGGCAACTAACAAATGATCACAGTTATGAAGGCAAAAAAGAGATTTTAGGAAATAAAACCCAAGCCTGAGGCTCTAGACTGGTGACCTTGACATTTAAATTGAATCTTAAAGAAAGATAAGGATCTAATTATGTGAAGAGATAGAGAAAGAGCATTCCAGGGTAGGAGTTTGTTGTTTTGGTTAGTTAGATTTTGTAGTTAACAGGAAATAAAAAAAGATGTATTGATATTTTGTCTTCTCCTTTCCTAATTTGATCTGCAACTTCTAATATTTTAAAATTCAAAATGCAGGAGTAAATGCATTAAGTCCTTTTGAAAATGGTCTTTAAGAACAAACAATGCACTGGTGCTCTCTAGGATTAGAGAGAACAATGAATGAAAGATTATATAGTACTTCCAAGTACAAGTCAGATGTCTACCTGGGGAACAGGTAAGCTTCAGACTAAGCTGGATTTAGTCTAACTTGGAGGGTTGTATTTACTTCTGAGTTCTTTATGATACAGAGGAGGAATCTGTGTCCATTAGATTGTGTAATAGACTGGCAATAGGCACAGTTCTGCCTCTTAAGCAAGCAGTGTGAGAAGCTTGCCCCAAACTGATTTCCCATATGATCAGCGTCAGTTTACATTTCCCAGTACACTCCTTATTGAAGTTTTTCTCTCCTCCTTATAGTGTGGCTCCTCCTGAGGCATTTAAGTTTCTCCCCTCTTCCTTTCTGGCTTTACTGCTACGCAGACATCTTTTCCTGGCTTCACTGCCTCAGTTTTCACAGTCCTTGTATCTCCAGAGAATGGTTCTCCTGTGGGCTTTAACAGCCCAAGTTGCTGCTATGGAAGGAATATGCTTCCACATCCCACAGAAACCCAGGGGAAGATGTTTTTACCCTAGGCATCTATGTGGGAGGATATAACCATGTTGCAGCTCTGTTCGCCTTCGTGATGAAGTTGCTTAAAACAATCACAACCATATAGAACACAAGTCTCAAGAGGTTCAACTTGACTTTATAAATGTGGAAATGTGAAAAAGAAAAAAATAAAGTGCTAGTGGGGTCTCTTTAAAACCACACTCTCTGTACTGAAAATTACAGCAGGAATGATGGGAACCTGCTAAAATCACTGAGGTTTTGTTCACCTTAGTTATTGCTATTTTCATCATAAACTATTTTCTTGTTTACTTAATTTTGTTATTTTTAAAAGACAGTACATGGGGCAGTAATTTTTTTTCCCATTATCACCTGTAGAGAGAAGGGCAACTCAGGCACTAGGACTAAGAGTGTTCTGCCAGACCCACAGAATTGTGGACTGAGAGGTAACGAGGCATTTTCCTTCCTGCCCGAATGCTCTTCTGTGCCTTTTCACCTAACCAATTATAGTGTTTAGCACTGGGAAGGGCAAAACATTAGTGCTGGTTTACAATGGCATCCCATCATACCCAATTTTTTCCTATCCCCTGTGGAGGTGAAAACAGTAGGAATTGTGTAAGTGGTACAGTCAGCTGCTGTGACTGGGTGATTGAAATAATAGCCGGTGGGTTCAACACAGATGAATGGGCTTCTCAGGCATTTAAAGTGCTGCAGACTGGTGCCCAAATGGTAGTATTAGATGACTTTAGGGTATATAGCACCCAAATCACTCTCTGAGACTCTGACATTTTCTTTATTATAAGAACAACTAAGATTCTATTACAACATGTTTAATTCTGGAAAATTCACACTAATGCTTTTGCAAGAGTTTCATTTTATTTTATTTTTTTTGCATTGAGAAATACTAGGAATCAGTATTACTTTGGTTGTACTTTAAAACTCAATAATCTTATCCAGCATGTAGAGATATTTTCTTCATTAGGAGGAATATATATGATAGTGGGCTTTCAGATAATGATCGGAGGGATGTATTTAATTGAAAATTCAATCAAAATGAAATTTGTTTATCATTTCTCTATTTTTATTTCTGCAAGATATGGTCACCTTGAAAGCTGGTATAATGTAAGAATATTTTTATGTAATATAGTCAACAGAATTCTTTCACTTAAGTTATTAAGTTCCAGGCTGGGCACGGTGGCTCACACCTGTAATCCTAGCACTCTGAGAGGCCGAGGCGGGTGGATCGCTTGAGGTCAGGAGTTCAAGACCAGCCTGAGCAAGACCCTGTCTCTACTAAAAATAGAAATAAAAATTATCTGGACAACTAAAAATATATATAGAAAAAATTAGCCGGGCATGGTGGCGCATGCCTGTGGTCCCAGCTACTCGGGAGGCTGAGGCAGTAGGATAGCTTAAGCCCAGGAGTTTGAGGTTGCTGTGAGCTAGGCTGACGCCATGGCACTCACTCTAGCCTGGGCAACAAAGTGAGACTCTGTCTCAAAAAAAAAAAAAAAAAAAAGTTATTAAGTTCCTTGACCTATGATCTTTACCTTCGTTTAAAAAAAGAAAGGTGTTCTCCAAAACTAACTATAAAACCCTATATCATAATGTTATTTTCTTTTTTCATAATACAATAATATTTGTGATTTTTATTATGTTTATAGGTTTGCTCTGTGATAGGTTATGCAAATAATTGAACTATATCTTTTACTCTCACCCTTAAGAAATTTTGCTTTGAATATTCATGGATGTATAAAAAATACGTTTTTTACCAAAAAGATGGTGGTTGGTGGCAATAACATTTTTTTGGTAAAGGAAAAAAAAGTATTATGAATAGAATTTGTTAAAGTGCTTTTTCAAGTCGAGGTATGTTATTATTCTGTAATCTTTTTATTTTTAAATAAAGGAAACAATCACATTTTTCTTACCATCCATGGTTCTCACATTGACTCCACATTAGAATCACCTAGAGAGCTTTGAAAAATCCATATGACCAGGGAACACCTATGAACAATAAATTTAGAATCTTTGGGAGCAAGACTTCATATAATTATTTTTTGAAACTCCATAGACTATTTAATGAGCAACCATAATTTCATATCATTTATTCAGATCAGTAGCTCTCAATTCTGACTCTACCCTAAAATCACCTAACTCAAAATAATCTTTGATGCCTGAGCCTTACCTCCAGATATTCTGATTCAATAGGTCTGTGGTAGGTCCCAAGCAGTGGTAGTTTTATCAAATTTGGAGTATTTTCAGCCATTATTTCTTCAAATATTTTTCTGTTGCTTTCTGTCTCTCTTCTTTTAGGATTTTAATAACACATATATTGGTATGCTAGATGATGTCACCTAGATCTCTGAGACTATGTTCATTTTTCTTTATAGCTATTATAAATGGAATTGCTGTCTTGATTTCTTTTTCAGATTGTTTACTGTTGGCGTATATCAATCCTACTTATTTTTGTATGTTGACTTTGTATTTTGTAACTTTTTTGAATTTGTTTATCAGTTCTAAGAGTTTTTTGGTGGACTCTTTAGGTTTTCCTAAGAATAAGATCATGTTGTCTGCAAAGAATGATAATTTGACTTCTTCTTTTCCAATCTGGATGCCCTTTATATTTTTCTATTGATTATTTGGTCTGGCCAGCAGTTTTGAAACGCATCCCTTGATGAATCAAATGTGAACCAAGGTAGGGAATCGATGCTCTGAATGCCTCCTTTGAATTCTTATAGCTCGATGCTCTGAATGCCTCCTTTGAATTCTTATAGCTCGGCAATTACATCTCTTTTGGCATCTTGGAATCCCTTCTGGCCTGAAACTTGGTCATATGTATATAACATACACATATTACAAGTTTATTGAGAGCAGATACTTGTTTTTTTATGTATTTTTTCTTTACTCTTATACATTTCAAGTGATCAATAGATAATATGTTGAAGTAGTGGATGAAGTAATGGATGAATGGAGAAAGGAGTGATTCTAGTAGGTTGAGTGTCAATACAAAAAAGTGGAGAAGGAAATGAGACTAAGGTGAGTAGCAACCAAAAGAGAGATAGAGAATGGGAATTGGAGGAAATGTAAAAGTAAGGAGAAAGACTTGATATTCCAGAGAAGAAGGAAGCCATTATAGTGTGTGAGCACAGACTGTGGCTGACCTTATCTGATAAGCTTATTTGAACCCTATTGACTTGTCCTATTGCTTTTTGGAGACTTTAGGCTAGAGAAACCCTAAAGAACTGAAATTATGTCATAAGTCATTAGTTCAGTCATGGGGTTCCCAGTGGTTCTAGCAGTCCATTCCTTTATTTACTCATTCATTAATAAATCCATTTATTCAAAGTGGCTTTCAATCCTGGATATTGGGGATGCAGTGGTGAATAAGACAGAAACAATCCCTGCCATTTAAAAACTTATTCTCTGTTGACAGAGACAGATTTTAAAGTAACCACAGAATTAATTACTTACACTTGTGAATATTACTTTCTGAAAATTTAAAAGTGTTGAATATGAAAAAAGTAAGGAGCAGAAGAAAATGGTTGCATAGGAGTAGGATTGCAGGTAAAGAGCAGAGGCACTTTCTTGTAGCTATGGAAAAGAGGTAAATACAAAGTATTATATGTTGTGGGTTTTTTTAAAATAAAAGAAGCATAGGATTTCTTTGTTTTATACTCAGAGAAATCGTGAAACTTTTTTTTTTTTTTTGCAAATAGCATTGAACATGAGATGAGCGAGGGTTTTAGGTAACAATTGCTAAAAAATATATACATGTCTAACATATAACTGTTTCTTATATTGATTTCAAAAAGTGGAAGTTGTAATAAGTTGTCATTTCATAAAGAGAAATCTATATAGATGCAGAGTAATGAAGTTTGGGATGCCACTTTCAGATTATATGATTTTGCAAATACATGAAGTCTTTAGAAACAATATTTAATATTGTCATTGGATTGCCCATTTAATCTATGCCAAGATTTTCCCAAGAGTTATACGACAGTCAATTTGTGTAAGAATCAGTAGAAGCTCAAGTATTCTGTTTTCAGTATATTGTTATCTTTATATCTGTGGTTCTTTAAATTCTTTTGGTCAGAGACAACTTTGAAAATTGATAAGGGCTACGAAACCATTCCTCAGAAATATGTTTAATTTACATTATATAAATATTATATATATTTCTGAACTTAATGGAATTCTAAAGTCCATCAGTGGCCCCCTAGGGCTTAAAACATCCTTTTTTCAATAGTAAAGTTCATAATGTGTATTGCTTTCTATCCCTTTAAAGACCTGGCATTAAACAGAATATTCAGTTAATATTTTCTTTAATTATCTTCAATGTAGGCATCTGAATATTTGTAATATAACAGTAATATTCAATGTTGGCTCCTGAATACTTACAGTTGAATATTTGCTCAACTGGAATAAAATGATTTTAATTCTTTTTAATTTTAGGACATTTGTTTGCTATGTGATCTTAAGAAAATCTCTTAACCCTATTTTCTCAGCTGAAATGTCTCTCTGTCTACCTTTTACAATCATTGTTATGATCCGATGAAATGCCTATCTGAAGGGCTTTTAAAAACTATACATTTATATACATATGAAGCATCATAATCATTATTTCCTGATTAATTTCTTTGTCTTAAACCTGAGAGAATCCTATTTGTCCTTGGCTACATAAGTCAAAATATTGCCTTTGGATTGCCTATCTAATCTGTTTGCCTCTGGACTCTTTCAACCACGTCTTAAATTTCAGTTGACACTATAAAGAGGAAAAGAGTTGACATAACTAATTTGCAGGGTTTGGAAAACTTTCTAAAACTAGCTGGCCAGCAAATATTTGAGTGCCTGTGATGATGTTTCAAAGAGGCCCTATAGAAAGATGAACACGTAATGGGAGAGCTAGGTACAATACAAAGAAGAGAAAGAGGAAAAAAAAAACTGGATTAGAAGAGATAAGTGGTGAATAAATGTTTTTAGAAAGCATGAGGAGGAGGTTAGCTCACCCAGACCAGGGACAAATCTCTCCTGGAAATCTATATTACACTTTCTTTTTGTAGAAGAGAAAATTAAACTAAGAAGCAATGCAATGTACCAAGAAGAATATAGTTATTTGAGTCAGAGAGATAACAGTTTGAATCCAGGTTCAGGAAGTCTTGAACTACATAGCTTGGGTTGATTGTCTGAGCTCTCTGTATAGCAGTTTCCTCACATATAAATAATGATCTGGCATAGTCCTGAACCCATGGTTGGTGCTCCGTAAATGTAAGCTATTATTTTTGTACTCAAGGTTAGATAAGAATTACATTACAAGACAAAAGTGTTTAGTTATTGGCTAGGAGAAAACAAAGGCTTGGGTTGATATGCGTGCTTATACAATTGAGAGTGCACTCATAAATAATGAATAAAAAGCAATTTTACTAAGAGTGGATATATCAAGTAATTAGAAGTAGAAATAATGAACAATCATAATTGTTGTATGTTTTCACCCAATCTGAAAGTGTATGGTGATTATATTATCGTAATTACTTTGAAGCTTCAGCAAAGCTTGGGGATCATTCACTTCATGGCACTTATTTAACAGTCATTGATCAAGAATAAATTTGAGCAATGGCATATCACTATCTATTTGCTATCCTAGGAGATCTTTGTGGGGTCTTGAAGCAAGAACTGTGCTGAAGCTGTGGTCTTGGTGAGAATTTTCATATAGTTAAAATGATCTATATGGTGGATGAATAGGATAGTTACGCTTAGGTGATAATACAGTTGCTCTTTAAATATTGCAGAAAAGGGTTTAGTTGGATCACAGTATCTCCCATCATGGGGAGAATGTTAAAAAAAAAAATGGCTACTGGAGAAATTAGGGTCATCCATCATAGGGATTATAATCTGATTTTCAAGGTCAGAGATATATACTTTTTCTTACCCAGGACTTACTACCCTTACGTGCGCTTAGGAAAGCAACCTTCTTGATGCTGGCATGCTCAGGGACATCTTTGTAGCTTTACTTTTTTTCTGGATGTAGATTAGCACGGCTACTGGTCAAGTCACCCTCTTCTCTTCCTGTTGGTTTCCAAAACTGATGCACTTGCCCATGTTTTGGTTTTGTACTCCCTAAATAAGAACCTAATCCTTTCCACACTTGTGCTCCTTTTTGCTATAAAGATCACAAAGCAATGTTCTCTTGGACCTTTAATAACTAATATATGAAAAAATTTATACATGAGGAAAATGGCTATACAGCTCTTTATTTTTTGTTTTTCTTTCTCTGGTTGTTGGCTTGGGTTTCAGGCAGAAAAGTTCAGACCAGAGAACACTTGGAGAACAATGTTACTCCACAAATTTCCCCTCCTTTTGATATGGACTCATGTTCTCAGAGTAGGTTTGAACTTCTCCTTCTTGCTTTAAGGTGATTTCCCTCCAGAAAACTTTTGGATCTCTCTCTCAAAAACCAACAACAAACAAACAAATGATCCTTGTTGAAGGGTCTCATCCAGAAACTCTTTTAGACCTTAACATTTTAATTCTAAAACAATTAAACATTTGTTTGTTTTCATCATGTGGTATTTAACAGTTTTGAGTTAAAATAGGTCTTTGCATAATGACACAAATTCTAACAGTAATTTACAATTAAATAAATGTTTGATAAAGGCCTTTGCCAAAACAGGTTATTCTCTATTTTAACCAATATTTTTCAACTTTGAAAAAGGTATCCTAAGTAATTTCTCATGGAACCTGGTTGAGAAAGAGGAGGATATTTCTGAAGATACAAAGCATAAATTAAATCTGCAAGTTACAAACACAATGGAAGAATGGCATGTTTCTAAAAGTTCTTACATGTAATAAACTAAATGCTTAGGAATGAAATTAAGCTTGAATTTCAAATTGTTTACCTTCAAACAGCAATTTCTGCATTGTTTTGCAAAGCTCTGTTTTGCTGCTGGCTTGATTGATAAATGTAATTTTACTTTCCCCTCAATGAGAAAGTAAAGCATTAGGTGTCTGTGGCATGCAGAGCAATAAGCAACATGTCTGCAAATTTTTAATGGGAACAATGGCATTTTTTCCTAGGATGATTACTTCCTTATCTTGTGGATGCATGCCTGCCTACTAGCCCTTTGTATTTACTTCAAATTCATCAGTTTGAGATACTGGTGTACTCCATTTATACAGATTTTAAAAAAGGCTCTATTTAGAAGAAAAACATATCTTTCTTAGTTTCAGATCATGCTATATCACTGTAGAGTAGATTTCACATTCAGTGCTTCAACTTTTGTAAGTTGGATGGTCAATATGAAGTTTTCTCAGAAATCATTTAGCTGATTATGAACCTATAAAAAGCAATGAGCAAACCGAATTCAATAGCACATCAAAAAAATTAGTGACCAGGACCAAGTGGGATTCATACCAGGGATGTAAGTTTGGTTCAATATATGCAAATCAATAAATGTGATTCACCAGATAAACAAAAGCAAAAACAAAGACGATATGATCATCTCAATAGGTGCAGAAAAAGCATTCAACAAAATCTAGAACCATTTCATGATAAAAATCCTCAATATACTAGGCATAGAAGGAGCATATCTAAAAATTATAAAAGCCATGTATGACAAACCCTAGCCAACACTATACTGAATGAGGAAAAGTTAAAAGTATTTGCCCTAAGAACTGGAACAAGACAGGGTGACCATTGTCACCACTTCTATTCAACATAGTGCTGGAAGTCCTAGCCAGAGCAATCAGGCAAAAGAAGAATATTAACGGTATCCGAATCAGGAAGGAGGAGGTCAAGCTGTCATTCTTCATTGGCTATATGGTCTTATATTTAGAAAACTCCAAAGATTCCACCAAGAGTCTCCTAGAATTGATAAATAAATTCAAGAAAGTCTCAGGATACAAAAGCAATGTACATAAATCTGTAGCATTTTTATATACTAATAACAGTCAAGCTGAGAATCAAATAAAAGACTCAATACCATTCACAGTAGCTACAGAGAAAATAAAATACCTAGGAATATACTTAACCAAGCAATTAAAATATCTCTACAAGGAGAACTACGAAACTCTGAGGAAAGAAATCACAGATGATACAAACAAATGGAAAAACATATCATGCTGATGGATAGGCAGAATCAACATTGTTAAAATGGCCATTCTACCCAAAGTGATTTAAAAATTCAATGCAGTCCCCATCAAATTACCAATGTCATACTGTATAGATCTAGAAAAAATAATTCTACACGTTTTTTGGAACCAGAAAAGAGCCCAAATAGCCAAAGCAATTGTAAGCAAAAAGAACAAGTCTGGAGGAATCACATTACCAGACTTCAAACTGTACTACAAGGCTACAGTAACCAAAACAGCATGTTATTGGTACAAAAATAGAGACATGGACCAATGGAACAGAACAGAGAACCTAGGTATAAGACCATCTACCTACAACCAACTGATCTTTGACAAAGCAAACCACAACATACACCAGGGAAAAGAAGTCCTATTCAATAAATGGTGCTGGGAAAATTCGACAGCCACATGAAGAAGAAAGAAACAGGATCCCTACCTCTCACTACTCACAAAAATTAATTCAAGATGGATAAAAGGCTTAGATCTAATGCATGAAACCATAAGAATTCTAGAGGAAAATGTAGGGAAAATCTCTTCTGGATATCAGCCTAGGCAAAAACATTATGACTGAGATCCCAGTGGTAATCATGGCAAAACAAAAATAAATAAATGATATTTGATGAAACTAAAAAGCTTCTGCACAGGTAAGGAAGTAATTAACAGAGCAAGTTGACAACCTACAGAATGGAAGAAAATATTCTCAAGCTACATATCTGATAAAGGGTTAATAACCAGAATCCACAAAGAACTCAAGCAAATCAACAAGGAAACATCAAACAACCCCATTAAAAAGTGGGGGAAAGACATGAACAGAAGCTTTTCGAAAGAAGATAGACTAACGGCCAATAGATTAGTCTGTTATTGGCCATTAGGTAGACCAATGGCCAATAAACATGAAAAATTCTCAAGGTCACTAATCATCAGGGAAATGTAAATTAAAACCATGATGATATATCACCTTACCCCTGTTAGAATGGATTTTATTAAAAAGTCTATAAACAATAGATGCTGGCATGGATACAGACAGAAAGGAATGCTTATACACTGTTGGTGGGACTGCAAATTAATACAACCTCTGTTAAAACAGTATGAAGTTTCCTCAAAGAACTAAAAGTAGACCTACCTTTTGATCCAGAAATCCTGCTATTGGGTATCTACCCAAAGGAAAAGAAGATTTTCATCAAAAAGACATATGCTCTTGAATGTTTATTGCAGCACAATTCAAAGTTGCCAAGATGTAGAATCAACCCAAGTGCCCATCAATTCATGAGTGAATTAATAAAATGTATGCCAGGGAGTTTTACTCAGTCATAAAAAGATGAATTAATACATTTTGCAACAATCTGGGTGGAACTGGAGCCCACTCTCCTAAGTGAAGTATGCCAAGAATGGAAAAAGAAACACTGCATATACTCACTGTTAAATTGGAAGTAACCAATGAGCATACATATGCACAGAGGGAAGTTAAAGTCAGTGGAAATCAAATAACAGGGATTGGAGAGAAGGGAGGATGAAAATTCTACCTTCCTAATGGGTACTATGAACACTATTTGGGTGAAGAGTATACCTATAGCCAGGACTCAAGCATTATAAAATCAATCCATGTAACCTAAAACATTTGTACCCCTTTAATATTTTGAAATAAAAAAGCAGTGAGCTTGTCTGTTTTTGAAACACTGAACTTTCGTATTAAGGCTGGTCCCTGTGGGTGGCTTATTTTCACGATATACTCAATTTGTCTCCAAAATGGATTGGGCCAGAGGGCCCTAGTTTACCAGAGGGTCTTACTGCTTTAGAGATAACACTAGTTGGTAAAATTAATAAGATGTGCATTAAATTTTGTTTGCCTTTCCTTGAAATATTTAACTAGGAGAGTGAGTGGTGATTTCTTATACTCATTTCACATATTGTGTAAATTTAGAGTTCAAAAAAAGCTCTATTCTTTTCCTCCTGTCCCTGCCCTCCTTAGTTGTTACCTGCTCCTATCTCCTTATTCACAAATTAGGGAAATGAGCCTCATAGAAGCAGACTTGCCTATGATCATATGACCAAGTCATGTCAGAGCTGGACTTGGGACTGGATTTTCTGGCTCCCAGTGAAAGGCTATTTTATCTAGAATTCCAAAATAATTGGTTTATTTTATCTGCATGGTAGATTTAGTAATAATGAAAATACCTTGTATAAAATTATAAAAGAATAGTTAGTTACTAGTAAAATGAGCTAAGATAAATATCATAATGATGATGAGAAGCCAAATCTGTAGATGGGCAAGGACTTGAAATAAATTAACCAATATTTCCAATTAGAAATATTTAGACAACTATCATGTGTTTACAAAAGCAGCAATGTCTGAAAGTATTTTTGTGTTACAAATGGATACTTATGTAAAATATTGCCTCTGGACAACTATAGCTATTGCTTTTGATTAATTGAAGTCTAGATTTATGTATCAAATTTCTAATACCTAATGGGAACTTGGCATAGCTTTGCACTAATGCTACTGGATAAGAGTCAAAGGCTTCTCTTTCCTTGAGTTCTGTTGCCAGTGACATATGCTAATCAGTTTTTCCCCTAATCCTAACGCCCATCACTTGACTCAAAGATCATTTCTTTTGTGCACAATTTGCTCATTTGAAGAGGTAACTCATGCCCCTTCCATCTACAACCTGCCAGTGCCAATTGCCTTTTGGAAAGTCAACACAAAAGAACATTTTTTAAAAGAAAACATCCTCTGGAGTACTTGGTCCATCACATGCTTTGCAGATTTAATATAGCATTTGAACAGCATCTTAAGAGATGCTGCTTTCTCAGTTTTTATTCATGACATAACATGGCTATAAGATTTCTCTATCTACTTAGCCATCTCAATCTCTTCCCCCAACACTTTGTAGGAAACAGTGAAGGACAGCCACAGTTTTGGTTCTCTTTCTGTCTAGCTTAGGAGGATATGTCCACATTGATGTATCCAGATTTGAAAAAGGGTGGGTGGAACAATGAGCTGTAATGGTGAAAACCGAGCTATTTTTCAAATCATTTTTTTAATGTTTATACCAACTTTTCATTTTTCTTTTATTTATTATATTTGCTTTCCATGCATAGGCTTTTATATTCAATATTCATACTTTTTAACAGGTTTATATTTTATATATATTAAAATATATATTTTATATATTTTTATATTTTAATTGGGATTGAAGGAGTCAAGTCCACCCTTGGCGGTAGTAGTTATTCAAGGATACGCAATTCTTATTCTTCGTGAGGCTGAGGCTAAAATTTTTAACCTTTGTAGGTTTCAGACTTGTTAAGTATGCAACTGATATTAATTCCCTAAAATGAGCAAAACAGTATTATCTACTTATGTGGATGATGTAAAAATAAAGTGAGATGATGCATATAAAATGCTTTGTGTAGTATCTGGCACATAGTAAGTATTCAATGAATATTAGCTATAGTAATGTTAATTATACTAATATAATGTAATAATATGTTTTGCAATTGGAAGAGGATTGAAGTAACTAATTGAGTTTGTCACTAAGCAAATCTGAGTATGACCAGGAAGTACAAATCAATTTCTGGAAAATATTTTTAATGCTGTTAAGGTGGTTTTTTTCTCTATAATTTTAAATGCTATTTCAAAATTTATGTATAATAAAACCATGGCTCTTTGACAAAGGATTTAGAAAGATAGTAATAAAAGCAAAATAATATTTTATATACAATAGAAAATCAGGACCAAAAAATAGAAGAGGACAATATAGCCAGCATTGTGTATGTGTTTTTCCTCGCTTACATTTCAGATTGGTCTCAGAATTTAATACTGCTAGGAAAAGAGGAACATTTACTTCTGGCTTCACATCCATGAAAGACCTTGAATTTATACTTTTAATACTATCTACTAATAAGGTACATATAAAGTTCCAGAAATATCTAACAGCCTCACCTCTGCATCATAGAACTTTAGTCCTGTGCCTTTTTTCTGAACTCGATTGCCTTCAGTGTTGTAATTAATTAATTAATTAATTAATTTTTGTAAATCCTGCAATTATCTTGGAATAGTATAATTAAATTTTATTGAATTTGTGTGCGGATGCCAAAGGCAAATCATTAATTTATTAAATATAAGCCATTTTAGATATACCATAACCTTCCTTCCTTCCTTCCTTCCTTCCTTCCTTCCTTCCTTTCTTCCTTCGTCCTTCCCCTCCCCTCCCCTTCCCTCCTCTCCTCTTCCCTCCTCTCCTCTTCTCTCCTCTCTCATTGAGCCTCTACAATTGGAAATGGTCCAAGCTTCTTTTGAACTTCAGGAGCTCCTGGCAAGGAATCTAAGTGGTACTGTGCTTAATGGGTAGCTCTACAAGGCAAAAATGAAGGTGAGAAATGGAGAGGGACAGAGAAACCAGGAAAACTGTAGGGCAGCCATTAAGGCTCTTTGATAATTGCTGCTGAAACAAAGGTTGTTCCTTAGTTTAGATGAAGTTAGAGTTAGAAAGTCTCCTATAGAATGTAGTAGTAAATACTTCATCCCTTATCTAAAATTATTGAAGATCCTTTCTTTGGAGTTTAAAGTTATTAAACTAACCTTCTATCACAATGTGCCTAGTTGAAATATACTGCTAAGAGACAAACATATAAGAGAAAAGTGTGAAAATATCAAAGTGATGGATTTGCAATTGAGATGTTTGAATAACTTATTATATCCATTTGCAACATATACAAACAGCCCGTTACCTGCCTTGAACTTTTGTTTGCCTTTCCTTGGGATATTTATCTAGCAAAATTTATGTTAATTTTATAATATGTAAATTATCTTTATTAATACATTGCATTGAATGTGAAATGTGTGCTTGACCACACAGACCTTTAATAAAAAAAGAGCAACAGGAAACCTATCTTTTATGTGACAGACATAAAAATACAAATTAAAAATCAAAAAGAGTAAGGGGAAGAGAAAGTTGTTAGCTGTTGAAAATAAATATATTTATTCAAATATATATGTCCTTTAGCACTGATAAATTTTGTATACACATCAAAGAACAGAAAATATTTTTATTATTTTTGCTTTGAGTTAGTGTAGTCACATACAGGGCTTCAACAAATAATTTTAGTTTTAAAAATTACATTCAAATTTGAATTCATTATATTGATAGGAGTTTACAAAAAAGAGATATTACTTAAAACTTGGATTGTCTTTTGATTGCATTATTGTCCTAATCTCATGTGAGTTCATTTTAATAATCTAGAAGAAAAACTTAATTTATAAATCCTTAAATTTGAATGGAATTTATTGCAAGGACTCTTCTAGTTTAAGAAAATTATATTATATAATTATATATATATTTTATGTATAATATATATTTTATATATAATTATGCTCAGCATTAAAGTATGGACCAGTTGGTTTATTTCTATTTAAACAAAGGCACCATGTCCTAGGTAAATGTCTTCTATTTATAAGGTATTGAGGCAGAAACATATTCTAGAACACTGTGTCTTTCATTGGAGATAAATTAAAAGGGGGTATATTCAATCAGAATTGGATTCAACTCTACTGGGCCACTGGTTTATGGGGAAGAGATCTGTGAATGGTTAGATCTTTTTTGTGTTTTGCTTTTGTTTCCCAGGATGGGCCTTTATTGTTCTTTATCATGTGGCCTTCCCATATTTAATGATACCTTCTATTGTAGGCTATATGTAGTCTGATGTTGACTTGATGCTGGATGATGGAAATGTGGCAACTTTTACACCAAACCTCAGGAGAATCTCAACCTATCTGAGGAATATCATAGACCTAATGGACACACATGTCCTAGGTCACAAGATGACAAGGGTGTCTAAGAGGAAATAGTGCTGGAAGAGGCTGTCAAAAAAACATGCCAATTAAGTAGGAAATTCGTATTTGTAGGTTCACTGCTTCTAATTGTTGTGATGATGTCCTTACTGCTTATTATAGGGTGTGGAGATGTTAAAATGAAGTGAGATGGTTGAGCTGGAAGATGATTATATAATGAGGGTTGGGCATTTTGCAAACCAGAAAATGTCTAGCTTCTTTCCATTATCTCATAACTCCAGACAGACCATAGTTGCTAAGAGAGCTTTTATTGATTTTATCAGGGCTAACTGTGTGATTGCAGTTGTGGCCTAAATATCATATTGGACTCTCTGAGAGTCCACCATTTACTGTCTGCTTCTATGAGTTCAATGTTTTTAGATTCCACATATAAAAGATCATAAAGTATTTGTCTTTCTGTGCCTGGCTTATTTCATTTAACATACTGTCCTCCAGGTTCATCCATCTTGCCATAAATGGCAGGATTTTTTTTATTAGGCTAAATACTATCCTATTGTGTATACATACCACATTTTCTTTATCCATTGATGGACATTTAGGTCGATTCTATATCTTGGCTATTGTGAATAATGCTGTAATGAACATGGGAGTGCAGATATCTCTTTGACATAAAATTTTATTTTCTCTGGATATATACCCAGTAGTGGGATTGCTGGGTCATATGGTAGTTCTATTTTAAACTTCTTGAGGAATCTTCATACTGTGTTCCATAGTGGTTGTACCAATTTACATTCCCACCAACAGTATGCAAGGGTTTCAAAACCTCTTATCTTTGATCTATTTAATGATAGCCATCCTAACAACAACCTACATTTCTTAAGTTCACCATAGAAACAAGGTCTTTCCTAAGCACTTGCCTGTATTAACTTATTTAATTTCCATAAGAACTCTAAAAAGTCCATTATTGTTGTCATTTTTCAGATGATGAAGGTATAAAGAGGTTAAGTAATAAAGTTACACTGCTAGCCAGAGGCAAGGACTATTTGGATCAAGAACCCACACTCATAATTGCTAAGCAGTGGGTCAAAGAATAAGATTTGAGTTTCTGTATCATGATTTATCATGTCCAATTAAAACTGACCTGGAAGGAGCTGAGTATAAGTCACATGAGAAGAATTTGTAAACTAAGACATCACCTTGACATATCAAACTATTTCTTGCTTAGGTATTTTGACTTTGCTTTTACTTCTTCCTAAAATGTTTTTCACCTCGCTCTTCAAAGCTAGTTTCTTTTCCATCCTTCAGTTATCAATGTAAATGCCCTTTCTGCAGAAAGAAAGTCTCCAAGTACATTATCTATTTTATCACCTTCATTTTTTTTCTGTGTAGAATACATTATAATCTGTAATGGATTTGAAACATTTTTTCCCACTAGAATGTAAGCTCCATAAAGACATGGCTCTTGCTTCTCTTTTATACTAGATGCACCAATGCATCACTACTTCCTAGAATAATCCTCTTTCATAATTAATACTTGATAAATATTTATTGAATCAATGCATACATGAAGGGAAGAATCAGAGAAAGCAAAGGAGCAATAGTATTATTCAGCATATGTGTTGATAAGGTGTTATATGTCAAAACACTTTTGGTTAAGGAAAAAATAGAGAACAGAGAAGTGGTTACCCAGGTTATAACAAACCTGTGGACTCTATTTCTCTATCACTACAAAAATTACATAAAGACAAAACACTATAATAATGTTTAATCTCAACTTTCTAAACAATTGCTAGAGTTTTACTTTCCTAAGATCAGTGCATTGTATAAAGTTTTGATTTGTCTGTAGCATGGTTTCATCTCTCAGAAAGTAAAGAAAGCAATGAAGTCTTAGAAGGTACATGGCCTGGATTTGAATCCTGACTCCATTACTTGGAACTGTGTGAATTCTGATCTATAGAGACCTCATCTTTAAATTCAGAAAAAATAGTACCCATTTTAGATAAATTTTTATGTCAGTTAAACAAAACTGATTTTTTCAGCACACATCCTGACATGTAATATTGAAATAAATGTCTATCATTTTTCTTCCTAAATTGAAATAAGAAAACTGGTGAGTGATATCAATAGTAGAAACCTTGGGAAAAGTAAAAATGTGACAATATCATTTGTGATTCTCTCATGGATGTATTTACACATATACTATAGATTTTAGGAAAGTCAAAAATATGCAAAAATCAGTATAGTTTCATGGCAAGTGTCACTAAAATAATTGCTTTCTTTTCTAACCATATTTTATGTCTTTTATTTTGACAGATGGACCTGCTTAGTGCACACCTGTTGGCTTAGCTTAAAGTCAATTTTATCTCTGTTTGTCTGAATCATTGGATTCTTTTGTTGCATTTCAATTTTCTGCTTCATTCTCCAAGTGGCTTATACTTTGACAATTTTGAATCCTAATGAGTGCACCTCCATAATCTATTTCAAGATGTCAAGTTACTGAACAGCAGTCCATTTTGTCTCTACCAATTTTCAGATGTTTGAATAATCATGTTTCTTTTCTTCATCCTGGATCTAGATTTCTGGTACTTGACTCATTGACTTGATTTCCTAGTTACAAATCATCTTTCTATGCTCCAGTTCTCAGAATAATAGAGCCTTGAACCCTCTGCCAAACATTCTCAGCATGATTTCAGTTTGCATGGACTTTAGGTCTCCATCATTGTAATCTGGCAGTATCGTTGTTGCCTGAAACTGATTATGACAGGAAGCTGAGACACCCAAGGCTTCAGACTTAGAAACAACAGCTTGAGTGGTAGGAAACAAGTATACCATATTTGTAGAGAAAGAGAAAGATCTATTCTACAGTGAATTTTAGATGGTGGACATCTTTACTTTCTTCATCTGCTTTGCCTTAGATTCAAGTTTTTCTCCGGCGACTTCCATATATTTTCATAAAAAATGATATTTTCTTCCTATTCCTTTCTGGTGCTTTGTTTCCTACCAAGAAAGTGATTCTTTTCCACCCTCTTTCTACCCAAGAATTTGTAAATTAAGAAGAATTTTCTTTTAGAATTAAGCTACAATATTAATGTTTAATGGATCAGGTTAGAAATTTGTAATATTACCTCATAACATTTAGGACTCTATTTAATAATAAAAGAAACTTAAGACCCAATTCAAGTAATTAAAACAGTAAAGAGCAATGATTGGTTCCTTAGATTAGACATTCCAAGTTAGGTTTTTATATTAGTTATCTATCATTGTATAACAAATTATGCCAAAATTTGGCAGCTTAAGGTAATAAACCTTTATTATTTCACAGTGTCTGTGGGTCAGTGATTAAGGAGAGGCTTTGCTTGGTGGCTCTAGGTCAGGGTTTCCCAGGAGGTTGCAGTCAAGGTGTTGGCCAGGGCTGCAGTTATCTCAATGCTTGCTTGGAGTTGAAGAATTTCTCTCTAAGGTTGTTCACTCACATTGTGGTTGGCAGAGGCCGCAGTTCTTCCCTGGCTCTTAGCAGGAGGCCTTAGTTCCATGCCCTGTGGACCATTCCATAGGGCAGATTGAGTGTCCTCACAGCATGGCAGCTGCCTTTCCCTAGAATATGGAGAGAGAGAGAGAGAGAGAGAATGAGAGAGAGGGGAGAGAGAGAGGGGGGGGAATTCACAATGCCTTTTATGGCCCAGTTTTAAAAATTGGACATGATTACTTTTGCCATACTGTAATTGTTAGAAGTGAGTCATTAGGTTCAATCAAGGGGAGGGAAATTAAGCTCTATCTATTAAGGGAAGAAGTAGCAAAAATTTTGTGGGTATATTTAAAATCCTCCACAGTTTGTCTTCAGGGATGGTTTGATTCAGCATATCAACTATGTCATCTCAGACCACTTTCTGCCTTTGAGACCTAACTTTTGCAGGGTGAGCATCATGCTAAGGAGTGGATCCCTAAGTGGTATCAAAATTGTTACTATAATATACTTCTAACCTTCCAGAAGGAAATAATGTGTTGGTGGTTTTCTGAGAAGAGTGAGACTCTCCTTTGCAAAGATTAGTAGCACACCACCCTTCATTTCTTTTTTTTTAATTTTTAATTTTAAATTATTATGGGTACATAATAGTTGTATATTTTTATAGGAGGGTTCATGTGATGTTTTGATACAGGCACACAATGTGAATTAATAAAATCTGAGTAACTGGTGTATCCATCACCTCAGGCATTTAATATTCTTTGTGTTAGGAACATTCCAGTTCCACTTTTTTCATTTTTAAAGTATACCCTAACTTAGTGTTGATTATAGTCACTTGCTGTGCTATCAAATATTGTTCATTCTAACTAACTATATTTTTTCAACCATTAACCATCCTTCCTTTATTTCTTCCTCCTCGCTACCTTTCCCAGCCTCTAACCATTATTCTACTCTCTGTCTCCATGAGATCAATTGTTTTTGATATTTAGCTCCCAAATATGAGTCAGAATATGCAAGATATGTCTTTCTGTGCTTGGCTTATTTATCTTAACATAATATTCTCCAGTTCCATCCATGTTGTTTCAAATGGTAGGATTTCATTTGTTTTTGTGGCATATAACATTCAATTGTGTATACGTGCCACAATTTCTTTATCCATTCATCCATTGATGGACACTTAGGTTGATTCCATATTTTGACTATTATGAATAGTGCTAGCATAAACATGGGGATGCAGATATCTTTGAAATATACTGAATTCCCATGCTTTGCATATATACCCAGCAGTGGAATTGCTGGGTCATATGGTAGTTCTATTGTTAGTTTTTTGAGGAATCTCCATACTATTTTCCATAGTGATTGCACTAATTTATTAATAAATTCCCACCTAACAGTGTAGGAGGGTTCCCCTTTCTCAGATTCCTCTCCAGCATTTGTTATTGCCTGTCTTTGATAAAAGCCATTTTAACTAGGGTAAGATGATATCTCATTGTAGTTTCTATTTGAATTTCTCTGATGACTAATGATGTTGAACATTTTTTCATATACCTTTTGGCCATTTGTATGTCTTCTTTTGAGAAATGTCTATTCAGATCCTTTGCCCATTTTTAATTGGATTATGTGATTTTTTTCCTATGAAGTTGCTGAAGCTCCTTTAATATTCTAGTTATTAATGCCTTGTCAGATGGGTAGTTTGCAAATATTTTCTCCCATTCTGTGGGTTGTCTTTTCACTTTGTTGATTGTTTCCTTTGCTGTGCAGAAACTTGTTAGCTTGGTATGATCCCATTTGTCCAATTTTGCTTTAGTTGCTTGTGCTTTGGGGGCATTCCTCAAGAAGTCCTTGTACAGACCAATGTCCGGAAGCATTTCCCCAATGGTTTCTTTTAGCAATTTCATAGTTTCAGTTCTTATATTTAAGTCTTTAATCCATTTTTATTTGACTTTCATATATGATGAGGGATAAGGGTTTAGTTTAATTGTTCTGCATATGGATATCCAGTTTTCCCAGCACCATTTATTGGAGAGACTGTCTTTTCCCCACTGTATGTTCTTGGCACCACTGTTGAAGATAAATTCACTATAGATGTGTGGTATTATTTCTGGCTTCTCTATTCTGTTCCATCAGTCTATGTGTAGGTTTTCATGCCCGCACCATGCTATTTTGGGTACTACAGCTCTGTAGTATAATTTGAAATGAGGTAATATGATTCTTCCAATTTTGTTCTTTTTGCTCAGGATGGCTTTGGCTATTCTGAGTCTTTTGTGTTTCCATGTAAACTGCAGGATTATTTTTTCTATTTCTGTGAAGAAGATTGTTGGTATTTTGATGGGGATTGCATTGACTCTGTAGATTGCTTTGGGTGATATGGACATTTTAACAATATTGATCATTATTCCAATCCATGAGCATTGAATATCTTTTCATTTTTTTGTATCCTCTTCAATTTCTTTCATCAATATTTTATAGTTTTCATTGCAGAAATATTTCACTTCTTTGGCTAAGTTTATTCCTAGGTATTTTATTTTATTTATAGTTGTTGTAAATGACATTACTTTCTTGGTTTCTTTTTCATATTGTTCACTGTTGGCATATAGAAATGCTACTGATTTTTGTATGTTGATTGTGTATCCTGTAACTTTATTGAATTTGTTTATCAGTTCTCATATTTTTTTGGTGGAGTCCTTAGATTGGATCTTTAGGTTTGTTTGAACTTGATATTTATGTATGTTTGAATGTATGTTTTTTATTTTACCTACTTATAGGTGGTTTTCTATGGCTAAATGCCCTTAAATCCTAGATTATTCCAACCAATAAACAGGTATTTTAAGATTTATGATTTGATATAAGTGCTTTAATTGCAGGAACCATTATACTTTTGATAAGTCCATGCCTGTGGAGGTGACATAGAGAGTTTTTGTTAATATTTATAGAATTAAATAAGGTAGAAATTATTTTTAATAAGAAATTATGGTTCTTCACTAAATATTTCTCTGCCTAAATTCAACTATTACCCCTTCACCCCTGTTCTGTGTAGACAGAGCATAAAGTAGTCTATATAAAGATCAAGTATACAAAAAAATGGATTAATCCTCTCCCCTTCACACAATATTGTTAGGTGTATTAGGTTAAAGGCTAACTTCTGTTATTAACAATAAAGGAGGGAACTAATTGGAAAGATTTCAGAAAAGATCAATAAAAATTAATCAGAGTATCTAAAGTGTTTTTTAAAAAGCAAACATAAAGGAGTTGAAAATATAGCTCTGCACTGAATGAGAAATAGTCTACATAAAGGTGGGAAAAATCAATACTCAAAAAGTGCTTGCTCTTTGTGAACATGCACATTGGGATTTTACCTTATGTGCTCCCCCAGCACCATCACACACACAAATAGTACTGGAAAGAAATATCAAATTTAAATTGAATTGCTACTATTTATTGGACACTTTCTCTGTCTGTCACTGAACTAGGGGTTCTCTGTGCCATATTGTATTAAATTCTTATGGTGACTCATTGGACCACATACTATTTTGATCCTCCCCAACCCTGCGCTTTCTAAAATAGGAAAGTCATACTTAGAGAGGGTAAGGAGTTTGCTTAAAGTTAAAAGCTAGTAAGTGTTGTATCTGGGGTCTGGACTTAAAATGATACGATTTTAGAGCCAGAGCTCTTAACTCTGACCCCTTGTCCATTTGGACTGAATGCTTTTTTAAAAGCATTAGACACGGTTCTAGAGGTCAAAGTCCAAAACGAAGACCTATTACAGGTGTTTAGCTTCATCTGGCAGATCCATTGAGCATGAGCTGTGAGCACCACAGCAGCTAGACAAAGACAAGGGAGATCTGCTTTCCCTCTCATTTCTATCACACCATACAATCATTTTCTTTATCTAATGCAACAAAGTCTTGTATTAGAAATGCTTTTGAACCTGTGCGTCTGGCTGTAATGGAGAAGAAACAATTTTTTGGTTCTTAATATTGTCACTGAGTTGGAATTTAGATGTCTTTACTTTTCTGAGGTTTTTTTTTTTATTAAATGAAGGATGGCTTGGATTATGCATTATTTCATAACCTAGTTACATCACCTGGAGATGAATTATCTTTTCTGAAAGATTTTTCATAAATGAGAACTTTTTAAAAAAGTGTAGGACAACACATTATGAACAAAATAATTAAAATAGCATATTATTTAAAAGGTCATTGTCATTGATTGTTTTGTAATTTATTTCATAGAACAAGAGCAAAGAACCTAGGAATTAATTAGTGTTTCTTACCAGAGCGTATGATTGCTGTTCCCAGTTAGTGCTAAGATAAATTTTATTTTTTCCTATGTAACATTAAGTAGAAGGCTTTTTTTTCCTCCCCAATTTTTATTTAAAGTTTTTTTTAATCAGTTTTGAACTTCATAACAAATACTGAATACATCTACTTCTCCAATAGATGACATAATTGTTGGCTCAGGGTAATCTGTATTTTTAATTTTACTTAGTCTGAATAAATGCTTTTTGTAATGAGTGCTTATGGTCAGGAATGGATTAAATAAACCCTAGAAAAAGTTACCTCTAAACCTTTTGTGTTTTGAGGTCATTTAGATGTCACTGATGCATTCTCTATAGCAGAAAAAAATGATAGCACTTTTGGACTATTTCTTATGATTTGGGATTTCTTGTGATTCTTTAGTATAATTTGAATGTATTTCGAGCATAATTAAGTATGAGAATGTGATTAGCTGAGAGAAAATTGAAACCAAAATGGTTCTTCATTTTTGAACCTGAAGATCAAAAATCTGAGCAAGAGGGGTACAAATGTCTTAGCAATTATTTTTGATAAAAGTGCTCCTATTTATTGCAGTAGAATAACAAGGAAAGAGATCTTGTCAAGAGGCATGCATGCTCACACCGACCATTCCAATGCAACAAAATCTCTATAGCATGCAAAATTGAATTATTTTGTAGCTCCTGCTAAATTTTTAAAACAATATGAAACAAAAAGATAACTCCAAAAAATAACTTAGATATCCTCTATAAGTTTCCTGCATTGAGGTACAACCTATATTTCTTTAAAATATACAAAAGAAAATATTTTATTCATATATACCATACCTTAAACTAAACTAGATTATAAGAATCCAGAAAGCCATGTAAAATAGTATAAAGTAGCAATAGGAAATCAAGATTCCCTTGTTAGTTCTCTTGAATTTGGAATGGAATTTGTGAAGCAAGTGGACAGTTTGATCATAGTATAACTCAAACATGGGGAATTTTTATTTAGATTTTTAGGCTCTGTGGTCATTGTGACTTTTTTAGAAATTTCTATAATTACTCTTAGCAAACTTCCAAGAAATTTGAAGGCAGTGTCATAGAGTGGAAAGGTTATGGATTTAGCTTTAGAAGATAGATTTAACTTTATCTATACCATTAAGTAACTGAAGGTTCTTTGACTACTTATTTTACTACACTGAACATCAGGTTTCCGGTTATAAAATGGAAATGATAAATTTCACCTTGTTTAGTTGTTGAGAGGACCAGATGAAATGTTGTAGGTGAAATATTTAGCCAAGCACTTGGCAATATATAAATAATAGTTGCCCTCTTTGCCTTCCCTGAGTCATATGAAATCATTACAATCAATGCGCAAATTTCTGGTATTAGCATATAATAAGCATGTTCATCTCCAGCTAAGAAAAAAAGCTACCACAAGCTATATGAGTTCTAATATTTATATGTTTCAAATAGAAGTATTTTCATGCAGATTTTACTGTAACAAATTATTGGAGGAAGCTTGATACTAGTTAATGGCAAATGCCTTTTCTCAAAACAGGTTTTCTAGTACCATAGTATAAATACCAGATTTGTGCAAATAATCATCTTCCAAGCCTCTGTCAGATAAGTTTTATTCCTTGTCATTTTGAAAAATGCTGAAGGGCTACAACTTGTTCATAAACATGTTCAAGGAAACTGTTGTTTGTTGTTTTCAAAAGTTCTGCACTTTTTTCTCAGATGTATCTCATAGGTATTTCATTTCTAACATTTATTTCCTACTCTTCTGATTTGGTTCCTGATTGGCAAAAGTTTAGTTTCTGCTTTCTTTTCGGTAAGTTTCTATGTAACTAACTGAAACTAGTGTTAGCTCATTAGAGCCATTATCAATATTTTCTAAACCAGAACAATTTTTTACATTTGCTGATGATATCTAAAGAATATATTTGAATGGCTTGCCTTGAAAAGTAAAATGAACAATGCTTCTGCAGATTGTGCCAAAATAAGTTGACACCTGATGAAAAGATGGTAACATAAGGTAGTAGTAGTCTGTCTCTACAGTATAATACTTTCAGAGTTCAAAGTACTATTTTCCTAGTAAGTAACTAGAATATTAAAAATAATTTTGAGCACCCGTTTCAGCTCAAAGCATATTTTAAGGATTTTCCCTCCCACTGGGATTGTTTTTCCTGATGTAATAAGAACTTAGATATCTTTGAGATAGTCCCTGTTGGTGTTCAGATTGGGTAGAGTTCTGACAGTACCTCCAAGGCATACTAACATTTGGTAAATGCTATTTGATAAAAATGGTATTTTAAATTTTAGGAGCAAGATACTTCTAGAACTTTATAGTATTTCTCTCCCAGGGTTCTTACAGGGTAAGTGATAAAGAAACTGAAAGTGAGAGAGGGAAATGGAGGGACGAGGATAACCAGGGATAAGGAATACCCCAAAGCCCAATAACCCTGAAATAGTTTATTGAACAATATAGCTCCTAGGTGAAAGTAGAGTTTCATCTGAATAAGCAATCTGGGAAACGTATACTATTTTGGTTTGAAATAACTTTAAAGATAGAGAATTTGTATCCTTCTCTCATGAATAGGAACAAGAGAATATAATAACAATATTTAACAGTATTTAATATATAAATGGTTTATTCTAAGTCTTTCTAGCTTTAATTTTACTGAATATGTCTTCTTTAGAAATGAAAAAGAAATGGCTTTGCTCTCTGGTAAACTCTTACAACCTTCAAATATGAGGCTTGTGGAATTCCTGCATATTCATACAGCTTAAAGATCTCAATATCTTCTAATTAGCCTCGGAATCTGGCATATTAGCAAAAGGAGGAATGCTTGGGTTATATTTTGCATTCCAAAAGTTCTGATAGAAATTTTGCTGTTCTTTATGATGAGTTAGTCCAGGCCAAAGAACTGTCAAGTTACTTTCTTTTAGCTAGAAGGATATCAATTCAATGTTGAAATGGTCCTTACATTAATCATGATGACTAGAAAGCCCATTTGACGGAAAGTTATTAAGAAAGAGGTGAATTATCTTCAATAAATAACATGGGAAAATTAATTTATCATTTATTTAATATACGTAATTATTGAATGTAATGCATGAAGGATGGAATTGTGCCTGGGGCCTGATGAGGGTGAATATAAAATAATTTGGGGGGACATGGTGGGAGTTGAGCTGGGCTATTGAGGTACAGAAGATTCTGACATCATGGCATTTTTTGGATGGACTTAAATCTTTTTGTGAGTTGAAATAAAGAGCATTGAGCTTCATGAGAGTGATGCTACTGGTGTTCTATTGAATCAGAACTCAGATTGAGGAGTTATATTAATAGTATCAAACATGTTGTCTTTCAGGAATGAATAGAGTATAGCAAAATGATGAGAAAATTGAGCAGTTAATGGGGTGGGAGTAGTCATAGGGTCAGAGGGCTCCCATTATACATATTAGAAGGATGAACAGCATGATACTCATTTGTGGATAAAAATTTGGGAAATACCCTTACATCATAACATTGCTCAGCGTTTATTCATATTATATCCTAAAGCAACAAAGTGCTTTGGTGCTTTGAGAGTCTAGGGAGAATTAATTCCAAGAAGAGTTGCCATTGATGGAAGTTTAGTCACTGTGACTAAGTCAATGAGAACACATTTGACACTGGTGGTTAAGGGCTTACATGGAGTCCAGGAAGGTGGGATCAGGAATGCAGGCTGCAGGTAAGGGCCTTGAGTTGTACAGAAGCATTGGCGAAGGGGAGACATCAGTGTGCTGCTTTTCACTACACTTCATCCCACTGGAATCTCTAAGTGAATACTTATTGAGAATAGACAGTGGTTGTTTTACGTGTATTTGTTAGTGGAGTGAATATTTGCTTTTAAGAAGAAAGATTAAGAAGACGACCTCATTGCTAAAAATTGCTTTCTATCTTATCTCAAACCCTATACTCTAGCCTTATTTACCTATTTATAGTTCCCTCAACTTGTCTTGTTTTCTCACCACACCAGTATTTGAACTTGCTGTGCCTCTTGCCAGAAATTCATTTCCTTCCTTCTTTGCTTCTCTGTATTAGACCACCATGAAGGACTCCTCTGAGGTTTCCTTCAATCATCCCAGCCAAGAGTCTTCTTTATGCTTTCTTGGTTCTCTGTACTTTACCTGTCATAGGATCAAACATATTGTCTTGTAAATTGTGAGCTTTGAGATCAGAGGCTGTGTCTTTCCCATCTCATTGCTTACATCATGGTGCTTCACACAGAATGGGTGTGTTTAGTAAATATTTGTTAAATAAGTGAATGAATAAATGAATGAAAGGCAGCAGAACCAAGCACCATCTGGCACTATATATGTTCATAAGACAAAAGCATTTTGAAGTTAGAATTTCTTTGTGAGTTTGATTTTTCAGGGTCTCTCATTTTAACTGAGCATAAGAAAGGTTTCTCCTGACTCATGTAAATTGTACAGATTGTAGAACCAATTATTTGACAGGCAGATCAGTGCATCAGATGTCTCAAATAGCTCTATTTGATGTGCTCTTCTCCTAAGTTAAACAACTAGAAAGCAAGGAGTTGTGTTTCTTAATATCAGGTTTAGCACCAATACTAATAGTGTTAGTCACATTATTTTAATGTTCTATAGCCATAACCACATTAAGAGAATCATATTTTTGGTAAGTTTCCCCAAAGCCTTTTTAGAAAGAAGGGCATAAATAAATTCAAAACAACTACAACATTAAAGTTATTCTCTAGAGATAGTTTGGGGAATTGTGTTGCAGTCTTAACCATCTGAGTAATAAAATCTGTCCTTGGGAAACTTCTGAAGGGGAAAAAAAAGAAGCCTGATACATCGTGATTATTCAGGTCTCACTGGAAAATATTTCTCTCTTTAAAGTGGACCCCAATTGGATTGGATCTCCTGTTCTCAATGGTTATCTCTTTTCTGGTAACTCCTTCCTCATCTCTGCCACTCACATGGTTACAATATCAGCTTTCTTCCTCAATAAGATCTTGTCCTTTGGCTTAAAGTGACCTAACAGGGCTAATAATTTGGAATTGGGTTTAAGAGATTCCAGTGTCCAGATCATTCTAGTGTGTGGTTGACTTTGGAATAGAGATGTATGCTAGGTAGTTGTTAACAGTAGTGCTTTTTCTTATGCAGTCCAAGAAAAAGAGAAAGTCAGTCTTCAGTGAGGAAGAAGAATAAAAGAAAAATGAACAGAGGAAAGAGGTAGACAGAGAACTTGCTGGATTATTTATAGCACATGAGGAGTTCATGTTTTTTCTGAGGATTTCCCGAGACACTGTGCATTCCTATAATAACTAAATGCATTTGTGTGTTCCAGCTCAAGGGCATTTCTGTTACTTGCAACCAAAAGTATTGAATTCTAGAACCATCCTCGAGCTACTGGTCACAGAGACACAATCTGTGATTCCTGTCACTGCTGTAGGCTTGATCAAGGAGAGTAATGAGTGTTGTTACCTGGGCTCTTCAGTCAGGGAACCCTGCACCAAGTTTACCCCTTTTCAAAATCTGCTCTCTGGAAAAAGTCAGAAATTCTTTCACAGTAAACACACAGGATTGATAATGTCTCAGAACCAGTCTGTCCTTTACCAAGCATTTTTCTTTTTAAGGATTTAAAATTTGGTCTAAAAAATGGAACTCTGTGAAAACATTTAGGAATCAGGAGATTTTCCCCTCCCTTCTCTCCTCCTCTTGAATCTTTCATTGTTTCTACTTTTTCCTTTGAAAGAGTTGCTAGATTGTTGAGCCTCTGAACTCATGGCACTACGTAGTCTCCAATTTTGTCTCAGTCTGTCTAGAACAAACTTGCAAATCATGGGTCCCTAACTGAAACAGCAGTATCAACACCTGTTTCTCCACATCTATGTTTGTTGATCCTGCAATGATGCATAATAGTTGAGATAGAAGCTTGGGTGGCGAGAGAGATGGATCCTGTTTCAGTCTTCTGCATGTCACTATCCAATTTTCCTAGCCCCATTCATTGAATAGGGATTATTTTCCTGAGTGTATATTGCTGTCTACTTTGCCAAAGATCAGATGGCAATATGTGGATGGTTTTATATCTGGGTTCTCTGTCCTGTTCCATTGGTCTATGTCTCTGTTTTTGTGCCAGTATCATGCTGTTTTGGTTACTATAGCCTTGTAATATAGTGTAAAATCTGGTAAAGTGATTTGCTTTTGGTTTCCTTTTGCTTAAGGTTGCTTTGGCTATTCAGGATCTTTTCTGGTTCCACACAAAGCATAGAATTATTTTTTCTAGATCTACAAAAAATGACATTGGTATTTTCATGGAGATTGCATTGAATTTGTAAATCACTTCAGGTAGTATGGACATTTTAACAATGTTGATTCTGCCAATCCATTGGCATGATATGTTTTTCCATTTGTTTACATCATCTGCAATTTCCTTCTTCAGTGATTCATAGTTCTCTTTATAGAGATATTTTACTTCCTTGGTTAAATATGTTCCCAGGTATTTTATTTTCTTTGTAGCTATTGTGAAAGGTATTGAGTTTTTGATTTGATTTTCAGCTTGACTGTTGTTGGTGTATAGGCATGCTACTGATTTGTGTATACTGATTTTCTGGCCTGAGACTTTGTTCAATTTATTTACCAATTCTGGGAGTCTCTTGGCAGAAACTTTGGAATTTCTAGATATAAGATCATATCATCAGCAAAGAGCAATAATTTGACCTCCTCTTTCCCCATTTGGATGTCCTTTATTTCCTTCTCTTGCCTGATTGCTCTGCTAGGACTTCCAACACTATGTTGAACAGAAGTGATGACAAAGGGCATCCTTGTCTAACAAACTTAAATCTAAGACATGAAACCATAAGAACATAAGAAGAAAATGTTGGAAAAATTCTTCTAGATATTGGCCTAGGCAAAGAATTTATGAAGGGCAATCATAGCAGCAACAAAAATAAACAAATGGGACTTGATCCATTAGTCTATGTCTCTGTTCTTGTGCCAGGACTCTATCAAATTAAAAAGCTTCTGTACAGCCAAGGAAACTATCGTGAGAGCAAACAGACAACCTACCGAATGGGAGAAAATATTCATATGGTACACATTTGATAAAGGGCTGATAACAAGAATCTATATAGAACTCAGGAAAATGAGCAAGAAAAAAACCAAACAACCCCATTAAAAAGTGGGAAAATGACAGGAACAGAAACTTTTCAAAAGAAGACAGACTAATGGCCAACAAACATATGAAAAAATGTTCAACATCTCAAATCATCAGGGAAATGCAAATCAAAACCACAATGAGATATCACTTAACTCCAGTGAGAATGGCTTTTATGAAAAAGTCACAAAACAATAAATGTTGACATGGATGCAGAGAGATAGGAACACTCATACACTGCTGGTGGGACTGCAAACTGGTACAACCTCTGTAGAAAGTAATACTGAGATACCTCAGAGAGCTACAAGTAGAACTACCATTTGATCTACCAATCCCATTACTGGAGATCTACCCAAAGGAAAAAAAGACATTCTATAAAAAAACACTCTATACAAAAGACATCTGCACTCAAATGTTTATAGCAACACAATTCACAATTGCAAAGATGTGGAAAGAACTCAAATGCCCATCAATACATGAGTGGATTAATAAAGTGTGTTATATGTATAGTGTGGAGTTCTACTCAGCCACAAAAAACAATGGTGATCTAGAATTTCTTGTATTATCCTTGATAGAGCTGGGACCCATTCTACTAAGTGAAGTATCACAAGAATGGAAAAACAAGAACCACATGTGCTCACCATCAAATGGGTATTAACTGATCAACACTTAAGTGTGCATATAGTAGTAACATCTGGTGTTGGGCAGGTAGGAGGGGGGAGGAGGGGATGGGTATATTCACACCTAATGGGTGCAGTTTACACCGTCTGGGGGATGAACACACTTGAAGCTCTGATTCAGGTGGGGCAAAAGTAATATATGCAACCTAAACATTTGTACCTCTGTAATAAGATGAAATAAAAAAAGGGACTTGATTAAATTAAAAACCTTCTGCACAGCTAAGGAAACAATCAAGAGAACAAATAAAGAATCTACAGAGTGGGAGAAAATATTTGCATGCTATACATCCGATAAAGGGCTAATAACCGGAATCCACAAAGAATTCAAGCAAATCAGCAAGAAAAAAAAAATGAAACCACCCCGTTAAAAAGTGGGCAAAAGACATGAACTGAAGCTTTTCAAAAGCTGGAGCCCATTCTACTATGTGAAATATGACAAGAATGGAACAAAAAGCACCACATGTACACTCCATCAAAATGGTATTAACTGATCAACACTTAAATGCACATATAGTAGTAACGTTCATCAAGTGTCAGGCAGGTGGGAGGGGGGAGGAGAGGATGAGTATATTCACACCTAATAGGAGCAATGTGTGCTGTGTGGGGGATGGACATGCTTGTAGCTCTGACTCAGGCAGACTAAAGGCAATATATGTAACCTAAATATTTGTACCCTTGTAATATTCTGAAATAAATTTTAAAGAAAACCCACAATGAGATATCACCTAACTCCAGTGAGAATGGCTTTTATCAAAAAGTCCCAAAACAATAGTTGCTGGCATGGATGTGGAGAGAAAGAAACATTTATACACTGTTCTTGGGACTGCAAACTATTACAACCTCTATGTAAAGCAGTATAGAGATACCTCAAAGAACTAAAAGTAGACCTACCATTTCATCCAGCAATCCCACTACTGGGTATTTACCCAGAGGGAAAAAAGTCATTTTATCAAAAAGACACTTGCACTAGAATGTTTATTGCAGCACAATTCATAATTGCAAAGATGTGGAATCAACCCAAGTACCCATGAGTTCATGAGTGGATTAATGAAATGTGGTATATGTATACCATGGAGTACTACTGAGCCATAAAAAGTGAATTAGCACCTTTTGTAACAATCTTGATGGAACCAGAGGTCATGGCTTTTAGGTGAAGTATCTAAAGAATGGAAAAACAAACACCACATGTACTCACTATTATACTGGAACTAACCGTTCAGCGCTCGCGTGCACAGATGGAAGTAAAACTCAATGGAAATCGTGCAGGTGGGAGAGGGAGAAGGGGAAAGGTGAAATCATGCCTAATGGGTACAACATACACTATCTGGGTGATGGGCACACTTACAACTTTGACTCAAACAGTACAAAAGCAATCCATGTAACCAAAACATGTGTACACCTGTAATATTCTTAAAGAAAGGAAAAGAAAAGATGTTTGGGAGTCAAGCCGCTGATCCATTGTATGACAATTTGCAAGTTACAGTTTTGATTCTCTGTATCCTTTTCAGCCCAGTGAGAATAATTTTATCTATGTTTAGGGCTATTGTGAAATTAATTATGATATAGTATATAACACTTTAAATAATAGCTCTAATTAACAATACTGCTTCATCCTAACACTTTCTTTCTTTCCAGCTCCTTTCTACCCATTTTCAACTTCTAATTTGAGACTGGATGTCTTCTTTTTTTACCGCCAACAACATAACCTTTTTCCCTTCTTCCAGGAGCTCTGCACCCCCTACTTCTGCCCATACAGATTACAGACTGAGGCCTCAGTCTGAAAGGAACATTAGAAATCCAGCCTGATCACCTTGTTTCTCAGTTCAGGAATACATGAGTAACAGTGACAGCTTGACCTAAATTTATAGAGCTACTAGTAAAAGTCTCTTTCAAGTAACAGAAATTTGCAAAATAAACATTGCCTATCTTGCTGGGTTGCTTAAGAACCCCTCAGGCCAAGGCTTCTCCAACTTTTGTACCAGGGCACTTCTGAAGGCAGAGGAGAGGGAAAGCACACCTTGGGGACTGGGCAGATAAGATAGTATAACAATCACTTTTTTGAACTCATGCTTTATCTTTAAAATTCACGTACATTTTGCATTTTTCCCCAGCATATAGTCATGTCTGTTTTAATATGAAAGAAATGTCTTCAGTTTCACACTATTGAACAAAATTGTTGTTCCATGCAGGAGTGCTAAAATTATTCTGTGATTTCTATTCTCCCAGGACACTGCTAAGTACTTATATTTCTCCAAATTGAAAAATAAGGCATTTGGATGTCACATTCTAATATGATGGTTATTTCCTCCACTATCCTCCACATATTCAGAGGGAGCCTAGAAAGGCTGACTCTCATAGTAACTTACAGGAGTAACTGCAGTAAAAGGACTGTTATAGACAGATTGCAAAATATTAAGTACCACATAAACAGCAATGTTAGTGCTATAATCTCACATTCCTTGACTCTAGTGCTTCAGAAATATCATTGGACTAAACAAGTTATTTCCTGGCCCTAATTCATCCATCTATCTCAATACTTCTAATGTCCATCTAAATTATAAAAATAATACAGCAGGAGTTTAAAATTGGAAACTAAATTTATAATTTTTCAGTCCTGACATGAATATGTAGGGTGTTAAAAACAAGGCAGGGGTGTTGGTTCTTTAAGCAGACCAAAAAAGAATAACTTTACTTATAAATTCAGTGAATTGCAAAGAGTGCTGCCAGTTAGTTGTTATGCGCTTCTATGCACGGATTCTTCATTATATAGAGAGTTAATATAGTTAGCAGAACATTTTTTTTAAAGTGCACATCAACCCCAAGGATGAAATGCAGTCAGGAAATAAGCTTCTAAAGTTCCGGTAACCATAAATTCCCAATGCTATAACTTAATCTTCTGGAAATTCTCCAAATAGCAACCGAGTTCGCCTGAGTAAAATGCTCTTATATTCTTCCCATGTGCATTTAACTCTATTCTTTATTGAATTAAAAAAAGGATAAAAAAAGGACTTGGTTTATCACTTCTGATAAAAGAAATGTAATCTGAATACTCAAGGATATAATCAGATCACAGCATTTCAGTTGTATTACCAATATGGCCATAAAATAAATAAGTTGTGTGCTAAAAAAGCTCACCATGCAAGCGTATCATGTCATTGTGTCTCATCCATCTTTCCTTGCCATTTCCAGTTTGTCAGCACTTTTCCTCCACTCTTTGGGTTGTACCTAGTGATTTGTCATACATCCTTCACTGCTGTCTTGTTACCTTCTAGTTTAATATATAGAGAAAGAAAGAATCCGTTATATGCGATTTATGCATCTTTAGTTTTTGGACTCTCAATTTGTCACCTGACCACTCTGCTTGTTCCTTTCTAGCCTTGCTCGTTATATCAGGTACTAATGCATGAAAATGGATGTTTCTCATATTGATGTTTCTGAACAATTGGTCTTTAAACTCGTTGAACCTTGCAAGGTGAAGTTTGTCCCTGATGATAGTCTCCAATATAAAAATGAATCAATAGCAATTTTTAAAACTTCTTAAGATGGAAATCATAGAAAATAAGATAAGAATTTTCTTACAAAGATTTAAAAATAAGTCAAGAACTAATTTAATTTGTACTTTAATTTTGGGGAAGGAGGTGAGTAATCTTTTTCTCTTAGCTTTGTAAGGCTTGTATTTATCTAAAACAGTTTATTTCTTTAAAAAATAATACGTATATTCTTAGATACTTCATCATGAAAATTTTGACCAATATTAAGTCCAATACCCAGATTTACCATAGCACAATTAATTTGGATCCGCAGATCTTTACTCAGTAAATATGGGAGCAATATTATATAAATTTTATTGAAAGAAAGATTAAGTTCAAAAGTAGGAATTACTGATGGGCATTACTATTGCTCAAGTGAGAAATCTTATTTGATAATCTAATTTTCTATTATTCAACAAAGAAATCAATATTTTAGAAAAATACATATTTTTATACTGAATTCTGGAATGATTTTCTCTTCTACTTTGTCATGCCTTGTGAGCACTTGATGGGAGCCATTTGATAGCAGAGTTGAGTTATGGCTCTAGTTATTGACCCCTGGTAGCAAATGAGGTGTACCCTGGAATTTACTGAATCATCACAAGTGTTTTCCTAGCCAGAAGGATTTAGGACAAGTATTTTCCTTTTCTTTATTTTAGTTTTAAAATTACCAAACTGCACTAATGCCTCTAATATGCTTCATCATTGAGATCTTGTTCTTTGAAGCAGTCTCTTTGTAATGTACTTTTGTTCAATAAGATTTGTGTTTCTTTTGGGATTGAGTGTGCCCTTTAGTGAAAACAGCCCATGTCCACCAAGGGGTATGGATATAACTCTTTTTACCAAAGTATTCAATTCAGTCCAATGAACCATTGAACTGATCCCTCCCCGCCACGTTAGGATTGATTTGCAGTTAGCTTGATTGAAATAATCATTGTTTTGGCATCATGTGGGTAAAGCCACTGCTAACAGTAAATACACCTAGGAGATAGGGCTGTGTAGTCAACAGGCCAACGAGCAACACATAAGCACAGGCCTGCCTCAAATCTCAGTGTTAACTATTCACAAATCAGTCAAATGAGCTACTACCTTTCTCAAAGTGGTAGAAGGCTGAGACAGCTCACCAAAGCTGCTTCACCCCATTTCTGGTATTCTAAATAGTATGCATGTAAGAGATGATTAGCTGGACAGAGATAGGCTAACTTTCCTACATATGTTTATTCTCGTGGATTCCCTATCCTTTCAGATGTCCAAATTCCCCACTCTTGCCCCAACTCCTCTGCTCAACAACTAAACTCCCCTTTGCTCCAGATTGTATGACCTATTAATGATTATATTATTATAGTGATTATAATGTTTAGATAATCTCTATACCAGATAGGTGCATTGAACAGGAATATAACTAACCTTCAACAAAGTGAAAGATAAAAACAAACAAAAACAATTATAAGCAAAAGAAGGTTTCCTAAGTAGCATGAAAAAAGACAGAAAAAGTTCCTGTCAATTAGCATTGGAAAATCAAAGTATGTCAATCAAGACATTGTAGAATAGGTGGACACAGGAGAAGAGACTTAGAGGGCTATTCATCTGCTGTCCTTTTTATCTAGTACTTTGAGCTTGGGTATTGCATTGGTCCACATGACTTGGCAAAATGATAGAAGGGAGAACCAATAAGAAAATGTGTTGAACAGTAATCAGCTTGGGGTGGTGAATTTTGAAATTCCTTTACATGTTATTGAATGGATAGCTCAGCTGCCATGCCTGGGAATGTATGTTAGTTATTAAAGCTCTGGTGTCATTTCCTGGGTCACTTTCTGTATTTGTTATACACAAAAGCTGTACAGATATAGACATTTTTGATTTTGTAATAGTGCTATTGATATTACTCATTTTTAATAAACCTGAAATACAAATTTTTTCTGACTTATTTACATAGATAAATATATTAACAAATTGTTTCAGATTTGGGTCTCTGAATGTTGTACATTTTACTTGAAAAATGCATATTACTCATATATTTATTAATTCATAAATTTAAACATAAATGCCAAGGTTTAACTTCTCTGCAAGATAGAAAATCTTAAACTTTGAGGGGAGAACTTGTTTCATATTGAAGTCATTATCCTATATTTATAATTTCCTCCATGCCTGGTTACTTGCCCTATGCATTAGCTTTAAGAGGTTTTTTAAAAAATATATTTTTAAAGTTATTTGTAGAGACCTTACTATGTGCCAGAAATTGCATTAATTTATTATATGCACTATCATAATGATCATAATAATCCTATAAATTAGATAATATTTTCTCAATTTGACTAGTGATAAAATAAGCTTAAAGATATTAAATAGAATGCCTAAATTTACACATTAAACAAGTGCTAGAGCCAGAAATTATAACCAAGTATGTCAAACTCAAAAAAGCCTGTATTCTTAACCTCTAAGTTTTATTACTCAAATTATCCAGAATGAAACTCTTAATTTCAAAGCTGTACATTAAGGACAATTTTGAAAACTTTTTGCTTGTTTATTTCTAAACAACTGCAACAACAATTTATCTATTCAAAAATAATAGATACCTGGGAGAAACTAGATTAGCATCTAACATCCTGGACTCTGTTAGCAGGAACTTTTAACATGTTTTCACAAAAAAGGGATCAATGCATTCATTCATTCATCCTTCAACAAATTCATTCAGCATTTACTAGGCAGCCAGTTTTCCCTGTGCTATGGGTGTTGCAACTGTTTTTAAGATTCTCTCTGGTATAGACAAAACTTAAAGTTTATTATGTAGTTTTATGAACAACAAAAATAAATCCATTTACATAAATATGTTTTTTTCCCTAAGCATTGATGGATAGCTCTAGAGCTGCTTGTCCAAAGTGTCTACTCCTTTTTTGATGTGTTAATTTTGATTATTTTGCTAAATTAAAGGTTCAATATAGGATAAATAAGTGACTAATCTATTTAACTCATTAATGAGTTGTTATTGACAGAATAATTTAGATAATAATGTTGTACCTGTGTTAAACATAGATTCAACCCAAATAACACCACAAAACAAGCGATTAGTAGTAGCTTGCCTAAAGTTTTTGCATTAGGGAGTTGGAGGGCTTTAAAAGGACTTCAAACTATTTAAAGAGACAAGCAGCATGTTTTCAAATAAAAAATTATTTTAATTTCTTCTGATAAAATTTGAAGGAAGCTTAAATTAGAAGTGTCTGAAATGTCAGGTGAATAGTAGAATTTTAGAACTAAAATAATTCAGTGCATATTTTTTGAGTACCTACTATATAATAATCTTTATATTAATCTATTTATGTGCCCAATCAAGTTGTGAAGACTGTCTTGTGTAAAATTTGAGTCAGCAATAACATAAAATTCTTATTTGAGTTCAAATTCTTGGCCATGTTTGTATTTACCGGTCCATTTATCTTTCAAAAAATATTGTAATAAATATTTAATTCAATTAGTTCATTTTTGAATAAGAAGATAGAATAGATGAGAAGATTTACTGAATATTATCTTTTAGGAAGAGGTTGAATAAATAAAGAATTTGAAGATGGGAAACTAAAAAGCACTTATTCCAGAGAGTCTGAAGACACTTCTTATGCCGTGATACATTGGAGGACCCTACCCCAAACATTTTCATATCCTTCAAAAATCTAAATGATGTGCCTAAAAATAAGGCATTGCATAATGCATAATTAAAGAGATAACAGAATGATATGTTGGAAAAAAATTATTTTATTAAAATTGGCTTCTTAGAGGAACAGTTAATGGTGTAATTAATTTCATCCTTGTCAGCCCCTAGATCCATGTCAACAAGGGGCGGTACTCATTTCTATTAAGAAAGGCAGACATTTGCAGCTTGTACACTGTGGCAGGGGGATTTAATCTGGGAACTATTCAGACAAAAGTGTTTTTGGTAGATTCTCTTGGAATTTACCCCAAGTCTCAGGGCTATTCTGAACAGAGTATATCTGACTTTTTTTTTTTTTTTTTAACACTGAACAGTTTTTATTTTGAAAATTGTGACTGAATGTGACTATATCTCCTGGGCAAATTGGCCTAAACTCTGCATGGCCCTCATCCTTGAATACTCCTATTGGGATGCAAGGAGACCAGTCTTGAGGTCAGGGAGATTGCACAAAATGTCCGTGAATCAGAATACAGCACACCAAGACATCTGCTTAGTGTTTCACCTCTAAGTGTGTGTGTGCCAATGCATATGTGGAATTAAAAAGAAAGGGACAGCCGCTCTTTAAATATTTGAAACAAAAAGTGCTGGTCCATTGGCATTCATCTCAGGTAACAGCTGTTCTCCAAAACAAGTGCTGTTCCAAATCACAGACTTCAGAGAAGAAGCAGTAAACTTATTTTTTTCCTGGGGTATAGCTGTATCTTATCATTTTCTAGACAATAGTCCACCTGATATGAAACTAAAACTTTTCATCATAAATATTGTGGATGAGTAATTGAAGTGAATTAGTTGGCTATTTTATACTGCTTTTGTAAGGAGTAATTTTTCTTACGTGAATACAATATTCATGGCCTTAGTTCTTTATTTTTTGCTTAAACCTCATTCAATCATATTTTCCATAAATTAGGGGTGGTAACTCTTAGGGTTCAATTGCCCATGAGCAGTTAGGAGCATCCTGTGGATCAGAGACCACCTGGTTTCATCACAGTTCAGTATTGGCGTTATGCTTTTTTTCTCTAACTGTCAGAATTTTAGCCCTGGCTAGCAGTTGAGGACTTGTCAATTTTCCTGCTCATTTTAAATCCCTGGAATAGCTCAGCAATTACACAGCAGGTAGGTTAGTATTTTTCTTTCAGATGGTAGTCTCCTCCAAAGGAAAGGTGTTATTTTCAGAAGAGCTAAACACAGGAGCTTCGGGATATTAAGACCTTAAATACACAAATATTTTCTTCATGTGCTTTTTTTTTCCTCCCCTGAATGGATAATGGACTGAAGAGAAATAGGAATACAGTGATTCAGTTGATTTTAAATCAAATTAAGCGATGTAAAAGAGAAACTTTGTATTTGCAGTTAACAGGAAATGGAGGAGACAAAAGAAAGAACACAGAAATAAGAGAATGGGATAAAAGACTGTCATGAATGGAGAGAAAAAAATTAAAATATGAACTTTATGTCTATTTTTCCAACGTATTTTCTGCCTTAGAACCTCTAACCTATATTAAGCAGTTAATTCAAATCAGAAATAGTAAAGCTGAAAATGGTTGCAAATGTCATTTGGTCCAACTACCACATTTTGTAGAGAATAGACAATGAGGAAAGAGTAAGGAAAAGTGAAATATTGGAAGAGTTGGCAAAAAAAAAAAAAGTAATAAAGGAGACTGAAAGAGAAAAAGAAAGAGAAAATCAAATAGAATATCTTCTGGTAAAAACTTTTCTGGAACTTTAATTTTTCAATTCTAAAACTCAATATATAAAATTACAAGGTGTGGTAGAGAAAATAAGTTGATATTCATTTTGTATAACTGTTAATCTGTTTTTTTCCCTGCCAGTACATAAAATTTTGGTTTCCAGCTGTTTATTATCCAAATCATTTCCTGTACTAGATAAAGTGCTACCAGCAGGACTCTAAGATGTTTTATGCTAATGAGGGGTAAACATCTTGGACGAGTTGCAAAGCAGAGATTTTTGAGTGACATGGCAAAATAATCAGAATCTAAATGAAAAGAAAACTTGGGTAACAGCCATTATATTTAATATGCCAAAATAACTGATTGACATTTTAATTAGATGAGAAAATATAATTATATTTTTAACTCTGAAAGGACCCCTTGCAAGAAAGATGGACATAAAATAAAAAAAAAAACTTGCAAGAACACAAAGGAGTAACAAAGAATATTAAGATGCACTCAATTTTCAGTACTCATGACATGAGTTATTAATTCCATGGATCATGAAGCAAAACTTTTTTGAAGTTAACTTGCATTTACCCTTTTGACAACAGTTTGCATTATAGTGATTGAATTTTATTAAGAGAATTGTTTGCTATAGCTATTTGTCTTTGTTTTGGCAGCTCTGGCATAAATATTTTATTTAATTTATGTTCCAAATTTAAAAAGTGTCTCTATAAAACTGAGTGGCTGCGCTGTACCTACCTGCTGCACACAATATGAGGTACATTGACTTGTAAAGCACTTTGGAGGAATTGAAGATATTAACCATTTCCAAGGCCTGTGGGGAAGGGATACTAGTAAAAACCAAATATAAGAGGGATAGCAACTTGAGCTGGAAGTCATAACGTCTCCAGACTAATCTTTTTACTTCTTCAATTTTTCTTCTTGGGAAAAATTAATATTGGATATTTTTAAAATATATAGATGATATCCTGAAAAGAGTTAAGTTAAAAAATTTAAACATAGGAACAAAATTCATCATGCAAGAGAATTTAGGTGGTGAGTTATAGAAATACATAAGGGATCTGATTATAAGATGGTACTGTAGCCTTGCCTTTGAATACCGACATATGAACATCTCTATACACATATATACCTTATATTAATAAATAGAAGGGTTCTGGAAAATTGCCTTTTCCAAAGATGGCCACAACAATGTCTTACATACTCATATGCAATATGATCTTGCTTCCCACCCATGTAGAGCTGGAGACTAATTCTCCCTCCTTAGAATTCAGGTTGGCCTTTGTGACTCACTTCTTATGGGTAGAACATGATGGAAGAAATACTGTGTGACTTCTGGCGCTACGTAAGAAGAAACCATTCAGTTTCTTCCTATTCTCTTGGAACACTTATTCTTGGGATATTCTCTCTTGGGACACTCTCTCTCAGAACCTGGCTGACAAGCACAACCCATGTGGACAGGCTTTGTATAGATGGCTCTGGTCAACAATTCCAACTGAACCTGGCCTTTAAGTCATCCCATACTTGATGCCAGACATGAGAGTGAAAAAGCTCCCAGATCAGGAGTTGACAAATCTGTGGACCAAATCTGGCCTGCTGCTTGTTTTTCTGACACCCAGGAGCTAAAATTAATTTTTTACATTTTAAAGCATCGTTTATAAAAGATAAATATGCAACTGACACTATCTGTGGCCCACAAAGCCTAAAACATTTACTCTCTGGTCCTTTAAAGGAAACTTTTGCAGACCCCTGCTCCAGATGATTCCAAGCCTAAATACTATGGAGCCGAGACACGTTATCCTGCTGTTTCTTGTCCAAATGCCTGAACTACAGAATCTGTGATAATGATAAAGTAGTATTTTTTTACTTCAGGAAGTTTGGAGAAGTTTGTTATGCATCAGTTGGTAACCAGGAAAAGCGTTAAGCTTCTTTTTACTAAAAAGAGGAGAACTACAAGCAGGGCCTCTGTAATAGCAAATTATCCAAGACAGAGGCTGCCCGTTACTTGGCTGATGTGATCATGCTATCATTGGTCTGGATTATCTATCCTTAAGTAGTTGAACTTGTATTTTCAGATCTGCTTAGCACTTACTATGAATATTTAGTGAAAACTTACATTTTTTCTTCTGTGTTGAGAGTCTTGAATGTTTAGATGGATAGTAATAAGAAAGTTTTCCTAATCACTTTATTAAAACAATTAAAAATTATATAATGCAGTAAAATTTACCTTGTTTGATACATTAGTTGTGTGCTATATAAACCAAGATACCATCCATATGGCATGATGCATAAACCATGGTGACCTTCTTCTCTGAGTTTTCTTGATATAAATATTGTGTAAGTTTGAGCTCTCTGGGTAGTATGAGAGTAGAGCAGAACTACCCTTCAGTAAGAATGCACTGACCCTACCCAGACCTTCTCTTTTTATCCTTGCCCTTTGGGAAGTTGGATGGCCCTTTACTGGGGTAATGATATATTTTAAGCTTTTATATTTTCATAAGAAAATACCAACTTTGCTACTCTAAACCTAAAAGCTAAACTGTATGGATATTGTTTATAATCAACACCACTGACTGGCTGCATTGAAGGTACTTGTAAGTTAAGTCTATAATTGACAGTCAATTGTCCATTGCCCAAGAGGTAGCATTTTAACAATTTCTTTTTTATTCTTTCAAATAATTTTTGTACATATATAAACAATCTGCATATTTATAAATAATTTTCTTTTTTTCTTATATATTTAGGCCATACTTACATTTTGTTCCTCAATTTACAACCTTTCTAGAATACCTTTCCATATCAACACATATAGATATACTTTATTCTTTTTGATGGCTACATAATTTTCCAGTGTATAATTGTGTTAGGTGGTTTTCTTCCATGAACATTTTTTTAGTTACCCTGCCCAGACCCTGATGCGATATTTGATTATGTGTCAAAGAATTTTGGTCTGAGGTCTAAATGTCATGTTTAATCATTCACATGAATTAAACGATACAGAAATTTCTACATGGAGTGGGTTTAAGGCAATATTTACAAAAAGCAAAATAGCCATAGGTCATGGAGAGGATTGACTGATAATTTGATTTGGTACTAATAATAGCCTAAATATTATATCCTTTGTTTTATTAAAACTTGGCAGCTGTTGAGACAATGTCTTATGCATATGTGGACAAGAACAGCAGAAAATTCAGTTTGTTTCCAGTCATAATGAATGACTCTGGACACATGATTCTGTGTTTCTTACATGTCTGTTCACAGACTGTGCCAATCTGTCCTGAAGCTTTCACCAATTGGCAGCATAATCAGAAAAATCAGGATAGTTTTCCATCTTTGCCATGAGATTAAACGTAATAGTTCAAGTTATTCGATTTAAATAACTGTCCCTTATTCTGAGATTAAGTCCAAAATTTAGTGGTTAAAATGTCTTATATATAATGAATGGATAGTAAATAGTAAATTATAAGTTGTTTTTTAAAAAATGTGCTTGGGAGATCTAAATGCTGGGAACTCTGTTCTTCTATTTACCTTATTGGTGAAGGAGGATTTCTCCACCCTAAATAGCATGAGATAGCTGAACACGTGGCACCCAACACTGGAGAGATGAGATTGACAGCCGTTTATTAGTCATGCTCACCACCTGGTGGAGGAGGACATTCCACACCTTTCAGGGTCATACAGGGGTACCCAAAGGGGCTATTGGAGATATGCTTTGTGGTGACTGGAGTGTAGGGCACCCCCTGATTCCTGCTGGAGGATGCAACTGGGTGGTTTGAATGATTCCATGGGCTAGCAGGGGAGTGAATCTCCTTAGGTTGAAGACTGAGTGGAGTGTAGCTGGTCTGGCTAAGAGATGAATCAGCTGGGGGGCAGCCTTTCCCACTGGGTGAGAAGCATATCTGGGGAGAGCAGGGAACTCGCAGTTAGGCCTGTGAGGCTCAAAGATGTCAAGACAAAACTTTAAATTTTAGGTATTATAATAAAGCCACTGACTGTATTTATGACCCAATTCAATATACCATGTCAAATTGATGGTTAAAAAATTGGGGATTTCTAAGCAGTTGTGCACATTTTCAGTTACAGAGTCCACATCATTGCCTCGAGTGTTGCCTCATGAGGGTAAGTGAAGGGACATAACAAGAGTTATGTGTGGGGACAAGACAAGAAAAGGCAATGTGAAGTGGCTTGGTGAGAATAAGCAGCTGAGTGGTAATGAGCAAGAGGCTAGGATAGTCTCCAGAACTGTGGGCAGTTTTGGAGATTGTTCTGAGCTAATAATCAAAGCTCCATGAAACTGTAAAAGGTGTTTTCTTGCCACATACACTTAATAAAAGGATACACCATCCCGTCTTGCTTAGAGGAGGTAAAGGGGAGGAAGAGAGACCAGCAGGTAGGGGTACCGACACACAGACACACACCCCAGCTGCAGGGGAGAAAGAAGTGGCAATTTTGCATTTACAGTAGAGTTGCACCACAGCTGATATATAACCTGTGTGCTCATCATTGGCAAGTCTCATTTGGACAAGAAAGATCACTGGCTTTAGAGTCAAGAGCAGTCACTGCACCTCATTAAGTCTTAGTTTTCTCATGTGCAACGCAGCAATTGATGCTACTATCTGCCAGGGTTGTCATGAGGAAGGAATAAAATAGATATGCAAAGTGCTCTATGAGGTAGTTTCACAGTAAGCACTCAATAAAAGTGAGACTTAGACAAGGGGACCCAGTGGCAAAGTGATACTGATGCTCAGATTTTAAAGGTGCAGCCAAATTTTCAGGAACATTTTTGTTCTAAATATAGAGGTCATGATGTAATGCTTTTGCACATGACCCCCTAAAAAGAGTAGTTGACTTAATGATAACAAGCCACCAAATATATATGGATATATAAATCTTCTCAGATGCTTATTTCAAAATGTGAAATGGACCCAGAGTGATTCAAAACAAACTTTGGGGTGTTTCAGACTATAAATTCCTTCAGCCTAGATCAATGGTTCTACTTCATCACTGCTTATTTTTCATTTAAATTGGATTTTGCTAAAGAGAATTTTTAAAAATAGACCAGAGCATCCTGACTTATTTTGGAATTGCCTCATGCATATTTTAATAAGAATTAAATTGTCAACAGGCATTTTTCTATCCCACTCATTTTCTATAGGTACATGAGAGTAATAGCCATTGCTGGCTGTCACATGTATCCTTTGTTACAGTTATAAAAAATATCTCTGAGTCATACATTCTTTCTAATGTACCCAGAAAGAATTTTCAGTTGAAGTTTACATTTTGTGATATAAATTTCAATGACATTCTGAATTACATTAGTTCTTCAACCTGTATTTCAAATTGTTTATCTGTCTGTATGTGCCTAAAAGAGATGGTTGAAAGATGAAAAGAAATAGTAATTTCAATAATAAAAAAATATGTACTTTAAGGAAACAACTGCACATTATCATTGTAAAGTGAGTTACTATTCCTAGAAGGTATTCTTTCTTTGGTACATGATTGCAAAGGGGTCAAGATTGTAAAGACTGGATATGTTTGAATCTCCCTGCTGAGAAAAGAGGAAGGGGAACTAATCTGGTACTAAGTATTAAACACTATCTTACATTGTACTAAGATTTTTATAGTCATTAATTACTCATACTTTAGTAACTTTCTAAAGTAGGTACTTGTATTTGTATTAGTCATTGTAGGCTAACTGCCATAACAAATAATCACAATATATTAGTGGCCCAATGCAGCAAAAATTCTTACTTATATCACAGTCCAATATGGATCAGAGAGCGTTGGGCAGTGGGGACCAGAGTGAGTTCTGTTCATTAGAAACATTCGGCTTCTTCCATCTTATTGCTCTACCACTTTCTGAGATTTCCAAGTCCTCCACAGAACAACTGAATAACAAGTGAAGAAAGTGTGAAAAAGAACGAAGAATTATACATAGGAGGTTTTAAGGACCAGGGCCAGGCTGGTAAATGGTTTATCTACCTTCCACCAGGATTTCATTGACCAATTCAATCACCTTCCTCCAAATAACTAGGAGACTGAGAAATATAGTCAGCCAGTTTTCTGAAGACAAAAATGACTCTGGTTTTAGTGAACATATTGCCTTGTCTCTGCTGCAGTGTAATTAAGCTAATTTTACATACTGAGAAAACTGAAACTTACAGAAGTTAACTTACCCAAGGTAACATAGCTAGTAAGTAATAGGACTGGTTTGTCTACCTTGACAGCCAATGTAATTTCATTATATCAGAAATTTCTTTAGAAAAATAAGAGGAAGGTACATTTTAAAACTTAGTAACTTTAATGAAACTGTATAAGGATGTCTTGACAGAAGAAGAAAAAAATCAGGACATTTTTTCCTTTAGTGGACAATCCTAGACAACTCTAATATACTGCTTAAGTCTAAATACTGAAATATGGATGATACGTATATATCTTAAATTATATATATCTTTATCTGACATTCATTATTTGCCCTAAATCATCCTATGGCTTTTTGGAGACATTATGAATTAGGTTATTAAGGTGCTCAGCCAACTTTCTCACAGTGTTTCCGTTTATGTAGCAATTGGAAGGATATATTATCACCATACATTTTTCCTAATGTCTCATGATAACTCAGGCTAGGTTCTGGGTTTTATGCTGGCATGAAATTCGGCTACTATAAATCTGAGCTACTCAGTCAGTAATCTTAATGCAGAGGCAAAGATGCTGACTGATCACTTGTGTAATGATCTACTACATTCATTCTCTATGATCCATTTGTTTCACTCCTAAAACCAAAATCTTAAAAAAAATACAGGAATCATTGTATACTAGCTGATGTAGAATTTCAGCTATGCTTTTTTTTTCTGTGACCTGAGATTATATAAAATCTTGAATGAGGTGTTATTAAAAGTAAGTCAAACATCTTAATCTGTAAAACCATTTTCCCCTTTACATCCCAACAATAATGTGAACAATGTATTTAGACTTCTACAATCTGTTTTGCTAGTTATTTTGGCAGAATAGAAAGTACTGTGCAGTTAATTTGAGAAGTTCTGAGTGTGGGTTCTGGCTCTGTAATCACTGGGTGTAGATTTTGATTGACTGATTCATTCATTCATGCAAAGCAGTGCATGTGTTAATTCATTCAGCACATGCCTACTGAGTTCCACAATGTATCAAGCGCTGCAATGTGCTGCCAGTACACAAGCAACTTAGAAACAAAAGAAAAAAGAGTGTTTTATTAAAGTAAATACAACACATTAAGATTTACCCATATATGCTAGATTAGAGTAAAACTATGTATAGATATCTTAAAGAGACAAATGAGTCCCCAAACATGAGCTTACATTGACTAACAGTAGAATGAAGTATACAAACAAGAAAGAGGTTTAATATAGTATTTTATATAATTTTTCTTATCCTTAGAATATTGAATCTCGGCTGAATGAAAGAGGTATGGGTACATCCTAAACTGTTGTACTAAAGGTGGAAGCCATAAAAGCATATGCTTAAGATGGAGGGAGTTAGAAGATGGGACAGCAACATGGACAGATCACCTATATCCACCTCTATTATCTTGAAGTCTAGGAGTACTTAGACAAGCCAAGCTATAGTATGAGAAGGCCTGAAGGGATAGTAAAGGTACATGGGAATGATACACACCAACTTTCAGAGAGTGTCTCCTGGTTATTCAGGCAAATTTGGAAGGGTAATAAGTTGAAATTTAGCTCTATATATTTGTAATCCTTTACTTAAAAAGGATACTTGAATCAAACACAGAAAACTTGTATTATCTATTTAATATCAATGGAGAGGACATACTGGCAGTTTATGCTTTTTTGGCACCTCTACGCAAATCTGATTTTGTTATAACTTTGAAAAAGTTTTAGTAAAGATTTAACATAAATGACAATAAAATATTGGCTTTCTAAAACTATCTTAGCTTACATAATGGCTCAAAAGCATACCTTTGCTCCCAGCGAGCTGAAACTTAAGCAACAGAAAAATGAGGACATAACATGAAGTGCGTGCAACATAAATGAGTGATGTATTTTGAAAAAGCATATAAAGACTGGCATTTAACTGAGATTCCTGGTATTAGATTATTCCAAGATGTCAAGTATATTTTTCATTAAGATCTTGTGCTCTTTTGTTTTGCCCTCTTTCTGTTCCTTTCTTCCTTCAACCTCTCTCTTTATCCCATAATTGTTTTCTTCCCCCTTTTCTTGCCCAATCTACCCTTACCTCTCTACTTACTTATATGATTGGTCTTGCCCTGGGATCTTCTGGCCCTCATCTTCACTCTCCAAGGTGCTGAAACTCTGTGAGCATGCTTCTTTTGATCTTGGGCCTTATTCTTCACCTAATATTCAATGATAATGACAAAATACTGAAGAATGTGCCATGAGGGCAGGAGAGGTCAAGATTTCCACCAAGAAAGATGAAAAGATTATGATACAGCTTGGTCTCTTTAACCCATGAAACATTCAGACACTTCCTGCTGTCTCATTTTTCTTAAATTCCAAATCAGAGAGAAACTCTGTTATTTTACTTCCCTACTCTCAGCCATTTTAGGAGAGTGAAATGGGGGTGGCAGAGAAATATGATCTAAATAACTAACTTTCCATGTTGGATATAGTCAGTACTAAGCTTCATTAAAACTCCAGGTGGGAAAAGAGTTTCTTAGGGAAGCTGTGTCACAAATGCATCATCACACAGTATGCGAAGATAGATTTAGTTTTTGTAATGATTTTTTTTTAATTAGAAGATTATGTTCATGATGACCTTCTAAAGAAACTTTTCAAATGCTTTCTTTAGAATTTTAAATCTTCTCTTTTTTTCCCTACCCATAACTAAATAAATGAAATAGTCACTTGATAAATAATATGTCTTTTGCAATTTTGTTCTTCTTTCCTCACCTTGGGAAGAGATAGGGAACAGAAGGAGAAGGGATGTGCAGAAAAGAAAGATTAAAGGAAATGTAAGATGACCTTTCCATTTGGAAAGCTGTTTGATATAGTGAAAGAAGTTTGGTAACTAGAGTCAGAGAACTTGGATTCAAGTCTCTTCTCCAGCTCTGTAAAGTTGCACAGGTTGCTTTTGGTTTCCTTATATTCTTACATACAGGTGTTTAATAATCCTCATCTCTTGGGATATAGTAAGAATTAAATAAGAAAACAAAACATATACAAAGTGTCTACTATAGGTATTGGCTCATTGGTTTGCCTACCATGGGTATTGGCTCATTGTAGTGTTTAAACTATGTTAGTGTTCTTCCCTTCCTCCCTTCCTTCCTTTTTAAAACTTCTTAATTTAGCCCATGGACTGTTGTTGTCAATAGAGGCTTAAAAAATCCATTTTCTAGAAATTTACTTTGAGGTTGTGTGTTGCATACAATTAGATTGTGGCATTTTGTAATAGGACCAATGGTTTTTGTGCTTATAAATTCATTTTGACCACTTATTTTAATGATGAAATACTAAGAATTTTACATGGCTATCTGATTTACAAAGCCCAAGGTAATAAAGTATACATCATGTGGTATTAGATTGGTAAAAGATCTTAGATATCATTCACTCAATCATCTCATTTTGAAAACAAAGAAGCTGAGGCCCCAAAATAACAAGACATACTCAAGATAATGCAGCTAGTTAGGACAGAGTTGGGGTATGAACTTAACTTTCTTGACCTCAATTATGCTCACTTTCCATCATACCAGCTACCTATTTGAAATAGGAGATTTAGCACCATATAATTTTGGTGCTTCTCCATAAGGGAATGAATGGATCAGTGTTGTATTACCAAAGCCCAACATGGAAAATTGACACATTTTCAACATTCGATGAATTTAGACTAAATGAATGATTTATGATTAATGATATAAGATGATTTGCTTATACATCTTGACTGGATAGAATAATCCAAGTTATGTTTACAATGCTAGTTATAAATATGGATAGAAATTCTAAAGATACTATCTCCAATTCCATCCCCAAGATCAATCTTATCTCTGACTCTCATGTCCATAAGTGATCTGGGGTTTTCCACTTTTTCTCAAGATCTAGATTACATAGTCTTAGGCCCCTCCCACCAATTCCATGGCTTAGAAATCTCCAAAGCTCTTCAATATTTCCAAAATTCAAGGGGACATTTTTCAAAGCCACCTTTGTCTTTTGGCTTATGTTTCTATTCTTGCAAACTTTATTCTTCATTCCCTCAACCATGATGCAAAATTCTATGTTTGCTTTGATATATATTCAAACCTAAACAGAGATACACAACTTTCCTCACAAAAAAACATTGACTAGTAATGAAGTCTTATTGAATATTTAACAAAGAAGAAACATTTCAATAATGAAAATAACTAAAATTTTGGCATCATTGTGTTGTTTTTAAAAGTCTTTCAGTCATCCTACACCAGGGAATTTCACTGGCCCTTCTGCTCAATCTGCTTAGCCACTTTCCATCTTGATGAGCCTGCCCATCACCTATGGACCTGTATTCTCTTTCTACTTCAATTCTAGAATCAAAAATACCAATACTCAGATTTGTCCTTTCAATTGACACCTTGGATAATTCACAACCCAAATTCTGGGAGGGTCAGATTAGTGGAGGTGGTGCATCTTACTTTCATATTAACTCTTGTGCTTCTCCTTTCTCAGGTTCATATAGGGAAGGACTTTACTGGAGTAACACCCTTAGTCTCTCTGTCACCCCTGTTCACTTTACCCATCAGAGAAAGAGTGACTTATCTGATTGATGTCTGAAAAATAAACTGAATGAGATTGGCTCATCTTTCTCCTGCATCTCTTAGACCTGTCTTTGGAGAGAGACATACATATTTAACCATAATTATGAGCATATCACACACTTTTTAATATCCTAGCCTTTCATTTAACATCACTGAGGACATTTTAAAAAGTGTTCTTTTTAACTTTGACTTTTCAAAAGCAATAAAGGATGAATTGTGAGGAATTCACACTATATCAACCATCACCTTACTTGTAGAAGCTGGTAAAAATTATCTGTTATCTTCTGTGGGATTTGACATGTTTTCTTCCCTATTATATGTTGATTACAGAGTAATATGTACATATTAATATATGCTCATTTCCTTTCTTTGAGGAAAAAATATATTTATAATATACCTACTTATATACTTTTTATTTCTAAATTTTATTCTTTTTTTTCTCTCTTTCTTCTTATTTCTGCCTTCTGTTACTATTAAGTTAGTCAGACAAAGAATGCCCAGAGAGAAACAATTGTTTTCCTTGGGTTAGGGTCAAGTTTTCAACTTTGAAATAATTGACAGACCAAGGCTCTGGAACCAAGCAATCAAGACATAGTGTCAAATAGTGTAGTATATCGTAATGTGCCAGGCTGTGCCCAAAGCCATGTTGAGGAGCTCAGCAGGGAATAAGCAGAGAGTAGGGGCAAGTGCATGGGCAAAGCCAGTCCTGTGCAAGACCATCAGGTTATAAAGCTGAGAATTCATCAGATCACAGAGCTGGCCTTAGAGGGGGTATCCAGAAGTCCAAACTACCTGTGGGAAGAAAGGGGTGAGCTCAGACTTAATTTGGATCTATCCCTTATCCAGAGGAGTCCAATATGCCAAGTCATAAAATAGGAGTCTCAAGATGGTGATAACAGTTGAAACCAGAAAGGTATTAGGGGTCCTCGTGGTCTATTCAGTTTGAAACTACTTGCTGGCCAGTAATGAGGGATATGGAATCAAAATCTAGTTTTTAAGAATTCTGGCCTGGGAGAGGCCCAGAAGGTTGTAGGGATACCTGTTGAGAGGACTAAGTTCGATTTATGCAGAGCACAAATCAGGAATTGAGATTTAGATCCAGGTGCACCTGTGAGTACCCACTTCACTCTGTGAAGTAGGGGCAAGACTAAGGCCAAGTGGCCTTGACATATACACCTAGGATCCACCCCAGGCACATAAAATTTTACAACTGGAGACACACTGTTCTTGTGCTCTGGAAATTTGGCCTCCTTTGCTTATCTCCAAACCCATTATCCTTTCTATTCCATTTCTTTATAATTTCTCCTAAAACTTATGATTGCTTCTTTTTCAGCTTATATCTTTAAAATAAAGTTAGGTGTGGTGGTGTAAATAAGTGCCTTGAATATGTTAAAGGTAAAAATTCAAACATTTACAAACAAAAATAAACCATCTTCATGTAAAGCACCCAAGGTCCAAAGAACTAGGTTGAACAGAAGTAAAATGTAATATTGTTCTGGACACATTAGTAGAAAGGGGCCTATAGAAAAGCAGCCTTTTCTGTTAATAATAAGCATAAATGTCATGTTAAAACTAATATTATTTGAAAAATACACCCATTGGGCTATCTTTTAATATTTGATGTTCATTTGAGCAAATTTCATTTATTTTTTTCCTACATCTTTCAGAAATATTCAATTTGACCATTTCAATCATCCATAGATCTTGTGGTCAATCCCACACATGCCTTGAGAATTTTAACAATTGGCTCACTGTCTCACCAATATTTTTTCTGTCATAAATTTTGAACATTTCAATACCCACAGAGAAGATGCTTCTAATAAGCTTGTCTCTGAGATTTTGGAGTGCCCTCATTCCCAAATGATTTTCTCTAGCACTCCACACTAGCTATATTTATTTCTCTAGGGATTATAAATTTCCTTATAAGGTCACAAAAAGAAGAGTTCTGCCATGGGAAACAGAAGAATTATTCGTAGCAATGCTACTAACAAGTCCTGTGATCCCGATACATTCACTCTACCACTTTGACTCAGTTTTCTCAGCCATCAAATGGGGCTTGAAATGTATTCATTATTCTCCTTTACAAAGTTTGACTCCTTGTAATAACAAGAAGAAAATATTCTGAGAAACTGAAGGAAGAAAAATATCAAGGTACAAGTTAAAATATTATACATCCACTGGAGGATCTAGGAGGAAAGCAGTTCCATTTCTCACCTCCCTTGCTCTTAGCTCTGCTTTCCTGGGGTTGCACAATTTAGCACCACAATCTGACATCCGGACAGTAAACTTACACAGTAACTATTTATCTTGCCACTCTCAAAGGCCGAGTAAAATACAATCCCACCCAGTGAATGCGGGGAAGGAAATGGGGGAAGAGTTGTGTGGGAAAATTGGAGGAGAAAGAGAACTGTTTGAAGGATATTAATATCAAAGACTTAATTTTGTCATTTTGCAGAGCTGAGTTAATGGATTAAACTTGTGGCTGTTTTATGTAGTTTTGTCAGAAAGTGATGTGTCAGAATTTTCACATCTGAGATAGTTGCTCTTTTAAGCTGACTGGAAGCATCAATCATAGGTAAAATTTTCCCGCTGATAGTTCTCTTTTCTCTCGTTATCAAAAAAGCGGAATTTATATGTGATTTTTCAATGGAAATAGGAGTAGAAAAAAGCCAGTTCATTTCAAAGACACTCTTAAAAGCCTGAATTTCTATTTAACTTTGAAAACAAACTTAAACTGATATTCCGAATTCTATTAGCAATCGTGAATGCACAAGCCCCCATTATCACTCCTTACACCTTGACTTAGGTGATCTAATATAAAACCTTTCAAAGGAGGATGCTATGGTTATTTGGGGGCTCAATTCTACAGATTCTGGGAGAGGGAAAGGAAGTTAACATTCTACAGACTGACTAAGTGCTCAGCACTATTCTAATCTGGCCCTTTGCATTCATAGTTTATCTCATATATAATCCTCACAGTAACCATTCGAGATAGGTGTTACTGTAGCTCAAAAACTTTAAGTGACTTGCCCAAGGTTATTGAGCTAATATATAGCAGATTCAGGACTCAAGCTCAAATCATTTTCTTTCAAAGCCTGAACTCTTTGGCATAATCTATTTGCAGTTAGGATTGCCTTTCTGAAAATTATGAAGTGAATCTAGCCCAAATTTAAATGTAAATTTGGGGACATTAGTTTTAAATTGAAACACACAAACAGAAGGAAAAACAGGGAAAGAAAGAAAAAGAGAGAGAGAAAAAAAAATCCTACCCAAATTAGTATGATATAATACAAAATGACTTAAAGTGAGATTCCAAAGACATTCTTTTTGGTCTCAGCTGTCTCACTAACTAGCTCTGTGACCTGGGGCACCACTTGGGAACTCAGATTTCTCATCTGTAAAATGAGGTTGTTGAACTCAATGATCTTTACATCCTTTCCAGCATAAAAATATTCTGTGTTTCTGAGTGAGAACTAGTTTAAGTGTATTTTCCTCTTTTCAAAGCCATATTGGTAAAGCAATCAAAGGAAAATAAAAACAGGAAGGGAAACACAACCACATGCCATACATTTATGCCATGTGATGTTTCGCTGTACATAATCTCACTAAATTCCTGCAACAAACAAACCTGTGTGTGTTATAAACCCCATTTTACTGAAAGGAAAAGGCTCAGAAGTGAAATAGTTCACCCAAGTTCACTAACAGGATACAGTATCTAAGGAGTGTTTGAAAAGTTTAGCTGGGGAAACAAACACTTTTATCCTTAGGTAAAACAAATAAAGTGCTTTGAAAGCCTCTATTTACTTTAAAATAGACCATCTGATTGCACAAAGTTAGGTAAATATGGGCTGTAACATATATAGAACCTCTTTATTGTACAGTTTCTATATGAATAAAGCATATTTATGCTATAATTGTGCAATGAGGAATGAACTTTTGATCCATCATGTTTTCAAATGTTTATGAACACCCAAACCTTGCTTCTCCAGGTAGTGACCCAAATTCATTATTTTGAATATTTATTCAAAATACACACCTCAATTTGTCCACAACAAGGTAACATGGAGGAGGAAACCATTGCATCTTACAATTTAAGCATACCTTCTTGTTGAAATCAGCATGGTAAGTTAAAGGGAGGGAGAATAAGCCAGATAGAGGTTGGAGAGGTAGGAAGATAGGTGGAGAAAAACCTTGCAGGGCATTACCAAGCTGAGGATTTTTATCTTTTCCTTAAGGAAAACAAGAAATCCCTAAGGGATGCATGATCGAAATTGCAAACCAAAACATTCATTTGAGCTACCGTAAGGAGGATGTATTGTTGCAGAGCCAGAGGGGGCAGATAAGCTAGTTAGGATGGTATTGCAGTAAACAAGGTATGAGAAAAAGTGACTTAAACTAGAATGGTAGTTATCGAGATGGAGTGAGCGGGATCGGATTGACAAATATATAGATGAAACTAATGGCACTTAGATATGGATGGTGAGGCAGGAGAGATGTGAGAAATAACTCCTAGCTTTCTGTCACATACAACTGATGGTAGATCTGGAAATGGCCCAGGTTGGAGGTTGACCGTAGTGGGAAATGGATATTGCAATAAGTACATAACAGAGTGTGGTACATTGCAGGTGAAATTTCCTCTAAATAATGTTTTCTGATATATCCTCCCATTAATGCCACTATCCTCCTTAGAGTACAAAATTCCCAGAAAGAGAATGAGTATAATAAACATAATGATGTTTATTTGAGAGAAAAAGTCTTTTGATACTATTCTCTATTTCAGACTAGCATTTTTACTTTCCCCTTAATAGGCTTGTCACAAAATGTGAAATCTCATTTATCGTGGATAACTAACAGCTGGTGATTTTGAGGAATGAGGGAAATACAGGTGCCTTTGACTTGATTAGAAACATTAAACATACAAGATTATCAACTAGGTTCTTTGATCAAAGTAGTTACTCAAGAAGAGAAAGTATTTGGGGGTTGTATGTATTTTCAATTGAGGGTGATTTGCTCTTTAGCTTCCAAATGGCCAAGAAGATGTGTCCTCTTCAGCAAATCTATCTTCCTTAACCAGTGATGTCTTTTAGATGGAATATTCATCTGACTTTTTTCTGCAGTGGGCGTTAGATGGTATGAGCACCTTAGTGATATCCAAAATGAGAAAAATCTGCCACATATAATCTTATTTATTATGATATTACTGGCTAAATGACATTCATTTATTTCTAGAATGGTCCTGCATTACCTTTTAACAATTTGCATTTGAAATTGAAACTTCAAGACTAACCTAAACTTCTTATTGGAAACACACCCAAACTCATTTGACATGCTGTGAGTGCATCATTAGCACAGTGACTATTTACTAAACTCTGCTAAAGGCTAGCTTTTATGCTATATGCCTTTTGAGTGTTATCCCATTTATTCCCCACAAGATGCCTGAGGCAGGTACTATTGTTTTAGCCATGAGGTACAAGAAACAAAACACCATAGATTGTAGATAACTTTGGATCATTATTTTAATACCTTGTTATAGCCAAAACATCTATGTAAGAGAGAAAGAAAAATATGGAGGAATGGAAGCAAAGAGAAAAGAAGAAAGGTAGTTTCCTCAACTATTTCAGAATATGAAAGTGCTTTCTCTTATAAATACCTGCCAAGAGTCATAGCTCTTGATATATCTGGTCATCATTATTGTTTTCATAATAACCTGTTTAAAATTTTCATTCTGCTATTCTGCAGATGTTGGAAGAGCATTCCCCATAAGTGATCAGAGGAAATCAAGAACAGAGAACCTGAGTATTCTGTCTATGCTAAAAGGTGATCCAGTTGAATGACTCTACAGACAAATCCATTTAACTAGGAAAATTTACCCCATACAATCATGAAAGTAAGTCATTCTTCTGAGGACACAAAAGTATGTTTAAAGTATCCACCAAACCCAAGTATCCACTTTTCCTATCATAGCATTCTCCCCAAAGACAAGAGAAAATTTGATCCCTTCTCAATCTCCTTTCAAAGCTTCACTCCTTCTCTGGCCTCTTATACTCAGCGTGGGTGGGCTGCCCACTTTGTTCTGAATTCTGTGCTGCAAATGAGGGACACACAAAATAAATGGCATTTTCCAGCTCAAATTAAATGCAAGCCTTAGATAATTAGACAAAGAGCAAAAAATACTAGGTAGAAAGGCGTACATAGGAGTGGTAATGGGAGGATCAGGAAGACTTTATCCAGGTCTAATTTTTCCAGCTTTAAATGTTTTAAATTACCAAAGTAAAATATTTCGTATTTCTTGTTCATTCCTTACATTTTGGGGATTAGACTTCATGTATTTCTCAAAATATCAGATATTTTAACTTGGTACATATGGGGCAGGGCCCAAACAGCTGCATTTGAAACAAAATCTCCCAACTAATCCAGATACACACTAAAGTTTGAGAACTAGATGTCTAAAGAAGTCACTTTATGTCTGCTATACATTGTCCTTGAGGAACGACAGTCAGCTACACCTAGAAAATGCAAGGAGTTTAACTTAAGTGGAAAAAAAATATGCTTGTCTGGATAAGTAGTCCTTGGTGGGGGGGAGTGTAAATTCCCAGTGATTTGTACTTGAGAGATGACCTTCTTCCCATTTTTAGTTAGGATGAAACACTTTGTGCAAAAAGAAAAAAACACTAAGCAAACAGGGCCCAGTCTTTTTGCTGTTCTAGCCATTAACAATCTGAAGCATATTCTGCCTTCTGGAAGTTAAAAATTTATAAGTAGTTCAGAAAATAGGGGTGGGGAATAAGGTGGGAAATGAAAGCACTTTGATAAGGCGGCTCAAGATTTTAAATGTTGGGAGGTTATTCATTCAGGTGCACCGTTTTATTTTTATCTCCTCCCTGGAATATTTAGATCTGACCGGTGTGCCTGATGGCTTCTCTCCCAGTGCCGCCGTGGGCTGCCTCAAAAGAAAAATGCTTATGTAAAGAAGACAAGTGTGGGAAGGCAGGCATCAGCTTAACAGACCAAGGAGCTCAGCAATTCCACCCACTGCTTCTTTCCCGGAGCAAACTCCCAAGAGATGCTCTTCTAGCGAGATGTCTATTGCTTTACAATGCTTCCCCAGCCCTTTCTGATGCGATGATTTCCTCCTGATAGCTTAATTTTATTAGATCATAGGAGCACAGTCTGTAAATGTGAAAACACTTAAAGGGAAAGAGAAACTTTCAAAGCAGCTGTTTAATGTAGGTTTTTTTTTTTTTTTTTTTTTTAAGAAAAAGAACCCATGAGGGGTGAAAAAAAGAAAACTTAATCTAAAACCTTACAAAATAAAAGCTATTTAGGCAGGCTAGCTTTCCTTTTTCCTCTATAAGTAAAATATTCATGAATTCTGCCGCTATGGTACTGTATGCTAGATGCAATCAAAAACTCTTATGCAGAGCAAAAATCATTGAAAAGTGTATTGTTACCTTACAATGCTTCACAGAAAATTCATGAAATCTGCATTGCAAGGCACTGTCTCTTATTATAGCAACATTGCTTCACAAATTTCCAGGAGAGAAAGCAATGATCTTCACTTTCTGTAATGCTATTCATAACAAGATGCCTGGAGCAGGTAGCTGGTGGCTGTAAGGGCGAAGGGTTCTACAAAGCCCTGATAGGAGGAGAAAGCATTGAAAATGGTCAATCACATTCAGGGCCTAGTCAATATCAGTGCCATATAATTCAAACCAGGGAAATATTTTGTGACCTGGAGAGAAGATATACTCTTTATGAGTCAGACAACTCCAAAAACATGCTACTTCAAAAGACAGCTCACCCTTCCATGGGTGATGGATCATACAATTTCTTTGACTACCAAGAAGGTGCCCTCTTTCATTGGTCCATCTATCTCTGCTTCCATTTATCCATCCGTTCATTCAGTGAGTATTTTAGTATGTTTACCATGTTCTGTATATCATGAACCAGAAACACAAGGATTGATAAGACTTAGTTCCTATTTCCTCACCCCCAAAAAATCCCTCACATTAAAATAGATAAAGACAGATTGACGTTTCTGGTTACAAATGGTGGATGGATCACATATTTACCTCAGGTTGACCTCTACAAAGATAAACAGAATAGAAAAGGATGGGTAGTAAGGGTAGTAACAAATTTAGAAGACCTCAGAAAGCTGACTTATAAGTTGACAGTGGGGAGTTCGGAGAAACCACCCATTTTAGAAGAAGGGCCCATGGAGGAGCTTAGGTGAAGCATAAATCATAAGTAATGTTTGGAAGTTTGGTAACGAAGTAGTCATAATATCACAATGTCCTTCTTCACACCCCCCAGTCAGACGATAGCCTCTCTCTAGACAGAATAAATAGGTTTATTCTCTGGAGGGGGTACAAGAGGATCTCTGCACTTGTAAAACACAAGAAACGGTGAATAGCAGAGTTCCTTCGCTGAAAACAGGAAGTTAGTATTAATACAAAATTATATACTGAAAGTTGAGGGCCCCTCCTCCTGTTCTTTTCCTCTGTCAGCTCTCGGAACACAAATTACTAAATGTATACCTTCTAGCTAGATCTTGGAAGAATGTTTCCTACTGCATGTAACAACCTGGAAGAATTAACATGGGATTCTCACATTTAAAAAATAAGCAAGCAAAGACTATTTCAGTCACTTCAATGTGCAATAAGACTATCGCCCACAAGCCCCACCCATAAGCATGGACTTCCATTCAGTTGTTAAATTCCACACTCTCATATGGGGTGGGGGGAGAAAACAAGGATAAGTAGATATTTGAGGGAAATCTTGAGTATGAAAAAGACAAAAAGAAAGAAATAGGAAAAAGCATCTTGGAGAAAATAGAGTCTATATGAGAGAAAAAATTTCTGAAACAAAGAAACAAAACCATTTATTAACAAAACTGAGATGTAAGAGATTTCTGCCATTGGGTAGGGGAGCTCAGGGTTTCTCAACTGGTGCTGAAAGTAGCCAGGGCTGTTATTCTAAATCTATGCTGTGCCAGTCACGTGAAGCTATTTAAATTTAAATTAATTAAAATTAGACCAAATTAGTCTAATAATAAAAATAAAATAATAAAAATTCTGCTCCTCAGTTGCAGTAGTTGCATTTCAATGGCTCAATACCCACATGTGGCTAGTGGCTACTGTATTGGGCAGTGCTGCTTGGAAGGGAAACTTCTTGAGCTGTCAACAGGACTGGGAAACATTTCTTCTTATATGTTTGATAAAGATAATAGTGAGAGCATTAACAAAATGATGGAATAATATGGACAAGGGTGTTAGTAACTTTTGCACAAGGAATTGAAGAGGTGACATTTCACCTGAGCCATGTTTTGACAAATTGGAAATGAGATAGGAGAAAGTCCTGGATTTGAGACCAAGTGGCCTTTAGATGCCATCAAGCTTGGGTCCTACCCATGCTGGCTTCTGAGATTTTAGAGTCAGAGGAGGTTACAAAAATAGAAATAAGTGGTCTAAGGAGGAGATGCAGCACGTGAAATCTGAGAACAATGGTGCACTTAATGTTAAAAAGAAATCTCTGTGCAGTTGGGTCAGTGGAAGCAGAAGTGAAATATTGTTAAATGGATATTGGGGAAGAGCATAAAGACTATAGTGAATGTGGAGTGTGACCAAATTTTGAAAGAAAGATCAAAATGTCCTTGGTTTTGTTATTCCTCACAGAACCATATTCTTCCACCTCCCTCCATTAGTATGTTTAGCATTTTATTAAAACATAAGTTTCACACCTGCACACTAGAGAACTGTTTTAAAGAGGAAAAAAAGAAGAGAATGTGTTTTCCCCTCTCATTACATTCAAAATCATCAATCAAATCTCATGTGTGTTTTTTTTGTTTTTTTTTTTTGAGCCACTGTTTTCTGGCCATGATCCACAGAAAAAGAATATAGGAAGGACCAGGAAGCAGTTGTCAGACGGAATTGAAATAATTATGAGAAGATGAGGGACACATGATCAGCATTAAGTTTCAAAAATAAAATGGGAGTTGAGGTCTTTCTGAACTCTTACCCCAACTAGGTGTCATTTCTTACTCATAACTATGGTAGATAAGAGCGTGAAGAAGTGAAAGCATAAAAGCATTCACAGTCTATTTCTAACACAACAGAAATGTTACTGATAATAGGAATGGCTTAAAGACTGGTTATTTATGATATTAATAAATTTAGTACATTTGCAATTCATATTAGCATCATTCAGAATATAGGCTTTGTTATGTCTTAACTGTAAAATGTGTCTTCGGTCCAATTAGAGAATGTCTATTGCAGGATTCATTATTTAATTTACTAAGCACACATTTTTTGAGCACTTATCAAGAGCTACGTTTTTAGATCATAAAGACAAAGATGCCTAAGACAAGGTATTTTTCATCATTGAAGATAAACAGTGAAGTATTTTTACCATTAAGAAAGTGTGTGTGGAGGGAAGGGGAAGTGTTCAACTGTGCCTAGTAGTAAAGATAAAATTTACTAAATGACTTTTCAGTTGTAGGCATTATACTATGTTATTTAATCATCCTAACTACCTTGAGAAGGAACTATGACTTCTCCTTTGAGTGTCAGATGAAGTTGAAGCTCTGTTTATTCAGTGTGTGGGGGGGGTATTCTACAAAGCAAAATGTAAATGTTTTGAAAATATGTTTCAAACTATTTATTTAATTTAATTATCTAAAAATAATACATTATTCAACAAATATTCATGAGCATTTACCAAGTGCCCACATTCCTTCTAGAAACTACAAAGCAAAACAAACTAAATAGCTATTCTTATATTCTAATTGGAGAAATAAGATAATAAGCAAAATAAATGGATATTACCTCAGGTAGAGGTAAGTATTCTGATGAAAAATAAAGAAGGCCAAGGGAGTTTCTAAGGGACTTAAAGAGGAAAAGCAGAGTGAGCCTCCATCCACATTTTTTGCTTTTCCAACCTGATTGGAGTATCCATTCAGAAAGTATTAGGCTTTCCTTTAACATTTTTGTGCTACTGGACAACACAATTACTCTCAGCCCGCCTCTCGAGGGCAGTTCACAGCAGTGTGGCAGGCAGGTTCTTCTCTCTCTCTCTTTCTCTCTTTTTATTCTACACTATTAAGGCAGTACAAATGTTTTTGTTACATGGATAGCTTTTATAATACTTAAGTCAGGGCAATCAGTATGCCCATAACCTGAATAGTGTTCATTGTATCTGTTAGGTAGTTTTTTATCCCCCTCCCCTCTTCTTGATTTCCAATGACTTTTACTTCTTTCTATGCCTACTGGTTAGTTCCAAATTATTAGAGAGCACGTGTGGTGGTTGTTTTTCCATTCGTGGGATAATTCACTTAGGATAATGGTCTCCAGTTCCATCCAAATTGCTGCAAAAGACATTATTTCATTCCCTTTTGTGCCCGAGTAGTTTTCCCTGGTTTATATATATATATATGTATCTGTGTGTGTACATGTGTGTACACACACACACAAACACACACTACATTTTGTTAATCCACTCATGAATTGATGGGCACTTGGGTTGCAATCTTTGCAATTGTGAATTGTGCTGCAATAAACATTCGAGTGCAGGTGTCTTTTTGATAAAATGACTTCTTTTCCTTTGGGTAGACATCCAGGAGTGAGATTGCTGAATCAAATGATAGGTCTACTTTTGTTTTTTTGAGGAACTTCCATACTGTTTTCAATAGAGGTTGTACTAATTTGCAGTTCCACCAACAGTGTATAAGGGTCCCTTTCTCTCTGCATCCTTACAGGCAACTATTGTTTTTTGACTTTTTCATAATAGCCATTCTAACAAGGGTAAGGTGATATCTCATTGTGGTTTTAATTTGCATTTCCCTGATGATTAGTAATGTTGAGCATTTTTTTCATATACTTCTTAGCCATTTGTCTATCTTCTTTTGGAAAACTTCTATTCATGTCTAAAATATTTCAGAGTATACTTAACCAAGGAGGTGAAAAATCTCTACAAGGATAACTACAAACACCGATGAAAAATTTCTTTCTTAATATGAGTCTTTTGGGTAGTCTTCTTATGTCTTCCAGAGCTGCATTAACTGGGTAATAGCTGACAGCATCACACATCTGGTTGTTTCTTCAGTTGTCTTCTGCCATGCCCTATGTAGGGGCTACTACTAAAGCTATGTGACCCTGATTCATCACAGCAAAGCCTGCTGCCTGCCCCACCCCTTAGGACTTCCCTGGATAATTGATTCCATCAGTCCCTGGAACTTCATGTTTCCCCATAGATGCAGAGACATCTGTATCCATTAAGCAAAGAAATTCGTCTAGGTAGCTTACATTTTCCCACAGTAAAAATGTGAATTTATGTTTCTGATGTATTCGTTACTTTCATGTGGGTTTTATTACCTTCAAAAGTGTCCCTCATGGGGTGGGACAGTGTTTTCTACTTACTTTTTAAAAAAGTTACCTCCATTCCCTCTTCTGCCTAGCTTGTGCTTTGTGCAGTAGGTTCTCAAATCACATTGCCAACTTGTTTTCACTCAAAGAGGTCTACTTGTCCATTCAACAAAACATTACTGAGTATATACTGCAATACCCCCACCATGGTTCAGTGGCTTTAGAGATACCAAGAAGTGGAAAAAATGGTTATTGCCCTTAAAATGCTTATAATCTATTTGTTGAGATAAATGCAATAGATGTATAGATAGCTATAGGACATCTAAAGACAGTAAATGGAGAGGATAATAACTGTGGAAGAGTTTAAAATCAATAGGAGCCCAGGCTCAGGGAAATTAGGGCAGAAATTAATTTGTGAATCTTGAACTAAGACAATGAAAAAAAAAAAGAATTTGAATTAAGGAGGCTGTTCCCAGTGTGGGGAGAGCCATAAAAAAGATATAACTTCTGAAAAGAGCCAAACATATAAATATGTAGAACATAGAATGTATATCAGCCTGGCTAAGTCAGAGGGTTCAATGAGTGGGGGAGAGACGAGCTCACAACTGCTAATTGGGACTAGTTAATAGTAAACTTGGAACTCAAGAAGAAGGATACAGTTTTATTCTAATAAGTAATAGAAGCTGCAATCCATTTTTAAACTGGAGACTCATTCAGGAGAATGAGAACATGAAAACATTTTAGAAAGCATTCACAATGATTGGTTTCTCATTTATTTGTCATTCTACAAAAAATAGTAATATGCTTTTTTGCACAAGTCACCAAGATGCTGCTGTGGCCAACATGGCAACTTATGCCCTCATGAGGTTGGTGCAATTGCCTATTCCACACTTGGAATAAGCCAGTCTAACACTCCTCCACACACACACACACACACACACACACACACACACAGATTTCTGCTAAACAACACCTTCTTTATGTGAAACAGATCTTTTTCAGATTTGGGAAGATGCAGAGCTTTAGGTCACAGGCATACAAACCACTTAACATTGAATGTCAGCCATCTTTGCCATGAGACTTTTTGTTTCGGGATCCCCTTTTCCTCCCTCTTCTCCTGCTACGCTTTCTGCTCTCTCTCAGAAACAAAAATTGACTAAAAATTAAAAATAAGTATTATCACCACCCTCTCATTAACAGAGACATTCAACTTTTTCTAGCCTATTTTCTGGCACCTTTTACAATTTCAGGTCACTCAGAATTTTGGGTGGCACCACTTTGTCGGGAGAGAGGGGAAGTAGATTGGTAGGTGGGTGCATTGTGCTCTCCCTGGCCGTGCAGGCTCTCCAGGTCTTCCTACCAAGTTTGCAATATCTGGTAAATGCAAGGAAGGGAGGGCATGTCTGTCCCACGAGTCATTACCAGGAAAGATCTGCCAGAAGCCAGATTTGTAGCAATTAAGAGCATGTCATACATTCAGCTTCAGAGGCCACCAGGTAAAAGCAGATTCTATATTTTATTCCTATTGTTGCAAAACCATCTCTTTATCTATTTCCCCCATACGAAGTTTCATTAATTTATAAGGGCAGCACTTGCCCATGTTTTTATTTTGAATGTCACATTAATAAATTGAAAACCCTTTTGGTATCTTAATGAAGTGGATGATTCAAACAAATTATCTCTATTTCAGAATCCCAAATTCTGCCCCATTATTCAGGAAATTTCTAAGCTATTATCTCTGGACAGTCTATAGTGCTTAATTTCAATAACAGAGTATCTTTGTAGAAGGGCTTTTGTGTGCTTTCCGAGCAATTTCTGTTGGCTCTTCGATTTCAGTTACACAATTTGTGTGCTGATTTTCTCCCTCTGATTTGTAGAACTCAGCATTCTAAAAAAGACAGATGTTGGCAGAGGGTTTGAGGATAGTCTATAATATCTGGACTGTGGTTGAGCTGGCTCCCTGTGTAAGGAGGGGAAGGGAAGAGGGTAGAATCCTTTTCTCCCTCCTACTGAGGGGTGGATTCTAATGTTCATTGCTGCTGATGCAGAACTCAGCTTAAATGATATAGGACGTGAGGGGGCGGCAGCAAGTACAAAACAGTGAAATAAATTACCATATATATCATGTTCTGGTGGGTAAGATAGAAGCAATGTGTGTAATGAATCAAAGCTGGAAGTAGTTCTGGTGTGTGGTGATAGTGAGGGAGACAGAGTTCTCTGCAGCTCAGCCTCAGCTTCAGAGGGCTCTGCGTGAGGAATACGTGAGTAAGCAGAAACCACTCACTGTAATGTGACAAGGGAGGACGTTTGTGAGGGCACAGGAGACCTTTGGTTATTGTAGTGGGGATCAGTTATTTTGCCAGCCCAGCACTCTGGTTTTTCTGTGGGGAACTCTCCTCCCCTGCTGCAAGCAGCCTTGCATGCACTCAATTAAGGAGCCTTCCCCTCCCTGCAGAGGTATGAACATGTGACCCAGGCTGGACCAGTCTGTCTTTCTTCCTGAATCTGGATCTCGGGTAGAGTGATACAGCCATGGAAATAGTTTGCAGCTGATTCCTCTTGACAGTAGAGCCCTGAAGAGATGGCCCATTTGTTTCTGCTCCCCAGAGTTGACCTGGTTGCTCTCTTTCTTTCAGCTATGGCTGTTCTGGTTCTTCTTGATTATGTAAGCTACCACATATGCCTTAAAAAACCTTTGTTTTCTGTTCACATTTAGCAAGAGTCGGTTTCTTTTGCTTGCAATAAAATATTCCAGGTGTTGAAATTTTTAGAATATTTAGTCACTAAGCATCTTAGTGGAGTGCCATGCCAGTATGCAGGCTGTTTGCTTAATGGCTATCTGCATGAATCTCATGTAGTCAGACTGGAAAGAGGCATGGTGAAGCAGAAGGAGTAAAGTTAGGGCTAGGGTTATGGTATTGTCTTGAGGGCTTTCATAAACAAAAGGAAGAAAACATGGCCTCCTGTGGATGATGTCACATGGCCTTTCTGAGGTTAGCTACAGAAATAGTTTGTAAACTCCACTGAACCCCACTTTCTCATCTGTTGCAGTGCGATAATCCTTTCATCCCAGTAGAAGTGAGAGTTAAGTCTGATGACATTGGTGGATACCTGGCACAAGGCTTGGTACGTTGAAGGTGCCTAATTAACTGTTGGTGCTCTTATTCCCTCTTTTTGAGCTCTCTTTCAATCTTCCTTTCAAGATACTAATGAGGTTGGCGGATTAAACAATGCGTTGAAACGAGAAACATTTATTTTTCCAGGCTTCTTCAATAGGGTTGCTTTCCACAGGCATGATGATGATGTGGAACATCTAGATGCAGGTTTGTCTTCTTTTGGAAACTTTTCACTAGCATGAAATATTTTGTTGGCAGCAGGTCAACAAAAAAAAAAAGTATTAAGAAAACAAGAAAAGTATTAAGAAACTCAATCATTTAAAGATGATAAAAGCATAATGTGTTATATAAATTTCATGGCCACCCAGGCCTGACGGGCTAGTGGGTGCCAATTATATTCCATTAACACCTCTTCATTTCATTAACTAAATGAACAATTACTCCCCTACTCGTGTCTCTTCTGGGGCCCAGTGAGGGATCTGCCTGAGGCTGGATGCTCTGTTTCATCACGTGAGCGCTGCTACTGTTGTGCTGATGCTTCATTGTCACCATCGATTCTGCTGCCACTTATTCTTGACATGAGGAGGGTATATGCCTGCCCCCTTCTGCCCAATGCTCATCCCATGCCAAACTCGTGTTTACTTGATCCTTGTGCTCCAAGGCAATCCCAATTATCATCAAAGTCATCTTCCTCTTCATTTTTGGATTCTTCCTTCTCTTTGAGGCTCAAGACTCATCCATCAGTCTGACCTGAGGATCAGAGTATGGAGAGACAGAGGCCATACCATTGTTTGAATATTGTTTTCACATTCCTATATCTGTGCATCTTTTGCATAACTTCTTTATTCTTTTCTTTAAAAAGTTTATTTATTATTTTAGATATTTATTTATATATGTTATATAAATTATATGTGATAGATTTATATATGTCCTAAGCAAATACTTAGGACCATGGTGTCACCCAACTCTGTACTCCACATTTCAGATATATCCAATATCAAACCTGAACTACCATGCTATATCTCTTAGGGAAAGCTGAATCAGGAGATATTGTCTCAATGACTGAATGATTTTGCTCTCAACCATGCTTTGATTGAAATTCTATACCATAATTGAAAAAGATTATCTTGATTACAATCCTTTAAAGAGTAAAATAAGTATTGTTAGCACATTTTCTATCTTTTACAAAGAGGTTGTGAAAATATTAACATATTATATTCTTTGGGTACTGAGAAGAGAACTTGAAAGCAGGACTGTGAAGAAGTGACATTCTTTAGAATAGAGAAAGATAAAGAAACTAGTTGCTAGGACTAACTTCTGTCCAACAACATTTATATAAGTTGATACTTAGACAAAAAATTTTTTAAAAAGTAAACACCAATTTTTTTGCTACTATATGGAGATGAATTGTTAATTATAAATTTTAGCATTTCTCTTTTTTCTTTGGTTAATTTAAGGCAAACATCTGATCATTGCTAAATGTCAGGAAAACAAACTGAAATATTCTATGAAAATATTGTGAATTCATTAAGATTTTTTCAGTGAAGCAAATTATCCTGGCTGGGAGAATGTTTATTTTTTTCTAAGATTAAAAAAGGCAGTTTTGGCAAATAAAGCTGGTCATTTTGCATTTTAGTATGCCTTCATCTTGCTTCCTTTCTCTATTCATTTAGTCTAAGTTCTGAAAATTCTCTGTGAATTCTTTTTAAAATCTGCTGCCATCTACTCATTTGGTTACAAGTGCTTGCATTTGCTACAGTGCCCTCCTTTTTTTCTAGGAATTATGAAATCACAATTAATATGACACCAATACATTTCAAAGCGAGGAGCAGAAAATAGCCTATAGTTATCGTCTATACAAGGCGTGCTACTTTAATGACGAGGACAGGGATTTTGAAATCTGACAGTGATGAGTTCAAATCTGGGGTCTGTCACTTGCTTGTTGTACAATTCCCTATAGCACTTCAGTTTCTTTAGCTATAAAGTGGCAAAAAGGCTACCCACCTCAAAAGGCTATTGGAAAAATTAAAATGAAGTCTTGACACATCCTTCCCTGTAATGTACGAAAATAAAATCTTTTTCTTTGTTTTGATCTGGAAGGCATACTCACTTTTCTAAGACCCCGTTTGGAAAATGAGTTCTTCCCATTACCAGAAGAGCTATTGGACATTCAAATCCGGAGTGCTCTGTCCTTTCATAGAAGAGCAGCTCTCATAGTCAGGAGATGAGGCACAAATGCTTCATATTTCTATAAACTGAACAGTTGGCCAGTTTATGGATGCTCCTACGGACTTCAATTCTGAAATCAATATTTGATGATTAGAATCTGAGCATTGCCTTTTCTGAGCATGTGATCTATTGTTGAATGCATGCAGCTCGTTATTGGATATATTTGTTACATGCATTTAAATTATTGGAGGTACATTAACTATATGTGTTTGTGTCTCTAATGCATGCATGTATATATTTTAGCAAGCAATAATTGATATTTTTCTCTTTGTTGCAAAGAAAACACTGTCGTATTTCATGTGGTAAAAGTGCTTAGAAGCCTTATTTATAAAAATGTACATTGAAAAATTATTTAAAATAGGATGGTTTTTAAAAATTAATGTTCGATAATGGGGGATAGTTAGGTAAATTTTCTACATTTTTATGACAGAATATAAGATTTTTAAAATTACGTATATATTGTAAGAACAGATACAAATTAAAAACGAGGTTTAATTCTCCCTGTTGAAAATAAGTCATTTCTCTCTACTTCATTTTTTAGAGCATTTACTTTAGAAAACACATAATTGCAAGTACTTTCTCCTTTCTTTGAAATGTATATAAATCCTTCCCAAACTAGATAGGACTTTTGTCAGCTTTGTGACCTAGGAATATGTTTTCAAGGACCTAGGAGCCATGTTTTTGAAATGTAAACACGAAAGGATATAGCACATGCCTACCTGCTAGTTTCTGGGTAACAGTAGGAGTCTAATTTTGGTGGGCCCCTTGCTCCAAGTTTCAGGTGAATCTAGGATGAACTATGTGTGACAAATGGTAATGTCAAGTGCTCTTACTCGAAGACTAGTTATTGTTTATCTTGAAAACATGTATATCACAGATTGTATCTGCTTGGCTATATAAAAGGGTGAGATTTCTTCCTGTCTTTGTGATCCCTTTGAAGTACAACACATTCCAGCATAAGGCTTATTCAAAGATAAAATTGTTTTCTTTCTATTCTACCTTTGTGAGGAGGTTTTTCTAGGTTGGAAGATATTGTTTTTAATTGTGTTTCCCTAACAATGTTAAAGTCTTGGTAATGTGCAAAATATGCATGCAATAGCAAGTAAACAATTAATATAAAATTATATATACATATTTTTCAATATAACATACACCCACACCCACATATATATACTAGAAAGACAGCCATACAAATAAGTTAGTGGTATTATGGGTGATTTTTATTATTATCCCTTTTAATTGTTTTTAATATATTTTCTATAATTGCATGTAGTACTTCTAAGGCTAGGAAATAAATGATTTTAAAAGAAAATAATTTGAGCTCTTTTAATGATATTCTGGAACTTGAATGCAATCATTAAATTAGTGAGAATAAATTACAACTCTATTTTTTCCTTCCAAACATCATGCATGTTTCATAAAGTTATTATTCATGAGTTGTGGAGGAGGACTTGTCATTAGAACTGAGGAAAAGCAGTCGTGGGTGGGTGGGAGGCATCAGTAAGCCACGGAGTTACTGGTCTCATCTCTTGGTCTGGTGTATAGAGAAGACATCTTCCAGACACTTTGGTAAAAGAGAGCAGAAGACAAAAGGCCTGAAAAAGTAGTTGGGAAATGTCTTTTGGCTAGTAGGTGTCATGTTTCCTTAACCTGTTTAGCTTCTCTCTGGTAGTGACCATAATCTAAATTTAAAATGGTGACAGGTAAGAATAGAAGCTAACATGACTGTGGCAATGACGGCAATGAGTTAAAAGCAGAAAAAAGAACATGGATTCTGGCACAAGAGAAAATCCAGTAGCAATTCTCCACAGGCAGCAAATAATTTGTTTGAGTGCATAATTAATAGATTTGTCAGAAAGTACTTAGATTGTGAAATATTGTGCGTAGCCTTCTTTCCAGATGGATTAAGATGAATGGGTCCTCCAGCAGCATATGAAACCTCATTGCTCAGCGGCTAGAGAATTGCTGCATCTAGAGTTGTTTGAGTCTCTGCCTCTTTGCGTTCTCCTTTCCCTTTCCCTGGCTGCAGGGGGAAAAATGAATAGAATGCTTCTAATTCTGATATTGAATGGTGTCCTTTACCTAAAGGGCATCCAAGCAGACAAAATTAAATCAGATGCTCAATGGGGAAACTTTCCACTAAGCAGGAATTTAAAACAGGGAAATGTATTAACGTGTTGAAAAATGGTTAAATTAAGCCGATCTATGGATCAGAGGTGTGACTTTTCAGCAACAAGCCACAGATGTATTTCATGTGCAATTGCCTGCACATTGAGAGGTGACACGTACCTTCTTTACCCTTGGAAATATCCACGTAATACATACCTGGGGGACTCTGATATAAATTGGCTGGTTTAAAACAGTGTGATGAGAATCGAGATTCTGTTTCTTTTTAGAATACAACTGACTTGAAAAATTACCAATTGATGATTTCCACCTGAAAATTCTTGCTAACGATAAGGATTATGGGCCTTAATGAGTGGGGAAAGAGGACTGTGAGCCCCGGGCAGTACCCTCCATTATTTTGGGTGCCCAGAATAGTTAAAATACAAGCAAATAATAGTATTTCATTTCCTAAATTTTCATTTATGGTAAAAATTATGCTGTGTTTTGGGAAAATGGGTGATGTTTTTAATTTTTTTTTTATTTTGTTTCATTTTTGTTTTTCACTAATGGAGAGAAGAACTGGGGATATGGCTTAGTATCTCATCAGGGACCTAATGTGATGTGCTTGTATTACTATTTAGTCCTTTCTCCTGAGCAGATATTTAGCACCTCCATGGAGGTGAAAGCTATTTCTTGTTTCAAGGGGAGGGGATTATAAAACACATAATCATTGGTGGCTTGTACAAATTATTTTCCAGGGCAAACAATTGTGAATGACACTAGTAAGCACTTAATAAGTTATTTTATCTTCCAATTGGCCTGTACACAATGAAGGTGAAGCAGTGGAGTCTAACCAGGGCTGGCATTCGTCAAGTTTTATTCATTTACTCATTTGTTGAGGATCCATTTCATTGTTTTTCAAAATGTGATTTTAAGACTCCCTGAATCCAAATCACTTGAGATACTGACTAAAAATCACTGAATCAGAAATGCTGGGTTGTGGGCCTGGGGATCAGCATTTACTAAATTTGGGAACACTTTCACATACTAAAAGCTTAGACTCTTTGGTCATAGCCTAGGTGAAATGTTTTTTGCATTAGGCCTTACTGTGTCACTGCATTAGAACTTGAACTGGAAATCCCTGATAAAAGGAAAGGAGGGCTATTATGGGGGTGGTTTTAGAATTTAGAGAGATCTTTTAAATCACTTGTATTAATAACTTACTGCTTTAATTTTCATTTGTTCATTTACTCACTTATTCATTCTTTTTTATTTTAACAAATATTTTTTGAGACTCTGTTCTCTATCAGGTACATGCTAAGTTCTAGGGATGTGAAGGAAATGTAGCACAGTGTTTCTTCTACCTTTTGCTTTGGAATCCAGCCAGTTGCAAATCCTGTGAGGCTCATAAAGCATCCTTGGCTCTTAAATGTGACCAGATTCCTGTCTCACGACTCCTGTTTCTTGTCCTATTTATTTTAGAAATTTCTCTAGACTCTCCTGGAGTTTTTGAACCTCAGCCTTCCTGCAGGTTTTTATTTCTATTTTGGTTTCTTCTATTTATTTAATATATTTTTTTAAGCCCAGAGGATGAGAGGTTGGGGAATAGGGAGTTGACAGGGAGGCAGAGAAGAAATTATGTTATCAGAGAACTCAATAAATGAAACTAAAGCTTCATGTAAGAAAATTTGTTTTAGATCAAAGATGCCTCAATAACTTAGAATAAGCTTTGAGAATAGGTTAATATTAAAATTACAGATGAAAATGGATGATATTTTGTTGTCTGTTCAGTGTAAGGAAAAATACAGAAACTTTATGATAAATTAGAGTCATTCAATATTACCATTTCTGTTTCTGTTACTATGTTGGTTAGCATCCAATGGATCTCTGGATTTATGCAAATAAATATAACCATGATGCTGAAATTATTGGAGTCTAGTCAAATAAATTACCTTCACACAAAGATTTCTGATAGATGAAATGAAAATATTCTAGAAGTAGAAGAAGTGTGGGCATTAGATGACCTTTTTAAGTCACTTTGGGAGAAAAATTAAATGGCAAATGAATTCTAATTCTTATCTCTCTCAATATATCACAGCAAACTATATGGAAATATATTCCCATGGTAAGCTAGAAGGAATGGCTTAATGATTTAAAACATCAGGTTTGCAATGATTAGAAACCATGGAACAGTCGGTTTGAATCTCAAAACACTTAGCTTAATCTTCCCTCCTTCCAAAACATGTCAATAGAATATCTAATTCAGACTCTGTGTGGTGTGTGTTTGTGTGTGTGCTTTATAAAGGAAGCAATATCTTGAAAGAACAAAACCAAAGGATTTTTACAAAAGTAAAAGTCTCCTAACATTATTTTCTTCTAGAAACAATTAGTCTCACAGTCTTCTTTCTAAGATCTCTGTAAAGCACCTAACAAAACAGAGGAAATTCATTGTTTATTTCTTCTCCACTGCAGGAAAGCAAGCTTAGAATTCTCTGCATAATGTTGCACTGCCCATTTTTAATTAACCCCAAGGAATCTTGAGAATATGCAATCAATCTAAAGGGTTTACTTGCTGCCTAAGCCCATTGCACATGATAAAATCGTATTTTCTCAGTCTTGGTATGAGATGCTGAGGGTGACAATTCCTCTTAAAAGCATCAAAAAGACCTTGGAAAAAAATCAATAACCGTCCAGTGGTATATTCAATGCCTATGGAGCAAATGTAATTTTTTGATATAAGTATTGCAAAAAAATTTCTAAAATATAATAATTTAGGTGTAAATTATGTCAAGCATGACTGCGTGCTAGAGAAGATACGAATGCACAGCTATGCTTTCTGCCAATCAGAAATCCATTTTCTCCATTTTCTCTTTTGACATGTTCAGTTTGGTGTTTTACTCAGTATAAAAGTTTTACCATTAAAATAAAATAAGAATCTATCAATATAAGAGCCCAGTATCATGAGGAACACTTATAAAAGTCCTCCCTGTAATTCCAGGCAAACAAGTATCAGTCAAAACCAGGCAAAAGACATTGATCTGATTTTAGCAAACCAAACTGCCTAAATTTCATATTCTAAGTAATGTTTAGAAATGAAAAGGAAAAAAGTGTACTGAATTTGAACATTTGTATTATTTGGAGAAGACTTATTCCTCGGGGACCTAGATTTCAGTACCAAGAACTTATTCCACTCCACTGATTCTGATGCTAATCAGTCTTAGCATCCATGTCAGCAGTTAGCACAGTAAAGGCAGTTCTCACAATGGGATTGAAAGGAATCCAAAATATACTTCTGTTAACTTTTCAAAGAAATAATACCCACTCAAGCCATATCACCGTCAAGTGTGATGGCAGCTTAGTTTCAGAAGAAATCTTCAGAGAAGAGCCCTAGAGATGTTTTCTTTTTAAATAAAGTGAATTTTGTTCCAATAATAAAAGCAAAACATTCTAAGAAAAATTAGAAAAATTTAAATCTAGAAAGAAGTATAAACCGTATAGCTGTAATTCCTTTCCCTAGAAACAACCAGTAATAACATTTTGGTGTACTTCCTTTCACCAAAGGAAATCTTTCCTTTATTTTTAATATAATTTTTGCTTTCCTTTATTTAAAATTTTTTTTTTAGAATTCTGGATTGTTTCTAATGAACAAAAAATTGTACATAAGAGCACAACAAAACTCTATGAATTCATAACTCAAATTTACCAAAGGTGAACATTTTACTGTATTGGCTTCAGATGCTTTTTAAATAAATTTCAAAACTTCAAATATAATTGAAACCCCCTCTGCTCACAATACAATTGCCTACTACGAAACAAGCCATTACCTTGAGATTTGTGCATATAATTTTGCTACAGATCTGTGTATCCATGAGCAAACAATATAGAATTCTGATTGGTGTATTTATCCTTTATGTAAATGATATGTTGCACATATCTTTCTGCATCTTCTTTTTTCACCCAACATTGTATTCTATATTCATCTGTTTAATCAGAGTAATGCAATTCATTCATTTTAACTGATCTAAAGTATTCTACTGTATAAATATTCTGCAATTATCCATTACCCTGCTCTCTGATCTCCAAAGCTTCTGATAAGAAATCTACTGATAACCTTATTTTATTGAGGGTCCCTTGTATGTAATGAGTCGCTTCTCTCTTGCTGCCTTCAAAATTCCCTCAGAGATTTTGGCTTTCCACAGTTTGATTATAGTATGTCTTGGTGTGGATCTCTTTGAGTTCCTCCTATTTAGAATTCTTGAGCTTCTTGAATGTTTATATCATGTATTTCATAAAATTTGGACAGTGTTCAGCCATTATTTTTCAAATATTGTCTCTACCCTTCTTCTCTCTCTTCTGGGACTCCCACAATACGCATATTGGTCTGTTTGATAGTCCCTTAGGCTTTGTTCTCTTAGGTCTCTTAGGCTCCCTTAGCTACTTTTCAAAAATCTTTTTAAATTTTCTATTCTTTAGACTCTCTAATTTCCATTGCTTTATATTCATAGTTTGCTGATTCTTTCTTCTGTCTGCTCAAATCTCTCTTTGAATTCCTCTAGTAAATTTTTCTTTTGTGTCAATGTACTTTTCGCTCTAAAATTTCTTTTTGGTTTCTTTTAGTTTTTCTTTTTCTTTATTGGTATTTCTGTTTTGTTTATACATTGTTTTCTTGATTTTCACCACTTTTTTCTTTAGTTATTTGAGCATATTTAAAGCTGTTTCTTTAAAATATTTGTCTAGTTGATCTTCCATCAGGTTTTTTTCATGGACAGTGTCTCTTGGTTTATGTTTTTCTTTTGAATAGGCCATACTTTCCTATTTCTCTGAATGCCTTATGATGTTTTTGTTGTTATTGGTAACTAGAAAATTTGAATTTAATAATGTGGTAACTCTGGAAATCAGATTCCCTCCCTTGTGTAAGAGTCATTGTTTTTTGTTGTTTCTGTTTGTTTTTTTATTGTTTTAGGCTAGTTTTGTGCTTAGGATCAGCATGAAGCATAAATTTAAAGTCTCCCAGATTTTTTTATGAGCTTGAGCCTTCCTGTGGACATGCACAGAAACTTTCCAATTTACTCTGTGTATTCAATTGCTTTTGAATGTCATAGTCTTTGATGTCTGGCTTCCAAAAGGGGAAAAAGAGAAAAATAAAGGCAGGAGTAAGGAAGTAGGGGAAGTTCCTGGCCATTTCAATCCCCTGGAATCACTTCAGCCATAAGGTAGTGGCCAGCAACAATGGAGGGAGGCACAATGGTTACTACCTGTTTGTCTATACCTCTGTGAGCAGAAGCAGCAAACATCAGAGAAAAGACCTCTGGTACTTGGAGGACAGCTTCTTTGTGCCTGCCTTGCTCCCTGCAAGCTTTGTACAGGCTATTCCAGGAATTCACTTATAGATTCTTGCCATGGGGCTGAGGGGTGGGGCATAAATAGCTGCTAATGTGGTAAAAACTGACTTAACTGAAATTAATGGCAATTTATCATTTAAGCCTTCCCCTGGAAATTGCAAGCCTTCAATAGACTCCAGAATTTCAAAATAGTTACATCAGACATTCTACCAGTACAGCCGTTGTCCATGTAGGTAGATAGATTTTTGGTGCTTCCTACTGCATCATCTTCCCAGAATGCTCTCTGTCTTGTTGAGTTTTAATTCACATTTAATGCCATGTTTATGTGTCCATCAGGATTATGACATCTTCCTGATGAATTGTTGCTTTAATCATTATGAAACATTGATCTTTTCCCTTTGTAATGTCTTTTGCCTTAACTACTTTTTCAGTATTCTCCATTTACTTACTTTCATTCTTTGCTTGGCATTATGTCTAGGGTGAGTATTAATGTTTATAGTCTGGGAAAATTTAGTTTTATCCACAGGTTTATCAGTTTCTGTGCATACGTTACTTTCTCAATACTTTGCCATCTTTATGGGTTTAATTTTCTCTTTCCATAGTATAATTTATAGTTACTGTCAATGATTTATAAATTTTAGAAGTCATTATTTTTTTCTGAAAAAGTTTTTATTTTGATCTCATTCTTGCATAGTAATTTAGCTGTGCATACACTTTTAGGTTTGTGTTTCTTCCCTTTTAATTCTTTGAAGATATAAGTCCACTGTCTTGTTGCTTCTTAGTTTAATTTGAAACATCTCTTGTCTCTAATTGTCCTCCCACTGTAAACAATTTGTGTTTTCTTTCTGATTGTATTTAAGATGTTTTTCTTTGCCTTCTGTGGTATTTTGTGTGCAAAATATGATATATATGTCCAGGAATAAATTTGTTTCTGTTAATTATTCTTGCAAATTCAATCCAAAGTTTCAGATTTTATGAATTTTGACAGAATTTCAAGTATTCTCTTTCATTGTTTCTCAGTATATTTGCTAATCCCAATGTTCTTGTTCTCTCTTTTCTTGGCTATCATTTAGATCTTAAACCTTCTCATTTAAAACTCCATGTCCATTAACCTTCTTTATATATTCTCTATCTTATCTTCCTAAGCTGCATTCTGGATGATTTCCTCTTATTAGCCCAAAACACACAAAAATTTTAATATTTTATTTAACTCCTCTATTTTATATATCTTTATAGAATTTCTATTTGTACCTTTCCAAATCTGTCCATTATTTTTAATGGGCATAATTTCATTTCATTATGGATTTTAGATATATTTTAATCATTTTAATAACTTCAAACATACCATTTTTATTATCTCATAGTGTTGACATTTCTTGTACTTGGAGTGCCACTTCCGTTTCTTATATTTGCCAATTTTATGGGTTTGTTTGTTTGTTTGTTTTTTATTTGTAAATTTTCACTGTGGACTCCAGCTAGAGTTATGTTCTTTCTACAAGTCTTATATAAGTAAAAATGAATATCTATGTGGTTTCATGGTTATTCCCTTCTGCTGATGTCTCAGGAATATCTTTGGTCGTAGTTCAGAATTTCTACATTTTCCAGGTAATACGCATTTAGATTCCTCTGATAAACATGGCAAAGGTCTGACAAAAATATCCTTCACCTACCTCTACTCACCCTGAGCCCACAGCAGTTAGCAAGTTTTTTTTTGTTTTGTTTTATGGGACTGTAATGCAGTTTTTTTGTCAAAAGAAAAAATCCTTAATATTAGGATTTTTTAGAGTCCTAGCTTTATGGAGAATCCATAGTTTTATCTCCATGGTTTGAAAAGACCTGCAGCTAGATACCTGTATCTACCATACATTTATGAGCATTAATAATTTAGGCTCTTATTCCCAGGGCCTACATCCAGGGGCACTGTTTTTCTGGTTCTATCAGTATTGGCTAGGGCTAATTACTATGGGTTTGAGTTTACTTTTTATTTTAGCATCTGGGAATTTTTCTTTTGTTTAATTTTAGTTTTGATTTAAATTATTTATCTTTATTTTTTATATATTTTTTTATCTAGCCTTCCTAAGTATTTGTAGCAAAGCAGGTGGTTTATATTAAATTATTCCTCCATTTTACCGGAATTGTTCCATGATTTTTTTCTATGTCATGTTCCCCATGGTTAAAATCATTTTTGTCTGCAATATAAGGCCTTATTTTTCTACTTAATATTATAACAGTAAGATATTTTATGTTATTACAAACAATGAATACAAGGTATATGGTTACCCAATTTTCCTTACATGGATGTACCATATATTATTTAACTATTTTACTATGTTTTCACATTTAAGTTGTTTATAAGTTATATACTCCTATAAATAATGTTACAGTAAAAGTTTTCATGCCATTTTTCATGTTTTAGATTTTTTCCTGAGGATTAAGTCCAAGAATGAAATTTCCAAGCATTCATAAAAATTTTTCAAAAGTACCACGGTTATATTTATACAAACAAATATGTGTTTATATAAGTATGCTTAAGCTAAGACTTTAGAATCACTAAAATTTCAAGTAACCTAAAGAGGGTAGTCTAGACATATACCACAGATGATGGCCAGAGTATGTAATTAGCTCTAAACCATCATTTTCCAACAGGTGGCTATTTCTGACTTGAATACCTCTAGTGACAGTCATTATGCAACCTTTCTTGGCAGCTTGTTTCATTACCTAATTTTCTAATATTACTGCTATAAAGATTTTCATAATATTTAATAAAAATTACCCCAAGCTTTCATTTGAGCTATAAATGTGTATCTGTTTCCTCTCACCCACACACTTAATAATTAAGAGCTAATTGGTATCTATGTAAAAAAGTGTAGCTATAGACCAAAAAAAAAAAAAAACCTGTTCAAATTTCTTCACATAAAGAAATGAAAGCTTCAAGAAAAGTAAAACAAAAAATGTAGCCCAGAAATAGTATCAGAGAACCTCAAAGGGAAATAAATTATCTAGCTGCCCAGCTACAGGCCAAAGCTGGTGAAAGATCAATAGTAGTTACAAAACATTAAGTCTTCTGCCTTCAGGGAAGCAACTAAAATCTCTACCAGCAATTAAATAGCCCAAAGCAAGAATCTGAACCAATTGATCAAAGTTATAGGGAGGCAGATTTTGGCTTAGTGCAAGAACTTTCTAAAAGTTGGAGCTATCCAAGGACATAATGAAGCGGTGAATTCCTTAGCAGTTAAGGTCCTTCTGCGGAAGTTGAATTGTTTCTCATCAGCATGTTAAAAAGGAGATTCTCACATCCTTGGCTTTCAAACATTTTTTAGAATCATTTCTTCAGGCAAAAATTTATGAGGACTCGTTATATAAAACAGAGCAGCTCTAGTTGTAACGTAAGTTGACCCCATCCACATGGCTATTTTCTTATAACTCAAGTGGACTTTAAGGCAATACAGAATACGTTTTGAAAACCCTTTGATAAAAAGAGATGAGCTATCAAGCCATGAAAATATATGGAGGAAGTTTTAATGCATTTTATCAGGTGACAGAAGCCAATCTGTAATGATAAAGACTATGTGATTCAGACTATGTGATATTTTGGAAAAGGCAAAACTGTGGAGATAATGAAATGTCAGTGGCTGCAGGGGTCAGAGAAGTTGGGGTGAATACGCAGAGCACAGGGGATTTTTTGGGCAGTGAAAATGCTCTGCATGACACTATTATGATAGAGACATGTTATACATTTGTCCAAGCCCATAGAATGTACAGCACCAAGAGTGAATCCCTATAAAAACTATGGACTTTGGATGATAATGATGAGTTAATGAAGGTTCAACACTTTTTTAACAAGTATTTCATTTTGGTGAGGATTGTGGATAATGGGGGAGTCTATGAATGTCTGAGGCAGGGAAATTTTTGTACCTTCCCCTCAATTTTTCTGCTCTAACAAGCAGTTTGAAAAGTCCTTCGACATGGAGAATTAAACCAGATGACTCCAAAGTTCCTCCATAAGATGAGATTCTATGAAATTCTGTCATGTATATTTGTGTGTGTGCACATGTGTGTGTTGGAGCAGACTGAGGGAAGTGTTTTTTAGAAAACTCATAATATTTTGGAAGTCATAATCTATACTATCTCAATCATGATCTATACCATCTTGGGTCTGTGGTCCTAGGTGTAGACTCAAAATGACAATGAAACCAATGGCACGGGCATCATTATGGCATTAACCAACAACCTTACCAAATTCCACATTCAGATTCTTTATATCTCAGCCCTGATAAAAATCATTTACAAATTACTTTGGTTACTATTTACCTTTAGCAGAAAATTTATGCACACAGTACAAAAATCAAAATGTATAGATGGATATAAAATATTAGTAATTTTATAGTCAACGCTGTTCTGAGCTATCTAGTTCTCTTCCAGAGTCACTCACTTTTATTAATACCAGTCTTGTATGTATACTTAGGTATTCTGTACCTTGATAACCATATATACGTATTCTTATTTTCACACAAGTTTTCCTAATTTCACACAATCACTACTCTCTTACTTTGAGCTACTAAAACAAAAATACCATAGACTGGTGACTTAAACAGCAGTTTATTTTTCATGGTTCTAAAGGCTGGAAAGTCCAAGGTGAACGGGCTAGCCAGCTTGGCACCTTAGAGCACCCTCTTCCTGGTTTGCACACAGAAACTTTCCTGCTGTATCCTCACATGGTGGAGAGAAAGATTACCTCTCTCACACATCTTCTTATAAAGGCACTAATTCTACTTATGAAGGATCCACCTGCATGGCCTAATTATCTCCCAGAGGCTCCACCTCCAAATACCATCACATTGGGTGTTAGGGCATCAACATATAAATTTTGGGAGGGCACAAACATTTACCCCATAGCAATTAAACACATTTTTTGTACTGAATTTTTTAAACTTAAAAATTTATTTAAAAACTATTTTATGCTGATATACACAGAAATAAAAAATATTAGTTCTTGGCTCTGTAATACCACTTTTGTTTTAATTCATTTCAATATGTTCTTCCAACACTCTGGCTTGTCATTTCATTGAATTTCTCTCCTCAATGATATGGACATCATTTCTATCTTAAATACATCCTGTTTTTATCCTTTAGATCAGTGGTTTTCAAAGTGTGTGCATCTTTATCATGATCCAGGAAATTCATTCTTCATAGAAATCCAAGATACTGGGCCTCTTGAGTCAGAACCTATTGAATCAGAAATTCTGGGCTTGAAGCTCAGGAAACCAAGTTTAACAGGTTTCCAGGTGATTCTGATGCAAACAAGTTTGATAACAAATACTCTAGATCTTATCATATTGACAACTGCTAGGTAATTTCAATTTTATGTAAACACTGTCTAACTACAACTTCCCATTTTTCTTGATTCCTCCCTCCAGAGCCCAATCTCTACTCCAAAATTCTTTGATTCTTCTTTAATTTCATCATCTTTTACCTGCATAATGCCACTACTTCTCCCTTTTGCAGCTTAAAGTCCATGAGTAGACATGGCAAATATTCCCATGCATGTATCATCAACTCTGTAGGTTCTCCCTTACTTAGTTCCCTGTTTAACTCTCTTGGCAAAACCAACACCCTTGTTTTAAATCCAATTCTCGAACTGTACTAAATTGGTACTCTTTCAAGTTGAATGGGGCTAGAGAATAATTCGCAGCCTCACTGATTGGTCTCTCTTTCAATTCATGACAATGAACCTCTAGAGTCCTTACTGCTGCCTAGTAAGCATACTTCTCATCTTTAGTCCATGTATTCTTTTTGGGGGGCAATAAATTTATTCCTTTTCCATGCTGCTCAAACAACAAATGCCCTGTATTAGTTTTCTAGGGCTGCCATAACAAAATATTACAGACTTGATGGCTTAAACAAAAGAAATTCATTTTCTGACTGTTCTGGAGACTAGAAGTCTGAGAGCAAGGTGTCAGCAGGGATGGTTTCTTCTGAGGTCTGTCTTCTTGACTTATAGATGACTACTTTCTCCCTGTGTCTTCACACTGTCCTCTCTCAGTGTAAGTCTGTGACTTAATCTCCTTTTCTCATAAGAACACCAGTCATATTGAATTTGCTCCCACCCTAATAACTTATTTTAATATAATTACCTCTTTCAAGACTCAATCCAAGTACAGTCCCTTTCTAACATACTGGAAATTAAGACTCAATGTATGAATTTTGGGGGACATAATTCAGCCCATAAGACCTCTTCATTTTTTATTCTGATGATCTTGCTTCCTTTTACACTGAGAAAATTGAAGTAATCAGAAGACTTCAGATTGATCACCTTGAGGCTTTTCCTTTATGTTGTTTCCAGAGCACCATCCTCTCTCATTTTCCTCCCTATCTGATGGCATGCTTCTGGTCAATATCCTTTGTGGGTTCCTCCTTTTCTCTCAGTATTTTAATGGCAGGAATGCCAAGTGGCTCAGCCATTGGATATCTTTGCTTCTCTCTACACAATCATATTTTTTCTGCTTTCATCTAGTTTCTGGTGTTAAGTGTCATCTAAGATGTGAATCCCAAATTTACATACTGTCTCAAAACTTTTGGATGGCTATAACAAATTACCATAACCTGGGTGGTGTATAAATGAAAGAAATTTATTTCTCATAGTTCTGGAGGTTGAAAAATCTAAGATCAAGGCTTTGGCAGATTTGGTGTCTGGTGATGACTGGCTCTTAGGTCATAGATGGTACCTTCTAACTGTGTCTTCACATAGTAGAAACAATATATCTCTCTGGGGCATCTTTAATAAGGGCACTAATCTCATTCATGAGGGCTCCACCCTTAAGACCTAATCATCTCCCAAAGGCTCCACCTCCTAATGCTATCACATTGGTGATTAAGTTTCAACATATGAATTTCGGGGAATACAACTTTCAGACCATTGCATATATCAAGCATCTCTTCTTATTGTGGTCTGAAATTCATATGTAAGTTGCTGGTATTAGAAGGTGGGGCCTTTGAGAGGTGATAAGGTCATGAGGGTGCAGCCATCATGAATGGAATTACTGTCCTTATAAAAGAGTCCCCAGAGAGCTCCTTTGCCCCTTGTACCATGTGAAGGTCTATGAACCAGAAAGTGGATCCTCATCAGATATGAATTTTTCAGTTTTCTTCCTGTTATTAATACCTATTTATCATTGTAGTCATAAGATACTTTATATGATTTCAATCTTTTTAAATTGGTTAACACTTGTTTTGTGGCCTAAAATGTGATTTATAAGTGGGGTTTTGTAGTCTCCCACTATTATTATATTATAGTCTATCTCTCCTTTAAAATCTATTAATATTTGCTATATATATTTAGGTGCTCTGATTTGGGAATATTTACTATTGTTATAGCCTCTCAATGAATTGACCACTTTTATCATTATATAATGACTTTCTTTGCCTTATTTTACAATTTTTGACTTAACGTCTAGTTTGTCTGATGTAAGTGTAGCTACTCCTGTTCTCTTTTGATTTCCATTTGAATGGATTATTTTTTTTTTTCATTCTTTCACTTTCATTCTATGTATATCCTTACAAGTGAAGTGAGTCTCTTGAAGACACTATAATGTTGGGTCTTATTTTTGTTTGTTTGTTTCTCTGTTTTTATCCATTTAGCCATTCTATGTCTTTTGATTGGAAAAGTCAATCAATTTGCATTTAAGATAATTATTGATAGGTGAGTACTTATTGCTGCCATTTTGTTTATTGTTTCCTGGTTGTGCTGTACGTATTTGTTTCTTCCTCTCTTGCTGTTTTCCTTAGTGATTAGGTGATTTTTCTCTAATGGTGTGCTTTCATTCCTTACTTTTAAACTTTTTTATATCTCCTATAGATTTTTGTTTTGTGGTTACCATGATGCTTACATAAAGCATCTTATATTATAGCAGAGTATTTTAAATTAACAATAAATTAACTTTGTACTAAAAAATTCTATAATTTAATTTTACCCTCCCATATTTTATGATTTTGATGACACAATTTATATGTTTTTATATTATGTATACCTTAAGAAATTATTTTACCTATTTCTTAATAGTTTTATTTTTTAAGCTTCACATTAAGTATATAAGTAACTTACACACTATCATTACAGTATTAGAGTATTCTAAATTTGACTCAACACTTACTTTTACCAGTGAGTTTCAAACTTTCATAGGTTTTTATGTTACTGATTAGCATTCTTGTAACTCAGCATGAAGAACTTCCTTTAACGTTTCTTATAAGATAGGTCTGGTTGTGATGAACTCCCCCAGCTTGTATTTGTTTGGAAAAGTCTTTATATCTCACTTCTGAATGACAGTATTGCTGGGTATAATATTTTTGGTTGACAGTGGTTTTCTTTCAGCACTTTGAATATATTATCCCACTCTCTCCTGGCTTATACAATTTAAGCTAAGAAATATGCTGCTACCCTTATTGAAACTCACTTATATGTGATATGTTTGTTTTATCTTACTGCTTTCAGAATCTTCTTTTTAATTTTGATATTTAACAGTTTGATTATAATATTTCTTGATGTGGTCCCATTTGAATTAAATTTAGTGGGAGACTTTTGATTTTACTTTACCTGTATATTTGTATTATTCCCAAGATTTGGAAAACTTTCTGCTATTATTTTTTAAGATAAGTTTCTGTTCCTGTGTCTCTTTTTCTTCTACTTCTTGAATTGCTATAATTTAAAAATTTTCTCCTTTAATGCTATCCCATAATTCCCATAAGCCTTCTTATTTCCTTTTTATGCCTTTTTTCTTTTTTCTCCTCTATCTGTATATTTTCAAATAACCTGTTTTTGAGTTCATAGATTTTTTTTTCTGTTTGATCAATTCTGCTCTTGATGTTCTCTATTGCATTTTTCATTTCATTTATTATATTTTCAGCTCTAGAATATCTGTTTGATTTTTTAAAAATATAATTTGTAGGAGCCAGTGTGGAACCTGGGAACATGTGTGCTTGTGCTGATACCTGGAGAAATGGGGGCTGGCCTGGAGCCTGGGGTCTTGTAGGCCTTTCTAGAGGCTGGGTGTGCAGGTGCAGGTCTAAATGCTAGGTCTGTGAGAACTTGCCTTGTTCCTGGAGTTGCCATGGCTGAACGGGAACCTGGGTCCATGGAGCCCAGCCAAGTGCTGGACTGTACTGAGATGGGCCTGGACCCTGGGTTTGTTGATGCCTAAAGCCACAGGGGCTGGCCTGGAGGGTGAGATGTAGGGACTAGCCTGGCACTGGGCATATCCATGGGTGCTGGCTTGATCCCTAAGACTGACTGCTGACCTGGTGCTGGGGCAGGCCTGACGCATAAGGCTGTGTGGGACTAGCTGGCTCTGAGCAGTTCTGGAACCTGGGTGGGCCTAGAGCCTGGGGCTTTAGGGGCTGGACAGTGCTGAGTAGGTTTAGGGTCTGTATCCACAGGGGCTGGCCTGAAGGCTGAGTTCATGAGTACCACCAGATGGCTAGGGCTATGGAGGGTCAGAATGATGCTGGGGTGGACCTGAAGCTTGATCTGTGGAATCAGCCTGGTGCTTGCATCAATCTGGAGCCTGGGGCCACCAAGGCTAGGCTGACCATGGAGCAGGCCTGGAGTCTGAGTCTATGAGGCCTAGCCCTGGAACTGGAGTGAGCCCAAAGTCTGAGGCTACTGCTATGGTCAATCTGATGATGTGGTAGGCCCAGATTTTCAGTCCACAGGTGTAGATAGGCCTGGAGTCTGGAACCATGTAGGCCTGCTTGGCATCAGATTTTACAGGGGTTGGCCCACTTTTGAAGGCCAAGACAAAGTCTGGTGCTCAATTCTCGCTTCTTCCCCAACACAGAGGACGCTCTCCACACTATGGTGCCTGGGGTTGGAGAAGAGATGACATAGCTAATGTAAATTATCCTTTCTACCTTCTTCAATGCATCTTTTTCTTACTGTAGTTCTATACTCAAATGCTATAATCTGTCAAGTGGTTTTCTTAGCTCTTGTGAAGGTATTTTCACAAGTGGATAGCTGGTAAAATTCATGTGTGGGGGAGATGAGTACTGGAAGGTCCTGTCCTATTCCAGCATCTTATTGATGTTCATCCCCCTCAAATTGAGAACACTTAATATAGACTCTCTCAGCAGTTTCCAAGTATACATTAGATTATTATTAACTGTAGTCACCATGGTTTTAGTTTTGCCCAAGATGGCCTTACATTTCCCTCAGCTTGGGTAAACCTGAGACAGGTTTCTCCTGCCTTGAGCCATTTGACTTACTCCTCACCCAAGCCTTTATAAGAATCTTGATGGCCTAACCAGAGAGATTACCTTCTCCTTTTTCTTAAAACATTTGCCTTTGAAAATCTATAATTGTACTTTTTTTCTCTTCTCATTTGAGATGTAAACCTTTTAAAAAGCCTTTTGTCAGTTTTACAACACAGGACTGTTTCTCTCAAGGATCAGGGAGTTTTGAAATGTAGTCACAACAGAAGATGGAGTCCCTATCTCTCAGTCTTTGTGGAATGGTAAGCTTCTTAACTTCAATGGGGGCAGGCAGCTTACTCTAAGTTGTGAAACTACCTTTTCCTTTGGGTAATGCCAGTTAGCAAACAGAGATGGCCTGTGATCCCCTTCACCCCAGCACTTAAAAATTCTCCTGCCCTTTGTATCAGCAAAGTTTAGCTTAGAATAAGTTGTGGTCTCTCTCCCTGGTTGCAATAGCCTTGAATAAAGTCTTCCTTTCTTGTTTAATTTGGTATGATACAATTTTTGCTTTGATAGTTTAATTATTTTTTTATGATGTATTCTGGGAGCCTAGAATAGTGCCTGCCTACCTATTAGGTGCTTAATAAAGAGTTATTACATGAGGGAATGAATAGATGAGGGATATGTTATTTTATTTTTATTTTGGAGCACTAAATTGCTGATACAAGACTCTTCAGAGCATTCTTTCCCTCAGTCATGAAATCTTAAAATGTTCAAAATAGTAAAATTGTTTAATCAGCTTCAAAGCAAACCCCTCAGCTCATCCAGGGTGGATATGTAGCATGAACAATAAATCATTGCTTTTGGGAGCCACTGAAATTTGGGGGTTATTTGTTAGCATAACCTAGCATATGCTGACTGTACTGTGCCTCTAAAATTGCACTGTATTAGAAGGAGATAATGAAAAATTAAAGTCAAAAATTGATAATAACTTTTCTTAAAACTTCAGCGAATTTACTTAAATAAAGTTTTCCAATGAGTGGAAAGAAAAAAGATAAGAAATCCCTCTTCATTTTATCAGCTGCAAATATAATATATTGGCTTCTACAATTTTAATGTGATCACTGATTAATAATAAATAGTGGGAAAAGTAAATATTATTTTTTCTGAATGGATTGTATCAAAAATTTGTACCAAGAATGATAATTTTCTTAGTTTGACTTTTGGATTTAACCCTCTCAGCTCTCAAATTCTAAAGAAATGCACTGTTAACACTCCCTGATGAGTAAGAAACAAGTGTTCTTACATTTATATTACCATTTGAGAATTTCATGAAAGCTTTTGCTACAACTAAATTAAAACTACTTTGAAGAAGGTATTCAAAATAGCTTTTACAAAGAAGTTTCTCTCTCCTTTCTCTGCTCATTTCAGCTGAAGGTTTCCAGTTGTCTCTTCCTGCAAGTCTATGGCCAGTTGCTCTTTGGAATTTATGGGTCCTTCAGAGGAAATGGATAAAAACCAGAGTTAGATAATTCTTTGTTTCAGTTCCTAAAGTCCTTTATCTTTCCTAATGTTTCTCTTCTGTTCTTCCAAATGTTTCTGTTTATTTCTTTGTTATGTGCTACCATTCTGACAGTTCCCATTTGGTTGTACTCTGTACCGTATCTCCTTTTGCTAGATTCTTTCTTGTAAGATAAATTCTCATGCTGAAGTTGAAATGTAGCATAAAGAAGAGGGTGATATGCAAAACAGTTGGGCTTGAAAAAAAGCTACCAAGAATTAGGAATTATATGTAAGGCAGTTTAAAAAGAAGTTAATGACATAGACCCAGAAAAAGAAACAGAAGTGAAAGACCGACAGTGAAGGAGAGAAGAAAACATGAAAGGAAGTAAAATGAGAGAGAGGAAACATGTTTCAATTAGATGTAGGAAAAAGGCAAGGATTTAGGAAAAGGCCAAGAAAGACATTTTTACCTAGTCAGGTATTTGAAATTTGACGTGAAGCATAAAGTTTCTCTGAGAGGGTATAAAGTGTGCCAAAAACTAATTGTGTGTGTGATGTATTTAATAGTTTTTTCTGTAGTTAGCTACATGGTTCAGAGTTTAAATACTTGAAATATTTTTATACTGAAGTTATTCTCTCACTTATTAGGAGTTGATATTTTTAGCATCTTCAATTACCTGAGGGGGAATAAAAAAGGAATAAAGTGTCAAATAAGAGAGTTGCATGGAATGATAGGAGGTGAGAGTGGTCAGTCATCAGCAGGTCCCTTGGCACCATGTGAACACTGCCATGTAAATGACTCCCAGAATTTTGTGAAGATTACATAGAATCACAAATGTCAATGTTTCTTGCACGGTGCCTGGTACATAGCAAAAACTTGATATGCCTTCCAAAAGAGACCAGTCATCATGTTAAGGCATGGAAGCAGTGTGGGGGCCAACAATGACTGCATCAGTATCTATTACATAACAAGTCAATAACTTTGGGATATTTGAGTGCACCTGGAGTATTTAGGGGGAGAGCTGCATTCTAGTGCAGCAAAGGTAAACTGATGTTTAGTGATGTCTATCACATGTTACTTGGCATTTAAATCCCCAAACAATCCCATCAGTTAGATAGTATCCTCAGTGTATAGCATATGTAAAAATATACTCTCTATATAGTATTATATACTGAGCCTCAGAAGTTGAGGTAATTGGCCCAAGATCTTCTCCACTAAATTTTCCGTTGAAGTCTGATATAAAGCTAAGTTAGTGTCCAAAGTTAAAACTGTTTTTTTTTATCAAACTATGCTTCCATTTTATGTGAGATTATGACAATACACCTGTTATTTCACAATATCAACCCCTAAATATTTTTTTCCAGTCAAATCTGCCCCTCTTTGGAACTCAGAGTGCTCATAAAGCTGTAAGATAAATGAAATCAGCTTTTGTTCTGCTTTTCAACAGGCACAAGTTACTTCTTACTGTAGAGGTAAATGCTATTTACCCCTCTGCTCTTCGGAGATTTTTTTCTTTCTTTCTTTTCTTATTAGTAGTAATAACATTAAATCTCTTTGCCTAGATGCTTCATTCCATTTTAGTAAAATGTAGAGTGAAGACTGGGGAGAATTTTAGTTAGATCTGGCCCTTGGGATAGTAATAAAAGTCAGCTGCCTAAGCATTAAACAGCCTTGTGAAGCTCTCCTTGCAAATCTCCACCAAACTTGTGCAATGATTTCATCTTTTGACTCCACAACCCAGCTTTAATACTACTGATAATGCCTATTTTTAATGGTGCTGGTGGTCTTGATTTTTACAAACCTTTTGGGATATTTTAATGTTTAAACAGCATGAACCACTTGTTCTTCAATACTCTAGCAAGTGAGGCTCTGCTTTAGTTCTGTATCAGCTACAGGCCATAAACATTTTAGATTGCAGTGTGTTGTGAAAAAAGAAAGAGAAGTGCGTCCAGGTAACTCCCATAGTAGTATCAACTTTTTGTTTGCCAGAATTCCCTATATAAGCATTCGTTTTAATGTATTATTACATATTCCAATGAACATAAAAACTTACATTTTCATCGTATTGAGTCTAAAGATGTGGTAGTTCAACAACGTTGAAAGGAAATGAAATTTGTTTCTTTATATAATCAGTACTCTTGCCTCAGCTACACTCTCAGAAAACAGAACGATGGTATGTCAGTGTGATAGCATGTATCACAAGTGTTAAACATGTATGCTATATAGAGCTATAAGAAGAAAAGTAAGTTTTTCGTTCTTTTTTTCTTTGAAGAGCTCATAGTCTAGCAGAGGAGACAAAAAGAGAGATTTTTTTTATTTCAGCTTATTATGGGGGTACAAAAGTTTAGGTTATGTATATTGCCCATGCCTCCCCACCCCCGAGGCAGAGCTTCAAGCGTGTCCATTCCCCAGACAATGCACATCGCACTCATTATGTAGGTATACACCCATCCCTTCCCCCCACCCCCACGTCTGCCCAACACCTAATTCGTGTTATTCCCAAGTTTTATCTTTGGACATGTTTTCTTGGTCTTGTATACCCCTTTGACTGAGTTGATCTTTGAAATTAGGTTCTCACTCATTGGAAAAAGCTTGAAAACACATGTTCTTAGAAACATGTTTCTATGTATGGTATTAACTGAAAAGATGTTGGGATCATAGTGTTTTCAGTGGCAATTCCCCAAGGAATATTATTTTCAGGAAAATGTTTCATGAATAATGTTTCTCCTTTGCAATTGAAATATTTTCTTCTCATTCCAATAAGAAACATGCAATAGACATTTCCCTTTTTTTCTTTAACTTCCTGGAAGCTTAGAATCAAATTCAACTTAGTAACTACATAGCATTAATTTAACCATTTCTTCATAATTTGTTACTTTTATTCTACTTTAGATTTTTTCTGATCCTGTATTTTTACATAATTTTATAAAGTGTTGAATATATCACTTATGAGACACTTATTTGTGGAATAAAGAATATTTGTGGAATAAGGAGAGTTATTCACAAAGAAAGGCACAAATATTATATTGTATCTTTCTATAATTTAACATTTACACAACCACTTGTGTTAGGAGTATTTTGCTTTGTGTGAATCCTCTCTGTTTGAAAGGATACAATGAAGTCACATTTTAGGTGAAATTGAAATTCTGAAGTCAGCACCTAAGGCAAGAGGGTTACCCTTGAAAATCCCTTAGGTTAGAAACAAAAATGCCAGTTCTCAGTAAATGCAACACAGGTTTTCATCCAGAATTAAACAAGTAGCTATTTCTTTGGCCAAATATCATGCAAAGTGGTTGGTTTGTGTCAGTGACCATTCTGTGACTATATATACAACCTTTAGACATTTGAATAACATTCAACAGATGAAGTGCTCAGCACTGAGAGACAGAGTTATATCTCCATTTTTTATTTTCACCCTAGAACATTCACTATTTAAGCTGATCTTCCCCTATTCTCTTGCTCCCTTTTTCCTGTTCTTCTGGACATTCCCTGCTGTAAAATAAATTGCTGTGTAACACTAGTCCAGATTCAACAGTAGGGAAATTAGACTTCACCTCACAGCTGGAAGAGTGTCAAAGATTTCTTATCACGTTCCTCTTTATCCTATGAGGGTGCTTTTTACCTGGCCTTTCTCTACTCGGCTCCTGCCTGAAAGAGGGGTATACTTCCCTGCCCACTGACTTCACACTTGGCCACATGACTCACCTTGACCATATAGCTGAGGGAAAAGAATCTGTGTCACTTCTGAGCCCAAACTGCAAGAACCATCACATGGTCCTGTTATCACTCTGCCAGAGACTGGCACATCACCAAGAGGTCCTCATCCTTGACCAGCATCCTGGAATGATGGAGCAGAGCCCTCACCAGCCACTTCACAATAACAATATAATGTGAGCCAGAAGCAAACTTCTGTTGTTTGCTAAAATTTCCACACCCTTTGTGGCTGCAGCTTAACTCTAAATGACTGATACATCATCTGTGAGAGTAAAAACTTTCCAGGGAAGAGGTAGCTGTGCTTTTATAAAGGGGCAGAGTCTCTCCATATCAGTATGGTACTGGAAAGATTTCTGTGGACACTTGGAACTTGATATTGTATTCACTTGGGTCTTTAAGTGAGGTAGTATGATTCAAGGATTAAATTATTGGGATCTACAATCAATTTGATTTCTACTTTCTATCTGTGTGACATTGGGCAATTTACCAAACTTCTTTAAACTTCTGTCACCCCACCTAGAAAATGGAAATGGTAATTCCTTGCCTCATGGGATTATTGAGAGAATTCAGTGAGCTAAAGCAGTGGTTCTCAATGAAGGCAACTTTGGCACCAAGGGACATGGACACTGTCAGGAGGCATTTCTGGTTGCTACTACCAGGTGGAGAATGCTACTGGCAGCTAGAGGGTAGAGAACAGAGATACTGTAAAACATCTCACAATGCAGAACCACCCCTACAACAAAGAATTTTCTGGCCTCAAATATCAATAGCGTTGCAATTGAGAAAACCTGAGCTGAAGCAACGTGCACAATTCTTGGCACACAGTAAGAGAAGAATAAATGTTTGTCATATATAATAACCATACACAATAGTGTTGAATGGGCTTAAACAACAATCTGGAAATATTTTGCACTTCTTAGTTTATAAATCAGTCCTGATTTTTCAGGTTTACTATAAAGATCTGTGTTTGACTATAAAAATATAACTATAGAAAAATTACTGGTTATTGAGATTGTTTGGCAATGAGATTCTATAAATCCAACAGTGGTTATATCAGTAGTAAAACAGAAGATGCTTGTAATCCTATGAAGTTTCACAGAAATTTTTTTATGATACACTTCAATTTTTGATAATTATTGTAAGCATATAATGTACTTTAGATAGGGTTTATAAAACCATATGCATTTAAAATGTTATATAAACTATGTAAATCGTAAAAGTAAACTACCTGAATAATAAATATATTTATCCAAAGAGTAAATAAAACAGTTCATAAGAAGCTGTTCCAATTATTCAGGTAACTACTACCTTATATGCTTGAATTTCTTTCATTGCTTTGAGTCATAGGAATAAAACCAGAAATATTTTCTTGCAATGAAATTGGAAATGACATCATCTAAAGCATCCTGAAAATCTAATATAAAAGTACCGTTATCTTAACTATCTCTCCTTTTCATCAGTGCTCAAGGACACTCCAGAATTGCTTCAGGAGTGTAGTCTTCCTTTCAAGAAGCTTTACTGTAGCTTATAATTAAGGCCAGGAATAAATTGTATAGAAAAGTATTGGTCTTTGTAGAAAGACTGGCAGATACTTGGGTTCTGGTGTTGGTTACAAGCATCTAGTGATCTTGAAATACCCTTTTTCTAGGCATGAATTCATTCATCTCAAAGATGGGTGTGTAGAGTTAGATCTTCTCTGTGTACTCTAGCTTACAAATGCTTATAAATTATATAAATTCATGTCTGCATTAGCCTCACTTTACATATATATCTTCTAAGTTCCATGGGAGCACTGTCTTTGTTTTGAATGGCATTTAAATGGGAACAGGCCTGCTAAAGAGAGTCTTAAAATTATTATTCACTGCTTTCCCGTATGTTTGAATATTGTTTTGCTTTTAGGTTGTAGCTGTTTTTTTTTTTTTTTTAATTTAAAAATCTAGCAGGATGCCAGTCTCTAGCACTGAGGAAGAAGAAAACATAGTAAAATATGCTACTAAATATTTTAATTAGCAAATAGTAATAAAAATAGCTACCACATTATTACATGCTATGTTCTAAGCTCTGTGCTATATTTTACATACATTATCTCAGTTACTCACAATAATAACCCTGAAATGGAGACATTATTACCTATCTTACCTGTGAGAAAATTGAGACTTAATGTACATTCAAGGCCACCTAGTATGTGAGATTCTAATCAGGGCTGTCAAGCCAAAGCATGGTCTTAACCTCCACACCTTATAGTTGAAACACCATTAGTTGACACCTTTCACTGAATATAGAAACAAGATAAATTTATCTTTTAGGAATGTGTGGTTTACTTTTGCTTCTTTGTGGGATGTTTCTTGTTCTTCTTGTATATTGTCTCATACGTGTCTGTACACATACATTGTCACTGTGCAGTTTTTGTCTCGCTTCCTCTCAGGCCAGCCAAGTGGCTGTGGAGAAGAGACCAAATAGCCCAGCCCAACAATTGTGGCAGGACAGAAAAATGATAAAACACTTATAGGCAGATAAAATGAGCAGTGCTTTCCTTCGTTAATTTCTCCTATCCAGCACATAGATTCCCTGTAGATTAAAGTAATTCAAGTTGGATTAGGAAAATCTAGCTGTTCACTAATCATGTCTTTGACATCTTTAAAAATTCTCATCCTCTAAATGAAAGAAGTAAATCATTTACTGACCATCTTTATGGAAGAGAAACCTGTGGTCTCCTGAAGACATCATTGGTGACTTTACATGCTATAGGTTTGAGTTCCATTTAGGAAGATGGCCCCAAATATTAAAATGCATATTTATTCTAATCAGATATATACATTGTCTTTACCAATATCAACTTGTCCTTCTTGGGAAAAAAATATATATAGTATTTCACTTCTATTAGTTATTTAACATTAAAAACCTCTAAATAAAATCCTTTAAAGCCTCCAAAATATATTTTAGAGTATTTCTACTTATACCTTTGTCAACTATTTACTATGTGCCACTTTTTCATGAATTATGTTGTTTAACCCAACAATTCTCTGACCTCAGTACTATTGTTATTATCATCTTATAGATGATAACACTGAGGCTTAGAGAGTTTAGTAATTTTCCCAGCATTCCACAGCTAAGAGCTAGCAAATCCAGGGTTGAAGCCCAGGCAGCATGACTGCGGGGTCCACACCCTTGGCCATTATTATCACTTTACGTTGCAGAAAGAAATCAGATTCAACCACCGGCCAAATTCTTCCATTCTGAATTTTTAAAAATCTTGCTAAGAAGAAATTTGTGGCTCAAACTTTAATATAATTTTTCATAATTCAAGTCTGAGCAACTTCTAGAAAATTACCTAAATAATAGTTGTAAATCTATATCTGCCTTGTAAAGGCTGGGTTCATGAAAATGATTTTTGCTATATTACATAGAGATCTCTAAGATTTCCATGAACTCTTTCTGTAAGTTAAATATGCTACATTTAACTGCATTGATGACACTCCTCCTGGTATCTGAAAATCAATCTCTGATTTTACTTTCATTATTAAGAGTTATAGCAATTCTGCAATTAGAATAGAATAGGTAGACTGTCCCTACTGGACTAATAAAAGATGAGTTAAGTTTTCATATGCTAGCTGGGAGCTAGAACAGACTATAATCCTGGCACAGTTCAATTTAGATATTGTCAGAATTCCTATCGGTGTGTACATTTTTCTTACCTAGTTTATTCAAATGCAGTGAGAAAGAATTAGTTACATTATTCTTAAAAAATAATAAAATTAAAGAACAAATGAACTGACAATTGTGCTGAAGGATCATGGGGAAAAATGGAATTTGTTTACAGTGTTTGGCAGCTTAAACTTTATAATTTGTATCCCTCTCTCTTATTGAATTTATAGCTGACTTCTTGGATTTTTTTTCATCTTAGGTTGTCTACATATATTTCTTTGTGTAATTAGCATAAAATGTTTTCTTTTGGCTTCTGTTATTTAATTTAGCAAAGCCTTTTGAGATATGTTTATAAGTTTGCCAATTTTATCCTTCAAAAGTGGGAAAATTTCTGTTGAACCTTCGTAAAATTTACTTCCATCCCTATGAAAGGAGAATTTACCGAAGTAGCAATTCAATTTGTAAACTTAGAAACTTTTCTTTTTGCTTTGCTCCCTTCTTTTTAACCCTTACCTCATTTTTGCTGTTTCCTTTCTTTCCAGTCATCCTTGAAATCAGAATGTTCCTGAAATTTACACAGAAGAAGGAGACTAGAAAGAAGAAAAAAAGGTAGGGAGAGATTGCTTCAAGGATTTTTTTTCTAAAATCTAATTTAGGAATATTCCTTGAACACATCTTGAATAGAAAGCATTAAAATATAAAGCTTGTCTCATTTTGAAATGCTGTGTTTATGATTTAAGTTCAATTTTGAGCAAAAATTTTAAGTACTGAAGACATGTTTTTGAGATTCCCAACCTTTTTTGTCAATTCTCCATAGTCACTTCAATTTCCTTTCCTCCTTCACTCTGTTACCACCACATATCCCAGCAAGTTCTTAGAATCCACTCAAAGTCTCATTCCTGTTTCATCAGGGACCCATTTTTAGGATATGACGTCACCTCATATATTTCTTCTGGTAAAGAACTAGTGAATAAATAGATGTGGATCTAGGTATTGGAATGTGAATTTTAGAATAGAATAAAATAAAACTTAGTCCCAGAGTTCCAGGATAGTGAGGAGGATAGCTGAGTGGGGAAGGGAAAAAAATTAGTATAGTATATACTACTTTAATTGTGCATGTAAGTTGTTTGATATGCTCATAGCAAGAAGTAAAAACAAAAACCATACATATACATACGTATGTATTAATGTATATTCTCTTTCCCAGGGATTTTTGTATTTTAAAACTTGTCTTTGAGATGGGAAGGGTTTTTATTCTGTGTTCAAGAAATTCTAGGAATAAAAAATGTATGAAAGAAGTTTAAAAGTTTGAGGCATTAATTCTTTTTAAATTAGCTTTTAACAATTTGATCAGTCCCTGAGAGTTTAACAAAAATCTATATGACTAAACAGAGTGAACTAAAATCACCTTTAAAGTTTTATGGTATAAGTCCCAGTAGGAGTTCAGATTTAGAAAGAAATAAGAGAAAAATGTTGAACAAACAGTGGATTGACCAAATTCACAAACAGATCACTGTAGGAAATGTGGACACACAGGTTAGTTATCTTGTCCTGAATCCACTGAATATGCAAATCACCCAGGCAACTCTCTTGTCTTTGAGTTTCTATTCTCTAAGCATTTTTATAATTATGTGTCAGCATCCAATGCAGATGTATTCAAAAAATACAGAATATCCTGGTCATATGATCCTGTATTTTTGTTACAGTTTTCATTGTTGACTAATGAATTGATCATTTTGCACATCATTAGATTAATGTGGATTGCCCTCTACTCTCCAGATCTGATAAATTAGGTTTCTGAGTCTATATAACTGAAGGGCAGAGTTTGGACTGGATGAATTCAATAAAGGAAACGTCCTCTTACAGCCTCTTGGAAGCCAGCCTGCCTGCTTCTCTGGGGACACTGTCACTTTACTTTGTTCCTTTATTTTGAAATTTCACATTTATAATTAGAAGAGAGAACTCAACACATAAAAATGTATTTTATTGCAGGGCATTTGTCTCCTTCCAGCTAAATGTGCAGAGATGGGTTTTTTCCTTCTTCTCTCTTTTCCTTATTTTTCTTCTAAATTTTACATGGATCTTGCCTTTAGAGTTAACTGAGGTTAAGAAATGTTTATACTAATACATTGAAAAGTATAAGAAGAATCTGCAGGGCACAGTTGATGCTGGGGAGAATAGGAGGAAAAAAATGATTTGTCATCATATTTTATGTTTTATAAACCAGCCCACTTCTGTGTAGTTAAAAGATGTGTAATGTTTATTGTTGCTGTTCATGCTGATGTTAAAGAGAGTGAATACAACTTAAGTACTTGGTTAATTTGTATGTTTGATGCAAAGAGCAAATAAACATAACTTTATGAATATATAATCTTGCTAATGGCAGCTGAAATTATTTCTGGTCATCATTATGGCTGTTTTCCAAGGTCAATGCTGCCTGTTTGCTGGTAAGATTTTTGAATTGTTTTATTATCCTGCTTGAACTGTGTCAAAGCAGTCACTTGATTTCTGAATCAGGTATTCTGAGTTCTGTGCTTTGAGTTGATTCATTTGCTGGCATCTCAAAGAATTCCAGGACTCAGAAGAACTAACTGGGGAACATTATGCCTTGTCTTTCTCCTGTCTCTGGGTAGGATTCTCTGTCACAGTGCAAGCTGGGGTGGCTTGATTTCCAAATAAAAAAGGAGCTTTCATTGTGATATGTTGGGGAGATTTCTCAGGACACTGATGAAAGTTTTATGAAAGAATATAGGGAGGTGGGATAACTTGTAAAAACAATGTAATACTAATAGAAACTAATAGAACAGTCACAGAAATCTACATAGCATGCTTCTTTTTTTTTCTCTCTCTAAATTATTTGTCTTCACTCTATAAATGCAAACTCATACACTCTACAGAAAATTTGGTAATATTTTTGTTTGGTATTTTTTGTAGGCATAGAAATTTCTGTTCCCTATAGAGTTGATTATATACACACTTAGAATTAGTACTTAAAGGAAAAACAAATGCATATTTTCAAGGTGAACATTCTTAATTTCATGATGATAAAGATTACCATTAATAATTCCCTATCTTTTTATAGCATGTTATGGTTTTTCACACATTTTTACATATTTCTAGCAGGGAAACGTAACACTATTTATTCCAGATTCAAACGAAGAAACTAAGATTAATTAGGTGGCTAATGGCCGAGATCAAAAGCATATAGTTGGTCAACACTAGTGGTCAATGCAGGTCTTTGGTTACACAGAATAACACAGAGTACACAAGTCCAAAAATTCCTCACATTTGGACCACAATATTCTCACCATAATGCTCTCCATTATATTAATGTAACAACACTAAAAAAATATAAGCTAAAGTGAGAAAAGCATCGAGTCATTATACTCTACTAAATGTTAAATAAATTAGCTCATCACAATAGATGGCAGAAAATGATGGTAGAGAAATAAAAACAGAAAGAAATATCTAAAATCCATCTTACATTAATTCATTTTTTCAATTATTCAACAAATACTTAAGCTCTGCTGCCAGTCATATTATTCTAGGTCCTCAGTTACCATAATAAACAACATAGATATTATTTTGTCTCCTCAGTGAGGAGATTTTAGTCTAATGGGGGAAATAAACATGAATTATGTGAGTCTGTAGTTATAAACTGTGCTAGAAACAAGGACAGAAAATGAGTAAGCAGCTATGAAAGTAGAGAATAGAGGCACCTGATTTCGTCAGAGCTATTGAGGCAGCTTCTCTGAAAAAGAGTAGGGTACTGGATGTGAAGTATGAACCGGAACTTATAAGATGGGGGAGTTAGGAAGGATTCATGGTTTCCTGGCAGAGAAAAATCACATCAAATGTCCTGAGTTAGCAGACAACAGGCTACCCTGAAGAACTAAAAGAAGGGCAGCACATGGAGTACACAGACCAGGTAACAGGCTATTTTCTGCTGAGGGAGAGAGAGCAGGAGCCATAGAGGATCTTGTTGACCATACCTTATCTTTTGAATTTTAATCTAAGCATAGTAGAAAATCACTGAATGAGTTAAATTAGAGACATAAATTGATCAAGTATTTGTTCTTCAAAAAGTGGCTTTGAAGGTCTAGTTCCAATAAGTCAGAAGACCTTATATCAAACTGATCCTCCTCCATATAGCAATAATAAATCAGAATAGCTCTTACATCTCTTAAAGAAATGGAATTGGTAATTAAAACTCTCCTCAAGAAAAATCCAGGCCCAGATGGCTTTATTGGTGAATTCCATCAAAAATTTAATGAAGGAAAATTACTAATCTTACACAAAACCTTTCAGAAAAAAAGAGAAAGAAGAAACATTATCCAACTCATTTTGTAAAGTCAACATAATCCTGATATCAAATACCAGCTAGGTTGATTACAAGAAAAGTGTAGACCAATATCCATCATGAACATAGGTGTAAAAATATTTAATGAAATATAAGCAAATCAAATCCAGCAATACCATATATAAAAATTGAATGCATCATTTCAAGTGAAGTTTATCTCAGGAATTCAAGCTTGTTTTAATATTTTAAATACAATCTAATAAATCATACTAATAGGTTAAAGGGAAGAAGTCATATGTCTATCTTAAGGCAGGAAAAGCATTAGGCAAAATTCAACACCCATTCAAAATAAAAACCTATCAAAATCTAAGAAGTAAAGAAAACTTCTTCAACCTGATAAAGAATATCTGCCAAAACCTACAACTTGAATACTATGTTTTATTAAACCTAATAATACCATTGTAGCAAAGAGCCAGAAAACCTGACACTACACCCAGATGTGCCATTCACTAGTGTGGCACTTTTATCAGTCACTCATCAAACCTCCTGGAAATTCTTTTGTTCGTATCTAAAATGAGTATACAATAATATTTACCTCAAATGGTTTTTGAGAGGCTCAAATAATGTAACTATGTGAAAGTGTTTTAAACATTATAATGTGCTAATTAAGCTTGATTTGATGGAGATGATGATTATGGACCTTGAAAATTAAAAATCTTTAATTTTCTCTAAACAGTACCCTGAAAGCCCTAGAAGAAGAAATTCCCTAACTTTATATTACCTTGAAGTAGTTCCATTATTTTAGGGCCTGGAAAGCAATTTATTAATAGATATATTAAAATTCTTTGCTTGTCCAGTGTCTCCTTTTGAGTGGTCTGACTTCTCATTAGTTTTCCCATTATAGTCAAATGGACAGTTTCTGAACATGAAGGTCAATCAGATAATGGGGCCACTTCCTCGAGCCCCTTGTGGAGGATATAATAAAAGAAAATAGAGAAATAATGGATTAAATTATTACTTGTTAATTTATTGGTAGATTTTAATTTTTTAGGCTATCCCTAATTCCTATCATAAAGGGCAATTTATTGTCACACTTCAGCTCTTTCTTCTGTAAAGTCAGTCACGTTCTTCTAAAACTGAAACCAACAGAGAGAGAAAGTGTCACCTCCTAAAGAGGTCTGCAAGATGCAGAAAATGATCTTAATGCTTTCTAATATTCCTCACTTTTGCACCACACTAATTGCCAAGCTCAAAAGTGTCCTTGGTGCTAGACAAAACTTTACAGCAGAGGAAACTGGAAAGTATATGATATTTATGCAGAAATTAACAAGTTCATTATTTTTTCAAACTATTTCTATTATTGATAACATATAAATCTTAATGAGATTCCCCCCCTTAGGGCTCAGGTACTTCTAATTCAGCTGTCAAAATGTAGGAAATTATAATTCCATAATAATAATGAAACAATAATTCTTTTTTAACATAGCTAAAAGAAATTCACAAATCTTATATTAATTCATTGATTGTCACAGGTCCTACATTGTAATTCAGACTTATTTCTCTGTTTCTATTATAATTTTGTCTCAATCAGCCAAAGGAAGGTCTAGATGTGGGACTGTAATAATGAATCATATTTTTTGATCAGGACCCAGAATTGTGAGAAAAGTCAGTGGTTGTTTTGGCCAACTCTCGGCATCTGTCAATGTAATAGGCTCTGAGATTTGCAAGGATTTTAGATATAATTTATTTCAAATCTCTGATTATAGAGATGAGAAAATAGTAATTATTCATCTAGAAGTAAGTCCCCGAGGTCAGTGGCTCGATTTCAGATCCCAGAAGAATTTAGGTTAGGTTAGAATTTAGTGGTAAGATTCAGAGATATTGTTAAATGGTGCAAGAATAGTTAGATCCAGGCTCAAGAGGCCTAAACCATAACCTAGGTGTTGTAGGGCAGTGAACAAAGCCAGAGCACAGGTGCTGGGATTGGATATGTGACCACAAAGAACCCACAGCAAGATTGGCCTCAGGTGAGTCAGAATGTGATGGCCTGAGATCTCCTTTTACAAATTTTCTCTGAGGAAGGGATATTCCTGGATTCCAAACTGACAGTGGGACTTTAGTGCCCCAAGGGGAAGATTTAAAGCCTGAAAGTCAGTGTCTCAGGAGTGGGGCTTCTAGCCACAGGTTAAGAATGGGGAAGACGCAGGCTGTTCTTTCCCTACCTATCCCCCACCCCCAACTCTCTATACTTCTCCTTTTCCCTTTTCCTGTAGTTCCATTAATACCTTAAGAGCCGTTTGTCTGGAATAATATCATCTCGGTTATCCAGTAGTGTGACCCACTGAAATGACGAAGTGCTCCTGGTGTGGATTGATTTGTTAGGCTAGAAGAGTGAAATAAGTCACTTATATGACAATGGTTGTCACGATGGTGATTTCTCCATTTTGAGTAATCACAGGGAATAAATATCAGCTAGGGCCCAGGTGGATCCAACTTCCTGTTTGTCACAAAGAAGTCCAGTCAGTAACTAAAAATAGTGTTTCCAAACTTTAATTGCTTCTCCTGAAGCACAGTAAAAGAGAGCTGAATTATAACCCATGGCACCGATTTTTAAAGTCTCTAGTTTCTCCTTTCCAATTCCCTCATCCTCCACATCTTCCCCAGAGGTTCTCACCCTCTGAATCCTGCACATCTCACTCTCAATACTGTGAAAATGCCTCTCCAATACAGTTCACTTCCTCTTTCTCTACCCTAACCCACACCCCTAGCTTTCACCTGCAAGATGCTACTTATTCCTGGCAGTATTGGGTCACTCTAGGATGACCAGTAGACACAGGAAATACATTTGCCTTCCCCCCACCAACAAGAAGGGACAGAACTCCTAGGTACAGTTTTTTGGTTTTTTTTTTCAGTTTACTTTTTTTCTCACAAAATGGTTTGCAAGTAATTTCTGCATGATTAAAATTCTCCACCTGATTAACAATGAAATGAAAGTCAGGAACTCTGAGAAGAGTTCTAAATTTGAAATTGAGTGCATGAACACAGAATGGAAAATTACACCTAAGTTTAAATTTGAAATATTGAAGGATTACAGCATGAGTGATCCTCTGATTCAGGTTTGAACTCATCAGAACTAAGGGATACTGTCAGTGGTGATTCCATTCTAAGAGTGTTCTAGTTTAATTCTTGCTAAGCTAGTAAGTAAACTTATGGCCTTGAACAAATTACTTAAACACTCTGGTCCTCATTTTTCTCATAAGGAAAATGTAGGGAATTAGCCTAGGTTAATCTCATATTTTCCAACAAGGTATGAAAATCTATGAAAGATAACCAGAGATGAGATAAATTCTTAGCATATCTGCTTTTTCTATGTAGGACTTACAGTGTAAGTTCTCATTCACCATCCATTGTTGTGTACCTGACATCACTCATATTTCCTTGAGACAAGTTCTCAAAATTTCAACACACAATGCTTTTAAAATGTCCTTTTATGAGATACTTATCAAAATTAGAAATTTTCATTAGGTTATTGTAAGATAATCAAAATTAATGAATTATGCCTACCCTTCCACCTATAAATGACAGAGAAAAATGTAGCCCACTTCTTGATGGGTCTTGGTGTTATTTCTTTTAGTTGTAATCATTTTTTTAGACATATAGTCCTATTTTCTTATTTATTTTCCATGAAAATCACCTTTGACATGTATGCTTTTAGTAACTTAATGAAATTCAAGTGTTTTGCATAAAACAAGGTTCTTTTTGATTTATTGTTTTCAATTTAAGGCCTAAAGTACTAACTAACACGAAGGTAACATCTTCCAGGTATTTTTAGTTATTAGGGCCAGAAAAAAAAGAAAAGGAACTAGCTACTTTTGTAATGAGAATTTGCTGTTGCCTCCAGCATAAGAGGCTTTATTTGTTAAGGCAAGAAAATTTGACCTTTAGAATTTCATATTTACAACTAAGACTATAGGTATAAAACTGTTTCAGGTTTATCATTTATCAGCATGTGATCTTAGCAAAATTACTCAAGCTCTCTAGGTTCAGTTTCTACAATTAATAAGATGTAAAAAATGTTAGCTATCTCATGGATTATTTGAGGATAGAGGTAATACATATAACATACCTGAAACCTGGTGAATGCTCAATAATGGATAAATTTATTTATTTATTATTTTTTGAGATAGAGTCTCATTCTGTTGCCCTGGCTAGAGTGCAGTAGTATCATCATAGCTCACAGCAACCTCAGACTCCTGGGCTCAGGTGATCCTCCTGCCTCAGCTTCCCAAATAGTTAGGACTACAGGTGTGTGCCTGTGCCACCACCTCCAGCTATTTTTTTCTATTTTTTGTAGAGATGGGGTCTCTCTATTGTTCAGGATGGTCTCAAATTCCTGACCTCAAAGGATCCTCCTGTCTCGGCCTCTCAGAGTACTAGGATAACAGGCATGAGCCACTGTGCCTGGCTGGATAATGTTATTTCTTTAAAGGGTTTTTCCTATGATTTGTTGAGAAAAGTGAAGATAAAAAGATTCTCAGGAACAGACATGAAGAATAGGGCCCAAAGAAAGTGATGTGGGAATCAATTCTATTGTACCCTCAGTATTTTAATTACACTCGTTTTTTTTTCAGAAGCTATAGATAATTTTTGTGTAGGCATAATTTGTCTTTCTATAAACTAAGTGGTTTAAAAGGTGTTTAGTTGGTAAGAATTGCCTTCTTCTAACAAATTAATGCATGAATTAGATTAAATTATCAAAACTGATACACATTTATTATTTTATGGCATTTTTTAAAGAGCTAATTCATTCTACTTATAGAGGAAAGGACATTTGAGTTTAGGGAGGTATTTAGTAGAGGGTAGAGCTCTTGCTTAGAAATCAGCAAACTTGGATGCTGCTCCCATCTTCAGCCAAATTCTTTTTTTTATGGTTGCTAGTCTACTAATACAAGGAGCCCAAACCAACCAGCTTAAAGTTTAGTGGAGCTCTTACTGTGACCCCATCAATCTTCCCCTGAAGGAAGCATCCTTTTTCTATGAACCAGAACCTTTTAGAGGGACAGAGCCTAATGGGCTAAGTTTCTTCAGACTTTACCATTTTACTTTTGTGTGTTAAGTGTTTGAAATATAACAGGAACTCATGTATTTTTTGGAAGAATGAAGAAACAGTGCTTAGCTCATCAGATGCATTTATTTCCTGGCTGGCTTGCTTTCCCACTTTTCTGAGGAAAGAAGAGTCCTTTGAATTCAAGTCCTTTGAATTTTAACAAGGTTCTGCGACCAGCTACCTAACTTGTCTGTGGCTATGTACCCCTCCATATATCTCATCTGCTTGATTATTGCCATATGGTGGTTACTGCGGAAACTTATGCTGGAAATTCTGTCCTTGTCTACTGCTCAGATTTACCCAAATATCCAATTGCCTTCATTATCTGTCTAGGTTCTGGGCCGAGGCATTTTCACAGAGTGGTCATTCTCATCACTTGTTGAGACCTGATTTTAATAGGAACTCTATAAACAAAGGTGAAAAAACATGCAGACTTGTTCAGGGATTGTCAAAGAATTTAGTTCAAGTTAGGAGCATATCTCAGGGAATCATTGAGCACTTACTCTCTGCCAGGCATTAGGCATCAGGCTACATCTTCTCTTTTGAGAGATCACATTCACTACTGTCCCCTCCAGTTTAGTATTCTAAGTTCTGTATTTCTCGACTTGATCCAGCTTCTGAGATACAGCCTGTTTAGACAGTTTTGCACAAAGGACGTCATATCCATCAAGACTGATCAATCATATTCATCAAGACTGGCCATTATTTCTTGGTAAATTTTGTTGCTCTCTCCCTTTAAAGTTTTATTAAATCAGTGTCAGTCAGGGTACCTCAAAGCAGAACTTCTCAGGGAAGATGGAGGTTGCCACTGGCATTCAGTTGTATATTGTCAATTTCTGGTAGGGATTAGCTGAGTGGAAATGACACTTTAAAGTGGGTAAGGGAGGGGGAACATCAGTGTATAGTTTGCCTCTAAAGATTCCCTAATGTTGTTGTCAAATTTGGCCATGCATTTAGCTGTTATGAATGTGCTAAACTATATTAGACAGGTAGAAAAAAAAGCCATTATTAAAGAAGTGATAAAATGCCGAATACTGGGGCCAAGATGGGTACTCTTTAGATGAAAGCCTTTTTTTCTTTTCTTTCTATAAAAGAAAAATAGAGAATTGCTTTTTTGACCCAAGACATACCCAAGGGTCATTCTCAGCCACTGAAATCATAATATAAATATAACTTTATTAAGTATGGAAAATTATCACAAATAAGACATCTCATGGTCTACTATATTAAGAATTCATGCCTCACTCATTGCCTCTGACTCACAAGTCTTAACTAAATATAACATCTAGATTTTACATTTTTCACTTTTGAATAGCCTCCTTTTTAACTTTGACCCCGGAATATTTTTGCCTTCTTACTGGGCTTTAAATATAGGTCTTTAAATTCATGTTAAAACCACTCTTACCAATTAATTCTATACAACTTCTTTCCCTTCCATGCTTGACACACATCCACTGTGGAAATAAAATCCAATATCCACAGTAAGATTAGAAACAAATGTGGTAAAGTTTTATCCCCTTCTCTGAACTCTACCTCCATCACGATCAATCTTAATCACAATATTTTATCACAGACATGCTATTTTGCTGTCTCTCCTCATTCCTTCTTTCTATTATAGTAGGTGGTATCGTATAAGTAGTGAAACTAGATTCTTGGATTCAGACAGATCTTGACTGGAGTTTTGCCTCTCACATTTAGTATCTGGGAGTCTTGGGGCAATTCACTTAGCTACCAGAACCTCATTTCCCTCATTGATAATACAGAAATAATTATGTCTATCTTCAGGGCACACTGTGGGCATTTGATGAGAATATGCTTGTGAAAAGACTAAGAAAGTGCTTGTGAAATGACTGAGAAAATGTAGGTTCTTAATAGGTGCTGGTTTACTTTCTTTCCCCACTCATACTTTCCTTAGTGAACAAACTGATTATGAAGATTCTACAATTCGGTTCATGCTGGAGGGGGGCGGTGTTGTAATATGGTTCCTTTTCCAATATAAAGAATATTGGCTTCTTTACTGAGGACTTTTTTTCTTGGATGACTGAAGTCCTGTTTCTTTTCACTTCTAAACAAGATGCTTCTTTTTCTCTGGATTAGATTATTGGCAGGAGGAGATTTGACCTGGCTCTGGAGGCAGGCTGCAGCATCAGGGGAGTTGGAGACTTTTTCACTTTTTCCACTAAAACTACGAACAAGAACCAAAAAACTGATACACTCTATAATGATTTTTTTTAGCTGATTCTTTTTCTAGGAAACTTCTTATTTATCTATGTTGTTTCATTTGGGTCCATTCCCCAAATCGATAATTTTTTTTTCAGAAAACTATTCTTAAAGTTTAATATAGACTTTACTATTTTACCAGTCCTGCACTATTGTCTTCCACATTAGAAAGTTTTCAATCTAGTTCAGTGACTTTTGCTGAAAATTGTGCAAATTTCAGCAATATCCTCTGACATTTTGTCCAGAATGTATAAAATTTATTAATTATTTATAGAGTTGGAGTTAGAGTACTTTAGAAATAGTGCTTTATAAAGAACATACAGAATAAAAATTGTAACCACAAAGAAGGCACAAAAAATTCTGAGTCACAGTGTGAAATAATATTATTTAAGGGTATTATAAATTAATAATTATAATACTGGCACATATGTGCCAAAATAGTGCTATGCATGTGGCTAACTTTTTGAATATAAGCATAGTAGGTGAGTCTATAAATATAAAAATAGTTAAGATCTTGCAAATTTGTGCTAAGTAACAATTGTTTCTCATTACTGAATATCCTGGTTTTTAAATATAAAGCTTAAAATTCAGTCAGAGGGATTTTCCTTGAAAATGAATCTGGAACTTCACAGAAGTGCTTAATGTTGAGCATCCAGGATGTTGATAAAGTATACTAAAGGCTCTATACTATTAGGACATTTATTCTCTTAGTAAATACTTATTAAATGCTTTCTATGTATAAGTTACTTGGCTAGGCAGTGCGAATAAAAAGATGACCAAGACTTTGTCCCTGTTCTCAAGAAGCTTGCAGATTGCGGGGAGGGAGATATAATTGCAAATAAAGAGTTTGGTAATTTATGGTAGGTACTCAGATAGAAATAGAAAATGTCAAAATATGTAAAAAGATACGAGAGATATTCACTTTGGCTGAATCTCAGTAAGTTCATGCTTATATGAAAAATAATAATTAAGGTAAACTAATGCCAGTTATTAAATGCTGTGACAATTCAAGAACATGAGTAAAGTGATCTTATAGCTTGACATACTCCTAACACGTAAGATGGTATTTTAAAAATTCAGAAAATTTTAGGAATAACAAAATGCAAATGAAATTTCAGGCTACCAGTATTTCTCTGCTTCAAGTTGATGGGAGGCAGAAGTTCTTAATTAGAGTACACATAAATTCCTTGGAATGGTAGGTGACAAAGTATGTGTATAAGCTGAAGAGGATTTTTGTAGGTAAAGGGTCCACAGCTTAAATCACAAGTCCTAAAAGTGTTTATAATCTATAAAAGGTTAAGAATTCTGAAGCTACAGAATTTGGCCACACCCTCAAAGTTTCACTATTGGAACTTAAGTATTAATTTCAACAATTAATTTTAAGTTTTAAGAACAAATGTTCTGGAGTGTGGAAAATATAGAGTTGTAGTAATTGATAAATCTTTTAATAGGTCAAGGTTTCTGCTATTCCTGAGCCATTTTTCTCTAAATCCCCAAAGATAACAGAATTAGGCCATTTTTATTTTATTTTTTTTTACTTTTATACTTTTGGTTAAGAATAATAAGACAGTAATCTATAGCTTGATTTACTGTCCAGCAAGTGTGGGACTAACAACCATTTTCCTTCTACTGCTACTTAAGAAAAAATAATGTTTGTATATTTCTTACTTTGAGAATAGTCTCATTGTATTATAGTAATAAATTAATTCTGATATTACATTGACCTGTTATTAAAAGTTATATGTTTACTATTTTCTTCTCTGTTTCTTTTTATAATTGAACATAGGCCATTTAAATGTTTTACTGTAATAGCATATTCTATTTTGTTATATTTTTACCAAACCTTTGGGTAAAGTTATGGTAGAGAATTTTTATGATTTTGTTAATGTTCATCCTTAAAATTAAATTAAAACTAACCACAGGACATCAGGCAATTAGAGAATAAAGTTCTTAATGTATTGAGAAACATTATTGAAACCAGGGTCCATCTGGATTTGTTAAAACACCACAAACCTCAGGCTTCAATAGTTTCCCATTAATTTGGTTTACCATTTTAAAATGCCAATAATATTAGTTAAGTATCGTACAAAAAAATGCAACAGTGTATTGAAGCTAATAATAATTTCACTCTGCATCTATAAAAAGCTTGCTAGATGGATTTTTCTTATTTAAATATTATATCTGGATCACATGATATGGCCGATTTAAGTGGGACCCAGCATGGCACAGCAAAACAATACAGGCTTTCAAGGTCACCTATCATTTATTGGCTATGTGGCATTTAGGAATTTACTTTGTCTCTCTAAGAATCAGATTCTTCAAGAGTGAAAATAAAACCTGGACTATTATGATGATTATTAACAATTCACATAAAGTATTCCAGTGTTTTACATATACTGTTGATCTGTAACATTATCATTATTAATTATCAAATAGAAAGAAACAAATCTGATTAAAAAGAATAAAATGACCCTTACTGAAAAGTATATGAAAACGTCATTCATTTTTCTCTAGACTTTAAGTTTGTCATCTACAAAATGAAATTATTAAAGTTTCTAATATCCCATCCAACTCTAATATCTATACTTTTACAAAAAAACAAATGAATATATGTCTGTATTAGAAATGGTTCTTTTCACTTAATTTGGCTCAGTGATTTGGGTCAATAAGGTAGACCTGATCAAAGACTAGGAAAGTATATTGTTCACATAGGTTAAAACGAATGATATAATATTAATAATAATAATTATCTAACTAAATGTGTTTTTTAAAAAATATACTGTTTAGAGATAACTTAACCCAATTTTCTACTACAGCCCATGGTAAAACAATACTATTTCTTCATTGTGCCATTCTTAAAATATAGTTGTAGAATTCAGGCTTTTTCATGCTGGCTTACAGTATAACTTGAGAATGTTCTCTTGACATAATAAGGTAGGTATTAAATGTCAGAAGCCACAAGAGAGAAACAAGTTTTACTTTTAAGCAAGTATTGAGTATCAGATATATTTGATTTTTGCTATTATTCCTTTTTCAGTCCTGGACAACATAAAGCTCCAGGTTGCTTTATTTAGCATGACTCCCTCAAGGAAATGGGCTGAGCCTTATTGTTTTGATATGAAGGTGGGTGAGTAGCAATCTTACCAAGCCAACTTGACATGGTGTTTCTCATCCCGAGAGACTTCTAGGTGAAGAAAAATCTTTAAATAAAGTAAAGAAATGGAGATCAAATGCTATACTCATTCTAGTCATTGTGATTGACAGAAACATAGGTTTTTTTTTCAATGATTATTTTGGTAATTAATTTGGTTACTGAATTTATTAACAACATTATACTACCTGAGCAAGCGGTAACTTTGTTGCAAAAATATTTTCTACTTGTTCCCTCTCATAATTTTGATTTATTTATTTGTGCATTTATAACTCTATTTCATTTTAAAATAGACACTGTGTCAGTAATTTTTTTTTATTAAATGAATGGCTTAAATAGAAATAATTATGGAAAAGTTAAGAACCACTAAATATAAAGTGATACTCTCTTTGCTAAGGGAAATTTCTGGGAAAAAAACTAAAGAACCAGTATATGAGAATATACCATTGTGGTCTGGACTGATTTATATTATTTCAATTAAAATATTTCAATAAGGGAAGGGATTTCATTTGAGGAAAGTGGTGGTTATTTGGGGTGTTTGCTACATTATCAAGAAAAACTGACTTGAACTGACTTATTTCAAATAATCAATGTAATACACGTTCAGAGTTCTGAGTTAAAAAGATGAAGAAGGCTGAGAATGAAAACCAGTAGAATCTTGGTCAAACCCACAGGGTAACCACCTGTTTTTTCTTTCTTTTTTTTTAAATTGGAAACATATCTCCTGGAGTTCTGAGTCACTTTCTCCAACTAGTTTGACTGATTTCTAAACCTTCTGCACAGCTGTCTTTTAGAAACACCGTTTTCTAATCCTGGGAATTCCTTTCACTGTTATTTATATCCCCCCTGGTTTTTTTTTTTTTTTTATCTCATGCTTGGCTTGCCCTTTTTTTTGAAGGTAAACATTGAGTTTACCCTAATATGCAACTGCTATTTTGGCTAGGACTAGAATTCTGGGTTCAATATCTTTTCTATGTAATTTTAATGGCACTGTACCACTGATTTTTAACTTCCAGAGTAGCAGTTGAAAAGACTGATAGCATTCTAATACCTAATCTTTTGTATGTGATAGGATTGTTTTTTCTTCCTGGAAATTTTGATTGTCTGGTGTTCTGAAATGTCAAGATGATGCTTCCTAGGGTGGGTATATTGTTTTTAGTCACCTTATTGTCCTCAATGGGCCTTTTCGATCTGCAAAAAAATGTGTTTTCATTTTAGGAATGTTTCTCATGTTATTTCTTCCTTTTATCTCCATTTTCTGTGCTCTTTCTTGAAAGGTTATGAATTAGTCTGATGTTGGTCCTCCTGGATAGACATTATTTTGTTTATCTCTTGTTTTCCTCTTCTGCCTCCTCTCTTGTTGACTCCAATGCTTTTAAAGGCCCATGTAATTACATTGGGCTCACTTAGGTAAACTTTTTATTTTAAAGTCTGATTAGTAATCTTAGTAATCTTAATTTGATCTGCAAAGTCTCTTCATGGTAATACCTAGGCTAATGTTTAATAACCATAGAGTGAGAATCTTGGGGGAGCATGTTTGGAAATTTGCTCGCATAGAGGGTGTACATATATATCATCAGTATTCATCATGTGGCCCGTGGAGATTTACAGACCTCCTACAATAGGACTTTTCTAGACCAGTTGCTCTCAAACTTGGATAGGTGACAGAAAAACTGAAGAACCAATTTGGAGTTCAGGGACCCAAATTCTTAATGTAGCATGCTTAATGTAGATGCTTCATGAGAATTCTTATTAACCCTTCATATTTTTACCAAGTTCCCCTGGTGATTCTAATACCCACTGAAGTTTGCTCAACCTTGGTTGAATAATAAAAATACTTGGGGAGCTTTTAAAAATCCCAATGTGTAGGATGTGTCCAAACCAATTAAATCAGAGTCTCTGGGGGTGATAATCCATATATTAGTTTCTTCCAAAGTTCTAAAGTGATATGGTTTTCTAGACAATTGCTTCTCAAATGGTAATCCATATATGAATGACCTGAGAATCTTGTTAAAATGCAGGCTCTGATTCAGTAGGAGTTTGGTGGGGACTGAGATGCTGCATTTCTGTCAAGCTCCTAGGTCATGCCATGCTGCTGGCCCACAGACCACACTTTGATTAGCAAGACTGTAGCACATTTTGACATTCTTATGTATGTCAAAAACACAGCTAGGGTTTCCACAAATATTTCTTTTTAGCAATGTTTGAAATTTCATGTGTCAAATTATAGCCCCAGCATTAAAAGAGCTCAGAGGACTTGCTTTAAAATTTGGGCAAAACTTGGTGGCATAAGTTTAATTGTGTTGGGTGTGGGTGTGGGGCATGTGCATGCATGCACACATATGTATTCACGTACTTTTTTTTTTATTATTCTACTACCTTCTAACATCTGGGAAAGCACATGTAGTATTTGGTTTCAGAATAATCATACTCTATAATATCTACCCTAACAGTTAAAACACAGAGATTTACCTACTACTCTGTACTCCTTTGATTATAACACTACTCCATGTGATATCTCACTTAGCTGTTTAGCTATCTCGATATGTACCAATTACACAAAGAAAAAGTTGCACTGTAGAAAACTTGTGCTAAGTTGCTAAAGTTATATTTATAAGTCCAAGCTGATTAAAATGATGTGTAGATGCTTCATGAGAATTCTTATTAAACAAAGATTTGTTGAGGTACCCTAAGCCAGAGGGAGATCCAAAGGTGAAAGCGGCATGTTTCTCAAAATGCTGAATAACTATTGGAGAACAGGACGTTTGCAACTAATGGATGCATGAGCATTGTATGGGGAAAAGGGCACGCCTCAAATCCTGGCTTGGGTGAGGCAAAGTCATAACATGTAACCAAAATGTTTGTACCCCCATAATATTCTGAAATAATAAATAAATAAATAAATAAATAAATAAATAAATAAATAAATAATATTTTCTTGAAAGACTATGGGAGAGCTTAGGAGGAACTTATCAGTAGTACCTAAAAAGTCCAGGAAAATCAGATAGAGGAAATGGCATTTGAGCTGGACTTGATTAAGAAATAAAATTTGGACCAATGGCTATGTATAAATACAGATATAGAGAAGGGAAAATGCGCTACTTTGTAAGAAAGTCAGTATTGTAACTCCATAAAAGACATAGAATGGAAGAGAAACAGTAAGGGATGTTTGGAGCCAGATCATTGGCATAATTTGAATAGCAAACTTCAAAGAGCTTGGACTTTATTTGCTAGGCAGTTGGGATAAAATGAAAACTTTTGAGCAGGAAACTGATATGCTCTGAGTAATGTTTTAGAAAGATCACTCTGACAGTGGTACAGAGGATGAGTTGGGGCAGTGGCACAGGGCTGACCTCACTGATCCAACATAGAACGCCTTCGTACTGAGCCCAGGTATGTTCTCGGAACCTTTCTCAAGGTAGCTCTCTGGGCTTCCACTGGCAATTAATTTGGCACAGGAGATGAAAATAATTTGCCATTCTCAGAAGACAGAGGAGACACAGTAGGAAATTACTAGAATATAAGAGTAAAGATCTAAGGAGGGCATCGTAGTACCACCGTAATACCACAATCAAATAGAGGGAGGGTTCTGTAAGAATCACCTTACACGTGAAACCCTATGATTTAAACAATCCTGCATATTTTCCAGCCAAAACAAAGCCTATAAACAATGTGATAGCTCTCTTTAAATGTATGTGAAAGATTCTGACCATGAAGATTCAGTTTATGTTGAATATTTGAACTAAAATTAAAACAGGGGTCAAAAAATGGTTTGAAAATGTAGTAAGAAAGGTAAAGAACTGAGGGAACTATGTGAAGTTTTTATATTAATTCATTTATAACTTGTTTGAATTTTTGTGCTGGTATGTACTGCTCTAGTTAGAGAAACAAACAATGAAAATGGAAGTGAGGAGTAAGAATAAGTCATTAAAAAAGACTTTGGCAAATGTGGAAATAGATTATGGAGCATGTTTTATATTCCAGGAGATAGTAAAGAGCAGGCCAAAAAGTCATCATTTACATGTTTTAGTTTATATATTGGCCAAAAGCAATAGGGTACTTGAAACTCTATAGCTCTTGTTTTATGGGAAATGCGTAATTCATAAATTAGGCATTTTTAGACACTAAGCCATATCTGGCCTCCACTCCTGACTGGCTAAGTGTCCTAGATCAATTCAACAGCACTTGTTTGAGTTGAGTATAACTTATATTTCAAATTTTAGATTTATCAATAGAATTATAATTAAAAGTTATTAAAGATTGTTGGATAAACTTGGCTGTTATAAGAATTATGGGATTTCATAGCTTCATATTATTAATAGAGGTCAAGAAATTAGAGGTCAGAACATTGACATTATTATGATTTAGTGTAAGTTAGGATTTACCAGAAATATTTACCCCACAATGTTTTTATTATTAAGTATTATAGTAAATATAAAAAAAGTTACTATGTTAGCTACATCCAAAATACATGTGAAATAGGCAACCATTTTTAGATTTTGCTTTATTGGACTCAATACCATTTTATATTATTATTGATTAAACTAGTTATTATGACTGAAAACTGATCCTTAAAAGTGGCTCAATAAAAAAATTCACTGTAATCAATATTTCCGACAAATTTTGATTTGACTCTGCTGCTGCCTTTTGTACTTTCCCAATTTGTTATTGTATTGTTTAAAAAATCTACCATGAGCTTTTCTATGAGTGTATAACTTACTAAGAGAGGCTTACCATAAAAAAGTGTTTTATCCCAGAAGGAATTTTCTCAGCTTTCTTACTTTCTTCTTTTTTTTTCCCCCTTTAATTCAAAATATTAATGTGGTAAAAATGTTTCTGGTCAACTGGGTCACTTTTGTATTGCTTGAGTAGTGGCTGTAAGTGTAATCATCATCCAAATAAGAGTTCATTGTACTCATTAGGTAGGTTGTCACCCCTCCCTTTCAACTCCTCCCCTCTGCTTGATTTCTACTGAATTTTACTCCCCTCTGAACATATATGTGCTCATCAGTTAGTTCCAATTTAATAGCAAGTACATGTCGTGTTTGCTTTTCCATTCTTTAGATACTTCAGTTAGGATAATGGTCTCCAGTTCCATCCAAATTGTTACAATCATCCTTTTTATGGCTGAATTATACGACATGGTATACATATACAACATTTTGTTAATCCACTCATGAATTGATGGACACTTGGGTTGATTCCACATCTTTGCAAATGTGAATTGTACAACAATAAACATTTGAGGGTGGGTGTCCTTTTCATAAAATGACTTTTTTACCTTTGGGTAGATACCCAGTAGTGGGATTAATGGATCAAATGGTAGGTCTACTTTTATGTCTTTGAAGAATCTCCATGCTGTTTTCCATAGAGGTTGTACTCATTTGTAGTCCCACCAACAGTGTATAAGTGTTCATTTCTCTCTTTATCCATGCCAACATCTATTGTTTTTGGACTTTTTAATAAAAGCCATTATAACAGGGGTGAGTTGATATCTCATTGTGGTTTTAATTTTCATTTCCCTGATGATTAGTGATCTTGAGCATTTTTTCATATGTTTATTGGCCATTTGTCTATTTCCTTTTGAAAAGCTTCTGTTTATATTTTTGGCCCACTTTCTAATGGGGTTGATTGTTTTTTTCTTGCTGATTTGTTTGAGTTCTTTCTAGATTCTGGATGTGAGCCCTTTATTGGAGGTATAGTTTTTGAATGTTTTCTCCCAGTCTGTAGATTGAATATTTGCTCTATTGATTATTTCCTTAGCTATGCAGAAACTTTTAAATTTAATCAAGTCCCATTTATTTATTTTTTTGGTAACCATAATTGCCTTTGGGATTTTAGTCATAAATTCTTTGCTTTGGCCAATATCTAGAAGAGTATTTTTCTCATTTTCTTCTAGAATTCTTATAGTTTCATGCCTTACATTTAAATGTTTTATCCATCTTGAATTAATTTTTGAGCAGTGAGAGATATTGATCTTGATTCATTCTTCTGCATGTGGCTCTCCAATTCTCCCAACACCATTTATTAAACAGGGCTTCTTTTTTCCCCAGTGTATATTATAGTCTGCTTTGTCAAACATCAGATAGCTGTATGTGAATGGTTTTATATATGTGTTCTATGGTCTGGTCTATGTCCAAATTTTTGTGCCAATACCATGCTGTATTGCTTACTGTTGCCTTGTAGTATAGTTTCAAGTGTAATATTGTGATGCCTCCATATTTGTTCTTTTGCTTAAGATTGCTTTAGCTATTCAGGCTTCTTTCTGGCTCCAAATGGAACATAGAATTATTTTTTCTAGATCTGTGAAATATGATGTTGGTATTTTGATGGGGGCTGCATTGAATCTGTAAATCACTTTGGGTATTATGGACATTTTAACAATGTTGATTCTACTGATCCATGAGCATGATATGTTTTTCCATTTGTTTGTATCTTCTGCAATTTCTTTCCACTGTGTTTCGTAGTTCTCTTTGTAGAAGAAATCTTTCACCTCCTTGGTTAAGCATATTCCTAGGTATTTTATTTTCTCTGTAGCTATTGTGAATAGTATTGAGTCTTTAATTAGACTCTCAGCTTAACTATTATTCATGTATAGGAATGCCACTGATTTGTGTATATTCATTTTGTAACCTGAGACTGCTGAATTTATTTATCAATTCCAGAAGTCTCTTGGTGGAATCTTTAGGGTTTTCTAGATACAAGATCATATCATCACTGAAAAGTGATAGTTTAACCTCCTCTTTCGCAATTTGGATACTCTTAATTTCTTTCTCTTGCTTGACTGCTCTGGCTAGGACTTCCAGCACTATGTTCTATAGAAGTGGTGACTGTGGGCACCTTTGTCTTGTTCCAGTTCTTAGTGGGAATGCTTTCAACTTTTCCTCATTCAGTATGATGTTGGCTGTGGTTTTGTCATGTATGGCTTTTATAATTTTGAGATATGTTATGTCTATACCTGGTTTTTGAGGGTTTTTATTATGAAAGGGTGCTGGATTTTGTCAAATGCTTCTTCTGCATCTATTGAGATGATCTTATGGTCTTCATTATTGCTTCTGTTTATGTAGTGAATCACATTTATTGACTTAAGTATTTCAAAATATCCTTATATCCCTGAGATGAAGCCCACTTGGTCCTGGTGGATTATTTTTTTGATGTGCTGTTGAGGACTTTTGCATCTACATTCATAAGGGATATTGGTCTTTAGTTTTCTTTTTTTTGTTGTTGTGTCCTTTCCTGGCTTTGGTATCAAGGTGATACTGGCTTCATAGAATGAGATGGAGATGATTCCCTCCTTCTCAGTGTTATAGAATAATTTCTGCAGAATGGATATTAGCTCTTCTTTGTAAGTCTGGCAGAATTTGGCTGTGAATCCATTTGGTCTAAGCTTTTTTTGTTGGAAGAATTTTTATTACTGCTTCTATCTTCCTGCTTGTTATTTTTCTGTATAGGAGTTCTCTTTCTTCTTGTTGGAGTCTTGGGAAGTTGCGTATTTACCAGAATTTGTCCATTTCCTTTATATTTTCTAGTTTATGTGTATAGAGATTTAAATAGTATTTACAGATGTCATTTTATATTTCTGTGGTCAGTTATAATATCTGCTTTTTCATTTTTGATTGAGCTTATTTGGGTCCTTTCTATTTGATACCTGGCTAATATAACAGGAGGTCTATCAATTTTGTTTATCTTCTCAAAAAAAACAACTTTTTGTTTTATTTATCCTTTGTATTTTTTTGTTTGTTTGTTTTCCATTTCATTTAGTTCTGTTCTGACCTCAGTTATGTCTTTTCTTCCGCTGGCTTTGGGTTTGGTTTGCTCTTCTTTTTCTAATTCCTTGAGATGTGTCATAAGTTTGTTAATTTGTGATCTTTCTGTCTTTTTGATGTAGGCATTTAAATCTATCAATTTTCCCCTTATGACTGCTTTTGCTGAATCACACGGATTTTGATAACTTTTGTCCTCTTTGTAATTCAATTCGAGGAATCTTTGGATTTCCATCTTAAGTTTGTTATTGACCCAATAATCATTCAGGAGCAGGTTGTTTAATTTCCATGACTTTGTGTAGTGTTGACTGTTTCTCTTGGAATTGATTTCTAGTTTTATTCCACTGTGGTCTGAGAAGATATATGGTACAATTTCTATTTTTTTGAATTTGTTGAGATATGTTTTGTGGTCTAACGTATGACCAATCTTGGAGAATGTTCCATATGGTGATAAGAAGAATGTACATTTAGTAGTTTGGGGGTAAAATTTTCTGTAAATGTCTGTTAGGCCCATTTGTTCTAGAGTCCCACTTAAGTCTAGTGTTTATTTATTTTCTTCTTGAATAGTCTGTTCATTTCTGTCAGAGGGTGTTGAAGTTCCCAGCAATTACCATGCTGCCGTTTATCTCTTTGCTTAAATCCAGTAGGGTTTGCTTTATGAATCTGGGCACTCCTGTATTAAGGGCATAAATATTTAGGATTGTTATATATTTTTGTTGAATTGCTCCCTTTACTATTATATAATGACCATTTTTGTCTTCCTTTGTCATTGCTGATTTAAAGTCAATTTTTTCAGATATGAGAATGGCTCCATTTGCTTCCTTTTGGTTTCTGTTTGCATGGAATATTTTTTTCCATCCCTTCACCTTGAGTCTGCATGAGTCCTTGTGGGTTAGACGTGTTTCACGGACACAGCAGATTCTAGGTTTGTATTTTTTCATCCATTCAGCCAGCTGTGTCTCTTGAGTAGGGCATTCAGACTGTTCACATTTATTGATAGAATTGATATGTGGGATGTTGTTCTGTTCATTCTGTTGGGTAGCACCTTATTGCTTTGTTTTATCTCTTGTTCTGTTTTTTTATATGAACTCTGAACTTCAGCTTTTACGTGATTTTTCACTAGTCGCTGTCTGTTGTCCTGATCCATGTGTAATGCATTTCTGAGTATTTCCTGTAAGGCAGGTCTGGTCTTGACAATTTCCCTCAGTGCTTGCTTTTCTAGAGAAGTCTTTATTTCTCCTTCATACATGAAACTTAGTTTTTCAGGATATGGATTTCTAGGCTGGAAGTTGTTCTGTTAAAGAAGACTGAAGATGGGGCTCCAATCCCTTCTGGCTTGTAAGGTCTCAGTTGAGAAGACTGCAATTAGACTGATGGGTTTTCCTTTGTAAGTTCCTTGACGTTTTTGCCTCATGGCTTATAGGAGTTCCTCCTTTGTGTTGACTTTGGTCAGTCTGATGACTGTGTCTTGGTGATTACCTCTTTGCAATGAATGTCCCAGATGTTCATTGAGCTTCTTATACCTGGATGTCTAAACCTCTAGCTAGACTAGGGAAATTTTCCTTAGTTATCCCCTCAAATAGGTTTTCCAGCCCTCATGAATTTTCTTCTTCACTCTCAGGGATGCCTGTGATTCTTATATTTGTCCATTTTACATTACCCCATATTTCTTGTAGGCTTTGTTCTTTCCTCTTGATTCTTTGTTCTTTGTTTTTGATTGACTGGGTTAATTCCAAAGAGTTGTCTTCAAGCTCTGAAATTCTTTCTTCTTCTTGGTCTAGTCTATTCTTAAAGCTTTCCACTGTGTTCTGTATTTCCTTAAATGAATTTTTCATTTCCAGAAGTTGTATTTCTTTTAAATATGTCTATCTCTTTAGTAAATTTTTCATTCATTTCCTAAATTATTTTTCTGGTTTCTTTGATTTGGTTTTCCATCTTCTCTTGGATTTTATTGAACTTCCTTACAATCCATATTTGGAGTTCTTTATCTGTCATTTCAATATTTTAATTTTGGTTGGTATTCATTGCTAGAGAGCCAGTGTGTCCTTTTGAGAGTGTCTTTTTGCTCTGATTTTTCATACTTCTGGTGTTTTTGCACTGATTCCTTCTCATCTGGAGCAGATATCACTTCTTATTTTTGGATTTTCTTTTGTTTAGTTTTCAATGATACTTCAGAGAGATTACTTTCTACATGTTTGTGCTATATAAACTCAACTTGGACACATAACTGAAATAAAAGATTTGCCACGTCTAAGTTTTAAATGATATACCCAAAGATATTCTTTTGTTTCACAACATAATTTAAATTTATCTTTGTGTTTCATGGTGGGTTTGATTTCTATAGTCTGATGTGGCAATGCATAGAGAAACATAAATAAAATATCTTTAGTTCACTATTAAAAAACAGACTATTTTGTTCTATGACACAGATTTAATTTTCTTAGGCCAAAGTTTACTTTTAGTGTTGCTTAGGCACACTCAGCTCAACCAGGAACTTCTATAATATAGAAAGGAGTTAATGACACAATTTGTCTTCTATGTTTAACTCTCATGCCACAGTTGAAAAAATGAAAATACTTCATGAAATATGCTTTTAAAACTCACATTCCACCTTGAAATTTTTCATCAACCACAAATAAGTAAAAAATATTATATGCACCAAAAATAGTCATGACTTAGACAAGAACTTTCATTCAGATATTAGTTGTTAATTATGAATGAAAAATATAGATTTGTTGAAATTGAGGTATAATTGTTAGAAATCTACTCCACATGCTGTTCTTGACTTAGAAATCATCAATGCCCAAAGCAAAACACTTGTAGTATTAATATCTTGTATTTCAAATAATAACAATGTAAATAATAACAATGATGTAATATTAACTAAACCAATTACAATAACAGAATGCTTCTTGAAGTTGTTATCCCAGTATACAATCACAAAACATCTAAAAAATGATAAAATCTGTGCTAAACAAAGGTTGAATTTAATATAATTAATATGATTCATATTATTCTGTATCACTGACCCAGAACTTATTTGTGGTACATAGAAATACTAAAGACCAAGCATCAAAACCCTCACTCTTCATTTAACATTCCACACTGTCTAACTTTAGACACTGTCCATGAGAACTGCAAAAAGCACAAAACATTGCACACAGGAATGTGAAAAGCATATATTTCTATTTTAAATTTATTTTTGCAATCAAATTGGATATCTGAGTATTTTTCCTTTTCTATGTACATATTGGTAACATTCAATTATATTGACATTAACACATTTAAGAGGTAAAAGATTCTGTAGTCATAATAAATATATTTGTAAGAAAGTCAAATAAGGTAGAAGCCCTGCTAGATATTAAGACTATATAACATATGTTTATATAAATTATATTTTATATCTCCAAAATATCAAATAATGCTATCAGTAAATGTTTCTGAAATATGTTGGAGGATATTTTATTAACTATCTATGCAATATTTACTTTTATATTATACAGTTATTCTCTTTTGTCTTGCCAAATTGGTTTAACAATCTTGTCATTTCTGCAGAAAGGGAAAAGAAAGCCTGATAGGAAAATTTTTATTTAATAAAATTAAAAACAAAATAAGTTTTAAGCTCACTCTTCAGTATTTTTTGCTTACATTATTTCTTTGAAATAGAGAAACATATTATGTAATGAGAATAAAATAAGCCTGATTATTTCTGTTGAATCCTGAAATTTCAGTGCCAGCGTTGTTGGAAGAAAGGTTTATTTTGGTTTCAATATAAACTGGTAAAAGAGAAATATAAAAACACTTAAATGAGTCTTCTGAAGTTTCCAAACATATAATTGAATTTTCTTGCAATATCAAGTAAGAAAGGTAGAAAAGAAATTTCAACACTGTTATAAACTCTTGAAAAATGTGGTTAATAATGAAAGTGCTAACCTACTTTTAAACTATGCAATAAAAGCTTACATGGAAACATAGCTAAAGTAGAAATTGAGGAAAACTTTTTGTTATATTTTCTAGAATGCCAAGTACTTGTAATACATTGCTCATATAAGAAAATTACTTTCTTTAGAGCAGTATTATTTAGTTTTGGCTATTAAGCTTTATTTTAGGCCGGAGATTTTCAATTCCGGTTTGCTTAATGGACAGTCTAAGGGGACTCCTTTTTAAGAATTAAAGATATAAATAAATTGCTATGGCAAGACCTTATACTGTGAAATTATGTCTGAAAGGACATCTTTCTTAGTGACAACATGATCTGAAAGTTTTACTGGGAAGATAAATATATACAATTTGTATCTTCTGAAAGAAAAATAAAACTGGATAACAATCAGAAGTAAAAATTTTAAATTGTGTTTGATTTTTGCACCCACATTTTTGGCTTCTTGAAAGTAATTATTTGAGATAATAGATTTGATGATTTTCAGAAGAAAAAAATTTAATTTATTCAGTTTATATTTTGATCCTGTATTTATACACACAAACTGGTTGAACCAATTTCAAGTTAAATCCAGGTGTTTTTTTTTTAAGTCTTTTTAATTTCTATATGATCAATGGGGGTTTGGAAGTATTTTTCCTATGATTGGCCTGGGTTTATAAATAAAAAATGTGGAGTGTTATTTTTTATCAGAAGACCATGCTTCTGAATTAGGCCATCTAGATATGTGAACTTAGATAAACACTTTGGTTTAACAGAAGAGTGATTCAGTTTTTCTTAATACAAGTTTAATAATAGGATTTTAAAACAGAATCCTTGCCAATTAGATACTAGGAGAGCTGTTTTCTATTTGGAATCTTCAGAGTTCTGTCAACTTATTGTTTAGTATCAATTTATAGGGCTTGGTATATATACTGCTTATTTTGAAATGAAACAAAGCAATAAAATATTTCAAAGTTCCTTATTCCTTTTCAAACATTTATTATCTCACAGTTAGGCATAAGAGTACCAGTTTTCTTCCTCAACTTTTTTAGCTTTTCTGAAGCATCGGGGCCAAGGGGAATTTCACTGAAAAACCAACTCTGAAAAGTCAGATTAATTGGAGAAAAGACATACAAATTTATTTAACATGTATACACGGGAGCCTTCAGAATGAAGACCCAAAGATATTGGGAAATTGTTATTTTTATGCTTGGGTTCAACAAAGTATGGAAAGCCATGTAGAAATATGACAGGACAAAAAGGGTATGGTCTAATGCTAATAGACTGAGTAGGGAAACCCAGGAAGTCCTGTCTGTCTAGATTCTTCTTGGCCTCTCTCAGCCATGCATTTCTTCCTTCTGGGAGTGGGGCATGACCCTCTCTGGAATGAGGGTCTTATGATCTACAGTCAAACAAGGTAGGTCAGATAATTTCTTTATGGCCAGTTTTTACACAAAAAGGCAGAGGAAAAGTTAGAGTCATATTAGGTTTTATGGCTGGCTTTGGGGTAAATGGGTTCTGGTTTCTATGACCAGGCTTGGGGAAAAGGGATTCTAGTTTCTATGGCTAGCCTCAGAGGAGAATGGGACTAAGAGACAGGAGGACAGAAGGTCAGAGAAAAGCTTTTGCTTCTGAGGCCCTCATTTTAGGATATTGTTTTCTGAGCCCCAACAGAAGTAAGAGATATTTTAACTCCTTTTCTGGTATTTTCAGCTTTGTTTCCAGGCTTCTACCCTTCTGCTTGCCCCTCTTCCTGCCACCCTCTCCTCTCCAAGCCTGCTCTAGAAAAGGAGTGACTACTCTGATTGATCAGAAGATGGGTATTAATTGACCCCATTTTACTAGTGGGTGGAGTAAGTGTGCCTTAAATTTCAGGCCGAAGTTCAGACTCATGAGGGAATGCTCATTTCCCTTCTGACTTCTCAGGTTAAGCAGTTCTGACCATCCTTATTTTGGGACACAGAATCCTTGAGCCTAAGTTTCATTTTCTAGTCCAGCTTTTAGTTAAGCACCTTAGGTTGGGCAGGAAGCATGCTGAAGATGTCTTTTCATGTATTCAGCTACTAATAAATCAATAAATTGTTTCCCATTAGACAATCTACTCTCACATTTTCAGTGCCTTAGATGGTAAATGGTAAGATTCGGGTACCAAAAGCCCACCAGAAATGCTTAAGACGAATAATAAATTTAAGTGTTCCTATTCAACAGACTCTTTGAGCCAAGGCACATTTTTGAAGTGTACAGTGCTAGAAAGAGAGAAAGAACCCTCTGTATTCTTTCTATTCCTGATGTGTTCGAATACCTTACACTTCTGTAAGCCATACAAATTAGGAATTAGTTAATCTCTTCTTTAATAGGACTAACACTGCTCAGAATATATTGCCACTTAAAACATGTTTAATATTGAATAATAGTAGGCAATCATCCAGGGCAAAAGTTTTTATTTTAAATTAGTAAGGTACAACTATAAGGTCAGTGCATTCAAAGATCGTTTTATTCCATTAGTAAAGGTAAGTTGAAATTTTTTGAATGGAAATAAATAATACCATGAATTTAAGACATGGTTTTTACTACTGTATATAAATAATCATAAAATATGATAGCTTATGTAAACATACATTTATTAAAATAATTTTTTCTTGGCATATAATTCTTGAAGAAATTTGATCATAGCTCAGATGCAAAAAATAATATGATGGGTGATTTCTTCAATCTGTGGATAAACTTTTAGGAGAAACCTAAGTTAAGCTTGCTTATTTTATAATGGAATGAAGAATACTGATGAGATTTCTGCCTATATTTTAAGTATTTCACTCAAAAACTCTTTAATGAGTACTTATTTTGTAACAGACCCTGTACTGGAAATACAGTGGAAAAGAAAATTGATCCAGTCCTGCCTTCATTATATATTAGTGAATTAAAGGCTAGAAAAGTGGCAAAGATGATTCTTGAACTCATTGTTTTCTAATGTAAAATTATAGCAGAAATTAATGGGAAGAATAAATCAGTGATGGAATCCAAAATTGAAAAAATTTCTATAAGTTAATGAAAAGAAAAACTAAACATGAAGTTGTGTGAGAGTCATTGTAGAAGTGGAATAACTGATCACATTTTCCTTCAGTAAGCCAGACTCTGTGTGATTTAAAGAGAATTACATTTTTGACATATGTGACCTTCTTTAAAAATAGTGATCTCTCAAACAGGGTGTCTAAGAGACGCTTGCATCTGCTTATTTTTCAGGATCAGACACTAATCTATGAATTTAAAGCAATTATTTCTCCAAGAATGTTGTAGAAATCAGCAGTATTCTAATCTGTAATTTTCTGCTGGGGAAGTGGGTGGTTAAGGCTATTAAACTATAAAGTGGTAGATGTCATGTTCTTCCTACACACATCACAAGTACCTTCAAGTTAAAAATGTTGACTTTGTAAATGCTGTAGTCCCTTGTACTGTCCACAAATCTGTGGTACCTGAAGAACGTGGGAGCAGAAATTTGTATTATTGCTTATTCATGAAAATAGCTTTCAGAAAAATGAAAGCCAAGATATTTGGGTATAATTTTAGTGCTACTGGATAAACTCAGACAATGCATTTAATCTCTTTCAATCACTTTCCCTCCACTGTTAAATGAAAGATTTGGATCTATCACCTCCTAGGTCACTTCATATTTAGGTTATTGATATTATTCTATGAGTATGCAAATATTAATAAATTTATTCTCTTATTTCTTCCTTGGAGAGCTATGTTGATCCAAAGCATATTGTTTAGTGATAAGCTGTCCCCCCTTGAGCTTGATGGGGAGTTATTTAAATCTAAGAGTGTTGCTCCATTAAAAAGTGGATTCTTATATGCCTGAAAGAAGGAAAAAAAGATATAGATGACTAAAATAAAATTAGGAAAATAAAAGCCAGCAATAAAATTAGTAGGAATTAATATCATACAGTCATATATTATTGTTAGAAATAGGCAGCAAATTTAACTCTAGTTTTTCAGAAGCCAAAAAAATAGAGAAAAATCATAATTTAAAAGATTTATTTAGTAAAAATGTATGATTTCTCCTGAGAATATCTTTTTTTTTTTTTTTTGCTTTTCTTAAAGGGAACAATATTTAATATAGTGAGTAACATCCACAATATCTCATAATTTTATATAGCTGAGTTTCATAATATTAGGTTATTTAGTATGAAATGTCTGATTTCCTTAAATATTAAGTTTGAGCATTGATATCTCTGACATTTCACTTTGACACTTCTTTTTTTTTTTTCCTTTTTTTTTTTGAGACAGAGTCTCACTCTGTTGCCTGGGCTAGAGTGCCGTGGCATCAGCCTAGCTGACAGCAACCTCAAACTCTGGGGCTCGAGCAATCCTCCTGCCTCAGCCTCCTGAGTATGCCTGGCTAATTTTATATATATATATATATATGTTTTTAGCTGTCCGTATAATTTCTTTTCTATTTTTAGTAGAGACGGGGTCTCACTCTGGATGAGACTAGTCTCAAACTCCTGACCTTAAGCAATCCACCTGCCTCGGCCTCCCAGAGTGCTAGGATTACAGGCGTGAGCCACTGCGCCTGGCTTCTTTTTTATTTTTATTGTAGAGGTACATCCTTATTCTTTCAAACGCATGGTTTGTCTTGTGCTTATCTTTAAAATCTATTTTAGAGCAATTTTTGTGAAACCATGGATAAGTCAAAAATTTGTGTTATTTTAGAATATGAGTTACATTGTGGAACCAACGCTGCACAGACAGCTCAAAATATGAATGAAGTGTTTGGGAAGAACGTGACTAATGAACACATAGTATGGGGATGGTTTGAGAAGTTCTGTTCTGGGGATTTTAATTTTGAAAATGAGCCACATGGGCGACCTGAGACCAAGGTGGATAATGATGAGCTGAAAGCTGTATTGGAAGTGAATCCATCTCAACCTACTCATGGATTAGTAACAAGGTTTGACATTACTATTCCAACAATATTGGACCAATTGAAACAAATTGGCAAAGTAGAGAAGCTGGATAGATGGGTTCTGCATGAATTAAACAAGCATCAGAAGGCAAATTGTCTTGAAGCTTGCCTTTCTTTGCTGCCATGACACAAAGGCAAACCATTTCTACACTGTATTGTGATGAGTGATGAAAAATGGATTCTTTCTGACAATCACAAACATTTGGCACAATGGTTGGATAAAGATGAAGTACCAAAACACAGTCCAAAACTGATTTTTTATCAAAAAAGGCTAATGGTATCTGTTTGGTGGTCCAGTGCTGGTATTATTCACTATAGCTTCAGGAAACCTGGTCAATCGATTACAGTGGATGTCTACTGCAACCAACTGGATGAAATGATGAGGATGTTGCGATTAAGCAGCTGAGATTGGTCACCACAGATAGGGCAATTCTCTGCAAGACAACACTCAACCACATGTTGCTCAAACAACACTGCTCAAACTATAGAGGCTGGACTTGCAAATTCTCTGTCATCCAGTGTATTCAACAGACCTTGCACCAACTACCACTTCTTGCAGGTTTTGGACCACTTCTTGCAAGGAAAAATATTCAATTCTCAACAAGCTGTGGAGAACAACTTTTGTGATTTCATTGCCACTTGCTCTCCAGGCTTCTTTGCTGCTGTCATAAACTAGCTACTGTTAAGATGGCAAAACTGTCGAGGCACATACCTTGATTAACTGTACTGCTTCTTGTTTGGGATATAATAAGCTAAACTTTTGATTCAAAATCAGACATTTCATATTTAATGACCTAATATTTTCAATAGCTTGAGAGTGAACGTCAAAGCACACATTTAGTGTGATGTTATGCCATTAAGCTAGGCAGGATTTCTAAACATTGGCTATAATGACATTTTGGGCTACATGATTGTTGTGCAGTGTTGTCCTGTGCATTTGTAGAATGTTTGGCAGCATCCCTGGCCTATACTCACTATAAGCTAGTAGCAATCCGCCCCTAACTCCAGTTATAATAACTAAACATGTCTCCAGACATTGCCAAATGTCCTGTGGGGTGACAAAATCACCCATAATTGGGAAACACTGAACAACAGTAATTAAATAATTACAGTTATTCAATTACAATTGTGAAAAATGTGACAGTAAAGAAATAAACTTGTCTTGGGCTTAAGAAATTCTTTTCTGAGGAAGTAAGACCCAATTGGAGACATGAAAAGTAAGGCATGTTTACTACTCCAAGTATCACATAAGGAGTATTCCAAACAGAGATATAGTACGTACTATGTGTCTGGCCATGGAGTGGGAAGGCAGGTGTGGACTGCCATGGTAGAAATATCAATGACTAGTATGACCAAAGCAATTTCCTTTCATTGTCCAACCAAGAAATGCTGACTGAGCAGCAGTCTCCTAGTGCTCTAGGAAGGTAAGCTCTAGATGATTTACCTAGAAATTTGCAATCTGCTAAAGGAAACAGAAATAACAGCAACAACAAAAACATAGGTAATAATTAAAGCTAGTTTGTGAGGTGCGTCCTCTGAGTGAAATGAGATAATAGAACAGAAAAAGGTCAATACAGTCTAGAGAGATTAGGAAGAGTTGTGATGGGAATTGCCCCTTGAAGACAGGTCTTATTGTAAGAACTAGATATTGGAATAAGGGCATTTAGTACAAAGAGAATGGCATGAAAAATGGCTAGAGAGGGAAATGAATTTACAAACTTGTCAAGGACACAAGTAGCTCCAAGGTCTTTTGTTAGAGACAAAGGAAGTTTGGGGCTTCCAAAGCCAGCCCTACCTATTTCATAGACCGAGAAGAATACAGTCTGGTTTGCTTCATTCTCTTAGAAACAGATTAAAACTGATATAAAAGTTAGCTATGAATGGGAAGAAAAGAATCTCAAAATAGCTGCTTTGGTAGAAGGCTGGGGAATGTTGGATCACTGCAGTACTGTCTTGGTCATTTTGAGAGGTTAGGGGGCTGAATATATAAAAGGTTTTTACTCTTTTTTTGGTAAGATCCTAATGCTGAGATATCCTATAAAGTTTGGGATCCAGAACAATTGCCTTAATTACTTCTCTCCTAGAGTTGGCTGAGAATCAAAGTGGGGTGGTATATTTGGTTAAAATTGAGATGATTCTCTTTACTAGCCTAGGCCTAATTTCAATTTTTAAAAATATAAACAATGCAGCAAAAATTTGAAATTAAAAGGACCTGGACACGAGTCAAATGCTTTTCTACTGACTTTTTATCTGATTTATTAAAGTCTACTCTGCAGCTTTTAGATACTGCCAAATTGGTTTCAGCTCTACCTCTCTGCTTTTAAAGTGAGAGAGTTGGGACTATCACATTGTGGCCAGAGTGGCAACAAAGATTTTTGGTGTTTTAAAGAAAAGGAGAATGTTAGCCCTTTCTATAACCTCTTCTGTGGTAGAAATGATTGACAGTGATGATATCCAAACACAGGTCATTATCTCCTATGAGGAAAGTTCAATGAGCAGGTGACTCTCTCCTTTCAGTAATTACCTTAACTATAAGCTGGTAGAAATTTTTAATTCTGATTTCTCACAGAGATTTTGCAATTATTACATAGTCCATCTATTCCAAGTATGTGGAATGTATCTTTCAAATGCACACAGGTTTTTATGTGACTTTGGAATAATTGTTAACAGTCAAATTATTTCCACCTCTTTTTTTTTACCAATGACAAGAAAAAAATCATAAAATACGTTGCAATTATTAAGGGCCTTCAGGTCTATGAAGAAGAATTTAACTGGAGATCTCTGTATAGATAGTTAAGACAGGAATAGGTAAGGAAAATGCTGAAAAACAGGGAGGTGAGTTTGAAAGAGATTTGATAGGCAAGAGGAAAACATTAATGTTTTCTGGCTGAAATGATGAATACAAAGTTTGGGAGAGGAACTTGGCAGATGCCCTTGGAGAGAGAGAAAATTAATGAATGAGGACAGAAAAATCTGCCAGTATGCACTTGAAATAATAAAATTTTTTTATTTATGAGTGCCAGCATTACTGGAAACATTGGGAATAGGCATAGGAAGGGAATTGAATTACTGTATCAGTACAAATGCCTCCCTAAACTATGTTTTCTTGTCTGATTTCTTAAATTCCATTTTCATTTAACCAATGGTTTGTTAGATACTATACTAGTCAAGGTTCTCCAGAGAGAGAGAGAATCAACAGGAGAGATATATAAAAGGACATTTATAGGAATTAAGGAATTGGCTGATACAATTATGGAGCCTGAGAAGTCTCATGATTTGTCATTGGCAAGTTGGAGACCCAGAAAAGCTGGCAGCATAATTTTGTACAAGTTCAAAGGCCTGAGAATCAGGGGAGCCCATGGTGCAAATCCCAGTGTGAGCATAGGAGAAGATGAGATGAGATATCCCAACTCAGCACACTATCATGGATACACCCAGAACCAGTGTTTAATCTTGTCACTCAGTGGCCCACTCAAGTTTACATATAAAACTAACCATCACAGATGCAATATCTTTATGTTACATCTTTCCTTCAAACTCACCTCATTAAATAAAGCTAATGGTGTTAACTGGGTTCATTTGGTTGTAAATAACAGAAACCAGTTCTGGCTGGTTTAGGCAGAAAATGGAAATCTGAAGAATTTATTGAATAGTCAAGCCTGACTAAGTAGGAAACCAGGCCAGCTCTGGAATGCTCAGGAATGTGGTCTGTGGATCAGCTCTGTAGCATACTTCCATTCCAATCACTCAGCTATCAAGAATCTCCTCTTTCTACATAACAGATTCCCAATTTCAGGGAGCAAGAATCTTACTAACCCAGTGGAGTCCATGCAACTACATAATAATACAGACTTCTGAAAGTCTCACCCCTGTTGGGAGGAGAGGACAATTCTCAGAATAAGGAGTCATTTTGGCCTGTGAGGATGAGGATCATGTCTTAGAAATGGTAGAGTGGTAAGCAGGAAGGAAATGCCACAGCAGCATGTACCTGCTTCAGGTATATAGAACATGAGGATTTAAGGTAGCAGCATGGAAGAAAGAACACAGAAATGTCAAAGAGCACATACCAGCTATCTTTTAAGGTTTCCCCAAAGCTATCATATCATACTTCTTGCATATCACACAGGGGGCTGGTAAATGTAGGCTTTATTCTAGGTGGCAGTATGCCCAGCTAAAAACTGGACATCTATTACCAAGGAAGAAGAGTAAAAGAGATATTGGCATAAACAACTAATATTTTGGCCACACTTGGGAAAGTAAATTTTTTATATACACACACACACATACACATACTCACGTACATACTTACATAGATGTTTCTAGGAACCATAAGGTCGGAAAAAAAGTCATGTCATGATTTACATTAAATCTGTATTTACTGAAATATTTTCTGCAAATTCTAGTGTAGAGTGATGCTTCATTATAAAGTGGACTAGAGTCAACTCTTCTTAGGAAATGCTTTATACAGTGTCCCCCAGAACAGATTCATGATGCACATTAGCTTATTAAAAGTCATAGAAATGTCCTATGGTGAACTAGCTTACTTAGTGTTAACCAGAATATTTCAGCTGGATCATGGAAATCAGTTTTTCATTTGTAAATTCCTATAATTTCATGTTTATATTTTATGAAACATTGAGCTAGCAAAACAAAACTGGAAATCAGAATAAAGAACAAGTTATTAAATTCATAAATTAAATTTTAACATAGTTTAAAAAAACAGTAGCTATATTTTTGTGTTTCATTATACAAATGATATTTCTCTAATATACTATTGTTGAAAATACAGAATTATAAAGCAGAAAATAACTGCTTGGTTTCATATCAAATTTTTTATTGTATTTAAAAAATAATTTATGAAGTAACAATAATTACCAAGTAATTTCAAAACTGAGTTTTAAATATCAAACCTATACTTTTCTTTAAAGCCAGTTAGAATGTTCAAACATAGTTTGATATAACTAATACAAATTACCTGAAAAATAGTTGTAACTGGGTTTTTATAGAGGCAGCTCTAAGAATTCAAATATTTTTACTTTCATGCGCCATCCTTTCAGCAAATAATTTGTCTTTAGTGGTCCTTCCTCATTTTAAATATAAAAGTCTCATTGAGGAAGTTGTTCTTTAATTTTCTTTAACAAGATAGAAGGGACATTAAGCTTAACAGGTCTTAAATGTCCCTGTGCCTCACACTTGCAACTAACAAGGGAAACTGGTTTAGCCATCTGGAAATTCCAAAGGCAGTATTACATTGTGTGTATGCTCTGTAATTGCTTTTGGTAAATTATCCTATTGATAGAGAAATGTGTACCCAAGTTCCATGTGGATATTATTTCTTTGAACATCAGAAATGATTCTAAGTAAATGTCTTCAAAGTAATCTTCTGAAATGAGTTAGCTATATCTGTAGTTTGTAAATTATACAACATGTACTATTTTCAATCAGTGACCACTAGAAATCAAAGAATTTGTATATTAGAAGGATGGCTTTCAAAGCTCACTGCTTGAAAAATCACCTAGAAATTAGTTTTATTTTATCTTCCCAGACACAAAGGTTTTAAGAGATGTGATGTTATTAAAATTATGTTTCAGTTTTTTAAATCAGCTTTTCATTTTCTTTAACTTCATGTAGCAGCATAGAAATTGAAAACACTTTCTGAAAGCTTGAAATTCCTAAATGAAATCCAATATAAATAAATCTGTGATTAAAATTCTGAAAGAATGTCATAGTTTTGGTTTAGTAAAAGATTTTTTTTTTTTTTTTTTTTTGAGACAGAGTCTCACTCTGTTGCCCAGGCTACAGTGAGTGCCGTGGGGTCAGCCTAGCTCACAGCAACCTCAAATTCCTGGGCTCAAGCGATCCTTCTGCCTCAGCCTCCCAAGTAGCTGGGACTACAGGCCCACCATGCCCGGCTAATTTTTTCTATATATATTTTTAGCTGTCCAAATCATTTCTTTCTATTTTTAGTAGAGACGGGGTCTCGCTCTTGCTCAGGCTGGTCTCGAACTCCTGAGCTCAAAGGATCCGCCTGCCTCGGCCTCCCATAGTGCTGGGATTACAGACGTGAGCCACAGCGCCCTTGGTTTAGTAAAAAGATTTTTAAAAAGTATTTTTATTACTCTTGTTTCTAAACATATTCATTGACATGACCATGAAGCCATGAGTGAGATTTGTGTGGATTTTGTCTCTTTACTGAACAAAGGCATTTTCCTTGCCTCAGTACATACAATTTCATAAGCACAATTTAATCTTTGATAGCATTGAATTTTGTGATATTTTAGAGACATTATTCAGGAATTCATTGGTGGTATATGAAGAAATGTCTTTGACTTGAAGTCAAATCTAACAGTTGAGTTTTGGATTAGCCAAGGTGATTGGCCTTGAGTTTTACATTAGATCACCAACTGCTGATCACTTCACCACTTTGATCCTCCATTTGTTCATTTGTAAAATTATATTATTCATCTCTGAAGCACGGTCTAGACTCAAATTTCTTTAGAGCTAAAGACTTTAACTCTTTAGATTATGAATCTGGAAAACATCAAAGATTTAAAAGATTGTCACTTAGTCTTGGACTTCCTTTAGAAAACTACTTTTTAAATAATCTATAGTAATTGATTTTCATATAGTTTGGTTTTTATCTATATGCATTATGCCACAAACAAGAATACTTAAGGATTCTCTGTTCATTGATTTTAATACTGGTTTTACTGTAGCTTATTTACTGTATATTATATTAGAACTATGTTAGCAATAGTATAAATTCAAATCAAAGGGACTATACCTACACATGGTTGTAAAATAAACAAAATATATTATTGGTATGCTTTCTACTGGCCTTTAGTGTACTTTCAATTCTACTTAAGGACTGATTCCCTTTATCAAAGTCAGGTCTCAGCAAAATGCCAGCTGTAAGTGACTGACAATAGTTTAAACCATTTCATTTCTTGATATTAAAAAGATGAATTTGTGGATTTTCAGATAATAGCCAATGTAGAGGAATGACATGTTTTGGACAGAGTACCTTCCTTCTTTTTATTGATTAAACAAATTGCATATTATATGTAATGTGTAAATGTGTATGTCATTGTAAAAATGCAGGAGATAAGCACTAAATAAAACATACATAATCCCTTCCCTCACAGAGCCTCACAAACTTACATCTAGCGAGGAAGAGAGACAATGAATTAAATTATCATTACAAAACATAATGTGACTTCTAACATTTTTATATCTTTTATTATAAATTCTCCATTGTTTTCTAAGGAAGCTATAGCAATATCCTATGCCATCATGGTTACATATTTATGACTCCTGTGATGGTCTGGTACAGGAACACATATAATAGCACTTAATATTTCTGTTCCTGTTCCTGGTACTTAATGTTTTGTATTACAAGAGGAGTCATAAGCCTCTTCTCTAACTTCTCTTTAAAAATACATTTTTTGTTTTTATTGTTAAAAATAAAACAATAGTAAAGGAGATTTTGATCAAAGAAAATACCAATAATTTGATCATCCTGAATTAAGAACTTTTCATATTTTTACATTCTTTTGTAGTAGTCATATATGGTTATACGTATTTTGTATGGTTATTAACGTAGTGTAACTGAGATTTTTGTATGTGACTGCTGTTACCAAGTGTTATTTTGTAAAATATTGCTATAATATCTTTGTAATTATTTCTTTTAGGGGAGAGATAATATCACATTATGATGAGATGCTATAATCTACTTGAGCAATTCTGTTTTGTTGAATTTTTACACTTTTCCTAATAATAGGAGTAAAATAACAGGATCATGAGGAATAAATATTTTTTATACCTCTTGTTATAAATTCTCTATTTTTTTCTAAAGAAGTTTCCTGTATATACCCATCATAAGTATATATTTTATTTTGAATAAGTTACTTCTTTTATTCAATAAACATTTACTGAATATTTAATATGTCCAAGGTTTGGGGTTGAACAAATTAGTGAGATTTAAAGCTAATCATATCTTTGGAATTATCCAAAGGGGTGGAACAAGATGAAGGCCTTTTGGAGCTGTAACAGAATCCCAGGGGGCACAGGAGGAAGAATTTGTGAGTGTTTTAGAAAAGACATTTCACAAATTCTATCACAGTGAAGCATTGAGACATGATCTCTTTAAAGTCTGGTTCCAGACAACATTGACCTCTATGCAGCATCCTGGTAATCCATCCGGCCTACTCCATTTCTCCCTGAGGACTGCTCAGGGTACAATCGGCTTTTCAAAGTGCTCTGCCTGTTTATTGATGTCCTGTCTAAAAAATTCAACAAGTAAACACATTCCTGGCCCAAATAGCAGTAACAAGGTGGCACAGCTGTAGCTCAGCCAGAAGATTATTTTAAAATAGTCTGGTGATATAAAGGCCGACTATTTTTATTTGAATTTGAAGAAGAATCACCAAGTAAACAGAGCATCTTTCATATCAACTGCTGTGGTGGGCCAGCCTACATACAAACGCTGCACTAATTTAACCCTTTTACATTTTTCCTCTCACATTTATTACATTTCAGGGCTTTACATATGCTCTCTTCCTTAATCCTCACAACCTATGGGAGAGTTATTAGCTCCTCTTTATAGATAAGGACATAGACACTCAGAGAAGTTAAGCAATCTGTTTAATATTACACAGCTTGTAAATTGTGAATCTGAGATTCAGACCTAGAGCTGCCTGACTCTGAAAATTCTTTTCACTGGGTGCCACTGCTCATATTGTTACTTTGAAGTTTATATATTTTCTCAGATATTTACACATCTGTAAATTGGCCTTTGCTTTTTTCTACTTCTTATTTATTCTTCTACCTGGTAAAGCAATCACTACCTAACATTTATCTAACATTGATTATATTCTATGCCCTAAACAATTACCTAATTTAATCCTGACAACAACCCTGAGAAGTAAATACTATTATCATGACTATTTTATAGTTCAAGGTTTTGAACCTTTAGAGAAGCATAGTGACATGCTAAGATCCTTCAGCAATTAGGTGGAAGAGTTGGGGAAAGATAGGAATGAATGAATGATCTCAATAGGTGTTCAAGCCAACTGTTACAGAATCAAATAATTATATTGATCACCATTTAGATCAATAGATTTGGGGCCTTGACTATATCTTTAACTCCTGAGTGGGCTGAACTGGAGACTCTGGTGAGCCTGGCATCAAGTAGCCTTAGACTCAGTCTACATGCAACAGTAAAACATTGCTGAGATATGCCAGAAAAATAATGGTCAGCAATTAACTCCAGTTTCCACCTTTGACTGCTACAGTCTGTGCTACCAAATTTATAGTGGAGGCATGAGAGTCATCTGATAATTGTATGAGATAAAACTTTTAAACTGAATAATGCATGGTATAATGCTATTTACCTAGAATGCGATTTTAAAATTTTATTCCTATAGTCACATCTATCCCAAGTGAGAGTTGGCTAATGATGTCTAATTAGTAGTTAATAAATACTGAAATAAAAGATAACTTCAAATACAGTCATATATTGCTGACTGATGGGGATATGTTCTGAGAAATGAGTCTTCAGTCAGTTTCCTCAGTGTGTGAACATCACAGAGTAAGCTTACACAAACCTAGAACAGTGTATCCCACTACATGCCTAGGCTATAGATATAGCCTATTGCTCCTAGGCTACAAACCCAGACAGCATGTTACTGCACTGAAAACTGTAGGCAATTATAACACAGTGGTAAGTATTTGTGTATGTAAACATATCTGAGCATAAAAAAGGTATAGTAAAAATATGGTATTATAATCTTATGGGGCCACAGTCCTGTATGCAGTCTGTCATTAACTGAAATGTTGTTACTTGGCACATGACTGTAATTAAAAATGTTATGTTGAGTGTTTATACCACATTCCTTACATTTCAAACATTTTAATTTATATGTTCAAACTTTTATTGAAACAATTTTTCTATATCTCAACAGATAAATTTTGAATAAATAATTTTAAACGATTATTTTGTAGTGTAGACCATTAAAGTATTACCTTATCCAGGATGCCTTGACATCTTGACCAGATCCTGCCCTTGGTAACAGTAAGCTTGTTCCACCCTCTCTCATTCCTCACATGGTTCAGTGATGACCACCGCCTGTAAGATACATACAGTCCAAGTTACATCCTTTGTGTTCAAAGGGAACTAAGGGAACTTAGAATTCTTCTCTGTTTGGAAAGAATCAGAAGATATGAGGTATTAGACTCATAATTAATATACAAATAGAATCAGAATTGATTTCTGTAAATACAAAAAGTTAGGAACTTTTAGAAAGCCACACTGTCCACTGGCTTAAATATTTTTTTCTGGAGATTCACTTCAGTCCTACTACAATTTTCTTAATGGCTGTAAAGTACAAGCCCCTGAACCCAGGTATCACAATGAATACAGTTAATAGGAAATAGTTCTTTCCTCAATTATATCTTCTAGAGGCTTGACAGAAAGAAATAACTGATGGATCAGGAAGAGCTTTTTAATTGCCAGTTGGAACTGCAGTCTACTGTGTGAGGACAGAATTTGTGAAGATCATTTATGTTGGTCTGATTAGAAAAGACAGAAGCAGCCTTTGAACTATATGTATCTTAAGGGATATAGAATTTACTAAGGCTTGAGTGGAGGGCAATGGCAGAGGAGCAAGAGTAGGAAAAGAAGGAATACTTCAGGTGGAACATTTACATGAGCAAAGGTATGGAAGAAGGCGGTGCACAGGGTTGGCTGGGAAAGACTTGTAGTTGAGAGTGGTGGGGAGTGGAGCTGATGCCCCTTAGAAGGAGTCAGGGATTATAGACTGCAGGGGTAGTGGCTTCTTGGGTTAGGTTTTTGTGTAAGGCTATGGAGTGATATCATGTCAGGAGCATTTGCTTTTCTATATTCCTCCAGCAACGGTAGAGCAGCCCCTTATGGACTGTTTGCCAGTTGGCTGTCCAGAGCCAGGTGAGCAGCCATATAAAATGGAACACAAAAATGGGTGCTATATATTCCTTTCCTTATCTTACTAATATACTACTATGTATGGAATATTTGACTTGTTTTCAATGTACTCCAACCCCAAATATTTCAAAAGCTGAACCATAAACACCCAGCCATTTTCCCATCCTTCTATTCACCCAGTACATCTTGAGCTCCTGCTGTGTTCCAGGTTCCACTGAGATTGCAAAGAAGAATTAGAAGGGTCCTGACCTCCAGAAGTTCACAATAGTCTAGTGGGTGGGTAACAGATATGTCATCAAATAATTAAAATTAAGTGTGTATGATGTTCCACGGAAAACAGAGGGAGACAGCGCATAGCTATGAATTCACAGTAAAGATGACTTTATTTGAATTATGAAGAATAAATAGATACTTTCCACGTGGAGGAGGAGAAAGAATGACAGTCATTGATTGAACTCGGCTATGTGACAAGCACTGGATTGAGTCTCATTTTCAATAAGATAACAATTAATCGTAGGAGCAGTAATATTATCTCCATTTTGTAGATGAAAAAACACAGAATCAAAGAGGGGAAGTGACTCTTTAAAGCCACCTGAGCAGTGCTGCAAGAACCAAAATCTAATCTCAAATTTCCAAAATCAAGAGGTTCATAGTATTTCCACTGTGATATCCTTAAGAAGGGAATATGCTTTTTCCAAGTATTGCTTGACTTTAACAGAAAGAGGAAAATAAGAACAGGAATGACTCTCAGCTGTGAAGCAAGCAGAACTTAGCTAATTCGCATCACCAGCTGCAGTGGCTTAAGATTGATGTATACTTTTTCAGTCTTCTCTTCAACAGCAGCATTCACCTGTCCTGTTTTCTATTTTCTCAAAGTCTCTTGATCTACCTCTATGGTAATAGAATTAACAGTTTTAAATAGATATTACAGATAGCTAATCTGTAAACAAATCAATACAAATTTCCCAACCTAATGTCTTTTCCACATCAAAATCATTTCCCTGGCATAGCAATTTCCATAAAAATATGAAGTCAATCACATATGTAAATTTCTATTGGCTATAATAAAAAATTAAAAAGCCAAGTGAAATTAATTTTATTAATATATTTTATTTAATCCACATCCAAAATACTATCATTTCAACATGTCAACATTAAAATTATTATTATGGACTAAAAGGCTCTAGTTAGATGATCTTAAGAAATAATATATATATATTTATATACATGTAATTTAGGAGCATATAGGCTTCTGGAAGAACTGATTTCTTTAATATTGTGTAAAAAATAATGATTTAGACCTTTGTATTTCATGTAAAACAATTGAACCCTCTGCATTTGCATTTCTCTGCATGATCTGCATGGTCTGGGGTTTGTGAGTTGAGCAGAGCAGGAAAAAGGCAGGGTGTGTACGTCTGCAGTCTGTGCCACAGGCACGATTCTTTGTTAGCCAAAACACAGCATAAAAATTCATGAATGCCCTCCACTCCATTCTTAGCTAATGTCCCATTTGTATATAATGTTATAGATGCCATTGTAAATTACCCTTAAATTAAGGATTGCAATGTCTCAATAACAGGGTCAAGTTAATAACTCGAGTTTAAAAGGAAGACATCAGCCTTCCTAATGCTGAAGCAAATACTGTCCAAATGAGTAGACCACTATGGCTTTAAGTCTTCATTAATATAGTAAAATTATTAGCACCTTGTTACCCAGAGAATATCTAACACAGGCATGCAATTGCTTTTTTATGATTATTACAATAGTGATTTATTCTCTTTTAACTCCTAACCATTCTCTTTAGAGAGTATTTTCTTCTAATGTGTACAGAGAAGCCTTAGGCTCATGACAATAATATTTACTACTCTCAATATTAGGATATTCTCCATTTTGTACCCATTTACAACATTCATAAAACATCTGCCAAAATGCTGAAATCAGCTTTGAGAAAGTAAACTGATGGTGCCCTGTTTAACAAGGAGGTTTGAGAGTCTAGGGTTGGGCAGGCTGTAATTACTCCAGTTCTCACACTATAATCTTTATCTTTAGCATTGGGACACATGGTGAGTGGAGAAATGAAACATTGATGCCTATACAATGTCTCCTGTGAACGAGCAATTGTGCTAAACGTGAGTGAGGCACAGTCACTTCAGAAGCAGAATTGAAAAATATTTCAAAGAGGACTTCTGAAGTTAAAAACCTCACAACCCATGATCATTGTTTTAATGGTGAAGTAATGTGTCAGTAATGATAGCCTCTATTTCCGTTTTTGTACCCTAACAACATTTGCTAGTGGTGGTCATATGCCCAAGTTGAGAAATTAGAAATCAAGGATTTAAGTAAATAGCTAACTTGCCTAAACTCACAGAGAACCAAATGTAGAAACATGCTCTGACAAATAGTCCATAGTCTAGAATATCATGCTGTAGCCAATCAGATTAGGGAGAATTTAATATAGCAAGAAACCACTCAGCTGCATTGAGTCAATCCCCAAGGGTTCCATTAAAATCAGATGAATCAGAGCAGTATGGCTGCTAATCTTGTGTTCATCCAAATTGTATGTGGATAGCTTGAGTTTGCAGATTCAAGCTGAGAAAAGCCTAAAACACAGTTTCTCAGATATTTAACACACAGGCTGATTGGCACATTTCAAAATGGGCTTCAGTTAGATTAACCGAACCCATTTTACCAAAAGCTTCCTGATCCCTTTCAGATATACATTTAGAGAAGTCTTCAGTACTTTTTTGAGAGTTTTTATTTTTTTGCTTTTGATGACTCAATCGGAAGGTCGATGTAAAGAATTTACAAAGATTCAGTCTGTTTATTCAGTGCGTTTGATCTGTGCCTGAGTCCATCAAAGGTGAAGCACAACTCCACAGTGTTTTGCTTTGGTTGAATACTTGTTACTCATGCATTTTGGCATAGACTTCATCAAGTCTCTTTGGATTAATTTTCTCTCAGCTAACAACTGTAAATCATGGCACTCTAATCATTAAAAAAGATTTTTTTCCTGGTTGAGATGAATATTTACTTGAAGATGCAGCAGTGTGCATTGGAAAGCATTTTTATCAGCAAGGATAATGGAAGATTTCTTTATAAATCATTGCATGGGAGACAAGCAGTCAGAGTTTAGCTTTACAAATAGGAGGAATTGAAGCAGCACTTAGCAAAGTATGCCTAAGGCACAGGGGATACTTGAAAAAATTTAAATATATATCATTTAATCATTAAGTACCCAATTCTGGTAAATTTACTCATGCAAAATTTCTATTGATTTCAAGCCATCTGAAGTAGTGCATAGAATTAAATTTTACCTAGGTCTGCAAGCGCATTCCGTGACCACTCAGAAATTGATACTACTCATGAGATAGAAGACAAATGTAGCAATTTTTAGGCAAGAGACATGCAAATCTCGCAATGGAAAATCTGAAATTGTCTTTGGAATAAAATTTGCTACATGATATTTCATTTTAATATTATATCAATTGTAATTTATTTTAAGGAAAAGGCACTTGATGTATGTTAATTTTAGTGAAGAATGATCATGTTTTCAATTTTTCAAACAGTCTTTGTTTCAACGTTATATTTGTTGTCTTGGTTTTCACATGTAGAATTTCTTATCATTGGAATGTGAAAGAGAGAACAATGATTTGGGGAGAAAAATAGCATTTTGTTGATTACCTGTTTTGAACTAAGATTACAATAAATATTTTTATGCAATTATCCTTTCAGTTTAGCTGATGAATGGTCCGATACCCATCTAAATAAACACCCATAAAAGTTCTCAATTATAAAGCAGAGCCAGGATTTCTCTAGAACCAGTATTCTGGTTAACAGGCACTGCAAAAGAGCAGTGAAGTTGAATTTCTAGAGCTACAGCTTTATTTTTGTACCACCCAACTTAAACCAGCATTTACTGGGCAAAATTTTGTGCGAAGTGCTATGGCTGCATAGTTTACAATTAAGTAGGTGATTAGATAATTATATAAATAACTTGTGCATGTACATGTAATATGCAAGGGACCACTTCCTTTTCGTCCTCCTCAAGTTTGGATTAGGTGTACCTTCTATATGTCCCACACAGCATCTATACAAGTTAGGATAGTTCAGGTTATGCTATAGTAACAAACCCCAGATTTCAGAGGTTTAAAATATTAAAAGTTGATTTCTTGCTCCTGCTACATACATATCACAGGTCTGATGAGAACCCTGTTCTGTATTGACTTCACTGCAGGACCCACATTTCCAGATCAGCCACCCTTGGGAATGATGTCAGTTATGGTAGAAAGGAAAAAGAGAAAAGAGCATGGTAAATTGCATCCTGGTTTTTAAAGATTGTAACCAGAAATGATTCGTGATACCTCCACTCCATATCATTGGTCAGAAAGCCACAAACTAACCTTAATGGGGCAGGATATATAGTCTCTCATGTGCTTGGAAAGAAAGAGTATTTTTGACAACACTGACCACCATAGCACTCTTGTCTTTCCTCTGGTATAGGACTCATTACCCTTTACAGAAATTGTTTTGTTTTGTTTTTTAACAGAAATTCCATGATAGTCACAATCTTTACTGTGTCTCCCACACCTATCACAGTGGTTGACATATTCATTATTTCATGAATGAGTGGAATTTTCTGTTCTATTTGCAAATTCACAATAATTAGCATTTTAGAGTCTATGGTCAGCTAAGCAATTTAGAACGTCCTATAGTTTCTGCCTTAAAATCTCAAGACATACACAAAAAATAACACCTTGGGCAATTCCCACATACCTTGACACAATTCAGGAAAAAAAAAGTCAACTAAAATTCCGATGCTGTATAGACCCCAAGTTTAACCTCGGAAAATGATTGGAAAATCTCCAACCATCTTTCATGAAATGATGGCTTATTTTTCCTGCTTGTCTAACCGTGCTGCACCAATCACATATAAACAGACTCATCCAAAGGACATTATCATCAATTACAGAGCGCTCTAACAACATTCTATCTCAGAAAACTTCATAGCTTTCTCAAGTGTGATTTCTTTCCCCTTTTCATCTTGAGATGAAACACGGATTGGTACAGCCCATATCAACACTGTTACTTGGCATAAAACCATGTGTTGTCTCACCCTTATCCTACAAAAGAATATCATTATTGTGTGACTTTTGGAATTGAGTTTATCATTTTTCAAACCTCAGTTCCTAAAGGTAGTATTTGGGGCAGATTTTAGTACTTCATAACCCCTTCAATATTTTTAAAAACTTTTAAAAATTGGTATATTTACCAAAAGTAAAGTGAAACATGCTAATGAAAAGGTCAAGTTCTTTTGCTTGAAACTGGAATTGTATTACTGACCCTCACAGATTTCTCTTCTCATTAGAAGTTGTAATTGTGATTAAGTAAATTTTTTCAAAAGATTAACTCTTATAGATTTCAGATTGTTTGGAAAACAAATGTTTTTTAAAAAATTGGGATTGATGAGAATTGTATATATGATAGGTAATACTACACAAAGGCAACTTCTGATTGGTTTGTATGGACAAGAGTGCTTTGCAGGTAGGAGATGGAATGCTCTAGGATGCCAGCCCCATTAAAGCTTTTTCCCAGACACTGTCTCCTGCTAGCCATCTTTGTGGAGTGAGCAATGGGCTAGCAACCCAATTCTTTTGAGCATAGATTATTGAGGAGGGAGTGGAAGAAAGAGAGAGAGAGAGAAGTTAGAGGAAAACAAGAAGAGAGAATGATCTTGTTAGAATAACCTACTATAAACAATGAACTCTTACAGGATTTAAGTAGAGTCAGTGTTTACTACACTTTTTAGGAAACACATCTTATAGACAGCTGTTTATGGACTGGATTTTTTTTCTCAACATTTAGCATGTCCTTATGGTAGTAATCTTGTCACTCATGCAACACTGAAATTTGTTGTAATGGATCCTTCTTTAGACATATTAAGACCTCTAAGAAGAAAAACAAAAAAGAAAAGAAAATGAAAATACAAAAACAAAAAGCATTAACATATTCCCCACTTCTCCCTAAAGAATTGGCTTTGCTTGTCTTAAAATGAATATGGCATCATATTCTGAGTTCTACTTGCAATAACTGTGGGTCTTCAAATTCCTTACGAAATGTGGCTTTTTTATTAGTGTTGTTTCATAAACATTTGATCACTTAAAATAGGCAATAACACTAGTAATAACTAACATTTGGAGTACTTACTATTGCAAGATACTGTGATCCCTAAACCCTCATTTGGGAAACTGAGGCTCAGTCACATTGAGGATGTACAGTTAGTAAATGCTGAGCCTGGATCGGAAACCACAGTCTTCCCCAAAGCCCCCAGGCAACTGTGGTTCCCAGGATATTTGAACCATGTATGGTTCTGAGGGTTTTTAGAGAATGCTAGGGCTCAAACTTTGATGGAATGTTTTTATTTTACATATTTTAACCGTTTATACATTCCTTTAAGGAGATTAACACATGTATTTTATATTCTCAAGAGTAACCTTCTGACTTTCAGTTTTGTTTCTACGTGAAATATAGGCTGTTCACAAATTCCTTACAAAATATGAATCCTGATTTTCAAGATAACACAAGCTCAGTCAGTGTTAGTAGAAACATATTTGTCTTTTTCTATATTTAATTCATCTTTGAAGTAACTACAATATTGCCTCATTAAATTCTCACATACGAGCACATAATGAAAAAATATTTAATTGAGAGCACATTGTATTTGGAGAGCAGCTCCAATGAATACACTCACCAAACCAGTCATACCCTATTCTTTGCAACTGACCTGTTTAAGGCTTACATCTTTTTTGTTTTTATTTTGTTTTTCAGTCTGGATCAAATTTTCATTCTATAATTCTGAAAATATGGATCAGATGTAAGGATTAGTAATTATTATGAAATGTTTAAAACTATTGCTTTCACCTCTCTTGGAGTGGAACATAAAGTGAAGGTTAATTGCATGACTAACTGGTCTGACTACCCAAAGGAAATACCAAATAATTCTTCCTTCACTTTGCAACTTTAAATGCAAGGCCAAGGCCTTCATAACTCATTAGGTCTAAGTAACTGGCACTTTAGTTTACAAGTCACTGAGAATAAACTTGAATGTTCTCCACAGTACCCAAGATATATTATGCATCACTGGGTTACTTGAAAAACAAATTAATGTTTAAATATTGGTCCTTGAATACTCTTTTTATGTGAAGAAATTTGTTTTTTAAAGAATATGTTTAATATGATCACTTGCCTGCATCTCATCTTAAAGTTGGAGAACAGCAAAATAAAGTCCTTGGCTTTATCTGTTTGTTCATAGAGCATGTTTTAAGCATCTGCAGTGGTGACGTTTACCACAGTGGTCAAGAGCGTGGGCTCTGGAGTAAGAGACCAAGTAAGACGTCACCACTGTGAGACCTTCGCTCCACGGGGTACACTGCCTACGTCTCAGCCTCTCAACTCATAAAACAGGCCTAATATTGGGACCTAGATAGGGTAGTTTTGAGAACTGAATGAGAGAATATACCCAAAACCCTTATCAGAGACTTGTGGCAAAAGGAAAGTACTCAATAAAATGTAACCAATTATGTTAATGTCCAGAACACATTGGATGCTTAACACACAGGTGAGAAGTTATACACTTCGGGAGCTTACACTAAGATCTTTGTAGAAATAAGACACACTCTTAACACTTGGGCAATGGGAGTGAGAGAGAGAAAGAGAGAGAAAGGTGAGGGGGATGGAGAGAGAGAGAGAGAGACAGAGAGAGAAATAGGAATCAAACACCGTGAATTTAGAAAAAGAGAACCAGTTCACATCTGAGTGAGGCTACTGGAAAATCTTAAGAAGGATTTTATTTTGAATGGAAACATGAAAAAATGGATGTATTTGTATTTGTGGAGGTAAAGGTCTTGTTACTACCTGTTGAAATCCTTGGCTCTTATCTTTTTGCAATCCAAGAATGAAAGCAAAAGACGGTTTTGAAGCAGTAAGCAACAAAGTTTATTAAAGCGAAAGTTCACTCTTAAAGGGGTTAAGAGTGGGCACATGTGCAAGTGGGCTGTGGCCCTGGGGTTATTTTGGGTTTGTAATCAGCAAGTGATAGTATACTCCAAAAGGGGTAGGAATAGGCACACGTCCCAGTTGACAGTGACACTGAAGTTTCTGTGTCATCTTTTTCTCTTGTCTGGTCTCTCCTCCTTCATGAAATTATCTCTTTCCCTTTTTTTCCCTTGACCAATGGAGATGTTGTCTCTTTCCTGTCATCTGGCGGGGGCTGGAGGAGTAGTTTTGCACCTTATATGGTTAGGCCAGGATGTATTGTGTCCAAAGCCCACTGGGGGTGGGAAGGCACTATAGTGTATAATTAGCCCTGGGTTGTTTTTTTAATGCATTTTGTGATAGTTGTTACCCTTATCTTATTATTGTTACAGTATGTTCTCTTTTTCAGCATCCCATTTGTTTACGTTGCTTGTTTTCATATACTCTCTGTTTATGTCTCACTTTTCATGTGCTAATATTCTGTGACACTTACAGCTATCCTTATCTTGCAGCTCATTTTTTACTCAGTGTCCCCCTTGTTTACACGGCCTGTTCCATACTTCCTCTGCTCATGTCTAAGCTCACAGTCTGAGAGACAAAAGACATTTTTATTCCCCAGAGTTCTGCCCTCAGCTAACGCTGTGTATAGTTATAATATGATATTTAGAAAGAAAAAGTACCAATTCTTTCTAAGAATTTGCATGAGTTTCTCACCTAAACAAATAGTTGTAGTAATTGCACAAATCCTAGGGGAGTTGGCTAGGACTTTTTTGGACTTTAGCTAGAAAAACTGAAACCAACATTTAAAAATTTCTTTCTTTCAAGTTCTTCTGCTTGTCAAATAATTTTAGAAAGTTGTTGGTATTAAAAAATATATATAAATAAATATATTTTGTCTTGGAAGAGTACTTTGACTCTGTTCACATTTACTAAGACCTTGGTCATATTTAAACATTTTTGATTTCCTTTTCACTTCCTTCGGTCTATAGAACACAAGCCTTTCCTTGAGGCAGAGATAGAAATTGTAATAGTATCTGGCACCTGAGATGTAATTAAATAGGCAATGCAATTTAATCATGTGCCCTATGCTGTGATTTATTTGCATCAGGTTTAATCATCAGAACCTTTCTGAAAACCAGCATTCTACTTGAGGTCAAATCTTCATGCTTGTGACGGTTTCTAAAAGGACTATTAGAGCCTTATTCTGTATTTCCAAATGACATTTGGAATGACTCAGCAGTGATTTACTGAGCACATGTTCTATGTTCACCACCGTGCAGCATGGATTATTTCAATGTTACTCCCAGTAATTCTGTGAGGTAGGTAGCTGTACTATCCCTTCCTCTCTGGAGGAGACTATGAGGCTTAGCCTAAGTAACTCATACAAGTTTCATACCAGAAACTGGTGAGGGTAGGATTGAAATTCAGTTTTGATTTTAAAGATTGTATTCTTAATTACTGTTTCTCCCAGGTTGCCTCTGAAGAAATCACTCTGGGAAACTGATTACATGTAAATGCATACATGTATACAGTTACATAGGCTAGATAAGGTTTTCTTTATTTATATTTCATTATAATCTAGCTGGCTGCTTGTTAAGAGATCAAAAAGAGACAATCTTTCTCATCTTAGATTGAGTTTTAAGAATCTAGTCTATGCTATACATTTTTGCTAGTGTTCAAATCAAAATACATTGAGAGAAATTTAGAAATAAAACTATCTTCGTTTTTGGAGGAATGCAACTACATGTAACAGATTGTGATTTGGCTAGTAAGTGTAATCAACTCAACTGTTGGATCATTGATGCTATTTATCAAAATTTATTCAGTAAGTATGTTTTGCTTTATTTTCATGTATTGATAAATTCCCTGGCAGTTCTGCTTCCCTTGAGGGGCAACAGGGTGCGACAGGAAGGGCATGTCTTCAACATCAGTCACGTCTGGAGCTGAACTCCTGGTATGATAGTTGTTTTACCTTCCGCAAACTATTAAATTTCTTTATGCTCCAGTTTTCTCATCTTCTAAGATGGGATATAAAATATATACCTTACAGGGTTGTTCTGAAATTAAAGCTGATAATGCATATAAAGTACTTAGCAATGTATCTGGTACAGACTTATTTTTAACAATGTACTTAAAAAGTGAAAAATACTGTTTTTTAAATCTTGAACTTCTCTTCCACTCTTGGTAACATGTGAATAATAATATCAATTTTTTATGTTTTTTTGGTAATGACTCAAGATAAGTAACATATGTAGAGAGCCTAGCACCTGGCAGAATCTCAGTGAATACTGGAGATTCCTCTCTCCTCTCATTAGTTCACATTAAAAACACATTCTAGTCATTTTCATTTTCTTTTCCTTATTGTTGTGTATATCTCTTTATTGTCCATGACAATATGCTTGGATTGTATGCAACTTGCAGTTTCCAACTTTTAACTTTAATAGCATGAGAAAAGCCCACACAAAATGCATTCTCAATAGGAAAAGAATAAGCCACATTCCAGGCAAAGAGACGATGAACTTAAAATGTGGGTTCCTTTTCAATATTTCAGGAAAACACTTTACATACAGTTCTGGGAATGTAGCCAAAATGAGAAAGCAAGAGTTATATCCAACAGATTTTATGAGAGGGTAAGAGGAGTAACAGATATCCAATTACTTCTATAATGAAATTGCAACATCCCATACCTTTCTATCCACATCTTTGTTTTAGAAAGAAAGGCAAGGGGTGGAGGTTATGGAGTAAATCTTTAAAGTGTACTTGAAAAGCTTCTCCCTTTTCCTCTGACTGCCTTCCATTTTATAGTGCAGGTTTAAGCTAAAGTGCAAGCAGAGCCCCAACACAAAGAACTATTCTTAGGAAGTTTTCTGGGAGTAGATATAATAATGCACATCCATTCATTCAACACATTTTTTTTTTTTTTTTAACACTTACTGTGTATGAGGCAGTGTGATAGATGCTGAGGATTCCGTCAAGGAACTAGAGAAAATTTTCTATGTGCTCACACACTGAATCTACCAATATACGTGCATATGTGTGCAATACACATACATATTCACTCTCCCTTGGCTCCTGTTACAGTGAAAGAACTCTTCCAGCTCCTACCCACGGCCTCCTCCTCCTCTTAGATAGTGTGTCCCATCCTCTTTCCTGTTCAAGGACTTTACTCTTGTGATTGTCCCTCCTCCATACATCAACATCAATTTTTTTTCTGTAAATATGCTTATTACATTTAAAAAAGTGGGATTCCACTTACAAAATACATCCCTCTCTCCACCACAGCCCCATCTCCCTAATCTCTTTTATGGCAAAATCCCTTGAAAGAGTTGTCTGTACTCCACGTCCTTTCCTTCTGAACTTTCTTGAAACAGCTCCATTCAGCCATTATTCCTCACTGTTCACAAAACTGCTCCTGTCGACATTGTCAGGCACTGCCATATCACCACACCCAGCACTCCAGCTTCCGTTCTCATTTTACTTAACTGACCAACTGCTGTAGACCCTTGGTTTCCAGGACCCTCCATTCTCCTGGTTTTCTTCCTACCTCAGAAATAAGTGTCTGTCAAGTCTTCTCTGCTATTTTGTCTTCATTTTTTTCTAATCACTAAATGCTGGAATATGCTGAAAGTCAGTCCTCAGATCTTTACTTTGATTTTCTTCCTCAAAAGTGAATCCATCTACTCCAATGATTTTAAATGCCATATCTATTCTGATAACTTTCAGATTATATAAATCTCTTCAGCCTCAAAACTCTTTCCTGAACTTCACACTTCTATAGTCGACTGCTTACTTGGCATTTTTTTCAGCTGAAGCTTCACCCATCTCGAACTTAACTCTTAATTTCCACCTCCCAAATATCATTCCCTACAAGTATTTCCTATATTGTTCAGTGTAACTCTAATATTCACATTTCGCATGCCAAAAACTGTTGGATTTATTCTTGATTCTTTTCATTCTGTCATGTCCCCAACCAATACCTCAGCAAATGTAGTCATCTCGACTTTGAAAATATGTACAGAAGCTGACCTCTGTTCATCACCTTTCTAGAGATCACTATATTCTACATCATCATAATTTTGCACTTAAACTACCACCATAGTCTCTCAACTGCTGTCTTTTGACCAACCCATTCCAGGCTATTCTCTATGCAGCAGGCAAAAGTAATCCTATAAAACACAAGTCAGATCCTATTACTTTCTGCTCAAAACTTCCTTGTTGTCCCCCCATCATCTGATAAAATTAAGGGCCTGACTGACCATAGCCTTCGGGTGGTCCACAATCCTTCCAATCTCATCTCTTCCTTCTCTCCTTGTTCACCACACTCTAGCTATAATGCCTGTTTGCTGTGCCATAAACACACCAAGCAGATACCAGACTTTTGGTCTTTATATTTACTGTTCCCTTTACCTAGAATTCTCTTCCCCTAGTTGTTATCATGTGTTAAATTATAAGGAAGCCTTTGATGACTACCTTTAATGAAATAGAATTCATCCCAACAACATTACTGCTGTAGCCCTAGAACACTCTGTATTCCCTCATATTGCTATATGCTTCGTGACATTGCCACCTGCCATTTTTTTGTTGTTTGCTTATCTGTTTCTTACTTAGAATGTCAGTTCACTGCTGTATCCCAGTGCTTAGAACAATGCCTGGCACCTAGTGGGTGCTTAATAATTATTTATGAATGTCAAAGAATACAAATGGGGTTCCTGCCCTCACAGAATTTACTTTGTAGTGAGAGCTAAAGACAAATACAAGCAACCAGACAAACAAATAAAATAGTATACAAATATTAAGAAGTAATTTTGATAAGTACTCTGAAAGCAATGCCCAAAACAATGAGATAGAAATTAACAGAAAAACTTAATTTATATTAGTTGGTTGAGGAGTCTTTTCTGAGGAGGTGGCATTTCATGATGTAAAGAATTAGCTATTCCTAAATTAAAGAGAGAATACTCTATTTCCTGTAAGCACTAGAAAGTATAATAGTCACAGACATTCAGTCAACAACCCACAGCACATGTGCACACACCTTTCAGTAAAAATGTGTATAAAAATAGAAGACCTGGGTGCTGTGCCTCACACTTGTAACCTCAGCATTTTGGGAGGCCAAGGTGGGAGGATCTCTTGAGTCCAGGAGTTTGCGGCTACAGTAGGCTATGATCGTGCCACTACACTCCAACCTGGACAACAGAGCAAGAACTTGTCTCTTTAAAAAAAAATTGAAGAGGGGTAAATAACATGCTTTTCACTTAGCCAGTGGATAGTAAAAAGAAAGAAAATTCTGTCTGGACGTCAGAGACAGAACTGCATGCATAAAGGGGAAATTCCAGCTTGAGATGCATAACAATTATGAATCTTGTCTGATCTCAAGGTGTGTGTAGCCGGTCTCTATGTTTTGCCTCTCTTTGGAAAGGAAACTAGCTGAAATTTATGGAAGGGGTAGAATGGAAATCCTTCGTTCCCACTATATGGTCACCAACCCTATCAGACATTAAAATTGTAAGAGACATTCATCAAAAGTATTTTTGATATTAGTAATTAACTAGATAAAAAGAACCAATATCAATAGAATTACTAATAGTAGTCATCATTTATCGAGTGCCTAGTATGAGCCTGGTACTCTACAGAGCTCTTTAACTATGGCACCTCATTCAGTTATTAGAGTAATTATGAGAGAATTCATTTAACTTGCTTAGCCCAGCACACAGCATGTATTAAGTGCTTATTACAGCATAGCTTTTAATAGCAATAATAATATCAGCTATCATTCTGTATTATCAGGCTCTTATTACAAATGAGTAAACTCATATTTAAAAATGATTACAGAAGAGCCCACAAGGTCATATATTTTGAAGTGTCAGATCTGGGATTAAAAATCATAGTGGCCTGATTTACAATGTGTAATCGTGTACTATCTTTCCCTTCCTCAAATAATAATTTTATTTCTCTACTTTCTTTTCTTTCTTTACCTAATATTTTAAATGTAATTGATACAACATGAACTAAACCAAGCTCTCCTTTTGAGAAATGTGTTAACTGGCTGGCTTTCTTAATCAAGGCCAGCATTTCTCCTTTCATCCCCCTTTCTCCTTCATTCCTTCCTGCCTTTCATTTTGCTTGTTTGTATCCTTGCCCCACATCTGTTTCCAGTCCCACATGCCCACACTTCAGCCGTGCTTGCATATTTCAGAAATGATTATTTGGTACCCTCCATAAGAACTCATCTCCTTTATTTCACGGGCAGTATTTTTCCAGCTGGCACCACTGTCTTGCAACTTGTTTCCCTCTTGGTCTTGGTGCAAAAGTGCCAGTCTCTGTTGGCAGCTCTTTGAGCAACCATTTGGTGCCAGCCTCATTCTGGTGCATGTAGGGCCCCAGGGAGGGGCCCTGAACTGTTCCCAGCCGCCTCATCTACTCCTGGGGCTTGCCAAAGTTTTCTTCAGACCAGCCGAGTCTCTAATCTTCAGAAAATTACTCAATGACTACAGATGGATCTTTATCCCTCATGGGCGCTGTCCTTTCTGAACTACCACCAAGCAAAACCATATGAAGTAATTAGGCTATAAAATGCCTATGAGGAATCTAGTCGGTTTTTCAAAATTGTAACTGCAGCTGTATTTATGAAATATATTGTTCAGGGGGTTTACTTTTGCAACTGGACACCAAATGTCTCTTTTTGCTTTGTCCCTGGGTTCATATGAAGAGCCATGAGTGCTTCTGGGTTCATATTAACTTTCAAAGGAGTCAGTATTATAATTGGTCAATACTGAATTTTGCCCAGTCTACTCACTCTCATGATGTGGGTACTTTAGGATAGCAGATGAGATAGTTTTGGATCAAAAGGACTTAGGGCTGCTGGGCGCGGTGGCTCACGCCTGTAATCCCAGCACTATGGGAGGCTGAGGCTGGCGGATCATTTGAGCTCAGGAGTTCGAGACCAGCCTGAGCAAGAGCGAGACCCTGTCTCTACTAAAAATAGAAAGAAATGATTTAGACAGCTAAAAATATATATAGAAAAAATTAGCTGGGCATGGTGGCTCATGCCTGTAGTCCCAGCTACTTGGGAGGCTGAGGCAGGAGGATCGCTTGAGCCCAGGAGTTTGAGGCTGCTGTGAGCAAGGCTGATGCCACGGCACTCACTCTAGCCTGGGCAACAGAGTGAGACTCTGTCTCAAAAAAAAAAAAAGGACTTAGGGCTGAACCCCAGCACTGTCATAAACTAGCTGTGCTATCTTGAGAATCTACTTAAATGTTTCTATCCAGATTTTCTCATCTGTCTAAAGGGGGAGAGGAATTTCTACTTTGTAGTGCTGTTATAGAAATAACTGAGGCATTAAATATGTAGTGGATATGAAGCTAGACCTATCCAGGATGGAAGAAAATAGGCCTTCTTCATTTTTTTTAAGCTCATTGTAATTTCTCAGTCTAAAATCTTCTACTGGGCTGCTAGAAATACAAAGATCAAAACTCAGTTTAATTTGTATCTGAAATTTATTCCTATTTTATTGCAGAGCAATATCCACCATTGGAGGATGTCACACAGTGCTAGGATGTGGGCTGTTGGGAGTTTGTGAGAAAGAAAGAAAAGTCTGGTCCTAGGTCACAGGTCTACTCAGATGGCCTCTGAGACGTTCAGTGCATCAGTGTGCACGGCCCCATCAAACCCTGAAGCTCTCTCATTTCTTCTTCCCTGCCAAGCAGGAGATGAATCTATGATGCAATTCTCTAGAGGACCATCTCCTGGGTGCCCCTTTCTCCAGTCCTGTTGCCTCGTCTCTGAAAACCAAAGGGTAGGTTTTCTCTGCTCTCAGGATTCATAGAATTTTCTCTCTTCTTTTGTTTCTTAGGCCAAAGAAAATCTCTTACCACTAAAGATATGGGGAGAATCCTGCTTCTCCCACATATGAGATATTTAGTCTATATGTACAAATACCCTTTTCTCCATATTTCTCTCAGGAACAGCCAGATTTATTTCCTCAATAGGTATGCAATTCTGAAAACAAACCACTCTTCCAAAAACTCCTTTGAAGAAAGCAAACACAAATTCTGTCTTTAGCCTTGAATGAAGGTTGGGAGGAGCAGGGAAGAAAAGGTAAAAAATCTGGGGAAAGAAACCAAATTAGTACTTCAAAGTATTGTCCTGCATCATACACCAAAGCACTGGCACACTGCCTGGCACACTGCACATGCTCAAGAAATTGGAGTTATCACTGACGTTTAAAATTGATTCTCCAATATTACTTTTTCCCCATGAAAATGGATTTTTCCAGCATCTCTCTTCTGGAATACCTTTGACTCTGGGTAATCATTTTGAGGTGGCTGGTTGGGGTCAGAGGAGAAGTCTGTGACTACGGTTAAAGGTGATAGGCAGGTGGAGAAGAATCAACCCCACCTATGTCTCCTGAGAACCATGGAGTCCAGCCAGCAACAAGATACTCACAGAATATAAGCCACCAGAGACAAGATCATATACCAAGAGAAACAAACCATTCATATCATCACCTGCTAGCATATTTTTGCCTCATAAGCCCTATTAGTTTGTGAAGAAGTGCTGATGAGGATGGTGTTTGCTTGAGTGGACACGTTAAAGATGAAGTGGTCAAAGGGTCGAGAGGGAATGTCTAGAATAACCTAGACGTTGTAAGAGCTGGACTCTTATATATTGCTATAGAAAGCAACAGCCTGAGTCCTGCAGAGCATAGAAACAAGACTGCTTCACCTCAAGCAAGCAGAAACAACTCATATTTGTGTAGCACTTTTCAGTTTTGTAACACCATTGTATGTCTCATTTTTCTCTTATATCTTCATAACACTGGTCTAAACATATGTAGGTAGTCATTATAATTTCTGCCTTGTAGATGAAAATAATTGAAGCTCAGAGGGAATTATCCGAGCTCAAGCACTAAGAAGCAGTCCAGAACTCAAGAGAAGTGTGCTCTTTACTGCCTAGCCTCCTGAAAATGCCTGGAACGGATCTCTCTGCCTTTAGTTTTTGATCTGAAATCTTAAGGTTGACAGAAATTCTATATGCAGCATTACCTACCCAAATATACTTCTTTATGAGACTCCCAAATTTCTATTATGGGACACTTATTATTGCTCTAAGGAATTGTAAAAATTCATATAAAAAGCTTTGCTTGATTCTTTCAGATTTTTGATATTTGAGTCAATTTGAATGTTTGACCATAGCTGTCTATTTTTGCAATTTGATCTTTTCCCCATGCATGGACTAATGTGTTAACCTTGTTATGTTTAATTATTAATCTTCTATTTTGCATAATACTTTTAAATGAGAATCAGAAAGCATGAAGAATTAAAAGTTGGGGTTTTAAAAACAAGCCTTGCCACAAGCAAGGGCAGCTGACTGGGTCCTGCCTTTCTTATGCATCCTCCATCCACTAAACTCCTCGAAGACACTTAAGGAATCTCAGAGCAGATTTCTTACTTAATTCTTTTCAAATCTCTTGACCATAAACTGAGCCAGCTAAGATGATGTTATAATCCAACAAAAAACAAACAAAGAAAATATCGATCACTGAAGATGGTAGGCCATAGTCACCACAGATAACTTTTCAATTCTAAAATAGGCTCTGGTAAAGTAATAGAGCAATATAAACTCTCATTTCTAGAATGTGTACGAGACTGATGAGTGACTCAGGTCTCTTTTCAACCATTGGAGAGCAGAAGCACTAAATAAACACATTGCTTTGCAAATTTCTCATGTGCTCTATCTAGAAAGTTGTCTTTAAATTGGACTCAGAACATTTAGCTTGCTCTTCTCCCTGTGACACCAAATTCACTCTATTAATGAAAGACACCTTAAGGCTATTGGCAGCAGGTATCTGGAATGAACTCTGCTTATGATTGTCTGGCATTTCTATCTTACGTCTTTCCTCTTACAACTCAGATTCTGTCTTTGACCTTTGCACTTAGTGTTTGAGACTCTTATCTATCTTGAAGGACCTGGACCTGCCCCTCCATCTCTTCTCTTCCAGATGACCTGGGGTAACATAGCTTATATCAGCACAAATGCCCTGCTGTCCTGCTTCTGATTTTGGCTACTTGGCTGGCAATAACGCCACTTGCCCTGCGAGAAGAACAATGAAAAAGACCTAACCTTACACACCAAACTTTCAGTGAGCTGAAATAGTGGGTTGGAAATGTTTCACCTTCTGCTGGTGCCATCTTTGGACAAAAATTAAAACAAAACAACAAAAAAAAAACTAATAGAAATCCTCATGTAGGATAATTTCTAGAAGATGAAAGAGCAGCACTAACTAAGACATTGTTGATATGAAAGCATTCCCTGAAACAGAACTATAAGCAAAGTGAGGTTATTTTAAATGAACACACTGCTTTTCTTCAATTAATTGCTTGCCCTGAGCTACAAGTCTTCTCAATCTTATATCAGGATTTTTATTTAATTTTATGTTATTTTTTGCTACTCTGGTTGGCTTCTTTCAGGGTTGGAACTGTAATTTAATCACCCATTCTGCAGAATTATTGAGAGTATACATTGCTTCCCTCTCCCTCGGTGTAGTTAATAGCTTATTCATTACCACTGAGTCCCAAAGTTAGAGCAGATTTATATCTGATGTTCAGATGCTAGGCAGGGAATGCAGAAAGCAATGCTAACTCATCTCTTATTCTTTAATAGCAGAAACATTTCCACTGGAGTAGCCACAAAACATGGGGGCATTTATACAATACCTACTAGGCACATTTTTTTTAACATAAACAGTCAATGCAATGAAAACTATCTGTTGATTTGTTTATGTACTGTAACAATAATAATGATAAGTCAGAATGTTTGGTTTTGTAATTGATGAAACCCTACAGTAAGTCAATTTTTAGAACCATAGTTGTTTCTTGTCCTGCCAAAGAAAGATGGTTTCCTAAATTATGAAAGATTTTTGCTTTTCAGTTAAAAAAGTAAAAAAAAAAAACCTAAAGTCTGAATTGTCTTACAAAGATAATCTTAACTATTAGGAAAATCCTGACTTAGAAGTCAACTTAAGACACCATCATTCTATCCTATTTCTTGTCTTATAGTTACACCAAAACCTTCAGGCATATCTTAATTATGTAACATGGTAGTTTTACCTTCAACTCACGTGTAATTTAATTGCCAATCCTTTATCCTGGAAGGTCCTGTATTATTCTTATTTGCTATCATTGGATCAAAGTACAGCATATCCCATTAGAATTGCACATTTAATATTAGGCCCTTGTGTAGGTTGAAAGCTACTTATATCCAAATAATCTAGGGTGCTTGTTAAAATATGATGTCCTAGAGTCTAAAAATTAACTCTGTAGAAGCCTTGCTGTACTGTATTTTAGGGGTAAATTATATGCTTTGCTAATACTTGAAATGTTCTCAGGACTCATGAATTTCAAGGTTCTGCTATTTGTATATCAGAAAATTACAATACTTTAAAAAATAATGTTTGTCTAAATAATCATTTTTATTTTTTTGCTTTTCTCCCTAACAATCTGCATGCTCCGAACAGAGATTGCAACATAAGTATGGCATGGTTTCCTACACATACAGAAAGGTGACACACAGTATACAGAATAGCATGCTATGATTTAATAACCTATGAGTTATTATTTCATATGCAAGCCAGTGATACCTTTTCAATGTTTATTAACATCACTTCATTGTTCTCATTCAATTTACTGTCCATTGTGTTGCCCAATCTTTTCTTTCTTGCAATTTCCTAATTATCTCTCTCCAACTGAATAGGTTTATATACTAAGTCACTATTATTTTATACATTACTTTGCACTTTTCAAGTTCATATCATATTGTTATTTCTTGACCCATATGTCTAATCTTTCTTTTTCATTTTATGTCATTGCTCTTTCCTTCTTGGCACTGGTAACATTTCTAATTTAATATATCCTTTGATTTTAAAAATTTCTCTATTTCTCTTTACCTCTTCATGCAGATCATTAAAAACTTCTTAAAAACAGGATACATTGATTTTCACTTCCATCACTTTTCCAGTCACTTAACATTTTGTAAGTGCTCACTACTGTAGGTTTCTAATGCTTCTATACATATTATCCTGTGGAGCATACTTTTATATTAACAAGGCACAAAATGTGCCAATTCCTCAAGTTAGAACAAACTAGTTAAATCGGAATCAGCATATTTCATTCAGCCTTTAATTTTTATGTATAAATAAGAAAACCAATTTAACATGCTCAAATTTACCTATGTAGGAAATTTATGATTCATTTGTTAATGCAATCCTTTAATTAAATTTTTAAAACCCTTTGGTATGCGTGTGTATAATACTTTTATTGATTCTTCCACCAAATACTAATTGCTGTTATCATCTTGTCCTTTTTAGAAAAGGTCGTATCATTGTCAACAAATAATTGTCCTTGAAAAACAAACATCATAATGTGAGAAACTGCTGCACTAGCTCCAAAATTAGTGGTGTTGTAAGAAGGAGCTCTTAGCAACCTGTCATCAGAGGTACTAGCCTGCTTCCATTTACTGTATGTGTGTGCAAAGTCATAGACATCTACAAAGAGTAAGGAGCTACGGCTTCATTGGCAGTAACTGAATGAAGTGCCATACATAAATCCAAATGTTCAATGAAGAATAAAATTTTTCTTTTTAATTTATCCTATTTATGATTAATTGATAAATATAAAAAGGTCTCTGTGGCCAAATCAATTTAATTCAACAAACATTTATAGAGTATTTACTAGGTACAAAGCATTATTCTGGGTGAGGAATAATGACAAATATCATTCATATTAAAGATCACCCAGATTTTAAATGTTTCCTCAGCAGTGTATATTCTCATTAAAATTGTCACATGATAAAAGAGAAAATGTTACTGTTTCTTCTTCCACACTCACTGACTATTGAATATTTCAATATTGTCCCTTCATTGCTTTGAGAGTGCCTGGACTATGCTAGATGTTTATTGATTAGTTGAATAAACTCATTACACTCACTGTATTCTATTGGCTACATGGGTGCCAGCCCACATTCCATGTGTGAGAGATTACACAAGGGTGCGGATACAAAGGAGTGAGAATCTTTGGGGACATTGTGCAGGCTAGCCACCAAAAACTGCATCTGTACACTCAGAAGATTATGCAGACCATCACATTTTCCATTGAAGCATAAAAAGACACAAAATTGCAGTGTGTTTGGGTCAAACCCATCCTATTTACATTTACTCCTACTTTCTGCCAGTAAGGGATTCCTTGGAGCAGCTGGAACATGTGGTAGTCAGGACACAATGTCAACCTATAGTGGTACGGTCACACTCATGATTGCTTTTTCTCTGTCCCCTCTTCTGACTCCACTCAAGCCTTCACCTCCTCCCGCCGTTCATTTCTAGTCTACCAACAGATTTAAGCAAATATACCTGCTCCCAAACTCTTGAATCCATCTACTTCTGTTTCCATTATCATCAACTTAGTTTAAGCTACCCTATCTCTTTACCGAACAACAGCAAGAGCCTCATGATCCTTCTGTCAGCAACTACTCTTACCTCCCTCCAGTTCATTCTTTAAGAGTAGTCAGTTAGCATTTAAAAATGCAATTTCAATAATGTCACTTCCCTATTTAAAGCCCTTCAACAATTAATATAAGGAATGAAATCTTTACTAAGACCTATATTCTCTAAATTATCTGGCTTCTTTCTTCACATCCAAGACCAAATGTTGCCTCTATGCCCCTATTTATCTGTGTTCCAGCCTAATCATCTCTCATGTAGTTCCTCAAATGTCCCCATGTTTTTTCCTTCCTTGAGGCCCCAGTTCTCTTCCCACCATTTCACCTAGTTAATGCTTCATCGCTCGGCTATCAGCCAATTTGTCTCTCTTCCTTATGGGAGTCTTTCTGACCTTTGGACTTATTCAGGTTCTCCAGAAATATCCTCTCTACATTTTCTGTATTCTTTCATCATATAATTCACCGTAGTTTATATAATAATTACACATTTGTGATTATAAGCTCCAAAAAGTCAAGTACGTGCCAATTTTCTATATTAAGTTCTTTCTGTTGAAATACCTGGTAAGATTTCAATTTTCCTGAACGGACCCTGATTGATACAATCTGCTACTTACTTTTTCTAAGAATGCGTACCTCTGTGGCAAATTATTTTCATATGCTTGAAATATTATTTCTTAAATAACTCTGTTAAGATTATAAAGCCACATATCAACTGTATTATGGTAAGCAATTTTTTAACCTCTCTGGATCCCAGGTTCTTCAACTTGGAGTAGATTAAATTATACTTTGTGAATTTATTTTAAATTTAGTAGTGTTCACAGAATAGAATATGTGCCCCTTAAAATTTAATTATTATTTTTATTAATTAAATAATTTATTATACATTGTGTGTGTGTGTGTGTGTATATATATATATATAATGCTATGTGCCTGGAAATTGTGTTATAATTAAAGATATAAAGATGAATATGATACAGCCTCTATTCATAAGAAAGTGAAGAGACTAGTAGGAAAGAAAATAAAATCTGATCAAATCACTTTACCACAATAAAATTAGAGTTCACAGATGCAATGTTCAAAGTGGTATGGGTATACAGAAGGTGGAAAATTATTAGAATCTTGGTTGATAAAAAAGAAATTTTCATTAAAAATTTGAAAGACTAGATGGAAAGTGGTTAAAAATCCTAAACATAAATGAAATAGAATTTACATAAAACATGGCAGTATATACATGGCAGTATAGATTCCTTAAATGTTTTTATTTGAGAAAGAGCAAATAAAAGATTTGCTCTTCAATAAATTTAACGTATTGAGGCTTGGAAGGTCCTCTTTAAATGAAGAAAGTAGATAAAATCTCTTTCGTTTTAGTAAGTGCTTCCTTGTTTTCCTTCAGTGCTTATAAACTCTGCTTCACTAAGACTGAAATATGTATCTTGATAATAAACCAGTCTTAGGTGTGAATAAACCAATTCTAAATAAGTTATGACTTCTGTACCATCATCGAATAAGAGGGACCAATGATGAGAAAAGCCACTTTGTGTAGACAGAAGCACAAAAATATCATAACCAATCCAGCAATAATTGTAGGTTTGGCCTGAGAAATGTATGCCCTAATTTCAATTTCCTGCTCTGAAACTCAGCTCAGCATCTTGGCCCCCTCCCTTTGAATAAGCTATGAGAGACAGAGGCTAAGCAATAGTCAAGGTGTTGTCAAAGGGAAGTCACTAATGTTATATTCTTGGACAATTAAAGTCTCCCACACAATGGGAATATGTTGATTTTGTATCTAAATTGGGAGATTAGACAGCACGTCTCCTATCAAACAAGCTTCCACTTTCAGAATATGTTGAGTGACAAATTTAGCTTACCTGAACCAATTGTTTAGTGATATAAGAAGAAAGCTATTTCTACTGCTGAAATCATTAATTCACATGAGCTCAACTTTTGGCCTAAAGATATACACTATCTCATATAATTTGAGGAGGATAAGGTCCAGTGTCTTAACCCCCACCAAATGCAAGTGATGATAATGTAACACTGTAACACTCTCCTTGCCCCTCACATCTATCAACAATGCTTAAGACTCGGATTCATAACTAGCATATTATAACTTGTCCAAGATCTTTCAGTGACAGTGGCTCGTATTAAAACATTTCTATTATTCTTCTAGTTAATTTGGTACAATTAAGAACAACAGCAACAAAAAATAGTGCTTATTTGGCACACTACATGTAGGTCATTATGTCTAATGCATAGAATATATTAGAGTCAGTGATTGAAGGAAATGTAGTACAGAGGTAAGTAAGGACCAAATCTTTAAGGATATTGCGTGCCAAGATAAGGATTGTGAATTTTATCCTTAGACTATAGATGGAATGGCCATACATTTCAGTTTGACTAGAGCAGTTCCAATTTATACCTTTTATTGAAGAATGATTTTTAATATCACCACCTCTCATATTAAAAAAATGTATTGATTTGGAAGACTCTAGGTATATGGTGGTAGTAACAACATAGATTTTGAATGACTCCAAATCCCCATGTAAAAATGGACACAGCAACCACACATTAAGACCAACAATGGGTGGAAAACATTTGAAACACAATTAGGTGACAAAGTATTCCTGTGAATTACAGATTGTAAAACATATGTGACAAGGATTCCCAGAAATGTCAAGCTCTGTTTTAGGACTAACCTAGATTTAGGATACAGCATAGTCTAAACTCAGCAACAAAGTCTCAAAATGATGAAGATGACCTGTAAGTAACTCAACAGCCTGTCAGAACAAAGCCAAATACATTGTAAAAGTAGAAAACAAAATTCACACTCGGTAATATATGAGTTTAATAGTTGCCATGCCTACAACTCAATCAATCAATATTGACTAATCAAAAGTATTAGTTTTGACAAAAGGCAGCAAAATGTTATTCTTACTGGGAGAAATATCAGTAATGCCTCAGAAATTATAGAGGTGATGGAGTTTTAGTCAAGAATTTTAAAACAGAAATTATAAATATTATCCATATGGTCAAGATTAAAGTAAATATGAATGCAGCAAAAAACAAAATGGAAACTATAAAATAAAAGAAAGAATTTAGAAATGAAAATATAATTTTACAATAAAAATTACTATATGAGATTAAAGCAGATTAGATACTAAAATGAAAAATCAGTGTACTTAAAAATATAGCAATTATACTAAACAAAGTGAATTACACAGAGGAAAATTAAAACAAAATAAACAGTCTCAGTGACCAGTAGGAAAATTATCAAGGAATCCAAAATGTATGTATTTGGAATCTCAGATGGGGAAGGGCTATGGGTTTTTCTAGATTTCCTAGTTCTATCAAACATATAAAAAATAATACCAGTTCTGCACAAACTCTTCCAAATAAATAGAAAAGGAGAAAACAATTCCCAAGATATTTTATGAAGACAGCATTACCTTAATACTAAAAATAGATAAAAATATCAAAAGGAAAATAAACCATAGACCATTTTCTTTCATAAGCATAATACTAAAAATCCTTAACAAAATATTATCAAATTGCAGCCACATGTATATATATATATATATATATATATATATAATTACACACCATGCTCAAGTGAAGTTTATCTTCATCATCAAAGATTAGCTTTATTTTAAACAATAAATCAATACAAGTTATCATATTAAATGAAAGAGGAAAACATTTATCTCAATAAATATAGAAAAAGTACTTGAAAATTTAATATCCAATCATGAGGAAAGCCTCCTGCAAACTAGGAATAGAAGGGAATGTCCTCAACCTGATAAAGAGTATCTACAGAAACCTCAGCTAACATCATCCTTAATAGTAAAAAAGGAATGCTTTCTTCCTAAGATCATAAATAAGCATATATTCTCTCACTCTTCCCATTAAACACTGTACTGAACTTCCTACCCCTACAAAAAAATGGTAAAAGGGAGAGGAGGGGAGGGAGGGAGAAATAAAAGGCACACAGCTTTGAAAGAAAGAGGTATTTAAATTTTTTTCAGATGATGTGATAATACATGCATACATCCTAACAAATTTGCCAAAAAGTTACAAGAATTAAAAAAGAGCAAAGGATACAAGATCAATATAGAAAGTCCAATTGTATTTCTTTATGCGAGCAACAAATTATTGGAAATTAAAATTTTAAGATACCAGTTTCAATAGAATAAAAAATAAAATAATTAGGAATAAATTTAGCAAATTATTTACAAGGCCTTAAAACTACAAAATTTTGCTGAGAGAAAATAAAGAAGACCTAAATAAATGGAGAATTACCATGTTCATGGATTAAAACACTCAACGTTGTTAGGATGTTAAATTGTTATAGATTCAATATAATTAAAATAAATATCCTAGCAGGCCTTCTTGTAGATACTTATTTATGAATGCCAGCTTATTTTATCTGATCTTAAAGCTTACTATAAAGCTATAATAAGCAAGTTTGTATTGGCTCAATGATACAAGAGGATATATATCTGAAATAAACTCACACATATTGAGTAATTTTTTTTGAGAAATGGAACAAAGTGTAGAGAAAATGGCAAATATTTAAGATATAGGCTAAAAAGGTCCAACATATGCATAATAGAAATATCAGAGTAAGGCCTAAACCAAGAAATAATAACAAAAACTAAAATATATCATCTATGAGTAGTATATATACACAAATGCACACACACAAATGCATATATATATATATATATAGAGAGAGAGAGAACAAAACATACCACATATCTGAGAACATTGCCCAAGAATAATCAACATTAAGAAGTATTTTGGTGATTAACTAGTAAAAATAACTGGGAAAAATATCCTTTGGATATCTAGGCAAAAAAATAAAGTAACTTATAAGAAAAAGAAAATTAGGTAACTTTTTGACTTGTCAATAGCAGCACTTGATTCCAGACGATATGGAACTAACACATTTAAAATACTTAGAGAAAGAAAATTTGAGCCAATGATTTTATATCCAGCAAAATCTATTTTCAAGTGTAAGAGGAACAAAGAATTATGAAACTTAAATGGATTAGGGGATATTTTCCTAATGAACTCTACCTGAAGAATCTACTAGATAATCAGCTTCAGACAACCAAAATGATAGAAAGACATAGATTTAGGAATAGATCATCAGTGTCAACTATGCATTTTTACTTAGTTTTATAACTAAGACTAAAAAGACTAAATGAAAATATGGAGAGAATATAGTGTGTAAAGTCTGTATGTTTTATGATGTAGAAATCATGAAATATTAATAAATGGGGAAAAATAGGCAGAGTGTATATAAAAAATATAACTAGTTTCAGATATCATATAAATGAGATAGTAATATTAAAATTGGAATTTCAAATCTGTTTTTTGATATCATAGAATGTATGTTTGTTAGGACTGCCATAACAAAGTACCATAAACTGGGTGGCTTTAAAAAAAAATTATTGTCTCACATTTGTGGAGGCTAGAAGTTTGAAATCAAGGTATTAGCATGGTTGGTTCCTCGTGAGGGTTATGAAGGAGATTCAGTTCCATGCCTCTCTCCTAGCTTCTGGATAGCCCCAGGTTTTCTTTGGATTGTAGATGGGATTATTCCTGTGTATTCACATCATCTTACCTCTAAGATTTTATGTGTCTGTGTCCAAATTTCAGCTTTTTATAAGGACATAGTCATAGTTGATTAGGACCCAGCCTAAGGACCTCATCTTAGTTTGATCATCTCCAAAGACTCTATTTCCAAATAAGGTCATGTTTACAGGTATTGGCAGTTAGGACTTCAACACCTTTTGAGAGGCACAATTAAATTTCATGACATTGGATAAAGCAAGTTAATAACCATAGAAAATTTTAATTGTATTATACCTTTAATCTAGGAAACCAGGATTATCAATGTAGAAAAAGGAGATACAAATTTAATATAGAAATAAAATTTATTGTCCCAAATCTATAGCAGTTTAATCTTAAGTAAGTGTGTGTACATGTGTATGCCCTGGCTTTTTCACTGAAAAGACCTAAAAACAATATGAATACATAGTTGAAGTATACACAGAATATTTAATATATTACATTTACCTCCTAAAGCAGATAGGCATCTGCTGCCACTGAGCCAGTTATTAAACAAAATTTAGGAGTGGACATTGTGGTTCAACTCTCTAACAGTTGCCATCTGTCCTTATTTTGCAAACCCATTTGATTGGCCTCCTTAGCTTTATAGTAATTTCCTCATGTAGCACACACATCAGTCCAAATAAAATACCTTAATGTAGTAAAGGCTGAAAAAAGACTTTAATGGATGCATGGATCAGTATCAGGGACAGAATAGAAAATGTTCAGGTACTGAAGCATACACTGTACTAGTCTATGACAGTGAATTCATGAGTTTGAATCTAAAGTATTGGCTTTATGATTATTTTAAATTTTCCCTCCCTAAATTATATCTGCATAATAATAGAATGTATGAAGAAAGGAATAACAAATTATGTGTCAAAAAGTGATATGGATTTTTCTTCACAGAGTAAACTTTGAGAATAAACAGGTATATACTTTGAACTCTGGTGGAGTCCTTCAACCCAAGCAGCTAAAAATAATGTCTGACTTTGGTTGCATTTATACATGTAACTTGATGATCTTACCAATTATTTGTTAGTTGCAATAATCTACACCAAATTGATCACTAATATGTAGAAAAATTCATGTATAACAAAGAAGGAATACATCTTACTCAGCTGTGATGTGGGATGAGAATAGTGCTGGAATAGGCATAGTTCCTTATTTATAATAATGAATAAGTTATTTTACATATTAGAGAAACAAGAATAGCAAATGTTGCTCACCAAACACTGAGTTTCCCCACCCCAGCATGCTTTAATAAGAGACCTAAAGAAGACACTTTGGGAAATTTATTCAAGAAGGAAATTTAGTCTTTTAATATTAACTAATGCTAATTATGCTCAGATTATCATACATAGAGATAGAACTTCTAATTACTGATTGCTGATTATGATAGTCTTTTCTCATCTTTAAACCCTCATTGCAATTCCTTTGTATTTTTCTTTTTGCACATTTAATATTTTCCCTTAAATATACTTATACATTACCTTTATGATTATGTTATTATTGCTATCTAACACTTAATAGGCATTCGTTATGTATTAGGCCCTCTTTTAATGAGGGCCAATATATATACATATATATAATGATTTATATATATTCTTATGTAGTCCCTAAAATAATCCTCTGAGATGAGTACTATTTTATTTAAACTGAGGAAACTGAGGCATAGAAACTATAGGTAATTTGCTGAAGCACACATAGATTTGAACAGTCTGATGTGATCTTAAGAGCAGAACTGGAGTTTTTACCAATTTTTGTATACCCTATATAACCTAGGGCACTTCCTGGCCCTAAGCTGATACTTCAAGATAATGACCCAGGAAATGAGCTGTCAGAGCTGATTCCTGACTATAATAATAAGCAGATGTTTTCCAGGTTGACAAAGTGGGCAAAGACTTTCCTGGAAAAAGTAATCACAGAGTCGATCAGCTGAAAGCTATCAACTGATCTATTCCACCAACGTAGGTACATACTATGTACATGCCTATTATGACATATGAGGAAGGAAAGATTTATATGAAAGTTTGATATGAAGCACTATCATGATAACTGTATATAAATTTGTGTTCACTGTCTGCTAAGGAAAGATACACAGAAAGTTTCAACCTCTTTCAGTTTATGAACATAGTACATTGAATTTAGACTATTTAGACTACAGTTGATTTGGGATAGAGCCAGAATTACACTGAGATTTTAAGGATCATAATGGTTGTGTACTATGACAGCCGATTAGCTGAAAGGGGCTTAGACTGGGGAACTCTTAAAGCTTTGGAGTTAAGTCAGTGGCATTATCATGAGACCTTTGCCCTTACGTTGTTCAATTCCTAAACCAACAGTATGTTATAAAAGACTCAGTCAATAGGGCTTGGATTATTATAAATGCCTAGGCCAGGATTCATTTAGGTGATGAAAGAAATAAATAATAATCTAAATCATTGGAAACACATTCATTTAACACTTTGCTAAAATGAGTCTGGATGATTACAGTGGGTTTAAAAGCCAAGGCTAATTGCTGTTGATCAAATTGTCTACCTTTACCACCAGAACTAAATAGCATAGTGATCAATATTAATGCTAGGTTTATCATTTAAAATAACTTACTTCTGTTTTTTAGAGCTAATTAGTGCTCATATGTTTGGAGCAGTTACTAATTATTGGTCCCAATACATTTCCAATCATCATTAGAACCATTATGAAATAAGAAAGTCATTGCTTGGGAAGACAAAAAGTATGAAAAGAACTTTCCTAGGTAAGAAGATCCAAATAAAGGTCATGGTCAAGTTATGCTTTGAGGGAATTTGAAAATATTGATAATTGATTCATGAGAAACATGCCTATATATTCCCTAGAGCATCATGCATTGAATACAATGATTACATGTATCATCCTAACAACAGCGTAAATATGAAATATCTTAATATGTACTTAATAGATAAAATATTATCTTAGCTCAAAATATCTCATAAAGATAAATTAATTTGTAATGTAATTAAGAAACAGTTATTCAAATATGATGATTCCAAATCTTTCCAAACATTCTGAAATAGAAATATATATCCCAATGTACTTTAAATATAATTTTGAGAATTATTTTTCTTTTTATCAATAAGCAAACACACATACATATTTATTGTTCATATTCAAAAGGATGAATTGACATGTCTGAATTTATATTATAAGTCATTCAATGAAAAACAATAAAATAAAGCAAATTTTTCACATTTTTTCCATAAATAGAACACCATAGGGATTCTTGAAGGATGCCGAAACTAATAACCATTCTAGTAACTCATGAAACAATATCAATACATGATTTTATTCTCATTAAATTCTGTACTACAGTAATTGAAATGGCATTGAGTAGGAATTACCCCAATATTTCCTAGGAATAGCTAAAGAAATACTCAAGAGGAAATGTTCTTCAGGCATGAAGGGGTAAGGGAAAACGCTCGAAATGGCAGTAGGTATTTCAAAAATGAATAAAAGTTTAAAGCACTGGTTTGAGGGCACTGTGAGGTTATAATGAGTGATTATAAAACGTTTGATTCCATGTGTATAGAAGTTTCCTTCATATAATAACTCTATTGGCATTGGGAGGATTTTTCTTGACATGTTTTCAACATACAATCATGATATTCAAACCATAGCTGACACTATTTTAACTCATATATTTTAGTAGATACCTTTGTCCTAATAATGTAATAAACTCATTTAATGGTTTTGGTCTTAATTTACTAAGAAAAATCCTAGCAGATTAAAGGAATTAATGTTGCTTCTTTCTTTTAAAATAGAGTCTAAAACTTAAATTCGGCTCAATGGTGAGGACAAATTAGAGAAATAGGAAAAAAAATCCTGTCTTCCTTTCCGTATATTGTTTTGCTTTCATCTTACCCAAGCACTCCATTAAACACTTCCAGGTCTCTTATGTCCTTAAGACTTTTTTCCTTCCCTCAAATCCTTACTAAAACCTGCTTTTCAGAACGAATTTGACAGTAGTGATTTCAAGCAATGTCTGTATGAGGACATATTGAGTACACTGTAGAAAAATTTAGGTATCCTGGTTGGAATCTGTCAAATAGGCTAAAAATAACTTCTATATGTCTTTGCATTAAATGTCAGTAGACAACTAAGTCCTTGTGTTTTCTTCCAAAGAATATTTGTATTTTAATACTTCATTATGCCTCCTGAATGAAAAATTTGGTTCTTTATAAAAAGAAATTTATAAACCATTAATCAAAGCAGCTTAGCATTTGCTTCCAGGTTTTTTCTATCAGCAAAATATTTACCTTTGTTGTTCTCTCTCCTTCTTTCATAAACTACGGGAAAGTTTATAAAACTCTTGTCTCTTACCATATTCTACAAAATACTTCAAGACAGACATTTACTGACTTAAAACTGTGGTAGAGAGGACATTTAAAATAGATACCTAGGCAATGGATGAATTTTGCTGCACCAGTGGAATGGTCAAACTCTGGTAATCTATTATTTCAAATTAAAACTTCGGTTATCATAGAAAAGGCATAGGTGTGTTAATTTACTTTATTGGATCAGTGTAGTCAGAGCCACCCACAGAGCTGTATCTTCAACTTTTATAGCAAATGCACATTTGTTTATTCCCTTTCATTGTTGTTATTGGAAGATTGTTCTGAGATCTTGTTTAATTTTTCACATTTAGTTTTTCTAGCTGGCTCACGTAATGGTTATCTCTGCTTCAATGCACCTTTGTTAGTTTAGTTTCTTTTTTTCTTTAAGGTAAATAGTTTCATTGAAGGAGACATTGAAGGTTTACACAATTAAAAAGGAGATTAAGGCAAAATAAAAGAAAGTTTTCATTGGATTTCTGAGTAGTTTATGAAACTGCTATTATGAAAGTTTATGAATGATGCTTCATTTCTCCATGAACATTGACTAGTCTACCTTCAAACAAATTTTATGTGCTTTATCACTTTCTAGAAATCATCCTTACAATAAACTATTTCCATCTGAGATGGTTATGAGCTATCCTTCCTGAATCTGATAGAGCTAAATATGATGGTGCTCCCTTAAGTTTATTTTCTTCCAACTTTCCTTCCCCTAGACAGAAATATTTTCTATTGTAAATTTTTAATTGTATTAATATATCCAAGAACCTGACAATTCTATCTATTCAGGAAACTAGGTCATGTTATTTGAAGGTACTAGGTGCAGTACATGCTTTGTTGGATGCTTGATGAACATTCTGCATCTTTCTCAGACATCTAAGTTAATTTCCCAGAATCATAGAAGCTTAGCATTAGATAACTTGAGCTAGGATCCTCTTATCACATCCTTGACATAGTCCTCTAGCTACTGTTTGAATGCCTCCAATGCTGGGGAGACCTCTCTTTGAAGAGGCAGCTGGATGAGTATTTTTTCCTTTATTAGTTCTGAGCACTCTAGGAAGTGAAAATAAATACACTACCTCTTTGGCACGGAAGCCTTCAAATATTTGAAAACTGTTGTTAGATTATCTTAAGTATTTTCTCTAAAGCATTATCTTCAGTTCCTTTCACTATTTTCATTTGACAAAATACATTTATTTATCTGTCTTATGGCATTTTTTTCCATTTAGATGCTTTCTTGTCTGTCAATATTCCTGTTAAACGTGGTACCAGGTTTGATCTCTTTTTTAAAGAGAGAAAGGAAGTTAACACTGAGTTCCAATGATGTACTAAGCATTATGTGCTTTAGATATACCATTTAATTAACTCCTTTTTTTTAAAAATAAGGGAGGCAGTGTGGTTTATTGAGTTGTAACTGAACATTCAGTAAAATGCATAAATCTTAAATATGCAGTTTGATGAATTTTTACACCCTTGTAATCACTAACCAGATCCAAATATAGAACATTTCCAACCTATCTGGGAGCTTCCCCAGTGCTCTTCCCAATCAAAACCTATTATTCCAAAAGATAACATTTATTCTGATCTTGATCTCCATAGTAAGTGTTGTCTATTTTTGAACTTCACTTAAAAGAATCTTACAATATGGACCCTCAGTGTCTGTGGGTTTTTTTTGTTGTTGTTGTTCTACATTGCATCTCTAAGATTCATCCACATGTATTTACTTTTTCCACTAAACCTTAAAGTAGGAAGTATTATTCTCATTTTGCAAATGAAGGTGCTCAGGCTCATAGAGGGGTCATTTGAACAGAACTGGTCCGAACTTGATCTATAACGTACCTAGAGCTAAAGTCCATGTTCTTTTCACTAGACCATGCTGCCTTGTAGTTTCTCTAAGTGCTGTTTTTCTGAATATATCTCCTTCCAAAATCTGAACCACCATTCTACTCTTACAAAATGACTGGGATCAGTGATTGCATAAATGCACATGGCAGAGGAAGGCTCCAATCTATAAAACATGTTTGTCTAGCAAGGATCTTGATGTTGGAGGCAAGAATTGGAAAGAGTTTACTAAGATATTCCTTTATATATCTCCATTGACATTATCTTATAGAACTCAAACATTGTTATTAAACTCTATGAGAGCATTTTAACAACTTCAGAAACATTTAAATGTTGCTTTTTAGTTTAAAAAGAATTAAAAATAAAAAAAATGAAACAATACATTTAAAAAATGGATGTTTTGTTTAAAGTGTGTTTTTAAAGATTGTGTGCACAAATGACAAAAACACCAAAAATTTTGGGCTAATCAGGGCTAGGGGATGAAATTTAATTATCTTAAGGCTATTTAAGATTGCCTATATTTCTCCTGGCCAATTTCACAGAGTACACTGATGCTGACCACTATTCTAATTTCCTATTACAAGCCAATAATGAGTTACACTCTATGATCCACATCATGTTAATTTTTGTGTGTGGTGTGAGATATTTATATGGATATTTAGTTGTTCTCAGCAGCATTTTTTTAAAAAAGATTTTCCTTTCCCTGTTGAATTGTCACAGTGTCCTGGGTCTATTCCTGGATTCTTGATTTTGTTCAATGATCTATTTGTCTCTTCTGACAATATTACATTATTTTAATTTAGCTTTTTTACAGGTTTTGTGATTGGATGATGTGATTAATCCAATTTTCTCCTGCTTTAAGATTCTTTTATTTATTCTATGACCTTGTAGTTCCATATAAATTTTAGAATCAACCTGATAATTTGTTAGATATTTAAAATGGCTGTTGGGGTGTTGATCTGAATATAGTTAACTCTATAGGTCAGTTTTGGAGAAATTGACTCTTAGTATTATTAGAATTCTAATTCATGAAAATGGTATCTTCCTTCATTTATTAGGTCTTCTTTCAGTAATGTTTGCAATTTTCAGTGTACCAGTCTCATATCTTTAAAATTTTATTCCTAAGTATTATTAACATTAGTTTAAATGTATTTTATTATTTTTTCTGTTAGCATGCTTTCTTTATTTTTATTTATTTACTTATTTAATTTTAGCATATTACGGTGGTACAAATGTTTAGGTTACATGTATTGCCTTTGCCCCATCCAACTCAGAGCTTCAAGTGTGTCCATCCCCCAGACAGTGCGCATTGCACCCATTAGGTGTGAATACACCCCTCCCCTCCTTCCCCCTCCCACCTGCCTGACTCTCAATTAATGTTACTGCTATGCGTGCACATAAGTGTTGATCAATTAATACCAATTTGATGGTGAGTACATGTGGTGTTTGTTTTTCCATTATAGTGATACTTCACTTAGTAGAATGGGCTTCAGCTCTATCCAGGATAATACTAGAGGTGCTAGATCACCATTGTTTTTTGTGGCTGAGTAGAACTCCATGGTATACATATACTACATTTTATTAATCCACTCAGGTATTGATGGGCACTTTGGTTGTTTCCACATCTTTGCAATTGTGAGTTGTGCTGCTATAAAAATGCTAGTGCAGATGTCTTTTTTATAGAATGTGTTTTTTCCCTTTTGGTAGATGCCCAGTAATGGGATTTCTAGATCAAATGGTAGTCCTACTTTTAGCTCTTTGAAGTATGTCCTGTATGTCTATTACTTTCCATAGAGGTTGTACTAGTTTGCAGTCCCACCAGCAGTGTGTGAGTGTTCCTATCTCTCTGCATCCACACCAACATTTATAGTTTTGGGACTGTTTGATAAAAGCCATTCTCACTGGAGTTAAGTGATATCACATTGTGGTTTTGATTTGCATTTCCCTGATGATTAGAGATGTGGAACATTTTTTCATATGTTTGTTGGCCATTAGTCTGTCTTCTTTTGAAAAGTTTCTGTTCATGTCTTTGCCCACTTTTTAATGGGGTTGTTTGATTTTTTTCTTGCTCATTTTCCTGAGTTCTATATAGATTCCAGTTATCAGCCCTTTATTTGATGTGTAGCATGTGAATATTTTCTCCCATTCTGTAGGTTGTCTGTTTGCTCTCATGATAGTTTCCTTGGCTGTGCAGAAGCTTTTTATTTGATCAGGCCCCATTTATTTATTTTTGTTGTTGCTGTGATTGCCTTTGGGGTCTTCTTCATAAATTCTTTCCCTAGGCCAATGTCTGTAAGAGTTTTTCCAACATTTTCTTCTAGAATTTTTATAGTTTCGTGCCTTAGGTTTAAGTCTGTTATCCACAGTGAGTTGATTTTTGGGAGAGGTGAGAGGTGTAGATCCTGTTTCAGTCTTCTACATGTGGCTATCCAGTTTTCCCAGGATCATTTATTGAATAAGGATTCTTGTCCCCAGTGTATGTTTTTGTTTGCTTTGTCAAAGATTAGATGGCTATAGGAGGATGTTTTTATATCTGGGTTTTAAATCTAACTTTTAAAAGGTTTGTTGACAGTATAAAGAAATGCAATTGATTTTTGTATATTGACCTTGCATCCAGCAAATTTACTAAATAAGATTTACTTATCTAGTAGTTTTTTACAGATTCCTTAGGATTTTCTTGTGTCTATGATTGGAGAAATATTTCCTTCTTCTTTTCTAATCTTTATGTTTCTTATTTTTCTTTCTTGACTTATTGCAACTTGCTAAAGCCTCCAGTAAAATATTGACTTGTTCCCAGACTTAGTGAATGAGCATTCAATGTTGCCTCATTTGTTATGATATTAACTGTAGATTAATCATAGATGTTCTTTATTGGTTTGAGAAAATTTCTCTTTCTTCTTACTTTGCTGAGAGTTTCTTTTTTTTAATTAATGGGCATTGAATTCAGTAAACATTTTATCTATTTATTATATATTTTTAATGGCAAACTAACCTTACATTACTTAGGTAACCCTATTTGGTCATGATAGAAATCATTTTTATATATTGCTGGATTCAATTTGTTAATATTTTACAAATGCTCATCAGAAATATTAATCTATAAATTTCTTTCTTTATAACATCTCATCAGGTTGTAGAATCAGGGTTATGTTGGCCTCATCATACAGTTGTGAAATATTTTCCCTTCTATTTTCTGAAAACTTTCTGTATTGGATTTCTTTCTTTTCGAATCTTTGATAGAATTCTATAGTGTGGACATCAGACTTAAAATTTTCTCTGTGATGTCTTTAATTATGGATTCAGTTTCTTTTACAGACACAGGCCTATTAACATTTTTTATTTAATTTTGTTTCAATTTCAGTAAGTTGTATATTTTTGAGCAATGGCCCATATTTTCTAATTTGTTAAATTTATTTGTGTAAATTTCTTTATATTATCTGCTTATCAATCAATGTAACTTTCTAGTGATGATTACTTTTTAAATTCCCAATATTAACAATGTACACTTTTTCTTTTTTTGTTCACTCTTGTTTGCTCTTTAGCAATTTTATTAATCTTTTAAATAAACATCTTTCAATTTTGATTTTTTTTTGTTTATTTTTCTAGTCTTTTATTGATTTCTGATCTAGTCTTCATTATTCCTTCCTTCTACTTATATTGAGCTTAATTTTGTCTTCTTTTTTATTTTCTTAAGGTGAAATCTTAATGATTGGTTTTGAACGTTCTTTCTAGTACAAGAATTTAAAACTGACGGGGTGAAGTGGCTCAGGCCTGTAATCCAGCCACTTTGGGAGGCTGAGGTGGGAAAACTGCTTGAGGCCAAGAGTTGGAGAACAGCCTGAGCAAGAGCGAGGCCCCTGTCTCCACAAAAATTAGAAGAATTAGCCAGGTGTGGTGGCACATGCCTATAGTCCCAACTATACAGAAGCCTGAGGCAGGAGAACTGCTGGAGCTCAGAAGTGTGAAGTTGCAGTGAGCTGTGATAATACCACTATATTCTAGCCCAGGCAACACAGGGAGACTCTGTCTCACAAAAGAAAAAAAAAAAGCTAAACATTTTGGTGTTATATTTTACGTTTATTTTTTTTCATTTCTAATATTTCCAATATTTTTGTAAATTATTATTTAATGCAAGTTGTTATTTAAAATTATGTTCAATTTTCAAAAGGATTTTATATTTTATTCTTACTTATTTATCATTTAATTCCATTATGGTCAGAATATATATTGTATAGATTTGAATTTTAAAATCTATTGAGCCTTGTTTTATGGCTCAGTTTATAGTCTACTTTATTCTATAATTGCCAATTAATTCAAAGCATTTAATAATGTAGATTAAAGCTTCTTTCTCCTTACTAGTATTTTGTTTGGTTGTTTTATCATTGAAAGAGAAGTATTAAAATTACTAAAATTGGGAATTTTTTTTCCCTCTTTATTTCAGTCAGCTTTTGTTTCATGTATTTTGCAGTTCTCTTAGGTAGGTAGAGATTTATTATTGTTCCATCTTCCTAATGAAATGACCTTTTTTCCCTTATGAAATATCTGATAGAACTTCTTCCATGAGGTCCATTTTTTCCAATATTAATATAGCCACACTAACTTTCTTATGCTTAATGTTGAATAACACTTTTATGCAACTGCAACCTATCATTGGCTTTATAATTAAGGTGTCATTTAACACGTTGGGTCATGCTGCTTATATTTACTCTGAAAATCTCTGCATTTTTAAAAATTTATTTTACAGATAAGGTCTCTGTCATCCAAGCTGGAGTGCAATGTCCTGATCATAGCTCACTGCAAACTCAAATTCTTAGCCTCAAAGGATTCTCTTGCCTCAGCCTCACAAGTAGCTGGAACTACAGGCATGTGCCACTATACCCAGCTAATAGATTTATTTACTTATTTTTATTAATTAATTAATTTATTTATTTTTGGTAGCGATTGGGTCTCTTTATGTTGCCCAGGTTGGTCTTGAATTCCTGAGCTCAAACAATCCTCCTGCCTTGTCCTCCCAAAGTGCTGGGATTACAGGTATGAGCTACCATACCTAGCCAATCTCTGCTTTTTAATTCAAGTGTTTGGTGAATTTACATTTTTGTTTTCTATTTGTTCCATCTGTTATTTTTATTTCTGTGTTTCTTCTTTTTGTTGCTTTAGTTTGGATACTTTCCATGTTTTTAGTATTCCATTTTATTTTCTTGAGTGGCTTTTTAGTTACAAATTTAATGTTTTTATTAGATGTCTTCTATCTTCCCACCTCTCTGAAGATATGATGAAAATCCTTAACATGGCTTGAAAGACACCAGGTGGTCTAGTCTCTGCATACCTTTCTAGTATTATCAGAGATCTTTTAATCATGCTGACTTTCAGTTTCTCACATTTGCCATTTTCCTTTGTTACTTTGTACATATTGTACACTGTCAAAAACCATCTTCTACCTTTCTTAATCTGTTATAACATATTTAAATATATAATGGCTAGATTGATTGGAGCTATACGTGGAATACCAGTATCCAGTGGCTCAATTTTTATAAACACGAGTGTTGCTGCAGCATGTATTAAGTCTGGGTCACTTGTCACTCAATTTACCCTTTAATTTTCAACATGAGAGTCACTTTCTCAGGAAAGCCATCATTGACCTTTCCCATGCTAGGATCAGTTCTTTTATTACACAGTCTCCTAAAACAAAATTTCTTTCTTTTCAGCTTATAATTATATATGTAAGTGTGATTATTTGATTAACGTCTGTCTACCTAATTACGGTAAAGTCTCCATTAGAACATAAATAACATCTGGTTTTGTTAGAATTTATCCCTAGAACATAGCACAGTCTCTGTTACAAATATGCTCAATTTTTCAAATGAATGTTTGAATGAATTAAAGAATAGATCTTAAATTGGACATAGTCATAGAATAGGATTAAGTTAGAAATAAGAAATGGGTGAAGTAAGAGGAAAAAAGAAACCTGAGAATTGAATAACTTGCTTTCATCAATATTGAAATCTTCTCCAGTTGAGTGAGAGTTATAAATTAGGTTATCACTGGCATCTACAATACATGTTAAAATTTTTTATCTTTGACTATTTTTAAGTACAAATGTCAATTTCACATGAAACCTTATAAAATTCACTTAATCATTTATTAAGAGATCCTACATATATTGATTGATTACTATACTCCAGGGATTATGCTAAGTACTTGGAATAAGGGTAAATAAATCATGGGCCCTGTTTTCATATTGCTGAATATTAGAAGAATGCAGACATAGACAGACAGACAACTAAAGTGTGATAATGACCATATCGATTCAACAGTAACAGGAAGCAAGTATGCATAAGAAGACCCTGATGATTCCAGAGTTCAGATTGACTCTTACACTCCATGTGTGTAAAAGTGGAATGAAGGAACAATAGCTGCACTCATTCATTGCAGAATTTGAGCTAGCAGGAAAAGTCTTGACATCCTGGCAGAACCAGAGTAGTAGCTAAATGATTAGTTTGAAACTTCTAATTCAGCATTTAATACCAAAGAAGTATAATACTCTTTACTTATATATAACTGTCAAGGTCAGTGTATATCTGGGGTTGTGGAAAATGTAAATGAATACTAGGAAAGTTCCTTGTAGCTTACTTGGCTGGTCAGGGCCTTATTTCCTTACCTGTTCTCAGGTTTGATTAAATCACAGATAGTTGTTTAAAGTCTTGAAGACCTAGAAAATGGTATGATTCAAAGTCAACTATATCTTTTCAACTGTCTATCCTTACAGAGTGTACCATTTCAGACTTGGACAGGGCATTATAGGTCATCCAATATCCAGTCTATATCCAGTCGTATAACATATGAAGAATTGGAAGCTCCATTGTCAAACCCAAGAATATGCAATTAGAATTACATAAATTCTAAAACAGAGACAAGGATCCAACTCTATTATACTTGTCATTTTAAAGACAACACTTGATTTTGATAAACAAAAAAAATGAATAAAATAATAACTCACATTTATTGGATGCCTGGTACCGTGCTGAGTGCTATACATGTGTTATCCCATTTAAACCTCTGGACTATGTGAGAATAGTACTATTATCATGGTCATTTGATACCTTAGGAAACCAGGGTTTATGAATTTTAAGTTACTTGTCCAAGATCAATCAGCTAATAAGAGCTAAGGCTCAAACATTAATTTATTATATGTAAAGCTGTCACTCTTATTATCTAACTCAGTATCAGTAAGTCAATTGTGGTTCTATGTATGTAATGTTTCAGGCAAATTCAACTCACAAACATGCCATCTTTTCTCTTATCATTTATATAGTGTTCACAATTTTATGGGGTACAAACTGCATGTGTGCAATGAATCAGCCTTTGGAAACTGTATCCTGATCAATGTACTGAAATGATTCTCCCTTGTCAAAACAAGAATGATAGGTACTGCCAGAATAAAAACAACCAGGTTTGATTGTAGTCTTTACCTCTGTGATACACACTTTAGAAACTACAGGATTCCTGTGAAATTATAGCTCTCCATGTTTCAGTGTTTCAGTCTAGTATGTTCTTTATTTTTACATTGGCAGCATGTCCTATGTAAGATAGTTTTTGTATTGATGTAGCTTTGCCTAATGGGTTCCAGAGAGCTTTTCTATCTCTCATTATATTGGTAACACATATAAATCTCAGATCACAAATTAAAGTTGACAAGAAATGTCACTTTCTTTGTTTTTTCAATGAGAAGACAATTTTTTCTTGGGCTTCTTATTTCATCTAATGGGAAAATATTTAATCTTAGTCAACCTGGGATAAATTCATTCATTCAATTCAGAGCTTTTCAGTCAATTCGGTTTTTCTCCTTCTAACTTATCTCCACAGTACATGTAAGATCTTCTTTCCAGAGGGCTTAAAGTAGCATCAAGGCATCAATAGAAGTAGAGTATAGAGGGACATTGTGATCCTCAGTTATCTATCCATCCTGATATTCTCTTAAATTTACCTTATCCCATCTAGTCATGAGCCTTGTTATCTCTATGCTTTCATCTCCTGAAAAATCCATGTTCTCCAATGGTCCCTGGGTATATGAAAGGCAGCCACATGCACTTTATCCTGACCATGAGTCCTCATTGGTTCCATCCCTCTCTCTTGCCCCTTCCATATGACTTGGGGGTCGGGGAGAGGTACAAAAATAATTGATTGTTCTCAAGTCTCCCTCTAGGCTACTAAAAGCTCTCTTCAGTTGTTAAAGGACTTTTGTATAGAGATATCAGATAGTAATTTTTATCTTATGGCCCTGTTACAGGTTGAATTGTATCCCCCACAAAAGGTAGGAATCCTAGATGCTGGTACCTGTGAATGTCATCTCATTTGGAAATATGGTCTTGATAGATATGATCAAGTTAGGATGAGGTCATAGAGTGGGCTTTAATCCTATATGACTGGTATCTTTATAAGATGATGATATGAAGGCAGAAACATACAGGGAGATGACAGCCATGTGATGACAGAGGCAAATGGAGTGATGCACCTACAAAGCCAAGGAACAGCAAGGATTGCTGGCCACCACCAGATGCTAGGAAGATGCAAGGAAGCATTCTACTCAGAGTCTCAGAGAGAGCACAGCCCTGCTGACATCTTGCTTTTGGAATTTTAACCTCCAAAACTGTGAGATAATAAACTTCTGTTGTTTTAAGTACCCAATTTTTGGTACTTTGATGGATTAGCCCTAGGAAACCATTACAGGTCTCTATGTCATCCTGGTAGAATGATGTTTATCAAGACTTCACAAGGCCTAGGAATTCCCCCAGGTTGAGATGCATAGGCTCCTTGTGTTCTTGGATCCTAAACTCGTTAAGGAGTCTCATTACACACTTCACCCCGGGGATCAGTCTAGGGAAGAAGTGATAAGAAAGACATGGTACAAGTACCTTTCTTGGGGGCTTACAGAAATATATAATTCTCTTCCCTTTTGCTCTATTCAAATTCCAATTTTAGGTCTTCATTTAGTAAGGGGTTTATAGAAAAACAGCATTGGATTGATCACTTATTCTTCTATGTCTATTGTTTTCATATAGGCTTTACCCCTTGAATCTGTTAGGATTCTGGTCTTTTTATTCACAGCTGATTTTCTTACACCTTAAAACCTCGTTCTCTCAAAAATTTGTCTCTGCCAAGTATTTCAAAAGTGTATTTTGAAACTCAAAGGCTGAGAATTTACCTCTTTATTTTGTGTTCTTCTACTTAATAATTCCTTTTCCAAATGGCATGGACTAAATTTCGGATGACAAAGAGTAACAGAAATTACCAGAACAAGAATCACTCTGATTAATTTTACAAAATATTATGTCATCATTTGGGAACTATTTGATGTTAGAGCATCCTATTTGGGGGGTTGGTTTATTAATGGTGTCCACGGGTTCAGCACTGAGTGAACCATTGTAAATGAGAATAACCACTCAGCCAGTACTCCCTGAGAAGTAGAACTCTTGGCTCAGTATAAAAAGGTTAAAGGAAATGAAAATGTTTTACTTTCTTCCTTACAAAGAGAACTGAGAAAGTTTAAGGGAAGGCCTGAGTTTAGAAGTAAAAGTTTTAGGTTGTGCTTTACATTTCACAAGGGGTTATTGTGCATGCTGGTTCTATTTAGGACTTTAAGTTGGTGTTAGTCCTGGGATCAAGGATTATCTGATTCTTGATGTTGATCATTTCTACAAGGGCCCTGAAAGAAAGATATGTATGTGAGAGAGAAATCAACACAAATGAGCATTACCACTCAAAGTTTTGACCTCAGACCATAAGTGGAATTGTAGTGAGCTGTGCTGAACATGTGGCAGGGTCTGTGCGTATGACTAACATTCATTGGCTTTTGTGGCAGACATTTTGTTGGCATCTTGGCACAATTCCAGATCTCTTCTATGCTATTTTATGTACTGCAGAGTATGGAGCTAAAAGTATTATATTTTAGACTTATTACCAGTTTAGCTTTTACCAAGGAGAAATACAGTTGGCTCAGGCAGCTTACCTTGACCTTTTATTCTCTGGGTTGCCAATGGAGCTTCCACTCTACTTTCCTTACCTAGACCTGGAGGAAGATTGTCTTTAAAAATATAAAGTTATATATTATGGGGCTACAATCTTGAGGAAATATCAAATTTGGTCTTAACGTTCTCATTATTGTATTGTTAAATTAGGGATGTTAAGCACCCTTTCTGGGGCTCTGTGTCTTTCTGTAAAATGAAAGGATCAAGACAATTGACTTAGAACTTACCCAGATTATTCCTTAAACTCTCTCAAAGGTTCCATATAGCAAGAAAACAATACTTGGTACAGACATCATCCTATTTCAATAGGCATACTCCATATTTTAGAGTGCTCAGACCTTGGTTAGAAGCTGTAACATTCATGGGTACTAAATCTTGTGAGTCCTTGGGAAGTACCACTTGGTAAGATTGAAGCCTGAAATAACTCCCTGGTCCTGGGCAAAGACGAGCACTCTCATTGCAGGAAGAATTGGCAAGAAAAAGAGAGACCATGAGTTCCCCATCACCACTCCTTCATGTCAAGACATACTTATTTTCATTTAATCATCTCCACAGTTCTGTACAGTGATCCCTGTTATTTCCAGTTCATAGATAATGAAAGTAGAGTTAAAGTGACCCAAGTTTTGGTCTTTGTGAGCTGGAAAACTATGGTTAAATCTAAGTTATCTAGTTCCAACTTTCTGTCTACCATACTGTAGCTGACTTGTCTATTTATCAGCATCTCTACATGCAAAAATAAATAAATAAATAAAAGGCACTCTCAACTCATCATCTTCTGGGTCTATCCTTAAGTGTTACTGATTTGATTATACACTTAAACTCTCTCACCTTTCAGACACTGTGTTCCTGTATTCACAAAATGGGGATAATTACTGCTGGATCCCAGACACTTCACAAGAATAATTTTGGGTTTAATTAGAAAATGAGCAATAGTTTTAGAAACCTCAGTGCATCCTTGGTTATTAATGGACTGAACTATTTTCAGCCAATTAATAAGACAGTCTTTTTCTAGTCCCATTCAAATCTTCAATCATATCTTTAATTGTATACCTCACACCACTCTCTTTTCAGGAGCCCTATATAGACTCTACTCTTTATTTTACCTAAACTTAGTTAAAAGTTGACTCAGTCATTTCTATCTTTATTTGAATTTCTCAGTGAGCTAGATCCTCCAGGATAGCCTTCATTTCATGTAAAACCATGACTATGGAATTTACCCATTAAAGGGAATTTGTATGTTAGAGAGAAAACATTTGGAGAAGTAAAATGATCTTCTTTATGCCATTGCAATTAAGTCATGTTTCTACAAATGGGCTTCTATAGTTCTTTTTCCCCCCATTTACCATATCAAAAAGAAAAAAGAACAATATTCAATAACAAACTCAAAAATTTTACATCCATGTTTCATCCCAATTATAATTTCCAAATCATAAGGAAATAGCAGAATATGATTCTTATAAGTAATTCCATTTGAGTCATGGTAAGTTTCTTTTCCTATAGGTCCACAATTAGAAGTGCAGTTAGTCATGTCTAAAATCTACAGGAACACCTGACAGCTTTGATTATCTTGCACATTTTACCTCCCCTCTTACGGTAACAGACTCTGCCCTCCAGTTCCTGTAGGGGATGTGTAGCTCAGGTTGAGCCAATTATAAGATCACAGCTCTGACTTCTATGATAGGTCTAGAGAGTAGACGTGATTAAATTAGACCAATTGAATACTTTGCATTATTATTTTTTAAATACTGAAGCTAGGATAGATAAATTCTATTTATTTTCTGGTTGAGTAGTTTATAAAAATACAACTCTAGAATTATCAGTAGCCTTGTTCGCTACAATGTGGAGAAGCCTGAAGATGAAAAATCATGGCCAGTGGAGGGAAGGGAGGGAAAAAGAGAGAGAGACTTTAAAACCATAGGACTTGGGGTATTTATTTCCTATTGATTTTCCTTTGTCAAGCCACTGTAATATCATTTCAATAAACACCCCTCCCCTCATTTTTAGGTAACTCAAGTTGATTATCTGTCATTTGCAGCCAAGAAAGATGAGTTTAACACTGTGGCATAATATCATAGAATAAAGTGATGCTGTAAATTACAACCAGAGGGCAGATGAGGAAGTGAGAAGATGCAGTTTACAATGGGAAAAACCCGGAAGCCACTGGAAAAAAGGAAGTTAAATATGTGACAAAAATTTATTTATTGTTATTTTGTTTTTATATGTATTTTAAATGCTTGAAAATACAAGACGTGAAGAGAATTGTGGCAAAGAAAGAATTAACATTGTGTGAAAAATTAGTTTTCTCCTTTTTAATATTATTTAGTTTCATCTTTAAACTATGCTTATTGAAAAGTTATTGTTGTTTCCATTATGCAGTCAAAAAATCTGAAGCTTAAGGAGAATAAGTATTTTGACTGAGATCACTCAGCTAGGAAGTGTTGTGGTACAGCAAGAATTAGATTGCTGGTATATATGACAAGTCTAAGTTTTGTTCAATAAATACACCACCTAAAAATGAAAAGAGATAGGAGCAAATGATAGAGATGGAATCAATGGGGGAGGTGAAAAATAATGGCCCTAATTGAAATTATTCTCAATATAACCTTGGCCAGAATTGTGAAATCAGAAAATGTAAACATAGAAAGGTTAAAAGCATTTAGCCTGGTTCTCTCCTGTCGTAGTTCAAGAAACACAGAATCAGAAATGCTAGTGGACTTATCTGGGGTCCAATAACCCTTTATTTGGAGTGGGTTCATGCATCAATGGCCTCTCAAGTTCCCTGCCAATCTTGTGAGTTTCTGTGTTCTGATTTCACAGCATAAGAATGCCTTATGTCTTCCACATACAGTGATGCCAGTGAAACTGCAAGAGGGGATACTTTTAAAATGAACCTTTTAGATTTCATTCTTTGGTATTTGTATGAGCAGAATGCAAATGGTTTCAACTCCATTATCTTCTGCACAAAATGTTCCTTTCTCAGGGCCAAATCAGGGGTAGGAAATATGGAACTGTGCCCCAAGTACCTCAAGGGCAGCCGGCCACTTCTATTTCTAGATCCCAAACACCTGCATTTCTCAAAAGCTGGTGCCGTTTCAGAAGAGACGTTTGGAAGTCATCAATATACTGCTTACTTACTGTGGATTTGAGAACCTTGAAATGTCAAGTTTTAGCTTGAGGCCAAGTTGAATTTGTGAGCCCTCATACTGATGGGTGATGAGATCATTTACATTGGATTATACCTCTGGTGTGTGAGCAATTCAGTAAATGATGAATACAGTGGGAATTACTGCAGTACATCTGCTGGACACTTTTATAAAATAGCTCTCTCATGTCACCTCCTAGGTGTGCAATCTTCAATCAGGAAACGTATTTGAAGCAGGAAATCAGTTCTCTGGGGCTGTATCATCTGCTTCTTTTTTTTTCAGAGTGTAATTTTGTCCACTGCCATGTTGCAAAGTAGACAAGCATAGGACAATGATTCATGGCCATAAAATAATGCACTCTGAAAAATGCCACCAACGTTATGGCAGACCATTTGCTCACTATTGTTAGGAAATTATGATTACCATTTTGTAAAAGAAAAAAAAAGAGAAAGAGAAACTGCTTTTTTTTTTGACATAAAGAAATTAGGCACTGAACTAAATGCTGGGAATTCATTAAATTGTGTAATAATATGAACATGTCCTTGGTCCCTAGTTTGAGCTTTCACACCAGCTGTGATGTTAGTCAATTTTAATAGGTAATTTATTGTAATAAATTCTTTAAAAAGTTAAATATTAATAAATAGTATTAAAGGAATAAATAGTAAAATAATTTAGGTTATCCAAGATAACCTTGCAACTTGCCCCTAAAAGAAGCTGCATTTAAGCTGACCCTTGAATCAGTCAGGTAAATACTGAGGGTGGTAGAACTGAATGTTTCCAAGGAGAAATGCACATGTGTAGGATTAGAATTGAAATAGAACCAGGACAACAAGGATGATCCAAACAGAACAGTAAAAACAAAAACATTCATCCCAGCAGTGGTCATATTGAGTTCTATGCTCCTAGCTTTTCTTGCTGTGTAATGTAGGTTATTTTGAGTGGTTCCATAGTCTGTTTCTGTTGCTATAAAGAGATACTTGAGGCTGGATAATTTATAAAGAAAAGAGTTTATTTGGCTCAGGCTTCTGCAGGCTGTGCAACCAGCATAGTGCCAGCATCTGCTTCTAGTGAGGGCTTCAGGCTGCTTCCATTCATCACAGAGGTTGCAGAGCTGGCAGGTATGGAGATTGCATGGTGAGAGTAGAAGCAAGAGGGGCAAGAATGTGCCAGGATCTTTTTAACACCCAGCTCTCATCAGAATTAATGGAGTGAGAACTCACTCATAACTGTGAGGAGGCCACCAAGCCATTCATGAGGGATCTGCCCCCATGACCAAAACACCTCCCCTTAGGCCCTCACCTCCAACATTGGGATCTAATTTCAATACAAAGTTGGGGGGATGAACACCCAAACTATAGTGGGTGGCTTCTATTGGTATTTTGTTAACTCATTAATTTCTCCATGCAGTCAACAATCATGTATTGAGTGCTTCATATGTTTCTAGCACTATGATGGTCACTGGTGCTATGAGCTGAAAGCTGGATTTTATTTAAATTCCTGATACTTTAAGGTCAAATATGGGTCAGCTAGGAGTTGTGTTTTCATGCCAGTAACAGAAGTGTAATTGCAATGCCTTAAATGCAGGGTTCACTCTCCGGTAGAACTCTAGATGTAGCGTGTTGTGGAGAAATAAAAGTTATCTGTGTTTCTCAGTATCCTTGTAAAAAGCCCTAGCCTACTGAGTCACAGACATTTATATAATACAGGCAATGCTTTCACTTTCCTTAGGAATATTTCACTCTTCACTTATGAAAATTAGATCTGTAGCCATTTGTCTCCTTGATTTCTCTGATCTGAGAGAACCGAATGGTTACACCCTGGGCTAGATCCTTAAGTTAAGACCCAAAGTGTCAGGAAGACTGGAGCAATAGCTCCCTAAGTATTTCCATTTTAAAAGAGATGAAGCCCAGACTTTGGGACATCGTTATGTCTGAGAAGTTGTAAAAGATATCAAGTGGTTTTATCTGGTGCCTAGGAAAGATGCATTTACATCCAAAAGGTCAGAGTGAGAACTCAAGATCTTTCCTATCTCAAAGGGATCATCATCCCATCAGCAAAAATGTTTTTCCTCTCCTTTCAGTAGGGGAGTGATGGCTATCTCTGTTCTGAATATAAATGGAGAAAAATTTATTATCTCTTTCTCACCTATGGAGTGCCCAGCAACTAGCACAGAACATTTGACCTAGCTTTCCTCCTGTCACCTCTGGGGTAAGATCTGGAGCCAGGAGGGCTGAGGTGATAGACTTATTTACTGTGAGATAATTAATAAGAACTCAATCTCTGGTCCAGAGTACCTTGTGTTCACGTTCAAGATAAAATTAATAAATATTAATATTAAAAATTTAACATCAGTTCAGGACTGGGATGATGATACAGGAAGCCATTAAGAAGCCAAGGTTTATCTATTATTCCTTAGTTTGTGATTCCTACCCTTAGGGTCATGATATGGCTTCTGGAGCTTCAGCTTTTACAACCATATTCCAAGCAAGAAGTACGAGTGAATACACAGGGGCAAAGTAAGATGTTTAGATGTCCCTCCCCAAGACCATTTAGATTTAATTGATTACTCCATCTGTAAGGGAGGCCGAAGAATATAGTATTATATTCATTTGAACACAATATAGAAGACTTATTTAATAAAGGTTAAAATGGATAGCATCAGTCTCTCCTTCAACCATATACTTCAAGAACGATGAAAACTGATGGAAAATTATAATTCTTTTAGCACAAACACTTCACTTTCCTGAGTATTCTAAGGCCACAGATAGGTACAGAGAATTGATCAAGGGCATAGATAATTTATAACAATGAACGACTGCCATCCCAACTGACTCTCTCTGAAGGGGTCTTCCTGCTTCATGGGCAAACCTCCATATTTGCAAGTATTTGGTAGTTTAACAGAAAAGGTAATATTTCCACAAGAGTATCTGTGAGCAGACTCCGTATGCATGTAATTCATTACAATAACACATATTATAGTAAATTTTAAAATAGGGCAGTTGGTAAGTATTTCTGGTTTGTTACTGTTTCCACAAAAGTTATTATTACTAATATAGTTGTTCCTGGAACACTTATTATTACAGTGTTGAAAAATGTATTAAGAAAGACATTTTAACATCACTGAAATATATGTTTGGCCAAGTTGTAGTTAAAGTCAGAAAGTTTCACTTAATAGGTTTTTTTGAATTATAGTCATTAATTATTTTATTCAACGAGCATTTTATTTGAGATCTAATTTTCGGCAAGCATTGTGTTAGACATCCACTTTATACCAGGTAATCTGTAACTACTGTTAATGAGAGCCATGGCAGATGCTCCTGAATCCTTTGTTCTTCAGACAGGTAGGATTATTTATTGACTTAAGTCTCGACTCTCTCTGGAATGAATTGTCTTACTGGGTTATGAATAAAATCTCAAATAGAGAGAATTTATTTACAATATGCGTCCATAAGCCATGTATCCTTAATATTGTACTAATGTTTCTATTCTAGCATGTGAATTAGGATCTTGATAAACTATTCATGTAATAACCATGCTAGATATTTAAAAGTTAAAATACAACAACCTGGCTTGGTTGTAGGTAACATAGATTTGTATTATCGGTCCATTTTTCATTCCTTCTACTAATATCATGATTATTGACCTAAATACAAGCTCAGTATTAAGTGGTATAGAAAGAAAAGCATAATGAGATGAATTTTATTTCAAATACCAAGTCTACTACTTTGAAGCCAAGCAATAATTGGGTGTTACTTTGTCTTTCTTATCTTTTGTTCCTCAACAGAGGGAGAGTGTATCTTTCTCAAGGGGTATTAAGAATTAATTTATTATGGGATTTTTTGAGAATTAAAAATAATAAGTAAAAATTCCTATTAGAAGCTTAGTTCCTAGTAGGCTCTCAATAAGTAGTAGCAATTATCCCAACACGTAATTCTTTCTCTCTTTATTTCTTTCCATTCTTCTTCCTCCTTTAAGAAAATACTACAAATGTAGTTTTATCACAGCTTTCCTCTCTTAGAAGTTATAGATGTATGTCAAAACATAAACCAAAAGGGCATTTGTAAGGACAGTGGAAATTTGTAAATTATAGTGGAACTTGGGGAAACAATGCCAGAATGTTGAATGAAACCCCTCTTCCATTCTTGTGCATATGTTATCAACCTGCAATTGTTCTCAGTTCTTTTTTTTTATTTTCCTACTCTACCCCTTTTTTAATCCTCTTTCTCCGTCACTTCTCTCTCTCTCTCTCTCTCACTCTCTCTCTCTCTCTCTCTTCATTTTCCTGAGTTGCAACAACCATTTCTTTCAAATGCATGTCATTCATCACTGCTTTATTGGTGGTGAAAATATTAACAAAAGAAGCTGTAAAAGTTGGGTCGTTTGTATGTATTGCATTGAAAATCTTTGTACCATCTGCCAAGGCTGAACAATCCTAACTGATCTTAATATGGAGATCAAATTGCATCCCATTCGTACTGATTGTGTGGACGTGTTGTCTTTGGCATGGTTTGTGGTCTTGCTGAAGGCTTTAGAAGCAAATAAAAGTCACTTCAGGCAGACAATTATCTATTACCTTTGTTTCTTTTAGACACTATTTTGTGTCTTTGGATTAGTCAGATATCTTCATGGCAAAAATAATATGATTTTGAGCTCTCTTGGAAGGATGACTGGAAAACAAATCAGGTTTGGCTGCATCCTAGCTTGCCCTTCCCTATTTTGCCTTGTGACCTCAGCAAAGGCATTTAACTTTCTGTCTTCACTTTTCTTCATCAGTAGACAATGAATAACAAAGGCTCACAGGGTTGTTAGAAGGAACATATCACCTTATTTTTGATAAGGGCTTTAAAGGCTTAATGAAAGCAAGGCAAGAGAATTGAGTTGACTGATTTTTACAGTTGCTCTGGGATAAAAGTTCATTACTCCCAGGGATACATTCTAGCTACTAGAAGACATATTTCAAATTATTCTCTTTCTAAAGAGCCTGAACCTTTAAAAATAGGTTACTTTCATACATATTCTTTTAGTGCAAGGGCATTTTTGAATGATTAATAATTTTACCTCTTCTTTCTGCAAAAATTTGAATTTGACAATGAAGGTAAGCTCCCTAATTTGCTGTTTTGTGGGCAGAGAAGTTCTTAGATTGGAAAAAAAAAAAACCTTAGCTACAAATTCTGCTTTCCTTGGCACAGGTGCTCATGTTTAGGTAGAAATATCTTGGAAAATTGGATGAAATATCTTTCCTCCTTTGTGTATATGGGCAAAGATAAGGTGGGAAGTCAAACAGAAACATAGGCTAAGTTGCCAAAGAATGATTTTATTGAAAGGAAAATAAAGTTGTTAAGTTTGCCTCACTGCGGTAACTTTTTTTTATAGTGATTGAGTTCGGTTAGCAATTTCTCAAATCTTTATCTTGTATATTACTCAACAGTCCTTTTAAACAGCCTAAACTAATTTGAAGGTCTTTAGGTGGGGAAGGGGGTTGAAAGGAAATGGTCAAATTTGAATTCAATTTGTATCTATATGATTAACTTAACCTTCAAGCCTCTTCTTTCCACTCTTAGGTACTTCTTGGCTCTTTAAACTAAACTCGATTCATTGAAATGTTGTGCAAGATAATAATAATATAATTTGACAAGTCAAGGGCTTGCATTTGACGCCTCAGGCTTACTAAATTAGTGGGAAAGGGCTCCCCTAGAGCCATTAAATTTGTCTCACTTCCTGGGGACTTTTGAAGATCTTTCTCAGCAACCCTGGAAGAAATTCACTTGACTTTTTTAAGGCTCTTGGGGCTAACAGTCTATTTAAGGAGATGCCTCTAAGTAACAACTCTTCCATCATAATATTACAATTATGCATTAGAGGGTGATTTTCCTAATGATGTATTATTCAAAATGCAGTACTAGCCAGGAAATCAGCAAGGGAGATCATAAAATTTTATTTAACCTTTTGTTAATTTAAAGGCTCCAACCCTCTCGAATTTATTTATTATGAATTAAAAGGGGGGAAATGACAATAACCTCAAAGGCTATGAGACCTGTGTGTGATTTTATTCACTGTCTTCAGAAAATATACACCACCAATGGGGCAAGGAAAAGATTTAAAAACCCTAATTAAAAATGCTTGTAAGACTCATAAAAGCCAAAGTACTAAATAGAGATCAATGTAGAATATATCTGAGATGCAAAAAAGCCTGCTGGTCTGCAGATAAGAGAAAAAAATACTCAACAAATACTATTTCTAATCTTTATAACGAAAGAATTTTAGAATAATATGATGGTTTTTCCTCTCCATAAAAAAGAAAAAAAAATAACAATTTCTTAATTCTAGAAGGATTCCTAGGCACTATCTTACCAATCATCTGTGGGCAATGGGATCCCACTGTAACATCTCTATTATGATGTGTGTGTGATAATCCACGTAAAGCTTTTAGCACAATATCTGACACATAGTAGCAATTCCTCAATAAATGTTAGCTATTATTTTTTGTTACTTGCTATTTAATCTTAAGTTAAATCATGAATGACATTTTACAATAATATCACATTTATTATACAAAACACTACCTTTAAACTTCAATTCAGACTTTAATTCAAAGACAGTGAGTCACTTCTGATTAGCAAGCATTCTTTCACAGTATCTATCTGTAAAATTTAAATGAAGGCTTATGACACTCAATTATTCTAAGAATTCAATACTAAAATGTTATTCATGCCTAAATTACCTGGCTTCGTCTAACAGGAATGTATTTTATCTGCATTATCAGATCAATTATTTTGATTTCTGCACTCAGCTTTGCAAGCACATATGTACTCTGTGTCCTCTGTAAGGTGCAATTGGATTTCTTCAGCTTGAAGTGTGACCCAGTTAGTGTTACACCAGACACGTAAGGCCTGTTCAGAGATGATATCTTTGAAGCCCAGTGTGTATTTCTAAAGTGATTCTAACCCTTTAGAAGATGTGACAATTAGTGATTGCAGAGACAGACTCAGTTATTTAAATCTGCTCAGAAAAATTTCCTCTAAACCACAGAAATGAATATTTGCAGTGCTAACATTTGTGATTTATCTGAAAACTGTTTTATAACTTTTATAGTTTGAAATTTTATTTCTTTAAAAAAATTTCTGTTTTCTTCTTTTCATCCAAGCAGCAATATTTATTTGTGTGTTTTCTAAGTGATAGCTCAAGTAGAAATGAATTGGCCATTCAAGCTAATGTGAGCAGTAAGCTAGGGTTTGAAAGTATGGCATATTTTAGGATAGACTCAAGAAGGAAGGGGACATAATAAGAAAATCTTCTCAGTATGAGTTTAAATATTCATGATTTGCTTATTAGGACATTTTAAAAATTGTGTCACTGAGCATCGGGTTCTTAATATGCAGAACAGAGAAAGCAAAGTACTGAAAAAACAATAAGCATATTGTCACGGAATTTGATTAAAATATCCCAAAGCTAAAGCTTAGTGTTTTCAATGTGTGTACATAATACAGTAAAGCTTTCCTCAGAAACTAGGATATAAAAAAAATCAATTGCCCTTTGAGAGTTAATCTTTAAAAGTCAACACATAATGGAACAGAGAAATGGCATGCAAGTTGAGTAAAAAATACATAAAGGGGCTCAGGTGGTAATCTGATTTGCTATATTAACATGTATTAACATGTAGCTATAGAGTCAATTAGAAGAGGTTAGTGAACCATGGGAGAAGAAAGTGGATAGGAGAGTAAAGGTAAACCTTAGTAATGCCCATCCAATCTTCATGCAAGGGATTTTTAATATTTTAGTTCCATTAGTGAAGTCATTTTTAATATGGTGTCAATGTATTTAGTTAACTCAGGTTAATACCAGTGATTATGGTATGATGGGAAGAAGCTAGAAGTAAATGACAGAATGCCAAAAGCTGCCTAAGGATCAAAGGCGACCCCTTGCATTTACCCATGTCAGAGGAACCCTCTAAAGGGAGATCCTCAACTCTGTGGGCAGATGGGCGTCTCTGGAGAACACACAAAAGTGACAAAGAGAGGAATAAGAGTCAGTTTTAAACGCCAGACAATCTCAGACATGCCAATGCTGGATCGCCATGAATTTTCAGTAAAAATTTCCTGCTCTTCTTCCTCTGTTTCTTTCTACCATGCTTGAACCCTAGAAATAAAAAGTGAAACAAAACTGTGGCCAGAAAGTTTGGGGAATAAGGGATAGAAAATGGGGAGTGGAGGACAAGAAAACCCATTTTCCTGACTGCAGGTTTCCAACCTACAGCAAGAAGAAGAAATCTGGAGTTCTGATTATTACTGGAGACTGAACATTTCAATTACAGAAGTGAGAGCAACGTAAAAGAACCACAGAATTTTTTTCTCATTTTAGAGTGAATAAGAAGTCAGGTTGCTAGTTGTATTTTTTTTTCAGTGCCAGAGAAAGAATACTCTATAAATAAATTTAAAGGGACAGTAGAAGGAAAAATAAAGTTGCTTCTATATATATAGTGCATATATATTACATGATAGAAGTTTGTTGAAAGGAAATATGGTAATGAAGGGAAAATGGAAAATAGGAGTCTTTTTCATAAGCTACATTGTCAGGCCTCAGGGAGAACTGAAATAACATTTTAGCTTATGTAACAGCTTTACTGGGCAACTGACATTATCAGTAGTCTGCTGTTATCATGATTCAACTTCCCTTTGTCTCGGTCTCTGTCCGTATTTGGTGCTGCTATTATTTCTACTGACCGCTTCTCTGTACTCTCCTGCTTAGCCAAGGCTGGCTTCTCTTTATTCATGTGTTTGACTCCCCACCTTTTTTCTTCTGTCTCTTGAACTCTATTAATTTTCCTGCCTTTGTTCCACTTTTTCGCTTGTGCTAGCTTCATAAGAGATCCCTGAATGCCCTTGTTTATCAGCACAGAACGTTCTTTTTGAGCAGAGTTCTTGTGTTAGGGTACTTCACAGACTATTATCAATCCTGTAGAACTGCACTATCCAATATGGTAGCCAACATAGGCAGTGGAAATGTGACTAGTCCAAACTGAGATGTACCATAAGCATAAAATATACACAGAATTTGGAAGACAGAATGGAAAAAAGAATGCAAACTATCTTCTTAATAAATTTTATAATGACTACATAAAAGCATATATTTGATTATATAAAATCCTATCTTAAAACAAAATGTATCACTAAAATTAATTTCATGTTTCTTTTTACTTTTTTAAATGTGGCTACCAGAAAATTTAAAATGGCATATATGGCTTATATTTGTGAATTACATTTCTATGGTATAATGATGTCCTTCCTCTTAATCCTAGATCAGTCTGTAGTCACCAGAGTATGAATCTCATATGGTACAAAACAAGGCAAACTTGATTAAGGAATTATTTTTGTATACATTTTTAGAAAAGGCCATTACTGCCAAAAGATGAAATAAAGTGTTTTGTCTTATTATTACTATATATAGAACATATTTTCTATATTAGATAATATTTTGTAGAACTTTATAAAGATTTATTACATAAATTGTCATTTTAATTTCATAACTTATCTGTTGGGCAGAAACTTTAATTGTCCTCCTTTTAAAGATGAGAGAACTGGGATTCAGAGGAGAAAAGAGCACACCCCATATACAGATCCCATAAACAGTAGAGTGGAACCAAAAACACAACCTGAATTTACTAACATTATCAAGATTGTCATTCAAGTCAGGTCAACCTGGGTTTGCATACTGTTTCTGCTATTTACTGGCCTCTCTCCTTGGGGAAATTATATATCTCTATCTCTATCCCTATCTCTATCACTATCTACTTTTTTTTTTTTGAGAGACAGGGTCTGGCTCTGTTGCCCAGGTGGGAATGCAGTGGCATGATCATAGCTCACTGCAGCCTCGAACTACTGGACTCAGGTGATCATTCCACCGCAGCCTCCCCAGTAGCTTGGACTAGTGACATGAGCCACTATGTCCAGCTACTTAATCTTTTTACTACATAGTAGTAGGGGGAGGAGAAAGTTGAAAATTATTGGCACATACAGTAGTTGGTAATTGACATGTCAATTCATATTCAGCTCCAAATTCTGTGCTTATAAGTAGGAATAGAGAAACAAAAATTGTCATATAACAGGAATAATTTTTTAAAGTAAAAGTATTAGATTTTTTTACATACACATTTAAATGTAATGATATATGGCTCGTCCACCTGTTAAAGGATGTTTTCTGAAACTCTCTCTTATTCAACTTTTTAAAATCCTAATTTATATTATCTAAACTTACATAGAAAAATCAACATTATTAAAAGTGTATAATTTGGATGTAGAAATTTTAAAAGTCTTCATTCATATTTTTTGTCTCAATTGGTGAGATGACCCAAGTGCAAAGGGAAATATTTTCATAAAACTTTAAACCACCCTGAAAAGATGGAAAATTCTTTATTTCCTAATCTGAACCAGTTCATCTGACCTGTATGACCATTGACCATACCACTGTTTTCTCCACTGTTAAAATACCATTTTTTTGGATTTGCCTTGTTTCAATAATTGTGCTAGTTACTCATGCTAAAAATGTCAGTCATCTGATTTTTCTTTTCCTTTCTTCTGTCTGATTGGATTTAATTAACTGTCAAGTTCTATAGTGTCTAGCTCAGCAATATCCACGAGATTTACTCTACTGTATGAATTCTCAGACAATATTTAGGTTACCTTAATTCAAGCTCCCATTATTCCTCATCTGGATTATGCCAATCATTTCCTGTGTCTGCTTTCAGCTCCCATTCATCCCCACTTTCTTGGTTTGTTTGGCTGCTATAACAAAATACTGTAAACTGTGTAGCTCATAAACAACGGAAATTTATTTCTCAAAGTTTTGGAGTGTGGCAAGTTCAAGATCAAGGAACCAGCAGATTTGGTGGCTGGTTACGTCCTGCTTTCTGCTCCATAGTCCATGCTTTTTAGCTGTATCCTCACATGGTGGAAGGAATAGAAGAACTCCCTTGGGCCTACTTTATAAGGGCAGTAATCTTGTTCATTAGGGTGGAGCTAATGAACCTAATCACAGTCATGTCCTAATCACCTCCCAAAAGGCCCCATTTCTAATGCTATTACCTTGAGGATTAAGATTTCAACATACAAATTTGGGGGAGACACAAACATTCAGACCACAGCACCTACTTCCAAATCTCTTTTGCATTAAGGCCAGAGAAATATTACTAAAATTGATGTAAAACACAATTCTGTTCTTCATATATACTTCCTTAAAGCTTCATCATTGTTCACAAGATTTGGTCATAATTCTTTAGTTTATCAGAGCTTGGAATGATATGATCCTTCCCTGTGATTCCCAATCTCATCTTCCGCCACAATCTGCATGGACCTTCTGCTTTTGCTCTAGCTGTTTCATTTACTTGGAGTCATTTCCTGACTCTCCCTATCTCTCACTCTTGCCTTGTATGTCTGTGTTTAAGAATGTTTGTTCTGTGATTATTGACTTTCTTATCTTTTGAGTTCCCCAAATTTTTAATCTACCAAGCTAAAATTTGCATGCATCAAATTATGAATTATTCAAGTATATTTACAGTACCTAAGACAATATACAACAAAGAATAAAAGTTCAATAAAATTTTTAAATGAATAAGTGAAAGAATACTTAAGTGGCTTAAAGGTGCTTAAAATTTATTTCTCCAGAAAGTTGAGTCCAGAACAGTGTGTTCTACTTGAATGCTTACAGGAAATCAGTCAAAGCAAATATCTTGGTCTCTGAATTAATTTACTCAAGCTCTGTAAAACATATCTAAATCATAGGAATTTGGAGAATCTTAACTCTTAGACAATATCTAAGCTTGTTTTTTTAAAAAAATTATTATAGAAAGTGCTTTTAGAGATTTATACTGTGATACTAATGGGGAGGTTATATTTGCTATTCCGTTCTCATCCATGTTATAGGAAACCGCTAAAAAAGAAAAATGTATATAATTAGCATTTTCTAGATAAGAAAAATTCTTTTTAAATGCTTGTATAATAAATTTATCATGGCCAGATGGCTCTCAAATAATTATAGGAATAATAGAAGGGATCCTTATGTAATAGGAATCAAAGTTTAGTGTAGGTCTGGGTATCTAGAAGATTTTCTAGATTTTAGTAACACGTCACACAAGCAATCAGCGAGTCTAGTTATTGCCTTTGCCCCAACTAGTTCAACTTGGGGAATTAAGTCTAACACATAAATCCTGAAATCCTAGGGGCCTAGAGGAATTCATAATGATGGATTGCTCTCTGTTGAGCTCAAGACAGTGTGCCTTGGCCTCTTCAGGATACCATCCCACAGCTCAGCTGATTGACTCCTTTGTTTACTCCTTTAGCTGTAAAAACACCTTTTTCTTTTTTCCTATCTCACCATACCAAATTCAGTGTTCATTAAACCAAGGTTCTTAAAGCAGAGGTTATTTTAAAAATAAATTATTATAGGGCCTGTAGACAAAAAGGAAGAATTGACACTTATTCTACATCCCTTTTGAATTACTCATTTTGATCAGAAGGCAGGATGCTATCATGGTGTCAGGGTAGACATGGCTAGAGATAAAATTGATGCTAGTCAGGCCTGGGACTGTAGCACCCTTGAGTCATAGTGTTTCTTCTGTTGAGCCTCTTTCTCCACTAAATGGTTCGAGAACAAACAACAACAAAAAGCCAGTGAGGTTCTTCAGGTCTGAGAATATCATCTGAATGAGCAAGAACATTTTAGTAGTCCCCATCCAGAAACAATCTAAGCCTGCTTCATTTTCATTTCTGCTTCTGGGAAGAAAAGAAATGCAAAATACTCAATCATAAACTTGACTTGTTAGAAGTAGGGACCTCTTTTTTATTAACTCAACTGCTTTATCTATTTAAAGAAATCAAAGATTAGCAAAATAAAAATTATAAGATATAAAGCAGTACCTACTGATAAGTATGTGAATTTAGATAGCTCTTTATTCAAGAGTACATTCCAAATATAAATATTCGTTATTTTCTCATAAGCTTCATTTCCCTATGCTGCATGTGAGATCATCTAACAATATGAAGCAACTTCATTTTCCACCAATGTCAAATAATAGCCTAGTTTCCAGTTTGGTTATGCCTTTAACTGGCTAGATGAGCCCAAGACAGTCATTTAATCTCTTTTCCTCTGTTTATGCAAGTATAACATAAAGAGGTCTCCAAAACATTGAGATTCCCAATGTTGGGAGCAAGCTCCCATTTCACATCCAGCCTAATCTGACAGTTTAGTTTGAAGATGACACAGGATGTGATTTTAACTGTGTTAGGAGTGTCACTGAGAGACCCAAGAGGCAGCATATTGTGGGGAAGTTAGTTCTAGAACTAAGTGAATCCCAGTGATACTGTCACAGTTGTTGTCTTCATGGTGCCACAGCACTGTATTCAATCTTTGAGCAAGGGTTTTCCAGTTTAAAAAGAACCTAATCTAAGACCAATCTTTTCTGGATAGATCGGAAACTCTCTCAGGCAACTGACTTTTGGGGCCACTAAATTCCCAGCTTTCCCACTCCAGAGAGCTAATTTTGTTTTATACATGCCACCAAGGCTCTCTGACTTACGCAACACATGTCAAGGTTTGCCAAGTGGAGCCCTAGCCACTGATGCTCCTTTTACAGCAGTGTTAACAGACACTTTTTCTGAACAAGAGCTCAGCCTGGGAGGCTGGTGTAGCCAGCTGGCTCTCTAAAGTCTCCCAGACTCCCATTTCTGTAAAAAATTTGATTTAACCCAAAGTATTTCCTCTTCTATAGACACTGAAGTAAGGCTTAATTTGAAATCAATCTGATATTGTATAACCAACTGCTTTGATTAATCATGGCTATTATTTGAGACTTAGAGTTTATTATAGTGCTGAAATAAAGCACATTTTAAAAGGGATAATAAAAATAAAACTTCCACATGGCTAGGGTTTAAATGAAAAGCACTTGATTTTTAGTTGCAGGAAATATCTCAACATAACACAACTTAACCAAAACAATGCCTTCCACTGGGGGCTATTCAAGAGTTAACTTTTAAAAGTTTCAGTTATTAGGCTTCTGATTTCCAAAAATATGTCCCTATCCCTTTTTCTTTTTTGTACCTTTGCAACATTGCAAAAGCTTAATCTTTGCCCACCACCCCCACATGTTTTTTCACTTCGCACTAAAAATAAGATCTTTATCTCTATATTAGAAATAGTGAGATACTCATCTCTCCTGGCTTGGCTATTTCATCTTTCTAGAGGAAAAGCAACCACCCAATTATACACAGCCATAAATTAACTTGACAAGCAGCTTGCTGGAATCACCACCCTAGTCCGAGCTGTTTAAATTATTTCTACGTTTGGAGTCTCTTCTTTGGGAAAGAGCATTACACGCCCCAGTGGAAACTGCTTTGTTTTTGTTTTCAGACTTACCAACAATGTACTCTACAGCAGGTTCAGCAGTTACATACTTCCCATTCACGGTGGACTTATGCAAACGACATTTCCTATGCCCCTGCCTATGAACATACCCGCAGCAAAGAGGCAGAGTTCACTGGTGGTCCATTCATCATCTGTTGCTGAAGAGCTTGGGACCTCCAGTCTTAGACGTGACAAACTTTATAGGTTTATAATTTGGAAATGTCCCCCACCACTTCTCCCAAGTCTCTATGCTACCCTTTCACTGTGAATATTATTCTGATCTCTGTTGTGATATCCACAGAGGTCATTCAGGGAATGTAACCTATAAATTGATAACCTAATACATCTGGGGAAAGTGAAAACATGATTCCCTTTGAGTATGCCGCAAGCTGTGTTAAGCTTATTGTTTACTTGCTCTCCTAATTAACAGAAAGTGTAGCATGCAAAATATTTACACTTACTTTACAGTGAGAATTTACATTCACGATGTAATATACATAATGATATATTTAATAGATTTTAAAATAAACCAAAGTAGATTTTTATGCTTATCCTATGGTCAGAAAGGCCAGTTCTTCAACTCCTCTCACTCCAGCATCGTTTTAGATGTTTGTTCCAGTGGTTGCTAAAATGGGCGCTAAAATGGGAGAGGTGAGAAGACAAACCATTGTGTGATGCCTGGAAGGATTTATTTCTGTTTCTCCCACTTTCTACCTCAGCTCTGTAATTATAGATAGCTGTTCAGTCCTTCTTCAGTTTAGATGAGCTTTAAGAGAATGCAGGGACCTTTCCTTCTCAGCTCCTTTGAGGCTGTGTTAGTGGTGGGAATTGCCCTCAGAAATCGTTTGCTCTGCCATGAGAGCCCAACAACCACATTCCAGCTGTCTTCCTTTTTCTTCCTCCTCCTTCTTCTGCTCAATTACAAATGCTTCCTCCTTGCCTGGCACAACAATTCATCAGCATTGCCTCTTACTTTTTATTCTTTTCCTCACCACCTAATTTTCAATTCTGCAACTTTTTTTTAGAACTCGTTATACTTTCTTGTCATCATGGCACAATAAAATGTCAAGGTCCTTAGCAAAGCCCCATGCAATAGAGGTTCACGGTCTACAACCAACATCTCACCCTTACAGGATGAATATGAAATAGTTTAGAGATCACTGTTAGAAAGACTAGTTTAAAACCCTGTAGCAATATGAATGTGTTTTACCTAAAGGGAGCTTTGATAAATTTTCTGAGGATAGTTTTTGCCTTTCTCATATTGAAAAAAATTGAGTAATTCTTAGCTTTCTCCCCTTCCTAAATTAAGAGCTTCTGTGTCAAGTATCTCAAAGTATCTATGACTCATCTCCCTTCCCAGTGCCTGATTTTTTTCCATCTTAAGTATTTGTGTGGAGGAAAAGTTTGTTTCTTGAAAGGTTGTAACTTCCTGGAATTCTAAAGTGCAGTTGGCATCAAATCCTTGGTTAGTCTTCAACTCTAAGTCCAAAAATAAAGAGCTACGCACCTGCCCAAATCCAAACGATAGCTATCATTCAGTTAGTATGCCTTTGGAGAAGGAAATTATGACTCAAAACAGAATGAAACAATGAAAAAGCCACCAACTAGCTAACTTAGGGCAGCTCTACTTGCTTCTCCAGACACAGGTCAAGACAGTCCCGTGTGGGGCCTCTGCAGAGGGTGCCTAGTTGAAAGCACACAGATCCAGCTCCGGAGCCTCTCCTCCCCCTTGTTGTCCTAGGGCTCCTACTCCAAGATCCAGATACCTCCTGCTTTCCTCACTCCCACTCTCCTATTAAAACAGGAAAATGACTAATGTCATTCATTCACCCTGGATTGATTTGATTAATTACATTTTACCTGAAACTTGTTCTCACTAAAATTTTTACTCTCTAGACATGTGCATTTTCTGTGGTAGCCTCTTCTCTCTAATTTTGGATGACGGACTGCCCTCACCCTCCACTTTATCAAAGGAATTTCAAGCGTCAGCAAAGAGATTTATTTTGTTTTCCTCACTCAGGGACAGTACAAAGAGGTCCCTGAGATCACTCAATAGCTGGCTCTGCAGAAACATCTAATTTTGTTTTTGTAGGGTTTTCTAGATGGTAATGAGTAAGTTAGAGGAGCTGATTCTTGGTCTCTCCCATCAGATATCTTCAGAAATCTGGAGAGATAGTGGGGGCAGGGGTGGAGGGGGCAGGGAAAATGATTCAACAGGAATGGTTGGGGGGCAGCTGACCCCCCATCACCCTGAAAATACCTAGAAGAAGTGTCTGTTCCTAATCTCTTGCTAAATATTTGTTGATATAAATCAGTAGTTGGCAAGTCACAGACCTCTCTCTTCATTTCTTTCTGCAGATTCAGGCCCTTCCCCACCCTGCTCTTTTTAAAATCTTATTCCTTATCACCTTAGTCTTTTTCCCTGAGTGAAAAACAATATATGTTAACCGTAGTTCTAAAATACATCTGTATCCATTCTCTATAATTTGTACCTGTGGTACAAATGCTTCCAACAAGGATAAGCTTTATTATAACATTGACTAATCATAACAATAGCATTTAAAGTAATAATTATTATTTTAGTTATTCTTTACTGAAACCTTATTATAGGCCAGGTATTCTACTAAGTAGTTAATGTGTGCTATTCGTTTCTCACAAGTAATTGTACAAATTAAATATTATGTCTAAGTACTTTAGCTCAGTATTGAGCATGTAGTAATGCTAAAAATGTTAGTTCATAAATTATCATTTTAATCATTATAAAGTTAAAAACTACAGTGAGTCTGTTTACCCATTTGGCCCTTACACTCTCCCTATACAGAAGGAATCATTGTTACTCCACTTTAGAGGTCAGGATACAATGATACCCATTAGTGAAAGGAGCAGAACATTGAGCCTGCACACTCTGACCTCAGAGCCTGGGTTTGCACAACTGTAATAGTAAAATTGTATGTATATATAATTTTCTGACACCCTTGTTTTTACATAATATTTCAATATCACCCTTATATATGCTTTTTTGTTTCTATCTCCATAAGTGAAGCTTCTGATAAGGATAAAATGCTATTGAGACGCCTACTAAAGTTTTTTTTAAATGTTCCATTACAATTGTACTCAGTTCAAATTTGAGATCACTATGTACTGGCATTGCTAGAAATTTTGCTACTGAACATACTACAGTATAAAGTTCATTGCCATGTGTTCCCCTTTCCTTCTGCCAGTTAGCTCCTTTACCTTCTTTTCTCTCTCCAAGGAAGGAAAACCATAAAGACAAATTCTCTCTAGAAAGCAATCAGAGCAGAAAAAGAACTTCAAGCCCAGGGGTGTTTTCATGGCAAAGAGAGTTGACATGTGGGGTGCCCATTATAAAAGACTAAATAAGCTGACCTAGAAAAGAGGGAAGGCCACGGCATACAGGGGGAGTAAGGGAGAGAGGTCCATAGGGGAGAGGATGGGGAGACTCTTGAGACTTTTGGGGAGCAAGTGAATTACTAAGGAGCTAGCTTAGTTCTTGTTTTACTTTGAATGTTTGAGGAAGTTGTGAGAAAAGAATATAATTGTGTCTGGGCCATATACCTTTAAATGTGGCACAGCCTGAACCGGGAATGTATTCAAGTATGCATGAGGGTGAGTCTTGGGAAATGTCATAGATTTATAAGCATTACAGACATAAAAAATGTATTCAGAAGTATAAATGAAAAACTTATTAAGGAATATTCTAAACCAAGTGTCTTGTAAAACTATAGGCAAATCAGTTCTATCAGCTTAAAATATAATGTCAGAAATGGGCAGTGGTTAAATTACAGTGAGTCCTTCTACTCAGATTTTGGTGTAGGCTTAAAGAATTAATGTATATAAAGTACCTAACATATTGCCTGGAAAATAGTATGTGCTAAATAGATATTAACTTCTATTGTTTATTGTTATATAATGCATAATAGGCATCCAATATATATTTGAGGAGTCTTCATAAAGAAACTTAAGCTCATAGAACATTATATTTATTAGTGATATTTAACTAATACTTCATTTCCCACAAGTTGCTCAAGATTCTCTAAATTTCTGTCTTCTATACACTCAGCTCTTTTACTCCAGGATCAAAATGCTTATTTACACGTGTTTAGTATTATAGATTTTACAGAATGCTTCCCCTAGAAATATGTTTTAAAAAATTAGAGTTCCTAAAGTTTTACCTTGGGAATTTTTTTGACCTTGAGACTGGTTCTGTGGAAATAGAATACAGTACCTTCATAGATGTTTAACTTGTCTTATTGATCACTTCAAGAAACACTTGTGGAAAGTTACTATCTGAGAAACTGAGGTAGGCATGCAGCTTTTCCTCAGCCACCTGAGTTTCTCTAGGGGTGAGGGAAACATGAGTAGGGGCATTGAGTCCTGCTCAGGGTTCATCTTCTTGGACAATAAAATTCAGCACAGGCCTGAGCCCCGCAAAGTACTCAACATACTCCGCATAAGATGGTTTCCATCATGCACAGCCAGGAGCAGAATCCAAACCAATTGGCTTTACTTAGAGCATTTGGCTACCTACTACATTGTGGAGTACATAATTATTTTTTTCTAAGATGTTATGGGAGGAGAACTTCCAAGATCCTTAGGTTTGTTCCTGGGCATCTGTGGAGAAACCAGCCTTTCTTGCACTTTACTTGTGTTTGCCACCACTCTTGAGAATCTACCTATGAGGGTTGGTGGGAATTATCCTTTCATGGCTCTTAGATCAAATTTGTCTATTTCAGAGATATAATGGGAAGGAGATGCCAAAGTATGGTTTGCACATTGCAACTTAGACATCCAAAGGTTTAAATAAAAGATGTTAATAATCCTTCAAAATGTGATGGCTGCAGTGGAAACTACTTAAATTGTATTTTACATTCATTTTAAATAATTTTTGTTAGTTAATTGCACATAGTGTAATCATTTTGGTCATGGTTAAAGTAAATCAATATACTTATTAACCTCTTTGATAAATCAATATTTACCTATTGTGGGTAGTTGAATTCATATATATTTGATCCTACTGAGAAATGACATTCACAATAAATTAAATCTGACATAATAAGGAAAATTTCTTAATTGGAAATATAGGCGGTCCCTGGGTTATGGACAACCCAACTTATGGCGTTCTGTACTTACAAAGGTGCTCCTAAGGCTCTCCATAAGGATAATTTATAATTAAGTAATTAAATTAATAATTTTGGAACTAGTTTCTTCCACACATGTAAACAAACCTGCATGGTATAAGTGGTTCATTGGCGCAGCATATTTATGCTAGTGGCTAGTCTCATAAATGGATAGAGAATCAGCTGATAGAAACACAAGAAACCAAAGAATCAGAAGATCCAGAGTCAAGAAAGTTTATGACAAAAGTATTAGCTGAAGCATTTTGTCTCATTGAAGAAGGATGTGCTAAGCTTGAGGAGTGAGATACTACGTTGAGCAGTTTACAAACGTTTACCGTGCAGTTAGCAAGAACATCATGTGCTACAAGGTCATTTATGATGAAACAAAGAAAAAGGCTGTGCAGACAACCCTAGATACTTTTCTCAAGAAACCAACTTCAGTCGTAAACTCCCCTCCTCCAGCAACAGAATCAAATCCTGATTCTCCAGCACCCACTCCATCCTCTGCAGCACCGTCTCCATCATCATCTTCTACTTAATGTGAGCTTACTTCTTGCCTCAAGAATGCCCCTTCCAGTAAGCATGACATTGATGCAGCATTAGGTATTACCGTTTAATATTCTTTTTGAAATTTCTCCTCTCTCCTATCTAAACTTCTTGCATGAGTTTGTTTTTATGTTCTGTTTGTCTGAATTAAAAGAAAAAGCACAATAGTTTCTGTAACTTATTATTACAATACAGGGATATTATTATTATTTTTATAGTGTTACACTACATTATTATTACCACATAAGAGCCATTACAGTATTATTATTATTATTACCATATATACATTGTTCATTGGGGATCCAAGTGACATACAAATTTAACCTCTACACATTCTCAGGAACCTATCTCATCTGTAACCCAGGGACTACCTGTATATTAAATCAATCATATCTCAGTCCAGTTTACATAAATTACAAGTAACAAAACTCCTTCAAAGCAGTTTAAGAAAGAGAGTCCTGGGACACGAATACAGAAATACATCTAAGTCTCACAAGGATGAGAAGCCATCAGAATCTCAGGCAGTATTCTCTCTTACTTTCTATACTTTAAGAAAATGGCTCTGGGGGTTGTACAAAATGAAAGCCCTTGAAGCTGTGGCTAAGAGCATAGGGTCGTATAGAAAAAAAGTAGAAACGGAGGACCCATTCCTGCCATTGAACAAAAGGATAATGAAAGTTCCCAACCTTTATATATAACAACAATGGAAAACAAACAACAAGAAACAAAGAACCCAAAGATTCTGTTCTAACTTTAGAAAGTATGAGTAGATATAAGTAAGTTTGAATGATTTTAAAAGATAATCTAGCTCGTATCCTAATAACTGATTTGGACATTTTGCATTAATAAGAAAGAGATGGTAAAATTATAGCCCATTAGAAGTGGAGGGGGGGTTAAAAATATTCTAGCCTATTTCCCTCACTTGACAAAAGAGAAAAGAAAGGCTCAATTAAATAGAGGACATGCCCGTGTTCACACAACTCATTAGCTGTAAAACCAGAAGTAAAAGCTGGTTCTCTTGAATCCTGGAGAATATGAGTGTACCGATGCCTTTGAAGCACTGGCCTAGAAGTCTGGTATCACATTTACTTGCTTGGTTTGCTTTTTGGAGATGATCCAGACCTGATTATAAACAAGAATTGCTGTTTAATTGGACTGTTTTTTAGGCCTGTTGCCTTTAAAAATGTCCTTTCATGGTTCCCTGGCAATCTACTGGTAAGAAAGATCCTTCCTTTTACATCCCCCTGTGTTTGATATCACCATATGTGCTGGACTGAATAATGCCCCCTCACCCACCCAAATTCATATCTACCCAGAGCCTGTGAATATTATCTAGTTTGGAAATAGGGTCTTTGCAGATGTAATTAAGTTAAGATGAAGTCAGACTGGATAAGAGTGGGCCCTGAATCCAATATAACTAGAGTCCTTTTAAGAAGAGGAAAATTTGGACAAAGACACAGACACACAGTGAGAACACCATGTGGCAATGGAAGCAGAGATTAGGGTAGTGTGTCTATAAGCCAAAGAACAAATGCCAAGGATTGAGAAGCTAGGAAAGAAGCATTGAACAGATTCTTTCCTCAAAAGAACCAAGCTTGCTGACACCTTGATTTCAGATTTCTGGTCTTCAGGACTACAATAAAGTTTCTGAATTTTATTTAGTTCCTGAAATAATACATTTCTGTTATTTTAAGCTACCTTGGGTGTGATCATTTGTAATAGCAGCTGTAAGAAACTAAGAAACCATGTATATGAATAACTTTCCTGTAGAATGATATTTGGAATTTGTGCAAAATAAACAATAGGGTAACTTAGCATTAAATGTGGATGTGTGCAAAGCAGTCCTCTGGATTTTCTTAAGCAGCAGTCCTAAACAAGACTTCAGCAGATTTTCTTTACCCTTGACCGTTTTATACCCTTCACAAGCACTTTGTTTAGCATGACAGGAAACATTGTGGAAAAACTTTGAAGTGGACCAAAAAGATTACTGTGTGTCTTCAGTAGAAACCTAAGATTGTCCAGGGCACCTTTCCAAGTTATCTCTTCCTTTCATTTTATAACTTTGTAAGTTGTAGGAAACCGATACCAATGGAATTGATTCTTGTGCATAGAAATGCAAATGAATTATATTCAGGGAGTGCAAGTGTCTAGTTTTCCATCATCTATTTGTAAATTCATTCAGAATTCCTGATGGCTTATGTATGTATGATTTTTTAATTAATTTATTTATTTTTAATTTTTTTTAATTTCAGCATATTATGGGGGCACAAATGTTTAGGTTACATATATTGCCCATGCCCCACCCAAGTCAGTGCTTCAAGCGTGTCCATCCCCCAGACAATACACACTGCACCCTTTAGGTGTGTACATACACACACCCTCTTCCCCTCTCCCATCTGCCCGACACCTGATGAATGTTATTACTATATGTGCACTTAAGTGTTGATCAGTTAATACCAATTTGATGGTGAGTACATGTGGTGCTTGTTTTTCCAATTGCTGGATCAAATGGTAGTTCTACTTGTATCTCTTTGAGGTATCTCCATATTGCCTTCCACAGAGTTTGTACTAGTTTACAGTCCCACCAGCAGTATATGAATGTTCCTATCTCTCAGCAACCACGCTAACATTTATTGTTTTGGGACTTTTTGATAAAGGCCATTCTCACTAGAGATAAGTGATATCTCATTGTGGTTTTCATTTGCATTTCCCTGATGATTATAGATGTTAAGCTTTTTTTCGTATGTTTGTTAGCCTATAGTCTATCTTCTTTCAAAAAGTTTCTGTTCATGTCCTTTGCTCACTTTTTGATAGGCTTGATTTTTTCTTGCTGATTTTACTGAGTTCTATATAGATTATAGTTATCAGCCCTTTATCGGATATGTAACCTGCGAATATTTTCTCCCATTCTGTTTGACTCCTCCTTTGAACTGGTCATAACATCTTACTGGTTCCCTTGTTAATTAATGAATTAAACAAAATCTTTGAGTTATGCTCATTTTATATTTGCATAATAGTCATGAATTTACTTTTTGTAAAAATATATTCTTTAATGAGAATCTAGTATGAATTCACAAAATAATTCTTAATTTTAATAACCTTCCTCAGAACTTAAAGGAAAGAATCACAAGGGCAAAATTTCCATATCTTTTTACCCTATGTTTAAGACCTTTCTAAATTTCCAAAAGCATTTATACAACATCTTATTTCCTGACTATTTTAACAGTTATTATCAATTATGGATGACACAAAGAATAAAAAAACTCTTCAGAGAAGTATTCAGTAATATTAGACAAAACAGTGTCCTTGGTCTCTTGAGCAGTGCCAGTCCACAGAACAAAATTCAAAGTTATTCTTTGTTTCCTATCAATATGTTGGCTAAAAACCAGCTTCCAAGACCTAACATAACCCCAAGAAAAGTTGACAACAGGAACTTAATCTAATTTTCAAAGCTTGTCCAGTGATGTGAAACAGCTTTGAAAGGATAATTGATACTCCTTTTAAGTTCTTGAAAGCTAGGATGAGGATCACACTAGCATGAAAACTGATGTAGTGATCAAGTCATCTCTGCATAACCACCTCATGTCCAACTGCAACAAGAGAAACAGGAGTATTCAGAGGACTTGGGGGAAAAGGCAGCACACCAGATGTGCCCTGGGCAGAATGGAGTCTATTTTGTAGAACATAAGGAGAAGTAATGACCCATAAAAACTCCTGGTTACTGCTCTAACACAAGAGGGGACTGGAAAGAGACATAGTACATTTCCTTGCTGCCTGGGCTACCCCAGAGTTTTGTGGGGTTTTTTATAGGTTCTTCACATGCTGAGCTGCAGTATCAAGAGTCTGGCTTGGAAATTGACTCAATTATTAGGCCCTGGGTATGTTTGGCACTTAAGTTTCTTTTTATTCTTCTTATATAATTTGTCCTTTTTTTTTTTTTAACACAACAGACCCAGAGCATAATGACTTAGGATGACAAATATCCCACCCCTGTATAGTCATTTTTCTAACATGATTGAGTTTATTTTCACTTCTTATATCTTTCAGTCCCTGCTGACTTTGTTACTCAGTTCAAAGTGCACTGTTTCTTCACTGACAGGAGGACCCAGGATATTTGAAGCTCCTCTGGAGAATCCTGACCGCTCACATATCCTCAGCTTGCACCATCTTTGTCTTTCACAGCTCCTCAGGTGGCTGAAATTTTCACAGCTTGTTAGGTGGCTCTGGCTTTCATAGTCTGTGGCCCTGAATGACTGCTAGGGGAAGAGTATTCTCGCTCCCTCCCAAAGCCAAGCTTCACAGTGGAAATGTGTGAGTTGTGCCAGTAGCCTCCCAGAAATCCTGCAGTCCTGGCAGATGCAAGTTAGCTCAGCATGGTGATGAGATTTCTTCCAGATTGGGAATTGATGTCCCAAACAGAAAGTGAATTGTACTGACTTCATTCTCAAGTAAGTTGTGACAAAGGGAAATCGGAGCAATACCACATAAAATAGTTGGCAAAAATAAACAGTAAGCAGCATTGTATGTGAAATATTGGTCCCTGTATGTCTTTTTTCTTTTAATAGCTGTTAATCTGACCAAGATGGTAAAATGTATTTAATAGAGGTTTCCCACGATATAGTGCTATTTTCAGGAGCCAGGGAAAAGTAGCATTTTATCAGGAAGAAGGTAATAAGCAGGAATTGAAATGTTTTCATTTGGATCCTAAGTGGTGCCTGAGGTAAAATTGCACAATGTTAAAGCAACAATAATTGGTTCCTCCTGGCTTTCCCCATTGAAGGAAATTGAAATTCAATTGACTTTCAATGGAATAGTCATGGAGTTCCAATTGTCATTGCTCTGACTTTGTGCCTGTCTATCCCAAGAATGGTATGGGAGCCAAAAAAGAAAAAGTCCTGAAATAGCTGGGAAAATACTGCAATTATTTTAGGACAGATTGGAAGGGAATGGGATATTCCAAATATATGAATACATTTCAATGAACCTCAGAGCCCATCATTGATATGTTGCTCGTGGTGATGTCAATTTAGAAATGGTTGGAAGTGGAGTGCCATTCTTGTCATGTAGTCATCATTGATGGTAAACAAAGTTTGATAAAAAGAGCTTAAGTTATGACAAAAATCTAGGTTTAGAGGCAAAATGAGAGACTACATTGAGTCTATTTGTTTTATGGATTTAGATAATTTTAAGTAATGTTTCTAGGATGCAAGGTACCACCATAAAACAATTACGATAACTAATACTTATTTTTAGATAACATGTCAGATGTTTTGAAGCTTATCTCATTTATTCCTTACAAAAAGTTTGTGGGGTTAGTACTAGCTCACTTTATAGATGAGGAGTCTCAGGCTCTGAAAAATCAGATGCTTTTCTCAAGGTCATATAGCTAGAAAATTATTGAGCCAGGATTTAGTCCAAGGTAGACTGACTCTTAATTTCTATAAGACTTTGACCCTAAGAAAGGTTATTCTCTAGAAAAAAAAAACAACAAAAACAAGCAACTATTGGAACTACAGATATACTATAAATAGGAACAGAGAAGACACTAGAATTGTTAAAGTGGTGGTTCCATGAGCTAGTTGGAGAAATAGACTGAAAAAGAGCTGTGAATTATTTGATAAACGATTCTAAAATGCCTCGGTTTTGTTTAATGTGCTAGATTTAACATGAACTAAAAAGACATATTTTAAAACATTTTATTGGGGAACACTTCAAACCAATGCAAAAGCAAAGAGAATAATAGTAATATGAACCTCTATATACCCTTCACTTACCTTAAGCAATTATCACCTCATGACAAATCATGTTTCATATTACCCCAAACTATTTCCCCTCTATCAACATTACTAGGAAGAAAATCCAGAGGTCCTATAATTTCATACATAAATATGTCAATATCTCATATTCTAATAGACAGGACTCCTTATTTTAGAAATAACTCCAGCAGTATTTTAAATAAATCATAACTCTTTAATATTCAATTATTCAGTCACTGTTCAATTTCCTAAAATATCTAAGATTTTTTAAAAATAAGCCTTATTAAGGTATAGTTTACATTAAATACAGTGATCTGTTTTAAGTGTACAGTTTAATGATTTTTAACATATGTATTCATTCTATAACTACTATCAAAATCATTTTCTTCACCTTCAGCAGTTTCTTCTTGCTCTTTCTCAATTTCTCCCCTACTCAACACCAGCTCCAGAAAACCATGAATCTTCTTCCCATCATAGTGAATTATTATTTTCTATTTTATTTCCAGTTTTCTCTTTACTATTTTCTTCCCTTTTACTTATTTTGACTTAATTTTCTCTTCTTTTTCTAGCTTTTTAAGTAAAACTTTGATAATTAATTTGAATTTTTTTCCTGATGTAAGTATCTAAAACTATACATTTTCTTCTAAACACTACTTAAGTCACATCCTATAAATTTTGATACATCACTCTTTTACATTCATTTTGTCAAAATATTTTCTAATTTCTCTTTGATTTTTTTAACCCATAAATTATGTAGAAGTTTGTTGTTTAATTTCCAAATCTACCAGAAATCAACTCTGTAGCTGATTTTTAATTTTATTTTATTTCAGTTAGGGAATATACTTTTAGTGATTTCAATAATTTTAATTGTGACTCATTTTGTTGTTCAGTGTAGAGTCTATCTTGGTGAGTGTCCAGGAGCACTAGAAAAGAATGCTTGTTCTGCTGTTGCTGAGTAGTGTGCTCTAATGAATGCCAATTAGGTCAAGTTGATTGTAGTGTTATTCCAGTCTTCTATATCTTTATAGACTCTACTTAGTCTATCAATTAATGACAGAGTAAAAGAAAATATCCCACTATGTTTATGTATTTGTCTCTATTCCTGTCAATCATTGCTTTATGAATTATGTAGCTGTTTTATTATGTGTATATCCATTTAAAACTGCTATGTACTCAGGAGATTGATATTTGTGTCTTTTATTCTTGTTCTGACATGCATTTAACATTATATTTATATAGCCATTCAAGCTTTTTTGTGTTCATTGTTTGCATGATATATCTTTTTTGCTTAATTTTCAGCAAACTACATACGTATTATAGTGGTTGTCATGTAGAAAACTTACAATTGGATATTGTTTATAGCAAGTTAGAAAATTTCTGCTTTTTATTGAAGTGTTTAGAACATTTACATTTAATATAATTATTGATATGTTTGAATTTACATATGCCACCTCTTATCTGTATTCTATTTTCCCCATCTAGTCTTTGTGTCTATTTTCTTTTTCTGTCTTGTACATTAATTTCTTAAATAACTTTACTTATCTCTTTATTTTATACCTTTTAATTCTTGTTAAGCTTTTTAAATTAATGAAATGTATGAATTTCTACTTATTTGTAATCAATTATAATATCACAAACTTAGCTTGAAACAACACATAGTTCATATATTCCATTTCCATTACTTTTGATATCTTTGCATGAATACAACTGTAAATGTTGTATTTTTTTCTTTCTGTTTAAAGAACTTCCATTAAAATTTATTATAATGTAAGTTTTCTGATGATAAGTTCTTGAAGCTTCTGTTTGTCCCCAAAAGTCCCTTTTTGCCTCCATTTTTGAAAGATATACTGATTGGATATAGAATTTTATATTGCATTCTTTTTCTTTTAGCACATAAAAAATGCCATTCTACTGTCTTTTATTTGCATAATTTCAGAAAAGAAGTCTTCACTGATCTTATCTTTGCTCCTGTGTGTGCAATGTGTCTTATTAGCTACTTTCAAGAGTTTCATTTTTTCACTGGTTTTCAGCAATTTGATTGTTAGTATTATATGTTTCACTATGGTTTTCTTTGTATTTATCCTTGTCAATGTTTGATGAGCTTCACACATCTGGAAGTTTATTACTTTCATCAAATTTGAAAAAATCTTGGCATTCTTTTCTTAAAAATCTATTTTTGTTTCTATTTTGGGGATTCCAATTACATGTTAGATCATTTGATATTGGCCAACATGTAACCAATGCTACGTTCACTTATTTCAGTCTTTTATTTTCCTCTGCTTCATATGGATGGATTCTATTGTGTGGATTAATGTTCATCAATCTTTTCTTCTGCAATGTCTAATATACTATTAAGCCCATATATTGGATATTTCAGTTTAGTTATAATATTTTTCATCTTGCTTAATTCTGTTTGGTTCTTTTTACATCTTCCATTTATCTTCTCCTCACATTTACATTTTCCTTTAGGTAGACTTAAGATTAAAGTGTGAATTTTATCACATCTCTACTGAATTCCTGGCTATACTCATATATTGCCTGTGCCAAATATATAATCAGTAACATCTCTAATGAACAACAATTTATTGTTGGAAAAATATAAGAGTCTGGATGTTATGGTCCTCATTACTATTGAGTTGGTCATTGTTTGTAAGCTTTTTAAAATACTGAGATATATTAGTTTTTTATTTTTGCGTATGGCACACACCTGTAGTCCCAGCTACCCGGGAGGCTGAGGCAGAAGGATCACTTACAGCCCAGGACTTGGAGCTTGCAGTTAGCTACAATGACATCACTGTACTCTAACCAGGGACACAGAGTGAGACTCTGTCTCGAAAGAAAAAAAAATTTAGCAGCTTAAAACAAGATATATTTCTTATCTTGCAGTTTCCATCAGTCAGGAGTCTGAACATGGCTTAACTGAGTCCTCCGGTCAGGGTCCCATGAGGCTGCAATGAAGGTGTCAGTCAGGCTGTATTATCATCTGGAGGATCAACTAGGGAACACTATACTGCCAGGCCCATTCATGTTGTTGGAGAAATTCATTTTTTTTGCAGCTGTATGATTGAAGACCCCAGCTTTTTGCTGGCTGTTTTCTGGAAGCTGCTTTCATTTTCTAGAGGGTGCCACAATTCCTTGCTGCATGAACTTCTCTGTTATGGTCACCCACTTCATCAAGCCAGTGAGAAGAATCTCTGCATCTGCTAAAATGGAGCTAATATAATCATGGGAGTGGCCACACCATGTTTGCCATCTAATCTAATCTAATCTAATCAAGGCAGTAATATTCGACCACCTTTACCATATTTCATTGGTGAAAAACAAGTCACAGATCTCACTCACGCTAAAAAGGAGGGCATTACACAAAGGCATAAACACCAGAAGTGGGAACTTGTTGGGAGTCTATCCACTAAGTGACAGCTGGATTTTTAAAAGCAAAATAGATTAACAGTTCATAATAATATTTCTTACTCAAGTTCAAAAATAAAATATTTTTACTTTACCTCACATCTTACATCTTACATTTGTATATTCTCTCTGCTATGTCCAAAGCCCCATTTCTCAATAACTACATACTTCTTAGTTGTCTTCATTTCAAAATACTGACATAACAGTATGAGACTAACAATACCATCAATATGATGTTTTAAAATAGCTTAAATTTTTTTCTTCATTAATTCTAGAATATACTAATAGTTATATTTGCCAAATCATTATCTCTTAAAGTTCCTAGAATAATTCCTACAACTGAGTATACCAGTAAGTTTTTTGTTTCATTTTAACTTCTAGGGTCTACTTTAAAATTTTCATTTCATTTTAGAAATATATAAAATTTGCATGACTTCAGTGTCAAATCTATAAAACATAATACATTGAAACAATAAGTCTATATAGAGTATAATGTACACTATCTGGGTGATGGGTACACAAGCCCAGACTTCACCACTGTACAATATATACATGTACCAGAATTTAACTTGTACCTCTAATTCTATTAAAATGAACAAAAGAATAGAAAAAAAAAAGAATAAGTCTAGATTCTTTTCCTTCCCAATCTACTATTAGCAATTACTCCCACTGACCTCCGGCCCCCAGCCCTAGTCAATAAACAGTATACTTTCTGTTTCTATGGATTTGTCTATTCTGGACATTTCATATAAATAGAATCATAAAATATATGGCCTTTTGTATCTGGCTTTTTTCCTCTGTCATAATGTTTTAAAGGTATATCCATGTTGTAGCACAGTTTTAGTATTTCATTTTTATGGATGAATAATATTCATTGTATGGCTATTACATATTTTACTTTTTCATTTATCAGTAGATGGACATTTGGTTTATTTTCAGTCATTTATGGATAATGCTATGAACATTTGTATATAAATTTTGTCATAGACACAGGTTTTTTATTTCTCTTGGATAAAGACCTAGAAGTGGAATTTGTAAGTCATTTGGTAACTTCAGGTTTTGACTTTTGAGGACCTTCCAGAGTGTCACTTTACATTTCTGCCATCAGTATATGTGTTCTAATTTTCCCACATTTTTGCCAATACTTGTTATTATCTGTGCTTTTGATTATAGTCATCCTAGTAGTTATGAAGTGGTATCTCATTGCATTTTTTATTTGAATTTCTTGATGGTTGAAAATGTTAAGTATTTTTTCATGTGCTTATTAGCTACATGTGTATGTTCTTTAGATAAATATCTGTTCAGATTTGTGGCCCACTCTCCACCCTCTTTACTTTATCCACTCCATGTAACCATTTTAAAAAATCTCATGTTTATCTTTTATTATTTTTAACATAAGAAAGTAAATATACATAAATATGCCCTTTTCCCTTTCATAGATAAATGGCAGTTTATGATATACAATGCACTCCACCTTGCTTTTTTCATTTAATACTTTTCATGATAATTCTTCCACAATTACATATAGAGATCTTCTTCATTTCTTCTTAGAGCAGTGTATTTCTGCACTGTAAGGGCATGGTATACTTTAGGTCATAGTGTGGATATCCCATACTTTATTTAGTTAGTTTCCTATTTTTTGAATGTTTGGATTGTTTCCAATTTATGTGCCATTTCAAGTAACAATGCATAAAATAAGCCTAAGCTTATGTATACATTTACACATTTTGAAAATATGTTTGCCATAGATTCCTAAAAGCAGCATTTATAGATCAAAACATGAATATATATATATACTTTTCTAGATATTTCCATGGGGATTGAGCCATCTGTAATTTCCACCAGCAAGGTATGCAAATTCTTGTGTTTCATCCAAAATTATGTTGTCAAACTTTGGATTTTTCCAATGTGACAGGAGAGAAATAACATGTCAGTGCACTTTTAATTTGCATTTTCTTATGGATAAGAGCCCTATGCAATTAAGTTTCTATGAAAGTTCTGTTCATATTTCTATTCCATTTTTCTTTTGGTCTATGTCACAGATCTTTTTCTTCTTGTTTTTTCTTTTTACAAAATAATGAAACAAAATATATCACATACAATGGAATTTTTTATTACTGTGTATGAGTGTAAGCCCCACCATGTAGGGCCCTTCCATATCCATTCACTATTCTTACAGGACAGCTTCATGAAAAAAATTACACTTTTTTTTCATATTACTAACTTTGACACCTGTGTCTGTAAACAATATTTGGCTCTCTCTTAGATCCCTCAATATAATCATGGACTTTCATTGGTTAACATCAGTTTGCCTCTCTGAGTCCTACATTTATGTCCTTTTAAATTGACATTTCCTTTATCCATGTCTATTTTTATGAGTCTTTTGTGGATGAAAATTTAACATTGCAAAGAGCCAATGTTTAACTGGGAAGTCTACTTTTCTAGAAAATTACTAAGCTACTCCAATCATAGTGAAATTCCTAAAATCACAACATAGAGAAAGAGGGAGAGAAAGTTATTTAAACTCTCAGAGCCTCAGTTATCTAATCAGAGGCCAATGCATATTGTGTTAGACTTAAATGAGATAACATTTATAAATTTTACAGTATATTTGTATATATATGGGACTATATATATACATATATATACATATTTATGTGTATATATATATATATATATATATATATACTTGTGTATGTAAAGGGGCAGAGGCAGAATTAAAATCAGGGTGAATGTCATAGATGCTATTCTTCTCTTGTTTCAAACTATATGTTGACTTGCTGAGTTTTGTCATCAATAGAGTCAGAATTTACTGGAACTTGCTGGAACTTGGTATTTGTAAATAACAGATATCAAAGGTATATGCTCATTTTGTCTTAGAAATGCAAAAGACTACTACTGTACTGTCCAAGGTATTGATGAGATCATTTCTAGATTTATTGAGAACTTGAGTGGAGGTTTGAGATAGTATTTTCTTTGTTAAGTAAGTTGTAGCTGCAGCTAAACATATCCTAGATTCATGATGCATCTAATTAGGCAAAGATACATTTAGTTGTTGAAAGGGAGGAATTAAATGTCATATTGGAATAAAATATATTTAATACTTTAAGCTAGGATAACATAGAGTACTTGTGCCAAGGCTTTAGGAGCCATATCATCCTAATTCTTTACCTAAGGAATTCACGCTTGAAAAAAGCTAATCTATAGAGAAATCCTTTTACAAATTGCTTGATTCCTACCAACTACCAGTGGAATAAGCAATCTGTTCCTGCATTAATGGGCTGCTACCTAGAGGAAACACTTAGGCAAAATTGCAAGCTGTCTTTAAAATTCTGGAAAGCAAAAATGTCAAAGAGGCCTGATTTTACTAAGTTTTCCTTTGAATCCTAAATTGCTTATTAAGTACTTGCATGTTGGATACACATGTGGAGCACAACAACCAATTTATCCCATATGGGACAATTAGCTAAAACCAAAACCACTAAAAATTTCATCTTGGGTTAGGAAACAGAAGTTCATGTGTTGTCTTATCATTTAGTGGACTACATTATGCTTGAATGAGCAAGTATTTGTTTTTGTTATCAAGCGCTCTACATTGAATGCTAGTCTCCTCTTAAAGTAGGACTGCTTCTAAAAAAGATGTCTAAGTTTACATATCAAGGCATATTTGCTGAAACCATGGTCAGCGCCATTCTGTTTTGTAGCGCATCACCTAGTACGTACCAAAATTTGCACTTCTAACTACATTGTATTTTACAGTACCTATCTACTCATTAAAAAAATATCTGGAATAATTTAATTCCCAAAAGATACACAGTTATCTTGCACTTCCAGTGAGGCATGTTCTCTAACACAAAAGGAAAGAGACTGTTGTGATCTCTTTATAGAAACCACATAATGCTCTCTCAAGTTATGCAATATTGTGGTAAAACTACCTTTTTTCTTCCCTGAGCAGACATAAAAGTTATATATTGGCAATATTAAGTGTGTTGCTAAATGTTAGTAAAAAATGTCAACCAAAAAAAAAGGTAGGGCTGAACAATCAATTTATATCTGGTTCAGAGCATGTTACAAATATCAAGAGATTTCGAAGTGTTGAAAATGAATCACAGTAGCATTCACGACTGAGCGGTAACAGGGAATGATATAAAATAAGTTCCCATCTTGGGGTTTTCTGTAGGTTTCTCCCTTTGCCATGTAATCAATCATGTGCAGGATTGCATTCTTTCCATTTCTGCATTCATCACTGTGTTGGCAATTGCACTGGGGAAATTGAACAGAACAGAGGAGGAAAGGAGTCTGGTTGGACTGTTCAGTGACACAAGTATCAGGTCTTTTCCTTTGAACTTGAGGTTGGAGTTTGAACCTCTAAACCACTTGATTTAGAGACTCACTTATATGCATAGAAAATCGTGGACAACTCAGATTGTTGAGGACAATCAGAGTACAAACATTTAATATGGGAATTCTGGTATGATAAAGTAAGTTTTTATCAAAAATGAATTTTCAAGAATTCTTGTAGTTAGGATCTAAAATAACCCTATTACAGTATAGAAATAGTAGACCCAATTAGTTAGCATTTACCATGTGCAAAACTCTGTGCTCAATGTTTGGAGGGATACAAAATCTTGTCTCTTTTCATGAGTGGGAAATCTTTAAGATATTTAAGAAAGTTATGTTATGATTCAACTGAGTATGTAGCAAGGGCTAGATGAAAAATTCAGGATGAAAAAAGCTTAAATTGAAAGAAGAACTTGGAGTAGGTAATATTTCATGGGAAGCATGAGACCTGGGGTTGGAAAATGAGCATTGAGCAAGGGTAGAAGCAGGAGCAGGGAATGCTCCTGCACAGAACAGGGTGTGGGCCAACTTACCTGGAAGGGGGGGGCCTTATTGTAGCCATTTTTTGTGAGTACCTTATAGGTCACAGGGACCAACTGCTTGTAATACACTAAGGTTTTTTACCTTTTGAAAAAGTGTCATTGAAAATGGAAAAAGTTTATTTTCTAAAAATGGTTTTTGGAAAATATAGGACTTTCCACCTAAGGGATAATCAATATTCTTCACGTTTCCAGACTAGTAATGCTCAGCATATGATGAAAGGGTAGAGAGAGCCTGGTCTGTAGGTCTGTCATTCACTCCTACATAAAGTATCTGCTTATGTTTATTTTACATGTAAGAAATTAATCTATCAATTAATTTTGATGTATTCTAGCCATTCAGCTTTGCATCAATTTAATATTCTCTCTAGAATGACACTGTTATGAACTTAATGTTTTTGTCCCCCCCCCACATCCAAATTTATATGTTGAAGCTTTAACCCCCAATGGGGTGGTGTTTGGAGATGGGGCCTTTGAGAGATAATAATGATTAGATTAGGTCATGAGGGTGGGGTGCTCATGATGGGATTAGTGCAGTGGTCCCCAAACTTTTTAACACCAGGGACCAGTTTCATGGAAGACAATTTTTCCATGGACAGGATGGAGGGGATGGTTTGGGGATGATTCAAGCACATTACATTTATTGTGCAGTCAAACCTCTCTGCTAATGAGAATCTGTATCTGCAGCTGCTCCCCAGCGCTAGCATCACCACCTGAGCTTTACCTCAGATCATCAGGCATTAAATTCTCATAAGGAGCACCCTACCTAGATCCCTCACATGTGCAGTTTACAGCAGTTTACAGTAGGGTTGGTGCTCCTATGAGAATCTGATGCCGCTGCTGATCTGACAGAAGGCGGAGCTCAGGCAGTGATGTGAGGGATGGGGACTGACTAAACAGAGAAGCTTTGCCATCTATGTCACCAATACTCATCTCCTGCTGTGCAGCCTGGTTCCTAACAGGCCACAGACTGGTAGTTGTTCCTGGCCCAGGGGTTGGGGACCTCAGGATTAGTGGCCCTATAAGAAGAGGAAGAGAGATTCTCTCTCCTCAAAGCACACATGCACTGAGCAAAGGCCATGTGAGAACACACTGAGGAGTCAGCCATCTGCAGCCCAGGGGGAGAGAGCTTTCAGCAGGAACTGAATCAGCTGGCACCTTAGTCTTAGACTTGTTTAAACCACCTATTTTCTGATATTTTGTTACCTCAGCCCAAGCAAGCTAATACAGACAGGTTTAATTTTTAGAAAGTTGTTTGATACAGATTATTTTTCTTTGTAATGGATATTTGAGGAATTAGCAGCTCAAGGATGTCTCTAAAATCTGCTAATTTGGGGTGGGATGATAAACTGCCATTAGAAGGCCAAGAGACTCTTACTTTACTGACTATGATTCAAGTAACAATGGTGGTCCCCACTATGAATTCTATTCCAAGATTTTAAACCTGGTCTTTGTTAGAAGTACCTGGATATGGTGGTTCTTGGTTCTTGCTATACCTCAAAAGAGCCCACTTAGAATTTGTTTTCTGAGAGGGGAAACTTACAGTCCCTCAAACAACTTACAACCCTTAAGTTCCAGAAAAATTTTCTGTCATTTTATTGTTTTTAGGGATGGAGTATCTTGAAAAGAAGTACAGAACTTTCTTGAATATATCCCAAAGATGTCATGCCTGGGTTTCTGAGTTCCTGAGTTTCTCACATAGGTCTGTCATAATTAGGGACTCAGTTACCTTAAACAAACCTCCTAGACCATCCTGGTGTTAAGGAACTTTCATTTATCTCCTAGAAAGAAGGCAGGCTATTGGCTAGAGAAGGAGTCAGTTTGGTTTTATTCAGCTGCTACCTGCCAGACGTGATACCCATTATTGGTATTCAATTATGTCAATGAATGTCATACTATCAAAATTTCTTTACATTAAAGAATATCTAATGTGTGACTAAAAGGCCCATTATATTACATATTTGTAAAACAAAGCAAAACTTAATATTAAATACATGCTTTCATAATCTCAAAAGATAGGAAGAAGGCTACATTCAATTCTATGTTATCTTTGAATATATCTAAAATGACATTAGAAATTCATTGATATGACATGACTGTGATACGGACATGTATCTTAGGGAAAAGTAAGACAAATTCCATGTGGTGTTCACATATTATTTCTGTTATTAATTTCAATTTAGATAATTCCTATAGCAAGAATACTTACTCTGCATTTCAGAGAGACTCAAAAGTAATAAGAGAGAGAAAAAATGCTGTGATAGTAATATCATACAAAATAGATATTAACCAAGAAATAAAGGGTCTATAAGTAATATTTAAAATGTTATTAAGTGTGTTGATTTCCTCAAGATCCAACTACTGTTGAAGAAGATTCCTAGGACACTTATGTGCAAAGGTTAGAAGTGTGAACTAAAAATAAAATCCAAAGCCGTCTGCTAACTGAATGGACCCCTCTTGGCCAAGGGTGCCCCAGAAACACCTTAAAACTGACTTCCCAGCCATGATGGGATGGGAGAGATAAAACATAATTACTTGTGTATTATTTCCCCCATAAATATTCATGACTCCTCCTATAGCTTGTTGAATAGGTATATTTGACCACCTGCTCAGTATAAATCTTGTTCTGTTTGTCCTTTGAAGCATGTGTGCTTGGCTTCTGGCTGGGGCTTTGTTTCCCATCCTGTTGGAATGGCCACCCAACAGGTTACTACCCTTTATTAGAAATAAAGCTCTCCTTTTTCCAAAGTATAAGCCTCGTTTAATTTTTTTTAGTTAACGGAAGTGAAATATGTTATTAGGAAATCAATTACTACTTAAATAATATTTTGGTTGAGTGAAGTTTTTGTTTCCAGTGTCAGTAGTTTAAGGAAAATACACACTTGTGAAATGAAGTGGAGAATTAGCAGTTTTATAGGCAGTTTAGGTCAGATTCATACTTTTTTTATTACAAAGACAATTGTTTACATTCTCAACTTCATTCTGGAGCAGAAGTTCCCAAATAATGTCTCTAGGATATCCTTTCCATAAGAAATTTATAATAACGTAGGAGTTTTAAAAAATATCCCATGGTGAAATGTTTCAGAACACAGGTTACATAGCTAAGGAGCTTTTTTTTTTTCTGTATGTCTTCCAAGATATTTTAATATATACAAGTACTTTGGGACCCTCTGAGCACAGGACAGTGTATATTAGAAGTAATAGTGGGTTTTGATAGCATTAGGAAGGTATTACGGCCAGGAGGCCCAGGAGTGTCCTAATTTGCCTTGTACTAATTTCATTTACTCTTCATGAGGTCTCCAGAGGAAGCTGTATACAGAAGAAGCAATAACAATGGTATTATAAATAGGAACTAAAAGTAACATTTTCATATTAATAATGTGAATGCCTGATACTCTTTTAGGTATGCTGGTAAGATATGCAGGAATAAATGATGTCTGTTCATTTACCCAAACTTACCAATGTGATTCCATTCATTCTAGGACCAATGTGACCAGCTGAGCCAGGCTGGACGTCAGTTTACCATACATTTAAATGAAAATAGGAGGTAGAAGACAGAATATGGTAGGCCCACTCTGAGTGCATACTAGCATAATTCCTAACTCATTCCATGAAGAGAACACATAGAAGAGTGAAAAACAGAAAAGTAGGATAGGTGGATTGGAGCTCTTACCAAACATCATGGCAGGAAGTGCTGGAAGAAAAAGACTCACAAAAAGAAAAAGAAAAGGCAGAGAGAGCCGGGTCCAAAGAAGAGACTCAGTTTAGTTAACCTATGCAGCTGCACCCAAACAGGTGTGTAAGAGGACAATGCCCAGGTGTATGCTGTAAAACATCATTTACCCAACCCAGTAATAAAATAGGCGAAAATAGGTGTTCTGAAATCTGTCCAATCAGAGTAATAAATCCTCATCTTTGGGGAAAGGAGAGAGATAAAAGAGATTTTAAAAAATGAGCATCCTCCAACCCTACAAATGCATAGTTTGAGGAATGTATTTACCATGGAGTCAATTTTTTTTCAATGAGAATTTCATAAGGATCAGTTTTTAAGAAAATAATACAGAAAATGGTGCATTTCTCTGTATACATTCTTAAAGTCATTGTCTAGAATAAGTAACTCTGAGTGATAAAATGTAGTAAAATCTGTCCTTTCTTTTAGCATTTTAACAATAATATATTTAAACTAACTGTGGAATTTCTGAGACCTGGAATTTGAAGTGAATTCCGCCTACACATGTTTTAGGTCAGGAAAAGCCCCCATCATTCTGGGTTATAGCAATATAACCTTTCCCGTGTTAATTACTTTGATGCTGAGTATGTGGAAGATATGTGGAGCTGGACACATGGAGTAACATTTAAATCCAGAACAACATCAAACCACAACTACTATCATGAAGCCTATTGAAGTTAACTTGAATAGAGAGGATGCACGTGTTTCATGGTTTGGGCCAGATGACTTGGCTTAGATGTCTCTTTTTTATCAGCAGACAGTTGCTTATAATATTTATAGTCTACCAGTTTCTGTAGATTTTTTGATAAATTTGGGGTTCTGTTTTGAGTGTTCCTATTAGGGAGAAGAAAAACTGTCCTCTTAAAGCTATCATCACTTCCTTTGTTACTTATTTACTATTTTACTATTCATAGTAAAGAATATGTTAGTATAATTTTCCAGTTACTTCTTAACTTTCTTGAAGAATTGAAAACTAGCTATAATAGACACACTAGTTGTTTTTATGTACCAAAAGGCAAGTTCACCTTGTGGATATTTTGTTTGCATAGTTTTCTATTTCCTTGCAGTTCCAGATAACTTCCATCAGCATATTCCTTGAAACGAGCTTGAAGTATTTGTTCTATATTTTATATTGAACTTGGGCTCCTGTCTTTTGCAGACAAATGACTTGTTAACATATTGTTTTTGAAGCACAATTTGCATTTCTGTGAACCAGGGATTAGGCATTGTGTGTAGATTAGGAATAATTTATGTCCCATTAATAATTGATGTTTTTCCCTATGCTGACTGAGATTTTGTTCTGCATAATATGAGAGTAGAGTACTCTCTAGTGATGACAAGAGAAAGCATTTTTCACGAGCAAATCACATGAAAACATAGAAATCAGCTGCAGTGGGGCTTTTAACCACTTCACTGCTAAATAATTGAACCAGAATTTTTTTTCACTATTCTTATCTTCTCAAATTAGAAAATGTATGCATACAATAATGCCCTGTGTATCCAAAACTCAAAAACTTGGTGACCTCACATATCTTGAAGCACTGATAAACTGAAAAGGACACTAAGAAGACCTCTGGGCAATCCGAATACAAGCCACAAAGCTCTCACACAGTAATGCTCACTAATTTTTGTCGGGGGAAGGTCCCTCAGGTGCTCACTTAAAGCAGAATTAATCTACATACATATTTTTAAATAGCCTTTTCAAATTCCAAACGTTTGTTGTAATAGACTCTAATAATACAGAAGTATTTACAGTAAAAAGTAACTCTCTCTGCTGCCATTCAACTTCCCAGCAGAAATAAATAGTAATTATTTCCTGTTTCCTTAAAATGCTGTAAGCCTATTTTATTTCTCAGATTCAAACAATCAATTTAGAAGACCTGAGAAGGGCACCAGGGCTCTAGGGAGGAGTTAGAAGCACTAACAGGATATAAGAATAGAAACAAAAATAAAAAGAAGCCAAAAATTAACACACCAAAAAAAAAAAAAAAAAATTAACATAGTCACAAACACTCCAAAGTCATGAAGATCCAGGACATTTAATTTACTCCAGGTTTCAAGGAATACTTTTAAATGAAGCATTGCAAGAATGTGTTCAAGTAAGAGAAAAGTCATCTGGCACTATTTTTCAAAATGTGAGGATTAAAGCTAGAGTTACATGTAGTACTGTATGTTTAGCACAGAGCTCACACCAAAAAAGGCTCTTATTATTGTTATAATAGATCAATTTAGCATCAGTTTTTCTTCCTTGGTTTTAATGCCTCTACCCAACCATCATATCAGGAACCCATATTCATGAGGAAGCAGAAATGTTCTCATCCCAAATGTTACATTGCAATATAAAATTATATCGATATCTATATACACATTGTCTCGTGTATGTTGTCTCAGTTTTTCACTTGCCCTATACTTTGTTTTTAGGGCCCATTAAAAAAAAAAAATCTTTTCCAATCTACCACCTGTCTTCTGATTTCCCCAGTTTCCACCACTTAGGCTGGATTCCATTATATATTGTTTTAGCCACTCTCTTCCCACTGATTAAGAGGTCCTTAACATGCTCTTCATCCGTACTGCATTTTAGAGAGGTTTCTTCCTGACTCTAGGTCCCTAACCTCCCTATTCTTTAATCATTTATATAATAAAATTTGTAATTGTACATTCTTTCTATGCCCCTTTCAGGTGTAAATCATTTTAAATGCCTTTTGTCAATTTTACAAACCAGTAGTGTCATTTCTCAAAAACTGAGGAGTTATTCCTTTGAAATGTAATCATCATGGAGGAAGTTAGAGCCCCTATCTCCCAGTCTCTGTGGGAGGGGAGGAGCCTAACTTCAGTGAGTGTAAATAAACCTCTCTTTTGTTATGAAGATATAAGAAAATTTACTTTTCCATTGGGTATAGCCAATTAGCAAGCACAGATGGCCTAGGATGCTCCCTTGCCTCAGTGGAGTTAAGTTTAAACTGTAGTCCCTCTTCCTTCTTGCAATAGCCTTGAATAAAATCTTTCTTTCCTGTTTATTTTTATCTGGCACACTTTTTGCTTTGACATCATCAATGTTTGGTCCACCTTATCTTCTGCTTTTCCAACTCCAAAACTCATAATGAATCAAGATTTCACCTTCTCTTCTATTAATTACATCAGGGCCATTGTGTATGGCTATACAAAATTCGACAATGATGAGAATAGTTGGTAGTATAAAATAATGGTCTCTCTTCACTCTTTTTCCCATTTGAGTGAACGTTTTCCCCAAATTTCACCACTCTCCTCAACTCAACTAATTGTCAGCTGTGCTGACACTAGATACTTCCACTGATGGTATGGAAGAACTTTATCAATTTGGTAGCTTAAATCATATTTTAAATCAATTTCATTTATTTCTTCTTTATATATTGCTGCCATTATGATCTCAAAAAAGACCGTGGTATTTCTTTGTTGAGACTCTTAAATTATTGCTATTGCCTTTAAAATTCTAATTTAGAAGAAATGTTCTATCATTCAACCCTGTCTATATCACAGTCTTTACCTTTCATCATGCCCTCCTGTATAATCTGTGTTGTAGCCATAGTGAATTGGTTAATAACATCTTAATGTTTCAGAGTATTTTATATGTCCATGACTTTATTGACACAGTTGCATCCCCTCATGCCTACACTCATTCAATCCCTCATTCGTTCAGCTACCTTTATTAAGCATGCTTTGTAGATCTGTCAGTTTTCCTTCTTGTATCCATTTGTGCCTGATAACACTGTCTCCTTTTTCAAGATTCCATTTACTGCCTATCCAATAAAGCATTTTATACCTTTGCTATCAGGTAGAATTAACCTCCCTTTCTCTTTTTCCAATTCTACCCTGTTGCATTCTTCTATCATAGAACATATAACACTTTGGGGACTTGTGTACATATTTCATGACTAAAGAGCCAGAAAACGTTTTGACTCTATTGCACAGTATATTAGTAGACAGGGGGACAAAATTGTCCATTTCAGCTGAATTTAAGTGATTTTTATCTTTTGATTTAAATTCATTTATTTGTGTATCTCTACCTATTGGTTTAGCCCTGCTCATGTATCTCTCACATGTAATGCTCTTATAGGCTTTGCTTCAACTCTTAACTAATGACCTTACTGAATAGTAAGTGATCCTCCTGCAAAGACATGACACATGCACTTGACAGGATAGTATGCTGAGAAAAATGGCCTTGAACCTTTTTAACCTTTGAAACAATTATACTTTATAAAACTAAATACAGAAACATCTTTTCTAATAATAGTCTTCAGTGCATGAGTCATTCTGGATAAATAAGTTTTTCCAGTAGCTTAACATTTTAATCCAACTTTAAAATATTCTAGTCAAAGAAAATATTTTTGACATTTATTATATGCCATAAATTATTATTATTATGCCCTTGATTTTTAATTAGAATATATAGAATAGAATTCAATATCTTCTTTATCATATAGGGTAATCATTTGAACAGTCTTGTGATATGAAGTGAGGGTACTTTTGTAGTAACTCAGTGTTTCAGAATTGTGAGTCTTCTGGCTGTTGCCTGCACGTCTTGCCCCTCATAGACCCCCTCTATTTATATTACATACTGCTTTTTGGAAGCTTTAAAACCATATATTCTAACTTGTAAAAAAGTTTTATTTAAAACAATAGCAAGGGTAAGCTAAGTCTGGGCCTGAGGGTCTATTTTCAAAAGACAGAACACATTTGCCAATAGAATCTGTGATGATGTGGTTTCCTGCTCAAAAGTTAGAATTTTAAAAATCTGATCTTATTGTTTTAGATTCCAGGTGGTTTAGTTTCCTGGATAGTTGAGCATTAGGTAGGCAGATTTCATTGATGAGTTTTAATATTGAGACATTAAAGATGAAAATATTTCTTTACTATATAAATGTTTCACAATAGTTTAATTATGATTAGAAAACCCTTTTAGGGCATTGTGAATCAAACCAGCTACACCATGCATTTATATTAGGGATTAGTTATTAGTATTTATATGTAACTGGGATGATCAGAAAGAAATATTTAAAAAGGACTCTTGTATTTAACCTACCCTCAGTTTGATAATAATCTGAAATTGAAGGCTGAACATCAGATTCCTAATTGTGCATGGGTCTTCTCAAACTTGAAAGTGTCCCTAATTTGATACTTTTAAAAAAATATGTTTGCTGTTTTGTCTCAATGAAACTGTGTTGGTTTTCAAAGTTGGAAATTTCACACAACCACAGTCTCTTAACAACTGTCACATATTCAACATATCCGGGTTAGTGGGAAAGATGGGGTTGTAGGTGCTGTGGTCAATTTTTATAAATTCCAAAATGTAAAATGAGCATAAAAGAGAATTACTTGTTTCTTGACTCTTCATGAATGAGTTGTGTATGATGCTAAGAAGGACATCCAACAAACCAGCATTTCCTTGGGGGTGCAGTCACATAGTGAGACGTGGGTAAGGAGAGAGTGGTATGTGAGGTGGAGGCTTGGAGATATTCTGTAGAAGCCTCTCTAGATCGATTCCCTTCATATCATGGATACACCTAAAATTAGAGGGGACACTTGAAAAAAAGGCATCCTACTCCATAAAATACTTTTACAGGGGTCTTTAGGGACAAGGAATCTTTTGACTTACTATTGTTGAAGAAAAAAGCATATTCAAATTTAAAAATGAAGTGTGAATTTATAAGATGATTGGATCAAAATGGTAGGTAAGACCATTCACCTCTATCCCCCTTCCAATCCAAACACTAGAAAGGACAAATGATATTAGTGAAATTATAAGCATATATTTTTTTTCTTATGTTTATACATAAACATAAGAATAAAGATATAAATATCATTGTTTGAAAACAATCATACTATCAATGGAACCTCCCTAAAGAAACCCCGTACTCATTAGCTATCACTCCCCCATATTTCCCCATATTTTCCCATTCCCAGCCCCAGAGTTAAGCAATCACTAATCTACTTTCTGTCTCTTTTGATTTGCCTATTCTGGATGTTTCATACAGTCTCTGAACTTTTTTTGCAACTCTTTTGGAAGTTTAAAATTATCTCAAAACAAAAAAGATGTATTTACTTTTCTATTGTCTTTTTGGATATATATTAGTGTGAATAATTAGTTCTTGTGAATTACATAGAATACTAAGTATGTTATATAACTAATATACAAATAGAAGATGTAGAGCTATAGACCAATATGTAGTTTGCCTTTGATATAAAAACCCTACATTTTGCCTCAGGAGCCAGCATTTAAACACTATACTGCATTGCCACATAATGCACAGGCCTTAACTTACTCATCTCTACCTTTGCTCCTATATGTAGCAGAGTTTCTGGCATATGTTAAATAATTAATAAGTGCTTATTGAATGAATACCAGGTTATTAATTAGTTAACATATTTTATACTTATATAATTTGAAATGATTAACTCATTCATTTATGTGTGCATATATATATACATACACACACATATATATATCATATTACATAATATATTAGTTTAATTGAATGGGCTTTCAAAGTCCATTTTATGGATTTTTTTAAATCATTTCAGCATCATCCATCCTTTATATTATTTTTAATCAGAACACTTTAAATTTTTATCCTGGGTCTGGCCTTTACTAATTGTTTTGATCAAAAGTTCTAATCGTATAGGTAAGCCTAAGTGAGTTTACATAAAAATAATGATGATAATACATTCCCACACTTCATTGTTGTGTAGATTTTGTGTGATATAAGGTATTATTATAACATATGAAGAGCTGTAACTTGGGAGATATATTTTCATATGATGGTGTAAAATATTTTTTGAAAATTGCTAATGCATTTCTATGTGAATCTGCTCAGAGTACCTAGCAGTAATAAATAGTTGAATTTCCTTGAGTAATATAAAACCATTCTCAGAGTTATCTGGCTGGTCCAGATGGGTCTTAAAGATGATTCTTTCCATAGAAGAATTTTCATTTACACATATGAGTTCCCATTGATGTCAAAGCAAATATCAACCAAGAAAAGAAGCTCTTAAATTGTCTAACTGCTCAGATGTCTGGCACAGGAACTCACAAGGAAGAAGGATAAAATAAAATATAAAAATAGGTCTCACAGTGTCTTAGAAACAGGTGGACTTAAGCAAAAAACATTTCAGGAAACATGTTCTCTACCGTACAATTAAAAGTACAAGGAAATAAAGAATCAACAACAAAGAAAGGTCAGTTAAACTCCAGTTTGTATCTAAAATGTTTTTCATGAATAGAATATGAAGCTCTTGCATAGTTTTAATTACACAACAAAGTAACCCAGTCAATGTTAGTGTTATTAAGACTTCCCAGAAATAAATGACAAGGCAGACATCAAAAAGAGATGGCATAAGACATCAAACAACTCTCCATAAAAATAAAAGGACCTAAAATTTTTAGGGAGCTAACATAGTCTCAGTGCATTCTGAATGAGAATCTGGATGAAGCAACAAGAGGGAAAAAATAAAAGGAAGTAGTATTTTTAACATTGCATAAAGTTATTATTATATATGATGTTATCAAACTATGTGCTTAAACTTGAAAATTTCTTGGGCACTTCAGGCCTGTTGTCTTCCTCATTGAGCCAGACAGTGTTGACTATAAGTCATGTATTTACAAATCCACACTGCTTTGCCTGAAAAGGGGAGGGAGAATTCTGGGTTTTTATTTAACTGAATTTATCAGAGAATTCTGAACTCCTATGAAAATAAAATGATTGGTCTATTAAACATCATGAAATTCCTAGGAAAAATTTTCTACTAGTGGTAACTTCAAAATATCTGTGTAGAAATGGCTTGGATGAGGCAGACTCTGGCTGGAAATACTTGGGAGAAGGTTAGAGGCCTTGTCTTGAAACCATATTTTCATAATAATCACTGTGTTTTTAAATTGAAAGTTTATTTGGGGTGACTTTTGGTACCTGATTTAGACATAGAGGCCTTAAGCTTTCAACACCACCAAGATAAGCATTGCTGTTTATATTATTAAAAAAATGGAAGAAATAGCCACAGAAAATAATAAAAGATAACTGTATAAGACAGTGTATAAGGGTGTGATAGATGACTGAATATAAACTTTCTGAACTAAAAAGAAATTAAGAGATATGAGATATCTGTATGGGTTAGAGCAATCTGAAAGGCTTAATAAAGGAGGTGAGTAGAGCTTCAACTATGTGTCGAAACTTAAGTAGTCTGGGCACTAGCATTTGGAGAAATACCATTTTGAGAAAATAAGGTCCCCCAGATTGCCAAGTAATGGGAAATATACCATCCACCCAGATATGGGGCTCTTCCGAAGTCTTGAATTCCAGAGATATGCTTCCTTGGTGCTTGAATATTGCTCCAATTGTGTGCAGGAAGGACTGTATGGACCTTAGGATGGGACTTCATTTAAAGTTTAAAAACACAAACCTCCGTGTGTATGTGTGTGTGCATGTGTGTGTTTGTGCTTGGTTGCATTCCTAGCATGCATAGGTTGTGTAGAAATGATGGCTTGTATTTCACAAGTCAGATCCAGTCCAATAGATTACTAGTGACTTACTGGAATATTCTCTGAGCCATGGCTTAGGTCAGCAAAAGAAATATGCCTGGACATGTCATTCATTTCCACTCTGAGGACAGATGAAGATAGTGGGTGATAATCCTATACATCCCCAAATCATTGTAATGCAATGAACGTGGCACTTTAACATGAGTATTGGATTGAAAATGCCAACTCCATCACTATCACTTGTGTGACCCTGGGTAAGTTATTCAATCATTTCTCCCAAAGATTCTTCATCAGTGAAATGAGATTACTATTTACGTTGTAGAAATTTTGTAAAACTTAGATCACAAGTACTGAGCCTTGACTAACACCTAAAATGTAGCAGCCATTCAATATATATTAGCTTTCTTTCTAATTTTTACCAAATACTTTGCAGAGGCCATGAAGAAAAACATGAAACTCTATATTCCAATATGTGATATATGTGAACAGTATAAACATCATGGTAAATTTTAATCTTTTCATATAAGCATCATGGGAAATAGCTACCACTGTCTTGCACAAAATGTCCTGTTACATTTATCAGAGATAAATCACTTGGCTGGTAAACCATTCATCTGATCTAGCATGATATTTTTTATGATGTTTAGAGACATACAGATCAATTTCAGGGCTGGTCAATTTACCATAAGTCTAATTCAATATTGCAGAAACATCACAGCATATTTTCATTTGGACATATTCAATATTTCATGCTTTCTCTCCACCTGGTTGAAGTTCGAAAATTCATCACATATTATCAATTTTCTCAGGTTCCTAAAGAACTGTTTAGTTTTTATATAAGTTAAAATGTCAGTCTTGAGTTGAAGCTCTGTTCTTCTCATTATTTAATGATTGGCCTTGGACAACACACTTAATACTCATGAGTTTTCTTTTCCTGTCTGTAATATGGTATCCATATTTGCCCACCGTAGCATCCCACTTGTAAAAGATTAATACCTTAAAATATCTTCAGAATATGATGAGCTGCTCTATTTGTCATTGACATTATCCTCTTTGGGGGTCTGACAGTTTCATTTTACTAGATGGATTTCAGTACTCATTAGTAACAACCAGTCAATTAAAAATTTTTAAAAATAAATATATATCTAAAACAAAATTCTGAAATGTCTGAAATACTGTTGTGTTAATATCATGATTAAAACTAAGCAAACCAATTTGTTTTAGTTTTTGGTTTCTCTTTTTTTTAAAGTAAACTACAAATATATCATTGTTTTTGGTCCCTTCAAACTTGAAATTGTAGCAATACTACTATAGGCTTTCTAATTTTAGGAGTCTTTTGAACATCCCTTAGTTTAACCCATATTCTCTGTGGGAGCTAAGTGAATTCTTGGTAATTATGACTTTAAATAGTTAAAAAAATCTAACATCAGCCAGGTTATAATAAAGAGAGCCAGAGGGAAGGGAGAGAGGTATGGATTGGTTCCACCATAAAAAATCCTAATTCTGGTGAAAGATGGGACATAGTTTGCATTACTTCTTTTGTAATATATGTAAAAAGAGGAAGACTGTTTTCTCTGATGCTGAAGTGACTGATTCTGAAAGAAAAGCAATGGATAGGAGGTATTTTGGTAGAGAAAAATTTGCTATCTAGTAGAAATTAGAAAGGATTTTTTTTTTTTTGGTGAAATGAAATGGTGCTATTGTTTACCATCTGCAGATAAAAGTAAAGTGTGACGATTATTGAAAACTCAGCCTTTTCTGAGAGACCTCCAGATACCAGAAGGGCTGACAGTAGAGTATACAAGCCCTCAAGAGATGAAGCCTAAGTATCTCGTGACTTGTGATAAGCTCAAATGCAAAGCACCTGAACACCATCAGCTACTGTGATAAGATGCAGGATAGTCAGTGAAGAAATTACCTGTTTAACACAACTGCCATGTGAGTTGTATTTAACTCATGCTAGTTTTGAAACTAGGGCTTTGTGAAGCATATGTAACTCACAAATCTCTTCCCCTTGGGAGCCCCATGAACTATTTTTCAAGTTGCATGTAACTCACACATAGAAAACAATAAAAAATAAAAAAAACCACAAATCTTTCATTAAATTAGAAAGGATCATTTTGTTTTTGAAGTTTTTATTCTATTTTCATAACAAAACACCGTGACCCCAAGGAAAAATTTTTTTGCTAGTGTGGCAGCCCATGTGTTAATACACCAAGCATTGAATTTCCATCCTATTAATTATTATTCCTAATGTAACTCTGTGTAGAAAATTGCTGGCAAGATATGGTGATCAGGGAAAGAGAACTACTTTATTTAGTCAATGGCTGTCTCTGAGGTGAGAGTCAAACCAAAGTGGAATGTTAGCAAAATTCATATCTCTGTATTTATATGTGTGTGTGTGTGTGTGTGTGTGTAAAACTTCAAGAGTCATTGAAGACATTATATTCAAATAGGGCTCTCTGATGTTTTTGCAAGCAATTTTGTTTTCTGGGTACTGGAGTGTTTCTTTCTAGAAGGTACCAAGCATGATTCCCATGCTTCTTCAATGCCTTAGCATTGGGTGTGTCATGGTCAATAGTAAGTTCTTAGTCATTGATGGATTAGTTCTTCATTCTCTTTAATATAAGCCTCCATTTTCCTCTTTCTTATGATTCAGATACTTAATTCCTAGCATCTCCTTTAGACATTTCATTTGACCATCTAGGAATGGAGGAATGTTTGTGAAGAGGAAAAGCTGTACAATTTTGTTTTATGTGGACTTTGTGGGAGCTGGAGAGGTTAACTATAACATGGGGCACATAATAATTGAATATTTGAATGGGAAGGTATTTATCAGATCATAAAGTATTTCTTCCTTGTTTTAAAGATAAGGAAACACGCTAGAGAGATTAGGGGATTTGTGGCAGTTGGTACAAAGGCTTCAAATAATTTTGTATTTTATTTTAGCAGTGATTTCTCCTTTGGGAATTCTCTCTTGAATTCTGGAGTGATTTTAGACATATGATCATAATTAGTCAAAATTTAAAGCTACTTAAGCTTTGTCAGCATTTCTGTGTCCTGTATAAAATGGGATAGAGCATCTTAATTCTTTAAATCTGGGGTGCCCAACCCCCAGGTCACAGACTGCTACCTGCTAGGAACCAGCCTGTTAGGAACCAGCCAACACAGCAGAAGGTGAGCAGCAGGCAAGTGAATCTTTATCTGTGTTTACAGCCACTCCCCATTGCTCACATCACCACCTGAGCTGCACATTCTGTCAGATCTGCAGCAGCATTAGATTCCCATAGGAGCACAAACCCTGCTGTAAACTGCACATGCGAGGGATCTAGGTTGTGCTCTCCTTATGAGAATCTAATGCCTGATGATCTGAGGTGGAGCTGAGGTGGTGATGCTAGCACCGGGGAGCAGCTGCAAATAACAGATTATCATTAGCAAAGAGGTCTGACTGCACAATAAATATAATGGGCTTGAATCATCCTGAAACCATGCCTCTCTTCCCCCATCCATGGAAAAATTGTCTTCCATGAAAACGGTCCCTGGTACCAAAAAGTTTAGGGATTGCTGGTTTAACCGACTAGAATCATTAATTGAAAATGTGAAACATCCTTACGATCACAAAAGGAAAGCACAAGTGCTTTCTACTAAGTGTTTAAAGCAGGTTGTGAAGGGGGTGGTCATTCCTCAAAATAATAGTATGTCTTTGTATATGGGCCTTCTACTGAATCAAAGATTGTGTAGGTTCAGTATGAGGAAAGCCTCTTTCAATTTCCTCTGGTGCTGCCAACTATTTAGTCTGAGGCTGTTTACACTTTCTTAGATATAAATGATTTTATCTCCATTGCTGACAATGTTGAATTCAGTGTCCTTCTTTTTGATACAGTATTTGCTGAAGAAATTGTATTGATTTACAGAGTCTTTCTTCCTAATTCCCCTAACATCTCAAGGCCTTTTAGGTTAACCAGTTTCTTTCAAACACCCTTCAAGACAAAAACGTATTGGTTTTCAAAATCTCAGCAGGCTCTGGCAATATGGGAATCGGTGTTGGCCCTATTAATTAATAATTTATCTTTATACAGCTATCTTTACAAATTTAAGTTCTAGCAGCATTTAACTTTTTATGCCTCGATTGTTTTTTAACCACCAATAGTTTTTTTACGATGTATTTTCTTCAGATATATAGGTGAAAGCAATGATTTATTTGCACTAGGTAAGGAAGAAGCAAGGGAAATTAACTCCCTTCTCACTCCCCCTTTAAACAATCAATAATTCCTGTTCTCATCCAAGCTTTAATCATTGCCTGTCTGGACACTGCAGACTTCTTCTTGGTCTTCCTATCTATGTCTTCCCTCCTCACTAGAGAGTTCAAAAACTTTGACTAAATTCATCTTCCTCTCCCTGAAACCATATTACTAGTCTTCAAGTGCCTCTCTTGCTTTCAGAGTTAAGTTTGAATTTCTTGATTGTGGTCAAGCTAGTGGAAACCAATTTAATTATTTTGTCCTACCCTAATATCAGAGTGCTTTTTAGTTCATCCATTTTCTTTAAGTCATCAAAAGTTCTTTAACATATTTTTCTAGATAGTTTGTTGAATGTGAGAAGAGACTTTTCAATCATATTGTCTTGATAAAGGTAAATGTTAAGTGTGAGTTTAGGGCAGAGACTATTAATATATAGTATATTTTCAGTGTGTATATACTATTCTTAATAATGCAAGTAACTCCCGGCAAACATCTTATTCATGTTCTAAGATGTTTTTTCACATGTATCAAACGGACATAACTCACATGGTTTTGATGACAGTTTGCTGTCTGTAACATATTCATCAAAGCTGCATTATTTTGAAATTAAGCATACTTCCCCCTGATTTATGGCCTTTTGGGAATACTTTTGCATAAAATTTTTTTGCTGAAAAACAAGGGGAAGGAGTATAGGTGACTAGAAAGTTGAATCAGGAAGGGCAAAATGAAAAAAGGGCAGAAGTGACAAGTCACACTAAAGACACAGAGGTTGTCCTCTCAGGTGATGGACTATCAACCAGGATCTTACAGACTCTGCTGGGCTTGACCTGTGCTATTTGACCTGCACCCACTGTTATTTCTCCTAAGTTTTACTGATGAAGCTACCCTTTGTGTATTCCTTATTCAATTCATTTATTCAACAAATCTGTAATGAGAGAATACCATACTCCTGGCTTTGTTCTGAGAACTGAGGATGGAGTGATAAACAAGACCGGTAAGCCCGTGTTTTCTAGTACTTACATTTTAGGGAAATTGGGTATGGGGTCGAGAAAGAATATAAATGTACAAAATAGACAATATACAAAATGATTCAAATTGTGCTAAATGGAAGGAAGAAAATAAGAATAAAGGAGGATAAGGCATCTTGGAATGACAGGAAAGAGCTCTCTTAGGTCATGTAGACAGAGGAGACCTCTGTGAAGAGGAGAAATTTAAGCAGAAACCTGGGCGATGAATTTTCTACTATATAAACAGCTAGAGGCAAAGCTTTTCAGGATATTGTATATAATTTCTCCCCATGACACTAAAATTTTCAAAATTGTCAAGGGATACTTGCTAATTAAGGGTCATGTGGTAGCTGGGGAAGTTTTGAAGTCTTCTTGCTTCAAAATAATAAATAAATAATACAGATTTAATAATAATAAATAAGTAATTCATAAATAGTATAATACATATGTAAACAATAATATACATAGTAGTATAAATAATAGTATAAGACAGTATATACAATATGTATTATTTATTTATGCTTTACTTCTGCTTATGGTTTAGGTACAAAGAAGTATGTGACTAAAATATGTTTGAAAACCCGTGGTCTGTAGTATATTGTCTATGGCATCATTTCTGTGTATCTTTTTAACCTCACTTCTTGCCACTCAGTCCTTCAGACCTTCTTTTCCATATGCAACTACATAGGGTTCTGTGAATATAACTTCCTACTTTACACTTCTCAGTTTTGTACATTCTGTTCCAGCTAGTTGGAAGGTCTTCTCATTGACAAATGCCTTTTCAGACATTAAAACTCAGTGAAAACCTTTCCTTTTTACAATTAGTTTGTTCTAACCTGTAACTTTGCAAGAACCACTGTACTAGAACTTACCTCTTCCTAATTCGGTATTTATTTTATTGTTTAATATTTGTTTCCAAATTTTATTTAGTTTTCTCATTACAGGAACTATGTATTTTTCATTTTTCCATCTCTAGTGCCTGCTATAGTGTCTAACACCTAAGAGCTCAAAAATATCATCAAATGAAACAATCAATTATTTAGTGTATAAGTAAATGAAAGTTCTGGTCATTTAAGCATGTTTAAATCTTTTGCTGATTTGATATTGCCAAACTAACAATACCTGATACCATTGGAATACCTCCATTTAAATTCTGTAACCATAGAAGAAGAAGAAGAGAAATAATAAAGACTGCAGTCAGGTTGAACTTAGAAGCAATAGTGAAGATTATTGGTAGAAATACAAGAAGTCAAAATTTGAAGGTGTGGATTTGTATTGGCAATCCTGAATAAAGACCTCTGTCCCAGTTTCAATGGAACTATTAAGATAAATATATGAAAGGGAGCTAGGATTTGGCTTTTAATTGTGTCTTCAGTACTTATCACTGTACCTACTACATCTGTTAAGCTTGATAAATATCCATTGAATAATAAATTTAACCAAGGAAATGTAAAACTTGTACACTGAAAACTACAAAATATTGCTGAAAGAAATTAAAAACCTAAATAAATGGAAAGATACCCTTGATCATAAATTGAAAAAATTAATATTTTTTCAAATGGCAATATTTCCCAAATTCATATACAGATTCAATGCAATCTCTATCAAAAGTATAAGCAACAAAAGAAAAAATATACATTTGACTTCATTGAAATTAAGAATATTTGTGTATCAAGGAACATTATCAAGAAAGCAGAAAGACCATACACAAAACAGGAGAAAATATTTGCAAATCATACGTATAATATGGGTTTAGTATTCAGAATATTTAAAGATCTCCTAAAACTCAACAACAAAAAAACAACCCAATTTGGAAAATAGGCAAAGACTTAGACATTTGTCCAAAGAAAATATACAAAGCAAATAAGCAATGAAACAATGTTCAATGTCATCACTCATTAAGGAAATGCAAATCAAATCTCAATAAGATACCAATTCATACCCACTAAGATGATTACAATTTTTTAAAAGAGAAAGAAAAATAAATTTGGAGAATGATATGATATGGATATACATCTAGTGAGTATGTGAAATGGTTCAACTGCTCTAGAAAACAGAGCAGGTTCCTCAGAAAAGCTAAACATAGAATTTTCATGTGGCCCAGCAATCCTAGGTATACATCCAAGAGAATTAAAAACAAGTGTTCGAACAAAACTTGTTCATGAATGTTCATGGCAACATTATTCATAATAGCAAAAAAGTAAAAACAACCCAAATGTCCATAAACTAAAGAATGGATAAACAAAATGTATTATAGTACATCCACACAATGTGATTTTACTCAGCCTTACAAAGGAATGAAATATCAATTCATGCTAAAATATGGATGGGCCTTGAAAATATTATGATAAGTGCTAGACAAAAGGCCACATATTGTATAATTTTATTTACATGAAATGTCTAGAACAGGCAAATAGAAGTTTAGTGGTTTCTAGGGGTTGGGGGGGGAAGGGAGAAATGGGGAGTTAGTGCTCGATGAGTACCGGGTGTTGTTTTGGGATGATGGAAATATTCTGGAATTTGCTAGTAGTGATAGTTACAAATGTATTGTACTAGAAGCCACTGTATTGTATACTTTCAAATGGTTAAAATGCTGAATTTGATATTATATGAATTTACCTTGACTAAAAAAAGACAATCAGGTTAAAAATATTAATGTAATAAAAAGTTAACACTGTTTATTAACTTATTTATGTATTCAATCAGAAATCATCTGAACATCTTGTTCTAGGCTCTGCAATTAAGTTACGGATACATGTAAGGATGGATAGGTGGATGATGAATGAATGGAGAGAAAGATGGATGCACTGATGAATGAATGACTAAATCTGTTATCTACTCAAAATCACAGGGTTAATAATGTAATAGATCTTTACTCATGCTCAGTTATATCTGGTTCTTTTCATACTGTATTTGGCCTCCCCAAATTTATGATCTGACCAATGCAGAGGTTCCAATCTGTGGTCTTTAAATGCTTGTGTAGGACATTTTCTAAAGATAACACATTACTCTGATCAGCATCTTCTTGACATTTTACATAGTTCACTATTCACTTGATTACTTTTATTTCCTGTCCAATTGAATTCAGTATATATTAAATGACACGGACAATTTCTTAAATTGTATGTTGCCCTATCATTACTATATAGTACATATATTTATTATTTTCAAACACAGAAAAGCACTTCAACATTTAAGAAAAATTTGTGGTTTAATCCTTAAGATATCAGTATCTCGCTATATTTTGATTTGGCATACTAGATATTCATTGTTTTGGGTTTTTTTTTTCTTTTTTTTTTTTCATACTCAGTATAACTCTGGAGGTTTTGGCATACTAGCTATTCTTAACTGGAGCTTTGTGTGAGATAAGAAAATTTGTGGATCAAGCAGAGGGAAAAATAACTTGGGAATTTTTCAATTTTAATTGTTTAAAATAATTGTAAAAGTTTAAATTGAATTTAGTTGATCTAGTGTTTTCATTTAGGAAAGGAAAAGAGAGAAGGAACCAAAACTTTCAAGTAAAACATAATGGGGCTGATCTTAACAATGAGATGGGACTCAGTTGTTCACTTTTGGAGGACCATTAACTCTTTCAGTCAGTAGAGTGTCATTTAGTGCATTGAGGCTGCCAAGTGATAAACACAATTGGAGCACAGGAGTGGTGGCTTCCCTAGAGATTGGGCCCTGGGCTGGTTTCTAGGACTGTGGGAGCTGAGAGAAGAGTGCAGGCCAGTCTGATTTCAGCTCTGTCAAAGAAATTCTTCTGGCCTGACCCTGATTGGGCAGATCCACCCCAGCCGTGCAAAAGCCTACTTTACTTATACATAAGGGTTGCAAATGAGCACTTTAGGCTGGTCAATATTACAATAGGAAGATAGTATATAAAATATCTCCATTATTATCAAGGATTTTGGTGTTCTTTAAACATAAAACTTTTAGGGCCGGGAGCGGTAGCTCATGCCTGTAATCCTAGCATTCTGGGAGGCTGAGGTGGGAGGATCACTCGAGGTCAGGAGTTCGAGACCAGCCTGAACAAGAGCGAGACCCCGTCTCTACTAAAAATAGAAAGAAATGATCTGGACAACTAAAAATATATAGAGAAAAAATTAGCTGGGCATGGTGGCACATCCCTGTAGTCCCAGCTACTTGGGAGGCTGGGCAGAAGGATTGCTTGAGCCCAGGAGTTTGAGGTTGCTGTGAGCTGGGCTGACGCCATGGCACTCTAGCCCGGGCAACAGAGTGAGACTCTGTCTCCAAAAAAAAAAAAGAAACATAAAACTTTTAACACCATTCTCATTCAATTCTCATATGTTCTGTTATATGTAATTATCACTTTTTTTCATTTGGTAAACGTATTTTGAGTACTTACTGTGTAAAGGCACTATATTACAACCATTTTGGGAATATGAAAATAAACATATCAAGATCTTTTCACTCAAGGAGTTTTAAACCTATTTGGAACAATAAACTATTATAACAATATCTGTAATAAAAAGCAATATAAATTGATAGCTGTTAAATGTTAAAACTCCAGCAGTGTTTTCCAAGTAGGGATGAGACTCATCTAACTGTTAGAAAGAGAAGCATTGATAAGAAGCAGAAGTACCTGTACTCTAATCAAGATAAAAAGATGATATTTGCTGAGAAATATCAAGTTGACATTATAAAGAAAAGACATTTTCCTATGTTCTCTTTTAAAAACTATTACATCTCAGGGGCTAACATTAAGATAACCCAAAGAACCAAATATTTTTCTGAAGATTAGTCATATATGTAATACTATTTTTTGAAAAATAGGAGGTGAAGGCCTCAGCTTAGACCCCTGAAGTGAGTGATGGGAAGATGGCCCCTCTAGCCACATGACAGGAATGAAACCAAATCTATAAATAGAGAATTTAATAGCATGTGTTATTTTTTAACCTTCATGAAAATTCTGGGTCATCATTTTTTACATACTATTTTAAAACTTTTTTATTCCCCAAATAAACCATATTATAGTCATTTAGAAAAACTGAATATATTATGAGAACATTGATTTTCTTAGATTAAAGTCCCTATATATAGAAAGAAGAGTTTTCTAACCATAATTAGATGATTGAAAAAATAAGCCATTGCAATACTGAAATACCATGGCAGTTGTATTTGTGTTTGTTTCTAGAGTGTTGTTTATGCCATTTATTTTTTTTCTCTTCCTAAAGGTGTCATTATAAGAAAAAAATTCTGAGGTATGAGTCATTCCTTGAAAAAAATTTACTCACTATCTCATCAGAGGGATTTACTTTGCTGTTACAGCTAGGAGTGTCAATAAAAATTTCACAGAAGAGTTGATGTTGACCTGGGTCTAGAAGGGTGAATGACAAACAGGAAAATCTAAGCAGAGTGAAAGGCACATGTGAAGGGCTAGAGATGTCACAGGGTCTGAAATGTTTGAGAAATGGTGAGCTGAAATGTGTGGGTAAGTGGCAAAAGATTAGAGCTTGGAAATACAATGTAGATTAATGACCAATATTAAAAGTCTCCCATGCCTTACTGATATACATGGAGCTGATTTTAAAGGCTACTGGAACACAACAGAAATAGCTAGGAACATAATCTCGTATTTGTTTGAGAATCTTAAGTATAGTGCCAGTAAAATAGGTGGATTGAAATGTCCACTCAGGAAAGAAGTTTAGGAGGCTAGTGCTATAGTTAGTTATGGCTTGATGATGATGCCTTAAATTAAAGAAGAGTGAGTTTAGATAAAAGAGAAACTAGGGATATTTACAAATACCCTGAACAGATTAGATTGGGTGACATTTTGAATAGAGGTAAAAAGATGGTGACTTTGAGAATGTAATGGAAAGATTACTCAGATCATTGCTATCTTATCAAATTATCTTGTCTAGATATGAAAATGTTAATAAAAGCTAGAGAGACATATGGCTCATATCTGTTGCCAATAGAATATCAACAAACAACACAGTTGGACCAGATGTAAAATCAACTGGAAATAAATCTAGGAAGCCAGTTGTGACTATTATCATATTTTCCTAGTTCTCTTTTTTTCTTTGTGCACATCTGTTATTCTGTACTGTTGTTAAGCAAACAAAAAGAAAGAAAAAGATAGAAATAAAAGAAAAACAATAATTTTTGGTAGGGTAAAAGCCATTGTACTTTTTCCCTTTTCTAATAATTTCAGCGATTGAAAGAGACTTCCTTCCAATAGTGTAAAGCATTTCTTAGTTATTCCCATATATTTTTTGAAGTGATTAACTCATTTTCTTCTATTATCATGAAAAAGAAAGGGCAGGTGTGGCAGGGGTGGAAAGAAGAAAACATTATACCTATTTTTCTTTTACCTCACTTTTATTTGACTTCATATAAATATTACTTTCTGCTTTTTGACTATTTTTATATTTTTTCAAAATTTTTGTTAAAGCTGTGTATTATAGAGAGGGAAGGTAGAGACCCCAAAAGAGGAACACAGAGAAGAGAAGTGACTTATGTCATCTAACAACTTAAAAAGACTTGGAAGGAGAACTTAGCTCTGCACACTCCTATACCCTGTGACTTCTAAACAATAGTACCTGAATTAAAGAGCGAATGGTGGAGTCCATTTAAATATACTGATGTTTGGTATATTTGAATGACAAGAGAGTTAGAGGATGTTTTACTTTTCTTTCTTTCTTCAAGTGTTGATTGGATCACAGAGTCATTTTGATGCTCTGTCAGTGATGAAGATAACAGAAGTATGCAGCAATGTTTCTTAAACCTTTCTACCAAAAATGACAAATGGCACTGGAGAGTCACGTTATTCACCTTGATTTAATGAGGCAGTAGATGAATTGACCATTTATATGACAAATACTTTTTTTAGTTTAAAGTTAATTTTTGAAATCTGAGAATTTGAATTCTACCCTGTAATCTATTTATACTATTTAAATGTAAAAAAATAAATTTTACTGGACTTTGAATAAAAGTAAATACAACCATCCAAGATGATGGGTGTATTTGTTCTTTAGTTTCATATATTCTCTGGGAAACTCAAGATTGTGGTACATAAACTCCAGTTTGCAAATAAGGATAATGTTCTGTTACATTGCAGTGTTTAGCAAACCACTCAGAAGCAGGACATTAGGCTGAATAGATTGCTCCAGGGATCTGGCAAACACTGTCCAGCCACTGCTGTGTTAACCTGCCCAGATTGACCTGCATATATGATTATATATTTCTGGGATTCAGGCTATGATTTTATCCACTTCAAACCAACTTACAAAGAGACAACACAATTACATCACTAGGAAACAAAGTAATGAAACAAAACAACACAAAAAAAGAAAGAAAAAAAAAAGAATCCCTCCACAAAAACAGAAGATGGAAACAAAATAAGAAAAACATAACGACCCTTTAGCGGTTGCCCACTATCTGAAGAAAATCTTATAAATTCAGTGGTTCTATACCACAATACATTCTACCATAATCCCCTTCAGGAACTCGATAAGTGGGATCATGTTTAGTGAGCCCACTGAAGAGTTTTTAAACTATCTTGGAACATAACATTATATGGTATATGTTTATAAGAGACTCCTAAGTTAAAACATTCAAGATCCAGTTCTTGTGATCAAGCTGTCATAAGAATAGAATTCAACATGGTTCCAGATTGCATCAGACATAATTCTGGCTGATCCCACTGGGGCTTAACATTCAGCCACACTAAAATTTCAAAAATATGCTAAATTTCACACTTGTGCTGTTGGTAGCACAAAAGTATCTCAAAAGTAAAGAAATTATAAGTACCATATTTGCTGGTGATTACCTTGCCTTCTTTCTGACCTAAGATATCTAGACAAGCCAGAACATGATTGAAGTGTGCTTCAAGAGGGATAGCAGGCCACTTTTGTTTTAGAATGGGATAACTCTTTTTCTCTGGCCTTTGAAAAATATAAACCTTGATGGCTCTCTTTTAGAGCTTTCAGTTTGCTGATAAAGACAACTGACAAGTCTTGGGCTCAGATATCTCAGTATTTGGAAATGGTAGCCTATTTCACAAGGGACATCTATTTCTTGTCTTAACATGAGATAAACAGAGAAGGCATAATTTGTGTAGACCAGAGGTCACCAAACTATGTCCTGTAAACTAAACCTGCCCACTGTCTTTTTAAAAATAGTCTATGAGTTTAAAATGTTATTTACATTTTAAACAATTAAGAAAAATGAAAAGAAGAATAATATTTTGTGATGTGAAAATTATATGAAATTCAAAATTCAATGTCATAAATAAAAGTTTATTGGAAGAGAGCCATGCCTATTCATTTATATATTGTCTATGCCCACTTTTGCTCTGACAGAATTAAGTAGTTATGACAGAGACCTATGGCCCCCAAAGCCTAAAATATTTACTCCTTAGCTCTTTACAGAAAAAGTTCACTAACTCCTGGAGTACATGGGTTGTAGAGAAATGGAAAAGGAATATGATACCTTCAAATTGTGAGAACTTCAGAGGGGAATTCAAAAGATCTTTTAGTTATAATACTTTCAGAAACAACTTTTAAATGGAATACAACAATGATCTCCTGAAGAGATTTAGTCCTCTCCCAGGTTTTCAAAGGACCTTGTCAGTAAAAGCAATGTGCCATCTCTTCTGATGCAGCTAAAAGTTCTACATTTGACAGGTGTTTTTCCTTCCCCACTCCTCATGCTATGAAGTTAGTGCATTATTTGTCTTCTCGGCATCCAAATACACATGCAAAACAAAAATATAAAGCCTATCAAGGGACAGCTTTCTTGAAAGAGGTGGGAGTAAAGAGTATATAGGAAACCTCAATTTAGCATCCACAGCTGTTTTTATCAAAAACAATGTCCAAGGCATCAAATTTGACAGTTGTTGTGTCTGACATTTCTATTTTCATCTGCGCACATGCAGGAAAATTATGCCACTGATAAGGAATACAAGGAGTTGTGCCATTACAGATTGTGCTGAACAACATATTTGGTTTAATGACCCTTGGTAACATTGTCAGAATTGAATAAACTATAGGCAGGATATTATCAGGACCACAGGATATTCCATTTACCAGTTGTTTTAGTCAATTTAGTAGAAATATTACCAGTCATACTAATGGAAGCAATCAGTCAAAATGGCTATTTGGTACCATATAGACCAAAATGTTTAAATAGATTTTCTACTTTTAACTAATCAACATATTATCTATTCAACTTTTGCCTCTAAGTACTTCAGAGACATTAAGGAGGTGAAAATGGCCTAGAGAAGGTGGACATAATATCACAGAGTAAGTGTAACTCTTGCTAAACCTTGAAGAATGTTTATAGACTTATTGACCTAGAGGAAATGGTTCCAGCCTCAGGGAAAATCATGAATACTGTCAGGGCTTAAAGGAGCTAGGTATAGTTAGTGGTTAATGAGGCAATTTAATTGGTGCAAAGCTAGTTTGTCAAGAGAAGCAGAAAAAAATAATTGGATAAAAAGTATGAGGTGAAATGGGATAGAGTCAAGATGGCTGACTAGATGTATGTGCCTCCTCCACAGAAAGGAGCCAAAATAGCAAGTATATATTCACCCAGTAAATAGATAATTGATACTTTGAGAGAACACTGGGATTCAACAGAGAAGTGATGAAAAACACTGAAAGCAAGTGGGAGATGAAGTAAGGCAGCTTGCTCAGTCTGGATTGGCTGGGAATTGGGATAAGCTCCTGGGTATGGGCAAAGGGTAAGAGAGAAACCCCCAGGGCTCCACATTCCCACCATGAGCATTTATAATCTTATCTATGGGAAAACCTCTCAACCCTATGCTGGCCTTGAACATAACGTATGAAGCTGCCTAGAGAGTGCACAGAGACATTGCTCTAGAAAAGAAACTCACCTGGAGCCTTACAGGTATCTGAGCCCAGAGTAGCTTTAACTTAGTGCCATTCTGAAAGACTGCCTGCCAGGGGTCTGTGTTCTGCCCAGAAGCTGGACTGATGTGATTGTTGCTCTTGCTACTGCTGGATTGAGAAGGAAAAAGGGAGATTGGGCACTTCTATGCACCCCTAGGATAAATCCAGCATGGTCCACTTGGTTTCCATGGGTTGTACTATCACTGCTACTACCATCACCCACATCACACTAGCTGCCCAGAGGCCTAAGAATCCACTCAAATACCTGGCCCATGCCTACCACTACCAACATTTGCGTAAGCCACCTAGAGGCCCAAGAACCAGCCCTCCAGGACCAATAACACCAGTGCCAGTGTAAGCCACTCTGGGGTTCAAGAAAAGACATGCTCAGCCCACAGCTGCCATCATTGGACCTGGAGACAGGCCCAAATTGCATTTTGGTCCCCAGCAAAACTTCACCAAAGTCTCCATTAATAACTGTACCCTAAGCCACTGAAAAAAGCACAGATACCACAGGTGCTGTGTCCGGCCAAAAGAATCATGCAGAGATTACACCACTGCAGGTACACAAAAATCAAAGACAAAGCACCCTACCAAACCAACAAAATACATACATGTCCAGGAAAAAAGTTCTTCCCTATGAAAACAATTTCAAAAAATTGGATGAAGTAACTGTTACACCAGATGTGCAGATATTATTGTAAGGACACAGAAAACATGAAAAAGCAAGGAAATATGACACCTCCAAGAAGCACAATAATTCTCTCACAACAGATCCCCATCAAAAAGAAATTCACAGAATTTCAGATCAAGAATTAAAAATATTGATTTTAAATAAGATCAGTGAGATACAAAATAACTCTGAAAAACAATACAAAGAAATCAGAAAACAATCCAAGACATGAATGAGAAATTTACCGAAGAGATAGATTTTTTTTTTAAAAAAGAAACAAATAGAAATTTTGGAACTGAGAAACTCATTGAAAGAAATACAAAATACATTTGAAAACTTCAATAATAGACTAGAAAAGGCAGAAGAAATAATCTCAGAGCTTGAAGACAGGTCTTTTGAAATAACCTAGTCAGACAAAATTTTTTTAAAAATCAAAAAAATAGGCAATGCCTTTATGACATTTGATACAAGATAAAGCAACTGAATATATGAATTATCAGTATCCCTGAGGGTGAAGACAAAAATGAAAGTATTAAAATATCTATTTAATGAAGTAAGAAATGAAAACTTCACAAGTCTAGCAAGAGATTTAGAAATTCAGACACAGAAGGTTCAAAGATCTCCAGGCAGATATAATGCAAAAAATCTTCTCCACAGCACATTATAACTAGACTGTCTAAAGTCAAGGACAAAGAGAAAATTCTATAAACAGCAACAGAAAAGTACCTAATCATCTGTAAAGGAAAACCCATCAGACTAACAGCAATGTTCTCAGCAGAAACTTTACATACCAGAAGAGAATGAGATGATATATTCAAAGTGCTGAACAAAAAAACTTTGAGCCAAGAATGCTCTATCCAGCAAAATTAACCTTCATAAATAAAGGGGAAATAAAGTCTCTCCCACGCAAATGCCAAGGGAATTCATTACCATTAGACTGCCCCTACAAGAAATGCTTAAAGAAGTCCTAAACCTCGAAGCAAAAGGACACTTACCATCATAAAAACACTTGAAAGTATAAAACTCAGTAAAGCAATCACACAAAGGAAGAGTAAAAGGGACTCAATTGGTGCCACTACAGGAATATATCAAAGATGACATAAACAAATGGAAAAACATCCCATTCTCATGAAATGGAAGAATCAATATTGTTAAAATGACTCTATCAGCCAAAACAATCTACAGATTTAACACAATCCCTATTAAAATACTAAAGTCATTCTTCGTAGAATTAGAAAAAACAACTCTAAAAATCATATGGAACAAAAACTGAGCCCAAATAGCCAAAACAATCCTGAACAAAAATAACAAAGCCAAGAGCATCACATTACCTGACTTAAAATTACCTGACTATATTATAAGGCTTTAATATAGTCACATTATCTGACTTCACATTACCTAACCATGTTACAAGACTATAGCAACCAAAACAGCATAGCACTGGTATAAAAATAGAGAAACAGACCAATGGAACAGAATAAAGAAATTCAGCAATAAAGGCACACATTTACAGCCAACTGATCTTTGACAATGTTGACAAGAACTTACGTCAGGGAAAGGATGCCCTCATCAATATGTGGTGCTAGGAAAATTGGATAGTCACACATAGAAGAATGAAACTGGACCCTTATCTTATACCATATACAAAATCAACTCAAAATGGATTAAAGACTTAAATGTAAGACCCAAAACTATACAAATACTAGAAGAAAACCTAGGAAAAACTCTCTTGGATATTGGTCTAGGGGCAAAGAGTTTATGAATAAGACCTCAAAAACACAGACAACAGAAACAAATATAGGCAAATGAGACTTAGTTAAACTAAAAAAGTTTCTGCACAGTAAAAGAAATAATCAACAGAGTGAAGAGACAACCTGTTGAATGGGAAAAAATATTTGCAAACTATTCATCTGATAGGGATTAATCTCCAGAATATACCACGAACTCAAGAGGAAAAACCAAAAGCAAAATCAAATAAACCAATTAAAAAGTGGGCAAAAGGGCATGAATGGACATTTTTCTCAAAAGAAGACATACAAATGGCCGACAGATATATAAAAAAAATGTTCAACATCACTAATCATCTGAAAAATGCAACTCAAACCACAATGAGATATCATCTTACCCCCGTCAGAATAGCTATTATTAAAAATAAAAAAATAACAGATGCTAGTGAGGATATGGAGAAAAGAGAATTCTTATACACTATTGGTGGGAATGTAAACTAGTACAGTCCCTGTGGAAAACAGTATGGAGATTTCTCAAAAAACTAAAAATAGAACTACCATTCAATCCTACAATCTCATTGCTGGGTATCTACCCAAAGGAAAAGAAATCAATATATCAAAGAAATACCTGCACTTGCAAGTTTATTGCAGCACTATTCATAATAGCAAAGGTATGGAATCAACCTATGTGTATATCAATCTATGAATGGATAAAGAAAATGTGGCATATATACACAATCAATTACTATTCAGCCATAAAAGAGAAGGAGACCATGTCATTTGCAGCAACATGGATGGAACTGGAGGTCATTATCTTAAGTGGAATAAGCCAGGCACAAAAACACAAATGTCACATGTTCTCACTCATATGTGAGAGATAAAATATTTGAAAACACGGAGGTAGAGAGTGGAGTTCTGAGGGATGGGTGTACATGAGTTCTGAGGGATGGGTGAGTGGCAGGGAGGGAGGACAACAAAGAGAAATGGGTTAAAGGATGCAGGCATATGGTTAACAGGAATAAATTCAGTGTTTGATAGAAGAGTAGGATGACTATAGTTAAACAAAAATGTATTGTGCTTGGGATATGGAAACCCTAAATACTTTGACTTGATCACTATGTATTATATACATGTATCAAAGTATCACATGTACCTCATAAATCTGTATAAATAAAAAAAAAGTATGAGGTCAAGTAATAGAAGGCCTGTGAAGTCAGTAGAGAAATTCAAACATGTTTGATATTATAATAGACAATAATTGTAGACATCTGAACAAAAGTGAGATCTGATAAAGGCAGTGTTTTAAGTCAGCAGGATGTGAAGAACTAGAGCACAGTGCATTAAAGATGGTGAGGAACTACCTAACATTTGGAAGGATTAACATTTTGGAATAACATGTGATTGTGTTGTCCATCATACATTTGTTATCTAAGCATACGCATCATCAGCAACAGATAATTCTGTGACTTTAAAGCCCATATTTTTTCTACCTCATCACTTTGCCAAGTTTGACTTTCTGAACATCAGTGATTCCCAGGGCAACTCTGCATGCTCAGCAAGTCCTCTGTCCCATTTCTCCTGCCCTGCACATCAGGAAACACGGTTGTGACTAAGCTCCTCTCTTCCTACTCCCTTATGGCTCTTCACTTTTGCAATCTGCAATAGAGTTTTAGAGAATGTATTAGTCTGAACTCTGTTTTGAGTTGTGATCTGGTTGGCTTTTGAAATAACCCAAAAGAATACTTTGGAATCCTGGGCTAGATTGTTTGTGATTAGGGTCAAATAAAGGCTCAATTCAATAGATATTTCAGAGGCACATCCAAGAAGACTTGCAGATAGAGGGGACTTAAAACTAAAGCAAATCTGAAAGCATAAAATGAAGCAAAAGATGTCTGGAAAGGCTCACCGAAAGTTTGAATTTTCATTGGCAGAATAACTAGGATATTTAGGAGAGTTTATCAGGAGGACAAAGAATAGTTAATTTGGGCACTCTTGTGACACAGGAGGAAACTGTCCAGAGAGATCCCCTCCATAAAATAACTAGGTCTGGCATCAGAGGGCAGGAAGGGACATGCCATTTTGGGATTTATCTATTTGAAGACAATAGTTGAAACCTCAATTATATGATGACTTTAATATGATTATGATTTTTAGTGGTAGATTATAAAGCGGAAGATACTGAGGGGGCAACAACATCTAGAGAAAGATATGAAAAAGGAAAAGAAACTAGAGAAGGAGAGAGAAAATGAGTAGTCTAAGAGAGGGCAAGGATAGTGCATATTGATTCACTACATAATACATAGATGGAGATCACCATAGATATAGATATTTTGTTTGTTTTCAAAATACAGAATGAAACATACTGTGGCTCAAAGACATATGTGGCTTCCTTATTGAAATTTTTTTTTTAATATTTGACAGATTACTCTGGTGATGAGGGCTTCCGTTTGTTTAAATGCATGCCAAAGAGAACGTAGTAACAGCTCACACTAAGAGGTTCCTACCCAATTTAAACAGACTTGAATTTATTTTATAGCTTTTAGTGTGCATAATAACTCCATCAGATAGGTGTTATAGTCAGTATTATACAAATGAGGAGAATGAAATATGAAATGAGATAATAAGAAATGTGAATATGGGGATAAATATTTTCTAATGCTCAAATTCAACCTTAAAATCAGAGGAGAGAACACAATATATAAAGATATGACCCAAACTAGTGATATTTTGGAAACTTACTAACAAAACTCCTAAAGTTACTTGCTTTAGTTGTACTATTGCATCATCCTCCAAAAATTTCTATTTGCAAAGTAACTCATATATAAACATCTGATATTTTTCTCTGAAACAGAGTAATTTGATTTTCAAACAGCTCTATAAAGATATGCCTGTGTGCTTGTTTAGTTATTGCAGCTAAATCACTCCTTGGCCAATTTCATAAATTTATAATGCCCCCAAGATATCTGTATGCAGTCTATATCTGAAAGTTAAATTGTCATCTTTCTTATCTTTTATTTTTTGTCCCTCATTGAACAAAAGGCTTATTTTATGGTCAAATCAATTAGCAATCTTTGAGTAGGAAACTGTTATCTCACTGACATGAACATAAAAGATATGGAAATACTCACTGACTCCATTATAGCTGCTTAGAGAACTGAAATTAAATTTGAACTGTAATGAATTTTTTTGTAAGCATGTACTAACAATAGTTTTCATTAGTTTAAGACTGGATTGAATTTGACCTATTTTAGAAGTGTAATTTTCATGTTAGGGAGTTACATTGTTTCTGCTTTTGTTTACTTTCTCAGAGACATTTTTTGTGCAACAAAACATTCATTTTTTTTTCATTTATTCGTGTGTGTGTATGTGTATTTTTGTAATTTTTACTCAAGGAATTATCAATAACCTAAAAGAAAGTGAAACTTTGAAATATAGCACCATCAGATCTTATAATTGAGATGAGTTTTAGAGAGTATGTTACCTAAATTTCTTGTTTTATGAATGAGGATGTGGAGACATGGAGTAACGGGGATGCTATGTTCATTAAACCAATAGCCAAGCTGGGACACAGCTACACCTTCTAATTTCCAGCCATGCACTCTTTTCACAAAAATATAATTTCTCACCATTTTAATTGCCATTCACACCCTATAGAGATATTTGGAAAGGTAAGAGTTTTTTACAGCTTTTTTTTCTTTTCCTAGTTCCTTTGATATGCAAGGCATTTTCTCTTAATAGATGGGGTTCATAGTCAACCATAGTTTGTCTCTCCTTTAAGTTTGATTTATTTTTGATGTAAGTCAAATTGTACCCCAAATTATGGTATAATATGGCTTATGATTTCTGGCCTTGACTATTTTTGAGGTATTTTGTAATTTTCCCCATACTTTGTAAATCATTCAAAATAGGTAGATTGAACGAGAACACTGCACCTGTTTTAAAAAGCACTTTGATGAATCCACAAAGTAACCCAATTCCCGTTCTTCTCTGGTTGCTGTCATGTTAGTTGGAATAAAAGCTTTTATTTTTCAGATATCACACTAGCTCTTTTTTTTCTCCTATGTAATAAAAAATTACCATATTATGCATTTATTTCTTATTAATGAGAGCCAAGCACATTTGGGTTGTAATAAAACATCTCTCTCAAATACAATGAAATAGATTGTCTTCTGCAGAGAACCGTATTTTTCAAGTTAACTTTTAATAGTCAAGTTGTTTCCCTTCTAATAAAATCAAATTAACTAATTTGGGCAAAACCACCAGCTGAAGCAAACTTTGAAAAGCTAGAATCTGCTAATAAAAATATGAAAATATATAACATAAGCAATACTAAATAAGATTAATATGATAAAAAATAAAAATATAGTAATATTTTCAAGATTAAGATAGAGAAAATGATAGCAGTCCAAAGATCTAGCCTTTTTCAGGGATTGTTTATGCTCTGTTGGCATTCACAGACAGATAAAATTAACTGATAAGCTGATCTCTAGAGGTTAAGAGACCCACAGAGTATGTTAAATGTGATAGCATATTAAATTAGCTCCTGGTTTTAGCTGGACACTAGTATTAAGAATGAAGAAGAAGTAAACTAGGCCTTTGACAAACTTCAGACCTGATTCAAATCTTTTGGGCAGTCAGAAAAATTTCAGTGCTTGAATTTGGATCAAGATGATCTATCTGGAAGTGATTGTCACCTGGATGCCTTGCAAAACGGAACATCCTTTCTGGAGGGTGACAGTCTCTCTTTGTTCTCAAATTATTTCTGTAAATAATTTCTCAAACACAATATCCAGAATAAAATAAAGATAAGCAGAATGTGAGTAGACATGATTAAGAACCAGCAGAAATAACAGACAATACAAAGAGATCTACAACAACTGTAGATACTAGAATTATCAGATGCAAACTGTAAAATAACTATACTTACCACATCCACAGAGATGAATGGCAAGTTTAAAACTTAGGACAAGCACTGAGATATTAAAAATGACCTAGCAAATTTGAAATAAAACAAAAAAAAACCCTGAAAAATACAAGAAGTGAAATATAGAATTAAATGGCTGAGCTTAATAACTGAGGAACTAATCATCCAGAAAATTTGACAGAAAAAATAGCTCAAATTAAGCACGAAGAGATGAAGAACACAAAGAATATAGGAGCGTAGGGCATAAAGAAGGCAGATTCACAATGGCTAGTTAGAGTCTCAAAAGGGGAGAAGAAAAACAATGGGGGAAGATGGAATATTAAAATAGATTAGGAATCAGAATTTTCCAGAACAGATGAAAAACATGTACTCAGAAAAACCCTGGATGTATAAAAATAAATAAATAATTCATATCCAAGGTATCACAATAAAACTATAGTATATCACATATCTTAAAGAAGCCAGTGAAAAAAGCATGTGACTTTTAACAAAAAAGTCTTAGATTAGCAACTGACTTCTCTAAAGAACAATGAACACCAACCAGTGAGAATGGAGCTTCAACGTGTTGGAAGAAAATGAACTCCAGAATGAGTTTTATATCCAGTTAAAATATACCTCAAAAATAAAGTTGAAATAAATATATATTTTATATATATTTATACTAAAAGAGTTTACCATCATAAGACCTATACTATAGAGGAGTTTCCTAAATGGAATATTGGAGATCCAGAACAAATGAAAAATGGCTTATATCCTTTTTGATTTATTATTCATATATTCTAGTTCACAAACTTAGTTTAAATATTAACTATTTCAGTTTGATATGTTGATGGTGTGGAAAATGCTCCATTTATCTAAAAAACAATTAAAGTTTTTAGCAAAAAATAGTTTTCTTTATAACTCAGCAAATCAATTTGTATTTTATAAAAAATATAAATTATATCAAATTCTTATTGATAGCTGTAAAACAGAGAGGTTTCAGAACCCACTTTTTATTTTGTCACAATATCACATTCTTGCTTTTAACATTACTTAAAAAGTATTTGAATGATCAAAATGTAAAGCTTAATCATTTTTTTTTTAATTTACAACTCCTTAGTTTGGGTCTTCAGAGGTTAACATAAATGTCATCTGTATATTTAAAGTAATAATAGGCACAAAAATTATTTGAGTGAATAGAAAGCATTTTTCATTTTTGAATTGCCTAAGGAATGGGAATTTTAAGGTAGGCTAATTTTATGTCAATATAAACAACTAAAAAATCAGGTAATTCAGGAGGTGTCATTTTTATGTGAATTAAAAATATCAAAACAAAAAAAAATTAAACTGATTGTTGCCTATTTAGTAGATATAGCAAAATATTGGCATTCCATATTTCATTTTGGTTTTTTTTAAAGAACATCTTTATTTTTTCTGTAGCTATAGCCTTTAAATGTTTACTCTAGAATGAATTGATTGAAAATATGAATACCCAAAATGCAAATCAATCAGTTTGGCCCATTAGGTCAAACAATATATTAAGGATAAAAAATAATATCTAGAGGCTGTTATTTGTTATTTTGTTGATAGAAATTATATATTATACACACATATATGCAATATTTGGGATATACTTATACTAAAAATTATTCATTGTCTAAAATTCAATCTTAATTCGGCTACCTCTATTTTATCTGGTAGCCCTATTTTTCAGTCTCATGAAATCCATGGAACCCGTTTGATAAAGCTAACTTTTAACAATCAGCAGCCTCTAGACAACTGCACCAAATCTGACTGAAGTAAAATTGCATTTGCTCACAACCTTTTGCATTTCTGCAGAGGCATCAGAATGTTTCAGATAGCTCTACAGGCACTGATTTCATTTGTCTAGGTAGATAAATCTTTGGTATTGAACTTGTCTCCATCAGCATGACAGTACTTCTCCCTGATTTAATTTGGGATTCCCCTCCCAATCCAAAGGAAAACAAATGTTTAAACAGGATAAATATGAAGGTAATCCATGTCATTTTATTTTAATAAGGACTTCCAGAACAAAGGTTGGCAAAAATATTCCCCTAAACTGACCATATTCTCTTTTCCCTCATTCATTAATTTGGCTTCACTTCTGAAGGAAGACATTGAAATATTGGAGAAGACAATAATATTTTATATGAGAACACAGTAGCAACATTATTTTATTTGATGCATCTTTGTTTTTTATTAGAGATGGGGTCTTACTTTGTCCTGCAGGCTAGAGTACAGTGGCATTATCATAGCTCACTGCAGCCTTGAACTCGTAGGCTCAAAAAACACTTCTGCCTCAGCCTCCCAAGTAGGTAGGACTACAGGTGTGTACCACTACACCTGGATAATTTATTTATTTATTTATTTAATAATGAATGAATGAGATGAGGGTTCTTACAATGTTGCCCAGGCTGGCCTTGAACTCCTGGGCTGAAGCAATCCTCCTACCCCAGCCTCCTGAGTCATTGGGATTGCAAGTGTGAGACACCACAACCAGATCTATTTGATGCGTATTTCCATGACTAATACTTAAAAATTTTTGCTATTATTTTGATTATTAATTCTCATATAATAGCTTACTAGAGTCTTGTAAAGAGACATTCCTGAAAAGGATCAGGAAGTATTGGCCATAGCTATGATAGAATGACTCAAACCAATTAATTGGTCATTACCATTTGCCTTAAATTAGTACAATTAAGAACACCTGAAACAAATTTGTACTGATTGCAGTTTTTTGGTTACATTAAATTCAACATTGAGTTAGGAACCAAAGACAACATCTTTTGATTGTAGGCTTCCACAGTACATAGCTGGAACTAGTGTCAAAATAGTTGTTAGCATTTAGGCAAATTGTCTTAGGGATACAGTGTAAAGGCTAAAGAAGATGATGATAATGATGATGATGACACTTACTGTGATGTTAGATACTAACATTACCATGTTGAGCCTCTATTAGGGGCTTAGTACTGCCTCAGCACTTTAAATACATTTTCATCATCTTCATAAAAGTAGTACAAAATTAGAGATTCTTGAGCATTTTACAAATAAACAAGTGTGACTGCAAAGTTAAGAATCTCAGCCTACTTGATTCCTTTGTGATTATCTGCCCTAAGTCCCCTTTCAACTGAAAATACTAAAGAATTACTCATTTCATGTAAATATTAATACATTGGATAAAGTCACTATTTGTACTGGTGGTGTTGAATTCTGTTTATTTCTTTGTTGTACATTTTTCAATGTTGTACATTTTCAATGTTAGGTTTATAATACGGTACATGGTTATGTAGAATTTAGGAAAATGAGCATTCAAGTAAATAAAGTAACCCAACTAATGGCTAATAAATGTTCACAAAGGCACTAAATATTATTTCTAATTTGCATATGAATTGGTTACATGCAAATGAATGTTCCTCGGGCACTTGAAGATTGTCCTTTTAAGTAGGTTAACCATTCTTCCTGTTCTCTTACATTGCCTAGTTCACATTGTTTTCTTTGATGATACAAAAATAACATTTAAAGGGCATTGGAGCAGCATCCCAGGGCTCTAGAGCTGCTGCTCACAGTGGGATCTTGGGCTTTCCAGTGAATCTCTTACCCTCTTGAGGTTTCTGTTAATCTCATCTGAAAATGAAATAATTCTTAAAGTAAGCTTTTCTAAATGTTTTTAAAACCATGGTGATTTTTGCTTAAATACAATTTTAGGAAAAAACTTCAATATATAAAACAGACTAAAGACAAAACTGTTTTCAGTGGAAGTAAAGTGGCAAAGTCTTGACCATAATGTCCCTTGGGAGGGAGCCCCTCTATACACACACACACACACACACACACACACACACACACACACACACACACGCACGCACGCACGCACGCATACATACTCTCAAACTGTCAAGACTATTTCAGTAGGGGTCAAGGTTTTGGCAATAGGGAAGAGAGATTGAACTCAATCAACTCCCCTGAAGCAAAAGGCTGGAGAGGTTTTAAGCCTTGGAGCAAGGTAGTGGCAAAGCATTGGAGGATAATAGGGAGTAGATTGGCCAAGGTGATTAGACCATCTATGTTTGCTAATTGGTGCTTAAACAAATTAAACTTCTACCCTCCCATTCAGACTGGGAGATAAGGTCACTATATGTCTTGATGATTATATTTCAAAGGGATGCTCTAGGTCCTAGAGAAAAACAAGGGTGTAGAAGATTTACATCTCAAAGAGGCAAAGAAAGAATTTACAGTTGCAAATTTTCTAAAGTAAATGTTCTGAGAAAAAGGAGATCAGGGGGCCTATATTTAGGAAGAAATCTGTCAAGTCAAGCTCAGGGGAATGTTAAGGCCATGTTGGTCAATACCCCCGCCCTTGAAAAGCATAGCTGACAAACCTCCAGCCTTGTTGTTCTCAAAGACTTCTTCTACTACCAACTGCCTATGAGTTTCTTCATCAACATTATCATGAATTCCAAGTTAATGAGTCAAAATTAATGATTTTGTATGCCACCTGTACTTAGACTGCGTATAATTCCACTTATGGTGATTGATTTTATATGCATTATATAAAACTTATGAGCACCCTTATTTAAATAAGTTTGCAAATGATTATTCCTTTAATTAAATTGTCTAGATGATATAAATAAAATATCATTATTTGTTGCTGATATGACCTCCTCATATTTATATCATACCCACCCTGTGGTAACCTGGATGCCTTCATATTATTTCAGTGTTTCAGAAAAATTTAAATTCTAAGCCGTATGAAGTTCCAAATCTATGATTCCCATGTCAATTATAATTTAGGCTCTTGGCACATCTGGTTGTAGTATTTTCTATTACTGTATAGACTCTTATATTTATGCCTTAATATATATTTGCCTTACAGCCCAGTTATGATTCCTATGAGGACTATAACTTTACTTTCCATGATGCTTGTTTTAAAATTTTCAGCCATAAAACCACATTAATATGTTTTCTGTTACTGTTTCTTCCCTTTGTTTTAAAGAATATGTAATAGTTATGTGTTCGTCTTTTCCCCTTGCATACGAAAATGTATTCCAGAATGTGATTCAGGGCTATATTTGAAATTCTTACTTTCATAAGTAAATACATGTGATTAATCCTGAGTGACATGAGGGCCAACCTGCAAGAATAATTTTACATAGGTCACCTATAGGGCAACACTTTCATTCACTCAGAAAATCTGTTGTCAAAGCAAATATTTAGAGAGTAAAAAAATAAGTCCCTCCCCTCTAAGTGCTGCTGTGTGGCTGAGGTGTTGTAAATGATCACAACGGATGCAAGCAAGTGGTAAGCGAAACATTGTTATTTGGGGAGGTATGTAAGCTATGCTTCTCTAACTAAGAATCCCTTTAAGATCTTGTGAAAATGCAGCTTCAGATCTAGTAAGTCTGGGTGGGGCCTGAAACTGCATTGGTAATAAGTCTGGGCAAATACTCTCAAATTTACCACAACCATCAACACTCCTCGCTACATAACAACTGGTTGGCTAAACTCATATATTTGTCTACCTGGCCATGGTCATTGCAGTTTGATGTTACAGATAAGATTTTTAGGTAACTCACATCTTACCTCCATTTCAAGCCCTTGTTTAATCTATGCCACCTTTTCTGCCCAATGCGTCATGCACGCTGTCTCTTTCTCTCTCTCTCTGTCATATCTCCACCTTCTCTCCCACGCAAGAACAGACACTACTGCCTCTAAAGATGCATCTGACCTTGATTTTTCTACCCAACTGTCAGGGACCATGTCTGTCTTATACCGTATCTCTAGTACCTACCCCTGTGAGCAATGACCAAGACAACCTTAACACTCCCTCAGCTTGACTAAATTTAGACAGGCTTCCTCCTGACTATAAGCCTCTGAGTTCTCTTTTCTCAGAATATTTACTTCAGAAAACTTGCAATTTTATATCTTTTCTCTGCTCCTTGGAAATGTAAATCTTCTACAACCCAGGAAGGTCTTTCTCAAGAATCTGAGCACCACCCATTTTAAATGTAATTGTCAAGAAAGATAGGGGTCCTGTCTGCCGGTCTCTGTGGGTGTGTAGGAGTCTACCTTCCATAAGCACCAATTAGCAAATGCAGGTAGCCTCCCAGATTGAAAAGGCCTGTCACAGCACTCCTCTAGTCGTTTTTTCAGTCTTTCACATTCCACCCCTGACTTCATCCTGGCCCTTTCATTCATAATGTGGATAGTGAAAAGAGAGCAACCCAGGAACAATGCTGGCTGAGAAAGCACAGAGGCAGAGGTGAAAGTAGGAAGTAAAGGTGTACTGTTAATATATTAAATATTACATTTTGTCAATAAACAAAATCTGTGAATACTGATAAATACTTCTTTCTGTGATACAAGAGAGCTCAAGGTTAAGACAGTTGATATTCCATTTATTCTACATTTAGTATCTTTAGAAAATATAATAGACAATTTTATATGTAATATCTCACAGAACTCTTGAAAGCTTCCCTGAATTATTCTCATTTATAGATGAAGAGGGAATATTCTGAGAAATCATAACCTAACATCTTCAGTATTCCAATCCAAGACTCTCTGTCTGACCCTATGGCATGCATTAGAGATTTCAATTCCATCTTAAATACTTATACATGTCAATGATGATGATAATTTAACTGTAATTTTGGAGTGTCTACTGTATTATATGCTAGACCTGCATTCTCCAATATGATAGCCACAAGCTACATGTGAATTTTGAGCACTTGAAACGTGTCTACTCCAAATTGAAATGTCTTATAAGTGTAAAACACACATTGGATTTTGAAGACTAATACAGAAAGAGAATGTAAGATATTTTAGTAATAATTTAAGTATTGATTATACATGGATTTATAATATTTTAGGTGTAGTAAATTAAATAAAATATATAATGTGGCTATTAGCAAATTGAAAATACATACATAACATGCATTTAAATTGGAGATTAAAATCTCTTATGTATTTCTAGTATAGATAGTGGATTAAAGCAATTTGCTTTTATCTCTCCTGCTAAAACCACATAACCCACATACTGCTCTCCAACACATGAAAGAGAAAAAAGAAGTTTGATATAAAAATAAATAAATGTCCTGTCTTAGTCCATTTGGGCTCATATAAAAAAAAGTACCTTAGACTAAGTAGCTTATAAACAATAGAAATTTATTTCTTACTATTCTGAAAGCTAGGGTGTCCAAGATCAAGGTACCAGCAGATTTGATTTCTCATGAGGGCTGGCTTTATCACAGATAGCATCTTCTCATTCTGTCCTCACTTGGTGAAAGGGTCATATGAGCTCCCTCTGGCCACTTTTATAAGAACACCAATCCCATTCATTGGGGCTCTACACTCATGGTCTAACCACCTTCCAAAGGCCCCACCTCCTAGTTAGCATTCTTTTTATTTTTTTCCAAGACTTGTACCTTTAAAAATTATTATTTTTTAACTGAAAAATGACAATTGCATATATTTATGGGGTACAATGTGATGTTTTGATATATGTATACAACGTAGAATGATTAAATCAAGCTAATTATTTACTTCACTTATTTTTTGTGGTGAGATATTTGAAATTTACTCTTTTAGGAATTTTAAAATACACATTAACTATAGTCACCATATTGTGTAATAGATCTCAAAAACTTCCTCCTCCTGTCTAGCTGAAATTTTGTAGCCTTTCAACTGCATCTCTTCATTTCCTCTCCACAGCCACCAGCTTCTGGTAATAACCTTTCTATGTTCTACTTTTAAGAGTTAGAGTTTCTTAGATTCCACATACAAGTGAAATCATGCAGAATTCATCATTCTGCGACTGGCTTATTTCACTTAGCAAGGCTTCCAGGTTCATTCATGTTCTTGCAAATAATAGGGTTTCCTTCTTTTTAAGGCTAAATTGTATTTTATTGTGTATATATACCACAATTTCTTTATTCATTCATCCATTGATAGACACAGGTGATTCTATATCTTGGCTATTGCAAGTTAGGATTTCAACATAAGGATTTTGTGGGGACACAAACATTCAGACCATAGCATGGCCATAATCCAAATCAAAACCTATAAAGCAAATACTATGAAATATAACCAAAAATGAGGTAGGACTCTGAAAATTAATAAATTTTCTGACTTTGGTCAGGATGTAAAAGTTCCTTAAAGAAAGCTAGCAACATCAAGAACAACAAAAAAAGAGTAAATGTAAGATACTGAGTAGCACAATCGTGATATTTTGATCAGAAAAACCATGAACAAAATGGAAACAGTCCCTGTAGAGACCCATCCCACATAACAGAATGACAGGGGAAGTACAGTTCAAGGAGAAATGCTGACATGTCATTTCATATCTCCCAGAAAAAAAAACAGAAACAATGTTGAATGAAGAAGGGCAGCAAACAGAAACTGCCATCTATTCACAATTCATGGACCTATGACCCAAGCTACAGTAAAACTCTGAATCTTGAAAATGGAAAGAAGATGGACATCTAGGGCAACAGACACACACACACACACACACACACACACACACACACACACACACACACACACACGGAATACATGTGAGCATTCAAAGGAGAGATTACAGGATTATGGACTCCAGAAAGAAATGACAGAGTAAATTTAAAGCAACTCATAGACGAAAGCCACATTCGAATAATGTAAAACTGAATAAACTTGATGGAAAGCATAGTTAGGGATATGGTTGGCAGCTCAAAGAGATCACATGAAATAAAATGAGAAAGACCAAAGGACTCTCAAATCTCATTAGAGAGAATATATGAAGTAAAGGTACAAAATAGATATACATAATAAGTGGTATTCCTAAAGAAAATTACAGAAGGAATAAAAGAGAATTAATTGATCAATTAAAAATTGATGGATAGTAAGTTATTGTTAACTGTAGTCATCCTACAGTAGTATAGAATGCTAAACTTATTCCTCCCATCTAGCTGTAATTTTGTATCCTTTAACACACCTCTCTCTACCCTTCCCTGCTCCTACTGTTCTCTGTTATACTTTTTACTTCTGTGAGATAAACTGTTTTATCTTCCATACATGGATGAGAACACGTGGTGCTTAACTTTCTGTTCCTGGCTTATTTTCACCTAACATAATGATCTCCAGTTCCATCCATGTTGCCATGAATGACATGATTTCATTCTTTTTTTGTGGCTGAATACCATTTCATTGCATATATATACCACTTTTTCTTAATCCATTTATCTGTTTTTGAACACATAGGTTGATTCCACATATTGGCTATTGTGAATAGTGCCACAATAAACATGGGGGATGTCTCCTTGATATACTTATCTCATTTCCTTTGGATAAATGTCCAGTCATGGGACTGCTGGATTATGTGGTAGTTCTGTTTATAGTTTTTGAGGAGCCTCTATATTGTTCTCCATAGTGGCTGTACTAGTTTACATCCCATCAACAGTGTATAAGAGTTCCTTTTTCTCCTCATCCCCACAATAATTTGTTATTTTTTGTCTTTTTTATAATAGCCACTCTAATTGGGGTACCTCATTGGTACCTAAATGGTACCTCATTGTGGTTTTGCTTTGTATTTTTCTGATTATTAATGATGTTGAGCATTTTGTCATATATTTGTTGGCTATTTGTATGTCCTCTTTTAAGGAACTTCTGCTCAAATCATTTGCCCAATTTTTAAATCAGATTATTTTTCATGTTGAGATGTTTGAGTTCTTTGTGTATTCTGGATATTAATCCCCTAAAAGATGAATAATTTGCAAATATTTTCTCCCATTCTGTAGGTTGTCTTATAGAAGTGACAATTATTTGAGATGATGGAGATAATTACTGATCTGATCACTATACTTTACATGTATTGAAACATCACTATGTACTCCATAAATATGTACAATTGTACATTGTCAATAAAAAAATAAACTCAATATATAGTATTGATATTTACAATGATATAATAAAGATTGACTTATTGAAATAAATACCTGATGCCACAAATTGAAAGCATATCCTATCTCCAAGAAATATCCCGATACAATTATTATAAAGTATGAAATTATTAATTAGTATAATTAAAGTATTATTAATATATGTGACAGACAAAACTTTTCAAACATGCAAAACTAGGGAATAGAGTGTGCAAGATCTCATTCTGGGGAGAGGACAATGGAGGACAAGGTCATAAAATCCAGCCAACTAAAGGAAAAATTAAAATAAAAAATTGAAGGGGATAGAATAATCATACTACCTGGACTATGAATAGTCATGGATTAATTTAAATATAAGACAAAGAAAAAATACCTGAAAATGACAGTTATACAGCAGGGCATAATTGTAATAACTCTTGATAATGTATAAATAGCAATATAGAGAAAGACAGAATTGGAAAAAATTTTTCTTATCTTTCAGAGCAGAGAATAAATAGTCATGGTCTAGAGTTGAAACCTGTGATTAAAATAATGATTCTTATAAATTAACATTTAAAATATTAATGTCAGAACTAGATTTTAGATAGTAAATATTTCCCTTATTCTTGGTTCTCTCTTAAGTTTCACATGAATTTATTTTCATTTTGTTAAACAAAATAACATAAATTAATTTTATCATAAACTCCACCTACAAATGTATTTATACTTATCCATCCATCTATTAATCTTTCCATCATCCATTCTTTTCACTGATGTACCAAGGAGGAGTGACATTAGCAGGGGTCCACTCTGATGGGAGAATACTTTATCACTGTTATTGTTTAGAATTACCGGCATAAGATTATTATAAAGAGATTATAAAAGCTCACTTTTAGTTGAATTTATCAATGTTTCCAAATTATCTGTAATCAATGCATACTCCCTTATTGTTTGCATCCAGAGTGGCACACTCTTATAGCTGTCCCATTCATGCCATAGATTCATGGTGTGATTCATCTTTTTATCTCTATTCATCCTTAGAAACTGTTAACAGACCTTAATAATGGTTATTTCTGAATGGTGAAATTTAGAGATTGAATTTTAATTTCTTTGTTGTATTTCCATGTATAGTCTAGTCTTTTATAACGATCTGTATCATATTTTGAATAAAGAAGTCATAGTTCTTTGTGGAGTTTTTTGTTGTTGTTGTTGTTGTTTTGTTTTTTTGAGACAGGGTCTTGCTCTGTTGCCTGGGCTAGAGTGCAGTGGCATCATCATAGTTTACTGCAACCTCAAATTCCTGTGCTCCAGTAATCCTTCTGTCTCAGCCTCCTCAGCAGCTGGGACTATAGGCACAGGCACGTGTCATCACATCAGCTAATTTATTTTATTTTTTGTAGAGACAGGGTCTTGCTATATTGCTCAGGCTGGTCTCAAACTCCTGACTTTAAGAGATGCTGCTGCCTTGGCCTCACAAAGTGCTAGGACTACAGGCGTGAGCCATCATACCCAGTTCCTAGTTCTTTAATAAAGGAAATTGAGTATCATATTTTCAGGTGCCACAAATGAGAATTGATGTGAGATTTTCTTCAGTGCATGTTCAGTCAAAATAAACAGCTTTATTTTGGTCTATAACAGTGTGCTGCCATGTGATCACAGTTTATAAACACAAAGAGACACATATTAGCAACAAAATAAATTTATTCTTCCCCATATATTTTGATTGTGCACACCCCCACTAAATAGTCCAAAAATATGCTTATAAGATTTATGTTTGTTTTTAATTGACCTCTAAAGTGGAATGTATAACACATCTCACATAGCATGTAAAAAGCTAACCACTAAAATCTGCACAAAAAATATTACAATATGTTTCTATTCATAATCTATCATTTCCAAATTTCTACTTTAGGGTATGTTTTGAAACATGAACTACATATAAATACAGAAATATTATGTGTGTATGCATGTATACATGTGTATGTATATGTGTTTCCATACACATTATATAATCATAATCATTATGTGTACATATGTGTGTATGTATGTATGCATATATCTATGTATCTACACATTGACATTGGGGCTAATAATTCTTTAGTGATGGAGTTCATCATCAAAACATTTTGAAGGCTATCATTTGTGTTATACATGCAAAACATTATATTAAGAAAAATACAATCTTTCCCTTCAGTAAATCTCTATATTTTAAGCTATATTATTGGACAGATTTCCTCTTTACCTTGGGTCCTAACTTTTGATATTACAAGGCCATGTCTGCTATTATATCAATAAATAGCTTATTTATTCATTAAAAAGATTCATTCACATTCAATTTGGAAACCAGCATAGCTAAAATTGCCACTGTCAAGCCTAAGTATCTTATCTGTCTGGACAATTCCTGTGACATGACAAATTATCTGAAAATGTCATTCCTACATTTTAATATGTGAATGAAAATTCTATTTTCACCAATTGTCCTCTGCTCTCCAAAATATAAACAAAATGGACTTTCTCAGATCTTAGATCTAGATCATGTGAAGTCTAATTTGTTTTGTTTCAGATTTAATCTATCTTCCCAGTTTGGGTCTTGCCTGGGATTCTTCTTGAATCTTTATTACTTTTCGGCAAACTGGTTTGGATATTCATGAATCCTCTTGTCTCTATTCCACTCAGGTTTTGCCACCTTTTCCACTTTTAAATCATACTAAATTAAGTCCTACTAAATTATTATGTCTTAGAGCAACTTTATTTTCTCTCAAATTTAAGTCTCAATTATTTGAAAGCATAGCATTACTGGGATGCAATCATAATTATTCTAATAATAATTATTATAGTAAACATATTCAAACTTTGTTACCCTAAGTAAAAATTCTCTCATAAAGACTCAAAAATATTCCTTTACAGGTATGATATAATTCCACTGTAGAATGTTTGAACTTGAACAGAAACATATCAAATAGAACTTTTTTAAAAAAAAGCAAAAGCCAAATAAGAATGTCTTCCTTTGAAGAGAGTTCAAAGTGAAGGTGATATGTGATGATTCTAATTGCTGGATGTGATTCTGTTTCTTCACATGCTGGCTACTAAAAGCCTTTGAAGTCTTCTCCAAATTAAGAAACAAAAATATCTACAAAATTTTCATTAATTGAATTAGGAAACAGACATTTACATTTATTAAAAAAACTAATCTCAGAGAAGGTAAGACAGTTTTATCTCCTACAGGAAACAATTCAACCTATATGCGAACCACTGTAATTTTTGTAACTTTCTCATAACAGTAATTGTTATCCAAATTTTATTAAATCTGAAAACACATCTCCTCAAAATGGATAAATTAGAAACTCATTGGGACAATGTACAAATTAACAAAGTTCTAAATTTTCATAATACCTGTTTCCTTTGTCTTACATGAAAAGGCAATTAAAAGTCTATAAAATCTATAGAATCACTTAGAGAATTTTATAAAAGGAAATATTATAAGAAAGGTGCCTACAACAAAGTAGTTTGTCAAGTTCAATGCCATAAACTACCTTTCTGTTTATGGATACACAAAATGTCCAGTTCAACTGAAAAAAATGATTTTAGAGTATAAGTAACAACAAATCAGATATTTAAAAGAGTTCCTGTGCTTTTTGGAATATCTCATTGGTCAAATAAATCAGTTCTTAGACTAATTATTAAACAGGATAAAATGTATAGCATGACAATATTCCTGTGGCCAGGGGCCTGGAGTTGAACATGACCTGGTACATAGCCTTGATTCAAGAATACTGTCAGGTTGACGGGATAGCAGTTTAGAGCTTAGGCTGCAGTTAGACAGCCATGAGTTTAAAATACGACTCTGGTACTTCCTAATTATGTGGTTTTACCTGAGTTTCTCATCTTTTCTGAGTGTTTGCCTAAAATTGTTTTTATGAGCATTACTTTAGTAGATTGAATTACTTTTTGAAATATTTCAATGTTCTCCCTGTTCCCTTTGCCTTCTATTAATAACTTTATGTTGCTACCCACTACTGGTGAGTTTGAACAGAGGAATGTGGACAGTGGTGATAGTATGTCCATTCTGAAAAAGGCCTTAAGTGACCTCACACTTTGCCACTCATTCTACTGCATTCCTGAGATTCACCTTAAGAAAAGCATACCCCAGGTAACTTTCAGTCCATGTAGAATCAGAATATTATATATAGAACAGATCTATACCCAATCTTCATCCTTGAACCAAGAACATAAAATGCAGTTTATCTTTGCTGAGGAGCTGACAACCCACAAATCTCTAAGACAGTTAAATGTTTCATGTTTGAAGTTGGTGAGTTTGGGTGCTGTTTATTATACAACAATATTGCAGTAATAGCTGACTGGACTGATACACTTTCAAAATGCATAAACATTATTTAATATAGTCCCTGTTACATACTAAGAGCTCAACAAATATCAACTATTTTAATTAATATTCTCTTTCACCAAATTTATAATAATAAATAAAACTTTAAATCAGAAAATGACTGGTTCCTTCATTGGCTTACTAAGGAATTAGACTTGCAGAATACTTTTTCAACCTCATTTTCATTCTGTTATCAATATGTCAAAATACATGCAATTGTTGCTTGAGACAAACTTTAGTCCACTTATAAACCATGTGACCTTGTATATTCATTAATTCAACTAATATTTATAGACCATTTATTATGTGTCTTTGCCTTTTGGACTTTTAGCTTCTTTTTATGTGAAAGGATAAAGGTAAACATTTTGCAGAGTTGTGAGATTTATCATAAAGTAAATAAAGAATTTAGCATAGTACTTGACACATAAAAAAGTGCTGAATTTATGGTTGTAGATGTTACTGTCAGGCAATCTATTACTATTTCTTTTTGTGTGTGTGCATATGTGCGTCGATATGGTTGCAAAAAGATATGTCATTTTTTCATCCACCATCAAGGTAAAATCACCTCTCATTTTTCTTGCCTCATACTTAATTTGCAGCAAGTTGTCAAAGAGGTAATTTTATAACCTTTAATTTTCTTTATATTTTCTTGAAAGCAGAATGAAGACAATTTTATTTTCATAAAAAAGAAATATTCAAAATTCAATCAACACCATAGGAGCATGAATTTTGGCTGCAGAAGATCTGGGCTTCAATTTCTGATCTTTGTATCTTTGGAGTATCTTGGTTTTTGTCCATTGCCTTCAGCAATGTACAATCCTGTAGGCAGAATTTCTCAACTGAAACACCATATGACAAGTTTTTTGCTCAACCCTTCATAGTTTGAAACTAGACTTTCTTGGTTCATTCACAAAAAAAAAAAGAAAGAAAGAAAAGAAAAGAAAAGAATCCCTGGGAACAGAATCACTCTTCTCTAATTCATATGAGACAGGTTGTAGCAGAGGTTAGATACAGGCTAAGCAAACTTTCTACTTTCAGGCACAGAGGAAGATTCAGATTCCCTGGTAATTAGGTTGGTCTCATATGGTTTCTCACCAATGTATTTTGGGGGTAAGTGATATATGCTATCCATGGGACTGGCCTGTAAAACTTCCCATACAACCTTCCCTGCTCTGTTTTAACATACTGGCCAGGCATTTGGAGGTGATCCAGAGAGGGGCTCTAGGGAGAGCCTGGATGTGGCAGGGCCACCAGGTGCCTGGAGACTGGATCCCTCAGTTACTGCTTAAAGAAGAATTATACAAGAGAGCTTCCCAACTCTCAATAGCTCTGAAATGAGCAAGAAATAAACGTTTGTTGTTTTAGACACAGACATTTTCATTGTCATATAAAGCTAGTGATGTTTGTTACCCTAATACTCTGATACGTAATTGGGATGTATATTTATCCCTAATGGGGAAATCTGTCTGTTTAGGAGTTACAAAGCTCTTATTTTGTACTCAGAAAATACTCTTCTCTTGAAGAAAATAGCTGGGAAGTGAAAAGATGAATAGAGGGGGTTGGGATAAGGAAGAACTCAGAACCAGACAGGCAGAAATATTGGGGGAAGGCACCTCACCTAAGTATCTGGAGGAAACAATGGTATATCTTTCTATTGCAAAGAACAAACTGCTTTTCAGTTGGCTTGATTTGTCTGGTAAATCAGATCTTTTGGGCATATCAGATACATACTAAGGAAATTTGTCATTTAGTCCTAGAGTTTGTGTTTTTTCATTTGTTTGCTTTTGTTTTTGTTTTTGTTTCATTTTGTTTTGTTTTGTTTTTTTAGTGCTGATAACCTTTCTTTAGTGTAATATTAATAATGTGTTCTGCATCAAGACCGGAAAATCCAGGTGCATTTTTGTTACATACAAGAAATCTGAAGGTGTGTGGTTGCTCACATTCTTCAAAAACTCAGCAATGTCAAAGACAGCATTTTCACAATAATCTTTTTCTTTCCCTCATTGTCATTACCTAAAAGTCTCAAAATGGCTACTGCAGCCCTGGGCATCACACTAAGTTCAAATAGGAAGAAGATAAGTTAAAAGGAACATAGAGCCAGAAGATATTTGCTTTAATCTCATTGGCCAGAAATGGATCACATGTTTACTTTTCACTACAAGAAACCTGGAAAAATAAGTTTTGTTTTTTGTTACCTATATGTTTTTAGATATTCTAGCTTTATAGTATGGGGAGGTAAAGGAGAAAGGAGATGGAATAGATATTCAGTGACCCAAACTATACTGTCTACCAACAAAGTGTGCTAAAATTACTCTAGCAGTCAGGTCCCTCTTTCTCTGGGCCTTTCATTGTACATTGATTTAGATAAACCAACTCCTATTTAAGAGAGTGCCTTTACCCAGAGAAAAACATCTTACTGTTATTTGGAGTAAGACATTTAAACTTTGACAATAGACGATAGGTTGCAATGTGCAAAGTGAGATATATATAGTCAGAACAAGAATGTGAGGAGAGTAAGGGCACCTTCAGGATATCTGTATGTGCAGAGGCCAGGAAGAATATCTGATTTGGGATTCAGGTGACTTTCAGATGAATATTAATCTGAAGGGCTGGATTAAACAGATAGAATCCAGAAAACTGGATGACATATTTCAAAGTTTGCAGGGTAATTTATAGCTCTTCCATACACGTTCCTTTCATTGAAGCAGTATGATGTGAAAGAACCAGAGTAACTGTGATACCTCCTAATGTATATTGATCATACTAAACAATGCTTGCCAAATATTTGCTCATGTCCTTTCTCCCTTGTTATTCCTAGAAGAAAGAAGGATAGTTGCAATCTGTACTGCATGGCATGGTGAAAAGCCATGGGCTTTGAATATGGGGAGACATGGGTTCATATACTAGATCTTCAACAAACGAGTTGAATGACCTGGAACATAACCCAACCTCTCCAAGCTATAAAATGCAAACAATAATGCTTCTTTGTATCATTGCTATAAATGTTATACAAAAAATAAATAAATATTTCAAAGAACTTAATACAGTTATTGGTCCATGTTAGAGATTGAATAAATAGGAGCTACGGTTGGAGTAGGGTGTAAAAATTATAACATATTGCAATTGAAGTATTTTTATAAAAATTCTACTAAAGGATGTCTCCATGAGCCTAGAACTGACCTCTTAAATTTGTACAGAATCCCAATTCCTAGGACAATTACTCAAGATTCACGGTACCTTTGAAGTTCCTAGGTGTAGCCTCAACACCTTTCCCATGACAAAGATTCAGCAAAGAATTAGGAGAATGACTGCTCCAAGTTTCAAGTATATAGGCTACAGAAATATGTCAAGCTCTATTTTTAAAAGTTTACCTGTCCTTGAATAAATGTGCTTCATATATTATTTAAACTTTGTGTTCATCTTTTTATTATCAATATTTTTCTGGTGTCCATAGTGATATAAGATGGATTATTAAAAATCTCTGTGAAATTTGCCTGGAGGCAAGCTCCCAATTCAAGAATAATTAAAGTGACAGTTTAAGAGCAAATTATGGAGCCAGAGATGTACAGTGGGTTTATTGTCACGCTCATCTTTGTACACCACAAAAAGAAAGTGATTCAGCTTAATTTTTCATCAAGTAGTGTCTTCCCAGGAGGCATTACAGAGGAGTGGAGTATGAAAGCATATATCAGCTTTCACAAAGTCATAGCATAAATAGCATATGGTATTCATATTTGTGCGTGTATGCAAAAAAATGGTCAGAGCTCATTTTTACTTTTCCTTTGACATAATTTGAAAAAAAAAATCACATTGCCTGTGCTAATTGAAATACAGTGTGCTAGTTAAATAGGCCAATTTTCTTTTCCCTTTGAGTAAGAGCTTTTAAAAATTATTCTCTTGAAGATTATAAACTTTAACCATATTTACAATTTGATAGCTAGACTGATAAAGCTTTTTAAAAAACTAATTTTGTAGTCACACTCCCAGATATTTCAGCTCTTCTGAAATGTTGTTCTACTTGAGTTAAACATCCAGAAAAATGATCTGGTTTTTTTTTTAAATTTTTCCCATAGAAATTTTAAAAAAAGAAACCATTGTTCTTCCTGAAAGCATTGTGAAACTATTTCATTTTAATCAAAAGGCCATGTCCATATTTTATTGTTAACCTAAATATTCCAATATGATTATCTTCACAATGATGACAGTCAGTGCTAATTATGTACAGATCTGTTATTTAATGATATTTTTTCATTCCATACTCTTCATATATCCAGAGACTGGGCTATAACTGTGCCATCAGTCGAAGACCATGCCTCTCTTCAGGCACAGATGACCCTTCATGCTGTCACGTTCTGCATGTATTACTAAATCAGCTGGATGAGCTTGATAATGATTATAAAAGGTAACATCTGTGGTACTAGTGCTTTTATTCCTAATCATTCACTGAATTCCAACAACTATGTAAAGCTGTTAAAATTATTATTTCCATATTACAGATAAGGAAACTGAAGCAAAAAAAAATAGATATATTTTCCCATGGTTCTATAGCTGGTGACCCTGAAATTCAGTTCAAACTTCAGTGTTTTTTAACACTAAAATCTTAGTCACTAAGATACATATATATGTATATATATATTTTTTTGAGAAGTAGACCCAATTCCTTTTTCAATCTCTCATGAAATAACAAACTTTGATAAAACATTGCCTCACTAGAAATTTGGGGAAAAATATTCTCCGTGTTTAGTGTTATTGCTTTATTTTGACATCCCTTTGAATCTCGCTATAAACACACAAACTAGTTTGACAGTTGTGAGTATCTTGACCTATATAACGTGTACTCACAGCGAGAATAGCTAAGTTATAGGTACTGGGACACGAATTAGTTCACCATCTCCAGTTGCCCTACTGTCTGCATGATCAGTCGTCAATACCCAGGTGAATTCACCTGAAGGGAGAGAACGACCTAGACAATTACTTAACAAGAAAATTGCTATTAAAATAGGAATATGCTAGAAGAATATGAAGTCTACATATAATTAGTCAGTTCTAATAGTAAATTCAGCTGTATGTGCTTTAAACCTATAATTTTCTTGTCTTCTAAGTATCACCATGATTGCTCTTTTTGGACATCTCAAAGAATAGAAGAAATAAAATTAAAAATGTAGACTCTTGTGGATTCCTTGAAAATTGAAAAAGTGTGCCCTCAGTAGGAAAGGTGGAAGTTTATCCCTTATTTTAGAAAATAATTATTTTCTAAATATCAATTGAATGTGGATTAAATTTGGGGAGAGTATGCCACAGGATGGGTTGGACTTAGAAGTTATCTCTTAAAAAAATTAAAATACAGTGAAAAATGTTTCCCTAGATAAATCTTATGAGAAAAATACTGAAGTCCAATCAACACTATTTTCAGAAGGATCTAATGAGAAAATGTTTAATTTTACAGATGGTCATAGACCAGAAACTCTATATTCTATATTACTTTTTTTTAATTTTATAACTTGAGTTAATGTGAAGACGGGCTTTAGTGAATTTACTTCTTTTTTCCTCTCAAATGGAAAAGGGAGCATCTCTATAATGTATTAAGAAGAATTAACTGTTTTCTCCTTTTCTATAGGAGACTGCAGCTTGGCCAATGGTGACAGTGGGGTGTAGACCTGATCTTACCGTGTGACTTACTCTGTGCCTGATCGTTCATGTTCATTATCTCTCCAGTTTTTATAACAAACTGAAAGGATAGATTTTATTATCCCCACTTTTCACATGAGCTAGAATAGAAGAAAACAAAGTAATTTGCTAAATTTCACACAATAGTAAGTGCAGAATTTTTATTCAGATAAGACTTCAAATTCCAAGCTTTCCCTCCTCCCCGCCACAGAGTCCAGATAACTCTTTCATCTTCCTGCCTAGGGAAATATCTGGCACAAAGCTACAGCAAAATAAAACCCTGGAAGATTATCTACCTTAACACCTAACGTGTTATCAGGGAGTAGTGTAGACAGGCCTTCAAAATGGATTCCGTGCCTCACTTTCAATTGAGGCTTAGAACAAGAAATGGCAATTGCTCAACACAATCTAACACTCAAAAACCATCAGAGTCACTATAATACAAATGCAAGACAGCTCATTAATTTGTTCATAACAAAGAACATTCATATTCAAGCTGAATAAATACATGGAGTTTACTTTAACTTAATCACGTTTCAGCTCTTGTGGGTGCATACACATAGTCATGATCCAAAAACAACCTGGTGCTGAGCCTTTTTATTTTAGAGGCCTAACTGACTCTCTAAGTCAGATATTTCTGTAAAAGTGTTGGTCTTTCTGGGGAAATCATTAAGCTCCTTGCGCTCGTAATTTCCAACATATTTGCAAGTTCCTGCCTTTGCAATCCAAAATGGTACTATCATCATTGTTTAGCATTTAGACATATAAAAAGAATCAGAAAGGCAAATAGTGCCTGGGGTAATAATCATTTATGCCTTTTACTACTAGAACTCCATAATAGGCATCAAAGGTTCTAGTTTGGTCCCGTCAGAAGACATTGGACAATTTACTTTGCTTCCTGAGGCTTTGATTCTCTCCTTTATATATTAAAGACATCCTCTCAATGATGTCTCAGCTCCTTGCATCTCTAACTTAGTATGATTAATGGAATTTATATCTATGTGTATATTGACTGGACTCATGATTTATTCTGAAGAAGCCAAATAGTACTCTAAAGTTGAGGAATCATGTTTTTCCTAAAACACAAATGGTAACTGTTAGTTTTTAACATGGGTATGATGTGAGTAATAATTCCAATATTTCTAAATTAGTAGTCTTACAGCAATCCCATGGGAAGATGGGATAGTCTTTTAGAAATGTTTTTAAAGCAGTGCTTGCTTAACCAAAATACAGTTTTAAATTTGTAATATTGAACATAAAGTTCAGGTTTTGAGGGGCCGATGTTTATATAAATTTTGAAAACTCTCTTTAAGAAAAAGAATACAAAATAACAAACACAAAATTAAGTAGAGGGCTTGGAAGAACTGCATTCAAGTGGAGTTTAGGTTTCATTCATTTCATGAAAAATCTGTTTCTGCTTATAATATATGTTTATTTGGGATAGATTGAAAGTTGTGATAGAGCTATGGCGGACACTTGGCTAAAGTCTCCCCGTTCTACATCTTTTATTAGACTTTACAAGTGAGGCATATTGTTAACACAGAAAAGAGAATGATAATATAAACTGTGTAAAATCATGTAGGAAAGATGCTGTATAGTCCTTGGTAAAAAAGCTCCATTTAAATACTTTGTATTACTACTGTGGCTTACACAGCCAGGTATGAGGATTTAACTATAATTCTGTGAAGCATGTGGTTACACTTATCTTTGTCTATCTCAAGTGGAATTGAATTAGGCCTCTGCCTTAGTGGGAAAAATCCCATTAATCCGAAAAACCACTGCTTCAAGGTTATCTCTATTTAGGCAAAGAACAGGGAAAAGGTGTGTTTGTAGGTGGAAAAGACACTGAGCTGAGAGCTAACAAGTGATACATTCTTACTTAAAATTTTTGTTAACCTACCCATGTGTATCTCCTGAGTATCAGTTGCTGTACATGTGAAATTATGGCAAACTTCCCATATTAGAAGCTCTCTAGCGCAACAGGAGTTTGGACATTCTACAGATACAAATGGTGAGGTCCAGGAGGAATGAGAACCTTGCCTGAGATCATGCAGATGATACCAAGTTTATTTCTCCAGGTAGAATGTTTACTGAGCCTCCAGCCCTTGAAGGTTTCTTTTGGCACCTTAAACATCTTGCTGGGCATTTCTATCTTGTGTTCTTCCATCATTTGAAATTAGAACAGAGGGAGCTCTCTAATCTGTATGTATGTGGCTTAGAGGAAACAAGCAGTTGATAAGGGTATAAAAGGAAAATAATTTGTCACTGTATTTAAACACAAAACATGTGATTTACTTAGATTAGGCTTGAAGTTGGTTTTGCAGGGGGTAGAATGTTGCAAAAGGCATTATTTCATCTTTTTTTATGGCTAAGTAGTACACCATGGTATACATGTACCACATTTTGTTAATCCACTCATGAATTGATGTGCATTTGGGTTTATTCCACATCTTTGCAATTGTGAACCAAAAACATGGAGCCACACAGATCAGGTGACTCGCCATCATGGGGACCACGGAGGTAGAGCCACAGGGGACAGGGATGGCTCTGGCAGTATGGAGACTGCAGAGGTGGAGCTATGCAGGGCAGGCAGCAATGTGGGAGCCATGGGGGATGGGGATGTGGGCCAGGGTGCTGGGTGGCTGGGGCTCTCCACCCACCCAGGTCCCATGGAGGCAGTCACTGCAAGGCTTCTTCAGTGGTGTCTGTGGCACCTGAGGCACCCCCTCTGCTCAGATCCTACTTTGGCAGGGAAGGGCACTCGGCTCCTAGTCTCAGGGCACGGCACAGAGAAGCATCGCTCTGCCCCTTCTTTCCCCAGCCCAGCAGGCCAATTTGAAGGCAGCTGTTGCAAACCTCAGCCCTGTGCAGATCTGCCACCCTGTACTAAGAGCTCAGAATGGCATCAGGCAGTTGCAGTAACTTGATATGGGTAGCCACTAGATCCTTGCTGCAACCACTCTCTGGTGCAAGGTCACTGCATGGACTCCAGGCAGCTTCCAATTAGTCCAGTGGTCTGTGGTGGTGGTGGCCGCCCCCTGAACACTTGAGCCACAGTTCCCGCAGTGGCAGCATGGAGCCCCAGGTATCTCTCCTCCTGTCCTTCCCCACATGTGGATGTCTCCCGCAGGTTCCCTTCTATCTTGCCCAATGAATCACCTCATCACCTTCTCCATCACTCTGAATGTCCTCCATCACTTCTCTGGTGTTTTACAATGGTCTTTCCAAGAAGAGCCATCTGTAGGTAGGCATCCACCTGCAACTTTCAATTCTCTTCTTGAGAATGGTATGTGCAAGCTGCTTCTTTCTAGTTTGCCATCTTCTGCAACTTGTTCTTAGATTTTCATGAAGTATTAATAAGAGATAATAGAAAACTTTGATTTATCTTTTGAATAAAGATTTTCCAGCTTCCATGGTGTCCCAGCATCTTCCTTATAGATCTTTCAGTACCTGCAGGTCACAGGGTGACAGGGGCTGCAGCAGAGATATCTGGACTTCCCAGAGCAAAGAAGGAGCAATGAACATGGACCAATCATAGTGGGCTGATGGGAGAGACAAAGGTCCCATTATTCTTTAAATAAGCGTTATATCCTTTTTTTTTTTTCTCTTCTTCTTCTGGAACTCTCATAATGTGTATGTTTGTCTGCTTGATGGTATCCCATAAGATCCTCAGACTTTATTCAATCTTTTTCATTCTCTTTTCTTTTTGTTAATCTTATTGTTAATTTCAAATGACTTGTCTTCAATTTCACTGATTCTTTTATCTGCTTGATCAAATATGCTATAGGAACCCACTAATGAATATTTCAGTTCAGTTATTGTATTTTTCATCTCCAGAAATTGTTTGTTTTTTTATATTATCTATTCCTTTGTTGATTCTCATTTTGTTCATGCATAATTTTCTTGAGTTTGTAGAGCATTTTTATGATGATTATTTTGAATTCTTTGTGGGTTCATTCATATGCTACCATTTCTTAAGGATGAGTTTCTGAAGATTCATTTTGAACCTTGTGCTGAACCCTGTTTCCCTGTTTTTTAATGTATCTTATAACTTTGTGTTTGTGTTTATACAACTCTTAATCTTCATGGACTGACCGGGTTTGCACAGGGGAAGAAACTATGCTTGATCAGAGATTCTGGAAATTTCTATAATCCTTTTTTAAGGGTGGGGGATGCAATAACTCTGGGCCTCTACATGCAATTTCTCAATTAGAGATGCTTGCTGATTTGTTTTTAAGGAGTTTATAAACTCTTACTCCCTCTGGTATCTATTTGCTGCACTGCAAATTCTCTAGTTCTGCAGCAACAAGCTTCCCTGCACTTCCTTGTTCTCAGCTGCCACCAGGCATCCAAAGTATCCCAGCTTTCTGTCAGCTCCCAAGTAAGGCAAGATAGGTACCAATTCCTTGGTCAGCCTCTGAATATTTGAATGCCAGATGCACACTCCTCGGCTCTCTCTCCCCACTGAAGGAGAATCCTCAAGTTGCGTGCTAAACCATGCCCATGACAGGAAGCTGCCTCTCATTATTATTTGTTCTCAGTGGCCCTGAGGCATACAAAGTATGCTTGTTCCATCACTGCTCCACTTTTATCTTTTTGACAAGGGAAAATTCCTAGCTGAGGTGATCTCTCTGGCAACTGAGCTGTGCCAGTGAGGAGGAAGGGCTGATGTAAATAAGTGAAATTGCTCTTTTTATCAATTTCAATGCAGCTGTTCTCAGCTTTGTGCTTGCCTGGGATACTGAAATTTCTTAATTGAATTCTGGAATTTTCATAAAGGTATTTTGGCTAAATATCATTGTTAAATCAGTGTTTCTGTGGGAGAAACAGGGCTGGTACTTCCTATTCTGCCATCTTGCTGATATTATGCCTCTTTGTTTTCTAACATTCTTCTTTAATGGCTAAGGTATTTAAGGATTCACATTTTCTTCTAATCAGTGCTTTTACTTTGACCCATAGATTTATGGTAGATATTCGCAGTTTTCTTAATTTCTAAATGCTAATTTTGCTTTAAATTTATCTTTTAAGATTTATCTAAGATCTATATCTTAATTTGTAAGTATTCACCTAAATTTGGTCATTATTTTTTTAAATTTCTTTTTCAATAAAGTTATGATCAGAGAATGTAGCCTATAAACAGCTCAATTTTTAAAATGTATAAAGGTTTCCTTTGTGATTAGGTATGTGAATAATTTGTGTAAGCATTCCATAAATACAGAGAAAATTCATAATCTCTATCCAAGTAATATAAATATATTTCTATATATCATGATATCAAATGAATTGAATATATTATTAATTTCCTATTTCATTTATTTTTTCTACTAGTCTGTCCTATTATTAAATATATATATGAAAATTTATACTGTAACTTCATTTTTTTTTTTTTTTTTTTTTTTTTTGAGACAGAGTGTCACTTTGTTGCCCGGGCTAGAGTGAGTGCCGTGGCATCAGCCTAGCTCACAGCAACCTCAGACTCCTGGGCTTAAGCGATCCTACTGCCTCAGCCTCCCTAGTAGCTGGGACTACAGGCATGAGCCACCATGCCCGGCTAATTTTTTTGTATATATATTTTTTAGTTGGCCAGATAATTTCTTTCTGTTTTTAGTAGAGACGGGGTCTCACTCTTGCTCAGGCTGGTCTCGAACTCCTGACCTCGAGCGATCCACCCGCCTCGGCCTCCCAGAGCTAGGATTACAGGCGTGAGCCACCGCACCCGGCCTGTAACTTCATTTTTTTACCAAATTATCCTTGTATATGTACCAGTTTTTATTTATATATTTAGATATAATTGCTTGGTGCCTATGGGTTTATGATTTGACATATCTTCCACATCACTTATGATTTTTCTTATTTCTTATAATTGCTTTTTATTTTAATTAATATTTTTAATCCAAAATTCTACCACTTTTGATAAAAATATTGCTCTTCTGATTGTTTTCCTTTTTATTCTCTCTTTTTTTAATTCATTTGCCTTTCTCCTTACTTTCAATCCTTTTATTTCAAATTTCTTTTAAACGTGTATTTGTTAACAAGATATGGTTGGGGTTTCTAGTCTAATTCACATATTCACTGGATGGTATCTGTCTTTTAGTTGGAAAAGTCAGTCTTTTCATATGTATTGTATCAATTGACATAATTTATTTTACTTTTAAAATTTACTTGATGTCTACTTTTTAAAATTATTGTTTGATTTTTCCCTTTTGCGTTTCTTTGGTCAAGTTACTTCCCATTTTCTCTTTACAGCTCTCTAGGTTTTATTGTTGTTTCTTTTTCTTGTTGTTTTACATGGCCAAAGTTTATTTAGGTTTTTTTTGGAATTATTTGTATTAGAGATAACATAGGTTTTATTGTTTTTAACTTCCTAAGTTTCTAACTTTACTAAGAAGACGCTTTGTTAAAATAAATATTGATAGCAACCTGGAAAGAAGAAAAGGGCATGGAAAGAGCCGTGTTGTTTATAAATAGGAAAAAGTAGCCTAATCCACTTGATTTAAGTAATTAAAGATGCTATGTATTATGTATGGCAGCTTTAGTTCTTGTCTAGAATCTAATGCCAATATGAGTTGCTTCCCAGAATCTCTGCTGAGCCCCTTTAACATATGTTGTGCAAAAGGTGCAGAGTCTGACATCAGGACTATTCCCTGGTCATGAGCCTGGTGAATTCTTTAGCTATTAAAGTAAGTTCTCTCTATGTCCTTTCTACCTCAGAAAGTTTGCTTCTGTAAAGATCTTCATCTCCCCTGTAACAATTAAGAATTATATATCCTGTACTCTTCTCTGAAATTTCAATAGGAAAATCAGAGAAAATATCTAGCAATGTTCATTTACTCAATGATTCTACAGATCTTTCATCTTTATTACTTTTCTTCCAACCTATTGCTTTTCCTTTTAGTGTCTGGCGACACTCCCAGCTCCATGGAGCATACCCCACTAGAATCAGAACATAGATTTTTACTATGAGCCTTGGGCAGCAAAATGAAGTAGAGAGCTAGAAATTTCCAAGTGAATTCACTCTGCATTTGTAAAAAAACAAAACAAGTATGAAAAATTATGCTTTGAAAATAGATTTTAATGCAATAGGCAACTTTAGTATATTTTTTGAATAGTTTAGTATATTTTGATCCCTTACAATTTTTATTTGGACATTTAGGGAATGCATTTATAATGGAAAGGGTTAAGGGCCTGACTTGTCCTTTCCAAACCCAGCTATACATCAGACTTATGGGCAGGTTATTTTTAAATGTGAATTTCTAGACTATAATCTGGACCGTTTCAGCTGATTTTTGTGTGGGGCCCATAAATCTGTATTTTGGAATTTCTTCTTAGGTGATTGATCCATAGAAAGTTTGAGGAACTGCCAAGTAAAATGCAAGACTCAATCTGCTGTGTCTTTCTCTAAGATTTTTATATATAACATCATCACACTAAAAATTTTTAACTGTTTTGAATAAATAGTCCAGCCAGTGTGAATAGTTTAATTCCATTTAAGCAAATAATCGTGCAATCCAAGCATCAAATTTAAAGCAGTTGTGAAAGTTTATTGTAAGTTTTCACAATCAGCTCTTTATAAGAGTCAGCCTAAGGAGCAACTTCACTATTGAGAAGTAAATTAATCTTAGCAGATTTAACATGATCAGTATATTGTTCAGATAATATGTTCAGAGTCAATATTATAAGAATGTATTAAAGCCCCAAGAATATGTAAAATTAAGAGCTACATTTAAGAGGAACACTAAGTCACTTTTTACTGTATAACATCACAATCCACCAAGAACAGAAGCACATAATCATGACTCTGATTCAGACATGTTATTGCCCCTTGACCAAATTACTGATGCTAGTCTTTCACATGCCAAAATGCTATCATCTTTTTTAAAGGAATTAATGAAAATAAAAATTGCCTACATATATGATCAGCAAAAACATGGAAATACAGGGTGAGGTGGATTATTGCTCAATTATTGGTGAGTCATTCATTCATTTTCTTTTGGTCTCATATTTGAAGATTAAAAATATATATATATTCTGAAAATCTAGTATAGCTTCAGGGATTAATGCTTGATACAGAATTTGAGCCTGCAATTTTACTTTTAACATACATACCAAATATGTATGTTTAGTTGCAATTAGCAGTTACTGGCACATAAATGGAATAACCCAAAATGCAATTAGGTAAAATAAAAACCATCTTTTTATCCAAATTGTATCTTTGTTTTAGATTAAGATGTAAACTAGCTACCTTCCCTCCACACTCTACCCCAGACCTGTGTCAAGAGCACTTAGAATGTTTAGGAGGGAGAAGAACAGCTACTACGCCAGAGGAAGAATAATTATTAGAAAGGAAGGAAAACTAACCAAGTTGTTTGGTGAACTTGGACTGAAAAGATTTTCATTATTGTTTAATATATCCCCCTCCTAACAAACGAAGTGTTACAGATGCATAAAATGAGCTGTCTTAGGGGTCTTAAATGATATTTTTAGTGTCTTTAATACACCTGTGTATTAAATAACTTCATAGCTTACCTTCCTCATCATTCCCATCTGTAAAGTGGGGTGCTTATAATTCTCTATGGGTACTTTACAGGTAAATTAATTTAAAAAAGAGGCCAGGCCCAGTGGCTCACATCTATAATCCTAGCACTCTGGGAGGCCGAGGTGGGAGGATTGCTTGAGCTCAGGAGTTCAAAACCAGCCTGAGCAAGAACGACACCCCGTCGCTATTAAAAATAGAAAAAATTAGCCAGGCGTGGTGACATGCACCTATAGTCCCAGCTACTCGGGAGGTTGAGGCAGAAGGATTTCTTGAGCCCAGGAGTTTGAGGTTGCTGTGAGTTAGGCTGATGCCATTGCACTCTAGCCTGGGTGACATAGTGAGACTCTGTCTCAAAATAATAAGAATAATAATAATAATTTAAAAAGGAGTACTATGAATATACTCTACATTGCTCTGTAAATTTTTAAAATCATTCCTTTGGAGAATGTGAAGGACATTGGATGATGCATTAATATTTTAATCCACATGAGTTCCATGGGATGTATCACACATTAATAAGAGGCACCCTAACGGTCCGAAAGTACAAATGGCCCAGTTCAGCCTCAAGTGCCCTTAGGTCACCCATTCAGTATGGCTCACTTGAGTAGCAGATACCCAGAATTAGATAGTATAGATAGTTCTAGATAAGTATTTGATCAAGTTGGTGTTTCTGAAAATTATAATGATCTTCACACTAGAGACACTATGGGCACTAACTCAACAGAATAACTAAATGATTTACCAGTTCCCAGACATCCCATATTGGTGCAGTCTCTTAGATTCTATCTTTAGTCTGTACTTTGGCCCTTCATTCCTTCAACAAAACAGAATAGAATTATCATCAAATAAAGAAGGAGCTTTTATTTTAAAATGTTGTTTACTAAGAAAAATAGTAAATCCTCCGTTTCACAGGGAAACAGGATATTTACAAAATGATAAATAGCAAGGGAAGATTGTAGGCTAAGCAGCAAAAGAAAGAAAATTATTAGGAAGAAAGACTGATGAGCGTGGAGATGTTTGAAGGAGGATGTGGGCCTTTTTGGGGACCTGTAGTAGCAAAAAGGACTTAGGTAAATGTGGAACAGAGAGAAGGGGAGGAAAGTCTATGGAAAAATTAACAGCAGACACACAGGCACGGAAATGTTGCAGCCCTTGACATGGTTAGAGACAATTAAGAAATCTGTTTGGCTAAATATAGGTTTTATGACAGAGAAGTGAGAAATAAGGCCAGAAAGGTGGGTAAGGACCAGAACATGAGCAAAAGATAGGAATAGACAATTCTCAGAACAAATTGAAAATACCAATTAGCATATGAAAAAATGTTTAAAGTCATATTGGCTAGGGGAATATAAGTTTATTGAAGTTATCATTTGAAGCCCCCCAGACAGGCAAAAAATTAAAAATATCTAGAATATCTATTATATAGAGTATAGGGAGTGAAAGATGCTGTAATAGTAGTAGACTCATATCTGGTCTTTTACTAGATACATAGGATTGTGCTCCATTGCTTCTTTGCAGTTAGAGGTGGCAATGTTATTAGTTCTAACCAATAAATGGGCAATATGTATGCATGAATTCTGTGGCAAAGTACTTAACTGTTATTGCAATTAGCCTGTCTCCTGTCTTTATCTGCCACCATGATTGTGGATGATACTTCACATGATGGAGGCTACCAGATGATTGTTGAGATAGCAACCCAAAATTTAAAGAAATTTGAGTTACTTCATAAAGGAAAATTGGCTTGGAGAATTGCCCAGATTCACATCTGATTTTGCTTGAATAAAAAATAAATGTTTGTTGTGTTAGCCCGTGAAATTTTAGGATTGTTAGTTGCCACAGCATAACTGATTCTACTTGGACTCTTACAAGTATTTTCATACATTGCTGACAGAAATGTTAAGTGCTAAGTCTCCTTGGAAGGCAATCTCACAGCACTTACTAAAATAGAAGATACATAAACCATTTGACCAAATTCACTGTTGGGAATTTATTCCATAGACATAAAACTACTAATTAGTAAAGATATTACATGGATACTTATTGTAGCACTGTGGGGTTTTTATTAATGGCCAATAAAAGAAAATGTCCCCATATCAGGAAATGTTTGAATAATAGTGGCATGTTCACACTACAAAATGTTACACTGCCCTAAGAAAGAATAATCTAAAGTTCTACAAGATGACTAGAAGAGATTTATGCAAGACATAAATGTGTGCATATTATGATTTAATATTTTAAAATAAATGATTAAATACTATGATAAAATGATATTTACATATATATATCACTTTAGGATTATATAAATATAAAGAAAAATAAGAAAAAAGACAATAAGTTGTTGCTTATGTTGGGGCTAAAAAGCTGATACCCCACAATATGGTTGTTATGCTGAACTGAAAAAGAAGCCTCAAGGTCTCTCTGACTTCCTCCCCCTTCCACCTACCCCTGCGCCTATTTCTAAATCCTCTGTCTTTTCCAAAGCACAGCATAAAGTTGTTTTCTGAAGTTCCCTTTTGTGTTTAAAGTCTGGACCTGCCAAAGAAGAAAACAATTACCTCTGCTCCCTTCTCTGAGTTTTCATTAACTGAATTCTTATCACAGGAAGAAAGACTAAAGTCTGTCAACACTCCTGGACAGACTTTTGTCACAAACAGTTGTCTACTCTGTGGACCCAACAGACTTTGTCCCAGGACAATGTATGTTCTTCAGGCCCATTGAATTCCCCTAAAAATCATTTACTACCTGGATAAAGTCATTCACACTTCCCCATCTCCCTTTCTCCTAAGAAGGTTCTATACCCATCTGTACCCCATTGCGTGGTGGGGTAATCACTCTATGATTCTCCCTTGTGCACATTAATAAATTTGTATGCCTTCTATTAATCCACCTTTTGTCAGTTAATTTTCTGCAAACCATCAGAGGGTGAAGGGGACGTTTTCACTTGGTCCCTACACTTACCTGGGTAGGTTAGGATAGAGGATGGAGTACTGATATAGGGGAAAAAGATTACAAGTTCACATTATTCATATATACATAGAGAGAGATATAAAAATTTTAAAATTAAGACAACTCATCTATGGGAAGGAGGTAGTGATTATAGGAAAAACAGTCAACTAATCACAAAAAGGACATTGATTCACAATAGGACATGGTTCAGAGGGTTAACCAGCAGTCCCAACCCATCTGGGCATAGCACTGGAAAAAAATACTCAAGGCCATGAATTGTATGTATTGCAGGAAACCTAGAAGAAAAGATATTTTAGCCTTCAGGCTTTCCCCGGCATTATATCTCTCTAGAATTCCTATTTAATACCAACATAATCTCAATTTAACATCAATATCCTATTAAATACATATATATATCTTACTTCTGTACTTAGTAAAAATCTAAAAAAAAAGATGTTCATTATCAAATTACATACTATCCCATTGTGAAATTTTTAGTCATTTTTTATTCTTGGTATTCTTTTGTCTTCTAAAAGTATAAAATTTACCCACAGTCTTCTTTTGTTAAGAAATGAACAACGTCATTACCTGTATCTCAGAGGAATGCTGAGAGAGTTTTCCAAGCCAGCACTCTGTGAATGGTCTCTGACAATGTTCTGACAGCATACATTGTCCTGGGACATTTGAAGAATGCAAATGCCATATTCCCACGATACATCCACATGGATTATTTTCTACATCTCTTTGATTTTCAAATATTCTCTTATTCATGCATTTTGATATATCCCTTTCTTAAATTCACATAATAAAGGAAGGCAATCATTTTTAATTTTCTTACATAACTTTGGTATTTTATGGCCAATGCCAACCATTTGGGTTTGATATGGTAATTATTTTATACTTTCCTTAATAATAAAACATTATTGAATTGTAGAATTGTTATAGAATTATAATAATAATTGCAATGAGAAACAACTATAATTACCCAATGGGTCATTATAATTAGTGCATCATGGTTTAAAAAAGGTATTTGTTCTGAAAATATTTGACAATTATGAGCTAATCCCAACATTGTTCTTAGGAAATAAACCATGTAGTGCCAAAAATTTCGGTCAGTTTAGTAAATTCAAAGAAAGATCTATAAAAAGAGTTTATTTAGTAACATGTACTCTGCCAACCCCATTGTTGCTCGACTAAAATTTTATTTTATAACACTGGCGTTCATTGTATTTGAATAATATTAACATGTTCCATAAGAACAGTATTATTTTTTTTACTCTTCGGTTCACTACTGTACACAGAAGCTACAGCAATGCTCAGAACATAATAGACATTCAGTAAATTGTTTTCAAGGAAATAAAATGCAAATTTAGAAAAAAACTGAAGAACAATATGGTGATGAGTTTAGAGTGGGGTTTAGACAAGACAGGCTCTACTGAAGTTGCTGAATTCTGACCTGGGTGGCTGAGTGCGGCAGGCGCTTTGGAAGATGATCTTCAGGTGGCCTGAGGAAGTATTCCACCTTACAAATTAAAGATCTAGTATAACAATTTTTTTTTTAGTTTGGTAAAATATACATTTTAACCATTTTTAAGTATACAGTTCAGTAACTTACGTACATTCACATTGTTGTATAACCATTACTATTATTCATCTCTAGAATTATTTATTTCTTCATCCTAAACTAAAAGTGTATCCATTACACAACTCCCTATTCTTCCCCTACCTCCAGCTCCTGGTATCCACTACTGTACATTCGGTCACTATGAATTTGAATATTCTAGGTACTTCATATAAGTGGAATCATACAATATTTGTTGGGGTTTTTTTTTGTATCTGGCTTATTTTGCTTGGTAAAATATTTTTTTCTAAACCTAAACACTGTTTGCACTGTAAGTAATTTGTTCCAGCCGAAGAGTAGTTCATCATTTTGATCAACAGAATTCCTTAGCCTTTCTTAGAACTTTCTGTCAGGCCTCAGTGAAGTGCAGACTATATAACTGGAACTTCTTTATCTGAATAAATGCCTGGTTTCTGCCTGACTTGCAGCACACTAATGACTCACACCCCGAGGGCGTAATTTGGATGTTGGTATTACGAGAATAAGACATCCTGGATATGTTTGTCATGTCAAGAAATTGTTTACTGTGTTTAAGAATGGAAAGTTTGTCAGACCTACTGACCTTTTGGAGTATTTCCCAATAAGAAAAAGTTGCTCACATTTCTTGGTAGCATTAATGTAAATTTAATTACTTGGTATGCCTGCGGTATAATTTTTCTTCCCTGTAAAGGTAGGTCAGTGCATTAGAAAGGTTAAGGATCTCATTCTAATTGGAGCCACAAAATATCGTTAATTAAATCCCCACAGGAGTCCCTCTGGATTGAACTACATATATTGAACTCATGGAAGATTAAACACTGTAATCCTTTTACTTCTCTAAAAGAGAATAGTATATTTTCTTTTTCAATTATGATCTTTAAACTGCACACGTACATTCTTTTTCTAGCTGACTAAGGATCTGAAAAGTTTCTTTCTTTTACAGGAAAAATATCCCTTCAAATGCTTATTCCATTAATAATATTAATACTACTAATAGACCATGTAATGCCTTTTACTCCAAACCAACATGCCCTGTGGTTAGATTCCCATTTCTGTGTTTTGATGGGACAAAATAATAACCAAGTTATCTTTATATCTTTCAGGTACCTTTACAATGAATCCTTGTATAGACTATAGTAAAAGGATTTCAGAGTCCCATCAGAGAAATTAACTGGTCCAATCCTGTTTCTTCTAGCAAAATTGTGCTCATAATGCAGTATACCCAACTTCCCAAGTGTACTTTGAAACGTTTTTACTGTAGGTAAATTCAAAGTATAATTTTACCTTTCTTTATAGTTCCATTTGCCCTCTGGTGATCCATATGAAGTTCAGGCAATTCTATGTAGTTCTTTTAAAGTTTATGGGGTTTTCCCAGGAAAGAGTTAGATGTGTCAATAACTGTTGCCCATTGAATTTTTTCATTGTGAATTGTAAGACAATGTCTTCTATAGCACTCTCCTACTATTGCTGCCCACTTAAAGGTAAATATCCAACTTGCTTGATATGACCAATAAAGCTGTTGAAGAGCGTTTCAGAACTGGTCACATTTCTCTCTGTGGGTTCTGAACCAACTGAGAAGAAAATACAAACATTTTTTTTTTACTGGAACATCTGTATTAGATAAGATGACTTCGATTTCTGATCAGAATTACCTTTCTAATTTTCCCCATTCCTGAATCATCCAGTTGCTGAGCAGAGAAACCCTGCTCCCAGCCTCTGAGGCCCACCTACTGCTTCTTCAAGGTTGTAACACAGAACACAGATATTTAGTGTGCTAGATAGGTTGAGAAAGAGAAAAGAGCAGATCCTTTGGATCACTCAACACATTAACCTTGCCCCAAAGGGAAATATGGGACAATGGATCGCAGACTTGCCCCTTCTCTCCAATCAGGTGAAGGATTAGGTGGTATTAGTTACAAAGAGAGTTAGTTAAATGAGGAATTCCCCAATACCTCCTAGAAAGTAGCACTTGCTATTTTATGTGCCAACTACAATTCTGGAAGAAGCAAATAATGGTGCCCCTTAAAGAGAGGTCATTACTAAACTTGTCCTTGTTTGCTTATCTTTTTAAAATTGTATTGCTTCTCCTCCCACCAATACCATCTACCTCATGCTATGATATATCTCTAGCACACATGCATTTTCCTCTGCCTAGAATGAGCCTTCTTGTTTTTTGCCTGCTGAACTGGTTATTATTGTCTTTTAGGATCTACTTCAAGCATCGGTTCCTCCACTAAGGCTTTCTTGACTCCATCAGACAGACATGTCTCTTCTATTTCATATGTCCTCATGGTACCTTATACCTACCTCATTAGACTTATTAAACTGTGTTGCAGTTATTTTTTAATGTATTGGCTTCCCTGCTAGATTTTAAAAACATGCAAAATATCTGGCATATAAATGTGTTTGTAAATAAATGAATGCTGAGTTAGAAACCAAAAGGCAAGGGTTTTGATACCAGTTTTGCCATGAACTGTGTTATAACTACTCTTTCATGTAATGAGTAAAGAACCCATTATATAACTTTCATAGTTATATGCCTTGGATAAAATAATTTAATCTAATCAACACATAGTTATTGGGTGCCTATTTTTTGTGTGTTGTGCCTAATGTTAGGTAGTTACGGAGGCAAGCATGGTCCTTATCTATAGGAGCTTATGTACTAGCAATAAAGAATGCCAAGAAAACAAGAATATTTTTGTCATATGTAAGTATGATAATTGTGGTGAGCACTGAATTGAAGGTAGAATATCATTGCACAGTAACACATGTTAGAGTCCACTTCCTCTAACTGTGGCCTGTCTGTGATTCAGTCTGACAGGAGTACAGATCTTCTGGGAGGTAAATTGCAACAGCTAGAATTTAATGAATGTTCACTGTGTACCCAGCAGTGATCTAAGTACCTGCAAGTGAACTCACATAATGATCATAACTATCCCATTGCACATATGAGATCATAGACATGAGATGGAGGTACAGGAGGTAACAAGTCATGCATAACCTTGTATCCTAAGTCATGAGCTTGGATTTCAGTCTGTAATAATGGTTCAGTGAAACCATTGTTCGACTTTAAGCATTATCATATTTGTGTTTTAGAAAGATCAGTAACTGCCATGAGGGCAAGACCTTAGTAATTTAGGGCAGATGATGTCAATCTTAGTAATAGCCATTTTTGACAAAGTAGAAACTATTGGTATGAGAGTAGTAAAAGATCAAAGATACAGTAAGGGAGAAATACCAGGTTAGATGATTCACTGGATATGTAGTTTGAAGAACTAAAGGCAGCATAATACCTAATGTAATAGCTTTGGGAAACAAATGCCCCCTTTCACTAGGTATTGTATTCAATAGGAAATATGGAGAATGAGAAGGTTTAGGTGGGAGATGTATATGTTTTAGACATGAACTTGAGATATAAGTGCATAACAAGTGGAAGTTACACAAATCAGTATGTAACAGTGAGAGTTATACAAATCCAATTTGTATTTGTCTGTATGGATCTGAGAGAGGGAGGTGAGGAAAGAGACAGTATGGTCAATGCTAGGAAAGGAGCCCTATGGGAGCACATAGGAGGAACCAGAACCCCTGGTCTGTGGTGGCTGCTGGTCACAGGAGGCTTTCCAGAGATCCTGATCATAGTGATGTACAGAACATCTCTTAACAGCAATTTTTCAAATTGAAATGAAATGCTTGAACTTTAACCTTCTCACAAGTTTTATAATACCACAATAGGCATTCTTCAAAACTGTAATAAATATGGACATCTATTGGTCAGTGAAAATGACCTTGAAATGCTCCAATACCCTAGATGCCTCCTAAAATATACAAGAAAAATCAATACATGCTTGGCATAGTTTAACATTGAATGAATTCCAATACTCTAGAGACTGAAATCTAATTTCTGGAAGATATAAAAACTGTTAATCACAATGTTTAATAAAAATTATAATAGCTAATATTTATTGAGTGCTCACAATGTGCCAGGCAGTTATAGGTTTCTTGCATACATTAACTCACAGAATACTCACAACGACCTCCTTTTATGGATAACCAAAATGCGACATATAAAGATTAAGGGTTAAGTGGAAGAAAACCCATCAGAACGTAGGCAAGTTGGCTATAGAACCGACACTGCTATTAAGGCCCTTGGGGCATGCCCTTGCCCTATGTTTTCAAATAGAATGCTGATAGCACTCTTGGCTACATTGCACACTGATAAAATTATATTAATAGTGAAATATGAAGGCATTGATTTTTAAATATTAAATTATTTGAATAAAATCACAATTTTTTTCAGTCTTCACTCAGCTCATTTAAAATAACTACACAATCCTGATGGCTTCACGTTCTGTAGTGGTTAGAGTTTGAAAGCTGAGCTTTTGCCATCTTTGTTCATAGCTAGGATAACATATACCAGAACAGCTAAAGAAAATGTGAAGATAATTAAAAATCTCATAATTATTTTTCTGCTCAATTCAAATGGTTTATCAGCAAATCAGATTATTGCAGTGTGTAATCATAAAGATAATTAAACAGAAAGGGACTTTCTGGATGATAAACACCAGTTAGCAACAAATGCATCCCTACATATATAATATTTGCTCAAGATTGTCCAGAATTAACTTGTTATGGCAGCAGTGCCCAACCTTTTTGGAACCAGGAACTGGTTTCTTGGAAGATAATTTTTCCATGGACAAGGGGCGGAGGGATGGTTTCGGGATGATTCAAGCGCATTCCATTTATTGTACAGTCAAACCTCTCTGCTAATGATAATATCTGTATTTGCTGCCAATCCCCAGTGCTAGTATCACTGCCTCAATTCCACCTCAGATCATCAGGCATTAGATTCTCATAAGGGGCACACAACCTGGATCCCTCACATGCGCAGTTTACAGTAGGGTTTGCACTCCTGTGAGAATCTAATGTTGCCATGGATCTGACAGGAGGTGGAGCTCAGGCTGTGTTGCGAGTGATGGGAGGGGCTATGAATACAGATGAAGCTTTGCTTGTTCACCAGCCACTCACCTCCTGCTGTGTGACCTGGTTCCTAACAGGCCATGGACCAGTAACGGAGGTTGGGGACCACAGCTTTATGGGATTGTATGACCCAAGATCACCTCTCTACTATCTTCTTTTATTTCGCTCCAAGTACAGAGGGTGAACACAATACATACTTTTTCTCTCAGCTAATACTACCATTATATAATACAACTTTTTTTCATATATACACATATCCATCCTTCCATCCATCTTTCTTACTTCTCTTAACTTTCTTGAGGTTAACTTATGAACAAATTAATTTTTAATGTCTTTGTCTTCTATTCTGTGTTTTGGAAACTAAACTATTGATGCACATTATGGCTTATAAACACAAAAGTAATGCTACAAACAAATACAGTTGTATCAAGAAAAACCAATGCTTTGCGTCTCAAAGTGAAATAAGACAATAACCAAAGCTACTAATGTTTAAAGCCCTTGTGAGTTCTTAGCAGTCCCCTTTAAACTCTCCATCAACACCTTCCCCTACTTCCTCATGCTCTTTTAATTAAAACTGTGCCTTTATAAGCAGTAGCACTCAAGAGAAATAAGCCACTTTTCTTTAATTTGAGTTTATAGGTTTTTCTGTTTTGTTTCATTACTAGTTGCAAGAGAATTATTTTCCTGCAGCAAATGTGCTGAGTTTCAGCTCCATTTTGGGCTCAGTAAGCTTTTATGTGTTGGCCATGAGACACTCCCCTCCCCTCCCACCACCACCATTTATAACATTTTTTATGGGAGAAAATGTTGTAAGTTCCACACAATCAATTTTCAAATGAACTACTAGAGCATCACCTGTTTGTCAACTGGGACTGTCCTTAGAAACCTGACTCTGTCCCTGCTGGTCCTGGATCTGTAATGGAAGTTCTGTGTGTTCAGCTGAGAACTGTCAACCTCGGTTCAGAGAATGCCGTTTCTCTTTCCTCCCTCAGCTTATCATGCTTAAGCCTCTGGCCCAAACAAGAGTCTATAGCTTTTGTACACAACTTTCACACAAGAAGTTTGGATACATAAACTTGACTTCTAGTGTTTTAGCAAATTAATATTTTACATGAACAATCACAACTTTACCTTCTTAATTCATCAAGGTTCCTAGGAATAGTCTCTCTCTCATATATATATATATATATATATATATATATATGAGTATATGTTTATGTGTGTATATACACACACATACACACACAAACACAATTAATGTTTGTTTTATGTGTATATATATACATATACATACACATTTTTTGTCTTTTCTATTTTTTAATTCCAGAATATAATCAGATATTTTTAAATTATCCAGTAAGGCTTCTTGGAAATAGCCACAAATAGGTTTTAACTCAGTTATTCAATTGATTAGCCCATTGTAAGTATGCTAATACAATAACCAGAATCAATTGATCCATCTGCATTAATGCAGGCAATTAAAATAATTTTTCTGGTATAGTGAACACACTATAGGGAGACAAGGGCAGAAACAAGAAGAACCAAAAGAAGAATGTTTAGCAATAATCCACATGGGAGATGTTGGTAACTTGGATGAGAATGGAAATGGTGAAGATGAGTGATTAGATTCTAAATAGATTCTGCTGGGATATGGGGTGTGAGAGAAGAGAGAAGTCAAGAATGATTTAGAGGATTTTGTCTGACCAACTGGAAAAATCAAGTTGCTGAAAGTCTTCCTGAAGAATAAGTGGAATGAGACTGAGTACCAAGAATTTGCTTTTCCATGTGTGCCTTCCATAAGAGCCTTCCAGGTGAGATATTGAGTCAGAAATTAGATATATGAATGTTAATCATTCAGCATCAAGAGGCTGAAGTAGCAGGGATTCATGACAAAGACTATCTCTAAAAATGGAGAATGTATCCTTTTCTAGAACATCTGTAAGTCCCAAGAATAGTGGCATTGCTGAGTTGGGTACACTAGCAACAGAAAAGAGGGATATCACAAAAATACGCTCCATTGACATTCAACAAATCATTGAATCAATGAATTAAAGAATAAATGAGTAAATGTTTGGGTTATATTTATAATTTTTTCCTAGGAGAAGTCATAAAATACAAGGATAATGCTTGTTATATAGTAGGTACTCACTGACATTTAGTAAGTGAATGAAGTAAAAAATTAGAAAAAGGAGAGTCAAATTATTTCTCAATAATAACAATAGTTACTAATTATTGGGGACATAATGCAAGCAAGCCACTCTGGTAAAGCACTAATGTGTGGTTACCCCTTACAACAATCTCACGCCAAAAATGATTAAAGTGTTCATTTTACAGATGAGGTCACTGAGACTTAGAGAGGTTAAATGAATTGGCTGAGGTCATACAAAATGGCAAAATCAAGATCAAAGCCAAGATTTAATGACAGCCATCACTTACCTACCACAGTGAAGTGCCTCAAAAAATGTAGCTTTTCTGACCTTTCTCCAGTGAAGGGCACTCTTTTGCAAAGCATTTTACAATCATATTGACCATATATTCATACCCAACCTATCATACTTTTTTTTCCTCTTGTGACATCATGAATTCATCAGATACTTAGTCCTATTTCCAGAAGATTGCCTTTTCTCCCTATTTGCAATCGGTCTCCCAGATTCCCTCCCTAACATAAATACACAAAAGAAATTCTTTGTTTTCTTACCCAGTGCTATGAAACTGAATTGTGCACCTGCCCCCACATTCACATGTTGAATTCAAGCCCCCAATGTGATAGTATTTGGAGATGGGATCTTTAAGAGGTAATCAGGGTTAGATAAGTTCATGAGGTTGGACCCTCATGATGGAATTCGTGCCCTTATAAGGGATACCAGAGGGAGCTCTCTCTCTCTCTCTCGCTCTCTTGCTCTCTCTGCTATGTGAGGACACAAAGAAAAGGTAGAGGTGGCCATCTGTAAGCCAGAGGTAGAATCCTCACCAGAACCCTACATAACACCCTGGCTTCTTGAACTTCTAACCTCCAGAACTATGATAAAATAAATTTTAGTTGTTTAAGCTACCCAGTCTATGGCATTCTGTTATGGCAGCCTAAGATGACTAATATACCTAGGAAATTACATGGGATGCTGTCAGTGCTCATCTTGGTACTGGATGTGCCCTAGATGTAATCCTTCATATGTATAGAGCACTTAGAAATTTCCAAAGCACTTTCTAAATCTTTTCCTAGCTTATTAATCATAACAATGTTGTGCAATGTATTTGGATCACGAATCACAGATGTTTTAGTAGAAAAAGAATATACATCCTTGGTAAGTGGTGGAGGTAGATGGGAATCAAATTCAAATTCTCTGATTCCAAGCCTCTTGCTCCTTCCATGACCACAAGACCAAGGCTTTATTACCAGCTGTCCCCAGCAAAAACTTGGGAGAGTGGTAGCAAGGACAGTTGTTAACAACACAGATTCTGGAGCCAGACACTTGGCTTAAATCCTGCCTCTACTACTTTCTATCTATGTGACATTAGAAAATTGTTGAAGTTTCTGTGTTTCAGTTTCCTTCTTTAGAAAATGGGATAATAATGGTACCACATGGGTTGTGAGGATTAAATGAGTTAATTCATGCAAAACACTTCAAATAATGTATAGTGCATAGAAAGCATTCTATAAAAACTGGAAATAATTAATACTACTATTCTTTTGATGCATATTTAAGGGGTATGTGGAATGTCCTGATCAAGCTCTTAATATTAAAAAGCAAGAAATCACTAGATAACTTCCTTTTTGTCATCTTTTGTTTTGTTCCACATTGACAGTAACATACGGTATTTATCATCATCAATTTTATTATAACTCCAAAGATTAATTCTTTATAATTCCTCTTGTGTTCAGGGTGAGAGATATTAGTAATCAATTATCATCTCCTCTAATAATCCTCATGGACTGCTTGGAAAAAAGCAACTAATCTCTCTCTCAACCTTTGCCCTCTTTCTCTCTCTGGATACATTTTTCTATTGCTTACCATTTAATCATCATAAAATAAATCCTTTTCTCATTAAAAAACAAATTTTTATCTTCTCTAGAGATCATTATTTACTATTAGTAGGTTTCTAATAATGAAGCCAATCCTTACCAGCCTATTTTATTCTGTGGAATGTTCCCATAAAAATTGAAGTCATTTGTTCTTATTCCCATTCTTCAATTGACCAATGTGTTTTGTTTGTGTTATCTGTGGCGTGCTAAAGTTAGAATCTTTCTAATTTTGAAACAAGGCTTTTTATGCTATTTTTACTCCAATCATTTTCTAAGTGTGCCATGTTAGAAACTCTTGACAGAAGATGGAACAAGGTAGAGTCCTGTTTCTGGCTTTCCTAGGCATGGCTCGATGGAATTCCATTTTAGTTATAACTTTTCATATTGGAATGTTTTCTAAAAAATATGATTCAAAATGTGCTTTTAATAACCTTAATGCAGCCACCACCACCCGAAATGTACCTTTCTTGTGACTGTAAACATTGACAAGCATGTGGTGGGAAAGAGTACAATCTCTAGGGTGAGCTTGCCTGAATTTGTGTCTGACCTTACCATGACCTAGCTCGGTGACCTTTAACTTCTCTGGACCTCTCTTTCCTTCTCTAACAGTTATAGGATTGTTGGGACCATTAACTAAGTTATATATGTGTTACCAGTGAAGCTATGTTAGGGTATGCTGAGAAATAATCTGAAATCTCTATGGCTTAACACAACAGAGGCTTATTTCTCATTTGTACAAAGTCATCTGTGGGATGGGGGAGGCCTTCAGAGCAGCTGACCTCCATGCAGCAGCTCAGCAATCCATGCTGCTTGAATCCTGTGGCTCAGCCATCTGGACAAGAGGCCTCCACTTTGCTGCAGCAGGGAAAGAGAGTCAGAGGGATTAGCATGGGCTGTTCCCTACCACCGCCCAGAAGTGACACACACTACTACATGAGCCTCTGGCTAACTGAAAGAAGCTCCATAATGAGGAGAGATGAAGGAATGCTTTCTGAGCATCACTGGCTCTGCCCCAGGATGTAAAGCCATTGCAACAATTCTGGCCACAGGGCAAGAAACCAATCCATGTTGGCTATTATTGTTATCCATAGAAGAGCTGAGTATGCAGCTAAGGAGTCAAGAACCAGGCTGTGGCCAAAGTTGTTAGGTTGCTCTGGAAGGGGACTAGGAAATAAATTTGCATGTTCAGAGCAAGTGTCACAAGAAGATCCTGCAGGCCTAGGTTGGGGTGCTCATCCCTGTTCTGCTTTAAATTAAATTTACCTTCACCAGTTCTGCTACCTAAAAATCTTATATCATCTGACCAGCCTTTTAACCTTTCCATAATTCAGTTATCTCTTATCTGCTAAATGGAGATAATTATAGTTCCTTCTTCAGAAGGTGAATATATTAATAAATAACAAATTGGTCCACTGGTTTTAGATCACACATAGTAAGAACTCATTTCATTTTAGCTGTTATTACTCTGTGACATACGACTTTAGATATGCTCTTGATCATTGCTCTCAGTTTTGGCATCTGCATCTTGAGGTCATGATTGATACCATCTCTAAGAATGCCTTCATACACTCTTATGAACCAATGAGTAATTATTTGTCTACACTTGAGAGTCCCTAGGCAGTGGGGTCTGTTTCTAACATTGCTAAGATTAAGTTCACGAGATTCCCAGCCTCATGCCTTATCCTTCATACAGAGTCATCCTCTAATTTTCAGCATTACACCTTGACTCAAGTTAAAAAATATTTTATTACATCAGCCTCTACCTTATGGAGCTCCACATCAAGTTACCATAGTTTTCATTCCATCCCTATTGATTATGTTAATTCGGATTACTGTAACCTACCTTTTCTGAATGTACACCCCCACAGGTCCCATGGCTTATCACTCAGAAGAAACCAATGACTGAACACTTCCTTCCTGTTATAGCCCCTTTCACCAGTCTAGAAACTACAACTCAATTAGGTGGCCAGAGCCTGCTCCTCACTGATAGCCATCATTATGCCGGAAATAGTTGCCTATATGTGTAGACATATGAAGATTACTCTTTGAATTCCTTAGAGATATGTTCAGGCCACTAGTTTAGAGATTCTGATACTTTACTTGCCAACTGGTGACCTGTTCTATGGCAACAATTGCATGTCTATTAGAGTTTTCCATAGAAATCTACCAGAGTTAACCAAGGCTATGGTTTAGGGCTGTGGTCCAGGCCCTTTCTGTCCTGCTCTTCTCTCTGTGATAAGGCTCCTATGCTGTATGTACTGATCCTCAAGAAGTCACATGCATGTATATATGAGAGTACCATTGGCAGAATTGTGCCTTAATAAATGTACTGCTTAATAAACTTCCATGATGAGATGTGTTGATGCCTAGTATGCAGTAGAAGACCTCCAGCACATCAAAGCAGCATCCAGAAATGGACAGTTATTTCTTTTATGGAAGACTTCCAGAGCTAGCACATATAAGAAACATTCAGATTCTTAATAAATTAGAGCTTGATTCAATTCCTGACTTCACTACCAAATGTTTAAGTCATCTTCGAGTAATATTTTGACATCTTTAGTCCTCTATTTTCTTGTTCATGAAATGAAAGTAATAATATTAATAAGTTATAGTCATGAAAATCAAATCAAATACTGCTAGTAATACACACTTATATAGCTATGTGACTTTGGGGAAGTCACACAAACATTCTGTACCTCAATTGCCTCATTTGCCAATGGGGGATAATAACAGTACCTACCCCATAGGATTATTATGAGGACTAAATAACGTGTGTGTGCTTAGAAATGTACCTTATACAGAGAAGGCATTAAGAATATATTATTTATTACTATACAAGTTTCCCAGGGTCCTTTCATAGAGCCATGAAATATGAGTGTTATGACTCAAGAACCAGGTTCTGGCCCAGAGCTGCTATTAGGTTGCAATGAAAAGGAGCCAGAAAAAGTCACTTTAGAGAACTTTTTATTTGAGTTTAATGATGATAGTTTGAGTCGTACCTACAAAACTCCTATGGTTCTATTGCTAACAAAATGAAACCACTTGCCAAATTCTTATAAAAATAATTAGAATCTCTGAGCCTCTGCCCTCTGCCTGGTGGTCTTGAGTAAGTGAACACCCCAACTTCAATGTGCTCATATTGAATAGAGGAGACTGGATGATTTAATTTCTGAATTACATGTACTCTAAAATTTACTGAATTTCCAGCACATACAAGCCTGTATCTTATTATTTGTCGTACATTTTAAGAAACAATTTTTAAAACCATAGTTTTGAAAATGTCTTAAAGTAGGAAAGATTAGCTTAGATCCCTGCAAATTAAATATTTATAGGCATAAAAATATGGTTGATAGGAAAAAACTATAGATCTATTTGTTACTGTATTATTATCCCAGAGAGGTATTCATGAATTTCACATTTTGGCCTTTCCTATTCTTTTCTATTTTAAATGATTGTCTCTTTTTTATGCTCTCTTTTCTCTTTATGAACTTCCTTTCATCTTTTTCCTTCTCTGCACCTAAAACAGATGCTCTAATATTCAGGCATAAAGCTATATTACTTGATGAAGGTGGAAAAGAGAAAGAGAAAACAGCAAGGTTCCTGACTTGCCTCATTGTGCTATTAGAAAATTTTGAAGGATTATTTGGGTTGTCTCCTGAAAAGGAAGGTTTGGGTCAATTATTAGTGACTTTCTACTTTTCTTTGTGAAATTACAACTCAGTCAGGTTCTTGGAAAAGGACTTCTGGCTCATTGTTTTTGTTTTTGTCATTGAAAGTTTTTCAAAAGCGACACAAAGTCCCTGAAAATCTAAATGTGATAGAGTTAAATTACATATTTTAAAGCCCAGTACTACAATTATGCTAATGTAATTAAGCTTCATGAATATAGTATGCAAATCAAATTGTCAAGAATGATACCAAATAGAATTGTTCTTAAAGGTAGAACAGATTGGTTCTGAAATTCTTACAAGGATCACTGTTTCATAAATTCCTAAGCAAAATATCATTTTTCAATGGTAAAAATGCTTCAAGCACATCATCATCAATATTTAGATAATTTGCACATTTTCTTCTGGGAAGTGACATATTTTGACATAAAGAGGAGAAAAAAATATATCTGTTTGCAATGGAAAGGTTTAAAGTTTAAATATCTGGAAAAGGTTTAGATGTTATATCTTAAATGTAAACAGGCTTTTCTCCAATTGGAACATAACTCGATACACCACATTTTATGAAAAGCAGTTTAAGCAGAGATGTTTTATGTGGTGTTGATTTTTATCCCAATAAATATAGTAACAAAAAAGCTAGTTTGAGCCATGACCTGAAATCCCTCAGTGGTTATTATATAAAGATTACGAGGGCTCAGCGAGGAGGAAGCTGACAACAGCCTAGGTCTTGTTCCCTCTGCCTTGGGCCTTCCTGCCTCCCTTGACCCAGGCCTTGTGTCTGGCTGTTTGCTGTGACCCCTCTTCTGCTGGTTACCTGTTTGACCTTCCAGTGTCTAAGCCTTCAGAGAACTAGCCCAGAACAGAAAGATGAAGGAAATAAATATGAACAAAAAGAACTGAGTTTTTTGTTTGTAATCTTTTACATTTTAGGATAAAATGAACATGTGCTCATTTCAGAAAAATAAGAAGCAGAAAAAACCAAAGCAAATGGGGAAAAAAGAAAACCTAAACCCTATAACCCCACCACCAAGAAATCATCTTTGCTAACACTTTAGTATTCTGTTCCAACCTTTTGTTACTTTTAAACGTAATACATTTGCATTTATACAATTTTGTATTTTTCTTTTTTTTTAACTGAATATAATACCCTAAATATTTTCCCAGGTCATTCAAAATCATTTTTAATGTTAACATACTATTCTGCCATATGAGTGTAGCCTGGTTTATGCAATACTCCCCCAGCGTTGGACAGAAGGTATGAGGCTGGTGCTGATGAACTGCTCCTAGGCTTCACATTTACATAGGAGAGAGACTTAAGAAGGCCAGTGAGAAATCAACCTTCCGTTACTTAAAATTTTTTTCCCTCTATTCATCAAAGTGGAAAATGCTTTGAAATGACTCATCCAAAAAAAATTAAAGTAAAAGTGATTCTTTAGGTAGACCAAAAATTATATTAATAGATAAAACCTGTGATTTCCACTAATATTTAACTAAACTCTGGATTTCACTTTGAGAAGAAGAATAAAACTTGTTATGGGTAATATTATCGTCTCAACCAAAACCATGATTGATTAATGACAGTGGGTGGTATTTGAATTAGTTACTCTGCATTAGCTTAATTTAATAAATGGGTGTGCTGGCACTGAGCTTATATTGATTAATTTCTGCCAGATGATCATGGGGTTGCATACATTGGCATCTCTCCCCCAACCTTCAGTTTTGCAGTAAGATTATTTTTAGGGTGAGTCACACACTGGCTAGGGGTCTGCACCCATTAACAACTAACCTTTGTGTGAGAAGATAATGCTTCAAATGGTGATTCCTTTGTGATATAGCATCTCTTTTACCAAGGGTTCCCAGAGACTTCTCTTCATGGTTTCTATTAGTATTAAAAACTTCACTTTAATTTACTCTAGGCTATTTGTGGCCGATAATCCTAGAAAGATCTCCTTTCCAAAGACACTAAGTATGGTACTAAGAGCTTTAAATTCTACTGGTGTCATTGTAAACGTAGCCTGCAGATGGGGATTTGGGAAGCAGGTGACATTAGGCAAATAGTATTTCTTCTTCTGCCTAAGATCTCCAGCCCTGATTTCTCTCCTGAGCTCCTGCCTTATACAGCCAACTGCCTGCTGCCCATTTATTCTGGGCTGGCTCTCTGAAACCTAAACTAAAATTTATCATCATTATCACCTCAACTGCCTCTTGATTGCTTTTCTCTGTTTCAGTTGGTGGCTTCACAGCTTGTCAGTCACCTCAGAGAGAAAGCTGGGGGTCACGTAGGTTCCTCTTACCCCCTTAATCCTTGTATTGAATCAGATTGAAAGTACAGACATTTCCAACCCCTACATGTTTCTTAAGTCTGTCCTTTCTCTAAATGCTCTATTATAGACTTGTTTCATCACTTGATTGTACTACTTTAATAGGCTCTTAACTAGTTTTCATATTTTTAGACTTTTTCTCTTTAAATCAGTAGCTCCACAATGACTTTCTGAAATGCAAATCTCGTATCTCTGGTAAAAAACCCCTCAACCCTGCCCACCATCTGTGCTATATTTCTCAAAGTGTGGTCTTTTAGCCATCTGCTTAATAATCACCTGAGGGCTTGGGGTGCTGTAAAAATGCAGAATCCTATACCAAAGGCCTCAGCATCAGATTCCAATGGGGGCAGAGTCCAGGGACCAGAATCATAAACAAGCTCTGAAGGTGCTTTTCTAGCCCCAAAGGTTCTGAACCACTGGCTTACCTACAGGATGAAATTCAAGTTCTTGCTCAGATCTGGTTCTTGCCTACTTTTCTGGCCCAGTAAGAGCAAAGTGCTTTCAGCTCCCTCACGATCCTGGCTGGCTCCCACGTGCTTGCCTTTGCTCAGCACTTTTGTGAAGTGCTTTTTCCCAGCGTCTTTGCCTAACACAGTCACAGTCAGGCTTGGTGGTCTCTGCTAACCTTGACATTCAGAATGTGGTCCTCAGGCCAGTAGCTTCCATGTCACATGGGAACTTCTTTAAAAATGTGGGATCTCAGGCCCTACTCTAAGTGTACAAAATAAGAATCTTCATATTGACAAGATTCTCAGGCAATCTGCATGCACAATTATGTTTGAGAAGTTCCACTTTGGGAAAATTTACTAGATCTCTCCAGCTGAACAAAGTTGGGCTTTCTGCAAAGCATTCTGAGTACACTCTGTGTACATATCTATCTCTTTCACTGCACTATGGGTTCCTGGAGGGCAAGAAATCTTTCTTATCCTCTCTATATTTTCAGCCCCTCATATTGTCCCTGGCACATGGAGCAGTTCAACAAATGTTTGTTTATTCAAACTGAACTGACCTACAAGTCAGCCTGAAGCTGAAAAAAATGCATCCCTAATGAAATGTCCTTTTGCACAGATTGGTTGCACTTTCATTTTGGATGCTTTTGCTTTTGGCTGAGCTGATACTGTTTTTGCCTCCTTTTTCTAAATTCACAGATGGTCTCGAGCATTTACTCACAGAGAGTGGATTGCTGCCCGATGTGAATTGCTGTGGGCCAGGCAGCTGGGCTTCCCTGTTGGTTACCAGTCAGGCCCTGCTGATTGAGCTCCCTTCAGGGACTGTGTACTTATTTCTCCTTCCTCGAGGAGCTTATTCAAGTTCAGGTGTCTGTGTGGTGGGAGAGAGCTTCTTGTTTCTCAAGATGTTGTTCTATCATCACACATGTCTAGGTTACTGACGTTGCTTATGCTGTTTTCAGTTCAAAACTCTTTAGCATGAAACCCCATGACTTTACTCCAAAATAGCTTGCTAGTCATTCTTCATCCTCTCCCTCACAGACCATTAGAGTGCAAACTACATAAAAGCAGAATGTGTCTGATTTTGCACAACGTTATATCTCCTAACCTCTAGCACAGCACCTGGCATATGTGTGGAATGAATGAATAAATGAATGACATGTATCAAAGTGCTAATGTGGGGTAGAGTCTCAGGTATTTTGTCCCACATACTCTTTATATCCTTCTGTATGCATTTATTTATCTGCAGGAGGTGTAATTTTTTGAGGCATATTATACTTTAGAAGAATTCAATTCTAATCTTTTAACATCAGCAGTGTTTATAATGCTTTTTCATCTAAGAAATGCTTTTTTAAAATTTAAATTAATTTAAATTTCCCCAAATATTAATTAATTAAGTCATTAATTTAACATGGTTTGAAGCCCTAAAGAAGAACTATAGTTAGATGCTATGATATGAAACATTATGAATTGGATTTGTCTCACACATACTTTTTGGATTTTTTTTTTGTCTTATGTAATTTATATTTGCTTTGGATAGGGCATGTAGTCAGTAGTCTGCCATCGGATTTAACATTCCTGATTATCTCACACGCAGCCTGCTTCTCTCAGTATCTTTTTGTGCTTTCAGTATTTTTTGGGTTAAATTTGCAACCTATAATGTAGAAGACAACACATTGGCTTTAGAGTCAAACCACCTGTGTTCCAACACTAGCTCTGGCAATTACTAGTTTTAAGGTCTCAGGTAAATTATTGACAAATTTTTGTATGTAAGACAGATATGATATCAGTACCTATCTAACAGGGTCATAAGAAATTAACAAACTTATGTTATTATCGATCACATATAACCCTTTGCTGTTCCCCAACTATCTCTTAGGCTCCTCTTATTCCTTTCCTTTTGTAAAAAATGGAATGTATCTGCATGAAATGTTCTTGTTAACTTTTTCATGAAGGCTTCCTACATCCCCAGAGTCAAAATTCATCAATCCTATATCTGCCCTTTCAATGCACACTGTCTATTCCTTGTCTTAGAAATTGTCATCTTCTACCCCTTACTGCATGTATATAAGTATATATCTGTTTCCTCTGTACATTGAGCAACATGAGGACACATCCTATGCTTTGTTCACCTGTCTCCCTTACAGCACATAAATGCCTTGCACAAAAATATTAATAATACATAGAACCTATATATAGAATTTAGAAACATGTTGGTTAAAAGCATGAAACTCATGCTTGGTTAAAAGCATGGAGTCTTGAGCTTGTTACTGGCTCCCTCACTTCCTGGCTGTGTGATGTTGTCCATCTTCACTAGTCTCTCGAAGCTTAGGTTTTTTTATCTGTGAAGTTGTGAAATGGGGATAGTAATAAACCTATCTCTGAAAGATGTGTGAGCATTAAATAAATTAAAAGGCTAACACCTACTAAGTTTTAATATTTTACATATTCAATTTTATATTCATTTTTATCTTCATTTTTATCTTCCTGTTTTCTTATATATTTACCAGCTGCCAAATAAGCAACAATTGGGAAACTTGGCAATGCTCATCCTCTCTCATTGCTCAATTTCACTAAAACTCATAACTGATGCTGGAGAAGGATAGTTGTTGAAGGCAAAGGTTTAACTCAAAAACCACAATTTTTTTTTTTTTGATGGGGAGTTTAAGATGCAGGAGGTAATTTAACCATTATGGTATTTTGGCTGCAGTTCATGACAAATAAACCTGTTATGGGTAATTTATGTTGAAGCTGTTCATGTCGCATGGAAGAGGGTTCAATTTGCAAAGCACATACTTCTTTATTACCAGATGATTCATTGAAAATCACAATTTGTGATGATCTGCCTAGTGGAAGGGTTGTTGGTCGTAAAAACATCATAGAAGAAAATTCAACAATGAATATTATTTATACCAAAGACATACATTTGTATTAGCTGCACACATCCCAATGTGTGTGCATTAAAATTATGACAGCACTGACAATTCAAATAAGACCCCAGGAAGATGAGCGTCAGCATTTCTGATGAGCTGTACAAGGTAGCAGATTTTGATCTAAAAATGAGCTCAACAGCTCGTATACCAAAGGATACCTTCTTTAATAACAAGGCTACATTTTCTGAGACATTACTATTAGCAAGGGGAATAAAAGAGAGGTAAAATGAAAGGAAAAAAGTAAAGAATGGCCTTCTATACCAGATATCTCCAACTGCCTGAATCATTTCTCTGTAGTTTTGTATGCACAGGAAGCAAATGAACGCACTTGGGTCCCATGGGTACCATCGAGTGCCCTCCAGAAGCAATGGTGTTAAAAAAGATTATGACACTTGTTATTAATAGTGTTTACTTTGCAATTAGATAGCTTATATGAAATGTCTGTCCTCTGTATATACAGATGTTTCTTTTTTTAGACTTTGAAAAAAAGAGATTTTGATAAGCAGTGTTTTCTCTTTGTTAATTTTACGTTTTAATTATGGTTTCAAGTTCTTCACACATGTGAATCAAATTAGACCCATCATAACTTGTCCTAATATGCTCAAGTGGATACAAATGTGGCAGGAGGAGATGAAGGTTTTGTGAGAAACAAATACACCCTGATTTACTCCATACTACATAGCTCTTTATTAATCTAGCACTTTGTTTTCTGTAGATACAATCTCAAGTTCTGCTGATGTAGGAAACATTGCTGTAGGTTAATTGTATATGTTTTTATTAATTTTATAACAACTTTTATTAATTCATGACATGTTATTAACTATGTAAATATGGAATAATAACAAAACAAAGTGTTTCAGCAAATGATTGTTTATTGTTTATATCAATAAACAAACAACTGTTATTTATAATATTTAGTATTTGTTTCTTACTGAGGTGCTAATGTAAAGCTTGTCAACATTACCTCACTTAATCCTCAAAACAATGGTATAAAACAGGCTTTATATTTTATATTTTTATTATAAATGGCACTTTGCCAAAAAAGAAAAACAAAATGTAAAGTGAGATTACCTCTCCCTTCATTTCTGTTCTTTAATTGCCCAGAGGTAATTAATATGGTGTGCATATACTTCCAAGCCTTTTTTTAAGGCATCAGTATCATTTTTCAAAAATGTGTCAAATGTTCTATGATGTGCCTTTTCATTTATCAGTAAATCATGGACAGTTTTTCATGCTGGAATACACATGTATGTTGTATACTTTTAGTCTAATTCCAGTCTTATAGATGAAAAACTGATCCTTTGAAAGAATAAGTTTCCAGTAAATGTTCTAGTTGAATTTCAGCTTGGATTACTCTTATTTTAGAACCCATACTTGTAACCATTACACATCTACCTCTCTGAATATATTGTATATGCTTAATTGTAGGTATTTTTAGAACTAGAAAATTATTTTTCAATTTTTTTGTTCCCCACTCTTTTGAATGAAAAAGTTATTTATGGCTCAAAAGATATAACTTCAGTCTACATTGTGGATAATGCTCTAATAAACTTATTAAAGAATAATACTGATCTACTCAGGACAAAATGATACTGCTTTACCGATCTTAAAAACTGCTCCTTTTTTTGAAAAACAATATTTTCATAACAGCCTATTCTATAATCAAAAGTGATGGTGTTTAAGGCAATGGGAACATGCCATTTGATGAAACAATTCTAGTCTTTTCTTTATACATTATCTGAATTGGATAGAGGAGAGATTGACATAGAAGCCTTTAGAGGATTTTCTTCAGAGCTAATGGAATATTCATTCTTCCAACAGTATTAATTGAGCACTTTCTTATTTGGGGGGCACTAAGCTAGTCTTAAGCAATTAAACTAAGAACAGTGAGGACAGTCTTGGAGCCCACATTCTATTCAACAATTAAGTTCAAATGAGGATGGTTAGACATTGGCTAAAAGCTGTTCCCAGTTCATTTTGAAAAGAGATCACTATAAAATTACAAGTAAATTACATAAATACAAACTTTAACTGACATTAACTACTTTTTCTTCAACTTTGTTTTTTGTCAGGTACTAAAATTCTTCAAGGGTGTCTTTCTTTAATAGATCAAATACATTTTTAAATTCCTTAAACATTTTGCCTTTATTTGTGCTGATGAAATAACTAAAACCCTCCACTAACTAATTCTTAATTTGGTGTCACTATCCTTCTAAGAGAGACCAATCTTTCCTGGCTTCATTCTGAATAGGAAGGCCAGCAGAGCTTCATTATTATTAGCATTTCTTTTAAGGTTCAACTTTGGAAACAAGTGATTGAGAGGCACATTCTAAGAGAAACCCATCACTGTGAGCTCTGCCTCTCCTGATGATGATTTGGAAGTTGATGTTGTTTTTGGGGGGTCAGATTGAGGCCTGGCATTTTTATTAAGCCAAATCCTCTCTTTAATTATAGAGGTGAGATAATTGCCAGGGGAGTAGTTTGGTTAATCAATATAGAAATCCCAATTTAGCAAGAAAAACCGGACAGAACAAAAGCTGATTTCAGCCAAACTGATTGTCAAAAATGTGGGGATTTGAAAAGTATTCATTCATTGGAATCAAATTGAGTTATCTAACATCAATGACAATGCTACTGTGGAAATTCCTCACTCACTTTCTTCTCTTATATTAAGTTTGATTTGTAAAGTAGCTGTAAAGGCAAAGTCTGGACAGGAGAAAAACAATTTCCTTTATAATATGTTTTATTTATAATAAAGGTGTTCCATATTTTACCAATTAAAAAACAAGAAATAATAGTTTAAGCCTCTTCTGCACTAATTCTAGACATCCAAAGAGAGGTAAAGGCAAGTGTGCACAAAACTATTCAAGATATTGATTTTCTCTTTCTTTTTTTCCATCAAATTAAACAGTCAATTAGGTACAGGCTTTATTTGAGAAATACACAGCTTTAGCTAACTTATGTTATAATTAGTCAGTAATACCATGAGGATTGTTATTAATATCACTACTATCACATGCAATTTGTTTTATAAAAACTTTCTGATCCGAATCAGTTAATTCTGTGTAAAGCTAACCAAATTATTCTTCAGGCTTCATGTTTTCATTTCAATAGTTAATACTCTTCAACTCTTTGCAATTATACTACATGACAGTACATTTGTTAAGCTGCATTAAACTTGAATTCTGTATCTAGTTCAATGGTTGCTAAGTGTATAGCTTTAAAAAGTAGCAAAGTTGTGTTTAAATATTTTTAAGAAATATATTACCAACTGCTCTCTAAAAGAATTTAAATATTTTTAAAAAAAATAAAAAAATTGGGTCTTATTTGTTTTTATAAAGGTAGCAACTTTACCTCCATTTCCCCAATTAGGAAAGACAGTATATGGCTTTGAATTTTTGTTACTGTATTTGAATATTTTCTTAAAACATTTGAAGTCCTAAGAATTATGTTACATAACTGCCTATGGTGCAGACAAAAAAGGATCCATTTGTAAAAGATGTTACAGCTGAAACCAGAAAAAGAGATATTTTTTTCCTGAAATCTTGTGTGGAATATTTGGGGATAGGGGTATTAGGGAAAGGATGCAGCTTTGCTAATACTCATACATTATGTTTTCTCATTTTTAAATTCTTAGATCTTCTGGCTCAAACACTCTTGCCTGTCTCTGTGGCAAGCAAATTCCTACATATGTTTTATCTCTTTAGCTATTGCAATACCTGGCCTTTGACTTTTGGCTTTTGGGCATTCTTACACTGGTGAGTGTCTGTTGTGCTGATCCATGTATAATGCAGTTTGAGTACTTCCTGCAGGGCAGGTCTTGTTTTGACAAATACCCTGAGTGTTTACTTGTCTGTGAAAGTCTTTATTTTCCCTCATATATAACACTCAATTTTGTAGGATACAAAATTCTAGTCTGGCCATTATTCTGTTTGAGAAGACTGAGAATGGGACCCCAATCCCTTCCGGTTTATAAGGTCTCAGTTGAGAAGTCTGCCATTATTCTGATGGGTTTTCCTTGTAAGTTACTGGCCACTTACTTCTTATGGTTTGTGGTTTTTTTAAAAGATAAACAAAATTGACAAACCTTCAGGTAGATTAAGAAAAAGAGAAAATAACCCCCCAAAAAATCAGAAATGAAAAAGGAGACATAACAACTGAGATCTCAGAAATACAAAGAATCAATGGAGACTATTATGAATAACTATATGCCAACAAATTTGAAAACCTAGAAGAAATGGTTAAATTCCTGGACACATAGAACCTATGAAAAGTGAACCATGAAGAAATAGAAAACTTCAATAAACCGATAATAAGTAATGAGATCAAAGCCATAATAAAAAGTTTTCTATCACAGAAAAGACCAGGACCTGATGCATTCACTGCTAAATTATACCAAACATTTAAGAAGAACTAATACCAATTCTACTTAAGCTCTTCAAAAATTAAATAAGAGGGAACACTTTAAAACTCATTCTGTGAGGCCAGTATTACCCTGATATCTAAACCAGACAAGCACACAATGAAAGAAGAAAACTTCAGGCCAATATTATTGATGAACATAGATGCAAAAATCCTCAGTAAGGTACTAGCAAACCTAATTCAACAACATGTGAGAAAGACCATTCACCATGATCAAGTGGGACTTAATCCAGGGATGCAGGAATGTTTCAACATAACACAAATCAATAAACATGATATATCTCACTAACAGAATCAAGAACAAAAACCATATAATTATTTCAATAGATGCAAAAAAGGAATTTGATAATTCTTTGATAACATCTCTTTATGATCCCTTTATGATCAAAACCTTCATCCAAATGGGTATAGAGGTAATATACCTCAAAGTAATAAAGGTCATATGTGACAAGCCCATGGCTAATATCACACTGGATGGGGAAAAATTAAAGGCCTTTCTTCTGATGACTGGAACAAGACAAGGTTGCTTACTTCCACCACCATTATTCAACATAACACTGGAAGTTCTGGCCACAGAAATTAGGCAGGAGAAAATAATATAGGGTATTCAAATTGGATAGGAAGAAGTCAAATTAGTCTCATTTGCAGATGACATGATCTTCTAACCAGAAAAATCTAAAGAGTCCACCAAAAAACTGTTAGAACTGATAAATGAACTCAGGAAAGTTGCATATACAAAATCAATGTACAAAAATTATTAACATTTATATACACCAAGAACAAACAATCTGAAAAAGAAATTTAAAAAAATCCCACTTAAAATAGCTACAAAAATTATAAATCACCTAAGAATCAATCTAACCAAAGAAGTGAATGACCTATCAAATAAAAAACTATAAAGCTCTAATGAAAAAGTATAAGAGGATGCCAAAAAATGGAAAGATAGTCCATGTACATAAATTGGAAGACTTAATATTATTAAAATGATAATACTACTTAAAGAAATTTACAAATTCAATGAAATTCTTATCAAAATATCAATGACACTTTCCAGAGAAATAGAAAATAAAAATCCTAAAATTTTTATGGAACCAAAAAAGACCCCAAATAGCCAAAGCAATCCTAACCAAAAAGATCAAAACTGAAAGCATCACACCGCCTAATTTCAAGATTTACTACAAAGCTGTGGTAGCCAAAGCATCATGGTACTGGCATAAAAACAAATGCATAGAACAATGAAACAGAATAGAGAACCCATATGTAAATTCATGCATTTACAACCAACTCATCTTTGACAAAGTTGCCAAGAACAGACAAAGGGGAAAGGGCAGTCTTTTCAGTAAGTGGTGCTGGGAAAACTGGATGACTATATGCAGAAGAACCCTATCTCTCACCATATAGAAAAATCAAAATCATATAGAAAATCAAATCAAAATGGACTAGAGTTAAATCTAAGACATGAAAATATGAAACTACTAGAAGAAAACAATGGAGAAATTCTTCAGGGCATTGATCTGGGCAATGATTTCTTGAGGAAGACCTCAAAAGCACAAGCAACCAAAGCAAAAATAGACGATTGTGAATACGTTAAGCTAATAAGCTTCTGCACAGCAATGGAAACAACCAAAAAAGTGAAGAGACAACCCACAGAATGGGAGAAAATATTTGCAAACTACCCATCTGACAAGGGATTAATAACCAGAATATATAAGAGCTCAAACAACTTAATAGCAATATACCAAATAATGTGATTTAAAAATGGGCAAAAGATATGAAAACACATTTCTCAAAAGAAGACATACAAAATGGCCAACAGGTATAGGGATAAATGCTTAAAATCACTAATCATCAGAGAAATGTAAGTCAAAAGCACAATGAAATATCATCTTACCCCAGTTAAAATGTCTTGTATTACAAAGACAAGTGATAACAGATGCTGGTGAAGATGTGGAGAATGGGGAACCTTTGCACACTGTCAGGGGGAATGTAAATTAGTACAGCCACTATGAAGAACAGTGGAGGTTTCTAAAAAAATTAAAAATAGAACTATCATTAGATCCAGCAACCCCACTTCTGGGTGTATATCCAAAAGAAAGGAAATCAATGTATCAAAGTTACATCTGCACGCCCATGTTTATTGCAGCACTATTCACAATAGCCAAAATATGGAATCAACTAAAGTGATGAATGGATAAAGAAAATGTGGTAAAAATGGAATATTATTCAGCCGTAAGAAAGAATGAAATCCCGTCATTTGCAGCAACATGGATGAAACTAGAGGCTTTTATGTGAAATAAGCCAGGCACAAAAAGACAAATATCGCATGTTCACACTCACATGTGGGAGCTAGAAAAGCAGATCTCATGAAGCTAGAGAGTAGACTGGTGGTTACCAGAGGCCAGGAAAGGGAGGGTGAGAGGAATTAAGGAGAAAAAAAAGAATATAAGCGTATTTATTACCACTGACTTGTATGCTTAAAAATTATAAAGATGATAAATTATATATGCATATTTTATCTCAATAAAATCTTTTTCAAAAAGGAAAAAAAACCCTACCTTTTTAGTTGGATAATTTTTTAAATGAGGCTTATCCCCCATCATCTTTTTATTTTGAGAAAACTCAAATCTACAGAAAATTAGAATAAAATGTATAATAGGTAAATATCTACATACTCCTCACAAATATTTACTGATTGTTAATATTTTATCACATGTTTTATTGTATTCTTTGTGTGTGTATGTGTGTATCTATCTATTCATATATAAATTTTATTTATCACCGAAGAGCAACTTGAAAGGAGAATCCATCTCTTAAAGAATTGGTAGTATGAGAAGAGAAAAAAGTAAGAACTAAACTCAAGGTCCTATAGAAATGAAAGGGAATCAGAATGAAATGAATATAAAACAAAATCCAAGGAAATTTCTAGAATTGTGGAACCTATAATTGAAATTTACAAAATATCATACATAGGAGAAAACTAACATAGAATTGACAACTCCAAGACATATCCTAGTGAAGCAATTAAACTTTAAAGATATACAAAAAAAAGCTTCAGACTCTTAGCCAAAAAGACAATCCATTTCAAAGTGAAGAAAATCTTGCCATTATCAGATTTTTGAACAGCAACATAGCCAAACAACAACACATGTTTTTTAAATCAAAGAAAGAGTGTGAGTCAAGAATTTTATATTTAGTAAAGGTATCTTTCCTGTATCAAGACTATGAAGAAAAAGCAAACAATTTTAAATATGCACAAACTAGGATTTGGTATGTTATTTATTTACTGCTTTATTTTACTTTTTTTTGCATGGAGAAAATTTTAGGGCTTTAGATAAGACGGGAAAACACTAATATTGAGTATGTCTTACAAGCTAGGTGCACATAACAATTTTAAGTGAGACATAATTACCTTTATTTCACAATAAAATGCTGTTCAGAGAAATTGATCAGTGTTTTTTAGTATATATTAATATCAAAGCCGGCATTCAACCTTTGTTTTCTTCACTCTAAAACTTTTGATCTTTCTTCTACATCATGCTCACTGTGGATCACCATATTCATTGCCTGCTCTATAAGTGAAACTATAGTTTTATGTAGTTGTTTTTAATTAACAGAGAGAAATGATCCTACTTGCTGCTCTATTTAATATTTTTTCTCTAACTAGTAGAGCTATTCATAATCCAGCTCAGCTGATGAGTAGTTCCACTATTTTTTGCAGTCGCTTGAGTTCGGAACACTAGAGAGAGCAGACTGAGATTTAATTAAAGGTTTGAAAACAATCAATTCGGAAATAGGATGGTTTTACATGCTCAAATTTCCTCCCTCAGAATTGATCACATCTGATAGTAAAGACAAGAACTGAAAATCTTAAAACTTAGCTTTCAAACATTTATTGCATCTGTTTTTGAATACACATAAAATAAGCAACTCTTTTAATATAAGTACCATCCCCAAGAGGAAATTAGCAGAACATATTAGATTACAAATTTTAATAAACTGGTATTAGCGTTATCACTTTTGAGCAGAGGACAGAGAGATCATTTGGTAATATTTCTGAGACTCTATAGTGTCTTATCAGCTTCTGGGACAAACCACTCTCTGGTATCTCTTCCTCATGCTAATTAGTTTATAGTCTACTAGGTATGTGTCTACACAGAAGACAACAGAGCTATTCAAAAATGTTCCTCTTTCTCATAAAAATCAAATGTAAGCAATTCTCATTCAGTGTAGTTGCTAATGCAGGAAAACATAATGGTGTCTGGCTTCCAGAAGACAAGGGAAATATATTACCTAATTAAAGCCCACGCGTTGTTTGAAAGTCTATATAAATCTTTTTGTCTATCTTCAGAGTTTTCAAAGCACAGCCTTACCTTACTAATCAAATAAATGGGGGAAAACAATTTCTAAGATGTAGAATTGTACTGCCTCAAATGTTCCAGTCAGTTTCAGTTTCTGTACCAGTGGCACCATAGCAGGACCCAGCATGGTAAATATATAGTTTTAGCTGAACTGCCGTTTCCATTACCAAACCAAATATTTTAGCAGTTTTTAACTAAGGCATTTTAATTCAACAGAAATTGAAACTCAACAGAAATTATCAGGCCATGTATATTTTGGAAAAAAAAGAAAACCCAACAGATCTACTTTGGCTCATAGAAGATATTAAAATACTACGGTTGGTAGGTGTTTTTATCAGATCCCTAGTCCTAAAACAAAGAACATGATTTTAAGTGATTTGGGCAATACATTTAACCCTTTAATCTGAATTATACTATTTATTGCATCACTTTCTCTTTTGATTTTGGCAAAACATCAAACTCACCTTGAGACAGGAGAATCTGAAGGGATTGCAATGCCAACTTCATAGTTTTGATTTAAGAATAAGAGGAGGTAATATAGGGAAGGTATCCAGAATAGGGTCTGGTAGTTCATAGCACTTTATTCATATAAGTTTTTTAATGTTTGCTTATAAAAAATGGAATGCCATTGCTTAGAGTTTGTTTTTTTTTGTTTTGTTTTTAAGTAAAAAGCAGTACAGTGAACTCATATGTCAAAAGAATCCAAATTTAATGCATAATGTCTAGTGAAGGTACTGTCACATTTTAAACTGGAAAAAATATAGAAGTAATTTAAGGAGAAGAAACAAATTCTAATGGACTAGACACTAACTTTTAGTCATTCTTTTAATAAAATGACTAATTTTACATATCAAAAAGTAGTAACATTACTAAAATTACTCGTATGGTTTTCTTCCTGTGAAATAACTGTCAAAACTTAGTGAATAGTTAAAAAAAGAAATCACATGTAAAAACAAATGCCATAAAAAGGAACCATAATCTAAGATGTAAATTTCTGTAGTACTTCCAGGAATTTGGATTAACTCTTTCACCTCATCATGGTACAGCTCTATTTGGCATAGTAGCAAATTAATAGATGGTATCCTGCCCAGTCATAGTGTATGCACCCTGCAGAGATGCCAGTACATAAGTAATAAATAGCAAAGGCCATGGAAGACCTTAATTCAGTGTTTCTAGACAAATTAATTCACAGGATGGTTAAGACCCTTTGTTGTTTTCTTACTAAATATAGAAAGGATGATATATCATTTTTCTGGGGTCTCAGACCAGAAGAAAAGTGAAGACAATATGACCCTCCTAGAATCAGCTACTACTGCTTAAATTTTGCCTCAGAGTAGCAGAAGATGAATTTATTGATTTTTTTAGTAGAAAATCAGGAAATTTAATAATCTGCAATGAGTCACCGCATTACCAATGCAAAATTAACTAAGGTTGACTCTATTTTCAGATCCCAAATAGAGCCTAGCCTGAACAAACTGTTGGTAGGCAAGGACCAAATCTGCAGGTGGCCGATACAGGCCAGGAGGGTGGTTCCTAGGGGTGGAGAAGCCAGCCAGGGACTTCAGGAAAACACAGCTAGCAACTGCAAAGAGCTGGAAATTGAGGTTTTGAGGCATATACACCTGTGGAGCTGCAACTTTGTTATAAGAACACCTGTCAATCATGTATATCAGTCATCTGGTAACATCTCATATCTCCCATAAACCCTCCTCTGGACCAGACCAATAAAAGGAAACCACCTGAAAGTCTTCAAAGTCTTTCTCCACTCATGAAAATTGACCTCTTCTTCTCTGGAATGTACTCTAGCTACGTGTAGCTCCCTTCTGTTCTGCTGTAAAAGTTGTTTGTGTGGAATTGCTTCCTTCCTGTGGTCACTCCGTCACACTGACCCTGCTTGAGAATTTTCCAAGCAAGGAGCCAAAGAACCAGGACAGAGGTCCACCAAGAGGCCAGACCTGACACTATCATTTTCTATGATTGTGCCTGTCACTTCACAAAGTGGAAAACTGAAGCATGTCATGGAATATACATTCAATACCTTTCTTTGCCTCAGTTTACTTGACTATTTTAAACCAAAAGATTAAAGTGTAAAAACATCGTGGATATTAGTGATTCTTCCCTCCTAGTTAGATGTAATTTTGCATTGGCTAGGGAGATGAATGAGAATATAACAGGAACTGTCTTAATTCTTTGTAGTCAAGAAGATATTAAAATGTTCCCCTAAAAAGTAATAATAAATAGATCAATGAATGGGATGCTTTGCCTGTATGTTATACTACCAAGCAAGTGACAATATCTGATGATTTAACTTCAGGTCAAGTAGTAATGGTGGTAGCCTACAGCTGTAGCCATAGATGAATGGTGTAAATCTTATAGAGACCAGAAAAATAAACTGTAAAACCCTTCAAAACTTTTATGGGTCAGATCAACTCTTTCCCAATCATGAAGGAAGGATGAGATAAAAGTGAGATTATATCAAAATAAGTAGAGTATGGTTGGGTGAGGAAACAAAAAAGAATTTCATAGATACATTTAACGTTTAAAAATGCATTTAATATCCTCCTAAAACCACTGTACTATGTCTTCATATTTTAAAGAAAATAGTAGAGCTTTCTGTGAAGACTGCTTCTATGCAAAATTATATGAAACTTTTTTAAAGAGAATTTCATATTTAAATTAAACCTACAAATACAGTTCATGAAATTATAGTGATGGTGGACTTTTATCATTTCCTTTTTAGAAATTTAAATGAGCTACAAGAAGTTCTCAAAAGAGCATCAAGGAGACATTTAGACATTAAATAACTCATTTTGAATCTGGTCTCCCCTTTAGTACATAGACCAACCCTGACAGTTCAGAAGGTGTATTTTTAAAAATTTTCCTGGCCTTCTGTTTGCTTATTTTTCTTTGTTTGTGAATATTTTAGTGAGGATTTATTTTAAAAGCAATCCTGTCCTTGTTGTTGCTTTGCAATATTTGAAAAAACGACTAGAGGAGCTTTAATGCTGTCTTGTTCATCAGTGTGAATCAGATAAAAGATTAAAAACAATACCTGGAGCGCAGTTCTCACCTTGGGTTTCTATCTGTTGAATTTTAATTCCATGCTAAGATACTTGTTCAGACAGAAGGTAAATAAATAAATACATTCATAAATTCCACTGCTTTCAGCAGGCTATGCCACTGGGGATGCATTATTTTTAAGCCAAAATATCCTCAGTGTTTTACATGATTGCGTTAGAGACTCCAGTCCCCGTGATTCCTCTTCCAAGACCAGCACCACCTGTTTACCACACAAAGGCTTTGAGCATTAATAGGGGAAGCAAACAGGAAAGTTGGTAAGTTGTCTCTATAGACAATTGGCTGCTAAGGATATGACATGGCACGACTTGCCTTCTCAGACCTTTCAGACATTTACCCAGTAACACTGGTTTCCACCTTCTCCAATTCTGTTTTGTCTTCTACTTTGGAAGACAAAACAGTGGATGTTAGGGTCAAGATGTAGGTCATGGAGTGTGGGAATTTATACAGTCTTTGGTCTGCAAGTGCAAAAGCATTTGCTTCTAAAGTGTGGAGGAATTTGTGAAGTCATTGCACTTATTCCTCACCTGGCTGGGAAGGAAAGGAGTGAGGCACTAACACCTGTCAAGGAAATTACAGGTGTAAGCAATTATTGGGTTGGGGGCATTAAGGAGAAACAATTATGCACATTTTCATTCTAATTTAATGATACCCTCAGGTTTCTGGATCCTTGCCAGACTGATTGCCTGAGTGGTAAAAACTGAGGCACCTGGCTTTTAAGAGTTAGGACACTCTTGTTTTAAGCTTGTTGACTGACTCAATGCAAAAGGAAAGCAAAGCAAAGAATATGGCTTTCTTAGAAGCCTGTTTCTTAAATTTTACTACAAAAGCTTAATTTTTAAAATAGCACTATGGCATGTTTATAGCCTTTATTCTAGTTTGTGCTGTCAAAATTTTATTTATATAGTCAAGATTTAGTTATTCAAACAGCTTCCAAATATTTATTGTTTCTTCTCAGATGTCACAGATATAGCTATGAATAAAAGAAGCATGACCCTCTTCTCTCATGGAGCTTATAATCTAGAAAGGACTGAATCTATGCACCAATAATACATATGTGATAACAGCCATGAAGATGTCATGGAATTAGGCACGTGAAGATATAATTTTGTTTGGGGGAGAAGTATAAGGAAATGTTCCCTAATGAAGTGGCTTTAAAAAAAATGAAGATTAAAGCTGGTTGAGGTGGTGTGCACCTGTAGTCCCTATATGCAGGGAGGCTGAGGTGAGGGAATCACCTGAGCCCAGGAATTTGAGGCCAGCCTGGGCAACATAGCAAGACCCTGTCTCTTGAAAAAAAAAATGAAGATTAAAATGTGAGTTATCCAGATAAATAATGATAAAGAGTATCTCAATCATAGGCAATACCATGTGCAAAGGCCTCCAGATAAGGAGGAACTTGTCACATAGGAGGAAATAAAGGAAATCCCTTGGGAATAAGGCAAAATAAGGGATGGGGAGGCTGGCTGAACAGGAAACTAGAGATGAGGGTAGAGGTCAATTTGCTTAGGAATCTGTAGACCATCTTAAGGAGCTAGGTTTGATTCTAAGATAATAATACTTAACTGTCAGAGATATAAGCATGTACGTTTTAAGACCAACTTTATGCATTATCAGATCTGAGCACATACTGGGCACCAGCCCTTATGCTAGTGGTTTGAGTTCAAGGTAAATGGGAGATGGTCCCTAACCTTCAAGGCGCTCACCACCTTAAAAGGGAAACAGTTAAGAAGAACTCCTGTTACAATAAAAGGATTAAAGCATTTAGGTTTGAATAGAGGCATCAACCAAGTGTTATAGGGGATCAGAGAAGCAGCTCAGAAAAACGTCTTTAACTCAGCCTTTGTATGGGTGTCAAGGGTGTTCCTAAGGAGAGGTAGTATTTAACTCAGATCTGGAAGAACTTGCAGGAGTTAGCTAAATACTCCAAGGGTCAGGAGAACCTTCCAAATAAAGGTCCAGAGAGCTATCTGATGCACTGGAGAACTGCTTGTAAGTTAGAGTAGCTGGAGAAAAGGGTATAGGTAGGAGTTAGGCAGGAAATGGGGCTGGAAAAGTTTATATAGCATACCTTTGTCCTATTAAGGAATGAGGGAGATTAAGGAATTTGTGTGCTGTATCACCTTCTACTTTTTAGTGAATATTCACCAAAGAAAATTCCAAAGTTTGCCGTTGCACAAAGAACTATTAAGTGGGCCAGTTCTCAGCAATACAAGTTACTGTCTTAACCATTTCTGTCACTTTTAGAAAGTCTACAAGAATTTATACCTATTCAACAAAATGTTAATATATGCTTCTGGAAAAAGAACAGAGGAATATATATCTTAAGGTGCTCTCTTTTTCATTTTGGATCTGAGTTCTGCAACAACCTAAAAAATGGAATAAATTTTCAAAGAAGACATCAAATACTCAACAGAGAGGAAGAAAAAGATTCCTATTTATCATGTTCCTGCAATTGCAGCTGAGTGATATATTGTGATTACAACTTTTTTTTTAATTGGCAGGCTTCTGGGATGCTATGGGAATTGGTGACAGGATGATGGATCAGTTTCTCCATATTGGCTGGTTGATCCAACAAACCTAAAGCAGATATTGACATTTGTCATTCAGCATTGGAGCCCTACAGACTCCTCTGCTGATTAGTCAAACACTTCACCTCCCTTTAATTAACGTTTTAAGAGGAGAGCTTCACAGAGATGCTCAAGGGAGCAAAGTTTTACAATAAAATGGAAAAGAGGAGTTATACAGTACCAGTTGAAAAAGAAGTGAGCATGGGGGAAAAGGAAGAAATCAATGACAATGTTTGAACAGCTTAACCCTGATGGCCCTTGTATGTTAATAGATTATTTATGCATTACTTTTCCAGTGAGGAGAAATTAGTATGATTAGCATTTTCTGTTTATTGAGTGCTCATCACAAATTGGGAAAATGTTTACATGTATTTTTTTTTATTACCTTGAAAAATCATTGACAAGAAAGGGCAGGACAAGAATTCATCCTCTCATATAAACTCAAAGAATTTTATCCTAAAGAAAAAAACGTATAAATGAGCAGAAATATATTTCTCACTGTGTTGTGAAGAAAAGGGAAACTATTTTATTTCCAGAGAAAAGCCTTTTAAAATAGGTGGTTAGAAAGAAGCTTTGAAGTTTGACATGAGTCTAATCTCATTCTTTAGTTAATAGCCAAGGATTTTCAAAGAGTCCTTATGATGTTGGCAGAAATTGTTCCCCTCTTATGTGCCTCCCCCCACCCTAACCATTTCGAAGTTTCCTGCACTGTACAACTTCAATTATGCCATGTTTTGAAAGAGAGCTGCAAGCTAATCCTGTATAAAAACAGTGAAACAGAGATGTTTAGGGAGCATCCAGAAGGTATTTAGATTTCTACTTTAAGAACCTTAAAAAATTACAGGTGTAGGTTAGGTATTATTTAAGGGAAATGAATGTTGGGGTCTAAGTCTTGTGAATAACAAATCCACAAAGATCCCTACTGTATTTAGCAACCATAGAAGAAGGGACCAAATGCAGGATTCCAGACTTGGGATGGACTGTCCTATCTAATTGTCCTACCTTGGTTCTTGGCAAACTGAAGAAAATGTAAACTTTGGAGAAAGACAGATTTTGATTTGAATTTCAGGTGCCCTAATTTCTAATAAGCAACCTTGGAAATGGTTTAGAAAATTGAAGCTCCCTAGGATATTGTAAGGTTTTTTAAAAAATCTCTCTCCTCTCTCTTTCTCTCTCTCTCTCTCTCTCTCTCTCTCTCTCTCTCCGCCCCACCCCATTCCACCCCACCTACCTAAACACATAGAAAAAGCCCTTCCCTTCCCTGTCCTATCTCCCAGCCATCCTACTCTTCTATTGATTGTTTAATGAAACTGGCAGAGCAGAGGATTCCTACTTTCGACTGTTGCTAATTAAGCCTCTAACTTTTAAGAAATATAACTGAATTATTTATTCTTATTAAAACAATCACTGGACTCAATAAAAGATTATGGATTTGGAAATCACATTGTTGAACTATCAATGCTTAGGTTTCACATGACTGAATAATGGCAGTGTTACCTATTAGAAAAGTATTTAGGATGAATTTCGTGTGGTATAAAATCACATTTTCTTCCTAGGAAAGAACCACATCTCCTCTACTTCTAGAATATGCTTTTCTGAAATGTGGTCCTGATCATCAGAATGAATTCAAATGTTTGCCATATATGGTTCTCTGAGGTTAAAAAGGAAAGTGCTCAAAGCAAAATTATGCTACAAAAACCAATTTGGAAAAAAAAGGTCAATATAAACAAAAGTTTATGCACCTATCTCACTATTTCAAATACCCTGAAAAGAGCTCTAAAACCAATTGTATTTAATATATGTAAATTTAATTTTCACTTTATCAAGGAAATATAAATGTACACATATATTTTAAAAAACCAAATAAATCTACAAAGCTTCTAGTAACAATTATCAAAAATAACACCATTTTCAAGGGCATTTACTTTCAACTTTTAAATTATTTTCCTCTGTTATTTATACCCATAATACTGAACAACATCATACTAGTTCTATTTCTTGATTTTTAATTTTAGCCATTACTTGTTGATTTTCTACTATAGAGGATAAGAATTTAGAGCTTTTACGGCACATATATACGTTCACATACTTCCCCTTTTCCTATCCTACCAAAACAAATGTATCACACATTTTAGCTAAATCAATATTCAATGTTTGCCTCATTATAACTATGGAAATCTTATACACAGAGAAGCTATATTGGATATTATGATTACATATATGTTTATATATGTATTTATTTTTTACAATGTTTTGTTTTCCCTGAAGTTAACTATTGTATACACACACACACACACAAACACACACACACTTAGTTTTCTACATACTGGCCACTTACCTGGCAAGGCTACCTTTTACCTATATTTCAAAATCCATCTTAAATAGATTGAATAGCTTTTTCTTGATATGGGACCTTGCAGGTGTGAATTTTAAAACAATAACAACAAAAGAATCATGCTAGCTTAAAGAATATCTGGAAATAGATTCAGATAACTAATATCATACTTCAGAGTGATAGCATCAAATTCAGTCTTGAGATAATCTGAGAGCTGTCTTATTCCATCTTTTGTTGCTATAATAGAATGCCCAAGACTGGATAATTTAAAAAGAAAAAGGATTTATTTTGGTTCACAGTTCTGAAGGCTGGTAAATCCAAGACTGGGTGCTTGCATCTGGTTGGCTTCTGGTGAGGGACTCGTGATATCTCATAACATGGTGGAGAAGCAGAAAGGGAGGCAGGATGCATGAAAGAGATGAAACAGGAGGAGTGACCTCACCTCATAACAACCCACTCTCACAGTAACTATTACACTTTAATCCAGCAAGAGCAAGAACTCACACACTCCCACAGGACTACATTAATCCCTTTATGAAGGTGGGTCCCTCATGGACCAAATGCTTCTTAATAGTCCTGCCACCTCTCAACACCATTACATTGGGGACCAAGCCTCAACATGAGTTTTGGTGGGGATGAATCATGTTCAGATCATATTAAGAGCTTTCCCCAATCTTGACCAATTTTTTCCTTCTTCTTCAATATGGAAAATTGATGAGGTTCTTCTCATTGGCAATAATGTAGAAATCTATGGGAAATAATCTTCAATGCTGTCCTCCAGTGATGTACCTCCTCAAACTGGATGACCACCCTCAAGTTCCTACTACATAGAAATCCTAAAACTACCACTGATACCTCATTGTTTGAATGTAGCCTACTTCTTTTTGCTATTTCTCATGCCAGTTAGACTTAGGTATGAAACAATAATTTTCTGTGGCAGGAAAACAGGAGAGGAATCCAGGGTGTGATGTCACTCAGGGGAAGCCAAGGACTGCAACAGTCGATGCAGAAGTCAATGGTCACAGCAAGAAAATTCTAACTTTTATCCACCAGATATCTGGATCTTTTATCTATGTCTTTACTATTTACATGTAACCCATCACTTGGAAGCTTTAATCTGCTGCTGAGTAAAACAGACCTACTGAAGTTTGAGAAGCACTGGTCTGTGTGGGTAACTGATGGTAAATTGGTAGAAAGATAAAGCTTTAACTACTTCTCTTTAGCCAAAGTCAGAGAAAGAGGTTGGGACTTGGCATTAAGAGGAAAAAACAAAACAGTGAAAGATAGAAAAGCAGAAGGGAAAATCCCGAGGCAAGAGTAAAATCGATGTATATTAAACTAGCATAGTTTGGGGATAGTAAGTAGCTCATTGTGATTCAAGTGTAGAGTTCAGATTTAGGGTAAACTTTGAAGGGGTAAGCAGGGAAAAAATTATGGTTTTTCCTGAGGCCTCTCTCCTTGGCTTGTAGGTAGCAACCTTCTCTCTGTGTCCTCTGTGCATGTGTATCCCTGGTGTCTCTTTCTCGTCTTCTAAAGACACCAGTCATATTGCATTAGGGACCCACCTATGACCTCACCTAACCTTAATTATCTCTTTAAAAAGCTTTTCTCGAAGTATGGTTACATTCTTAGTTACTGGGGGTTGAGATTTCAACGTGTGAAATTTGGGGGAACATAATTAACCCATAATAGTCCTATTTTATACATCTTTACATGAAGGAGTTAAATATTAATGTCAAGACAACCATCCTGAGATCCAACAGTCATTAAGTATCAGGAATTCTTTCAAAGGTTTCATATATATCACCTCATTTAATCCTCACAACCAACCTGTGGAGCAGGTACTTAAAAAAAAAAAAAATCTCAATTTGACCATTGCTAAAAGAGGGTTCAGGTACAAGTCTAAGTCTAAGATCAAACAGCTAGAAGACAAGGGAACCAGGGTTCAAGCCCAGGCAGCCCGACTCCAGCACTCATCCTCTAATTCCCAATCTTCTTGTATTATCTTCTCAAAGCTGAGGAAAGTGACATGTGGTTTTTGACTTCACAAGCGGTTTTGCTATGAATGTTCACTGTGCAAGTCAAGATGCTGGTTCAATGAGCATTGGTTACAAGGTCTTTCTTCCCCTGAGCTGAGGGGTTGTTGTTGAGTGACCTTGAAACTAAGCTTAATTGAGGAGCACAACTCTGTGCAAGATATTTTACACAAAGAAAAATAAACTCACTTTGGAGTGGCAATGGGAGAAGAGTCAGAGCAAGTTTGCTTCTGTTTTTATCATTAAAGAAAATAAAATATGTGCATCAGAACACAAGCTCAGAAGCAGATCAAGGATGAGTGCTTTCAGAACAGAGATAACTAGTTATTTCCTTACTCTTGCAGCTCCATTTGGTCTATGAGTTCAATAATCTGTAACACCACAAAGAGTTCAGCAAGGTGTGATGTTAAGGTATGCATCTTGGGAGAGAAGATCTAAGAGAATTAATTTGTTGTTTAGAGGTAAAGATCAGTTCCTGTAGGTTAGCTGTTCTATTTCAGATTTGGAGGGAGAAGTGATTAACATTTCTCTCTGTTCTAGAAGGCTGTAAAATAAGACAGGAAATAAATAAAAGGAAGTATCAGGCCTCTTGCAGACAGAAATCAAAATCAAATGGGAGCTAATCAAAGTCTAGTTAAGATAATCCAGGCATTATTTTGGCCCAAATAAGCAAAAGATAATTTCACTGATTTATCTGACTCATTTCTAAAGAGAGATCTCTATGAAATTGTAAGTAGTGTTAATGTTTTCTAATATATATTTCTAAGTATTATGGCTTATGAATATATTTTATTTGTAATAGAGTTAATAAAAAGAAGCGTCTAATAAAAAATGTGAAAGTTCCTTTTTATTTCTTCCTATAATCTCAGTCTTCTCCAAGGAAGACTCTACAATTATTAATTTCACAAATACTTTTCCAGTTTTTCCTATGCATTTGTATAAGTACAGATATCTACCTTGTTTTAAACAAGAATAAAGCCATATCCTACATTTTGTTCCACCACTATCTTTTTATGCCTGAGAATTTTTCATAAAATTGCTCAGAATCATTTTTCTCATGTTCCTTAATGTGGATTGACCATAACTTATTTAACATTCCCCTTTTACTGAATATTAAATCATTTCTTGTCCAAAGCTTATTTTTTCGTATTTAAAACTGCTGAAATGAACATCTGCATAAGATAGAGTTCTAGATGTGGAATTAATATAGGGTCAACAGTGTAGGAGTGTTTGATTTTTGAAATAAATGACAAAACTGTCTTTTCAAAAGGCTTTAATTGTTTTCTTTCCTACTATTAGCCCCTGTAGCATAGTGGTTGAAAGAATAGACTCTATAACCAGTCTACCTGGATTCAAGCTATATAAGTGGCATGTTACCTTGGGCAAGATAATTATCTCCTGTTTACTTTAATTTTCTCATCTGTGAAATGTGGATAATAAAAGCATTGGCTATTACTAGTGAATATTATTGTGGGTGAATATTATTCTGGATTGAAACTGGGTAGATTCAACTTGCTCCTTGGTAGTCAGATTATCCTGGGTAAGTTGTTTAACCTCTCTGTGACTTGATTTTTTATCTGTAAATTAGGGCTAACAAAAATTCCTGATCTTTTAAGGTTAAGAATATACTGTACATGTATGCATATCATTGCCTGGTATATAGTAATCATCTTGAAAGGGTCATCTATTAATGTTATTGCTATGAAAAATGTCAATTTTTCTTTCTTCTTGACCTACACTGGATATTTTCAAACTTAAATTTTTTACCATGTTAATATGTAGGATTTTTTTTTAATTGTGTATGTTTTTGACTCCTGATAAAGTGGTAACTTTTTATATGTACTGGTCATTTGTAGTTCTTTTTTGTAAATTATTTGCTCAAATTCTCATTCATTTTTATTGTTTTATTTGTTTATTATTGTTATATAACAGTTTTAAAATATATTCTTGACACTAAACCTTTGTGTATCATACATATTACAGCACATTTCTTCCATTCTATATCTTATCCTTTAATTTTATTCTAATTTTTATAGTCATACAAAAGCCTTAAATTTTTATAAAAACAAATCTTTCATCTTTTTATTTTATTGCTGTGGAAGTTAAGACTTGCAAAGTCTTTCATACTCACTTGAGAATATGTTTTATTTTTCCCTAATGCTTTCTTGTTGTTTTCAATACTAAAATAATAACTCTTTTAATCCATATAGAATTTATTTTTTCTTAAGTAATGAGATTAGGCTACAACTTTATTTTTTTTCCACATGGTTGGTGAATTGTCAGCAATTTATTTATTAAATATCCAGTTTTCCTGATTGAACTTAACACACAGACACACATATTTCTGGACTTGTTTCCCTTCTATTAAATCATTTGCCTGTTCTTACTGTGATAACACACTGTTTTAATTTCAGTGATTTTGTTATATTTTCAATAAAGGAAACCTCCCCATCTCAATTCTTCTTTTAATTTTTGACATTTTGATGTTAGACTCAGACTCATTTCCTGACTCCAAATTCAAAGACCTTTGCAACAAAGTATCTGGACTCCAGGTTGATTATCTTTCGGTGTTGTTGTTGCTGTTGTTATTGCAGAAGATTGGGAGCCAGTATGGAGCTTTGATGCAACTAGCCAATTCCTACTTTTTTAGGGACTTCGAAAGATCTCAGAAAGCAAAGGCCTGCTAGAAGTTTAATTAACTGGTTGGTCTTACCAAGAAGTTAGTAAACAATAAAACATAGTTACTGAACATGTTAGCCCCTTTTTTAAGAAGAGAAATAGATACTTAGAAATTAAGTAATTTGCCCCAGATCTCACAGCTCACAAGCCCCAGAGCCCAGGATTCAAATTCAGAACAATATGAGTCCAGAATTTTAAAATGTGATATTGTATGTTTTTCATTATTTTCTTTCATTCACATCTGGCATCACCATCTCAGCTATATACCTATTTTCTTTCTTTCCTTTTCTTTCTTTCTTTCTTATTTCTTATTTATTTATTTATTTTGAGACAGGATTTTGCTCTGTTGCTAGAGCTAGAGTACAGTGGTGTCATCATAGCTCACTGCCACCTCAAACTCCTGGTCTCAAGTGATCATTTTGCCTCAGCCTCCTCAGTAGCTAGGACTACAGACATGTAGTCTGGTCTGATTTTTGTATTTTTTATAGAGATGAAGTCTTGCTATGATGCTCAGGTTGGTCTCAAACTCTTGACCTCCAGCGATCCTTCTGCCTCAGCCTCCCAAATTGCTAGGATTATAGGCATGAGCCACCACACTCAGCCTTTATGCCCATTTTCTAAGGACACATAAGCCCCATAATGCAAACCAGACTGAAACTGGTGATGCTGGGAAGCTTGTATTAATATAAGATCATGGTTGTTCTCTTCATTTCACAGAATAAGTGAACATATAGGGCAGGAGCCAGTCCTGTAAAGGACAGCAAATATTTTTTTACTTTATGTAGCATATAGTCTCTGTCCAACTAATAAACTCTGTCATTACAGTGTGAAAACGGTCACAGACCATGAATGTGTGTGCATCTACATTGCAGTATATTCCAATAAATCTTTATGTACAAAAGGAGATGGCAGGCTGGATTTGGCTCATTCACTCTAATTTTTGGACCTATAATATTGGGGACTTATGTAGTGACTTTTGGAGTTACCTGCCTTCTTTTCCTCTTATAATTTTTTGCTTGATTCAATAGTTAAATCCAATTAACATTTATTGAACATCTACTTTGTGCTTTGCTGACCTAAGACTATATATGAAAAAATACAACCCCTACTCTCAAGAAGCTCAAATTCATTTTTCTTTTAATATGTTTTTCACAGTAAATATGTTCACATTCTTTTCCTTAGTAATTTATATGAAAGGCTTCGTTTAGGTACACTGTCTTGGTCTTATATTAATAGTCACTTTTATTAGATAATAATAGCTTTTATTTTTTGCATAAAGCACCTTTATACAACCTATTTAAATATTACATTATCATTGAATAAAAATGTGTATTAAAGGAAGAAAATAGCATGTTTTAATGAAGACAAAGTAATTAAACACAGAGATTACTTACCTTTGTTCTAGTTTTAATACTGTCTTGTGAATTATGATAAAAAGGACTGAATTCTTTCTATACATGAATTCATCTACAATTCAACCTGGTGGTTTGCTATTATCAAAGTCTTCTTTAAAAGTCTTAGTTAATACATATGTATAATCTCTCCAAGGACAGTTTTATTTGATTCATCCTTCAACCAGCTCCTATTGCATATGTAACTTCAATAAGCTTCAGAGGATAATGAGGCGGTGTGGTCCACTGGGTAGAGCAATTACTGAGCTTCACAAACTTACTAATTCTTTCAGAGGTTCCAGGAACATTCTTCCTGGGTCTGTGGGCTTAGGCGACAGTCTTGTGCCATCCTCAAAGTATTTGGAAGATTGGAATTCCACGGAGATTCTCTACCATGTAGCTAGGGCCAAGCTCAAAGCCATTGTAGAATTCCAGAAGCAGTCTGCCCTCAAAGCCTTTTGTAGATCTTTGCTTTTAATAAGTCCCTCAAACTATTTCCAAAAGCAAAGGCAAATAAAAATGTATCAATTTCCATTAGTGTTTTAGCACTTTTGCTTTTTTGTTACCACAAATTTTTTTTTTTCCTGGAATTTTACCCCTTATAGGATTCATAATAATATACACCATCCACACTCTCTCCACTGTCTCATAAACAGGAGGGCTTCAGGCATGCAATAAGGAGTTTGCACCATTGACCATTTTTACTTTCATGTATACATTATTTTCAAAGCACTCTCATAGTGCTAGAGCACTTGAGTCAGAAGAAAAGTGTCATTTCTGCCACATATTGAATTAAAAGTCTATATCTTTACTCTTTTCATGATGAGTACCTTCTTGAAGATACCAGCTTCCCTTAGACATTATCTGATTTCATCAGAGATATTCTCACAAAAAAAGAAAAATGTGCCATTTTCCCTTTCTCCAAGATAATGAGGGCAAACTCAACTAATTTATCCTAATGTCCTAAATGGGGAGTTAACAAAGTTGTTTCTTTATGTCTTTTACTCAGAGGATTGGATACTTATTTGCACTATAGTTTCATAGAGAGATCACTAAATTAATTCCCACACACACACAAAAAAATCTTCTCCAACATGACTTGTAGACAAAGCTGCTTGGCATATATATGGCTGGCAACTTTTGAATAGCACTTTCTCTGGGAAAGAAAGAGAGAAAGCAAAAGAGAGTAAAGAGAATTCCACCTTAATCTGACTTGGGGGAGATGGGGGGGCAAGGGCAATATACATAACCTAAACTTTTGTACCCCCATAATATGCTGAAATAAAAAAAAAAAATACTTACGGAAGGAAGGTGTTTAGCAGCTTGACTGCTATCTATTAATACTTTTTACCAGGGAGATGCCCTCAGGAAAAAGGAAAAAAGCAGGTAATTGGGTCTATGTCCTTGTCAGCAGTACTTCTGGGTAAATAAACTAATACTGTTTGCTATAACGAAGGGCTCTTAACTACAGAATGGCCTTAGCAGGGTGTGTTCATGGTTAAATAATTACTTATAGTAAATAAGCCCATACTCTATGACACATGGCTCCCTTGAGAAAGTCTCTTAAACTATACAACTCTCTAATGTATGAAATGGAGATGTTTTTCTTCTTTTTAAACTTTTCGTTCACAGGTAATAATTGTACATATTTATGGGATACAGAGTAATATTTCAATACATGTATACAAAGTATAATGATCAAATCAGGGTAATTAGCGTAGCCATCACCTCAAACATTTAATTTTTCTTTGTATTAGGAACATACAAAATCCTTTCTTCTAGATTTTTGAGAATATACAATAAATTGTTGTTAACTATATTCACTCTACAGTGCTGCAGAACACTGGACCTTATTCCTCCTGTTTAGCTGTAATTTTGTATCCATTAACCAACCTCTTCTTACCCTCCCTTTCCCTAACCCTACCCAGACCCCAAGAACAACAATTCTACTCTCTACTTCTCTGAGCTCCACTGAATTTTTAGCTCCCACATTGGAGTGAGAACATGCAGTATTTGTCTTTTTTGTGCCTGACTTATTTCACTTTTAATATAATGTCCTCCAGGTCCATCCATGTTGCCATGAATGACAGTATAAAATGGAGACTTCTTGTAACTTAAATGCTCCCTGTTATCGATGAAACCTTGGAAAACCTAAGAGAACTCAGCTAATATTCTGTGCCAGACAGTGTGTGTCCAACGTAAAAAGGAAGGACCTGGGGAACCAACCACCCTTGATATCCGCAGACTGCCACTTGCTTTGTTCCTCTTGATTGATTGTCTGTATCCTTGAATTTATGACTGAAGTTTATATTTGGCTAATTCACTGATTCATGTGAGCCTGATTAGATAATCTGGATGTTCCTATATACTAGGTAGCTTACTTAGGAACATAAAAAGTCAATGAAAACAAAAGAAATTCATTTATATATATATGCGTGTATATATATGTATATATATATACACGCATAATATATATACACGCATATATATCGAAAGATAGAAACCGAGTATTTTAGTAGAAAAATGCTATGATTATCAAAGCATTACTTACAATGGCCATGTTTTCTTTTATACATTCATATATTTTGCTTTACTCTTTCATTATTACAAATTTTAGATACACACTAAATGATCTAGAATTCCAGGATAATTTGTCTAAGCATAAAAGAAATCAAACTTTAGAATGCTTATTAAAGTTGGCTTTCAGCTATATGACATTATTATTCAAAGACTAAAAACAAATATAACATTAACCTTGATTTTTAAAAAGGCAAAATGTCATATAAATATTTGAGACAAAAATATTTTGACTTATTTTGAAATGACATTCCAGTAGAACCCAGGCTCCATAAAAGCAAACAACGATACATGGTACAGAGTAGGCTCGAAAAATTATTTTGGCATTTTTTATTTAAGTTTCATGTGATGATTCTGAGAAACCATTTAGTTAAAGGTGAGAAAGCTAGAAAAATTAAAACACACTTTCACCCTGTATGACCTTCATTGAGTGACCTCAAAAACACTTCTGAATTCTATTTCAGGTATGGGTTCAACACGTGTGTAAATTTGCTAGAAAAGAGAAAATTGGCAATGCCTAAAAGCAATGACTTTGGAGTTGGGCATGGTTGAATTCAAATCTCAACTGTGGACCTTACTAGCTGGGTACCATTTACAAAAACACCTATTAACCTCTCTTCACAGAATTGTCTTCTCTATAAAATTGGCATTAATAAAATTACCTTTAAAAAAATCGAGATAATACATGAAAATAACTGTTACAGTTATTTTGGCCTCTAAATTATTTAAAAAATTAAGGGCAAGAGAAAATATTTGGCTTTAATCCACTGTAATCTCTTCACAGTAATTATGCACTTTTAACAAAAAAACAATAACAAAAGCTTATTGATGAATCGAGATTAGATACAATCATCTATCTTCCTCAGAGACTACCTCCAGTTAGTATTTTAACTGGTCACAGCACTCTTTCTCAAGACAGATAAGTCTTGCAATGGGGACAATGATATTGACCTTCCTTGCAATGGGGGTGCTGTCAGTGTCACTGGGTGCTCCTGTGTGGGTTAGGCACAACTCTAGGTTACAATGTGAATTGCACTCCCCCAGAGTTAGGCACTGCACAATCCATAATAGAATGTTGCATGACAGCCCTTGTTGCTAATTCCCCAAAAACTTATTTGTTTTAGGGAAAGCCAAGACACTAAGTCATGTCTCAAGACACTTTCTGCACAAATAGGGTTTCAAAACTATAGTGCCACCCTATGATGAAGGGTTAGCCTTCTAACACTTTTTCTTCTATTCCTGTCTCTAGACAATAAACCTATTTCCATTAAGATTGATATATTAGAAACTGGCCTTTAATTGATTTATATATTTTTCCCTAAGACCCACTCAATAGATAATGGGAACCTATTTTTATTGGTTTTAAGAATTGGGAGTACAGGCCAGGCGTGATGGCTCATGCATGTCATCCTAGCATTCTGGGAGGCCAGGCGGAGGATAGCTCGAGGTCAGGAGTTCAAGACCAGCCTGAGCAAGAGCGAGACCCTATCTCTACTAAAAATAAAAAGAAATTACCTGGACAACTAAAAATATATGGAAAAAATTAGCCGGGCATAGTGGCGCATGCCTGTAGTCCCAGCTACTTGGGAGGCTGAGGCAGAAGGATTGCTTGAGCCCAGGAGTTTGAGGTTGCTGTGAGCTGGGCTGATGCCACTGCACTCTAGCCCAGGCAACAAAGCTAGACTCTGTCTCCAAAACAAAACAAAAAAAGAATTGGGAATACAAAGTTTAGTCACACTAGAACTAAAAGTCTTGCTTTCCATGTCTATTTACCTGAATTAGGTTGCTATTATACTTTTGTTTTTATTATCCTTAGGGCCAGTGAGTGAACTTGGTATTTGTTCTTGTTTACTTGTATCTCAGTGTGGAATAATCACAAAATTTTTGAAAATCATATGGTACCTGACGTGTAGCATATACTATTATTTTATTACTACCATTATGAACTGTCAATGGTATAAAACAGAAACCAGGCAAACTAGGACAAAGTTAAAAGGTTTGAGTTGGAAAGGGTCCAGAGATATTCCTGAGGAAATTAAGTGTTCTTCTGGAAAGTTAACTGGGGTTTGGGGTTGTAGGGATTTAAGTACCATGAGACAGTCTTGTGTATCAGTACCCAGTGGGCACCTTTCCTCATCCTGAGACTTAAAGGAAATTCTATAACATATGCTTTAACTATTTAAGAGAAAAAAACATTCCAAACTCTCTGAAGACAAAGTTGGATGGAATAAACATACTTGGACCCCCCCCTTTCCATATAACTTCCTCTAATAGCTTGTGAGTTATAAGTGTAGTGGGACATGAAAATTTTTCTGATTCAATAAATTAATTATAAAAGTGTATGATTGATATGAATGGAAACTATCCTAATTACATGATGATGAGAAATGCATGAAGGATAATGCATGACAAGTGTACCATTATAAGGTTGTATTTCTGTTGAGGGATTTAAGCAATTCATGCTTATTATTTAGAAGATATTTAAAAAGCCCCAAGGTAGAAATACAGCTGTACCTTCATGCATTTCCCTTGAATTATCTTGTATAGTATATTTTGTGGAAGTCTTAAGGAGGATAATATGTATTATGTTGAACTGCAATGTTTGCCTGAATGAGATAATTACATTAGCTATTTGGGTGTCATAAATGCTCTTTTTAAAGTGAGGTGAGGTATAGGTTATATAGATAAATGGAGAGATGGTGGATAAATGATCATATGATCTATTCTTACAGAGCACATTGAACTCACTGAAATCATGAAATAAAATAAATTTAAATTGCATAAAATCTGTGAGTCTAAATTTAAATGTTTTACGTTTTATAGGGTTTTAGCTTGTAGAGTATCTTTAAGTTACTAAAATCTTTATTTTATACTTATGATGCAATCATGAAATACCTGTGATAGGGTAATGTCTTATAGGTAAGATGAACTTATCTCAAGTTAAGATTACTTTTTACTTCAGAAAACAGAGCAGTTTTTCTAGTAAGAAATGCAAGCTCAACCCATGAGCCTCACACACTATTTCATTCAGTAAAGAAGTGAATTACAGCAAGATTTCAGGATTAGCCCAAAGATGATGTGTGAATAGTACACATGACCAAAGATCAGAAGACCTGTATACTAATCCTGCCTGTGCCATTGCTGAAGAATGTGGGTTCTCTGCTGTGAAAGGAGGGATCAAGATAAAACTTAGCAGCTTGATTCATCAACCTAACAGTAGATGGTCAGATGAATGTATACCTATGGAGGAAAACTTCCTCCAGGCAGTGGGATGGAATAATCAGATTCCCCCACATTCTGTCTTCTGATCATTAAAGGGACAAAGAGATTTTTCTCATTGGTGAATAAAAGCCACCCAGTTCACAATATTGTATTATTAGTTATAGATGGGATAGGGCTAGGAAAAATTGTTCATGCCAAGGTCAAGGATAGAATAGGACATTACAGCCACAATATATTTGAGTCAAGGCAGATTGCAGGAGTGGCTACTGCAGGATATATTTCTACCAAAAAGGCATCCTTGGATGCTGTGACCTCTCAAGGTCTCTGATAGGTCTATTATTCTAAGAATTTTATTTTCCTTTCCACTTTAATACTGTCCTAGGTCTGCTTTCCTTTCTAGTTTATTTTCTTCTGGTTTCTTCATTTTCTTAAATGCATTTTGATTTCTATCTCCACTTTCTTTGGGAAATCGATAGCCTGTTAAAGAAGATAGTGGCACCTGAAAGGGCAGGGCTAATGGTCCTACTCAAGAAATCATTGCACTAACTGGGTTTATAAACCATGTCCAGGCTCTTCTCTCCCTTTCAGAAATGGCCAAGGATCCAAATGAATTATCCAAAGAAAAATATTTTAGTTGGTGAGGAAGAAGAAGGAGAGGAAAAAAGAAAATACGGCAATTTTAAAAATACTAGAAGAGACATTTTTTGGCAACTAAAAAAAAAAAACCTGGCTGTTATTATTGGTTTTGTTTTTGAGACAAAGAATTGAAACATCTTAAAATGTTATTGTTTAATGAAGGAGCATAGACCTCTAAAATAAGGAACATTGCCTGGGATGAAGTTGCTAATGAAGATTTTGAAAATACCTCCTTTGGAGTTAACTATATTTCTGAGGAGATGTCACTTTCAGAAATAGGGATATAAAATTAGGTTACTTGAAAACATCAGTATTATATTTTTATTGTATTATTAATCAGAGTAATAGCAGAAAACTAAGAAAAATAATCAGATGAGCAGAAGCATCTTTATTCTCAGTGATGACTATTAGAATATTGTTCTAGACATTTTTCCCCTGGCAAAATAACTAACTAGATAAATAGATAGATGGCAGATATTTTGATCAACTACTTGTACTTCTTCGTAAATTTTTGTTTTTCATTTATAAATCCTGAATGTTCTTCCATATCTTAAACATAAATTATATATAATGATTGTTAATTGCTACGTAGTTTTACCTGTGTTGCACCAACATTTATGTACCTACTACTTGGTCATGATTCCAAAACAGGAAGATAAGGGTAGGGAAGAAGTGAAGGAACAAAGATGGATGGAAGAGAGAGGGGGGAGATAGGACAGATAGATGGCAGAGTTCAGAAGCAGAGAGAATAATAGGAATGCAAATCTTATGGACTTGGGGTTTGGGTCTTGATTCACTAGCTCTCCTGATGTAAGACATCGATTTGTTATCTGATTTTGGGGTGTTGTCTACTTTAACATCTCAGTGTACAGATTAAAACCCTGCTAAATTAGAAAATTCTCTGACTTTGGAACCAGAGAGGTTGTTATGCAATTTCTTAGTGGCTTTATTTCTTGGGGTATGCCACTCAACTACTTTGATCTTTGATTTCCTCTCTGCAGATTGGAAGTAACTGAATTTATCTTGTAGGATGCTTATAAGTTTTGATTAGATAGTGTATGTAAAGTCTTTAGGAGACTGACAAGTTCTGGGTAAGCACACAGCAAATATTAGATTAAACCATATGAAATTGCCATTTGTATAGATTGAAAAGGTCATATATTGGCAATTTTATATGGGTCAACCTAACTTGAATTTTTTTCTTTTAACCAGTTGGGGAACCACAGACCATCACTTCAGACACCTGACAAATCCTGAGCTCAGACCCTGCTCTTGTTCTGTTGCCCATGAGCAAGACCCAGCTGTGCGCTTCCTACCCACAATGTTGAATTACTGCCTATTAATCACTCTGGGGACCCACAGGACTCCACCTAGCACTTCCTTCCATTGCCAAATGGTCAGGCCTCCCACCAAGCTCTGGGTTCTGAGCAGCTTGCACTGAATCCACTTTACCACTAGTGGAAATACAGTTGTGTTTTTTTTAGAATACAGGTTGTTTATTTAGAATTTTCTTTCTTTACTTTTATTACAGAATATTATAGGGGTACATTACATGTTTTGGTTACATGTATTGCTTTGGTACAATTTGAGTCAATGTTGTAAGTGTGCCCATCACCCAGATTAGTTATTTCTTTTACACTTGTTGATTGAGTGGATTTTATTGCACTTAAACTTGAGTTAATTTATCACAGGTTAGGAGCACTGTGCTCTCAGGGAACAAATAGTCTACACCCCCACTTTTTTCTAGTGATAAAGAGAAACTGACCATTGTTTAAATGGAGCATGCTCTCCTGTCATAGCAAACATCTTGTAATTTCTTTAACTCAGCATGTTGTTTCTGTGCTTTGCATATGCCTGTCCCTCTGCTAGCAACACTTTTTTTTTTTTTATCCACTTGCAAACTCCTACTTCTCCTGCAAGAGACAGCTCATATGTCCTGTCTCATCACGCTTTATCTGAATTCCCTAGGCAGATGTACCTGCACTGTCCCCAGGGTCCCCCGTGCCCTCTATTACAGTCGTCTTAGGAATTACCACACTCTGTTTGGGTCTGTCTCCCATTAAATTGTGAGCGCTTGAGAACAGAAACAGTATCATTACACTGAAGTATTCCAAATGTTTTGTACAATAACTGAAACACAGTGGGGACCTCCAAAATATTTCCTGAACAAATTAATAAATAAATCAACCAACCTCTTTTCAGGGCCCAGCAGCAGATTATCTGCCTTTTTGGGGTATTAACTATCTATCTTCCCTCTCTTCCTACCTCTCTCCTTCACACCTGTTATTCCTTTCTTTCAATTCAGAGTTTAAAACCTTTCTATTTACCTCCCTATTTAGAAGCTTATGGGACTTTTGGAGATGCTGATTTGTATGGGTATATATTAATAGAATGAAAAAATAATCACACATTTAAATGAATAGACTCCTTGGCATCTTTCAACTGACAGCTATATTATCTCCCTTAATAAGATGCCTTACAGTGTGCATATTTTGCTGATAAGAATAACTGCTGTCATATTTTTTGTTTTAATTTGAACATTTTAAAGGCATTTGCTATTAGCGCTAATTAGATGTATAAGGGCCTTCCTGAGCAAAGCAGATAGTCACAGCTAATTCATAAAGAATTAATGATAGTAGCTAAATTGCCTGGTAGATTTGCACTTTGAGTAGGGTTAAATTACCAAATAATGTGAAACTGTCTAAAATAAATTTAATATTTAATACAAGTCACAGTTTTATTAAATTTATAATAATTTCTAAATTTTCTCGATATGCTGCTAAATAGGCATCTGTGTAAACTCATGTTTATCTAAATAAGCTAATAATATGGTGACACCAGGAGAGGGAATAACATTAGGAATTTATAGAACACTTTTTATTATTCTTATTATTATTATTATATTTTGGGTTTTCTGCCATTTGTCTAGGTGTCATACACACAGCTCATACCAGGTTTCTCCAGTGTAGATGTTTGACATTTGAGACAATTCTTTAACTTTTTTGAGTCATTAGATTTCCTAGTAACCTCAAAGTGGTTTGCATATATATGTATGTATGTGTGTTTCTCAAAAGTTGTGCAGCTTTCCCTCAAAGTAGTTTATATACTGAAAGAATATGTTTAGTTAAGTAATTTACTCTTATTGGATAGAAATTAAATTGCTGTTTAATTTATTTAAAAGAAACATATGACAGGTGGTTTTAAAGCCAGAATGACATCCAAAGTTAAGCTGCCAACTTAAACAGAACTGGAAGAGAAATGGCGTCTTTTTAAACAGTATTAAGGGCCCCTCTGCAAGTTTTGAATCCATACTGCAGATGATTTCCTGATTTAGAAAATATGAACATTTTAGTAAAGAAGAACCAAAGGCTATTTTTGCATACTGATCCTACTTTTCTACTGATGTCTAAAACTAGGAAACAGAATGGAATGGGAGTGAATTCACATACTTTGACTACCTACTATAAGCCAAATTTTGTGCTAGTTCTTTACACATTATTGTATATATCTCAAAATTGGATATCTATTGGGGGAAAGGTGATACATGAGAATATTCATATTTCCTTCTTTTATTACTACATTTTAGTAATGAAAACTCTACATTCTAGCTGGTTGAAACTTTTCTTAACACCTGGCCTTGGGTCCAGAGCATCCCATGGACAGAAGGAAATAGAAAAATTGCCAGAGGGCAATCCACCTAGCCTGAGGATCAGGTTATCTCTTGTATTCACTGTGCTAAGGCACAGAGTAGTTCCTGGAATACAATAAATGCTTAATAATGGTTTATTTGGTAAAAAAATAAATGAACAAATCACCTTATGGAGACTCACTTTCCATAGCAGCTGACTTCTAAAGCCTGTTTTCCTTTTTTGTTTATTGTATTAGGTTCTTAGACCTTGCCCTCTTTAGGTACCTCCTCTTATAAATTTGGCCTTCTGACAGTCAGCAAGGCAACTTTCCAAGCTTATTTCCTACACATTTGGTTTTGTTCTAGAAAACTAATTCCTCAGCTCATCTAGCTGTTATTTTGACCTCCTGGCTTTTATATCACTAGTTTCTCTCCTTGAGACCAGATATATTTAAATCCCAACTGTGTCCACCCAAAATGTTGTTCTCTAACCCATCTTATCTCTGTCTTCCAAGAGATTAATTTGAAGATGTTACCAGGTATGACCAATAATTTGTGTTCCAATAATTTGAATTTTTTTTAAGCATCTCCAGAGTATCTTCCATTAGTAACAATTAATTTTGGCTTATTTGGCTTCAGTATGTAGTAGTGGTAGGGAGTAGGGGAAAAGATGAGGGAAGATATTTATGTCTATTTTACTAAATTTTAATTTCCCAAGGAAAAACTTGTCCTTGATGCCAATCTTTAGTTTCAGGTCACATTTCCTTATGTCATATCATCATCTTTACCTATTGTTCTTAGCATAATATCTTTCTTTCTTATCTTTCCTTTAAAAACTTGGTAAATATTAACTTTAACTACAGAAGCTTGTTTAATAAAAAATATAAGTTTCTAGTAAAAATTTAGCTATTCTACTTGTTTACAAATTTTAGTAACAATTTCCAAATCTACCCCAGCTTTGAAGAGATTATATAAATTTATTAGGTACATTTTCATGGAGAGAAGAAACTGCCTTAAATAGCCATGCTAAATAGACAAGTATAGAATTAACTGAAAAAGAAGTGAAATGTATTATTCATTTTTAGGCTGCATATCATCTCAAGACACTCATTATTCTTATGAAGTAGACCATAGAATCTTTGCTAGAGACAGGAGAAAAGAGGGATTGAGACTGGCTTATAGGAGGAGAATCTAGCACCAGAATTGACTTAGCAAAAGTGGTTTTATGCCTTTCTTTTATAGCAATCAGGTAATACTTCTTGAAAACCTGTTGGTTACCTATTATATGGAATGAGTGCTTTATCTGCTACTGAAGTGTGATGATCTTCTGAAATTTCAGAAAATCTAGCAAAACTGAAACCACATTTCCATTTAGAAACAGTTATCTGGAACAGAGCAGTGAGTCCTCCAAGTTGCCACAATTTGCACCATTTCTTAATGCCCTCCTAATATTAGAATGAAGTGATAATTAACAATCAACACTTATAATAATATTAGAGAACAGTAATATATCTCATATACTCATGTGTCTATCAAAAGCAAGTGTGTGGAGTTGTCAGCTGTCCACTCAGCCTCACTAGCATGACGTACTGTGCTCTCCTCAGTTTCTGTGCTACAGGCTTTGATTGTTGACAACAGCGTCCATGATCTCTGTTCCTCTAGACCCTCCAACAGTTGTGTAACACTGATTCCCTGTATTAAATAAAAATCATGATTTGGATTCATACAATATATTCTGAGAATTCTAATATATATTCATACTTGGAGCAGTCCCAGGGAAATAAAACATCATGTATGAGAATTGAGGATTGGTTCAGTGATTTAAAGGTAATAATTGGCATCATTGCATTGCTTAGTGGAAAAATGAAATTCCGGTAGTCAATGGTATGCAGTAACAAAAACAATTTTATAATTATCATCTATAGCTGCTGAAATGAAGTACATATCAAAGGAAAGGCTAAAGAAGACCATTTTTTCTTCCTTTTGCAATAACAAGAAGTTATAAGACGGAAAACCTTTTTCTGAATGCACTGTAAAGGCTTACATAAAGGCTTCACATCATGGCACAGTCAGAGAACTGGAGAGCTAATCTGGTCATCCTACAAATACCTTTTATCTCATCTACCTTGGAGGGTTGAGGCTTTTGAAAACCAAATCCTAAATTTGATCCTTCAAGTGGCTGAATTACAATGCAAGTTGAATTCATAGTCTTATCTGCTCTCACAAAAAATGTCAGGGCATCATTTATCAGAAAAAAAGTGGAATTCTGAGGATTAGATAACATGTAAGAGAGTAGATTCTAAAGAATATGAGTACCATAAACCTCCAAACCCCACTGAATCTTTTTTGACAGCAAATATAGATGCTCATTTCATCAATGAAGAGGTGGACTGACTTTTGTCTGCAAACCTTGTCATGATCTCAATTATAGCAGGATAATGCTGATTTTCATAAAATACCCCTCACCACCTTTCATTTACTCCATGCTTCTCACAGCTGGGAAATGTATAAAAAAAGACTGATCTAGAAAGAGGTAGCAGACACACTATGGGGAAAAAAAGAAATATTAAATGTATATGTTTTATGTATACATTTATATAGAGAGAGTGGGGGCAGAAACCTTGGTAATGTACAGAAATATATTCTAAAGGTGTTAAACCAGCAATGGAAGAAAATGAGGGCTTGGTTTAGGTTGATACTAGTGCATTGACCAAAGATACTTGACTCAGTGCCTTAATTTGAGCAGCTAGGAGTGTCTCTAATATTTTGCTTGACTGATTATCTAAAACAGGGACTCGATGGGACTTCATAAAGTGAAATGAATGTTGCATAAATACTTCCATGTACGGTAGATAAAGAAAAATAAAGGTTTTGAAAAAAGAATGTTAAAATTGATTTATCATGAGAAGCCCACTTACCAACTCTCTATGTCCTCTGAAGGACCCAGAGAACCCTCCCTTCACCAAGGCATTGAGAAATACATTGGCAAAGGGACAAACAGCATGTTTGTAAACTATTATAGTAATAGTAGTTTTGCTCTTCAGGGCAGGGCTGGTAGTGGGAAAGCTGGCATTGAAGTGGATGAATTGATTTAAATGAGGATGATATATGGTCAGAGAGGGGCTGAGGCCATATGGTAGTAATTAATCTCCAGAAACAAGAAGGCATTTTTACCCTAATGGGCAGCAATATCAAAACAATACTTAGAAAGGCTTGACTCAAAAATCTGTTGGCAGATTGAGCATGGTGTTTTTAGGATTAAGACTGACCAAAAGTTTATTATGATAGTCTTCTTTAACTGTATAAGCAAACAAAAGAACAAAAACCTGTAGAACTTAAATGACATAATAAAGAGTTATGAACCATCTCCCAATTCTCGAAACTGAAAAAATTCCCAGAACCCAAGTCCATTGAATGAATGGGACATTGCAGCCCTTTTTGGTAGAATATTGTGATATTTTCAAGGTAAATATTGTAAATATTCAAGCTAGCCTACTCTAACTGGATCTGCAGCCAATTAAAGGGGCCTGAGCATTTGAGGAAAGGAAAATATCTATTTTTTCTTAGACTGCTAGATACTGGCTCTAATCTAATCCAATATACCCCAATGTCACTAAAGTCCACTTCTGAAAGTGAGGTCCTACGAACATGAAATTAAAAATGTACTTTTCCCTGGATCTATCTCACAGCGGACCAATGGATCCATCAGATTATTTCTCTATATGCTGAAAGGATACTTAGAAAAAATACACATGCAGTAGCTAGCAGAATATTCACACAGGCTGTCTGAGTAAGGTTTATCATGACAGACAGTGCCAGGTGGAGGCCCTTGGAACTGACTTTTCCTAAAAGAATCATAAGCTTTACCTAATTATTGATGGAATTTCTGATATTAGTGTAATCACCTAAGATTTGAAAAGTTAGAGATAATGATTTCTGTTACATCCCTATTTAACTCTCTTATTTGGCCTATGCAAAAGAAAGATAGATCTTGGAGGAAAACAATGGATTACTGTAAAAATAATTAGATGATGATTGTAATTATACCTCCTGTTCTAAATGAGGTCTCTTTGCTGCATCAAATAAACATAGCCCTGGAAATTTAGTGTGTAGTTATTGATATTTTCTTCATATTATTAATAAAAACACCATAAACCATTTGATTTGACCTAGCAGAAACAACACTACACTTTTACTATGTTACCTGAAGACTACGTCAACTCTGTAATCAATTAGTCCACAGAGATTGTTATCACCATGCCATCACACAGAACATCACTACGGTACACACCATGATGACATAATGCTATTTGTACCTAGTCATTAACAGGTAGCAATTATGTAATTGCTTTATTAAGACAATCATATATCAGAATGTGAGAAAGAAACCCCATGAAAATTCAAAGATTTACAATTTAGTAAGTTTCTGGTAGTCTGTTGAACTGGGGCTTGTCAATGTTCTTTCAAAAATTAAAGAAAAATTCTTTCATTTTATATCATCTACCACCAAGCAAAGGTACAACACCTGTGGGTCTTGTGTTCTAAAGCAGCGGTCCCAACCTTTTTGGCACCAGGGACTGGTTTCACAGAAGATAATTTTTCCATGGACCGTTTGTTGGGGGATGATTTCTAGATAATTCAAGCTCATTACATTTATTGTGCAGTCAAACCTCTCTGCTAATGATAATTTGTATTTGCAGCCACTTGCCAACACTAGCATCACCACCTCAGCTCCACCTCAGATCAACAATCATTAGATTCTCATAAGGAGCTCACAACCTAGATCCCTCTCATGTGCAGTTTACAGTAGAGTTTGTGTTCCTGTGAGAATCTAATACTACCACTGACCTGACAGGAGGCAGAGCTCATGCAGTGATGAGAGCCATGGGGAACAGCTGTAAACACAGATGAAGCTTCACTCACTCAGCAGCTGCTCACCTCCTGCTGTGTGGTCCAGTTCCTAATAGCTCACAGACAGGTACTAGTCTGCGGCCGGTTGGAGACCACAGTTCTAAAGGTGATATATGTTTTATTTGAATATGTTTCTTAAACCCTTTTATAAAATAAATAATCCTGTGGTTTTAACTGAGGTCAGTGTTGAGTAGGTCCCAGGCTAGATCAAGGCATTGAAACCAGTTTAGGTGGTTGTTACAGTCTTTCATTTGGACGATATCACCCAATAAAATCAATAGTGCTTGAAGTTCCCTATCCCTGGTACTGGTGTATGGAACCAGTATGGAATGCTGTAAGGAACTTTTGGTAAGTCCTAATAAAATCACAGCACAAGGCAATCTCCTAGAGTTTTGGAGCAAAGTTATGGTCTCTTATGCAGAAAAATATTCTCCTTTTGAGAAATAGTTTCTGGCCTGCCACTAAATCCTCATGTGGACTGAATTCCTAAAAATGGTATACATTCAACCTGAACTGCCCATAATTTACTGGATAAATCTAAGCATCTATACCATAAATTGGGGCATGCATAATAGCATTCAGTCATCAAGTGGAAGTGGCATATGTGTGTGTGTGTGTGTGTGTGTGTGTGTGTGTGTGTGTGTGTGTATAGTTGACCATTTAGCAACACAGGTTTGAATGCATGGATTCACTTACATGCAGATTTCTTTTAATAAATACATTGGATAATTTTTGAAGGTTTGCAACAATTTGGAAATACTTGCAGATGAACTGAGTAGCTTAGAAATATTGACAAAATTAAGAAAATGTTATATATGTCATAAATGTATAAAATATATGTAGATACTAGTCTATTTTATCATTTACCACAAGAAAACATACACAAATCTATTATAAAAAGCTTTAGTTTATCAAAGCTTATGCAAACAGACCATACACAGCATCATTTGCAGTCCAGAGAAATGTAAATATGCAGTATTAAATCATAACTGCATAAAATTCACTGTAGTACATACTGTACTACTATAATAATTTTATAGCAACCTCCCGTTGCTATCACAGTGAGCTCAAGAGTTGCCAGTATCCACTTAAAACACCATGTGATGCTAATCATCTCCATGTGAGCAGTTCATCTCTTCAGCAAATTGCATGTCACAGTTAAAAGTGACCTCTCATGGTTTTTACATGTTTTACATCATGGTTAGTACAATATTGTAAACCTTAAGTAACACCATGGGACCCATATGAAGTACTACTAATGGTGATAGAAGTGCTCCTAAGAAGCAGAAAAAAGTCATGACATTCCCCCCAAAAAGTTGAATTGTTTGATATGTACCATAGATTGAGGTCTATTGCTGCCGTTACTAACCATTTCAAGATAAGTGAATTCAACATAAGGACCATTATTTAAAAAATGGAAATTCATGAAGCCATCACTGCAACCATACCAGCAGACATGAAAACCTTGCACTTTTCACAAAATTGTTTTTTAATTTTATCTCATATTGAAAATGTGGCTTTTATGTGGGTGTATGATTATTATAAGAAAGGCATTATCTATAGACTCTAATATGATTCAAGAAAATGTAAAGTCATCACATGACAACCAAAAGCAAAAGGAAGGTGAATTAAATGCTAGCAAAGGATGGTTTGATAATTTTAGAAAGAGATTAGGCTTTAAAAAAGGGCAAAATAACAGGAGAAGCAGCTTCTGCTAACCAAGAGGCAACAGATGAGTTCCCAGACACCATTAAGAAAATCATTGAAGAGAAAGGAGAAAGGACATCTGCTTGAACAGGTCTTTAATGCAGATGAAAGTGCATCAGTCTGAAAAAAAAAAAGCCACAAATATAAGGCTGGAAGTGATAAGCTAACTTTACTGTTTTGTGTAAATGCAGTTGGGTTTAAGTTTGGTTTTTTAAGGGTCATAAGGATCTTCAAGGCTCATTACACATGGTAGTCTATGGAAAGGATTGTCAATGCTATGGAAGAGAACCCTGATAGAGACAACATCATGAAAGTCTGGAAGGATTATACTATTGAAGATGCCATAATTATTATAGAAAAAGCCATGAAAGCCATCAGTCCCTGAAGTAATAAATTCCTACTGGAGAAAACATGTGTCTAGATGCTATTCATGACATCACAGGATTGATGACAGAGCCAATCAAGGAAATCATGAAAGAGATTGTGGATGTGGCAAATAAAGTTTGGGGGGAGGTGAAGGGTTTCAAGCTATGGGTCTTGAAGAAATTTAAGAGCTAACAGACACCACACCAGAGGAATTAATGCAAAGTGACTTGATAGAGGTGAGTGCTTCTGAACCAGTGCCAGATCATGAGGAAGGAGGAATGAGGAATGATGATGATGAGGAATGGCAGAAGAAGGATTGGTACCATACACAAACATTTTTAGAAAAATGAAAAAGCAAAAAAATCAAATTACAACACATTTACATAAACTTACACCAAGTATGCCTGCCTCTCCTGCCTCCCATTCCACCTCTTCTGCTTCTACCACTCCTGAGACAGCAAGACCATCCTTCCTCTTCCTCCTCCTCCTCAGCCTACTCAAGGTGAAGACAATGAGGATGAAGACCTTTATGATGATTCACTTCCACTTAATGAATTCGAAATATGTTTTATCTCCCTTATGATTTTATTAATAGTATTTTCTTTTCTGTAGCTTACTTTATTGTAAAAACCCTGTGGTGTTCAAGGGTCAACTGTGTGTGTGTGTGTGTGTGTGTGTGTGTGTAGTTTGGTTCAAGTTGTACATAAAGACATAAATAACTTTTATGAACAAGTGACTTGGTCTTCCATGACACATACTTTCACTGCATTAACATATTGCTATCAACCCACTCCTTATGGCTTCAACAAAAGTTCCCTATCACTATCTGAATGTGAAAGGAAAAAAATGGCCTACTTTACAGATAGTTATAAATGATGTGTTGATACAACATAAAAGTAGACAATTGTAAAATTAAAACTTCACTTATGGGGGTCTTGATGAGAAGTGAGGAAGGAAATTCCATCAGATGAGCAGAATTTGTGCCATCAATCTGATCATTCACATTATATAAAAGGAGATATGGCCACAGATATAAATATAGATCAATTTCTGGTGAAAGGAATTGAAAAAGAGAAAGAAATTTGCAAAGACAATCATTTACAAGTCAATTTGTTTCCTTCTATCCATTCATTCTCCCAAGTATCCAGTCATCCTCCTTAGAAACCATTTATTGCCCCTTAACAGATTTACCTATATTTCTCCTCTTCCCCTCTCCTCCAACATGAGGGTGTATAAACTTCTGGACCCCACTGTGATATTGGGTAATTACTCTGTGATTTTCCCTGTGCACATGGTAGATAAATTTGTAATCTCTTTCTCTTATTGTGAGTTGATCTTTCAGAGAAACTTCAGGGGACAAAAGGAAGTTTTCTGTTTCCCCCACAAAGTAACTGTGGTAGCAGAGATGGAGGTTTATTAATGGGATTAGCAAACAAACTTTGGTAAGAATTTTCCAGCTACCACCACAGTTGCATTGCCAACCTGCCAATAGCAGAAGCCAAGGCTGAATCCCTGATACAGCATTATTCCCCAGGGCAGAGGAAAGCCAGCCACCTGAAGACAAGTCAATTACATTGGACCTCTTCAATCATGGAAATAGCAGCAATTTGTCCTTACTAAAATAGATTCTTATTCTGTTTATAGATTTACTATCTCTGTCCTAAATGCCATAGCCAGCACTTACTGAACACTTTGTTTACAATCAAGGCATTCCTCACAACAATGCTTTTGACCAATGTACTCGTTTAACAACAACAGAAGTGAGATAACACGTGCTTGCACCCCTGGAATTCATTCATGGACTCTGTCAGATCTAAAACAATGGCCTAGTGGAAGCAGGTGAAATGGTGAACTGAAGGCTCAGTTATGGCAATACTTGGGTAACAACCTGAGCTGAAGTATCGTGCTACGAGGTGAGGTATATTTTCTAAACTTCTGACTAATGTGCATATGGTACCATTTCTCCCATATCAGAACACACAGGATCTGGGAACAAAAGTGTGAAAATGGGAGTGACTTCTCTATTTCCTGTAATAACTCAGTCACAATATTTTTTCTTCCTGTTCCCAAAACTTTGTGTTTTGCTTGTTTAAAGGACTTAGTAACAGGGAAGCTTCCATCAGGAGACACAACAATTATTCCACTGAATTGGCAGCTAAGATTGCCACCCTGTCATTGGGTTCTTTCCGTCACTAAACTAACAAAGTATTGGATTACTATTATGATTTGAATGATTGATCCTAATTATCCACAAAATGGAGGAGATGGTCTAGAACTCGGGGGTTCCCTCAAGACATTTCATGATATTGTTATTTCCAATAGTAACATTTAATGGAAGATTTAATAGAACATTTAATTCAAGATTTAATAGAACATTTAATTCAAGAACCCATTTTTTGGCAGGAACAGTAATACAGTCACACATTGCTTAACGATGGGGATACATTCTGAGAAATGCATCATTAGGTGATTTCATCATTGTGTGAACATCATAGAGTGTATTTACACAAACCTAGATGGTATAGCCTACTACACACCTAGGCTATATAGCATAGCCTATTGCTCCTAGGCTATAAACCTACACAACATGTTACTGTACTGAATAATGTAGGTAATTTTAACACAATGGTAAGTATTTGTATATCTAAACATAGAAAAGACATGGTAAAAGTACACTATTATTATCTTATGGAATTGCCATCACATATGCATGCAGTCCATTATTGACTGATACATCATTTTGTGGCACATGGGTACATTACTGTACTTTTTGAATTATGGTTTGGGTCACCACATAAAGTAAAGAACCTCAATCAATTGAGTTACTAGCTAAGGCAAAGGCAATACTGAGTGGGCAATGGAGGAAGAAATTACGGCATGTTACCACTTGTAAAAATGAGGATTGTGGTGAGAATTTTGGGGGATTTTTCTTGCTTGTTTGGTTACATGCATATTTTTATATGAGCCATTTTCCCTCTTTCTCCTTCCCATACTACCTTTTATAAAGTGTGTTGTAAATGTTAAAAGTGACTGTGAGCCGGGTGTGGTGCCTCACGCCTATAATCCTAGCACTCTGGGAGGCCGAGGCAGGGGTATTGCTCAAGGTCAAGAGTTCAAGACCAGCCTGAGCAAGAGTGAGACCCCGTCTCCACTAAAAATAGAAAGAAATTAGCTGGACAACTAAAAATATATATAGAAAAAATTAGCTGGGCACAGTGGTGCATGCCTGTAGTCCCAACTACTCGGGAGGCTGAGGCAGAAGGATTGCTTGAGCCCAGGAGTTTGAGGTTGCTGTGAGCTAGGCTAATGCCATAGCACTCTAGCCAGGGCAAAAGAGCAAGACTCTGTCTCCAAAAAAAATAAATAAATAAATAAAAAACCATAAGCATTAATTTCTTTCACATCTGAGCATGTTGGAGCTGCTCATCTAGGCTGGGTTTGCCTGGGCAGCTCTACTACCCGCCGCAGGGCTGGCTGGGGTTGCTACGTGCGGCTCTTCTCCAAGTACGCTCAGTGAGGGCCCAGGCTGAAGGGTGAGCCAGCCTCCAGGGGAAGCTGTTTTCGTGGCAGTAACAGCAGTTCTAGAGGCAGACTGGAAACAAGAGAGGGCTCGGAATGGCTAAGCTTGGAACTGGCCTATTGTCACTATGCCACATTCCTTTGACCAGAGCAAGTCTGTGGCTCAGTTCAAAGGGCAAGGAAATACAGTTTGTATTTTTGTGGGAGGAACTGCAAAGTCGAACAGAAAAGAGAATGTGAAGGGGCAATAAGCTAGTAACCGCAATGTCTAAGTAATTTTCTCTGTTGAAATCATAGCAACCCACAGTTCTTTGGGTACAATGGCAGGGATAACAGCAGTGGCAAGATAATATGAGATTCAGCCTACAAAATATAGTTCAAATGTTAAAAGTAATAATGGCTTACCCCAAAATTTAAAAATCAGTTAGGGAAACACCTAACATAGTGTTAACTGTTGCTTCTCATGGGTGTTTTTTTGTTAAATGGAGACAACAGGGCCCAGAAGAAATAATGCATACTTTTATTCCCTTAGTCAGCCTGAAATGTCTAGTTGCCAGTGTTGGGACTCAGAAAATAATATCCCAAAATGAAAGCCTCAGAAACAGCCTCAAAAGCAAAAGTTTTTCTCTGACCTCCTGCCTTCCTGTCTCTCAGCTTCATTCTCCCCTGAGGCTAACCATAGAAACTAGAATCCCTCTTCCGCAAGCTGACCCATAGAAACCAGAATCCCTTTTCCCTAAAGCCAGCCATAAAAACTAAAAATATTACTCTAACTTCCCCCTCCCATCACCTTTCTGTGTAAAAAAACTGGCTGTAAAAAAATTATTTGACCTACTTCATTAAACCTCTATTCCAGAGAGAAAAGCCCATAGTAGAAGGAAGAAATGCATGCTAAGGGTGGCCAAGAAGAACCTGGACAGAGAGGCTTTGCTGGGTTTCCTATTCAGTCTATCAGCATTAGACCATACCCTTTTTGTCCAGTCATATTTCTGTACAGCTTTGCATACTTTTTTGAACCTAAACACAAAAATGGACAATTTCTTGGGTCTTTATTTTGAAGGCTCCCATGCACACATTAATAAATTTATATACCTTTTCTCCTATTAATCTACCTCTTGTCAATGATTTTTAGTGACACTTCAGAGGACAAAGGAGAAGTTTTCCCTTGGCCCTGACACCAGCATAGTCCTGCAAGAGAAATGCTTACTATTGAGCATTAAATATTGTTTATTACATGGGAATCTCCAAAGTACAAGTATGGATTTTATTATTTTATTTAAAGGTATTTCAAAGTTAATTTTACCTGTTTATAGTTCATTTCTTTATCCTTTCACAGCTATAGTAGCAGACAACCCTATAAAATATTTTTAAAGATATGCCTAAATGGTAAATGAGATATAATATTGTTTGGGGGGATATCACTAATGATACAGAACTTTTTATTTGTATTATTTAAAGAAATACACCTACTCAGATTCTTGCATGGCTTCTTAATGGTGTTCATTTGTCTGAGTATATAGGTTAGTTTCAGAAATTTGCCCCAGTGCATATCTCTGTAGTCCTTTGGAACATTCTCCCTGTCTTTTCTCTCTTCTCCTCTGGTTGTCAGCTCTCTCAAATGCAGCATCATGCTGCTGTTTGTTCATAAAAGAATACCAAGGCAAAAATGACCGGATATTTGTTGAACCAGCAAAGTGTGACACTAACATAGTTATTCCCAAAATGTGAAACTCATTATAAAAGCCAAAATCTGTTCATTTTCTAAATTCTCTTCAGTGAATTTTAAACACGTTATCTTTTAAAATGCAACATAAGAAATTAACAAAAAAGATGAACTTCTTTTATAAGTTTCTAGTATTTAATGCAGAGTTTTTCATCTCTGAGAAATCTGAAGTTATGTAGATAAAACCATTAATCATGTTTTCAGCTGATCATATTCTTAGTACTGATATCACCAGTATCTGTGTAAAAGACTAGATTTATATATATTCTTACACAATGCGCAAACTCTTAGATATTTTTTCTGATGGGAATTCTGGAGCAAAACAGTTGTTTGTAAGTCAGAGTTCTGTGTCGCTGTTCTTCATTCGTTCAGCCAGTCGGTGCTTATCGTCAGCTGTCCTGCACTGGTATGAGCGCACCTCCTGGTAAAACAGTAGAAGACTGTCCTGAGCCCTTGAGAGCCCTGCTTTCCTTTCCCTGGTCCCTCCAGGACCCCTCAGTTTCGAGATTCAAGGGCCAACCCCTGGCTTTCCAGGTGCCTCTAGGACCCCTCCTTACACTAACCATATCAGGTATCTATGCTGATGGGTCAACTCCCATGTCATATTAGTGCTTAAATATTTTAACACCATCCTTCCAGCTGTGGAGAGAAAATGTTTAGTAATAAATGTGATCTAAGAAGGAAATAGGAAGGGAAAGACTCAGTTGCAGGAAAAGGCAAGGTGGTAGTGAGAAAAATCAAAGTGGATGTGAGCACTCCCATTGAAGTCAGTCTTCAGTTCAGAGGGAGGTTCTGTCACTTAACAGCTGTGTGTTGTTGGTGAGAATTCAACTACATACTGAGCCTCAATTTCCTCATCTCTCAAATGAGTATGATAGTACCCATTTTGCATAAAGTAATGTTTAAAAGTACCTGGCCCCAATGTAAGTAACTAAGAAATGATACTGTCCATAATCAAGGCTGTGCTCAATGTAAAGGAGCAAGTATAAATAGCATCTCCTTACTTCCCCTCCTTTTCTTTCAGTCATTACCCTTAATACAGCCGCTATAACAAACACTGGCAGCAGAGGGGGCTCTGGTTTGGTGCTAAAGATCTTAGCCAAGTTTGCTGGAACACAAAGAATATCCTATTTATTTCTTCTAACTTGCTACAGGGTGTTGGCACTCTAGTTGTCTGTACGTAAACTTAATATCTTGATTAGCTCTCCTGAGAATGCCTCTGGAAACTGTTATATGAAGTGGAAGGTGGAAGGCCGGCTAATACCTATGGTGGCTTCAAAATAGTCTGCAGAGGTCCAGTGGATCAGAACTGTCAGATGTTTGTTACCTTGACAACCACAAAGAGCACAAGGCTGTGTTTTGAGTGACTTAAGATTTCTTTTGCAATTCCTTATGGGGATGAGCGATTTGTATGTCTAATCAATGAATGGCAAAGACATGTTATTTAATAAGATTAATGAAGCTCACATAAAGCATTCTATACACTAGGCCCAGTGGCATGGCTTCTTTAGAAATGTAGTTAACATTCCTTAGAAATGTAGTTAACATTTCTGGAATGTAAGCCCCAGGGAGGACCAAAACCTCCTTTAATACTAGGTGAAATTCCAGGCTGGGGGCATAACTATGCTTTTTCAGTTGCCTCTGATATATGGTCTTAGAATTTGTCCTGAACACTCTGAGGAAGATTTTTCTTTTCCTTTTTCCTTTTCTTCTCCTAATTGTTGATGATCTGGATAACACTGGGATGACTTTTAGACCTAGTACCTCCCCTTAATAAATCAATCCTGACCCTGTGTTTTTACAATAGGCTAGGAAACAATGAAACGAGTTTGGGACGGTTTTTTTGGTATTTTTGCTTCATTTAAGAAAATTCTGGACTATAATTTTGCCTTCTCTAATGTTTTTCACTCTCTACCCTTTTCTTATCACTGTCTGGTTTTATCTTCCATCCTCAGACTCATATTTATTCCTTTCAGTCTGACTATAATGAACACAAATCTCGGTCTGTAAACATAGAGATGTCCTCTCTTCATTTATTTATAATTGAAATTACTAATCATTTCTTGGATGTTGTATTAGTTATTTATTGCCATGCAACACATTACCTAAAAACTTAGCAGCTTAAAACAACTGGAATTGATTATCTCACACGATTTCTGAGGGCCAGGAATCTGGGAGTGTCTTAAGCAGGTAGTTTGGGCTCAGAGGCTCTCATGAGGTGGCAGCCAAGTTGTCAGCTGAAGCCACAGTCTGCAAGACTTGACCAGAACTGGGAGATCCACTTCTAGGCTCACTAGAAGTCAGTTCTTTAATGGGGCTCTTTCCATGGGGCTGTTCTGTCAACAGGGCAGCCTGCCTCCCCCAAGCGAACAATGGGAGAGATAGCAAGAATGTCGTGTTTATAACCTGATTTCAGAACTGACTAATCATCACTTATACCTCATGCTGTTGGTCACACAGACCAACCCTGATACAATGTGGGAGGGGACTATGTAAGAGTGTAAATACCAAGGGATAGGTCCTGAGGGGTACATGTATTTTCCCTCTCATTTTGCCAGAGTGTGGAAACTTCATTACGGTGAATGGAAAGTTTTCTTCAACACTCACTCCTGGAGCTGTGTGTGAATCCTTATGTAGTAACAAGTCTACATTTTTTTTCCCAGGGGAGGGTATAACTTGGGGGCAGGTATAACTGTTCCAGGCATTATTTTTTATCCACCTTGAAAAGTGATGACACATTATCATAGACATTGCTCACATATCTCCCACTTAACATCCAGCAGCAGTGCTATCTTTTTGTGCCTCCAAAGTATTAGGACACTTGTAAGCACCCCTCATTCCAAATGGAGGGTGAGGAGGCCCTAGATCTTCACTATTCAATACGGTAGTTATTATCCATATATGGCTGTTGAGTACTAGAAACACAATAGCCTGAATTGAAATGTGTCCTAAATGTAAAATACACGTCTATTTTGAAAGCTTTTCCTGGGAAAAAAAAAAGAAAAGAAAATATCTCATTAATATTTCTATTTTAATTATGTTAAACAATATTTTAGATATATTGTGTTAAATAAATTATAGTATTAAAATTAATTTAATTTTATCTGTTTTGTATTTACTGTAATTTTTTTTTTTAAAGTAGCTACTATAAGCTTAAAATTACTTACGTAGCTTGCATTTGTGGCTCACCTTACATTTCCATTGGAGACCACTACTTGGATGGAAGGTGGCAATGTTGGGGAAAAGCCTCCTCATCCAATACAAGAGCCTGACATGTCCTTCCACAAGTGATAGTTGGTGAAGGTGAATAATAAGGATTGGCCTCAAGAAATAATCATAAGTAAACATCATAGGATATGAGGACAGTAGTGTGTACAGCAGATACCGTCATACCTTGGCATGTTCTCTCAGCACTCATTATCCTACAAACACCGCCTGCCTTCTCCTGCAAACGTTTGGACACTTCCTCAAGAGTGTTCTAAGGCAAGACTGTCCTCATCCCGGGAGGATGGAGGATGGAGGGGCCTGGATATTATCGTCCTTGAGAATAGCCTTCAACCAAAGATGAATGGAAATTGATGGATAAGTTTCTTTGCCCCTCATGTAGGATTATACTGAAGTATGTTTTGCATTTTCACACAGACATGTGCAAGGTATGGAATCCCTGCCAAAATATGGAGTCACAGCTGCCTGTAGCAGTCACCACCTCACTAACACATCTTGTTCACGCTTTCTTCTCTTCCTACTCCCCTACTGGTAATTTCTAGAATCTCCTCCCCAACTTCTTTTACTCAATCCTATTTACAGGTCTTTCTTCTAGAGAAATCTGACTTATGACAGAGTGTGTATGAGTACATGTGTCTGCAAGCAGAAGTGTGCTGGAACAAAGAGGAGTAGCTCTATGAATTTCTGATTAGTATAAGCATTCATGGCTTGACTTAGTAATACACCAGCCATAAATGTTTTCTTTGTGTGTTTGCTTTCTTGCCCTCTGGTCTTGTATTTGTATCTCACCATTCTGTCCCTGGTAATGTCTTACTTCCTCCCCTCAAAACAGCATCCTCTGATGGCTCTGTTCACAAAGCCTGGCAATTGCCAGGTTCTAGAACCATGGGCCATACATGACAGCCTAAAAGTTTTCCTCTTGACATTTGTTGAAAGGAAAATCAGTTTTGTTCCTCTGAGGATAGCACAAGAATGACACTTTACCTTCCAACCTCCTCCTATTGTGACAGGTTGATAAGCACTCTATTTTCATCCTCCTATTTTCTTCATCATAAATAGGTCTCAATTTATAACCCACGTGTGTCGTTTCACCTCGAAGCAGGACAGAAGGCACACTGCCCTATTTTAGCTCGGCAAGACAAGAGCATTAGGAAGGATAAAAGGTCAGAGTTACCCACCACAAACATGTCTGAATGATAGCACCAACAAAATCAGAATGTGCTTTCCTAGGGGACCATGACCTTGTGGCACAAAGCCATGCTATCCTCAGTGTCTAGGTTGCATTAAAACAAGCATAGTAATAATAACAATAGCACCACTTCTCATACGTAAAGTGCTTTCTGGTCTGTAAAACATTTTCACAGTTATCTTCTCCTTTGATTCTTTCGACATTATGAGGGAAGCAACAGTTATAGTGGATATGCTGGCAAATTCTTTGGCAACACAATCTACCCATCTGTATCCTTGCAATAGCTAATTTGTATAACCCAGTTCCATGGCTTTGATGACACATCCAGGCCCAGTGGAATGAATAAAACTGTACAAGAATCGTGTTCTGCATGAATGTTCAATCTTCGAGACATTAATTTCAAACATGCACTTGACCAACTCACATCAATTTATTAACTCAGCTCACTCCACCCCAATCCCTGTTTGCTTTATCTTCCTCCCATCCATAAATTACCCATATATGACCCACTTGCCTAGTCTCTTAATCAGTACATTAATTCTTCCCACTAGCCTGGAGCTTGATTTTAAAGTCAGTCTGGGTAATGGACCTCTTAGTTTTGGTCCCAGGACTGGACTGTCTCCTGGGTATTGCCAAGAGTTGGCATCCTTTATGGATGTGGCATAGATTTTCAGTGTAAGCTGAAAACTGCTGTGCAGATTTCTTTTGTCACTGTGTTATTCTTTTACCCACTGCTTTGGAAACAGCGTTGATAAACAAAAGCAGAGATGCACTGGGAAAACAGCACTGTCAGAAGATTAAGTTTTATGACAGTAAGTGCTAAATAAATGGTCTATCGAAAGATTAGGCAAGTGGAAAAATGCAAGGAGACCTCAATATGTCAAGTAAGGTGGAAATTAGTATATCATCATGCCAGGCTATCAGGCAAAACGGGTTCATGACAGTTACCAGAGATGAAGGAATTGGTCAGCATTCCTGGTGGAAGTAATTGGTTTACATTTACAGCAGACACAGATATCCTAGAATGTAAGCTCCATAAGGACAGGACTTTGTCCTTGTTTCCCACTGTACCCCAGCTGCCATTACAGTGGCTGACAAAAAGAGAATATGCACACAGTTTTTGAATAATTAATACCTAAATGATTAAATAAATTTGACATCTAGTCTATAATAATCTCATTCCTTTTCTGAAGCCACTGGTATCCTATGGTGTCTTAGAAATAGGCATGTTTTAAGGAAGAAATTGGAACAGTCCCTTTAAATTTTCTCAGACTTCCACTAATGAAGCAAAGGAAAATTCAGTTACATTTTGTATTTCTCAGCTAGGAATGGTCTGGCCAGGGGGCAGAATGATATTTTTAAAATGCAGGGAAAATAATCCACCAGTTTAATCTGCACAATGTTTAACACAAATATCCTCTCCATTAACAATATGGTGCAAGAGAGAATCTGGGGGTCATTAGAGAACCTGAAAACACCCCGCAATGTGTTTGCACAAGATTAGCCCTTCATCGAAAAGATGTATTCATTCTTGATACAGCCTTATGTCAGGGTTGCTGGCCCTAATGTGTGGAACTTTTCCAGTTCGTCAAGGCAAACATGCCCAGAGCTATTTTCTGGGTTTGAAATAAAAGAGCAAGCTGTGGTAAGCTTGAAACCTTTGTTACTATTTCTATTCCTCTTTTCTCTCTCTATTTCCTGTTCTCTTTTTTTAATTTTTTTATCCACCTGTTTTTTTTCCTTGCTTAGGAAACAGAGCTATCCATATGGCAAGTTGTGATAATATTTCCCCCAAACCCCTACCCATGAATTTGGCTTTGGTTTTAATAGCAGAAAGTTTCGAATATCAAAACAGAAGCAGCCATTCTTCTCTGCTTACTATAGGCTCAACTTAGAGCTCTTTCATCAAAGATCTGAATGAATCCAAACACTTCCTAGTGCTATACCAGCATGGCTTGTATGCTGTTCTTCCCTATCTCTGGCTGATGTTGACTTTATTTTCCTATCAATATAAATCTCTACCTTTGGTGCTAAATGTGTTTTAATTAAATATCTTTGCAGATATTTTGATTTAGATTTGACACTATATATTTCCAAGGCATTCAATCAGTATGGGGTAAGTTATACGGCAGAATGAAGTCCTGCAAACATCTTGAAACACAAAAGTTTAGCTCATGCTACATGCCCATTGCTGGTTGGCAAAGGGCTCTTCCCACCAAAGTCACTCAGGGTTCCAGGCTGACAAATTAGCCACCATTTCAAACATTGCTGGCCACAGTACCAGGGAAGGCTAGAACTCTAGAGTAGTGCTTCTTAAATTTTAATTTGCATGAGTTCACCTGGGGATCTGATGAAAATGCTCATTCCCCTAAGAAGAGCTAAGGTGCTGCTGTTGCAGTGCTGGGCCACCCAGTGTATTTTCGGTAGCACAGGCCTGACCAAACTAGCAATTAAATGTTCTCTTCCAGAAGTGCAATTTCACTAGGCACATGGCTCCTCCCAAGCAGAAGAGAGCTGGGAAGTACAGTCCAATCAGATACCCAGAAGAGATAACTGAAAATATTTAGTGGACATCCAGAACATTAACATAGTTATTTATAAAGCACAGAAGCAAAATACTTTTTTTTAATCACTAAACTGATGAATGTTTAAAATGTGAATAAAAAAAAAAAGGGGTAGAGATTCTCCACCCCAAACTGTAAATCAGGATCAGCAATGGGGATTTTTTTTTTTTTAAATACAGATACCTGACAATCTGGGGTAAGTCTGTGGTAGGGCTTGGATACTTGTAACTTTTTCTTTTTTTAAACTACTCAGGTGACTCTCTAGCCAAGATTTAAAACTCACTGAAACAGGGGCTCCTAAGTATTTTTTGAAAATGTATAAACAATTTAAATATTGCATTTGTAGGGGCAAAAGGAACTTTCCTTCCACCTTCTGAAAGTTTGAGATTTGGGATCAATTCAACTATAGATGGATTAACAGGAGAAAAGGCATACAAATTTATCACAGGCACATGCTTGGGAATCCCACAAAATATGAAACTTGAAAAAGGAACAGAGACTGAAGTTTTTGTACTTTACAGAAAGGAATAGGGGTTGGGGTGTTTTGGAAGAGGTGGCCATAAGCTATGGGAGGGTGAGGGGAACTGGGAACAAAGCCATCTTATTATGCAGATAAAGTATCTTAGGAAACAGCCCTCAGCATAGAGGAAATATCTCTCAGAGGAAAAATCTCTCTGAGCAATGTGTCAGACTTTCAGTCCCTTGCCCTCAGTTAATCTTCCCTGGTTAATGACTAAATTCAAGTCAGGTAAGGAGAAAACAGAGAAAACTCTTTCTCGCACATGCTTCTCCTCAGTTGCTCTCAGTTTGAAGTCCAAAGCAACATATTGGCGAATATCATTTTCTGAGCCCCAATACATGTGATTGTCACAGAGGGAACAGCCTGAAAAGGGGTAAAATGTTTCATGGATTGTCTCTTTAAAACCTCCCCCACTCTTCTTGAGAATTAAAACCTGCATTCCTGCCCAAGGCCAGTGACCAAATGGTCAGGGGAATGTCCTTTGTTCTTTGTACCACAGGAGATGGCTCAATGGAATTGTCCGGGCGGGGTGGAGGTCACAAGATTATTTTCGCTGGAGATGGGATTAATCAGAACCATCATTTACAGTTAAACAGAACTAGCCTGATGCTGAAAACCCTCCCTTTAAAAGCTCTGTATTTCTGCTCATAGGTAGGAAAATGGTACTTAACAACATGAGTCTGACATTCTCCTCATTTCCCGGCAAATTAATAAACCTCCCTTTCCTTCTCCTCAAACCACTTGTCCTTGTTCTTCTGATGTGGCCTCGGGGGCAAATGCTGAACTTTTGTTGACATGATCATCAATATTCTCTACCACAAATTAATAGAAAATACTATAAAAGTGACTGTATTTTAATAATAATTTAATGTAAATGTATTCCTGGGATGACAGAAAAAAAATTTAAATTCTTTCCCAGTTAAAAAAAGTCCTCTTTTTTTTTTTTTTTACTCTTTTTAAACTACTGTGAATATCCAAGGTAAGGCCTTCCATTTAAGGAGTCACCTTATTACATTATTCAAATTGCTCAAATATGAAAGTGCTCAACTTAATGACATTCCCAAAATGCTGATTTATTCAAGATTGTGAAATGTGTGAAAGAAAGAAAGGTAGTCAGAGAAAATTGGAAGGCAAGGAAAAAGGAAAGAAGGAAGGAAGGAAGGAAGGAAGGAAGGAAGGAAGGAAGGAAGGAAGGAAGGAAGGAAGGAAGGAAGGAAGGAAAGAAGGACAGAAGTATAGGGGTGAAAGAGGAAAACTTTGCCTTCACCTGTAACTGGCTCCATGAACAAATTTCAGTGACTCCTGTAGGTATTTTTTTAATAATCCTCTCCCTTAACTAACTACTTGAACTTTTGAGTTGTTTCCTGGAAATGGTAGATTTTCTGCAAAAGAGCTAAGATTCTGAAGGCCCCTGAGCAAACTTCTGAATGCCAAGATTCACTGTACCCCACAACCTGCCCCCAATGCATGTAGCCCCTTGTTAATTACATGACCTACCCCAAGGCACATGGTCCCTCCTTTAAAGGCCCATGATCTCCATTAGCAGGAGAGAGTATTTTAGGCAGCTTCTTCCACTCTCCTGACAAGTGTCTGTTGTATTAAAACTCCTTTCTTCCTTGGCAATCCTCATTGTCTTGATAATTGAATCTTTGTGTGATGAGCAACTGGATCTAGGCTGAAACCCCCTTGCAGTTTTGACAGCATACCCTCTGAACGATTGCTGAAATGAACTGACAAAAGGCACATTAATAGGAGAAAAAGGCATACAAATGTATTTTATCGTGCACAGGGAAAAATCTTGGGAGAGTGATTACCCAATAATCAAATGGGGTACAGTTATTTATAGGGATAGGGAAATGGGAAAATGTGGAGTAAATAATTTTAGGGGGAATGAATGGGCCTAAATGCTCAGGCAATGTTTAGTAAAATTTTCTCTTTGGGAATTGAATGAGTCCTGCAACAGACAGTGACTTCTGACAAAATCTGCCCAGGTGTAGTTACATTCCTCAGGCCCTGCACTGAGAGTTTAGTTAATGAAAACTCAGGAAAGAGACTGAAGATAATTGTTTTCTTCCTTGGCATGCCCAGCCCTTTTGAAGACAAGAATAAGCCTCTTTCAGCATCTGCTGATCTCCAAGGGCCTTTAATTCAAAATACTCAGCGTACCAGGGTGCCCTATTTTGGGGTATAATTTTCTGGGCTCCTTCAGAAGAAAGAAACTGACATATTTCCCAGAACCACAGCAGTAGAGGGTAGCACTTGAGCACAAACACAAGAAGCAGCTAATATGGAATTTAATCTCAGATTCAAATTTTAACGACTATGAATATTGCTAAAGTGCTTCTCCATTTGAAAGTTACTTAGCTTGTCTAAAGCTCAGTTTTCTCATATTTAAAATGGGGAAAATAACTACCTCACAAGATCCTTGTTAAGCTAAATGAGAAAAGATATGCAAATCTCTTAGCATAGAGGGTAACATGTTGTTATCCATCAAAAAGGGCAGTTTCCCATTTTTATTGGCATGATAGAAGGGAGCTGCTGACAACGTGACTGTGATGACAATGATGATAAAAAATGCCAATCCCCTGTATTTCCTTTGGCACAATCTTGAATATACAAAAAAATTTATCCTCCTTATAACCTTTGTCATTGAACTGTAGTAATATTTGGGGTTAAGGGTTGCACAGGCATATAATTAATAAAATGTAAGCTAGATTTGTTGGGCTACCCCAGCACAGTGATTTGGATGAGGGATACACAATGATAAATAAAAAGGATATAAAAGGGGAAAAAGATGTCATAATTAGGTCCACTTCATCTCTGTTACACAGTGGTTAGGAAATAGGCTCTTGAGTCTCACAAATAGAGATCTGTCACTTCCTTGCTAGGTGACCAGGGTCAAAATGTTTACCTTTTCTAAATAAGGGTTTCTTCTTACATAAAGTAGGTGAGAAAATATAACTATCAAAGGGATGTTATATTGTTGTTATTCCCAATACTGACTGAGGCAAAAGAGAGGCTTACAGAGTGTCTGTATGAGACCATGCAGGATGTGTTGTAGCTTGTGACCAAGAAGGTTGTAATGTTCCCCTCAGCTCCACTGAATCTTAGAAAGGGTTCTTTCTGAATTTAAGCCCCTGACCTCCCTTTGAGCATTTGCCTTAGAAAATTTTCGGTTGTATATTCTTTTCCTGCCTTTTTGAGATGTAATTCTTCTCCCAGCCTCTTGCCAGTTTTACAATTTAAGAATGACTTTCTCTAGGACCTAGGGACCACCCTTTTGAAATCATCAAGGGAGATAGTGCCCCTATTTTTTAGTTTTGATGGGAGAGTAGGAACCTAACTTCCATAAGCAAGTAACAAGCACAGATGGCCTAACACATTGACCACATCCCCCCTGTAGTCCTCTGGTTCATTTTCCACTAGCTCACTCTGGTGCTTACAAATTCTCCTGCCTTTTGTTTCATTGGAGGTGAGTTCAATCTCTCTCCGCTACTGCATCAGTCTCCACTAATAATGCTGTAGTCTTGAATAAAGTCTTCTTAGTCTGTTTAATTTTGTCCAGCACAATTTTTCTTTTACACTGATAGTCTCTTTAAGTCAAAGGCCATAAGCACTTTTCCATAATTATCCTTGATTCTTTACTTCCAATTATAAATTGAAGCACTAGAGTTGACTTAACATTAAAGTTTAGATATTGAACATTTATCATGCCCTAGATAGGCATCTGAAAAATCATGATAACCCCACAGTAGCTGGAGATTACCTATATTACATCATTTATCTATAAATATTAAAATGTTAAGTTTGCCAAATTTAAATTGTAGGAAACTAGAAAAACACATATTCCCCCATGGATTGCTTATCTTCTTTCTTTGTAGAAGAAATGTCAAGTTCTTAACCTATGTTTATTAACATGCACTGAAATTTAATATCAGAAATATAATGCTGAATAATAAAATATGTGTTAATATATAAGCCCTTTATTTAGTTTGCATTGAATATCATTTTATACCTAAAATAAAGCCAAACATCAGGTGCTCTAAAATTAAACGACTCATTTATTACAATTACTACAACATTAAGAAGAGTAATTTTAACGTAAAATACTTCTTGTCTCTTTGTAAAAGTAAAATGATTAGCAGAAGGACTTAAGCTTTTCTATCATATTCTTACATTACTTTAATCAGTGTTATAAATGCTCAATTATCACATTGGTGGAAAAAGAAAAAGTGAAATATAAGAACAACTTTCTTATATTCTCTGTCCCCACTGTCCCCTTTATTTATTTCTGCTAACCCCTGTAGCATAGCACCCACCCCCTAAAAAAAAGCAATAACTGAAAGAATAGTTGGAACATCATTAAAAATCTGACTAAAAAAATTAAAATCAAATAATTATTAATTTGTTCATAATCTTTGTTTCATAGATTAGAAAACTCAGAATTTTAAAGATGCCAAATATTCCTAAATTAATCAGTAATAATTCAATGTACTCTAATAATTACAATCCTGTAAATTAATTGACAAGAATGGCAGAGAAAAATCTAGAAGGAAAAACAAATGGAAGATTTACCCTACCACACATTCAGATTTATTATAAAGTTATAGTCTTTGAGACAGTGTGATATTTGGCACAAAGATAGGGAAAATAAACAAAGAAAAAATAAACAATAAAAATTTTCAAAAAAACCCAAAACCCAATAGATAGAGTCACCTGTGATGTGGGTGGAGAAGAAATAGTATTTTTTTCACTTTGTAAATCTGAGTGTCTAGACATAAATGCATACTATTACTCAGAATTTACACACTGAGGTATATATGCAACATAAATGTACCTAATATGCCCCCATAACAAATGTACAAAAAAGTTCATAACATCATTGTTCATAGTAGCAAAAAATCTGGAAGCAAACTAAGTGTTTATCAATAAGCATAAAAAATTATATTTGGATACAAATATATCCATATGCAAAAGAATGAACATGGGCTCCTCTCTCTCACAAATAGACAAAAATCCAATCAAATAGATTGAAGACTTAAATCTAAGACCTGAAACTATGAAACTACTAGAAGAAAGCATTGGGGAAACACTACAGGACATTGGTCTAGGCAAAGATTTCTTGATAAGAGCTAAAAGGTTAGGCAACCAAAGCAAAAATGGACAAATGGGATCACATCAAGCTTAAAAGCTTCTACACAGCAAACAATGAACAAAGTGAAAAGACAACCCATAGGATTGGAGAAAATATTTTCAAACTACCCATCTGACAAGCCATAGAATTGGAGAAAATATTTTCAAACTACCCATCTGACAAGCGATTAGTAACCAGGATATATAAGGATCTCAACTCATTAGGAAAAAAACAAATAATCTGAATAGACATTTCTCAGAAAAAGAAATGGCCAAAAATATATGAAGAAATGTTCAACACCACTAATCATCAAAGAAATGCAAATCAAAACTACAATGAAATATCATCTCACTCCAGTTAAGATTGCTTGTATCAAAAAGATAGGCAATGACCAATGCTATCAAGGATGAGGAGACAGAGGAACTCTTGTACACTATTGGTGGGAATATAAATCAGTATAGCCACTATGAAGAATAGTACAGAGGTTTCTCAAAAAACTAAAAATATATGATCCAGCAATCCACTGCTGGGTATATATTCAAAAGAAAAGAAAGCAGTATGTTGAAGAAATATCTGCACTCTCATGTTTATTGCAGCACTATTCACAATAGGCAAGATATAGAATCAACCTATGTGTTCATTAATGGATGAATGAATAAAGAAAAAGTGGTACATATGCACAATGGAATATTATTCAGCCATAAAAAGAATGAAACCCTGTCATTCTCAATAACATGGATGAAACTGGAGGACATTATGTTAAGTGAAATAAACCAGGCACAGAAAGACAAATATCACATATTCTCACTCAGATATGGAAGCTATAAAAAATTAAACTCTTGGAGATAGAGAGTAGAATAATGGTCACCAGAGAACGAGAAGTGAGGAGGAGGGATAAATAGGGGAGGTTATTGAGTATAAAAATAGACTTAGATGAAATAAGAGCTAGTGTTTGGTAACACAATAGGGTAACTGTAGTTAACAATAATTTATTGTTTATTTCAGAAAAATAACTAAAAGAGTGGACTTGGAATGTTTGTAACACAAAGAAATGATAAATATTTGAAGTGATGGATATATCAATTACTCTGATTCTATTATTATACATTGTATGCTTATATCAAAATATCACATGGACCCCTTAAATATGTACAACTAAGATGTAATCATAATAATTAAAAGAAAAAATAATATTTAGAGAAAAATTGTGTTTGAATAAATTCTATGTATGGATAAAAATTATGGTATATTCACACAAAAGGAGGAATACTATTCTCATGAAGGGGAACAAATTACTGATATAGGAACAACATGAATATAGCTCATAGACATGCTGAGTGAAAGGAATCAGACACAAAAGAATTCATAATGAATGATACTATTTGTATGAGGTTCAAAACCAGACAATACAAAAAATGATGGTGGCAACCAGAGGAGTGGTCACCTTTGGCATGGGTGGTCACTGGGAAGGGACGTAAGTTGGTTAGGTTCTATACCTTCATCTAAGTGGTAGTTCTATAACAGTGTTCATGGTTGTAAATATTCATCAGGCACTATACTTGTGACTTTTTAGAGTTTTCTGTATGTATATTGTAGTTTCTCTATGTATATTACACTACAACAAAATTCATAAAAGCACAGATATTACCCCAAAGATATTATACTGGAGTAGAAAAGACTTATACTTAGAAATCTATAATATTCATCAGCATATATAAGCAACAGAAATAGAAAAGTACAAATAAATGACTGTTTCATAGCTCAGAATTATAGAAGATTGGTTCCACCTTGGTGGAGATAGGTGAAATTGGGGTACGAAGAAAGGTTTTCTGGAGGAGATAAATTTTAAGATGGAACTGAAAAGAAAAGCAACTGATTGATAGGTAGAAATGGGGAGTGATCAGTCATTCTAGCAGCAGAAATAGCATCTCCTCCCCCAAATTAGTTAGATATATAAGAAAAAGTGACAGCAATTTTGTTTGGATTACAATCCATACTGTGAAATTAGGTTGAAAAATATATTAAGAGTAGATTTTGGGTGACTTCAAATAAGAGTAAGTAATTTGAATTTCTGCAGACCCTGGGGAGCCATTTAACATTTATGAATAGAAAAAAAGTCATGATCAAAATTATGCTCCAGAAAAATAAATTGACCTCAAGATTATTGAAAGTAGAAGGAAATTGATGTAGCAAGAAAACATAAATGGATATTATAAAAATTAAAGGTCTACTGACTGGCTCAGGAAAAAATTAGTGAAAACTGAAATTAGACCATTCAATGGGAGGGTGACAAGTGATATACATGAAATCTTCATTAAGGAACAATTTGAAAAATTATTTATTGAGTATTACTAATAAAAATTTATGGCAGTGTATGAGTTAAGAATACATTCAGGTGCCATAAACAGGAATGCCAACCAATAGTGAAGGAAATAAAAACATTTTTCCAAAAATATATTTCTTTGAGATATTTTGAGATAACTGTCATAGAGCCAACAAACAGAAGTACCTCTGCAGGGGCCAGGTGCGGTGGCTAACACCTGTAATCCTAGCACTCTGGAAGGCTGAGGCGGAAGGATTATTTGAGCTCAGGAGTTTGAGACCAGCCTGAGCAAGAGTGAGACCCTGTCTCTACTAAAAATAGAAAGAAATTAGATGGACAATTAAAAATATGTAGAAAAATTAGCTGGGCATGGTGGTGCATGCCTGTAGTCCCAGCTACTTAGGAGGCTGAGGCAGGAGGATTGCTTGAGTCCAGGAGTTTGAGGTTGCTGTGAGCTAGGCTAATGCCATGGCACTCTAGCCCGGGCAAGAAAGCGAGACTCTGTCTCAAAAAAAGTGAAAAAAAAGTACCTCTGCAAAGCTGTCTTTGGCTGGGGGAAGTTTACCTCTATAAAAACTTTACATTGATGCAGCCAAGCCTTCCCTTGTCCAGATCTAGGAAAGAGTAACTGAAAATCTGACATCTTAAAGATCTGAAAGAAACATTTACCATCTGTTCTCTCTGAGGGCTGCTACATGTGTGGTTTTATCTCAACAAGATCACCTTTGCTAGTCAAGCTTCTTCTCTCCCTCCCATAACATGTCTTGCCACTATAACCTGATTTACCAGCATAACCTGGCTTGGGTTATGCTCCAAGGCCCCATTCTTTCTGTAACCTCAAGATGACATAGAAGCTTCTGCACTCCATTGAGGGGTTGGGTAGTCCCTCTGTGATGCTCCCTGTGTACACATTGATAAATTCTGTATGCCTTTTCTTCAATTAATCTGCCTTTTGTGAGTTGATTTTTCAATGAACCTTAAGAGAGTAGAGGGGAAATTTTCCCTTGGCCCCTAAAGTAACCTAAATATATAGCAGGGTATTTTTTTCATGTAGTAAGAAGGCCACAGGTAGATATTGCTAGTGCTGGTTCAGTTTCTCAACAATGCTATCACACCCAGGACTTTTTTTTTCTGTATTGATGTGTAATTGGCAAATAAAAATCATATATGTTTAAGGTACACAATGCTGTTTTGATATACATACACATTGAGAAATGATATCCATAATCAAGCTATTTAACAAATCACTATCATCTCAATTACCCTTTTTGTGTGTGTGTTTGTGGTGAAAATATTTAAAATCTACTATCTTGGCCAGTTTCAAGTACACAGTACATTATTATTAACCATAGTCACCATGCTCTATATTAGATCCACTCAACTGCCTTAGCCATGGGGAAGTTGAAGTCTGGTGCCTGAATAATGTAACTATGCATCCATCAGTTTCATACACTCTTCAATGTATTATATAATATACTCATAAGTGTAATGTATTTCACCTCCTTTTTTTAAATGCAGTGGGAAAAGGAGGTGTGGCTAATGGAAAGATAATTGACAAGTATGATTCTGAAATCTTGAGCCCAGAAGTGAGTAGAATAAGGATGCTTTGACAGAAATTGGAAAATAAGGAAAGTTTAGTCCATTTCAGGATTGCCTATCTACAATGTAATATGGAATTCTTGTTTGGGAATCATTTGAAACCTGAACTAAACAAGAGTCTGTTTAAGAAGTGAAAAAGTGCCCGGGTGTGGTGGCACATGCCTGTAATCCTAGCACTCTGGGAGGCCGAGGTGGGTGGATCGCTCAAGGTCAGGAGTTCGAGACCAGCCTGAGCAAGAGTGAGACCCTGTCTCTACTAAAAATAGAAAGAAATTATCTAGCCAACTAAAAATATATATAGAAAAAAAAAATTAGCCAGGCATGGTGGTGCATGCCTGTAGTCCCAACTACTTGGGAGGCTGAGGCAGGAGGATCGCTTGAGCCCAGGAGTTTGAGGTTGCTGTGAGCTAGGCTGACGCCATGGCACTCACTCTAGCCTGGGCAACAGAGTGAGACTCTGTCTCAAAAAGAAAAAAAAAATTAAAAAAAAAAAAAAAAGAGTACCAAGAAGTGAAAAAGAGTGTGTACAAGATCCTAAGCAAATTATTTAGTGAAAAGCAATCATCAACCTGGAGTTCTGGGAAGGCAGGTGGAAAGGTTCAGGCCAGTTCACCTAATCCTGGGCTGGCTCAGCTGGGCCCTGCTTAACTCTTCATCTCCTTGTCTTTATTTGCTTTCAGACCTCTGGCTTTATCTTCCATTTCCAGTCCTGAACTTACATCCCTATATCTGACAGCCAATTTAACATTTCTGGCCTCCCAGACCTTGTCTCAGCAGTATGTTCTCCTTATGAGTGTCTGATCCAGCCCATCTAAGGGGAAGACAGAAAGGTAATATCTGTCTTTTACTTTTTAGAAGGAAGAAAGTATAGTGTTTAATAATACCTTTACAGGCAGTCCATATTTATTCCAAAATAGCGCTTTATTAGGGCTATAAACAATGTAATTAATCATGCTCTACTTTTATGGTATGCAAATGCATACACCTAAAGGAAGAGATTACTTAGAACACTAGCTATGAATCACAATGCCCCTGTGACATTCTTCAAAAGGCACCAAGGGAATAGAAAGTGCTTTGGAAATAATACAAATTATATTTACTAACATTTATTGAATACTTACCATGTGTCAGGTACTGTCCTAAATTCTTGTTATAGAAAATGGTATAGCAGTAAAAGTATCTGGAAAATTGATTTTCTGATTGGTCCTTTGTCTCAAAATGAAGAATATAGAATTAGGAATTAAGTAATTACTACTTTATACATTTCAATATTATGAAGCATTTATAAAATTTGGGGTTTTGAAATATTGTATTTTGGCTTTTATTATGTAGCTCAGATAAAATTTGTAGGAGGGAAAGGACTTTTACTGAATTTTCTGATTAGAAACTAGCACTCAGTGGTGCTCAGGGTGGCTCATTCAAGTAGTAAAGATCACATAAATTACCCTAAACACATTAATAGTAAAGAACTCATCTGAATGTCATTGAGACCCCAATGCCTTTTCACATGTTGCTTCCCTCACATGAAATATCTTTTCTCTATTCTTCATCTAAACATTTCTGCTCATTCTTTGAGACTTGGCAAGTAAGATGACAGAACAGTGGTCTGTGAAGTATTATTCTCCAGCATTTATTGACTAGATGGGTGGTTCTTAAACTTGAGCTTATTGTATTTACCTGGAGGGCTTGTTAAAATAGGTGGATGACCCTATCTCTGAAACTTCTGATTCAGTAGTCCTGAAGTGGAGTCACAGAATTGCATTATTAACAAATTCCCAGGTAACACTAACACTGCTGATCCAGAGACTACACTTTGAAATTTACTGAACCATGATAAAATAAAGAAATAAAAAAGGCACTGTCCTCTTTCTGTAGGTCTATTGATTAGGCTCCTTCAGTTAAATGGTACATGGTACACAGTTGGGTAAGTGTTAAATTGCTTGGTTGCATTATTAAGGTAAATAATTTTTATTCCCATCACTAATCTCTTTCCTCAAACTAATGTATCCACTTCCTATTCTATATCTCCATTTGTATCTCTAATAAGCACCTTAAACATAACAGATCCAAAATTGAAATCTTGATTTCTGCCTTCTCTCTGGTTCTAGACTGAATACTGCTCTAGTTCTGTCTAAAAATCTTAAAAGCAAGGTCAAAAAGGATCAGGTGTTTCACAAGTAATTTAACTGTGTCCCAGAAAAAAAAAATTATAAAAATACAAAAATATCTAAGCACAACAAAGTAAAATTTACAATGCTTAGCATCCAAGCAAAAATTACCAGGCTTACAAATAAACAGAAAAATATATTGAAGCAGGAAAATATATTGATAAAAATAAGAAATCAATTGAAAACAACCCAGAATAGACACAGGTGATAGAATTAGTAGACAAGGCTTTAAAACAATAATTATAAATGTATTACCATGTTCAAAAAGTTAAGTTGAGACAACAGAGATATTGAGAAGCTGAATCTGAAATTCAGTGTAAAGGCCGAGTCAGTACAGGCAAGCATTGTGGCTCCAGCAGCCTCTGAATTCTCATCATCTCACCCACGCTATGGGTATGTTGCAACAAAGCAAATTGTCAACTCCACTCACTTTGGGGCTGAAACTTTCTGCCTTGATATGCATTCACTAAACCACTTAAGATGAGCCTGGCTCTGTGAATAAAGTCATCATTACTAGAAATGTAATGATCACCATCAGCTGGCAATTTGGGGAATAATAATACAGGAGAAAAGAGGAGATTCTTATTTTTATCAATCAGTTGTTCTTTTGTCTCCAAATATTCTTTTCTCAGAGAAAAAGGAAAATATAGGAAAGGGAAACACTAAGAAAAGTCATAGACTAAATATTTCTAGAATATCCATTTATTTCTTATCATCACAATTCAAGGAAATGATGTGCCACTTTGTCACTTTTGAGAGAGAGAGAAGCCATTAATAAAATTGAGAGTTAATGCTGAAAACTTGTCATGAATTACCCACTAGATAGAGGCATGTTTAAATTGCAAATTACTTTTAAAGTCATTAACCATCCAAAACTTAATAAAGTAAAATCTTCACATTGTTAAAGAAAGTAACAGATGTTGTTTTTAATGTTTAATGAAAAATATTTATCTCCTGCTATATAATGCAGTCTTGTTTCCCTGACCCTTTTTTTTTTCCTCTAGTTAGGTTTGTTATGTTTCATTTAAAACCTCTTTTTCAAGATGATCAGGGTATTGTTTTTTTATAACTACTAAGGCTCAATCTTAAATAAATATTATTTTCTATGCAGTTCTTCATAATGCATATTTGAAAAGCAAGAGCAAGTCTATAGAAATCTGTGTGAGTAAAATGGAAAAAAGGCATCTTTTTTTCTTTTGTCTCCAGCCAACATGGCAGATGAAGATCTATAACCACAGAAAAGCATTCTAATTAGTGCAGCTTCAAGCTATGAGTGGCAACTGTGCTTTCTGTTGAATGATCATTTCTTTTTCTTGGATTATTTAAAGGGGACTAATTTCTTAAAACCCTAGGCAATAAGACCATGAGCAGGAAGCAAAGTTCGTATCAACAAAATAATGGTATTTCAATGTTGGGGGAAAACACCCTCATAGCCAGGAGGGAAGCAATCAGAATTTAAACTGCCGCAATCTGGAAGCTTCTCCTCAGGACCTGTTTACAGCTGGTTCACTGTTCAGTCAAGCAGCATAATGTGCCAAACAAGAGGCAGGTGGGAAGGTTATGTAAAAAACTGCCTGCATGACTCAAGTGACTGCAGAGGTACAAAGGCCAAATGTAGAGGAGATGAACCCTTCTGAAGTAAAAAAATGAAAATTATGGTAATCCCCTCAACCAAAGTGATCTCTGTACAGATCTAAAGTGAATAGTTTAGACCAGTGCAAACAGAGCTCCTTCTGGTTTGAAAATATACCACAACTTCTTCAATTTTGTGTAATAGTAAGAACAACACATCCTTGATTTCACCTTTTAATCTTGTAACTTGCTCCAAATCCTTTGCTTTCTGGGTCTAAGAAAGAAAAAAAATGCAATTGTGGAAAAGAGATAAAGAGCAAGAGAATGAGAGAAAGAAGCATAAAAGGTCAATTTAGTTTCCCTGGAACATCCACTCCCACGAGAAGGGAACCTTTTCTCCTTCTTTTAGATAGATCTTACAGATTGAAATATTAAATAAAGTTTGCTCTTATCAGTTATACTGTGATGAAGTGCCAAAAGTAATCTTATCCTTGAACATAGATGAAAAGATCATTGCCTTCTGAGGAATTGCTAAGATGACCTAGAAGATCGTATGGAACATAAAGATATAGTTAAAAATAGCTGTAACTGTCATCCAATTCTACAAATATTTACAGAATATGATACCTATTATAAGTCAGGCGCTATGCCAAGTACTTTAGGGTGGAAACACAAAGATGGCTAAAGCACAGCCCCTGACTCAAGGAAGCTTAAAGTTTAAAAGGAAGGTTAGGACAAGTAAACAAGCTCTAATAGGCAGAAAGCAAAAATTCCTCTAGAGATGCTCAAAGACTATCAGATCAGAAACTGCTAAGTTCATAGGGATACCACAATGAGCTTTGTGGATTGAAATGGGTGACTTCAGGGAAGGGTGAAGGTAGGTGATCCAAGCTGGGAGAACAAAATGGACCAAAGCATCAAATGTGAAGTATTAGGATACTTGAAGATGGAAAATTGTTCATTAAAGTGTAGAGTATGCTGGTTAGGATGTCAAATGCTAGAGTTGTTGACAATAAAATTGTCCCGCCACATATTTCTTCTATATATTTATTACATCCATGGCTGGTGTGGGGGTTTTTTTTGGTTTGTTTTGAACTCCTTCAAATGAGGAATGATATAAATAACAAAAAAGTGAACAGTCATACTCTATAGCTCATGAAATTTCCTAGTGATTAAATCCTTGTAACCAGCATCTAAATCAAAGAACAATTTTACAGTTATTCAGAGCCTCCCACCCCCCCCATGGAGGCCTCCTTCAATTACCCGTACATAATCACCTACGTACTATATTCATGTATGAACACTGATTGCAGTTTTCCTTACGAAGGATGAGTACCAACTCCAATATAAGGACTGGAGAGTAAATTGGGTCACTTCTGTGTTCTCTTTAATTCCTTCTAGTTTGTTTCATACACTGGGCTGTGTTGACCTCTTTTAGAATTCTGTGCTATTGTTTTTGATGGAGAGGTACTCATATGCATTATACATATTATATTTTGTATTTTGGCATAAGAGAGTGTTTTTTTTTTTGGCCTCAATTGCAAAACATTGGGCATGTCTATTAACTATGTTATGTTCAAAAAAATACCCTACACACGTTTTGTTTTCCAGTTTCAGAATAACTCTGTTGAAAACTTCCCTCACTTCCTCTGATGAAAGAAAGTGTTATCTTCCTCTTGAGGAAGCTCTGTGTTTTGAGCAGGAACAACTGACTTTCGGGCCTGCCATCTGGAAGTTTTCTCACTCAAGAAACTTATACAAATTCTCTCTCTATTGTCCTCAAAAGGATCGTCCATCCATGGATCTGTGACTCTCACCGTGTCTTGCATTGTTAATGTTCGTCTGGGGGAAATTAACATTCCCTAGGATTGTAGGCAAAGCTTCCCACCTCAGTTACCAATCCTGATCATTACCTCCTTTAATCCCTGATATCTCTTCTATATACTTTTGAGGAGAATAGAAAGAAAGGACCAAGAAAATGAGGAGGGTGGACAGTGGTGCTTTCACAATGCCTTGCATATACCTTCAGAGATGCAGGAAGAGGATGAAAGACTGCCAGGCAAGCTATTTCATGGGAGCTCCAAATACTTCTTGTACTTGAAGACTGAGATCATTTATTTTTTTTTTTTCAGTTTTAGAGATCAAATAAAGCAAAGGCTGGCAGACTGAGAAACTTTCGTCTTTTATTCATTCTTGCTATTGTGCAACTATGAACAGAAGGAAACTATAAAGCTCATTTCATATCATCCATACCAAATACAATTCCACTGTGAGTAAACACACTTAGTGGATTGTATGACTTCTGTATAAAGAGATGTACTAGTCACTTGGGTGAAACTTGCATGTGGTTTGGAACTTTAAATAGCACTAATAATATCTCAAATATGGACACATGTTCTAAGGATACAGGATAAAAGTCTTTAAGGAGAAATGAGATTATGATTTTCAAGATATACGGGGATTTTTTTATATGAAATTTTACTGTAATATTCGGTTTATTACAGAAAAACACTTTCCCTGAACAAAGCGTATCTCATTATAATTCTCAGCATAATGCCAATATTAGAGAGGGTATGTTTTATTATTTCCAAACAATAGAGGAAAAGTTGAATATTAATATCAGAACCAAGAATTACAACAGCATTTTTATATATTTTGCATCAATTGAATGCACATTACAGAGCTACTTGCTTTAATTCTGTGAATGTTTATTGAGTGTTAACTATCCGACATTTGTCAGACCTTGGGAATATAAAGCCAGTTAAGCCAATTGTGCTGTGTTTCCAGGAATTTATGGTATGGCCTAGGGATGCAGTGAAAAAAATATAATCACGGTGAGATACATTTTATGATGGAGGCACCCAGCTCCAATAGGAAGCCAGAAGGGTGGTTTTCTATATATATAATCAAATGTTTATGTGTAAAGCTGTCACAAACTTGAGATGTATGGATTCGGAAATCAGGACAAGTTTTAGGAAGTGGAGGTTCTGAGGGAGAGGTAGTCTAGAGATAAACTTTATTCTCCATCTTCAGAGAAGTCCTCACTTTTAGGCATTATTAAACATATTTCACAGAAGAAATATTTGAATCATTGTACTGACATCTGGCCAAATCTGTGTACAAAAGCCTGTTAATTCTTTCACTCTATATGACTGAGATACTGGTTCAGAAGTTACCAATTTTAACACCATAGTTTTTCTTATATAATACTTTACAAGTTCAAAGTATCATCACATAAGTTACCTTATTCTAAACTCATAGCAACCTTGTGACCCAGAGAGTAAGCATCTTTATTCCCACTTACCATTTACATATGAGGGAACAAAGTCTCAGTGTGGTAAGAACTAGCCCAAGATCAACACAGACTGATAGAGTAAAATGTAAGTCATTTGAACTCCCTATTTTGTATTATTTTGTACATTCTCTATTTCTCAGTCTCATAGTAACTGTGACAAAATGAACATTCACTACTGTATATTTATTCTTACATCGAGTTTATGACCTTTTCTTTTTATAGGATATAAATAATAAAGTTTTTAAAACCAGGACTTGAACTGGGTCAATTCAGAGAAGAATAGAGGACATGCTGGCACATGCTGGAAACGGGCAGAATGCATGAAAAGGTGCAAGTGTCTTGAAGGGCTGGGGACACCTAAAAAAACTGTCACATAGAGTTTCGCTCTTGTAAGCAGGGGAAAAATCTTTTTCCAACAGCTTAATGAACCATCTACTATAAACAAGCAGGACAGAACATACTCACATATCTCCAGAAAACGTAAATGCTTGCTTGAGTCCTTTGATAGCACTGTTACTAGTTAGTGCCTCTACCAGGTTAGATAGGATTTGGCCAGTTAATTGAAACTAAACCAAAAAAAACAAAAAACAAAAAAAAGAAAAAGAAAGAAAGCTAAAATTTAAAGGAAAGATGATTTGAGAGAAAATGCAATCAACTAGCCAAATTTAATATGCAGGACCGTGGTAAACACATGAGAAATAATCCCACACATTTTTCAGTCTTGTCAGCTGTATCTGAGGAGTTATGTAGAATATTATAAAGTTGGGTCAGTCACCTATATATTGAAACTGACAGTTATCAGGGAGGGCTAATGAGTTGATGCAAGCGATATTTAAAAACCATAGTTAAATTAGTTTAGATGAGGTTGTAATTCTCATTTTCATCATGGATTTTATTTTCCTCTGTCAAAGATGTAATAATACTGAATAGACTTTAAATGATTTAAGGCTTCATAATAGTTTCACTCTTCATATCTCATTAATTACTTAACATTAAAATGATGGCCAACCCCATAAATGTGAATAGGAAAATAGACTACAGTGATAGACTATAGTCCTTGCTTTTTGCTGAGATAAATTTGAAGAGAGCACAGTATTTAAGATGTTTCAATACTTAAGGTCCAGAGAAAAGAAAAATTTACAAAAATTAAATTCAGTGCTTTTTATACATGGATATGGTAATGACAATTTTGCAAAACATTATAGAATCTGTTTCTCTTAGGTCAACATTTTTTCTGAAATATCTTCCAATTATGGTAAAAGCAAATACAGTACATCCTATATTTTGTCATGTAGAGTATCATACTGTCTCTTTCTTATCACTGCTGTGAATATATGGGAAGAAGGAAAACTAAAGTAGAAAATGGAACAAGTGGTTTGTTGTATGTGTGTGTGTGTGTGTGTGTGTGTGTGTATTTTAACCACAAAGTTAATATAAGTTTAAATATGGGAAGTACTACACAACTCTAATTCCCAAACTGGATTGTGTATCAGAATAGCCTTAGAAGTTGTCAAGATGCAGGCTTTGTGGCCCCACCTTGTCCTACTAAGTCAGAACACCAGTGTAGAGGTGCCCAAGAACCTGTGTTTGTAATACTCTTCCTGGTGATTCTGATGCACTGCTAAATTTGAGAACCACTGTGATAAGATAGTCATATCAAATATTAAATGTATGTACATATTTGAGAAGATAAATGTGATGTTTCTACAAAATTATAAAGTACATGAAAGAATGGTTTATGTAACACTCAGACCAATATTCCCATATTAAATGCTATGAAGTATCAAACACCTGGCATAGTGCCTCTTAACAGCTAGCTGTGTTGGTTTGGGTCATGGGTAAGAGTAACCAAGAGGGTTATCAAATGTGGACTTGATGAACTCATCTATACTGCAGGGAAAAGAGGAACAGGAACCCTAACCCTAATCCTAACCCTAACCTTAAACATTTGCATAAATTATTTAACAGAATCTCACCAAGAAAACTATGAGATATGTTTTATTATATGCACTTTATTGTCTAAGAAACTGAGGATTACATGGGGATGTCTAACTCTATTACCTATATTTTTAAACTACCAAGATAATACAAATCACACACAAATATAGTCACTCCATAGGTAACAATGAAAACAAAATATAGATAACACAAAGCAAAACATGACAGACCTACTTTCCTCATTGCCAGAATATGAAGACTCCTTCCCTCATACTTCCTCCCATACTTCTGAAGTGTTTGGTTCAATAAAGGTTAGCCTACTTAACTTTGGGACTCCATCAATCAGGTACTGTAGGGCCAGTGAACTCTAGAGACCCTCTATTAAGTTTTCTTATGAGCACTAGTGAAACATAGTAGTTTCCTGCCTCTGGCACTCTATAGAAAAAAGCAGGAACAAAAGAAAACACACAATTTGCCCCTGTCACATAGATTAATCAAGAAAGGCATAACCTTTGTATCTTTGGCTGGTCTCTGATAAGCTGGGAAGGGCATTATGATAGGCACAGGCAGGACTCACTTCGGTCATCTTTAACAGTCCTAGGACATAAGGCAAGGGGCTTAAATCTTTCATTTAAAACATGTATTCTTTTTCTATTGAAGTTTCTGTAATTATTACCTGTGCTCCTCTGTCATGCCATATTGTGAACGACTTCAGAGAAAAGCAAGTTCTTTAGATCAAAGAAAAAAAATTGACTGGGAGAAGAAAAAGGATTATCTTTTGACTAAACATACACACATACGCTGTCGTTATGGCAACATAAGATCTGAGAATGGCACACTAAATAATACGGTACCCAGGCACATTACTATCATCAAATGTCACAATAAATGTGCTTCAGCTCCTGAAAATGACATACAGTATTGTTTTCTGCTCTTCTCAGTACTTTCATTTGAGGCCAAAGCAACTTACTCAAATGGGCACCAAATATCATCCATCACCCTTCTTAGTGGATCTTTCTTACATGAAGAAATCCCACTAGTTACAGTGAAAGTAAATGCAGTGGCAGGAAAACTGAGCTGCTGTTTCCTCTGTTTCCTAAGGGAACAACTGCTTGTCCTTCAAAACCCATTACATCATCTCCATACAGCAGTATGCCCAACTAAGGGATTCATTTGTGTATATATTATCTCTGTGTGTATATAAATAATAACTTTCAAGTGACTAAAAATTGGCTAGAAATGTATAGACAAAGTAAGTCATACTGGTTTAGATAAAATGGATAGGGATAGTGTATCCTCCCACATGCTTTTAATCCTTAAAAAGTATATTTTATGTAAGAGAGCAATGGAGGGAATTTTACCATTTTTTTTGATGGATTGCATATTTATATAGTTGCTTTATTCTTCATATTTTCTCTAATATTCTGATATGAATATATATGTATATTAATGTTTTGTTATTGATAACAACTCGCAACAATATCATGTGACTTTGCCAATGGAAAGGAAAAAAGAGGATGGGTGGGTTACAAGTCGACAGCAATTTTCTGTAGAAGAAGATGAAGGGATCACAACACTGAAAAGGTCAGACATCCAGGAGGTCTTAAATAGGATGGAAAAAGATCACACACTTTAGAAAAGCATGAAGTACTGAGCACTAAACCGGGAGACTGAAATTGGTTTTAGGCACTCTTTCCTCTTTCATGTGGGAGCGGAACAGGAATGAAAAGGAAAGGCTACATTGAAGTGGAACCTGAAGCTTCAGACGCGTCCTTGGGTATATGTCACCCTCATGCCCTACTGCCCTTCTGCTTCTAATATTTCACCTTAATTCTGCTCCCAGGTGTTTTTATTTTAAACCAAGAATTTGTCTCCAAATGTGTCAAAATACAGATGGTCCCTGACTTACTATGTTTCAACCTAACGATTTTTCAACTTTGGATGGCACAAAAGCAATACACATTCAGTAAAAGCAGTACTTTTGAGTATCCATACATCCATTCTGTTTTTCACTTTAACCACAGTATTCAATAAATTACATGAGCTATTCAACACTTTATTATAAAATAGGCTTTGTTTTAGCTGATTTTGTCCAACTTTAGGCTAATGTAGGTGTTCTGAGCACTTTTAAAGTAAGCAAAGCTAAGCTATGATGTTTGGTAGGTTAGGTATACTAAATGCATTTTTGACTTAAGATATTTTCAGCTTATGATGGGTTTATCAGGACATAACCCCATCATAAGTCGAGGAGCATCTATAGATTTCTGAATCACGCCCGTCTATTTCCAAAAAGTCTTCTACATTCATCCTCAGGAGCTCATTTAAGCAGAGAAAGAAATCCGTAAAATTGCCATTCAGTTAGTGTCAGCTAATTCCACTGCTCTGGTCTCTATTTATTTGAAAAATGTGCCATTCACAACACAGTATATTTGTGATTGAACTAAATTAAGCATGATAATACTGAATATACTAATTTAAAATATATGCTAGGACTCTTAGCTTAGTCAAATACATTTAATGTTTCTTTTCTCAATATTATTCTCACCAACTAACCATTTCAAGAAATAATTTAACACTGAGTGGTGAGCTGCACACTGATAAAAGAGGTCTATTGTCCCCAAAGCATTTACTATCAGTTTACTTAGAGTATCTTAAAATGCCAAAGAAAATGAAATTCCAACCCAGTAATTTAGCCATGTGCTAAATGTATTTTCTGATGAGATTGCTGCATATTACTGAAGACCAAATTAAAAAGTCAGTAAAAATGGATTGGAAAATAGAAGGATTACATAAGAAGGACAAAGGCATCAGCAGAATTAACATGGAGTTCAGTGCATGTAGAAACAATACTCAGAATTTTATTTTTGTTTATAAGTTCAGGTTGTCAAGCAGCACTGAGTGTGTGTGAGCTACCCATAGAAACCTGGCAGGGGGACATACAACCATGTTGAAAATATCTACAAACATCTTTTTAACTGTGGTTTAGCACTGATAAACACTTTGATGCAGAAAAGTTCCCAGGCACACAAATAGAGAGAATGTTAAATTCTGAAGCATCTATATGGAGCAGTTATGGGACTTTGACTTAGCACCAGATGCCAGGATCCCCATCAACTTTTCAAAGATTTTCCTTTCCAATGGAAAGACAAAGGAGGAAGCAGCAACCCTCTTCTCATTTTTTATTTTTAGGTAGTACTGGCACAGGTGTGCTCTTGTTCCCCGTGGTGTTACTGTTTAAAGATCATGAAGAACCTTAGGTTTCCAAGCACTCTCCCTCATTAATCATCAGTTTTTCACACTGCGAAGTGGGCTCTGCAATGAGTTCCCCCTAACAGGGCTGGAAAAAAAAGGTGAGGAGAAACAGTACTATATACATACACACACACACACACACACGTACACATGCACACATGCATATGCACTTGTACACATGCACACACACACATAGATGCACATGTGTGCACACACACAAAATTAATTTTGTCATTCCTTACATTCATTTATTGGTCTGCTCTATATGTTGAATAAATGATTAAATATAGTGAGAATTAAAGCTAATGTGTACCTATATGTAATTATAAAAGGGGGAATGATCATTTTGAAGGCTAATATCCTTGGGTTATTTGATTACATGAATACCTATCACTTCCAGTGGAATAAGAGTTGTAAGAACACTGGTTCACTTCCACAATAACTGATTGGAAATATATTCGGATATCCCGCTACTGACTTTTCTATTCATTCACTTATTTTTCTTTTCATTCCATTTTCTTTATCTCCTACAGTTACTTGCTCTCCTCTAGTCCTGCTCACTCTCAGTCTTTTTCCCTCTCTCATCCTCTGTGTCCTATGTGTGTTTCTTTCATATTCTTATATTTTCAGTTTCTTCTAACCATTTTTTCTACTTTCTACACCATTCAGTGACTTCACCTCTTGACTATCACTTCTCTAGTGCCTTTACATTTATCCCTATCTTCTCATTTATCTTTTTTACTCTGATATTTTTCCACCTTCAATGACAAATTTATGTTCCTCCTATAGTGAACATTTTCTCTTTTCTCATGGGTTGACATTTCCCTTTCTCCTCCTTCCCATGATAATTTTTCATCTCTCCTATTTTTCTCAGCTGTTATTTTTGCTTTTATGTTCTGTTTTCTCCCCTCCATTTTGCCTTTACCTTTTTTGTTCTTTATTCTTATGAGGAAATAGCCTCCTTATCGTTATTTCTTGTCATTTTTCATGTTTTATAAGGTTTTTTTCCTGTTCATTAGCTCTACCTGAAACTGTTCCTTATAAAATCAATAAAGGCTGCAAAGTGGGAACTATGATAGGGGTCTGAAGTCTGCAAAGGTGTAGGCATAGTTAAAAAATAACCAGCCATTGTTCCCTAACTTGTTTTCCTATAATTGCTTACAAATCAGGAGTCATATAACTGATAGTCATAAGATTTGTAGATTTCTTAATTGCTCCCATAGATAACATACCCATTGTGAGACCTGAGACTGGTCTTTGAGATATTTGCAGACCCTGCATTCTGGTGGACCAACTGACTCAACCAGACCAGTGGCTCATACCAAGGAACTGACCCAGTGGGTCATCACCTAAGAACCTACTCACCACAAGAAGATGATTTCTACATCTCTATAATTTCACCCTATCAGCAATACTGATTCCCTAGTTCCCTGCCCATCAAAGCATCCTGAAGAAATGCTAGTCTCCAAATTCTTGGGGAAACAGTTTTGAGAAACTGCTCCCATCGCCTCACTTGGTGCCCTGTGATACTAAATTCTTTCTCTGATGCAACTTCTGCTGTCTCAGTGTATCAGCTTTCTTCTGTGCCGTAGACAATATAACCCAGTTGGGCAGTAACATACCCCTCCATAGATATTGTAGGTGATAGATACTACTGATCTTTCAGCCCTTAAAAAGGCATTTTCCTTCATAAAGTGTCCCAGGCATGAATTTTTCCACATATACCACTAAAATTTCTGCCTATTGGTCTGCTCTATATGTTGGATAAAGGATTAAATATAGTGAGAACTAATGCTAATATGTAATTATATGTAATTATAAAAACATGATAATTTTGTGGGGTAATATCCTTGATTTATTTGATTACATAAATACCTATTATATCCCAGTAGAATAAGAATCATTGATATCGATTAAAAGAAAATTAAATGTATTGCCCTACCTTTGATATTCTAGATTAGATTTGAATGAATATATACTCAATTTTTATATTTATTTAGAGGTTAATTAAATTATAATTTCTTCTTTACCACACTGCCTTTATTTAGTTATAAAAAACTAATATGCTATAATTCAGAAATTAACTTGGCAATTCAATAAACACAGAAATACACATAGATTCATATGTTTTAATAATTTCTCTTTACTTCATCTTTTGTTGATTACTTTATTTTTTCACTATATAATAAAGGGTTTATATTAGAGGTTACCTGTGTTATTCATTGGATAATACTTTGTTGAACTTATAAACTAACTTAGGAATAATTAATAGCTATATACTATTTAATCTCATCATTTATAAATCATTGTAACATTTTTTGAGAACTATGTTCTACAGAAGCCCTAGAGAAAAACATTGAGCCAAAAGAGAGAGTCTCATGTCTTTTACTGGAGAAAATGGATAATAATAAAAGAACAAACAATAAAAAGATATAATTTTTAAAATCATAACTAGTAAAACAAGAGGTACTTGAAGCACCAAGAACATATAAAGATTGACTTCAATTTAAGGAACTTTGAGGAAGTCTCCCCTGATGAAATGAAGCTTGAGAGGTTGTAGAAAGAGTACATTGTATTAAAAGAGGAAATGTCACATGGATTTCTTAAATATAGATGCAGTATATTTTTGTTAGTTTGTTTTATATTTTTAGAATTATTTTATTGTTGTCAAGAATTGGATCTTTTTCTGGCTTATTAGTATGTATGTATATGTGTGTGTGTGTGTGTGTGTGTGTGTGTATAAAATAAACTAATTCACATTAGTTCAGTTCAAATAATTTTCAGTTGACTATCACAGAATTTTTCTTAGATAACTATATTATCTTTCTTTTCATTGTGTTATATCACAATGATGATGATATTATATAGTCTGTTTTGGTTTCCTATTTCTGCCTAACAAATTACCACAAAGTAGCAGCTTAAAATAATAGACATTTATTATCTCACAGTTTTAGTCATAAATCATACAGATCAGGCCCACCAGGATAATCCCCCCTTTTTATTAATCTGAGGTAAATTTATTAGTAATTTAATTATGTAAGTGATATCCCATCACTTTCACCAGTTAGACCTGCACCCACTGGCAGGGGATTATACAAGGCATGTGCACCAGGGGAATGAAACTTGGAGGCCATCTTAGAAATCTGACTACAGTAAGTCCTCATCTCATCCTAATTTTAGTGGGAAAGTCACAGTAAATATATGTAAGGTCTTAGCTTAAATTTAATATCCTTCATTCTATTGGGGTATATCCATATTTATATTCATATTTTATAAGGATTTTGTTGAACACCATATTTATATTCATGTTTTATAAGGATTTTGTTAAACAAACTATGTTTGCATTTTATTAAATGCATTTTGGGATCTTTTGAGATGATAACATAGTTTGTCCTCATTTGGTCTTTTAACATTATGTACAATATTTATAGATTCTAAAAGTAAGTGAACTAATTTTTTAATCATGTGGCCAGAGAAACCATGTGGTCACACTCAGTGATACATTGGGAAATCCCATCAGTTTACACAGCAAAGGGCTTGGATATTGGCTGAGTTAAAAATTTTGATGCCATTAATGTAATTAACCTTCTACAGTATACAAATTTAGTGATAATAATAGAAGCTCAACCTCAAACATGCATAGAAACAGCCAAGCTGAATACTGGCTTTTATTTACTCATTGAAGATTTACAAGCAAGCCTAATTATTATTAGAACTTGAAATGAACTCAGATAAAAAGAATTCTTCTTGAACTTTTTTACTCTCCTACTCAAAATCCTCATTGGTTTTCCATCTTGCTCATAGTAAAAGCCAAAGTCCTTTGAATGGCCCCAAGTTTTTTATACCATCTGTTGTTTGCCTGTCATCTATCTTCCTTATCTTCTACCTCTCTTCCTTACCTTCTACCTCTCTTCCTTACCTACACCCTACTTTTATCAAACATCTTTTAATTCCTCAAAAATACAAAACCTGTAGCACCTTTATTTGCACTTGCTGTTGACTCCTTGGGAAACACTCTTCCCTCACCATCAATTAGGTTTTATTCAAAGGCCAACTTTTCAGGCACATTTCCCACCACCACCTTTCCTGCTTTATTAAACTACATAAATTTTACAACAACCCAATGCCCTATATGTTTTACTGATTTTGTTTTCATCATGTCTCTATGACTGTTATTTTATAAACTACGTTAGGGAAGGGATTTCTTCCTGTTTGTTCACTGATATATAACTACAACACATCCACGTTCTAGAATGTAGGCACTGTGTGTGTGTGTGTGTGTGTGTGTGTGTATAAAATGAATGAACTCATATGTCCACAATAACATATATGAATTCAAGTTCTTTTAACTTTGTTCAAGGTTTTATAAAAGTTCATACTTCCTTTATGTAAGTGATCCTCCCTCAAATTTTGGCTGTAATTATTATCGAGAGCATACTTTGAGCAATTTCAGAAGCAATATAAAACATTTTACAAATGAAAGACTCATGTAAATATCATCATATTTCCCTGAGCATGGAGTCCTTTACCAAATATAGCCTATGTTGTGTTTTAATAAGCCGCCTAAATAACCCTGCAGATGCCAGATTCCTATTTCACAAATTTTCTGAATTAAAATTACTAAATTGATATTGTGACCTTTAATTATATTAAATCATGAAGGCATTAAGGCCTTCAAGCAACAGAAATTGAATTATATTCCAGGCACTCTGCTAGGCAGTGGAAATTAAGAAATGAACAAACATGTTTTCCACCCTTGGGTCTAAATCTTATTACATTTTTTTAAGTAGTTGTATCTGGTGTAAAAAATAAACCTATAAGAGCTTATTAAGATTATTATTAAGATATTATTTTACTTATTTGATCATATTTTTCATCTTCCATATTAATTATGGCTTGTGGGTTATTCTCATCTATTATGTCCATTTCATTATCTTAAGGAATTTTGCTTATTTTTTTCCCCCAATTTATATCCATTCTTTTTCTTCTTTGTTGCTCATTTGTTGATCATGGTTATCATCCTCAAGTTTTATTTAAGTCTCAGGGTTGATATGAACACTGTTCTAACACTTCATCATCTTTTCTTCCAAAGTGTTTCAAAATTCTTCAACATTTCTCACTCCCTTTTAGACTTTTTAAACCTTTGCACTTTGACTTTCAATCACATGTGCTTATCTCTGCTTCCTCCCAAATGGCCAGTAAAGTGACACTAAAGACTATAAAATGGTACAAACCCACAAGGACAAAGATTATGGAAATGGAGACAATGGCAGATCAGTTGGAAAGTAAATGGAAAAATGATAAGAGATCTAGCTGGCTGGAAAAAACTAAAACCTCAAGTGCATGGTGAGAAGAATACTGATGATGAAATAAGCCATACCGTGGCAGGGGACTTTTCAAAATTCAGGGCTTGAAGATACTAGTTCCTGGTTAGTGAAAGGAGTCAGTGCAAGGCCAAAAATAGGGTAATTATTTGTAAGCCTATATATGGAAGATTTAAACCCAGATCATTCTATAATCCCACCTAGCCAGATGAATGCCTCCAGGCAGAACAAATGTTTACACTCTCTAGAAACTTAATAGGAGAGAGCTGAAAATCATAGACTCATGTGTGTTGGAAAACAGGGACAAGATGTGTAACTGGAAAATGGATTTCATTCAAGGCCTGCACACTTACTACCCTTTGCTCCTAAAACAGCTACAGCCAGGAAAAACTTCTCCAAGCATAAGCCTAAGGATTCTTCTCTAAAGGAACTGGATAACCACAGGGGAAAATATATCTACATACTAACTTGTGGGTGCCCTACTGTTAAATACATGCCCAGCACCCCAGCTTCAATGACTAGACAGTGAAACTGATCTATCAGCTACCCTAAATGAGCCTGTAGAGCTAATAATCACTCTTAAATGTGAATGGGCTACTACTGAGTCTAGTAGATTTTATTATTACTGCCAAAATATTCACCTGCCCTCCCTACTAGACCCATTCCTGATGGAGGATTATTAATTTCACCCCATTGACATAAAACTTGACCATATAATTTGCTTTGACTACTGAAATATAAACAGAAGGCATATATTCCCCCCCTTAAACCAGAAGCTTTAAGAGTTCTTATTGGTTTCATTATTTCTATTTACCATCTGTAATCACACCAATGATGTCCTACACAGGGGACTGAGAAAATAGAAGGGGAAAGGTAACATAAGAAAATTTTGATAATTGAGGAACATGAAATACTATGTTGAAAATGCCTCTCCAATGCCCAGGATAGCCAATAAAAGTAGACTCACACAAAGACACATCATCATGACATTTCAGAAAAATATAAATTAAGAGATAGTCCTATAAGATTCTAGATAAAAACAAATCATTACCACCACCATCACAGGTCACTTACAGCATAGGGAAACAGGATGTAAACTTTTCCAAAGCAATACTAAAAGCTAGAAGACCATGGTGAAGTGCCTTCAAAGTCCCTAGAGGAAAAAATCTACTCTAAAATGCTATACACAGACAAAATATGAATCAAGTGTGACGGTAGAATATGCATTTCTCAGACCCACAGGCACTCAGACAATACCCGTATATATATTTGTTCTCCAGAGAAGGATATGTGTGTACACACAAAGGATATGTGTGTACATGTGTATATATGCACATATGGTGGTGGGGAGAGAGAAAGAGAAAGAGAGAGAGATTTAGTATAAGTTCTTGGCATCTAGGTTATCCAATTTGTTGGCATATAATTGCTCATAGTAGTCTTTTAGGACCTTTTGCATTGCTGCGGCATCAATTGTAATGTCTCCTCTTTTGTTTGTACTTTTATTTATTTGAGACATCACTCTTTTATCTAGATAAAGTTTTGTCAATTTTAGCTTTTAAAAAAACAACTCTGAGTTTTGGTTCTCTTTTCTGTTGTTTTTCTCCTTATTATTATTATTTTATTTTTAATTTCAGCATCTTACGGGGGTACAAATGTTTAGTTTACAAATACTGCCTTTGCCCCACCTGAGTCAGAGATTGAAGCGTGTCCATCCCCTAGACAGTGTGCACTGCACCCACTAGGTGTGACTATACCCATTCTCTCCTCTCCTCTTCCCTTTCTTTTCTCTATTTCATTAATTTCTGCTTAATTTTTCCTTCTGCTAACTTGGGGATTGTTTTATTGTTGTTGTTGTTGTTTGTTTTCATCTAGTTCCTTGAAGGATAAAGTTAGGTTGAGGTATAAGCTTCTTCTTAAAACTTTTTTCTGCGTGGCATAAGTTTCAGTATCTTGTGTTTCCATTTTCATTTGACTCAAGATAATTTTGATTTCCCATTTGATTTTTTTCTTTCACCCATTGGTTGTTTGGGAACGTATTATATAATTTCCACATATTTGTAAGTTTTCCTCCTGTTATTCATTTCCAGTTTCATACCATTGTGGTTGGAAAAGATGCTTGATATAATTTTGGTCTTCTTAAATTTTTTAATATTTGGCCTAACATATGATCTATCCTGGAGAACATTTCATGTGTGCTTGAGAAGAATGTGTATTCTGATGCTGTTAAAAGGAATATTTTATATATATCTCTGTTAGCTCCATCTGGTTTCAAGTGCAGTTCAAGTCCAATGTTTATTTTTTGATGTTTTTGGTCTGAAGTCTAACCATTGTTGAAAGTGGGATATTAAAGCCCCCTACTATTACTATATTGTCTATTTCTTCCTCCAGTTCTGTAAATATTTGCTTTAGATATTCATGTACTCCATTTTTGGGGTGCATATATATTATAATTATTAAATCTTCTTAAAATATTGACTTTTATTATTATGTGGTGACCTAATCTTCTTTTTCTCTTATTATACTTTTTGACTTACTATATATTTTATCTGATATGAGTATAGCTATTCCTTCTGTCTTTTGATTTTTATTTGCATGGAATATTTTTCCATCCTTTCATTTTTTATCCTATTAATGTTAAAGCCAAAGTTAGTCTCTTATACACAGCATACAGTTGAGTCTTTTTTACATTTATTCTGCCACTCTATGTCTTTTGATTGGAGAATTTAATCCATTAATATTTAAAGCTATTATTGATAAGTACCTACTTACTATTTCTATGTTGTTTATTTTTTGTGAGATTTATGTACTTTGTTCCCTTCTTCCTCTCTTGCTATCTTCCTTTGTGAATTGATTATTTTTTAGTGATATGCTTTGATTATTTATGCTTTATCTTTTGTATATGAATTTTACTTTGTAGTGACCATGAGGCTTACATAAAACATCTGATACTAAATAGCTATGATTGCATTACTACCACACTCCAGCCTGGGTGACAGAGCAAGATCCTGTCTCTAAAAAAGGACATTTTAAAAAAGCCATTTATTACATTGAGTGAGTTGTGGTAGTTTGTGTATGTGTATGTGCGTTTTAATGTGCATGTGTTTAAGAAATTGATCCATTTCATCCAAGTTTCAAATATCTGTGGGTAAAATTGCTCATAGTATTTCCTTATAATTTTGATATCTGCAATATCCATGGAGATAATTCTTTTTTGTTACTGATATTGGTCATTTATGTTTTCTCTCTTTTTTTGGTCAATGTTATTATTAGTATGTATTTGTTAATTTTATTGATCTTTTCAAAGAAAAACATTTGTTTCATTGATTTTTCTTTTTTTTGTTTTCAATTTCATTGCTTTGTACTCTAATATTTATTTTCTTATTTCCTTTATAGAATTTGTATTTATTTTGTGGAAGATTAGATTATTGCTCTATTGATGAGACTTCTTCTTTTCTAATGTAATCATGGAGTGCTATAAATTTTTTTCTCAACACTGCTTTTACTGTGTCCTAAATTTATTGATATGTTGTATTATAATTTTCATTCAGTTCAGTATGTATTCCCCATATATTTCAAGTCTTTTCAATTTCTTGAGATTTGTTTTATGACCCAGAATATGACCCATTTTAGGCTATGTTAGTACCAGATAAAAAAGTAAAGTAGACTTCCTTTTTCTCCTTTATTTAATTAATGTTTGTAGAACATATTTTTTTATTTGTTTACTTTTAACCTACCTATAGCATTCTATTTGAAGTGAGATTCTTGTATTTGGGTCATGTTTTTGTAATCTGTTTTTCTAGTATCTCCCTTTTAAGTGATGTGTTTAATCTATTTACATTTAATGTAATTATTGGCATGTTAGGGCTTAAGTCTTCTGTTTCATTTTTTATATTCTCTTTATTTTACTCTCTTTTCTTTTTTCTTAGTGTGAATAACATGAGCATGTCTTAGAACTCTATTGTGATTTATCTGCAGTGTTTTGAGTGTACCTCTCTGTATATATTTTTTGGTTGTTCTAGGTATTATATACATAACTTGTCAGAGTTTATGAGTGTCAACATTTTATCAGTTCAAGTATGAAATAAACTTCCTTTTAAATCCTTTTATTTCCCCTTTTTATAATTGTTTAAAATATATCCTCCATGTACATTTAGAACTGCAACAGGGTTATAATATTTGCTTCCATTGTCACGCATAATTTAGATAATTCAAGAAAAAAGTAAAATGTATTATATTTACCTATATTTTTACTTTTTTTTTTTTTTTTGCTTTTTCTGTGTTGCTGATACTCCAAGAATCTATTTATTTATTTATTTAAATTTATTACTGTTTGGAGAATGTCCTTTGTCAATTCTGTAAAAGTAGGTTGGTTGGTAACAAATTCTTTTAGTTTTTCCTTACTTGAGGATGTATTAATTTCTCCTTCATTTCTGAAGGCTGTTTTTATTGCACATGGGAAATCTGGGTTGGCAATTCTTTTCTTTCAGCACTTGAAAAATATTGTGCCACTTCCTTTTGACCTCCATGATTTTAATCAGCTATCTATTATTCAAATTGTTTTTCCCCATAGATAATGTATCATTTCTTTATTGCTATTTTAAATTTTTTTTTCTTTAGTTTTCTGAAGATTGACTATGATATGGCTTTGTATAGATACTGGATTTGTTTTCTCTGGAGTTCACCCAGCTTTTTGAATCTGTAGATTTATCTCTCTTGACAAATTTGAAAGTTTTCAATCATTATATTTTTCAACTAATTCTTTAGGTCTCCCTTTTCTCTTTTTCCAGGGCTCTATTGACATGAATTTTCAATATTTTGCTGTGTTCCTGCAGGTCCTGAGGGTCTGTTTTTCTCCCCAGTCTATTTTCATCCTGTTGTTCAAATTGGATCATTTCTATTCTTTCTTTAAGTTTACTGATTGTTTACTTTGTGCCCTTTGTTATGCTTTTGGGCCCTTACATTGAGTTTGTTTATTACTATAGTATTTTTTTGCTCTAAAATTTTTATTTTATTTTTTTCATTTATATTGACATTTTCCTTGTTCTTTCTGTGATGAGTGAATTTTTATTTTAAAATGAGTATTTTAGGTATTGTGTTATAAGACTTTGGATGTTATTTAAAACTTCAGTTTTGCTTGACTTCCTCTGACACAAGAACAGGCAGTACCAACTCATTAATGTCTGGCAGGGGCAGAAGTCAATTTCCACACTTGGCCATTGTTGACACCTGATGGGAGGAAGGGCTCCTCATTACTGCTTGACAGGGGTAGGAGTACTGGCCCCCTAGTAGGCCTCTGCTGAGACGACCTTTTCTGGAAAGGGTAGTGGGTTCTTGTTACTTCTCCGTGTGTGATAATACTGTGGCCTTGCTACCACTGGGTGATGGTTAGTGGCCAAACTCTCAACTTGGCCTCTTCTGATATCCCCTCACTAGAGAGGGATAGAGATGTCTTCTTACTGCTGGAAATTAATGTCCTGACTTCCCAATCAGCCTTGTTACAGTCTGGTCAAGGTGGAAGTCTATGTTTCCACCTGCCTTTGCTGGTGGGAGTGGGAGTGGAGCCATACTTTTTTCTGTAATATTTGGGTGGAGTACAGTAGTTATCTGAAAGTTTTCTATATTTAGAAAGGGGTAAGACTGGCCCTTTCCTGGTACTTTATCTAAAGAGAGTAGGCTTTTGTTGGGGATTCTTTGAACCCATTGGCATTCCCAGGTTGCCAATTTCACCATGTTTTTCCTTGGGTCCCAAGGTCCCTAGCCAATCTCCTTCCTCTCTCTACCTTTCAAAGCATATTGGTCTGCTAGGGATGCCATAACAAAATACCACAGACAAGCATAAACAAAATAAATTTATTTCTTACAGTGCTGGAGACTGGAAGACCAAGATCAAGGTATCAGAAGGTCTGGTTTCTCCTGAGGGCTCTCTCCTTGGCTTGCAGATGACCATCCTCTCCTTGTATTCTCATATGGCTTTTCTCTGTGTGCATACATTTATGATGTCTCTTCCTTTTCTTATAAGAATGCCAGTCCTATTGGATTAGGACCCTACCCTTACAACCTCATTTAACCTTAATTACCTCTTTAAAGGCCATATGTTCAAATATAGTCACATTGGGAGTTAAGGCTTCAATGTATGAATTCATGGGGGCCACAGTTCAGTCTCTAACACTCTATCCTCTGGACCCACGAAACTCACGTGCTTGTCACATTCAAAAGGTATTCATCTTTATCCCAACAGTCTCAAAAATGTTATCCCATTCCAGCACCAATTCCAAGTCCAAAGTCTCATCTAAATATCATCTAAATCAGGTATAGATGAGACTTGAGGTGTGAATCATCCTGAAGCAAAATTCCCCTCCAGGTGTAAACCTGTGAAACTAAACAAGTATGGGCTTCCAAAATACAGTAGTGTTGTACAGGTATAGGACAGACATCCCCATCCAAAAGGAGAAATCAGAAAGAAAGAAAGTTGCTTACAAATCCAAAACATAGCAAGGCAAATTTCAGTATATTTTAAGGCTAGAGTATAATCCTCTGTCATTCCATGCTCTGTCCTCTGAGGTCACCTGGCTAGCAGCTCAGCCTTCTCTATCCCCGGTAATTGAATACAAATGTGTTCTCAGTATATATGTATTGGATGGATATTATGCACACTCCTTGGAACACCCATGTTCTACCAAGGGAATGCATGGAGAAATTTGAAGATGTAGGGAGTATGTGTGGCATATTTATAAATATGACACTATAATTTCAAAAATACCTTAATTGGCTTTTGCAGGATATTGTAAAGGAAGGAAGGAAGGAAGGAAGGAAGGAAGGAAGGAAGGAAGGAAGGAAGGAAGGAAGGAAGGAAGGAAGGAAGGAAGGAAGGAAGGAAGGAAGGAAGGAGCTATTGTAACCTTTGATGTCGCTTTTATGGCATAAAAGAAAACTGGTGTGAATCAAACCATAACCTTCATTCATGCTGCGGACAACTTCAGCAAAGTTTTATAATCCTGTATGTCAACATTAGAATCTGTTCTGCATTTCTGGGTCAAAATCTGTTCATGTTTAAAGAGTAAGGAAAGGGACTTGTAGTTTAAATCTTAGTCATTTATCTTTAGCACAACTAGTCTAGGAACATGCTTTGGAAATGTGGGTTTTTTTTTTTTCCTTCATTAAGAAACTGTTGAGAAAGCTCAAAAAAATTTTTGATATATTGGAGTATTTCTAAATTCCATTTTTAAGTGAAAAAAATTAAATACTCCTGGGTTATAGATTGTACAGTGTATCTAAATGAAGGATTTTCTCTTTAAGTGAGCTCCAACTATAGAACGCCATTCAGCTTCCTGAAAATTTTGTTTGCATAATGTACCCTGTGACACTTTGCTTTTTCATACAACAACTTATTTCCATGGCCCTGCTGGCATACCTCCTCCTCACCTCCAATAGTTTCTTCCCACAACCTAGCATCTAATGTCTTATGAAAGAGCATAGATGAAGCCTTCTGCTATAACATCAAGAACTCAGTTATACACAATGTGACATCTTACCTACTGTGTCAGACATGACTAGCTTCTCTTTTGTTTCAAAATTGATTGGTATTGATTCCAAGGCAATATGATCTCAGAACCTTGATGCCACTTCACCCTTCTGAACATACTTTCATACCTCTTTTCTTAAACTCATATCACTTCTGGTTGCTGCTGTAGATACCTTATTTTTACATAGACTTATAGCAATTGACACTGATGGAGCTCTCTAATTTACTGTATTGCCATACCTAGGTCAGCCTTTCCTATTATATCCTAAACTGGCAACATAGAGTTTTGACCTTTATCTTTCAATTGAAAAGTAGGAGCAGCGGGGGGAAGCCTAAAATTCTGCTGATTTTTATACTAGCTAAGTGGCTGTCATTTGTACAACTGTACACCTGGAAATTTATTTCTTGAGTTGTTATTTTGGTAAAATCATCTCACTTTCAGTTCAACATTATAACCCCAAGGGGTCCAGAAACTCACTTCCATCAATGTCATTGTTTTGTTTACCATCTATGGAGAATTGTAATTCCTGGGGCTATTCCTATCCCTAGTAACTCTATTTTATTCATTTTTCTTCTCTTGAACAGAACAATTGTGATTGTACTTTGAAAATGTTAAACATGATAGACATGATTTATATATGCATACCTGCTGTAATTATACCCTAGTCAAGCCATTAGAGGTTTGAGCTCTCCCTCAGTCCTGATTCCGCCACCCTAGCCCAATCTAAGTTTCAGCAAGGCAGGCAGAAACAGTGCTACTTATGTTAATAGCTGAGGTTCATCAACATAAATTGCTTTTGGGGTGCTCCTCAGTGTGCCTGATGCTGTATTTGTTGTTATGATTTGTAGCAAACAACAGAGGCACTCGACGATTTAGCTGCCTGTGCCTGGTTATTGCCGCAAGGGAGCCAAGGGGCTTTTAAATAAACTATGTATGATTTCCTCACATGAGATGCTATTTAAGTGCTACACATGACTGGCAAGTACATTTAAGGCAAACTCAAATGCATCAGCGGAGATTTCCGGAACCAACATAAGAGTCAGCTCCAGAGTGGGGCCTGCTGAAGCAGTGCTGGGCTTGGAGAAGTCACTGAATGAATGAGGAGGGCAGGAGGGCAGGGAGACAAACACAAGTGTGTGAGGAATACAAAGATACACAGGATGAGACAAGGGAAGGATAAGGATCTTGTAGGAGACAGTGTGAATGTTATATGGCACAAAGGGGGATACAGATTCCAGAGTGAAGCAGAGCCTTCACTTTCAACATGTGAAAAGTGAAACACAATTATGACTGACCAATGGGAAAAATTCCCATTAATGGCCATGATATGTTGATTCTATCAGGAAAAAAGAAAGCACAACACTTGCATTAAAGGTGCCGATATTTGTACATCCAACTATGTTTTATACATGATGGTTGCTCAAAGAACGCTGTAAATACATGTCCTAATAAGAGTGTTTAATATTTAAATACCAAAGTAAAAATGGAAATATGAATTGATTAATATTGCTATTTCTTGTAATCTCAGTTAAAATTTTGCATTTCCATCATCACACTTCCACTCCAGTTTTATAGTTGTGTAATGATCTTAAGATATTTATGTTTTCTGGCTATGGGATCCTTGTACTTTGTGATTTTCTTCATATCTCTTAACATTTTCACCCAAGAGACACTGGTGGGTAGAGGTTCAGGCTTACGCACAATGTCGTCTTTTACCTTATTTCTTAGTTACGTAGCCCTTTTTATAAACATGGTTTTTGTTTTGTTTTGTTTACTCTGAGAAATACATTCTTTCAAGCATCCAACGAAAGAATAGGTTTTAAAATTATAAAGCCACTGACTTTTTATGTGTCTGTATTTTGACATTTGATATTGTGCTTTGTAGTTATGTTATCTATCTCTCTTCCCACTAGAAAGTGAGTTATCACTTCTTGGGCCTTTTGGCTAAGATCAAGTGAAAGTGCTTGCAAATATATTTGCTTGCTTAAGAAAACTCCTTGGTAAATAGTAGTAATCCTTATCTCAGAATGTTGATTGAATCATTATTATCAGAACTTTTTTATCTTTATGTGGTTTTACTTTTAAAACCCCTCTTAAGAACTATTAGAGAATTAGAGATAGCTATCTGGATTACTTGGTCCAAAGTTTCAGAGCACAGAGTGGCCAAAAAACAGGGTAAGCATCCTCACCCATGAAAAAATTGGCTTTAACAAAACAAAATGATGAGCATTCAATGTACTTTATTTACCTGCATGACTTATCTCCCAGAGACTCCACAAAGCCCTACAGTCACACTTCTTTTGTTGCATACTTACTGGAGAGGAATTGTGCCTTGCATACATTTTATTGGCCAGTGAACTGCGGGATTAAAAAAAAAATACAACTCTTGCCAAACTGCTGCAAACACAAGGCACTGTAGTTTAAGGGATCTCTTGAGGACATACAAATCATTGCACTTAATGGCCTGACTGTACAAACAGTCACCGAATGGTGTTTATTTCTGGATCCAAGGCCATAAAATTTGTCAGTGGCCCTCTATGCAGGAATAGCCTGCGAGGACATTTCATTTTGCGATCTAACTGCCTCAATTTCCATGGTTTCATAGGAAAATGAGCCCAGCATTTTGTAAATGGCGGGAAACAGCCTGAGTCTGACATTCAACAAAGATTTTATTTTCTGCATTTACATTCTTAAGAAATAGCAAAGCTCTGTGGTATGTTCATTTTATGATAATCAGTCAGACACAAAAGAGAGAAGGGCAAAGTGGCAAAGGGGAAGAAAAGTGGAAAAGGAAAAAATATGTGGACCAAAGTTAGCAAATAAGATTTAGCAAAATTGGAGAAGCAACTGGTATCATTCGACAGAGCATAAAACCAGACCGCTCATCTGATTTGGCTTTCAATGCATATTTTTCTTTTTGAAATTTCAAAGGCAGTTTTACAGTGAAATATGTTTTCTAAATTCTAGAAATCAAGCAGCCTAAGACTTTTTTTTCCTCTCTGAAACACTGTGATTAGAGTTGGATCTGCATAGATCAATTTATGTTCGGCTCCTACAGAGTATTATGAAGCTGCCACTGTGGCATATTAAACACATGCTGCTGTGAATAGCCCCAATATTTAAACTTTTGTGATCAGTTTCATCTATGCATTCTTTTGACTTCAGGGATACTTACAATCAGTGGCCACAAAATTACATAACTACCAAAGAATCCTATACTGCTATCCCTATATGGACAACTGATACCTTTTAAAACCAATCAGTGACAACATAAGGGTTCTTTCATCATTAACTTCTGATTCTTACGCTCCATCTCAACTGATTTGTTTGTTTCTAAGTATGTTGCTGCTGACTATTTGTGTAACTTAGTTCCTCATCTATCAGATAGGCATAACTATAACCACTACACAGAGATTTTATGAAGATTAAATGAACTAATATAAATCCCTGGATATAACAGAGACTCAATAAGTGCTAGCTTCCTTTCCCTCTAGTTCTCCTATATAACTATTCCTTTTCCTCTTGATTGGATTTTTATAGCTCTTATGAATCCTTCTGTTTGAATACAGGACACTGCAGTACTAATGGGAAGGCAGAAAAGCAGACAGACTTGACAGGTATGGTGACAGCACCATCGGGATTTGGTGAACTATTGAATATGGGGAGTGAGTGAAAGAGAAGTGAAGATCCATTGAGTATAAATTATGTTATCAGATTGTTGATGTTCAAATCCTAGCTCTGTTCCTAAGAAGCTGTGTGGACTTGGAACAATATTTAACACCTCCATGTTCTGGTTTTACATTGAAAAACATTAATATTATACCTAACTCATCAAGTTATTAAGAGGATCCAATGAGCTAACATAGAAATTGCACTGAGCCTATGAGGATGGGGGCTGTCATTACAACTCCTGTTTTTGACTTGAGTGATACAGTGAGAAGCAGTTCTTTTTAGTGAGGTAGAAAATATAAAAGAAAGAGCAGGGTTTCCAGACGACCATGGTTATTTCAATTTGGATGATATGAAGCTGAAGTGTCTATGGAAATCCAAATGGAAGAACTTTAGTAATAATGTATACTTGATATAGTTTTGTGGAGTTACCACCTCTGGAATATTTTAATAATAGTTTATAAGTAAAGAATAAGTTAGATGGTGGGAATAGAAAACTAGATCATAATGGTTTAACAAACAGATCGTTTTTGTTTTGTTTTCACATAACTATTGGGGAGTAGTTAAATGCTGTTTCAGGGCTCAAGGATGTGAGTCAACATATGCAATTCTTTTGACCTTTCTTTCAAGACAAGATGACTGTCATAGCTTCCCCCTTTACATCAGTATTTAAGATAAAAAGAAAAGCACCTCATTCTCCTTTTGTCAGGAAAGAAAACGCTTTCCTATTTTTTTTTTTTCCTAAAACTATATTATAGGCCAATCTTCACCTCGAGTTTGGCTGTGACGGTGAAGATTAAATTAGACATCTTTGCAGCCCTGATAAAACTTAAAATTTTGGTAGTGAAGAAAAAAGAGTTTAAATATTGAATAGAGGGTTTGCCATAGACAGAATGAACAGTCATCTTTATGAAATGATTTAAAAGGGATTTTGCTACTGAGAAACTTGGGAGTGACTAGATGATCTCTGAAGTAATTCTTCAGCCATTAGAGTCTATGATTTAATCTAGCTAATCTTCAAGAGCATCATTATGTAGTTAATTCAACATTGCCATTGGGCAATAACATTTTATTAGCAAACAAATCAGCAAAATAATAAATAGAAAGTAATTGCATTTCAGACCTGTCTGCTGGTTAAATGTTATAAGATGGCTTAGCACACGTGTAAGCACTTATTAACCACAAGGCTTTCTTCTGATTTCTCTCCCCCTTGCCTTTACCTCTCTCACCCTCAAATAACAAATACCTATGGCTGGTCATGTAGGTTTTTTGGTTCATTTACTTGCCAATTATTCAGAGGCATTAATGCATTATAATTCATTTTCTAAGTGAATTGCAAGTGTAGCTACTTCACAATACTGTTTTCCTCCAGTGTAATAGCCATGTGTTAGGAAGTTTTTTGTTAAGATGTCAGCCCATTTTGTAATATGTACTATTATCACTTATTATATTGTACCATATAATTTATGTATTACAGAAGTAATTATTACAAATTAAATTTGAATTAACTTGGTAGATTGCTGTGCACAACAGTCGGGAAGTGAAAGTCTTAACATTTTATTGTATTTTTAAATAAAAATTAATATCATTTAGTAAAAATTATAAACACTATTCAAAATTCAGTATAATCTACTCCTTTCCTCATTTAGCATGGTTTTAGAAGAAAATTTTTTTAAAAAGAAAGAAACTTTTATGTATAAATCCTTTTAGAAAATAAATAGTTGAAGTCCAGCTGAGAACTTCCAGGAGAATAATTGCTCCAAACCTTTGTTTGACAAAAAATCAACGTGTAGAATAAATTGATATGTACGTGAATTTAAACAATGGATTTGGACCATATTTTACTATTACACATTGGCTGGAAACATATACCCTATAGGTAGCAAGTACATTCCCAGTGATTGCTCTAATTTTATGTGAAGCAAACCTGACAATGCAATAAAGGGGCTATTTACCTAATGCAGTGTAATGATTTCAGCAGTTTCTTCATTTTTAATTGAGTGATCATCTTCACACACATGGGAAGAAGATAACTTCCTTTTCCTATATACTTTACTCCAGTGGAGACCTTGAAAAAAAAATATTTATTAAGAGAGGGCTAAGCCTAAGTAGGGGATCAACAGGAAGCTTTGAAGGAGAGAAATTGGAGGATGGGTTTCTGTTTTTCTTAGCCAGAGAAGTAGAGGAGAAAACTGTTGTCATTTTGAGTGGGTAGTGGAACATGGACATATTACTTGTTGAGCTCCTTAGAAATATCTTGGGAGAAATGTGGATTGATAAAAAATATAGATACAAAACAAATGAGAAATGAAGGCTAAAATATTGTCACATTGATCTAAGTGGTTGTAATGTAGGGTGTTTCCACTTTTCTATAAATTTTCTTGATAAAATGTTGGGAAAAATATTAGCAGACTAAACTTAGGATATATAAGGGGATTTGAGCAAGAATTGGACCACAAACACTGTACAAAAGCATAAGGTAAATGAAATTTAACATCAAAGCCATGCCTCCTCAATGCTTAGAGATAGCGATCATTCCCATCTCTCCCCAGGAAGCACAATAAAAATCAATAATACTAAAAGGATAAACTGAGTTTATGTGAGATATTTGTGTTTCACCTTTTCCTGGGTTTTTTTTTTGCATTAGATATTTCATCTATATTAGCAACTCATATGTTGAAAAATCCTACGAGAAGAAGGAAAACTCTTAGGAACAAAGTTTTAAGCATAAGGAAAAAAGGGAATGTTTAGAATCTTCTTGATATTCATTATTTGGGAAAATGGTTCTGCAACTTTACTCTTCATGAGAATGACTTAGAGATTTAACTTGACTTGATTAAAACATATCTATGAAAAAAGCTGTAGCAAACATTATACTTATAGCCAAATCATGGAAACATTCATTGTTAAGTTGAAAACTAGACAAGAATTTACATTATCCAATGTTGTGCCAGTGTAGTAAGTGTCATAAGAAAAGAAAAAGAAATTAAATGTATGTGATGTTATTTACCTATTATCGAATTGTCGTCCTATGAAATCAAGAGAATTTAGAAGTGAACTATTTGGACTTAACAATTGAATACCATTGTATTCAAATTTGATGTGTAAAAAAGCAATTGCATTCATTTACCAGTGAGAAAATGTATTCTTAAAAAAATATTCCTTATGGTTTCAATAAAAAATTTTCTAAAAGCAACAGATCTAGGAATAAATCAGTCAAAAGCTACCCTAGACTTTTATGGAGAAAATTAGAAAACTTTATTAAAAATATTAGAATATACCAAAATAAACCAAGTGATATGTGGTATCATGAATAGCAAAACTCAATGTTGTCAAGGTTTTAATTATTCCCAAATTGAAAATGCACAATTTCAATCAAAAATGCTAACTCTCTTTAAAATTTTATTTTTCGTTCAACTAACATGTTTATTCCAAAGTTTATATGGATAAACAATGGAAAAAAATAGCTGAAGTGAGCCTAAAGTAGAATTATGGGAGAGGGAATCTGACAGTATCAGATGTTATAAAGACATACAGTTAAACCATAGTAATGAAGACTTTTCACTATTAGTGTAAGGATAGACAGATATATGTTTCAAAAGTATAGAGTTCAGGCCGGGCGTGGTGGCTCACGCCTGTAATCCTAGCACTCTTGGAGGCCGAGGCAGGGGGATTGCTTGAAGTCAAGAATTTGAGACCAGCCTGAGCAAGAGTGAGACCCAGACTCTACTAAAAATAGAAAGAAATGATCTGGACAGCTAAAAATATATATAGAAAAAAATTAGCCGGGCATGGTGGTAGTCCGAGCTACTCGGAGGCTGAGGCAGAAGGATTGCTTGAGCCCAGGAGTTTGCTGTGAGCTAGGCTGATGCCACGGCACTCTAGCCAGGGCAAAAGAGCAAAGCTCTGTCTCCAAAAAAAAAAAAAAACATATAGAGTTCAGACACACGTGGAAACTTACACAAACAAGATAATTCAATTAAGTGACAAAAAGATGAAGTATTCAGGAAATGATTATGGGGCAGTTGATTAACCATACTGAAAAATAAGTAAATCAATTCCACCTATTCTAGTTTGCTAGAGCTGCTGTAACAAACTGAGTGGCTTGAACAACAGAAATGTATTGTCTCACAGCTCTGGAGACTAGAAGTCCAAGATTAAGGTGCCGTCAGTGTTGCTTCCTGCCTCTCCTGTCCCATGCCTCTCCTCTAGCTTCTGGTGGTTTGCTGTCAATCTTTGGCAGTCCTTGTTCGTAGAAGCATCACCCTGATCGCTGCTTTCATCTTCATGTGGCATTCTCTCTGTATACTGCGTCTATCCCCAAGTTTTTCTTTTTATAAGCACATCAGTCATATTGGATTACAGACCATCCTAATATCCTTATTTTAAAATGATTAACTCTATAAAGACCTTCTTTCCAAGTTAGGTTATATTCTGACATACTAGGGGTTAGGACTTCAACATATGAATTTGGAAGTGACATACTTCAACCTAAGACAGAGCAGGGATTCCCTTTTAGAGGCCTGGGCAGGGGGTGTCAAACATGGAAAAAAGGAAAATCTTGAGTTCCTTCTGGAGAAATTCCAGGCACCTGGCCAGGCTTAAAAAGTGAATGGGCAACCTAATGAGAACAATGGCCCTCCAGACAAGCCGGAATCATGAGGTACTTTGGTTCCCTACAGAACCTAAAAGATGACATCTTAAGATACGTTCTTGAGTTGTTTTTCAGAAATTCGATCAGATGGGAAATGCAGATAAAGGGGAACTAAGGAATCAAACTCTGACTGCCATCCTTTGTTCTAAATTTCCCCCCTGAGAAGCCTGTCATGCCCCTCTTAACATTCCTTTCTTCTAACCCAAGAATCTCTGAATCTATGCCTAACCCACTTCAGAATATCTGCTTTTTGGGGCCAGACCTTCCTGTAAGCCAGGGGGGATTTGGATTTTAAGCATTAGCTCTTCATTCTCCTTGCATGGTGCCCTGCAATAAAAATGCCTTTCTCCTTCTGCAACTCTCAGCTCCAGTGTCTGGCTTTACTTTGCCCAGGGAACAGACCTCAGTTTGGTTTGGTAACAAAGCCACAACACTCCCTCATGCCATTCATGATAATCATTTCATGGTAAGTCAAAGACTTAAATTTGGAAAAGAGTACTTTTAAATGTGCAGAATAAAATGTAGTACCTATATGACTTCATTTAACAATTTTTAAATAGCATAAAAGGTAAAGAGAAATGTTGGTAAATGTGATTACTTTAAAAAATGTAAACTTCTTTATATCAGAGTGGTAATACAGACCACAAAGTAAGACAACATATGCATATCTGCAAGTCATATAACTGATAATAGATTAATATCTATAACATGAAACATTATAGATCAATAAGTAAAAGATAAATACTCTAGCAAATGGACACAGTATCTATACAGACAATTCACATAAGAGAAAAAATCGAATACTCAAAATTGTAATAAAAGCTGCCCAATCTCACTAATGCTAAGGGAAATGAGGATAAATGCCATGAAAAGATATCTTTTCTCACACATAAATTGACAAAAACTAAAAGGTTGAAAGTGTAAAGTGTTGGCAAATATATGTAGTAATGGGGACCCTCCTATTGTGGAGGTAACTATATAAATTGCTATATCCACTAGGTTTTACAATACATCATAAAGTGTTTTGTGTTTATCTCTCATGACCAAACATGTCTCCTGTGTATGCTTTTTAGGAAGATCCTTACATGTACCCATGGAGACACACACACACACAGACACACACACACAATTTTTTAAACATTATTTTAAGTAGTGACAAGTTGGAAAACAGTCTAAATATCAATCAATATAAAAATGGATAAGTTATAGTGTACTCACTCTTAGATCCTTAAATAATTAGAACAGGGTTCTATGTATTCTGTATAGCTGAATCTTGCATACATGATATTGACAAATTTAAGTTGCAAGAGGACACATATCACAAGATTTTATCCATATAAATATTACAAGTATACCCAATAATATAATCTATTGGTCAGAGATATATACATTTGTAGTAAAAATGTAAAGATTTCTTGGGAAAGATAAACATCAAATTCAGGGTACTCTGGAGAGTAGGAAAGATAGTCAATGGAGGTAAGAGGGTGAAGGAAATCAAAATATTTTAGCCCCAAATATATTTCTTTGACATATTTTGAGATGGCTGTCAGAGAGCCAGCAAAAAGAGGTAGCCCTGAAAAGCTGTCCTTTGTGGGAAAAATTTGCATTTGTGAGAATCTGCATTAATGCAACTAGGCCATCCTTTGTCCAGATCCAGGAAAGATTAACTGGGAGCCTGACAGCTTTAAAGATCTAACAGGGACATTACCATCTATTCTCTCTGAGGGCTGCTACTGTGAGGTTTCATGTACATGATAAGAACATATTTGCTAGCCAAGGCTCCTCTTCTCCCCCCCAATAACCTGTTTGGACACTCAAACCTGATTTACCACCATTACCTGTTTTGTTTTGTTTTTTTTTCCACCATGTTCTGAGCTCACATTCTTCCTATAATCTCAAGATGGTAGATAAGCTTCTGCATCCCATTGTAGGGGGTTGGGTCTTCATTCCGAAGGCTCCTGTGTACACGTTAAATAAATCTGTATGCCTTTTCTCCAATTAATCTGCCATTTGTGAGTTGGTTTTTCAGAAAAACTTCTGAGGGCAAAGGGAAAGTGTTCCCTTTGCCCCTACAGGGTCTTTGACTTCATTTTAATGTTCTTATTTACCCTTGGCAGTGGGTACATGGGTGCTTTTAACATTATATTTTACATCTTTTTTTGTATGTCTGAAATATTTCATATTGAACAAAGACATCCATATTGAAAAACTAAACAGAAAACATAAATAAAATGGAAAATGAATCAACACATAAAGAATAGCCACAGTATGAAATGGAAGAAGAACAATATAAGTAAAACTAGACAAAGATAAATGAGGGTAGACAATAAAATATATTGGAACCTATTTCAAAGTCTGTTTGCAGAAACAGCTCGGTATTATTAGAAATGTGGACAACAAACAAGAAACAGAATCAGAGTGCTTTTCCAAGACAAAAGGGGTGGAGGAATGTGGGTAAAACATATCCCAAACAGCAGGCACTTACTGGGCTGTAAATCAAAGCTATCAATTGAGCAGGTCATTTACCTTGAGTTATTGCTTTTTTGGGAGATGTGAATATACTTGTATTTAATACTTTAGGGTGGCATGTGACAATTTCCTTCTCCTCTTTCCTAGAGTTTCAAGTGGCTAGGACTTCTCTGGGTTTTGCACTGAAAGTCCCACTTCCTGAGAAATCCCTCAGTCCTAGACAAACCGGGATGGTTGCTTGCTATAGTAGGTGGGCTTGTACGGCACAGTGGTTTTTACAGAAGTCAAACTGCTACTCCTAGAATAACTTCATATTAATTCCAGATATAAAAATTTCAGCATCCTTTAGTAATTTCCAATACTAATGACTTTAATTATTTATTAATGCACTTCAGATAACCTGTGTGATGAGTCTAGAGAGGCCCCCAGTCCAACAACTGCATTCCTGAACTTATAGTAAACATGCTTTTTGATCTGGCAGCCTTACTTTCTCATGAGCATTTTACCTTTACATTGTCTTGCACCTTGCATCTTTCAAATATGGGCTTTGGTGATGTTTTCTCCAAACTATAGAAATAACTTTCTATCTACAAAGAAAGGAAATGAGTTTCAGATACTAGTATTGTTTAAAAGTAGTCCTGATAATTCTAATGGTGCAGGGATGAGAACTACAGGCTTAGAGGAATAAAGAAATGTTTTAATAGATGATCGTATGTTAAATATTTCTTTAAGTGTTTTATGCATGTTTATTAGATGAAAATAACTTTTTCATTCCAGAAATGCCTTTACATACTGGTTTGGGAGTAATAATTACTACATATATGGATATATGTATGTATATATTTGGATCTTCATTGGAATTAGAATACTCTATAAGTTATTTAAGTATTTAATCTAAGAATTTTATATTTGATTTCTAGAATTAGAAACTTGTAATGTTGGATAATATTAATGATTAACTGGCAACATTATTTGATTATAAACCCCTTGGGCCATTCTAAAGCAAAAGCAGGTTTTGATTAATGTATATTTAATATCTCTTTTACCAGAATTATGTCAAAGAGAGAAAATATATAAGAATTTATTATTTTCATTTAACAAAATCAATGATGTACAGAAATCTCATCTCTTATTCTTTCATTCCGTGTATTCTATAGTACCCAATAAAACTAGCTATGCTAAATGATTAATTCCTAAATTTAAAATGAAATGTCTGCTACAAAACTAAATCATGGCTGGTATACTGCATGGCATAAATCCTTCACAGGGTGCTATAACCTTTATCGTTTATTGAAATGTGCCCCATCAAGGAACCCTCAGGCAAATGTACAAGGGACCCATGTGACATTTACATAGCCATTGTGTAAGATTAGACTTTGTGATCCTCCCACATCATTAGGCAAAGCCTGAACAGAGCGGATGCATGACAGATTGCCCAATGCCTGATGCATAGCAAATAAATAGAAAAACAATGGGGCTTTATCGACACTTGGGCCCCGAGTCCAGAGGGTCCCCTGACAGGAGGCAATCTTCAAGTCCAAGCCCTTCAAATAAAAGGTGCAGGACATGCATTCAGTACCAATTCTTTTCAGTAGCACATAATTACCCATTAGCAGCATGATCTTCTTCTACTACTCAGGGCTAAATAGCAGGCAGCAAATATCTTGCAGCTGGCATATTTCTGCATAACTGAAAGTGAGGTTTATTTGTTTGATTACTGATTGATTTCCTTATGGTGAAAGAAATTATGTTGCTCCTGGTCTCTAGCAGTTGAAATTTATTCACATATATTTTAAAAATATATATTTTTTCAAATTTGCTATCATCCTAAAATAATACACACTAGTGTAGAAGGTAAATTGAAAAAAAATTTTAGTTGCTTTCAGGTGGGAATGGTTGATGTTGTAGGAGAACTTGCTAAATTTTGGGTGGGATTTAGTCTTTCTGTGTTTAAAAATCATTCATGAATTGCTATGACTGAGAGATGAAGTAGCAAGAACCCAGGTACAGTGACTAGAACCGCAGGAAAAGAGTTAGCAGATCTGAAGTCTGTTCCTAAAGGCAGAGATAAATAATTATTGAGATTTGGGCGAGTTGCTTGACTTTCTATGTTTTATTTTTTATGAATATAGGATGACCGTGTCATTTGTCATACAAACCAGGACACATATGAGAGTAAACAAGGGTACTAATCATAATTATACTAGGTTAACAGGTCTAAACCTGGACTACACAGGAAAAAACAGAGTTTGTAGTCAGTCTGTGCTGTGGTTTGAATGTACAGGCATATCTCAGAGATAATGTGGGTTCAATTCCAGATCACTGCAATAAAGCAAAGAAAAAAAGTAACACGAATTTTTTGGTCTCCTTGCACATATAAAAGTTATCTTTTACACTATACCATAGTCTATTAAGTGGAAAATAGCATTATATCTATACATACTTTAACTTAAAAATACCTTATTGCTAAAAAATACTGACACAGAGTCCGGAAGTGAGCATAAGCTTTTGGAAAAATAGTGCCAATAGACTTGCTTGATGCAGGGTTGCCATAAAACTTCAATTTGTAAAAATCACAGTATCTGGAAAGCAAAATGAAGCAAAGTGCAATAAAAGAAGGTATGCCTGTATATGTTCCTCCAAATTCATATGTTGAAACCTAATCAACAAGGTGATGGTATTAGAAGGTGTAGCCTCTGAGAGGTGATTAGGTCCTGAAAGCTCTGCCTCCCCCTCTTCTGCCCTTCCATCTCTTCTGCCATGTAAGGACACAGTATTCACGCCTTTTGCTCTTTTCATCCCTTCCTCCATGTGAGGACGCAGCAAGAAAGCCTTCACCAGACATGACATTCCAGCGCCTTGGTGTTGGACTTCCCAGCTTCCAGAATTGTAACAAATAAATTTCCGATCTTTATAAATTACCCAGTCTAAGTTATTTTTTAGAGCAGCAGGAACAGACCAAGACATTTTGCTTGCCTATAAAATAAAATTTAATGAAATTAAATTATCTCTGATATTTAGCTTTAAATGGCTATGATTTTAAATCAACCTCTCTTTAATAATATAGTGTCAAAAAGAATGGAACCTGAGTCAAAAATGGGTAAATAAGGCAATGAGTTGAGAAATCAGAAGTCAAACAAGAAAATGAGACTTCCTTTTGCATCCTTATCCCTTTCATCTGTTTACCAAAATAGGGGAGAGAGGATAGATTTCTTATTAGACTCTTAAAAATATTTTGTATTACTTTGTGTTGCTTTATAAATAATTTTATTCATAAGATCTTTCAATTTATTGAAAGTCTGCTGAATTCCATGATAATCAACTTAATGACAGTAAAATTGTCATTTAATTTTCCATTTTGCTTTCAGATACTGCACTTTCAAAATAATATCTACATCTAGAACTGGAAAAAGGTAAGTACAAAAACTTATAATTTCTCGGATAGCATTTCCCAAGAGGGATTGTTGGGGTCAGTTCAGGAAATAACAAAACCTCTTTCAAACATTTAACAGAAATTAGGTGAATAAGAGGGAAGTAAATTCAAAAGCCAAGAATATTTATGTCCCAGTTCTAGGTATTTCTATTTCCTAATGGAGAGTTAGACATTGGAATAGTCTTTCAAAAGTATACTTTAAGGCTCTGAAGGAATTAAGTCTAGATAGAAAAACTTCATCCTACATCAAGATTTACTGGCAAAATATGTAACCTTGAAATAAACATCTTTATAATAGGTAAATAAATCACATTAATTCTTTTTATATATCTGAATTGTGTTTTATAACTTATAAGGCATTCATATATTATACATTGTCTTACTACTAGCCTTAACAACTCTGTTAATACTGTGAAATAAATAAAATCCTTAGCCCTTCTCAGCCAAGGAGATCCCACAGAAACTTCAAAATTAAGTTTCCTACCCATGAGAAGATGGGAGGTTGGTCACACCTCAGTATACCCCCTTCCTTGCTAAACTCTACCATATTATTTCCTAAGAGTTAAACAGAAACTAGCCCTGGATGAAAAAAGAATGGAAAATTTGCTCCATCACTGATTTCAGCCAATCTCCAGACATTGCAGTCATACTTCCCCCTCTTCTTGCAGTTTCCACAGGGCAGCTGACTAGTTTCCCCATGTATTCCTTCCTGATAAAGTTCTCCTGTCCATGGACTAGTTCTGGGCAGTTAATGAAGGCTGTGCACAGGACACCTCTGCATCCTTTGCTTCAACTTTTGATGTATAGAGCCTAGTTTGAATGTGTTTAAATTGTTAAGTCTCCACCCAAACGTAAACATGGGACATATGTAACATACATGTTTGCTTACTATGCATGTGTGTGACCCCCCCATGAGAATTCATACCTCCTCCCTAACCTGTTGAATATGTATGTATGTTTAGCCAATCCATCTGTCTTAAAGCTCCTGCCCCAACCTTCCTCCTTCCAAGTGCCTGCTTTCGGTCTTAGCCAAAGGCTATGCTTCCCAGCCTACAGGTTACAACCCTTTTAAATAAATAAAACCCCCCTTTCCAGATTTGTAGATTTTGTGACTTTTTTTGTCAGCAATACTTATTATGTCTTTTACATTTAAGGAATCTGAAGCTAGGGAAGGTTAAGTGACCTGTCCAAGCACATATAACAAATAAGTGGAAACTCACTCTAGTTTTTGATCTCAAATATTCTTAGTATCAAATATGGGATTTCTGGAGACCTTGAAAAAATATATTAAGTTTAGAACACTACTGTGTGAATTTAGTGTTACAGACAAAATGACTCTAGGAAGTTACTAAAAAAACTTAAAGCATTATCTTTTAAGATCACAACATTCCCCCTAGGCCAAATAGTTTAATTCTGGATTGGAAGAGCTGAAATTTTATTAACAGAGAATCAGACATGCCTAAGGCTTAATTCAGGAATAAAAAGCTCAGCACTTCCAAAATAGTAATTACTACAGCAAAAATTGCAAAATATTCTACTTGTGTGTAAGAACATACTTCCTTCACTCTCTTCTTTGTTCTGGTGTAACCAAGCCTTCTTGACCTTCTTAATTTGTGTTGGCACAATCTCTAATGAGAGTTTCGTTTGTTAAGAGACCTCACTAAACTCCAACTGCTATAAAATAGAGCTCCTCCAGGAAGTGAAAACATTTTCATAGAGGTGCAAATAATAGAAAATAGAACCAGAGAGTCAACTTCTACATTTGACAGATATATATATGAGAATTAGAATTTTTCTTTTAAAATAATATGGTCAAATCCTATTTAATAAAAACGTTTAGATTAAATTCTTTTTCTTTAAGCTACTCTTATGCCTCAATTCTTAGAAAGAAATGCTTCTAAAACGTGATTTATATAATTTTCTGCAATAGAAAGTAGAGTATCTAGAAACTAGCTACATTTTTGTCTTTGATGACTACAGATCTTATTGTGCCTCAGGGTCCTCTTTCAGAACTTTGTTTTCATTTTATAAGACCCTTGATGAAGATATTTTAAACAACGGGCCTCCAGACATAGGTTAGAAGTTTCTTTTAGAAAAGAAAGCCCAAATATTAGCTTGTCAACTGCTTATATTTCCTTCACTCCTAAAAAACAAATTGAGTAATTCTAGATTCCCATTACTGGGATCTTATTGGGTCTTTATGTTATGGATGATAATATTCTTGACATTATTTCTGTTGAATAGATTATGTAAAGAGATCATGGATCTGCTTTTGGATTTGAATATTCATCGCCTTCACATTTACAAATTTTATCATATTCTTACAATTTCCTACACTAGAAACTTAAAGAACATTATTAGCAGTCCAAGATGGCCTTAATGTTTCCCTTAGCTTGACTAAACTTCAGACAGGCTTCTTCCTGACCCGAAGGTTCTGGCTTCCCTTTTGTTAGAGCTTTACTTTAGAAAACTTGTACTATAATGGCAAATTCTTTATCTGACTCTGGATGTAAATCTTTTTTAGAAAGCCTCTTGCCACATGTAGAACCCAGGAATGTCTTTCTCAAGGAAAGGGGAAAAACATCTAATTGGAATGCAATCATCAAAGAAGGTAGCACTCCTATCTCCTAGTCTCTGCGGGAGAGCAGGAATGTAACTTTAGTGGGCACCTTGCTATGTGTTGAATGTGGATCATTTTGTGTGATTAAACCCTAGACAAGATTTTTACTCATCTTGTCAACTACTTTTAATTCTACCTACTAATAGTCTTTTTTGAGAGAAGTAGGTTCAGGCTATTCTGAAAAAGGATTTATAGCATATGCAAATCAGAGTAACTAATAAATACTTGGAGCTCTCTGAACTGGGCTCTTTAGAATTGATCTGTGAGGCTGAAATATGCCCTAGGCACACATGTCATTATTTTAAGTTTCAAACTCCATCTTGATAGCAGGAGCTTCATTTCTATCTCCTAGTTGTTACAGTAAATTAATAGCTAAGTTGGTATTTTTGTTGTATTTTATCCACTTGTTAAATGGTATAATGTAGGAGTCAAAAGTGGTAGATAGGTGTGGGAGAATGAAAAAGTAAAAGGAATTGTTTCTAACAATATAGATGGTCACTATGGTTATTTAATTTCCTTAAGTTAAAAAGATTGAGAAAACTAAATTATGAACAGGCAGCAAAGCAGTGAAAAGGAAATATAAGGAAACTAAGTTGCCTCTTCTTTTAAAGGAGAGTCAATGTAATCCATTCCTATAATCTAGTCCTACATCCCTTTTGAGAGCAATAAAAATACAAAAGTATCTCCAAGTAGACAAAATCAAGTGCTAAGGCTCATTACCCTTTTGTAACTTGCAGGTTACTAGATATAAACATAACTCATAAGATATTTAATCAAAAGTGGGTAATGGCCACTAGTTGCTATTTTCAGGGATGCTTAATAAATCGTTTAAGAAACTGAATGGTATTTCCAATCAGAAAATGGATTACTCTGCTGAAGAATTTTTTTAAGTCCTTCCGTGATGGACTTAAATTCATAATTCACAATTCATAAGAGAATGTTAGTTTCGTTGCTGAATGTTTGGCACTTGTTCCCAAGGCTGCATCAGAAGAATGAGGACAAGTGGTTTGATGAGAAGAAAAAGGAGGTTTATTAACTTGCCAGCAAATAAGGAAAACGGACACTCCCATTTAAAAGTACCATTGTCCTAACTATAAGCGGAAATACAGAACTCTTAATGGGAGGGTTTTTAGCATCAGGCTGTTGTGTTTAGCTATAGTTGATGATTTAGTTCCAGTCCCATCTCCACAGAAGACAATCTCCTGACCTCTGCCCAGACCTCTGCCTGGACAGTTTCATTGTGCTGTCTCCTGCGGTACAGAGAACAAAGGCCACTCCCCTGCCCCTCCTGACCACTGGCCTGAAGCAGGGATGCAGGGATTTAATTCCCAAAAGGAATGGAGGAGGTTTTAAAAAGACATTTTGCCCTTTTTCAGGCCATTCCCTTTGTTACAGTCTCACAGAAAGTACATGTCCACTAGAGAAAATATAAACACAGAAGACCCAGAGATGAATAGACATTATTATCCTGCAATCATTTTTCTTAATAAGTAATGTGGTGACCCTTATTTTTGTCAACTGACACATAACATATATATAAATTATGTGTGTGTGTGTCTACATAAAGAATGCATTTTGACTAAGAGTAGCTGGAAAAAATTAAATTATCTGTGATTAAAAATAAGAACCCTGTAACAAAGCAAATATCTTTACACTGACAGTAGAAGAGGAGAACAAAATGGGACAAACAGAACCCAGTTGCAGCCTGAACTTTTTCCCCTGACAAATTAAAAAAAAAAAAAAAAAAAGCATTTTTCAAAGACAGGTCCTCAGAATGCTTCGGCAAAATCAGATGGGCTACTTCTTTCAATTCTTGGCTCTACCCTAAACCTATTGAAATATCTCTCTGGGGCTGGGCTAATATCTTTAGATGAGCTTTATGTGAATCAAATGTGGATATATTAATAACTTTGATTACCATGTTTTTTAGTTCCCTCTGTAAGGGCAAAGAGAATTCTTCTCTCCCCTTCACCCCATTGTGAAGGTCTGATATACAAGTCTATAAAACAAACCAACAATAGATTAACAGCAGAGAAGACATACAAATTTATTCCATGTCTATGCACATAGGAAACACACAAAACAGGAGACTCAAAGAAAGGCCAGATGACTGAAATTTTATCCTGTATGGAAAGGAATACAAGCTTGGAGTTCCTGGGGGGAGATGGAGACAGGTCATAGGAGAGTGAGGGGAAAACACACAGGGTAAGCAAAGGCTGTCTTGTTCTGCAAATGAAGTCTTTCAGGTTGCAGCCCTCAGCAATAACAGGTGGTAGCCTGTGGCAGCAGTTTCTCTGTCAAACTTTAAAAATGCCAGCCCTTAGTTTCCTCTTCTTGTGAATTAATCTTTCCTAGATTTTGATATAGCAGTCTCAGAGAAAGCCTCTTCCTGCATGGTTTTTTTGCTTTCCTGATATCGATAAATGCAAATTTCTTTTACAAAAGGATAGCTTTTCAGAACTATTTCTGTGTCTGCAGCCCCTCTTAAAATATGCCAAGGAAGCACACTTTGAGTTGGCATATTTTAATCTCCAACACCACATAGTCTTCTGTATTCATTTTCATCTAAATTTCTTGGTAAGAATACGGAAAATATATTTTTCTTTCCATTTTTCTCTTTTTTATCCTTTCCTTGCATGTTTTCTTTTCTCCCATTTTCCTTCTTCCTTGCTTCCTCCCTTCCTTTCTTCTATCCTTTGTTCCTTCTTTCCTCCCTTTTTTTCCTCTTTTCTTGTTTTAAAGATTTGTGAAAGATTATTGACATGTGTATGAAACAATTAAAATACTCACTATATAGCTTTTGTAGTTTGTTTATCAACAAATATAACTTCCAAAGTTATTTAATAGGCTTTGTTTGCTAGCTTTTGACAGTACCAGATAAGGTTCTTTTCAAAAGAATTCTCTGAAATCTCTTCAAGTATATCAAGTCTAAAGGTTTTAGGTCATGCATTGTTTGAGGGGAGGTGAAGAAAAGGCTGCCTGTAACTTGACGATACTATCACCTATATTGCAGGGGTCCTCTACATTATTTGGCCATATTGGCTTGCAAATGGGAAAAGTCTAGGATCACAGATGATATTCCTAGATACATGAATCTACCTTTTACTACCTTATAAAAAGCAAAGTTGATGAACTTCTAAAAGAGATTTTCCTATTGTTTTAAAGTTAAAGGGAAGGACCTTGGGGTGAAAAAGTATATATCTTTCTCAAAGTTTTGGCTGATCTGAGAATTTAATTTTTCCTTTCTTCTTTGCCTAAAGATTGATTGTACACATTGTGATGTTTTTAAGCAAGTTATTATACCTCACAGAGCTCTTTAATGACATTTTTAATAAAATGAACATCACTATTAGTAGAAAGATTGGTTGGGATTCTCAAGTAGGAAACACAAAATTCAGTCAGTTTAGAGCTATAGCTGTACAAAGCAGAAGAGATTCGACCCACACAGAACATAGATATACATCCACCAGAACATATTCATACTCCATTGAGGGGGTTAATTATATGATGTCCATTTGGAATTATTCAAGTAGACCTGAAGATTTGGCTATATCCGTGTTCTTCCTTTACACTTTTGTCAGGATTTTGTTGTAGGCAGAAGAGATATACGTTAGAGACAATGTATCCTTGTGGTTTTGGATCATTTCATATGGATCTTACTGAATTTCCTCTTGAGGTCTTTTGGTACTACCGGGTACTCTCCTTGGCAGCTTGGGGTTATCTTCATGAAATTTACACCCAGATCTTTTCTAATATTTTTTTCTCTGGCATTGGGACAAAATTTTTCTTATATAACGCCCCCTGTGAACCTATTGTAGAAATGTAGCAGGATTACAGAGACAAAAATTTTGTAAGGACTGTCTGCTTTGGCTTAACTATTAGCCTGGGCATTTCCACTCCCCTCCCCTTAGTTTCTAGGTTTGCATATGTGTGGGGGGAAGAGAGAGAGAGCTTCTGCCTTCACAATAGCTACTTCCTTTAGCAGCATTAAGGCCTCTAGAATTTTTTTGACCTGTTGTTCAAGGATTGCTGCTGAGGTTAAAAAGCCTTGCTTTCTCCAAAGTATCCTACATTTATGGAGGACCTACCCTCTGTGTAAATAGTAACTCTCTCATCTCTGGAAAGTTAGCAGGCTCTCATAAGATCGATCATTTCTGCTGATTTGTCTCCTACCTACCCTAAGTATAAGAGATTATATTTCAAGGGTAAACTGAGATCTTTTATGGCACAGCCAGTCTGATACTTTCTCATTTCTGATGGTTCATCCACAAATACATTCAATTTTGAAGAATTCAAAGAAGTCTCTGATACATCCTCCTGGAGCACTGGCAATCCTTAGATGCTAAACAGTTGTGTGTTTCCTCTTTCTCTGGTGAGGAAATAAATATGAAAGGTTCAAAGTGCCATACTAATGGATAGTAACATGAGAAAAAGAAAAAAATAATATCTCATAATATGTAACCCAGCTCACCCAGAAATATTGTGTACTTTCTGTAAGTGGCAAAGATTTTACATCATTGAGACTACTAGGTGCAAAGGAGACTTCAAGACTTTATCATCAGAAGTCTCCATCAGTTTGTCAGTGGCTCATACGTATGTCAAGGTGGGCAATTCTTTGCCACTAGATCAAGAGAGAGACTGTCATAAGCTATGGGTATTTGGTGGTTTCCCTGTAGTAGCATTAAAACACATGGGTCTGACCAGTCTGTTCATGGACAAGCAAATAGACCATGTAGGGGAGAGGTAAAAATCATGTAGATGAGGTGCCAGAAGTTAAAAATGTATATAATATCAAAGAATAAAACTGTAAGATAAAATAGGAGAAAATAATAATGAATATTTATGTTTTATTTTGTCTTAAAATACCCTTCATCAAATGGCAAACATAGCTCCTCAACTTTATAGTTCCAATATTTTCAAAATACAGTGAGAAAATTCTCATGTATCTTATCCACATTTTCCAAGACTTACCCACCTAAAAGCCTTATTCCTTTTAATTGGTTTTGAAGACATTTAGTAAAAAATTGAAATGCAGCTCCTTACCTCCACATTTATTATGGTAATTAAAAAGATGCAATCTGTTATATTTCAAAATTAAAAGTAAATTTTATATTTCACAGAAAATTGGAAGGCAATGTCATATGGCAAAATTATAATGAGTTATGTTATTTTGATTCTCCATTTTTTAGGATATATTACATTTCAAGATATCACAATTATAACTTCAATCATTTTTCTAAAATAGGTTGATCAATTACAGAAAGATGAGCCATGGCCTTAAAACAAATACACAGAGAAAATAAATAAGCTACTATAAATGGAAAGCCTTTGTACTTATATAAAATCCAATGTGCTCATTTCTACAGAGTGTCTGTGATATAAAAGCTCTGAAAAGCTTTTAATCCCTCATCATAGTCAGTAGAATTAAGGGAGAGTGGGGAAGGAAGGGGAATAGAGTCATATTTAGATCATATTTATGCTTATTGATCAACAGAGAGGATCTGGAAGCAGCAAACCCCTTCTTAGACTTCCATGTGCTATGGGGCAGACATTAACCATGCTTCTTGACTTGCTAATGAGAATTAGTCTTAATCCCATCCTTCTAGGTATGAACCATCTATTGGTTTATTTCTACGAATTTCTTGGAAGATTTACTCAACCTGGTATGAGCTGTATTCCCTTTAAAAAGGAGAGCCCAGATCTGCACGCCAGAAACATGAGTGTGTAACATTGGACAAATTACCTAATGATTTTGGGCCTTTATTTCCTTATCTGTAAATAATGTTTAATGCCTGCCTTACAGCATCATTGATGAGATTCAAAATAATGAATGTGTAGTATCTAACATATATGCCACATAAATAAAAGACTCAATGAATTATTCTCAATGATTATTATCTCAGGAAAAGTATTCAGATTTTTTATCTTGGAAGGAATGATAAAGATATTAAGTCCCAGAAAATCTTCTGATGATAAATTGCTGCCCCATAAAGTAATTGTAGAATTCCAGAGACTAGTGAATAGGTCATGGGCCTGCTCAAATAATATATCCCTTGAGTGAATATTTAACACTGAAGTTATATAAGTTATAGATGCTATAAATGTTTCTATTAACAGATTTCCATAAACTTCATACTGGTTTTTTTTTTTGTCAATAACTAAATCTTAAAATATATCTTTATTTATTGTGGAAATATATACTCTAGCTCAAGTTGAGTATCATGAAGAGCAAAATGGTACACACTTTTTCAAATCATGGACATTTTAAACAGTTAATCAAATATAGGCTGTTCTTACTTTCTCAATTTGATACATATGAATTTCCATCACTACAATTTAGTAAGATAACACAAATCTCCAAAGATAATGATCCAGATTTCAGTTACCATGATATATTAATTGTGAGTAGTTGCATAAAGTATTTTGCTGCTAATTATTCCACCCACAAACCACTAAATAAATAACCAATGTTCATCATGATCAGTGACAAATCATATAAGTTCTCTAAAAGTCTGTCAGTGAATGATCATGGCATACCTGTTATTCAGTTCATACACAGTCAGCAAGGTCTGTAGTTGTGGTACTTCCTTGTTTCCCAAAGATAAACTCATATGACATTTTACAAAAATGGATAATCAAAAAAGGAAACTTCTCAAAAAAAGATGAAAGAGTAGCAAAGAAACAAAAAGTAATAAGTGGGGTGTCAGCAGATAAGCAACCTCTGAACCCCATTAAGGCTTTGCAAAGCCTCTCAGGCTCTGACAATCCAATGGCAATCTGTATTGCTCCCTCCTCAACTCAGGGGGAGTAGAGATCAAGCAAACCCCTGGTAGCCACAAGGTCCCTCCTAAAGCTTTGGTCCCCCTAGTGTGCCCCACCTGGGGGACCAGGGCTTACCACAGGCACAAAAGAACAACTTGGCATTGTGTCTTCCATGCAAACTTAAATCAATGGCAAGGAGAACAAACCCATAGCTAAGCATAGCACCTTCCAACTCAGGCAAACAGGGAGCAATTAATTTGTACTCACAAGTAACACACACCATCTCTGAAACAAAGATAGGGGACCTATTTCACAACACATTGTTGGGAATAGGTGAAGACAGAAGGTCAGAGGCAACCTGAGAGTTTCAGCAAACCTGCTAGAACACCCCATTGGCAACTCAAGTCCAGACTCCTCTCCCTAGCACAGTCAGAGATCAAGCTTCAGGGACTCAGAGACAGGCCCATAAGCCAGGCCTACCACCCCCAGGTATCAATTGAGAGGCCAGATGAAAAGGAATCAGTAAAAGAACCCCAGAAACATAAAAAATCAGAGCAAAAGGACACCTCAAAAGAAAAAAATAACTCCTTACCAATGGATACCAACCAAAATGTAAAGAGTGAAATGACAGATGAAGAATTTCCATTTTTTCAGTTCCCTATACGATATTAACTGACAGGGTTTTTAATTTTTAGCAAAATTTTCTTTTTGCGTGTGAAAAGGACTCACTCTGTTACCCAGGCTGGATTGCAGTGGCATGATCATAGCTCACTGCCTTCTTGAACTCCTGGGCTCAAGCTATTGTCCTGCCCCAGCCTTCAAAATAACTAGGACTACTAGGTACATGCCACCACACGTAGCTAATTTTTTTATTCTTTGTAGAGATAAGGTCTCACTATGTTGGCCCATGCTGGTCACAATCTCCTGGGCCCAAACAATTCTCCCACCTCAGATTACAGTGCTGGGATTACAGTGTGAACCACCATGACTGGCCAATATTTTCTCAAAGCTACAGGAAAACAGCATAAATTTTCCTGTTGGTTATTTAAATTTCCTTGCATCTTTTCAGTTTGCTCACTCATTTCTACAGTCCTGCACTACTATACAAAGCAAGTACTGTTTATACCTATTGATTAAGCACTCTGAATATGATGATCCACCATTTTCCATGGTGTTTGCATTTTATGATGTATTTCCATACATAAGAAAATATGTGGGTCAGGCACGGTGGCTCACGCCTGTAATCCTAGCACTCTGGGAGGCCGAGGTGGGAGGACTGCTTGAGGTCAGGAGTTCGAGACCAGCCTGAGCAAGAGTGAGACCCTGTCTCTACTAAAAATAGAAAGAAATTAGCCAAACAACTAAAAAAAAAAGAATAGAAAAAATTAGCCGGGCATGGTGGCGCGTGCCTGTAGTCTGAGCCACCTGGGAGGCTGAGGCAGGAGGATAGCTTGAGCCCAGGAGTTTGAGGTTGCTGTGAGCTAGGCTGACACCACGGCACTCTAGGCCGGGCAACAGAGTGAGACTCTGTCTCAGAAAAAAAAAAAGAAAGAAAGAAAATATGTGAAGAATTTTCTTATCACTTATCCAAAAGGCAGGGCACCCATTAACCACAGATTCTGCACAGGAGTAAACAGAAAATTAGAGAGTTACATACCTGAAGTCAGAAAACAGAGCTCTGACCTGAGATTTGATATTTTAACTTTAAAAATCCCCACCTCATGTATATGCTGGTGCTACTTCTCACTAGCTATATGACCACAACCAAATTATTGCAGATCAATCAATTCTGTTAATCAACACATTGAAATATGGCAAAGATAGTTCATCCTATCATCCTGGAAAGTCATTTAATCTCTCTAAACATTAGTTTTTTTCATGGAAAAAGTCCAGAGAATGTTACCTATGTTACATGGTTGTTGAAAGAATTAAGCACAAGTAGAGAGCTTAGTATATAACGTTCGGTAAATGTTAGTAATTGGACCTCTTCTTTCTATCCATAGTTCCAAATATTGAATACAATTAGTTTATTGTTACTTTCATATTTATTGCTGTGTAATAGCACAAAGTTTACACATTTAAGAAGAATGAATGATACTAATATTAGTCTAAGAAGAGACAACTCACTGGCCCAGTATTAAAGCAATATTTCCATTGAACGAAACTCACCAGTGCTCAAAAGAGGAAAATTTGTGCACAGAGACCCAAATCAATACCTTTAAAAGCAATTTCAAGATGGACCTGGAAAGTAACACGAATATGATGCACCATTATTTTCTCTCTACCTTGACTACTGGGCTTGGAAACTGTGATCCCCACAAGGTTCTAAAAGAGAGATTTATATAATAAATATGAAATGCATCAATGGGATTGCATCAGGGCTAGAAGATAGCATTAATTTTGGCTAATTTCTAGAGAGTATGGTAAAACTTTCAACAAGAAGAACGTTGTAGGTGCTTTAATTCAGTTGTAATCAAGCAAAAGTAGCTCTTAGAAAACCCTCAAAAATAAATCATAATGCATTTAACTGTGAACATTTAATGAAAAATATAGTTATTTGCCAAAAGTGTAAATATTTTCCTTCAAACTACATTAATCAATGCAATTTAAAAAAAAAATTCTTATGGCCTCTTAAAATTTTCTTCCTGCCTTCTTTCTTTCTTCTTTTTTTCCTTTTTTCCTTTATTCTTTTAAGTAAAACTTGAATGGGTTAAAAGTAACTAGAATTGTCTGGCAGAGTTCCATAAAACTACTAATGCCAAAATAAACTGCAGGTGTTATATATCAGGATTTTTATCATATATAACTTTTATGTTTTAAGTGATATGTTTTAACCATGGTATACTCAAATGTACATAATAACAAAAAGTAATTTATTGAGACTTACTTAAATTACTTAAATTTTTTAAATTTCCTTTTTTAAAAAATAATTCTCAAATAAGTCATATGGTATGTTATGATAGAGAAAAAAATAGATGTTTACAGCAACATGTTGTATGAAACTTTTGAAATTAAAGTATGAGAAGAAAAGATACAGAAGAGAATTGCATTGACATAGAAGAAAATAATTTCACTAAAATTATGGACAAAGCCCCTAAGGTTTTTTATAGAATGGCAAGAAAAAGAAAAGGAAATTATATATAAATACGTACTAAGGGCCAAATATTTTCTAAATTTTATCTCATACCAGGAGTGGGTATTATTGTTCCTACTACACTAATAAGTCAGAAAAGACACATGCCTTGCTCAAGGTCCTCCAGTGACTAAGGGGAATTCACACCTTGGTTAAAAATCAGTATTCCAAAACCTACATTCTTTCCACTGGTCCATGTTGTTTACTAATAAACACCAACAGTGATGTCTGAGAATTGATTACATTGTTCATAACCTAAGAACAAGGCAGTTTGGAAAGATAGGAATGAAAAAATACATATTTGGACAAGTCAACCAGTATAAAAACTGTTTTTTGGTGACAGACATACTTGCTAAGTATGAGGAGGAGAGTAAAAAGTTATTTTCAGAGTTCAGGCAAAGATCTATAACTTTTTTTCCAAATGATTCAAATGTGTACTTAAGACAGTGCTTTTTCACTATTTTTCTAACAAATATTTTGAAACTAAATAATTGTCAAAACATTTAAGTAATTTGTTCTTCACTTGTATACCTTCTTTACCCAAGCTAATTCATGATTCCAACTTTCATGTGGCTTTTTACTCCTATCTTAAAAGCTATTTTGTTTTCCTTGAACATGAGTCTCCATTACATGATTCAATCACTAAACATCACTGTGTTGAGGAGCCTTAAGTTATATTTTACTGAAGTAGAAAATGCAATTGCATGTCTTTGTTAGAAGACAGTGGAGAGGAAAAGTGAACATTGTAACAACAAAAAAACAACAAAAACTCAGTGAGGACAAATGAAACTGTTGATGCAATAGGATGATGCTAAGGGTTCAGTCATATTGAAAATACTTATTTAAAGTTTATTTTATTTTTTTCCAAACTATTAGCTGAAGGAAACTGAAAGTAAATTATCATTATTGTGGTAATACAAAAACACTGAAAAATTGATGTATCCCTGACCTCTTTTAGGCCCATGACTTTCCAAATCATTTACTTATCAAAGCTTATTCCGAAGGAATAAATATAATTAGTAGATTTCAATTTCCCTGTTTCTTTCAATGGTTTTCACTATCTGTTAAATTCATTATTCAATAAGAATCTGTGAAGTTAAAATTACAAGAAAGATGTGTATTCATATCTGTAATGCCGTTCATGTTTCATCTGTAAAAGCGTCAAAGAATAACAAATCCAGGATTTTCTTTTTGAGTAAGAAAAAGCTAATGGGGCAAAATAGTGCTGAATCCCAGCAGATTACATAACATCCTGAGGATTCTAGCTGTCACTGGTGTAATGTCCTAATTAGTTTTGTTGTAGGAGGAACAGCGTGAGAGAGCTCGATCTTTATTGAAGGCTGTAGCTACTTACTTCGAGTGTAAAATTTATATTGTCTTAGGTAATAGCATCAAGCTGCAATATGAACACTGGATGTAATTTATGTTACCATTTAGAGGCTATGTGTATTCTGCAAAAGTCATATTAACAACATTCTAGTCATTCTTACATGACAGCTCCTGTATTTATTAATAATAACATTTTAGACACATTACTTTTTCCTCCACACCCCTCTGCAGCTACAGCTTACAGAAATTCAGTAAATAAAATAAAGTTTATGGGTTTAGGAATATATTGGTTCTAAATGATAGGAAAATCAAAGGATACAGAAATTGAGATATCTACTGAAGCAATCAATTCACTCTTATAGCAGCCTTTCCCTGTAATGCCAAAAAAGGACACAATATGTAAGCATTCCTAAAGTTATACATATATATTTCCATATCTATGTAGCCATATAATATATATAAAACATATACATACGCACACTTCTAGATATCTCTGACATGGCACTGCTAATTCATGTGCTAGATGAACAAGAGAGAGAGAGAGAAAGAAACCAAATTACATTTTCATAAATTTTCGAACAAAAGATTAGTTTCCTTAGGGATCCAATTGATTTTTTTTGTTTTGCTTCTTTTGTTTTACTTTAGTTCCACAGACTTTTTTTCAGTGCCTGCCTAGCTACTGTGTTAGGTTTCAAGAATGCCAAAGTGAATGAGGCAGGATCTTAATTCTTAAGGAATGTATCATATAAGTAAGAGAATTGCTATAAAAATAGCCTTAGATAATTTCTTTAAAATATTGATAATGATATATAAGACCATGCTAATTTTTCCCAGTATATTTTGCTAATTTTTAAGTTGTTCATCATTATCATTTTGGAGCTCATAAAATCATCTTTAGGATGTTTTCACATCCTATTCCTACTCTTTTCTCTCTACCTTTTATTCAATAGAAGAGCTGGCATGTTTGTAGCCAGAATACAATGACAGAGAACATTGGTTTGTATACAAAGATATGCAGGAGAGATTGGGAGACTGAATGAACATATTGGAAGGGCTGGTGGTCACCAGTGAGGAGGAAACTGAAAGAGAATGCAGCATAAAGCAGGGGAATGTAGGGGCCAAGGAGGAAGTTCTCTTTGGCCCTCAGAAGGTTCCCTGAAAAATCAACTCACAAAAGGCAGATTAATTAGAGAAAAGGCCTACAAATTTATTTAATGTGTACACATGGGAGCCTTCGGAATGAAGACTCAAAGATACAGAGGAAATTGTCAGTTTCTATGCTGAGGTTCAACAAAGTATGGACACTAATGTAGAAATACGATTTAACAAAAAGGGTATGATCTCTCTCTAATAGACTGAGTGGGGAAACCCAGCAAGGTCTGTCTGTCTAGATTCTTCTTGGCCTCTCTGAGCATGCATTCCTTCCTCCTGGGTGTGGGGCAGGATTCTCTCTGGGATGAGGGTCTTATGACTTACAGTCAAACAAGACAGGTCAGATAACTTCTTTGTGGCCAGTTTTCTGAGTGACAGAGTAATATTTTTAGGTTTTATGGCTGGCTTTGGGAAAAAGTGGTTGTGGTTTCTATGACTTAGCTTGGGGAAGAGGGATTCCAGGAAAGAGGGATTCTAGTTCCTATAGCTAGCCTTAGGGGAGAATGGAACTGAGAGACAGAGGGGGATGACAAGGTCAGAGAAAGGCTTTTACTTTCTGAGGCTGCTTCTGAGGCCTTCATTTTGGGGTATTGTTTTCCGAGCCTCAACAGGAATGATATAGTTTCTTTTCTTCCCTTTCTTTCTTTCTTTTTTTTTTTTTTTTTGAGACAGAGTCTTGCTCTGTTGCCTGGGCTAGAGTGAGTGCCATGGCATCAGCCTAGCTCACAGCAACCTCAAACTCCTGGGCTCAAGCAATCCTACTGCCTCAGCCTCCCAAGTAGCTGGGACTACAGGAATGTGCCACCATGCCCAGCTAATTTTTTCTGTATATTTTTAGCTGTCCAGATCATTTCTTTCTATTTTTAGTAGAGACAGGGGTCTCACTCTTGCTCAGGCTGGTCTCAAACTCCTGACCTCGAGCGATCCTCCCACCTCAGTCTCCCAGAGTGCTAGGATTACAGGCGTGAGCCACCGTGCCTGGCCACTTCCCTTTCTTATGCCTTGTTATTTTTTGATTCTCTCCATTGATACAATGAGGTACTATATGGCGTTAACTTTTATGAAGAACAAGTAGACAATGTCTTGTTCTTTACAAGAGAGTGACTTGAATGTGAAGTTCTGACTTTTTCTTTTAATTAGTACCTTGTGAGAAAGAGAATAATCAATTAAATAACCTGAACCTTTCATTTCTTTTCTTTTTGTTATTGAAAGCATCACTGACCATCTGAGTGGCATTTTCTCAAAAGGATGGCAACTGCTAGAGCCCCATCAAGTCCAAGGTAACATTCCCCCCAATCTCACATGGCTCACTCTTTAGCTTCCTTCAGGTCTTTAGTCCAATGTCACCTTCTCCATGAGGACTTTCCCAGAAACCCTCCATAGAAATCCAGCCACTTTGATATTTAGCTTCCTTCCTTCCTTTAGTTTTCTATACTCTCTAACACACTATACAGTTGCCACTTGGTTTCTGTGGGAGGTTTGTTCCAGGACCTCCGTGGATACCAAAATCCATTGAATGTCCAAACTAAAAGCCAAGAATGCTCAAGTCCTTGATATTTAATATAAAACGGCATAGTGTTTGCTTATAACCTATATATACTTTAAATCATCTCTAGGTTACTGATAATACCTAACACAATGTAAATGTTATATAGATAGCTGCATGCTATATTACTTTTTATTATTATATTGTTATTTTATTGTTTTTTTTAAGAATTTTTTTTTTATCTGTAGTTGGTTGACTATTCTGTGTGCAGCCTGCAGGAGCAGACAGCTGACTGTATATGCTATCTATACTATTTATTGTCTGTCTCTCTTACTATGTTGTTAACTGCATGAAAATAGAAATTTTATTCACTTCTGAGCCACCACCATTTAAAATAATGTCTGGAATTCGATAGACAGGAATAATTGTTTCTTGACTGGATTAACTTATAAATGAATGAGACATTTGATACTATCTGTTTAGCTGTTTCTCCTGTCAGCTTAGCTGTCTCCTGCTTAAAGCTGTGGCTTTGAAGTCCTCCTCCCTTCTCAACCTAAACTTCTCTCCTCCCCTAAATTTAATCTCTCCTCATCTATCTGAGACATTTTTGAGGTAAGAGAAAAAGTGCTAAATTGGATATTTTGAGGTAGAGTCGTTTTTTTGTTTTGTTTTGTTTTGTTTTTAGTTTTTGCCACCGAAATAGTATGTGATTATAAGTAATTTATTTCAACTGTTTGGGTCTCAGGAAATGAAGTATAATCAAGAATATGACATTTATAATCAAGATACCTGAATGTGTGTCTCAGCACTGCTGCTTACCAGCTATGCTATTATGCTATGTAAATCATTGTTTGCAAGGTATTTTGGTTACAGTCTTTAAATTTTTTCTTTTTATGGTTTTTTCTTTTGCAAAATTAGACCAATAAAATGATCTGTTCTAGTTACTAAGTTCTTGGCTTTAACCTCCAAACCATCCTCTGTATACTTGGCTCTGAGATACTGGGGCTGGGGTCTGCACAGCACTTTTCTGCTCCGCTGGCTGGCTGCCTGTTAGGTTCTGCCAGTAGCAAACACTAGAGGGCGTCCCCGAGCCTGGAGGGAGAAGAAGGAACTGCTGGCAGTTCCTAAGAGTTGTGCCTGCAGGGTTGCTTTTGCCTGGCAGCAGCCTTTGAATCCTGTTTGCTGGTTTTTTTCCAACACTTGTGGAATCAACTGAATGCCCCTGTTCCCTGCTCCAGACACTAGCACCAGCCATATAGCACCACCTCCTTAGAGGCCTGAATTTCAGGTCCATGAGACCCCTCTCAGCCCCTAAATTTTAATAACTCAACCTATTCCCTTTTGTTCCCTCTGCCCTAAGAGTTAGTAGCTGCTTTATGAAGTAGCTGCCTTTCTAAAACCTTAAAGTTCTCTTTTTACCTGTTTTAATAGTTAGCAACTTTATACCTGGTTAAATCTTGACATTAAATTCTCTCTTGTTTTCTGTCCCCTGACATGATGCTGATTGATACACTACCTGTCCTATCAAAGTCATAGGGTTATTGTGAAGATACGATGAGATCATGTCTAGGAAAACACTACGTACAACTCAAGATTGTCTGAAAAATGAAGTGACTGGATTGTAGTCAGCAAAGCAGGGTGGGGTTCATGTACCTCTAATAGGTTTCCCAAAATGACACATAATTGAATATCAAGTCCAAAAGTCAAAAATACTTATGTCATCAAATAACAACCCCACTCACTCATCTGTGTGCATCAGAGGAAACAAAAAACAAACAGAAGACTGATTGTTCAAAATGTGGACGAAGAGGATGGCACAAGTTATTCCCACGGGAGGAAGAACGCATGCGGTCCAAAGTAGAGGGCATGTTGTTTAACAGAACACATTAATCAGTGTCTGGGTTTTAAAAAGGTGAAAATAGTCTGTAACTAAGTTTCAGACTGGAGCTACAGGGAGCTGAATCATGGAATCAATTATTCTGGAGTTGCTGGGTGGAGGGAGCAGGGAAGAGGAATTGGGCTAAGTAACGTGGCAGGAAGAATAAAGACAGAGATAGTGGAAACAGTCTGAGTCAGAGAAAGTCACTGCAAAAACAAGGCAATCTCATATTCTAGTTTAAATAACTTGTGTTGCTGCTGCTGCTGCTGCTGCTGCTGCAAAAATCCCTGCATCACTCTCTTTAGTAAAGTCTACTTTATGCATATAGCTTGTGTGAATGGTTCTGGGTATTGTGTTTCTTTGCAAATCAAGGGAAAGTGGCTAAAGGCCCAGTGCAGAGCAGACAGACAGAACCACCCATAAGAGGTGATGGCTCAGTGCAAATGAGGATCCCATGGAGGCAGGAGTTCTGGGTCTGAAAGGACCAATTAGAAAGGCCAATGAAAGGACAGTAGAAGCTGCTACCGCTGCAGGACTGAGGCGTGTACAAAAGCAGCCATCAGGGAGGAGCCATTTGGAACCACATGCATATCTCATGTTGCACAATAGGTATAAACAGTGGAAAGTTTACATCAAAACAAGGGAAATACATAAAAACGATGACAAAGTTTAAGCTTCCCTCTGCCTTCCCAGCCCTGCCTCTACTCTAATCATCTCTCAGAAAAATGTTCAATAAGAACTCTCCTTTCTAATAATTTTATAGATTGGAAGTAGCAAATGAATTCTCATGCTATTTTTCATACTCCTCCTACCCCTGGCTCTTGACAACTTCCCAGAAAAACTTACATATTCCCTGCTGCCCCCCACTGGTATCCTCAGCTCCCACACCAACCGCATGCAGGCCATTATGTCCACTCCTTCCCAGCTTCTTAGGACCTTTGTACCCTAAGAGTGATAAGAGTGCTGTGTCTTTTCTTCCTAGAGTAGCTCGTTTCCTATACATCCCTCCTCAATCTACCAACAAGACTTATCACACATGTGCGCACACACACACACACACACACACACAAATATAGGTTTCTAATCAGTTCAGTGTGTGCTAATTTCAGAAACTTTAGCGTACCCTTTACCCCTAAAGAAAAGAAAATTCTTTAATGACTCCTAGTCAGCTGACCATAGTTATAGATATTGCCTTATTTTAAATAAAATTTGCATTCCAGCTGTTAGCTAGGGATGCAGTCATCTGAGAGCTTGTTAGGCTGAAAGATTCACTTCACGAGCTCCCTCATGAGGTTCTTGGCAGGAGGCTTCAAACTCTCACTACCTGGGCTTTTCCACAAGGCTTCTCATGATGTGGCAGCTGGATTTTCCCAGAGTGAATGATCCCAGAAGGAGAGAGAGGGGGCACCTAGCATGGAAGGTTTCTCTTCCATGATGCTAAATCATACTTGGTAACATGGAATATGAGGTTAGTTTAACAAGAAAACTAAGTGTTTAAATCTCTACAACATTTTATACTCTCTAAAGTTCACAATTAGTTCTATGTATGGAAAACTGAGAAGGTAATCACTTCTGTAATCCATGGTGAAAATCAAGATTCTGGGAAGGTAAGTGAGTGACCTGAGGTCCTACATGTACTTAGTAGCAAAGCTGAAATTACAAGCAATAGGAAGAAAACATTCAGAAGGTGGAGTCAGAAAAACCCTATTCCTCTTTACGATCTTGGGAATGTTTCTAAACTGCCGTGTCCTGAATTTTCTTCCTTTTCAAGTGATAAATGCTGCTAATAACAGAGTTATTAGCATCATGGCTGAATGTATATACTTTAGAACAAGACGGCTAGATTTCTTCTCCTGCTCAGCCACTTACTACCAATGTGACCTTGAGTAAGTTACATAACCTCATTTTCTTGACCTGTAAAGTGCTGAAGATCAAAACATCCCTTAGAACCATTCCTACAACATGGGAAACATGCAATAAATAGTAGTTACCACCAGTATTAACATTACCTCAAAGGATTGTTATCCAGAGTAAATATGGGAATGTTTAGGAAACATCTAGTATTGTGCCTAGTGGTCATTCAGTGAATGATAATGAATTATGCTTCTGAGAGTATTTGGAATATCCGCAGTTGATCTTTTACAGGAGAGGATTCATTTGGGTTTCACTATTTCTGAGTGAGGGAGGGCATTTCAAATTATCTTCCATTTTTTGTCCTCTGAGTTTACTAGATAGGAGAAGTATAAGAAAAATAATGCTGCACTTAACATCATGAAACCTGTGTTCAAAACCAGTTCTGTCACTTTTCTTTTTAGCTGTGACCAAGAATAAGTCAAAGCTTTCCTCTACATTAGCAGGGGTCCTAAGGCAATATACTTTTTGAGGTCTCAATCTCCCTCTCTCATTTTCCACAAGCAAATACCAATTTATAACTTATTTCAGCTGACAGATTGTCTAATATAGTAATTAAAGTCTGTAGGACTTGACTTTAAACAGGATGAAATCACTTTGTTATGATGGAGTACACTGAACTTAGGTGCTAATATTAATACAGAGGTTGGAAAAAGTAAATTTATGGTTGGATTGTAGTGGCATAGTTTGAAAGTATTCCTCGTTTATTTGTGCACATGTGGCCAGCCCACAGTTGCTGGGCATACTTGATAAGATCCGTGAGTACTCTGATTTAGAGCATTAGGAGAGATGGTCCTCTGGCCTTCTCTGCAGAGTAGGAGTGTTTGGGGGGAGGGCATATACTCCAGTCCCTGCTATTTGTGTAGCACCTGCTGGAACCTCAGATAAAGCAGCTGCCACTGCCTTGACTGGAAGAGACAGAGATCTCACTCTGTAGTAACCATAAACTGCAGGGCAATACTTTCCCTAGTAACTCCACTCAGCCGAGTACTGTGCCCAAGGTGGAAAGAGCTACAGTGCTTTGCCTTTCTTTGGGCTGGGCATCTCCCCTTCTGCCCAACTCACAGTAAGTGAACCAGTGGAAGGAGGCAGGAAGTTTGCTTTTATTTTCCTCAGAGCTGGAAAGTCTGTTTTTCCTGCATTTCTGCTCTCTCAATTAGAGGAAAACAAATCTGCTTTTGATTCCAAATTCGGAACTATGTATAAAAAAAAATGTTTGCATCTTAAATCCCTGTCCTTCAAGTCCTCCCTATAATGATACATACCTATAATTATTGTAAGGATAAGGTAAATTATATATGATAAAAATGCTCCAAAACTGTTCCCTTTTACTTTTTTTCTTCTATATGAAATGAGAGAAGAGGAAGAAGGAAGGAAACCATTAGTGTTCCTAGACAGAGATCCAGATTAGAAAATGAAGAAATAGAGATAGATTTTAGAAAATGAAGCTTTAAAAAGAAAAAAAAACAGTACTTGTAATACGGCTGCATTTTGCTTATATTCTTGCAAGAAGGGATGACTCTAGATGGAAAAGTTGTCAAATACAAAGAAAACCTCAAGCTAAAAAGGAGACTTTTCTCGTAATAAGCATCTTCCATTTTGCTGAAGTAACTTGGAAACAAGAGTATGTACCAGAGTGCTGGCTGCTGTCATTCCTTGGAGGGAAACCTGGGGAGTGTCTGTTTTGTCAGAATCCAGAACACTTGCCACGGAGAGCAATGTAAAGCTTTTTACGCTTTTCTCACATAAGGGAATAACAGTGATGCTACGGGATAGTAATTGTAAATATCATGGATGTGAAGGCAGCAGGTAGTTGAGGATGTCTCCACAAGCTTTGGATTTTCCGGGGTCACAGGCCTGACATTGCCAGCCCACAACATCCAGGGCTTGGACCAGGTAAATACCAGTCAAGGACTTCAAATTTAGTTGTCTTGTTTAATTTTGATTGGAACCTTAAGTATAGACTTCCGTAGTACTCTTCTTTTTTCTCCTTATGTGTCTTTATCATGAGTCAAAGAACTTTAGGAACAATTGAAAAACATGTTTCATTACTGCATTACTTAAATTTGGATTTAAAATAAAGGCAAGAGATACAGGCGAAACTTGGAAGATTTCTTTAGCTTGAGACATTTCAGGGTTCACCCTGAAGGTGAAAAAAGAATTTCTACTAAATAATAATAAAATCATTGTTATTATTATTAACTATAGATTTCTTTCCTATGCGGTATCGAGTCATGGACCACCTATGAAAATAGTTATTTTATAAAAAATATCATGAATAATTACCTAACTATTTTAAGTCACTTTGTTTTTGTTCTTATCTTTTAAGTACATTATTTTAATGTAACTCTTTTTTGTAACCAATCTTTCTCTGATAATAAGTACATTATTTTAGATAATTTCACTGAGTAATATGTAATATTTTGAGTGTTTTTTTAAATATTCTAGACATTGAGCTAAGCATTTTGCAATAATCTTTGTATGTAAAGTAGAAATAAAACAGAAAGCCGTCTGAAATATTTTCTTCCCTCCACAACTCATAAACTTAAATTAACCATCTCCTTCCCCAAACCTCCTCTCATTTAATTCCCTGGTCATCCCTATTTATATATAAGGAAACTGAGGCTAGAGAATTTACCCATGCCGACAGCCAGACAACAGTAAGTTCTGACCTGGACTTCAGCCAAGGTCCGTCTGTGCCGAGGAGCTGGTCTAAACTGCTCCACTAGAAGAGGTGACATGTACACCTTCATTTTGGACTTCCCAGACTCTGGAACTGTAAGAAATAAATTTCTGTTCTTTATAAACACTCAGTCTGGGCCCGGCGCGGTGGCTCACACCTGTAATCCTAGTGCTCTGGGAGGCTGAGGCGGGAGGATCACTCAAGGTCAGGAGTTTGAGACCAGCCTGAGCAAGAGCAAGACCCCGTCTCTACTAAAGGAAAAATAGAAAGAAATTAGCTGGAAAACTAAAAATATATATAGAAAAAAAATTAGCCGGGCATGGTGGCACATGCCTGTAGTCTCAGCTACTTGGGAGGCTGACGCAGAAGGATTGCTTAAGCCCAGGAGTTTGAGGTTGCTGTGAGCTAGGCTGACGCCACGGCACTCTAGCCTGGGCAACAGAGTGAGACTCTGTCTCAAAAAAAAAAAAAAAAAAAAAAAAAACAGTCCGTGGTATTCTGTTTTAACAGCACAAAATGAACAAAGACACTACTCATACAAATTTTCTAAAAATATAAACACATTTCTAGGTCCCTCCCAGGTGTAAATCCTCCTCTGGGCACCTTTAATAATTACTTTTTAATGTAAATTTTTTAACTGAAGATCATTTTCCTTCCCTCCAATCACAAGTGTATGGCTTGGTAAATTGTTATGTGAACGTATCCATTTACTAAGTGTCAGATAAAAGAACATAATGAGGACCCCAGAAGAACTCTTGTACATCCTCCGATTACTACCCCTACTGTGGATAACGATTATTCTGACTTGTAAAACCACAGATTAGGCTTACTTTTGAACTTTACATAAATAGATTCATACACTATGCACTCCTTCTGATTGATTTCTTTAGCTTAATATCCTGTTTGTGAGATTCACTTACATTGCTGCATATTGTACTACCTTCATTTCCATTGCTGCATAACCTTTCATTGGATTAATATGTTACACAAATTTGTATATTCATGCTATGATTGATGGACATTTCAGCAGTTCCCAATTGCAGCTATTAATACTGATGCTGTTATAAACACTCTTTCTTATGTCTTTTGGGTATAGAATGAAGTTTCAATAGTTGTATATCTAAAGTGATAATTGCTGGGTCATAGAGTATTTTTTATTCAACTTTAGTAGATACTCCAGAATTGTACTATCAATTTGTTGTTATCAACAACACTATCAAATTGTTATAATTGGCATTTCCTTGATGACCAATAAAGTTTACCACCTTTTCATATCATAACTGGTCATTTGGATATCCTCTTTTGTGAGGTATCTATTTAAGTCTTTTGACCATTTTTCTATTTGACTATCTTTTTATTATATATTCTTTGTAGTGCTTTATGTTTTAGGGATGTTTTTAGGTTGGTTGCATTTTATTTATTTATTTATTTATTGAGACAGAGTCTCGGTCTGTTGCCTGGGCTAGAGTGAGTGCCATGGCCATAGCTCACAATAACCTCAAACTCCTGGGCTTAAGCGATCCTCCTGCCTCAGCCTCCCGAGTAGCTGGGACTACAGGTATGCACCACCATGCCCAGCTAATATTTCTATATATATATATTTTTTTAGCTGTCCATATAATTTCTTTCTATTTTTGATAGAGTCAGGGTCTCACTCTTACTCAGGCTGGTCTCAAACTCCTGAGCTCAAACAACAATCTGCCCGCCTTGGCCTCCCAGAGTGCTAGGATTACAGGTGTGAGTCACTGTGCCCAGCCTTGGTTGCATTTTAAAAGAAGCATCTGAATGAAATAAGAAATTTTAAGTGCATTTATAAAACAGAAAAAGGCAATAACTTAAATGAAAGCAAGTTACTATGTTTAGTAGTATAAACTAAAAGAGCATTTGCATTCCCAAATATTTTAAAAACTAACTTTTCTCATTTTTGTTTACAATCATTAAAAAATAGGCCGGGCACAGTGGCTCATGCCTGTAATCGTAGCACTCTAGGAGGCTGAAGCGGGCAGATCGTTTGAGCTCAGGAGTTTGAGACTAGCCTGAGCAAGAGCGAGACCCCACCTCTACTAAAAGAAAAACAGAAAGAAATTAGCTGGAAAACTAAAAATATATAGAAAAAATTAGCCAGGCATAGTGGTGCATGCCTGTAGTCCCAGCTACTTGGGAGGCTGAGGCAGGAGGATTGCTTGCGCCCAGGCGTTTGAGGTTGCTGTGAGTGAGGCTGACACCAGGGCACTCTAGCCCAGGCAACAGAGTGAGACTCTGTCTCAAAAAAAAAAAAAATACATAGTTCATAAGAGATTACACATAATGCTATATAAAAGGACCTTACTTCGATTTGAATATTGGGGGTTTTATGTTGCCATTTTCTAAGTCCTCAAATGCTTTGAAAGGAGCTTATTATGAATATACAGTTCTTTTTATAAAAAAATACATGAAAGATTTTAATTTTTTTTAATTGCAGTCTTTGCACTCTGCCCACACTTTTTAATGGGATTACTTTATTTGGTCAAATCTGTAGGAAATTTTCCATGTGATATTTGCAGCATCTATTATGTTTGCAAATTCAATAAAATTCCAAAACTAAAACATGCTTCAGTTTTCATTATAAATTTTTCTTCATGCCCTTTATAAGAGCTTTAATATTTGTCCAGAGTATTAGAATATTTTCTGGCATAATGCTAACAAAATGAATATGCCAGAGTGGTAATATTCCTTGAGTTTCCCATTTCTCTTATATTTCTTCTTTCTTCTAAATGTGTGCTCTACCCTGCTCAAAAATATTCACTCCATCAATTATCTCACTGGACATAATCAAAAGTGAAAGATATATTATATATTAAATGCACTTCTCTTAGGATAGAGTAATTCAAACAAGCTCTCCTCAAAAGCAGAGCATGAGCAGAATATGAAAGAAGATACACTTGTTTACAGCCTTGTTCTTCTTAAAATTATGAAAGGAAAAAGTTGTCAAGATTTAGCTATAAATGATGAAGCATCAACAATATTGATGATTTACAAATTTAAAATTCACACACATTTGTCATATCCAAAGATCTCAAAAATAATTTCCAGCTGGATATGATGGAACCCACGCTGAGAATATTAATCAAATTAAAGCCAGGATTCTGGTGATCACTGCTTTCTTTTATGCAGAGAGTTGCATTGCTAGTTTCTCATCTTGTAGCTTTATACAAAACAGAAATAAAACAAAGAACAAAGGCTACAGAAGATGTAAAGATATGACTATGACAGTTAATTTTTGTTTTACATAGGAGCACTGGAACAAAACACCTTGTAGAACTGTAAGTTGTTAAAATTTAGATTTTGTATTCCTTCTTTTTAAGCTTATGTGAAAGAAGGTCAAAAGCAAAAAGATTTTGTTAACTGTACAGGTTGGATTGTCCTAGACTTTGAAAATGTGTTTTAAATAGAAGAATGAATCATTATGGGTGAACATATTGGATTTGTTAGTATTTGACTGTTTTGGTACTTTATGCCTGAATGTTTTCCAACTCTCTGTACCATAGATGCTTCCCACACATTGAAATGCCTTACAGTTGTATTCAGAGTAAAGGAAACCAGGCAAGGAAGTCTATTTTCCAAAGAGAGTCCCTCTATATATAACATTCGTCTGGCTGTCAAAACAGAAAAAGGCTGTTTGACAAATGTCTAAATATCACAGTGTTCATGTAGGCTCGTTGTCTGAGGTTCGTGTTTTACATTTACATTTTAACATGTTTATTATATTTATTGTTCATATATAGATTTTCTCATTTCAGTTTTAAATGATGTGTACACTATTTTTTTGCAGTTCTGAAAAGTCACATTTTATGTAGTGAAGATAAATTAGTTGTCTTTAGTGTAGTGGATTTATATATTCAGAAGACTAAAAAATACATAAGAAAAGATTTTTTTATATTACTCAGCTGTTAGCCTTTAATAAAACTTGATAAAAAAAATACTGCAAAACATTGTTTCTCTTTTTCCGATCATTAGTGCAAATAGAGCCATTAAAGGTCTGTCTTTCTGTGTTCCAAATATAATTAAATATTGCGCTTTTAAGTCTGTAAATTTTGTTTGGAATAGAATTGGGTCTGGAATGATAGGCTAGAATCTTCTAAAGACTTCAGGTAGATTCAAATGCTGCATACATACAAACTTCGATTTGTATATACAAACTCAGGGATGAATGTATATATAAAACAAGCAAGAATTTTTGGGCCCTCTTATCTCTGTTTCTGTGCACTTTTCACTCCTTTTCTGGGATCCCTTACTTTCTTATGCCCAATAATCTATTCCTATTCCAACATGAAACCCCCAATATTCAAATAGAAGTAAGGTCCTTATATAGCATTATGTGTAATCTCTTATGACCTATGTATTATAATTTTTTTTTTTTTTTTTTGAGACAGAGTGTCACTCTGTTGTCCCAGCTAGAGTGCCATGGCGTCAGCCTAGCTCACAGCAACCTCAAACGCCTGGGCTCGAGTGATCCTCCTGCCTCAGCCTCCTGAGTAGCTGGGACTACAGGCATGTGCCACCATGCCCATCTAATTTTTTCTATTCCTTTTTCTATTCCTTAATCTAGTCCTTTCTTCCTTGAAGGAAAGGTATATGACTATCAATTCTATCAAATAAGGGTACAGTGATCTTTTTTCATCTTCAAGATTTTTGTGCTATTTGGATTTAAATAGAACTTCCTGGGAGATTGTGGTGCTTAACCCAAAGAAATACATGGTAATGTCTGAACTCTTTCTTTACTTCCTGCCTCCCTTCCTCCCTCCCTCCCTCCCTCCCTCCTTCCTTCCTTCCTTCCTTTGTTTCCTTCTTCCTGCCTTCCTTCCCTCCTTCCTACCTTTGTGTGGGCTAGGGATATGGAATGTAGGCAGAAGGGTCTTAGTGAAGGCTAAATTGAAAGTATTAAACACAAGAGAGGCAAGAACTTGGTTTTGAGGAGATGGTTCACTCTCTGGAGAAGTAAGAAATACAAGAAGGAGGCTGGAGTTTGTGTACAGATTCAAAATACAGTTTCCGAGAAGACTTCAAGGCTTGAATTAAAGAATGAACATTGTAGACAGTTCTCTGGTCCCTAAGCTAATGGTATCAGAAAGAATCTATTGTTCTATAGTCCTAGAAAAAGTGCTTTAGATATTGACAGAATTAAAATCTGCACCATAGTTCTCGGTTTGGGCCCACATGGTGCAACTAACTTCTCCTTCTGTAATACCTTTACAAATCCGACTATACTTTGTTTCTTCTGGAAATGGCACCTCCTCTGGGCACAGGGGAACTTTGAGAAGATGCTGAAAAGTCCTCCTAATTGTTCTTTATAGTTAATATCAAGTGATGGTCAGGAATGTAATCATAGGCCCCTGAAAATCTCTGGTACCTTTCCATTTAGATAAAGTATACATTTTCGAACAGAAATGTTTTCCTGGTGCAATTTATATATTTATTTTTTACTTGTTAGTTTGTTCATTCATTCATACATTGAAATAATACGTATTTTACCATAGGTGATGGGAAAAAGTACTAAGACAAAAGAGGTCCTTTTTCTCATAGAGAGATCTGAACAATGCAACAAGTAAGTACATTTATACTACCAAGTCCTAACTTTTAATGAAAAGTCCTTTTTTAAACAGGTTTGTTTGTTGGTAACTGAGGTCCCAAGCTTTGAGAGAGGAAACATTCCAGAATAATTTATTCACAAATATTCAATAATATTTTATAATTTACAATACTAGGCACACCAAAAGTTATAGAGGCAGCTCAATAAATACCTATACTTTTAGAAAGGATCAAAGAAAATCATCTTTAGATTACCCATCCCTTGTTTAATGCAATCAGATATCATTATTAGGACTTTACATCTGCATTTAGATACCTGAGTTAAGAATTCAAGATTAAAGGAGACATTTTGACTTTTACAAAAATTTGCATTTATAAAGATGGCCAGATATCTGGAAATGTTATCTTTTCATTTGGTTATACTTACAAATAAAAGATTTTCATAAAATCTGGCCTTATAAGGCATATATCAAAGCATCTTCAAAGAAAGTCCAAGTCACTTGTGAACCAAAATAGATCTTTTTATAAACATAGTGGCAATTTGTGGCAATATTGAATTTTAATACAGGATACTTTCCTATCTTATAAAAAAGATGGGATTATTTAAGAATAAAAAAACTACTTTAAATAATGCTATGTGACATGATTATGGAATTAAGTCATAAACCTTGATATTTTAAAACTTTTTTAAAAAGTCTACTGTACAGCAACAACAAAAATAAAGGGGACTTGATTAAATTAATAAGCTGCACAGCAAAATAAATCATCAACAAAGCAAATAGACAATCTACAGAATGGGAGAAAATATTCACAAACTATACATCTGATAAAGGGCTAATATTCAGAATCTACAAATAAGTCAAACAAATCAACAAGAGAAAAACAAACAACCCCATTAAAAAGTGGGAAAAAACATGAACAGAAGTTTTTCAATAGAAAATAGACAAATGGCCAACAAACATATGAAAAAATGCTCAACATCACTAATCAGGGAAATGCAAAATTAAAACCACACTGAGATAACCATCTTACCTCTGTCAGAATGGCTATTACTAAAAAGTCAAAAAGCAATAGATGCTGGCATGGATGCAGAGAAAAAGGAATGCTTATACACTGTGGGTAGGACTGCAAGTTAGTAGAACCTCTATGAAAAACAGTATGGAGATTTCTCAAAGAAATAAATATAGACTTACCATTCGACCCAGCAATCCCCCTACTGGGTATCTGAACAAAGAAAAATATGTCATTTTATCAAAAAGACACTTGCACTCAAAAGTTTATTGCAGCACAATTCACAATCCCAAAGATGTGGAATCAACCTAAGTGCTCATCAATTCATGAGTGGATTAACACAATGTGTTATATATACTCCATGGAGTACTACTCAGTCATAAAAAGGAATTAGTTAATATCTTCTGCAGCAATTTGGATGAAGCTGGAGAACATTATCCTAAAAGAAGTATCTCAGGAATGGATAGACAAACACCAAATGTATTCTCCAATAATTTGGAACTAACTACACATGGGCACACAGAAAAGTTCAAGGCATTAGGAATCAAAAAGGGGGAGTGGGGAGGAGGGGAGGGGTAAAAACCTACCTAATAGGTACAATGAACACTGTTCAGGTTATGGGTACACTAATAGCCCTGACTTAAGCATTATAACAGCTATCCATGTAACAAAAACATTTGTACCCACTTAATATTTTGAAATTTAAAAAATGTTTGCTGTACAGAATGAATTTCTCTGTTTATCTGTAACATTTAAGATCTGGTTTAAATTTCATTTCTGACCACAGTGGTCACAGTAAAGTGATTTCTTTGAAAAAGATTGAATGTTTGATCTGTTAGTCTTGAGACAAAATTATTAAAATTCCCTAAGAACTTTAGAAATTTACCAGTTTACCTTTTAGCCTGTTTTGTCTATGTATATTGCTGTGGTTTTAATGTATTTCTCCCTCCAAAATTCATATGTTTGAACTTAAACTCAAAGGAGATAGTATTAAGAGGTGAAGACTTTTGGGAAGTGATTAAGTCATCAGGGACTCCATCCTCTTAAGTGGAGTTAATACCCATATAAAAGAGGCTTCAGAGAACTGCCTAACCATTTTTTCTTTTTCTGCCATGTGAGGGCACAGCACTGGCCCCCTCCAGGCGATGCAGAAACAAGGTGCCATCTTGGAAGAAAGAGCAAGCCCTTCCCAGACATTGAACCTGCTGGAATCTTTATCTTGAACTTCTCAGCCTCCAGAACTATGAGAAATAAATTTTTATTATTTATAAATGACCCAGTCTTAGGTATTTTGTTGTAGCAGCACAAATGGACTGCTACATATACTATGAAGCCATGTTGACAAGCATGTAGAGATTCATGAGTGTTATAGCTTCTTAGTGAGCTTTTCCTTTTATCATTAAGTAACAATCCTCTGAAAAGCATTATGCTATGAGAATAATGCTTATATATATTTTATATGACAATAATGCTACCCCAGGGTTCTTTGGTTAAGCATTTCATTGAAATCAGGTGCTTGTATGGTGTATGGTATGCATACATGTAGAAATAATCCCTTTGTTTCAACTTTTCAGTATCGATCAATAAATGTATCTTGTTATAACTCTTTATGTTATAAAAGTATAAACTGCATTTCCTTTCCTACTCCATTTAAGAATCTTTGTCTTTAAAAGACAAAGTAATCCATTTCCATATATTGTGACTACTGATATATGCTAACTAGTAACAACTACCTTCTTTTAAAATGTTTTCTAGTTGGAATTTGTTTGTTTGATTTTCTTTCCTTCATTTTATTTTTTTAAAGGAACTGATGGAGTATATTTTATTCCGTATGTCTTTTTTTCCTCTACAACTTTGGAATTTATAAGGATAGAATATATAAATTCTGCTCTTATATTTTTACCATACATACATTAGTTAACAAAGTCTAAAGCTGCTTTATATCTCTAAATTCTTCCTGAACTATATATAAATTACTAGAATAGTTTCAACTTCAATTTACCATTTTAACTTCAATTTACCATTTTCTATTTTCCATATTATCTAGTGTTTTTCAGGGTTTTTTTTTTTTTCAAATTTATTCATCATAGAGGCTCCTATCAGTGTTTATTTGGTTTGTCATGTTACCAGAATTTCCAGAGTTTGTTTCAAACAACTTAATCACTTATGATCTGATGATATTACTCTTCTTGTTTGCTAGACATACTACCTAAACCATGTCCTAGCTAATTAGGGGTAAATGTATTTACTGAGTATACACTGTGTTCAATGTGTGGCAATCGAATACAGAGATGAACAAGATTTGGACCATGTACTGAGGAAAGCTTTAACAAAGTGTATACTGGCTTCCTTCATTCCAGATAAATTGATAGAAGTATTCCTAATTCTTCTAATACCTGTCATAGTACCTTACTTATATGACTGCTCAGCCAGTGTTTTTAATCACGTGGAAAGTAGGTTAAAAAAATGATGACATAGTCATGACTCAATGGGCTGTTTCCTTTAGGAGAAAGATATTAATACACGCTATTTGAGAGAGATGGAGAAGATAGACTGTACCCTCAAGCCCTCTACTATTCCAGCCAAGTTTTCATCTCTGAAGAAAGAATTCCAGGACAAACATAACATCCTGAATGGTCTCACTGCAGGTTGCTGGAGAAAGTACTTGTGCAGTCTCTTCAAAGTGGCTCTAATGAATTTCCTGCAAAGACTTCTCCACTGCATCACTGCCAGATGGAAAGTTTACTAGTGGCTCCTCTCCAGATTGAGCCAGGCCGTGCTTCCTCTGAGGGCTGTACAGTTTAGGCTAGTTGGTTAATTAACAAGCATTTGATAAACGCCTACTGTGTGTGGGGCACTCTATATGCAATTCTGTTCTTTACTTATGAAAAAACCTACTCGCACATCACAGCTTGGCTCAAGTCGCCTCTCCTTTACTTCCTCTACTGATTGTAAATTGTATTGATGTTTCCTATGGAGATGATCATCTGAACCATACCATTTGGCATTTTAATATTTTGTCATTATTGGCTCTCTTACTGATGTCTAAGTATAAACTTTACTTTCCCAGCACAACTGTAAGCACAAAGATTTTATTTTTCTATTGTCATTTATCATACTTGAAAATTACTTGGTAATTGATTTGTTGTTACCTAAATATACTATTTCTCTAAATGTGTCCCACAGAATGCTAGTCCTTAAAATATTCGGAGAAAAAGAAGAGGTGTTGGTGATCAATGTGGTCAAAGCAGTTTGTGAAATGCTGCACACCATTTCCTTCATCTTGAAAATACATAAGGTAATTTGAAAATGATTAAGACTTTGAGATTTCATATGTTAAAGAAAAAATTTTAACTATTCCCTAAATTTAATCATTTGTTTAATATAATCAAATATAATCTTAATTACATGTGAATTTAGGTTATCTGAATTAAGAATTTAAATATCAATGATGAAAATTTAAATTTTATTTTCTTTTGGTTTTTATATGGACAAATATCTAGATATTTTATCTTTTCATGTAGGTATAATATATTTATAAATGAAAGTTCTCTTCCCCTCCCTTCATAGAACACCACTTAGCATCCCTTAAAACCATCATCATACAGAATCACATTTGGGAAATACATTTCAGCATTATAGCAACAGTTATTCCCAATAATATAATCTGGTAGTTGCTACACCTGGGGGGATACTGTTTGTTTGTCTCATGGCTGTTGTGTTTGGAACATCCTGGAAAATGTCCATCAACTTTGTTTAGGTAGTGAGTTAAGTCTGATCTGAAAGAGTGAAGCTATGATCTGAAAGATACAAGAAAAATAGGCACAGCATCTGTCACCCTATTGATTGTCAGGGTTCATTTAGTTATTCACATTATCTCTGTCACTTTTTTTTTTCCTAAATAGGGAGGGAATGTCATTTGGGCAAATAGTCTAAATAACAGCTCCTATGCCAGAGCCTTCCAGGAAACTCAGAAGACATGAAACCAGACAGTTCACTTGAAACTACACAAAAGTCCACTGCACTATTTAATCCCCTCATTAGCTACATTCTGTGGAATATTGTGCCTGAAAAGTCAAAAGGGAGAAGATTAATAAAAGTGGTGTTTCCATATTATCAGATAAATGGTTACAGAGTTTAGGAAAACACTTAGTAAATCAAAGATTTTGCCAAAATAATGGATAACAGAGTCAAGCTCCTGATGTGGTAGGTCAACGGGTAGAAAAGCTTAATTTAATTCTACATTTAATATAAATGTTTTTTTATTATACTACTCAGGCTGTTCATGTTGTATCTACCTATGATTTTTCTGGTTTCCTATTTTAAAAACTATTCTAGACATTAAAATATTTTTAAAATAATACAGAGTGCCTGTATGCCCTTCATATAGCTTTCCCTAGTGAAAATATTTTGCATAAATATAGTATAAGGATATAAATCAAGGAATTAACATTGATATAGTATTGTTAACTGATCTGTATACCTTATTAGGATTTTTCAAATTTTCTCATTAGAGTCCTTCTTCTGATCCAGGATCCAACTCCAGACCCCACATTGTATTTAGTTGTCAGTTCTTTTCATTATCTTACAATCTCAGATGGTTTCTCAGTTTTTATTTGTCTTGTATGACTTTGACACATTTGAACAGTACTATTTATTTAGTTGGTAGCATATTCCTAAATTGGTGGATATTTTTTCAGGGTTAGATTGAGGTTATGCATGTGTGACAAGAATACACAGAAATGGTATTGTACCCTTCTCAATGTATCATACAAGGAGGTACATAATGATGTTATGTCTTACTGCTGTTGAGGTTAACTTGATGATTTTTGCCAGTTTTCCCCATTGTAAAATTTCTATTTTTCCTTTTGAAATTAATATGTATCTTGTAAAGACTTAGGGACTATGCAAATATTTTGTTTTTAGTCATACTTTTGCCCACTAATTATAGTATCCATAGATGACTTCTGACTCCAATACATATCACTGAATTGTTTACCAAATGGTGACTTTCTATTATTTCTTCTGTATTTATTAATGGGAATTCTATTGTATTGAAGAGATGTTCCTTTTATTCCATTTATTCACTTATGCATTCAATTACCCATTTGTATCAATATAGATAGATTTACTTATTTTATTTGATGGGCTATAATTCATAGCTATCATTATTTAGTTTTTTCCTGAAATTCGCCCAGTTGTGGATATTGAGAGCTTCTCTAAGTCAGCTCTTGTGATCCTCATCTTTTTTTTTTTTTTTGTCTTCACTTCCTTACTTTCTGGCACTCTAAGACATTCTGGACACATCTTGTATTTCCTCAGAAATTTCCCAGCCCTGGAATCAATTTTTTCAAGGAATCCTGCTTGTTTTTATTGGAGAATTGCATTTAGAAACTAAGATGTAGGATTTGGTGTCTTCACTGCTACTGGGATGTGATTACTGTTATGCCTTTTCAGTGAATAGAGATAGAAAATATTTGTGTGTGTAATGACACATACATATACACATCCACATCTATTTCTCATCTATTCACATTATTTATAACACAAGCCATGAGTTTTAATGGATACTTCCAATTCCAATCCAACATCACAGGGTTGATTCTAGCCTTCCTCTTTCCTTTTTATAACTGTGTCTCATTACACATAATCTATTTCTATAAGATATATTTACATAAGATAGTTTCAGAATTGCTAATCCATATGCCAGTGAAAACAAAATTTTACTAACAGAAGTGAATTATCTGTGTACAGTTTTTTTTTTTGTCTTTATCCTTACAGTATCTTGTCATAATATTCTTTCGCAAAGTTATTCATCTAGTTATTTTTCCCTGGCCTCTTCAGTGGGACTATGTTACTAATTTGTAATAGAATTAGGTTTGTTATTGTTTGTATTCCATTTTTGGTACCCCCTCCCCACATCCAGCTTAAGTTTAATTATTTATTGGTTCTTTTTGGGAAATGTTGCTATGATCTAAAGATGCAGAACTTTTCATAAAAATACACCCAAACAAGTGTTTCTCCCTCCTCTTTTCTTCTAGCCCACTCTCACTCCCTTACTCTTTTCACTCCTTCCTACCACCTCTATATGTAACCCATCTCATTCATTTCTGATTTTTACCACCTGAATTACTTTTTAAACAAATGAGAAGACATATTCATATTGTCTTCACTCTTCTTTCTTACATGAAATGCAATATACTATAAGTATTTTTTTGTACCTTGCTGTTTGCACTTGAAAACACATCCTGAAAATTACTCCATATCAGTTAATAGAGATCTTTTTTGTTTATTTTTATAGCTGCATATGAAATATGAAATATTTTTAAGTGTCTAAACATATAAACTGATGATAATGACTATTTTTATTCATTGATTGTGATGACTTACATTCAAATCAAAATAAAATGCCACATGACTTGATGCCTGAATTTTCATCTCCTTTCTAGCTTCACGAATGAGGCAAACATACATCTCTCTGTCTTAGACTCATGCACATGCTCTGGCTGGTGCTTATCACCCCTTCCTGATAGTTCTTGCTTAAATTGGCTTCAGCTTCATCTTGTGATCTCATATCGGAACTTGAGTCATGAGTTTCTGGTTCTCCCATCCTCTGTTTTACTCTGGGCACCTTTCGTCAATATTGGTTCCACCTTGGCAGCAACGTGACTCCTACTCCGTGCGCCAGTTTCACAGTAGCGTCCCTGTGGGGGTCTTACTTTTACTCTAGACCTAGTCTACCCCAGTCTACCTGGGACAAATCCAGTTGATTCTATTCCAGCTTCTATCTTTTTTATCTGACTTCTCTGCAGCATTCACACATTCTAAACAAGATACCTGGGATACTGTCCAATTTGAAGAATAAAGCTGAGTTTTAAAATTCACCACCTTTTTTAAGAGGGTACTTCTTTTTGACTATATCTTTGCAATGCTTTTACTCTAGCTATTCATTTAGGACATTGTTAAAGCAGCTCCCTGACAAACTGTATGCATTTATAGTAAATGTTTCACTTCATGGAAACCTGCTGAAATGGAAAGTATTTTGAAAATAAATGAAACATAGACTATTTTTGAAGACTATGCATGGGCAGATTCAGCAAACGTTGATAGCTTCGAAATTCCTGATACTTTAAAGGGAAGAGGAAAAAAAATTATAGTTGTATGCTAGAAAGTTTTTTGTTTCCCACATCTTACTTCATTTTTACAGATGCAATGATTAAGACCCAGATCAGTTGTCCCAGGGAGTCTAATTCATCTGAAAAGAAAACTTTTTGATTATTCAAATAACCCTGAACTGCATAAATCAAAATGCAGGAATAATATCTCTATGTTTAATTTTAAAATATTATAGGATCTTCTTTATTCCCTTTTTCTGTCAAGACATATTATAGTTCAGACATCAGAATTTGAGCTGTACGAAGAGCAGGGGACAACCATTAGAAGAAATAAGTAGAAAACACGTGCAGTAAATATTTGTGATAAAGGAACCCATTTCATTATCCACATGCAGTTTGAGCCTTCAGCATTCTCATCTTTAGCAATCTGACTCTCTTTCACATCAACAGAACATCTCCTAGATGGACCCCTGAGGTGGATATACAAAGGGTATCTGATTTTTTCATTAATGCAAAACTATTAAAGCCATAAATAGCAATTAACAGCATTCAACATTCACTGCAAAAGGACTTCTCTAGCAAATAGTGCACAGAAAAACAAGATACAAAAAAACAATTTTCCAGTAAGTTTGGCATTTAAAGGTGAGAGGTGATCTGAAAATGGTAACATGGAAATAGAGATTCTAAAGATGAAAATGGCACAATAGTGGTCAGGGTTGAAGAATTCCTTTTTTTTTTCAGATAAGGTTTAATTTTGCTTGTACTATAAATGCATGCACAGAAATTTGCAACTCTAAAAATACACTGTGTATACTTACTTGCCACAGATGTCTGATGAGTCACTGTACAATATGTCTGGGATAGGTAAAAATGATTTGAACATCTAATGGAAATGCAACTAAAATAAATATAGTATTTTAAAATAAACCGCAGAGGTCAAACATGATGAGACATTTTAAGGTTAGCATTGCCTAGTTGGTGAACAGGGTATTCACAATATCTATCTTTTTTCCTCTGCATTTTTGGTTGACATCCTTGTCTCAAACAGAGGAGGTGTAGGCTTGTTCTAATAGGTAGTTTCTGAGATACCCTATCTTTTTTGCAGTTGTCAACCATCACGTGGCTGGGGATCCTATCCATTATCAGTAAATAGTCCTCTACATTATACTTGGAGTTCAGGAATTTTCTGTCAAAAGTGAGATTTTGCATTATGATGGGAAAACATGTAAATTGCAAAATTTAGTTACATGGAGAATATGAGCAGTCATCCAACTCAAAAGCATCCAACTCAGAGCAGAAATCTCACTACAACTAATCCCTGATGGATGGACAACCGATTTAGAGCTTACTATTTACTTACACTTACCTACAAGGCAATGCATTCTACCATTTCATTATTGGACGCTCTGAACTATTGGAAAGTTCTTTAATTTTAGCTAGTATGCCTCTTTGTGATTTCATATGTTAATCCTATGCCTGCCTTATGGAACCAGTAGACTAAACCTAATACATTGTGTTAAAAGACAGATTATAACTATTTAAAATATCCAATCTTTAAAAATTCCTCATATAATATAAAATTATAGGACTCCCTCTTCCTTTCCCAAGGATTCACTGCTTTACAGAGAAAAAAATGGCTAAACATGCCACTTAACATCCTTAACAGCTCCTATTTAAAATACTAGCCCTATCCACCTCTTTTGCCCAGAGAATCCTCTCTAAACAGCCTCCTGCCTCAGATCTGTATCTTCTACTACTAGTCCTATTCTTGAATTTTTTTTTTTTTTTTTTTTTTTTTGAGACAGAGTCTCACTCTGTTGTCTGGGCTAGAGTGCCATGGCGTCAGCCTAGCTGACAGCAACCTCAAACTCCTGGGCTCAGGCAATCCTTCTGCCTCAGCCTCCCGAGTAGCTGGGACTACAGGCATGTGCCACCATGCCCAGCTAATATTTTTATATATATATTTTTAGCTGTCCATATAATTTCTTTCTATTTTTAGTAGAGATGGGGTCTTGCTCTTGCTCAGGCTGGTCTCGAACTCCTGAGCTAAACAATCTGCCCGCCTCTGCCTCCCAGAGTGCTAGGATTACAGGCGTGAGCCACTGTGTCCGGCCTCAATTCTTGAATATTTGCTGTGCTTCATGCTATGTGTTTCCCAAGGCCACCTCTCCTGGGGTATCATGTTCATTTTATTTCACAAAACCCAGCTCTGATGAATCCTATACCTAACCCAGTTCCCAAGAAATCAAGCTTTGGTCAGAATCCTAACTCTATGAGCTCTCTAAGTAGAGAGCCTAAATTTACACTGAATTTTTATGACCCCATAAGCCATGCCCAACTAATTGGATCAAGTTAAATTTTCTTTACTAGCTGAGAATACTATGTATCAAATGTCCAAATTTGCCTCAAAAACAAATACATATTTTTTAAAGAAACAAGAATATTTCCTGGCTGGGCGTGGTGGCTCACGCCTGTAATTCTAGCACTCTGGGAGGCCGAGGCAGGAGGATCGCTCAAGGTCACAAGTTCGAGACCAGCCTGAGCAAGAGCAAGACCCCGTCTCTCCTAAAAATAGAAAGAAATTAGCTGGACAACTAAAAATATATAGAAAATATTAGCTGGGCATGGTGGCGCATGCCTGTAGTCCCAGCTACTCGGGAGGCTGAGGCAGGAGGATCACTTCAAACCCAAGAGTTTGAGGTTGCTGTGAGCTAGGCTGACGCCACGGTACTCACTCTAGCCCGGGCAACAAAGCGAGACTCTGTCTCAAAAACAAATGAACAAAAAAAGAAATATGATAGTAAATAAAGCATGATCCTTGTCCTTATGGTGTAGCCCAAATAAACAAATAAGTATATGAAATAAATACAGCTTATTAAACGAGGGGCATGACTAGGATGCCAAGAAGATAATTAGTTAAAGAAGTGATCACCTGCTTCAGATAGGTAGTTAAAACTGATTTCAGGACCTGAAATATTAGGAAGAAACAATATGAAAGCTAGGAGAAGAATGTACTAGGTGGAATAGAGAGCTTGTCATGGCCGAGGACCTGAAAGGAGGCCAGTGTGTCTACAGGGAAGTGCAGAGATGTACAGACATCAAATTTATAAATGAGAACTAGGAAATTGGAGGTATGAAAAAAGTAGATGGTGTCTGGAAAGATGTAAGTGAGCAGGGCCGGGCGCGGTGGCTCACGCCTGTAATCCTAGCACTCTGGGAGGCTGAGGCGGGCAGATTGTTTGAGCTCAGGAGTTCGAGACCAGCCTGAGCAAGAGCAAGACCCCGTCTCTACTAAAAATAGAAAGAATTTATATGGACAGCTAAAAATATGTATATAGAAAAATTTACCTGGGCATGATGGCACATGCCTGTAGTCCCAGCTACTCCGGAGGCTGAGGCAGAAGGATTGCTTAAGCCCAGGAGTTTGAGGTTGCTGTGAGCTAGGCTGATGCCACGGCACTCTAGCCCAGGCAACAGAGTGAGACTCTGTCTCAAAAAAAAAGAAAAAAAGAAAAGAAAGATGGAAGTGAGTGGTCAGAGGTTGGACGAGCAGAATGTAGGTTTTCAGATGTACAGCAGTTCCAGATGGTGGCAAAGTTCAGAATGTGACCTTGGGGACCCTGTCTGAACTAGAAACACTTTGAAAGTTATGGAAAGTGAGCAGGTCAAGGAAACTGATCAATGGATTGTCCTCATGGTCTTTGAGTCAGGTTAGGTAGAATGAAAAGCAAGACTGCTCTATGATAGAACATCCTTACTAATTTCTGAATACACAAAACAAATGCTATTCAAAACATTGAAGATTCTTAATTTTCTTCAAATACACATAGGATAGTGAAAAATTTGTTGCACTTTTCCTGAAACTGTCATCTTTACCTGGAGCAACAAATAGTCTATATTGTAGCAGAAACAAATAATCCAGTCATTAAAATAATCAGAAGTAGTGATTCCTAAGTTGCCTGAGTACAACAGTCACCCAGGATGCTTGTTAAAATGTATATCCTTGGGTCTCATCCCAGGTTTACTGAATCACAGTCTCCAAGAGCAGTCTTTGGAAATTTCAATTCTAATAAGTGTCCCAAATAATTCTTAAAATCAAGCAAGACTGGGGAATGCTGGTGTAGTAGAAACACAAAACACTATGGGTCAGGATACATGGATTTCAGGCCTATTTCTCTGCTAACCAGCTTTAGCCTTTTGAACCAATTATATAATTTTCTTTGAGTCCCAGTTTCCTCTTTTACAAAATGATTTTTTGAGCCCCTTCCCTATAAAAATGTCCTATTGTTATCACTTCTATGGATGGTGGAAGAGTTTTTCCATATACCTTAAATCAATAGTTAAAATTTTATATCTTCAAGCAACATAAAAAAACAGTGAATTACAAATGATATGCTGAAGACTCCTTGAAATTCATGATAGCACTTTTCTTTCTTTCTGATATTTTCAAGTGCTGGCCACTTTGCCATACCTTTGTAGAAATAATCTAAGACATTTTCAAACCCTCTGCTTTTAAGTCTCTTTAAAAATTTCAAATGAAATAGCTAATCAAAAGGAAAAAGAACACAGTAAAGATGAGCCTCCTTTTACCAAAAATATATTTATTAAAATAACTATTCCTGTATTCAAAGGAAACCACAACAGGCAGCAAAAGAAATATAATTTTTATAATAATAACATTTTCTATTAAAATATGTTTTGTGTTTTAGATTTCAAAATCACATTTGCCACTAGTTATATTAATACAATATAGTATAACTCCTTATGTATCTATTATAATGTTTTTCAAGCTATGTGTTGGAAGGTATTAGTGGATTACAACTGAAAAATTTTTTCCTGATTAAATAGAACATTATAAAAAGACACCACATATAGTAGGTTAAGAATTATGTTGTGAAACTTTTGTTTCAATTATAGACTCACATTTATATATATTTATTTGTATTCTGAGATTTTATATAAAATGAATTTCTTATGTAGTCACACTGTACTATATAATATGAATTACTTACTGTTGTACTATAAAAACATTAATTAGTATGGGACATTAAATGAGACCTGGGAATACTGAGCATGAAAACAGAAGAAAAAGAATTTAGCTCAGGCTCCAATGAAATATGGAGTGAGCTCTGTACAATCCTGTTTATAAGTACCCGCTCCATCCAGTTTGTGTTCTCCCTCCAGATATTCAGATAGAAAGACCCATTAGCATTAATGCCTGGAACCAGAATCTAAATGAAGCATACACTAATGTTACAACTGAATGATTAACCCTATTCAAAGTCATACTCAGTGCTATGTTTACTACCAACATTATAGCAAGATTTGAAATGTCATTCTCCCCTATTTGCTGTAAACATCTTGAAGACAGAGATCATGAGCCTCTGTTCAAGACAAAATCACCTTGTTTATTTATTTATTTTTTTAGAGACGCGTCTTACTGTATCACCCAGGCTGGAGTACAGTGGCAGGATCAAAGCTCACAGTAACCTCGAACTCCTGGGCTCAAGCGAACCTCCTGCCTCAGCCTCCCAAGTAGCTGGGACTACAGGTGCACGTCACCATGCCCCACTAGCTAATTTTATATTTTTTGTAGAGACAGTGTCTCACAGTGTTGCCCAGGCATCAGCCACTGTGCCTGGCCTCAGTATATTTTAATTGGCTTAGGGAAAACTTGGAAATTCCAACTACATTTACTAATTTGCTTTCCATAAGCAGTAATTTTAAAAAGAGGAATTGAGTAGAACTCCTTGAATTTAGCATATTTGAGTGTTTTTAGGAATTTGAAGAAAATCTTCATGCAGTTGAAAAAAGACTTAGCTTCTTTGTTATGTCTTTTGTGGAATCTAATATACACAGCTATGTGTCAGATCTGGAACATAGGACAAAAAAAAAAAGCAAGTTGATGGGTCTCTAGTGACAACATGGAATTTGAAGTTGTAAGAAATAGATGTTCATTGAAAAACTGAACTGCAACGTGCCAAGGTCAGAGAGTGACATTTTCATAAATTAATGCTATCAGAAGCTGCTAGAATTTTCACAATTGTCTTATTTGAAACCAGCAGAAATTCCAATAGAGGTCATGCTGATTATTCTGGGAGCAAGTCTGAAGACTTCCAGTGCATGTAAGAATTTTCTTTGAATAACAGTGATAAAACTCAAATAGACTTATTTTTTTATATGGTAAAAGGAAACATGTATATTTGTATGTTTAATGTCTCTTCAGTTGCTACAAAATGTTTTCCTTTTTAGATACTTAAGCTTACATATCATTTCTTTTGTAGTCTTAACTCAGAAGTAATAAAATCTTAAACTAGAACTTTCAGTTTGATGGAAATAGATTCGAATTGAAATTGGGCAATGGAATAAGAAATAATAAAAAGACAATGAGGCAGTGACAAAGGCTAAAGGAAAGGGGAAAACTAATTTTTCACTTACTTTGAATTCACATCAATTTCTGAGAAGCTCAGACTGGTAAGCCCCAAACACAGGAATTGATTGGAAATTATTAAATATTTATTTGGCTTTTCTCATTTGCCATTAGGCCATACATAAAGAATAATCCAGAGCCATAATAAATGTTATGGTTTTAGGATATTCATTAAAACATTTCATTTTATTTAAGAAAAAAAAAGATGGGGATAGAAATGGAAAAATGATAACACCTGTGAGACAAGGCACATAATTGGGAAATAATAATAGGGAATTTTAATTTAGCTGTAATTTCCCTAATCATGTCTTTATCTACCAGAACTCACATCATCTCACTTAACTCACTTCCTTCTTTAAAGCTCTGCAAGATGGGTTTTAAAGGAAATGGTTAGTCCCAGTTCATTATCACTGATTAGAGAACTGAAGTTTCCCAGGCAAGAAGGATCTAGGCCAGGAGTCTCCAGCCTTTTTAGCAGCAAGCCTACTACTATCCATTTGCTTGAAATATAAAACAATACTGGGAACAAGAATCTGGACTTGTATTATACATACTGACAGTGTAAGACTCAGCTTGAGCGGAGACCAGCGCCTTCTGAGTCAGCAGAGGAAGCATTGCCTGTGGGTGGCTCCCAGCCCTGCTCTGCCCTCCAGCCAGAAAGGTCTGGGAGTCTAAGATTGGTTGTTGCCACTAGGGCCCTCAGTCCTGCTGGAGGCCATGAATATGCCTTTCACTTTCTTGGGCATTAGCAGTCCGTGTACACTAACATAGGAAAGAACAAAGTGAAATGATAACAACCAAGCTGTCACAAAATAAATTAAATTTTAAAATAAGCAAACAAACAAACCAAGCAGCACATTCCCTGGGAAAGGAATGTGAAGCCCATTTGTACTTGCAAATACTTCCCATTAAGCTCTGTTCTACCCCCTTAGCATATATCTATCTATCTATATATATATAGAGAGAGATATAGATGTATATATATATCTGTCTCCTGTAATTTTAAGGACTTTAATAATTTTATTTTTGTCAATATGAATAGTCTTTTCCCTTAAGTCACATTCTTATACATAGCTCTGTCTGATACCCCTTTGTCTCATCCCTAGACAGATCTCCCTTGCTTGTGAGGTGACTGAGGGGACAAAAAAAAAAAAAAACAAGTCAGAGCTGTTAAAAGCAGACAGTGTTCCTTCGTTTGGACTCTCCCCTGAAACCTCTAAATCTCTAAGCAACAATAGGCTCAGCTGACAGTCCTGATCTGAGACGTTTAAGAGGATTTTAGAAAAGATTTGGCTTTTGTTTGTTGTTTGTTGATATCTGAAATAAGGGAAAAGTATTTATTTCTAGCCTTTCAAACAAAGGGTTTCAGAGCTTGCTTTGAGAATAGGGCTGGTGATTGGGATGCTTCCATCTCATCCCACTCATTGGAACATCACTAATGTTACACTACAGAGCTTGCCAAATTGTGGTATAGTTCTCAGTACCAAGTAAACAAAGGGAAGTAAATGACCAGCAATTTATCCTGCTCTTGTTATAAGTAACTCAAATTACCTTGAACAAACAAATGTGTTTCCATTTTCTATTATTACAACATGCCATAAAAAGATAAAAGTATATGGAAATGATTATTTTTACATGCATACATCAATGCCTTTATATTTCATATATATGTAACATTTTGTCCATCGACAAACAATAACAGATCTAAAACTTAAATGTCTCATATGGCTGTCAAAAGACAAAATTACAATAAACTGAATTATAAATCCAATTGGCTTTTATTTGTAATTCATGAATGCAGCAGCCTCCATTCTGCAGAAAAGAATGAGAGTTCCCACTGGATAATGGTAGAATAGTGAGCTTTGTAAGGTGGGAATATAACCTCATCAAACTACTTTGGCTCAACTTTTATGTAGCAAAATTGTGGGTTGTTTTTCAGTTTCATAGACCCCAGATTGAAGGTAATGTAACCTGAGCATGCCCAGATGAACCAAGCATGCAGCCATGAGTGGAACCTAAGTGCTTGGATGAAGGAGTGGGGACTGAATTAAGAACACTGGTGCCTGGATAACTCTGCAGGGTAAAGGTTTGCTGAGCTGACTTTGTTAACAGAGCAAAACGACAAGGCTGTAACAGGGGTCACCTACACTTCCTACGTTTGGATTAAAGTGGAAAGCAAGGAATGTAACTGGCTTTAGCCCTTTGCCATGGACCATGCCTAAAAAGATTACCTGTGGGAGGTGAGGCAAACTCACAGAAAGTCTGTGCAGAATTTACCACCAGAGCAAGGGTAAAGGAAGGAGTCATTAGAGCCAAAGAAAAGGGAATGGTCGGTGTCAGGGGACCAATGTGGGGTGACCAAAGAACCACAAAGGTGACTGGAGAGTAAAGGCCTAAAGGCAGGCATCTGCCATCAGGGGGTCATTGCCAGAAAATGACACCACTAGTTACCTATGACTTTTTTTTCCTTTTCCTTTACTTCCACTTCTTTCCTCTTCCTGCCCTTGTAGCAGCTAGAAATAGCGGCTAGTGGAGAGTGAGGAGGTGTAACATGGAGGCAAGTAAACATCGATTTCACCTTCCTTTCATGTTGCCAGCTGGCTAATGCCAATCTAAGGCATGGGGAGCGATACTGCCCAGAGGAAGGGAGAAGCCATGAATTGGATGCGAACTTGAAGTTTTGAATTATATTGCAGTGGACCTTTAATATCTGAAAATAAGGATTATTCATTAATGGCCAGAAGCAATTGCAAATTAATAGTTCTTTTTTAGATATTACCTGGGGGAATAGAAGAGAGAGCCTACACAATGGGTTTGAGGAGCAGTTTTCAAAAAATTAAATTACTTGTTTTTTGTACCCTTCTGAAATTTCCTCATGAACAACTTAGTTCTAATTAAAAAATTCTGCCAGAACTCTGATTACTACCTTCAATGGTATGTATATAATTGTAGAACTCAGATTGAGGCAGAATCACTATGGTAAGTTACATACAATTAAGAATAAGATGGCCCTATATGTACAAGGTTGCTGAAAGAACTGTTTCATTGGCATGAAATCATACATATATATATGTATATAGAAAATGCTAGAAATATACAGGAAGATCTCTTGCATTTTCTTTTCTATTATCAATTTCAACATGGCTTGCTGAAAGCTGAGAACAATAATTAGAGTGTGGAATGGGCTATACAAATTGTTCCAGTGCTAGTAGATCCTTCTTGATAATTGAAATGCTCTCTCTCTGCGCCATTCCACACCTTAGCCATTAAGCCGCATGTGACTAGTGGATGCTTGAAATGTGGCTAGTGCAACTGAGAAACTGATTTTTAAATTTTATTTAATTTTAATTAACTTAAATTTAAATAGCCACATGTGGCTAGTGGACAGCACAGGTCTAGACTCCTTAGGGAATAATGGTAATCTACACATAGCATGAAACGGCACTATCATAAAACAAAGACATTTCCCTCTTCAAAACGTCTATTTTAAACTATTGTCTTGGCCAAGTGTCCTGAGTGGATACCTTTGGCTCTCAGTTACATTGCTTTCTGCTAATCTATAATGCACTTGCCCTCTCTTATTTGTCTGGCTAGTGCTTTTACAGTATTTGAAGGAAGGGGGGATTATCCCCCACTGTAGAATGTATCCTAATTAAGATAGGTAAGTCATGCTGCTTTTGTTTATGTTACAATTTTCCCTGTAGCTAGAATTAAATGATGCTGTCAGAGGACAATGCTGTTGTTTGATGGCTTTTAATATTTTTGTCCATATCAAAAGAATAAATAAATGCAATCAATATTCCCAATTCCTAACTCTGTAGTAATTATTCCAATAAAGAGATATTCATGTTACCAAGCATCAATACATGCTCTTCATAGCCCTAATAAATCTGCTCCCAGAAAATAAAACCATGTCCAGCTATGGCTTTAGAGAGAATATTAGCAAATACGAAGATCAGAATGTGATTAACCAACTCAGCACACGGGGCTTACAAAATACGGATTTTAAACCCAAACACTTAATGAGAACTATCAGGAAATAAGAATCATATCCTTTAAGGGGCTGCATATTATATCTGGGGTTGCTCCTTAAGCAAATAACTCAAATGAGTATTTTAAATAGCACTGTCTATTCACAAGAACTCATTCTATAAATGTCCACCTCATAAAATAAAAACAACTACAAAGTAATAATACTCAAAAGTTACTGAGTACTCCTCTTGTTGGCTGACTCTTTTAAACTATACACAAATCCTCCCATAAATCCCATGAAGTAGATACTATTTTTATTTCTATTTGCCAAATAAGAAAACTGTGACTTTGGGAGACTGTCCAAGGCCATATATCTGAGATTGGAAGGGTATGGTATTTGTCAAAGCCAGGTATGTCTGACTCCAAAATGCATTCTTTTTATTATATTTTAAAAAATGTGGCTGGGCGTGGTGGCTCACACCTGTAATCCTAGCACTCTGGGAGGCCAAGGCGGGTGGATCGCTCAAGGTCAGGAGTTCGAGACCAGCCTGAGCAAGAGCGAGACTCCATCTCTACTAAAAATAGAAATTATCTGGCCAACTAAAAATATATATAGAAAAAATTAGCCGGGCATGGTGGCGCATGCCTGTAGTCCCAGCTACTTGGGAGGCTGAGGCAGTAGGATCGCTTAAGCCCAGGAGTTTGAGGTTGCTGTGAGCTAGGCTGATGCCATGGCACTCACTCTAGCCCGGGCAACAAAGCGAGACTCTGTCTCAAAAAAAAAAAAAAAAAAAAAAAGTACTTAAAAAATCCACTATATATTTAAACAAATCATTAATAGGTCTTATTATCAAGACAGTGCCAACCTCCTTCTTTTTTCAGTCTGAATAATTCCATCATTCCACAAACCTTTTTTGGTGAGTTTCACTTAGCTCGGCCTGTTTGATAGTTTAATTTTGACGATTAAATGGTTAATAGTTTTACTTGGTAATATCTTCCTTTAAGATTACACAAGAAAATTAAGAATAAGTATTAATACTTTCAACATCCCAGCCATTCAAGAACCATTTGTACTACACACACATACATGCACAAAATACACACACAAACTTGTCCTTTAAGTCCAGGAGTTCATTCACATCCTATTTTAAGATCTTCTTTCACAAGAAATGTTAACAACACCAAGAAGGACTTCAGCATTAAATTATCAAATTACTGGTATAGGCATTATTTTATCAATATTTATCTTTTTCTTCAGCTTTATTGAGGTATGATTGACAAATAAAAGTATATACATTTAAAGTGTATAACATAATGTTTTGGTATATGTATACATTGTGAAACGATTTCCACAATCAAGCTAATATATCCATCATATCAATGTTTAAAAGAGGGAAAAAGCACTTTGAGTTGAAGAGAGGTAAGACAGATTTATGAAATGGTTGAGTATAAACTTTGCTCTCATGGATTCTTTACAATCCATATGAGTAAGAAAAAAATGAAAGGTGCTATATTAGTCATCTTGGGCTGTTATACCAAAGTCTCCAAAACTGAGTGGCTTAAACAACAGGAATTTATTTCTCATAGTCTTGAAGGCTGAAAATGCCAAGATCAAAGGTGCAGGCCAGCTTAGTTCCCTGGTGAGGCCCTCTTCCTGGCTTGCAAGCAGGGCCTTCTTGCTTTGTTGCTTTGGCTACACATAGAGGAAATGGGAAGGGGGTAGTAAGCTCCCTGGTATCTCTTCTTAGAAGGGAACTAATCTCATAATATAGGCTCCACTCTTACAACCTTATCTAAACCTAATTACATCCCACAGTCACCATCTCCAAATACCATCACACTGAGGTCAGAGCTTCAACATATGAATTTTGGGGAGACAGAATTCAGTCTATAGCAGCTACATTACAGCCAAACTTTGGGACAAAAGAGTACAAGGAGTCTTGGTAGGAGAGTGAACAGACCAGCATAGGAGAAATGCAAACACTCAGGACATCCAGATTGTGGACACCCTTAAATGCCATACTAAGGTGTTTAACACTGTTATTTAATTGAATTTGATTAAATTTGTTTTCCAAAATTCATTTGGTGACATACTATAGGCTATATTAAGGAGAGAGGCAACAAAGAAATTGGATGTAGGAGGACTTGTCTCAATGTGAATATGCCATAAATTAACTTAACATTTGACTCACTTTATAAGAAATTTTGATTCAAAATGAGTAAATAGGGACTGGATGTAATGGCTCACACTGGTAATCCCAATGCTTTGGGAGGCTGAGGTGGGAGCCCAGGAGCTCAAGACCAGCCTGAGCAACATAGCAAGATCCCATCTCTAAAATAATTTAACTGGGCATGGTGGCACATATCTGTAGTCCTGGCTGAGGTGGGAAAGATCACTTGAGCCCAGGGGGTTGAGGTTATAGTGACCTGTGATCAGCCACTACACTCTAGCCTGGGTGACAGAGTGAAACCCTGTCTCAAAAAAAAAAGAAAAAGAAAAAATTGAGAGTTAAATGAGCATAATGAGCATAGCAATAAAAGAATCTTAGCAATCAACTGTGGTTACAGGAAACTAACATGTATATCTAGGGCCTCTTTCTTAAGCAAGCACCTAGAAATATATACCATGTACCACGTATGGAAAGAACAACCTGTTTAAGGGATAGGAGAAAAGGCAATAAATTCAACAACTGTCATTCAAAATTGGCTTTGAGAAATACTAAAACATATACATGAAGTATAGGGCAAAATATAATCACACTCCTATTTCCTGACAGCTTTTCTCAATTACAGAACTTCAAAAAAAGTTGGTTTGAGGCATTATTTTGAGATGCACACTGATTGTAACCTCGCTTGTTCTTTTTTGTTTTCTTTTACGTAAGATAGGAGGCAGAACAATTTTTTAAAATGATACTTTAGCTGTTGAATAATTAAGAATGGCCACTGGGTGTGTGTTCAGGGGGTACCAAATACTTAAGAAAAAGGTCCCTTAAAGAAAGCAAAAGAAATTGTGTCAGGAAAATAGTAAAACCAAGTACTCTAAATGACTTATAGTAGTCCCCTCTTGCTTGAGGTTTCCCTTTCCATAGTATCAGTTACCTTCAATCAACCACAGCCTGAAAATATTAAGTGGAAAATCCCAGAAATAAAGAATTCATAAATTTTAAATTGAACACCGTTCTGTGTAATGTGACGAAATCTATTGCCTTCTGCTTAGTCCTGCCAGAGGTCTGAATCATCTTTGTCCAGCACATCCACACTGTCTCTGCTCCCCGCCCATTAGTCACTTAGTTGTCTCCATTATCAAATGGAAAAAACAGTACAGTTGTCCCTCGGTATCCCCAGGGACTCAGGGATTCTTTCCAGGACCTCTGGGAATATGCTCAAGGACCTTATATAAAATGGTGTAGTATTTGTTTACATCCTGCCATATACTTTAAATCATCTCTAGATTACTAATGCTACATAATACAATTTAAATCCTGTATAGTTATTATATTGTATTTTTTATCGTATTGTTATTTTTTATTTATATTTTTGTTTTCAGATATTTTTGATCCAAGGTTGGATCAACAAACGTGGAACCTGTCCATACAGAGAGCTGATTGTAAATAAAGTGCTGGGTAAGGTCTAAGGTTTCAGACAAGCAGTGTCTTGTAATGTATTTCCTAGGATAACAGGGGACTACTGTACTTGCATTTCTCTACTCTTTTACTTCAAATGTTATAACCTAGTCAAGAAATAATCTTTAGTTTCAGAGTTTCCTAAACAAAAAGTGAAAGTAGTCCACTGGAGTTTTTATTTTTTACTTGCAAAACTTTTAAATTAATTATAGGAGAATTCTTACCTCTTTTTCTTGAGTAAAAATAGCTTAAGGAACAATGATAGACACAATGTCAGGAAAGAACTATCTATGTCCTTTGTGACATTCTTCTATCTGGCAAAGCAAGCAATTTTACTGTTCAGAAGCTCCTATTCTTAAAAGGAAGCACAGGTATCTTTTTTTTTTTTTTCCTAATCAAAAGCTCCTATTTTTCTTCCATATTTTCTTCTTTTGAGAATTATTTAGCCCTGCATTTCTTTTACATTTTATCAGTTCCATAATTTTTTTCTCTCTGAGATTTTTTTCAATTTTATTTTCAAATACAGGTGCATATTACATTATTTGCTCAATATTTTTATATGTAGACCATTAAAAAACTATAGTGAGGAGAAGCATTTTCACTAATTTTTTTGCTAACATTTTTAGAAATATACGTAATGTTTGTCTTCAGGTATGTAATTCTTGACATATTATTCTAAGTAAATTCAAATAAATATAAATAAAAGTATTTAATTTTGGCAGTGATCATTTTAGTCACTTTGTTGTCCCAAATCCTCTTTCAACTTAGAAATCACATTGTCTCTACCTCCTCTTTAGCAAGATTGATGGAATCTCCATTAATCATAAGTTCATTACTATCCAAGATAAACTTCATGACTGTTAAAAGCTTTTTATAGGATCAATTTTTTCCTTATTTTTTTCTTCTTTTTTTTTTCCTTCTTACTTTCTCTTTCTCCTTACCTCCATCCCTTCCTCCCTCCTTTCTTCCTTTCTTCTTTTAAGTTATATATGCCATCTGCCTGAGTCACAGTTGCAGTATTAATGAATTCTGCCTTTTGGGAGGATACATATACTATAGAATCAGATTGTTTACGATTAAAATTCACCAAACATACTGGCGATTTGATGGGATCTTCTGCTTGGTAAGTTTTACCTGCTTTTCATAACATGGCACATTACTTTATTAATTTATCAAGACAAAAGAGGATACTTAGAGGTTGGTTGGAGTGTAGAGAAGAGAGCTTAGAGGCCTTCTCATTTAATGAGGGCCAATGTTCTTTAGGAAATAAAAACCCATTATGATTCATTATAATAGCTAGTTACAAAAATTTAGGAGATATCCTACAAGGGAAACAAACCAGGTTTAATGTGGGAAGCAGTAAAAAAGAATATTAGTAGATTTACAAATGTGGGGTGGGAGAAGTGAAGCCAACAAAAATAAAACACATTATTACTTAATTCTTAGTACCCAGGGGTGATGAATATTTCTAATGCAGTTTTTTCTACAATTTAGGAAGCATAGCTATCTTTTTATTTCACAGGCCTCTAAAATTCAACATGTCTGAAGCAGAGAAGTAATCATCTTTCTTTACACACCAGCATTTTCTCCTGCATTCTCTATAAACACTACAAGAAATAACATATTCTTGGTCCAACAGTCCTTAGATAAGTCAGTTCCTGTCTCTGACAAAGTTTTTAGTGTCTACTCTTAATACAAATTAAGAATCAGTTGGTCTTTCCTAAAACTAAATTTATTATATTTTTTGAAATTACAAATTACATTTTTCCTATTTTATTTCATGAAATAATTTTGAGAGTAAAAAAGTTAAATGACTCTGTATTTCCCCAAAATTTACTTATTTATTTGTAATGTTCAATGAAAACCCCAAATCTGTGAACCAGGGTTCTTAAATGCTTTTTATGTTCAGTTACTTGCTCTAGTGCTTTGGAGATTTTGGTGAATCTGAGAATTCCCTGAAACCTTGTTAAAAATGCAGTCTTGCTACCGCATCTCTCCCCCAAGAGATTCTAGCTTTAGTACCTAACATTCCATTTAGTTTGGAATAATACAGTTACTTTGTAGGTTGAGACCCTTGAAAAAAAAGGAACGAGTCATTCAATGAGTCGCACCTATTTGTTCCCACAAATTTTGGAACTTACTGAGTGTTCAGATGAACACGGGGTACATCTTGAATTTCATAGGTTTTGGAGACTGGCCTGAGCAAATTGACTATCTATAACCTTGTTTCTATGGTGTTCCAAACAATTTACAAAGTGGATTCCTGGCTATTCGCAAATTGGGCATTGCCTATATTCTTTCGAGAGCCACCTGTTCCCACTCGAGAGCCCTATGACAGATGCTCAGCCCAATTCTGTTGACTGTTTTAAGCAGCATTGGGGCAGAGTAAACGGCTAGGTTTTAAGTAATTAGAGCTTTTCATTTTGCCCCATAGCTTTGTCCTTATCATTTTATTAGCAGTAGTAGTTTTTAGACTGGCTAGTAAAGAGCACGGTAACCGCTGGTGGTTGCGCTCGAGAGCGGGGCGAGGGCGGCTGGTTCCCGCAGGGCCCCGCTGAGGACAGTCGCCCTTCCCCGCGCGGCCAGAGGGCTGAGCCGCAAAGCGCTCCCGGGGGGCCATTGTGTGACAGCAGAGCCCAGAGATAGCAGGCCCTGGGGGCAGCTCCACCACAGGAGACAGGACACGCCTCAGCCCCGGCAAATTCCCGGCCTCCTCTGGCTCCAAGCCAGCAGCTGCCGCCCGCCACCCCCTCTCCTCCTCCACCGCCGCCCCGGCCGCCCTGCCGTGCCCCGAACCGCCCGCGCCTCGGGGCGCGGCCCCTCGGCCCACGGCGCTGGCGGCGCGGTCGGGACGGGAGCGATGTGGCGCATGCGTGGTAGCGCCACTAGGCGCGGGAGTTGCGGCGGCGGGGGCGGCGGCGGGCCAAGCCGCCCGGGCCGGGTTCGTGGGGGCGGCGGCAGCAGCGACAGCGTGGGCTGGCGAGGCCGTGCGGCTGGCGCCCCACAGCAGCTGGAGGAGCGGTTTGCCGACCTGGCGGCGAGCCACCTGGAGGCCGTCCGCGCGCGGGACGAGCGGGAGCGGCAGAACGCGCGGCTGCGCGAGGAGAACGCCCGACTGCGGCTCGAGAACCGGAGGCTGAAGCGCGAGAACCGCAGCCTCTTCCGTCAGGCTTTGCGGCTCCCCGGCGAAGACGCCGACGGGGCGGCCGCGGAGGCAAACCCAGGCCCCGAGGAGGCCAGCGCGAACCGCGGGGCGAGAGGCAGCGGCCGTGAGGACGAGCCGGGCAGCCCCGGGGCCCTGAGGGCCCGGCTTGAGAAGCTGGAGGCCATGTACCGCCGGGCTCTGCTGCAGCTGCACCTCGAGCAGCGGGGGCCGCGCCCCCGAGGGGACCGGGAGGAGCAGCCTCTGCGGGAGCCCGACTCAGGCCTCCATGCCTGGGACCCGGAGCCCTCTGGGCCCTGGTCGTAGCCAAGGCCGCCGCGGGGGAGAGGCGGGGCCTCGTGCGGGCCCCTCCTCCTCCGTTGAGCGGCTCCCCCCACCTCGCCCAGGCCCGGGCCGCCAGGCGGGCGGAAACTTCGGACCGTGGTGCTCCCCCGCCTCCTGTCCCGCCCGCGGACACTTCCGCCTGGTGCTTCACGCTCTGCCCCGCTCAGGTTGAGAGGCTGCCCGGGCCCGCGGAAGCCCCCACGTGCGCCGAGCACCTGCCTCTTGCCCCTGCCGGATGCCAGGGAGAGAGGCCTAGCAACGGAGGGGAGGGTTTTAAAACAGCAAGAACTGGGTGCCAGTAAACACTCCTAATTCCTGAACCTTTCTGGTGTTGTCAGGATCTGTTGTGTGTGTGTTTTTTCTCTCTTTTTTTTTTTTGAGGGATGAGTAATGCGCTTTGAGTTAGTTGAGTTCGTTGTACATTCTTCAATCCCCTAAAGCCTTCAGCTATTATCTCTTATGTGGCCAACATTTCAAATACAGTATTTGTTTTTATAAATCGGCATTACTTGGATGTCCTATAAAGTACTCCATTTTTATAAAGAAGAGAAGAATATATATAACCTAGGAACTCACGTGTACCCCTACCTCCAGTCCATATGCATCTAATACATACTGATTCGTTTAACCCCCAGAAAATTTTTAAAGTATCTGCCTATAGGTGATCCTTTGAAATAGTAAATAAATCTGGTGCGTTAAAAATAAGCTAAAAGTTTCCCACGCCTATTATTTTAAGTGTGTTAAATTTTTATACGTTTCTTTAAGAGATATACATGTATGTATATCTTACATATTTTAATATTTGGCTTTGGTTATCTTATGCAAACTATAATTTTGCTTCATGTAACAGTGATCTTTTAAAAAAATCTAAAGGTTAGATACTCTAAACATTTCATCATTTTTATTACATTTTGGATTTGACAATAGTGCTTAATCAGTGCATAGCCAATTTGCCTTGTTTTGGCTAAGAACTTTTAAGAAATTGTAAATTGCTTTTATACCAAAGAGATTTAAGTCTCGGTTGTGATTTCAATGTCAGAAGAAAGTATGACTAATTTTAACAACAAATGTTCTAAGCTCACTTTTATTGCATTTTGTTAATGAATAGCACTTTTGCTTACTAAGTAATTGTGCCTGATAAAAATCACAGGTGCAAAAGTGTCTCCGTGATGGAAAACACTTTGGGGGAAAAAAATGTGAGTAGAATTGTTAGGGGAATAAAATGTATTACAGCATATTCCAAAAGTTTGAAATATTTATTATATATTACAAAACAAAGTACCAGGGAAACTAGTTTTGTGATTCTTCTCGTTCTGGATTTTGAAGACACTTTGCATTTCACTTAAAGATAACTGATACTTGTGAATATTAAAATCTTTCTCTGTGGCCAAACAATATGAAAAAAAAGTTGGTGAGAAGAGGTAGGTGTATGAAAATAAATTTTATCTCCCTAGCCTTCATTTTGTAACAGTGAAAGAAATGCAGTCATGCACTGACTGATGACATTTTCAGACCACATATATGAGGGCAGTCCCATAAGATTTTAACACTGTATTTTTACAGACCCTTTTCTATGTTTAGATACACACATACTTACCACTGTGTTAACAGTTGCCTACAGTATTCAGTACAGTAACACGCTTCACAGGTTTGTAGCCTAGGAGCAATAGGCTATACAATATAGCCTTGGTGTATAGTGGGCTATACCATTTACATTTGTGTAAGTACACTCTATGAAGTGCACACAACAACAAAATCACCAAAGGATGCATTTCTCAGAACATACTCTTGTCATTAAGTGACGAATGACTGTAAAGCATTTTTAGAAGGCAGCAGGAATTGAAGATTCCAGAAAAATTTATCCACCCTACTGCTATTAAACTGTATCTTCAATTTTAAATTGATCTCTTTAAGCCTGTCTTTTCATTAATAAAATTAACATACTATCTACCTTGAAATGTTAAAAAAATTTTATTGAGATAATATAAGCAAAATACCTGCTTCAAAGTAAGTGCTCTATCAGAATTACAATCAAAATGAAAACCATAAATGCGTATTTTACTTAGATTTTCCTGTGCTTTCTGTATTTTGCTTCTATATGAATATTATCAGAGATATGTAAATTTCAAATAAGTTGACATTTTTTACTCCTTAAAAGCAAATAAGGAAGATAAAACCCTACATAATAAGGAAATAATGCAATATAACATTCAAAAATACTTGACAATTGTGGCAAAATTGATAATATTCAACAACCAAGCAAAATAATTTACATAGCTTCTAAACATTTTTTGCTTAAAATTATGTATATATGAGTAAAGTTTAAAATTGTTGAATTTACTGGTGAAACAAGTTTTTGTAAAGTAATAAGGCACGTGCATGTATACGACACCCAAATGCCGATTACTTTTGAGCATAATTCCTGAAAGACTGCAAATTCTGACACCAACCCCATAAGATGGGTTAAAGCTAATGTATATTTCAAGTTTTATGAAGTTCCTTGCTGATAACTGATAAAGCATTATATTGTAATATAAAAGATGTTTTGTTATATCTACATATATAGGTATTTAAGAAATAGGTAAAGTTGATTTTTAAACAGTTGGATCTAGGATCTAGTTTGATCTGAAATCAACTAAAAGGACAGTGAACCATACCTTATTACAAAGACATTTTATTTTCATACTTTCAGATTACTTGTACAAAGAAAAGAGGGCTTAGAATTTATAGAAATATGCTACAAAATGATGTGTCTTAGCAAACAAATTCAGTGAGGAAGATTGGCATTTTTTATGGCTATTACAAAGGTACACTTTATTTTTTCTTTATAAAAATTAGGATATGAATCAAAGCAATATAAAATGAGTGCTTATGTAGATCATAGAACAAGCTGTCTTTGCTAAACTTCTTGAACATTGTAAATATTTGAAGAATGCTTGAAAACATTTTTTGTCTTGTTTAAATATCCATAGACATAGTTTTGCCAATTTATGAGTATTGTCATGATGAAACTAGTATTTGACAATTCATGAGTATTTCTATGATGAAAGTAATATCAAAGTATTTAATTAATTGAATTAATGTGTACTGAAAAATTATTAGCAGCATTTTCTTGATTTCAATGCCAAAGGCCATTTTCTATTTCTTTAAAAGGAACAGATTTTTACCAAGAATTTGTCACAAAATGTTTGGAAAGTGTTCATAAATGATAAATTTATTTCTATTTTTATTTAGTGATGAATTGATAAATTGTAAATTGTAAGTTTTTCTATTATAAACTTTCTGAATATAGACAGTATATGAATACATTTATGCAATGAAAATATTAAAGATCAAGAAAAACACTGATTATACTCACATCTTATTTTATAAGAATCAGACTCTAATTTCAAATTTTAAATCTTAAACTAAGATTATCATATCTTAATGATCAGAATTAAACTACATTGTGTTTAATCTACACTAGATATTGCTTATTATAAAATTCATATTGAGAATTTATTTAGTTGCCAGCATAGTCTTTACATACTTTATGGTAACTTATTAGTAAAGAAGTCTTTTTTCTAAATCTAAACTCTCAGACATCTGTTGTGCTTCAGAGAAAGTTTGAAAAAGGACAATTGTGAGTGTTGGTCCTTGATTCTTGTCTGAATGATAAGCATTCTACCCTAAAAAGTAAGTTCTTTGAGGGAGGAACTCCAATAACAATCTATCTCACATTTACCAGGGGCTTTATAGTATTTTCTTAATTTTTCTATTTGCAATTCACTCCTGAAATGTCAGGTAGTTACTCAACTGTAAGAATAAAAGATATATATATATTAATATATACACATACATATACATATATACAAACATACATATATGAATTTTCAATGCGTAGTATCCTTTTCTGTTGGTGTAAAAGTGATATTTTATATGTGGAAAAGCATTCAAAGGAGTCACTTAAATGTAAATTAATTTAGTAACTTAATCTCTTCCTGATAATTGGACAAAGCCTAACATTTTCCTTAAATCATCATTTAATTCCCCTGGAGAAATACAATCCATAGTTTTCCTTGATTAGGACTGGTAAAATTTTCCCTGACCTTTTATTTTTCCACATTTCCTTACTTTATCTTTGATTTTTGTCATTTTAAGCATATAACCTCTACTGTATTTTAAAATTAAAGTATCGCCATTAGTTATGGTAAAGATTCTGTTGCTACAACAAAGAAACACAACAGTTCAGTAGTTATAAAAAACAAAGAACTAGTTTGCAGTCCCACCAGCAGTGGATGCGTGTTCCTATCTCTTCATATCCATGCCAACATTTATTATTTTGGAACTTTTTGATAAAGGCCATTCTCACTGGAGATAAGTGATATCTCATTGTGGTTTTGATTTGCATTTCCCTGATCATTAGAGATGTTGGTATTAACTGACTTAACTGGCCAACACTTAAGTGTACATATATATATAGTAGTAACATTCATCGGGTGTCTGGCAGGTGGGAGCGGGAGGTGGGGGATGGGTGTATTCACACCTAATGAGTGTGGTGCGCACCGTCTGGGGAATGAACACTCTTGAAGCTCTGACTTGGGTGGGGCAAAGGCAATATATGTAAACTAAACATTTGTAGCCCCGTAATATGTTGAAATAAAAATAAATTTAAAAAATAATAATACTTTTTTCTTGTTACATATTATTCCTGACACCAGAGCTTCAGGATGTCAGGAAACTGTGCTCCATGTGGTCATTCAGGGTCTCAGATTGCTTTTATGGTGTTCCTCGGCCTTGCCCTAGGGCATTGTTTCATCAGCATGGTAGAAACAGGCTACCATATTCAGGTTCCAGCACATGAGAAATGTAACTAGACCTGGAAGAGGGAGGCCCAGACCTAAAAATGACATAAATCCTTCTGCTCACATTCCATTGGTACAACTTTATTACATGACCCATTTAATTTCGAAAGAAGCCAAAAAATTCAGGCAAGTAACAATGTCTTTTCCCAGCTATAATTCCATTATTATGAAAGAATGGTAAAACAAATTTTTATGATCAACCACCTTAAACGGAGGCTGTCATCTGCTTAAAAAATTGTAAAGAATTTATATGTACTGGTATAACATTTCTCAAACCACATAATTTAATTAAAAATAGAAATATAATGTGATTATAGATTGAAAAAAATGTGACCTTTTCATTCACCTATGCACTATTCTTATGAGTGCAAAATGTAAGATATTGCTTTAAATAAGCAAGGAAATATAGCTGTTAAATTTTGCATATGACATCCCTGTAAGTATAAACTATCTCTATAAATTGTATGTATCATAAAAATATGGGTTTTAGAGCCTATGCTTGGTAAACGTTATTCTATTTTATATGTAAATCTAAATGTATAACTTGAGGGGGAAATGCTTTTTGTAAATCTTGTCTCTTGTGTACTAGAATTCTACAACTTTTAGAGCTGAAAGAGACCTTGGAGAGTTTCAGCCCAGCTTCCTTCAGACATTTTTGCCAACAACTTAACTGTCAAGAGAACTACATTTTACATTGCACTCTAGTTGAGTGTTCCTGATTCATTTATCAAGAATGGTTAATAAAATTGAATGTGAATCCTCAAGAGTTAAAATATTAATAAAGTCTAATAGAACCATTTACCTCCAAAATTTAAATATTTGGCTTGTGAATTGATTGAAAATCAATTTATTGGTTGATTTTAAACAAAATTTAAATTTTACTAAATATTTATGTTATAAAAAATGCTTTGCCCTCTATACGTGTCCTCTTGAGTATGTAAAATGTCTAGGGAGTGTTGAATTTCTCAGAGTATAAGTAAAATGCTTAAGTATGCTTGTAAAATAGTATAGTTTGTATCTGTTTATTTATGCTATTCTTCTCAGTATCATTCTGTTAATTACAGTTTCTCTGAACATAACTAATTTCTTTTTGTTAACTTTCACTGTATTACTTTTTAGGATTCAACTAATACCAAGATTAAATTTGGGCCTCAGAAGTTCCAGGGGCTTTATTGGCTAATAGCAGAATACTATTATAATCTTATTATACTTATAATTTTTAAAATATTATTTTAAATAATTTACAATTATCACATATTAATGTTGATAATAATAATTTCAATTAATATACCCTTTGCTGATTCTTTGCATTTCTGTGTATATCATTTAAATTAACATAGTTAGAAAAAAAGACAAGTGCTTAAAAAAAGCATGAGGGCAGAAACACAAATAGTTAAAGAAAGGTGATTGATAACATCAGTGTAATATGGTGTCTAATCAGCTCAAGCTGCTGTAACAAAATAAACTGAGTGGCTTATAAACAACAGAAATTTATTTCTCACAGTTTTGGAGGCTGGAAGCATGAGCTCAGGGTGCCAGTATGGTGCAGTTCTGGTAAGGGTCATCTTCCAGACTGTAGACTTCTTTTATCCTCACATGTCAGAAAGAGAGAACACTGGTCTCTTCATCCCTTATATAGTCACTAACCTCATTCTTAGGGCTTCATCCTCATGACCCTAATTACCTCCTAAAGGCCTACTTCCAAATGCCATCACATTGGGATTAGGGCTTTAACATTTAGTCCATTGCATAGGGTAATGCTGAGCAATGTATTAGTTTTTTTTTCCTTCTCCAAAATATGTTTTTTTGAAATGCTATCTTAATTTTCTCATTTAGATACCAACATATACGTAATATAATTGCACTGTCTTTCATATATGAAATATTAGAATCCATCTCAGGAACTGTCCATGAAAATCTAAATCCCCATATCTTTAAATCTGCACCATAAACTAATTTGCTTGGTAGTGGCCAGAACTAACATTTCTACAGTTGTTCAAGCCAGAGACCTGGGACTATCTAGTGTTACCAGTATCTTGTATATTCTTTTGGAAATCCTATAAATGTGTGTGTGTGTGTATGCATAAATGCAAATGCTCGCATGCACACACACACACACACACACACGCATTAATACACTGTATAGGTTACTGCCACCCCCACCAGGATCTTCCTAGGTGCCTCATTCCTTTTGTTGTTTTGTACTAGCTTTTGTTTTTAGTAGCATTGCTACATTATTAAATATCTTTGTATGTATGCATCTTATTTTATATCTGTAAAAATGTCTCTTGGTGATAAATTCTATATAAGAGTATTTTTAGGTAAAAAAGCATGTGTATTTTTAATTGAAAAAGACACTATCAAATTTCTCTTGCCCGAGTTTGTACCAATTACATTACACCTGAAATCTTTGAGACTGCCTGTTTTCTGATACCTTTGCCGTGTGATGTAGTGCCAAATGTTCATCTCTGCCTAAATGACAGATGGAAAACTTAATCACATTGTAAGTTTTAAATTGCGGGTCTCCCATTACAACTGAGATTAAGCTAGGATCACCATTTTGTACTACTTTAGGAATTAACAGTCACATAGATTACACTTAAGAGTCATTTGTATTTCCTTTCATGTAGACTTACTTTTTTGGGGGGGAAGGATGATATATCTTCTGACTTTATGTTGTTTTTGACATACAAATTTCAAAGTGCTCAAATTTTCAGGCTTTTATGATTTGTGGATTTATATAATATATAATCATACACATGTGATATATATGGTCTTTAAATATCTGATTCATATGGAATTATTTTGGTGTCAATTTTGGTATAAGGATCCAAATATATTTCTAATCTAAAAGGCCATCTGATCTAATCTTTATCATTGCTTAACTTATCCTTTCCTTACTAAAATGTAATATTTCCTTAATCATATACTGGTTTCCTGAATTTATTTTTATTTCTAAACTTTCTATTTGTTCCTTGAATCTATCTATTTGTGTCACTGTACCATGTTGTTTAATCACTACTGTATAAAATATTTCAATATATAGTAATGTTAATATCCCTCAATACACTTTCTTATAAACATTGTCCCAATTTTGCGTGTTTTTAGACAAAAGCTTTACAATTAGCTTGTCTAATTCTAAAAGAAAATGTTTTGTTGCAATTTTTATCTGGATTCAATTAAGTTTAAAGATTTATTTAGAGAGAATTGATATTGATAACAGTGAATTTATCCATCTCCAAACAGGCTTTGTCTCTTTATTTGTCCAAGTCTTTTTTTTTTTTTTTTTCTTTTTTGTCTCTCTCACAAGCTTGTGAAATTTTCTTCATAAGGATCTTGGATATTTTACTTAATTTAATTATTAAATATTTAAACCTTTTTATTGCTAATACAAATGATATCCTTTCTCCTATTATAGCTTCTGATTGTTTGAACATAGGTATATAGAAGGAAACTATTTTAAGTTTTATATTCAGTCAAATTGCCAAATTCTTTTTTGTTTAAACTAATATTTCAGTTGATTCTTTTTTTTTTTTGAGACTCTAGTCCTTTGTTGCCCGGGCTAGAGTGAGTGCCGTGACGTCAGCCTAGCTCACAGCAACCTCAAACTCCTGGGCTCAAGCAATCCTCCTACCTCAGCCTCCTGAGTAGCTGGGACTACAGGCATGCGCCACCATGTCCAGCTATTTTTTTTCTATATATATTTTTAGTTGGCCAGATAATTTCTTTCTATTTTTAGTAGAGACGGGGGTCTTGCTCTTGCTCAGTCTGTTCTCGAACTCCTGACCTCAAGTGATCCACCCGCCTCAGCCTCCCAGAGTGCTAGGATTACAGGTGTGAGCCACCGCAGCCAGCCTTTTCTTTTAAATTTTTTAGGCCTACAATTATACCTTTTGCCCATAATGAAACTTTAAATTTCTTTTTTTTCCCAATTTTTAAATTTTCTTTTCTATGTTCTTATGACTATCATTTATAATTCCACTGGCTAACTCTTCTAGAAAAAAATATTAAGTAATAGTGGCAAATAATAAATAATATGTTTCTGATATTAATAGAAATGTTTCTGGGCCGGGCACAGTGGCTCACGCCTGTAAATCCTAGCTCTCTGGGATGCCGAGGCAGGTGGATCGTTTGAGCTCAGGAGTTCGAGACCAGCCTGAGCAAGAGCGAGGCCCCATCTCTACTGAAAATAGAAAGAAATTATATGGACAACTAAATATATATATATATAAAATTAGCCGGGCATGGTGGCACATGCCTGTAGTCCTAGCTACTCGGGAGGCTGAGGCAGGAGGATCGCTTGAGCCCAGGAGTTTGAGGTTGCTGTGAGCTAGGCTGATGCCACGGCACTCTAGCCGGGGCAACAGAGTGAGACTCTGTCTCAAAAAAAAAAAAAAAATAGAAATGTTTCTGGCTTTCTCTATTAAGCATAATGTGATTGTTCCATAAGTTCCTAATTTTGCAGTCTTTGTCATGACTATGGTTGTACTTATTTCATGAAAAGATTTTGTTTTACATTCTTTGTGTTGCAGAACAGGTTAAATAGTAATGGAGTAAATATTTTTGGTAAATTTCACATGTGGGACTCTTGGGGATAGTCTGATTGTTTGTGGGGGAACAGAGTAGATTTTCAAAATTTTGCCTACTTATTTGATGAAAATTTATCTCTTTACAAACTTGGCCCAAACTGACTGAAGAGAATGATTGACACTTGGTCCTCAATACCTGCACGTTCCACATCAACAGATTAAACAAACTACATATTAAAAATATTTGAAAAAAATAATGCAAGTAAAAAAACAATACAGCATAACAGCTACTTACAAAGCATTTATATTGTATTAGGCATTATAAGTAATTTAGAGATGATTTAAAGTATACAGGAAGATGTACATAGATTATATGCAAATATTATCCCACTGCAGATACTGAGGGAGAAGTGTATATTCCTTGGTTGAGAGAGAGTTTCCTATGTTGCTGAACAGAGCAGTTCCCTGGCAGTTATCATGTGATCATAAGAATGACAGTGCAGAGAGACAGAAGAAAACTCATTTCTCGAAAACATCATTGCTATTCTGATTGTCATGCCTGGAGTCCTTCCTCCTTTTGAGTTTCCAGTTATGTGAGAAAATACTTTTCTTTATTGGTTAAGCCAGTTTGAGTTATGGAATTTTCTTAATAGAAGTCAAAATGGAATATCACACAGCAATGAGAATGAACACTACAATGATACACCACAATATGGGTGTTTCACAAACACAATATTGAAGGAAAGAAGCCAGTCACAAAACAATATATACTGTATAATTCAATTTATACAAAGTACAAAAACAGGTAAAACTTATCTATGCTATAAGAAGTCAGAGTACTTGATGTTCTTTGGTAGGCAGAGTTATTGACAAGAAAGGAGCACAAGAGTGGTTTCCAAAAAACAGTAGAACCTACAGAAGAAGAAAAACGTGAGGTGTCTTTTTACAACGTGTTAGTAATCCTACAGTGTCTTCTGCTGCAGGGCTAAGTGAGAAGACCAGAGGAATGGGATGGAGAACCTAGAATTAGTCCCACAAATATTTGAAAACTTGATTTGTAAAGGAGGTGGCTTTGAAGTTTAATGGAAAAAAGATGGACTTTTCAATAGAAGTGCTGCAAAAATAGATTGTCCATACAGGAAGATTGTTTTTGCCCTCACCTCATATCAGATACGTATTATTTTACTTGTATATTAAATACTTACATTTCAAAGATAACATTTCACAAAATTATAGGAAGCAATATTGGAGAACATCTTTATGACCTATGATGATAAAACATTCCTTAAACAATACATAACTGAAACCAAGAGGTTATTAATTTGACCAATTAAAATAAGAAATTATTTTCTTAAAAGCCAGCACAAATCGAATGGGATGTTAACTGGAAGAATATAACTGAAAAATATTAAATGGAAAAAAAGTTAATATCTAGATATATTGGGAATTACTGTGAATCAAATTAGAAAAGAAAATCATCCCAGTACAGAAAAAGACAAAAGACTTAACAAGTCCTTTATGTTAGAGAAAAACTGAATAGCCAGTAAACATGTGGAAAGATTTTCAAATTACTGGTGATAATAAAACTAAACTTCAGTGCCCCATCTCTAGTAGTCTATAACTTAAATAATCAGCATTTGCCTAATGGCTGAAGCAAAAAACAAAATCTAGAAATCATTCTGAACATATTATCTAATGGTTCTTGTACCTAAATGGTTATATATCCTTAACTTTATTTTAGTTCAGAGAATAAATTGGGCTATATGTTAGACCAATAATCTTCAAAGCATGGCAGCAAGGTATATTGGGCAGGAGGTAAAATAATTTCTCATTTATTTTTATCTCAGTACTTTAAAATTTATTCTTTTTGTGTATGTGCTAAAATATTCTTAGTATAGTACATGATACATACATTTTTGTATATGTTTAAAGGTATTTTATAGATTCTGTTATAGTCTAAAGAATATAGACTATATATTTTTGACTGGGAGTCAGAAAGCTCAGTTGTAATGTCTGTCATTTATTAGTTTTGGACCTTAAGAAAATTACTTAATCTCTTTATGCAATTTTTTCAAATATAAAAGTTGGATAACAATGTATCCCAAATATAGATAACACTAGGTTTGTTATGAGACAAATTAGATATTATATCTGAATTCACCCTTTATGCTTTAAAGTACAATACCAAGGTAAGAACGTTATTATTTTTAAGAGATAATTTCTTTATATCACTTGGCATTTATGGCAAAAAGTATTAGTCATTATAATTATTTTAGATTTTGTATTTGTTTTATCTTCCTGACTGCTTTTTAAGGTTGAGAATTAATTTCTCAGAATTTTTTGTTGTATATCTTTTTGCTTGGCCTTTTATATGTTTCAAGTGAGAACACAGGGCAGATTTGTGTCTATCAAGTATAAGAAGGCTGCCAAATTAACCTGCAAATCCCAAAGGTTATATTATTAAATCTATGTGCTTCACAACATTTTCTGAGAAGAATAAAAGCACTTTTATGCTTTTAATAAGGCACATCAGTAATACTAATAATTCTAAGACTTGAAAACATCTGACTGTGAAGTTGATTATATACTCAAGCAGAAAGCTATAATCAAAAAGGTTTCTGAATCCATTTTCTTCCAGTGTTTTTTTTTTCATATTATTGATGCAGATGTTGAATTTCTTAAAAAAGTACAAAAGAATTGGATCTGAAAACTCCCTTTAACTAAAAAAAGTTTTTACATTTTTTACTCAACCAATATTTTTCTTGATAAAATAAATTCCTATAAATTATTCTTCTGAAACTGGGGTTTAGCAGCATAAAAGGAAAATCAAATGAAAATAAAATATCCAAGACAGAACTACCAGATACCAAAACTTCGCCCTCCATATCCAGTCTCCATCCTTCTCCACCCTACCCTATTTTTATTACATTACTGGTCTCACTTGCTTCTTGAGTCCTAGGGTAAGGTTGGCTCCCAGTTAGATTTGGTCACTAGGAAATACTAACAGATCAGAGGGAGGAAAAAGTGTTAGGTCTGGGTTTGCCCTGGGCTGCCTATATTCTTCTACCAAAGATCACACACAGCTCCTGTATATCCGGTCTGGGTTTGTCCTGGGCTGCCTATATTCTTCTACCAAAGATCACACACAGCTCCTGTATACCCGCTCTTACTACAGAGCCTCTATCTCAACTCTGGTAAAGGCTATAGTCTTTTACTATTTCAAGACAAAGAGAGCTGTGAAGTACTCCACTGCAGCTATAACTAGCTTTAGGGTACTTCTCTGTTTCTCTGGTTTCCCCAAACCCTACCCAATTCTCTGTACATGGCCCTTTATTAAAGTATTTTAAAATTACTCACTTTGAGTGTACCATCTGTTTCCTGGGGGGATCTTGATTGAGTCAATAAATAAACACTGACTATTGACATTTATTGGTGTATTTTAATTTTTATTATATTTTATTTAATGCATTTTGAAGATTTTATTGAACAAAAGACTACATCTCAAAATTTTATTTTCTTTGATTAATCTAATTTGATGTTTTCTTGATTTAACTAACTCAAAATGTACATATGCAAACTTAGGTTTTGAAAATTGGAAAGATACTAAAATATTAATTCTTAAGTTTTTAAAAATTTTATCTAAAATGATTTGATACCACTCTATAGATATTTATTATTTTAATAACTCATGCATAAAATCCCTGACCATTGGTAACACAATCCATGAGCTCATTTATGCCCTTGAAGTGTTTAACATCTAATGAAGAAATGCAGACATATACTATGAAATAGAAAATCACAGAAAAAAGTGTTATCTTCGTATATTAACTCTCCAAACTTGGAAGAACAGAATTCACAGGAAGTTTTATTTGAACTGATTCTTTTTTTAAAAAGTTGTTATTTTTAATTATTATGGGCACATAGTTGTATATATATGTGGTACACATGATGTTTTCATACAGGTGTATAATGTGAATTAATCAAATTAAAGTAATTGGGGTGCCCATCACCTCAAACATTTAACATTTCTTTGTGTTAGGTACATTCCAATTGTAGTTATATTAAAGCATACCATAATTTCTTATTGACTACAGTGACTTTGTTGTGCTATCAAATATTGTTCATTCTATCTATCTAACTGTATTTTTGGACCCATTAACCATCCCCACTTTATCTTCCTCTCCCCGTGACTTTTCCCAGACTCTGGTAACTGTTGTTCTACTGTCTCTATGAGGTCAATTGTTTTTAATATTTAGTTTCCACAAATGAGTAATAACATACAAGATTTTTCTTTCTGTGCTTGGCTTATCTCACTTAACATAACATTCTCCAGTTCCATCCATGCTGTTGTACATGACAGAATTTCATTTTTTATGTCTGAATAATTTCCATTGTGTATATATATCACAATTTTTTTATCCATTCATCCATTGATGGGCACTTAGGTTGATTCCATATCTTGGCTATTGTGAATAGCACTGCAATAAACATGGGAGTGCAGATATCTTTTCAATATACTTATTTCCCTTCTTTGGGATATATACCTAGTGGTGGGATTGCTAGGTCATATGGTAGTTCTATTTTCAGTCTTTTGAGAAACTTCCATACTGTTCTCCATAGTGGTTGTACTAATTTACATTCCCAAAAACAGTGTACAAGAATTCCCCTTTCTCTATATCCTTGCAAGAATTCATTACTGTCTATCTTTTGGATAAAAGCCATTTTAACTAAGGTGATATAATATCTCATTGTAGTTTTAATTTGCAAGCTTTCTTCACATACCCATTGGATATTTGTATGTATTCTTTTGAGAAATGTCTATTCAAATCTTTTGTACACTTTCTAATTGTATTATTTGATTTTTCCTATTGAGTTGTTTGAGCTCCTCATATCTTCTAGTTATTAATCCCTTGTCAGATGAGTAGTTTGCAAATATTTTCTCCCATTCTGTGCATTGTCTTTTCACCTTGCTAATTGTTTCCTTTACTGTGCAGAAGCTTTTCAGCTTGATGTAATCTCATTTGTCCATTTTTGTTTTGGTTGCCTGTGTTTTGGGGGTATGACTCAAGAAATCATTGCCCAGATCAATGTCCTGGAGCATCTCCCCAATGTTTTATTTTAGTAGTTTCACAGTTTCAGTTTTTAGATTTAAGTCTCTGACCCATTTTGATTTGATTTTTGTATATGACAAAGTAGATAGGGGTCTATTTTTATTCTTTTGCATATGGATATCCAGTTTTCCCAGCACCATTTATTGAAGAGACTGTCCTTTTCCCACGGTATGTTCTTGGCATCTTTGTCAAAAATGAGTTCACTATAGATATGTGAACTTATTTTTTGGTTCTCTATTCTGTTCCCTTTGTCTATATGTCCATTTTTATACAAGTACCATGCTGTTTTGGTTACTACATGAACTGATTCTTAAAAGACAGGAAGGGGATCAAGTAGATGCACCTCACAGAATATTTACTCAAGCCTAAAGGAACATGAGTAAGGGATATGAATAGAGATGTATACAGAATGCTCTAGATTAAAGAGACTGTAATATGACTGAATGGAAAGGTATATAAGATTTTATGTAAGTTAGATAAGGTAGACTGTGTCAAATAGTAGAAGACCTTAAATTCCAAACCAAGAATTTAATCATCCAATGGAGAAAAATCAAAGTTCTTTGAGCAGGTGATTGATTTAGAGTTATATGATAGATGTAGACATTACGATCACATGTAGTTTAAAGAAAGATTACACAGGCAACAGATAATTAGAGGAAAGGAAAATGAAGTCAGAAGTAGAAATGCCAGGAAAGGAATTAGACCAATGATTCTGTTAAAAGGTATTATAACAGGGCCTGTACACATTCAAAACTGTTGGAGAAAGCTATGTTTCTTAACTCATTTTCTCTGAAGGCAGAGCCTGAAGCAAGGCAGTAGATAAAAATGATATAATTTTGAGGGAAACATGCACAGTTTTAAGAGATAAAGGCCAAAGAATGAATTAGAGAATTTCATATAGTCAAAGAACAAACAATACCACCTGAGGATATTGGAAAGAGCAGGCTAGAAATGTAAAGGGGTACCTAGAAAACTGTAATTCCTGAAGACCCAGGGACAATGCATTTTATGAAAAAATGAACTGTTTAGAACTACAGGCTGGGCGCGGTGGCTCACGCCTGTAATCCTAGCTCTGGGAGGCCGAGGCGGGTGGATCGCTCGAGGTCAGGAGTTCGAGACCAGCCTGAGCAAGAGTGAGACCCCGTCTCTACTAAAAATAGAAAGAAATTATCTGGCCAACTAAAAATATATACACAAAAAAATTAGCCGGGCATGGTGGCTCATGCCTGTAGTCCCAGCTACTCGGGAGGCTGAGGCAGTAGGATCGCTTAAGCCCAGGAGTCTGAGGTTGCTGTGAGCTAGGCTGATGCCACGGCACTCACTCTAGCCCGGGCAACAAAGTGAGACTCTGTCTCAAAAAATAAATAAATAAATAAAAATAAATAAAAAAATAGAACTACAAAGAAGTTAAGCAAGGTGTGATAGAGTAAAAATATAAAATGGTCCAATTCTTCATCTCTCCTGTGTCCACGGTCTTCATAAACTATCTTTGCAACTCCACCAGTAAAGAGGTGAAGTCTATTTCCCTATTTCTTGTTGTTACTTTCTTCAGCCAATGGAATGCAGCAAAAATGACAATGTACCAGTTTGTGTCAAGGACTCAAGAGACGATGCACACTTTTACTCTTTCTTAGAGTTCTGCCATCATCATATGAACATGTTTAGGTGGTTAGCATGCTGAATGAAAGAGATGTAAACTAATCACTCCTCTTGCCCCCAGCCAATAGCCAACCAACTATCCTCAACAAGCCAGTCCCCAGAAAACCTGATCAGCTAATCAGCTGATCACATAGATATGAGCAAGCCCTGGAGAGGTCAGTTTAGCTAGGCACTGATCAGCAGAACTAACCACTGACAATTAAACTTGTGAGCAACAATTAAAATCATTATGTTTGGTAGTTAATTATATGCAGCAATACATAACTGATACAGGGAGAAGTCTTTTCAGGAGTAGGTTTAGTAAAGTGATGGTAAGAGGCAAGCTGTTAGATATAAATCCTTAAAAGGAGTTATCAGAAATTGGACAATGATTTTTCTAAATAAATACATCTTTGAAAGAAGAACAGAGGTGGAAAGGTTGCTGAAGGTATTATTATTATTATCATTATTTTATTATGCAAATAAATGGATTTTTATTTTCTATAAAAATGTGTTTGCCTATGTTTTAGGGAGATGAGAACAATCTAAAGTAAAGTAATATAACACGGTCTCAGAATAGGTGAATTAAAATGTACAAATGATTACAACAGCTGAGTAAAGAAATAGATTAAATTCTTCATCTTAAAGAGGGATAGGAGAAAGGGACTGGTGATAATGTAGAGCAAAAGTGATGTTGAAAAGAGATAGCTTGAGTGAGGTCTTATCTTTTCAATAAAGTAGTGCAATTCTGTGTTGAATTAGGTCAATTTTCTGTCCTAAAAGTAAAATTCCAAATATTTTTTAAAATGTGGTAAACTGGGAGATAAAGAAAAAGATGGCTGAATGATCCTGAGAGCCCAGGTGCGTCTGGATTTTCACACTACCGAGAGTGAAAATCATATTGGGTCTGAGGAGAAAAAGCATGCAAAAAACAACGCTGAAAAAATGACTCCTCTCTTTGCGTATCAGGCTTAACATCAGGATTACAAAACTGATGAGAAAGAGTTCCTGGGTCCTTTGGGTAGACATGGCAAACTATCCCTCTATGCCTGCAAGAGGCTGATGAGAGATGGATGTCGGTAAAGGCAAGGCATGAGGCGAAGGCACCTTTAAGCAGAAGGAAAGGCTGGATTTTTACAGCCGTCTCTTAGGATTCCCTATCTTTAACCTGGAGTCAGAAAAATCAACTGGACTTAATATCTTTACTTATAACATAGGATTGTTGGGAAAAATCAAATGAGATGAGTGTACGTGGAAGTGCATTGAAAATCTAAAATCTCATAAAACTGAAAAGGATTTGCTAAAGCTAAAGGCAACAATATTTAAGATAACTTTTATTAAAAGTGATTTTTAAATGATACAAGGAATAAGCCTTATCATATTGCTTAAAAAATAACTGGTTCTGTCTCAAGATAATCAAAGCAATTAATCTAAAACATTTGTCCAAGGAGATTAGAATAATACCTTTAGTGTTACATGTTATAAAGTTTGTGGCTATACTCTTTCATTGTATATATTCAACATTCACCAAAGAAAACTAAATTCAATTATTTCTAACTCCACCAGCCCTATATATCTTACTGCTTCTATCATGCAATGTTTATTGAACTATTTTTTCTTATCACTTTTTGTGTCTCTTGAAAGTAAGTCTTTCATGATGAGAATTATTTGCTCTATCAGTTTACATGGATACTGATGAAGCATAAAGCCCAGTTGACACATAATATTTGAACGTTGATGTGTTCCTCCTGCTGTCTTAAGCAGGGAAAGAAACAAAATAGTTTACCCTAAAAGTTTGCAGGCTAACATTGTGGAGCTCAAGTCTCAATGAACATAGGTATGATAAGAGATGGAAAAAAATTTTTTAAATCCATTATTCTATTAACAAAACCAACAATTATTCATTTGCGAAATGTATGTTGAGTACTTGCTCTGTGCCAAGCACTGTGCTTAGTGCTAGTTAATATCTCAAACATAATCTTTCACTACCTTGGAAAGCTTACAAAGAATTGAATGAAGATAAGTAATAAATATATATATCTTAAATCCAGCATAATTTATTGTTTTTTTTGTTTTAAAAAATTTCTTTTCAAATTCTGATTTAGATTAATTGGGAGCCTAAGAAGAAATAAGAAGTTTACCTTGTAAGAGGAAATGTAATAATAGTATCGATATGTGATTGTAAGTCACTGCTTCTGAGCCTTTCTAGTTTACATGCACAAAACTATCTTTCCCCATTTTATTCTCCTAATCTGTACAACTTTTTCTCACCTCATTTAATTTTAGACACAATGTAAAAGTGAAGATTCACAAATTCAACTCTAAATGGAAACAGATTACTTTTATCTTCTTCCAAAAGTATATTTTGAAAAGAAAGAGATAAGTTTTCCTAGAGATGTATCTAATTGTTTGGCAATAATTTGTGGTCCTTCAAAAATAGGACTCATTATCATCATGAAGGCAGGGAAGCTTGGGTGGCAATTTGTAATTTTTAGCAGCTTTTTACTTGCAGCATTTTAAAGTTGTTACAGCAGGAGGTAAAGTACAAAGTCATGTTCATTTGAATAGAAATATTTAAAATGTTATATTATAAAATCACTAGAGTTCAGAGGAAATGAATGTATCTGTCCTCAGTTTATATAATAATGATTTGTATTTTGCTTCTTCTAATACGCTCTTAAATGTAGCTATGACTTAAATTAATATTCCTTAACAGATACTATCTAATCTACATTGACCAACATGGTATCCACGAGCTAGATGTGGTTCTTTCATATTTGAACTATAGATAAGTCTGAACTGGTTTATGATGTACACACTGGATTTAAAATATTTAGTAAGAAAAAGTAAAATATCACACTAATAATTTTCATTTTAATTACATGTTGAAATGGTAACCTTTTTGAATATATTGGATTAAATAAAATATATTAGTACATTGATTTTATCTTTTTCTTTACTTTCTTAATACAGCTGTAAGAATATTAAAAGCATGCATGTGCCTTGCCTTATATTGCCTTATATTTCAATTGAACACTGCTGTCTAATAAGTACAGAATACAGTGAGATTATTTTTCTCCCCACAATACATTTTCTACTAATAAAGATGCACAATGATTTTTAAAAACAATATCACACAGCTTAGATGTGTATTGAACTTTTCATCTATTAAAACCATGAGCTCCATTTTAGGAGAGCTGCTGCTAAGCAGCTCCGCACTATCCTACAGTTTACTTTATACATTAAAAATTTATATATTCCACTTACTTGTAAGACGATTTTACAAAGATTGCCATAAATATAATTAAATGCAGCAGTTACAAACAAGTCAAATATAGAAACAATACAAGATATAGGAAGAATAGGAATTATTTTGAGATAAAATGTTACCAGCAATTGATTCAGCTCAAAATTTCTTACAAGGAGAAAAGAAAGACATAGCCATCATCTTGGTTTTATGGTGGAGTAAAACCAAAATTTGGAAGCTTCTTCTATTAGAAGTTGTACTTCTTATATTTCCCTTAAGTCTTTATGTATAGTGGGGAAAAAAGGAAGAAAATCTCTATGAGGTGCTGAAAATCAGAATGCCTGAAGAATCTACCGTTGCTATATCCATTTATCCCACTATGACCCTGCATGGTCTCAGTTGCAGATTTGCATCTTTGATCTGAAATAGCAGCAATAAAAACCCTCTTCAAATTCCATATAGGATTTGGAAAATCAGTGAGGAGAATTTTTAACAATACTAAGAGTAATTAAAAAATAAAATGCCAGGATTGAGTTAATCAAAACATACCTTGATATACCACAATTAAGGGCTATAAAGAAAACAAAAAACAAAACAAAACAAAAAAATAGCTTGTGTTCAATTAAAAAGTTGTGCAGTAAAAATGAAGAATATTATTTTACTAGTTTGAAGGAAAACCTGAAGGATTTAAGAAATGCATCACATACAAGAAATTTAAAAATTTAGGTACTGTGGGTGTATGCCTACATGATGAGTGCGTTGCGCACCATCTGGGGAATGGTCATGCTTGAAGGTGCTGACTCGGGGAGGTGAGGGAGGTAAAACTACATGGTGAGTGCCAGGTGTACTGTCTGGGGAATGGACACGCTTGAAAGTCTGACTCAGGGGGATGGGTGGGACATGGGCAATATATATAACCTGAACTTTTGTACCCCTATAATAAGCTGAAATAAAAAAAAATTTAGGTACTGATTTTAGTCAAATCTTAAAGAGATTTAAAAATTTAAATGAGTAAACATAAGAAAGAAAAAAAGTGGTTAGAAATGATGCAGGATAGGTAGCCTGGAGCCAGATCTGCCTTGTATACTCTGCAAAGACATTTGTATTTTACTTTAAATGTGATGTCAAGCCATTGATTTTGAACACTGGAAGTACATAATTTCATTTTACATTCTAAAACATCAGTCTGACTACTCTAGTGCAAATAGACAGTAGGGGACCAAGAGAAAAATCAAGGTGATGTTTTTTAGACATAGACTTGGGGATACACCACAAATCCTTGGATATAGGAGTTTGAGGCTCAGGGAATAGACCAGACTAAATATGTAAATTTGTGCATCAGTGTATAGCGCATAGAAGAAAATTTCTGGGGAGTAAATATAGATAGAAAAGAGAAGGTTCCTTAAACTCCTCAATATTTGGATTTCACCTATAGGTGCCAAAGCCAGATAAGAAAACTTAGAAGGAGCATCTTTTAAGATAGAACAAGGAGTGTGACACTTCATGGACGTCAAGATCCTATGAGAGAAATGAGGGATTATCAATTGTGCCAAATACTGTGGAGAGACTGAGTAAGCAGAAAACACAAAAGTGGCCCAGGATGTGTCATCACACAGGTCACTGGTGACATTGACAAAAAATAGTGTCACTGGTTAGGTGAAAAGAAAGATTGGGAGGTGAAAAAATGGATCTTGGATGGTACAATTATGAACAACTTTTTCAAGACTGTTTCTTATCATTTCATGAGTGGATAAAGGGTCAAGGGAAACTTGCCTTTTTTGTTTGATTGCTTTTTTTTTTAAATCATGAGAATGATACAATATAGAGGAAAAGATGGATGATCCTGGAGAAAGAGCTCATAAACAGAGGATCAAATTCCTTCAAAAGAGAACACAGGAAAAAGATGGTGGAAGCCTGAGCATAGGACAAACTGGCCTTAGAAGGAAGCAGGGACACTTTATTATTTGTCCAAAGAAGGAGAGCACACAGTGCGTGAAGAGGTACAAGTGGGTGGGAAGACTTATTGGAGGGACTCTGAAGATTTCCCTTTCTTTTTCTAGTTTCTGAACAAAGCGTGAAACAAGGTCATCACCTGAGATGGAAGGAAGAGATTTGTCTTACTATGAAAAGAAAACAGCCCCAATGACTTTAATGAAGAATAGAGGTCTGAACTTGCTTTGAAGTTTGGATATTGTGTTTTTCTTTCAAGTAAACCCATGGCTGTGTACACAATTCTAAATGATTGAAGGATGATCTACAACCCAGGTACTTGGTAGTTTTATGTCACTTCTTACTATGGGACTTAGGGGTTGGTTGTGGAGGCTGGAATATCCACCAAACTATCGCTTCACTCATACTACCCTTATTTTTTGAGTCATTAATATTCATAGAAAATCTGGAAGATAGCCAAGAGATAGTCTATATAAAGGTAGGCTGAAGTTTAAAATAGAAGAGGTTAACATTTAGTTTTCCCTGGAACAATGTTTTGTCCAAATGGAACAAAGTATCAATTTCTGTTCATAGACATAAAAGATATATATAAAAAAAAGTGTCACAACTAGAATAGGCTAAATTCATTGCATCTATTTTATTTCCTCAGAGCTACAGAAAATCTGATTTCAAAAGACAAACATGAACATTGGTACTTGAATTGTGATGATTAAATCTTACTGCAGTTTATTTTTAAGGATAGTCTCACTTTGATCTGACAATTTCAGGTTGAATTGTAACTTATGTATAATACTAAAGTCAACATTCTTTACCTGTTGGAACTTAAGATAGTATTGGAGCTCTTGTCTTGAGGACGCTGATGAGTCTTCAAAGATCAATGCATATAAGGAGAACTACAAATAGTACTGTAAAAAAAATAAACCTGAATTTTCTTATCTTTTGCAATATCTCCTATTGTTCAATTTGGTGAATTGGTATTATGAATCCATTATTTATTATTTATTAACTACATAAAAGTTTTAGATATGCAATTTAAATGTGTTTTGCAACAATCCTTTTGGAACTTTACTGTCTTATATTCAGGGCTTTCTAAAACAGTGTTTCTATAATAAATTTATAATATGTCCAATTTGGATGAGACAACTGATCCCTGAAAATCATTGGGGAAAATTCTGGGTATGATGTGATACATCTTAGTCTGTCATCTCTACCTGTTTTATGATCTTGAGTAAGTCACCAGACCTCTGTTAACCTAAGTTTTCCAAGGTGCAAAATGGGGAAAATAATGTTACCTCCAGAACTGTGAAGATAAATTGAGGTGGTTCTCAGATATTTAATTTCCTCACCTCTATTGTTGGACTTTTAGTTTTTGATTATTAAAATACAAATTAATTGTAAGGAGATGCAATTTACATTTCATTTCCTAGTATTTGTTGGATAAGTGTGTGTGTGTGTGTGTGTGTGTGTGTGTGTGTGTGTGCAACATATGAACCATAATAGTAAAATTGAAACCTATGAACTCATCACCCAATTTAATAACTGGAATATAACAAATAATACTTCATCAACTAGGTGCTCCTTTACTATCCATCTGCTATGGTTTGAATATTTGTCCCCTCCAAAATTCATGTTGAAACTTAATCCCTTACGTGGCAGTATTGAGGGGATGGCACTTAAAAGCTGATAGATCACAAAAGTTCTGCCTTCATGAATAGATTAATTATTTCATGAATTAATTGATGGATGGGTTAATGGATTAATGGGTTAGCATGGGAGAGGCACTGGTGGCTTTATAAGACAGACCTGAGCGAGCATGTGAGCATGCTCAGCTCCCTTCCGCTGTGATGCCCTCCGTCGTTATCCTCCGGGGACCCTTCAGAGAGTCCCCACCAGCAAGAAGGCTCTCACTACATGTGCCCCCTTGGCTTTGAACTTTCCTGCCTTTAGAACTGTAAGAAATAATTTTTTTTTATTTTTAAATTATTCAGTTTGAGGTATTCTGTTATAAGCAATAGAAAATGGACTACTATAGCCTCATAGCAGTAACTTATTTTGAGATTTGGATTCATCATTCTCCATTTAAAAATATATTTTTAATGTATACAAAACCTTCCCTAAAAAATTTTTTTATTTTGCTTTTTTGAAATGCATACAAGTGGTATTTTAATCTTATGTAATCTGTTTAAATTATTTTTCCTCAATATTTTTCTAAAATTTATCCAAGTGAGGCATGTGTTTATTTTTACTGTTATAAAATATTCCATTAGTAAATATAGCAAGATTTTTTTTTTAGTCTCTTTTTGTGGGCTGAGTTGTTTCCAATTCCTTTGCTATTGGGAACTATGCTGTATCTTGTATCATTCAGAACAATTTGTCCAAATATACCTCTAGAAAAAGTGGAATTATAGGGTCTTTGATTTCGATTTTATAAGATTGTATTCTATTGTATTTCAAAGTGGTCATACCAATTATACTTGATTAAGTGTTACATAAAATTTCTTGGGACTCCATAAACTTACCATCATTTAAAAAAATATTTATTTGGTTTATTACAGATCTCTCCATTCTATCTGTCTCTCCACTCATCATCTTATTTTTGATATGTTCAGATTAAATTGAGAATATCAGTACTTTTTGACACCAAACACTTCAGCATGCATATCATTATCAGTTAGATTATTATTAGAGTTTAACATTTGTTCAGACAAGCTTTCTTTAGGTAAAAATTTGCATACAGTGAATGCACAAACCATATATATACCATTTCGTGTGTTTCAACACATGCATACACCTGTTGTGACTCCAGTGGCTATCAATTTATAGAAAATCATCATTGCAGAAAGTTATCTCATGCCTCTCCCCAGCCAATTTGTGCAGCCCTCCATGACAGCCAATGTTCTGGTTTTTTTCACCATAGATTAATTTCTATGTATTTAAAATATTTTTTGTAAGGCTTTTATTGTGACCTTTTTTTCATATAAATTTCAGAATTAACTTGTCAAGTTCACCCCACAAAACTTTATTAGAATTTGATTAATAATCATATTGAACCTATACATAAATTTAGAGGTTCCATACTCCATAACAATTTACCTCTGCAATCATTTGAGTCATCTTTCATATATTTTAATAAAATTTTATATTTTTCTTTATACCTTTTATATATCTTTTATTAGAAATTTCCTAAGTGCTTTGTATTTCATAGCTATTATAAATGGTTGATGATGATGATTTTATTCTATTTCCTTTTTGTATACAGAATTGAATTTTATTGCAGTATCTTGGCCATACATTCAGGCATATTGTCAAACTCTCTTATTATTTCTAACATTTTAATGTAGATTTCTTCTGCTGTTTTTATCTATTAATTATAGTATCTATGAATAATCATTTTTATATTGTTTACCATTCTAATAATTTTATATCTTTCCCTTTCTTCACCATGCTAAGACTTCCACAACTGTGTTAGATAGAAGCAATGACAATGTACATCTTTACCATGTTTTTGTTTCTAAGAGGTCTGCTTTCAGCAAGATACACTTTATTCTAAGTTTCTTCTTTTATTTTTTGATATTTCATATTTTTGAAAACTTTCATAGTTAATTGATATTGAATTTCATCAGTATCTATAAAGATTTTGATGATCTTATAGTATTTTCCTTTATTTTTCTTAGAAACTAAAAGACACATACATATTAGACAACCTTGTATTAACAAATTAACCGGAATTGATCATGGTATATGATCTTTTCTACTCAATGCTACATTTAGCTCTCTAAAATCTTGTTCGACTTTTGTACCTGTGCTCATGAGTTAGAGTGGCATGTATTTTTCTATTACTTAAAAAGAACTTATCAATATATATTACAATCTACCATCTCTTTCTCACGCTCCCATCATACCGTACTTAAGCTGCTCCCCTAGATTCAATGAGTTTATACTTTCTAGCACTTCAGAGTAACTTAAATACTCCATCAATTTCATTAATTTAACCCGTTATAATGGATTTGGATTCTCTTAAGGTAGTTTGACCTTTTCCCCAGAAATAATGACATTTTGTGGGTAATGAAAAAAACCTAGAACAGACAAAGGCAAAGTTTTGTTATTTACTTGGGGAATTTTAGCAAATTTGATATATGACCCATAGGACATTGAAGGACTCTAGAGGAAACACAACTTGGCTCCTTAGGCAGTCTCAAAATAGGCACAGTTTGACTTAGATTTGTTTAAATCTAACACACAAACAACTCTTTTTCTATAATGTACAGTGATAGGTTTATATGCTTGTCTTTTCTGGTATCTTATTTTCGTTCTGAAATCCGAGGCAAACAGAACAGCTAAGATGCTTTCTGGTGCTTCTAATTTTACCTCTCCCCTATTATAACAATTATTTTTGCTAGGAATAGACTTTTCTTACTCTTTTCTTTCCCCTTTCAATTTAATATATTATCTTTAATTGTGCTTTGTTATTTGTAAAACAGGATGACAGGAAACATTTCCCTTTATGACTCCTGACCATTGCTATTAGAGAAGAGTAGCCTGTATGTACTTAATGAATTATTTAGACACTTTCCTCTACTGCATTATTTTCTTTCATTAAGAATATCTGAGGTATAGCAAAACAGTGCTATCTATATATAATCACAAACTAGTAAATACATGCTTTATCTTTTATCAGTACATGCATTTTCATAGCAGGATTGACTATGAAATATTAATAGAAAGCCATATATATTTCTGAGGAGAAATTTGCCTTATAATAAAGAGTTATGAAAATATAATTTCTATTGTTATATAGATAACAATGCCAATTTTAACGTTCATTTTAGGAAGTATTATTAATTATCATCAGTGTTTATTAGATGACCTCTGTTAAAAATGAAGATTCTAACTCCATTTCAGCTTTTATAATTCTAAGAGAGGTTTTCTGAAATAACATTTTGTTTTCCCCACAAAATTAATTCTGACTTTCAGAACTTTCTTATACTTCAGTAGCATTGCTTCAGTATTTTGCATACATTGTAGTTTTCTTTATTTGCTTTGTTTCCATGTGAAATTTTACTGTATTTACCAAAAAAATTATAAAATTCAGGGCAAAGTCTTATTTTCTTTTTTATTCTTCCAAACTCCTTGTACTATGTACATGTAGGTTGTACAGCAATTGCAAAGTGTAAACTCATTATACTGTGTCTGTCTGGTTAAATTATCTACTATGGAAGTTAAATTTGGTAATCAGTTAAATGTAATTATTTCATCAATGTAGCCAGTGCTGTGTTAGGTATTAGGAGTATTCCCATCAATAAATCAGTCAGGAGCTACTAGCAATATATTTGTGAAATGTATTTATTAGTTTCTTACTGCTGCTATAACAAATTACCATAGACTTTGTGGCTTAAACCGACACAAATTTATTATCTTATAGTTATTGATGTTAGAAGTATGTAGTGGGTCTCAGTGTCTAAAATCCAGGTGGTGACAGGGATGTGTTTCTTCTGGAGTTTCTAGGAAATAATGTGGTCTTTTGGCTTTTCCAGCATTGAGAGCAGCTTGATTCCTCGGTTCAGGGTGCCATTCACTTTCTGAGCCAGCTAGGGCCCAATAGCTAGTGGGGTCTTTCTCATGTTGCATCACTCTTGACATTTACTCTTCTCCCTCCCTCTTTCACTGATAAGGACCCTTGATATTATGTTGGGCTGGAATAATTTCCTTATCTATTATCCAGTATAGTCTCCTTATTTTAAGTTCATCTGATTAGAAACCATAATTCCAACTGCAACCTTGATTCTCCCTTGCCATGTAACATAACATATTTACAGGTTTCAGGGATTAAAACGTGGACATGTTTGGGGGGCCCTTATTCTGCCTAGCATAGTACTCCTTAAGTTTAAGCACCACACCCAGTTCTAGACCTTTAAAATAAAGAACTGAAAGTATCACCTGTAAAATTTTTGTCTATAATATTTTTTTTCACTTATTCATTACATAAAAGTGTTATAAAACTTTGTTTTTGGTTGATTTACTTGGATAATTATCTTTAGTTCTCACACTGGTTTTGCAAAAGTTAAAATAACATAGACTTAAACTCTTAACCAAATATAAGAATTCCAGTTTTAGAATTATATTAATTTTAGAAACAAAGGACAGAAAAGGGTGCTTATGAATATTAATTATGTATGTTCTAAAATAAATTGTAAGTGAATAAAATTTCAGAACCTAATGATTCAGCTTCCGTGGAAGAAGTATTAAAAATGACAGCAGGGTTTGACACTACAAGTTTTCTTTACTTCTTTATGACCTTATTTATTCAACTTTTCAGGGTCAAGAAAAAGAATTAGGTATTTGATTTGGGTGTATGAATTTTTAACTTGAGGGTTTCTGACTCCAACTCTGTCAAGACCTCCTGACCTTACAACTTGAAGTGATTTGATTTAGTCAGCAAACATGACGGTCATTGTTTCATGTATAAACAAAAGCCATTTTTTGTCTTTCAAACTAGATTTAAAATTCACTGACATGATAGAAATAGAATTTAGACTGAATGCCATGGAATAATTAATGATATATTTATGTTGTGAAGAATAATTGCCATTTTCATTGATACTGAGGCAATATAAATTGCGGCATGAGTTCCCAAAACGTCTTAGAAGTTTCATCTTGTTTATCTTCAAGATCTCTGGGTGTATTTTTGCTTACTCAGTGGTTTACAGGATGTATTACATGAGGCCTGAATGTTCAAAGGCATATAAGTCAACGATTGGAAAAGGAGTCTTTATACTGGAGATAAATTTGGAGTGAGAGTAATTACAGTAAAAGATTTTTTTAAAAAATTCTTAAGCAAATAAAGACGCTTTGAAGCACCAGGAGTTTGCATCCTTCTTAAGGTTGTATTTGTTGCCATTGCTGCTATTTCTGACATGACACTAAATTGACATTTGCATTTCTTTCTTCTTCCTGTACCATGAGATTTTAGGTACCCTCTTTCAATTTAAAGTGCATGGATAAACTACTGAATCTCAAACATGTTACTATATACATTTTGTGTACTCAATAAACATTCATTTACTGAGAAACAACGCTTTATCTGTTTTGGAAGGGATATATTTAGTCATCAAATTAAACCTCCCATCTTAGGTGTTTAACTAATCCAAACTTTGCAAAAAGGTTAAAAAGTCCAGGATTTCTTTATATTGTTCATTAATTATATGAATGGATTTTTACATTTTTATGTGAATCTTAGCTCCAAGTTTTTAGGATTTCTGATTTTTCATTTTCTTGGATATATACAGAGAATAAATTACGCCTACCTTTCTAAATTATAAGGATTAAAGGAAATAACACTAACATAGTGTCTTATTCATAAAAGATATTCAAGAGTCCTTTTTGTTGTTTGGTATTTTGTTTTCCTTTGTCTTTTTCCTTTTCAGTCAATAGGGTGGTAAATCCAATCTAGGCTACTTTTTCAAACTGCATTCTGTTGCTTTCAAAAATTGGTCATTGGCTTTTTTGTGTGATAAAATTCAAGATAAAAAAAGATTTGAGGATTTGAATGTACAATATCCTTCAGGAGAAAGGAGAATTAGAGGTTCCCAGTCCCTGTAGGCCAACAGATAAATTTTCAGAATGGTAACTCTAAGGTCTGATTTAGAGAAATATATGAAATAATTTATTAAACCATGTTAATGGCTTATTTCATGGCATTGGCATACTTAGTAGTTAATATTCCCATAGAGTCATGGACTTTTCTCTTGAGAATTGGAATTTCTTTCTCTTTAATTTCTGTGCATCTCATAAAGCACTGTTTTTCTTGATTATAATACTGTTCACTCTTGAACAACATAGGTTTGAACCCTGTAGGTCCACTTGGATAGAGATCCTTTTACGTCAAATGCAGATCCTAGGATGCAAACCCAGTGAATAGGGAGGGCAGACTTTTTCTATGCATTGGTTCTGCTGGGCAGACTGTGGGGCTTGAGAATGCGTGGATTTTGAAGTTCTGGATGTTGGGGTCCTGGAACCAATCCCCTTTGTATACTGAGGGATGACTGTACTGTTAGATGAGCAATCTTATACTAATACAGGCTCAGTGGGAATATTTGAAGGCTAAAAAAGAGGTTATAAGAAGAGTTGTACTTTCGTCATACTACTATACCTGAATTAGCATACCTTCAGTTTAGGTCACTTGTTAAGGAAGGAAATGTAGAGTAAAAATCTCATGCACCTCAAGGAGTATGGGTAAAAATTACTCAAATTTAAGACATATGTCCTCAAACCCTAGTTGAAAGCTCACAAACATATCTTATTTAATACTTACTTGTTATGAAGCATAACCTCCTTATTCAGGGAACTTTCTTATTATTACATATTTCTAAGTACTTCTGAGTATTCTTTATCCTCTGAAAAATTAGTAATCTGATTTAAAATGTGTTATCCTTTTTAACAAGTAAGCATATGAAAATTTTTTGAAAATAAAAGTCCTATGAATAAATAAATGTAAGGCATTGTAAGAATAATGAATATGATGGTGGTGATGATGATGGTGGTAGTGGTGGTGGTGAGGGTGATGAAGATGATTATGAAGAAGATGATAATATAATAAAGGGTATACATTTGAAGTGGAGCAGAATTGAACAGAAGAGCAAAGAGATATGGTCCCTGCTGTTAAGAGTTTAGTATGCCATGTGGACTAGTGTAGGTACAGACATTAAAAAGAGGAATCATTTATAAGTATTATAAATAAAGGAATTTTGTGTTTATAGTTTGGTGTTGCTGTGGTAGGTAGTCAGATGAAAAACGTATATTATTATCTCCTGAATAATAATAATTAAAGATATAATAGTTGAACACAAATGTCAATAAATGATCTCATTTGGGAGGGATTAGAGAAAAAAAAGAGGTAGCTTCTGCTTGAGAAAGGAGACCTGAAATTCTAAAAGAAAGGATCCAATCAGAGGATTTTTTTCAGAGGAAAAGCTATAGTTTTAAGTGAATGACTAAATGTGAGGATGAGGAAGAGAAAAAAATCAAGTGGATTCAAAGTTCTTCACGTGGAAAGATGAAAGAATGGGTGTTATACTAGAAATAAGAGAATCAAGAGGAAATTTTAGTAGACAACAAATAGCCAAGTGTCACTCTTGTTTGGAAGGAGTTTGAAGGAATAAGGCATTCTAGTTTTGCTTAGAAGGTACAATCAGGCAATTTAAAAGGAGGCATCAAACCTGAGCCTCTATGGTCAATAGGGAGATCAGATGACATTTAAGCATGAGAAGAAAGTGAAGAAAGATTGGGAAGGCACTCTTAGGGAGAGACTTTTGAAGAGATTTGTCTAAGATATGTTAAGTCCAGGTAGAGATGTCTGGAGGCCAGGGCGGGAGGGAGGTAGTATTCCAATTTACAATTTGGGAGAGGACTCAGAGCTGGAAATAAGGGATTCTGAGCCATCTGAGGAGAGATGATCATTGAGGCTTTCTGAAAGGATATAGGAATTATAAATAGAATAACAAGCAATAAGATGAAAACTCCAGAGGCTTACAGATGGCCTACATCGGAGTGTTGAGAGGCGTGGAGGTAGAAGAAACAGTAAAAGGAATCAGAGTCATGGTAGACAAGCTAGAAGAGTATTGTGAAACAGAACCAAAAGAGTGGACAGGATTTAAGGATGTCAACACTGAAATGTTGTAAGAGACCAAGACATGTTTTTTGAATCAATAAATGTGGGTCGACTGGGCGGACGTGATAGTTGCGTACAAATATTGCCCCTCCTACCCTTAGCCTCTGTTGAGCTGAATGATAAAGTTAATGTTCATAAATCTCTTTTCATTTATTGTATATTTGTAATGTCATTTGTGATTATTCAGATAAGGGAATCCAGAGCACATGTGCTTCTTTCTAATTTGTGTATCTTCATACCTGCTTTCTCAAGTGCCTTGTACACAATTTTATATTCTGTTGTAACCACAGTTGTTCTTTGCACAAAAGATTTGCTAACAAGAACTTTGATTTCTCAAGTGAACTCAAACATTTCTAATTAAATGTCTGTTTAGTATCTTTCAGAGAAAAATTCCTAATGCTTCCATTAAAATTAGTAAGTAGTACATGTCAAAAATAATAACAATTGAGTTTGGTAACTTTAATCTTTGGCTAGAAAGCTCCTTTTGGTAATTAATTAAGAAAGTCTTACAGAATTCTTATGCTTTAATTTCCCTAATATAATTTTGGATGATTTGTTAAATTTAGAGAGTGATTAAGAATTTTTTATAGCTATAAAGGAAAAGTCAGAAATAAAGTTTGTACCTAATTGAAATGACTTGATTTTTGCTAATATTTAATACTTCAGTTGATTCCCTAGTTGCTTTAATGTATATATCTTGTTTACTTAATTTAAATATTAGATTATTGGGGGCAAAGGCCATTTTTCTTTTCTTGCTTTTTTTTTTAATTAGACAAGTAGCAGCACAATATCTTATACATGAAACGCAGTAATAAGTTGAAAATCTGAATGTTTCAGAACATCTGAACATTCAGAAAGAACCTTCAACAGTTACATTTCCTTCCATTTTTCTTAATCTCTATCATTGAAGCATAATTTGCAATTCATCACAACTCACTTTATATCAAGTTTTGTGAGAAAAACCTCAGAAGTGTCTGCATTACATATATGCCTAAAAGGAAACTCTTTACTGTGTCATCAACAAAATAAATATCTTGAACTGAAAACTAGGGGAATTAGATAAAAGTGAAATACTATTAGTGAAAACAAAACTTGGTGCAAAGGAAATGTATTTCAAAGAAAAAAGAAGTAAAAGGTCAAGACATTGCAAAATAGGAGTGGGATATGGGAGCACTCTTTATTTTTTTGTTTATTTTTCATAGCTAGCAAATAACTCATTGTTTTTACCTCTGACAGAAACATTTGTACATAAAGGTCATTTTCATTAACCTTAGGTTTATAATTTCCAGCCTCCTTGCCCAAAGGCATTGCTGTTATTTACAATTTTTCTTAGTCCTATGCAAAACCAAACAACCATCAGTGTAAGGCTAAAATATGTTAAGTGCCTCAGGCACATTTCAATTAAGTATTAACATAGATTGGAAAATTTCCAAAACATTTAGTGAATATTACTTTCAATCATTTTCATTAAAATTAATAGCAAGTGTTAAAAAGTAATATACCAGGGAGCTGGGGGAATTTAGTTCTTAGCTTTTAAAGGGCTGCTTGTGCTAATGTAGAAAGAATTTTAGTACAATTTAGTCACATATTACCTAGTCCGATTAAACTCTGCATTTTGTGTGGGTAGAAGGATAGGAGTTATGTGCAAATTAATTTTGTTTTAATACTTTCATATAGGGACCTCAAATTTTAATCAGTGTTTACTAGACATCAAAATAAAGAACTGGCATGTGAGCAAGCTTAAAATCTCAAACTACATGCATTCATCATTCCAGAAATACTTAAAGACGTGTTTTGAGAAACAAATTTATAGAAGGAAAAGAACTATCCAAAGTAAAAATTATTATACCAATATAGAAATACTAAAATCATTATAAGAGAAACAAATGTTGAGAACTGCATTTATGAGAATTTTTTTAAAAGTAGAAATAAGAAATAGAATGAGGTTAAATATAATGCTGAAATATCAAAATAAATTAAAAGTATCATAAGGCCCAAAATTTACCTCTCAAAATACTATTAGATAGAATACAACCTTTAAACTAAAACAGAAATCATTGACGCTTCTCACTCAGTAGTCCTTTATTTCTTAGTAATAAAAACTCTTTGGCTGTATATTAGTTTATAGTAATTGTGGTATTATGAACATTTTATAAATGTGATATATTATCAGCTTTAATTTGTGAGGTACATATACACACAAAAATATATGTGTGTGTATATATTATTCCTAACTTTAAATAATGATTTTTCAACTATGATTTTTAAAGATATTACACATGAGCACTGATTTTCCTTCATTTCAAGTCAATGCTACATAAGCTTCATACAGTAGAATATGAACATGTTAAGGATTTGAAACAGAGCTTGCTTCTAGGACAGCAGCACCATTTTTGATGTTAATAACATTTATTTTTTTTAAAAAAAATCTTGACTACTTGATTTTAAGTTCCCTTCAAATGTAAGAGAAGTAAAAGTATATTACACAAAGAACATAATAAAGTAGCATAAACATAAAAGTCTTCTTTGCAATGGCGATGGGCTTCCTGTTGTCAATTTTCTAGATGCTCACATTTGCAAAAAAGCCATTGAATCCAATTACACTGCCACTCTAAGGTGGCAGAATACCAAGACAAGAAGAACAATTTACTCAAAAAAAAAAAAAAATGGGAGGAGTAATAGCAGCATAGTCCTTAAATGAAATATCATGGTCAAGGTGAGGTACATTAGCCAGGAGTCCAGAGTAGTGAATGTGACAGCTGTTTTGTGGAATCAGAGGGATCAACAAAACCAGACAGTAGCATAGTAACTCAGCCAGTGAAGGACTGAGTGTGAACTCTCAGGTCCTTAGGAGAGTATGGCTAAGTGAGAGCAACCTTGAGAAGCTACTGAAAAATATGACACAAGAATAGAATCCAGGTTCTATTTCCCTTTGCTTACTTTGCATAAGAATACTAAGGTTAGTCCCATGGTACAAAAAGGATGGATTCAGACTAAAAACTTCATCCCTCATGCCTGGGATAACTTTGTTTTCATCCCCCTTGTCTGCTCTGGAAACTTTCCTTCAAATCTGGGCATGGGAGGGATGTTATTTTGTTTCTACATTTTTTGTTCCCCCAAGTACAACAGTTCCTTCTTTTGGCTTTCATAGCACTTCACACACACACCCTTTCTGACTCTGTCACTATCTCTTTTTCACCACAGATTAAGCATCTCACAAAAAAAGTTCATATCTAGTTTAACTTTGTTTTATTTTTTAATGTAAAGATATAATGGTGGTACAAATCTTTTGGTTATGTAGATCGCTTTTATAATGCTTGAGTCATCTAATTTAACTTTGTATCTTTGGCCCCTAGCACACTGACTGACACACAACAGGTGCTCAAATATATTTAATTAATAAATTAATAATTTAAGCCTTGTAGGCAAATAGAGTAAGACAAAGGGTAATTAATTCAGAATAGTATGAGGATTTTTTAAGGCAAAATGCCTCCCATATTGCAAAATGATTCTAAGTAAATTCTAACAGAATTTGAAAACCTGCTGGATTCACTATGCTTCAAGGAGTTATTACAGCAAACAGAAAAAGATGACTGATTCAGATGAGAATAGATGGGGGACACTTAGAACTGGTATTTTACGACATTTGCCAGTATTTTGCTAATCCTTAATTTGGAGGGGTTGGCAAAGGCATAAGAATTACATTTGTGCTAAATATAATTAGTTATAAAGGCATGTAAGTTATAGTTTGGTAAATTGTTATAAAACTCTGCCATAATAGTTTGGTTGTTCTCAATTAAATTGTTTCTATAGCTTTAAATTGAAATATTATATTTTTAGACCCACTTCCCTGGTTATAAACCTGATCTCTTGATAAACTCTACAGTAACTGAATCTGCTAACATGATTGACATTCCCATAGATGAATGGAGGCAGTATTTTTCAATAGTATTTTTTCCAAGAATCATATCTTATTGTATGTTTTCATAAAAATTATTTGAAATGAAGAAATAATGTATCTTTGAAATATTAGATGATTATTTATACATAAATAGCATAGATAGTATAAATTAAATATCTTCCATCTAAGGTTGTATATTGATAACAGATCAAGTAAAATTATGTTTCTTCATATAAATAGACAGTAGTGGGAGTTTAAACACTGTTTATTTATTTATTTGTTTATTTTTTACTCTTGTCTCTAATTTTATCAGTGTAAGGCTTTGATCATTATTCAATAAAAGATTTTTGCTATGTTATATTAGGCAATTTTCCTGATGAAGAGAACACTGTAACATTTTTTTTCTTGAAACTAGCATCAAGGTGTTGACTTCTTTCCAGTGACCTTCAAAGTATAATGTTAATACATCATTACTAATCTACATTAGAGTTGAACTTGTAACATTTAGACCAAGAATTGTATATTGGAAAGCTATACTCATGATTCCTGTATTTTCGTAGAATATTTATCTCTTGGGTTATCTGTGAACAGATACGGCAAATTCATGTGAGCATAGTTGTAGGTGGATAAATCTTTAGGACTAAAAGTATATGCAATTCAATTATTTCAAGATGGATGATGCCCACAAGAAATGTGACATACATATTGCACAGGAGTGGTCTATGGCTCGTTTATTGAGTAATTATGGTACATAGCTCATGCAGCTAATTTTTCTTCATTTGACATTTCAGTTTTACTTTTGATTCTTAGTAATTGTAGTCAACTAGGTAAATATCATGGTCTTTGTGGCAAGGTTTAGCTAAAGTCCACTTAGCAATATTTTGGATTAAGAATGACTTAAAAATTTGAAAATACAAAATGGATAACATAGCTTTAGTTTCTTTATGCCTTTACAAGTAAAACCTAGCTACTACATAGGTATGCAACTACAGAGGTATAGAGCCACTGCTGTGATGCCACTTCTCCTGCCAAACCATCATTGCCAGCTGATGGTGTCTTAGGACAGAACTGACAGACACACGCATGAGTTTTGTTTAGAGAGGTCTATGTTTTCATGGAAACTGAAGACTATTCTGAGTCAGATAAACTTGGTCACTGAATCTTTTATCTCAGGCTTTGGGTAGATGAGCAAGGAAAATTCTTTCCCAAATTCTTGCTGAATTCTGCCACTGTGTCTCCAACACTTAGCAGTGTGAGCTGATATAATTGCTTTCACTGATGGGCCCAACATGCTTCTGCTGTGCCACCCTGCTACCCAAGTGACTCCATTTAAACAAACGCTTAAAACAAACATGATAGAAAATTATATCCAAACAAGTAGTCATCTTTCTCTTATCTCCAGATGTAAAACATGCAAGAGGTTCATTAGAGTACTCTTGTTCAAGATCTTCAGAAAAGAGGCCTCTGAGAATAGATATTATTATTACATACTAATCAAATATTAGTTGTCTAAACAAGATTTCTCTTTTTGCCTTGAAATAATACTTTTTCCTGTGGAAAAATTTAATCTCCCCACATCAATAATATAGTGGAAGCCACCAATTATAGTATCTTAATATTGGGCACAAGCCTAGGCAAAAATTAAGTGATAATTTGTTTCTCACTCTTCACTCTATTTGTGCATATATCATGTATTTCTCCTGGGAACTCTACAGAGAGAAATGGATGTGGTTTATAGTAGGATTAATTAATTTTTGGTCCCCTAGCAAAATACCATAAAAGCCTCATCCATACTTCTGATATAAATTTAGAAAACCCAAGTCCACCAATTTAAAAAAAAAATACTACTTGAAAAAGAATTTCAAGTCTCTGCTTCACTAACCTATCTACTAGAGTATTATTTATGGTAAACAGGTGCCAGAACATTTCCTGGAAGTTAGTAAGCATTGCATAAATATTTGTTGAATAAATTGCATAAAAGAATGGAAAAAAGAATTCATTAGATTTGACAATAAGAGGCCATTAGTGACCATCAGTAGAATATTTTATTATAAGAGTAGAATTGCTGGGTTGCTATAGGGTAATGAATACATGAGAAATGAGGGATCGCTCCAATTTTATAAGGTAGGCTTTGACTTTCTGAGTCCTATGCAAGGTCATTTAACAGTCTATCTCTTATTCTGCTGGTTTACGACCCTTGTGTTAAATAACAGGACTTCAGAGATACTTCCCAAATATGCTTCTCTCAGGGTTCTCAAAGACAGAGACATCCATTTTTACTGGAAATACTGCCTAGATTGCCATACTATCTCATTCCTTTCTCTAGTGTTTACCCTTCTTTCCAGTCTGCAGGGAAATGGCTTTCTATTTTAGCATTCAGCTCCTTTCTAAGGGGATGCCACATTAAAAGGTCCAGTGACTATAGTAACACAGATCTTTAAGTTGTATCACATATTTCTCTTCCTCTCAGGATGTCTAGGTGCTCCCCAGGGACTGAGTTGGAGTAAATCCAAATACAGCTCACGCTTTACCTACAATCCACTCTCTGAAATCCCCAAGGCTGGGCTGCTGAGACTGGCCCATCACACATGTCTACTTCCCAACCTTTACCCAGAGTCTTCCTTGTGGACCCAGTGCTCTTTCCTATGATCTGATTTTTTTTTTTTTTTAGGAGACACAGCATATCAAATATGTATATACTTTATCCTATTTATATAGTTACAGTTTTTTTCTCATGGGACTCATGGTCATTGAACAAAATTCTTTTGTGTTTTTCCTTTTTTCCTCCGTCAGGTGTCCTTGAGCACTCTACACCAATTACAGAACCGTCGTCTGCCTGGAGCATGGAGAGAGCCACTTTTGAGTTGTCACATAACCCTTTCTTCAATCAGTCATGTATCTCAGCTTTGATTCATGCAAGACTCTCTACTGGATTTTAAAAAATCAAATATATTTGCTTAAAATTTACCTCTTCTGCAAAGAATTTTAGCTAGCTTATAGTAAAAGGCATACTTAATAAGTTAGTAAAAATATAAGTTAAGAACCAAGTAAATAGATTTCAATATAAGTCAACACAGGTAACGTTATTTATTCATATTTATCTCTAAGTTTTCAGGGGGCCAGAATAAAAGGGAAACATACATAATTCAAGTTACTAGAAAGTAGAAATAATAACTACTCTTTAGGAGAAACAAATTTATAAGTAATTATAAACTCAATTGTAAATAGGATGCACTGACAGAAAATATTCTCAATAAAATGTTAACACAAATGCAATAACTAATTTAAATGCTTAAGAAGCATGTCAAAGTCTTATTTTCTAGAATTATTTGGCATTATGGTGAACTCACAAAATGCTGTTTTTCCAAAAGTAACTAGGCTACAAAGATTTTCTATCTCCCTATCATGATGTGATAAATTGGCTAATTTAAATTCAGCAAATATTTTCTGTTTTATGCTATGAAGCATGGAAGACAGCTTAAGTTGGGGATTTAGCGCATATGAATCTTTCAATTTTATATAATATGTTTTCAGTAATAGAATGGAAGATTTATATATTCTTTAATTGACTAGGGATTAGTCAGTATAGGTCAGTGGTCCCCAACCTTTTTCACACCAGGGACCGTTTGGTTTCATGGAAGACAATTTTGCCACAGCTGTTGAGGGGGGTGTTGGCAGAGCTCAGATGGTGATGCGAGCAATGGGGAATGGCTGTAAATGCAGATGAAGTTTCACTCACTCCTGGCCGGTGCTCACCTCCTGCTGTGTGGCTGAGTTCCTAAGCTCCATAGAAGACAATTTTTCCACGGCCTAGGTGGGGGTGAGGGGGAGGCAGAGCTCAGGTGGTGATGTGTTAACAGGCCACAGACCAGTACTGGGCCAATGCCTGGGAGTTGGGGACAACGGGTATAGGTGATGAAAAAGGTCAAGACTTCATTTTTTGTATTTTGAAGGATTTGATAACTACACGATTAAAATGAGAAAAAGAGAATAATAAAAATTGGTGCCCATAATTTCTGTCTTACCCCCTGAAGAATAGCAGTGCCATCTACTGAGATTGGGAAAATAGCAGGAAAAATCACAAATTCCTCTTTTGGACATGTTAAATTAGAGATGCCTGTTAGACATTCACATCTTACTTAACCTCTGTAGCATTTGATGGTGTCTAGCACTTAATCACTTCGAAAGCTACTCTTTTCTTGACTTCTTCTCCTCCTTTCCTAATTATTGTTTCTTAGCATTTCATTCCCCTCACCACTCAAATGCTGCTTTTCTCATTTTCCTATGCTATCACAATTGCACAGGACTTCACCAATTGTCTGTATGCTAATGACTCCAAAATTAGGCATACTTTCTCCTCAATTATAGAGACTCATTGAGTCAAGTGAACCTCATGCTATACATACCTCAAACTCTCCTCACCACCTTTTCCTATATGCTTGGCCCTCTTTCCTCAGTGAATAATATTTAATATTTATTGAGAGCTAACTGTGTGTCAGGCACTCTGCTAAACACTTTATATTTATTTAATTTTTTATTCCTCACAACAACTTGCTGAGGCAAATATTATCCCACTTTACATATGAAGAAACTGAAGCACTTAACCACTTAGGTAAGTGGCAAAGCTGGGGTCCAAACTCAGGTTCTCTCTGGAATCTGGGCTTAACTTCTATGCCATACAACACCTCTGTTATCACTTTCTATTCAGGCAATTGAGTCAGAAACCTGGAGTCATTTCGGCCTTCTCTTTACACTTATATATCCAATATGTTATCACATCTCTTAACAGATCTTCAATACACCTCCTTTGTTCTGTTCCTACTGTTAATCTCATACTTCAAATATTCATTATTTCTAACTGGGACTATTGCCACAGCTTACTAAAATGATTCCTTTGTCTCCAATCTTTTATTTCCTCCACAGTGCTGCTAACCAGTATTTTATAAAATGCAAAACTGATCATATTCTTTTCCTACTTAAACCTATCAATGGTCTTCTCATTGAGAGACACTAAGCCTAGTGTTATGTATTTGGGCCCACGAATATGGGACTGAATCCTACTTGACTATTTATTTTACCTGTGTGCAAGTTATTTAACATCTCTAGCCTTAAAAACAACATCTTAAAGTGTGTATATGTTAGTAACTATGTCAAAAAGGAGCATTAAATGAGAAAAGGCATTCACACTATTTCGAGAATGCCTAACATCTAGGAAAAGCATAATAAATATTGGTGATAATTTTATCATCATCATTATTATTATTTTAATGTCTAAGGCAAATCCAAATTCAGCCTGGCATACAAAATCCCCCATGACCTGTATCTACTTCTCCAGCCTTATCTCACACTGCTCAATTCATACATCACACGTGCCAGGCCTGGTAACACATTGCATGTTTCACTCATCTGTGCTTTTGCTCAGCTGCCCTTTCTGCCTGGAATCCTATTTCCCAGCTTGGAGATTGGGAAAAATGTTTCTCACATACATATTTTTTTTTTGTATGAACATCACAGTGTACTTACATAAAGCTAGATGGTATAGCCTACTACATACCTAGGCTATGTGACAGCCTATTGCTCCTAGCTACAAACCTGTTCAGCATGTTGCTATATTAAATACTGTAGACATGTATCTCATATTTTAAGATTTGATATAAGAAACATCTTTTACAAAGTCTGCCCTGATTCCTCCCTCTCACTCTACTAAGGACTAAGTTTTTGCTCTCTGGTATGTATCCTTCCTAGATACCACAAACTTCTCTTAGTGCCTATAGTGTTTGAATGTAGTATTCGTCTATATATCTATTTCCTTCTTTTAGTCTCTGAACTTTTCCAGGTCAAAGAGTTTTATTGATCTTTGTATTACCAGCACAGAGCTCAAAGCCTGGAATTTAACAGTCAGTAAAGATGTGAGGAATATATGGGGAGGAAGGAGTCCTGCTACTGCACATGAGGCCACCTCAGACCATCAGCCAAGCTGTCAGCTCATCAAAGACACATGAGCAAGCCCACTCCAGAACAGCAGTGTTAAGTTGAACCACAGACTTGTAAGAAACAAAAAATGGCCACTTGGTGTTTTAAGCACTCAATTTGGGGCATTTGTTTCATGACAATATCTAACTGATACAGATATATGAATGAAACAACAACAAAGAAAAGCAATCTAATTTCAATTCTAGATTTTCCAGAGCATATAAAAAGAGATCCTAAAGGGGAGTTTGTCTTTTTCCATGGGAGAAAAAAAATAATCTTATGAAGGAAAAAAGAAAAAAAAAAACCCACAAGATTAGGGGCTTTTTCACTCCAATTATAAAAGTTCTAGCTCCAGCTCATCACTCCCTCCGCCTCCGTTTTCTTAGCAGGCTATTGACAAGAGTCATCAGAGACTCCAAGGCATCCAGTTATTTTGTAATAGTGGAGAGCAACTGCGTGTGATGAGTGTCTGGGGCACAATGGAAGTCAGTATAGCTCCATGTACAATGTCAGGATTTTTCACAACGCTTCCCAATTAACTTCCAGAGAGCCTGACTACAATATCACCAGCTGCTCACTCAATCAATTTCTACACATTTTCCTGAGCTAAATGGGGCTTGCATGACTGAATTTGCATAGGAGTTTTCTCCAGTTGCAATGTCATAACTAGCGGGTGAAGTATTTGGAAATGACTTTTTTCTGCTTTGTGGGACATTCTCTTTGATTTTATATCTTTCCTGTGTCATTCTCCAACATTGCTTTGCATCTATAAGATTTGCAATTGGAATGAGAGTCAAAAACCAGCAATGAGAGTAATAAAGTAAAACTCAATTCTTTCCATAATTTATTCATTTATTAATTCATTTTTTAAACCAGATACTGATTGCTTATTATCTGTAAGGCAGTATGCTAGGTGCTGGGGATACAATAAAAATAAGAAGGAGTCCTCAAAATCATGGAAATAACATTTTAGGGAAGAGTCTGGAAATATACAAGTAAACCACAGATAATGATAGAGAGGCTGTAATTTCGGGAGGATAGTAAGAGAAATTCTCTGTAAGAAGGTGCAATTTTAGCTGATGCCTGAAGAACAAAACAGAGTCAGCACTGGGAAAACTTTGGGGAAGAGAATTTCAGAAAGATAGAAAAATAATGGTAAATGGTGTTCTGTGGGCAATAGCTCATTGGGTACAGAACTGACAGGCAGCCAGTGGGACTGTAACATAACACGAGGTACATGACTGATAAGAGATAAGACAGAAAAGCAGAGAGTATTTCATGCAGGGCTCTGACAACCACACTGAGAATTTAGATTTTACATGAACTGGGCTTTTAGATGACTCTGTCTGCAGTGTAGAGATGAGATCAGAAAGTGCATGAGAGAAAGAGAAAAGACTATTGCACTGATACAGGTGAAAGATGTAAGACTTGGTTGAGAGAAATGACAGTGGAGATAGAAAGAAATGGGCAGATTATGTTGTATTTTGGAGGTGGAGTTGGCTCAACTATGTGAATAGATGTTTTAGAGTTTCTGCCTGTGCAAATTATGACTATAAGCCCTAGTTTGGGCTATACCACTTTATCAGATTCAAACTAAAGGAATGTTTCCATCCAATGGAGGATGTCACAATCTTGCCAAGATCAACAACTTAGGTTGTCTGATTTGCATACAGGCAAAACTATAGCCAGATGGGTAAAGTTTTAGAATAAGCTCATGGAAGAGAATTATTTAGATGATTTAGATGTATAAAAATGGCAAAAATGTGGAAATTGAAACATTCTGCCCTCAAAAAAAATTCCCTAAACAAACATTCCTTCGTAAGTGGTCCCTATTTTATAGACATGGACAGGAAAACTAGCATTAAACTTTACAGATATATTTTTGAGAAATATATCTGCTTTATTCATATAAATCACACAAACTCAAATGAATTATTAGTAGTTTATAGTAAGCGACAGACAAAGTGACTAGGAGATGAGTTCATATTAAGTGTCAAAGTAATAGTAATAACCATCTACTGAAAAGTTCCCCATTGTCAAGTCATAAGAGAAGACTAGGATGAAAGTATAAGACCACACAAAGGTACAAGGTAGCAGGGAGTGCAAAGGAAAAATAAGGGGGACAATGAAAATACTAAAATATGGAATCAGGAAAACCTCTGAGAAAGTATGACACTTTGTGAAAAATTATAAATAGTGTCATATTGATATTTATACTGACTGAGAGTTATTCCAAAAACAATGTGTTGAAATTTTCTTTGAACAGGACTATGACTTTCAAGACATGGATTGAGAATGATGTAGACTATAAAGGGAAACATTGACCTAAATATAAGTTCATAGTATCCAAAGAGAATACAATAATCCAAAGGATAAACCAAGTAGGAATCCCACAAAGATCATGTAAATTTACTGGTAGTAAATTTACCCTATGAAAGATCAGCTTGATCTTCTTGACAAGAATTTCAAAGTCTCAACAAATTGCCAACTATGTCCAGAAAGTCCACATAAAATTTATCATACCTCAAAAGATAGGAGAATTTTACACCTAACAGGTACAATGCACGCTAGCTACCTTGGTGATGAGCACATTTATAACTTTGACTCAAACTGCACTAAAGTAAATCACATAATCAAAACATTTGTACCCCCATAATATCTGGAAATTTAAAAAAAAGATAGGAAAAGAGCTAGATCAGCAAGAGAGGCCTGGATAATCACTGAGAGTACATAAAAGAGATCTATCCAGATAGTTAGAAAGTGGACTTAGACTAAGATTCAGCATGTAAAAATTGAACCTGGAAAATGCAAAAGAAAGAAAACAGAAAGCATGAGAGCAATGAACAGTGATTATTAAGACAAGTAAAGGCATTGCAAAAAGCAGGGAAAAATCAATGTATAATACTAAAATATAGAAGGAGAGTATATGAATATGCTGAATGGGACAAATCATTACATATTAAATTCAAAATTTCAAAATCTACAAAATCAATCTCAGATGTATTCCCAACAGATAACGAATGAAGTACAGAAGCAAAATGGCATTTACCTGTGGCCTGTGTAGACCAGCCAATGGGAAGAATTAAGAAAAGCTTGTTAGAAATATTGTTTTTAAGGACTTTTAACTCCTCAAAGGAGATACATGCATTAAAGAACATGGAAGAGAGTGACAAACAACATCATCAAAGGATTTCACAAGTCATTATGAAGACAGCACAAACAATAAAACAGACCCAAACACAGACCTTATGAATGGCCATAGGTGCTGAACATATTTTTGTCAAACAAAAAAGATATAGAAAATATTTAAAACAAAATGCATTGGGTGGAGTATGCATGGATTATATGAATGGAGTAATATTTGTTTGGTAGGACTAAATGCCGCGGATATCTATGTGATTACCTGTATGTTCTGAGTAACTGGAAACAGTGGAACATTGTCAGTATACTTAAAGAATATGCTTTGTTCACAATGATTGTGATTATATTCATGTGGATATGTTATAAAGCATAGTAAATTAGAGTGACTTAGAGAAAGGTGTGTATTATAGAGCGTATATGTGGATGAATTATGACTCTAAAGTCCCAGTTCTGTGATAATACTTTATTTTTAGTTCCAACCAATCAGAGATGTCTACACACAATAAGGGACATACCTTATCAGGACCAACACAGTAGGGTTGCCTTATTTCTACATATAGTCATGCTCCCCATAATGATATTTCAGTCAATGATAGACCAAAAGTATGATGGTGATCCCATAAGATTATAATACCATATTTTTACTGTACTTTTTCTACATTTAGATATAAAAACCTGTACCATCATGTTACAATTGCCTGTATATTCAGTACTTATAGGTTTGTAGCCTTGTAGCAATAGGCTATACCACATAGCCTAGGTGTGTAGTAGGCTGTATCATTGAAATTTGCATAAATTCATTCTACAATGTTCAAAGACAGAATTGCATAAGGATGCATTTTTCAGAATGTATCCCCGTTGTTAAGCAATGCATGACTGTATATAAAACTATAACCATCATATAGGTGGATGTACTAAAGGCAGATGTGGAAATATCTAAGTTCAACATATTAGTGTTGCCTGATTTACAATGCATAAAGCCCACATCCAGATGGCTGGAGATAACAGAATCAGACTTTAGAAGAATCTTATGTAGGAGCAATATATATATTCATTAAGCACAAAAAATTCTGAGTTTTCATGATTCAAAAACACTTTTTTCCTGTTTCAGAGGAGCATGGTATCCCTCTCCTCTCTTCACACAGGAAATCTGGGTCTCTGACCATATGCTCTTGACACTACTCTGCACTCCATCATAAAATGTGGAAAAGAAAAACCAGAACCCCACTGTGCCAGGGACCAGTTTTTCTGTGTTTCATCCATTCAGTTCTCATGGCAACTCTGCTAGGAAGATACATTAAGCCTATTTTACAGGTAAGAAAATTAAATTTTAAGTGAATTTACAAAATTTGATTAAGGTTCACATGATTGTTAACTAGTAGATGAAGCCGAGATGAAAACCTCAATCTCTCTAGTCAAAATTCGATTGTTTTCTTTTAGGAACTTTATGGGAATTTTCAATATTCAAAAGCTACCATTTACTGTTTCTTTGTTTTGATTTGTAGAAACAATACATTGAATAAAAGGTAAGTGGGAAACAACAATTCCCTTTGCCATCTTTCATCTCATTCCTCCATCACCCAGTGCAGGCTGTCTGGTGAAAACTATTGTACAAAATTTTGTTTCAGCTCTAAATCTAAGTATGTAAGCCTTTCACACCCTCTCACACTGTCAAAAATTGCAAAGAAGATCCAGTCTAATTTGTCTTTTCAGTAAAAAGAGTGGAGAGCTTGGAACAGACATAGAAATAGTACATGGATCTGTGTCATGGTGGTAAAGTATGGCCTGTGAATGGCGTGGGCCATGAACTATTTTGTATATATAGTTGATATATGTGTATACAAATATACACATATAATAGTTCATGAATATATAGTTTATATATATAATCTTTAGAATATCAAATATATTTTAAAGAGAAGTTTTCTGAACACACAAAGAAATACTAAAATCAACCACCACACTTGTTTAATGTGGATACTTGTGTGTTATTTAATTTTGCTTTTAGAATATTGTGCAGTGGCATCATGGTTTGGTTCCAAGGTAGTAAATTAAGGAGTAGCTTTAAATCTATGAAGAAAGAATTTCTAATGGAAAATTTCAGACAAATCTTTTATAGGTCACATTATCCCCACTGCAACTACAGCTTGCACAGCCAACAATGTGAAATAATAACTCTTTTCAAGACAATTACAAGATTTTCTATTTTCCTGAGTTCTTTTCTAATTTTAGTCTTCCTGAAATAAAATGCTGAAAATGTACCTGCATATTTTCCAGGAAATGGGGAGGAAGAAAGGGGCCCTTCATTAACAGATACCAGCAAGGGCAGTACAGATATCCCAAAGCCAAGGAAAGCATGTGATTAATAAAATTGAATCACTTGTAAATCAGTGGTAAAGTGTCAGATCCTTGAATAGGTTGGAGGATTTATTCTAATGAAAGAATGGCAATAAAGAAGCATTTACAACTGAAATGGAGATGGAAGTAATTAAGAGCTCCTTTGAAAACAGAAGACTAAATGAAGGAGTTGGGTAAGGCTAGAGTGTTAATAGGACAGAGGAAAAAAACCCAGCTGCAGACCATTTGTCTTCTTGATTGGCTAACTTTATGGATTTTTTTAAGGCAGCATTCTGTTGAAAACACTATGGTAAACATAAATATTTCTGCAAATGGCATGATAATGACTCTGGAATCAGACGTCAAATATAAAAGCAAGACCACATTTGAAAGTCAATGGAAAACAATTTTTTTTTCATAGTGCCAGATTGAATATAATCTTTGAAATTGCTAAATGCTACAATATAGAAACAAAGTATATCAGGTTGTTTAGGCATAAAATATCAAAGTTACAAAAATGGGAATGTTTGAGGGCAGATTGAAAGTTCCATTTGCTTACATTTTCATATATAGTTATTTTAGATTAAATCTTACTATCTTTTCTGGCCCAAATCAATTCTTGCTTTAAATATCTTTAGTACTGTTGCCACCACTCCTCATTTGGCCTATAAATTATAATGTGCTCTTAGTTCACTTTTAATTTGTATATAGCTCACATTCTAAAATAGATGTAAACTTCCTAAGAGAAGAAAACAAATATATACAATTTCTAGATTTTGGTAACCATGGGAGAAGCATTAGTTAGGAATCTCCAAGTGACCCCAAAACAGATCCAAGCTTACCTAAACAGAAAAAAGAAAAGCAAAAAAGAAATGTATTGGCTCACTTAAAAAGTTCATAGGTAGATTTTTCCGATAACACTGGATATAGGGCTTAAAATACTTTTACCAAAATTCAACTTTTATTTCTCCATTTTTAACTGTTTACCTCTCCGAGTTTAATTTTCCTCACTGGTGTAGGTTTGAGATGGTTCTCCACTCATGATCACATGAGTAATCACTCATGATTACTTTTTATATGTGGAAGGAATAGCTAGAATATCTTTCCCACAAATAGAATAGGAAAAAAAATCTTATTGCTTCTCATTGTTGTTACTGTGATCACTTTTCCATCTCTAACTAATTATTTTAGCCAGAGTTATATAATGAAATAATTAGGGAGACTTAGTTCACAGGTACCATACTTGAGCTAAGCGTGGAGATGATCTAGCCTCAAATACAAGTGTTGAGAATGGTGAGACAGGACAGACCCATAGAGACAGATGCTAGGTTCAGTTACCAGAAAAAAAGTAAATGGATTCTAGATGCACAAACTAATTTGCCTTCTGAAGAAATATTAAATTACATATATACATATTTTTTTAACTAAAGCATCTTGGGGAAGAATGCCAAAATGTGCATGATAGTGTGTTTGATGGGGGAAATTAAGGTTGAGAAATTAGGCTTAGGTTAGTTTACAGACAGGCTTGAATGGTAGGCTGAAGATTTGAGACATTATGCTCTTCACAGCCATTAATGAGGATTTTGAGCAGAAGAGTATTGTGTACATTAGGTACTTTCTCCTAATTCTTATGAAAATATATAGCAATGGAAATGAAATGTAAATGTCACAGTTACTCTACACCTGGAGTAGTTTTGTATGTGATTCTGTTATGTAGACAGCTAGGGACCTCTGGCCCCTCCTGGGGACAAGGCAGGCATCCCAAGTGACTAGAACACAGGGGAAGAGGGAATGCCCTACCAAGCTACCAGTCAGAACTTAGCACGCCAACTGCAAAAGAATGCCAAGGACTCTCTAGCCTGTGGGCCAAGCAGCATAGGTACAATAGAGTCTGGAAGATGACCTAGAACAACCTAAGTCTAATTATCATGTCTTTAGGTTAAATCTACATTGCAGCTCACCCCCCGCAGAAACTGGCTTTCAGAGAAGTTCATGGAAGATCCACATGCACAGCAAGACTCGGGTCATGTCCTTCAAAGTAGTTTAGTGATGATGTCTTAACCATGAGCAAGGCTCAGTCCAGACACTATAAAACCAGACCCAGACCTTAACCAAGGCCAATTTTTGTTATGACAAGAGGCTCGTATGCTGTTCTGTAAACCTATATCTTGCTCTTGCTCTGTCATCCTGTCTTTCTCTCCTCAATAAACCTCATTTAGTGCTTACCTTGCTTTCAGTGTGTTTGGTCATTCTTCAGCCAAGAGCACACCAAGAACTGACATTTCAGACTGCTGACCTGACAGTTCTTTTTCTCAAACTTCTGAGGTTAAGTTAGAATAGTCACTTTAAAGGAAACTGAGTCTTAAGAGAAATTATATAATTTGTTTAGTTCATGTGAATAGAGAAGTTAGACATTCCTTACTGTGTGTTCCCAAAGCACCCTCCAGGGATTCTAAATGGAGTACCCATCAATTTTAACTCACACACCTCAGAATATAATTTAACTCATAAGAGACAGATTAGTCAGGGTACTTTTTATAGAGAAACAAAACTTAAAATAAACCCCTGGAAATCTAAGAACATATTTATCTTGGCATGGTTAAGATAAAATCTTCGTATATACCAGAACTATTTTCTGAACCTTATTTCCAGAGGGTTTTATAACATTGGCTCTGTCTATTGGGTCTTAAAGATCAGCAGAAACTTTAACCTGAGCTGATTTGTCCTCTCATTATTAGACAGGGATGTCGTCTGGAGGTAAATTGTCCTTTTTATTATGCTGGCAACTCAGTTCCTTCATTTGATGACTATAAGCAACAATTCTGTTGTATTATAGTGTATTATGTTAATTGTACATATCATAGTATTCAGATCTCTTTTTTATTTGGCTGTAATTTCTAGTGTTCAATAAAAGTTTATTGCATAAAAGGCTGCAGGTTGGAAGAAATCATTCACTCTATAATGCCTTAACTAACTTTCACTTTAGTTTTTAACTTGGAGTTGGAGACGAATATAAACAAAATTTTGCCAGGAATGTTACCAAACCAAAATGGGGTCTTCCTGCCCGATGCAGTAAAACCAAATACTGAGGCCAAGAGTTATAGTGGGAGCAAAAAGCTTTATTCAGGGCACCAAGCAGGGAGTATAGGCAGCTAGCACTTGGGACCTGGACTCCCTGATGGCTTACAAGTCAGGGATTTTAAAAGCAGGGGTACATTTCAGATGGGCAAAATTGCAAATCAATGTATGAGGTTATGCATTGGCCTGGTCCAAAAAGGCAGGATATTCTGAAGCAGGGTGGGAAGAGATGGATTGAGAGATTCTTGGATTGGCAGAAAGGAATGTTACAATGGGTATGGCAGGCCCCTCAGGGTGAAGTCTAGAACAAAGAACAGAGATCAGAGTTCAATTTCTCAGTTCCCCCTTATCTGCATTTTCCACCTGGTGGATTTTTCTAGAAAGCAACTCAGGGACATATATTAAGTTTCCACAGGGAACTAAACACTCCTAACTCTGACCTGCCTAGAGCACCATTGTTTTTCCCATTCACACTTCAAGGCTAGCTGGGTGCCTGGAACTTCCCCTGAAGCCCCTCAAGATTTTCCTTTATTCCCATGCTTGAGGGGCCAGGCAGGCCCCTAAGAGGGTTCTCTGGTCCATCTCAAGATTTCAATATAAGTATATTTACTTCTTTATTACATAGAGTAATCTTGTAACTCCAGTTTTCAGTTTGAGTTATATTTTGTTCTTTTTATTTTTTTTTGAGCTCAACTGGGTTGAACCGAATTTTGATTTAAGTTATATACAGTAAGTCAGTTCTCAACATTGCCAATAGATTCTTGGAAACTGTGACTTTAAGTGAAATGATGTATAAAAAAACCAATTTTCTTTTTCTCATCAGCATTGTAACAAAACAATGTTGAACAAAACGACATTATTTAAGGATCTGCTGTAGGTCGTTCCACTTAAAGTCATGGTTTCCAGGAAACTATCAAAGACATTAAGTGAGGACTTACTGTGTCTTGTATTTTTCAACTTAATGAGGTTACTGGAAAGCTATTTATTTCTTTCTTTTTAAATTTTAGGGTCTACACCTCGTTGATGTAAATTTTTAAGCACAGAAAAAAATTGAGGTTGAAGGCATGGTTTTGCTACCAAAATATAAATATTAACATATGTCAAGCAGAATTTAAGCCTTTGTTTCTTGAAATCTAAAATAGGGCTAACAACAGTGCTTTTGTTATAAATTGTCATTAAATTTTCAGATAGTTTTTTATAACACTTCATGGATTTGGCATATGGTAGATACTTCCATGGGAGTATCTACCATGGATTACTTCCATTAATTTTATAGTATTTAAAGCAAAATAATCAACCAAAAGCTAAAAGATCATGAAAAGTATTTTGGGGGATATTCCATTTCCATGTTTTATATTTCCAAAGATAGTAGCAAAACAAGATGAGATTTATTTCAGTAAGGCAAGCCAGTTATTGCCTGGGAATTACCCATTTTAAATAAAGTACAAACACTTCACACGTTTCTTAAAAAAAGTTACTCCAGGTTTTCATTAATTTAGCCATGATATCCCATTTCACCAGACTTGTATTAAAAAATCTTTTTTTCATTCAAATATATCTTTTACAGATTTAATATTCATTTCTTTGACTATTTATTGAAGACCTACATTGTGCCAGACATTGTTATAAATGCTGAAGAAGTGAACATGCCAATCCTGGGCTTTCATTCTAGTTTGGAGAGAAAAACCATAAAGTTAATTTAATAAATAAGTACATTATATATTACTTTAAAAGGTGATAGCTACAATACAGGGATATAAAGCAGGATAAGGGAGATGGAGTGTGCTGTTTCAAGAATCTGTTGAATCAGAGCAAGTCTATTCTTTACTGGAGTTCTACTCTTTAGAATTCCTTAAGGTTGTGAAGTTTTGTTTCATCTGTCCCAAATGGGTGGTCTTACTTACTATTTCTTATATTCTGAAATGCAAAGTCTGGGCATCCTACTAAAGGCCTAACTATACTTTGCTCTTGCCAACTGTTCTGGTTTACATTCAAGCCATCTGCATAGTACAAAGAAAATGCCCATTCTGTGCCTCTTTGCCTTTGGTGATGACCAGAGTAGCTTTCAGGGTGCTGAAGAGAGTTCAAACCTCAGCTAAGCCACGTGCCCATAAGAAGTTCTCTATAAGAGCTAATAAAAGTACCTAATGTTCCTTGAGCCATTTCATTTATACTAGCACTTTTCTACATGCTTTATAAATGCATTTAATTCTAAATAGTACAATCACATTTATAATCACAATTTAATGGATGTAGAAACAGAGATGTTCAGAGTTAAAGTAACATGTCCAGACCACACACCTCCCAAACAGGCCCAGTCAGAATTGGAGCCCAGGAATTCTGACTCCAGAGTCCACTAGGGATGAAATAAGTTATTTATCAGAACTCCCCAAAAGTACAGATGAGGATATTCTCCATGGCCTAATCAAGGCAATCACAATAGGTCATACTCTAGTCTGCTAACATTTGGTTTTCTGCCTTAAACTTTCCTAGTTGTGGTCAGTATTGAGGAGGAGGACCAACATCTCAGGTAATGTAACTCCTTTTAGAAAACTGTCTCAAGTTTTTAAGGGTCACGTAACCAGCTCTATGAACAAATTTCAATGACCCCTATATGTTTTTTATAATCCTCTCCCTTAACTAACTACTCAATCTTTGAGTTGTTTCCCAGAAATGATGGATTTTCTGCAAGGCAAAAGAGCTGAAATTCTGAAGGCTCCTGAGTAGAATTCCTAGCCAAGACACACCATCCCCAGAAACATGCCCCAAAGTATGTGGCCCTTCCTTTAAAAGCCCATGATCTCCATTAGTCCAAAAGAAAGATTCAAGGGAGTTTCTCCTATTCTCCAGAAAAGATATCTTTCATGTTTACAAAATTCCTTTTTTCCCTTGGCAATCCTCCTTGTCTCAATAATTGAATCTTTCTGTGTTGAAAAACTGGACCCAGGCTGAAACCCCCTCGCAGTTTCAATAACAATTTTCATTCCCTGATAGGGAAGGCATTACTCCTGGTGTGGTGGCTCAGAGTGGGGAGAGACCAAAAGCCTGCCTTAACAGCTGCCTGGACATATTTGCTGGAGGGTGGCTTTGGACTCACCTGACAGCCGGGCTGTCACTGGCCTCTCATTCATTCACGATTGCCTCCTGATTGCCTCAGAAGAAAGGACCTCTGGATTTTGACATTTATGTCCAGACCAGTGAGTGCTATTTGAAGGTACCACACAGTGGGAGATGCCCCTCTCAGTTTGGGGAATTTCTAAGGAATTCCCATTGGTTTGGGGTTGGATAAGCCCCCAACCATTTGTGAGAGTGGGAACTGACCTAACTATTTTGCTTTGGCACTCTCTGGGCTTATTAGTTGAACTGTAGTTCGTTTGTTTGGAATCTTTTGAATTTCTCTTTATATAGAGTATTTACCTGCATTGGTGTGTTGATGTAACTGTGGCATCTGTTAAGCTCTCTGTCTCTCTTATCTCTACTACTTACTTGGAATTTTCTGTCAGTGGTATTACAAGTGCAATCTGAGATCTGGGAGAATGAAAGACAACTCTATCGGTGGTTTCTTTTGCAGAAGTTGCTAAGCTCTGAGAGCTTAAAAGAAACCTTCATCCTAGGGTCTGGGAGATTAGAAGACATCTCTGTCCTTAAGGTCTAGGAGATTGAAAGACATCTCTGTCCACAGAGGCAACCTGGCCCAGGTGCAGGGCTCCTGAAGATGGAAAGGGAAAGAAAGAGAGGAATGGAAACAAAATGTATACAGAGTTATGTGGAACTTCAGAGGCTCTGATGTCTGGAGTTCTAAGATAAAAGGTACTGAAACTTTGTTTGTGTGTGTGGGTATGTGTTTTCTGTATGTACATGTATTATATGTTATGTCTAGATGGTACCAAATTGGCATATAAATAAAAAGAGCTCTCATAAATTAAATGAGTCCAGATGATTTTCAAGTTCACATGAATTTAGTAATCTTTGCTAAATAAGCTGTTATTTTTAAAAAATACCTATATTTGTAAAATAAAATAAAAATGTCTTCAAAATTGTCAGCATAAATTTTTATCTGTGTTTACTGGTCATTTGTATATTGAAAGGTGTCAGGGTTTGACACAAAAATTATAAAACTATAAACTCAGCCAAAACAAAATTATTTGTGTGTGTGTGATTTTTGATAAGTAAGACTAATTTAATATTGTTAATGTAATGAAAACAACTAAATCTCCTGAATTAAGGGCAAAAACATCAAAAATATCCATGTGTTTAAGTTTCTTATTCAGGTAAAACTGTAGACATGCCTAAACAAAAATAAGTGTCAGCAAATTAAATAAATAGAACTCTAGATAAATGGTAGCACAAAGACAGAACTTATGGTCAAAAGTTTATGAAGATATTTTGGGTTTGGTCTCTTAATCCTAGTTGCAGATGCAATTTCTTCCACTGACTTTATTGTCTGTGGAAAGGTACACACAGGATCTGTTTCTGACTCACTCTATCATCTGATATTAACAGTACTGTTAGGGATTTCAAGCCGCCCTAGGAGCTGTAGTTACAAGACCTTAAATCAAATTTGAGACTTCAGTTGTTCCACTGATCTTGCTCACTCTGAGTACTGGTTACAAGATAGCCAGGTATATGGACATGTGTTACCATAGGAAAGGCCTTTGTCTAAGAAAATTTGAAAAAGTATCCTTGAACTGTTAATTTTTGTATAGTAGCTTATTTAATAATGAACAAAATAGTTATTCTTAGAATTCAAAGAGAATCCTAAAACAATTTTAATCTTTGAAAGTATTACCTGTACTCAAATTTGCACTTGAGTTGGAAAATGGTTTGAGACCAATTAGATTGTTTTTAAAATAGTTTGATATTGATCCTAATGTAAAAAAATTGTTAGGACTTTGTATCATTATTTGAGATGTGAGGATTGATGTTAAAGTTTTTCTAGTTTACAGTAAGGTGATGTCATGTCAATAAATTTTATTTTGGGATGTTAGTATTTTAGATATATCTAATTAGTTGACATCTTTAAGCAGTGTGTTTCAAAATTTCTACTGTTTTTATAGAACTTAAGATGTTACATTATTCAGAATAGCAAGTCTTACTAGAAACTTAGATTTATCTCAGTTTTTTTAAATTTAAAAGTAATTAAAACTATATTCTGTGATTGTTTCTTGGTCTATATTTAAAAATTATTTTCTTTCTCTTTTCTCTAATTTTGTTCATGAAAATATATTTAGTTATTGAATTTGTTTAGACATTGAATGAGGGCACAATTAATGACATTGGTTGTATATCTAATTTCACAGGCTATAATTGTTAACAGAAAATACATTGATGACTGGGATCTAAGTATTCTGCCCCCAGGATGTACTGGTACTAAAACAATGGGCTTTCTTCTCTCTGTTCCTTTGAGGGGCTCCACTGTAAAGCCAGTAAACAAATTAAGAAACAACCTAAATTTAAAGGGCCACCTATCAAACCAAATTAGTCTACAGTTAGCTGGCCAATTTAAAGCTCTTTATAAAATAATTTTTACCTCTACAAAAAGAAAATTTCCATTTGTAAGGGCATCTCCCTGTCTGCACCTAAACCACTAACGACTTTTAGGATAAAAAAGACAATGGCTTAAAGTTTACCTAGCAAATTTTACCTTTGTTTAAGTCTAAATCCTGTGCCTACTTGGTTTCATGTCTTTAGAAATGCAAATTTAGAGATGACTAGCAACAATGGTTTAAGGCAATAAAACAACTAATCAAGAAATCACTAATCTAAAGTGGGAGGAGAGAAACTATTTGAAAATTGGCAAATGAAAAAGATTATTATAAATCTATAAGATCTGCTTCTGACTGTGTGTCTAAATGTCAGTTTCAAGATTCTTTTCAGTAATTTGAAATCTTAAAGCTAAATGTTATGTTAAATTAACTTAGTAGACAATCATAAAACGTCTGAGTCATTACTCAGTAAATTACTGAAATAATTATTAAACATAAGTTTAAGTTTATATAATTTAACATCTTACAGTAACATGATATAAAAAGCTAAATATATTAGATCTATTGGGGATGGATAACAGTTCAAAGTTACTTCAACTTCCTATGTTTTTCATTAAAAATGAGTTGTCAATAGTTAACATTGTAATTAACATATGTAATTAAAATTAGTAGATATAAAAAATCTATATGCAAACTATAACTTAAAAAGCAAGACTTGTTTTTGATAAAAAGGATTACAAAAACATTGGAAGTGTGTTTTTAGTTAAAAATTAATTTTGCCTAATTTAAAGGTTTTAAAATTTTCCTAAATTAAAATAAATAAAAATAATAGATAAAACTAAATAGATACAAAAGTGGGAAAGAAAATGTTAAAATTTATATAAGGTTTATAAAAATCTTACCTCATGATCAAATTGATTAAAATTAGATGGCTATGTTGATAAGGTTTTATTAAAATTAGCTTTGCCATTAATACACTAATGTGAAGACAAAAATTAATTTTGTCTTTTAAACAAGATTTTCATGTAATATTAATAGATATACTAAAAGATTGTTGTTCACCTTTGAGTAAACTGCAAAAAAAGAAGAAAGTAAAAAGGGACAGATTCAATTTGCCTCTTTATTAGCTTGTTTTTCAGTTTGTCTTTATTAGATCTTATTGTTTAAGAAACTGAGTCTCCAAAAGTAAGGTTTTTGCTTTTAAAAATCTTTAAATTATCTCTTTGGTCAAATAAATGACTATTATTTTATAATTATCTGTGATCCTGTTTTATGACAAGTGTTTTTTGACAAAAATAAAGTATTTTAAATCTTTGATGTAAATCAAAATTCTAAATTCAGTCTTTTTGACCTTCAACTAATTTTTTAAAAATATTAAAGCCACTGAAAGTCCAAGAGAGACACATTTGTCCTATTTGGCATGTTAAAATTATACAGGAAGTATAATCAAATATAAAATAATGTTTAACTTTGTTTGAGTTATATATAAACATGTTATTAATCTGTGTACCAAAATTGTATAAGATTCCTAAAATTCTGATAAGCCTCGGTGTATGTTATCAGTAATAATTATAGTTATTATGTTCAATTGTTGTGTGCTGCCACAAAAATAACCTAATCTCTTTGTCAATTGTCTCTTTAACCATGGCCATTCTAAGACCTTTATCAAACACAGACAATTATTATTTTACTTTGATTCTTCTCAAACAATAGTTTATAATAAGCTATAGTCCAAGATTCACTGCTCTAAGAAAATGTCATGTAAACAACTGAAATATTTTTATGAGTTTTTATGTAAAACATTACTGATTCTTTTTGTTTTGTTTTCCAGAGAAAAGACAAATATTAAGTAGCAAAGTTTACCTGATATTTCTAGAATTTAAAAACTATTCAAAGCTGCTGGTCCTAACCTGTTCTCCATCGCCAATGCCCTGTTGCTAAAATCATAAACATCTTTCCTCAGGGGTGGGGAACCTGCAGCCTTGGGGCTATATGTGGCCTTTTGGATCCTTGATCCAGAAGCCTTTAGCCTTTTGACTGAATCCACATTTTACAGAACAAATCCTTTTAATAAAGCCACCTTAGGACAAATTGCTACTGTGACTGCAAAAAATGTTGCTATAACAAAAGCCTCTAAATTCCTTAGCTTAAATGATTAACAATGCTTATGTTTTATATAACAAATTGCTATAAGTCTATAACTAAACCCACCATTACAGTAGTTCAATTCTTAGAGTTAATTTTATAATCTTACTGTGGTTTTTTTGCTCTTACGTTGCTTAAACCATTTTCAAAGTTGATAAATGCCTATTCTCCTCCATTCCCATCTGGCGTAGAATATTTAACTGGCTAGAAGTCCTTTGACTTTAAGTCCCTTGGTCATTAGGATCCTACCTAGGGACCAGATGGAACGGGGGCAAGTAGTCACACCACCACAGCAAGGATGGGACAAAATAAGTTTGGTCATTGACGCTACCTCTGTCAAATTTTGGCCAAGATGGGGAAATGTAAACTAGAATAAAATCTTAGACACTACCCCTTTCTCCACTGACTGAAAAGATCCCCTCTTGGCCAAGGGGACCCCCCTAAGAAACAAAAACAAACCTTAAAACTGAGTTCCCAGCCAAAAAGGGAAAGGAGGTTGCACACACATAAACGGTTTGTTCAATATCTGAGGGCAAGAGGCAAGAAACCAAATAGGGTATTGACACAAACTTTGGAGGATCATAAGCAACCTGTATCTTATTACTGTAAGGCTGGTGGCAGGTACCCCTCTCTTCCCTAATGGAAAAAAGGAGCCCCTCCTATCCCTCAATACCCACCCCAAAGCTGAAACAAAGAAATTCCTCACCCCTCGCACCGACATCTCCTGGAGAAGAAACTCCCATCCCCCAGTCCTAAGAACCTATATAAACCCACTCAGACTTCTGGGTGGCCCGGCCTCTCTGGTACCACTCCGTGGGTCCCGTGAGGCTTGCCCAGGTCCCTCTCTCTCAGGGACTCGTTACCCCCACCCGGGAGCGCTCCAATAAATCCTCTTTACTTATCCCTTTCAACTCTGCTCATCTTTCTTTCTCTGGTGCTGGCTACTTCAAAGAAACCTTACAATTACCCTAAGCAATTGGATGTGGTAACAAAAGGATGGTCCACTTGTGTTAGGGCAATGGCTGCTGCTAATGGCATTTTACAGGAAGCTAAAAAGTTTACCCTTGGGCAACTGGTGACTGTTCACAGCAGGCATTGTGTATTACTCCTACTAGAACAAAAGAGAGGCTTTTGGTTAAAGGCCAGTGGCTGCATAGCTAAATATCAGGCTACTTTGTTAGATAATCCTAATGCAACTCTGAAGGTGGTATCCACCTTAAATCCAAGCCGCCTTGCTGCCTATGGACTCTTATTCCCCACTCTATGATTACATTCAGATTATTGACTAAACGCATTCTAGTCTTCTAGATTTGACTGAGCAGCCCCTGTCACACACAGATGGGGAGCTCTTTATGCATGGAAGCAGCCTTATGGGACAGGGAGAATGCAAAGCTGAGTATGCTGTGATTACTGGCCAACAGGTAAATAAGCCACAAGCCCTACCCCGTAGGACATCTGCCCAGAAGAATAAATTAATTGCACTACCTAGACTGATTCTAAGTATGCCTTTATGGAGGTACATGCTCATAAAACTATTTGGAAGAAACAAAGGTACCTTACCTGTGAAAGCAAGAAACTTGAATATGGACTACAAATCCTTGAGTTATTAAAAGCCGCTTTACTGCCCAGGGAGGTAGCCATCATGACTACTGGGGATATCAGAGTACCATATATGGTAGACTTGAGGGCCAAAAGAGTAGCCCAGCAATTGTCCAACCAGTTGGCCTTAATCTCTTCCCTCCAATTGGATAGCCACGGGACCCCTATTTATATAATAGTATGTCAGGAAATGATGTTTCCCTAAAGTCTAGGCAAATTGCTTATACTCCAGCTCCCAAAGGGACAGGTAAACAGGAGCAGGTACTGTTGGTGCACCCTCTGATTATAGTTTTATCTGTGGGGTCAATGGGAAAAAACCCTTGGGCCTATGATTGTCTAAACAGCTGGACAATGGGGGACACTTGCTTACTGGAAATGCTTAACACCCACTTTTCAGTCCATAACAGGTCAAAAGTTGCCCATTAAACTAGCTCTCTGAAATTGTTTTCATGCATGACTAGGCCTAGGGGCATTTTGGATGGAGATTCTATCTGGGGGATACTGGGCCAATATTTCCCAGGAGGGATCCCAGAGGGTGCTGGGTACTTCTTTTGATATACTTTATTACCTTGGTGGGGAGAGGGTGGCAACTTAACAATATGTACTGAAAAGTTTCAGTTTCAGGCCCAACATTTTCATTCTTCTTCCTACCCTACTATGTTTCATTTCAGCATGAAGCAGCCAGATAGATTGATGTCCTGATTCCCAAAGACTGAGAATGAACTAAAAAGGAGGGAATTGTAATAAGGTCCATGAACAAAATTCAGTGAATTTCAAAATTCAAAGTCCATTTGGAGGAATAGGCAATAGGGGTTTGCCTTTATGGTTAAATGGCCCCTGTTGGTGAATTTCCAAAAATAATGGGACTCTCTGGATTTAAAAATCATGATGATCATAATTTTTCCAAAATGCCAAACTGAGCTACTTTGTTAAAAAAAAACAAAGACACAAATAAATAGGCAAAAAAAACTAAATATTTTCCTTAGTGTTCAACCACCCACCCACCAGACATACATGTTAAAAAAAAACAAACAATTTTCAATCTTGGTATAACACTGTGTGTATATCAAAAAATAATACATTTTAAAATATAAGAAAAATCAGCAAAATAAACATACTTTTAAAAGTTAAAATGAAGTAAATAATAAAAACATCAGGCTATGTTACAGCTAACGTACAAAGAAATAAAGTAAAACTAAACAAAGTAAAATATAAGAAAGATCAGTAAAATGGTTGAAATGCAATTTAAAAATTATTTTAAAATAATTAAAGGATAAAATATTAAAGTAAGCTATAATACAGAGAAACAAAAAAGTTTTAAAAATTAGAAATTAGTGTTAAAGAAAGTTCAAAAGATAATAATTATTCAAGCTCAGAAATTACATTCCTCATCTAGAGACAGGAGCTGAGAAGACAACAGCATATTTTTTTTCATAAGACACAAACAGTTCATTTTAACACAGCTGTTGAAAATGTTACAGCCCAACTAGGTTTATTGCTTGCTGCACACAATGAAGCCAATATTCTGAGACAGCAGAGAAAGAGTCTAATATTGCAGGTGCCATGCCAGGAGATGGGAGGAATTTCTCAAATTCATCTCCCTGAAAACTTAGGAGAAAGGGTTTTTGAAGATAATTTGGTGGGCAAAAGCCTAGGCAACTGGGTCTGCTAATTGGTTGTATTCAGGGCAGAACCTTAGAGGTATAGAAATTGTCTTCTTTACTGAGTAGGTTCTTGGGTGGGGTTCGAGATACCAGTTGAGTTGGTTCCTCAGTATGGGCCGCTGATCTGGGTGAGTCAGCCATTCCACCGGAATGAGGGCCTAGAAGATTTCTTAGAAACTGGCCTTAGGTTGCACAAGGGTAATGCTATCGACGGGGCAAGTTAAGAGTCTTTATGACTATGTGACTCCTGCATAGCAATTATAGGAAAGCAAACTAGGGGACAGTGGCTGGTTATTATTGTTATTTTTAGCTATGCCTGTGCCTTTGCAGAGTTTAGGCCCTTACCACAGTTCTCACCTTGCAGTCCTTTACAACTTTGTAAAGGGTGGTTTCAAAAACATGTCCTGAATTCCCAGACTCAAGGACACAGAACAGGGCTCTTATTCTCACCTCATATTCCAAATGGGCTCCTCTGGTGTGTTCTGTTTGCATGGAGCATCCTGAATATTTCCTCAGACTATCTCAGCTCCTAAGAGTGGAGGGCCTCCCGCAAGCCTGCTTCTCTTGAACTGTTTTTGTCCTCTTTGTCCCAAAATGATCTACTCTTGAACTTTCACCTATATCACTGAATCTGTTTTTTCAAGAGCTATAAATTTCAGATAGATTGTTTCTCAGATACAATGTAACTTCTCATAGCAATAGTGATATTTTTGAAAACCAGAGGAACTGTAAAAGCCAGTTCTAAAATAACAATTGTTAATGTGGCTTTTTCAGAGTGGTTAAAATCATTTTTCAGCTGAAAGTGTAAAAATAGGAAGGTCAAACAACCTGTCTAATGGCATCCAGTTGAGGAATCTGACGTAGCGTATAAGCCCTCTGTTTTCTGATTCAATGTTTTCTACCTTTACTTTTACAATGAAGTAATCTATCTTTGAGATATTTTTTCTGAAAACTTTTCTTGATAGAAACTAACAAATCTCTAATGTAAAGTAACATTATGCATTGAAGGAAATCAGAAATGTTTTTACCCCAAAATATGGCATTTTGACATGCTGGACTGGCTGAAGGAGCCGTAGTGTCTCTCTGACCTTCCCCCTCCACCCCACCATTGGTGTTCCCCAAATCTTTCAAGTTTCTTTATCTGCCTGAGATCCAGACTCCCCCCATCCCAGGAGAACAATTGCTCTTTTTTTTCCCTCCCTGTAAGACCAGGAAAGTGACCACATCTGAACAGACTCTTTAAGAAGATACTCATTTAAATTCCAAAGGGAACTATCATCCTCATTAGTAATCCTTTATTGCTCCTCAACAAAATTCCTCCCATAATCCATTTTATCACAAAGGCATATAAGCTACTGAACCCCATTGGGGAGTTGAATATTCATTTTCTGTGGGTTCCCATGTATATACATTAAAATAAATTTGATTGTTTCTCTTATTAATCTGCTTTATTGTTAGATAAAACTGATTTTTCAGCAAACATTCTGAGGGCAAGGGGAAAGTTTTCCTTCCCTTTGCCCCAACAACAATGAAAGAAATTTAAAGAGCAGAAAATCTTTTGGAGACCAGACCAGGAAGAGACCAGACAGGATGAGGAAGAGGAGAGGAGCTTTCCCAAAATTTTCTTGGCTATACATATAAATGTTAAAATAAATAAAATAAAATAAAGAAAAGAAAGAAACTCTTTTGTTCTTTTGGATTTGTATTACCTGGAAGCAAAATCTAAAACTTTCTTTGGTGCCATTGCAAAATTTTGTTTTATCTGAGAATTTTTGCTAAATGTCACTGGATATTTAAATTCATGTCAAAAACTTTCCCCTGTGACCAAAAATTTACACATATGATACTACAGAAATGTATATAAAAATAAATATTGTGGGTTTTCTTGTATTGACAACATAAATATGTTTACAGTATAAGACAAATTTATCTTAAAATATTTTAGAAAATGAGATAAAACTCAAACATTGTTAAGTAGGGATCAAATCTGCAGGTGGTGGGTATAGGCCAGGAGGGTGTTTCCTAGGGGTGGAGAAGCCAGGGACGAATCAAAGGAAAGGACTTCAGGAAAACACAGAACACCTGATAATCATTTGGTACTATCCCACACCTCCTGTAAGCCCTCTCCCAGACCAGGCCAATCAAAGAAAAGCACCTGGAAATCTTCAATGTCATTCTCCACTGGTGGAGACTGACCCGTTCCTTTCTCTGGAACATATTTTCACTCTGTATAATTTCTTTCTTTTCTGTAATAAACTGTTTGTATGGGATTGCTTTGTATTTGTGCGCCATTGGCTAAACTCGGTCCAGTACTCACTCTTGACACTGGGAACTGAGGACCAGAGAACATCGAGATAGACCTAACAGCATGACCAAAATATGAAATTCCAAAGCTTGTGAGTATGACTCCAATATGGTAACTTTCCTGGACTTACTGAAAATTTATAATTGACCATTATACCCTGGGAATTCCATTTTCTCCTTAAACCTTAAAAATATTAGCTCTCCCATACACATTTCCTCTTCTAAGACCAACCTACAAAAATAGTTAAGGGATAGGTGTTTCCTATTGTGCCAACTTAACAACAGGTGAAATAATCAGATAATGAAAATATTCAAGTAGTAAAAGTGAAAGGATGTGTGAAGTGAACAATCAACAAGGTAACTGCTGTCAGTCTTAACATTTCTAATTCTTAGACTCAAGGGGACACCAATTAATACCTGAAAATAAAATTTAAAAACCCACTTAAAGGATATTACATGGCAATGAAAAGACTTGTTATAGAGCCCAGAGTACCAGTAGCCTCATGACCCCAAACAAGATGACTGCCATTATCCTGATATTGCATCTCATGCAATTAATGGAAGCACTAATTGGTCCCTAGAAATGGCAAATCAGGTATACTTCAGCTTTTAAATAGCTGAATGAATTGAAAAAGACAGAGAGAAAAGTGACATATTGCAGCATAAAGCTGCATAAAGCAGATTTAGACATAAAACAGATTCTTAGTACAATTTCATAAAAAGAGAAACAGCTTGAAAAGAACTGTTTAACAAGTTTAAAAAAAAGTCTCTGGTAACCTATGATCCTACATTTCTATGGCTTCCTTTTCCATGTAAATTTTGGCCTCGTTTTATAAAATGATATTTAATTTCTGTTATGTGATTTTGGCTTCAGTTTACAAGTTTTAATATAACACTCTATCGTGGAGTAATTATATTCTGAAACTAAAAGAATGGCAAAATATGGGAAGACATTATCACACTGTATTATAATCTCACTGGATTATTATTTTGTGAGGGTTTACAAATCAAAGTAGGTCAACTGCTCTAAAAATAATCACAAATTTTAGGGGCTTATTATAATAAAAGTTTATTTCTCACTCATATCATAGTCCAAAATAGGGAGAAATCAAGATATATGTTTTTTAAACATAACATTAAAAAGACTAACTGATTCATTCTTACGGAGGGTAAAGGAACAAAAGCTACAATTTTTAGACTTGATCAGTTTGGGGGATGGTAGTATCAATTAGTGAGATGGAGAAGATTGAAAAGAGCAAAAGATTCAGACTTGTACCCCTTGGAATCAGGGTGTGATAGAGAACTAACAAAAAGATTTCACCCAGGAGACCCAAACAGATACCAAATATGGGAACATGATTAATGACCATAATCATTAATATGCTCAATGGTAGAGCATTGTGGTGGAATTTCTCCTTAATGGTGGGCTTAAATCCTGGAATCACAGTAAGGAATGCCTTATTAGGGGGATTCTCAATGGAATTGCACAATTCTTGCTTGGTGTTATAGGATAGAAAATAACCTCTCTATGTCTCTGGTGCCCCAAGCGATAGTTTTACTTCATGGGCAAAGCTTGCAAATATTTTTCCATCTTATGGAAAACTCCAACTTAGCATGGGAGACTCATGTATTATTAATCAGAAATGTGAACAATGACCAAATTGAAGAAAGTAATAAATTTAAAGGAAGTTGGGTTGAGTACCTTCATTACAAACGTGCCATTTGACTTGGGCATTCAACAGGAGTTCACTTGGGAAGGACAGAGTAAGAAATATTAATTAACACTTTAGTAAAACTCTTCTAAAAATAAGAATTATATAACTTTAAAATCACTCGATCCTGTTGATAACATTTGTTACTTTTCTTTGAGATCTTTTTGCTTTCCTCACTGTTTTAAATAATAATCGTATTGTTTCATTTACTAGTCTGAGTCGTCCATGTATACAAATAGATTAATTAACAGTATATTATTTATAGGAGTTTGCTCTCGTGAATATGTCATAGTGTAACACAAGCTTTTGTAATACTGGCCTATGTAGACTTGTGGTAGTATATTTGACTATAATTAAACATTAATAAACTCATTTTGCATATCTTTCAGAAAGTGATTTACAGAGAAAGTAAGTGTCAAGAGGGAGCGGTAGAGTCAGTACATGAACCTATGTTTTTGAATCTGTATCCAGTATGTCCATAAAATCCTCCCATACAGTCCTCCTCTGTTTGTCTTTCTCTGTCAGTGCATAATCAAGATCATACTGAGAATCTAAATAAAAAGGCATGCATTCAGGATGACTGCCTGGAGCACTCTCCCCATACTTCTCTCCCCACTTTAGATTGTGCTTCGATGCAAGTGAGAAATAAACTTTTAGTATATTAAACCACCGAAATTTGTGATTGTTTTTAGAGCAGTATCTACTTTATTTATGTACCCTCGCAAAATAATAATCTAGTGGGATTATTATGTAGTGTGATGATGTCTTACCATGTTTTGCCATTATTTTAATTTCAGAAAATAATGACTACTGTGGAGGGCTGGATAGAACTTGTAAACTGAAGCCAAACTCACACAATAGAAACTTAGTGTCCTAGTTTGACATGGAGTTAATAAGAAACATTAGTAATAACCAAAACATTGTTATACTTAGTGCAAGGCATTTCAAGAGATTATTTTTGCAGATAATTTCTGCATTACAGGTACTTTTCTTTCAGAGTTACACAGCAATTTTTCGTTCCAATGTTTCAGGACTGGAAAAAAAAAGCCATAATTTAATGTTTTGTTTTTTGGGAGGCATTGGTCATCAAGAGCATAAACAAAACTCCCTATTCTATAAATGGGATAGAAACAGAATCCTTCAGGGACAAGCATAAAGAGTTTCTTTAGTTAAGGACTTTACTGAAGACATTAATACTATTTAGCATTAATAAATGAAGTGATTCTAAATTGGAGTAAAAGAATTTTCCCTTGCTTCAAGTTGAATTCTTCTGGGCTGCAACTTCTAACTACTCACCTTATTTTTGCCATCTGTAGCTACATGGAATATACCTGACAGCTGATCCTCATACCAAATATGGGAACATTATACATTACATACCAACATGTGAAATATCATGCATCCTATCTTAAATTGTTTATATAGTCCCAGTTTCTTCAATTTTGAATTATGGAGTTTTCAGACCATTTAAAATCTTGGAAATAGGTTAGGTTCACTCTAGCTACTTGTTTATCAGTGTATCACAAGTTTCGATCCCTCATTTATTTTATATATTTTTAAAATTTCCACTATGTTTTCTTCCTTGGTCCATAGATTATTTCAGTAAGAGAATGTGGTCTGTAATTATACCAGACTCTTGAAATTTGTTGAGAACTCTTCTATGGTCCAGCATATGAGCAATTTTCATAATTGTTTTGTATGTTCTTCAAGTGAAAGTTTAGTCTCTATGTGCAAGGTTTTATAGATATTTATTGTAATAAGCTTGTTCATTGTGTTTTTCCAATAATGTAGTTACTGATTTTTTTGTCTGCCTGATCTTTCAACTATTAGGCAGTTTAAAATTCTTTGTTATAATGATTTGATTTTTTCGTTGTATTTTGCTACTTTTCTCTTTATATATTGAGTCTATACTATATAAGGTACATATAAATTTCAAATTGCTTTATCTTCCTGGTAAATTAAAACATTTTATATTTTGTAGATGGTTTTTGTAAAGAGCATGTAGCTGGATTTTTAAAGTCCTGTCTGCCTACTTTCTTTTGTAATTGAAGAATTTACTTTATTTAGACATTGCAATAACTGATGAATTTGAATTTAATTGCACAACTTTTTTACTTTTCCTTTCTTTTCTTAGCTTTTGTTGTATTATTATTTCTCATATTGTTATCGGTCCTTACATGTCAGAAAGGTGTATACACTATTTGTTTTCTTCTTTATTACCTTAGAAATTGCAGCACAGTTCCTTAATGTAAATCAAAGCTTAATGAATATATTTTCCCTCCCTAAAAATAACATATTAATGAAAATATTTAAGACACTTTAAATAAAAAAAATTTCATCTAATTGATTGCTATTTTTCTTGATGATTTAATTATTTTTTTAAAAAGTCAGAATTTTATTATTAATAGTATTTGTTTAGATTTATGTAAAATTTCAGAATCTTATTCAATTTTGCATCTTAGAACTCCAGTCCATGTTTCATTTCCTTTTAATGAAATTAAATTCTTTAGAAATCCCTCCCATGAGGAAAAACTCTCAATTTTTGTTTGAAAAGTAATTTTGATGGGTATTTTTGCTCTGTGTGGCATTCTGGGTTCACAGTTATTTTCCATCTGGATTTTAAAGATATTATTTTATGTTCTGATCTTTAAAAGTTACCTGATGCCCCTTAATTTTTTAGGTAGCATGTCTTTCATATTTTATATATTTTTTCCTTCTGTGCTATATTCTTGATATTTTTCAGATCTATCTTCTAGGTTATTGCTTATCTTGTATAGATTCTTTATGATATGTTGTTCAATGTTATGGTGTGTTTATAATTTTGTTTATAACATTTATCATATCCTGAAGTATATAATATCTTTCAAATCTGGATGAATATTTTTATGGCCTCTTTCTCCATCATCATACTCTTGCTTTCCATTTCTATTTTTTTATACAATGAAATATTATTTTTAAATATTCTGAATCTGATATCTCCAATACCTGAAGTCTTTGTTGACCTGATATGGTTTTCAGTTGTCTTGCCTGTTGGCACTCATGATGCCTTGTTTCCTTCTGCATTTGCAATTTGGGCCCTATGAACTGATTTTTCCAGGTAAGAGTTGAGTGTGAATTCCCCCAAAGAGGATTTGTGATTTCTTCTGTCACATGCGAAGGCACACTATCGGTCCAGTACTTCTTTAAAATAAAATTTTTATTTGAAATTATTTCAGTGTAAGTAACAAATGTAAATTCAGGCTGCAAACCCTTAAAAGGACTAGATTATGAGTGTGAATTCTGAACCTAGATTCTTTGAGGTGTGCATTTCCTCTCCTCCTCCTTCTCCTCCTGTTCCTCTTGTTCCTTCTACTCCTTGTTTTTCTTGCTTTTTCTCCCTTTTCTATCTCCAGATGTGGAAACAGTAAAATTATTTCTAGCTCCCTCAGTGATATTTTATGCCTATGTTTCCTATTAACTACCCCATATTGGATTAACTCTAGGTTTTCTTTCATCCATGTTCCATGGAGCTTTGAAAATCACACTCAAAGTTACAGGGTATTGGAAACTGCCCTGAATATGAAAACTAGCTTCCGTAATACTCTTATCTCTTTTGATTCCTGGTCTCATTTTGTTTTCAGCTATAAAGTTTCCTTACTATGTTACCAGCTTTGCAATTAATATTCAAAAGATAACTTTTATATTTTAATCAGAATTTTTAGATGTTTTCTGCAGGAAGATCCATCAGAGTATATGGAGTAAATAGTCTATTATACTACCAAAAAGAAAATGTCAGAGACAAAAACTTCATGGCAAATTTGAATTTATTTTTTTTAAACTACGGGGTTTAAAGTATAGAAATTTCTCTTCTATTTTGAAATTTAGAATTCTTAAAAAGTGGAAGAAACTATACTCAGTTGGGAAAAATAATTAACAAACTAAATACATGCAGATGTGGTGGGAAAAGAAGAGAATTCATGTAGCTAAAAGCAACATAAATATCAACTGAGATCCAGAGGAGCCTGCTAATATAAAATCAACCAACTTTGGTTGCTTTTTTGTTGTTTTGTTGTTGTTGCTGCTGCTGCTGCTGTTATTGTTGTTATTTAACTATAGAAAAAATGCAGGACCAGGCTAGCAGCTTGAAGCATTATCAATTAAATTTTCTCATTAGCTATATTTGGTTCCTTAATTGGCCTTTGTGACTATGTAATTTCAAGTGATAATTATTTGTGGCACTAGCCTATTCCTATATCAATGTTATCTCTTAATTAATTCAAGAAATTGACTTAACATTTTTTTCCATCTTCAGACATAGAAGTAATTTGTGAGTTACCATTCCTTAGACAGCACAGTCAGCAGCACTTTGAAAAATGACGGTAAGAAAGTCCAATCTCACAGACTTAAACTACAATAGCACTGATGATAATCTTGGACAAGCCTTATTAAGGAAGAATTGTACCTATTCGTTATGAAACTGAAAACACATGGGATTGTGGACTAGAGGATGAAAGAAATGTGCAAAAAAAAAAAAATGACATTAATTCATCTTCAAGAGAGAATCCTCCAATGTCAAGAAACACATACTTGTAACTAGTTAAAGCATTGTGTTCTTGCCGATTTTTTTGGTTTCAACAGAAAGCTGGTAGTGAGTGCTCTGCACCCCAGTATTTCCCACTGAATTGCTCAGGGAAACACAAGGAAAAATCAATGTTTCAGTGGTCAATAGTTTTCCAAACCTGAGTAGGAATTTCCACTCTCCAAAGTAACAATGAACTATTGAGGAAAATAGGGAAGGAAGGTAGGAAATCGCAATTCAGTCACAACGTTGGATCCTTACATCAGAAGCTATTTCCTTTACTAAAAGGAAGCACTTCTCTAAGGCCAAAAGGACTATTTCCCTTGTCCCTCACTGTCTTTCCCAATTCATGTCTATTACTTTTTTTTTTTTTTAATATTCACTCTCCAAATACCCTTATAGGCAACCCAATACTATAAAGGACAGAAATGTTTATATAGTTGCTAAATTGGCAATAGGGAAGATTGAGTCTAGAAGTTTCCTCACAGCAATGTCTCAGGAATTAGCATTTTGGAATTACTTACTCAGGAAAGGAAGAAGCCTTAAAAAAAAAAAAAAAAAGCAGTCTAGACTACTGCAGACCATACAGAAAAATACCTCCTCAGAGCATATAAGGTGTCAGGAAGACCTCAGATTCCCTTCTCCAGCTAGCAAACCTATAATATCAAATAATAAATAAGAAAAATGATAGCAAATTTATAATATGTCTCAAAACAAACTGTGACATAATGTATAAAAGTGATACTCTAGACTAATTTTCATAAAATCAAGGATATGATAAAAATTGAACATCAACCTGGAAGAAAGATTCAGTATAATAAATAAGGAAAAATAATATATACTTAGTGGACAGCAAAGACAAACCTATCATTATTAACAGAGGAAATAATTTTATGGTGAGAACAATGCAACAGATTCAAAAGAAATACTATTTTTTAAAATATAGAGTTTAGCAGAGTGCTATTAGGAAAGTAAAAAATAAAATATAAATAGTTGTTATATATGTCCATCATAGCCAGTTAGATTATTTAATTCCTATGAATAAATTTTTAAAAGAAATATGAAAGACCAATATGAAGAAGACTTGACTAAATGAAAATAACCGCCATGTTTGGTTTTAAGATTGAATTATGTCATATCAATTTTCCACATATTAATTTATAAGTTGAATTCAGTTTTAACCAGTAGAATTTCTTTTCTTTTTTTCTTGTGGTGAACCTGATTGTAATTCTAATGATTAACTTAATTACAAATAGTTTGTAACAGCCAAATATACTTTGAAAAAAATAATACTAATAGGTATTTTTAAGTTAAATCAGTCCTAGCACTTTGGGAGGCCAAGGCAGGCAGATTGCTTGAGGCCAGGAGTTTGAGACCAGCCTGAGCAATATAGTGAGACCCTATCTCTACAAAATAATAGAAAAATTAGCTGGGCTTGCACCTGTAGTCCCAGCTATTCAGGAGGCTGAGGCAGAAAGATTGCTTAAACCCAGGAGTTTGAGGTTACAGTGAGCTATGATGATGCTTCTGCACTCTAACCTAGACAAAAGAATGAGGCCCTGTTTAAAAAAAAAATTAAGTCAAAACATATACCTTATCAATGTTTTACCTGTATGGAAGGAAATGGAACAGGACTAGATAAACTGATCAAGAAAATAAATAAAAACCATTACATATATACTTGACATATATACATAAATACATTGATACATGCTACATACATTAGATATAATAATATGTACATAACTTCAATAGGAAAATGATGGGTCCAGGATACAAACAAATTAAAAATGAAAAAATTAAATGGATAATTGTTTTTAGTGGTTGAACTCAATATTGAGTAAATGCATATTTAAACAATTAAATACTGCTTTTTGCTAATTAAATAGACAAAATATTTAATTAAGCAATAGTATACCTTGGAGATATAGTAGGTTTGGTTCCAGACCACTGCAATAAAGAGAGTCATGTGAATTTTTTGTTTTACCAATGCATATAAAAATTGTGTTTATACTATACCGCAGTCTCTTGTGTGCAATAGCATTATGTTTAAAAAAACCAATGTATATACACCTTAATTTAAAAATGCTTTATTGCTAAAATATGCTAATGATCATCTGAGCCTTCATCAAGTCACAATCTTTTTGCTGGTCTTGCCTCAATGTTAATAGCTGCTGACTGATCAGGCTGGTGGTTGCTGAAGGTTGGGGTGGCTGTGGCAACTTCTTAAAATAAGACAGTAATGAAGTTTGCCACAGCAATTGGCTCTTACTTTCATAAAAGATTTCTCTGTATTGCTTGAAGTTGTTTGATAGGATTTTAACCACACTAGATCTTTCAAAATTGGAGTCAGTCCTCTCAACTCCTGCCTCAACTTTATCAACTAAGTTTATGTAATAGTCTAAATTCTCTGTTGTCATTTCAACAATGTTGGTTCCATCTCAAGAAACCATGTTTCTAACACACACAAAAAATGATAAATGTTTGAGGTGATGGATATTCTAATTACCCTGATTTGGTTATTACACATTGTATGCATGTATCAGAATACCACATGTACCCCATAAATAAGTATAATTATGATCTATCAATAAGCCAGGCAGAGAAAGACAGATATAGCAAGTTTTCATTCACATGTGGGGGCTAAAAAAATTGATCTCATGAAGGTAGAGAGTAGAATAGTGGTTAAGAGAGACTGGGAAGGGTAGGGGTATGGAGAGGAAGAGAGGTTGGTTAATGGCTACAAAAATACAGTTAGATAGATGTAATAAATTCTAGCACAGTAGGGCAACTATAATTTGTTGTATATTTCAAAATAGCTGGAAGAAAAGATTTGCCATGTTCCTAACACAAAGAAATTATATATGTTTTAGGTGATGGATATCCCAATTTCCCTGATTTGATCAGTACACATCGTGTACTTGTATCACAACATCACATATACCTGATAAATATGTACAGCTGTTATATATCAATTAAGAAATTTAAAAAATTGAAATTATTTCTAACAAAAAACCCCACTTTCTTTGCACATCCATAAGAAACAACTCCTCATCCATTAAAGTTTTATCATAAGTTTGCAGAAATTCATTTACACATGCAGGATCTACTTCTAATTCTAGTTCTCTGGCTATTTCTATTACATTTGCAGTTACTTCCTCCCCTGAAGTTTTGAACCCAAAGTTACTGTGAAAGTTGTAATCAACTTCTTCCAAACTCCTGTTAATGTTGATATTTTGACCTCCTCCCATTTAATCACAAATATTCTTAATGGCACCTAGAGTGGTGGATCCTTTCCAGAAGGTTTTCAATTTTTTTGCTTAGATCCATTAGAGGAATCACTATCTATCACAGCTATAGCCTACAAAATGTATTTCTTAAATAATAAGTCTCAAAATTACTCTGAAAAAATATAATTCAAAATTACTCCTTGGTCCATGGGCTGCAGAATGGATGTTATGTTTTCAGGCATGAAAACAACATTAATTTCGTTGTACATCTTCATCAGAGCTCTTGGGAATATTATCAATGAGCAGTAATATTTTGAAAGGAATTTTTTCTTCTGAGCAGTAAGTCTCAAGCTTAAAATATTTAGTAAACCATGCCGTAAACAGATGGGCTATTATCAAGGCTTTGTCATTCCATTTATGGAGAACGAGTAGAATAGATTTAGCATAATTCTTAAGGGCCCTAGGATTTTCAAAATGGTAAATGAGGATTGACTTCAACTTAAAGTCACCAGCTGCATTAACCACTGACAAGAGAGTCAGCCTGTACTTTAAAGCTTTGAAGTCAGGCATTGACTTCTCTCTAGCTATGAAAGTCCTACATGGCCTTTTCTTCCAATGTAAGACTGCTTGCTTTGTCTACATTATAAAAGATATTGTTTGGGGTAGCCATCTTTATCAATTATCTTAGCTAGATCTTCTGGCTAACTTGATTCTACATCAGCACTTGTGGCTTCACCTTGCAATATTATGTTATGGAAACAGCTTCTTTCCTTAAACCTAATGAACCAACTTCTGCTAGCTTCCAACTTTTCTTTTGCTGCTTCCTCACTTCTCTTTGCCTTCTTAGCATTGAGGAGAGCTAGGGCCTTCCCTGGAGTAAACTTTGGCTTGTAGGAATGTTGTGGCTGGTTTAATCTATCCAGACCATTAAAACTGTCTCCATATCAACAATAATGCTGTTTTTTCTTATCATTTGTGCAATCACTAGAGTAGCACTTTTAATTTCCTTCAAGAACTTTATTTTTTACATTCCCGACTTAGTTAACTATTTGGCACAAGAGGTCTAGCTTTCAGCCTGTTTCAGTTTCCAACATGCCTTCCTGGATAAACTTACTATTTCTAGGTTTTGATTTAAAATGAGATACATGCAACTCTTTCTTTCATTTGATCACTTAGAGGACATTGTAGAGTTATTAATTGGCCTAAGTCCAATATTATTGTGTCTCAAGGAATAGGGAGGCCCAAGGAGAGGGAGAGAGATGGGAGAATGGCCAGCTGGTGGAGCAGTCAGAAGATAGCTATTAATATTTATCAAATAAGTTTACCATCTTTTATGGGTGCAGTTCATGGCACCCCCAAGCAATTACAAAAGTAACATCAAAGATTATTGATCATGGATCACCATAACAGATATAATAAGAGTGAAAATTTTGAAATATTGCAAGAACACCCAAATTGAGATAGATATACAAAGTGAACACATGCTGTTGGAAAAATAGTGCCAATAGACTTGCATGATGTAGAGTTGCTACAAACCTTTAATTTGTAAAAAACCACAATATCTGCAAAGAGCAATAAAGTGAAGCACACTAAAATGAGGTATCACTACAATAACCCCATCGTTATTGAGCAAAATGAGATATTTAGTACCTTGCTACTGGAATTAAAAATTGTTAAGATTTTCTGAAAGCTAGAGTGACAATGTGAAAGGGCTTAAAATGTATAGGACCCTCTAGCTTTGAATGCTCCCTTTGCTATTCGAAAGTTGTGTGATTGGGCAAATCGCTTAATCCTGCTTTGCCTTATTTATTCTTATGTAAAATGAGGATTAAATGAGTTAATACAGGTAAAGTGCTGAGAACAGTGCCCATTATCATCATTGACATACTTATTTTTATTGTGTTTTCTACAATAATTTGGCTTTTCTGATAAGCATTTCTGATAAACCTAATACTGTGCTGTTTGTGTTTGCTTCTTTAATTATAAACATTAATTTTCTTAGAGCAGGAAGCTATCATGCGATAAAACTTCAGTTACATAAGCCCTTATTCTAAAATTGAAATTCACAGACTTTCTAAAGACATGTTGTTTATCTAGATTAAGCTGTCCTCATTTCTGACTAACACTTATACAATGACTTGTTTCTTTGTCACCAATACATAGAGAAAGGTTAATTCTGAATGACTATGCTAGAAGGTAATGCAAGCTTTCCTCTAAATACTTTCACATGTTTGAATGTCCTAATAGGTTAGACTGTCAGTAGTGTCAGATGTAAAGGTATATGATGATCATGCTAATATTAAATGTGGGGAACAGCGGTGACTTTAGGACCAAAGATGTTGCTAAAGACACAAGTGATACGTAGAGGTTCTTTTGAGTGGATTAAATTTCATCAGTTATATATGTTTTAGTTTATGCACAACACAAAAAACTGTAGCATCAAGGTCATGATTTGAATAACTATTGATTTACTATAGGAAGCTTTTTGATTCATCAGATCTCCTGAGGCTATTTCAAAACTCTGAGGAAAAGGTCAGGCAGATCTTAAATTGTAATGAATTTTAGGGACAATAGGTTTGTAGAAGTCAAAGGAGGCAGGAAGAGAAAGGACCTGGGATTTTGTTGGGAGGTGGGGAGTATGTGCTGGAGGAAGAGGACTTTACCCAATTCTTACTTTAGCTTGCCATTTGATTGTAAAGAAGGATCCAGTCACTCAAAGTTTCTCCCAAGACATGAGGGTAACTATTATATTTTGGGTTGAAAATAGCAGTTTAATGAGTTGACCATAATCACAAATCTTTCTGTAGAGACCACAAATACAGACTTGTAGAATATAAAGCCCGAGACTGTCACCAAGGCCAAGTGTTTCCAAGTCTTTCACTTCACAGATGAGGTAGTAAGATCAGAGAAAGAAAGCGACTATAATTTTTCCAAGTCTCATAGATTGTGAGTTGCAGAGATGCATCTTATATCCAGATTTCCTGGCTTCCAATACAGAACCACTTCTACCAGAGGTGGCTATGTTTTTCTAAAGCTATAGATGAGATGTAAATGCAAACAAACAAAAAGTTCCCACAAATAAGCACTTCGCTGATAATATTTTCAGGTTCATTTATTTTTTAATTGTTGTTTTAATTGGAGTACAATTATTGTATTCAGGGTGACACCTCCCCTTCCAAAGTACTTACTGATCAAAGTACTTACTGGTCTTAATGGCTCCCCTCAGCTTCACTAAATGTTAGACAAACTTCTTTCTGCATCTAGGCCCATATAAACTTTAGGAAACTTGTAATTGTAAATTCTTTCTCTGCCCCTATGTGATGTAAATCTTTTTAAAAGCCTCTGTCTAGTTTTATATCCAGGACTGTCCTTCTCAAGGACCTGGGAGCCATTCCTTTGAAATGTGATCACCAAGAAAGAGTCTCTGTGAGAAGGCAGAAGCCTAACTTCAGCACACACCTTGCTTCAAGTTGTAAAACTATTTCAGAAAGTTTACTTTTCATTGGGGTGGAGATAATTAGCAAGTGCAGATGGTCTAAAATATCTCAGTATCAATATCTCTAAAATATCCCACTCTTTGTTTCAGCAGAGTTGAGCTAAGACTGAGTTCTTATGTCTCCTTTCTATTGCAAGAGCCTGTTTGATCATCTGATAAATTTGTTTCTATAGTGTCCTACCACCTCTTATTTCTACAAAATGTCCTGATCCTGCACATTTTTACATAAATTATTATAACCAGCTTCATTTGATCTTACCTTGATTTTTTAAATCATAATGTAGCTGTTTCCACTTAACATTATTTCTTCTTTGTTCCTGTATCATTATTCTTCTTCTTGCTTCTTACAAGTTCTCTAAACCCTGCTGGGGTTGCTAATTGCACAAGCTAAATAATATCTGATTTGCAAAATTTTGCATCTGAAAAACCGCTGTCAAATTGTCACATTTTTTAGCAGACTATTTTATCCTCTTTTTTTGTTTTCCCTTATTAAAGGTCTGCACAACTTCAAGCCTTTTTAAGAGGCTTAATTTTCCTCTCTGACTTGGATATGAAGAAAAGTGGTATGAAATTAGTGGGCCAACATCCTGAAAGATTAGTCCAACTACTCCAAGCACATAATTAGAACTAATTGAATTAGTTCCACTCCTAGCAAAGAAGTAAAATCAATATTATAATTAAAACTGTGTTTTTGTATAATTGGATTTTCAAATGAAATCTGAAAAACAGGGAGGAGTAAAGAGTGTTTCTTATGTGTATAAGTAATTAATATTTGCGTTGTTTATATCTTTAAAATAATCCTGAGAAATTTGTAGCAATATCTTCAATTTCATTATCCAGGAGCTTATTGCAGGAGTTCCTCACTCTAATCCTTAAAGAAATCATCCTTACAAGAAAAGGCTTCCTATCTATTGCCACTGAGCTGTCTGGCCAACTGGCTAACTTTTTTTTTTTTTTTATCTTAAATATTTCACTGAGATTCGGCATTAGGGCTTTCAGGGACCATTTTATTGTGTGTTTGTTAAAAAGTTTTACTCAAGATCTTTTCCTTTTCTGGATCAAAAGATACCAATCTGAACAGGACTGGGAAGCTTAACAGTTGAACTACCAGTTCTTTCCTTGGAACTCACTGACTTTCCTTCAAATGCTTTTTGCCACAATTCTATGAACAGATGGAATTTCTATCTACGGTATGATGTTACAATAGAGTCACAATTTATTCAAAAATAGTGACATGATTGGGGCCAAGAGGGGAGCACCATTTGACATGGCTCCTCTCTCAGAACTTACTGATTTAAGAGCATTGAATAATTATGTCAGAAAGATAGGTAGGTCCTGTGTTGGGAGGGGGGAGAATACATAGATAAATTAAATGGTCTCAAAAAGCTCTCTTTGGTTAGGGATAATATACATTATACACACAAAAAGTAAAAAACAAAATAAGACAGTATAGGTCATGTACCAAATGAATGGCATAGAAGTATAAATACGCTGGTGTGATGAAGTAGAAACATAAAAGTTAGAAGACCTGGTGCAAGTCTTATATATGTACACTTTGATAACTGTGTTCCCTGAGCACGCATCAGTTGATCTATCTGGGCCACAGTTTCATTTCTAAATGAAAATGTTGAGCTAGATTAGGATCTTCTTTCCAATCTGAAATTCAATGAAATTGAGAAGAGGGAGATCATACTTTGGGGCAATAAGCTCATGGTTGATTACATGAGAAACATGAACTCTAAGCTAAATATTGAAAAAATGAGAAGATGTTGTTAGACAAGGGAGAAGAAGGAGGCACAATATATGAGCAAAGGCAAAGACTTACCATATCTGTTTTTTTCACTTTGTGTCCTTGGGGCTGGCCGTAGGACCTGTATACTACTTACTTACTGAGTAAATAAATGATTTGGGAGATGCTCCCATTTCTTCCAAGTGATCTAAAAGATCACATTCTGTATTTACTTAAGGATTACCAAGCAAATAAACTAAACAACCAAAGAGTAACATTTTTGTGGAAACTTTCTTAGTGCCTTATAATGGATAAAAGTGAGCATTTTTCATCTAAATAACATTTCTTTTCCTGGTTTGTATGCCAAAAGCTTATTTTCAAATGTCTGAAGTCATGCAATTAATAAATGGGCAAAATTGTGAACCAGCCTATAAAATTCCCTCATTCATGCCAGTTTCTAATCCAGGGAGAACTGCTAAACTGGTTTTGAACTTGACCTGTAACATGCCCTTCATTCTCTCGTTTTGAGTTCTGCATTTCCATTGTAGTTTTTCAGCTCTTCAGAACAAATTCTCACTTAAATTATATATAGACCTTCTTCTGAAATGTCTCCAGTGCCCAGGCATTTCCCCTTCTCTCTGTACCCTTAAAAGTCTGGTGCTCATTGTACTTTCTTTTCTCTTCTGATGATGGCTTGGGTGTGCTCTTAACCGTTTATCTTCAGAATCAATTTTGGATGCTGGAGGAAGGGGCACATTGTTTTGATTTCCCCTGAGCTTGCTGAAGTTCTAACGCTGAAAATAGAAGTGCCCTGAGAGGACATCTTTGCTTACATATCACTTCTTGGCAACAGATAAATTGTTTCTCTATAGTTTTCTTTTTGAATTTTATGTTGAATCAGTTTTTAACTTGGAGACCATTCTCTTTTGAGTAATACTTTTTCAATGTGTCACATCATGAGATTTATTGCACTAATACATCATCAGAGTGGCAGCTGGCCCTGATGATGTATAGCTTAATACATCATCAAAGCAATTTCTCATTCGGTTACATATTACATAGGAGTGTTAGTGCTTATTTTTAAAAAACATATTTTTGTGCTTACAACAAATAAAAGAAGCTTTCAAAGAGTTTGCAAGACTCTTAGATTTGTCCCAATCTAGATAGGCAATAAAACTAGCATTGGGTCCCAGTAATAATAAATACTAACCCCTTCTATGCATAGCTACTGGTATCTTTTTTTTTATCTTTTTCTTTTTAAATAAGAAATGTGTTCACTTGACAAATAATCATAAAGTACAAAAGTACCTACAACAAAGATTATATCTTCTTTCTGTTCATATCTGGCAGCAATATAGTACCCCCTCCACAGTGAAAACACCAGTTCTTTCTGAGATAATGTAAGAATACACAGACATTTATGAATATATCTGCTTTTTTTTACTTTAAACGAAATCAGTAAAATTCTCTTCTGTGTTTTCTTCCCAGCATAAATTTGAAATAGCTTTATATAGATACAAGGAGTTATTTTAATGTTTTTGATGATAGCATACCATTTTATTTAACGGATGTTGTATACTTTTATTAATAAGTAACTCTTTTGTTGCCAGCATTTGCCACTATGAGCACTGCTACAGTGAAGATTCTCACATTCATCTTTCCTTACACATTATGAGATTATATATATAAATACTCAATATGTGAAATTGCTGGGATAAATGTTTTATGCATGCTAATTTTATATAATTATTGCTGAAATTGACCCTACAGTAGTCTAAAGAGTTTATATTCCTCCAAAAAGGTATAAAATTCTTAAATTCTTTTCCTTTTTGTTTTTTAATTAGTCACTTACTTTATTGCAATGACAGTACTTTTCGGCACTTAAAAAAATTTCTTTTTTCAGAGACCAGAGCAGACAAGGAAGAGGAGACCAGATCTGATGGGGAAGAGGAGAAGAGACTAGACCATACCAGACGAGGAAGAGGAGACCAGATCAGACTGGATGTAGAAGAGGAGAGGAGACCAGACCAGACCAGATGAGGAAGAGGAGACGAGACCGGACGAGGAAGAGAAGACCAGACCAGATGAGGAGGAGGAGACCAGACCAGAAGAGGAAGAGGAGATGAGATAGGATGAGGAAGAGGAGAGGAGACCAGAGCAGACCATAGGAGGAAGAGGAGACCCAAGGTACAAAATTCTTTACCAGTGTATAACTAAACATATTTACCTCAATGTCCTACAAAGTCATATTCATAAAAAAATTTCACATGAATTTGATTCTTTTTTGTATTTTCCAATTTTTTCCTAGGTATTTGCTTGAGTTTTTTTTTTACAAGTACCAGTACCATATTATTTTAATTAAGATAGCATTAAAAATGTTTTTATATTTCATAATCCACTCTTTACATAATGCTCTTTGGTTTCAAAAACTTTTCTGGTGAGATTTATTTCAATATTTGTTTCCATGTAAATGTTAAAACCTTGCTTGTCTAGTTACAAGAAAAAATATGCTTTTAATTTGGGTCATGTGAACTTAGGAAAAGTTGACATGTTTATATAACAATAACTCTATGTAAGATTAGGATACATCTTTCAAGTCCACTTTTGTGGTCCCAGAAGATTTTAGATATGAATATATATACTTGATTTTAAGGATTAGCTAAAACTAAGGAAAGAGAAGAAAGAATGTAAATGAAATAAAGTGTGATTAACAGTATTATATTAATACATATAGAATGAAGGATGAAAATCACACAATCATCCCAATAGATGCTGAAAAAGCATTTGATAAAATTCAATATTGTTTCGTAATAAAATCTCTCAACAAATTAGGTATAAAAAGAACTTACCTCAACACAATAAAGGCCATGCATGAAAAACCCACAGCTAAAATCATACTTAATGGAAACAAAATAAAAGCTTTTTTTCTAAGATCAGGAAAAAGGCAAGGATGACCACTCTTACTACATCTATTCAACATACTACTAGAAATTCTAGACACAGAAGTGAGGCAAAAAATAAATAAATAAATAAATTGCATTCAAATTGGAAGGGAAGAAGTAGAATATCTGTTTCCAGATGACATAATCTTATATATAGAAAATCCTAAAGATTCCCCAAGAAAACTGAGAACTAAAAAGGAATTCAGCAAAGTTGCAGGACATAAACTGAACATACAAATATCAGTTGTGTTTCTATACTCTAATAACAAACTTTCAGAAAAAGAATTTAATAAAATGATCATATTTACATCAAAAATAATAAAATACTTAGGAATAAACATAACCAAGGAGGTAAAAGACTTGTACACTGAAAGCTATAAAACATCAATGAAAGAAATTCAAGTAGACACAAATAAAATACAAAGGCATCCTGTATTAATGGATTGTTAAAATTTGTATACTTCCAAAAATGATCTACAGACTCAATACAATCCTTATCAAAATCCCAAGGGCAATTTTTTTTTACCAATAGGAAAAAACAATCCTAAAAATTTATTTTGGGCCATAAAATACTCTGAATAGCTAAAACAATTTTAAACAAGAGGACAAAGCTGGAGGCATCACACTTCCTGATTTCAAATTATATTACAAAGCTGTAGTAATCAAAACAGTATGGTAATGGCATAAAGACACAGTTATAGACTAATGGAACAGAAAAGAGAGCTCAGAAATAAACCCAGGAAAATATGGTAAATTGATCTTCAACAAGATGCCAATAATACACTATAAAGAAAGGATAGTTTCCTCAACAAATAGTGTTGGGAAAACTGGTTATCTACATTCATACATGGGAGTCTTCAGAATGAAGACCCAACCCCTCAATGGGGTAGAGAGGCCTACATACCTACCACCTTGAGGTTTCAGAAAGAATGCCATCCCAGAGCATGGTCAAAAACAGGTTTCACTTGCAAAACAGGGTATGGGAGGGAGAAAGAAAGAGGCTTAGCTAGAAAAAGTGGTCCTGTTATATAGACGAAACCTCACAGGTGGCAGTCCTCACAGGTGGCAGTCCTAAGAGAGAATAGGTGGTAAATGATTCTTTTTATACCTTTAAAGGTGTCAAGACTCTCAGTTAATACTTCCTAGATCAGACGGGGGAAGACCTGGCTGCATCAATGCAGATTCTCTACAGACATAAATCTCCCCCCAACAAAAAACAGCTTTGCAGGGTTACTTCTGTCTGCTAGACCTGGGGCAGCCATTTCAAACTATGTGTATATATATATATATATATATATATATATATATATATATATATATATATATTAGAGTAAAATATTCTAATTTCCTTTACCACCAAACTCTACCATATCAGTATATATCATAATATGTCAGATATATTATATAATATATTTTGAAGTAATTATGGGATACTATTGTCAATGGAAAAGAAGACAAACTCTGTAAAATAATTTAAGGAGGTTTATTCTGAGCCAAATTTGAGGAGCATACCCTGGAGCCATGCCCTAGAAGCCTTGAGCAAGTGGACTCACTGTGGCTGGGTTACAGTTTGGTTTTATACATTTTAGGGAGACAGGGATTATAGATAAAGTCATAAATCAATGAATAGGAGGCATACATTGGTTTGGCCTGAAAAGGTGGGGCATCTCAAAGCAGGAGCTTATAAGTCATAGGTGGATTTAGGGATTCTTTAGTTGACAATTGGCTGAAAGAGTTAGGCTTTGTCCAAAAACCAGGAATCAGTGGAAATGAAATGCTTGAATTAAGATAAGGGTCTTCTATCCTTCATGTGATGCCATACCAGAATCAGGTCGGGAAGTAAACCATATCATAAAAACCTGTTTACTGAGATTTTATCATTTGTGAGTCACCAGGCCCTCTTGGAAAGGAAATTTTGGGGCAAAGAAAAAGATCAGAGTTCAGTCCTCACTATAATTAATATTATTTGTGATTTTTTTAATCTTTTAAAAATATTGCTGGGCTGTTTGAAAATTAGAACACTAAAGTCAATCAATTGTTCCAAATACTTTTTAGAAAATATAACTGCTTGAATTATGTTAAATATTTCTGTTCATTAAAAGAATAAAACAAACTTTTCAGTGATTCATCATCTCTGTTTCAGGTTCCTTCTTATCTAAAGAAAAAATATAGAATGAGTAAGAAGAATTGTTTTCATTTCTACAATTGCTATAAATTCTAAATATGTTTGAAATGTCACTGCACACTGCTTACTGACCTGGTGGTACCAAGTGAAGTCAGAATTATTAATGAGAGACCTTTGACAACAAATGCTAGGGATAGTGGACAATATCTTTCCACAAGTACAAATGAATGCACGTTGCTGGAATCTCATATAAAATGACAAATGTCCTACAATGCTGATAGTGTGAACTAAAATAAAATCTTAAGGCCCCCTCCCCACCACAGCTGACTGAATGGACCCCCTCTTGGCCAAGGAGACCCCAGAAATTCCTTAAAGCTGAGTTGCTGGCCATGAGAAGGGAGGTCAGACTCGCCTCATCATGTCCCCTTCCATTCTTGGACACGTCCTTTGTAACTCATTAACAGGCCTAGGGATATACAAGACAAAGTTTAAATCACACCTACAGGTCATCAGTTTATTTAACAGATCATTTGAGTCTGGGTATATGTCCCGGGGCTTGTCTTTGATTAACTGGCTTCCTTATCTTAACTCAATTTCCTTTCCAATGACTCCAGATCTTTTAGACAAAGCTTAACTCTTCATCCAATTGTCAACTAAAGAATTCCTAAACCCACCTATGACTTGTAAGCCCCCCAACACACACACTTCTAGATATCCTGTCTTTTAGGGGCTAAACCAATGTATGCCTTCCATGTATTGATTTATGACTTTACTTATAATTTCTGTATCCCTGAAATGTATAAGACCAAACTATAACTTAAACACAGCAAGTCCACTTGCTCAAGGCTTCTTGGGCATGGCTCCTGGCCATGGGCCTCAAACTTTGCTCAGAATAAACCTCTTTAAATTATTTTACAGAATTTGGCTTCTTTTTCAATAACAGTAGGAAAAATAAAAATAAGGAAAATGGCGGAAAAGAACTCATTGCTCAAGTACATTGAAAGATAGAATTCTGAGAAAGGAATAAAAAAAGATGTAAAGAAATAGAGAGAGAAGATAGAGGTTGAGTAGAGAAAGGACAATTAAAAAATAAAAGGAAAAGTAGGAAAAATACAAAGAAATAGAGAACAACTCAAGGAAAGGAATTTAGAGGGTAAGGAAAAACTAAATAGAGAAGTGAGTATAAAGAATCCAGTTTCTTCAGCTTTTTGCCTCTCCTTATCTGTACAGACATTCCCAGCATAATGTTTTGGTTTTCTTTTCTACAGCCTGTAATGTTTGCCATTAGGATTTCACCAGAAAGTGCCTTCAGAGCCTTTTTAGTATATTAGGAATTTTGTTTATGCTCTCAAGATCATTGATAAGATAATTTTTAAAAATTATTAGAAAACTTCAACCTCATGAGGAAACATCTTTCTGGGCAAGACCTTTGAGAACTTAGAAGCAATGTTTTTATTCTCCCAAACAAAATTAACTCTATACCAAAGCAAAAACATAAATAGCAGAAATGGAAAATAGTAAATGAAACAATGATTTGAAAAAAGAAATATAAATCTAGAATTATCAATGTACTCCTTTCTTCATCATCAATAAATTCTCTCTATATCAATGTAACCTCTGAAAGAATATCTCCTTTACTTTATTGCTGGTAACAATCTGGCACCCCCAGGACTCTGGTTTCCTTTATAGCCTTATTATTGTAGCAGAACTTTTTTCCTCCCATACTCCTTTTTCCCATGGGGCTTAGAGTTGGGGTAGGTGTCCTAATTGGTCATTGCTACTTCCAGACCATTCTTCCTCTCTTTACTCTAAAATATCCCGTTGTGCCCGTCATGTCAGACTATACCATCCATGAAACCCTCTTTGTTGCAAATTACTCCTTTACTCTGGAGCTATTCATCTCACTTTAAAGATTCTTAGTTCATGTCTCAATCTCTAAAGTTAACCCTGTCTTGATTATTGATTATTGTATAATAGATGATGCTTTCCCATGCCCTGGCCTCTCTATTCCCAGATTGCCAATGGGCCAACTTATCCTGGGCCAACCTCAGTTACACACCTACACTCTGTCAATAAGTAACTGAAACTTCCTGTAACCTCAATTGTAAACTTTCTTCTTTCTGACATCTCTGCTGGGATTTTTCTGGACACTTTGATCCCCTGGGGCCTAAAATCCAGTGATTCTTATACCTGTCTATTGCCTTTCATCAGCTACACATCCTCCCAACCCTTCTCATTCAGCTTGAATTTATTGGCCAGCACTAAAGCCACTCCATTGTACACACATGCAACTTCTTTGTCTCCCTCTCACTTTATTTACACACTTGACAAAACACCATCCCTGGAAAAATATAACTGTTTAATGCACACATTTGCATTTGTGCAGTTGACTGTGGTAGGAGAAAGATCTAGAACCATGCTGATTGTTTTCCCCTAAAATTAATACCTATTAACTTCAAATGAACCTTAATACTTCCAGCATCATACAATTCCTAGTCTATTCATTATCCTCCTGTCTTAGGAGACAATCTCAAACATCTCTTTCTCAAATTTCCACACATTCTTAGCCAATGACAATGCTTCCCAATTCACTGAGAAAATTGAAACTTACAAGAGAAATCCTACAATCTTCTCCCCCATGTAACCTCCATCTGCATCTGTTTGCATGTGTTCTCTCTCCCTGTTTGTTCCTATAGAGGGACTTTCCATACCTCAATCTAAGGCCTGCCCACTCGCTTGTATACTAGATTCATCCATTCTTGGCTACTGAAGAACTTTACTCTCTGTCTTTCCTCACCAAATTTCCCCTTTCTATTAGATCATTCTCATCATCGTGCTACTCTCCAAAGTAGCATGCTTCTATTAAAAAAATCACTTATCTCTACCACTCTGCAGCTATCACCCCTTTCTTTGCTTTTGGTGTAGCAAAGTCCCTCAAAATAGTTGTTTACACTTTGTGTGCCTCCTATTCTTCCTCTTCCTTTCTCTCACCAACTCTCATCTTTTTATTAAAACTCCTGCTGACATGGTCATCAACAATATCACATTGCTAAATCTATTGGTCAAATTTTGATTCTCACATTACTTGGCCTATCATCCACATATGACACAGCTAATGACTCCCTTCTTCTTAAAATGCTCTCCTCACTTGACTTCTTTGATATCACATTTCCCCTGATTTTCGTCTTGTTTCATTGTCTATATTTCATTAATCTCTTAATGGTTTTATCATTGTCTTCTTGATCATTTACTATTTGGGCTTTGGGGGTTCCATTGACCTTATTTCTAACTGCTGTCTTGGGATCTGATTTGGCTTTGTGCTTTAAAAGACTGATAGCATTTTCTTTCTGGTATGGACCTCACCCCTAGACTCCAGACAACTCTATTGCAATGCATAAAATGTGTCTGAACTTAACCAGTACAAGGCTGCTTTTCTGCTCTCACACAAATCAGGTGCTGCTTCAATTGTTCCAACCTTTGTTAGTGGTAATTTTATACCTCAGAAGCTCAGTCCAAAATATCCTGCATTCACCCAGGGGTTTTACTTGTTTTTGTTTGTTTGTCTTTGTTTCTGGTCTCATATCTCCTGTCAGAAAATTTTGTTGGCTTTATTTTTAAAATATATCTAGAATCTTCCCATTTCTCCCCACTTCTACCATAATCACCCTGGTTCTATCCACAAATACCTTGCCCTGGACTTTTGCCTTAGCCTCCTAACTGGTCTCTCTGCTTCTATCTTATTTCCCTAAAGTCTATTCTCTGCAAAGCATTCTGAGTAGATTTACTAATGCATACATCAGCAGAAGTCACTCTTCTGCTAATCACCCCCCCCAAATAACATCAAGATTTTACTTAGAATGAAAGCCAATGTCTTTAAAATAGTCTAAAAACGCTACAGGATTTGTCTCCTCACCTTTTATTATCTCTCTGACTTTCTCTCCAACTAATTACTATCCCTCTCACTTTTCACTAGCCATACTGATATGCAAAAATGCAATTTTGCATTTGTTTATACCCTCTACCTATGATGTTATTCCCCAGTCTATCGACATGGTGAGCTTCCCTAGCTCCTTCAAGTCTTTGCTTAACTGTCATCTTCTGGAGAGTTCTCTGACCATCCTATTTAAATTATACTCCACTCCCTAACTGGGACTCCTGGGCCTCCTACAGCTTTATTTTCTCAATAGCACTTTTCAGCTTCTATATAGACTTACATAGACTATATAGACTTTTATAGACTTACATAGACTTATCAACTTTTACATGGTCTTTCCTACAGGAGCCCCATGAAGGCAGGGATTTCTGGCTATTTTATTTACCGATATATCTCCAATACCCAGAAAAGTGTCTGTGTATATAGTGAGCATTCAACATATATTTTTAGCTCTTGAGTAAATGAGTGACTGATCGAATAAATGAATGATTAGTTGAAAGTTGCCTTAATTTAGAATATATGCTAAATTGATCCTTCATTTGAATTTGTATCTCTTTGCACTATTCATGAAACAAGAACCACATTTTTCCTAGTTGCTTAACTACTTGTAGTTTCTCAGGTTTTAGGAAATGGCATTTCAGAGAACTAAAACTCTAGATTAAGGATCACTTTGATACTGATTTAGCAGAGCTTTCTCAGTCTTCTCATATCCTGACATTATTTGAAATAGACTTTGAACTCAATGGCAACACGTGATGGTGCTCTTCATCGATACACACATACACTCACATACACACAGTGGCATTCTTCTTTTAATTCATTTTTATTTATGCTTTGGAGGTCCATAAGCATTGTTTACTACTCCTTTTATACTTGTCAGGGCACTTGAATATAGGTTACTATGATACCTAATGGTAGCAGTTGATTTTTATTTATTTTTTTGTATCTCTCTTCTTCTTTTGCTTCAGATTTCTCAAACACACTTAAAGCACAACTTTTTAATATAGACATTTTCAGTGTTACAAAAGGTCTTGAGGTTGGGCTATCTTTTTATTTTTTACAAAACTGGGTTTTTCAGAATTCCTATTAAAGCCTTTTCACTCACATTAGAAAATGTGAGAACCAAAAATGATAAATATAGAAGAGAAATAGGAGGAAAATTAAGACATGGCTGGACAGCCTGAACACAGGCTCCCAAGTCAGAAAATATGTGATACATACACAAGAGGTCCAGTCCATATCCAATCAATCACTGTTGCCGAGAGGGAAAGAACTTTCTAAAGAATTTCATTTTGAGGGAGGAAAGCTGGTTACTTCTGATGCCATCAAAAGCTCAACGATAGGGAGAAAACACAGTTCTAAGAATATTTACCAGACTTGTTGATCTGTCCAACAGTCCAACATTTTTCTTTTCTTTTCTTTTCTTTTTGAGACAGAGTCTTGCTCTGTCGCCCAGGCTAGAGTGCAGTGGCGTCATCGTAGCTCACAGCAACCTCAAATTCCTGGCTGAAGGGATCTTCCTGGCTCAGCCTCCCAAGTAGCTGGAACTATAGGCACATGCCACCACACCCAACTAATTTTTATTTTTTATTTTTAATAGAGACAGGGTTCTGAGTCCTTTATCATGATCCCAATGCTCCTGATATATTTACTAAATTCTTTAACCATTTTCCTCTCATCAGCTATTTTTGGAGGAGTCCTCAGCCCTTTCCACTAGTTTATATACTCAAGTTTCACCTACTTCATAGTATTTCTATCATAATATATGTTTATATAAACATTTACTTTTCAAATGACTTTACTGTACTTCACCATTATTTGTAAGCCTTTTGCTCATACAAAATGGCTACTACATTTGGTTTATGGTTTATGGTATTTTTTCAGTTTGGGGATTAGGGTTCATTTTTGTGCAAAATCTTATCTTAAACCACATTGAAAATTTCTTCAAGCCAAAAGAGTATTGCTAGAGAGACTTAATTGTTTAGTAAGAAAAGCTGCATGTAAGCAAATGGCTAAAACGCAGGTAGGGAGAGTATTTTTGAACTTTCATTGTGATATTTTCAGTCACAGTACTTGCCAAATCCCTGGCCTTCATGGACATATGATAGTGAACAGGGCAGCCGTTTTAAATTACTGCAGTTACATTGTCTATATGACTTTGCCAACCTAATCTTAACTTATTCTATCTTTAAAATAAACAAAAAAGTGAGAAAAATAACGCTTTATTTACATAAAAAATGCATTGCAAGGATAAATTAAACTATTTCTATCCATAATATTACTGAGGTTTTGGACAAATGGTGCTATATAAATGCAAAGTGCTATTACTGTTACTTTTACGGAGATTGAAAATAGTGTACAGAATAATGAGGACTAGGGGGAAATGAAATGTTTATGTTCATTTTATTTCTGAAGAAACATACATTGGAAATATGTAAGCTTAATCACTCTTGCTTTTTCCTCCTTATAATTCAGAACACGTTTATCTTTGTTCGTCCACAAAGCAAAACAGTTATTTCTAGCACTTGCTCAGGATCTGGATCTCAAGCTCATGAAAATGCTTCAGCTCTCCCCGACAGAAAGAGCCATTTGACAAATTGAGCATTTGAGTTATCACAATCTTATGTGATCTTCCCACAATGCTGCACACCTCTTATCTGATTCCGATAGCTCAGGAACAACTTAACACATTGCATTTATCTTTATTGTGATTTAATTTTGAGCAGTCAGGATCTTGAGTGGAAGGAGAAACTGCTAGAATTTAGAAATCAGGTTGTCCTGCTTGCAAATTGCTTCTTCTGTTAAATACTTGGAAAGACATCCACCATGACATTTTGACACCCAATCCATTAACATTCCCTTTCAGCTTGCAGATGCTTCATTCTTTGCCCAGATTCTTCTCTTAAGTGATGCCAGCTCTTAGGAGAAAGAAATCATCATGATATAAGAGTATAAGAGTAAACTCAGAGTCACAAATAGCTGTGGAAATTATCCTACTTGATTCCTCATGATAATTTGTGCTCACCACTGCAGGCTCTCACCTCAGCTTCTACCTCTTCTATACCTGAGGTAAAGAAAAGTGAGAATTTTTGTGCATCGTTATTGACAGGCATTTATCAGGCTAAAGGATGGCCTTAATATAAAATAAAACTAATCATCAAAGAACAAAGGATCTATCTATTTATTGGAGGTGAAGGTATACTCTCATAACAAAGAACAAAGGATCTATCTATTTATTGGAGGTGAAGGTATACTCTCATAACAAGTGGTAGAAAGCGCAGCAAGCTGAAACTCAAGAGATGACTTCCGTTAGTGATACCATCATTGGAGTTGGGTACCATCAATAAACTGAATTTCTTTTCTCTCTCTCTCTCTCTTTTTTTTTTTTTTTGTCCTCCAGGATTTTTGGTATAATGGAGGTGAATCAGATAATTTCTCAGGTAGTAGTATTTGATGCCTTACAGATAATAATAAAAAAAATGCATGTTTGTTGTAAGAAATTGTAAACTATATGAAAGTTTAATGATCAAAATAAACCATAATTCACCCAGAGATAAATGAATTTATATCTTATTCAGGTTTACATTTAGATGTCATAAATTTAAAGGTGATAAATGTGCATGCCCCAAATTTAAAGGCTTCCAGGTTTTAAGATGACATTTAATGCATGTTTTAATTATGAAATTATTGCATGTTAGGTCATGACTTTTTAAAGTTTTTTTTTCCATTTTAAGAGTGTTTTAATGCAAAATATTTGACTTTTCAAAAACAAAAGCAGTTTTAGAGATCATTTTATTTTGATTATTATCTTAGAGAATTTTGTTGGTAAAGTGAGAGCTGATCATTCACATGGTGTCCACTGATTAGATGGGATTGATTGTTCTTATGTACCTCAATATCAGCTTCAAGACTCTGATTTTAGCACTTTCAAGGAGATGGAAAGGTAGGATTTTTGGATTTTTGAGGACTCTAAAGTAATTCAGAAATACACAATCTCACAATTATGTAGAAAAAGCCTAAGAACTAAATTTCAGGTATAGATTTATTATGACATTGAACACATCACCTCATCTCTCTGAGTTTCATTTTCCAATTTGTAAACTAAGGAAGTACGATTTGGTGATTATATATTTTCTTTAGCTCTAAAGTTCTATGAATACATGAGTCTTTGAGATAGACATAAATTCCCCATCACTAATAAATGTGTGGTTAAATTCTCTTAGGAAAACTCTGTCTACTCTCTTTGCCTCAATCATTTGTTGTTCTGCCAAGAACGAGATCAATAATAAGCCCTGAAGAATGAACTGATTTCAGTTCTCGGAAAGAGCCCTTAAATTAAAATTAAAATAAATTTTCCAGTTTTACCCTTTATGTTCATATATTGATGTTAATAACCAGCCAATCTCCCTAAACCAAATAGTGTGACCATTCAAAATTAAGAAATGCAGTTGATCAGGCTTCTAACTTTTTACTTAAAAGAAGATTCTGAACAAATTGACTCACATAGAGATTATAGAAGTGTCATGACAAAGATTTGTGAATATGTTTCTTTGGAGAAAGCTGTTTCTCTTCTGAGTCTCCACCCACCAAAGCCTTTACCCTACATGATTCTAGAGGTGCTGTACTTAGCTTAGACTAGCTATATTATGCTCTTTATGTTGCTGTTTTGTCTTCTCCAAGGGGAAACTTAGTGTGATTATAGCCATTACTTGATAAGGTGAGGGTGAATTTTGGAAAGATGAGATCATAATATATACTTACACTTTCTGATATAGAAATTTATTTGAATATATATATTTAAATTAACTCTTGAAAAGCTTATGTATTCTCTTGAATACACCCTGCCCCACACTGAATCTATTAGCGACATACCTTTTTTCTCAAGAGTAAATTCACTAGAGAAAGGGAAACTATGATAATCTTTCACAGTAGTGGGATCTAATAAAGTATGTCTTCCTAAACTGGTTCAGTCTTGTGCTTATTTTCATTCTCTGATTTCTCCTGGTTGCTCATACTTTGACCCAATGCAAGGAAGCCTTCAATATCAAGTAGATTCTTAAACTGAACTATGCATGTTCTTCTTTGTTTAGAGATGTATTCTAATTTTAATAATTACATAAGTCATCCACTAACAATAATAGTGGATAACAGCAAATAGTGCCAAACCTATCAAAGCAAAAGAAGAAAGGTTCCAGTGGGAACTGTTACTTTATGACTCTTTTAGAAATGAATATGCTTGCTCATTTTCAAATATGAAGTTCAGGTACAAACGTCATTAGCACTAGCTTAGTTGCAGCCATGAATTGATACAAACTGCAAAATATAAATTATGCTCTTGAGTTAAGCCAAGTGATTTAATATTACTTTGAAATTGCCTTATTATGTTCTGCAAAGAGTAAGCTATATTGGGGTCAGATTTGGCATTAGCATAGCAAAGTTATCTGGCAGGGTCTTTGGCTTTGTACTAAGGATCATAGGAAATAAGAGATAGACTAAGTGAAAATGATGAAACAGCTAGTATTGACCTGTGATATGCCCATGAATTTAATATTAAAAACAAAATAGAAGAATTATCTGATATTTCTCAAGGGAAAACAACTGAGTAGGAGTTTTTAGTGATTTAGGGTGTTTGGGTCAAAAACTTTCTTTTAGCTGCAAGTGAGAGCTAGCTAACCCAAACTATCTTAGTGGAAAGAAAAATAGTAGTATGTGTTTTCTCAGTAACTGGCAAGTTTGGGGATGTATTTGGTCTTGTGAGGCTTGGCTATGTACAGGAACTCAAATAATATCCTTTCTTGGCTCTGATTTTCTCTATACATTGACTTTATTCTGCAGACAAGCTTTCTTCATGTGGAGATAAACATGGTGTTCTTAACCCCAGATTTATTTTCTTCCTTCTTAAGAAAGCCATTGGGTGGGTGGGGAGAGCACTTCTATCCAAAATATCCTGTGGAAAAATGTACTGGCTTGATTTTTTTTTTTTTTTTTTGCCTATTTTTATTTTCTGACAGAAGACAGTGGCCAGTGACAGTGACAGAAAGTAAAATTCTCCAAAGAAATAAAAAAAGAGAATGGGAAGCTGTTCTGGGCACACAAAAACTATAGTTATCTTGGCTATTACCTTTGGCCTCAGATTATTACATATGAATATTACCAAAACCTTGTACATGGATTATCATTGATCCATGAAATATTAATCAATGTTCTATGCGGAAAAATAATTTCTGTAATCAAACAATTTTGGAAAATATTTAGTTAACAGGATATTAAAATTCCCTTTTTTTTCTGCCTTATTGTTTACTAAGATGTAAACATGATAGATATCAGATTTAAAGGAAGAGGGAAACAGATTTCCATATGTAGAAGTTACATAGAAAATGTCCAAGAATAAAATTCATGACCTTGAGTTCCATGACCTTTGCATCTTCTGATTCAATTAGAGAGTACAGTTGGCCCTCCCTACCCAGGGGCTCTGCATCCATGGATTCAATCAACTGCTGATTGAAAATATTCAAAGAAAAACACAATTTTAATTTGCTGCACACAGAGTACTATGTTGAATCCACTTGAAGGAAATGAAGTATAGACATTGCATTAGGTATTGTAAGTACTTCAGAGATGATTTAAAGTACATGGGAGGATGTGTGTAGGTTATATGCAAATACTATGCCATTTTATATACTGGATTGAACATCCTCATATTTTGGTAACCATGGGGGATCCTGAAACCAATTTGCCATGAATGCTAAGCGATGACTATATAAACTCTCATTCCCAACCCTCAGTCATTCACATAGATTACAGGCTGCATTTCTTCTTGAAGTTATGTAACAGTGCTTCTCCTACCCCTACACTCATCAGTGGGGAGCAATGGGGTGTGCTATTTTCTTAACTACAAGCCTAGTTAAGAGGGCTTTTAGGGAACTCTCAGAAAGCTTACAATATGCTGCCTGAAGTATGGAGAGTCTGAAGATGGCTTCCGGACGTACATAAGAGAAAACAAAAGTGTTTGGCAGCAGGGTTGAGAAGACTATGTTGGGATTGACTTTCACACTCAGATTTATAAGGGTAAGGAGTGTATGAGTATTTCCTACAGGGTGGAGTGCCAGGCGGAATAGTCTCATATACTGCTCAGTAGAGCCACCTCGTCTGGCCGAAGGATCCCAGCAGTAAGAAGCTGGACAAGATTATGGGATCCCTAGAAACTACGAAAGAAGTCACAAGTGACTACATGGAATTTAGGGAGTCGAATAAACTTTTACAGACATTCCTACCGATAACATATGCTCATAAGACCAAGATCTGTAACCCTCTGCCAGGCTCAAAGAATATGAATCGATGTTTTATTAAGTCTTTTACTATGCCCTTATAATTCTTCCACCAATTCCTGAATCCTCAGAGGGGTCAGAACCTGGGGGAGAGGAGATAAATGGAAGGCAATAATTGTATCTTTTCCTTCTATCTAAAGCAGCCTTTGGCTGGGTTAGAATGACGATATAATGATTTACATCTTGGAAGAGACAATCTAATTTATGTATTGAAACTCTGTTTTTGACTGAAAGTACCTCTAAGGAAATCTAATCATTGTTTAATAGTAATTAATAGACAAGAGTCATGAGTCTGCTGAAGTTTTCATTTAGAAGCCAGGTGAGGTTAATTTCATTGAATAAATTTTGAAGGGACAAACCATACTATAATTGCACTTTGATTACATCATGAATGCTGCATTAAACAAAATTAAACAAGTTTTTAGTTTTTTGTTTGTTTTTAATTACAGTATTTTTCAGGGCCATTCACATGCTATTCTGTTTGGGAATTCCCCAGGAGTTATAGTGCATGGTGTTTCCCCAGATTATTGACCATGGAATCATTGTTTTTGTGTGTAATATATTCACTTAAATCTCAAAGAATATAATATTGTATTGTACCAAGCTTGGGAAACTTTACAACATGTTAATATGTAAAACATAAGTAATAAGCAAAGCATATTTGAGATTTTAAAATAAAATGGTGAGTAACCTCTTTTAGCATTCTCCAAAACTTGGTAGGATAAAAGAAGAATACACTAATGGAAAACTATGCCCTATTCAAAAGAACCATCTCTCATACTGGAAGGCAGAGGAACTCTGAACATCAAAACAGTATCTATCTATCTATCTCTCCAGCTATATACATATATATCCTTAGATATCCATGAAAATGCAAGCAAATATGGAGGATGTAATAGAAGTAACACCACTATGGAAGTTCAGTACTTGTCATCTAATCTATTGTATGGAAGAAACAGAAACCACTTTTTGTGTACAGAGCACACCTTGGCAAAGATTCAAATTATAATAGTGATTTGAGGATTCAACCATCTGGACATTTACTGGAATTCTCATCTAAATACAAGGAATACATAACCTTAACTTGACTTTTTAAAATTCAGTCTCCCAAAGGAGAGTAAAAAAAACAAATCAAACAGCTTGAATGAAACTAATTCTGTTGAACAGGGAAGAGCTGTTAGTTAAGGTAAAGCAATGAGGAAACAATAAAGTAAAACAATGAGGAAAGCAAACTATGTCATTTTATAGTCTACATGTTACAGAGAGGATAGGCTTTAAAAATATTGAAATAAATCACAGGCATGATTCTATGGTATGAAACTCTGAAATGGCTCAAAAGTCAAGGAAGTTTCTAAAAAAATTGAATTCAAACCTACCCCTCTAAGAAAAGTCAACAAACATCAACACCCAAAGCATCTATCCTGTCCTACCCAGCCAGTTAGCAGCAGCACCCTGGCTTTCAGCAATCAGAAAGTGTATGTGTGAATTGTTACTTTGCAAGATACCTTAATACATAGGTCTTAGGGTCAGAAATAAAATAAATGGTCAGATATTTAAGGTTATTTTTGTTTGTTTCTATGTTATTTTTACTTTACTGACCATAATTTTAATGCCTTTGAGCCAAATGAATAAGGGTTATGGCTCCCTTGAAAGCCCCTTGGAATTTATTTCAAAGGCTTGTGTTGGCCAAACATGCATATTGACCCGTTCTTTGCCTTATTTCCTGTTTTAATTGAGTGTCAAAGGTTACACGTTGCTATTAGAGTAAGACATGAATGGCAGCAGAGGTCAGGGACTCTCTGGCATTCTATTAGAGCCATAAAAACAAAGCAGAATGATAATTTCACCTGCTCTAACCTCAATCTTTCCAGGATGGGACAGACATTGACCTTATTGTTTGTCAGCCATTGACTCTATAAACTTCAGCAACTCTAATTTTGCTTACTAAACAATAAGAGTGCTTTCACAACAAGGATGAAAGATAAAACAATGGAAAAGACTCAGAGATGACTCAGAGGAGAGACATATCCAGGTGACAGAAAAGATAAAATAACATCTTCTTTATTCCTGGGTCACATCCCTCGTTTGGCCAGTTTACAACAATAACAGTTTCTGCCAACAACCTTCAATTTTATCTTCTTTTGTAGAATACCTTATAACTTCCTTTATGTGAACAAGTACAAGCAATAAATCTAATAAATTGCTCGTGCTACCTACGACCCATTTGTGGTACTTGAAGGGTTTACGAATTTCTGTGAAAGTTTTCTCTACCTTCCCCACCCTTTAACATTTTTGGCTGGAATGTAGGTAGATATTTAAGGTCATAATTAATATATTTTCTCACTTCCAAAGAAGACAAAAATGACAGTAGTGAACAAGACATGTATTAACTATGTTTCTTTTAAAGACATTTGGAAACTGATTTCTTAATAATTTAATGAAACAAATAAAGGTTAGAATCTGAAGATGATTTTTTTCAATTTAAATAAAAAATAAAAGTCTAATTTTATGTATGTTCTTTTGATGCGTAAGTACAGTTTTAAAAGCTGGAGCTTTTTGATAATAATGAATATTTGTTGGTGATTTCCCATAACTTAAAGAGAAATATTTTAAATATTGATATTAAGTAAGGATATTCAGTTAAAATTTTTTCATGAAAGATTGTCACTACTGTTCAAAGGTCATCTGGAAATCTCATAAGTCATGCCCTTATCCTCAATTTAAGACAGTTTTTTTTTCTGTTAATCTGACCATTGTTTTGAAGTTCTAATTTGAAAATTATTATTAAAATTTGGGTTATCAGAATAATAATCTTTTTTAACATGAACTTGCATTTTTAGTCTTTTCCTTACTAAGACAGAAAGAAAATTAAAAAAAAAAACTACATACTTTTTTGTGGAAATGATTGATATTTGGGTTGGACTGAGAGATACCAATTCATACATTAATGAGATGCCATAGATTTCCCAACTCACTTCTTAGAAATTAGATGTACATTTTTAGGGACATACTTTTTACATAGCAACATGAATGCTTATAGGAAAATTAATGTTATTTTAAATCCTTGATTTTTCTTAAATAACAAGAGAAACAAAGTGATTTGACACATATTAAATTTAAAAAGAGACCAAATTATTAGCAGATAAAAAGTAAAATTTTCTTACTTCACAAACATTTAAAATTTTTCATAAATGAATATTTCTGCTTATTAATAAACTAAATCACATGATATCATGACAAAATGTTTTAGCCCATATTTCTTTGACCAAAAGCCAATGTAAGAGGATCATAAGCTCATCAACTACATTAAATATTCTTAAAACATGTGAAGTTAGCTGAATTTCCAATCAACTTGATCAGTAATACCTTTAAGATAAGACTGATTGCCCCCTCATCTATTGATAGGTTATTAAATAATTGATCCTGCTGACCTGAATTTGGAAAATTTGTCCAAGTTGAAGTTGTTCCTATATGGAAAAGTTAGCTCAATGTCTTATTTTCCTAATTTTACCCTTATTGGGGGGCTTTCGTTCACTCCTTCCATGTGAGGGGTTCCTGCACCATAGATGTATGATAAATGGTACAAATATTTCATAATTGTCTTTTCAAAACTGGGGACATTTATTAGCAAGGTCTTATATTTCCATGAAAAGGTGGTGGTACAAATCTTTCATCAGTTCTCCAGAGAAAGTCAATATCCTCTTCATTATAGAAGTCCCAGTGACAAGCATATTGCCTGACACATAATAGACTCAAAAAATGAATTGATTTCATCGCATTTGACATTCAATTAGGTCTTGGCTAAAAGAGTTTGACATACTTTAATCATATATTTCAGAAATGTATAATTCTAGGGCATAATATATACTTAGAATTAACTCACCCACACTATAAGAGAGAAAGGGGAGGAGGGACTTTGTAGTGCTGTTTTGATGCAACTTTAAATTCATATTATTTAAGGAAGTTTCTAAATTTTACAAATTCTATGTCATTTAAAAATAAATGAATAGTATCTCTTATTCATGTGTATTCTCTAAAATCACATATAAAAGAGACATAACAAAATTCACACTCAATAAACTCTTAGTAATTAACTGACCTCTTCTCCACATACATGTTGTATCACTCACAAACACCTTGGTGCTTGAACCTACACATTTAGAAAGGCATTAATTATTTACCATTGACAGTGCTTCCTAAATAAGAAGCTGGACATAAGAAAGGTGAAGAAAGGGAGTAATATGATCTAGGTTTTAGGGATATTTGGAGCAACAATGGGTCTGAAAAGAGGACAATCCTGTTTCATTCCCACTGATGTCCGTATCCATGGAAACTCCCTTTTAATAGCATCCACATCACACTGGAAAAACAGGTATGCTACCTTTTGAAAGTGAGTGCATTAAAAGAATTCAGCCCTTTGCTAAGAAGGTCAGCTCTTGAAAGCCTTCAAGAGCTTTGGTAGCTGAGAAAGCTGGAGGGCTGTAAATCCTGCCTTTCGTTGCTAAGAAGCTTGGCTCCTGAGAATCACATCAGTGCTCTCTAACACAGAGAGAGGAATGTGAATCCTTTGTTCCCTGCCTATGATGTTACACTCTTGAGTACTTGTTTCCTTAGCTAAGAGAACATGCAGGAGAGGCCTATTACGGGAACCTAGAGATTAATTATGAATAGACACAAACTGAGAAAGACAGGCAAAAATATATACACTGTGTGAAGAAGGAAGACCTATTTGTAAGAATGTCAGATGGCAAATGCCATCACACTAGAAATATATGCACTGAAATAATATTCACATTGTAACATTTTAAAATATTTTGTAGTCTCAGCATTTTTTTTTTACTGTGATAAATATCTGTCAAGGAAAATGCCTTTCTCATTGGATTATTCAACAGTCTCACTGAAACCAAAGGAAAAAAATGGGAAAGGTCATTGTGCCTTTAAATCAAACTGTGATATAGCAGAACTACTCTTTTTTCACTATATAGTAACAGAAACACTTTAAACAACTGTATAATAAATAATTATTATTGTTCAATAAATAAGTACAGCATGTTTTTAGAAACACACATAATGCAATGCATCAACTTTTTTCTATTTGCACAACTGGAAACAACAGAAATATATTATGTGATGAATTGTTACATTTGGGGATCATCATGAATATCTTTAAATATTAATATTATGATACATGTGAAAACTGACGTACTAATTTCTGTACATATTAAGTTAAAGAAATCCATATAGTCTAGATAGACTATAATATCATCATTAGATGGCTAAATAATAAAAGTAATTGAGTTATTAATAATACTGTCAGCATTAATAATAATAATGACATTTATTGACTTACTGTATGGTAAGGTACTATTATAGGCATCATACATTCATTTATTATGCCATAATTCTCAACACAATCTTACAAGTTGGGTACTACTATGGATTCCATTTTACAGAGGAGGCACAGAGAGTTTGAGTCATTTGTTTAAGATCAAACACAAGGCAAGTGGTAGAGCTGGGATATGAACCCATGCCACCTCAAGAATATTATTTAGAGGTAGTAAAACTAGTGTGTCTACATTCTATTAAAATGAGCAATGGCTTATAAAGAAATAATGACAATCATTCTATTTTCATTTCTGCATATCTTATGAAGTAATGCCCCACTTTTGAGTTGTTTTGATCTTCATAGCTCTTGTATAAGTTAAGATAGCATATTACATAGCTGAAAAGACATATTCAGAGATAAGTGATTTTTCCAGTGGCGACTGTTTAGTAAATGGCATAATATGGAACCAGAACCGGCTTCTAACATTTGTTCTACTCTAATAGCTTCTTCTGTTCTTTTTATAAGCAAATAAGATATTACAGAACGCTTCTGTCAACCCAAGTGATGATAGAGCAACAAAATAATAGCTCTTATAATACATACTAATTATCAATATATTTACTTTCTCAAAGACTTTCTCCTTCCCACCTGCCACTGCTAACAACATCAACATTTTGCATGACTCAGAAACTTGTGGCCATTTTCACTCTCTTCTAAAACCCAGTTGGGTAAATTGTGATTGTTCTTTATTTTAATTTATAATTTAAGTAAGTTCATTTTCTTTTAATTTCTATTACTATGGAAATAGAACCCTATGCCTTGATAACTGCAAAAGCCTGTTGCCCATTTTCACTGAGTATCCTCTCAAAATTATGACTGATCTCTAATTCAGGACAAAGAAAATAGCACAGTGGGGTTACTATAGTTAACAACAACGTATTGTATATTTCTAAATAACTAGAAGAAAAGATTTGAAATATTCCCAACAGAAAGAAATGATAAATATTCTAGGTGATAGATATTCTAAATACCTTGACTTGATTATTACACATTGTATGCATGTATCAAAATACCACATGTATCCCATAAATATGTACAAATACTGTGCATTGATTTAAAAAAAAGAATATATCCTGAAGATTCTTGCTGCCCGATTGTCAAAAATTTGGATATAAAAATAACCTTGTCTGAAGATTAGGCAGTCTAGGACTTGAACCACAGCTCTGCCCTTATTGGCTGTGAGATATTGAGCAAGTAAGTATTTACACTCCTTTTGCCTTACTATAGCCCTCTTTATAATAGGGATAATAATGGTACTCATTCATAGGTTCTCACAATGTCTAAAAGGATTATTACATGTAAAATGTTAAGAAGAGTGCCGTGCACATAATTATGTGCTCAAAAATGTTACCTATTATTATTATTCTTAGATCTACTCATTTTGTTCATTTATAAGGTACTTACAGGAGATGTATGATTAAATGCATCTTCTAGCCTGCCAATCTTAAGTTAGAAGTCTGCCTGCCTCTTTTGGAAGCTGTGTGACCTTGAAAAATTTGCTTGATTTCTCCAAGTCCCAGCTTCTTTGTCTGTAAAGTGGGTTTTAATAGTAATATCTCTTACGAAAATTAAATGAGATAGTAAATGTATACCATTTAGCACTAGATGTGGCTTGTGATAAATGCTCAATTGTTGTTTATTGTTTTATTGCAACTGTTGGAGAGATTGTTATAAGAAGTAACCATATAAAATGTGCTATGAAATCATTACTGAGAAAAATTTTCAGTATATGATGGTTTCCAATGAATTTAAATGCACCAGAAAAGTTTTTTTCACAAAATGTAATACCAAGACAAAATACGCTACTTCTCTTTTTAAAAAAAAAAATTGATGGATATAACCAGTTTTTGAAATAACCATTATTTCCCTATTTAATTTACTTGTTATAACTCAAACAAACCAAACACCATACAAATTTAGAATCTGAATTCAGAAAATGAATAGAAACTCTTAAAATACATTTATTTTTTAAATTTACTGTTGGCTTATATGCTTCTTTCCACTTTTTTACTTTAATATGTCTTTTTCCCAGACCTATTTATCTATTGATAAAGTGAGGGTACAAGATTTTACTCTTGTTTTTCCCCTTAATAGTACTATTAGATCAGAATACAATTTCTATTTGCAAATGGATTGGATTCCAAAAGTTCTTTAATAATTCAAAATATATTTTTTCATATATTTAATTGGATGTTATAATATTTTTCCCTCTATGGAAAGGTTTCGTAGATTTCTATACCCATCCTCTCCCTGGCAAGTTCAATAAACTCATTTAACATATGTAATATATGATAGATTTGCAGTGGAAATAGTGGAGACCAATATGGAGAGGGTCACAATGCTGATGAAGTGAAGAATGAGTGCCACGTGGGGCCCACTTTCACTGGCTTTCTCAGGGTTGGTTGGTGCCATTCTCTCCAATAGGTAGCAGAAGCCCCTTCCTAACGTTGGCTCATCGCAGATGTGTGCCAAGATCTGGGACTCCAGTGGGAATGACAAAATTTTGTTAAAAGAATTTGGCAGAAATGAGACAACATATCAAGTAAGGACTCACTTTTCTTCATTTTTAATGCAAGAAAATAATATACACTGAAAAGCTTAGAAGTCGGCCCTAAGAAAAGCATGTTTTCTTTAGCTAAGTGGGAAATTTGACTCACACTATTAAGTTAAAGAAACAATTTTTCTTTCTTGTGATTATTTAATAACTTGATTAATTATTCTCTTCATTTTTGACACCACAGCCACCACAAAGTCTTTTCTTTTTAATGACTTTGGCCAGGACTAGGGAAAAATAATTGCCGTTTGACATCATTTTTTCTCTCATTGCATCTGGTATGTCCCTTATTAAAAGCCAAATATTTTTATTCATGGTAATGGGAACTATTACTGCTGATAGTTTCCTTTGTTTTTGATCTTTATCATTAAATGAGAACTTAAACTTTCTTACTCTGTGGGAAAAAATAAGTACCTACTTGGTTACTGCACAATTGCCTTTCACTTAATGGAATGGATAAATTCCAGTAAGACTAGTTGAAATATTTCTCACTGGTTCTCATTATAAATCAGAAACTTATTCCCATGCTGGAGTAGAAATGTACTAAATTTGACTCAGTTCAAATGAGCAAATACTTATTGAGCACTTACCTTACCTAAGATATTGTACTGAGCACTGCATGGTATATATAGAAGAAAAAGACTTTGGAATTGCTCTCAAGCAATTAATCATCACCTTAAAAAGGATATTTAGTATGCAAATATATCTAATGCAAGAGGAATACAAAGGTCTTAAAAGACATATAAACAATATATTAAGGGACTTCAGATAAAAATGATGTCATGCCCTTTTCTAGGAAAACAAAAAGGCCTTGTGGCGTTTTGACTACTGGAGGAGGGGAGAGGGCATTCCAGGAAGAGTAAAACTTCTAAGCAAAGGCAGAGGGGTAGGAGTGCACGGGCCTTTTCACAGACTAAGGCCACTTTGGCCAAAGCATGGGATATGTACAGAGGAACACCAAGATAGAGATTGCAGGTATTTCAGCCTTAAAATGATCAGTTAAGAGATTAATAATTGCATATGATTAAATAAATATTTGGGACCAAAGAAGGTTTTTGAGTAAAAAAATAACTGGGACTGTTAAAATTATCTTATATAAAATGGATCAGCTAAAGGACCACCCAAGGAGGATTTTATTATTCCAATCTTTCAATTTCTTTTTTGTTGGGATAGGTTATGCTCTGGGATTCCCTTCTGACATCCCTGGCAAATAATTATTAAAAGATGGTAGCAGAAAGGTTTCTCTGAATGTTGATAAAGGAACAAGAACATGGCAGAATACAATATATTCCTGTGGGAACAAATAAAGTAAAATTAATAAAAATGCCACAATAAATCCATATTTGATCTCCAAGATATATTATTAAGTAAAAAAGGATGGTGTAGATCAATGCATATAATTTGTTTCCATTTATGTAAAAAAAAACCCTCTCCCCGCCAAAAAAAACATAGCTTATCCAGCTGTAGAAGATTCATGAAAGATTTCACAAGAAACTGTCATACTTGTTATATTGATATTTCAGGGAGAAGCAGTCTGAGTTTCTTAGATAGGAGAGAGAAATGTATGAATTACTACCAAGTATCATCAAATTTGGGGGAAAATAAAGAGTATATTTTATTTGATGAAAGATGGAATATTTTAATGTGGTTTGGCCCTCTGTATTCATTTTTAAGTAGAAAAAAAAATCAGCTAAAAAATAAGGAAATATTGTGAGCTTTTGCTATAAGCCCAGACTATGAAGACAACTTCTCCAGGAATTAATTTATAATCAGTATTTAGAAATCTGGATATGTTTTGTTCATTTAAAATATCACTTGAAGAGTATTACATATTTAGACACTATTATTTTATTTTTCTGCCAAGTTAAGCACAAATTAAAATTTACCATGCAGCATGGAAAGGAAGAGGAGGAAAATGAGATAGAGGAGAAAGGGGAAAAAGAAGAAATGTAGCAGTAGTCAAATAACTACTGCTGAATTCTCACAGCATGGACCTCAAAGGTGGTGGCAAAAGGTTAATACAGTGGCTCACAGAACTTTGCTCCTGTGGATCATTACTGAACATGGAATATGGTGATTTAATTAGCCTTTCCTATTATTTCAGAGTTCATCAGTAAGGATAATGCTAAAAGTGTTTAGCATGTAAGGGAGTAGTTCCTAATACCTAAAATACAATATTAATATAATAAATCAAAATGATGTTGAGAATCTCAGGTAGAATTATTAAAACTGTGTACAACAAATGAAATTTACTTTACCTAGTTTCAAACTGATAATAACACTTTATGGTGGGGGGGGCAGTTATCTCATTTGACTCACGAGAAAAATGAATTCTCAGATTTAACTGGCTTCTAATACATTAAGCCATAAGCAGACAGGAAGGATGGTTAGGTTTCAAGAAAATTTATTTCTGAGGAAAGGAAGTGGAAATGTGAATGCCCGCAGTACTGAATAGGCAAAGCTCTTTTAGTTGCTTCACAGGGAACTAATGGACACAATGCAGGAAGCAGCTCTTTGGCAACAGGAACAGAAGGGAAGAAGAAAAAAAACACAATATTTTGACATTCTCAGGAACTGAGCATACATCATTTTAATGTACACAATACACCTTAGCCAGTCAGGGTTAAGTGGGTTGTACAATTATTTTGTCCTATGTAATACATGAATCAGACTAATTTACAGCATTCAGGTACTAGGTTATAAAGTTGGATGTTCTATTTTTCTATGCTGAAGCTACTGGAAGCCATTGACTTTCAAGTTATGCCAGTGTTCCTGGCACTTCCATATGTCTGGCTCCAGGTGATAAGAAAAGAATCTGTTAACACTACCTAGCCAGAAATAATCTGTAGAATCAATAATGACAGTGGTCCAGGGTTCTCTTCCAGTAACCCAAAAGTCAAGTTGAGCATCAGCTTGGGGAGTATCATGGGACATAATAATAACAAGGTGATGGTGTTAATAACGTGGATCTTGCCCACAAACCTTCTCTGTCCTCTGCTAATGTCCCTCATTCCACAGATAATCATTTCATTCTTATCCAGCTAGCTTCTCCTTTTTGGGCAGGTGGGTATAAGGTGAGGGGAAGGGGAAAAATTGGTATATAATCCACATCCTGGAACAGAGATTTTTCTATGCCTTCCAGTGCTCCTTGATATGCTGAATTTTCCCTGAAAGAAGTCTGGAATTATCCTAACAAAAGCAGATGTTTCAGCAGAATTCAGGAAAGTGTAGTCTTTCTACTGAAGTATTCATGCCTACACTTCTGACCAAGATGAAATAACACAGATTGGATATGCTCTCCCTCATGAAACAACCAAAATCAAAGAGAAAAAATATGTGAAACAATGGTTTTCACGAAACTGGACAGATAAAATAAAGGACAATGATCCACGTAAGATGTAAACAGCTGAGGTGAGCTCAAAGATTGCTTCAGCTTAGTGCCTTGAGAGAGTTTCCAGGCTGTTGCACAGGGGAAGCTTGAAGGACTCCCAGAATTGGGGAGGTACACTTGAGAACTGGAAGACTCAGGTGGCTAGAATTTAGAGGACAGAAAACGGCACAATAAAAACAATCTATAGATCTGTAGACAGTCACCATCAAGTAAAGGGATTAGAGCATATTTTTGTGTGGGAGGGGTGTGGGTGTGATCTATTTTAATAGATAACAAAACGCATGTTGATATTTATAATATTAGCTCATACTTTGACTCAGGTCATTGGTCACTTTACACGAAATCCAAACAAGGCCTGCCAATTTAAGTTAATTAATTTTATTTACAAACAAAATTAAACCAATAATTTTTCTCTATAATGTCATCTAATGCTCGGTCTGTGTTCACTTTTTCTGGATTGTTTTAAAAATATCTTCTTATGTTCGGTTTGTTCAAATTGGTATCTAAACAAATTCCACACATATATTTTGATGTCCCTTAAGTGTCTTCTAATGATCATAACAGCTCCTCCTCCATTTTTATGAGATATATTTTTAAGCGAATGAGTCATGGATTGTTGTCCCTTTAAAGTGTCCCCAATACCTCTTAAATTACATAACAGAGCTATTAGATCCTATGTAAATTACAGGCAAAGACTAGTCTTATATATTAAAAACTTTGAATGTATCTTAGGACTCAGCTAAGAGTTATGCACATAATTCTTGAGGTGTATTGGAGTCTATAAAACTTATCCTTACAATCAAAGTGTGGACACACCTCTTTCTGTCTCCACCTAAACATGGTACCATGCTCACTTATGCTCTAGCTTTCAGTTGAAAGAACTTTTGCGATACCTGATGCCTATTTTTCATTCAATGCCATCGTTCTCAGGAGGCCTGAGAATTTCCTGTGTGTCTAATATAGATGTGCATATGCACACATACACACTCCCACACAATGCACACAAACAAAACCAAAATCCTGAACCACTACAGATTACATTTTTACCTCACTGAAGTTCATAATTAATTGATTCTGCCCATCTGTGAGAGAGTATTTAATTTCCTCTTAATTTATTTTTTCCCTTGGTCAGCACTTTTCAATTTCAGTGCATGTAATAGCAAATGCTGCTATTGACTGAGAGCCTACGAATACAATGGGGTTTGTGTACATAAACCAGTTTGTTTTATCCCAAGGGAAAGTGAATGCACTAATGTTTCTCAGCCAGTTGGTAGAGACCATTATTTAAATTCAAATTAAAGAAAAACAAGTTTGCTGTGTATTGCAAACAGTTCAGATCAGAGAGGATATTGCAGCAGATCTCTGATTACCACTTCGATGGGTGTCTTTCAGAAAGCAAAGATGTAGTTAATGTGGTAGCCTAGATTTTTCCAATAATGAAGCATATCAGCTTTGTCAAAGACTGACTTGCTAATTATTTAGGCCCTAAATAATGCAAGCCATGTTCTTCTTTATTAGCTAATATCTTTCAGAGGTTGGAAAGACAGTTATAAAGAACAATTAAAGATGTAGTTTTCTGTCAAGCTGGACCAGTTCGTAATATGCACAATATGAAATGTCATGTGAGAAAGTCATTATCAGAATATTTTCCAGTAGTTTATATTAATTTTTAATTTTTTTCTTCTTTTTGTATCACATCCAATACAAAGCCTTTGATGGTGTTGATGTAACTCTTGTTCAATAACAAGAAATTCTAAGTCTATAAAATTCCTTGATACCACATTAACCTTGCATCAGATAAACAAGTACATTGGGAACTGTGGCTAACACAGCTGAATATGAATATAATGTATTTGAATAGAAATAGAAGAAAGTGAGTACCGAAGCAGCCTGTAATAGATAACCTTGCTACATAAAAGTGCTATTCTTTTAATACATCTGTTCCATTAACAAGTATTTGTTGAAGGAAAATCTGATGTTTTATGTACAGAAAAATGTTATGCTGCTTTAAACAACCCAGCTTTATTAATACTGCCTTATTAATTTAGAACTTGTGTGTTATTCAATATTTTGGAAGACATTTTTACCATTTGGTAGATAAGAGTAAATAACAACATGTCTGTTATGATTCAAAGACCATACCAATGGTTTAGAAGACCATATTTAATTCCATTATAACTCTCCCAGAGTAATTTTCTATTCATGTAATTCTAGAGAGTTAATGTAAATATTAGTGAAATGTAAATGGTAGGCTGGTAACTGCCCTCAAATATGCCCAGAACCTGTGAACATTATTTAATATGAAAAAAAACTTTGCAGATGCTATTAAATTACAGATTTGGATATGGGAAGATTATCCGTGATTACCTAGGTAGTCTCAATGTCTTCACAGTGGTCTTATAAATGGTATTTTTTTAAAAATTTCAGAATATTATGGGGATGAAAACACTGGTTACATATATTGTCTTTGCACCACCGAGTCAAAGCTACAAGCATGCCCACTGCCCAGAAAGTGCGCTCTGCACCAGTAAGTGTGACTTTACCCACCCCATCATGCCCCTTCCCACCTACCCGACAACCAATGATTGTTACTTCCATATGTGCACATAAGTGTTGATCAATTAGTGCCAATTTACTGAAGAGTACACGTGGTGCTCATTTTTCCATTCTTGTGGTACTTTACTTCAAAGAATGGGCTCCAGCTCCATCCAGGATAATACAAGAGATATTAGTTCACCATAGTTTTTTTATGGCTGAGTAGTACTCCATGGTATACATATACCACATTTTATTAATCCACTCACATATTGATGGGCACTTGGGTTGTTTCCACATCTTTGCAATTGTGAATTGTGCTGCTGTGACCATTCTAGTGCAGATGTATTTATTACAGAACGTGTTTTTTCTCTTTGAGTAAATACCCAGTAGTGGGATTGCTGAATCAAATGGTAGTTCTACTTTTAGTTCTTTGAGCTATCCCTGGGCTACTTTCCATGAAAGTTGTATTAGTTTGCAGTCCCACCAGCAGTGTATGAGTGTGACAAAGCAGACAAAAACATACACTGGGGAAAGGAATCCTTATTCAATAAATGGTGCTGGGAATATTGGATAGCCACATGTAGAAGACTGAAACAGGATCCGCACCTCTCACCTCTCACAAAAATCAAGTCACGGAGGATAACTGACTTAAACCTAAGGCATGAAAGCATAAGAATTTTAGGAGAAAATGTTATGAGAGACTTTGAAGATGGAGTATAAGCCAAGGAATGAAGGCAGTCACTAGAAGCTGAAAAAGGCAAAGAAAAAGATTTTCCCCTCAGAGCCATGAGAGGGAACTGGACCTGCTGACACCTTGACTTTAGCTCAGTTGAAATGATTTTGGGCTTCTGACTTCCAAAACTATAAGAGAATAAATTTGTTATTGTAATGCACTAAATTTGTGGTAACTTGTTACAGCAGCAACAGGAAACTAATACAATGCATTTTAAAGCTTGTGGTAAAATTTCTGAGGCATGTGAGCCCCTTGAGAGTTGTCATAGTTACATCACGTCTCAGGCAGAGCAAGGGTTTTGAAGTCAGAAGTATCCATTTTAGAATCAAGCACTATCATTTATTAGGCCTACAATCTTAGGGAAGTTATTAAGGCTCTCTGAGACTTAATTTCTTTATTTACAAAATAAGAAAAAATAATATGTATCACTTAAAATAATTATATAGATAAAATGAGAAAATATCTGTAAAAACATTTAGTATATTACCTGAATGCATAAGGAATGATTAAAATTTTTTTGCTATTATTATATTTTAGGCACATGTTCATCCCTGTTGCCCCATTCAATATAAGTGTTAAGAGACATTGATATTAGAAAGAAAACTAATATTTGTTGAGTATCTTCTCTCTGCTATACTGGATTCTTTTTACAGGTTTAATTATTACAATGGTACTATAGGAAAGATATTATTATCTCCATTTTGTAAGTGAAAAAAATGAGACACAGAAAATTATGTTGTCCATGGTCACAAACTTAGCTGAGTAAAAATTTGAACTAAAATATGATTAACTTTATACCCTTACACTTCAACACACTAATAACAGTGAAAGTCTGGCATCAAGTGAGCTAAATGCCTTGGTCAGGGCAGGAATCCATTCTAGACTGGTGACCTCAGGTGCTCAATTGGAATCTGGCCCTAGGACTGTCACTTGACTGTGACATTCAAGAACACAAAAACTCTTTGTATATGCAATGAATAGCTTCATGCATAGCTTATAATAGAGACTCTTATTGTTAAGATATTTCTCTAGTAAATCCATTGATAAAGCAAACTATCTTTCTCTAAATAATCTTTTTTGTTTTTTTATTTTATTAATACATTATTTTATTGGTAACAATATAAAATTGTTTTGTTTTTACTTAATGTTTATTGTTGAAAGCAAATATTCCTCATTTTTTTTAATTTCAGCATATTATGGGGGTACAAATGTTTAGGTCACATATATTGCCTTTGGCCCCCTACCTGCCCCGAGTCAGAGCTTCAAGCTTGTCCATCCCCCAGATGGTGCTCATAATCTTTTCTGTTTAATCAATTTTAGAAAATTTGTTGGAGATATTCCAGAAAAGTTTTTTTTTATATTCTTTGCTAGAATAATCCATATTGTAAGTATGACATATCAAAGTGCAAGAATGAAGTTAACTCATGTATCTGTCAAAACATGGCTGTTTGAAGAGAGTAGATTCTAAAGTTTGCCAGAGGCTCTATTATAAGGCATGCCTTCAGCCTTCTACTGGGATAATTCCCTATCCATGGTCTGTTGCCTACTCTCCAAGTAGCTTGAATCTGTATTGGTCGTAATAGTTTTTCGACATTCCCGTGACCTTGCTAGTTTCATTTAAAGAAAATTGACCATATTTGAATCATAGAATTAAAAGGACTCTGTTTTTTGCCATGTAGTTATTTTATCATTTTATAGGAAAAAACACCAAAAAACCAATGTGACAACCTTTCATCCAGCTAAAGTTTTTGCCTATTTCGTATTCCAGTAGTTTATCAATCATGATTCCAACATCTTCTAGAGATTTGTATGATTCCACTGATATATGCTTCCTTATTTTCCCTGTATTTTGTTGACAACAATTTCCATGAGGCTTAAAATCAGAGCATCTACCTTCAGACCCTGAGGTAAAGGAATGAAGCCATAAAAGCCTTTATATTTCTTTCTGGCATAATAAGACCATTTTCCCCCAGTCTCCGAGAAAAGAAACTTTAGGGTCAAGATTGGTATTTGTTTCTATCTTTAGTTATGATATTCACTTTATTAGTCCTATAATTTTCTACAAACTATGTCTTGAATTCATTCTCCTGCCACCTTTCTGATAGACTCTTTGCTAATAATTTCAATGATAGTTACATGTATTTGCTGGGCCCTTAATATATATCAAGAACTTTCCTATGTGACATACATGTATTAAAACATTTAATGTTCACAATGTCCTAATAATGTAGGTACTGTTATTATCATTGTTTAATCTATAAGCAAACTAAGTCATCAGAAAAGTTAGCTTGCTCGTGCCTTTAGAGTTGGATAGCAGAGAAGTATTACAATAATTATCTGGGTTTTTAAAAAATGTTTCTCTTTTCTCCATCCAATCTATACCAAATACATTGACCTGCAATTCTTCTTTTAAAATGTCACTGTTACCATGCTACACTCATTCTGAAGAATCCACAATGCCTACTTAATGTCTACTGCATCAGTTCCTATCATTAGTCTATCTTTAAGGCTCTGCTCCTTTTTGCACTCTCCACTCTGGCCCCCTCAATGCCTTTATCCTCCTTCCCTCTCTCTCACTCTCAGTACAAATAAATTTTCACAGTTTTTTATCCATAACCCTTGGGAGCAGATGAATAGCAGAATTCAGAAATTTTTGGATCTTTGAAAGATACTAATGGATTCATATCTATATATTATGTAACAGCACTAGCTGGATCTGAGGAAGCATCTTTAAATAAACATATTAATATTTTTAATTAATTATTTTTAATCTATTTAATTAATATAATGTAGCTAAATATGTAAAGACTCACACTAATTGGGATACAAAAAGACTATTAACATCCCTACATCAGTTTAGGTCCTATTTTACCAATAAGCAATTTAAAAAAATGTTCAGTTTTCAGAACTTTGTGGATTTCAGGACTGAATATTAGGAATTGTGGAATTGTACCATGTGCATTCTGTGAAAGTCATAATGTTATCTAAAGTGTAACCCTATTCCCACACTCACATATATAAATCTTATTCTTGCTTCAATACACAGCTTAAGCCACATCCTGCACTCCTCCACAAATCCTATGCAGCAGTACAGCCCAATGTATTTCTTTCTCCAGCACTTAAAAACCAATCCACACACTTGAATGTTAGATGAGTCTGTAATTTACATGTATTCATTTTTCTCAAATAGACCCTAAGCAAACAAGAACTAGAGATCGTGTCTTCTTATTTTATATCCCCCTAGAACAAGATGGAGTCACCGAAGAGTTTAAATTACTACCTGAACATTTTTTAAGTGCTCCAGGAAATTACTGGATTGACTGTGTTTAACAAGGTAAATCAAGTTTATGTGGAATATTGACAAAGATATGAAAGTTATGTGAGTGATCAGTTATGTTTTCTGTTTTCATAATGTGTTAGATCAACTTTTATCATTTTCATTATTATATGTAGAGATGTTAAATTAATTATTGATATATTATTTTAGGAAGACTTGTAATACAGTTATGTGTCATTGAACAATGGGGACATGTTCTGAGAAACATATCATCAGGCGATTCATCATTATGTGAACATCGTAGAGTATCCTTCTACAAACCTAGATGGCATGGACTACTACGCACCTAGGCTATATCGTATAGCCCATTACTCCTATCTACAAACTCATGCTGTGCGTTACTGCACCGAATACTGTAGGCAATTGTAACACAATGGCACATATTTGTGTATCTAGACATATCTAAACATAGAAAAAGTTCAGTAAAAATACAGTATTATAATCTTATGGAACCACCGCCATACATATGTTCTGTTGTTGACCAAAACTTCATTCCATGGTTCATGACTGTATATAAAGATCCTGAGTTTTGAAAGTGGGTCAGCCATTATTTCACTATTCATAAGTAAACTAACCTTTCTGAGCCTGTTTCCTTCTCTGTAAAAAACACAACTAATAATATCTCTAGGCAAGAGTTTTTCTGGAAGATGCATATTAAATGCTCATCCTCCCATCCCTCTTGCTTGTCAAAGAAAGAAAAAATTGTCCAAGAACTCAGCCTTTCTACCTGCCAATATTGTCTTGTAACCTTGCAGAAGTTACTTACTAGACTTCATAGTTATTAATTCATCTCTAAAGAGGAAAGATAACTATTTTAACTAACTTAAATTAGGAATGTGGATTTCTTGAGGCCTTTCAAGAACTGAGGTAAATGAATTTGTCAATTTGCCTTGCTGCTTAGTGTATGGTACATGTGTTCTGTTACCATCGTTTACTGTAAAGAACTGATATGGTGTTGGACTTTCAAGAGTACCCATGTTAATGACAGTGAATTTTTCACAAAGAATATTTATCTTCTATATAATAAAATTCTAGGACTTTGAATATTTAGTCAGTTTCCCATGTTTGCTTAGTAGGAAATAGGATAGCCAAGAGAGGTTAAAGTCCAAACCTGGAGACTGCACTGACCCTGCAATAATGCAAAGACCTTAGTATAATGTTCTGTCAGTATTTTAGGAGTAAAAAACAAGAATAAAACTGAAAGAGAGGAAGAGTCAAAGGGATCTGGTAGCAAATAGTTGGTGGTGGTACTTCGTGTTAGAAAATTGCATTTAAGAATGTCTGGTTAAAGTACAAGAGTTATTTAAGGGCTTAATTTGATACCGTAAACTATCTAAATCTCCTGCTGAAACCTCAAAACCGAATGATGTATGCTCTAGCTCTGAAAACAAGTGTTTGATGCTGAAGAGGTTGGAAGGCTCTCAGGTGTGCGCTTTGATGTGAAAGAGATGAATTGAGCTGACATGCCATAAAACGTCTTACATGTTTTTCTTCTCAATATCAACTAATATTTTAACTTTTGCTCCCCAAATATGTTTTTCTTAAATCTATTTTTAAACAGTCTAATCATCTTATGTGTGCGGTTTTACAAGAGAAGTGTCATTTACCTTCTCAAAGATTCAGCTTCTTTATCTCTAAAATGGGATAATAATAGTCCACATTGCCTAGAAAATTTGAAGATTAAATATGATAATATATGTAAAGTGCTTTTACTAAGTAACTTTATAAAACTTCACTAGAATGAAGTTGATTCTGTCAATGGTGTTGAGGGCTCCATTGATGAGGAAAATATGAAGCAAAGGAAGAGAAGAGTAAGAAGACGAAGAGAAAAACTAGGAAAAATCAGCAGGAGTAGTGGCAGAAATAAAATGAGAACAAGCATGGAACACCGGCTCAGTTCTTTTCTAAAGTTCAAAGCATTTTTCTCTCATAAGACCATGTACTGCAGTCTCTCTGTGTGTGTGCATGTGTGTGAGAGAGAGAGAAAGAAAGAGAGTAAGCCTTTGCTTACAAGGGTGAAAGAGTTGGATGAGCAAACACTGAGCACACTCTATAATGTTTTCTCGGTTGCTGATAAACTTATCAATGGGAAGTTTGCCATTTTGTTTCCCTGTGTTCTTCATGTGTTTTTGTATGTACATAACTGGTGAAAACCATCTGGCTGAGACTCAATATTTTTAGTAATATGTTGCCGTGACTTTTACTCTGAGCTATGAAATGATGAAATGATTTCCTTTTCTTCTTGAATGAGAATGTGCAATCATTCCTAGATAGAAAGAAAACTTTTAGAGAGTAACCAGAGAGGCTCCTTTCTTGCAATAAGTAGAATGGAAGTGATATGTTACCAGAAATATTTGAGGACCAGCAGGAAACCTTAATTTGTGAATATTTTGGCAAACTTCTAACTAGGACAGAAAACTTTCAGCAAATTTGTAAGTATAATGAACTAACCCATGCACTGAACTATTGTGCTGATTTTTACCAATTTATTTCTAATTTATAGGCATTTTAAAATTATATCCAGGGCCTCTTTTTTATACTGTCTAGCATGAAAAATATTGTTAAGATTAAATGAGCAGCATTTTTCTCAGTTCTGTTCAAACCACAGATGCTATGTTTGATTTTATTTCTAACAGTGAAATTGAAATTCTATTTTAATATGCAGAACTGTAGCCCAGGGAGTAATAAAATACAGAGTATTTTCATTAGATGATGGCCCTGCACCTCTAGTTAACAGGAAAGCTGATTCATCAAACAGCAACCATCAAGACAGAATTAACTAAGACCTGGAATGAAAACACGAGATTGGGGTGAAAATTACCTGTTTTGCATCATGTAATTGTAACTTTGGAGAAATTCCTAATTTGTGGCATAAAACTGTTCCAGGCATGCAGGAGTGTTTGCTGTAAATTTGCTGCAGATGGTCTGAACATTTTCTGCATTTCAAAGAGATATTAAATTTTATATTAGATGCCACTAGTTTAAAGGAATGAAAGGTGAATACCTTTATGCTATCTGCTCCCCTTCAGAAAAAGAAATTATCAGAACTAATTCTGTGTTTGAATTTGTCTCTCAAATATTTACATGCACAAAATAAAGAGTTGGAATTTGGGGCCATTTTATTCTAGTGGAATTCACAGGTAAGGGCTTCTATCTGCCAGTCAAAATGTCCCCATAGACTCCAGGCAATAAATGGACATGATTTCTTCTGGTTATATAATTGATCAGAGAAAAAGGAATAGCTTTTTTTCTCCTAATAAATTCTAATGCACTCTACCATAAAAGCAAAACAAGGAACAGCAACAATCAAAATCACAACAAAAAACTCAAGCTTCGTGATACATGTAGGCATTACAGTTTATCATAAAATGCTAAAGCTAGAAGAAACTTTAAAGATCATCCAGTTCATTGGTTTTAAGCTGTTCCACGGAGTTGTCTGGGGGCTCCTTTAAGTGGAAAAGGGGGGATTTAGAGAAGAGTAAATGGATATCCTTCATTGGAAGCCTCCACGCTCCCCCCCTTTCAACTTTAGTCAGATCACCTTCACTTTACATGTTCAATCTAGTGAGTTCTATTGAAGGATTTCCTTGGACAATTTATTCAACTGTTTAAGAATATTTGAAGACTATATCAATCTAGTCGTATTACCAATGATCTAAAACTTTGCCACCAAGTGGCAAAGCTAAGAATCTTTTTTTAAAAAACTATGTTATGAAATTGGTTTATTATAATGCAATGGGGTCAGTGTTTGTATTCCCATGAAGTGCATCTATTCTGTACATTAATAAATAGATATTACACTTAAAAGTCTACACCTAAAGAACATTTATATGATATCAATGGCACGTTCCCTGAACATAATGCCCTATTTGAAATACTCTGATCTTTAATGGGAAAAACCATATTAGCAAAAATGGGGACCAAATTTTATACTGTGGGTAGAATTCAACTTCTCAAATATAGGATTGGATGATGAAAACTCAAATGTGAAAACTTAAGGTAACAGAGAAGAAAAGTAAAAACAACAAAATAATAATGTTCATTTGTTGACCAGTCATTCAACTGAACAATATTTATCAAAATATTATCCAGGTCAAGTGGTTTAACTGACTGGTGAATTTGGTACAGAAAAATTATATTTGTGCATATGTGACATGCATACAATTTGAATAATCACTGAATAAATCAAGGAAACAGAACAATTAATTAATTAATAGAATAATCTCTATTCTGTTATTATAGCAGAATACTTGAGACTGGGTAAATTCTAAAGAACAGAGATTTACTTCTTACAGTTCTGGAGACTGAAAAGTCTAAGGACAGGGGTCACATATGATGAGGGCCTTCCTGCTGAGTTATAACATGGTGGAGGGTATCACATGGATAGAGGGCAAGAGCATGTCAGCTCAGGTCTCTCTTTCTCTTCTTATAAAGCCACAAGTCCCATTATGGAAGCCCCACTCTGATGATTTTATCTAATCCTAATTACACTCCAAAAGCCCCACTTTCAAATACTATCAACATATAAATTTGGGGATTAATATTCTATGTACTCGATGCAGTAGAAAATAAGGTTTAGATATATCGATTAATGCAGGAGTAGAAAAAATGTTCAAGGCCAACACTGGAAGAGGAATAGAAAGAGAATGAGTGATGTGAAAAGAGTGGGATATAATAAATATGTTTTGAATACTCACTATATATTGGAAACTTTCTGGTATTGGGGGTAAAGAACAAATTGAAAAGAGAGCTTATAGTCTAAGGTGCTAATATAAATAGGTGGATAAGTAATCCAATAAAAATTCAGGACCATAGATAGTGATGAATACCATGAACAACGTTAGATAATTTCAATAAGAATTATCCATTATTTTATACTAGCAACACGGACCTTGTATAATTTTTGTTGTTATTGCTGTTATTGTTTGTATTTCATTAAAACAGTGAAAATAATCTTTTGAAGAGAAGATTGAGGCACTCCTGTCCTTAAGGTTTGGGCTTCCAGTACTTTCAAGTGAGATTTGAAAAAGGCCTTTGGGAACAGTGGACCTATGGAGATGATAAATTTGAATTATTCAAGATAAGATGGGGATGGAGTCAGGTGGTCCCTGTGAAAGAAGAGCATAGTCTGAAGTTAGAGGATGTGTTGGAATTCAGCAAACTGGAGGAACTGAACTATGGTGTAGTGCCTTATTCATTCTGATAACTGTTAGCACCCAAGGATCCTATGACTGCTGTGGAATGGCTGTGTAGATGTCTCTGGAAGCTGAACCTTTAGTTCCTCAGCCTTAGAAGCTCAGGAAAAATCTCCGAAGTCAGAACTATGATGAGTTGAGAATACTCTGTTAGGACACCTCTGTGGCTTCCCCACAGAAATATTTGACTGCTGCTGGAAATTGCTTGCAGACAGTGGTTTATATAACAGAGAGAACAAGGAAACTCAGTGGATTATAGAACAGTCACATTCATTTTTATATTTCTAATGCAAAGAGGCCCCTACAGTTTTATTTATATATATAAAATATATATTCCTGCTTTTATTCATATATAGTGATTTTAATTGGATGCTTGACACTATATTGATAAATTATTAAGTGTCTGGAACTTGTTTCCTTCTTTTAAAGAGTGTGGTATTTGTTTTAGACTTAGGTTGTTAAGTTATAGCCCAGTGTGATTCTTTTGAAACTTGTTCTAAGCGTTCTTAGGGCAAATCAAAAGCAGGCATAATTCTAGGGTCAGTTTAATCAAACTCTTAAGGCATGGCCTCTCTGAGGTCTAGGCTATTCAGTGTTGTGTTTTCACTTTGGCTGGTTGGAATTCAAATATTTCCAAAATCCACGTGAGCCCCATTAGTTGTACAGTTTATAGTACCCTTGTACTTCCTTCCTTGGAAATTTTTCTACGCCTGGACTTATGTTATCTCATCCTACATATGCAAAATTTAAGTATTCAAAGACTCCATAAACACCTATGTGGATCTTTGAAGCTTTTTTTCTGTGCATTTCCCCAAATTTCAGGTGTCTCTGACTTCTTGGCCTCTGTTCTGTCTCTTCAACTTAGTGAAATTCTTCCTTCTTGCTTGGGTTTCCCTTTACATGTGCCAAGATCTGGAAGATACCTCCAGACAGAATGCCAGTTTAATGGCAGGGATCACATCTATTGTTTTCTTCCCTTGGGGATCACAATCCTAACTTTTTTCCAATGTATGTAAAGAAATTTTTTATGTATTTAATCTAGTTTTATGGATTTTCTTAAACAGTAGAAGTGCTAGTCTGCTACCAGTTACATGACCACAAGTATATGTCCATGGTAAATTTTTAAGTTTGTATTCTGATTTATATTTTTAGGCACCAGAAGAACCTAAATCTTTTTAAATTGGATATAATATCCCTTGTTTACAGACTCATATCCTTGTGTACAATCTGGGAAGGTCAGGATTTATAAAGTTTACTTGTTATGATTTTTAACATCAATATACCCAACACATTAATCCTATCTACCCAATTTCATGATTGATACTGCCACTTTATTTTTTCTCTTTGACACTGTAGTTTAGTTTTAGTAAAGAGAAAGAACAAATACTCCGTTTAAATGATAAGGACATATGGCATTTATTTTCATTAAAATAACATTTACTAGTGGTATTTATTAAAACATAACTGTGACACTGTGAAGTGTATATTTAGTCTTAGTCCCCATTTCCTGACATACATCTCCTAATACCCTTGAAATCACTGGAGTGATAAGAGTGTCTATTGCATGTTCATGAGAAGACTGGTGGTTGGCAACTCCTAGGTAGCTTCATGACAGGAATGGGGCTAGTTACCAGAAAGACCAAGGTGTGATAAGTGGGTTGGGATTTTCAGCACTCCCTCATCCAACCTCTGGGGAGAGGAGAAGAGCTCAAGATTAAGCTGATCACCAATGGCCAGTGATTTAATCAATCATGACTATATAGCAAAGCTTCTCTAAAAACCCAAAGGACTGGGTTTAGGGAGCTTCCAAATACCAGAACTCATGGTGGTTCCTGGAGGGAACCAAGGACAAGGAATCTCTTCCCTACTTCTCCCATACTTTGTCCTGTGCATCTCTCCCATCTAGCTGTTCATCAGTATTCTTTGTAATATCCTTTATAATAAACTAGTAAATGTAAGTGTTTTCCTGAGCAAATATAATTTTCTAACTGCTGTAGCAAATTAATTAAACCCAAGAAAGGGATCTTAGGAACCTAGATTTATAGCCAGTTGGTCAGAAGAACATGTAAAACAACTTGGGACTTGGCGATAAGCATTGGAAGTGAGGAGCAGTCTTGTGGGATGGAGCCCCTTAACCTGTGGGATCTGACACTATTTTCAGGTGGATAGTGTCACAAGTGAATTGAAACAGAGAATACCTAAATGGTATTCACTGCAATATCTGCTGTAGAATCATCTGCAGAATTGATTGCTTGCTTGGGGTATGAGGAAAAACCTCCACACATGTGGTCACGGAAGCATTCTGTGTTGTGAGTGTATAGTACGAGAAACTGAGTATATTTTTTCTTCTATCTACAATAACCCATTTTGTCATTAGACACTCCTGAAACTTGGTAAAGACATGATTGAATCTGATCACATTTATATGGCTCCTTATTTTTAGGCAGCATTATATTTCCATCACGGCAAAAAAAAGTGCAATGTTGCCCCAAATATCAATGTTGAATCAAATGTGTACACGTTCTTACAGGGGTAAATCAGCCTTTATTTGTTCCATATATTCTCATGCATTCCACGAAAATAAAAAGCTGTTTTAATCATGGTCATATTTGCAATTTTTTTTTAGGAGTTGTAGACTTAGAGAGTTCAGCTTCAGCATTTCCCTGCAGCTATTTATAAGTGATTATTGTATAATTATTCCCAGAGGATAAGGCAATTTAGGAGAGTAACAGCTAAGCGACATCATTTCAAGAGCCTTTGAAGTGAAGAAGCGAGGGCCCCTGTCCTCTCTTTCTTGGTGAATTTTCTTAGAATATTAAATAACTATTATTATTATATTCAATTTCAAAAGAGTATAACTACTTTAGCCAAACTTTGATTCACTCCGCCATAGTAGACATGTGACTTTGAACACATTATTTCTTCTCTATGATTCTCACCCTGCACTTGTATAAAATAAAGATAATTACAGTACCTTGTTCAGACTGTTGCTGTAAAGACTAAAGTCCTTGGTATATAGTTTTATTGTAAAAAAATAGAATTATTAATTTACCTTCCAAAAGGAAAGTCTGTTACTTCAGTGAAAGAGTAAGGGATCCTGAGGAAAGGTGGGTTGTATTGTGCTCTGGTGAAAAATAACCCCAAACTCTCAGGGGCTTAATGGAATATTTTCTAGTTTTATGTACCTTGATAAGTATGTATGGCTAATAAACAAAGATTTGAGACTGAAAAAGAAAGAAAGTCTGACCTGTCTAATAGCCCCTCTCTTAGTCTCACAAATGAGATTATTTCAGCATAGTATTCATTTCCCAAAAGATCCTATTTACCTTCTACATCCATAATTAACATATTCTTCCTAAGTTTCCTTTTTTTTCGGGGGGGGGACTTACTTTTACGTGTGGCTAAGGAAAAAATGAGTAGAGAACTAATATTTGTTAAACAACTGCCAGGTGGTAGGCACTTTATGTACATTGTCATTCAACTCTCATAACAATACTGTGAAGAAGGAATTTCTGATCTCGTGCTACCAATGTGGACTGGAGCTTAGAGAAATGATGTCATTTTCAAGTCTCATAGTTCATACACAGTAGGCTAAAGGTTCAAGCTCAGCTCACAGCTACTCAGGTAATCACTTTCATTTTCTGTCTTCAAAAGTCAATTGTTTATCTGCTCCCATCCCTACTACCATGTCCTACTAAGATTGAATATCTGAGACCTAGCACATAAGAGACAATATTATATGTTTGTTGAATGAATGAATGGACACTCAGCAAACTCTCAAAACCTTTGCAAAAAAATGTATAAACTCTTAAGATTATTTTTTCTGGGCAAATAGGGGAGTAGGGGAGTATCAGATAGTCCTTGTAGGAAGGAAATAAGCCATAAATTCTTTTGCATACTTCACACTTCCTAAGACACTGTGGGGATTATACAGGGTACTTCAACCATTGCTGGCCAAATAAGTGTATTGTCTTTCCTTCGATAGTGAGTGCTTAGAATCCTGAGACGTTTTTACTTATATTCCTCTTTGAAAGAAAATTTTAGACAGTGGAATTTGTTAACACTTATGCTGAAGAAATTACTGCTAGGAGAACTGCAAACCAAACTCTGGATTCAAATACAATTTGCCATCGAAGATCATGTGGCAAAGCAACATGCCTGCCAAAAGAAATCAATTAAACAAAGGCTAAATATCTAAAGACCATAGCACGTTGAGATTAAATTTTAGTAGTCAGAACAAAACGGTTGCTGGGTACATTTTCATTTATGCGAGCCTTCTCAGAAAGGCAGAAAATGAAAATATTGCCTGTTAACTTCTTCCTTTTGCATTTCCATTCTCCCTCTCCACCAACAAAATGACTGCTTTGAAGGGTTAACACTCTGATTCTTATCAAAGACAAAAAAACCAGTAACTGGCCCCTACACAGAGAGCCTGATTATAACATATTGCAAATTCTTAGTAGTCCTGCCTTCACCAGCATCTTGTCCCATTGGTGGTTATCATCTGGTGAAAGGGAGAGAGTTTCTCTAGCTCTCTCCATGTCTCTGTCTATACACATTAGGATGACTTCATTGCAATAAGGGAAAGAAAAGAGCTCATTACGCTCTGAATTAGCCACTCTTACAAAGGCTGCATGACAGAAGGGATAATATTTTGAAATTAGATATCCAAGGTTCACATGGAGTTATATTCGATTATATATTCCAAATGCTGGTTTATTTTTCCTAACAGATAACATCAAATATCATATTAAAGTCACAAAGTAAATTTTTATCTTCTGTCAGTAGAATTTCATGAAAGAATATAGTAGGATTCTGTACCCTGACTGTCTAGATTCAGTTCCCAGTCCACTATATTCTTCTTGGTTTGACTTTGAGCAAATTCTTTAATATCTCTGTTCCTCAGTTTTTATAGCTGTCACATAGGTATAATAATTTGATCTCATACATTGCTGTGAAGATTAAATGAAATACTTAGAGCTCTTTAAATAAAACTTAACACTAGGTGACTGTTCAATAATTAGATATTATTATGCATTCTAGATGTTAGCTTTCAAAACTAGATGTACTGCCTCTTTCTGAGAAACTATAAATACCTTTTACTCCACATCTTAAAGCAAATAGAATTGATGACTGTCCTTTCTACTATTGGTTCATTTGAAAAGGAGAGAGCTTCTCTAGCTCTCCCCATGTGTCTGTCTCTACACATTAAAAGGAGATGACATTAGGGCAAGATCCTTCTTCTCACTGAGGGCAGTTTTGGAGAAAATAATGTTGGCGTATTTATTTATATTCACCTGGTCACATTTTGTTAATAGATAGGGTAATTATATTTTAAAAAATTGAACCTAGGCCTATATATCCTTCCTAATATTATTGCTTAGGAGTGGTATTCGCTCATGTACCTCCTTCTTTCCTATACTACACACATCAGAGATCTTCTATGCTCAGTGAGGTTCATTGTTCTTTGTATTCCAATTTTTTCACCTGGACCTGATGGATTCTCCATTGTGAGCCCATGCATTTTTGACCAGAGGTGTGTAGAGAGTGGAACAAAGTAGGAGAATCCATGGTGACTCCATGTCTAAGATTACAGGTTACTGTAAGTCTTGTGTTTTTGGCATTTGAAAAATGCTTGCTCATCTAATAGTAAAAGCATACTTTCCCCATTGGTTTGTGGGCCTTATTAGCTAGAAGCTGATAAGATTGGGGAATAATAAAGTTGGGGTCAGAAATGAGGGGTGAATTGTATCCGAATAGTATTATGATATGAAGATTAGAAAAAAGTTGTTAGATTTGTCCATTCTATAAACACACTCTGTACTGTTATTGCTAGTGGCTCACAAATGGAATCAGACCTGGATATGACTTTTACATGTGTATCTCAATATTTGAATAAGGTGTTAACCGATTCTTCCAAACCTCTTGTGAGTCCTCATTTATTTTGGAAATCTTTTGTGCTTGCAAAACATCCATCTGTTCTTAATCACTTCCTCAATATTCTTGCCACATTTTTCATATGGATTTTTCCCTCATTTACCATGTGCTAAGTGTTTGAAGGATGACATTATGATGAGAAAGAATATAGTAAAAAGAATGGGAAAATAGCATATTTTCTAGCATCAACTTCCTAGACATTTAAGGGAATTTGAAGAACATACTTGTCTTTTAAAAGAATCTCAGGTTTTCTGCATAATGAATATTTCTAAATGGTAGAGCTATAAGAAGAATTTCAATTGCTTTCCTGCTTTATTTGTTTGTTGCCAAGCCCTTGGTCCTTTATGCCAGCCCCAATTATCTATGAATTATACAACTGCTGGTCTTGGATATTAGCAAGGATCTGATGCAATTGATCACTGGAGACAGTGTAATCTAATGGCTAAGAACTTCCAATTCTTGATCTAGACGTATCTGAGTTCAAATCCAGCCTCTGCCAATTACTTTCTAGTTGAGTAACCTTAAGAAAACTACTTATTTTGCTATGTCTTATTTTTCCTGCTCTGGAAAATGATCATAAATACTGTTCCAACACACATATAAATTGTTATAAAATATATTAACTATTTTTATTACTTAAAATCATCACACTCCATAAAGCTTGATAATCTTTACTTACATCAATTCATTTCCAAACTCTTGCATTTATTGCTCAGACTTTGATTCCTTCTTCTAACCATTCTTGCTTGGTCTTCACATACTTTTCTCCTGGTACCTGAATATCTTCATATTCCACCCCCCCACTCTCCCCCACCCCCGGTGTCCTCTGTTTCTCTCTCTCTCTCTCTCTTTGGCTCTGCCTGCCTCTTAAGCCTGGACTCTCCTCTTATTTCATGTGCTAACTCAACGTTCAAGTATCATGCAGGTCAAAATCTAGTTTGAGTTGGTCATTCACCAAAGTCTCCTGTGGTGTTTTCAAATTTTATTTATTTATTTTCATTACTTAGATACAATGACCCAATCAGACTATTAAATAAAAGCAAACAAAAACAAATACATTGCTTTCTACTGACCAGATGAGGAAAATATCAATTTGTAGCTCTTATTCATATATCTTTATCCAACCTCTGTTTTACCTAAATAGTTTGAACAGTTAGCTGTCATCAAACTGAAGAAATCATAGCAGTCATCTCCTTACTAAAACAACAGAGGATAGTTATAAATGAGGCTTCTCTTTCTTTTACTTTCTTTCATCAATCATGGGAATCAAGATATGGATAGTCTTTTGAAATGGGAAATGAAATTTGAGCATACATATCCTTGAATGGAATCCTAAAAGCTCTTTGCTTTTAACACATGTCCAATTCTTCAGCCCATAAATTATAGGCTATGTTTTCTATGAAGTTTTACAGAGAGAAGGTAAAAGATAAATCCAATTATGGCCAAAGATTTCCTTACCCTGATTTCCAAGATAAAGCCTATATGGCATTATAGATTTAAGGACAGGCTGCTTAATTAAGGGTCAGGGATTTAGATTTCAGCCGCGATCCAGTCCCCAAGTTGTTAATGCTTTTCAATTCATCACTCAGCCTTTGTGGACTTTAGCATTGTTAACAAAAGGCCATGAGATTTGTGGAGAAAAAAGGGAATCTTTATTTTCTATCAAGTGAAAGTATGTTGTGGGAAGAACAAAAGTAGGGTCTGGCTGAAATAGGGAAAGTTCTCACTTTAGTTCTCAGTTAGGTCTGTTTCTGCAAATGAAAGACTCAAATTTGTTTAGCTTTGATTGGTCAAAATAGTTGAGCCCTGATTGGGTAGTTTCCAAGCTCCAAACCAGAAGTCTCTGTGAGATGTTTGTTTTAAAGTGTGCTGTTGGCTTGACTGTAGAAATGAAGGTTCTGTTTGTGACATTTTTACATCTTTCTGAGAACCCAGAGTAGGTAACTGCTCTTTCACCCAGTCCTGGCCACCTGGTTCTTTTTATCTTTGAGTATCTCAGTTTGCCATAGGGAGACCATTTTTTGTCTGCCAGCCAAGAACACACTTGCATAGCACACTCCTCTACATAACAGGGTTGGATAAATGATTTCTTAAGGGATTTCCAATTTGTCTATCCAATGAAACATGATCCCTAGAAATACTCATATATCTGTGAACCTTACATGGTCCTACTTGTATAGCCATGTATATTCCATATATATATATATAGAGAGAGAGAGAGTTCTGATTCGTCAAAGCCTAAGTGGAAATGATGTTAATATTCCCTTCCTTTCACACTTCTGTACAAAACGCTGGTGGCACACCCAAGCCACAGCCTTTATCACCACTGGGAAAATTTTCCCTCAAAGAATTTTAACCCTGTCTTTGATTTGTGGTCAGATTAAAAAAATAGTTTCTTAATTTTGTTTACTTCAGACTCATTTCCAGTTTCTTCTATAAAAGAAAAAAGAAATTAATAGTTTTGCACAGCAGGAGATATTGTAATTCACATTATGATTATTATTTGTCTCTCATTATTAACATTTTCAATATATTATGACAGTAAACTTTTGATAAAACACGAAAAATGTATAAATCATATAAGAACACCTATTTCTTAATCCTACAGTTAATACACACTGGACATTTACTTTGAGAATATGTGGAATAGTTTTTAAGTGATCCTAAGCTCTCTTGCATACAGATAAAAAAATGCCATTTTAAAAGAATAATCCATTTTTTTCTTATTTATTGTAGAACAAATGAAGAAAACTACAAAGTCAAACAAATGTAATAACCTTTTTCTGGGCTTTGTTTAAGGCTGAAATATTAGATACAATGTAACTATTCTGATCATTGCACAGATTAGAGGAAGGCAGTGGCTTCAAAAGATTTAGATGAGTAAAGAGTGATCAGAGGAATAGTCGTGTGCCTTGGATCTATATAAGCCAAAACCTATAAACTACCCATAAAAATGAACCCATCGTTAATTGAAAATGGAATAGTCTGCACTAGACTTATTTTCTAAAGGGAAAACAACAACCCAAGGATGGGAGTGGGGGCAGAGAGGGAGGGAATGAAAAAAGGAAAATGAAAGTACAACTAACTATTACTGTTCAAACCGTGTAGGACTTGGAAGGAGCAAAAGAACCCGCTAAATCAAACACTTAGCTGGAAAGGAGAAACCGAAAGCAAACAAAAAAGAATCCAATTACTTTATGTTTGTTTTTGTAAATGGTTTTTCTGTAAGAGGAACAAAAACTATTTTGACTTTTTTTCTCTGTACTATACTGCTGAGAGCAGCCAGTACCTTATGAGTAAGTCCAAGCAACTGCTGATACTTCTGCTAATGCTAATTAACCTCCTGCTACAAATATCAACAAACCCACATCTGAGCTTTGTCTGAACATCATTCAGCCCTCCCCCCTATAATTCGAATTGCAATAGTCACCCTTGGTTGCTACTTATGGAGCAAAATCACATCAGCAGTTGAAAAACAAGACGACAGCCAAGGTCACATTGTCTGTTATTTTTCCAGACAGAAAAGAAACAAAAGCTTAAAATGGCTTCAAGAAGTCAAAATATAATTTTTATAAGGAAAGACAGATGGAGGATTCATGATTGGGTCTGAGGGTTGAGAGTTTTGCTGGAGACATTGCTTAGAATACTATTAATGTTTTGTATCAGGAATATCACAGGCATTGGAAATTCATACATCTGGATTATTTTAAATGCAATGTATGTGATTTTCAAAAGTATGATGTGGGTTCTCTCAATCTCCAGTATTTTCGCATGAATGGTTTTTAAGTCTTCATTCAATTCAAATAAATCTAATTGTATAACCCAAAGACACAGAGAAATTTTCATTCCTTCCTCTCCTTAACTACTCTCCAAAGTTGAAACAAAATTAGCATCTGCAATAGTTGCTCAAAGCCACAGATAGTTGGCAGAAATGATCCTAACATTTAAACTCTGCTGCCTGACTTGGGTTTCCTATCGAATTTGCTTCCCCTATTATGTTCCTTCTATGCTCCTTTAAATTTTCAATCTCGTCTTAGGACATAAAGATTTTAGCCCAGGAATCTACGAACTATCCCAGTGAACCAACAAGGAACAGGCTTTCTATTGGGGGAACGTATTTCAGAGCTCTGTGTTGGAATTCATATTTGCTTGTCCTCAGTGTTCAATAATATTATATTTTGCGTTGCCCCCTGTCTGTGATTTTTTTCATCTGGTTGAGATTTACATGTAGAACGTGACGCTTTTTTCCAAGATAATATACCATATTACTCTTCTGGCAAATGCTCACTAGAGATTTTAGTATTCCCTATTTCTATATATCTTTCTTCCAGATGATCTAGTTCCCATTCATAGCATGTGCTATTATCATTTACAACATAGTATTACAGTGTGGCTGATGGTATTTAAGAACTAATTGGTTAAACAGTATGGCTTAAAACACATGATATAGATGACATCGCTCTCATGAAGATCTGGCCTTGCTCTCAGACTGACAGTTCTCCATAGCTGATATGACCCAGGACTATAACAGCATTAACAACATTGATTTCTCAAGAAAATAGGTGGTTTTATCTATTTAGTTACCTACTATCTCTGCAACTTTGGGAATCTGTGAGCTCAGTTTCATTATCTAAAAAATGAGGATAACTTTGCCTAACATATGAGATAGATAGAAGTCAATAATAGGAAAGTTATCAAAGGGCTTTGTAAATTCTAAAGTTCACAAAAGGCACCTAGATTACTGTTATCAGTTTTAATCTTATAAAGGAATCACAAATTATAGACTCAGCTTAGAGTAGATCGAATGCCTTTTAAATTAGTGTGGAAAAAAATTTAAACCTTCCCACTGGTCTTTGTCAAAACTCCACCCACTTCTTAAGACCTATCTTTATTATTTTCTTCTGAAAAGTTTTCTAGTTCCTTCAAATGTACACATGGTCTTCCTCTGCTCAATTCCCATGATGGTCTCCTCTTTTTAAGGTTTAAGGCTTTTTTTATATGTACACTTCTACTCACCTGGCTAAATTGTAAACCCCTTGAGAGCAGAAAATTTCTTTTCATTGAAATGTTGTCTATATTGCACTGATTCAAGGGAAGTATAATAAAACAGTATTATTAGACAGCAAGCATCATTAGAAAAGTTTAGTAATGACAGTGGTAGAAAGATGAACTCAGAAAACAGTAGTTTGGTAATTTAAAGGCTAATATGAATTTAAGGTACAAAATGAACTCCTAATACTCATTCGTTAATTCATTCACTTGTTCAACAAATATTCACTAAATCTTTCTTATGTAAAAGGAATGTTTTAAAGAACTGTTAACATAAAATTCTCCTAAGTGACAATATAAAGCAAGGAAAGCACACTGTATTCTAATTCATACTATATTCTAATTAACAAAATGAAAAGGAAAAATGGAGGTTGACATTACTTATGCTTGAAAGTTTTCTTTTGTCTTATCTCTTGGATAATTGCACAAAAACCATGGTTCCAGAAGATGCGAGGTCACATAAAATGTCAGACCAGACCTTTATTTCTGCAAATATGAACCTGCAAAAGAGTTGGTCCAGACCCCTCCTTTTACCCAAGAGCAGAGGATCTTAGTTAATTCTCTAACATGGTCAGTGGCCACAGTGTGTGGTTGCTGTTTATCTCCCCTTTACTCAGAAGTTCTGCAATTGCAGCAGCTGTTGTACATATATAGAGTATAAAACTATATCTTGTACAGAATGTATACACATATATGTTGTATATCTAGTGTTTGCCCATATGTACGATAAACGTATACTTTATTCAAAAGGAACTTGGTGCAGCAAATAAATATTTGAAAAGAAACAGAATCAAGTCAAATGGAATTTTATGCAGTAATGTTGGACATACTAACACTTTTGTTTAAAAAGGTGTTTTAATTATCTATTCTTAAGAAAGCAGTAAGTCGAGCTCTAAGAATTAATTTTTTTTGCCATTTCAAAATTCTTTATCATTTTCTTGCAGATCCACCATCATTAAAACAATATATTTATTCTTTTAGTTTTTCAGGATACCATAACAGTTAAGTATAAAAATTCAGTCAGAATCTGATTTCATTCCAGCCCAGTGTCCACAAAAGATAAATCATATTATAAATAAGAGTCTATTCTAAGGTTTTAGTAGTCAAAGTTTAAAAACCTAGACTATAATTTTTGAGACTTCACAGGATTTGTTCTTCTCAGGCATAAAGAGAAATTTATATTATAGCAAAATTGAAATAAAAATCCATGTAATTCCTTCAGGTGCTTTGATAACTTGTATTGTTACAATTCTTAATGTGGAGAACTGAAAGAAGCCAGGAGACTTACTTTCTCCTCCTACAGTTCTGCTTTTCCAGAGTCCCTGTGGTCTGATGCTAATTATTTTGTGCCTATAAATGGAAGATCTTTACAGGGAGTAGATTTGCAGCAATTAAGAACTAGATTTTTGAAAGCTCACTCATTCCATGTCTGTTTGCCTTTCCACCTCCCTCAGTGAGATGAAAATCAGAGGTTATAATTATGGACTCCAGCTCTAACTACTATGACCAGGCCAGTACTCTGCTTTGGAGTAAATTCCTTCCCCCAGATGAACTTCAGTTTCCTTATCTGTAAAATCAAAGTGGTCATACTCACTCTCCAAATTTGGTGTGAGGACTAAATCCAACAGTAAATGTATAAGAGGATCTCAGTGTTTAGCAGGGGGTAGGCACATAACTGATGGTAGTATCTTTTCTTTGCTATCTCTACCCTTCTACCAGTTTTCAGGAAATGAAGATAAGATTCTGTTAACAGATTGGACCAAGCCAGAGGAAGCCAGTGCAGATCTACTCTGAGGTATTAATGTAAGCAGTTCAGGACTCTGCTCCAGAAACTGCAGACATGCTGCATTAAAAACATTCTCTTTGGAATCATATTAAAGGGCTCTACAACAGCCATTGAGGTAATCACTCCACAGTACACTTAGTTCTTTAAGCATTTCTGTAGCACCAGGACGATGCTATTTCAAAGGGTGGAGGGATGTACAGACAGATAACAGAGTACTTATTCTTTTCAGAAAAGTTAAAGAAATCCAGAGCTACATTTTTTTCATATCTTTAAAATTTGAACTGAGGCTTTAGTGTATGGGAGGTAGAGAACAGAAGATAAAGTAGTAGAATCTAAAGGTTTTAAGCAGACAAAGGCTGCTGCTGCCCAAGGAGACCATGTGGGCTTGCAGGTCTAGCATGTTCACTGTGCCTGGCCGCTGTAGACTTATTAGGATGTATCCCTTCTTTTTAGCACATCCCTTTCTGACCTCAATTTTCAGGAACAGACAAATTTGTGGCAAGGGAAAAAGCCCTAACTTTTTGCAGTTCCAAAGGGAACTTCATTAACATATAATTTAACTGGTTTATTCTTCTCTCTACAACTGTATGGCAAGATAACTCTGAATCTTGTGCTTGGGAATTCATTACTTCCTGTCTTGGAAGGTCTGGCTATTTGAAAACATTTCCTTATGCTGATCAAAAACTTATCTTCCTGTGGCTTCCATCTTTTCCCCCTAATTTTACTCTTAGGAGAATTGAATGTCTAATTACTTTTTGAAAAAGAGTCTTTTAGAAACTTATGTTCAAACATGTTTCCATTTCTTTTTCAAGCCAAACATCTGTACCTTCTTCAAGCATTCTCAAGTCACCAAACTGTTTGCCTTCCTCCAACAGTATGTCTGTGGTGTTTATAGTGCCCTTCAGGTGCAATTATGGATAGACATTAAAAACTGTGGCTTGACAAAAACAGAATAGAATGGAGCTATACTTTTCTTCATCGTAGTTGTAGAAACTGTCCTATTTTCTCCATGCCACCTGTGTTGGGATCATCTTCAGTGAAGGTTCCAGCAAATCAGTTATTCATAGGGACTTGATTGTTGATCTAATGTCTCTAAAGCATTCTCACAGAAGCTGCTGCTTGTTCACATCTATGATGTGGGACCTGGGGAAAGTTCAGGATCTTAGTGTTTTGTTTTTCTTGTTTAATGTCATCTTTTGGTACTCAGCCCCTTCCTGCAGTCTATCAAGATATTTTTGGTTCAGGCATTCAAAGCATTTGTTGTCTCTCCCAGTTCCATCTCATCTGTAAGTCTGATGATTGTGTTTTGCATATATAAACACAGTCATTAAAAATACGTTTAACTGTTGAGATTGAGGACAGCTTTATGGCCCGACATCACATTTCTCTCCAGGTTAGCATGGATCCTTTAATCTTGAGACTAGGGATAAATGTACCTGATTAAATGAGTATTCAGCACATACTTCTCCATCTCAATAAGAGATGAAAACATACCTCTTGTCACATCTCATTAAATGCTTTACAGACATCTAGATAGACTACACTACCACATTCTCTGGATTGCTATGTTGGTAACCCTATGAAAAATAACACTGAAAAACAAGTGAAATGTAGTGGTTAACAGCTAAGACTCAAGTCAAGTCACTTAGATTTGAATCCTGACTCTGCCACTTTCCCACTACGAGAGCTTGAGGAATATCCATGAACTTGTGATGCCTTAATATCCTACTTGATTAAAAAAAATAATTGCATTGATTTCAAATGGTTGTTGTAAGGTTTAAATGAATATATGAAGTACTGAGCTCACTTAATAACAAATATAATTATTAATATTAATACATTGACATTAATAGAGATACATAAAGATTGTATAACTCAAGCCTTGTTTGTTAGTTATAAATTTGTTTTGTCCACAACAATATAAGTTATCAGGGAAGGAAAAAGTTCTTAACAAGAAAGAAAAAGGTACATGGAGAGGATCTACCCAACACAGCAGTTGTAAGTAGGAGAGGCATGGTGCCCAGCAGTCTGGAAGTATCCATTGACTATGGTAATTGGGGATCTAGTGCAAGAAACTAATCAGGTAATCAGAGGCCTCAGCCAGCAGTCACTGGTCATATTTGAGGTCTGTGCATAGGTAGTTAATTCCCAGTTATCAAGCTGCAGTTCGGGTAGAGCGATTCAATCCTTTAGACAAGGACATGACAACCAAAGTCAGCCTATGGATGACCAAAATTTCCAAGTATTTCTTAGTCTAGTGGGCATAACTGGTCTTTGTATGGATTGGCTCTCCAAGTGAATTCTAACATGTGAAATATAGATAATTGCTAACATCCACACTATATATTACCAAGAAGTTTTTGCTCTTTGAACTGTATGCCCATCATAGATAGTAATCATGGAAACATCAGTCCTATTACATAGTCCCATAAGTCAGTGTTTGAGGAAAACTAGTCAAAAACCACTCAAGAAGCCATAATATAAAACTAATAATTATCTGTTATTTATTGTAATAAATAGAATTTCACATTTTTCTCTTTAAATTATGGATAATTTTTTGCCCCCTGCCCAAATATTTTCCTTGTACTTACTTAGGGCTCTTAATTTACTTATTTGATAATAAATGTAAAAAGTTACATTGCATAACCGAACCCCTATGTAAATGATATATTTATTCTTTTTGCCATATTTACAGATAAATCAAAATATCTTAACATACATTCTCATTATTTCACCAAATACATTACAAATTTTAAGATAAGATCTAGATTGGGTTTTACAGGTGAAAATATGAATTCCTTAATGTTTATTTACTTGGGAATGTTATTATATATTATCATTGCCTATAATCTAAACTTAAATGAATTCTTATTGATTTTAATATTTTATATCAAAAACAATTAATCATTGTGATTAAAATGACAAAACTAATGGCCTCTATTAATTTTTCTACCCTACTTAATGCAGCATATTTCACAGTTTTTAAGAATAGAGAGAACTTTTTCTTATTTGCATTTTCTGGGAAATTGTATAGAATTCTCTTTATGGCTAGAAGCCAAAAAATAAAAGACTTAGTATTAAATGGAATTATTTATTTGGCTTTTTCTCCCCTCTATTAAGGCACTAGTGTTTTAAAATACTGAAATAAAATAGTTACACTGTTCTGAGAACAGTTTACTTTCTTCAAGTTAGATAACATAAATTTGTGAGGAGAAAACTTTGAACCGGAAATTTCAATCTCCCTTAAGCAACTTTCAACAGCCTACTACATCAAGTACAATAAACTGAGAGCATGTAAAGTAAATTTCTTAAATCAATCCATGCTATTCATCCGCAACAATGTTTTCAATGATTTGGTCTGTTCTACAAAATAATGAAAACAAGTGAATTACTGAGAAGTTCAAATTCCTAAAAAGGACTAACGTTTGTAAAATTTAAACCTATTGAAATGGCCTTCCTTGTGAGATTCTCAAGGAAATCTAAATACAGTTGGCTAACTACTGGATTTTTTTTTTTTTTTTTAGGTTAAATTGCCCAGAGGGGGAAGGCAAAGACAATTCTTCCCAGTGGAATATGGAAGTGAAACCAAATGGTAGTAAAAGTGGAAATTTTAAAGAGACTATGCTGGTTTAATGAACCGTAGATGAACTCACTAATTTGGGTTATAAAAGCAGATGCACTTCCAGAAATGATCCATGAATATAGGGATGGTTATTTTCAGGTTCTAATAGTATATTATGGTCAAGTACGGAGAAGGATAGTAACCTGTTTAAAATGGATCTTCAGATAAGCTGAGATCCCAAGAGGCAATGAAATTCAGGGATTAAGAGTTTAGGCTTCACATTGACAAGCTTAGTTCTGTCTGAGCTCTGTCACGGGCTAAAATTTTATTGCTAGTCAAGTTCTTTAATCTCTCTATGGCCCTGTTTTCTTATCTGTGAAAGGTGGCTAGTACTGGAATGAAGAAGTGCTAAATGAATATTTGTTCAATATCATCTTTTAGTATCAATATCAGTCTTTTAGAGTAATCTGTTTTCTTTAATTTGCTCTGTTGTGGGAGATCCAACAGGACTTGGAGAATAAGAAACAGATAACTGAGCCCCTTCCACACTAGTTTAAGCGCTCTCCTCCTAGACTCATGAAAGCAAGTATAGGGTTTACCTTTTCATCTTCCTTTCCCAATCTTTTTTTTTTTTTTAATGGAATTCATGGTACTTTACCATGACTGAAGGAATTAGAAAGATGGTAGTTAAAAGTATCAGCAATGGGACTCCAAATTTCAAATTCCATAAGCATTTTAGCTTTGGATATATAAGTATAGTTTGAAAGTGTTGGGTATGACTTTTCCTGTGATATCATGTTTTATATCTCTGGCAACATCTGACAATAGCCTGTTTAAAAGAAATAGAATTCTTTTTCTATAAGTGTCTGGGTGTTTATGTTTGACTACCTAACCTAGAGAACAAAGGCAAATATTTGGAAGGAAACAAGTGTTCTAAAACTGAAAGGTACAAAAGTATAAGCAGAGATAGCTATGCGTATTACAGGAAATAGCAATTTCAGTAAGACAGATGAAATATTGTGACCCAAAGAAATCAACACTAAAAATAGTTTGTTAAGAGTAATGGGCCGGGCGCGGTGGCTCACGCCTGTAATCCTAGATCTGGGAGGCTGAGGCGGGTGGATTGCTCGAGGTCAGGAGTTCGAGACCAGCCTGAGCAAGAGTGAGACCCCGTCTCTACTAAAAATAGAAAGAAATTATCTGGCCAACTAAAAATATATATACAAAAAAAAAAAAAAAAAATTAGCCGGGCATGGTGGCTCATGCCTGTAGTCCCAGCTACTCGGGAGGCTGAGGCAGTAGGATCGCTTAAGCCCAGGAGTCTGAGGTTGCTGTGAGCTAGGCTGATGCCACGGCACTCACTCCAGCCCGGGCAACAAAGTGAGACTCTGTCTCAAAAAAAAAAAAAAAAAAAAAAAAAAAGAGTAATGAATCAAGCCATGCTCACTTAAATCATTTTCTTTAGAGTTTATGATTTAAAAATATTAACCAACTATATGACAGATATTGCAGAGAAAGGAATAAAATGCTTCAAAATAGCAAAACGGTTTATATTTTGGACTAACGTAAAAAACTGTATGCTAAAATTTTAGATATAATAAGGTTTTCTTCAACCTGGGAATAAGAGGGAAAAAAGAAATGTGCTCCAAAGCATTATGTGCAGTTCACCTTACCACAATGGAAATATACTCAAGAACTAATTTGTTAGGTACATCTCTCTCTTCTTTTTTACCAACAATCAGCTACATTTTCATGAAATGACTTACTGTTCTATTACAACTGTTGATTTAACTTAATTTTTTTAAATAGGCAAATAAACTTACATTTCTGTTTCTCTTTTATAACCCAAAGGAGGCATTTTTGTATTGAAGACAGTTTTCTTCCACCTTATATCAATGCAGTTGATAAGGCTTTCATTTATTGCTTTGTACCCCCGGTTCTCCAATATACAGTACCTGTCAGGAGTTGCTAAGCAACTGTGACAATTGTGTAGCTCATATACACTGCCATTCATTGCCATTATGCTGTATTGTAGTGTGTGTGTCTGTGTGTGTGTGCATGTGTGTGTGTTTAAATAAGAATAAAACTGTAGATCAGAATGAAACTCTTACAATAAACAAGAATGTAGAGACAAATGAATCCATCACTAAGTGTCTGTTACTGACATTAGGTAATTTACAGGCCTTTTTACTCTGATTCTTTGAGTTAAGATTCTAAGAAAATTGATCTTTTTATGAAACTTAGGAAATTTTATATTTATATTCATATTCAACTTACTGGGCTTATGTATACATTTATTTGAGGGGCTTAGAGTATGAAGGATTTTGAAGTATAGTGAACATACAGGTAGGCGTTCTGAGAGAGGGCTGTCAAATTGTAGTATAAAGATAAGAGTCTGTAGATTCTCTCATCCCAGACACTCATCTTATTTCATGCTTGTTCACTAGCTCTTCAGTAGCCATTGTCATTGTAAGTTTAGGAAGGAAATAGTGAAAGTGCGGAAAGTCTATCCATCTGGAATGAGCAGTGTAGGCCAGGAGTGATTGTTCTATGTGCCATTTCTTTAAAAAGGGATATTTTGCAATAGGAAAGAAAAGATCTCCGAGAAGTAGTATTGTTTTCTTTATGCGAATAGTCTTTTTAGTAGCATTTTACAAAAAAAGCTATTTTTTTTGTACATAAAGCTATGAGTTATCAAGAAGGCTTTCCAAGTGAGTGTGGTGTCAAACTGTTAGCCACTCATACCAAAACTTGTGACAATATGTAACCATGTTCATCATTGCTCAATCTTTGTGATCCCGTGACTGGAGAGCACTCTTATATACTCACTTTTCTTGTTGAGTATATCTTTTCATGGTTTACCCATGAAGTAATTTATTTGTTTTAAATAATCTGGTAATTTCTAAATCTCCATTTAAATATATTTTAAAAGCTATTACAGTATTAGGAAGAAATATTTACTGTCTTCTATATAACTTTAACATGCAGAACTATGTTCAGTGAGCAAATATTAATACTACAGGAATATAGATATTTGCTCATATTTGTTCTCAGAGGTATCCTATTATGGAGGACAGTGAGGTAAGCACAATGAGTTATTAGAAGATTATTATTTACAGTATATATAATACTGCTATAATAGAGATGATTTAGAGGGCCTGTATTTTATATATATATATAAACATAAAATTTATTTTAATTATAATTTATTTATTTTATACACATAATTTATTTTAATATTAATTTATCTTAAAATGAATTAATATTCTATTAAAACATTGATATAAAAAATATCAGGTATATATAATACAGATGATAAAATAAGGGGAAAACCCAAAAGGGGATATGCAAATGATTAAATTTGACACATCAGTAAACTAAATGATCTTTATAGTTCCTTAAAAATCTAAAATTTTATAATTCTCTGAATGATATTTAAGTATCACCTAAACTGGACCTTCAAACTTACTCTACCTCAAAGAAAATTTGTCAGAGACTTGGTACTTACTATATTCCTGTTGTCCACATCTGAATATGTAACAACAAGGGTGTACATAGCCCAATTATATCAACTTAAACCTCTAAGTGCTTGACAAATACCTAAGAATGTAAGTGTAATTAGGACATTTTCATTACTTCAAATTAATAAAAGGAAATATGAACATTCCAAAAGAGAAATATTTCTCCAGATAAAGAGTTAGAAATCTTGTCTTAGTAACAGTGAATATACAGCAAAGAGTCAGATTTGTTATTATTTTACTTTGTGGTTAGTAAGAATTTTTAAATATATTTATAAATCTGGATATATTTTTACATGATAGGCATTACTTAAGATTTCATGTATATAAGATGTTGCCTCCTAAACCTCTACCATTTTTTTGCAATTTAGTTTATTTAACTATCACATTAAACTCCATAAAAAGCTCAAACTCATTAAGAAAATATATTGTAGAGAATAAATATTTTAATTCTACATGTTTAATTTTCCATCTATTTCCAAAGATTGTAAGTATATTTTTATTGCTATCAAATATTAAAGTTTAGTGCCTAAAAAAACAATACAAGTGTACATTTGTTTAAAATACATCAGCAAACATTTTTTCATGTTTGCTAATGCAAGGGTCTAACTTGTTTGTAAGACTCAAGGTTTAAGTTACTAAATATAACTCCTTTAAAATAGATATTAATGATGAGGTTAAAAAATCATGTCCATTGTCCAAACTATGACACTTTCAAGGGGTTTATATCCACTAATTGGTGCTTGAAAGTGAAGGATGAGTCAACAGGGATGGCAATAATGAAATTTAGTAAAAGAAAAAAGAATAAACCCCTCCCTGTTAAGTTTGGAAACAACTGAGAGAGAAAAAGGATCTAGGAATACAAACATCATATTTTAGCTTTATTGTTAGTGGTAACAAAGTTAGATTATGTGGCTTTACATGTGCTAAATGTGTGTATAAGGAAGCAGAGAGAAGCTAAGAGTGCTAACACAGTGGCCCTCCCTCCACTGTAAGCGCTACAAATCAACTGTGAGTTATAAGTAACACATATTGCATAGTGCTTCTCTTTGATAAAAAATGCATTCAAAGGTTTATCTCACTTATCATCAAAACAACTCTTAAAAACACCCAGACCAATGGTATTATCCAAATACAACGGAAGAGGAAACCAAAACAGACTTTGGGAATGTCACTCCCAAAAGGTCACATAGTTCACTAGCAGCAGAAACAGGAACAATTTGGAAGCCTCGCACAGCAACAAAATAGCTGTGAAACATCTAGCAGTTTCCATCACCTCTCTGAACCTATTTCCTACCTTTCAGAGTGGACTACAACTACATTTATCTCTAGGTTATTGGAAGGATTAAATTGGATTAGAGAATATTTGTAACAACACTTGGCATGTGATCCATTATTGAACAAATGTTAATTCCTATTCCTTCTTCCTATCGCCAAGCCTTTATTCCCAATACTGGTCTTTTCCATTTTTCTGTAGTGTCTCTTTATCAAAGCTGTCTCTAAGTTGTAATAGATTAGAAAAATAGTATGTAATAGATCCAGTCAAAGGAAATGTAAATATTGGCTCAGGAAGAGAATTTGGTGTTCTAATTAACACTAGCGAGTATGGCACAACATAGCATCATAGAAGTGTTTTCTAGTTCTGTCCTGAAACACCTAATGCCTCAGTTGCCTATCACAACATTTGTTCTATTTCTTACTATGGCATGCTTTGTAAATATGTTTCAAAAATTGGGCCTCTTTAGAACTTTATAGAAGAAATAGCAAAATATCTTGTTTATTCTTTCATTAAAAACTTTCCAACTGCTACAAGTGATTTTCTTTTCTTTGGACACAATAAATTTTTTGCCCTGGAAATAAACAATAAATAGGTTATTGGAAAACACTTTTGCACTGCCATACAAAGCATGTCCTTAATTTCACTATTAAAGAGTATTCTTAATTTCACAATTAAGGATATTGAGCCCTATAAAAGTTTATTCATAGAAGAAAACTAGATAAGCCAATACTTCAACATTCACTCACTACTTATAAAGCTTAATGCATCAATAACTTATTTAAAGAAAGAATGATGAAATATTTCCATACATATAATATGTGTATGTTACTTATAGGAGAATGGTTAGAAAGATGACTATTTAGTCTTAAGTTCATCAGTTCAATCATCCAGCATTTACTATTTGTAAGTATCTTTTATTTTCTAGGCATAGCACTATATCTTGACTTATTAAAACATTATAAAAAGAAAAGACACAGCCCTTGGCTGGACAGGCCTCATGATCTAATAAGAAGAAAGATAGGTTAAAAAATAAATGCTTTAACATGTTTTTGAGAATGACCAATTCTTACTAAATTATAAACTTTGGAAAGTTAAAATCATGCATATAATTCAGTTTTTATAATGATTAAAAAGACACATTTCCTATTTCTAGGTTCATAAAGGTGTGATGAAAATTCAAGTGCTAATCTTTGAGCTCCTTTTTTGTCACAACTAGGAGACTGGGATGATCACTGTCATACAGTAGAAGAATAAAGATTTTAAGGATTATCATCTTTATTGTTCTTTTTTCAGTATTTCTCAACATTGACCCAAATCAGCAGGCTTTATTCACAAGATTCTCACTGACTCAATGCCATTTATACAGTATCTCAGCATGTTACCAATGTCTATTGACTTTTCTTACTTAGAACTCATCTTAACAATTTGCAATTTACTTTAAAATTGTTATTGTTGCCTCCTAGAATACTATGCTTGATTACTTTTCCTCAATCCTTTTAGAAAATTAGTTCTATTCTGATACTTTGCTCTTCCTGTGAATGTTAAATAGGAGATCATTAGCTCTAAGAGTGTGGACTCCATGTCTTAGCTTTGTCCTAAACTCTCAAGTACCTCAGAGAAAGAAGCCTTAGCAGACGTTTGTTGATCTGGATAATCTAACATGTGTTACTCAGGAAAATATAAGCAATATTAGTGAACATTGATGGTTCCCTACAGAAGTTAATAATCTGAAAATACATTAAAGCTCAATAAATATTTATGGATTAAGGTCGATATTAGGGATAAAATGTTATAAATCATTCCTATTCATAACACTTCTGACACGAACTGTGTTGGCTTTTTTTCCACACCAGCAATCAATTTTCTAACTCTCCAAATAACCAACTGGGTGTCCAACAATTTGATTCAATTCAGATACTAATCACCTGGTTTAATTTCAGACTCCACACATTAAAGCCTCAGCTCCACATGATATCCCCCACTTCCCACACCAATCACAAGTCCTGCATCTCTTGTACTTCTGACCAACTGGCCATAAATTGGAGGTTCCCATGAACACTTCCTTGGGTTGAATAATTTGCTAGAATGGCTCGCAGAACTCAGAGAAAACAGTTTACTTACTATTTTACAGTTTATCATAAAGGATATTATAAAGGGTACAAATGAACAAGGGCAAGGTCTGAGAGGGTGTTGAGCATAAGAGCTCTGTCACCAGGGAATTGGGGTGCCCTGCCCTTCCAATGACAGGCAGGATACATTTACCAATACAGAAGCTCTCCAAACCCTGTAGGTTAGAGGTTTTTATGGGGGTTTCATTACCTAAGCATGATTAAATTATTAGCTATTGGTGATTGTGACATTTTGGTTTAAAATAAGAAATATGTATTTGGACTTCATCCCAGATTCCTGGCACACAGCTCGTAAAACACTTAGAATCTCCAAAGCCATGTGTCTTTTTGAATGCTAATAAAAGGACTGATGGCCAAGGAGTACCTGAATAGCCTCAGGATGGGGAGCTGGTTGCCAGGGAAACCAACGTTGTGATTAGAGTGTTGGAACTTTCAGTCCCCCTCTCACCACCTCCAGAGGGGGGGAGGGGCTGAAGGATGAGCTGATCACCAATGGCCAATGATTTAATCAATCATGCCTATATAATGAAGCCTCCATAAAAACCCATAATGACACGGTTTGGAGAGTTTCTGGATTGCTAAACGTGTGGAGGTGACTAAAGGATGGTGCACTCAAAGAGGCCATGAAAGCTTCACACCCCTTCACACATCCATATCTTGCCTTGTACTTCTTTTTATCTGGCTGTTCAATAGTGAATAAAATGTTTCCCTGATTTCTCCAGCAAATTAATTAAACCTGAACAGGAGGTTGTGGGACTCTTGATTTATAGCTGATCTGTGAGAAACACAGGTAAACAAACTGGGTCTCATGATTGGCGTCTGAAGTGGAGGCAGTCTTGTAGGACTAAGTCCTTAACCTGTGGGATCTGATGTTAATACTAAGTAGATAACATCAGAATTAAATTGTAGGACACTGAGTTGGTGTCCCCTGGGAAATTGTTTAGTATGTGGGGAACTCTCCCCACAACACATCCACTGCTGACGAAAGTGTTCTGTACTGTATTAACTATGTGAGTACAGGAAAAACAATTTGGTTTTTCCTATTTCAAACAGTGACTCAATCTCCAGCCCCACCCCTAATCCAGGTCAGGGTTGGGCTCCATGTTGCAACCCTCATATCACATGGTTGGTTCCTCTGGGAAACATCCCATTCTGAAGCTATCTAAGGGTCCACCAAGAGTCAACTTATTAATATAAATTCAGGTATGTTTGAAAGGGGCTTCTTAAAACAATCCTCTCACCCTTATCCTTCAGGAAATTACAAGAATTTTAGGAGGTCTGTACCAGGAACTAGGGATGAAGAGCAAATATAACTCTCTTATATAATGATATAAAAAAGGAGGTATATATCATTGAATAAAATTTAAATTGTTAGATTTTCCTAGTTTATTAGTGGCTAGGGCATTAGACTCTCTATATTTTTAACATTCTGGACTAGACATGATACTAAGTATATTTCATTATATTTCATTTGACTGGGATCTCTTTGTATTCTGGAATCTGGCTGAAAGATTAGCCTTTTTTTGGGACACGTTATTTTAGGGGCACAGAGTAAAATGAAAGGTAGCTAGAAAGATCGTAAGATAGATCTTAAAGCTTCTGTTCAGAATAACCTCTGATACCTCTTCTATTATTTCACTGGCAAAGCAAGTCACATGGTTGGATCTTATGCCAATGGGATAAGGAGAATTTCCCTCACAAAAAGGCAGTACAAGTCACATGACAATGGGTAGGGATGTGTAATTCTATTACAGGTGGGTCAGCAAATATTAGAAAGAATAATAAAATTTATAACAGACTAACGTTTGGTTACAAATTTGTATTTCCTTCCCTTTAAAGCACAGGACATATTTACTTTTCCACTAGGAAGGCTCAAAGCTAGGATTCTGTAATACTTTCTACATCTGGGTCAATATGGCTCCCCTTGATCTGCGGTTTATGAAATAGAATGTCAGACTATTTGCCCCCCCACACCCCCAAAGAAAACAAAACAGACACACACGGTTGTGGGACAAAGACAAAATAATCACAATAAATGCTTCCATTAAAAAGGGAAAGAATAGGGGCATACAACAGTCACTGTCCCATAGATATTCTAAAATCTTCTGGGTAATGTTCCTAGGTGAATCCCCAGTAAGGGCTCCCCCATAGCTGTTCTTCAGTCTGTCAGTCTCTATGTTCCTGGCTCCTTCTCATCAAAGAACTCACTAAATTATGAGTTTTTCTCTCCCTGTATAACTCTCTCTCTTCCCTCCTCCAGTCCAGGAAAGCTTCCTCTAGTTTTACAGTTTTGAAATAACGTTAATGAGGAACACTCATTCTGAATAATCATATCATTTTCCAAAGTTTATGATTTTATGCCTGACACAAATTTAAAAAAAAATACATTTTGTGTGTTTATTCTTCTCTATTATCTTCTTCCTGAGAAGTACAGTGGATTTCCTACTTTTTCCAAGTATGGCAGGAAGGACAAAATGGGCATTAAAAACCAAGGAAAAATATGGTGTTGTTATTTCTCTAAGCATTGTTTTCTTGCAGACAGTCTTATTAAATTTTTGTTCCCCCAACTGTTACTATTGCTAGTCTCCTTTGCCAGAGAGCTGAGTCAGAAGCCATTCAGGTAAAGTTCGGTATACCATAACTATGATATTCTCTATAAAGACAATTTTTATGAAAGATCTAAACATTAAAAGTTTGTTTTAGTGGAAAGCAAGAACCTATACAAGAACACTAAATTTTGGCTTTTTATCTATTTGAATGTTTTTCTAAAGTGCTAGTTTGTATAGATTGTAAGATTAGCTTCATTGATGGAACATAAGTAACAAGTCCCTATACCTTTGTATTTAACATTTTTAATACATGTTCATATTTTATACAAATTGGCTAATGTAGATAAATTTTTAAATATGGGAAAAATATCCACTTATATTTGAACAGGAAAATATGTTTATGAACTTTGTAAATATTTTAGGAAGTTTTTCAGTTGTGCATAACAGACAAATGTTGGGCAATGTTTTATTGATGTCATTCATTTGCTCAACATATATTTATTAAGCATTTATTATGAACCAGCTATAGTATTACAGGGAAGACAGGCTTTGAAATGAGCAAAGTGCTGTGTGAATTGAGAGAACAAAAAGAGTCTTAGGGGAAGTTATTAAATGATGAATCAGTCTGGGTCCACTCAGGAAAGAGAAAATGTACAGTAATTTGAACAGAAAAAGTTTAACTCTTTTATGGTCAGTAATTACCTTAAATGCAAATGGATTAAATTTCACAATCAAGAGTCCTAGACTCACTAAATGGACAAAAAAACAAAATCCAACTATGGGCTGCACAAGAGACTCACTTTTAATCCAAAGACACAAATAGTCTGAAAGTGAAAGTATCGGAAAAGATATTCCATGCAAATTGTAAACAAAAGAGATCAGGGCTAGCTATACTAATATCAGAAAAAATAGACTTTAAGTCAAAAACTGTTCCAAGAGACAGAGGCCATTAAAATGGTGAGTCAATTCTTCAAGAAAATATAATAATTATAAATATTTATGTCCCAAACCTCAGAGCTCCTGAATTTATATATATATATATGAAGCCAACATTGACAGAATTAGAGTGAGAAATAAACAGCAACACAATAATAGTAGGATACTTTCATATCCAAATTTCAATAATGGATAGAAAAAACAAAATAAGGTCAAAAGAACATAGAGAACTTAAACAACACTATAGAACAACTGGACCTAAGAGACATGTATAGAACACTCCACCTAATAATGGCAAAATATAAATTATTCTCAAGTGCACACGGAACATTCTTCTGGATAGACCATGTTAGGACACAAAACAAATAATTCAAAAAGATAGAAATCATACCAAATATATTTTATAATCACAATGAAATGAAACTAGAGACAAATAGCACATTTTCCACAAATATGTAGAAAATTAAACAATACATACTTAAATCACCAATGGATCAAATAAGAAATCAAAGGAAAATTATAAAATATCTTCAGACAAATACAAATGGAAACACAACATCCTAAAACTTGTGGGATGTAGGAAAAGCAGTGCAAAAAGGGAAGTATATAGATATAAATGTGTACATTCAAAAAAAATCACAACAACTTAATTTTATACCACAAGAAACTAGAAAAAGAACAAACTAAACTCAAGGGTAGTAGAAGAAAGGAAATAATAAATATTAAAACAGAGATTAAAAATAGATAAAATAGAAAAACAAAAAAAATACTTTTATTTTAGAAGATCAACAAAATTAACAAACCATCAGCTATATTAACTAAAAAAAGAGAGAGAAGAATTAAATAACTAAAATCAAAAATGAAAGAGGGACATAGGGGACATTACAACTGATGCCATAGAAACAAAAAGAATTATAAGGGAATACTATGAACAATTTTGCACCAACAATTTCGATAACCTACAAAATATAAATAAATTCATAGAAACATGCTATCTAGCAAGACTAAATTGTGAAGAAATACAAAATCTGAACAGACCAATAATGAGTAAAGAGATTAAATCAGTAATCAAAAACCTACTCTCCCCCCACCAAAAAAAAGCTCAGAACCAAATGCTGCACTGGAGAATTCCACAAACACAGCAGAATTAACACCACCAGCTCTTCTTAAACTCTTCAGAAAATGGAAAAAAACACTTCAAATTTCATTCTATGAAGCTAGCATTACCCTTACACTAAAGACAGACAAAGACTACAAAAAAGAAAACTGCAGACTAATATCCCTGATGAATATTGCTATAAAATCCTCATCAAAATACTGGCATATCAAATTCAACAGCACATTAAAATGATTATATACCATGACCGAGTGGGATTTATTCTTGAAATGCAAGAATGGTTCCACATAGGAAAATCAATTACAACATATTAATAAAATGAAGGACAAAAAACATATAGTCATCACAATTGATGCAGAAGAAAGCATTTGACAAGATTCTCTTTCATGATAAAAAGTCAACACTCAAAAAAACTAGGAATAGAAGGAAACTATATCATCATAATAAAGGGCATACATGAAAAGTCCATAGCACATTTCATACTCAATGGTAAAAGACTGAAAGCTTTTCCTCTAAAATCACAACAAGGCAAGGATGCCCTCTCTTGACACTTCTGTTCATATAGCATTGGCAGACCTACAGCTGGACGTGGTGGCACGGCACTAGCGCCTCGGGAGGCGGGGGCAGGATTGCTTGATCCCAGGAGTTCAAGACTACAGTGAGCTATGATCTCACCACTGCACTCAACCCTGGGTGACAGAACAAGGCCCTGTGTCTAAAAAATAACATAATAAATTTAAAAAAAAATAAAATGAGAGAGAGAGAGAAACAAAGAAACAGAGATGCTCAGTTCGTTTTGTGCTGCTATAACAGAATACCACTTTCTGGGAAATTTATAAAGAATAGAAATTCATTTCTCACAGTTCTGGAGGCTGAAAATTTAAGATCAAGGCACTGACCTTTGGTGTCTGTTAAGGAGCTGCATCACACAGACAGGAGGAATGCTGCATCCTCACGTGATGGAAGGCTGAAGGGCAAGAGAGAAACACTCTCTTTCCAGCCCTTTTATGAAAGCACTTAATCCCATTCATAAGAGAAGAGCCCTCATGACCTAATTACCTCTTAAAGGCCCCACCTCTTTATACCATCAAACTGGCAACACCTGACTTTTGGAGGGGGTAATACAGTCAAACCACAACAGGTGCTAACAATTAACCCTACAATTGGCTTCTGTTCACACCTCAGAAATTCTAGGTTTAAATGTTCTACCCATCTTGATATTTGTTTTGTTTTCTTTTTGGGTTCCAGTACCCCTCACTACATTTTAATTGTCTTACTAATTAAATTAGAATTAATTTTTAAAGCACCTCAGAACTCTATGGTATATACCAGAGTGTTTGGCTGTAGAAGCCTTGATTTCCTGGAATATCAGACAATATGGGAGACTAGGATCTATAGTTCAAAATGCATCCCAAAGGGGGTGTTTTTGAGCTTGTTCATATGACACAATTTCCTCACACTTTAGATATTATTTAGGATGTTATTTTAAGGGGAAAAACAATTCAAAAATGCATATGTTTAGAAGAAGAATGATATACTTTCTTTTACAAAACAGTTTCCATCATGGCACAAAAATTTTGTTATTATTGTTAGCACTGTACGTTCACATCACAAACTTCAGCTTAAATGCAGGAAGTTACCACAAGCTTTGCAAACACACATCTCATCAAACAGATTAAATGAGTAAAGCATGTACTTTGCAGAAAAAGGAGCAGCATTGGTACTGGAGCATGTAAAATCTTCATTTTTGTGCAAGGTTTCAATTTAATTACTTGATCTCCATCTCTGTACCCTTTGCTGAAATTCAGAATGCCTTCATCTATTGCTTAGATTCAAGTTCTGGCTTCTCATTTTTCTTATTGCCATTGGTTGCACAATGTCCCTCTCTAGACACTTATTAGTGTGTGAACTTTCTAAAACACTGATGAGGAAATGAGACCCTCCAAAATCAATGGTATGTCCCATCGTATATTCTAAAAATTAAAGTAACAAAAATATCCTTAAAGATTTACTTTCTTGGAAAAACACTCTGAAGTGTTTAGAAATCTTCATTGGGCAAACACTGTGAAACTTTCAAATGGATGTCAACTCATTTTCCCTGTTAAAATGCCCACATGCTGTTTTCTAACTTATGTCAAGCATCATGGCTTTGCTTGATGAATGGCACTGCGTTTAATTTACCCTATCTGGGGTCAAGTTGCTGACCACAAAGCGATCCTTTGAGGAGTCTTGGGTTCTACTCATTTGTCTTAAAGCCCAATAAAACTCACAATGTGATTTGTTGAGGGAAGTGGGGTGTGCCGATCTCAGCCTCTGGCTTGGGGTGCACTTTCATTCTTCCTTTCTGCAATGCAGCTATGCTGTCCTTTTAAATGTCTTTTTTCTCTTTCATTTTAAAAATTCTAGGTCCATAGTCTTTACTTCAACAACAACCCTCCTCAGAGCTTACAACTTCTCTGATTAAGAGCTTTGGATAATTATTAATAGCTAATGGATCAAATCTAAATTCTTTGACAAGATATTTTAGAGCTTTTATAATAAACCATAAATAACATCTCTAGCCTCATTCTGATAGATTCCCCAAACATCTTAGATCTTATGTTCCAGAACAATTTATCAGATTTCATGTTGTCATTTATTTGCAGTGCTGTTATCTAGATTGAATGTGGATTCTAAACTCTAATTGCCTGTATTTAAACTCTAACTTTTCTAGTGATCAACTGTGTGATCTTGACATATTACTTACCTCTGTGGTCATCAGGTTTTCAACACATATAATATGTTTATTGGGTACTCAATAAATATTAGCTAGTATTTTGCTTAAATTGGCCTTCTCCTCATTCTCTATTCAATTACCAGAACCCAATTTAAATATTATTTTCCCTATGAAATTTTCTTGGATTTCCCCCAGAAAGTATTCACTTTTTCCTTTGTATTTCAAAAGCATTTTCTATCTATAACGCTTTGCTAAAGAGCCTTTACTGTCTATTATCTACTCACTATTGCTTTATTTACCTGTTTTCATTGATTTATAGATCTTCCCAAGCAGAATGAAGACCAACTTGAAAGTATGTACTCCCAATATCCTGCACACAGTAGCTGCTTAAGAAATGTGTGTTGAATAAATACACAAAATATAAATGGATTATCAGGTAGAACATATAAAGTAAATGGTTATATATAATTAGTAAATTTTAAAATACCTTTGTCCCCAAAGCAAGAATATATAACATTAACAAAAATGAGTAATCCCTGAGTAATCTAGTTTTTAATGTTTTATTTCTATTACTCTGAGAAAAAAAAACGTAGAAATATCAGCCATGTTAATAAAATGTGGGTGTTACCAAAACAGAGGCACACTAAAAATTTTTGCTGCTTGATTATAAAGATGCAATACAATTAGCTTTGGTCTCTTCCCAGTTTAATTTAGTTTATCCCCTTAGGAGAGATTCATTCACCATATTTAATTTAGTTGTAACTCAGTGTAGTAAATATTTTCCAAAAAAGAAATTGGAATGAGTTGAAGACATGCACCAGAGGTTTCTGATTTCTCTATAAAAATGTTTTGTTTTTATTGTTCTAATAATACTTAAGAGATAAATTTAACTTCCTAAACTAATTCTATTTATGAATGTCATTAAAAATATCTCAAACTTTAGATGCCATCAGACCAAATTTAGATAGGATTTAGAACTTTAGAAATTTAAATTTTTTCTATAATCTGATTAAAAGAAAAAATGTAATGACAGAGAAGGAGGGAAGGAAGAGAGGAAGAGAGGGAGGGAAGGAGGAAAAGGGATTAAGGAGGTGAAGAGGGAAGGGAAGGAAGGAGTCACACACTTACCTATGCTAGACAAAAATGGGAGGGGAAAGCAGAACACCTGAAGCAACAATTATTCAACCCAAGTCATGAAGTCATTTTACTTGAAATTCCCAAATTTTAAATCTGTATTATTTATGATAACCACTACAATTTTCAATTAACATGGAGCATCTGACTTTCAGCAAACATTAAAATAAAAAGGTTTTTGCTTAACCTCTGAAAAGGTATTAGTGATAACAATCGTTTAAGAAAAATTTTGACACATACCTTATCTTCTTGTAACCAATGCATCAGCCATAGTTATATTAGGATGCCCCTAAAACTGGAGCTTGGATACAGTCCTTAGTAGGAGTGTGCTCATTGCCCTATGATAGCTTGTAATGCCCCTGAAAACTGGTCAGAGTCTTAGTCTTTATTCTATTATAGAAATTCAACCATCTTGAAAAGCTTCAAAAGCCATGAAACTTCATCACTGCCAAAGAATCTATGATATCAAAACTGATACTAACTGTGATTCTAATCTGAAGGGACTCTACCAAACAGTGGTAGTGTGTATTTCAATATTCATTCTTTTTTCCTGGCTCCAATATGATTTCCATCAAGTTAGGAGGCCACTTTTCCATGTTTCAGTGATACCTCCACTGAGGATCTAGAAATCATGCTGTGATATTTTCCCTTCTGTTTTATGATCAGTGAGGCATTTTTTGCAATGAGGCTGACAATTTTGGAAATGGCAAGACAGAATCCTTCTAAATGTTCACCATGCTATTGCATCAGGGGTGTTTAAAGCAGCAAAACTTTCTTTTAAGAAGAAACTAAGAAAATATGATTTTATGACTTAAAAACATCTAGGGAGCAGCTAGGGGGAAAACATACCATTTAAAAAGTCACTTTTTTGGCCTCATATATGTAAAGCAAAGGGTGAATGTTGATGTGATTGACTTTGACAATTAGATTTAAGAATGAGAGTGATAGAGCTTGTTTTAAAAAATAAAAAGACAAGATATATAACTACTTGCATTCTGATCACAGGTCAGCAGAAAAAAGTAAGGAGAGTATGAGAGAGACAAAAAAAATGAGTTTAAAAGACATTAGCACTTAATCACAAATTTGGCAAATATGAAAGAAAGGATGAAATGATAAATCCAATGGATTCTAAACAAATATACAAAAACTCCGAGGTTTCACCTTTTTTTTTTTTAACATCTGTGTCTTCCTCAGAAAGGACTATTTGTCACTTGCAAAGACAAATATGAGAGCTTTTGTTTTCGGGAAAAATAGTGTCAGGAGAAACTGGATTATCAACTGCTCTCCATCTCACCGTGTCCCAGGGCAGTGAGACTAGAATAAGCCTCAACAGCATGAAAGAATCATATTAAAATCCGTTGGGTTTGTAACTATCTCTTGCAGAAAGTTTAAACACTGAGGAGTGTGAGGGGAATTGTAGATTTTAGAGACAAAAACACTGGGATTTGAATTTTGGGTCTGGTACTAATTATATACCTTTCAGAAAGAGTAATAAATAACAAAGCACCTATTATGGGCTAAGACATTAAAATACTTTTGATAATTCTTAAAGTCTTCAATAACCCCAGCCTTCTAGCCACTTTCCAACAGAGAAAGTGTTTGGTATGCATTAGTTACCTTTCTTTTTCCCTGTAGAAACCTAAATAGGCCACAAGCTTAGCAACTATACATGCATCTATCTGTACAACTGGAAAAAAAAGTGAAAAAGTCAGCATAGATGTCTGTACATTATTTGGTTTCTACAAATACACTGTAACTTGAATACACTGAAATTGTCTTCTCAGCTAAAGCTAGTGTTTTAGCTTTAAGGCTCCACATCAGGCTTTATGATTTTAAATATCACATATGCCTTATTTACATTGCAAATTCTAGAATCTTAAAATCTAAACTGGATTATTTGGAAGAGCAGTCACTTCTGTGGGGCACAAGATATAAAATCAGTATGAAACCTGAGTTTACAATTCACCTAGAAAACAGAACTGAAGTACATGATGGAATTATGAAAAAAATGAATGACTGTGTTCCTAAGACAGTTGAATATAGTAAGATTTCAAAATAGAAGTAGTTGAAAGTATAGGATTATAGTTTATAAAAAAATAATAATTATATAAAGAGGGGTTAGCAATATATGAGGTACATGGGCTTAGATGTGATATTTTCTTGGCCTAAATTCCTCATGATACTATATCTAAGTATCTGTATCTACATGTAGGTACATGATACTGTATCTAAGACTAAATAACATAACACATGCAAAACAAAGAAAATAGAGCTTTGCATACTATTAGTACTCAATACATACTGCATTATTATTTTATTATTGATGTGGAGTAGAGGAATAAGAGAATTCCAAATAGATAAAATATGACTTGATTGATCACTGAAGATTTGATAGGATTTTAAAAGGTAGTCTGAGTATGGTAATTGAAAGAGAACTATTCCAAATGAAAGGAGGTAAAAGAAGGAAGGCGTGGAAGCAAGAGTATACATTGCTTTCTTAGGAGAGGATAGAGAAAACTGCCTGAATAGACCAAAAGATACTTGGAGAGAATAACAAATTTGATAATAAATTTGGATGTCAAATAGGCCACCTAATAAAGATCATGTAAAATAATATAAAAAGTTTTCCAAAGTATATAAATATTTTTAAACACAATTATATTCATAGAGTGACTAATTCTAGGGAAAGGTCCTGCAATAAATTCTACTTTTTATTGTTATCTGTCATAAGTTATGTTGAAATAATAAATAACCCCAAGTCTCAGTGGCTTAACACAACATAAATTTCTTTTCACTAACATTACATGTCTAATTTGGATTAGCAGAGGTCTGTGAATATCATGGCCCCTCAGAGACTTAACACTCAGTCACTACACTTGCTTCCATAAATGCTAAGGCAGAAAAGGGGCATAGATCCCACACTGACTCAAAGATTCATCCTAGAGATGAAGCATGTCATTTCTGCTACAGTTTAATAGTCAAAGCAAGCCACATGGCTGCCTGAGTCAAAAGGACTGAGTAAATACAATTCCACTCAAAGAGAGAACCCAATATTTTTGAATAAGCCTTAATGACGCCATAATAGTCAATATTCATTTTGAATCATTGATGCATGATATACTAAAAGCAAATATAGTTTTAAATATAACCTCTCATCTGGAAAAACATTTGTTATCTATTTATACTGGATGTTATGTACGTTATTTTTGAGTTATCTTCCAATGGTTCCTCTGGGTATTACAATTAATTTCTTAATTTATAACAATCAAGTAGAGATTAATACTACTATGATTAGAATACCATATACAATTTTTGCTCTTCTAGAGTTCTCTTCCTTTGCAATGCTTTGAAATGTTATTATCACAAATTGCATATTTTTACATTATGAGATCATCAACAAAATTTTATAATTATTGCTTTATGCAAGTTTTAAAAAAATCATTTAAGAAAGAGAAGAATTATAACCAAAAATTAAATCCACACCTTTAATAGTGTTTTTCATTTCTTCATTTGGAATCAAATTATTGCTTAGTAGAACTTCATGTCAGCCTGAAGGACTCTGTGTAGTATTTCTTGTAGGTCAAGTCTAGTAGTGACAGTTTTGTTTTGTTTTTGTTTATCTGGGTATGTCTTAATTCCTCCTTCATTTTTGAAGGATAGTTTTGCTACATACAAAATTCTTGGTTAACATTTCTGTTTTCCTGTAGTTCGAATACATAATCCTACTGCCTTCTCCTGTCCATGGTATCTAATGACAAATCAGCTGGTAATCTTATTGAGGGTCACATGTATGTGAAGTGTCACTTCTCTCTTTCTGCTTTCAAAATTCTCTCTGTGTTTTTTCACAGTGTGGGTATCTGAGTTTTTGCTTCTTAGAGTTTCTTGAGTTTTTGCAATGTAGATCAATATTTTTCATATTACTTTAAATATTATTTCTGGCTCACTCACTCTCTCTCTCTCTCTCATTAACTCCTTCTGCCTCCACCTCCCCCTTTCTGTCTCTTATGAGTATATTGGTATGTATTTTTGATGGTGCCCCACAGGTCTCTGTGGCTCTGTTATTCATCTTCATTCTTTTTTCTTTCTGTTCCTCAGATGGGATAATATCAACTGACTTATATTCAAGTTCTCTGATGCTTTCTTTTGCCTGCTCAAATCTGCTGTTGGCCCTTTAATGATTTCTTATTTCAGTCATTGTAATTTTTAACTTCAGAATTTCTATTTGCTTATTTTTTCTTAAGTAAAATTTTTGTAGTTTTACTGATATTCTCTATTTGTTGAGAAATAATTCTCATCTTTTTCTGTATTTGTTTAGATATTGTTTCCTTTACTTCTTTGAATGTATCTATAATAGTTAATTAAAGTCTTTGTCTAGTAAATCTAAAGTCTGGGTTTCCTCAGGGACAGTTTTTATTGACTGTTTCCCTTTCTTTTGTGAGCCATACTTCTCTGTGTCTTTGCCTGCCTCAATTTTGGTTGAAAACAGGGTATTTTAAATAGTACAGTGTGGCAGTTTCAGGGACCAAATGCTCTTCCTCCTACTTCCCAGTATTTGTTGTTGTTATTGCTGTTTTGGGCTTCTGGTTTATTTAGTGACTTTCCTGAACTAATATTTTGAAATCTGTATTTTTCATTGTGTGGTTACTGAAGTGTTCACTTGATCCATTAATGATTGGACAGAGATTTCCTCAAATTCCATGAACTAATAAGTTTCCCAGTTTTTACTGAGGGACTCTATATGCATGTTGGGCCATGCTTTTAACACTGCAGCCTTTACAACATGAACATAGCTAACTTCACTTCCTGAAGTCATAGAAACTCAAAATCAGCTAGAGATGTGAAATTAGAGTATTCCTAGGACTTTTCTGAAAATATACACAAGCCTACACATCTATGTGACCAGAAATATGTCAAAGATTTTTAAAACTATTTGTATACATCCCATTTCTAAGTTGTTCCTTTTAGGTTCATTGATTAATTCATTTGTCTCAACTGTTATCCCCTTCTTGGGCAGCTCTGATGTTAAATAAATTAATGGTAATTGCTTTCAATCAACACCCTTGGGGAAAAGGCTGTTTGTACGGAGTGAGCTGAACTTTGAGTCAGGTCAAATAAAGAGAAGTTCTAGGAGAAGAGGGTTCCAAGGAACTGACAGACAAGTGAAATAATGACAAATACCTGTGAATGTGCCTTTTTGGGAACTCTAAACATGTTCTTTCAGTGGCTGCTAGGCTGCTGATTTCCCAGTTACCATAATTATGAAGCTGTTAGTTTTCAAGGTTACTGTGGAGCTAGGAAGAGGGGACTGATAATAGGGAAAATTATAGTGCCATAAAATTTGCTGTTTTTAACAAGATTTAGTCATTTTTAGTGAACAAATGCTTCTCAAATTGTTGCAAGACTTTTATTAATTTTCAGAGTTCTGAAAAAGTTTATTTTGACAGTGTTTGCAAGTTTTCTTATTGCTTTTGTGGAAATGTCTGGCAGTGCTTATTCTCCCATTTTGGAAATACTTTCCCCACATGCATTCTTAAAGCTCCCAATTATTTAAATATTCTAAAATTCTCTTCATTTTGCAAAACCAGTACTTTTCAAGATATTGCAATTTTACAATTTTAAAAAATTTCTAACCATTTTTGTGTTTTACTTCTATTTATTTACTATATTTTATATCTTAGCACTATCTCCCCTAATTTACCCACTTATATGCTAATCAAATCCATGATTTAGACCCCATTTTATATTGTCCACAGAGATTAGTAGAATTTTCAGCACATGGTAGAAATCTGTATATCCAATGCTAAATCCCTAGCACTTAGAAAAATGAAAGTTCCTTAACATTAATAGATGTCCAATATTTCTTACAAGAATCAATGCACAAATCAATGTGTTCTAAGTGACTTGTGTCTTTTTTCTAGCTCCCTTTGTGTCTCATGTATTCTTTTTTATTCCAAACTCCTGACCTGACACCATAATTTTCTTTGAATCATTTCAAGGATGAAATAAGAAGAGGATTATTCAAGCAGGAAAACATTACTGAGCCAGAGGTCACACAGTCTCAGTTCTAGTCCCAAATCTGCTCCCCTCTGTCCTATAGCCCTGGTAAGTCACTTTTAGGGGTTTCTGAGCCTCTTCACTTATGTAAAATAAATTGGCAAACAATTCTTGGGTCACAGAACTGCAATAAGGCTAAATAAGACTATGGGTAAGCACTTTGTAAAGTACAAAATGGACACAATTGAAATGTGTTACTGAACCAAACACTACTAGTTTTGCAGTTTCTAGTGAAACTTTGATGATTCATAGCAAGCATTAACTATTAAGATACCTACTCTTGTGGACAGGCAACTAGGGCATTTTCACATTGTACCACAGGTAAATTAAATTCTATACAGATGATGCTGATATTCATGAAGAATTTAGGCTTGCTGAAGTGTGGTGTTATATAAAATAAAATTGCATTAATAAAATTATTTCTATGCTTTAATCTTCAAAAGCAGCTCCTAGGAGAACTGCTTTGTACTGTGCAATTGGAAGAAAATTGGGCCGTGATAGCTCATCACAGCCACAAAGGAAGGCTGTATGTAATAAAATAAAAATGCTTTCAGTGTGCAAACTAAAGGAGGTGACTTCCTTTAACACTATAACTCACATTAGGTGAAATTTTATATGGTTTATACTGGCAATACTAAGCATTTCAAAAATTTGTGCTTATTCCTATAGCTCTTTTATAGTAATCCTCTAATTATGAGGATAATACAGATCAATTAATGGCATATTTTCTATAAACCTGTGTTTCTAAAATCATGATTCCGTTTGAAGCCTTTCAAAGGGAAGTACTCAGTCCTCTTGTTAGTCCTTCTCTTATCTGACTTGTTTTCATCATTGAGTTTTCACCCCCTTCTACTGTTAGCTCTATCATTAAGCTAATATAAAGGAAGTCACAATTGATTGTGCATGTGATACTCATAGAATGTCTATTTATAATGGGCTAGACACTGACAATGCAGAATTGAACAAGATATAGTCTCCATCTTCTCAGAGATTTGGAGCTAATGGGCATATGAGAAATTATTACAAGGGTTTTGAGATATGCTGTTATGTTATTATAGAGACTGGTTTAAAATACTACTGGTGCACATAAACTAGGGTGACCAATTTGTTCTGTGGTCCTAGAAAAAAGTCTTCAGAAGAGAAAAAACACTGAGTTGGTCTTAAAAATTGCATGGCATTTCACCAAGAAAAAGAGATTGAGGTTGGCTCTCCTTGCAGAAAGACTAGCATGTGCAAAGGCACAGAGACACAGAAGTGTAAGAATATGACATGGAAAGAAACAGAGAGACGTTCTGGATAACCAGACCATAATGTTCATGGGAAGACAGTAAAGATGTTACTTAAAAAGAGGGTGACACCACGTTGTAAAAAGTTTTTTATGTCAAGTAATAGAATTTGGTGAACCTCTGAGGAATTTTTAAATGGAAAATTTTTATCTGAATTGTATAAAAGTAATAATAATAAAAACTATTTTACTAAGTCAAACCTGCTTTTATTTCTCTGACAATTTCCAAAGTGTGTGGGGACCATGAGATGTTTGGTTGAGATGCTACTTTTCTTTCTGGGTTTATCTTATTTTTATTATCTATATATTTATTTTTATCTGATCTTTTACTTATTTTTATAATGCATGCATGCATTTTTGTAAATTGTCTCAATTCCTATTTGGAAATAGTCTTGATATGAATGTATACACAAATGGAATATATGTTGTAGTAAAAAGCTATGGATTTTTTGGCTATGGATTAATTGATTTTACATAAAGGAAAACAAAGTTACATTAAATAGATTTTACCTATATTTCTGGTTATGTGTCTACCAAATTGAGAAGGCTGTCTGAACTAAATGGGAAAATATGAAGATCTCAATGGAACCTATTATTACTATGAGAGACCTGGCTTTCAATCATCTAATTTTTATGTCTTCTTCTATTGTCCACAAGAAAATATATTGTATTTAACATGCATGCATTTGGGGCATTACTCCTTTAATGTAAGATTTATTTTATCTTTATCATTAGTAGTCTTACAAAATGTCACACACACACACACACACATACACACACACACAAATAGAGAATATCCAGAAGTAAGGGGATAAAAATCACCCTATCTTCATTGTGGCCACAATCTATCAGATATTTGCATGAACAAATCTTAATTTGAAAATATATTGCCATTTTGAAAGCCTATTCCTTAGTAGTTGATTTCATTCATATTAAATACTTCTTTGAATATTTGAAACATTTAAATTTGTGATAATTAGGCTATAACAAAACATCTGCATAAATAGAAAATCATATTAACTGTTGTGTCATAAAAACTGTAGCTCCCTTAGTGTTAAACCAACTCAAATATTTGGAGGAAATTCAATGTCAGCCTTCAAAGAGATTTAATCAAAATACATACGAATTCTTACAGTAAGACTTGAAAAATGTAGTTATCTATGAATATTGTCCCTCATACAAACCAAATAAATGTGTTCCTAAGTGCTGATGGACAATTTAGTGTGTCTTCACTATTGGTCTTATTTGTTACAATCTCCTTTCATAGCTTTCTGTATATATGATGTTCACTGCACCTTCTTAAGTTTCTCTAAGTACCCACTGTGACAAAAAATAAATGCCTTAAATACTTTTTTCCCCATGCCCCCTAAATACTTAAGTTAGAACAGAATTCACATTTTAGAAATATTTTATTATTTCAGTCTTAAATGGATTTCTTTAGGTTCAGGTATTTTAGTTGAGTCAGGCAGGAGCTGAAGTTCTTAGTCAATTCATTGTAGAAAACCACAATGAGATATCACTTATCTCCAGTGAAAATGGCCTTTATCAAAAAGTCCCAAAACAATAAATGTTGGTGTGAATGTGGGGAGATAGGAACACTCATACACTGCTGGTGGGACTACAAACTAGTACAACCTCTGTGGAAAGTAATATGGAGATACTTCAAAAAGCTACAAGACGGACTACCATTTGATCCAGCAATCCCATTACTGGGCATCTACCTAAAGGAACAAAAGACATTCTCTAAAAAGACATCTGCACTGGAATGTTTATAGCAGCACAATTCACAATGGCAAAGATGTAGAAACAACCCGAGCGCCCATCAATAGATGAGTGGATTAAGAAAATGTGGTATATGGATACCACGGAGTTCTACTCACCCACAAAAAACGATGGTGATCTAGGACCTCTTGTATTATCCTGGATAGAGCTGGATAGAGCTTTTAAGAGAGAAGTATCACCAGAATGGAAAAACAAGCACCATATGTTCTCAGCATCAAATTGGTATTACCTGATCAAAACTTAAGTGCCCATATAGTAATAGCATTCATCGAGTGTCGAGCAGATGGAAGGGAGGAGGAGGAGGGGATAGGTATATACATACATAATGGGTGTGGTGCACACGGTCTGGGGGATGGACACATTTGAAGCTCTGACTTGGGTAGGGCAAAGGCAATATATGTAACCTAAACATTTGTACCCCCATAATATGCTGAAATAAAAAAATTTAAAAAATTAATGTAAATGAACCATTAAAAGAGTCTTTAGTAAGAAATGATGCTCTGTGGTATAAAGGAAGGAGTTCTGGACTGAAAATCAGTAGGATGATAACTACTTGAAACTACTTTTTTTCATTCACTATTTTAAAGTTGAACACCCAAATTCTCTTATCCACTGTCCATCTTCTTGTCCTAACTTCTTGTTTCCTTGACTTCTTCCCTTATTACTTTAACTTCCTAATTATCTTCCTCTCTTTTTCACCAATTGGTTATATGCTAGGTGCAGTGACATTCTTATACTTTTTTTTTTATATGCTGATTCTTTATTTTTTTTTTTTTTGTTTCAGCTCTTCATGGGGGTACAAAAGCTCAGGTTATATACATTGTCCGTGTACTTTTAATGAAATTTACTTGTGGGTTTACCTTTAATAATCAGGCACCTCAGACTTTCTAAATTAAAAGTTAACCAGTACAATAATCATTTGAAAACAGCTAGAAAGAATGGCAAGACTTTCCTTTCCAAAAGAAACATATATATTTAGAGAAACATGGCTTTTAAGAGAGAAATATTTAATCACTGATTAATTTATAACACAAACATTTAAATGAGTTTTACTACTAAAAATTGTCACCCTAGTACATTACTCAAAGCATACTGTGGTTCTAGCCATCGTGGAGGAACAGGATGAAGATGTCCCTCCCACTTTATAAAACAGAAAACCAGACAAATGTAAGTTTTCAGAGAGGTCTCTTCAAGCCTTTGGTTGAGTAGTAATCTGTTCATGTGTGACAGGGAACTACTTGAGGCATGGAAGGAACCACTGCAAAGCAGGATGGCAGAAAATTCCCAGTGTTCAAAGAGGACTTGGAAAATTTTGTGTTCCCAGCTGACAGTTCCTTGAAATCAGTTTGATCCTTTTGAGGTTTATTTTAAGGGTTTTTTTTGGAGATTTAGAACAGACTTTAGGAGAACTATTTTGAGCCCTACTACTAAGATGAGACAATTCTGAAGAGTCTCTACAATGACTGTATTACAAGGTCTTTATATTTTCCAGACTAAAGACTCCAAAAAATATGAATTTTGACTCTTATCTCACACCATATATAAAAATTGACATGAAATAGACCATTGATTTAAATATGAGTTAAAACTATAAAACTCTTATTTAAAAAAATTCTAAGAGAACCTATTTGTGACCTTAGATTAGGTAAAGATTCCTTAATAAGATAAAAAAGCATGAATCATAAAATAGAAATTTGTAAAATTTTATATCATTGAATTTAAAAATATTTGTGTTTCACAAACCAATATTAAGAAAATGAAAAGTAAAGATGTATAATAGATAAAAATATTTGTAAACATGTATCTAACACAGAACTTATATTTAGAGTATATAAAGAACTCTTACAGAACAATAAGAAGGAAAATGACTTGATTTAAAAAATGGCATAAACCAGAAAGTAAGGAAGTGCTCAAAACAAAAAGCTGCAGCTGTATCAAAAGGACACAGGAGTCAATCTGAAAAGTTCTCATTAGACAAAGCCAGGACAATTCAACAAAATAAATAGAATAGCATATAATTACAACCTAAAATATAAAACAAATATTTACCCTGGCATGAATTATCAAATAAATAAATGTGAGGAAAGGACAACTCTTCCTTACAGAATAATTTCAAATCATACATGTAGAGACTCCCCTTACTGAGAGGTAGGTCCCAAATTTCATATTGTATTTACTAAGTTTTTATTAAAGGATGATGAGGAGGCAGTAAAAGCACATTAATCTTCATGTTATTTGCAGAATTTCCCATTATTGACTGATAACATCTATAAAAGCAGAGTACTTTCTTCTAAATAACCTGAGATGAGGGAAACAACCAATACATCATTGATATAGTGCTATAGTTTGGATGTTTACCTGTCCAACTCTTGTGTTGTGATTTGATTCCCAATGTTGGAGGTAGAGCCTAGTGGGAAGTGTTTGGGTCATGAGGGTAGATCCCTCATGAATAGACTAATACCTTCTCTGGGTGTAAGGAATGAATAAGTTCTTGGTCTGTTAGTTCCTGTGAGAGCTAGTTGTTAAAACCAGCCTGACACCACCCACTTCTCTTGCTTCCTCTCTCACCATGTGATCTCTGCACATGCCAGTTTCCCTTCACATTCTGCCATAAGTAGAAGCAGCCTGAAGCCCTCACCAAAAGTAGATGCTGGCATTATGCTTCTTGTACAGCCTGCAGAACCATGAGCAAAATAAACTCCTTTTCTTTATGGATTGCGTAGCCTCATATATTCCTTTATAGCAACACTCAACAAAATAAGACATATAGCAAAAGAAACATCATGAAATGTAAGCAACAGAAACATTAACAAGAACAAAATTCACATTGTTTTTAAATAATATTAATAAAGATAAAGTAAAATGATAACGTTAAGCAAAGTAGAATGCATGGTGAAGAGAGAGATGGAGATATTTATCATAAACAAGGGTAGTTTATAATGAATATATGATCGTTATGAATATACATGCCAAATATTATTGCAGCAAATTACTTGAAGAAAAATGATTAGAAATGTGGAAAATAATTAAGCACAAGGGAAATTTGAGTGAAAACCTTGAATGCATTTTATAGCCTTGACAGAACAAATGAACAACAAAAGATATAAATAAAATTAATAATAGAATTAATTTAATTAAGTGCATAGGTAACTATTGATATATACAATAACTATAACTTTTTATGTGTGCCTAGAAGGCAAAAAATTAATAGCATATTTATTTTTTACATAAATGCATAGAATCTAGTTCTATGCAACAAGTTTATATGTTATCTGATCATTTACAAATACAACTTTTATCAGAAACTGAAATATCATTTCCTTTTTTCAACAAAAATCTGCCCTAAATCAATCCCATGTGAAAGGAGCAATGAAAACTTTAAAATTATTTTTTACAATGAAAGTATATTTCATCAAACCTTCTAAAATATGACAAAGTAACACAAAATGAAATACATAAATACAATACAGTCCATATTTTAGGGGGAAAAAAGTAATATTTTTCTTTTTCATCACTTTTTCATCATGGGTAAAGTACCAATGGCAAAAGGCAGACTAGCAAGAGAAAAGCATAGAAAATTTATTTAATATAAGTTTTATGTGATAAAGTTGCTTTAAGAAACAAGGACTCAACAAACAGGAAAACCTGGGTATTTTATACTTATGTTTGATAAAGAGTAGACAGTTGTGGAGGGGTAGATTGGACAAAATGGTATATGATCTAATTGTGATAAACTGGAGGGAACTTAGCAAGACCTATTTGTTCAGATTCTTCTCTATGTCCCTGAATCTACAGAAATAAAGACATTCCTTTCCTATGGGTACAGGGTGGGCATCTTTTGAATTAAGGTTTTTTTTTGAGACAGAGTCTTACTCTGTTGCCCGGGCTAGAGTGCCATGGCATCAGCCTAGCTCACAGCAACCTCAGTCTCCTGGGCTCAGGCAATCCTCCTGCCTCAGCCTCCCAAGTAGCTGGGACTACAGGCATGCGCCACCATGCCCGGCTAATTTTTCTATATATATTTTTAGCTATCCAGATAATTTCTTTCTATGTTTAGTAGAGATGGGGTCTTGCTCTTGCTCAGGCTGGTCTCGAACTCCTGACCTTGAGCCATCCACCTGCCTCGGCCTCCCAGAGTGCTAGGATTACAGGCGTGAGCCACCGCGCCCAGCCAGGAATTAAGGTTTTATGATCTGCTTTAGGGGATAAAGCTGAGGGCAAGGTGAGCAAGACCTTCCTGCTTGTGATGTTTTCTCCAAGGTGCCTTATTTTGGAGTAATTTGTTCTGAACATGACCAATATAGAAACACCCTTTCTGAAAAAGGAAGAGGAAGAAAACACACAAAAAATATTGTGAAAGAATATGATAAAAGTTAGAGCAAGTTACTCAATTAAAATGAATATGTTAAATACCCCTGTCAAAAGAATGAGTTTTAAAAATTCAACTATGTGTTGCTAGCAAATGGTAAAACTCAGGTTTTACCTGGTGAGACCTGAAGCTTATAAAAGTCTGTGGTTCTCTTAAAGAAAATGAATATATCATTATAAACACAATCTGGCACATAGCTTTAGAAGTTTCCTGAAATGGATATTTTATTAGTTTGCTGTTCAAGCTGTCTCCAGGTGCAAGATTTGCATATAAAACAAAATGAATAGAAAAACTGAAAATAGAGATTACCAAAGGCAAATCTGAACAAAAAGAATAACATCAATAAATGAAGAAAATTCAATATAAAAACAACAAATAAGAAACAGAGGATCAGTTTATATTTACAAAATTGCCCAAAAAATATAACAATCATGAAGTTTTGTACTGAATGAGACAAAATACATTTGGAAATATCTGTTTTAGATAAAGAGGTTTGTGAGGAAAATATTTTAATATGGAAGTATACATCTATTATATTTAAGGAGATTAATGATAATTAAAGGCATATAATTTGAATAAGATAATTAGATCTGTGTATATTGTTGGATAGTATTAAAATTTTAAAATTAGAGTATAATGTTAAGTATATATAAATCTAATATATCATAAAAACAAAAGAGAATTGGGTTGAGAGGTATCTTTTATATTTTTATTATATATACCATCATGGTTTACATGTCCACAGAACATTTACTAGACGTAATCCAAAGATAGGAAATGTTTCAGCAGAGAGAGGAAGTGTCTGTTGAAAATTCATTGAAAAACTTTCACAAGGACTTACTTTTATTCTATAAAATATTTAAAGAGCCAAGTGTTTTATGTATGAATAGTAGTTATCTGGTTTATTATCATTCTTTTATTTGGTTCTCTTTTACACTTTTAGTTCCCTCCAAACTTTGTAGGAGCCATTTTCCAACGTCCTCTTGTGATAGATTAAAGATAATTTCTCTCCCTTTTCAATTTTGGATTACTAAGAGTAGCTTTCCCTACCACTCATTACCAGCTAAAAGCAAAGTTCTTTATTTGGCAGAAGTCCTGAAGCGTGAGACCTTGGGTAAGACACATCTGCATATTGAATTCAGCGGTACCTGTACAAAACAACTCACAACAACGCTTAAAAGGATAAATTGTGAGAGTATGATAATTTTAACCATTCAAAAAGTGCTTTTCAAACCTAAGAATCTATAAGTTCCTATTTAATTTGTTGCTGTCATACTCATCTTTTCTTCCTATACATCGAAAAGAAGAATTTATTATACTCTTCTGATTTATCTATAAGTTCATGCATTTCTAATTGGTATATCCCACATCATCTGCTTGGCCTACACATGAAGTCACATCTCATTTTAAAATTTAAAGCAATTGTTTAAACACTCACTGACTCCCAAAATTTCTCTCTCAGTCCCATTTTTCTGCCAAAAAGTGTCCTGGAATCCTGGAGACTCAAGCATTACAAAGAGATATTCTTTCTTCAAAATACCTCCTTCTTGAAAAAAAACTGGAATAACTTGAACAGTTCAAAAGAGGAACTCACATTTTCTGCTATAGTTACCTACATCTGTGCCGCATATTGTCCCTCTGGAAAAAAAGATACACTAAGAGGAACATTTATTGAGTGTGAATGATTCTTGCATTGGTCTAGATTTCCACAAAGTCATGGGGGGCAGTTCTTTTAAGAGAGAATGATCTGATGCCTTTTGAGTTACACTCAGAGGCTCCTCGAAATGTTTACATTGTCTTCCCAGAGGCCAGCTGAGCAAACTGATATTAAGAAGTACAAAACTTTTTAATACATAGAAAAGGTTTTGTTACACCCTGCCTTTAGGGAAATTAGTGTAAATATGCCTTAAAGTTATAAAAGTAATGATGTCACAAAAGTACTTTTCTTAAACTGAATTGATGTTTAGAAGTTTTTTCCCCTGAAATTTTAAGTTCTAGGTGACTACACACTAACATTTCAAATTCTGTGTAACTAGAGATTACTCTACTTAAGCTCCTTTCAAAGACAGCTTGATTACTTGAGTCCACTATATAGCTGGACAAAATAGCAAAACATTTAGGAGTGTGTGGATTTATAAAGTCATAAATGATCTGTTGCATTAAGAGAAAAAAATCTGCTTTACTTTCATTAATCATAAAAGAGTTTCTGATACGTAATAGTGCTCAAAATTGAAATAAATGAATTAGTAACCAGAACTCTTTGATTATTGATATATAGAGCTTTCATTTAGAACATTACCCTGAAATATCTACTCTAGGACTAGGAGAAATAGAGATTATTATGCAGAACCTAACATAGTCAGAAGCAGAGCTTTACATAATGCATACATGAAACATCAAAACAATTCTACTGTCACTTTTATTTATAAGATGGGAGATTAAAGAGGTTATATTAGTAGCTCAAAGTCAGAAAGCTAATAGTAAACACAGAATTTGAACTCAGGCCTCTTGACTTTAAGTCCAATGCACTTTACCCTATGTATGCCCAAGCCAAAACATGACCAAAAATGATGAGATGTTCTGTAGGTTTTCATCTGATAGATTGAGAATATATATTGAAAGAAACAAAGAAAATAAAGACAACAAATAAACATCCAAGTGGTTAAATACTTAAGCAGTTTTGAAAACATATATCACTTATGTAGCTACTTTATCTGTAAAGATGAATTTTAAAATATCCCCTCCTGGCCTATAACATAGTAACACTCTTCTTTCATTCAAAGTGCCAGTGTAGGTACTAAAGAGAACATAAAGATGATTAAAAAAATATTCCTGACTTCAAATTGCTTGTTTGAGAATGTAGAGTTCTCACATACATTTTAGATGTTCACACATTACCACATTTAATCCTCAGAATTTGTTAATTGGTTTGGAGGATCCTTGGGCTTAGTTTTCCCAGGCCAACTACACCATAGTATTATGGTAAATATTTCTGTGGGATTGTGGTGGGAAGAGGGAATAAGAAGATATTATATTGAATGATGCATATTCAGTATATTATAAAATACTCAAATTATTCAGTCTCCTCCAAAGAGTCTGCCTCATCAGTTTCCTCTTCTCTCCTCTTCCAGTACATTTAGAGGAACTCTGTGTCTCTCTGAGCAAAACATTTTTTTAAAGTGAAAAAAGATAACTTATTTGTGCTCAGAAAAAAGAAAAAAAAATCTCTAGAAGCAAGTGTCAGGGTTCAAAACACTATACCCCAAAATATGGTACTTTTTGGCATAAGGAGAAAGGTCTCTCTGACCTTTTCTCACCTTTTTTCCCTTAGACTGTAAAAGGAATTCTCTTTTCTTCCCTGAAAACCCTCATATGAAGGTCTCATGCCCTGTAGATACTCAGAAGAAAAGATTAAAGATACAGAGACACAGAGATGAATCCGAACAAACAGTCCTTGCTAAGCTTCCTTTAGTTTATTACCATTAGATCATATCCTTTTTTGCCCAATCATGCTTCTACATGACTGCCCATTCTTCATGGAAGCTAAGCATAAAAATATACACTTCTCCCTGGATCTTTGTGTCTTCATTTCTAAATGCTCAAGTGTCAATTAAAACTTGAATTACATAAATTCATTACGCTTTTTCTCTTGTTAATCTGTCTTTAGCTATAGGGGTGTCAGCCATGAACACTGAGATGGGTCCTCACCCATCACAATGGAGAAAACATGTTACTTTTTCTTCTTTATATAAGCAAGAGTCACTACCCTCCTTAGAAGAAGTAGGAGTGGGGATAGGTCATTTATGACATTTTTCTTTCCATAACAATGTTATTCTGTTATATACATTGTTATATCCATTAAACACCTAGGCAAGAAAGCTCAGAGAGTCTGAGTACTTGCTAGCTTACTCAACGGCAGAACCAGGATTCAGATCTAGACCTGTTACACTCTACATCCAACATTTTTTCTCCAATAAATCAATCTTCCCACCCTATAAAACACTGTAAAATATGATTGTGCATGAAAAACTGAAATTAAGACTAGCAGAATTATATTTTTGATTTAATTTGAATAAAAGGTATTTATTTAGAGAAAACCAGTGAAGGTTTGCTGTCCAAGGCTGACTAGAATTTTTCATTTAGCCCAACTTTTTCAATATTTTACATTCTATGAATGGTTTTAGTCTGACACTTAACACTTAGTTTAGATTTCATTGACATGACTGAAGGAGGACTTCTTTCTGCTTTAAATTTTTAATAAAAAGCAAACCAACAAATGAAATCTTATTCTTGAAGTTTTAGTATTTAATTATCATTTGGTATAGTAGAGTCCTATTAGATTTTTTAAATAGTATTAATACTTTTAAATAGTTAGTAATACTAATTGTTAATATGCATTAAGAATGCACTTCTTTCACAATACATCCCCAATACTTTGTTTATATTATTTGATTGAATTCTCTCAAAAACTGATAAAGGCAGGTATTATCATATTCGTTTTATACATTAAACAGCAAATACAACAAGGCAATAACTGTGATAGGTCAAAAATTAAGATCTATGTGCATCTAATATAAGCATCAGTTTTGAACACTTAAGACAGAGGTCACAAACTCAAATGCCTACAAAAAGTAGGCAGATGACATAAACAATTGGAACAGTTAGGAGAATGCTAGGTACTAGTGAGGACTGCAAGGAGCTGCAAAGCACAAGCATTGTCTAAAGCATCCATTCTCAACCCAGCTGATACTGATATCAAAGGGTAAAAAGTGGTTCTCAGAGGGTGTATGGAAAAATTTTTTACTATTTTGATATATTTGTAGTTCAGCTATACATACAATACACAGACATATATCTATAGTATTTAAGATTTTGCAGAGAGGTAATGATGAAAAAGAATGTTGAAAGAACAGAGAACAAGTGTTCTCACCCAATTTTGCCATGCTAGAATATTAGACCATTATTGCTAGGACTTTAACATTTTTTAAGAAAATCCTATAATCTATTTTTTAAATGAAATTTTCTAAGTTCAAAAACACTATGCAAGCCCAATTAAATATATCTCTGAGGCAGATTTGGCCCAGGGACAGGGTCAAAGCAAAAACTGCACTGGACAAATATAAATGGTCAAGGAAGACTTATTCAATGTTATTGAAATATGGAAAAGAAACTGGAACTCCATCTGAACCAGACATTGCTGAAACAAAATTCTGTGTTGAGTCTGAATTATGTAAGCTGAATGTTGGAGCTGAATGTTGGACTTCAAATAAACAAAATTTCTTAAAATATATATCTTTTTAATTTTGATTCTCATTGTCAACATTGTCATTGATGTTTTGGTTTTAAGCATATTTAATTCAAAACATGCACTTAAGAACTGCCAAAAGGAGAAAAAAACTAACAAAGAAACCTGCAGTTTGCTTGTCTGGCAGCTAAAATCTTTTGTGAACTCATAAATCAGTATTGTCAATGAGTAAACAATAGACCTTAAAATGCTAGTTTCTATTTATAAAATTTCAGGTGGGCATGAAGATAAGATTGTAATTAAATATGGATTTTCTTAGACTTATTAAAATAGCAAGCAAAAATATTTCCAAGGGAAGATTATTAATGATAATTCAGAATATATAAAAAGAAAAACATTTTTACCACCATGTAATATGTGTAGATCAAATAGTAAATCCATATAAAAATAATAATAAAAGAGTAATTAGAAAGAATATGGCTGAATTTTTACAATGAATCACAATTAAGCTTTATATGAACCATAATTAAGCCTCATATGCTTCTATATGGAAATAAGCATAAATGACCTCAGCTTTGCTTTCATTAAAACTGGTTGAACTGTGCCAAACTCTTTGCCTAGAGATAAAGACAGAATTTAGGCTCTATACAAATATAGAATTTAGATTCACGGAATTAAAAACTAAATTTCAGTAGTAGTGGTTAAAACCATTATTCTAGTAAGTAAAGTGGGTTTCAGTCCAAGCTTTGCCATTTACTGGCTGTGCAACCTTGATAACATGAGGATACAGCCTTGGAACTTTCCAGTCACTGCAGCCTTCCTCTTCCTCCATACCCGCCCTTTTCTTCACTTCCCCTCTCACTTTGTCCTTGCTCTACCTATTTTTCCATTCCTCCTAACCTTTTCTTCTTCTTTATTTTTATTATATGGAATTAATTTAGTAGCCATCTCTATTTGAAATAAAAAATTCAATTTAAGTACAAACAATATTGTTCATATATTTTAATGCATTTAAGATATAAGCATTTAGAATTTAAGGATAAAACTTCTATAGAAGCTACCTAATAGAAATCACTCTTGATAAGAGGTAAACTCTTATCCTCTGCCTTCTATTAGAAATTGACCCAGGCATTTCTGCAAAGGGGCTTGTAATTGTTCTTAAGTTTGTTTCCTGGCTTTGTAATTTTACTTGGATAACTACCATCTCTGCTGGCATATTGATAGCTCTTTCTAAGGTATCAAGTATCCTTTGGGGGCAGTAAGGACTAACTGAGATCTGACTACATACAGAGTGCTGCAAATCTGTATAAATTATGTTGACCAGTATTCCATGAGAGTGGGAATATTTTCTTTTTTATCCCCAAAATTTTTAGAAAATTCTCTGCTAGAGATTTCAATGACGTAGAAGTTTACAAAGATGTAGCAGTTATTGGTGATGAGAGAGAATAACCATGAACTCAGGCATGTGGACCTAAGGAGGCTGAGGAAGTGAGAGGCAAAGGTGTTGGATGGGTACTGGTGTCACCAAGAGTAGAGGCTGGAAAGGATGTGAACAGAAAGACAAAATGGTTCTGGACTCAACAGTGAAGGAAAGGGAGTGACTGAGGGACTGACAGATGACAGCAACATGGAGAGTAAGTGGAAAGCAGATTTTAATGACATGTTTGTCAAAAAACCTAGGGCAATTTGGAAGATCAAGACAGAGAGAATTTAAAAGTAGTAATGGGGGTCAAAGAGAACTCCTATCTGGAACATAGCAGAAGGAAATAGGCTACAGGGGAAAAATAACAACATGGAACAGCTAGGTTTTACCTGAGGCAAAAGTGAAAGGGTACATGCCACGATGTCTGGCTAATTTATCTATTTTTAGTAGAGATGGGGTCTCACTGTTACTCAGGCTGGTCTCGAACTCCTGAGCTCAAGCAGTCCTCCCGCCTTGGATAAATAAAAGCAATTCAAAAAGTTAAAAAGGCATGTCACAAGAATCATAAAGTACTTAAAAATAAATGTCATGAAATTATGAAAAAACTGTAAATCTTTTTTTTGAATGATATAAGGTAAAACTTGATCTAAATAAATGGAGAGATATACTATGTTCCCAGATCAAAACCTAAATATCATAAAGATAAATCTAAGAGGAAGTATGGTGTGACTCAGAAAAGACACAGGCCATTTTTTTGCCATTCCATTTGAACACTCTAGATGAAAGGCTTTCCAACAACTGAAATAAGTTATTCATATTTCTGCCCAGGATCTACTAAATATAGTGAGTCCTCCCCCTTTCCCAGGTAATGTTTTAAGGTGGTGTCTGTTGGGAGCAGGCAGTCCATCAGATGACATTCAAGACCATGGGCCCTTCCCTGGACCTCAGGTTCTTTCCTGAACCAGTTAGAGGGTCAGGTGACCTCTTGGAGCTTTAATGGTTTGGACTATAGCAGAGTACTCTGGTGATGTGTTCTGGCCTATCAGGGTGAAGAAGAAACCCACACAATCAATTCACATCACCCCCTTGATTTCTTATGCTTTTTCTGCTTTGTCCCGTGTAAGATACTTTTATGTAGGAAATAAATAGGGGAAACGGTTCATTGCATCTGGCCAAGTAAATAATTTAAAATAGCTAATGCTTAACTAACCCCTTCTATGTGCCAGGCACCACTCTAAGTACTTTACAATATATTGATTCAGCTGAGGGAGACACTATTATTATCATCGTCCCCAAGCTGCAGATGAGTAAACTAAGCATGGAGCAATTTAAAAAGTTTGTCCAAGGTCCCATAACTTATAAATGGCAAAGCCAGGATCATGGATCCAGGTAGTTTGGCTCCAGAGTTCATGCTTTAACCACTGTACTGTACTGCACTGCTATTTAAAGTGTACATTGTCCAAACATGTGCTTGATAGAGTGGCCTTGCTTTGAGGAAGTAAAGCTGAAAGATCTCATTTTATCAAGCTTGGAAATTACTCAGAAAGCAGAAATTTGATGTCTCTATTTAGAATCATTTTTTGTCCCAGATTCTAGAAATGACTCTGATTTTGCCTGAAAAGGTATCCAAAGGCTTGCCTAAAATTTTTCTCATCAGTCACTTCTTAACAGATCAGCAGTGGGAAGGTTTTAAAGCACTGGACAGACAGATCAATGTGGTGTAGAATGCACTTAAAGGCAGGAAACCAGGGCTCTAGTCCTCCAGCCTCTGACCCAATAAATAAGCTGTGCACCTTGAGGCAGGTACTTCACCTCTCTGGACCTCAGACTTCTCACTTGCATGATAAAGAAGTGAAGATAGATGACTTTGGAGATCTTTCACTTCTCTAAAAGAGGCTGTGAGTCTCTATTCATCCTCCAACTATATGGGTTGTTGGTGATGAAGAAATAAAGCAAATGACAAGAAAATTTTAACTGTGTCTGAATCTCAGAAATGTGAGAGGAAGCTCTGGCATGGCCTTTCTATCTCAACAAACAACTAATCAATGGAGAAGCAGCCAGGTAATTATTAGTATTATAAAAGCCACCTTTTCATTTCCAGACTCTGCTTTTCATAGACTCATCCTTCAAACTACGTATTTTTACCAAAATTCATTCCAGATCCAGAAAACACAGATGAACAAGGAGGGACCTTACCCAACACAATCCTTCTTCACAGGCTCCACATTTTACATTTTTTTTTTTTAAATTTCAAAATATCAAGGGAGTACAAATGTTTTTGCTGCATGCTTAATGACTTACAGGACTGGTTTCATTGAGTTCTCACTGGTGGTGGTAGCAGTGCTAGGATTTCTGACTCAGGTCCCCAGGAAGAACAAATAAATGTCCTCCTTTGTTGAGTGGGATCTCTTCATATCTTTCAAGCTTAGCACCCACAAGCTGAATTAGATGCCTTTAGCTTTATCACACATCCAGCTGACATCCAATGGAGCTAACTTCTCAGTCAAGTTCCAGGGGGTCATGACCTCATTTTTCAAGATGGTAACATGGATAAGCTGGGGATATAATAAGATGACACATCTTAGCGATTAACTTCATTTAAGTTTGTATTATCCTTTTTTATTGTGAAATAAGTAATACATTTAAAAGGAAAAAAAGATAAATATTTCCAAATTAATCTGTAAGCACCATTGAATTCTAAACAAAATTCCAGCAGGATATTTTATAGAACTTGACAAATTAATTCTAAAATATATTTGGAATGAATTATGGCCAGGCATGGTGGCTCACACCTGTAATCCTAGCACTCTGGGAGGCCGAGGTGGGAGGATTGCTGGAGGTCAGGAGTTTGAGATCACCCTGAGCAAGGACAAGACTCCATCTCTACTAAAAATAGAAAGAAATTATCTGGACAACTAAGTATCTACATAGAAAAAAATTAGCCGGGCATGGTGGTGCATGCCTACAGTCCCAGCTACTCCCAGCAGAAGATTGCTTGAGCCCAGGAGTTTGAGGTTACTGTGAGCTAGGCTGATGCCACGGCACCCTAGCCTGGGCAACAGAGCAAGACTATCTCAAACAAACAAACAAACAAACAAACAAAAAACCCCAAAATGAAATCAATGAAAAGTGTGTAGAATATGCAGGAATAAACCATTTGATATGAGACCCAAGAAAAGATATATGTCTTAAATGGAACTTTATATAAATCAGAGGTGGCACATTAAAAGTGATTGACAAAAGGAATTACTCTGGGTTAATTTAAAAAATTAGAAAATCTATTAAAAATTATATCTGTTCCTCACACCCTATATAAGTTTAAATCCACATTGATTTTTTTTTACACACACACACACACACACATTGATTTTAAAATATGACCAAGGAAAACATTTACAGCTTTTAGAGGCATAACTTTAGGAGTGGAAAATTCTAAACTAAGCCAAAATAAGGTACAAAGCACAAATGAACAGAATGATATATTTAATAAAATGTAAAAAACCTGTATCACAAAATACCAAATGTGAAATGGTAAGCACCAAACATAAATAAAAAGAAGACATACAATCTATTTTCCCTTGGATATTACCATGTTCATTTGTAAAGTCTTGGAGAAGTTGGAAGCCAGTAAAGTGATTTTGTTTGGCAGGGGCTAGCCAGGCACTGAAGATGGCAAAGCAAAAGATGGAAGAAATGTGAGTTCTTGATAATGTTGTAGAGCTGCTGGATTATGAAATTTTGGAGAGTCATTGTCTTGGACTCTTTTATTGAGTGATATAATAGTTTTCTATTGCTGCTATAACAAATTACCAAAAATTTAGCAGTTTGACACAAGAAAAATTTATCACCTTACAATTTTGGAGGTAAAAAGTCCAAAATGGGTCTCAATGGATTAAAATCAAGGTGTTGGCAATGCTGCATTACTTTCTGAAGGTTCTGGAAAAGAATCAGTTTCCTTGCCTTACCCAGGTTTGAGAGGCTGTTCAGATTGTTTGGTTCACAGCCCACTTTCAAACTTCAAAGTCAGCAATCACATCACACCAACCTCTACCTCCATTTTCACTTCTCTTTGACGCTGAGTCTTTTGCTTTCTTCTGCCACTTAAAAGTACCCTTGTGATTATAGTGGTCCCACCTGGATCATCTAAATAACATCTCCATTTTAAGATAGGCTGATTAGCAACCTTAATTCCATCTGCAAACTTAATTCCCCTTTGCCATATAAATTGCACATCCACAGTTCTTAGGATTAGAACACAGACATCTTGGGGAGCCTTGCTGCCTACCACAAGTGATATTAACTCTCCCTGTTGTTTAAGGTATATAGTTAAGGTTTTCTGTTATGTGGACTTAAGTCATCTTGACACATTACTCTTTAATTGGTTGTAGCTGCTACTACTAATTGGTATCATTTGAGTCCCTACTTAGTGGAAGTAAGCACTTTAATCCATTTAATTTTCACAATAACCCTGCAATTTAGGCATTATTAACATCATCCTTTTACAGAGGGAAAACTAAGGGACAGGAAGACTAAGCAACTTGCTAAAGATCTCAAGAATTTGGGGTTTTAAATATGCTTTACTCCTCTTCTGTATGTTTAAAATTTACATAAAGAAAAAAACAGAAATTAAGTTCAGACACTTAAAATAAAAAAAAAAAACCTTTAAAAAAGTATAACCTCAGCCATACGAATTGCTCTTATAATCTTAAAAATATGTCCTGAACTTGTCATACATGCACACTGTGGTATGAAAATACCTGTCACAGGTATTTCTCTGTTTTCTTTTCTGCACTGTCAAAGTAGACTCCTCTTAATTGTCAGTGAACTTGTGGAGAAGAGTTCTTGTTCGAAGATCCCATTCCTTTGCATTTTCAGTGTGCTTTTGTGGTTCTGCTTGTCTGGTCCTCTTGACTGATGTTATGTTTTGCATCTATTTAACAGTATGTTTCATTTGCTAGATGTCAACTTCAGTTCCTTAGTAGATCCATTTTTTTTTTCTCAACTTGCACTTGCCTTTCAATCTGTTCAATTACTCCTTCATTTTAGCTTTTTAAATCTATTCATTATCAGTCATTAGTTATTTAATTAAGGTATTATGAGAAGTAAAAATTTATAATTGGATGTCTTTGACTATTAACAGAAAACTATTAACAGTCTACAAAAAAATTGTAAATAATGATTTAACATTAGAAAGAATTACTAAAATACCCAGCTGTTCATTTTTTTATAAAAATATGTCATTGGAATCCATTTTATATTAAACATTATGTTAATATATTTTATAAATTAAAAATAAGTAATGTACTTGCCCTATACTTACTTAAAACTGGTCTTTTAAGCAAGTTGCAGCTCTTTCATGCCTTTGAGTATGGAGAGAGAACTGTGCAGAGTACATGCAATGACTCAACTCAACAAATATTATTTGCAAAGCACTAGTATGCTTCACTATGATGAATTCAAAAATTGGCCAAAACAAGTTTTTAACTCTCAAGCATGGATAGTTTCAGAATGGAGTTAGACTTGACGCCCAAAATTATATTTTAAAGGAGATAATATTTTATATTATATTTTAACATTAACAGAATTCTGAAGAAGATACAAAACTATTGGAGAGAATGTTTCTCACTGGAGTTTATAGGAGATATGCTGCAATTCAACTTTTCCCAAAAATGTGTGATCACAAACCTCGTCTAGAGTGCTTGTTAAACATACAAAATCTCTGCCTTTTCTTGAATGTTTTCATCTGATACCTTCAGGAGTACTTGAGGATTTTTTTTTTCACAAGAAACTTCTATAACTTTTATGCTCAGTTAAGTTAGAGAATTACTAATATAGAAGAAAACCTTTGCATTAACCTTGAAAGATGAGCAGTTATTCAAGGAAGTTATTGAGGAGAAAAGCATTTCAAGCACAAAGCCTCTTGAACAAATGAGGCAAAAATGGCAGGATGGCTTCCCATAATATTCATTCATTCATCCATCCATTTATTCATCAAGCAATTCAGGGTAGAGAGAATACAAATATCAATAAGACACAGAAACTGCCCTCTAAGAATCCTTTGCAAAGATTGAAAAGAAAGATATATAAATGAATAGCTATGCAAATATTCATTCAGTTTTATAGACATCTCGAAAGAGCTAAATGATTTCTTAGCTTGGAGAATGAGGGACTAAGTGATAAATAAAGTTTTCTTCATGAACTTCAAAGCAATGTATATCTTGCAGAGTGTCAGGTTTCAAGGAAAAGCTGCCAGTGCTAGTGAAATGGCAGTTCAAAAAGGCAGACTTGAGAATTCTGGATATGATGACAATTTAAACATACACATCTCACTACTGCTGCTGCAGACTCCAATAGAAATGGCTATTTTTGTACCCTCATAATACTCTGAAATAAAAAAATGGATATAAAGTATTAAAAAAATAAAATAAAGTAGTGGAGTACTGATGCAAAAAAAATGGTTATTTGAATATAAAAATAAAATATGGTATATGTATACCATGGAGTTCTACTTAGCCACAGAAAACAATGGTGATCTCTTGTACTGTCCTGGATAGAGCTGGAGCCCATTCTACTAAGTGAAATATCACAAGAATGGAAAAACAAGCACCACATGTACTCACCATCAAATTGGTATTAACTGATAAACACTTATATGCACATATAGTAGTAACATTCATAGGGTCTCAGGCAGGTGGAAGGGGGCAGGAGGGGATGGGTATATTCACACCCAATGGGTGTGGTGCACACTGTATGGGGCATGGACACGCTTGAAGCTCTGACTTGGGTGGGGCAAAGGCAATATACGTAACCTAAACATTTGCACCCTGTAATATGCTGAAATAAAGAAAAAATAAAAATAAAAATAAACTAAACCAGGCTACAGCTAAAAACAAAGCAAAACAAAACAAAACAAAAACTATCCATAGGAGAGGAGGAAAAAGGCAAATGCAGTCATTTCCACATTCTTGATGGCTGCAGTTCGGGTTAGGTTCTCTGGTACTAGGTAAGAAAGATAGAATCATAAGACGACTGGAGTTGGGAGAACAAACAAATCTTCCTCTTTTTAGAAAAATTGCTTTGATGAGCATTTTGGTTATGACAAGTAATCTAGCTTGGTTCTGGAATGAGAAGTTTAAGACACAAGGAGCAGTTACATAAATGATGTCAGTAGACGGTAGTAATGTGAGATGGGTTTTGGTATTCTAAAGATTGTTTCTGCATAGGACTTTGAGTCTGGGAATTCTGGAACAGGAAAAGATGGGTTTTGCTTCTGGGAATTCTCACAAATTTGTCTCCATCTTTACCGAGATTCTAAAAAGTGGAATTGATAATGTATCTCTTCATCACCAGATGTTCCAAGGAAACGCCAATGTATCAAAGAAATACCAAAGAACCTAGATTATAGCCAGATGCCTGAGGTGAAATTCCACCTTAGATGTGGTTCAACGTGTGAACTGTTTAATAAATCATGAAATGCTCTGTACCTCAGTTTCCTCATCTATTAAAAAAGGATGATAACAACTGCCGTATCCAGTGTACAGAGTTATCGAGAGGATGAAATAAGTGTACCATGTAATGTATTTAGAAAATTGTTACTTTTGGAAATAAAATGAGGGGACACATGAAAAATTCACTCAAGCTATTTAGAGGCAAAGAGGAGGCACAGATAGATTTTTTTCCCCCTTCATTCAAAGATAATTAACAGATAAAGAAACCATTAAAATGAGAATTGAAAAAGGATCTGAAACATGAAATAAGGATGTGTTCACAGTAATGCAAGAGCATGATGAAGAAAATATCTTTGAGAAAAAAGCTTTACTATGCAAAACTGAACTAAGCTTTAGATATTATGATTAGTATTAGGTCTTTAAATATGAAATGTCTGATTTTGAATCAAAAGTGTAGTTTATTATATCTCAAACAAGAAACAGTACAATTAATCCAAGTATGTGCCTGAACTAACAGCACAGTTTTGCCATCTTAATGGTAGCTTGCTTATGCCAGCAGCGAAGAAGCCTGGAGAGCAAGTGGCAATGAAATTGTGAAAGACATTTTCCACAGCTTGTTGAGAATTGAATTTTTCCTTGAAAGAAGTGGTCCAAAGCCTAGAAGAAGTGGTAGTCAGTTGGTGCAAGGTTTGGTGAATATGGTGGATAACAGAGTTTCTAAGTCCAGCCTCTGTAGTTTGAGCAGTGTTGTTTATGTGATATGTGGTGGAGTTTTGTCTTGCAAAAGGATTGGCCTTTCTTTATTGAATAACTTCGGCTGCTTAATTGCAAGCATCCTCATCATTTCATCCAACTGGTTGTAGTAGACATCTTCTGTATTGGACTGACCAGGTTTCATGAAGCTGTGGTGGTTAATATCAGCACTGGACCACCAAACAGACACCATTAGCTATTTTCAAGGAATATTCAGCTTTGGACTGTGTTTCAGAACTTCATCTTTGCCCAACCATTGTGCCAAATACTTGCAATGGTCAAAAAGTATCTATTTTTCATCACATATAACAATACGCTGTAGAAATGTTTCACCTTTATGTCATGACAGCAAACAAAGAAAGGCAAACTTCGAGACAATTTCTCTTCTGACGCTCTTTTAATTCATGTGGTACCCATCTATCCAGCTTCTTTACCTTACCAATTTGTTTCAAATGATCCAATATTATTGGAATAGTCACATCAAACCTTGCTGCTAGTTCATGCTTAGGTTGAGATGGATTCACTTCCACTACAGTTTTTAGTTCATCATTATCCACCTTGGGGACAGGTCACCCATGTGACTCATTTTCAAGATCAAAATCACCATAACAGATCTCAGACCATCATGATACTGTGCATTCATTAGCCACATCCTTCCCAAACCATTGATATTTCCAAGTCTTTGTGCTGCATTGGTTCCACAATGGAACTAATGTTTGAAAACAACACAAAGTTATGACTTATCGATTGGTTCACAAAAGTTGCTCTAAAAAATGTGAAAGATAATCACTAACCAAAACGCATTTGAAAGACTGAGGATGTACCTTCACAATAAAAATAAAACCAAGAAGTGTCAAAGTGAAATGTCAGAGATATCAACTGTCAAACTTAGTACTTAAGAAAATTGGACATTTCATACTTAATAACCTAATAGAAATTTAAAACAAAAACAAAATAACCTGTGATTCTGGGTAATAAAGACAAAATGATACGCCAACTGGCTCACCAAATGGAGTGAACAAAACCAAAGGAGGAATGTGAGAAAACAAGAGCAGAACAGTAATAAAAACCACTTGGGAGGAAGAAAGAGCAGAAACAGTGGTGTCAAGCATGAGCCTGAAAGCTTAAACAGAAACTATACGAACGGGAAGAAACTGCAATCGAATCATACTGTCCTGCACTGTGAACAGATTTCTAAGGTGGATGACAAAGGCAATAATTTTACAGACAGACAATGATAGGTTTAGCTGGATAACACTGAAAGGTGTATATTATAAAATAAAGAAAATTAAAAGGCAAGAAAACTGGGTAACATGATCCTATTTTGTATGAGGTCAAGGTTTCTTGGCATGGTTCTAAAAATCTCTAAGTGAATTCAGAGTTAGGCGAATCAAACTACAGCAATATTTGCTTACACAGATTCATTTCCTTGTGCAGTGGATCACATGAAAAGATAAAATGTTTACTAAGTGTGTTAGTTTCCTAGGACTGCTGTAACAAAGTACCAAAAAAGAAATTATTCTTTTACATTTCTGGAGCTCAGAAGTCTGCAATCGGAGTCAGCAGGGCCATACTTCCTCTGAAAGCTCCAGGGTTGAATTTTTCCTTAACTTCACCAGCTTCTGGTAATGCCAGGTGTTCCTTAGGTTTTGGCTGCTTACCTCCGATCTCTCTCACGCCTTCATCTTCACACGGCCTTCTGCTCTTTCTCCCTCTGTCTCTCCTTTGTCTGTCTCTTACTAAGACGTTTGTTATTAGATTTAGAGCTTGCCCAGATAATCCAGGATCATCTCATCTAGAGATCCTTAATTACATCTGCAAAGACTCTTTTTTAAAATAAGCTCATATTCACAGATTCAGGGTATTATTATCTTTTTGGCTACCATTTAATCCACTATATCGGGCATCTCTCCCCTAAATAACTAGGGTAAATTCCCAAACAGTCATTTATCCAAGTAGAGGTGATTTTCCATTATAATTAATAGTGAGTTATTCTGGTGAAAGGAACATGTGTTTTTGAATTCTAAGCTTAGACTATTCTACTTCTTTTCTTGCTTTTCTGTGTAACTGAAATCTTTCCAGAATATATATGTGTGTGTGTGTGTGTGTGTGTGTGTGTGTTTGTGTGTGTGTGTGTGTGTATTTTGGAGGGGAGGGAGGGAAGGTAATATCGGTTCTAACTATTTTGTTTTATAATTCAATACCACTTCCAGGAAAAGAGAGTTGTTTACTGTTTGCTTCTGACATTTATATAACTCTATGAGTCTCCCTGTGCACTGGCCTTTTTAATAAATCAGAGCTAGATCACTTTATTCATAGCAGAAAATTTAATACAATATTGTATTGGTCAGGAATTTTCTTTATGAATATTCCCTCCAAAATATACATATTTTAATGCTAAAATATCATTCTTGCTCTGAAGATTACATTGTTTATATGCTCTCCTGTATTCTATATCTCATATTTACTTCCAATAATTAGGTCTTTATGTCAAAAGCAATAAAATATGCCCTCAACTGGGCCAGAAACATAGTAAGTGTTCAGTGAATATTTGTTGAATGTATGACGAATGAATGCTTTATTATAGGTATGGGTAAATAATGGAAAGCATTCAAGGTAAAGAATGCTTCTAAAAAGCCCCAAATTTTCCACTCCCAGAGGTGAAATGAAATAGGCTCTGGTGTAGACATTTAAAAGCTTGAAAATTCTAATGTGATTGTGATTATAAGAAGAAAAATGGCAGATCAGACCACCGTTGTTGTAAGAATCCTATGGTGAGTGACTTAGTCATTTCAGAAACTTCTAGGAATGGTCATGCAGTTGCTGCTCTCAGGTACTGCAAGAACTTTTTTTCTATATAAACTCTCTCAAATTCTGTACTTCCATCCTCTCTGCCTTCAACAGTCTTTAGTCACAAACATACAAAAAGTTTATTATGCGGCTTATCTCCAGGTAAGAAGTCCATTTTGTTTAGACAGGGAACTAAGAACAGATAAATTTTTTTTAATTTCAGAATATTTTGGGGGTACAAATGTTTAGGTTACATATATTGCCTTTGCCCCACCCAAGTCAGAGCTTCAAGCGTGTCCATCCCCTAGATGGTGGGCACCACACCCATTAGGTGTGAATATACCCATCCTCTCCTCCCCCTCCCACCTGCCTGACATCTGACGAATGTTATTACTATATGTGCATTTAAGTGTTGATCAGTTAATACAAATTTGATGGTGAATAAGAACAGATAAATTGAGTGATTTAATGAAGGCCACACAGTAGGCCTACACTGAATTAAGATTCAACACTATGTTTTTTAGTTTTCTAATACTTTCTTCTAAAAATAATAATGAAGCCAACTATAAATGCAATGTGAAATTGTGCCTAATGATACTTGCTGCTGTACTGAAAATTCCCTTATTCCCATAATGTACAGAATTGGTGAATGTACAGTCAGACCACAAAATACATTACAGCAAGCAATTCATTAAATGATGCAGTAGATTCAAGGATAGATTATGTTAAAGTTTATGAGAGGTTCAGGTCCAAGAAGATGCATACATCTAAATTCTGATGGTGCTCAAATGTTTCAGAGCCTTATTAATCTGCTCAGTCTATATTGTCTTTGAGACTGCAGCAAAGAAAAAATATGATTGATTGTGCTGCAAGATATGTGCTTTTTGCATTTCTGTTAACTATAAAACAGCCACCATTTTAATTAAGCTGCTTCCAAGCAATTCAGGTGCTCTATAAAAATATAATGAAGCAATTAAGATGTGTTACAAGTGACTGAGATATCCTTTTTATTTGAAAATGTGAAAGTGGAAGTCAAGTGTTTTTTTTATATTTTATTTTTCTGTCTTTCTCCAACCCCTAAAGCAGGGAGGCCATTTAATCTCAAGAAAAAGAAGACTGGATTTAGTAAAATATAGACTCATTTAACATATATATATATATATATATATATATATATATATATATATATATATAATTAGCTTATCCTAAATTTACTGCAAAACTAAATATAAAAAAATTATTTATATTATTTTTCAAAGTTTGAAGACATGTGTAGGTGTTGCAAATTATGTTAGGTCTATAAAAAACATCCTTATATTCTTTTTACAGAAATATGTGTTGTGGTACCTAAACAGAGCACCATGAGTTCATGAGTTTTTCTAAATCATATGTAAGAATGAAATTTAGACAGTGACTCAGAGACAATATTTACTTGAAAACTTAAAATTTTTGGACCTTTTTTATCTGGCGCTTTAATTTACTTTTAGTGTGTCAGTATAACTATATGCAGAATAATCTACACTCTGCTTGCATAAGAACAAATGAGCTTTCTGTTTCCATTGTGAAATTATAATTTATTAGGTCTGTTGATCACTCATTAAGTCAACCAGCATTTATTGTACCAGGAATGATGTTAGGTTCTAGGGATATGAAGGTGATTATGACATAGTTATATTGCCCATACAGAGCTTATACTCCTGTGTGTATAAACTACCCAAAGTGATGGAAAAGTGAGACAAGAAAATAAAATAATAACATGGTATGGTAACTGTTAAAAGGTAAAATAATAAAAACATCAATACTAATTGTAGGAGCCTGGACAAGGTAGGTCACTCTGAAGAGCTGTCATTATACAATCCTGAAAAGTTGATATTCAGTACAATATGCGATCGAAAAATGCATAGTATATAAAAGGAACTAATCATTACTTCATTTTGAAAATTTCACTATTATCAAATTCCCCTGTTTACCTAGCTTAAATGTTTTATGCTGCAGGTTTAGACTGTCTCAATGGAAATAGATACTTGTTCATGATTTCCAAAGTGTGCTATTTTTATTGCAAGGCAGAAGAAATCAAGACTGAAACAAATATTTGAAACAATACAAAACCAGAAATTATCAAGACTACCATTGGTACAACAGATATCGCCTTGCAAATGAAAATATAGAAAGTGGAGGGTTTAAATGCATTGTGTAGTACTTCAGAGGTAGAAAGTGGCAGAATCAGGATAGAAAAACTCCAGGTGACCTGACTATAGATCTTAGGTAGGGAGATAAATAGGTAGTTAGATAAACAATTAGATAAGTTGATATTTAGTATTTATATTGTCTTCTCCCGTTTTTGTCATTTTTTTCATTATTAGAGGTCAAGCATGACCGATTGCTCTAGAAAACTAGTTTGAGCTGTTAATCACTGTTGTTCTATAATGCTTTACTTATAATTAATGTGCTAATTCTTTGGTTTATTCCTTGGGCATTTTCATAATGGGTACAATTTTATAAAGCAACCAAATAACTAAATAGATATTACAGCTGTCATTAAGCTAGAAGGCTGTTGCAGATAGAAATGAATATCATCTCCCTGAATAACTTCAATGTGCTCAATGGCAAAATCCTAAACAAAGCCAAACTGAGATTTTAGTAATTCCATTTTAAACATCCCCTGAAGGACAATGAGCTACAAAGACTTCAAGGGCAGGGTAACGGCCAGTGGAGAGCAACGCGTTGTGTATTCTCCTGGAGAGGAAAATACTTGAAATGATAAGACCACAGCTTCCTATGGTCAATGGAAAAGAAGCAAAACACTGTGAAATAATTTAAAAAGGTTTATTCTGAGCCAAATTTGAGGATCATGACCTGGAGCCATGCCTAAGAAGCCTTGAGCAAGCAGATTCGCTGTGGTTGGGTTAGCGTTTGGTTTTGTACATTTCAGGGAGACAGGGATTACAGGTAAAGTCATAAATCAATACATGGAAGGTATTCATTGGTTTGGCCCAAAAAGGTGGACCATCTCAAAGCAGGGGCTTACAGGTTATAGGTGGGTTTAAAGATTCTTTGACTTGTAATTGGTTAGACATGAAGCTTTGTCTAAAGGCTTGGAATGTTTTAAAATAGGGAAATTTATTAATCAGGGACAAGCCACTGGACACATTTGTTGTGTAAATTGAGGACCTGCAGGTTTGTCTTGCATAGCCTTAGGCCTGTCAATGTGTTACAAAAAGATATCTATAAGAAGGGAGGGAGAATGATGAGGCATGTCTGACCTCCCCCTCCTCATGGCCAGCAATTCAGTTTTAGGGTATCCTCTTGGTCAGGAGGGGGCCCATTCAGTCAGTCGTCCGGGAGAGCCTTAAGATTTTATTTTAGTTCACACTATCCTGGATAAATAAAATCACTGCAGAAAGGGCCATTGGACAGGGCACTGTGAATTGTGGAGAACGTGAATGCTCTGCTTTTCGAATTCTACTACCATGGGTTTTGTGCTGCTGAGTTAATTTTTGGCTATTGAGACAGACCAAGAAAAGAGGAAAAGTTGGCAAAATATGATGTGTGTGTATGTGTGAGAGAGAGAGAGAGAGAGAGAGACAGAGAGAGAGAGAAATTAAGACCAAGAAGTGGCTTCACTAAAAATAATGGTAAACAATACTCAACATTATGCTATCTTATTTTATTAGCGCTGTAGGAAACCTGAAAAACAGATTTTCCTGTTCAGGGTCCTGCCTTCCTACCTTTCTGTCCTGCACTCCTTCACGTTGAGCTCCTTTATTGCTTACCACTGATTGTTGATAGTGTACATGGAACTATTCGAGGAAGTGTGAAAATTTATATATGAGCCACCTCCTAAAACTAGCAAGAGCCAATTGTTAAAACATTGTGAAATGTTGTGAGCTAGTTGTTAAACTGCTGGTAACTTGCAATTGGCCAGGGAGGTGTATTTACACCACTAAAATAGGACAACATACAAAAAAAAAATCACTTCCTTTCCTTTTTTCCCTTTTTGGAGAGCCAATTTACTAACACACCACTTGTGTGTGTACATATATGCGAGGGTGAGTATGTGACAAGGAGGGCAGGGCACATATGTTTCCTCTACCCTGGGAGATTTATAACTTTGCAAACTAAGCTGAGAAAAAGAATTACAATAAGACAGTATAAGGTAACTTCTGTTAGGGCTAAACTGTGGTTATAGGTATGTGGCATATGGAGAATTCACATTCTGCTGGTAAGTAAGATATCAAGTAGTTATTAATAGTATTTGAAATTGACCCTTAAAGACTAGTAAGATTTCAGTATGTGGAAGCTGAGAAGGGAAGAAGTAGCAGCAGTGACTGTCTTTTGGATGAAGAACAAGTGAGGCAGGAAAAGAAGCACTGATTTATCTACTTATTTGGCTGGAGTATACATGACATATATGGGGTTTATGGCAGGCTAGAGAAATAGGTGGAGGGACTTAGCTCATAATAACTATGTAACAAAGTGATAATATTTTATAGTCTTGGCTAAATCATTTATCTTAAAAGAAGCAAAGTAGAAATCCATGACTCAGCTAGGTGGCTAACCCTGGTCACTAATTTTTAAACTTGGGAGTCTGTTTCTCCAAGTGTAAAATATTGGTTACCTGCCTTATAGTGTTCCTAAGGAATTACAAAGAAAATCTTACTTTAGTTTGGAAAATGAGTTGCAAGCCTTAAATGCCATGATGTAGAAATAACTATGACATTTATTGAACACTCCATGGGTTCCTCTCACTCTCAGGAAAGAATCATGTGGAAATGTTAACAATGTGGAGTAGACCTGGTTTCTGCACCTATTTAGAGTATGTGATGACCTCAAGAAGGTTTGTGGTCATTCAGTTCAAATCTCTAACCCCTCCAAAATAAAACAATAATACACATATATGGCAGAGTGTGTGTGTGTTTATTTTTATATTTTGGGGAAAAAAGATAGGTAGTAGTAAAAATGGTGTTTTTCAACAGCTTAGAGGGAAAAAAAAGAAAAATTTTCCCTTGGTAGGGTCTCATGACTTCACAAAAGTTTGATGTTTTCCTCTTGAAATATTATTTGGATTTACATAGACACAAGCCAAGTGGATTATGAAATGCATGAACTGGTAAGTACTGTTAAACGAGGGAAGGTTTAATGCAGGAAATTAGCTTTAATCTTAGAGTTAAAGCTAGAAGTGATGTAGTTTGGAAGATAGAATGTAAGAAGAACTAACTGTTGATAAAAATCAATAGTGTGGGAATGACATTCACTGAAGTAATGTTGTTCGCATTGACTCAAATTGGTTTTGGTGGAGTTGAAACTTCTTTGGAGGAAGAACAAGTGAGGTAATTTGTATAGTGCCATCATGGATCTGGATGATAAGAGCAGAGTACAAAAAGTGCCCTCCTAAATGTGCAAAGATTATCCACTAAGCTGAATTTTGGATGTCTTCATTGCAGATAAATTCACACATGTGCAAGAGCTTCCTGAGGGCAGCAACAGGCATTAAGGACAACTGCTCAAAGGACAGGCTCTGGAACCAGACTCTCCGGCTTCAGTACATGATTAGCCATTATCGTCCCCATGACCTCAGATAAGTGATTTAACATATCTGTGTCTCAATATTCTCATATGAAATAAAGAGAAAATACTAGTATCTACCAAGTAGGGACATCTTAGAGGCTCAAAGAGAATATGCACGTGGAATACATGGTAAGTGCTGTTCCACAAATGTGTATCGAACTCCGATTATGTTTCAGGTTCATTTTAGGCACTTGGGACCCATATGTGAATTTAAATAGATCTCTGCTCTGCTAGATCTTGTACTATATTACATTGTCATTAACATTATTTCTATTGGTATCCTTGTTTTTATAAAACTTAGCACAGTGCCTGATTAGTAGGCGCTCAAAAAGAGTTGCTTGAATGAATGTTCAACTAAAGCTGTGCCAATAGTAAATAAACAGCACCCGTGAGTGAAGAGGATAAAGGTACATGTTTTGGAAAGTTAGAAAATTCTAGGGAAGGGGCTAAACACAGGCAGAGCAGAGTTCTTCATTGTGAAATATGCCAGAAGAATCTGTTAGAATGGAAATTCTAGTTGTCTCTGCAGTCATTTCATACTTCTGAATATTGTTTTATCTTTTGTCCTACTTTTGAGTCTTCCTTAGTGGCAAAAAATCTAAGTAGAGGAAATTTTACACTGTGTATGAATAATTGTAGAAATACGCTTTTTAAAGCTTTATTGGCCTTTGAAATTTATCCAAACTATTAAATAGGTACAGTTAATTCAAATGTCCAATAGAGTAACAAATGAGACATTGGTTCACTTTTTACTAAATCACAACTGCTAGAAGCAGCTAAAGAGATCAAACTCCAAATTTTAAAATATATTAGTATTAGTTATCTCAAAGCAGATATTTCAGGATGAATTAAGAAATTCTGGCTCATAGAGTTAAGTATGTCTAATACTATTAGGCAAAAGAGAGAAGCACTGCTTAATAGATCAATTCCATTAAGGGGAAAAAAAGCAAAAATTACAAGTGATTTCACTTTAGAAAGATAACTATAAAAGTCAGTTACCTGTCTGCGGAAGTTCTTTTCCCCTCTTTAAATGCCATTTTTGTTCTGTCAGCATTGTCAGTGTATGCAGCTACTGTACTGTGGAAAGTAATTATATTATATGGCAGATAAAACAAGGGGGTATGCATCAGATTATAAATAACTTAATTTTGCAAAGGAATTTTACATCTTAATCTGCTGGACTATCACTTTCACTTAGGCTCTGAAACCAAATTATGTTATTGTGTTCTGTGATATAATTTAATAACTCACCCATAAGGAAATGTCAGGTCGCATTTGCAACAATCCAGGGGCCATTAAGCCAGATGGAAGGTCATTCTGTTTGAGGATTGTAAATGAACCTGTCCAACAAAGTTTTGGTTAGGGACAGCCAAGGACTCATTATGTAGTCAATTTACCCAACTGCTTGCAAGAACCACGCCAACGCCAAGGCTGTTCTGTCCTTTGAAGTTTGAAATGAATTTGAACATACAGGGATTTTTACTTTCATCAGGCCAGGAAGAAAATTGCTTTTGCAAAAAGCAGTAATTTCCATATATTGCTTAGAACATTAGAATAAGAATTAAATGTATTGTGGAAATGCTGCTTGTGGAATTTTTGGTTTTTTTCTTCCTCGTTTTCCTTGTTCCCTTCTAAATTCTACCTTTCCTTGGTAGTGAAATACACACACATGCACACATAAACACAAACCATTCAAACAAGGCAGAAGAAATGTACAAAGAAATCTGTGCTTCTGAAAATAAAAATAGTCAGTTAAGTTAAAATAGCTACAATTTTTGAGTTTCCTTTACTTTGCATGAAGTTAACAACTTTTGATTATCCACACTATGTGATTTAATGTGAATATTCCAAAACAGATAATTCAATACCAGTTTTTATTTAGATTTTTTAAAATGCATTTAAAAAATCTGGATGCCTCTAATGATGTTTTTCTCCAGGGCAGAGAATGAAAAATTAGTTGTTCTATTAAAACATTACTTTACAATAGTATATTTTCATTTTAAAAATGTAGGATAGTTAATGCATTTATTTGTAATCCCCATATCTATGATAAATTTTGAAATTTTTTTCTATTTACATCTTTCAAAGGAGAATATTTTACTAAATTGGGTTTACTGATCATATATTCAACTGATTCTCAGTATTTGTGGATTCCATATTTGTGAATTCACCTCCTTGCTAAAATTTATTCATAGCCTCAAAATCATTACTGGAAGTGCTTTTGCAGTCCTTTGTGGACATGTGTAGAGCAGTGAAACATTTGAGTCAGCTATTGAGCAAGTTCCTAGCTAAGAAGGAAGAAGACCTTCTTCTCTGAACTCTTAAAAGAAGATGCTCAGATGATGGAGAAGGTCGGGAAGTGCAGTGTAGGGCATGAAGCTCTGGCTCTGGGACCAGTTATACACTGTTTGAATCCCAACGCACGCACCTGTTAAGCGGGTGGCATCATGCAAGTCACTTCACACTTCTGAATCTCGTTTCTCTTTTGTAAAATAAAGAAAATAGACTCTTCCAGGATAAGTTGTTTTCAGGATTTAAGATTATAAATGTGAGGTGAGTATGTGTCTGTGTGTGTGTGTGTGTGAGAGAGAGAGAGAATGTTTGCATGTTACCTCTAGAAACAATGGTTTATTATTTGCTAATTCAGTGTTTACAGTGCTCATAGTGTTCATAGTGACTTTACAGCACTTGACTATGATGTATAATGAGAATAAACTGTATATATGTGTCTTTATTCTATTATGTATATATATTCATGCTATAACATGAAGAACAATCTGAATATATATTTCATGAATATTTTCACACATTAATAAATATATTTGAAAATATTATTAAGATTGCCTTCAATATTATTCTATGGATGTATAGTGTTTTACTTAGCACTCTTCTCCACAGAGATATTTATTTGGGTTTCCCAGTTATTTGTCAATCTAAGTTGTGATAAGTATATGCTTAAATTATTGCACCCATAAACTCATCTGAAGAAGCAGGAATTTTACTCCGTTGGCAATATAATTATTTAGTAGGTTACATGACATATTTCTCTACTTCCAAGGTTAGGAGCACTGTTTTATATATTTATTTATTTTCAGAATATTACTGGGGTACAAACACTGGTTACATTGTGTGAATTTACCCATCCCCTCCTCCTCCCTCCCACCTGCCCAACCTCCAATGAATGTTACTTCCATATGTGTACATAAGTGTTAATCAATTAGTACCAATTTGATGGTGAGTACATGTGGTGCTTGTTTTTCTATTCTTGGGATACTTCACTTTGAAGAATGGGCCCAGTTCCATCCAGGATAATACAAGAGGTATTAGCTCACCATTGTTTTTTATGGCTGAGTAGTACTCCATGGTATACCTATACCACATTTTATTAAACCACTCATGTATTGATGGGCACTTGAGTTGTTTCCATATCTTCTGCAATTGTGAATTGTGCTGCTATAAACATTCCAGTGCAGATGTGTTTATTATAGAATGTCTTTTTTTCCTTTGGGTAGATGCCCAGTAGTGGGATTCCTGGATCAAATGATTGTTCTACTTTTAGTTCTTTGAGTTATCCCTATGCTATTTTTCATAGAGGTTGTACTAGTTTGCAGTCCAACCAGCAGTGTATGAGTGTTCCCATCTCTCTGCCAACATTTGTTATTTTGGGACTTTTTGATAAAATCCATTCTCACTGGAGTTAAGTAATATATCATTGTGGTTTTGTTTTCAGTTATAAATTCCCTGAAGAGCAGGAAGAGGTAATATGACTCTTCTTTTGGTATGGCACCATAGTTGAACTGGAGTCCAGTGAAATGGCAAGGAGAACTTTGGAATTGTGTCTAAAACACCCATTGTGTGACTGTGCCTTGTATTACAGAGAGAAAATGTAAAGGAATGCAGAAGCTTTCCAACCTGATCTGAGTAGAGCTGCTAGGATGGATAAGTGATGCTCCTCCCTATTTGATTATTTTACAGTTGTACTACAAACTAGCTTGTGGGGACCTTTAGCATGCCATACTTGCCAGCACAACTCTAAGTTGTAGGTCTTAGACAATCAACTAAAGTTAATGCTTGCACAGGACATGGACCAGTCAGTTCCTACTATCAGAACCTAGAATAGCACCTAGGAAGTAGAGGCACAAAAACTAGATACCCTAGTAAAATGAACGCCAACATTGTATTGTGGCCCAGACACTGGCCAGTTGGTTCGGGTTCTGAAAACAGGTGATTGGCTGAACTTGAGCACAATTCTTGAATATTTGGCTTAAATGTTAGCTTTAAAGATTTCCTTTATGATTTATTTTTTCATTTTTTTTTGTTTTATCAGGCTACGTTCAGGAACTGATCCTTTATGTTACTTTTTAAAAGTATGTTTCTTTGTAAACTGTGAGATAATGCACTGCTTTTTATCAAAAAGTACTTAAAACAAAGTATCTCATTTCAGTGTGAGTTAGTCATCTATTTCCTTATTTCATTTGTTCCCTCCACCATGAGACAACCAAAGAGCAGTGTCTTGATGCAAAAGCATTTAAGGTTAATCTGACCTCTTACTATTAAGCTTGCTATGTTTTTTTCCTAGTTCCCATCTTAGCCATTTGAGAGAGGTCACTAAATCATTCCGGATCAAATACTTCCTGCAGAGTCTGTACAGTGGAATAAAATGGAATAAGATGATTAATAGATTGATAATGTCACAAGGACCTTGAAAGCATGGTTTGTAGATACCATGCCTGGAGAAAATAAAGATGTAAGTATATAATCATATTACTATTTAGCTCTATTATGTTTTTCTTTGTAGTGTTCAATACATAAACTGACAAATTTTCCTCTAAATTACAATTACAAAATAAAATAAACCTGCAGTATTCGAATATACATAACTCGAGATAAATATCTTTCTGATTAATGCTAGATAATATTTTGTAACAAAAACAAGAAATGAATTAAATCTATGTTGAAACTTAGATAAACTCCATCTAGAACCTATGGGATTTGAAGCTATAAGATTTAAAGATTCATCTATTGAACAATAGCAGAGGGGCTAGTGGGTTTTATGTTATTGTCAATGCCATTGCCTTTGTGATCTATGTGATGACAAAGATAAATCTTTATTAATGCTGCTTATATCAGTCGGGGTTCTACTAGAGAAGCAGAATCAGTGAGATACACACACACACACACACACACATACACAAACACACACTTGGATAAATGTATCTGAAATCTTTAGGACAGTAGGGTAGGCAATCAGGAAGAGAAATTCACAAGTGGGGTAGAATCCCAAGCTGAAATTTATTGTCTATAGGCAGAGTTCTCTTAACTCAGGGAAAGTCTACCCTCTTAAAGACCTCATAACTGATTAAATCAGACCCACCTGGTATGATCTCCTTTTTTATAATTTAAAGTCAATGATCTAAGACTTTAATCATACCTGTGAAATCCCTTCAAAGTACAAATTAGAATACTGTTTTATTCAATAACTAGGAGAAGATATACAGATGCTACAACATTACTAGTTCCTTCTAACTTGCAAGAGAATATCCCTGTAGCCTAATCCAACTGGGAACATATCATGAAGAAAACTCTGGGAATTGTTGTATAGACTAGCAAATTTACTACATCAAAAGCCATCACAGCTCACCCCTTGTCAACTTGGCACCCATGTACATGGCTTAAAACCACAAGGAAACTCTAAATAAAGACAGCAACACAGTTATATTTCTGCCTAATATGATAACAACTACCTCGTGTTCGATCAGAAATAGGCTAAATATATGAAGTATATGAAGTCTTTGGACGATTCATTACTCACGAAGAGTAATGATGTCCTGTAACTTAAATACTGAGATAAAAAAGAGAATAAGAGGGGAGAAAACAGCAGTATTTAGTTAATATGTATATAAGCATGTTTATATCAAAATAAGGAAGAATTACTTATGGCTATTACAATTCTCTTTTCTGAAACTGGTCACGTGGTTACATCAGGTAAATAACTACCTTCTTCCAATCTAGTCCATATTCCCTTTGCCCTCTGTAAACATCTCAGCTGTTTGTGGTTATTCGCCCAGTGGGGGTGACCCAGACGCTCATTCCTGAAGTGTCTAAGCCATTAGTGCCACTGAACACGTAGGAGAGTAAAAAGCACACAGATTTCCTTACTTGGGAGATACCCTTCCCTCGTGAATACTCAGTCACTACATCACCTGTAGTTATAATCTGACTATTTCTTTACTTTTACATAGATAAGAACTAAGACCATGTCTATACTATTATAGGACAATAAGTATTGGAAAATATTGAGTTAATTATTCTTCCTAATATCCAGCTTCATTTGTTATCAAAAACTTAAAAATATGACCAAGTATATAAATGACATTAGAAGTCACCATTAATTTTACAATCTAGTATGTATAGTATAAATTAGTATACAAACTACTGTTATCATTTAGTATATTTCCTCATAATTTTTGTATGATCTCATACACATATAGTTCCATAACTAAAATCATATAAATACAAATGTTTTATATACTAATTTTTCTTACGTTAATTATTAATGAGCTTACATTAAATTAAAATTTTGGCCAAAGTAGCCAAATTTTAAATAATTTTCATAGATTAACTTCCTGCTCTTTATGAAGTCCATGAGGGTAATACATATGATAGAGAATAATGATCAACAGAAGCACAATCTTCATTGCTTCAAGCTTTTGGCTTCAAAACCCTGTGAACTCATTTGGACCACCATGGAAATTGCCCTTTGCTGAGCTAATGCTAACCCTTGGCCTAGAGCAGTGGTCATAGAGTATAAATTCTTAGAAATATACTATAGCATATATATATTTATTAACATGTATTTTAAAGATATACTATTGTACTGATGTATTAAAAATGCTAAGGCATTTGATAATAGAAATGCAAATGAGGTAAAATGAAATATTTAAAGTTTTTTGTCTCTACAATATTATTTTTTATATATTATAAATTATAATAGTAATTTTAAATAATAATTAAAGTGTTTTAATACTTTCTGATATAGCAATCTGGTTCTAAGTTCAGTTTATTTAAATATACTGTTTTAATAGCTATCATGGCCAAAATAGGTATTTTACAAAGAAATATGAACCCAGATGGAAGACTTGCATCACTGACTACATTTCTAAATCATGATACTCACTGTGGAAACTCATTTTCCAATTTTTCAATTAATCAGGGAAACTATAATTTTTTAAAAAACATATTAATTAGTTGAGCTTTTAAACAAATCTGAAGGTGTTGCATTTTTATGTAGGTGATGAATAGGTTCACGAGTCCCTAAAATTATTTAAAGAATGTTAAATTCTCGAAAATTAGATCTTTAGTTTCTAATGCGCATATATGAGTGTATAAGGCTTAGTACATTAATTTGGGCAACAAATCATATAATGGTGAGGGCAATTCAAAATGCTAGTCTTCAAAATGTCCTGTCTATAACATGATATTCTTTCAAAAAGCATTTAAGTGCTTGTTTATTGATAAAATATTGCCTTTATCTTTAATGGGTAGATTGGTTGTTTTTTTACTTTTTGAAAATATCTGTTACGTGGCTAGCATATTAATGGCAATGCTCCTCATCACAGAAAAATTAAGTAAATTTGAAACATTTGATTTTTGAAAAAGAAGAGTGTATGCTTCATTCTTAAGGGCAGAAACTCTTTTAATGTCTTTGCTGTGTAATAACCTTCAAACTTTTATCTGTGTGGCACAATTTTCATAATTATGCTGAATTTCATAATATATTTATTTTAAAATTTGACTACACTTAAAATACCTTGTTTTGATCAAATTAGTCAAACTAATGACATTTTGTAGCACTGTACATTTCTGTTTAATATTTATATTGAACTTTTTTGCTACAAATCTTGCCTGGGAATGATATAGTGAATGAATTCAATTGAATTGCTAAATCTGTAACATATTACAGTTGTTTTGTTTTTTCTTCTCATAAAAGGAGCTACTTCACAGTTTTACTATAACTCATTGTTTTCATTAAATTATTTTCTAGTGAAATAGTATTTTTCTTTGCATGTTCACAAAGTAGTTCATATATGTTATAATTGAAAAAATATTAAAAATCAAGTATAATCTAAAGCATGTAGAAGATTTTTTACTTTGATCCTGCTGAATAATGAACATTTCACCCTACGTAATTTGTTATTAGAATTGTTTCTTTAAATCTTCAGCAATGATGTTTCTTTCAACATTATTTACTGACAAAGAATGCATTTCAATTTGCTACCATACCGTTTTCCATATATTATTTTAGCCATTTTTACCACACCTAGGTGGATGAATATTTCTCACATGGTATGTAGCTTTCAGCTTTTGCTTTTATGAACCCTAAAAAAGGCTTTTACAGTTGCTTGAGGCCAGGATTTGAGACCAGCCTGAGCAACATAGTGAGATCTCATCTCTACAAAAAATAGAAAAATTCACCGGGCGTAGTGTCATGCGCCTGTAGCCCCAGCTACTTGGGAAGCTGAGGCAGGAGACTCACTTAAGCTCAAGAGTTTGATATAGTAGTGAGCTCTGATGATGTCATTACAGTCTATCCCAGGCAACAGAGTAAGACTTTGTCTCAAAAAAAAAAAAAAAAAATCCAAACCAAACCAAAACAAACAAACAAAAAAAACCCTTATTCAGCTTCAATGTTATTTATAAAGTACTTGAAAGTACTTGATTAAATTTCAAAAGACTTAAAACATTAATAAAACAACTGAAGAGACTTCATGTTAAGAATGCTTGGCTAGGCAATCCAAGTCACTAATTTACAATTTTCATATTTTTGACTTCTTTTAAAACAGGGTCAGTTATTGCTGCTTTATAAATTGTTAAATACACAGGATTTTTTTCTCTTGTTGTTTTATAAGAGTGGAAACTTCTTATAATACTCCTTGAAAACATCAGTTTTGATGACTGGACAGTGTTCATTTTTATGACTATATCATTGTTTACTTTGTAAACATCTATATATAAGAAGCATATCTGGATATATGTTACATATTAGATTGCATATTTAAAAAATATTCACAAATTAAATGTTTTTGTCTTAAGATATAAAAAATAATTTTTAATACTTAAAAATGGTAAAATGGAATGTTTTCCTCTGTTAAAATGTATTGCTATGATAATTCATCCTACTAATTTTTAAGAACTAACAATATTCATAAATTATTTTAGACTTACTTGGATTTTGTTTTTGCTAGTTTTAAGTTGTCCCTTTCAAAGAGATTACACTCTTCACTCACTTGACCTGACTCCTTCAAGTAAAAGAATTTTCTCGTTCTCATCCATATTTACCTTCTAATATGTATGGTATATGAAAAGGAAGCAGAAAATTTAATTTAATTCAGCTCTAATTTTAACCCTGATATTACTGATTTGCAAATTCAATAACTTGAGTTATTTTATACAACTCAGCCTGACTGCCTCTTTGTGATCTTTATAAATCATTAACTTTAATACATAAAGCAAGTAATCCAGTAAATACTACAACTTTCTTTCTATTTAGCATATTCTATCTATAAACATGTACCTCATATCCAAACTTTGCCTCTGGAATACTGAAATTCTGAATAATTGTTATTCCAAACATTTTTCTAATTATTGCTTAGTATTACATTTGTCTGCAATTGCTCAGAAAAATCCCACAGCCTTTCTTACAATTATATATAATTTAAGCTTATATTATTCTAAGTCTGTGCTTTCCAAATGGTAGCCACAAAGTACATATGACTATTAAGCACTTAAAATGATACTAGTTCACACTGAGATGTGCTGTAAGTCTAAATTATACACCTGTTTCTTTTTACTTTTTTGGAACATGGCTACTAGAACATTTTAAGTTACATAAGTGGTTTATATTATATTTCTATTGGATGACACTGCTCTAGATGAACAATTGCTTTAACAATTGTTCCTTACTCACATATTCATGTTAGTTTTAGACTATACAACTTTGCCTAGAAGATTAAATTAAATAATGTTTATAGACACAGCCTAAATGTGTATCTGTGAATCTTTTCCGGTTATCTGATTTTTGAATAAAAAAAGGTTGAGAACAGACATGAAGAATAAAAAGCAAAGCAAATTTTAAGTGGATAAGCTAATTAACAAATTAGGTCTCCTTATACACACCACCTGACGCAGCACACTGGCAGCCCGGTGTAGGGGCCTGGTGTCTTCACAGAAAGTCAAGGCAAGGCCTATCACAGGAACACTTGAGGCGGCTGCCAACTCTAGAAGCATGCACTTATTTCTCAGAGCAGCAATAAAGACCTGGTTGACAATTTTCCCTGGAAGTTTCTGACAAATAACACACACTGTTTTTTACATTTTTCGCAGGTGCACATAAATGTGTTCATCTGATCACAGTAATTTCACTGCCACTAACATTAGTAAGTAACTCAATCTGAGAAACAAGCTAGTACTAAATTTATTACTCTCCTCCATGGCTAATGTACTTGAATGAAGTTGTCGTGATTGGTGGTTACAGTTAATATCACATTTCAGTCTTGAAAGGAACAACAGCTGTACAATGCTTCTTTCAATGATTTTCTTTTCTTTTTCTTATTAATTTTATTCAGTTCTTTTTCTCTCTACATCTATATCATTTTTTACACTAAGTAGTTCAGTAGTTATGCATCTATTTATTTTCTCCCCTTTTCACCACATACTACAGAGGTCATGTAATTTGTGTTTTAAAATTATGAGCAATTATATCCTTTCGTATGTACATCAAATATTCACTAATGAAAAAAGATCACTGGGCAGTGGCCAAAGGCTTGACTTTCCTCTAAACCTTCTCCATACACCCCTCGTAGGTAAGAAAAAGGTCACGTCATCCTAACTCCTGGGTGGCAGTACTCAGTGGAGGGCCAGGCTCACTATGTGGGCTCACTGACACTGCAGGGCTGGGGACCTCATTACTGCCCTGTGGGGTTAATATTTGCAGTTTCTCGCAAGTCTTTCTCTGATATGGGGCCTGAGGGGGATATTGTTTAGGGCATTTTATTAGCTTTTGTGAAAGTAAAAGTCTAGGATTCCCTCTTGGTGCTTGCTGGTATGGATGAGGGTGGGGGTCTTTTGTGTGCATGTGTGACGTTTGGCTGGAGAAAAGCAGTTTGCTAAGGACTGAATATTTGTGTCTTCCCAAAATTCATATGTTAAAGCCATAAACCCCAATGTGTTGGTATTTAGAGATGGAGCATTTGGGAAGTAATTAGGATTAGATTAGGTCATGAGAGTTGGGCCATCATGATAAGATTAGTGGCCTTATAAGGAGACTAAAGAACTCTCTTTTTCTTTTTATGTATATTTACCAAGGAAAGGTCATAAGGGGACACAACAAGCAGCTGGCCATATGCAAGCCAGGAAAAGAGCCCTTTCCAGAAACCAGATCACCAACATTTTGATCTTGGACTTCCCAGCCTCTGGAACTGTAAGAAAATAAATTTCTGTTGTTTAAGCCAGTCTATAGGTATGGTAGTCCAAACACACTAATACATAGCTATTATCTAAAATTTTTCTGTCTTGCTAGGCTGCTGCATTCCTGGCTCCCTGAAAAGCAAGGGTAGTCTCTTTGGGATTTTTTTGTCTATCTGATGTTTCCAGCTTGCTGGCTTCTTCAGCTCCAAATCTGGGTGTATGAAAAAAAGAGAAAGCCATCATGTAGTTTCTTGGGTTCCAAGGTCCATAACTGGTCTGCCTGTTTCTCTTTATGTTTTAGTATTCTTATGTTTGTTTTATATAATTTTCAGGGTTTTTATTGTACTTGGAGGGGAAGAATAGGGAAAAGTATATCTATTTAAGATTCCCTAAAGTCATCTTCAGAATTCTAATTTTTAGAAAATTGTACATTCACAAATAAAATAATGATTATTAACTAAAATACATAATCAGAATATTCCATTTAACATACTAGATAATGAGTTTATTGAATAATGAAAGCATAGACATACTGAATAACAAGGTGATATTAACTAATATTTAATGAGTGTTCTCTGTGTGTTAGGTACTCTGATAAATATGTTACCTGAATTATTTAATTTATGATACTTTGTTCAGTAGCCCTATATGGTACCAACCTTTGTGTTTCTCATTTTAAAGATAATGAAACTGAGGCTTATGGAGGGTAAATAGCCTTCTTAAAGTTTTCATGTAATCTAGAAAAAGGCACAAACACCCTTTGAATCCAAGGAGTCTAATTTCAGAGCTGGTATTTCCAATCCTCATGCTTGTGCACATTTGTTTCCTCTGCCAAGAATAGTTAATCCCTCTTTCTTCACTTTAAAATCTCATCTTTAGCTTCCTTTAAACCCTATTTTAAAGCTTAATCTAAATGCTATGTCGTTTATGAAATGTTCCTTAAAGTTAAACCTGATTCTTTTATTCTCTTTCTCCTACAACTCTTCATTCATACCATTGCTATGTTCAGACATTTCCATTATATTTGTTGTCTATTTATTTATTTCCTATTTTACTGTGGAGTCCTTGATGAGAGCTCATTCATCTTTATACCTTCATTACCTGACAGTATTGTAGTAGGCAGTCAATGACTATTTGAATAGAACTGAATAAATAAGTGAATAATTTGATAGATTTATCAAGCAAAGCAAAGTACACCATCAGTTTGTGTTATAGGAAAGAGACCTATGACCAGCGAATTCTGATCTGACAGTAGTGTGTAACAATTTGCATAAATGTACAGTGAAGATTTCATTGCACATTAAATACAACATTGCGAATTTAGATAATGTGGAATATAAAGTATACTCTGCTCAATAAATTTGCGATCCATATGAAAAGAATTACGGAGTAGTAGAAAAAACTGGAAAGCTTTGAAGTCAGGTATTCCTATGTTCAAATGCTTACTTTTGCATACACTAGCTCTGTGAACTTGGCCATCATTTAAAATCTAGAAACCTCAGGTTCCATCTTGAAAATGAGAGTACCTTCTGTTTCAATTTATGGCATCATGATCTTGGACTTCCCAGCTGTGGACTTCCCAGAACTGTGAAAAATAAATTTCTATTGTTTACAGGCTACTCAGTCTATGATATTTTGTTATGGTAGCCTGAACAGACTCAGGCATTATCTCATTAATGACTCTGTCATAAAACCAATTTTCAAATAAGGAATCTCAGATTAGATGTGGCACCTTATCATCCCGTAGATCCAATTGTTCACAAAGTCTGGTTGATTTCCTCTTTAAACATCTCTTAAATCTGCAGCTATCCTCTACCTGCAGAACCGTCAGTTGAGATCTGCTTCAGAATCAGAAATTTGCCCCCAATATTATTTTTTCCTTTCTCCCTCAGCAAGATAAATTCTGAATTTTAACTGGGTTTGTGGCTGCACAAAATAAAATTTGCATTTTGTAGCCTCACTGACAGCTAGATGAAGCCAAGTTCTTGAAGCCAAATTCTTGAAGCCAAATTCTTGACAAATAAGATATAATTAGAAATCATATAAGCAAATTTTGGGACATGTTCTTAAAGGGGAGGTGATGTACTTCTCTTATTTATTTCCCTTTCTTTCTGCTGGCTGGAATACAGATGTGATAGATGGAAATAGAACAGCTATCTTGGATTATAACATAAGTACCCAGTGTTGACAATGGTAAAACAACAAAAGAAAAGGTCTAAGTCCTTGTTAATTGATGAACAATTTTGACAACTCTAGACTGAAAATGTTTAAACTTCCTTTTGTTTATATTACTGTTACATTGAGCCTTCTTCATTTACAGCTAAACCAATTCATAACAATCAGAGCCTCTTAACTGCTTTCTCTGCCTCACTCTTATTTCTCTCCAAGAGAGAAAAGTGCCGCCATGGACCATGATTGCTAAAATATAAACAGTGTCATGCTATTGTTGTGTTTAACATCTATCATCTACAGAAAAGTCCAAGATTATTACCAAAGAGATAAAGATTCATCATAATGCAGTTCCTATCTCCTTTGCCAGTCTAGCACCCACTACAGCACACTGGTGCCCTACACTTTGTCTACTCTGAACTACTTGCTTTCTGACCATACTATGCTTTTTCTTTACTTCCATCTATTCTTAACTCTGCAACCAGATGAGCTTATTGAAACCTAACTTAGATTCTGGCAGTTTTCAGCTCAAAACCTGCAGAGGTTATCACAGCACAATTCACAATAGCAGAGACATGGAATCAACCAAGCGCCCATCAACTGATGAGTGGATACACACACACACACACACACACACACACACACACACACCACACCACAGAGTACTTACTCAGCCATAAAAAGGAATGGAATAATAATTTTTACAGCAACTTGAATGGAACTGGAGACCACTATCCTAAGTGAAGTATCTCAGGAATGGAAAGACACATACCACATGTTCTCACTTATAAATGGGAGCTAAACAAAGGGTATATTTGGTCATAAAGAGCAGTAATGGACATTGGAAATTAAGAAGGAGAGAGGTTGAGGCAGGGGGAGGGATAAAGATCTACCAGTTGAGTACCAGTTGAGTGTACATTGGTACACTATTCTGATGGTGGGTACACTGAAAGCCCTGACTTCAGCATGATACAATGTATCCACATAACAAAACACACTTGTATCCAGTAAGTTTTTTGAAGTGGAAAAAAATGACAATGTAGTTATTTTATTAAGTGGCTGTGGTAAAAGTTAGAAATAAATCTTTTGGAGGACATGAAACATGCTTTGGCACAGAGTAGTGGAATCAAAAAATTAAAAAGGAACTATTATAGTAGTTATTATAATCAAGATTATATAAAGCTTTTTTTCAGAATTTACCCAAGATAAGGCTATTATTGATATAGCAGAGAAGTTTTTCTAGTGTAATGCTTTATATTTCTGTTATTAATGTCTTCCCATAATAAATCATACAATTTTTTACTTTACGGATAGAATTATAACACAAATTACTTTACTTTGAAGGAAAACATCATGAGTTCCACAATGAAAAATACAATTATGGTATTTTTGAAATGTTAGACACTAAAGTTTGAAATAAATGTAATACTTTTTTGAAAATTTCAGCGTGTAGGTCAATCACACAGCACAAAAACAACTTTCCACCCCAAACATCTATTATATGTGAGGAAAATTTAAGACTAAGGATACACCAGAAACCATCCATAATTGTTAAGATAACGATCAATCATCCCAAAGATTTCCACGTTTCAGCCTAAAGTTTTGAATGCATTATCAATCCCTTAATAAATAGGACTCAAAACAATTCCATCCATTTAGAAACAGTGATGCTGTCTCCTGTTTGTTGGGTTCCCTCTATATGCCATGAATTGTACTGAGTCTTTTATACATACTACTTTCACAACGAGTCTATGAGATAGGTACTCTCATCACCAGTTTAGAGAAGAAGAAACTGAGACTTGGGAAGTGAAAGTGATTATAGAGGTTCATCACGTGGCTGATGTTTGGCTGGAGATTAGGAATATGTGATTACTCTTAGTTATTACACTCTACCTTCATAAGTGACAGACTGAACCAGTCAAACTTCCTGGGTGATAAATGGGTGGGTTAAGATGTTTGGACAAGCTACTAAGCTAGTCCAGATTTCTTATGTATTATTTATTTTATATAATCTCTGAATAATGTCTTTTTCTTTATGTGCCTTTATGTTCTCTAAAGAAAAGTTTTTTACAATTGAAAGTAGGCTGTTTTACCTTATGCAAACTTAAGGATAAAAAAAAAATTACTTACGCATGTAACCAAATTTTCTGACCTAAAACTTTTATGTTGTATGTGTGTAGGTATGTGTGTTTTTGGTTTCATACAAAAACATGTAAGTGGAGGAGCGGTAAGATGGCTTTTCAGAAACTATTAATTAATGATGCTTTATTTCCAGTGGAACTAAGTTTGTTCAAAGGAAGCATGGGGCAAACAATTGAGGAGGAAAGAAAACTAGTTAAAATATATAGTATAGAAAGCACAAAGGAACAAAGCTAGACAAAAACAAAATAAAATAAATACTACAGAGACATAAGTCAGAAAAATTGGAGGTCTTTTTTTTTCTTTCTTCCCCCTCCTCACACTACTATTAAGCAGTGAGTTTGTGTTCCAATTCAACACTCTTTCAGGAAAAATGTTATTTTTCACATTTGCTCTTTATTCTTCTTTTTGCATTAAAATAGCTCACATTCCTTGAATGTATTTTTTTTTTTTAACTTCCTGGAATCGAGACCAAGGGTTGACATTTACAGCTATAAGTGATCCAAGTGCTACATTAGCATCTATTTATTAAAGATGATCTTTCATGTACAGTACAGCTAGGACATTTGGCCTAATTTACCATACTAACATTTCCAATTTGGCTCTGAGTAGGGAGTTGTGCCAACAGCCCTCTGTCCTATGGTGAAATAGTGCCTAATCAGTATTTATGAATAGGGTTTTAGAAGTCACTAAAGAGCACAGGAAGAGATTTTACCTTCTTAAAGCACAAATATTGCTGAGCTCTGGGAATCTGTACAGAACATTAGAATGGAATAGCTTTCTTTCTTTTTTTAAAATTGCAGTTAAAAAATGTGTAATGTAATACTGTCAGTAATTTAAATGGAGTGTACCTCTTTCTTTCAGACATTAATGCTATTTGTTAAACTTTGTAATTACTATGCAAATGAAGTGCAGTACTTAAAAAATGGCAGTGCCAAGAGTACAACAGAGAAAAACAGTTTGAAATTCAAACTAATACAAAATAACCTTCAAGCCTTGTAGAACTCAAATATTGTAATTTTGTCTTCCTTTGAATGCAGCATTTGGGTGAAAGCAATGAAGACTTGTCTTTGTTCTTAATACGTAGATAGCAAAAGGCTTAGAGCCAGAGATTTGAAAGCTCTGAGACATATTAGCTCCCTGATCTTCACAACAGGTGGCTGGTATTTTTATCCCTCTTTTAAAGATGAAAAAACCAAGTCCCTGAGATCCTTAACTCATTTGCTCTGGGTCACTTAAGCAAGGCAGTGACAGCCAGGAAAGGATCGGAGTACTCCCTAACTCAAGGCTGCTGTGAGGATTCCCAGACAGCAATCACTTGAAAGAAACAGAATTTATGGTTTTAATTATGATTTCAGAATATTAAACACTTACTAAACCAGTGCAATCTAGTTTCATTTTATTCCAGGTAGATATTTTGGACAGAAAGGAGTTTGGTTTCCTAAGAATTAGCCCCCTAACAAGTAAATGTCTGTGAGCTGCCAAGCACCTTACACGTGAAGACAACAAGCATTATGAAAAAAGTGAGCAATTTTACATGTTTGTATCTCCAGCACCTAGCACTGTGCCTGACAACACAGGCACTCAAGATATTTGTTGAATCAAGGACAGAATGAATGCAAGGCCATTTGTCATTTAATGAACTTTGCACCCATATTGCCTCTTTTCCCCTTCATTTGCCTTCCCCGTGTTGATTTCCCAGGTCTGCAAAACAGATACTTGAACAATGACAAAAGTAGTTTTACCTTCCTCTACGAGAGGTCCAGAACCATGCATGGCATGTGGGAGTCAATAAAGAATTATTTTTATCCTCACCATTTCATCTTGTATTTAAACTACCTATACTCCCCCAACTATCAGGGCAGTCTGACCTCGACTGTAAGAGATGTTAAGACAAATGAGTATCCAGAAATTGAAATAAAAACTAACTGTACATGCTTCTAAGAAGGCAAATGGAAATACATATGGGACATTGGGTCACAGGCTAAATTTACCTTTATAGACATTTACTGCTCACATTTGCATTAAGACGTGGTATTACACAATGAAATATCCAGAGATGAGGTCTTAAACATTGATATGCTTTATTTCACTTCAGGAGTATTATTTCAGTTGTTTAAAGGCATAAAATGGGATGCCAATATTTGCTAGTTTGATTAGGGAAGTCTTATATTCTTACAAGGTATCTAATTGACAAATAGCAGCAGCAAAATAAAGGCCCTGGGCCATTGATTCATTTTCATTATTGCTCCAATGTCATGACTGTGGCTCCCCTGATATGGAGGAGAAAGTTATTTTGTTTTGTTCATTTTAGTGTGTTTTCTGCATAACCCTGGTTACACTGTCTTCCGAGACTGTATGGTATTGTGACAGGCTCAGGCCTCTCTAGTGCCTAACATGGTGTGTTATTGGAACGGTCATTAACTCTTTCAGGGATCCACTGTCCTCACTGCTAAAATGAGCATTATGGTTTCTCTCCCTTAGCTTGTTGTGAGAATTAAATGAGATCGTGCATATAAAGTTCTGAGCATGCCTGGTTTACTCTTTTCAAAATAGCTACACTCACAGAATGGGACACTCCCTCCACTTTCTGTCCAATAAATGCATATTCATAGAGAATTGGGTCACATTATTTCTGCACGACAGGTTTCTGCAGGGACATGGGTTTGCCAAATCCACCAGCTGTCTTCATGTCTTTCAATTCCCATGAGTTTTCTGCACATTTTCCCTGTCCTTTTAGTGGCTCCCCAGAGGCGGGCTTCCTGGGGAGGAATCAGGGTGTAGGCGGATGCTCCATTAATTTTCTTGCTGGCATTTTACAGCCAGTGGCGTGGATGACCCAAGGGCAGCCAGGAAAGGAGACAGCTAGACAAAGCCTGCAGGCCCCTGTGGAATATTTTCACTATCAGAACTCAGTGAATGACAAAACTTTAAAAACTCCTATGAATTTCAGAGAAAGCTTCCAGGGTACATAGTGGTGTTAGCTGAGTCTAGGGAGTAGAAGAGAGGAAAAACAGACTAGCAAGAGCAAAAACATCAGGTGACATTCCAGCATGTTCCTACATGGGTCTTTATTTCTTTCATCTTAAAATCCTAATTCAAATTTAAAAAATTTTAAAGATGATAGAACATTATAGGATGCTTAAGAAGTGTAATACATTAATGTCACTCAGCACTCTACCCAAACACATCATTCATTTTAATTTTGTATATCTCTTCTAGTATTCATCATGTAGAAAACATGGCTTGAATATTAGTTAATAGGGCTCATTTTTACTTCATGCAATACTATGTAATTTTCAATGATGCCACATTAAGTTTATTATTGTTACTTTTAATGGCTCAATAGCATTTTCAAATTAAACATATTTCTATTAATTATATAATCAAATATCAATGGTTAGATAATTTGCTTTCATATGTTTCTTATTACAAACAATTCTTAAAAGAACATCTTTGTTCATTGACAATGGTATATTCTATCTTTTGGATGATGTCTTTGAGACAAATTCCTCAGAATGGTAGTAGTCAAACCAAGGGTAGGAATATTTTTAATCAATAAGGAATATGATATGAAGAGATTATGCTGATTTCCTACATGTTCAACTTTCTTTTGAAATACTTATTTTAAAAGTAAAGAGAAATCTTACATGTCTGTTAAGTACTCTTGGAAGGTAAAGACATAGCAGGTATAAAATATCTGTCTTGTACAAATGGGGAGATTAAAGGACGGAATATTTAAGTGATTTGCTTGAAGTGACACCTCCAAGCCATTCAGTGTAATGTGCCAGGGCCTGAGCCAAGTATCCATTAGTTTCAGATCACTTCATTTGCCCTGGTCCAAAAGACAACTTTGCAAACAACTTAATTTCACTGCTTATAAGTCACCTACAGGATGTTCATTGCTGTCCCATCATGCACTGTAAAATCCAAACCCTAAAGTGGTACTTACCCTGGAAATACTCTTAATAGATCTTCATGAAAGAAAAACTCAACACTTTCTTCTTCCATAAAATATTAACTAATAGACAAGTATAAAGCCTAGAAAAATTAGTCCAAAGATGACTGATACGTAGCAGCCAGCATCTGGTTAGCCAATTTATTTTTGTTTCTACTACAAAGTAACGTTTCTCTTCTTGTCAATGTATTAACTTATTAATAAATTTGCAAAATGAGAATAGCAATTTAAGGTTTAATAAGAAAACATGTTTTTCTCTGGCATGCTCCCAAATAAAAATTTGATCAATATCACTGAGTTCATTTAGTATGTAACTGTTTCAGACAACATCTTGTTATTTATTATCTGATAGAGACACACAAATTATTACAGATTTTAGTCTTTTGTGACCTCCAGCAACTCCCCATGCTGCCTACTTATGATTCAATTTCTTCCTAAAATTTGTTGCTGAAGATATTTTTAACATGAGAGGAGGACTCATCATTCAGATATAGGGCAGCTCTTTACAGAACTTCCTCTGAGCTGTAAAAACACTTCTGTCTCAGAAAGGTAGAATCTTTCATGATTTGCTTCTGTAAAACTTGGCTAACTAATTTAATATGACTTCAACTTTTGAGTGGTTTGTTATTAATTTTCAGATAAAGTCTCAGTGAACTCTTCTAGAATATGAAAGTTAGTTTGATTTAGGCTTCCAGGATAGCATTTGGGTACCCAATTCCTGGAGATTTTTACCTTTGGATAACATGACAGTCATTACGTAAGAAAGAAACCCCGTTGATGACTGAGATTAATGGGGTACAATGTTCTTCCTGTGCATTTAAAGGGATGGTATCTTGACCAAATCAGAAACTGTACTTTCATTTCCCCAAGTATTCTAGCCAAAATATTTAAACATATTTCATCCAATCTTCATCTTTTTATGACATATACAATACAGAAGAGACTCAGTGACATCCAGGTTAAGAAACTGTCTTTTGTGGTACCCTTTGGTGTGGTAGGCTGGAAAATGGTCACCAAAGATGTCCACATTTCTGAACCTGTGAATATATCACTTTATATGGCAAAAGGGACCTTAGAAAGGTGATTTAAATTAAAGATCTTGAAATGAGAGATTATCCTAGATTATCTAGGTGGGCCCAATGTAACCACATGGGTCCTTATAAGAGGGAGGAAGGAGGATCAAAAGAGGAGAAGGCAATATGACAATGGAAGCAGAGATTAAATTACCACGGCTCTAGAAGCTGGAAGAGGCAAGGAATGTTTTTTTCCCTGGAACCCCCAGGAGAAATAGCCCCACTGATATCACAGTTGCTTGATTATAGCCCTGGAAAACTTATTTTGGAATTCTGACTTCCAGAACTGTAAAAGAATACATCTGTGTTGTGTTTAGCCACTAATTTTGTGATGATTAGTTATAGCATTAATAGGAAACTAATAGCTTTTGGAAGAGGCTGGTCAGTAACTACATGGTGCTACTCCATCATGCACTGCAAAATCTGAAGCCTAAATGTGGTGCTTATTCTGCAAATACTCTTATTGGATCTTTGTAAGCATCACTAGCTCTCGGCAGTAGTAAGCTTAACACATTTTAAATTGTGTAGGATTGTATAAGAATAAGGTTTTTTATTGTTAGAAAAGAAGTAATGAAGAAAAATTAAGAGTACAGACTCAGAAGTCAGATTGCCAGATTTTAAATCCCAGCTATTCCGTATACAGTTCTGTGACCCGGGTAAATTACTGAATCTCTCAGTACCCCAGTTTTTCTCATGTGGAAACTTGAGGTAATAATAATAACTTCCTGCTAGGGTTGTTGTGAAGATTAAATAAGTCCTTGTGTGTAAATTAATGAAGTAAATTAGTGGAGTAAAATAATTTCATCTAGTAAATGCTATATAAGGTTTGTGGTAACCGTTAAATTACAATTTTTCTTCTAGATCAGTGTTTATCAAATTTCCATAATGTTATGTATTGCATAGAAGTGCTTGCTAGAAATACAAATTCCTTAGTGATATCCAGGCCTGAAAAGTTAGAATTTTCAGGAAAAAAGTCAAAGAAGCTATACATTTTATAAGTTCTCGAGTAATTCCTAGCATCAAGGAAATTTGGGAAACATTGCTCTAGTGTTGATTTTATCCTTTGCTATACATGTTACATCTTTAGCTTCAAAAAAAGTTACACAGAAGGGAGGGACAAATGATCCTCTTACTTTAATGAATAGACAGAGCACTTTGTTGACAATTGTTAAATTCCACATTTATAATTCATTTATGCATTTATTTATTCACTCATTAAGTAATATATACTTTTAATTGTTCTTTTATTTTTCAAACATTTACTGTCTACCGTATACCAGGCTCTATATCAAATGTGTGGCATATAAAGGTGAATAAAATTGACCTGTCCTCAGAGAAGTTGCAAAGGGAAGTAGGCAGACAAGTCAAGAGAGACTAACGATTCACTGCATGATATAAAATGCCAGAGGATGCTAAAAGGCAACACACAAGAGATGGAGAGATAAAGTGGTAGGAGGGGAGGACACAAAAACACTTTTCCAGGTGTAAATGCAGATAGTGCTAAGTTATTTCCCAAATATTCCATATTCACATGCTCACAGCACATCTATAACATAAACATCAACTTTCATTTTATAGATTAGGAAACCAATATAGAGGTGCACAGGGATTTGCCAAAATTCACACAGAGAATCAAATGTGAGAGCTGGCATTGGAAACACATTCTAAGTTCAGAACTCTTTCCATTACATTATGTTGCTCATCATAGAATTATTTCTTTAGGAAATGTGCCTGGCCTCCAGGGTTATGAGAAGGCAGAGCTATGTCACAACTTCTGGAAGCCAGAGTGGTTTCTCCCTAACTCAGCCTTTATTCCTTTTACAGAGATGCCTCCAGTGTCTATATGCTATTCATATTTGAGTCTCTCGAACACCAGCACAGAGTTTTGTATATAGTCTCAGCACAACACATTCCATAAGAATGAATGGGGTTGATGTTTATGTATTGATTCAAAAATAATTATTGTACATCTTCTTTGTATTAGGTGTTGGAAGGTAAGAAGACCATGTCCTCATGCACTTAGAGATATGAAGGAGAAGGAAAACTGAGAAAGAGTCAAACATGTTATTCTCTTCTAGACTAGATTTTCTTCCAGAAGTTCTCCAATGCTTATGAAATTACTTATTTCACACTGATATTGAGGAGAAATTGCCCACTTGTCTGTGGATAGCCAGGAAATAAGAGAATTAGAAAACATTAATCCAGTTAAAATATTAGGCTGCATAGCAATAAGTTTGTATATACCTTTGTAATTTGTCCTGAAACTATGACCATCATTTTGTTCACAATACATTATAAAGTTTATACACAATTACCTTCCTTTCTGTATTTCATTTCTTAATTTAACAAATGTTATAAAGCAACTACCATATGCCAAAACCTAGGCCTTATTCAACTCTATATCTCTAATGCCTATCACAAAATCTGACATTAAAATACTGTGACTGTCATTAGTGACATTCATGTCATTAGTGTCATTAGTGTCTTTCAAAATTGGAGTCAGTCTTCTCAAATCCTGCCACTGCTTTATCCACTAAGTTTGTGAAATATTCTAAATCCTTTGTTGTCATTTCTGCAATAATCACAGCATTTCAAGTAGGTGCTATCTCAAGAAACCACTTTCTTTGCTCATCCATGTGAGGCAACTTCCCACTTGTTAAAGTTTCATCATGAGATTGCAACAATTCAGTCACATCTATAGGCTCTATTTCTAATTCTAGTTATGTTGCTATTTTCACCACATCTGTAGTTACTCCTTCCTGAAGTCTTAAACTCCCCCAAACTCATCCAGGAGGGTTGCAATCAACTTATTCAAAATTCCTATTAATGTGAATATTTTGACCTCCTTCCTGAGTGTTTTTAATGGCATCTAAAAAGGTGAGTCCTTTCCAGAACATTTCCAACTTACTTTGTTCAGATCCATAAAAGGAATCACTATCTATGGCAACTCTAGCCTTTAAAAATGTGTTTATTAAATAATAAGACTTGATAGTCAAAATTACTTTTGATCCATGAACTACAGAATGGATGCTGTGCTAGCAGGCGTGAAAACAACATTAATCTCCCTGTACATCTCCATCAGAGCTCTTGAGTGACCAGGTGCATTGTCAATAAGCAGTATTATTATGAAAGGAGTCTTTTCTTCTGAGCAGTGAGTCTCAACAGTGGGCTTAAAATATTCTGTAGGCCGGGCGCGGTGGCTCACGCCTGTAATCCTAGCTCTGGGAGGCCGAGGCGGGTGGATCGCTCGAGGTCAGGAGTTCGAGACCAGCCTGAGCAAGAGTGAGACCCCGTCTCTACTAAAAATAGAAAGAAATTATCTGGCCAACTAAAAATATATATACAAAAAAATTAGCCGGGCATGGTGGCTCATGCCTGTAGTCCCAGCTACTCGGGAGGCTGAGGCAGTAGGATCGCTTAAGCCCAGGAGTTTGAGGTTGCTGTGAGCTAGGCTGATGCCACGGCACTCACTCTAGCCCGGGTAACAAAGTGAGACTCTGTCTCAAAAAAAAAAAAAAATAAAAAAAAATAAAATAAAATAAAATAAAATAAAATATTCTGTAAATTGCTATAAACAGATGTGCTTTGTTGTTTTATTTATAGAGCAGATAAGTTTAGCATAATTCTTAAGGGTCCTAGGATTTTTGAAATGGTAAGTAGGCATTGGCTTCTACTTAAAGTCACCAGCTGCATTAGCCCATAACAAGAGTGTCAGCCTGTTTTTTTGAAGCTTTGAAACAAGGCATGGACTCCTCCTCTCGAGCATGAATGTCATAAGTGGCATTTTCTTCTAATATAAGGCTGTTTTGTGCACATTAAAATCTTTTGTTTGGGGTAGCCATCTTCATCAATTATCTTAGCTAGATCTATGGCTGACTTGATACAGCTTCTACATCAGCACTGCTGCTTCACCTTGCACTTACATGTTACAGAGACAGCTTCTTTCCTAAGACCTTATGAAGCAGTCTCTGCTAGCTTTGAACTTCTCTTCTGCAGCTTTTTATCACCTATGACTTTCTAGCATTGAAGAGAGTCAGGGCCTTACTCTGGATTAGGCTTTGGGTTAAGGAAATGTTGTAGCTGGTTTGATCTTCTATACGGACAACGCAAACTTTCTCCATATCAGCAAAAAGGCTGTTTTGCTTTCTTATCATTTGTGTTCACTGAAGTGGCACTTCTGATTTCCTTCAAAACTTTTGCATTCACAACTTGGCTAACTGTTTGGTGCAAGAGGCCTAGATTTCTACCCATTTTGGCACCTTCAACATGTCCTACTTATTAAGTTTAATCGTTTCTAGCTTTTGACTTAAAGTGAGAAAGGAGTGGCTCTTACTTTTAGTTGAACACTCAGAAGTCATTATGGGGTTATTAACTGGCCTAATTTCTTTTTCTTCCCCTCAAGTAAGCCTAGAGATGTATTAATTGGACTAATTTCAACATTGTTGTGTCTCAGGGAATAGAGAGGCCCTGAGCAAAGGGAAAGAGATGAGGGAATGGCTGGTTGGTGGAGCATTCAGAACATGCACAACACTTATTTATTAAGTTAGCCATCTTACATGGATGGGATTCCTGGCACCCCAAAACAATTACAATAGTACCACCAAAGATAACTTATAACAGATCACCATAAAAGTTAGAAATATTTCAAGAATTCCCAAAATGAGACAGAGAGACACAAAGTGAGCACATGCTGCTGGAAAAATAGAGCCAGTAGACTTGCTCAACACAAGGTTGCCACAAACCTTCAATTTGTAAAAAATGCAGTATCTGCTAAGCACAATAAAATGAGGTATGCCTGTATATCTAAACACATGACTAGGAAATTAGGTTTATTTCATGTCTCAGACCAAAGGCCAGACTCACATCATGCTATTTGCATTGGCCAATGAAACGTGAGTCACGGTGACATGTATCATTTCTGGGTAGAAGCCTTAAAAGACAGTGCATGTCTCACCATATTTTCTTTCCATTCTACGACATGTTGTAGCTATAGTGACTGTTTTATCAGCCTGGCTCCCAGAGGGAAGGTGGCATAACACTGAGCAGAGGTCCTAGTCACACTGTTACCAACATGCAGTTTATGCAGGAAATATACTTTTTTTGGTTTTAAGTCACTAAGATAAGGGTTATTTTTTCCTGCAGAAAGATACAGTCTCTTCTGAACAAAATAGATGCTAGGTATATATCTGGTAAGTGTGTAATAGATAAGTGAATGAATGCATAAATCAATGCATGACTATTAGGTAATGCATTAAACACAGATTCTTCTCAATTGTTCTATTTACATCTCATACCGATGTGCTCTATTTTAATGAGACATGACATATGGAAATCTGAACTTAAAAATTAAATAAGGGCATGATTATTTACACTATAAAACATCCCTCCGTACTTGAATTCATTTAAAATAATAAATCCTTGACCTCCCATTTATATGTATATGAATATAGCAAAGTACAATTATATCCAAATTTATCTTCTCTTTTGTCTTCATCAGGAATATGCTGCAAATCTCCAGCATAATTCCTCTTGTTTACAAATAACTTTATGCAGCAATTTTTACTGCTATGTAAGACATGGCATTTTCTAGATAGCTTCTATAGGTAGACTTTTGAGAGGACAATTGGAGCAACTAATTGATGATAAAATTCAAAATAAGTGAAAATTTTCTTTCCTTTCCTGGAATAGCAATCTTAACATCCATATGACATTATAATATTACAGGAAATTACTACCATAATTATGTACCTTGCTAATGTCTGTATAATTCTAGAATGAATTAATAGTAATATTGCACTGGAAGATTGAATGAAAAATTCTGAGCATTATTCATGTCTCTGCCAGCATATTCTTCAGCTAATCATGACATAACTAGTACAATAGTTTGTCATCTATAATTGTTTGCTGAATAGCTTGGCACACCTCATAATGAAAAAGAAAATGTAGAGGAAAAGGAAAAGTATAGGAAGAAAACAGGAAAGATTTCAATATTTTATTGTACTCAGTGCACACATGGTACACTGTTTAGGAGTATTTCTTTTCTTCTTTCTTTCTTTTTCTCTTTTTTTTTTTTTTTTTTTTTTTGAAAATGAGGTCTCACTATATTGTGCAGGCTGTATTTGAACCCCTGAGTTCCAGGGGTCTTCCTGCCTCAGCCTCTTGAGTACCTGGGACTAGAGGTGTGTGCCACTGTTCTCAGCTTGTTTAGAAGTCTTGTGTGGGCCAGTATGACTGTAAAAGAATGAAATAACATGGATTTATTTCTCTACACTTCTATATTTATGGCTTTCAAAACTTACAACTTCTACATGAGCTTAATTTAATTCTTCGTGAGAAATAGTTATTAAGTAAACCAAATAATGCATCTGCTATATAACAGTCCATTACGCCACCCTGTCCCTTATCTCATCTCCATACTGAGCACTCACAAATCACACATTTTTATTTAAATAGTTTGCTGCAGTAGTAAAGACAGTAGTAAAAGACCCTGAGAGAAGTGGAGCCTATACCTTATTGCATATAAAATGTGATTTGCAGATTTTATTATAGCCAAAATAAATTATACAAAAGTAAAGACTTATACCATTCACAGATACTTATGCTATGCATGCTTCCTGCTTTAAAACCTTAAATACCCATAAGAAATTTGCCATATGTGAAATGTGGACTTGGCAAATTTACTATGAACAGCTTACTTTTTGCAGTACCCTCACATCCACATTTAAGCATACCACATTAACCGTGTGCGATGTTGTAATTAACCTCTTTGCTTATAATTTTCTTGGAATTACAAATAAGACAAAAGCCATTATGAGGTATATGAAGTCATGTAATCATGTATACATCCACTGACCTGATTTTCCCATATACTTCACTAATTTTGAATAAAATACATTTTAAGACAGACAAAAACTGGGAAATTAATTCACTTCATTTATTTAGCATCAATTTTATAGGTAAGGAAACAGAGATCCAGAGAGAGAATTATTAATAGTTAAGGTCATAAAGTCAGGTTTTGTTGTTTTAGCACTGCAGTGTGTTGGCTTTAATTAAAAATATTTTTGAGAAATATTAATTTCCTTTATATTCCTGATGGGGCAACTGTCTCAGATGTATGGATGGCCTATATGCCAAATATCATACCAATTGTGAGATGAACTTTTTTGTTTGCCAAACACTCATTTACTTTGCATAAAGCCTTCACACATGAAATCACTTACCATGTTGTGCACTGATTATCTGTGTTGTGGTCCATATATGCTCTGAAAACTGGCCAAAGAGTCTCATTTCTTATACTTAGGAAGTATGTTTTTGTTTTGGGGGGCTTTTTCTGTCTGGGAGACCCAAAGAGAGAGTTCAGATGGCCCCAGAGCCCAACTCCAGCTATAGGTTAGCCAGATAATAAGGAAGTGCTGTCTCTTTCTAGAGAACAATTTATAAAGGCCCATCTTCTTTCTCTAAGCTTTCACCAGGTTTAGTCAGTGTATTTACTTAACAGTTAGATGGATTTCCTGGTATTAGCTGTCTATACTGTGCAACAAATCATCACAGACTTGATGACCTAAATGACTGGAATAAACATTTTTCCAAAGAAGATATACAGAGAAAAGTAGAAAGATTGGAGCCCTTGACTCCATCTGATGAACTTATTCCACTCTTTTCCATTGTGTGAAGATGATGGTGAGAATGATGCAATAAAGGTTGTATAAAGCCTCCAATGAGTGTCCCATGTAATTAGATAAGGATTCAACCTCCATAACTTTTTTCCTGAATCATTTGTCATTTTCTTCCTGCAGTCACTTTTAAACCAACTAAGAAAATAATGAGGGCATATATTCTTGACAATTGAAAGAGACAGCCATATCTAAGTGTAGAAAGAGAAACTGAGAGAGAAGAATTAGTCAAATCCTGTATTGGGTTTAGTTTGCTCATTAAAATTGCATTGTGGATAGCCTCAAATAGCTCATGAAATTGAACAAATTGAAGTGAGAGTCATGATTCTATCCCATGCTTCATTAATGATCTATGCTTCATTACATAAAAACTATAGCAGGATGGTCCTACAAAATCAGAATTTTCTACCTAAGGGAGTAGAGAAAGCAAAAAGGTGAAAGGCCTTTATTTAATCTGTTTAACAAAACAAGCATTTGAATTCAAGTCAATAAATAAAACCTAGAAAAAGAACTGGTTGGCGTATTTTTTAGGGGCATGAATGTGATTTCTCTTACTTGATCTTTATGTATGGGCTTCTGGGGCTTTATCTATCTATCTATCTATTATCTATTTGGCATATATCAATCTATATTTTTAAGCTCAGCTACAGAATTCATTCCCTTTTCAAAGATGACAAACTTACTTTAGTAATGATCATTATTGCATATTGCATTATTTCCGAATTTCATATTGAACCTGGGACTGCAGCACTCAAAAATACTAATGTGGTGAGAGAGAGAGAAAGAAAGAGAGAAAGAGGAAAAGCATGCACATGCACACGCACCCCCATGGAACAAAAGAAAATTATAGGTAAATTGAACAACATCAAAATTTAAAACTTCTGTACATCAAAGGACAAAATCAACAGACCGAAAAGGCAACCTACAGAAGAGGGGAACATTTTGCAAACCGTTATTTGATAAGGGTTAATATCTGAATCAAACATAAAGAACTCCTACAACTAAATAACAAAACAACCAACTTAAAAATGAGCAAATGAGTTGAATAAACATTTCTCCAGAGCAGATATACAAATAGCCAACATGAAAAGGTGCTCAACATCATTCATCATTAGGAAAGCAAAAATCAAAACCACAATGAGATACCACTTCACATCTATTAGGATAGCTATTACACAAAATTAGAAAAATAACAAATATTGGAAAAGATGTGGAAAACTGGAACCCTTCTGCACTGGGTTCCAATGTAAAATGAAGTGGCCACTATGAAAACCAGTATATTGGTTTCCCAAAAAATTAAAAATAGAATGGACATATGATCCAGCAATTCCACTTCTGGGTATATACCAAAAAGAATTGAAAGCCAGATTTCAAAGACATATTTGTACACTTGTGTCATAGCAGCTTATTCAAAATAGCCAAAATGTGGAAGCAACACAAGTGTCTGTTAATAGATGAATAGATAAACAAAACGTGGTACCTACATACACCGGAATGTTATTCAGTCTTAAAAAGGAAGCAAATCCTGTCATATGCTACAACATGGGTGAATCTTAAGGGCATTATGCCAAATGAACTAAGCCAATCACAAAAGAATAAATACTGTATGATTCCATTTATATAAGGTACCTAGAGTAGTCAAATTCAAAGGCAAAAAGTATCATAGTAGATGCCAGGGGTAGGGGGACAGGAAAAATGGGGAGTTCTTGTGTAATGGGTATAGAATTTTCATTTTTCAAGATAAAAAGAGTTCTGAATGTACTACACACTTAAAAATGGTTAAGATGGCAGACTTTATTTTACCACAATTAAAAATAATTTAAAAAGAGACAAAATGAATTGGTGAAATCATTAAGTTCTTTTGATAACTAGTCTGATAGGGCTTTTTTTTCATTTTGTTCTTTTTTTATTTTGAATTTGGAGCTTGAGCTTAACGTCACATAATTACTTGGCATAAAATCAGCCCTCTCAGCATAATGTGTATCCCAGTGCTAATAAGGCACCTGGAAAGGGATTAGTGATCTTCTAACCTAAAAACACCTGTATTTGAAAGACACAGCGACCTTTACCAAGATATTCTTAATCTGTGAAGATTGGTGCATTTCCTGGTATTAGTTGTCTATACTGTGCAACAAATCATCACAGACTTAATGACCGAAAAAAACATGCACTTATTATCTCACATATTCTCTGGGTCAGGAATCTGGGTATAGCTTATTTGGGTCCTGTGTAAGGTTATAATCAAGGTATCAGCCAGGATTTTGTTCTTATCTGGATGACCAATGGGGGAAGGATGAACTTCTGAGATCACTCAAGTTGTTGGTAGAATCCCTTTCCTTGTGACCATACAACTTATGTCAGCTTTCTCCTTCAAAGTCAGCAAGGGAGCAAGACAAAGTCTTATATAGACTTACTTAATCAGAGGATTGATAGCTTATCACCTTTACCATATTATTAATACTAACATATCAGAAGTAAGTCACAGGTCTCATTCATAATCCAAAGGAGAAGAGTCTACAAGAGCATGAATACCAGAAGTTTGGGTCTATTAAAGTCTGTCTGTCACACTCCTCTACTCCTATTCTCATCTCATTCATATTGTTGATGTAAGCTTGGTGTATCCCCATGAATAACACACCAAGGTGAGTACATTGATCTCTTGCTGACTTTAGGGATTTTGAATCCACGTCCATTTCTTCATTTCTACTTCCAGTGTACAACCTTGTACAACTGTCCTTCCCAAGTTTGGGGCCTTTGGATGATCCACAAAGCTACTGCTTACTTTATTTGCCAGTGGATGTTAAACCCAGGACACTGGTTGCTACAGAACTAGTGCTCTGCTGTCCTCATTTGCAGCTTTCCACATGAGATGACATACTTTAATCTCTAATATAAATTTATATTATTAGGCTGGACTCAATACTTTTGAAATAATTAATGATTTTTAAAGATCTTAGTTTAGAAACTTTCTTGTAACAAAACATGGGTATTTCAATACCTTAAAACAGATTGGTACCCAAAAGTCTAGCAAGTTTTTGTTTTGTTTTGTTTTAAATTCAGCTGGCCCAGTTCTCCTGGCTGACCCCTTTACAATAGAGGAGAAACCCTTTCATCATGGTCACAAGAAAACATGTCATGAGTTAGGAAGTCTTCCTAGTTTTTTCACTTTTCATCTATTTGATCCTGTCCTGAAACCTCCAAAACTTTTTCATGAAAATTTTTTTCCAATGAAAAACTTTTTCACTTCATTTGATTTCTCTTATTATTTAATACCTTCCTCATAGGTCTCTAAAGAAATACAACCTACTTTGCCACTCAACAAAAATGTGTATTTATGACAACATTTTGCTAAGCTCAAGATAAGTCTTCTCTTTTTTCCCCAAATACTATCAGCCAATTTTCTGAACAAAATTCAAGTCTTTAGTTTTCTTCTCTTTTACATATCCACCACAAACTTCTACTTGCTAGATATTTCTGGACCATTTTAAATGCAACGGTTAAGGTAATTTTCTGTGAACCTTTTTGTAACTCTAACTCAAAAAAACTTGTTCTGATATATTTGCTCTCTAATACAGAATATCTTTCCATAAAGGGATCATATCTCTTTCTAGCTAGAAGGTCACCCAGAAACAATTTCTTTTTTATCACCTTCAAACAAAATGTAATAGGATTTTAAAGCAGAATTATGGAAAGAAATTCATCCAAACGACCAATACTGAAGACCACACTCTCGGTAGTAGTGATTCCCCTGTAAGGTTTCTTCACTCAGAAATTAATCTGGTTCTATTTCCATGCACAATAACAAGATGGCAATTTTACCAATTTCTGGTTTCTCTCTCTTTCTTATTTGTAAAGTGTATGTAATAAATTTTTCCCATGAAGCTTCAACATAATGCTTGCCTCAGTTCTATGGTGTGAATGTCTCCACTAAAACTCATGTTGAATTTTTTTTTTTTTTTTTTTGAGATAGAGGCTCACTCTGTTGCCTGGGCTGGAGTGGAGGTAGCTCACAGCCACCTCAAACTCCAGGGCTTAAGCAAGCCTCCTGCCTCAGCCTCCTGAGTAGCTGGGACTACAGACGTGCACCACTGCACCACTACCGTGACCAGCTAATTTTTCTATTTTTAGTAGAGACGGGGTCTCGCTCATGCTCATGCTGGTCTCGAACTCCTGAGCTCAAGGGATCCTCCCACCTGGGCCTCCCAGAGTGCTAGGATTACAGGAGTGAGCCACCACGCCCAGCCATGTTTAAATTTAATTGCCAATGTGACATTATTAAGAGGTGGGGCATATAAGAGTTGATTATGTCATGAGGGCTCTGCTGGATTAATGCTGTCAGAGCAAACAGGAGTTTCTTATTGGGGGAGCAAGCTCCTAATAAAAGGATAAAATTTGGGCCTTTTTTCTGTTTGTCTCACATGTTCTCTCACACTCTCTTGCCATGTGATGCCTTCTGCGATGTTATGACACAGCAAGAAGGCTCTCTCCATATGCAGTCCTTCAATCTTGGACGCTCCAGCCTGCAGCCAGAACTGTGAGCCAAAAAATTTCTGTTTATTATAAATTCCTGTAGTATTCTTTTACAGCAGCAGAAAAGGAACTAAGATACTCATGGTTTAGTATGACATTTTTTTTTAAATAAATGAGTCTATAAAAGCTAATATTATCTATTTTCTATTGAGTGAATACTAAAAGTCAGTCATGCTATGCACGACAGATATTTTTTGTTTCATTTTATCTGACAGCAGGTGTGGATTTCCATAAAAGATATTTTTTATATTTCTTTAAAAGGAGGCTCTGAGATTTGGGGGAAATTATACAAATTTATATGACTGTTTAAATAGTGGAGTTTTGGGAATTGAGGCCAAATCTATCCAACCCTGCACTCCAAGCTTCTGTCATGACAAATCATAATGCTGCTTCAAAATGAGTTTTTCTTTCTATAATATGCAAACCCTAAGCATTAGAATGAGGTGCCACTCTCTTCAAAAATTTACATGTGGGATAAAAGTGTGAGCCATTCCCTCTTCTAAACAGCTGTAATGATTATTCTTTTTATGCAAATTCGGAGTTAAATTGAATTAAAAAATAAGTGTTAAGTTATTTTTCAATATTTGGAAGATATGGCAGAATATAAATTTTCTCAAGTATGTAATCTCCAGCTGCAAACTCTGTTTTCTTAGTTTTTTTTCAAAATTTTATTCAAAATTAGGAAATTTTATGAACAATTTAATTTGTTTGGTTTATTAATAAATGTTTTTTTAAAACATGCACTTTTAGAAGTTGCAGTCATTTGATTTCTATACTATCTTTTATGGAGTCTGCTATTAAACCTACTAGTCTACAAGCATGTCAGAAAAAATTGGTTCGTTAACTACCAAGTGGCTTTGGAAATTTTCATTGACTCAAATTCATTTCTAATTACACACAAAACCTCTCTTCACATCATTAATTGTATCTCTAATTTTCTAAATTGGAAGAAAAATTCACTAGCCACATGGCTATCTCCAGTGATCCAGAAGGTGAAATTCATATGCAGATATCTATATGGAAAATCTGCATGAAAACTGTAGAATAGCTGAGTGTCTAGGAAGAAAAGGATGCAGGTCTGGTGTTCACATAGCATGGCAGATTTTTGCTATGAATACCTAGAAAGTACTAGGGATTTTATATCATTAATGCAACAAACATAATTAGAATATTTATACATATCATTTCATTTAATTCTCAAAACAACCCTGTCCCTATTTTACAGATAAGAACAATTTGAAGCTTAGAGGGGTTAAGTGATTTGCCCAATATCAAAGAAAAGAGTGGTAAAGCTACAATTCGAGTACAATATATTAAAGTTCCAAAGTTCATTTATTTCCTCTATCCCACTGCCCTTAAGACAAAAGCAGCCCCCATCACTACTGTGACTAGAACAAAGCTGAGACTCAGACCATTCACATACTCCTAATGCTTAGACTCTATTCTCAGGGACCTAGAAAAAATAGATGACCTGTGCTAGGTTTAGCTTTATTGAGGCATGGATTTGATGTGTCATTAATTATGGGGAAGAGTAGAAGAATTATAGGGAATTAGAGGTGAAAAAAATAAATAATTTTGGAAAGAATATTGCTCATACATGGTCTATGGCTTGAGAGAGGAGAGAATACACAAGGCACAAGGGACTAAGGGGGTAGAAGCTTGTTCTACGTGTAAAGGGCAGGCTGGCAAGCCTTTACTTAGCAGTTCCCAATGCAGTATTAATATTAATGTAGCATTAATATACTTTGGAGGCTGGGAAGCAGATAAGATGGGCTCAGAGATGGTGAGCAACAGGTTGGGAGGGCAGGGCAGCAGGCAGGCCCTACCTGGGAAGGGAAGGAGAATGAGAAAATGGAATGATATAAGATCCCTGAGCCCTTCCAACAGAAGAGATGTCACCTCAAGGTTATCAACCCATTTCAGGCAGGCTGCTAGTCATTTTATAGACATCACAGCATGAGCTAAGCATCACACCTGCCCTCCTCACCTATTTCCAACTTATGTGTCAACTGGCCATGCAAAATTCAAGGGAAGCAGTCTGGAAACATACTGAATAGATACGTTTTTTAACAAGCTCAGACCAGCTCCCACCCCATCCTCTGTGATTTAAATTCACCTGAATTTAAATCCTACTTATTTTAAAGTATTTTGCCAATTCATTTTGATTTTCTTCTACCTTGATCTAATAGCTAACCAACACTCTGCCAAGACACTATGGTGAATGAGAAAAGCAGCCATCAAATAGAACAACTAGTTCTGATGTGGCAGCCAGCACTATGTAAAGGACAGGCTGGAAAGTAAGTCAGTGGAGCTGAATATTTCGTGTCCTATGCCCACAGATTCATTTAAAAATTCCAACTTTATATTGCAAGTCAGATAAACAATCCCTTATGCATTGAGGAAAAAATGTATGTGAGTATTCATAGGGGGAGAGGTGTGAAATTAAATTTTTGAGAGCTTACTGTTCAAGAAAAACTTTACATATACCATAGCAATTAATTTCACACTACCTCTACAAAGCATTTAATATCAGCTCCATTTTATAAAAAAAGATTCTGATGTTCAGGGAAGTTAAATAGGTGTTCCAGGCCACAGAGATGGTAAGTGGCATATCTGATTCCCAAATCGGTACCCTTTTTCTTACAGGTATTAACCAGTTGTGGTGATCACATTTGCAATGTTCTCTCAAATATTTTCATGATCTTCAGATTTTAACACAAGTTTCTTCAAACATGCAATTTGTAAATCTATCTAAAAGGCTATATAAAATTAAATGTTTATTTTCAAGAAGATTCTGCTCTATTTATATCCACAAATCAGTATGCAATTTTAATCTAATTAAAATAATGTCATACAAGTAGAATAATATTTTTAATAATTCATTAATAATTAATACTTAAATATTTACTTTCACTCTCTTGGGGTTTCTGTTGTATAGTGAGAAAAGTTAAACTTTTAAAAATGTAGATGCTTTTAAGAGATACATACATAAAACTAGAACTCCCTAAATATCTTTGAGCTCATCTCATGAGGACAAATGTCACCCCAAGGTTATCAACCTATTTCAGACAGATGACTGGTCATTTTGTAGGAACAACAGCATATATCTAGCATCACACTCATTCTTCCCACAATTAAGAGATTGATGTAGGACATTTTTATGGCTGCCACATTGTGATCTTCCTTTTGGTCACAAATATTCACTCTATGTCCCCATATGAAAACACCCAATTACTCTGCAAAACATACCCAAAGTCCCATGTTATCATGGCATCAGCCTTGATCAGATCCAGATCAAGGACTTCTGGATCTGAGGAGCTAAGATAAACTATCTGTCCCATGCACCCAACATACAGTGGTGGAACATGGACAGGATAATCATAGTAAACACTTCTGTTGAAAGTGAAAAGAGAGTGAAGCCACTAATAATTACTGGTCTATAGCAATTCTGAAGATCCTATTGAGCAATATTGCCCAACTTCCCTACTCTGAGGATAGGAAATGCTCCTTGATTAGGCCTCATTTTAGCTCAGTCCATTGTTCCCTATAGTTCTTGACTCTGCTCTCTGGGAATTTCTCCTTTCCATTCACTCTCCTTGACCATTTTTGAAAAGGCCATTGGGCACATTTCTTGGTCAGCTTTCTGCTGAAGGTCCCTTTATATCTCAAAAAACTCATATTTTTTCAGTGCAGGCAGGTGGTACCTTTGCTAGTACAACACTCTTGAATGATTGTGAGTTTCTATGTATTTGACTCTAGTCAAATTCATGTGCCAAATGTCACTTCCAATATTCTCTCAAAAGTCATCTCTTTCTCCTTGAATACTAGTAGTTTCAATACCTCAGATTCCATGGTCTCATGCCCCTACATTTCCCAGGAGCCTTGTTAATTTAGCTTAAATTATTTAGAAGATGAATTTTAGTCTTTCTAGAGGTTTCAACAAAGAATGTCACAGACACAGACTTGATTTGGTCTTTGCTCTGAGGTCATATCTTACTGTAACCCTCTACATCCATAGATTCAACCAACTGCAAATCAAAGATATTAAAAAAAATATAATAATAAAAATAATACAAATAAAAAACAGTATAGTATTACAACTATTTACATAGCATTTACATTGTATTAGGTATTATAAGTACACTAGAGATGATTTAAAGTATACAGGAGGATAAGTGTAGGTAATATGCAAATGCTATTCCATTTTATATAAGGGACTTGAGCACCTGCAGATTTGGGTATGGAAGGTAGATCCTAAGGGATACTGAGATGACTATACTTGCCTTTTATCTAAGGCTGTTTCTCAATCAACTGTCAAAGAAAAATTGCATCAAAGTTAAACACTCAAAGAAGACTTTTTTTTTTTTTTTTTTTTTTTTGAGACAGAGTCTCACTTTGTTGCCCCGGCTAGAGTGAGTGCCGTGGCATCAGCCTAGCTCACAGCAACCTCAGACTCCTGGGCTTAAGCGATCCTACTGTCTCAGCCTCCCGAGTAGCTGGGACTACAGGCATGAGCCACCATGCCCGGCTAATTTTTTTTGTATATATATTTTTAGTTGGCCAGATAATTTCTTTCTATTTTTAGTAGAGACGGGGTCTCACTCTTGCTCAGGCTGGTCTCGAACTCCTGACCTCGAGCGATCCACCCGCCTCGGCCTCCCAGAGCTAGGATTACAGGCGTGAGCCACCGCGCCCGGCCAACACTCAAAGAAGACTTTATTCAAGATTATTGCAAAAGAGGGGAGAGATTGAACTCAATTCCACTGAAACAAAAGTCTAAAGTGTTCTTAATCACCAGGGTAAGATAGAGGAAAAGTACTGGAGAACATTAAGAGGAGGGTGATCAGTGGGAAATGCCATTGCATTGAGTTCTTGAGTTTGCAAGTGTTTTTCTACATGATAAGGCCACTGTGTTTGCTAATTGGCGCCCACTGAAGAAGTTAGACTTCTACCCTTCCAGAGACTCAGAGGTAGGAGTACTATCTTCTGTGATGATTACAATGACTCCCAGGTCCTTAAAAAAGACATTTCTAGATTTTAAAACTGGCAAGAGGCAGGAAGAATACATACATCTCCAAGGGGCAGAGAAAGAATTTACAATTGAAAATTTTCTAAGGTAAACACCCTAAGTAAAATGAGATCAAGGGCCTATCGTCAGGAATATAATTGGGAAGAAACCTGTGTGAGGTTTAATCAAGCTGAGGGGAACAGTAGGCTATCTTGATCAGGACATACCACTGATTTAAAGAGAAACATTTCCCTTTTCAAGCCATTCGACTTCTTGGCTCTCTGTAGTCTCTCTACATTTGACTTGCAAATTTGCCAGTTTTTGTTTTGTTTTATTTTATTCTTAAATGACCTCATAACTTTCTTGTAATACCTTCATAAGAAACTCACTCATACATTGAACATTCTGTCTCAAAATTGTATTTTCTCTCTTTAATGTAGTATAACTAAAATTTTACCGAATGCCTTGTTACTGTGCAACATGGGTCATTTTTCCAGCTTAGTATAATAGTATTTTTTGTTGCCTGGCGCTTAATGCCAAAGACAATGATATATTAGTTTTTTCCAATTGTTTGTTTTTTTTGTTTTGTTTTATAGTACCTCCCCATTACCAACTTCTACATTAGCCAGATTTTGCTATCTCAAAATCTAACATAAAATATCAATGGTGTATAACATTAAGCATATTTCTTACCCATGGTCTTTGGGCTATTTGCTTCATCTCTGTGGGTTCAGCTGAGAGGTATTAAGATGGCAGAGGAAACTTTCTCATGACAATGTCAGTAACAGCAGAGAAAAAGCCAAATGCTGAAGTACATTTTAAGTTTCTGCTGTTAATTACTAATATTTCATTTGCTAAAATGTGTCACATGGACAAGCCTAAAGTCAAGAGGAAGGGAAGTGTATTCTAGCTATGATGAATAAGGGGGAAAGGAAGTGAATAATGAACATGAACATACTTAACCTACCAGAGCTAGTTCTATCTTTTTTCTTTAAATTTCAATTCTTATATGTCTCACAGGACCTCAATGGGAATTATATAAAATAGCGTATATAAAACATCTAATAAAGACATTGGCATATGTAAAAATTTGTTAAATGTTATTTTTTTCTACCAAGGTAAAAGGCATTCGCATGGGAAAAAATTTGTCACAGCATTTTAAGTCTCAAATAATGTACAAAGGCCATGTAGGTTAACAAAATTTTATTATAACAACTTAAGATGTTCTAATTCTATTCTAAGTCAGTTGCAACCTAAGATCCAGAATGGGACATTTTTCTCACAGGAATATATTTAAAAGAGTTGTTGGAGAAGAGGCTTTTGTGGGTCCAAGTGTCAGGACAGTCTTGATGAATATTCCCACTAACAATCTCTGATTCACAGCATTAGAAAGGTTATAGGTCTTCACTTGGTACAATTTAATCATTGGAACGTAATCTGTTATAAATTTAGCAGGAGAAAAACTAGAGCAATTTTAGGCTTGTAAGCAGAAGGCCAATTTTCTTTTGCTTAATATTCCCTCCCTTCCTTTCCTCATTCAATTTGCATTTGCTATCTCACAGGTGATTTTAGGACTATTCCCTGGAGGTTTTTAGAAAGTGTGATTTTCAATGCAGCCATTTGCCCTGCTTAGATAGAAAATATTCCAGGAGAAAAAGATGAAAATGAATTGGTCTTTGTACAACTGTCTTTCATCTGCATAAGCAGGCTCTATCTGGCATTAGGCACATTATTTATTGTTGTCATCCAAGAATAATTTTCCTGAGACAACAAAATATTTGTTTGAAATTAAAATTAAAATAAATGTGCTACATAATCACTTTAGATCCTGCTGTCTTAATCAGTATTTAAATGTATGTAAAATTTTAGTTACATAGATGTGTAACTAAGTATAAAGCAGTACAACAGATAAGAGTATGGGCTTTGGAGGTAGGCTAAACTGGGTTTGAATTCTATTAATAGACATGTGACTCTGAAAGTGATGTATTCAATGCAAATTCCAGTATTTGTATATGTTAAATGTGTTTAATTCTAGCACATTCTTTGCATGACTAACTTAAGGATTAGGTGAAACAACAGATGTTTTATATATTACCTGGGAAACTAAATGAGATAATATATATAACCCCTCCATAATACATAGTTAGTGAGGACTTAAAAATATATTCACATGTTTATAGTATTGTAGGGGAGAAAAAAATCATTCTAAATTCTCAGCTGGACCTCTGTAACACAAGACAAATTAACAAGAGAAAAACAACCCAAAATTTATTAACATATGTATTATGTGTAAGATGTATGTAACACATGGAAGTAACCAGAGACGAGTAACTTGAAGAAGTGGCTTAGAAATAAGGCTTATATAGCATCTTTGACAAAGAACAATAAATTTTTAGAGAAAAAAAGGAAAGCAGTTTTAGGCTTCCAAGTGCAGGAAGCTGTAAGTAGGTAAATATATGGGAACCTAATAAGGCTAGTTAGTTGAAAGGTGGCCTTACTAGTAACCTACCTAACAGAGGGAAATGAACTATCAAACAGAAAGTAAGAGAAATAAACTCATAGCACATTACTGCCACTTTGAAGAAAAAAAACTCACAACATAACTATTCTTTGTTTAATTAAAACACGTGTGGCCTAACTTGTTATCTCTAAGAATTCTTTCTCAGCCTTGAAGAGCCCTAAACAGAGCTCTCTGCTTCAGTTCCTGCCAAAAAAAAAAAAAAAAAGCAAACAAACAAATAAACAAACAAACAAAAAAACAGATTTCAAGGTCTCAGATAACCCAGCCTCACAGAGAAAAGAAAAAAAAAATAAAGAAGTCCCTGACATCTCACAACCTCTTCTGTTATCAGTCCGCTGAAGCTGTGGGAAAAAAAGCCATTTTAACCCTTTTAAAGCACCAAGCAACTTTCCTCAGCTGCCCAGCATTTTCACTCCTTCCTCTGTGTGCCTTGGCCATTCCCTTCCTTTTCTCTCTCTCCCTCTCTCACTCTCTCCCCACTCCCATCTCTCTCCATCTCTTTCTTTTCCTTGGGAAAATAAATGAACTTTGTATTTCTTTCTAGCCTAAACTCGGTGTGAGAATTCTTTCACTTCCCACAGTGAGCACCTAGTAAATTTCCACCCTTACACTAGTAAGATTTGTGATGTAGATTCTTCTGGCCATAGTAGCTACTGATAAGGATACAAAACTGTGTCATTCCTAGCAGAGAGGGGAGGAGGAACATTTTTGAAAATTTATGTCCTGCTTTTAGGCAAATAGGGGGAGGACAGGGAGCTTTTCTTATATCTACTCCTTCTCAATTGCCTTCAGCTCAAAATAATTCTATGCCAAAGTGGCATATTTTGGGGTGACATACCTATTAATATTCTTCAAACAGGTAAAATTTGCAAATATATGGATTAAAACAGGCACTGACAAAATTGTCTGTAAATATTTAGTAGTAGTAAATATTTAGGCTTTTTGGGACATAAGATCTCTGTCACAACTTTTCAGCTCTGCTGTTGCAGCAACCTAGAAGCCACATACCATAAGTAAATGAATGGATCGTGGCTGTGATCCAACAAAATTTTGTTTATGAACACTGAAATGTAAATTTTATCTAAAACATGTCATAAAATATTAATGTACTTTATACTTTTCAACCATTTAAAAAAGTGAAAAACATTTTTAGCTCAATAACTGTACAAATATTGGTAGTGGGCCAGATTTGGCCCGGGGAGTATAATTTGCCTATTTTTGAATTAAAATATTGTGCCAGTGTTGACATTTCTTTTCTACCTCTTATATTGTTTTCTTTTATTTGATTTTTGCTTTGTTTAAGTTTTGTTTTATATTGTTTAGTCATATTAATAGGGAGTTTCTGGCAGGAAAACTACATTGATTCTATTCACTAAATAGATTACCTATGCGTGCTATTTTTCAGAAAGTTAATTTTAAAAATATCCATTTTATATGAATGGAAGTTAGTAGTTGGATACAAAAAGGTCTTTATCAATTATGTATGTGCTCATACTTGTGTCTGATGAACCTTACCATTATTCTAATATAATTTCTGGTTTTCAATATTTTTACTACTATGTTATTTTATTTTTTGAGTGAATAACTGTATTACTGATAATGGTGGGCATTTAATGCAGTAGGAATAAGTGGAGCATAGATCAAAAGGCCTCAAAAATCAAAGAAATCACTATAAAAACTGCTCTAAAATATTTAATTGCATTACTTCTTATTATATTGTGGTATAATCATTATTTAAGAAGTTTACTCAGCCTATAAAATTTACTAGTGATATTTCTTGTAGTTGAAAAATAAGTTGATAGTCTAGTAGGCAACTTAAATTTGGTCCAAAAAAGCACAACTGCACAAATTTTGCCATGGTTCACAGAAAAATGAAGGCATCATTTAATCATCTTCCATTCACATGTGCCCTTTTCTTTTGCTTCTCTGAAGCTTCTTCCTAGTCTCCAAGAGTCTTCTACCTGGAGATAAACATTTCCAACTGTGTGGAAAATATTCTGATCCTGAAATATGACTGCTCTACAACACAAAAATACTGTGGTTTGCACTGCAGCAAAAAGCCACAGGTTGGTCCTTCTAATATTAAGAATCATGGTAATATTTGTGAAATTTAATGTTCAGAAGGATCATTTTTTAATATTGTTAAAATATAGATACCCTGGACTTCATACCAGAGAATCTGATTTTAATGTCTATAAAGAGGTCAAGGAATCTTAACATTTAGCAAGAACACTCAATGTTTATGATGCAAATATTCTTAAGAGCATCTGGAGAAACATTTTAGATGGTGTTACATAATTCTATATACCTTGACTTAGATGCTATATCCTCCGGAGATCTTTACTGACTTCCTTATATATGTGAGATCTTTTGTTATTTTTTGAAATCTGTATTTTATTTGTTAATTTTACAAATATTTAGTATTTAGCTTGTTTATTTAATATTTTCTGGACTAGATTTTAATCTTTATAAAAGTAGGGACCACTCTATTGTTTATAACAATTTTCATCCAATATTTGGCATCAAATACAGTACAAACTAGTCTCTCAATAAATATTTTTCAGTAACTATATAATAAAGTTTCCAGAAACACCCAGTTGCTTATTTCCTTGCAACTTACCTTCTTCCCAATCTTTCCCCAAGGAAATGTATTTAAAATGCCTAAAACAATACTAGGCACTGAGAGAATATTAAGTAAATATGTTTAATGATTGAATCTATGCTGAAGATAAAGCAAACCAAAAATGACACCTCATAATGAGCTCTATAGAGATCCAGATGATCATGTACCCCTAGTAATTGTGTACATTTAAAAGTCATAAGTGGTAGGCAGAAAAATGGCCACCCAAAGATGCCCATGTTCTAAAGCCTAGAATCTGTGAATATATTACATTACATGGTAAAGGGGGAGTAAGGTTGCAGATGAAATCAAGGTCACTAAACAGTTGATATTAAAGAGATTATCATGGATTATTCAGTGGTCCTAATGTAATCACAAAGTATCCTCAAATGCTGTGGTCTCCAACCCCCAGGGCTGCGGTGGGTACTGATTTGTGGCCTGTTAGGAACCTAGTGGTGCATCACCACCTGAGCTCTGCCTCCCTATCTGTGGAAAATTGTCTTTCATGAAATTTAGGGAACTGTGTGGGGGAGGCGCACAGGAGATGAGCAGCACCATGCAAGTGAGCAGAGCTTCCTCTGTATTTACAGCTGCTCCCCATTGCTTGCATCACTGCCCTTTGAGCTCTGCCTCCCCCATCCTCCCCATCCTGCAAAAACTGTCATCCATGAAACAGGCCCCTGGTGCCAAGAAGGTTGGGGACCACTGCTTAAATGGGAATGAGAGAGGCATAACAGAAAACTAGAAAGAGAGAATCATGAGAAATACTAACCGGCTATTGCTGACTTTGAAGATTGTAGGAGTCAGGAGTCAAGCAACTTCTAGAAGCTGGAAAAGGCAAAAAATAGATTTTCCCCTACAGCCTCTGGAAAGGAACACAGTCCTGCCAACACCTTTATTTTAGCTCAGTGAACTATAAGGTAATAAATTTGTGGTGTTTTAAGCCATTAAATTTGTGCTAATTTGTTACAGTAGCAATAGAAAATGAACACACCATACAATGACTTTAATGGCACATAGAATATACACAGACAAATGAGAGAGAAAATGAGGGAGCAAATATGCTAACCATGAGGATTTACATAATTAACATAATTTTTTGGTATAAAAAGAAAAATGAAAATTGCTTAACACACTGAGGTTTCTTTATCACAAAGAGAAAATAACCAGCTATATTTTATTTAGTTATTTCAATAGAAATTTTTAAATTACAGGTATTATATTGTACAATTTAAAAAATCTCAATATTTTACGTGCCCAGTACACCTGAAAGCTACGGCAACATTATGACTATAACTAAATACTAGGGTAGTGATTCCTGGGTTTGGGGACAAAGACAATAAAGGTGCAAAACCTGAGTCTCTAGGAATAGGAATCATTTAAAAAAAAAATTGTGCAAATTTGACAATTCCAAGTGTGACATACCATCATTTATAGTTGTGAATCTATGAAAAAGAAGACATTAAGAGAGGTAATTCTTTTTTGATATAGATTCACAAAAAATAAATTCTTTTACCTCCTGCTTATAAAAAAAAAAAAGCCACTAAACTGTAATTCAATTAAGATGAGTCTTCAAGGGGCTATGCTAATATGGTCCAAGAAGATGGCCTCATGGTGATCAAATTTTACTCATAGGTAGAAGATAAAATGTCAAGGTGATATAAAAATTTATGAACTATTTGTCATCTTGATAGTCTTGATCATTTTTTCTGATATTATTTCTTTTAGTGGAGCATTTATAAAAGAGAGTCAATGGTTATATTCTCTGATAAATTATGGGGTTAGGTTTTCCTTTCTCAGTTCTCAAACGGCTCTATAGTTGACCCCCTGAACAACACAGCTTTGACCTGCACAGGTCCACTCACAAGGGAATTGTCCTCTGCCTCTGCCACCCTTGAGACAGCAAGACCAAGCCCTGCTCCTCCTCCTCCTCAGTTTACTCAATGTGAAGACAAGAGGAAGACCTTTTTGATGACCCACTTCCACTAAATAAATAGTAAATATATTTTCTATTCTTTATGATTTTAGTAATAACATTTTCTTTTCTCTATTATAAAAAATAAACTGAACATAATACATATATCACACAAAATATGTGTTAACCAACTGCTTATTTTATCAACAAGGCTTCCTGTCAACAGTAGGCTATTAGTAGTTAAGTTTTGAGGGACTCAAAAGGCATATGCAAATTTATACCATATGTGAATTTTAAGGGTAGGAGTTGGCACATCAACCCTTGCTTTATTTAAGGGTTAACTGTAATTCTTCTTTTATACTATAGGTTGTAATTATTTGTATGCAGGTCTGCTATCTTCATGAAGGCAGTGATTTCCTTGAATAGGTGACTATGCCTCTGATCTTTATATCTAATTGTATCACGAGGCTTAATAAATGGGAAGTAAGTGAATGAATCCAATTTCATCAAAGAATTAAAATATTTTTTACTCATATAAACTAACATAAAGGAGAACAGGTGATATAATATACTTCATAGTGTTTTTTGTTATTTTGTTGTTTAATAAACATATCAAATATTTTGCATCTACTTAAAAGTCAGATGAGACTTTTTTAACAAGAATTTTTGAATGATGACATTACAATATTTAGCATATTTTTTACTCACAGTTTATTATGCTCAGATTATTAGCTCTTAATGCACTTTGTCTGTCTACCCCTTTAGAAAAAGTCCACAGAATTTCCTTTGATTCTAATTCTGAAACATTCTTTAGCCAAATACTACCAAATTAAATGCCAATTTTTCTCAATATGTCTCAGTGGAAACTAGAAATATTTTCACCATTAGCTGAAACACTTAGTGAATCAGGGCTTTAAAAGGGCAGAAAATGCACAGATGCACAATAAAATTTTAAAGAACAGGACTTGACATTTTTGGAATACCCTTAGTGAATATTAAGTAGAATTCCAAAGCTAGTAATAACTATTATGTTCATTGTTCTCTTTTGTGTCCAGTGACTCGGTAGAACTTCCCAGTTTTCTTTATTCTGAGCAACGCTGAAATAGGATATTATTGACATCTACTTTTTCTGTTTACTCTTTAAATTGTTTCAAGTATTTTAAAGACTTCATTGGATACTCTTGCTTTCTAAGGACTCAGAGCATAGGTATATAAAACACATTTGAAAAACATTGTGTTTGACCTTATAAACTGATGTAAAGCAAGGCTAGAGAAAAGATGACAGAATTGAATAAATCATACAAAAACTCTTCATTATATTCTAACTAAAATATTATTTATATTTAAACTAAAATACACAGAAAAAAATACGGCTGAGTACAGTTTAACATTTTTGGCCTTCTCTTGTCTAAAACATTTTCATAAAATCTGGAAATTTGAACACCTGGTACCCATATCTTTCTTAAAGTATGAAAACATCTTAGTATTTTCCCTCTACAGACTTCAATATTGCTTTAGGAGTAACCCTTGGAATTTGTTTTTATATTTACTATAAAGACATTTTAAATACATTATTTTTCTTAACTTATACTCTGGCTCCAGTATTAAGACCCTTGGGGAAAATTTCTCTTAGTTTCTTGAATCAGAAACACAAATATATTTATTTACTTTTATCTAGTGGATTAGTTCATGGTCTTATGGAACCTATAAATCACGTTAGAGTCTGTTTTATGCTTCTTTTTCATGTTTGCTGCCAGAAAGCTCAAAACAAAATTTGTAGTTGATCTTTATTAAATACACTGGATCCCATGGGATGAGGTTTCCTATGCCCTCTTTCCTTTCCAAAGAAAATATAGGAAATACAGAAGTGAACTGGTCAAGTTTTTTCCTGAACTGTATACTTATCAATAGAGATGAAAAATCAGACTCTTTCCAACCAATGAAGAAATGGCTTCCAAAGTGCTTTTGGTGGATCCTTATCGAGGTTCTACTTGTACATTTCCAATAATGGGAAGGTAAAAGACTTAGAACAAAATCCTTTCTTTTTATTGTGAAGAAAAATTTAATTCTTTTCAGTCTTTACACCAAAATTCATTTATGTCTTCCTTTGCAAACTTAACGGCTGTCATTTGAAGCTTTTAGTCTTTGGAGTCACTTTTGTTTTCTTTTCTTCAGTTAACCAAATATCATTACTTTTGACATTTAAGTAGTGATTTCCAAAGATAGCCCTTAATCAGTTGTGCTACATGTTTTGGATATATGAACATCTAAAAAGTTAAGGAAAAGAGGAAGAAGTATAAATTGATATAAAAAACTAAAACCACGCAAATAAAACATGATTTGATTATGCTTTGATTATACTTCCTGAGGTGGTTTTACATAAACTCTCTTTTATATAAGTAGGAGTACACTCTAAGATCATAATAAAAAGTGTAGTATGGCAAATACATAAACTAGTAACCTAGTTCTTTATTGAAATTATCAAGTATTATGTACTGTACATAATTATATATAATAAACTTTTATATGACTGGTAGCACAGTCAACAAACAGCACAGTTCGTTTACACCAAAACTACCACATGCATGTGAGTAATGTGTTGCATGACCTTATGACAGTTCTGATGCCACTGGGCAACAGGAATATTTCAGCCCCATTATAGTCTGATGGGATCCCCATAGTATCTGAGGTCCATCGTTGACTGAAATGCCATTGTGTGGTGCATGACTGTATTATATAATCATTTATCACTAAGGATAAAGACACCAAATACATAAAATTTCAAATCCACACATTTTTATTTCATTGTAAGAAACTCAACAATCCATGGAGTCACACAGTATTACAAATATCTAGCAAGGTGATCTATTTTATTTCTTTTATCTGAATATATTTCATCTGAGTCTTCTTATTTAATATTAATTTTAGTTATTTCCTAACATTTTTCTCATATCCTTTATGTAGACTTAAAAACCTTTCTTTCTTGCATTTTGAATAATACTATTCTGTGGTAAAGGTCTGAAATTTTCATTTGTATTAGGAATGATGTCTTTGTCTTTCTTGTAGTAGGACATCTATCCTCTGTAGGGAATGCTATGGTGCACTGCCTCCCCAAGGTTGTGCCCCCTTGCTGGGAGAAGGCTGTGGCCAATAACTGGTGGACATTGAGGAACAAAGGCCCTGTCCCCTTGCTTCAATTTGTGAGCCACCTCAATTTTAACTGAGGTCTTTGTTGCAACTGCATCAAAGTTCAACTTCTCCCTTTGCCTAATCTTGGTTCCTTCACTCCTTCATGGGATATGTTTCTGTGAGCACTTCTTATCTGCTTTCTATAAACAAATTGGTATCTTAGAGCTTGTGTCTCAGCGAACCTAAGAAATGGGTAATATTCACTACCTCTATTATGTTCCATCTTGATTCTCTCAATTCTTTGGAATCTCCTGCTATATAGTAACTGTTTACCTTAAATGTACTTGTACCTTCCTCATAAGATAATTATAAATTTAAATGAGATAATTAGGTAAAGCACCAGGCACAGTAGTTCTGGAATGTGTTAGGTGTTCAATATGAAATGTTTCATAATTAGTAGGAACTATACCTTTGTCATATAATGTCATCTATAAGTCGTTCATAAATCAGCAACCAAAGTCTGATAAAGCAATAAACATGGAAAAATAAGAGAGAAATACTCATTATCAAAAATGTTATAAATTAAACCAACTTTTCTTTGAAAATAATTGTAGATCAAGGATCCATCCCTAATATGAATCAAAGAAAGTGCAGGAAAGTAGATAACTTTAGGGTATAGTAAAAAATTATTAGATCTGAAATTATAAGTATTAAAGAGGACCATTTTAATAAATTGGCAAAAATCCTATAATAATCATCTAAGGTAAAAATCAACTTGAATTTTCATTCAAGTAGGTACTTTGGCAATATTAGAGATGGCAAACTGCCCCAGTTTTCAACTGCTGAACTCAAATTGGCCCACTGTACTTTTTGTGAAGACCAATTGGCTATTCTGTGGTTCTCCTGATCTGAGGTCAGCCAGATGCTGCTTGTTGTTTTCTTTTTCTTTTTCTCTTATAAATGCCCAAACCATTCAGGTCTAACTGAATTGGTACTTTTGGTACTTTTTCTCCACCCACTTGTAGTTTGGAGTTCTTGGTATATCATGCTGTCCAAGCTTGTTATGAATGTTGTCATGTATTTTGTTGTTGTTGTTGCTATTGTTTACTAAGGCAAGAAAATGTACCTTAGAAATATTTCAATGAAAGAACAATTAAAAGGGTGGTTTGCTGAGCCCTCACTTCACTGTGAAATCTAATTAGCCAGTACAGTGACTTCTGTGAGCATTCTGACTTAGCTGAGGCAGAGGCTCACTGGATTTCCATGTGTATTTTGTTCTTGCTCTGTGGTTATTGTGCCAGTTCTTACGCTGGTGGTCAGGGAGACTGGAATAGTATACTGTTGCTGCTGCCTCCAATTTCCAAGAATCTTGGGAATAGCACTTCGAAACCAAGTTCTGAATACAAGGTATATTCATTGTTACTGGGATATCCTTAACTTCTAGACCCTTCCTGAGATTAAATATAGAAACACACACACACACACACACACACACACACATATACACACATATATACACGTATTTTTCTTTTCCCACATCGAGAACACTGGTTCCTAACAATATCATTGTATGTATTCACATTTACTCAATTCTATAATATATAAAAAATAGTACCAGAATTGTTATAACCACTATATTCACAGCTTTCTGATATTACGGAAGTTCACTTTCATGCATTCCAATATTTACTGAGAATCAACTTTTTGCCAACAAACATCCTAAGCACTTTAATTTTTTTTCTGTCCTATAAAATACATATCTCATATTGTCTATGCTATTTTCCCTAGTTTTCAAATGAACTAATTGAGTCTCAAGGAGTCTAAGAAACACTCAAATGCACACAACCAAAAAAGTGGTGATACAAGATTCAAACTAAAGTCTTGCTAATTTCAAACCCTATTCTCTTTTCAGTAATCTTTACTTCCACTTGTATTTAATTAAGGGTAGCATTTACAATAATTAAAAAATGTACGAAGCCACAGAATCTTACAAAAATAAATATTAGTAACTGAGTAGGTACCTGGGCACTGATCACATTTTCTTTACAGGGCAAAGATGCCACAGAGGGGTGACGTTGCATAGGTTACAGCAACAGGTCCAATTTTTTGGATCACAAAGACAATTGGGTTTTAAAAGTTGAGAATATTTATCACATAAAGGAACAACTATTAAACAAAAATTAATCCTAGTCTTTCGCTTTCTAATCACCAATTTGTTACTTTTTCACATTTTAGTTTAATATGTGCTTCAAAGAATTTGGCAACTACAATGTGACATGAACACATTTAAAACAGATTATCTTTTTGAGTTTAAAAATGCAACAAGCGTAAATATTTAATAGAGCTTTGAGCAGCATTTGTCATGGTTGTCATCCAAGTATGTACATAATAAAAAATTACGAAATCCTGCTGAGATGCAATAAATAGAATATGTATTAAGAGAGAAATAGATATGGCAGAATATGTCAAAGACAAACTTACAATTAATTCCAAAATAACTGGTCAGTGAGTTTGGAACTGTAGCTTCTAACTTACCACTGTTTTTGTAATCTAAAGTTCATAATCTATTAGTCTTCAATTTTATTAAGTAAATGGTCTTTTGGCTGTGTTATTATACAAATATTATAAAATAACTATTATAATTAGACCCACATACTAATAGCAAATTTTTATACTTACAAGATGCAATATTAGAGGAATGGGTGAAGAAAGAAAGTAATGTTAGTGATATATTTGGCTTATTATATACATTATATTATTTGATTTTTCCAACTTAACTGAAAGGAACTTCAACTTAATTATTATAGCAATGCTAGCAATGTTGTCTTTCCTGTTTTAACAGCTATGGAAAATTGAAAAGTAGATCACAGATAATTTTCTTGCCCTGAGAGATTCTATCAATTTTCTCTTTGGACTAAGGAGTAAGAAAATGTTCTTCTTTTCTCTTCTATTACCATTCTGAATAAAGCAAAGCATTAACTTATAGTCACTATCCGCCCATCACTTTAAGCTTCCGTTTGTGCATGTGTGCATGTGTGTGTGCATACATTGTGTGGTTATTTATTCATATTGGTCATCATAGATGTACACAAATCATAACACAGATTGTCATTATCTGCATCCCAATATTAATGTTGTTTGTACATTTTCACTTGATTTTTTTTTATTTTATCCATGCTAGTCCACTTTGTGTGTTTTGCCCTTTCACCTTTATTAACAAATTATCTGATTATTTATCGTCTCATTTCCTCCCACATCCTAATTCTTTGTCTACCATTTAAATTCTCTTTAATTGTCTCTAGTATCCCTTACTGACCAATTATGAAGTTTTTATTATTCGAAGGAATTAAAAGGCTGAAGTAAGGTTTTATAGTGGGAATTGTGGTAAAAAAAGGGACAAAGAACAAATAAAGAAACAGTGCAATGGACTAAAAAGACTGATGGTTTTATTTCTCATTGATAGACTAATAGACTGCAAGCAATTGTAGAAAGTATATCAAAGGAAATACCTTCATAAAATTATGTATCTTGACAATAATTCAGAATGGGAGTATAATAAAACCACACATCCTCAATTTGTTTATTGATAAACTTTGCCCCATCAGCATTTTTCTCTATCCTCTATTCCATCAGTGGCATAGCTACTTTCTGAGTTAGAAAACCATAATAGATCTCTATATCATACAGAGTTTGGAGGACTTATTCATTTTTCCTGCAAAAGTTAAATAAAGTGCAAAACTTTCAGCCCATCAATCCTTTACCAAGCTGTCCAAGGTGACATTTCATTAGCACATTTTGTCAGTGGATAAATTGTACAGCATGCTCTGAAGGGAAGGTGGAAAACATCTAGTCCTTTTTCATTAGATCCATCTGAACTTGAACCACTGGAGATTACATACAAAAAGCACATGAGACAGAAGAAGCGCTATCCTGTCTATAAACTGCATTAATCATTCATTCCCTTCAGAGTGTCTTAAGTCAGTGCCATGTCTCTGGTAAAGACCCAAACTGGCTATTCAATTTTGAGTTGCATGACAGATACATTTCAAGGAAAATCAGAGACATAACGACTCCTGCCAGGCTTGATAAAGTCTTCATTCATCAATTAAGAGGTTCCAATAAGCTAAGATAGAAACAGAAAAATAAGGGAAATTGCATGATAACAATTGCTGATTTTCTCTCCCCTTTGTAGTTTCACTGAATTTCTGGACATGGGTATTACAAAGGCTTACTGAAGAGCCTGGATTCAGGGGGAGCCCTAACATCTGAGGAAAGAGGTTTCCTTTTTTACTCTGCCTAAATTAGGTTCTATCATACCATACCATACCATACCATACCAATGAAAAAGTTCTGTGGGCACTTTTCATATTTCTCAAATAAAGAGGTTTTAATGCATTTAGGAAAGATGGTCTTTCTTTTTTGTTGTTTGAAAATGAAAGTCGTGGATGTAGAGATTATCTCTTAGTTTAATGTTTTTCATTTTGTTGGATCAAATCACAGTGCTAGGAATGTTTCCCAGTTTTAAATAGCTGTGGTGTCAAAATGTTTCTGAAACATACGTTCAAATATAAATTTCTGTTCTGTAGTACTATCCGGGGTATTTAAACCAAGAATTTTTTTGAATGTATGAAATGGAGAGATATATCTTTATAAAATATAGAACATTTTCATTAGGTAAATTATCAGAATAAATGAAAACTGTAAATGGAGGTTATGATTAAAAATATACATACACAATATCTTACCAATTTCTAAGTGTATTGTGAGAAATAGCCAATAACACTAAAGAGTATCTGACATTACTAAGGTCAGAATTTTTTAGAACATAATGCTAAATCAATGAGAAATTTGAGAAAAGAAAATATAATTTGTATTGCTTATTTATGCGAACCATATAACTAATCAATCAAAAGATAAATCCAAGATCTCATTGTGCCAAAGCAAACATTTGGCAATTTTGTGAAATTGCATCATGAGTCAACTTTATTTCAAATTGCTTCAAAGTGCTTTGTTTTCAATAAACTAATGGTTTTCAAACTGTGCTCCTAAGAGCATCATGTGGCTACCTCTCAGGTGTTTCTGGAGAGAGGGACAAGGGTGGGAGTTTGTGAGGAGCCCTCCAACATCAACAGAAGCAACTGTACTTTTTTGTGTTTTCCATAAGGGATTCTATAGTAAAATTTCCTTTGAACAAAAATCCTGCACCTAAGAACTATTACAAAACCACTATAATAATTAAAATTGGAACTATCTGTTTTTCTGTCACTGTCACAAGATACAATTTATTAAAAAAAAAAAAAACCACTAGAAATTTCCATATCTGAATCTAAACCAACCACTGGCTCAGAAAATTTGGATTAAATATCTTTGTCACATTGATGGAATCACTGAAATTGGTTTGATGATTAGCAGCATTGTCAACACCAAGCCATTTATCAAAGTGATAAATCATGGTTTGCTATTAAGCAGACTCTCTAAAAGTGTTTGGTTTTTTGGGCATTTTGTCTTATTAAATATAACTTAAAATAAATATCAGACATCTTTTCTGTTGTTAGAGTAAGCAAACATTTACTCATCTTGATCTCAGTTAAGGTTTCCTGGGACCTATAACTTACATTTGTTTGGTGTTTTTTACTTCTTATAAAGTGCTTTCATGGCAATTTCATTTGATTTTCATGACTGTGTGAATTAGGCAGAGCCTAGTCAAGCTATAAAGTTTTTTATTGCCAAAGTTCATCTGATCAATAAAGTGGCAGAACTAGAACTTGTATGGACCATCTGCCTTTCAGATCTTGGGGTCTCCTTATATACCCTCCCTATTCCTTGATGGGTCTAACTTTAGAAGAAGACTTATATATATATTATAAACTTGACATTTTATAGCCACATGGATATGAACTGAAAAGAGCAGTTGACTAATGGCGTAAAGAGGAAGCCTAGGAAGCTTCATATACACCTATTTTACTCATACTGTTACTGGTAGTAATAACAGCAACAACAACATCCTTTGATATGGACAATTTATATTTTCTTCATGTTTTGTAATGTGCACACAGATGCATCTTTACTTAACAATCTAGGTAAAAATTGTTCCTGAACACTGTGCTTGTTAACTATTATACATAGATTTGGCTTGTAAATACTTTGAAATGTTCTCATGCTTTTAGCTAGACTGCTGCTTTGACTTATTTATTTGTAGTTGATATGAATTTATTTGATGGGAGTTATTAGAAAAGAAAAGAACCTTACATAACTTCCAGGGCAGATTATTTGCACTGGTAAGATATTTAGAGTTATTCTTGGTGGTGTTATTTTAAGAGGATGCACAAATATTCAATGAAATCAGTTTAGATAGTGTCAGATTGAAGGAATGAAGTTGTGCTCAGAGTAGTATGATTGCTCGCAACTAGATACCCTGGGTGAGGGGTCAGGCTCTGTTTGCTGTTTTAAATGCCTCAGGTCACTTAAAAGTTGATTTAAGAAGGATACTTTACAACTACCACAAGTATGGTTTCCCCTTTAATAAATAAACTGGGTGTTTTCACATACATGATATACCTAAAATAACACAGTGGAGTATGAAGATTATTAGACAGACAATCAAGATCTCCATACCCTGTTCAGTGGTGGATTTTGACTAACTCTTAATCTTGGATTATTTCACATCTCTGTGCCTCAGTTTTCTCACCTTTAACATGAATTGGTTGTACTCAAGGGCTTCTGAGTTCACTAAATCTTTAAGAATGCTACATAAATAAATTGTAAAATCATGCAATCATGCAAAAGCATACATCCCATATTTCTTCTCTCTACTATCAATTCATTATGCTTTCTTTGGTTTGATTATGCTGGACTGTTTATGGGCAAAATGATTACATACCCTTCCTTTTGCCACATTGCAAAGGTGATCTCAGTGCATAAACATCAAGATGAGCAGTAAATTAATTGTGAAGGAACATCCTGAGTGAGGGTATTGAAGAAAATGTGGAAATTGGTAAGGGGTGTGATTTATGTGTGAAAACATTAGTTTATTTCTAATACATTTCATAAAGCCTCTTCCTTCCTTCTGTTGGGTACTCCCCCAAATTACAGCCCAGATGGCAACAGTAAAAAGGGTGCCCTAATTTTTGGTTTGGAAGATCAGCATAACTGAAAATGGTTGGTGATTAAGATACCAAGTTGTATCCATAGGCAGATAATATTTCAAGCTCCTACTTTGAGAAAGATCTGCTTTACCAGTTGATGTGAAGTTCAGCTGTTTAAACAAATGATTTTATTTTAATATGAAAGAGATTAAGAAATACACTTACCAACACCCTCTCCCCACTTTTTTTGTTGTTGTTATTGCAGGACTTGGATTTAACCTGTGCTGTAACAGTAAACATGATAAACTCACCTACCATGACCTGGTGGCAGCATAGACTAATGAGGAACAATCATTTGATTGAAAAATATAGCTCCTCAATTGCTGACACCACAAACAAAAGTTATAAGTTATGGCGTGTTAGTTACAATATTTCATTACTGGTAACAAAACCAATTTTGATTAAGCCAAACAGGCAAATCATTATAAGTGGGGACGTTTCATTGAACTTAAGGACAGGAATACACTCGAGCTTAAGTTAGGACTAAAATCCGAACTGAGCTGCCTTAAGCATATGAACAAATAATCCCTGTCTTTCCTGTGACTTCTTTCTGCCATTGCACTTTCCTCCCTCTGGCCACTGGCTTTTCCTGTTCTCTATGTCCTCAATATTCTCCATTAGGGAGCATATTACTGCTGTGCAATTGCAAATGTCTACATTAAACATGAAAATTCCAGGTATACACGTAAACACTCTAGTTATCTCTAAATGTTAATTACAAATCCCCAGAAAAGAATGTGGCACTGATTTTGAGTTATATGTCCAGGGGGGACGTGCAGTCAGCTAGGGTTGGTGGAGCTATGGGCTCATTTTTTGCAACCACTAACATAGCTACCAGGGGTTTACTCCTTCAGCTGTGTGTGTGAGTGAGCAGGTGTGTGAATGTGTGTGTGTGTGTGTGTAAGAGTGGGCAGGAGTGTAAGTGTGTGTGTGGGTGTGGAGAATGAAAGAAAGCAGCACTAGGAGAAAGAGTAGGCACTAGGTAAAGTGACCAATTGTCTAAAAAGACCATGAACATCAAAACCTTCTTGATTTATCTAGGGAGAGCAGATATATATGAATACACACTTGCTACATTAGCATGAAGTTGCTCTATCCTTTTTATCATCCACGTTTCCCAATGTGCTGGCACTGTGGTAGTGATACAGAAGAGTACACAGCAAGTTTGAACTCAGGCCGTTGGAGGAGCCAGGATTATAATGAGAAGATCATAACAAAGTGGATAAACTTTGTAATAAAGTTAACCACAGGGTTCTACTGAGGCCTGAGGAAAAGAACTGACCAAAATAGACTAAAGTAAGGAAACAAGGTTTCCAAAGTGCCTTGATCCCTGATCCCTCCATGAGCTGCAATACAACCTGGTAACAAGGTATTAAATAGTCCAGCCTTCCTTTCCACTGGACAGGCTTGAATGAAAACCCAATGTTTGGGCTTTTGTAAATCCACAGTAACTACTGAATTAACACAATTCTTATTGTGGAGTTGAAGAATTGCTGTAGGTGACTAAAACTACAACTGACTGCTCACATATCCATGGAATTAATGTCTCAATCTGTAAACCTGGCTCACAATTCTTTAAGTGTATTTTTACTGCATAATTATACTGTGCTTATACAGGTTGCAATAAAACTGTGGCAACTCTGCAGATGCCATTCATCTGCAATCCACTTTTGCTTCAATCAGATTATTATGGCTGGGGTATGGAAAGATTTATTATAATTATAAATATGAATAAACGATAGTGGAGTTTTATGGAAGTATCTGTATTTTCACAATAATTTATGCTAAGAACTATACATATCACTAAAATATAATAATGAAAAGTATAGTAAAACAACAGAGATGAGACCTCTTTTCCAACTATTTTCTAGATTCACTAAATTAAAAGTCTTTGTTAAAGGTAAGGTTTAAACTTAAAAAGGACTTTACACAAAGTGTTGAGCTACTAGGACAAGCGTTAACAGAAAAAGTCTGTTCAAAGAAGAGAAAAGAATTGCTCATCTTTAAACTAACACATGATATTAAGAGCTCATTTGTGTCTACCATTGGATGCATAGAAGCTCATTCTACCATTGCATAACTTTAATTTATTGTGTTCACCCTTTACTCTGCTAAAATATCTTTACATTTTTATGGTATGTCTTAGTCCATTCCTGCTGCTATAACAAAATATCACAGATTGGGTAATTTATAAATAATATAAATTTATTTCTTACATTTCTGGAGACTGGGAAGTCCAAAACTAAGGTGTGGGCAGATATGGTCCTGATAAGGGCTACACTCTGCTTCCAAGATGGTGTCTCATTTCTGCATCCTCAGAGGGGACAAATTCTGTGTCTTTACATGGTAGAAAGGATCAAAGGGCAAAAAGACACTAGGGCTTTCCCTTCAATCTCATTTATAAGAGCACTAACCCGGTTCATGATGGTGAAGTTCTCTTCCCAAAAGGCCCTACCTCATAATACTATCACATTGGATATTAGTTTCCAACACATACATTTTGTAACAACACATACATTCAGCCATAGCATATCACCACTGGCTCCCCAAAAGCCATATCCTTCTTACATGCAAAATACATTAATGCCATCCCAATTGTCCTCCAGGTCTTAACTTGTTCCAGTATCAACTAAAAAATCTAAAGTCCAAAGTCTTATCTAAATGCCATCTGAATCAGACTCCATGGATATGTTTCATTCTGAGGCAAATTCACCTCTTGCTGCGAGCTTATCAAATCATACAAGATATATAATTCCAAAATACAATAGTAGAACAGGCACAGATGGACATTCCCATTCCAAAAGGGAGAAACAGGAAATAAGAAAGGAAATAAGAAATAATAGTTCCCAAGTACATCCAATACCCAACAAGACAAACAACATTAAATCTTGATGCTAGAGAATAATCTTCTTTGACTCCATGTCCCACCTTCCAGATACAATAGGGTGGAGGTTGGACAACCAAGACCACAGGCAGCCCCACCCCCTTGACTTTGCTGAGTGCAATCTACATAGTAGGTCTTACACATTGAAGTCACATGCCTGTGGCTCTCCCTGACTGGAGATGTATGCTGGAGGCTCTATTGATCTTGGGTCTTGGGGGCAGCCTTGCCGCCACAACTTCACTAGGCATTGCCCTAGTGGAGATTCTTTGTGGTTTCTCTGATCCCATGGCTCTGCTAGACATTTCCATAGTGTAGACTCTCTGCAGTTGCCCTGCCCCTGTGACAATTCTTTGCCTGGGCCCTGAGGCTCTCTGAGGCATCCTCTGAAATCTAGGTGGAGGTAGCCATGCCTCCACAGCTCATGTACTCTGCAGGCCTGCAATATAGAGTCAGCACCATGTAAATGCCACCAAGGTTTACAACCTTTTCCTTCCAGAAAGGCAGCCACGGTGGCCAACACTATGTATCTATGCCCACTGGAGCCACACCTGGAGTGGCCAAAGGATGCTCACCAGATGCATGGAGCAGAAACTTGAGGTGGATCTGGGCAGCCAGCCCCAAGGTCCCACAGGGGCCCTGGGCCCCTCCTTTGAAATCTTTTACTCCACACCTTGGCACTCTGGGCCTGTGATGAGAGTAGGAGCCTCAAAGATCTCCAAAATGCCTTGGGGTTTGTTTTTCCATTATCTTGATGAATAGCATGTGTACTCCCTCTCTCCATACTAATCTCCATAGTAAATGGTCACTTAGCTGCATCCTTAGTGTCCTCTCCCAAATACATTTTCTCATTTTTATGGGCAGAAGATTTTCTGACTCTTTGTGTTTTCTTTTTTCAGTATAAATTACATCTTTAATTAGTTCTCTCTTTTTGTATTTTACTGTAATCAGTCAAAAGGAGCCATGCTGCATTCTCAACATTTTGCTTAGAGATTTCTTTTGTAAGATAATCTATTTCATTGCTAATGATTTCTATTTTCTACAAAACACTAGTACATGAACAAAATTCAGCCAAGTATTTTTGCCTAAAAGTATAACACATACAATTATGTACAATACAATATACTTAATAAACAACTATGTTACTGGTATATGTATTTACTATGCTATAGTCTTTATCATTATTTTAGAGTGTACTTCTTTTACTTATATAAAAAAAGTTAACTGTAAAACAGCTTAGGAAGGTCCTTCAGGACGTATTCCAGAAGAGGCATTATGATCATAGGAGATGACAGCTCCATGCATGCTATTTATTGCCCATGAAGACCTTCCAGAAGGATGAGATGTGGAGGTGGAAGATAATGATATTGATGATTCTGACCCTGTGTAGGCCTAGGCTAATGTGTGTGTTTGTGTCTTAGTTTTTAACATAAAAGTATTAGAAGTAAAAAAATAAAAAAAAATTAAAAATAGAAAAAAACTGATAGAACAAGGTTATAAAGAAAATATTTTTGTACAGCTGTACAATGTATTTGTTTTTCAAGTTATTACTACAAAACAGTCAAAAAGTTAAATTAAAACATTTCTGAAGTAAAAAAATAAAGCTACAGTAAGCTTTATTATTAAATAAAGAAAAATTTTTAAAATAAAAAACACTAAGTGTACAGTGTTTATAAAATCTACAGGTCATGTATAGTAATGTCCTAGGCCTTCACATTCACTCAGTACTCACTTACTCACCCACAACTTTGAGTCCTGCAAGCTTCATTCATGGTAAGTGCCCTATACAGGTGACAGGTTTACCAGGTTTTGTCTTGTCTTCCCTTTCCTCCTTCCTTCCTTCCTTCCTTCCTTCGTTCCCTCCCTCCCTCCCTCCTTCCTTCCTTGCTTCCTTCCTTCCTTCCTTCCTTCTTCTTCCTTTTTTATAGAGATAGGGTCTTACTCTGTTACTCTGTTGCCCAAGCTGGAGTGCAGTGGCATGATCATGACTCACTGCAACCTCAAACTCCTAGGCTCAATCAACATCTTGTGTAGCTGAGACTATGCTCAGCAAATTTTTAAACGGTTTTGTAGAGACTGGGTCTTGCTATGGTGCCAAGGCTGGTCTTAAACTCGTGATTTCAAGTGGTTGATCTTCCTGCCTCGGCTTCCCAAAGTGTTGGGATTATGGGCATGATCCATAGTGCCTGGCCATGTTTTATCTTTTACTCCTTTTCTATGTTTAGTATTTTTACTGTAACTTTTCTATGTTTAGATATGTTTATATACATAAATACCCCCCATTAAGTTACAGTTGCCTACAGTATTCAGTAAAGCAACATGCTGCATGTATTTGTAGCCTAGGAGCAATGGTATATGCCATATAACCTAGGTGTGTAGTAGGCTATACCATATAGTCTTGCATAAGTACACTCTATGATGTTTGCACAATGATGAAATTACCTAACAATGCATTTCTCAGAATCTATCCTTGCAGTTAAGCAGTGCATGACTGTATTTGCACTTGATATATAATCCTATATTGACCATTTACTGGCCTCTATTATTTCTGATGAGAAGTCAATGAAGTATAAGCAACATATTTAATGGCTAATTTAGTATCAGGTACCATGTTCACATAAGCCTTTCCAAGTCAATAAGTAATCAGAAGAGAAGACAGTGATTTAAGATAATGATGGGAGAGAGAAACTTCTAGAAAACAAAGTAAAGAGCACCACAAATACTCTTCACAGAAAAATATAAATTTAACTGGTGAAAATTATACACACAAAAAAATCATTCAAACTATCTGAAAAGTGTCCTAATGGAATATAGAAAACAGAGAAATATTTATTCAAGAAAATCTAAATTTTGTTAAGAAAATGGAGATTGTGTGGCATCTAAGGCACTCTATCCCATCACCTTTCTCTGTTACAAATATTCTATTACCAGCATCTATAGCCAAGAAGACATGGGTTCCCTTTCTCCCTGCCTCCCTGCCTGGGACTATGGTTTCAACTAAAGGGGAAAGATTGCTGGTGTTTCTCATTTTCCACCAACCTTGTCTTAGAGAAACTGTATTCTAGACAAACAGCAGGCCCAGAGGACAGATTGGATTTCACTTTCCTCACTCAGCCTCCAATTGTAGGGCCAAATCTCTACTCTAGGCTCATAAGGCCAATAATTTTGAAGAAATTAGAAGCTTCATCCACTGTCAGTTGGAGTTTTAAAATGATGAAGCCACTTTGGAAAACAATCTAGCCTTTCCTCAAAAGGTTAAACATAGAGCTACTATATGACCTGACAATTGCTCTACTAAATATATACCTAAGAGAAATAACAACGTTGATCCATACAAAAACTTGCACATGAATGTTCATAGAAGCAGTGTTCATAATGTCCCCAAAATGGAAACAACTGAAACATCTATCAGCTGATGAATGGATGAATAAAACATGGTATAGTCATACAGTGGAATAATATTTGGCAATAAAAATAAATGATACATAGTATAACACAGATGAACATTGAAAACACGCAAAGGGAAAGAAGGCATTCACAAAGGCCATATATTTTATGATTCCATTTATATGGAATATCCAGAATAAGCAAATTTTATGCATGCAGAAAGGAGATCAGTGGTTGTTTGAAACTGCGGGGCATGCTGTCTGTGGGATGGGCACGCCTGTTGGGCAGTGCAAAGGCAATTTATGTAACCAAAGCATTTGTACCCCCATAATACTCTGGAAATAAAAGAAAAAGAATTACCTCTCTGTCTATTCATTGCTCGAATTTCTCCAGTATTTCTGTTGATAATAAACATTGGTGAATCTGAAAAAAAAAAAGAAAAAATGAAATTGGTGGGGTCAAGGCAAGCAGAAAAATCAGGATTGACTATTACTGGGCATGGAGTTTCTTTCAAGGGAACAAAAATGTTTGAAATTTAAATTGTGGTGATAGCTGTGAGTAGAATAAGAAAGCATTGAATTGTGCACTTTAAATAGATGAATTGTGTGGTATGCAAATTATATCTAAATAAAATTGTTAAAGAATTGATGAAAGTTCTACTGAAACTTTCAAACATGAAAAAGAAATAAAAAAGAAGAAAGCTGAGCAACATTTTATTAATATATCACAATCTCCAATGCAGATTCGATTTCAGAGAGACCCTGTGATTGTCAGTACAGGGTGCCAAATATTAATCAGTGAGTTTCTACTGAGTGTTCAAAATTGTCTAAGCACTGTAGAGGATAGAGGGAAATCTAGATGAAAACCAAAAAGCTCATCCAGCTATATGTTTTATCTATATGATTGAAAATAACCAGATGGTGAAAGCTACTTCTGAAAATATAAATGCTTCCATAAAATCACTCTCCCTTTAAGTTTCTCCCTCCATTCTGCTCTGTGTCTGTCAACATTTCACACTGACGTCCAATTAACTGTGCTGCAAAGTCCCATTTGGTAAGCAAGAATGTCGACTTCATTATGTTTTCATTACATTTCCAATAGTTTTTTCTGCAATGGAAATTTAGTTTATAGTATGATCAAAGATGTTAACACACCACCTGTTCTATGTCATAATACTTACCCTGTTTAATGGAATAAAGGCCAGGGTGGGAATTCCTTTAAACAACCAAGGGGAGAAATGCACACTATATTGCAGATTTCGAGCCACCTTCCCTGCAGATCTAGCTTTTTGTTTCCCCTCTTTTTGCTTCTATTTAGTTATTTGGCATGTTGGTTTTTCATCAAAACAAATAGTATTTCAACTAATATTGTAGTGAAAAAATTTAATTTAAAATTTCTTTTTTACAATTACTTAGAGAATATTGTAAAACTGCTTCAGAATATATCAAGATCATGAAAATTTCCTAAACCCTCAAAATTAGGTTGGATATTTCAAATATTTTGAAGGCCTTATATGACAATTTGGGGAAACTTATTGAAACCTAGGATAGTTTTTTAAAAATGTACATTTCAAGATCAATTGAGTTTTACATAATATTATAACTTTTGTAGTTATTTATTTCTTATAAGAAATGGTTTTCAATGCAAATGATTGCTCGGTCTGATCTCTGTTATATTTAGGACAAACTAGACAGAGACCACAGTAATGATGAGATTAGCTAATGCTTTTAAGGGTTTTTTTTTTTTTGGAGACAGGGTCTTACTCTGTCATTCTGGCTGGAGCACAGTGGCATCATCATAGCTCACTGAAACCTCAACTTTTGGGTTTAAGCAATCCTCCTGCCTCAGCCTCCCAAGTAGCTGGGACTATAGGTGTATGCCACTACATCTGGCTACTTTTTGTATTTTTTGTGGAGATGGGGTCTTTCTATGCTACTCAGGCTGGTCTCTAACTCCTAGCCTAAAGCTATCCTTCCACCTTGGCCTCCCAAAGTGCTGAGATTACAGATGTGAGCTATTATACTCAGCCTTAGCTAACGCTTTGTAATTCCTTAGCACAGTGCCTGCCCCATAGTAAGCACTCAGTAAATGTTGGTTAGTTTTTACTGTCTTCATATTAATTAACCATTGATATTTTAGCAGCAGTTGTTAAAATTTATAGTTGATAAATTTGGGCTTCCTGAAGTTGCAAAACCTCCTAGAACTGGCAGTTGTCTGGTTCTTTTTCCACCACTCTCTTTCTCACACCTATAACAGATATCACTGATGGGTCATAGCACTTTGTGTGTAAGTGTGTGTCTTAATTTCAGCATGTTATATCAAAATCTTTCTCAACACTGCTAGGAATAGTCGCTAACAACAGATCTAATTTGACACACGAGATGAAAATTACTTGCCATTTCCACTTTAAGTAGTCAATAAAGACTTTCAGCCAATATAGCAAGCTTTAGGTGGCAGGATTTGGTGATGAAAGCAGTTCCATGAACATTTTTCTCTCTCATACTTTTCCCACAGGTTTAGGAAACTTTCTGTTTAATAACATTCTCATAATGATCATTGTGGACCATTTAAAAAGTGAACAGTCTTTCTTTTGCCTTGATCTAACATATACATAGCCAACTTCACTCATAGTTGAATTGAGAACCTTAAGGTTGTAAAAGAGTAAAATAGACTGGTGAGGGGGATCTTCAAATTTTATTGACAACTTCCTAAGACTCCATCTGTTTTGATGTCCAGAGAAAGAGATAATTCTTATCGGCTACCAAGAGAGTGCAAATAACCTAAAATGGATCTAACCCTAAGATGTTCTGGCTAATATGGGGCTTCCACTTGTATTTTCTGGCCTCTGAAAGACTAACATTTGACAACAAGATAACACAAAAAAACTATGAGATGGCATCCAATATCCTAATTGGAAGTGAATATCCCAAATCCATCTATTAATAAAATAAAACTTTAAAAACATACCTACATTTTTAAAAACATTAAAGTATTGAGGAAAAAGGACTGCATTTTGTGTCTCAGATCCAAGTTGACCCAATAGACTCTGAAGCATAAGAATCAGAGGTATAATGACAAGGAATGTCTAAAAACCTTATATTCCATAGGAAACTTTCCTTAGATGATGAAAGAAATCAAAGAAAATCTAAATAAATGGAAAATATTCCACATTAATGAATTGGAGGACACAATATTGCCAAAATGTCCATTCTTTCCAACTTGCATCTGTAGAATCCAACCAATTCCAATCAAAATTTCAGCAAGATATTTAGTGTGTATAAGAAACAAAGGGCTCAAAAACAAACAAACAAATGTACTGATGGGGTCTATCAAAGGCACTCAGGAGCAGACTAAAATTGCTCACAATTTCCAAAGCTGAGACAATTTGAGCAACTAAATAAAGTAATTATAACCTAAAGTATAAAATAAATATCTGCAAGCTTATACTGATCTAAATAAATGATTAAATAATATATGGAGGAAAAGAGAAAAAGTTCCTTTGCAGAATAATTCTAAATCATTTACGTTGACACTGTGCCATAATCAAAGGGGTAAAAACTCCCCTCTTAAGCATGCATAGTGACCTCCTTCCAAATATTACAGTATGGAAAGGGGAGGAGGAGTAACTTTACAGTGAAGAAATACAACAAATAACAGATGTAATCAAGATCAATGTCAATAATGATAAATCATGTTGATAGTATGTACTCTTGATGTGATGGAAATGGCACTTCATCTCTGTGATCTTCCTTCCAAAGACTCTTAACCACAGCCAAATGATGTGGACAGACACCATGTAATTCCAACAGAAGGACATCCTACAATATATATATACCTGAGCAGCATTCCTCAAAACTGTCAAGCATGATCAAAAACACGGAAAGTCTGAGAAACTATCATAGTCAAGACAAGCCTAAAGAGATGACAACTAAATAGAATGTGGTATTCTGGATGGGATTCTGAAACAGGAAGAAGGTATTAGGTCAAAGTCAGAAAAATCTTAATAAAACTTGACCTTTAGTTAATAATAGCGTGCTAATATTAATGCATTTCTTTTAACAAATCTATCATACTAATGTAAGATATTAGTAAGAGAGAAAATTATATGCAGAATATATTGGAATTTTCTGTACTATATTCTTGACTTTTTTGTAAAATTATTCTAAAAATTAAGTCTAACCAGAAAAAAAAATCCTGTTTCTTGAATATTAAATTTTAATCCAAGTCATTCTTGTAAATGAAGAACAAATGGATTTTTGGCACGATTCTTCCATTACTCATAGGTTTTGTCATAGTAAAGAATCTGTTGGGAATAGTGTAAGGTGATTTGAAGTCTTTAGTAACACTTTCTTGACCTTACATTCTTTGGATAAAAACAAGCCAAATGCTAGACTGTGGGAACCCAGTTGATTTCTGCTAATGATTATGTCCCAAAGCGTACAATGTAAGACAGTTTAGTAGAATGATAATTTCAATGATGAAGTAACAAACTATAGCGTGTGTGTAAAAAGGATGAGTTCTGAGAATTCCTCACCCTTGTTAAATTTCATATCACAGTGACTTGATACCACTGGTTCAGTTACTTACATGCAATCCTTCTACAGAGAAGAAATAAGCACTTTTTCTTCCTTGTAAGACATGGCTTTATTATTTCCACAAGTGTAGATTGCTTTGTCTAATTACTGCCAGAAGAAGGACTGTAGATCATTGGTTATAAAACTAATCATGATTTTTGGCAGCCATTTCCCCAAATTTTGACTGCTTTATGGCTAATAATCTTCTTATTTATAGAGTAAGCAGAAGAATAAAAAAGCACAGTAAGTGGGGACAAAGAGCCATATGCACTTGATTGACCCTTGAGGATGTAACTCTAACACGGTATAACAAATGAGTCTCATAATAATAATAATCATAGAATGAGCAATTAAAAATTGGAAGGGAGTTAAGGAAACATATAATCCAAGCACTAATGAGTAACAACCAACCTACATTCCCAACACACGTGCAGTGTTGAACAGGATGTTGAGGCCCCTTCTGAGCAGGAAGGAGCTTTGCAGTAGATCCCCAGGTATTGCTGCAAGAGCCTCTGCAAGGAGCAGCAGAGCCATGAATTTCCATCACGCTCTTCTTGATATTATCTAATACCTCACTTTACTAATTAGGAAACTGGACAGATTGACAACGTGCATTGTCTAAAATCAGAGAGCTAGTAGAATCCTCTTTCCGTTGGATCTAGCACTTGTATTTTAGATTCATCTGATAAATACCAAGGGCCAAATTCTGTGATATTTTTAAATATATTGTTTCACATCCAAAGTCAAGGTTCACCTGGTACTTAAAAATGCTCAGACTAGGCAAAAAACTGAATGTACAAGTCCCAAATCACCAAGTGGTACAGATTATTTTTTGGTTTCTCCAGATGCTATAAAGGACACCTCTGTGGTCTAGTAGTAGGCCAGGCACACCACGTTTGTCTCATATATCCATTCAAAACACTTAGAGAATAGTAACACTATTCTGTCTTTGAAGATAAAAAAAAAATTCTGACACATACTAAGTTTAAGTAACTTGCACAAAATATCACAGATTGAAAATGCCAAAATTGGATTTGGACTCAGGTGAGTTAAATTCAAAGATTGTATTCTTTTTGCTCCATCCTAGTGCTTCCTTGACAATGGGTAAACTGTCCCGACTGTTCTCAAGTATGATATGAAGAAGTGAAAGCTGTGTACTTAGCCTGCTGCTTTCAAAGTGTTAAAAAGTGGGAACAATTATGGGGGAAATGAAAGAAAAATGATCAATGAGAGAAGGGGATAGTTATAAGAAATCTAGCACTTTCATAATTCTACACAACTAAGATATAAATATATGAAAGAATTATCCTTACTCGTGAGAGATGAAAGAACAAAGGAAAACCTCATACTATCCCTCATAGTTTTGGGTGGGTCAGTAGCATTAATCACTTTTCAAATAAAGGGATATTTAATATAATCTTTAATCTAAACTCTAGACAGTTCTGAAACATTGAATTTGGAAGATTCAAATCAGAAAAGGATATATGCTTTTGGTATGACATCATCAGCTGAGTATTACTAGTGGAAACAGAATAAATAACTTGACATTTACAATTTCTTGTCTTATCATTTGTGAAGTAAGTGAACTTCTGTTGCTCAAATACATGTCAATTAGTCATACAGGATATAAAGAGAAATGATTTGTCGGATACTTACTCGGGGTAAAAATGTTGCTTAAAGATCAGGATAAACACGTCAGAAATACCTGCTGTTTCATCTCACAACTTTGGAGCAGATATAGTTCTGAGTCAAATAGGCCAACACACCAAATCTCTTGTTTAGTTACTGAACATGTGTTTCTCAGAAAAGCTTTATATCTGCCTATTTACCACATTGATAGCCAGTTAAATAGAGCAAGCACTTCAGATTTAGGCTCATTTTGTCTCTTGACACTTTCTTTATATTTTTGTTGTCTACTTTTTAACCTTTTTGAATCTACTTTCTCCTTTCCTATATATTAGATGGATTTTAAAATCTTTTATAAGCTTCCCATTCTTACCCTTCTGGGCTTTCCTCCAGAGAAATCCCCTTGGTTGGAATTTTCTTGGATTCTTGGTTTCTTGTCTTCCTGGACTTTACAGAAAAGAAACTAAAAGATATATATGCAATCAAGTAACTTCAACTGAGATATGGACAATATAATATATATTATATATATTAAAGTTCTATAGAGATGTAGACATGTAAAGGATTATAATAAATTACATTAGCAGTATTACTTCACCTGGAATCTCCTATGCAGCAATGGTGAGGGGGTCCTTTGGGGATCTGAATATGTTTACATAGCCTTGATATCCTGACAAGGGCAAGCCATCAGTCAGCTGTGAGTCTCTGCATGTGGAGAGTTGGGGTGATACAGGAATCTCAACCAGGCTCTCCTCTGCCCATTGTGCTCCCATACTTCACCGTGATCCCTCAGATTAACTAGATTGAAAAGGCCATGCCCATCAATCTTCTTCCAAAAATAAAATTAGGAAGCAGAGAGAGAAAGAATTAATTTCTCTCTTCCTTGGATGGTCTTTCTCTAATCACAGGGAGAAAAGTTGGCTAGGAGTGGAAAATTAAATCTTCATTTGCTATCAACATCTTCCTTTAATTTGTCATTTCTCTTTTTAGAGGAAACACAATGAAGCCACCTTAAACTATGGAACAGCATAACTCCCTCCTTAAGTCTTGGTCATAAAAAACCTTAGTATTAGGGGAGAAGGGGCTTTGAAAATCATGTCCTTCTGTGATTTTTAAATGCATTTTCCTTTCTGGAATAGTTGTCATGAGATGGTAAGACAAGGGACTCCGTAAGATGTTGGGTTCTAAGTGCTTATGTTTTAGAAACTACCAAAAAGGACGTGGCCCAAGGAAAAATAAAGAGATAAGGGATGATAGAGGGCTGAATATAGTTTTAGGCTTTAAAGAAGGAAGGCGAGGAAAACTAACAGAGATTCAGGATTGCCTTACTTAGTTTATCCTGATTTACACTACCTTCACTGCTTGATTTTTAATAGGTCTTCTCAGTTTTATCTCCAACTTGAACGGCTCTCTTTGGCCCAAAGAGTTCAAATCTGGAGGTTATTATTCTGTCTTTTCTTTGGTAACCAATCTTATTTTTAATCCACACGTTCCATGTAAGAGCTATTTTTCTAAATTCCTCAATGAAGTCATCACAAGTGGAAACTCCTAATCCTGGATATCCCTTGCTATCTCCATTCCAAAAGTGTTTTTATTCTTTTCCATCTTCAAAGATTCCCAGAGTCATAGCATGGATGCTTCTCTCCTTAGGTAATTAACTAAAATTATAATTTATGTCTTAAATAGAAAGTGGTATGAGAGTGTTTAAATCTTATTAGATTACAGTGCTAAACTCTTTTCAGGTGTACTTAACTTTAAGTGTGTCTCCTAAACATGTGTGTTGTTGCGGAGTTAAAAGTCTGGACGGGGCCTTGCTTCTTGGTATGCATATGCAGAGTCAGGTTAAGAAGATTCTCATGCTGCATAAATGTCCTATGTTGCCCCTTACGTTTCTTAACTGAGCTACTTAGTTGCAATTCCGAGTCTGTGTCTTTCTCCTGCTCTAACTCTAATGATAAAGCTACATTTATAAAACAGGGGCCATGGTACAATCCAAACTGGAAACGTCAGAGGTCCTTAGAGTATTGAATTAATGTTATTTGATATTGATTTTAATGCATCCAAATATCTAACACTTTAAGGATAAACACCAAGTGTGGTTTGTGTTTTGTATGACTGGCATTTTCTCAAGATAAATGATGATTATTATAACAAGCTGTTGCCCTAGGGGTATTTTTCTTTTGTAACATATGTTAACAGCAGAGGGCGTAGAAAATATGCATAAATGAATGTAGATGACATAAAATGTGAACAAATTGTAAAGGAGAGTCCACACATGTTTCTATTTCTATTACTGTTTCTAGCTCAATAAAGATGATAATTTGACCCAATTTTTTATCCTCATACTAAATAGTATTTGCCACTGCATTTTGAAAGAGTGAGACGATTTGGGAACCAGGGCGCATGTGGAATTGCCATGGAAACTGCAGCCACACTCAGCCAATGAAAAGCTTCCAGCACACTCCTTCAACTTCACTCCACTTCCAAATTTAGTAATTTAAAACACCTGTTCTCTAGCACATGATTGCTGGGATTTAATGGGGGAGGTTATTAGAGCTGTAAATAGGATAACATTTTTTCAGGGTGTTAAATATTGGTGTGCATATCTATTTTTGAAAAAGATAAAAATTCTCTCCAACTTATATTTCCATATCTATGAAATTCTTATTCTCTTATATTTGATAATTTGAAAAGGTAGGATTAGCTGAGGAAAGCATCCTTGATCTTATCTTGATACACAAATAAGTAAGTCTTCTTTCACTACTAGATTTCATAAAAAAAGATGTATTTAGACTGACTCCCAAGTACAGCTAGTGCACTAGATGTCCACAGGGTTCACATGTACACAGAGATAGAGAAACCCTTCTGAAGTGGCTGCAACTGCATCTCCTTCCTGCCTCTGATCTCTGTCACTGTCTCAGGGATGTATGTCTTCTCTGGGGTTTCACATTCACATACATTTGTAGAATGCATTTTCACTTGTGGAATGCAAAAATACTTTAATTTTGGTTAGTTTTGGTTTGTTAGTTTCAATGTTAAAGTTTTTGCACAGGCCGGCTAATTCTTTGCAACTGTTTGCCATAATATACTACTGAACTCTCCCTCTCTCTGTCTCTGGGGGTGTGTGTGTGTGTGTGTGTGTGTGTGTGTAATAGAAAAGGTTCAAGGGTTTAAAAATATAGGGACATTATAAAATGAACAACTTTTATTTAACCTGTAAGATATTGAAAATATTCCTAGAAACAATGCCTAAAAATATGTGATATCCATAGATATCAAAAGTTTTTCCTTTAATATTATCAAGGAGTACATAATTACTATGATTCCTCCAAAATAAAGAAAAAAAAGATAAATTACAAATTTTAAAAATGTTACATAAAATTGGAAAATAAGGTATATATATTAAAAATGCAGTAAGAATAATTGCATTTACACTAGGACTGCTGGCACTGAAAAATGAATGTTTGTATGTATATTAATGATCCATCTAGCTATATAGAATGGGGCTGTCCCTTGACATTACCTCATAGGCAAATTATAGTACATAAGTAGTTCCTTTTTATCTTCAGTAATGACTAAAAACTAGTTGTTTATGTAAAGCATGTAAGTTGAAACAATGAATTGCATTTCTAAAGTCTGTGAGATGTGAGATCAACATATTTAGTCTATTCAGATATTTTGGAGACTCAACTAATGATGTTTCCCAAATAAGAACATTATCCAAAACATTATTCCTGTATTTTGGGGTGGCATATGAAAACATACAGTAAGTCTTGTAAGTCTTCACTAACACTTTCATTGGAACTCTCTCGACAACTAATTTTTGACTGATGGGAGTGTAAAAATGATTAAGAACTTCTATTACAACTATTTCCTTCTTAAATAAAGCAGGCTACTAATTTTCTTAAGATTAGCATCCTCTATCAACCAATTTAATACCTCCATTCATGGCCTATATTCTGGAAGCCCATCCTAAATTATTTCCGTGCCCTGTTATTAAGAATGTATATTTTTAAAACCTTGCCAAGCATCCAACTAGCATCTCCATACGTCCCACAAATATGTTTTTAATGGGTGCTATGTGCCAATGTAATGTGCTTATTAGCCCTATGGATATAAAGACAAATAAGAAAAAAAAAAGCCTGCAAGAAATTCAGGAGAAATTGCTTTTAATATAATTCTACTAAAGAATAATTAGAAAACTTTTGGCATTCTTCTCTAAGAGACTATATTTATTTTGGAGTGTGATCTTGTCCTTATACAGATATTTCTTACTATGGAAGAAATAACAGTTGGTAGGGATTGTTGAAAGAATGTATCTATATACATCTAAGACCTAAATCAGGATGCAATGTGTATTGCACATCTTCATACTATACTCACAGACTCTGACTCTTTGGTGTCCAGGCTCTAAGCTAGGAGAACACTGGCTCATTAAGGACTGCAGATTATCAAACAACAGATGTCTTCTCTCCTTTTGTGTTTCCACATTGTATTGTCTGTTTGTTTTTTTTTTTTTTTACTTTACTAGCAGATAGTTTTAACAGATAAAAACTATACTGAAATTTTAAAAGGTGTACTTTATATGTGTTGAGGTGTGTAGGTGGGGGTAAACAAACCTAAAGGCTACACTGGGGCTGGGCACAGTGGCTCACGCCTATAATCCTAGCCCTCTGGGAGGCCGAGGCAGGTGGATCGCTCGAGGTTAGCAGTTCGAGACCAGCCTGAGCGAGACCCCATCTCTACTAAAAATAGAAATAAATTATCTGGACAACTAAAAGCATATATAGAAAAAAAAAAATTAGCCGGGCATGGTGGCGCGTGCCTGTAGTCCCAGCTACTCGGGAGGCTGAGGCAGTAGGATCACTTAAGCCCAGGAGTTTGAGGTTGCTGTGAGCTAGGCTGATGCCACGGCACTCACTCTAGCCCAGGCAACAAAGTGAGACTCTGTCTCAAAAAAAAAAAACAAAAAACGCTACACTGGGATCATAGGAGGCAATGTGATACAGTGGAAATACAACTTACCTGTAACAGGCAGTTACGTGCTTAATTATCTTTCTTACCCTTCACTCCTTACTTCAGAGCATCACAGTTTTTTTCTTTGGATAGTGAAAAATGTCTTCTGGGATTCCATAGTTCTTTCACCAGTTTCCAACACTTAAATTTTTTTTATTTTTATCCTTTTGCATTTATGTACTACAATTGGGCGACAGAAGTAGGAAAATTAGCCATTGTTAGACATCATTACTGAAAAATTCTACAAACATATACATAGAAAGGAGTTGTTTAAATATGATGCAGCACAAAACCAAATAACCTTATATTACAAAGTTTGGTTCAACTTAATCTGCAGTTTGTAAAATTTTGACCTGTCCAAAGGACCTCATTTGATTTTTTTACTTCACTTTTCTTCCCACTAAGATCATCCTTAAAAGCATCAGCTAGGTAGACTAGTTCTTGAGAGAGAAATGGGATTCTGATAACCCTTTCCATAAATTAGTACTAAGGTCAGTTCATTTTAAATTTTCATCCTGCTACACTTGGAATATAAAGAGGAAAAAAAAGAAATGTATTTTGACAGGAAATCCATAGCCATATATTACAAAAACCAAACATTAGTCTGTATTCTACTGTCTAAGACACTAGGTACTAGCTTTTATGGTTTTATACATAGCAAAAAATACATCTTACAACATAATCCAATGCACGCACATATACATGTATGTGTATACACAAATATCAATATATATAAATATAATCAGTCACAAATTTCCCAGAACAATGTTTGCTCTTATAAATTATGATAAACTCAGACATTTTCTATTCTAGATTATCATAATTAAAATATACCTAATGAGACCCACTAAACAGAAGTTAACAACTCAGTAAAGACCCATAGTTTGAAAACATTGGCCTGTAATATTCTTGTTAATGGTCTCCCTTACTATAAATTGCAGGTACAAACAACCCTGAGTGTTTTTCGGCTTTCAGGGCCTGCCATTACAATGAAGTAATTGTACCATGTGAATATTGCCAGATTATATTTAGGGAATTGATATTTAGATCCTTAATTTTCATATTATTTTACTTTAATTTTAATTGGTCTGAAAATTGGCATAAGAATGGTCCTCCTTTTCCTTTTTAAAATATTATTTTTAACATTTTTCAAAAGAAAGACAAACTCCTTCAAACATTCTGAATCTTACTATGATGCATTGACAAGATTAAAGATACCCCGGCCCCCAAACATACACAAACACACAGAAATATGTCAGTTTCAGAGAGTTTTCCTTTAATGTCTTCAGTTTAAATTTATCATAAATTGGGTTGTGAGATCACTCATTGTCAAAGAATGAATTGCTCTTGAGGGGAGGTTTACAAAAGTAAGACAAAGCTTCAGATCTAAACACAAAATTTTACTAGAATCCTTATCATTTGCAAGCTTTAGACACTTTCCAGAGCAAGGCTCCCAGAGACTTAGCCACCTCTTAGCCACCTTTTCCGCATCAGAAAATCTTCCTTCTCAATAAAACTTTTAATGTCTACTTGCATGTTTGAAATTCCATCTTAGATAATGACAAAATATTTACACGTTTCTATAATCTTAGTCAGCTGAAACTGCTAGAAAAATACCGTAGACTGGTGAGCTTCAGCCAACTACAGAAATTTATTTCTCACAGTTCTGGAGGCTAGCAAGTCCAAGATCAAGGTGTGGCAGGTGTGGTATCTGGGGAGGGCCCTCTTCCTGGCTTGCAGACAGCACTTGGTGTATCCTGATGTGGTTGGGAGGGGTGAGGAGTGGGAGAGCAAGCTCTACTGTCTCATAAGGGAACTAATTCCACCATGAAAACTCCACTCTCATGATCTCATCTAAACATAATCACCTCCTCAAATCTCCAGCTCCAAATGCCATCCCACTGCGACTAGGAATTCAACATATGAATTTTGGGGAGGCACAATTCAGACCATAGCAGCTGGAAACAATTTTATGCATCTAGGAAGATGTGTTTATAGTTTTTCCAGGTTTCCTAGTTACCATGCTTTATGGTGCATGAAGGTTAGTCCAAATAACCAAGTCTACTTTTACTATGAAAGGAAGTCTCCTCTCAAGGGACTCTATTTCACTCTGTACAGCTTCAGATTATCATTCTTTTTACAATCTTTGCATGTATGGATTGGTTGTGTCTTACTTGTATGCTCCTCAATATGCCTGTAGAAATGCATTTTATTATACTAATTTATACAAAATTAATATAATAAATTTTTATCATAGAAAATTTATAAATATAAGTAAAATGAAAAGAAAAACATTTGCAATCATACCATAAAGTAATAATGATTATTAGCATACTATAATTTATGATAGCATTTTCTGCACACATGTATATACATTTCTTCCTTTCAAGACATATGACTTTTTTCATGTCATTACTCTATTATCTGCATTGGAATAACTATATAATATGTCATTCCACGAATGTACCAGTAATTGATCCCAGTTTTTGGCTATTCAGAAATTTTTTAAGAATATTTATTATAATTTAGTTTGTGTGTGTGCTATTTCTGTGTTTAAAGAGAACTTTTGCTTCTTGAATTAAACTGAGAATTAAATTTAATAATATACTACTAGCAGTGTCTCAATTTTTTTTTTTTTTTGAAATTGACCCATGTATTAAAATTATAAATTTCAAATACACAATCGGAGTTAGTTTTTGCTTCAGTGAGTATAATAAAAGAAGGTGCACCATGGAATCCTCACACTCTTAAATTAACTGGATCTTACTAACCTTTAGTCCTTTGAATTTGTTTTGCATATGTTTTTAACTAGAAAAGAGAATGAGTTTCTTTTTTCCTATTGTCAAATGAATATATTACACAGTCTCTTCAAAATAAAATAGAGTTTTGATCAGCCACATAATATGTCCACTATGATCATTTTCAAACAACAAAGCATTTTGTTCAGCTCAGCAAATATGACTATAAGAAATGTGTGGCTTTATGGAAAAGACTTATTTAAAGTTCCTTTGACTATAAAAAGATATCCTGATCACCAGCACCACCATGTTTCAAATCAGTAAGTCCAGAGATGCAAATAGAAGAGTTATTAAAAATTAATCTCTACATTAAAATGCCTCTGTGACTAATAGCGAGTAAAAAAATATATGGTGCAATAAATCTGTGTACTGGCACTAAACCCCTCTCCTCATAAAAACATTGTGATTTGCATGCACTCTTTATGCCTTGGAATTTATGAACAACAAATAGCAACATGACAGGAAAAAATGTCATTCTATGAAAGAAAAATGGAGAAAGCAGAAGGAATTTAAAAAGCAGAATTGGCTCAAGGAGGAGATGGACTTAAGGTAGACCTTTGATGTTCACAGTCTTGTTCCTTGGGTGGCACAGTGGAAAGAGTATACAGATGTTAAATTATTTCACTAATAAATGTGCCTGATAGAAGGACATTATCATGTACTTTTTCTTTTTGTTTTTTTTTTTCCCTTGTATTTACAGGGGATGGGAGGAAAAATCATTTTGTTAATTTAGAGCCAAAGCATGAATATTGTTAAAGAGAAAAATGAATTAACATGGGGGAGGGGTTGAATGTCGTAGTTTTCTCATGTAACTTTTTGTAGATATGATTTACTGTAAATTATGTTAAAATCTTTAATACCTCGTGGGGTGTGTAACTGTTTAATGCATAAGATGCATAAGGGCAGAAGAGAGTGAAATGATTAAACAGAGGAGATTTAGGCTACTCACATCGATTTGGATTTACAACAGAGTTGTTCTGAATTACTCAATGGATCAGTTTTTTATATTTATATTTATATTTTTATCTTCACTGCAAGTGACTAAAATCCGATTCCAATTGGCCTACACAACAATGATAAAAAATGAATTTATTTGCTGTGCAACTAAGATGCCTGCAGACAGACCAAATTTAAGATAGGCTTATCCAGGAGTTCACTTATCTCTCAGCACTGTCTTTGCATTTTGCCTTCCACACAGGATGTCTTTCAACAATTCTAATGTCATAATTCTGTTTTTAAAAAGTGCCTGGAACATCTCCAGACAATTTCAGGGAAAAGACTCTTTATCTTTTATTGATTCTGAATGCATGTCATTGATGTGTGTATTCTGGGAATAATCATAAAAAATTCTACATTTAGAATAAGGTCTGAATCACAAGTCCATCCCTCAATTCAGCAATCATATCAACTCTTCAGAAACACATAGAATGAGGGTGAAGAAAGATGGTGATTGCACACACACACACACACACACACACACACAAACACAAATAATGAGAGGGGTAAATATATACTCTATGTCATTAAAAAGACGTTCATTGTATCCACTCTGACGGTTCCTCAACATTCTCACACAACTTTTAGAAATACACACGAACATCCATCTGGGCTTTAAGAGCTCACATCTATATGAGACCACTCGACGTAGCTGAAAATATAATCACCTCGTTTTTCTAAACAAAGAATTATACCAGATATCAATTTGTTACTGCATCCAGTTCTAAATCTTGAGTCTTTATGGGTCAAATATTCCTCTTCAAGGGATTTTAATACAGTACCCCATTATCTAAATAAAACAATTCATCACTTCCTCTATACCCAGGATACAATGCTAGAAAATAGAAGATGAAATGAATGCTGAGTACTTAAAAAATAAACTAACAGTAACAAGACCAACTACCCTGAGATGTGCCACAAGATTTTTTCTTTCCAAGATAAATGCTTACCTGTTCAGAGGAAATGAGTATGCTTCTTGTTTATCTATCTGTCTATCATCTATCTATCGATCTATCAATCTACCCATCTGTCTTTTTCCTTGCTAAGGCAGACATAAACTCATGTAAGATATAGTGACAATTTTCACTTCCTCCACTCAAAGTAATAGTGGCATGTGACCTAAAGTCAGGGTCCAGAATAGTACTTTAAAATTATTCAGATGAAAACCGAATTAAGTTTGTAGGTTTAATTTATGAGCTAAAAGAGATATACTTTATTAAATTTATATAATCTGGATAAGTTATACATCATGAAATGATTAATATCACAGTACTCCAGTGCTAAAATTCTCGGGTAGAATCCGATTCATTCCCAGTAAAGGCAACATGTTTACAATTACCTATAAACCCTACGCAGACTAGACCCTTTTAATCTTTCTGATTTCCCTTCTCACTCACTCTTGCCTAGCTGCAGGGCTGCCCAGGCCATTCCTCAGACTTGCCATATGACCTCTCTCTCACTCAGAAGTTTGCCCGAAATGCTTTTCCACAGATAACTGCATGACTGCCTTCTTGCCTTTCATTTCTTTGTTCAAATGACAGTAAAAATTATCTTGAAAAATTGAGTCTCACTTCAAAAAATTTGTCCCTCTTAAATTTTCTCCATAGTTGCTATCACCATAAAAATAATGTACATTTTACTTATTTATTTTTTATTATCCTTCTACTTCCATTATATTGAAGCTCCTCCAAGGCACACCTTTTTGTCTTTTTTGAAAACTGTTGTATCTGCAATGTCTAGAACAGTCCTTGAAAGAGTATTGACACTAAATAAATATTTATGACAAAAAACTATATTATTGCCATTTTATTGCAAGCCTTGGAATAATTTAAGAAACCCAACCTATGTTCTCGTAACAGAGTAGGTTGCTCTACTTTTATAAGCCTTAATTTTGATATTTTAAAAATGGAAATCATATCTATTTTACTGAATTTGTATAAATCTTACTGAGATACATTTAGAACACTTTAGTGCAAAGGATATGACACATAATTAATAGTAGTTTACTTTCTTCCTTTTTCCTCTTCCATATCTATTCAAAACTCATCTACATTGTTTATTTAATATATGACTGTTTTACTTTGGTAGGGCTATAGTACCACAAACTGAATGGTATTTAAAACAACAAAAATTTGTTTGTTCATAGTTACGGACATTAGAAACCCTAAATCAAGGTGGCATCAGAGTTGATTTCTTCTTGATGCTCTGAGAGAGAATTTGTTTTGTGCCTCTTTTCTAGCTTCTGGTGGTGCCAGCAATCTTGGCACTCATCGGCTTGTAGCTTCATCATTCCAATCTCTGTAACTCTATTGTCACATGGCTTCTTCCCTCTGTGTCTTGGTGTCTGAATCTCTCTCTGCTTTCTCTTGTAAAGACATTTTATACGAGAAATTGCGTCACCCTAATCCAAAAAAAACTTCATCTTAAATTAGTTGCATCTGCAAAGACCTATTTCGAAATAAAGTCGCATTCATAAGTACCAGGACAGAGGACTTGCACACTTTTTTGAGGGATACAATTCAGCCTACTACGCTGATCTTCCCTTGCTTATCTTTTTTATAATTCAGCAAGGATGCCCTCTTAGTATTACCCCTCTGAGAATGACTGTCCATAAAAAAGGATGGTGAAACTAAAGAGTTAAAGAAGTAGGTAAGATATAAATTTGTATCAGATACCATCAGCCATATTTTATATTCAAAGGAGCTTGTATTTGATTTTGGCTGCCATTTAGTTTTTTCCTGATATTGATATGTTAAATAAATAAACAGATTACAATTTTTCTTGTAAATTTAAATGTACAAATCACACAAATATAGGTAAATTTTCAGCTTTGCAAGTGTTGGAGGAAATACAAATTAAACTCATCTTGGCATAACTTTTTTTCACCAACAAAATGATCAAAGACAAAAAAGAAGAAATATGATCTCTCGAATTATATAATCTTCCTCTTTCATACACTGGAATCGGTGTTTAAATTATAACAAACTTTCTAAAAAGCATTTGACAATACACATTGAGAGTTTTAAATAGGAATCTATCCTAACAATATGACCCAAAATTTCCACAAAGGCACAAGGTATTACAGTTTGATTACAGTGCTGAAAATGTAGAAGCAACTTAAATATTAAAAACATAAGAGGCTGGTAATATAACTTAAATTAGGATCCTATGACATGCTACTATGCAGGCAGAAATTTTGTGGATGCTTTATGTCAAAATATAAATAATTTTATAATTTTCTGATTTAAAATATAATATATCCTCATATAAAATATACAGTATTTGTGTCTAACATATAGAAGGAAAAATATTTATAATCCCAGTTCAGAAGTAACGTAGTTAACATAGGGGAGAATTGAGATGTTTCATGAGAATAGTGATCCTTGCTTTGGTGTACAAGTGGATCTCTTTGGTCTAAAAGCACATCTGAAGAGTGGGTAGACATCAACTCACTCAACATTTGAGTGTTTTCTTCTGAACTTCTGGGAGTATTGTCTTTTTAAATTGACCTATGTTGTTTTAGCTCTACAGCTATTTCTTTTAGAAGTCAGAGTGGCCTCCACCTTTGTCAACCTGAGCAGGGCCATCTAGGCATCTAGGTGTTATTTTTGTTTACATGTTTGTTTACTTTGTTTTGAATATAAATGTTGAATGAGTTCATGTTAGAAAATTTGGAAAGCATAAAATTTATAAAGAATCAGGGAAAATATTTTAAGGCCGGGCGCGGTGGCTCACGCCTGTAATCCTAGCACTCTGGGAGGCCGAGGCGGGTGGATCGCTCAAGGTCAGGAGTTCGAGACCAGCCTGAGCAAGAGTGAGACCCCGTCTCTACTAAAAATAGAAAGAAATTATCTGGCCAACTAAAATATATATATAAAAAAAAATTAGCCGGGCATGGTGGCACATGCCTGTAGTCCCAGCTACTCGGGAGGCTGAGGCAGTAGGATTGCTTGAGCCCAGGAGTTTGAGGTTGCTGTGAGCTAGGCTGACGCCATGGCACTCACTCGAGCCCGGGCAACAAAGCGACACTCTGACTCAAAAAAAAAAAAAAAAAAAAAAAAAAAAGAATCAGGGAAAATATTTTGATCTCCACAATTCTGAGAAAAGCAATGCTATAACTTTGTATATCTATTTCATCTTTTGTTTTTACAGTCCTTGTATTACTAAGATTTCCATTCTAAACTATTAATGCCCTGTTGTTTCTACTTAATATTATGGACTAAAAATTTTCCTGTTATAACAATTTTGCCATACCATGGTCTAACATAATTTCCAAAGAGGCAAAAATTTTACATTTTAAAAAGCTAGAAAAATCATGGTCATAGGCATTTTGATATGGACATTTAATAAATATGCTTAGTTAGATAAAACAAATAAATAAAAGACTTAAAGTACAAAGATGTTTATCCCTATGATATCTATAATTAGAGAATGTTTAAAAAAATACTAAATGTCCATAAATGGATAGTGCTTAACCAACTATTATGTGCTACATGTAATTAAAAATACTGTACATAATTTTATATTGGCAATAACAATCCTCAAAATATATGTTGTTACCTGAAAAATTCTGGTTGAAAAAGCAGCATATACCATTTGTTCTTACTCTAAAATATGGGTTTAAAATGGATGTGTACTAATCAATTAATATTATCTTCCAGCTTTTAGTGATTATGACTTTGTTCTGCTTGGCTTCACAGTTCTAATTCTTTGCTCCACTTTTGGACTTTGCCAAATTTACCTCATTAATGTTGACTTTTTTCCCTTCCTCCAGCTCTCCCTGTTCTGAATGATCCTGTTAGTCACATTTGCATTAGCCCACATTCACACTTGTGAGCCCCACCAGGCCATTAGTTTACTTGCTTGGCATGCCTTCTGGGCTTGCTTCAGCTTGTGTACTAAGGTATTTTAAGAATTTAATTACTTTCAAGAGAATTGATTTCAAGAGATTGGACCAATGCTTAGTTATCACTAGCCCAGTAACTTGGTAACATAGTTACTGAGTATAACTTAATTAGGAAAAATATTGCAGCAATCATCTACAATTCTACATGAATGCCCAAACAAGCTAAATGTTCCAATCCAATAGTTTGTGACATTCATTCTGTGTTTTGCAAACTTTTCCTTTCTCAAATTAAAGAAATCTTGGTTTATGAGACAGTTGATTAAATTCACCAGGAGGACATTTTATTTTAAGGATTCTTTCAATTTTACCTTCAATCATGAGGCTAAATCAGTATAATGGGCATCTTTTGGTAACTTCATGTTAATATAATTTCTTTAACAAATTGAACTTTGTGGAGTATAAGAAAACTAGAATTATCATTCTTTTAATCTCTGCATTTCCTTTTCTGTCTCTCAACATAGCTCATAGCTTTTCTAATCATTTTGTTATCAAGGAACAATCTCATTTTGGGGGTTTTAAAAACTCAAGTCAATCTTACATCAAAGCTCAGTCTCTCATTCAGTTTAAAGTTTCTCTTCTATCAGAGACCAGAGACAGACTCACACTAAAGAAGAGAAGGGGTGTGTGACAGATTATTATTTTTTTAACTATTTAATCTCTTGCTTGTTCCAGTTTTCCTTCCTTATTCAGTATGATGTCCATGGATTGTTTGTGACTTGAGAGCAGTGCTCTCTTGAAGAGAAGTGAAAGGTAGAAGCAGAAAAGATCTTATTTTACTGCTACATTTGTAATCTGTCATTTGTATATTTTAGGTGGGGACAAAGCCTAATTTTTTTTTTCTCTCTCTCTCTGTCTCTGTCTTTTTTGTGAAGATTCTTTTATCATTTTCCTGCTGGAAAAATAGTGCATGTATGCAGCAATCAGAAATAGCTATTAAAACTACTACCTAATTGTTAATGGAGAATTTATAATGAATTGATCAGGCTGATAACATTGAAACTACTGATGAATCTTAACATCACAAAAATCAGAAAAACCAAAAGCATTTTATGTTTCCTGATATGCTAGAATATAAAATATACAGTATCATCTATGCAGTAGCCTTGAAAAAAAGCAGAATTGAATTTAATCTGGATTTTAAGTCTCAGTTCATTGTTTTTTCGGTTGTTGTTTAGTAGAACCTCTATAACCATAAAATTCACCATTTTGGCACACATTGTCATTCATTATTTTATTCTGGAAATTATTAGATCATTTTCTGCTAAATCTTTTCTTAGAATATAAATTATAATTCAGTATGTCATATGTTTAATCCCAGACTCCACAAATTAAGACATCCTAAGGTATTTCTGATGCATTTGTGTAATGGACCTTATTTTGGGAAATGTAGCTTTAAGCATTTTCTATTAAATTAACTGTGTTTGGCTAAATTGCTCTTCATTTCCTCTATTACATTTTTCCTCCTTGAATTTGTCCAGCTTGTGTTAATACTCATCTCAGTGTGCTCCTCTCATCTTTATGGTACCCAAATACCAGAACACTCAGTGCATATTTCAGCTGATATTTCTTTGTTGGCATTTAGAGTTAGACCATAATCAATCTGCTCTTTAATGTAATGCTTTTTAATACATAGTGTAATATTATGCTGCCCCCCAAATCAAGTCAAACTGTAGATTCAGGTAATTTTTGAAATTCACTATTACTTTTGGACTGTTCTTTATGTCTCACTGTCCTTTAGAATATTTGCATTTCACATTATTGGTCTCCTGATGCATGAGTATGCAGTTTTCCAAGCTAAGTAATTTTTAAAGAGAGCTCAGGATCTATAGAGAAAGAGTTGAATCCTACTATTGGTTATACTGATCACATGAAAATTGTATATAAATACTGTTTGTGTATTTTAAAATGTTTGTTTTACTTGTGTTTTTTCTGCAATTGATAATCAATGTTTAACAACTTGATTAATCAAAATATCATAACAATTGATGAAGTTCTTAAATGCTTCACTGATTTAATCCTAAAATTCTTTTAAGCATTTTTTTCATTTAATATTTGAAGCTCAGTGAATAGGACAAATGCATAGCCATTTAGAAGGATTCATTTTAAATAACTTAAAAGTATATCATTAAAATAGTTAAAATTTACTATATATTTATTATTAATTTTTATTAGATTAAGATCAGAAGTTTTACTGTAACTGGAATTAAATATCTCTCAGATAATATACCACCATAAATATTTTCTTTTTAGTAAAGATGTTAAGTTGCATTTTATTTATACAAATACAAAAGCTCACAGACTAGTTGAGGCACAGCCTTGATCTGAGAAATTGCTAGCATTAATGTTCCCCTTATAGGGAATTTTTAGTGCTCTTGGATTTATTGAATAATGAATAAACATTTGAACATATGAAAGTTAAACCAGCTTTATTTCTTATGGCACTTGGTACTAATGAAACCATACTGAGTTTCTAAGGGATTCTTAACCAATTAGTTTGTTTTTCAGTCTCTAATTATTTAGGTTGCAAATTTTTAAAAATAATTATCACTGGATTTTGTTTAATGAGGTTGATGTACTTCTATATCATGTAAACATCTACATTAAGGAAATTTCTTCCTTAACTGATTCTATTTTTGATACTCAAACCTGGATTAAAGTCCCTTTTTTATTTCCCCTTATGCATTTTGTTTTCCAAGTTGCACTCCAGTGACACTGGGAGTCATCATATAAAACAGGCACCACAGTACTCTATTAAAATCTTTCCTTTACACAACCTGTCCCTATGGGCAGCAAATAAAACTCTTGCATAGGAAGTTGTGAAACTATCTGTATATTGTTTGGTAAATAATTGTGAATTTCTTAACAAATCTTTTATATTGATAAGAAACATATATTGGAAATTTTATTATTTTAGGCTTTTTATTTTTTCCCCTTATGTATCCTTATTACATGAAGTGATAATAAAAACAAATCACAAAATGCAGCCTATGTGTATGCCTAACACACAGTTGGTGCTCAGTAAATGTTGAATAATTTTTCAAATTCTTTAGAAACATTATCAAGAATAACTATTAATATAAACACTGATGGTTTTAAAATATTTATTATCTGCCTACTATTAATTCATATATTTATTCATTCAAAGTCTGTTGATTGATGCTTACTCTCAGCTAGGACATGGTCCAAAATATTGGTGAATCAAGTAGATAAACTTTTCATTCTCTGGGAGCTTCTATTTTAGTAACTCAGCCTTGGTTATGTCATTGTAAACTGGATTTATATAATCCCTGCCCTGATGAAATTTAGGTTTTAAACACACCAAGAGACATGTAACAAGGTATTACCCTTAAGCATCTAATTCACATTTTAATAAAGTTATCTATAATAATTAATGGTTATACTAATCTGTGTTGCCCATTGTAATATTAATTTAATATGTGGCCCATTATCCAAACCATTATAGTCAAATAAAAATTTCCACTTAATGATGTCTATTTCCTTTTCTTATATGAATATTTGGAGAAAATATTCTCAGTTACTGTAATTCTGAGTTGACAAGATAACTTTAGGGGTCTTTCCCATTTGAACTGGAGACTAACAGCAAAGTGAAGTTCAGTGGCTCAGGTGTCTATGGGTTTCTTCCACATAGTTATAGTCTGATTTCAATTAACACTACTCAGAAATATTTAATCATGTAACTCCTGGGAAATAGCTTATTTACTTTTTTAATTCATTACAAATGAGAGGTCATAGAGTGGTTTATTCGATCAAAATATTTTGTGAGTGTATCTCTTAGGTGAATGTGGATCCTTTCAGTGGTCCATGGATTTTTATATATACATATACATATATATATATATATATATATATATATATAGAGAGAGAGAGAGAGAGAGAGAGAGAGAGAGAGAGAGAGAGAGAGAGAGAGAGAACCACTTCTCAACAAATATATCCATGGATACAACGACCTGGATCTAATTCTCTCCTACAATGGGCTTAATGTATGTCAACATATCAGAAGTACTCTGGTTCTATGAACAATTTATTCCTTGCTATAGGGATGTTTATAATTCAGCACACCATTTATTCTTTCTTGCTTTAAATACAGCATAGATAGAAGCATACTGAACAAAAAAAAAAGTTTCATTGTTTTTCTTCACTATTTCTTTTCTTCTGAGACTCCTATTTTTATAATGTTATGTATATATTTTCCCTCCGTATCACTTTTTCTTTAAACATTCCTGTTCATATCTAAAAAAAGTCTTTCAATCCAATCTTCCAGCTCACCAATTCATTCTTTGACTGAATTTAACTGTGCTATGTGTTCTTTTATTTCAACTTTCACTGTTTTTTAGAATATTTCTGCTTCAAAAAGCTCTTAATTCTGTCTTAAGGATAGTTATTAAGCCTATTTTAAAATTGTGATCTATATATTTTCAGATTTCAGTATATTTTCAGTATATATTTTTCAGATTTTGTTTGCTTGTTTGTTAAACAGGGCTTGTCCTCCTCTGGTCTATAAATTCATGTTTCGTTGGGAGAATTCAGCTTCCATTTCACAAGATACATTAAGGAAGGTTTGAAGGTCAAGCTCTCATTTGCACTCCTACATGTGAGTTTAAGGAAGAGAGGCAGGGAGGATCTCCAAAATGAAGAGCCTTGGGCAACACGGAAGCATTTTTCATTATCCTTGCATATTGACCGCTGTCAGAGAGTCACTTTTAAATCCTTCATCTGTGAGGAATTCTTTTTCAAATATTTATGAAGCAGTAGCATTGGGCAGAGACAATCTCTTCAAGATGTAATCAACACACCTTGGAGGTTGACAGGCAAGAAGGGAGAGGGTAAACAAACATCTCAGGGAGGTTTTCTTTACCTATTTTAATCAGCTTCTCTCATCAGCAAAATTTTGACCTATTGTAATATTGTACCAAGGACATGTGTCAGCCTGAACAGCTCCCTGTATCTTCTGCAAAGAGGCAAGCTTCAATCTTTGCAAGGCAATGTAGGGGAGAGAAAAGAACAGAAATTAAAATTTTTTCCCTGTTATGGATTGAATGTTTGTGTCCAATTAAAATGTGCATGTTTAAGCCTGAACTTCCAATGTGACTATGTTTGGAGATAGGTCCTTTACAGAAGATAGAGTAATTGAAGTCATAAGGGTAGGGTCCTGATCAGATAAGATTAGTGTCCTTATAAGAAGAGACAGATCTCTCTCTCGCTCTCTCTCACTGTCCCCACATCCGTAAAAATAAGAGGTTATGTGAGAACACAGCAAGAAAATGGCCATCTCTAAGCCATGAAGAAAGTCCTCACCAGGCACTGAATCAGCTGGCACTTTGATCTTGGACTTCCCAGCCTCTAAAACTATAAGAAATAAATTTTTGTTGTTTAAGTAACCCAGTCTGTGGTATTTCGTCATGGAAGCCCAAGATGACTTGTATATTCTCCTACCCGTCTTCCAACCCACTACCACCAACACCATCTCCTAGCGGCCTTTGATCTTCCCAGTGGCTTTTTACTTTTTTATGCTCCTGTCTCAAATTCATGCTTCATGCTTGCATTTATAGCAAGCTGCCATAGCCTCATAGGCTAGTTCTCTATCTTGTGTCCTTTGCTTTCAAAGCAACAGTGCCCTTTGCTTTTTCCACATGCACAATGGTGAAGATCATATGGTCCTAATAAATTATTGAGTATAGTGATTAAATATGCTTTCGTTCCTGTCAGAAGCAAACATTTCAGCAACCCATGGATTTCAGGATGCTCTTAAAAGCTCTGGCCAGCATGATTTTTGTACTTGTTCTTGTTATTATCCTGATTAGGAGGGCAGGTTTTTTTGTTTTTTTTTTTTTTATCTTCCCGAGAAAGACAATCTTATTTAAGAACCATCTATGAAAAACACTCTGAAACATATAAATTATTCCTCAAGCACTATGTGTACAAACAAACAATATGACTTTTATAAAACATAACTGCTACAAATGCAATTGTGAAATGAAAAGTCGTAATTTGAAATAGTAAATTCCTATGTATCATTTGAGGATCAAAGTCAACCATAACATTTTGTCATTTATGTGGGAAATATGTTACTCTTCTGGAGTTCTCATTCATAATGCCTTGTATGATGGTCACTCGGTAAGGAGTATTCTTTCTGGATTTTTCAGGCTACATTGTCATTTTTGTCTATCTTTAAGCATGTATCAATGTACTCTTTTCATACTTTCTTTGGATTACCAACATGAGTCCTTCTCTGGAGTTGTTTGATGTAAATATTTAAGCCAATATTATTCAGAATAGACCTTCATGTTATTTGGATATGAAAAAGATACCATGTTAGGGCTTGTATTTATGGTGATGCCAATCATCACAATTACTACTCATTGACTGACATTCATTTATTCACTAAAGAATACTCATTGACCAGTTCCTATGTCTTACCCACATTTTTAGTAAGTATGTTGAATATGAAAATGTATGCTATGGAGTCTTGCTTTCCAAGGGTTAAGAGCAAGGCAAATTTATGTGGTAGGGAATAGTATGTACAAAAATTATACAATGTGATTATTATTTAGAAATTAATAAAAATTGGAGATAATAAAATTAGCTTTAGAAAACAGCTGAGATACAAAAGATGGATGTGTGTTTTCTAGGCAGAGTAGGGTGAGAAATTCTTTTCAGAAGACTGGTAGCTATAACACAGAATGTTATATGCTAATGGGGGATGGGAGCAAAAGGAAGAGAGGGGAGAGGGAGGGTGGGGGAGAGAAGGAGTGAAGGAAAAAAGAATGATATGAAGGAAGGAAAAAGAAAAGAAAGGAGAGAGGAAAGAAACAAGTGAGAAAGAAAGAAAAAGATACACAGAAAAAGAGAGATGAGAAGAAAAGAAAGAAAGGAAGGAAGGAAGGAAGAAAGGAAGGAAGGAAGGAGAAAGAAGGACATAAAGAAAGAAAGAGAAAAAAAGGAACATGGAGTTGTGGGAACATTGAGAAATTGCATTTTCAGAGATCATAATGTATATATTATGATGGTAAGATTGATCTGCATATAAGAGCAGCTGCATAGATGGTGTTATTATGGATAGGGTTTAGGAAGAATATAATAAATTACCTTAATCCTAAGTGAGTCTTGAAAATGACAAACCAAGGTGCAAAACTATGTGCCTGAAATCATGGGATACTCATAAGTGAAGTGGTAAGTTGGAAGGTAACATTTGTAGGATTTGCTTGATGAAATGAGTGAGCAACTTCAGGCTAGCGTGCACTATAATGGCTTAACGGCACATACTTGTGAATGACATTTGTGACTCTTTGTTCCACATCCAATCAGACATATTGAAGGGCAGAGTAGGAAGTGAAATTCAAGTAACAGGCTGAGAAAACTATTCTGAACATTGGGGTCAATTTATAGCACCCATCCACTACATATTTTGGTTTCAAGCATAAGTTTCAAAAAGAATCAGGCTACCATTTTGCAAGTGGAAATATGTACACATTTAACTAACCTCTGAAATACATGAACACTAAAATCACCTTAAATATTTTAGATATGCTTGCACAATCAAGGAAAAATAATGATAATCAACGACAGATTTATTTCCAAGAAGTAAACTGAACACATACATTTAAAAATGCTATCCAATTTATAATACCTACCTCAGAGGGCGGTTATAAGGATTACATATATTGATCCATGTAAGGGTATTCAAACTTTGCTTAACATGTAGTGTTTAAAATATGACTTCTCTAACATCCCTTTCACATTTGAAATCTTAAAGTCTTAAAAATTGATACTATTTAGCTCCCTTTGTCTTGTAGACTGTAAACTTTTGCTGAGAAACAAAGGTTCTCTAAGAGCAGCAACACTTGTATACATTTCAGGAAGCCCACGTCTCTAACTGCTCACGTGAGTTTCCTGCGTTCTTCTCCATCTTAGCTGATGATTAGCAGTCTCAAACTCACCGTGCATGTGATTTTCAGACCTGAAAATTATCTTCCTGCTAGAGGTGATTTTTGCCTTTTCTGGCAAAACCAATTTTAATCCTTGAGCCAGTGGCTAGATATACCTGAAAGTCAGCTCTGGTCTTTGAACAAGGAAGTTAGCTTTTCAGATTTCACAATCCCATAAGAGCTCACACTTATCACCCATCCTGGGTGACCGAGAGAGCCAAGGTTGCCCCTCCCGCTTTGTGGGAGCTTAACTTCTGCATACACCAGGTGAGTTGCCATATGTTTTCTCCCACCGTCAGAATGGATTAGTCCCAGTCTCACAGGATTTATGTTAGATATCTGCAAGCATACTGGTCTCCCCTTGTCTGAGTCACCACTCTATTCAAACAATGCACAAGGATCCTGTTTTCTGTTTTCGTCAACTACTTCCTAGATTTTATCATCCTGGTCAATAACAAGTTTAAAAACCAAAGTAAGTTGTTTATTTATTTATTTTTCTTCCTCCTCAAAGTCTATACTGCAGCTGCATGTATGTATGGGACAATGCCTAAATTACAAATCCCTGATATCACCTCTATAAATCCAAGACCCTACCTTTCACCTCTGTGTATCTATTGCCACTTGAGCCTACTTGTTAATGCTATACAAGCTTTTCTTACCACTCTTCTGTGTCAATAATCATCCCCATCCTACCTACACTCACTAATCTTCCATTTGTAGTTAAGAGCATACCTAGGTAACTAGCTTGCTAGCTAAACATACAGGTATCTAAATCTATCCGCCTTCAGCATGACTTCACTGTAGGCATAATGTACACGTTTTGCTTTTAGTGATATATTTGTCACTATGCCATCAGATAGAAATCTACATTTTCATTTTAATTACTGAGGCATATTCATTAATATGATTATACACTTATGCTTTTGTAGACAATCTGATAATGTTGAGAATTGGGTTTCAATGTTAAACTCTTTTAAACAGCACAACCAAAAATGTTTTTGTACATACATTTTTATACATTTTAAATTATTTCTTTATGGTATATTAAAAGATTAAGAACATTCAATGTTAAGGTTTGTACTGTCAAGTTGCCTCCAAAAAGTGTGCATCAAGCCATATCCCCAATAGTAATAGACATTATCAATCTTTTAAATTCTTGACAAGATTGGAGTACCTTAAGGAAGGTGCTTTACGGGGCCATTGACAGAAAAATTGTAGGTAGGTATATATCAATAGATATGTATAGATATAGATACAGATATAGCTAGATATGTTTATCTGTAACCTCTCAAATGCTCAGGTTGGTTTAGGAAATTCAGAATTACTAGATCAAATATTTGGTATATCCATAAAATAAAAATTATTTGAAAATAAAAGGAATGAATTGTTGATAAATGCCACATGGATAAACTTTGAAAACATTATGCCAAGTGATAAAATACACTCACAATAGACTGCATACTGTATGATTCCATTTATATAAAATGTACAGCATAGGACAACTTATAGAGAAAGAATGAAGATTAGTGGTTGCTTAGTGTAAGTGGTGGGGGTGGGGAGGTGGGGGTCAATGGTTACTGTTAAAAATGTTCTAAAATTAGATTTTGGTCATGTTTGCACAACTCTGTGGATATACTAATCACTATTATTTTGCATACTTTAGACAACTAAACACTATGGTGTATAAGTTATATCTGAACAAAGCTGTCAAAAATATTTTGCTTTGGGCGGATTATTTATCACCCTAAGTTGTGATTTTTTTTTTTAAAAAAAAACCCTTTTATCTCTTTCCTTTAGCACATAAGGTCTTTGAGAGCAGATACCACTTTAATACTGTTCATTTTTGTATCTCTGACATTTGGTACTGTTTTGGCACATAACATGAGCTTTATAAATTTGGTTGAATAAATCTGTTGCATGAATGCCATTTATGAAAAAGAAATGCCAGTAGGACAGTGAAGAGGTAGAGTAGATTCTCAGTGGAGAGTTAATAAGATTTAAATGTGTTGTGTTTATAGTGCCTATTATACATCAAGGTGAGTTGTTCAATGAAAGTTGTTATTGTGAGTCTGGATATCAAGAAAGGACCAAGAAAAGTTGCTTCTTCATATAATGACTGTTTGAGGTTAAAAAATGAAAGTATAGATACAAGAGAGAAAAGCAGCACATTATGACTACATGCAATATTATTTTGTGAGAAAATACAATTATTTTTAAGTCCATACTCATAATCTTAACTAGAATCATCTAATGACATATCCTAAAAGATTAAATCATCATGATTGAGACATGACACTACTGATATTGTATTGTCTTGATCGTTAATAAAGCCCTATTTAAAATATGAAGTGATTCATTCCTAGAATATTGATTAATTTGGGGCAAACCAACTTCTGTATGTTGCCTAACCCTGCCTGGAAGTGACAGCCACATTGGTGAAAGGCAATGATATTTTCAGGGAGTACTTGTTTCAAAGTTTGGCTTAAAATCATTTTAGAACCTTCATGCATTCAATTAATTGTTTAAATCAACGGTAGTAAGGCAAAACAATAAACACATGGATAATGCTCAGTGTCTTTTCTATTAATATGTCTTAGTCTTACGTTTTATACATGTTTCTGTTCTTTAATCCTGTTTACACTCTTCAGGTGAATGCTTTTCAATTCAAAATGGCTTGGGTCTGCACGATTTGGAGCAGTCTTAAAAGTGTGGCATTCTTAAATAACATTCTTCACCTGGTCTATGGCAAAAAGAACTCAGTGTTGGAATAAAATAAGTGTATTTTCATGGGAAATGAAGCACTTGGATATCTGTATCAAATTTGCTTAGAATATTTAAGTGGATAAAACACATACAAAAGCAGATTCTTAGTCATTATGGGCTTACCACATGCTTTGCATTATGCTAAGCCCTTTACATACATTATTTTGTTTAATCCCAAAAGACCCCAATAAATTATATATTTTAGCCATGATAGCAAAGAACCATAAAGGGTAGGGAGACTATACTATCACACGCATATTAGGTGATGCTTCTAAGAACCGAAGCCAGGTCTCCTGATTCCAAAGCCTATGCCTTACAAATAGCTCACTTGAAAGGTTAGCCAGAAGGGTTTCTTGAATTTGTAGTTTGAAGGTTTCAAACTTACAGACTTAAAAATACCATAGCTTGTTGGGTGAAACCAGATGGGAGACATTATTGCAGGCAAAATTGCATTGAAAAATATAGAATCATGTGGCAAAACAAAGCAAAATCTGTTTGCTTCTATATGTGTGTGTATGTACTTCTAATAACTGACCCTTATTTAAATTCTCCATCCTCAAAAGAAGCTTCATGGGTATAATTTCATATTATACTCTATGTTTGGTATGAAACAGATAGTTGGTTTTTTTATGAATTCCCAAAGCCCAAAAGAAGGCTTGCTTCATTCTGAATGAACAGATACCTGTGCCTTCCCTAAATAAAGCTAGGAAACGGGGGACTGCAGGGGACAGGGCCCAGAACAGCTTGCCAGTTTTGCACAGATTTTTAAAAACCAGTAACTTCCTTTTGGCCTTTCTAAAAGACAAACACTTTGCAGAAAAGCTGTGCAGTAAGGGAAACTATCAAAAATCATTCTTGTAGAACAGTGAGGCAGTGAGGCAAACACTATCTCCCTCGTGATTTTACAGTCTGTAATAGAAATTAACAGTGCCATCTGCAGCCCGATTATGCACTTTAAGATCCCTGCATGGTTTATAGCATGCATTATGGTATACAGCAGCAATTTTTGCTAAGCTAGTCACAGTTATATTCTTTTCTAGAAAATTAAAGGATCCTAAGGACATAAAGAATACCAAGGCAGAGGTGGGGGACAGGCCATGTGAGCATAAGAAAACCTCCTTCATCTGGGTTTATCTGACATTCTCTAAGCCACTGGCATCAATTCTCTCTAGTTCCTTCCTGCTATCTTCACCCTCCTTTAGAAATAAATTTTGTTCTGCTAAACTAAATTATATTATCTGCTCCAATGGCCTAAGTTAGCAATTTATTCCATATGTTCACTATCTTTGTGCAAAACAAGTCTCCCTGAATTTTCTATTTCCTCTTAAACTAATTATTGAAGAAGCTCAAAAAGTTGGCATAGTTGAAATAGGAGGAAAGAACATAGCAATTCTATCCATCATTCACAGCATGACCCATAGATAGGAAAAACATAAGGGATTTTCTTTGAACCTTAGTTTAAAATTCATTATTAATTTAGCTTACCAGATTTGCCAGGTTTTTGATCACAATGTTCATTTATGGTATTGCATAATATAGGTGTTTAAGAAGCAGAGCAGAAACAGGTGTGTTAGGTGTGCCCCATCTTCCATGGGCATATCACAAAGAACATTTTCAGTTTAAAAGGCAAATAGAATATATATCATAGAGCATGTCTATAGAAACAATCTGCTTTACTGAGAATGAGGGAAAATTCACATTTATTGAGCTCCCACTCCATAAGCACTTGGCAGGTATTTTTACATTTAGCTTATTTAAAACCCACATTAGATCTCTTAGGTAAAATTGTCAATCTCCGCTCTCCAAGTGAGGAAAATGGAGACCCTAGAGACTTCGTGAGATCTTCCTGTAATATTCATTACCACATTTATCAACAGTGTGGTTTCAATTCCTTTAAGTTAAGAGAGATGTCCCCACTTACCTCTCTGTACTTCAACTTTCCTGATGTTTCAAATCTAGTGAAAAGGAATTGTTTTCTTTGATGAAGATGGCTCTTTGGACAAGGGAATATAAATAAAAGGTGTATGCTACCTGCTGAAGCTTTCAGGTCATTTACTTAAGATTACATAGCTAGTGAGAACTGTCCATAACTCAGTAGCAATTGCAAACTTGGTCAGAAACTACAGTAAGCAGAATAATCTTTAAGCCATTAACTAATGAAAATAATGTTTTCCTCTGTACTTTCAAAGGAAGTATCAGGATTCTGCTACAGATTTTGCAAATGCAAAGGATGAAATAGCTGGAGATATAATACTAATGGCAAGTCTCCAATAATCAAGTTATTAATTTCTACCTTAAATTTCCAAATCCTAGACAAACAACTCTAACATCTTAATAGCTACTCTGTAGTAGTTAAATGCTATCTTGAGAGAAGACTGGATTCTAAAAATAACATTTGCTGTTGCTGCTATATAATATTGTGATACTGAAATGATTTTAGATTGCAAAATAATCTTGGATGATTGATATTATTATTTCAAATTTTTTAAATGAGGAAATACATTCAGATTCAGTAAACACATTACTCAGGGTAACATGGAGAATAACAGGTAAACCTTGGATTTGAATCCAGTATGTTTGCTTCCAAAAGCAGCTTTTCTTTTTATATCTATTCCTTTTTTATTACTGAATGAAATTTTACTAATTTTGTCTATGTAAATTTTTTCATTTGCTCAGAATAAGAGTTAAATATTCTAAAGTACAAGAATCATACATCATGCTTTTTAAGTATTCAATTTTACTTTGTTGCAATATGAATTAATAAGTATGAGGTCTTTTATATTCTTATTTTTGTCTTTTAATATTATTAATAAAATCAGCAGTTCCAGTTCTGAGAAAAATATGTGATATTTTTCCCCCAATGCTTTCAAATTGTTAAAACAGGAAGTCTCCTCTATTATAATTGGAACAAGCTGTTAATTATTTGTCTTATATTTGATACTTTTTGTTTGGATATTTTATACCAATAAAATGTAAAGATATTATGAGTCCAGTTGGTTAGTTTTAAAATTTATTTCGTCAGATAAATTTTATACACACAAAATAATATGTAAAGCAGTTCAATTACCCAAAAAGTTCCCCTCATTCCGTTTTCTAGAAAATTGCCACCATTATTCACTCCTTATCCAAGAAACAACCACTTTCTGATTTCTATCACCTTATATTAGTATTAGCATAGCCTATTCTTCATGTAAATATAAATCATACAGTATGTACTATTTGTGTCCAGCTTCTTTTGCTTAACATGCTATTTTGAGTAATTTCATGTGTCAATAAGTTACTTTTTATTGCAAAGTAGTTTTTCATTGTATGAATGGAATGCACCGTAATTTGTTTATTATTCTTTTTTTGCTGTTTTCAGGTTTTGGCTATTATGAGTAAGTCTTCTCTAGACAATTTATACTTGACATTTTGTGGACATAAGTTTGAATTTCTCAAGTAAATACACTGGAGTGCTCTAACACACCCCTCTCCAACCCCACCAGCGTCATGTCCTCCAGTAATACTCAGGAACCTAATACCCCTAGGCTGCCATTTAGTTGTCTTTAAATTGATGATTTTTGTTTGTTTCACTAATAGTCTCTATTGCTTTTCCCCTGCAATGACTTAATGTTTTTGGTCATTTTTGTATGTTTAAAAAACAATTAATTAATTTATTCTCAACTTCATCAAAATAACTGTTGCTTTACCTTTGGACAACTGGTTTTCTTTACAAATAAGGAAAAACTGTCTGAAAATAAGTCTATTCATTTTAATTATGAATGAATAGAGGTGGAATTAATAAGTTAATTCTTCAAGTTATGTTAACATTTTTAAAAGGAGGCTTAAAACTGAGTCTCGCAAGATTTGTCCTTGTTGGAGTTGTAGGAAATGAGGTTAATCCAATAATTCTTAACTTACATCATGTGGGCTACCACGTGGGCTGACCCTGAACAGACTTTATCCACAAAAACAGATTTCCCTAAAACCCAATCAGAAAAGAAGTAATAGAGGGAGAGTTTAATCCATCCTTTTAACTGGTGGATATTAGCTAATCTGTTTAACTTCAATAAGACAGCTGCTTACCTGACTTTCTTGTTAATTTTTGTAGATTTCAACAACTCTATTATTTGGTCTCCAAAACCTCATTGGATTTCTTAAATACAGATAAACTTTAATAAAATGCTTTTAAATAATATTCTTTCTTCTTTATCTATTAGTTGCTGGATACGTTCTCTGTTTGGTTTTTTCTTTTGATGGAGTCTTATATATTATGTTTCTGATAAGCATTCGCCTAATCACTTCCTCCTCTCTCACAGTTGGCATTTTTGAAAAGTCTAATAATTTGGTGTTGCTTCCTTTAGAACTTGGTCTCATGAGCATTTTAAATCTAATGATGTTATGATCACTTGATCTTAGATGTTCCCAGTGTGAGGCTTATTTAACATACTTGGCACTCTGTCAGGGACGAAGTCCAGAATTCACTGGCATCATGTTGGCTGCTCAACAGACTATAGAGAAAAGCAATCCTGATATACAGGCCCTGAGGAAGCATGGAGTCCCTTCTTTCCCTCTTGCTGCCAAAGCTAGTTTCTCTAATAATATACCAGCAATGGAAATTCTCATGCAGGCCCTATTTTTAGCAGCATGAATCTTGGAATATAACCCAGTTATCTTGCTCTAAAATCTTGGGTGGGATTTCAATGAGGAAGCCAGTCCTCTGCATCTGTTTCTTTATAACCATCTGTTGTTCTGGCTGGCTCTGTATCTTTGATCTTCTTTTCGATTCTCTTTACTTTTCAGAATCAAGTCTTTGACTTGGAACTGCTTCTCATGCCCCTTGAACTGTTAAAAGGCCAATGGCATGAGTTTTCAAAAGTGGGTTTGGGGGAAATATTCATGCAGTAGGTACGTTGAGCCATTTTTTCCCCACAAATTCCAACGAACAAATGATCTCAGTAAAAAATCCAGTCCATATACTTTGACATGTAATTGTTCTAAAGCAACACATTTTATTATAAAGAAAAATAATCTATGTTCAAAGTTTATCAAGTATACCATGGCACAAAACATGTGAAAATTATCCTTAAATCTTCCTATCTAAGATTGTTTATAGTATTTAAATGTAATTTCTTCTTAACTTTTTCCCCATATCTATTAAAAATATTATTATATAATATATTATAAAAACATATTTATAATCCTTGTTCCTTTAAAAATGCCTTAATCATTGTTCTGTCATGTAAATAGTTAATTTTGATTCTCCATTGCAATTTTGCTGTGTAGTGATGTGAAATTATCTTGGTCCAATAATATTTGTAACCAAGGGAGCAAAGTTCTGAAAATTGGAAATCAAACCTATTTTGACATGGGAAATCACAGAGTCCCAAATTTTTTCTTAAACAGATGTGAGTTGACTTTCATTAAAGGGAGGATAAAAGAAAGAACAAATATTTTAAGTAAATATCCTCAAAAAATGTTTCAAAATGTTACTAATTATTTAAGTCATGGCTATTCAATGAGATCTTATTGAGATTCACTGAAAGCTCATATATGCCAAAAAATATTCTAAAGACTTTCTGACATATATATTGTATGTCAATACTAGATTATTATATATTATGTATAAGTCAATACTAGATGATATAACAAAGATATTTTGAAATGTTACTAGATTGACATAAGTTTGGTTTATTTTATTAAAAATAACAACATGGACCTGTGCATTTAGACAAGTTGGAATAAAGGGGAACAGATTTATATTACCATCTTAAATAAACAAAAAAATAGAAAATATATGAAACACTTGTTCAGACGTTAGACATCAGGTAATGCAAGCCAATGACCTCTGAAAGAGGGGAAACAAATTTGATGAGCCCCCAGATTGCCTCTCTGTTGATGTGAGGGAAACTCCAGGTGGCAGTGAAGTGAGGGAAACCCCAGGGCTTAGTGGGGTTTTAAGAAGACAACTGAGAATTTAGAAAGGCCAAGGTGGCCATAATTCATAGGGCAGAGTATTGGAGACAAATGTGCAGCTTAGAGTGATGGCTCCAGAAATCTTCAGAACATTTCTCTTGAGTCATCTGCTAAGTACAGACAAGTGTACCCATGTGAAACCATGATCTGAAGGTAGAAAAGGATTTAAAGTAACGGAACAGGATATACAATTTATGTGGCTTACACAGGGCTGGATATAGTTCACTTTTCTATTATAATTACTAGAGTAAAGAAGTCACATAATCATATGCTATTGGAAAAAGGAGTCATAACTTTATATCCTCAGTTGTGATGACAAAAAAGCCTTCAATTGAAGTTTGCTCTGGTACCACTGAAAAATAATTTAACAAAAACTTTGAAAAAATAAAACTCTTTACAATTAAGATAACTTTGTACCAGGACAAATTTCAATAACATTTATAGAATTAAAAAGGTAGGCAGATAACAACAAAGTAAATTTGCATTGTTTAGTAACCAATTCAAGAATACCAGGAATGCACAGAAGCAGAAAAATACAACTGATCAGGAGGAAAAAAATTAATCCACCGAAAGCAATGAAGAACTGACACAGATGATAAAATTAGTAAATGAGGATATAAAAACAGCTATTATAAGTGCATTCCGTATTTCATTAAGTTAGAGAAAAGGATGAATTTAATTTAATTTTATTTCAGAATATTATGGGGGTAAAAGCATTTTGGTTACATAAATTGCTTTTGTACTGTTTGAGTCAAAGTTATAAGTGTGCCCATCCCCCACATAGTGTTGCATTGTACCCATTAGGTGTGAATTTATCTGTCCCCTCTTCCCCACTCCCTGCTGCTTGATTTCTGATGAATGTTATTTTCATATGTGTGCATAAGTGATGATCTATTAGTTCCAATTTAATGGTGAGGATGTGTGGTGTTTGTTTTTCCATTCTTGTGATACTTAGAAGAACAGTTTCCAGTTCCATCCGGGTTAATACAAGAAGTATTTGTTCACCATTTTTTATGGCTGAGTAGTACTCCACAGTATACATATTTTAATAGTACATTTTATTAATCCATGTATGTATTGATGGTACTTGAGTTGTTTCCACATCTTTGCAGTTGTGAATTATGCTGCTATAAACATTTGAGTGCAGGTGTCTTTTTTATAGAATGTCTTTTTTTCCTTTGGAGAGATACTCAGTAGTGGGATTGCTGAATAAATAGCTCATGGTATGGACGTACCATAGTTTTTGCTTATCTGTTACCTATTGAAGGATACCTTCATTGCTTTCAATATTGGATGATTTTGACTAAGGCTATTATACATTTTCATGTGTTGGTTTTTGTATACACTTAAGTTTTCCAATCAGTTGGGAACATATCTAGGATTGCTATTCCTGGATTGTATTATAATACCATGTTTAGCTTCATAATGAACTGTCAAACTGTTGTCAAAAACGGAATGTGCCATTTTGCATTCCCATCAACAGTGAATGAATATTCCTGTGGCTCTACCTCCTTGCCAGCAATTTGTCTTGGCAAGTTGCTTGTTTTTTTTAATTCTAATAGGTGTGAAGTGTACCTTATTGTTATTTTAATTTGCATACACCTAATAAGAAATGAAGTTGAGCAATATTCATATGCTTATTTTCCATATGTATATGATGAAGTGTCTGTTGATATCTTTTACTAAATTTTTAATTAGATGGTTTGTTTTTTATTATTATTTTTTAGGGATTATTTGTACATTTTGGATATAAGTCCTTTATCAGGTATGTATTTTTCAAATACATTTTTAGCCTGTAGCTTGTATTTTGATTTCTTAATAGTGTCTTTCATTGAGAAGATGATTTTAATTTTAATAAAGTTCAAATTATTGTTCTTTCATGAATTGTACTTTTGGTGTTTGATATAAAAACTCATTGCCAAATCTAGGTCTCTAAAATTTTCTCCTGTGTTTTCTTCTAGAAGTTTTATAGTTTTGTATTTTACATTTAGGTCTGTGATTGACTTTGAGTCAATTCTTGTGAAAGGTATTAGGTTTGTATTTAGTTTCACCTTTTTGCATATTCATGTCCATATTTCCAGTGTCACTTGGTGAAAAAGCTTTCCCTTCTCCATTGAATTGCTTAAGTTCAATTGTCAAAATCAGTTGCGTAAAAAGGATATATAACAAAAATGTCCTTATTGGAGTCTTCTCATTCCTTGTCATTACATTTTAGAGTGGCAGTATTTAACAAAAATAAACTACATATAATCATTGATATTATGAACAAAGTCTCTAGACTTTAAATCATATGTGTAAACCAGTAGAGAAAATTAGTGGTTGCCTTAAAAAATTAGAAAATGAGAGAGCAATTTGGCTGATAATTTTTTCACAGAAAAGACATTTTCTCTCTTGTTAAACTGTGTACCTTCTATTCTTTCAAATAAAAGGTATTACATTATATTACTGTAGTTTCACACATTTTTCATAACACATCATAGGCTTAAAAATTCCTATAGAACCTAGATATAGCCTCTATATAACTAGATGTTATCTACAGAATGGGGATATCTCTTTGTCTATTCTTATATTTATGGAAAAGAAAGTACCTTATAAAAGTGTGGTAGAAGTTGGGAAATCATAGCAATAGTAAATTATTTTTATCAACAACAAAAAATAAAAAATTAAATTGTTATATTCTGAAATTTAAAGAAGTTATATAAAATCTATTTTCCAAAACAATCACTAGTGTACCAAGTAAAGTGAGGACTGCTCTACTCTTTTCTCGTTACTATGAGGTCAACCATCCTGTGACAACTATAATAAGAATCCATTTACTGGACACAGATAAAAAGTGATGGTGACTCTATCTTTCCACCAGGAATCAATGGAACAGCAGCAGTTTCCAGGGCACTTTGTCAAAGAAATAATATCAAGGTTGAAGTTGAACTGCTTGAAGGAAAAAGCTGTCACTGTGAAATGTGTGCATTGAGGAAAGGTGTTTCAAAATGATAAATATGAAGTAAAAATTGCATGTTCAGGAAAAAAAATTGAAGCTGAAATAGGAGGTGAAGAACTTTATCAGATTTGAAATCTTGCTCCTGTTAACACACATTTTAGAAACATGTTTTCCAAGCTATCTTTTAGAATATCTATCTATATCTTTTGAAATATATATGTATATGTGTATCTATACATACATGTGTGTGTGTGTGTGCATTTGTGTATGGAGAGAGGGACTTATTATATTGTGGATGCAAAGAGAAATTTCAAATACTGTATATTTCTCCAAGTAAGGAATAAATATTGAAATAGACTTGTCTTTCTAAAATAATGTGTTTGCACCAGTCAGTACTCAAATGTTAGTGTTTTTATTTATTTATTCATTTATTTCTCAAGATGGATCAAAAGTTTGAAATTTACTGTAATGTTATTTGGCATGGAAACTGTTGCAGATCTAAAATCCCAACTCTTCTGAATTAGTACTTTATTCTTCATGTATCTACTAGAATTACTTTTTCCACAATACAAATTGATTCAGTTATCTCCCTTGCTTAAAAGTTATCTGTGCCTACTCCATGCTGACAAGGAGCATGTCCTTCATATAGCCAAAAAAGCTCTTTAGATCTTGGCTCTAGTCCAGCATTAAGGAATAAATTCCAGTCATTTTCAGTCACAATAGAATATGCCCTAGACCATCGATTCTTTACTTCTTTAGAGATGCAACACACTTTCAAAATCAAAATTAAGAGCACATGATAGCACATTCAATGGTATAAAGCATTGAAAACAACACTAGGGTCATCACCAATAATTATAGTTCAATCTTTAATGTAGTATAATGATGTCTCAAACACTCTATAAAAACTTTTGCTGTCATGACACAAGCTATTTTGTCACCTTTTAGCAGTGAGATGCCCCATTGAGCAAGTCAAACCTCTAGAGGTAAAGCTTGTCCTAGTTAGACACACCACTTTTTTTTCTCATCAATGCTTGATATCATACAGATTCAAAACTGTTATTACCAGAAAGCTTTATCTTACTCTTTAGTGAAACAAAATCTGGAGTTACAACAGCCTACCAGAACACGCTTAATGAGAACAACCATTCTAGAAAAATTACTTACATTCGCTTAAAAATATAATATGTCCTTTCTCTGCTCTGAGCTATTAATATTACTTGGATCAATGTCCAGTCCTTCATATCCTTATTCAATTAACAGAGACCTGTGGTTTGAATGAATGAATACAACAAATGAACGAATGAATGAATGAATGACTAATGGCACTGTTTTCAATAGAACTCATATTGAAGCAGTTGAAGAAGAAAAAAGAAAGCATGGAAATATAGGGAAAGGATCAGAAAAATTGCTCTGAAAGCTAAGAAATAGTTAATTTAAAGTGGACTTTGGGTGAGTATGTCACTGCTCTATCAGAGTGAATAATGTACTGACTTAGAAAATACTTATGGTTTTTCCAGTAAAACAGGGTTATTAATTATGCCTGAAAAAGAGTGTTCACAGAGTAGCAGAAGGGAAATGATATTTCAAGGAGTTCAGAAGGGGTAGCTTGAGCATGAAGAGGAAAAGTAATTCTCCATGGCTAAAGGTCACATAACCGAATTCTATTTGAAACATTTAAAATTATCTTAATTCGACCCATCACAGAATCAGATTCTTTTGCTGGTGTCTTCCCTTAATTTAAGAATTCATAGACTTTTCATATTGTTTAAATTTTTTTAATATATATATTTTATTTCAGAATATTAGGGGGGTACAAATGTTTAGGTGAGATATATTGCCTTTGCCTCACCTGAGTCAGAGCTTCAAGCATGTCCATACCCCAGACAGTGCACACCACACCCATTAGGTGTGAATATACCCATCCTCTACTCCCCTTCCCACCTGCCTGACACCTGATGAATGTTACTACCATATGTTCTCATAAGTGTTGATCAATTAAATTTTCTTCTCAAACAGCACACATTCTTTCCACACGTTATCCTCCATGCAGCACTAAAGATTGTGTGTAGCATCATTACTGAATAATATTTTATAAAAGTTTTGAGGAATGGCACATTTTCTCTAGATTGTCATTTTTCAACCTGCCTATAATATAAAACATATGTGGATTTATCAACTGACAGTCTGACTTCCAGATCATATTTTTACCTCTCTGACCATTCATTCTCACATTCTAGTACCATCTGCGTTGCTTTAATTTTTCTTTTCCATTATACTTTCACATCAGCTTTAGGCATTTCCTCAAGGTTCAGTCCTAGGCTCTCTGCTACTTTCGGTAGAAGCTTCTTTTATATTCAAATTATTTCTGAGGTAAAAGGCAAAGATTATTTTTTCTTTCAAAAGTAAAGCCAATGATTTGCCTACTAGCATGTTTTTAGAATAAAAATATATAGTTGCATCTTATTTGGGGTCATATCTTAAGTCAGCCAAAAAAAGGGGAAAAAAAGTCTAGAATTAAAATTATCTTTGAATATTCCTCATGGAACATGAAATATGGAGACTTAGTTTTGTGTAGACAGTCTTGTAAAGTAATGTTTTGTAAAACATATCAAGCATACGTTAATGCTGTGTGACCTTGGAAATAAAGCTAAGCAACTCATTTTTCAATTTTTCTGTATGTAATTAGGGATGATAATATATCTATATTTTAAGACTATTGTGGAGATAAATGGGTTAATGGATATAAAGAACATAGAACAATGCTTGGTACATAGCACATCCTCAATCTATTATTTAAAAATATATAATCAAGAGTATATAATACAAAATATATATTATACCATATTTTTATCACATGTAAATGAGATGGTAAAGCTCACATATTGGAATTTTTGTAGGTTAATACAAACAATGTGTTGCCATGATACTGCTCCCTTTACATGCTTAATGAATTCTATTCTCAGATGGATTCTTAAAAGTCAGAATTGAAATTCGTCCCCCTAGAACTGTCTTTCTTTATGTCTGTAACTTTATTATTGTTAGCTTTAGGATGCATGCAGTACTTAAAAATCCAAATTCCTGCTCAGAATAGTGGAGCCACTATTCTGCCTCCAGTATGATTTGATGCTCTTTCAAAGTACATTGAAGCTTCATACTTTTTTTTCTCTCTTGTGGGGATTCTTCTTTTGACTTTGGTGATTTTTGCATATGTCCAATTTTCTATGGTTTCATCACACACCATTGGCTGTGTCTTCAGTGGGCGAAGGACAGAAACTGCTTTTTGATGAAGTGGATGGGGCAAATTCTCTGCTATGGAAGATTTTCTTTATAGGAGGGCAAATATTTCAATGACTATTTAGCATTTAGGAATAAAGGAAAAAACAATGTTCTCCATGTCTCTTTCAGAACCCATCTATGAGCAGATCACTGGCAAAGGGGATCAAGAGTATGTTCTGTACCCTCGACATGTTTGTCAATGCCTGGGAAGATTTCTACCTTCATGTACGTACTTTAAAAATTCTAATTCTAAAGAAAACTTTGGTTTAGTGCCCTCCTCTTTTCATCTTGCTTGCTTTTTGCAGAAATATATTTCATTATATGTACCAGAGGTAAGCTGTTCTAACCATTTGTAGCACTCAGGTCCTACCTATACACAGATGTCATGCACAAAGTAGGATAAATTGAAGAAAACATACATCGAATAAAGAAAATTTAGTAAAGATTTAAAAGATGTGATAAGAAATAGCAAAAGCACTAGTTATGGTGAAGTTCCCAAGGACGAATAACAGTGGGGCTCTGTTATCATCCTTAGCCTAAAGGAGAAGAGGAGACATCATTACCAGAACCTTCAAACAGGGAGGGATAAGTGGAGAAGGACACTGGACAGGAGCAGACTTTCTGGCTAGGGACCCAGTCAGCCTAAGGCAATCCTGCAGGAAGGGAGCCAGGAACGGGACTGGCCACATAATCTATAGAGCCCAGTACAAAATAAATATGAAGAGCTCTTGTTAAAAATTTTTGAAGAGTTTTAAGACGGCACAGCAGAGAATTAAACCAAGCATGGAGACCTTTTGAATGTGAGGGCCTGTGTGAATGTAGAAGTCTCATAAATGCATGGGCAGGAGAAAAAATAATACCCCAAGTCTTCACTCTTCTCCCTCACTCAGAATCCTTTCTGTTGTTTCCCACTTGCTGAACTGAGTGAGAAGCCATTTATGTAGACAGATCACTTTGCTGAGACACAGAGTGGAAAGACATGATCCAGAGGGACAGAAGTAAGATATTCAGTGCATCTACTCTTTCCAATACGCTGAAGCTGTTTATCCAATACCAATTTAAAAGATTCACACTCTCACTGCAAGTGTGAAGAATTGACTTATATGGATCTGCTTGAAATAAATAGAAAAGAAAAAAACACAACTGATGCAAAATGCAAATCGAATGTTGACAAGAGAGATAAATAAATAGATGCTCATCCTGCCAAGAACAAGCTGTACATGTTTAGAAATTCATTGTGACATCATAACTTCATGTTGTGCAACCACTTGTTTGCATTTGATGGAATCGTTATTAACCTTGTTGTCTTTTTTCCTTGCAAGAGATAATAATAGTCCTTTATTATAAGCACAGTTATTTTGTGTTCCCTTCTAACAAAGTAAGGATTAGAGCATTAAATGGTGAACTATATTTTCAAAACCAGAAAGTGAGAGGAAAATAAAACTTGCATAGGATAAAAGATAATCCATAGGAAAATTCATGACTATCATGTATTGATTTATTTTTGTACATTTCAACCCTACCTTTCCCACCTTCATGAACTCTATAGGAAATAATTATTTCTACTTCACAGAAGATTATGTTTTTTCCCAGAACTGTGTATTTCTGCATATATGCCAAGAAATATATGCATACGTACAGATTCTGAAATACACGTTTTAATATTCTTGATGTTTGTGTTTGAACATTTACCCTGAAGAATATAGCATTTGTAACCTTCCATCATCCTGAACATGTAAACTTATTATAAAATAAATGCATTTTATATAAAATTGAAGGATTACCAGATATACACTTGGGGATAAGGAAAGAATGTTGGGGAATATCTTTAGTCCTGAAGCTATTCCATTCATCAATGCGTTTATTTGACAATTATTTATTAGATGTTTACTAGGGGCAAGGCATGTGAAAAGCAATGAGGAAAAAGAGGAAGAAAATTTTCCCCGCCCTGTATGAACTGTGTATTCTTCAGTTCTATTAGTAGAAATGTCAAAACAAAACTCCAAGAAATGTAAAAAGTTAATAGAAATATACATTAATTTATTATTTGTTGGATTTCAGTACTGCTAGAATACAAGTTTCACAGGAGCGGAACTTTTTCCATATTATTCATTGCTGAGTCTCCTGGGCATCAGATGGCATCTGACACACAGGAGGGCCTCAGTAAATCTGTTAAGATAATAAAAAGTGAATGAATAAATTAAAAAAATACTGTGAAATCACAGTAATGGTTAACTCTCTATGAGAGGAGAGTCAATAATAAAAAAATTATTATAATGATAATAATGGTAGGTAACATTCAGTGTTTATACTATATGCCAAACTGTGCTAAGCATTTTACATGCAGTTATCGATTAATCCATACCTTGTCTCATAATAGAGTTAACTGTTTGTATTTCTACCTTATAAGTAAAGAAAAGGAACAAGGGAGAGGATAAGAAATCTGCTCAAGGTCACAGATAAGGGCCAGAGTCTTGCCCAAGTAGACACCAAATTCCTTGGTCTAAATCACTAGACTACCTTGACACTCACAGAATTCTCAGAGCATCTGAGAATTATTAAAGGATGATTGGTAGTAGGCCTGGTAGACAGGGAAAAATACATGACTCATTTAGAGTATCACAAATATATTAGGATGCTGGAGACGGTGTGCCTATGAGAAGATGTGACTATAAGCCTGAAATATAGCTTAGACAGATAACAAAACATATAAAGATTATGCTAAAGAGCCTGTATGTTATCACAAAAGAGATGCAGAGCTATCAAAACATGTATTGAGAAAGTAACGTGACGAAAATTGCATATTTATTGATTATTCATTCTCTATAAATTTCTTCAAATATTGCAGTTTGAATTACATGTAAAAAGTATGGAATAACAGATTTTAACTTATTGAAATATAAATTTATCTCTCTTAATTTGCTTAAACACTAATTTATTTGGTAAAATATGTTTTAAATATCATCAGATATATTGCCACAAAATCTGCATGTATTTCAAAGGGGCAAAGAGAACACAAGTTAAATAATTTTTCATATTTGAATGAGAAGAACAAGGCTCAGAGAAACTGAATGCATGTTTATATTATATATTTCAGCTGGGAAATTCCTTGGTGACATTTGATAGAACATTAAATTGAAACCTTCTATCAAATTTATAAAATCTACATTTAATGGAACATGCTACTTATCCTCAGAGAAAGAGCAGATATTTTGTATAATAAGATTTCATAAAACTATCAAGAAAGCTCTTCTTATGGTATTTGCTGCACAAGAAACATCATCTGGTGAATAGAAAAAATTTGTATCAATATTGAATAATCCATGATTCTGTTTAACACAGGCCCACAACATTTTATAATGTCTGCCTTGCTCTATGGTAGAATTTATATATACATATATTTCTTTTTTATATTTATATCCCCACCATATATAATGATGGGGATGAGGCAGGGATTATCTATCTGTCTAATCCATAATACAGGAAACACACCTTTCAATTAACTTTTATATTTTGTAATTTTATTGCTGTTGTTCCTTGAAAAGTGAGAAATGCTCAGAACTATTAATTTCAACTAAAAGTGAGTATAATGGAATATCTTATTATCAATTTTATTAAGCTGTAATTATGTTTCCCAGAATCCCCTTTTCTGAATTTTTCCAGGTTAGAGTTGAATAAACAAAGGACATTTGTGAGATTTGGGAGGCAGAAATGAAGCAACAGCCCTTGCTTCCTGGAAAAAATGGTGACTATTTGTTGTGACACATTGACACAGAAGTGCTGGAAGATTTTGATTCGGCCTTATTTTTCTCAGGCAGGGGAAGTTAGAACTAAATTCTGAACATAGCAGCTGTCAATTTAGCCCTATGGTTTACTAATGTTCTAATTGTGCCAGTCAATCTGGGATGATTATTTTGTTGAAACGTATTTTTTTCTTTGGTATTTTAAATACATTAATTTTAAAAATAAAATAAAAATATAAAAGATGAACAAAAATGTCTTATTAAAAATAAAAGGATTTGTACTATAAAATTTGGATTTAATCAAAAGGCCACACTTAAGGACCTAGAAGGCCACAGGTTCCCCACCCATGATTTATATGAACCAAAGTTTTTGATCAATTCAACTTCCTACACTAGCTTTCTTAAGCTCCCTGGATATATATTAAAGTTTTTCTTTTGTGTTTTGTCATTGGATCACAGCAGTTCTCTGCTACTGAGTCATAAATTCTATGGATATAACTAAGGAATTTGCATCTTCTAAACAATCTAGGTAATCCTTAAGTATGTTAAAGTTAGAGAGTTATCACCAGAAAAAAATGGATGTTCCACTCAAATGAACACTCAATGTATGTGGACTTCTGTAACATCTGTATTCTGACTGAAGGGAGCTAAACTGGGACATATGGGATTCTCAGGGATTTACTTGAAACTCCTTCCCTTAATGTACAGCTCATACTTTTTAGAATGACAGTTTTATCTACTAGATAGATTAGTATTTATTATAGTATTAATGAGCTAGTGTGTGGTGAGAGAGCACCCCAAAACTCAGTCTAAAATGGTCATAGTGGGCCATGTAAGTTAAAACCATTTCCTGTTCCTGCCTTAAAGCTGAGATTAGGTCGAGGCCTGAGGAGCAACCTCCTTGGTTCTATCTTGGGCTCCAAATGGGTCTCAGTGACCCTCCAGAAAAGAAGGCATTTACTGTGTTGAATGTACGGACATTTCACTTTAATATTCTGAGTATCAAAGGAACAGAAATGATTAGCAACAAGACTTTATAATTTATTCATTGATATAATTAAAATCAAATACTCCTGTTTCTGTGGAACATCTCAGTTTTATTTTTCTATGGTGACTCCTTTTTCTGCGTGTCCTTTTTACTTCTGTGTTAGAAGGTGAATAGAGATATCTGCAAGGCACAGTGTATCTCTATAATTGTGAGCATAGATCAGTTCGTTAATAGCTCATGTTAGGTGATACTTGAAGCTTGGTAGAGAAGGGATAAAAATTCTCTAAGTCCTCGTTTGTATATGTGTAGGCATACATCAACTCCAATGACCACAAACCTGCAGGTGAGTAATGGCAAGTGTTGGTCAGACATGGGATGTAAAAAATACAGATGGACTACATAAAGATTTAGAGCCTATTCATCCAGTGGCAAAATAAAATACCAATTCATTTTGCAGTTTTTAAATGTTTTTCATGGTGGTTGTATTGTAGATATAGATAGTATCTGAGCCTACACAGAATGACAATAACAATAGCTTAATCCAACTTCTCAGTGGGAAAGCAGCATCTCTGTCTTAGCCCTTTCACCAAATATATATTTATTAAAATCCATATAATTGATAACAGTTCCCAGTCTTAACCTCACCTTAATTAGACATCATTGGAGCATCTGGGCATCATTTTTCTCATCTATAAAATGATAATAAAATATCTGCCCTGCCAACATAATTGGGGTATGGTGAGGTTTTAAGTGAGCTACAATAACATATAAAGCATGGTATGGGATGCTTTATGATTATTAGTGAATATTTATCACTTTGGATTGGGACAACTCACTTTTTTGGCAACCAGATAGCACATAAATTTGTAGGTGGTAGCCTTCTTCATATCTGAACTCAAAACATGCTTGACATAATAAGCTAGGTCCCTTTGTACCCAGAACAACAGGAAGATGTAGGGATCACCATTTGGAATTGGGATGGCAATCTACCAGGTCAAATTTAGTAGGATATTTCAGCAAACTAGACCCAAAACTATAAATAGGCTGTCTCCCAGATATCTTTATTTTCTGTAAACAAAAAAGAAATTCTGTGACTATAGCCTCAGCCAGTTTGATAGACTAGTGATTCTCTTGAATGAAAAATGATATTATAAGTGAAAAAGAAAACCTTAGTTAGTGACTACCAGACTCATTGACGCCAAACTCTAGGGTGTTGGAAACAATCCAGGGCAGTGATTCCTTTGGGACAGTAGACATTCCCTTGAAGTGCACGGAAGCAATTGGTGTGCAGTATAAGGGCTTTGGAGGCAGAAAGCATCTGGGTTCAAATGTGAGCCTCATCTCTTACAATATCGGGACTTTGGCAAGGTGCTCAAACTCTCTCTTCTTTATGGTCTTTACCCATCAAAGCAGAGATAATAACCATGCTATCACTTGGGATTGCTGTGAGGATGAATAAGAAAATATAGGTAACATTATTAATTCAGTACTTGGAATGCTGGACTTTAATGAGAATAAGCACAGAGATTGGAGCCAGACGGCCACTGTTTGAATATTGGCATTGACACTTACCAGATGCGTGGCCCTTGGCAGTTTGCTTGAAATCTCTTTGGCTCAATTACTTAGACTGCAAAAATGGCAAGGGTAATAATTGTCCCTTCTTCATGAGGATTTAACTAGTTAACATTTTAAACTACTTAAAATAGTACCTAGTACTATAGCACATAGTAAGTGCTACAAGTTTTTTTTAAGTAAAATAAAAGCAATGAAAAGTTCTTACTATTAGCAAAGCCTGGGAAATCAATTTTGTGTATTTTCCCTAGATCTTGGGGACAATCATTGAGGTTGTTTTGCTCATACTATAGCTCCTACCCAGAGAAGCAAATTGTTCAGTTAATATTCTCTGAGAAATCAAGGCAAGAAGTTTCCACAAACTAAAACCTAAGCCTATGGTCTAGCTGTGAATAATCACAGCTGGCTCTCCTTAAAAGGTTAGAGGATTAGAATGTTAATAATTTTGTATTTCTTAAGCAAATATGTTCAAACATGCAATGAGCAGCTGTTCCCATGGAAGAATGAGCCAGTCACAAGTTTTATCTTCTAAAAGGAAAGCTATTTTTGGTCAAACTAGAGTGCAAAAAAGTATTTTTTAAATGCTTTTTTAATGACAGGAAACATAAATATTTTTTTGCAGCTCTTTAATTCAGAAAACAGCTTGCATATTTTTTTTTCAACTTGAGAAGTGTAGCTAGAAAGCTGATCTCAAATCCTAGAACTATCAATTGTTGGGGACTTTGTTGTAAATAAAAAAGATATAGTTTGTAGCATAGTAGAGGCTGAGGTCAATATATGTAGGAAAAACCTTGGTTTGTTTAAAACAGTTGCTCAATCTTTTTTCCTTTTCATTTTCTCCCCCCTCAAATAGCCTTTTTAGACAGTTTTTTTTCTAATTGTCCCTCCCATGAAATTTTCATACTATAGATACACTATACACTTTTGTGCACTGTGCATATACTTGTGGTTTATACATAAAAGAATAGGATTTTTTTCCTACCCCCAGGAACCAACTGTCTTTTCAATGGTGGCAATGTCAGCCACCATCTTTGAGAATGCTTGGTTTAAACTGAGAATTTGCAAAAGGAATGCCTTGGTTTCTGGCCTTTGTACATACCAAAGTGCCATTAGCTTTAGATAATTGTATTCACTCAGTGTCTTAGTTAAGGATGTTTGTTTGTTTTATTTTCATTGCTTTTATTTTTAACATCAAGAAATCTATTTCAGATATTTTAGCCTAAAGTCCAGAAAGTCTATGTTCAATTGAGCATGAAAAGTTTTTAATGTGTTTAAACAAATACTTTATTATACTTTAGATAACTTTTGTTCTGCTGCCATATATTAAAGGGGGATAAGTTATACATAAATTATATAACCATCATATTCTTCAGTCTCCTCATCTATAAAATGGGGATAATATGCTTACCCTATAGGGGTTGCAATGTTCAAATTAGTTAATATATGTAAAGTTCTTAGAACTTTATACCTGGTAAATTGTAAGTAGTACATCATTTATGTTATTTTTTATTAAAACTAGCTGAAGACCTTATAATATCTTACATCATAAAGATATTGGTTTAGCTCATGAAACTAATTAGAAGGTGTGGAGTCAAGACAGGCGTAGAGCCTCTCAAAATTATTTTGAACTAAGGCACATCCTCTCTTGGATGCCCACAGGGTATCTCTCATGTCTGATTCATTTTTTTATAGACAGATTATCTTGTTTTCTATGTTCACACAACTGGCCTTCAACTTTAATGTTTATATGGCATTATATCTAGCATTTCTAACCTAATTTCAAATTTCTTTCAGAGTGCCTGATTGGCCCAGCTTGTTAGTCTTGTCCTTTCTGCATCCAAATTTCTGTGGTCAATAGAATTGGGACAAGTATAGCAAACTTGGTTAGAGAGACCCAGATTTAGAGGATAATTGACAATTATGAAATAGAGTTCCTTGGAATGGACAAATATGCAAAGTTGTCTACTACAATGGGGTAAAAGATAACAGCCATCAAATTATCATTGATCAGGTGTTATTTTCAAATTTTTTTGAATTCTCAAATGTCGAGTAAATGAATAATGACAAATGAAATTGAAATGTACTAACATAAACAGTTGGAATATTTATTGGAACAATATTTCACGCAGGCCAAGACTAATAGTTTGGCTCCATAATGGCCTACATACCACAAAAAAATAATGATTCTTTTATATAAAGCAGCTGAACAATAAAAATATCGAATGCATAATAAACTGTTTAAACACATAAAAAAAAACTTCCTTCATGCTCAATTAAACATAAAATAAAGTGAGCCTTCAAAATATCATGGCTCTCTTTAAATACCAGGATCTTATTTTATTTTAGTTGCTGGCAAGTAGTAAGCTAGCTATATGGGTATCTCTGTCTTCTTTAATTTTTAAAATATCTTACATAAAATATCTACTGTGAAAGTAATTTTAGGAAAAATGTAACTAAATGCTACTTGATATTTTGCATCAATTAAACATGTTTACTCCTGTTGTGGTGAAAAAATTTTACAGTGTGTTAGAATAACAACATACTGGGAAAGTTCAAAATGGTAATATCTCAGAAACATATTGCCAGATAATGTTAAAAATAGTCCCAAGAAATAGAAGAGCTTGAAAATAAAATTTTGGGAAGACATTGCTTCTCTTATTCACATATACTGGGCATTAAGCGTCATGATATAGAAAATGTATTTAACATCTCAACAAAATGTAAGGTTGCATTGCTATTTTGTGACCTTGAGTGCTCAAACTCTGTTGGAATCAGGCTAGATTGTATAATTTCATGGGAAAATTATTTGGATTTTAACACTCCAGCTGTCAAGCTGTTACAGTTTACTATTACAGTACTCAAATGAGAAAGATAGACAGATTTTCATCATCCTGTACAACCCAATCAAGTTTATCTGCTTCCAATTGGGATTGTGATTCTATAGGAGATGGAAAGACTTGCTGTTTATAATAACTTTGCCACGGTATTGAAAAGCAAGATGATTCAATTGCCAATACAAAAATATTTATGCAATATTTTACAAATATTCTTAGACATATTGGATTGCCATGAATATAAATAATATAAACTCCATCAAACATCAAAACATATACCTAAAAAACTCACAATAAAATTTATAATCAAAATCAGATCATTGTAGTCTATATAATTACATATTAAAGATAATTAAAATAACATAACTGATCACTTTGAGAATCATTTTATTAATTGTAATTTTGTTCAGGTGGTGATATTGATGTATACTTTTTTGGGATTTTAACATGTTAAAGTTTGTTTATACTGGCATCTCCTGTTCTTCAATATATTTTTGTTTTGCTTTGTTTAAAGAAAGTGGTTTGCTGACAACTTATTATGCCTGGATTCTTCATTTCTCCATAAACTAGTCCTCAAATGTGTGATGCATTGCTTATACGATCTCCAGTAAAATAATTTAATAAAAATTGGGAAAAAAAACCTTCATCTTGTCAAAAAAAAAGTTTTTAACAAGGAAGATAGAACTGCAACATTCGTATGGTCCATACCTTTCCAAAACACAGTATTTTAGAAATAGACAATATTTCTGGGCAATGTCTGATAAAATTTCCCTTTTGTGAATGAAGAAACAATTAGGAGAAGTTATGTGTTCTTGTTCAAGGATAGATATTTATTCACAGAGCTCCAAGGAGGCCACCGACTTCTAATTAGGACAACATTGTCCACCATACATTTTATCTTTCTTTCATTCCTTACCCAGTTTCAAACTACATGAAAATGGCCTCCTTAAAATTTCTCAATTCAAATAAACATATTTACATATTGCCTTCTCATCTTCCAAACTATACATTTAATATCAGGTTTTCCTTCAACTTTCATTTAAAAAATGTGAAAAATTGGCAAGAAAGTAAAAGCCAGTTTTGCTTCTAGTTACTGCTGTGAAAAATTTTTGTATTTTCAAGGAAAGTTGAACCAGACTTTGAAGTAAGTCATCTCTCAATTGTATCTGAGAAAGCTGATCTTAATTAGCATGTCTGTGCCTGAGTAAAAGAAATCCCTTAAGCATAAGTGTTCAGCAGCTAAAAAATGAGTCATGACTAAAATCCACATCACATCTCACCTTTTTGAAGTCCTTTAGTGTATAGTGTGAGGCTCCTGATGGACATTTTATTTTAACAGTTTTATTGAGGTACAACTGACATATGATAAAATGCACATATTGAAAGTGTACTCATTGGTAAGTAGATGAATGTTTTTTAAAATCAAATTTAGGAAGTTTTCAGCTATTATTTCTTGAAAAATTTTTTCTGTCTTTTTTCCTCTCTCATATCCATCTGGGCTCCTGTTACATATACGTTGGCACATTTGATGGTGTCACATTGATTTCTCAGTCTCTGATCATTTTAAGTATTTTTTTCTAAATATTTATAAACATACTATATTCCATAACTTCAACAATGCCACTGTGCATGAGTATCACCCATTGCTCCAAATTTAGCAAATACACTTTAACCTTTGCTTAGAAGGTGCTAGTCTTCATGACCTACCTATCCCATCAGGGCAAACCTTCTTGCCTATCATACAGCTGAAAATATGGGTGCAGCTTCAGACAAGAATGATACAGACTCTCACTGTTCTTACCTAAAATTCGGTAGGCTTACAAACACAAACATTTCTCATGTTGTTGAACACCTCGTCTATTTTCAGAGTGTCAGATAGTTAGTTTTATCAATTTTATAGACTTTTAATGTTGCTATTTAGGGAGAAAATTTGCTCTCTTAAAATCCTGCCTCTGCTTAACTTTTTCAACATAAGGGGGTGGGTTATAACTATTTAAACGTTCTTATCTACGCCAGTTTTGATTGATTAAAATTTTCCTCATTATTTTTCTTATTCTTTTTATTCCTGCTGATTTATGTTTGTATATCAGACATTATTGATTTTACCTGTTTGAAGGCTGGATATATTATTATTTTATGAATATTCTTGGGCTTTGATCTGGGAACTTGTTATTTGAGAACAGTTTGATCATTCTGGGTTTTACTTTCAATATTTGTTATGATATACTTCTGAATAATCTCCCCAAACCACATGAATCAAGTGATTTTCCATTCTGACTGGTGAGAACAGATAAGCATTATTTCTAGCACAATATAAATGCCAGGCACTGTTATCTCATCATTTCTGATAGTTCTTTCCCAGGCCTTAAGTAGTTTCCTCATATAGGTTTGCTGATGATCACTCACTCGACTGAATACTGGAGGTGGTCTTTTTGAAAGATACCCAGAGGTATTTCTGTGTCTAGGAGTCTTTCCCATAATCTCTACTCTCTTTGTTTTCCCAGGCTCTCAGGTTTGTCTCTTTAGGAAGTATGCTGAACTCCTTGTAGGTGTCTCCTCCTTATGCCTTGGCCTGGAAACTGTGTCAAAGCAGTGAGCTGGAGTAACTGTAGATAGGTTATTTGTTTTCCATTAGGGGTCTGTCCTTTGTTGCCCAATGATGGAAAAAGCATTGTTCATATATTTGCCATGGTGTTTTTGTTTGTTTCAGACAGGAGGGTAGATTCAGTTACTGCTACCCCATCACTGATGGAAGATTGGAAATTCCTAGTTTTTCTCAAGGAAGAACAAAAACCCTTATTAACTTGAGCAAGTTTACATTGAGGAAGAAGACAGCTCCCACCATTGCAGCCAGGGTGTGAAATTAGAATGTAAAGTGTGATCCCCCATTACATTTGATACCAATGAGCAAAAAAGAAATCAGGAGAGCAGCAGATGGTATTGTTTGCAGCTCTGAGAGAGACTTGAGGCTCATAGTCACCATCTGCCTGCACGGTATTTTGTCAAACTTAGTGTTTAGCAAAGTTTATTGCTACTAAGCTTATGAGCATTACGAGACAGATTATCAAATTCCTGCATTCTACCATGCTTTAATTAAAAGAAATATAAGTCATGTGCTGGATGGTTATATAACTATCACTGCCTATTATTCTTTTTTAGAGCCTCTGCTTTTTTAGTTCAATATCTTTTTTTTTTTTTTTCCCAAAAAGAGGCATTCTCTAAGTTATGCAATCTTTAAGAGGTCTCTGGGATCCATCACTGGGCTTTGTGCAAATTCTTACATAAATCCAACCACTGAACACCTTTATTAAATCTGACTCTTCATGGTTAGTGAAGTTCTCATGAATTCAGTTTGTGTTTCCTTTTATAGATCATAAAATGCTGATGGTTATATATTTTGTATTCCAAGAAACACATGTTTAGTAAATTTTAGAGCATTCATTGGCTAAAAGCATTGTAGCTACACATACTGAAGTCTAATCAATTGTTAGAGAAATTTGATGAGCTATAGTAAGGAATATTTAATCCCAGTTTTGGATAGTGTTGCAAGCAGCATATCTAAATCTATGGATGTGTTCCATAGCTTGCATCATCTCTATTCACAGTATTAGTTTGAAACATAGGAAAGTGCCATTTTGTAGGTCAACACTAGTCAAATGACAGCCTCATACGGTTCAAACTAAGACATACTTGGCAACACTGAGATGATAATTCTGCCAATGATTTCCAGAAAAAAGAAAATAACTGTCTTTTTACCGTTATATAATTTTTTCATTTAAAATGCAAAGTGACTACCTTAGTAACTAATAACCAGTAATTTTATTAGGGGACACACTTCAATCCACGGCACCGAGCTTTAGAGAAGGTGAGGATATGAATATTTTCATACCCTGGAAGTTTAAGTTGATATAACCTTTTTTCTTTTCTTTTTTTTTTTTCTTACTCAAAGCTAGCCCAGTTGGATGATACAAACTTTTTGAAGAATAGTTTGAAAATTTGCATTAAGAATATTAAAATGTATAAACCTTTGACCATACAATTTTATTGCTAATAATTTGTCCTAGAAAAATTGAGCCACAAGATATTCCTTGAAACATAATTTATATTGGCAAAAAGTGGAAATAAGATCAATGTTTAAACTATAGATTTCTCTGAAAATTATGACCTGTCCAAAAAATAGAATAATTTATGAGCATTAAATTGATGAAAATGAGGATTCAGTGATGTAGAACGATATGGGCAATATCTACATAAGTGAGAAAATATGTTAAAAGTAGCATTTACTTTTGACACTATAAATCTAATTCAAGTAAAGTATACACACACACAGACTCATGACATGTCATAGAAAGACTGATAGACAATATAACATGGGAAGATGCCATTTGAGGAATTAACAGGCATAGGATAAACGAAAGTTTTAAGTGCCTTTGAATTTGAGGACTCAGACAAGGAGAATTTCTGGCAATCAGGTGGGAGATCTCACATGTGAGTTCTTCAAATGTGACTAGGTGTACAGGTATCTCTGAGAATTTGGCTGTAAGGATTGTGACCTCTGGGATGTCTTCACAAAGATGAGTGTGAAATCATATCCTATGGTTGCTTTAACTGTGACTTCTCTGATAACCAGTGAGAATAAGTACCTCTTCGTATACCTATTCACATTTGGTTGCCCCTCTGTCTTAGTCGTTTCTTTATATCCACACCCAAACGTCATTTTGATTCCCTACCATTTCTCATAATCTAAATATTAATTTCTTGCATTTTTAATCTTTCCACAATCTCTTGGCAATCAGTTATCATTATATTTTCATCTGAGGTCTTTGAGCAGAATTTCTTAATTGTCAGTAAATCAAATTCCTAATTGCTAAATTTCTAAATCTTTACTGATATAGCAATATATGGAAAACATTTTTGAGAGATAGCAATTTTTTACTGTTCACTTGAAAATAGCATTTTTAATGTAGTTTCTGTCATTGCATATAACAGCCCAAGCCAAACAGAAGTCACGGTAGCTATGACATTCTAGTCCACCCATGCAAAATGAGTCCTAGTAAAAGGATTGAATGACTTTAGGACATGCTACTAAGAGTGTAGAAAAACCCAGACTTGGACAATTCAGCCTGTTATATTTAATGTCAAAGGGGACTTCTCTTCCATTCTCATATCTTGATTTTTTCTTTCTTATTTTCATCTTTCGAGGTCCTTATCCTGTTGACCATATTATTGAACTCTTCATTAAAGGATATATCAAAGTTATAAATTTTGTTTTAGTTGATGTCTACAGAGATAATAATGTGTATCTTCCATAGCCTCTCATACATATCTCTGCAGGCACTCCTTACTCAACAGAGAGACTTGCTATCTTCAGATTTCTCCTTTGTCAGAGCCATTTGTCCTAGCGTCTCACCCCAGTCTATTAACACAGAAAGGCAAAATTATACTTCTTCTATTTCCTAATCAAATTCCTTGTATTCCCAGAAATCTCTATTGAAAAAGTGATACAATAAAATAATTTTTATGATGATATTAAGGACTAACAGCAGATTAATATTTTAGTACCCTGAAGGCCATTTTTTCTTATCGTTGACCTCGTAATTGATAATAAAGTATACATCTCTTTAAAGGAAAATTAAAGCATTTTGTGGAATCATGGGACTTAAATTGTTTTTATTTAAATGCCACTTAAATATGCACAAACATGACCTGGACATAAACTTTTACTACTAAACCTCAAATTTCATTTATAAATTAAATATAAGCCAAACTGCAAACTAATGGAAATTTAAATTGAAAAAAAAAATAAGTTGCTTAAAAAATAGTGTAGTTTTCTAGAAATTAAGTCAATGTCCACAATATGGGTGTGGGAGTTCTGTGGCTTAGGCTCTTGGGTTTTGTCATCACAATATTATGTGTGAGTGTGGACTCATATCTCCCATTACTCTTCTCAATGTGAACTTCTGTAAGGTTTGTTTGTAGTATTTGCTATTTGCTAAATCTTCCTCTCTTCTTTTGAGTAGCCCATGGCAAGCAGAATTGTATGACTTGGCATCAGTGTAATTGTAGATGAAGACACAAAGTCACTAAAATCTCTTACCAGTTCTTGATTATCATTGAGGTAATCTAGGTGGTATCTACATTACTTTTTGGATTGCCAATATAAAAACAAAAAAAAAAAAATTTCTCAAAGAGCTTGAAAACCCCTAGGAATATACTTGCTGATTGCTAGAAACAGTGACTCAACCACAGGGTCTATTTTCCTTACTGTGGAGGTAGAGATTAATGGTAGGTCTGACTTTGGACAAGGGGACCCTCCTATTTGTTTGAGTTTTATAGCAGATGCATAAAAAATATTGAAATACTGATATAAAGTTTCAATGTTTTACTCAGCTGAGAAACAAACATTCAAACTGACTTCTACTGCCAAATATAATTCATGAACAAGGGAAATTTCAATATTAGAAGATTAAAATCAAAGAAAAATGTATACTCTTTCTAGAAAAGACACCTGACATTCTCACATTCCTCTCTCTCTCTCTCTGTATTACTTACTCTGTTTTTATATGTCTACATGTGCTTATGCATTTTTAAGTGTTTGTCCTTTCTTATTTCACCCAAACACAGTAAAAAAAAAAAAATGGTCACAAATTAGCATCAGTCTTTGAGACCTATTAACAGATGTACTATTTTCTACACGTATATAACTTACATATGTTCTAAAGAAATTATTGTAATTTAGGACCATGGAAGATTATATAACTTAACACCTTACTCCACCCCCAGCCTTAAGCAGGTTTAGAAAAAAATCAATATATTCTCTGTTGCTCTGGGACAAATATGAACCAAAACTACTGCATTCATTCATTGAAAATAGCAGTTATTTGGGGGGTTGTGGAACTACATGTGTAGGAGACACACAATAGAAAAATAAAGATTGTTTGAGGAAAACATATTTACATGCTTCATTTCCATGTTACATCTGATTGCTTTTCAGAGAAGATCTATTAACTACTGAGTCTGCACCCCTTTGGGGCCCAGAAGCAACTCCTTGACCATCTTAGCCTTTCTTTATGCTTTCTGTAAACTCTTCCTAGTTCCACTAGATATACTCCATGTACCCTGGACACTGTTTTTCTATCATGGTAATATGCCCCAAGGGAAAAATACGGCAAATACGGTGAGATGATAAGTGGGAATGGAGCAGCATCAACATTCTTGGGATGATCAAAATTGTAATTTACCACAATTTTTAGTACAGGATGTGATTTTTACATGGACAAATGATACTCATTTAAAACATTTTTAAGGTCACATTTTCTACATTGAAAGTAACCTAATTTTTTTTCAGTGATTAGTTATTATATGTAATTTTTCCCTTCTTTTACTTAATTTTTGAATAAATATTAATCTGGGCTTTTATATAATACCTGTAAATATATAAGGTAAGACAGATTGGTTAAGGAAGAATTGCTTGTTTTAGATAATAGGCAATTTCATTATCTAATTTATGGAATATATAACAACTTCTATTTTCCACATAAAGCAATTAGGATCTTGGCTACTTTACTAAATAAGTAATACAATAGCTCATTTTAAAAAATGAAATTAGAAAATTTCATTTGCTTCTTGTGCAAAATCAGCACAATTCTTTCCTTAAAGATGTACTTAAAAATTTTAGGAGAAATGCTATAAATCTCAGAAAAAATACCTTAAAGGAAACATAAGGCCATTTCAGTTAAATCAAGTTAAAAATATTCATTCTTATAAAGTAATATTTGTGATTTATTTTATTTCTTGTTCCATATAATAACCTTTAGAAAGCCATGATAATCTATTTCTCTGGTAATTTTAATTTCTATAGTATAGCTGTTCCACTATTTTAGACATAATGTAAGTATTTGCATGTTGCTATTATTCCTCTGATATACACAAAGATATAAATGTGAAATAATAGTATACACTTCTCATTTCTATGCCACTGAAGTTCTATATGTTTGAATAAATACTTTTTAGACCCAGTATAGATAAAGCAAACATTTTTTAACATGTTTTTGTGTTAACTCTGACCTCTAGATTTCTGAATTACAAATGAGAATAAGTCTACACAGTCTTTCTGGTATTAAGGATTGCTCTTTTAATATGTTTTCAATATTCAAAGGTTATAGTCAAACAGTAAAAAAAGGAGTGGTTGTTTTAACATAAACTACAAGTAAGTAAGCAAACGGATAAACAAATACATTTTGACTTAGTATTTCTACTTTAGGAATTTATCCAATGAAAGCAGTTAAAGATATAGACAAAGAAGTCTTTGGCAGATATTTCAGCTTAATTTACACTTGAAAATAGTTAAAAAAGCAATATATAATTTGTGTATGTAGCCATGGGGAATTTTAAAAATAACTTAGACAAAGTGGTTTTATAATAGATTCTCAGAGAGAGATGGAGAGAAACATAGAGACACAGAAAATATTAAACTTGTTCAGAAATAAATGTTAACAATAACAATCCCTGTACGGTGGAATTACACATGACTTTTTTTTTTTTTCATTTTTCTGTTCTTTATGCTGCATTTAGGGATGTATATACTCTTTCAACATTTCTCTTATAGAAGAAGATGTCTAACATGTCCTGAATTAGCCACATAGGCCAACTACAATAAATTTGATGTATTGCCATCATCAGACACTTGTTGAGAGCTCTTAGTATGTAGGACATTAAACTAGATGGTCATAATTGTTCAGTCCTTGGGTTTCAGTACTTGAACAGCTAATGAAAGAGGAATCATGGTACAAAAAGTAATATATTACTTTCTCTCTCTCTCTCTCAAACAGGGAGCTAAATGATGCCCCCTTAAATAGGAATATCTTATAATTCACTACCAGTTTAACTATAAATCTATGACATTAGTGTCAGAACTCTTAACCAGAATCTACTGTTATTGTCCAGTTAATCGATCTCTGACAATCATGTGATTAAGGTAACTTATAGAAAGAATATAGATATTCAACCCAGTTTGATCATGCTAAAATCATCAGATTACCACTCTAGGGCTTTAGCTGCCTGTATGTTGTAACCTTTTCAAATGAATCAATCAAGTTTATTCCAAATAATCCAAATGGAGATTGTTTATTTCTACAACTGCTGAAATCTACAGTTGATCTCAGAAGTTTTGTTACAAGAACCTGAATTATCCTTGAGTGTCCTGCATTTATATTCCAAATCATACCCTTATTATTATTAAAATTGTTTTCTTCAATCATGTAAAACCATTCATAATTGTAGTGTGGCTTTGTTTTCCTGAATTGTATAAATTCCTGAGCTGTAATGGCTCATCAAACATGTTCTGTAAAGGCTTAGATAGTAAATATTTTAGATTCTCAGGCTGTATGGTCTCTATCGCAATTATTCAAACTGCCACCGCAGTGCAAAAGCAGCCACAGACAATATATGAGTAAATGAGCATGACTGTGTTCCAAAAGAAATTTTATTTATAAAATGGACAGCCAGCTGGATTTGGCCTGTAGGCTACAGATTGCTGACCCAATCTAGACACTTGATTCAATTGTGTACCTTGTGACACTTGCTTACATTTAGTTCCATACTTATAGCATAGGTATATAAATAAACAGTGCAGGTTTCTAAATAAACAGTGTAGGTTATGAACATTAAAGAGCACAATTAAGAGTTATATAGTTTTATGAACATGGATGTTTACTCACAATTCTCCTGAAGTTGATAGAGATTAAGATGATGAGTTGGCTATTATTTGCTGAAGGCTTTCTTCCCTCCCCAAGCCAATACCAACAGATGTACTGTGTAGCCTGAAAGAAGATAGTTTACTTTCAATCATGTGTCAGAGGTATTATCTCATCTTTAATTTTTACAACAGTGCTGAGATACATATTTTTATTGTTAACTTATTGATGAATAAATTGAGATTCAACAAAGTTAAATAACTCATAAAAAGGAAGAGAAACTATTGCATTTATACTATAAATAAAAGCTTTTTAGTACAGTATAACAGAAGAGAGTCAAATCTCAGATTAAATCCATGTTTGGGCCCTCTGATTTTGGTATATATAATGCAGTTTTATACAGTTGGACAAATAATAGTAGGCTTGAATACATCACACATTATATGAATTAATGGAGTGTTAAAATATTTTACTCTTTGGACCATTTATACTATTAAATAATAAAACCTGGGACTCACCTGGCTAACTCATTCAACAGATGAAGGTCTGCAATAACTTTGTGAACAATTTGTCTTTCAACTTTATTCTTAGCTCCAAAACATTCATATATTTCATATATATGCAAGAATCTTCCTTGAGCTAAGAATAAAATGATTTCCCTCATCTTCTTTGAAAAACTATTTTTTCACTAAATTTTATTAAGTGAATTAATAATATCTATAATGTCCCCCTAAACTTTTTGTTATGGTGCTATTATTTTAATTCTTTTACTCAGTTCTTTTCCCAAGTATACTAGCTAGAAAATGCAAACAGCATAAAACCTAAATGTTAGAATTGTGTACTTATTTTACTCCACTAGCAGTGTAGCAAAACTATAGTTGAGTGACATTTTGTATTAAATAAGTTTTAGGGAATACCCCCTGAAAAAGCTAAATGTCATTTTTAATATTTCTGCTTTTAGAAAATGCAGTATACACAGCTCTTACATTAGCCTTGACTCTTGTTTATTCATTCAACACACAATTATTGAGCCCCTTATCTTGGGTAAGCACTATCTCTTAATCTGTTTTTACATAATAAGATGGTAAATTCAATAATAAGAATTTTCAAAGGATGAAACAGAAGGCAGAAAGAAGAATTTAATTTAGGCAGGGATATTAGGGATAGTTTTCTAGAGGAAACACTGCCAGAGTTCTCTGAATCAGTTAGTATGTTAGCTGGGTAAAATGAGAAGTGGGAAATTGGGAAAGGCAATGGCAAAGGGAGCAGAATGGGCAAGAATATGGCAGGGGTTTCCACCCATTCCCTGAGAATAGAAGTGCTCAGAGAAAGGGTTGCTAGGAAATAGATCTTTAAGGGCTAGAAGTATGTTGGGTAGCAATGAGGGGGGTTGATTCTGTGACAGCTGTAAAGGTAGACTGAGATTCCCATACCCAAATGGACAGGATGTGAAAAGAAACTTCTGCCTCTTGTCAGGAGTGTAAAAAGTTCTAGAAAAACATGCACTCTGTGGTTGGGGCCATTCCTACAAGTGTACATTATCATTGCCAAGTTTCAACTCTGCTTCCATTGACAAGTCAAGTAATTTTATCCTCAGAGCAGGGAAAGCTGCATAATATAGCCCTCTTAATTTTTCTTTATTATAAATATTTATAATTTAACTGTTTTATTTAAGGATATACTTCATCATTGACACCATCTTTATGCAGAATTTTTGTTCGGTACTCAGATGTAATACAAACTTTCTGACACTAAATCTTCCTGTAACAATTAAACTGGTAGGGGATGCGAAGTAGCAAACATATTTATGAAACTAATTCAATACCATCCTCAAATATTGTTCCTCACAGTATTTTTGTATGTGACATTCTATTAGTACATTATACATTAAATTATGTAATCCTTATAGAAACCATATGAGATGGAGGAAAGGATACCCACTTTATGAGAAAACTGAGTCTTAGAAATAAATAAATTCTTTAGCCTTTCACAGCTAATAAACAATTAAGCAACATTTAAACTCTTTTACCTTCTTTTATTCTTTGCTATAATATCTTAGTACAGATAAATTCCAGAGCAGTAATTATGAGTCACAAAAATAACAATATCTTAAAGCCGTAATATAATTTATTTACATTAATTTTTGAAGATAAACCTACAAAACTGTTTCAAGGGTCCTTAAAGTGTCCCATATGTACCAATTAGAATAATCCTACCATATGAAAGATTGAATAAATCAGAAAATTTAAAAAATCATTTAATGCGCCCATTGACTACTTTAGAGAAAGTTCAAAATGCTAAAGGAATTACCAGGAAAAAAAAAAAAACATATACAGATGCACACAAGGCAAAAATTAATTGGAGGGGGTATGGTTAAATTTTAGATAAAGTAGTCATTATGAAATTGTTCATAAGATGATTTGGGTTGGTGTGAATTCAGTTTATTTTGACTAACCTGCGATTCAGCCAGGACTCAGGATAGGACTTCGGTGGATGAGAAGCTAGAGAAGGAAAAGAGATTAGAAAAGAGAAGGAAAGGGACTTAGAGGGACTTGGTCCCTAAACTATATGGTTTGTGCCTTAGTGTTTGATGGGATTGTATGAATTTCCTAAGGCTGCTGTAACAAATCACTACAAATGTGGTGGCTTCTTAAACAACAGAAATTTATTCTCTCACAGTTTTGGAGACCAGAAGTTCAAAATCAGTATCACTGGACAGAAATCAAGTGTGTGTATATATCTACATTTAGATTCTATGAGATCCAAATATCACACATAAATTTCTCAATTAGAGGAAAGAGTAGCTACTAGAAGAATACTGGTGTGGTTTATAGACTATAAAAACAAACAAACTGACTGATGGATGGAAATGGTCCAGGATTCTTGGATGAGTTAGGCACTACCAAGTGTCTCTGCTTTTGATGCTGCCTGTACTTCTCTTTGAGTGATGATTTTATTCCCCTAAACTGTCTTGTTCCATAATCCTGGATGTCTTAGTTGGGTTACCCCAGAAGCAGACTCTCCAACATAGTGGTTTATTTGGAATGCATGTGGGGTTTTGGAATATTTTACCATGAAGCTCTTGTAGACTGCTGGGAAAACAAAAACAAAAAACTAAACAAGGAAGGAAGTAAATTTTAGATGGTATATTACCAAGTTCCATGGAGATCTAGGAAATGGAATAGATCCTGCAGCTTTGTTATCTCACCCAAAGAGTGAGGCTCTTAGGACTACCAGCTCCTGTCAGTTCTTAATGAGGGCTGCTCTCATGGAGTGTTGATTCTTTATCACCTTAAACCTGCCACACATGTGGGTAGAGAGGACTCTAGTGGCCAAAAAACCTTCAGGCAAAGAAACACAGGTGTTATTAAAGGGAGCTTGGGCCAGTGTGCAGGAACATGGTAATTGCCAAGAGAAGGTGGGTGGAGTAGCAGCATTATTTATAATACTATATATATACCTATTGCCAGCTTTGGATGACACATAATCTTACTTTCACCATCTAAGTGAAAGTGGCCCTTAACCCAATTCAATATGAAAAATCCTAAGGAAAAAGTCTATTAGAGCTGGCATTTGTCAATTCTTGAATAAATCCCAATGAGAAATGTGTTCATGAGAAAAGGGGACAACTCCATCAGGCTATGTGGTTTGAACTTAGGGGAAACCGTTTACAATTAAAGATATACAATGTTTTCAGAAGAGAAACACTTTTCTTTTATCTGTTTTGTTTGCAGACAATAAAAAGGAAGTCAATATAGTGAATGAGACACAAAATTCAGGTATGTTAGTCTTTGTGGGTGAATTGCCCCCAACACACCGTGGTTTATCTGGCTTGCTACTGGATTGTGAGAAGCATCTGTGTGTATTTAAATTGGGCTGTCAGCGAAGAGGAAGAGGAGGACTAGGCATGTTGTGAGGGTTCTATGAAAATAACTGGGATTAGGGTAGCAACTCAGTTCTAGTGAAAAGGAAGTACAGTTATAATTTGAGCCACAGGTCTAGTTATAGTGAATAAACAAATGCGGCATTCCTGTAAACCTAAACTACAACTGAGTGAACATGCTATTCCTCAGAAGACTCACCATATACACCAGACAGTGGAGAAAGAATAGAACTGATAGTTCCAAGTTCTACCAGTGGTGGTGGGAGAGCTTACCATGCTCTCCTTCCTCGGTGGAAATTAGTTTAAATCCTTGGTGAGATTGGACCCATAATTTGGAGGCCTCGTTTCTCCAGCTGTAAGGGTTTAAGAGAATCAGGAATTAATAATCCATATAATAATGGGTAGAAAGAGGACTTTTCTACTATATTTTTATTGTAGACTTGTTGTTAATAACTTCAAGTTCCAAACTGTGACCCTAACTAACACTCATTTTAAATAGGCTGCCATGCATTGCAGAATCTGGGAAGATGGTTGTAGAGACTGCAACAACCCTAATCTAGTTTTAATTATTTCTGATAGAAGGAAGAAATAAGGACTGAATCAGTTTTCATTTATCCTATTGTAACAGCACATGTGCAATCTGTGTAAGGGTGATTTTATAGAGTTTTGCTTTTCTGTAGAAATATTAAGATCTGCTACTTTTAAATTTTATTTTCATGTTTCTAGGGTTTGCTATAGAACTTTAATGTTCATGCTTTGGTTTCACAGGATTAAATATTAAACAATATCACTAACTAGATATGGTACATTTACTTTCCAAGTAATTGGATTGTGGATGAACCTGCTGCTACTGTTCATTAGTCTGTAACTTCATAAGATTTTAACTTTATTCTCCTTTTACAACACTGCAATTTGGAAACTTTCCATAGAGCTGAGAGCAGCAGAAAATAGTTGAATATGGTGTTACATTGCCTTTGGGATGCTGGTATCTTATTCATCAACAAAGGTGTCATCCCATCAGTGTAGAACTGTAAAACATAGCATACCAAATCATTCAAAATTTCCAGCCGAACATACATGTCACCATTAGTAATTTAGCACTAACTTTACTTTCTTTTAAAAATCAGCTTTTCCCTTTATTGTTAAAGTGATATATGCTCACTGTAAAAGATGTGGAAAATTGAAGAAAATAAAAATCACCTACAATTCCTCGAAGATAATCACTGTTATTATTTGTTTGCTTATATGTGTATTTTTATGTAGTTATTATAATTTTATAAATATAAAATCTGTTTTCCTTTTAACATTATGAGCATTTTCCATTTCTTTAAAATTTCTCATAAGTATATTTTATAATAGCTGCCTACTCTTTCTTTTTATGGATGCACCATGATATAATCATTCATTGCAATGCATTTGGATTGCTTCCAGTTGTTTGCTGCCATAAATAATGGCATGATAAAAATCTCTGTACATAAATCTTTGTCCTCACTTCTGATAATTTCTTTAGGAAAGATTCCCAGAAATGGAATTGCTGGGTCAAAGAGGATGAATATGTTAAGGTCTTTGATATCTTTCCAAATTTGCTTTCAAAAAAGATTTTATGAATTTGTATACTCACTGTGAGTTTATAACCAGGGTTGTCTCAGATTTGAATGTTAAAAAGTGTTTTAATTAATTGCTCAATACTAGTCTAATATTTGATTAAGTTATGATATCATCATTAGATGGAATAATATGCATTTCATTAAAATTAAAATTATGCATATTATGTTGCAATATTAAACTTATTGATGATATGCTATTAAGTAAAACACATGACATAAAACGGAATATACTTCATCACTGAAAATATGCAAATATGCATGTATGTAGGAATTATTGTATAAAGATAGTGATCAATAAAAATAAAACTTAATAATAATAGATTACCTTAATAACTGACAGATTACTGTGTAGTAAATAAACTAAACACTGAGTGTTTAAAATTCACTATTTCATTTTGCTTTATAATAGTCATGTGATGGGGGTTCTAAAGCTTTAAGATTTTATATAAGGATCTCATAATCATGCAGGATGTCAGTATAATTCCAGAATTCAGACCCAGATTGTTGGTTTCAAATCTACAATTAGAATAGTAAACTTTTGTTTGAATCCCTTAAACATTTTTCTATTTCCTAAACCTTGTAAAATGTTGCTTTGTATTCTTTATAGTAGCATAATTTAAAATGCTATATTTAAGATAAATCACAATGAATAAACTTCTTATAATATCTTATAAAATAAATGAATCACTAAGCACCAAATAAGGACCTAAACATATAGTATATTGAATAGAAAAACAAATATTTGGACAAATATGAAATAATAATATTTGACCTATTACTCAGTGAAATTTAAGCAAAACAATGAAATAACATCCATTTAAGCCAAACTGAGGATGAAGAATCACTAAATGTTGCCCAGGATTCACTGTTTATATTTTATTATTAAGACTCCAGTATAAATAATTTAATGTAAAGAATTCTCTATTTTTATTGCCATGAATAAAGATATGCATTACAGTAAAGAAGTAGGCCAACTCTTCATATAATTAATTAGTCATGTGAAAAATAAATTACTGATTTTTCCAGAGTTGGAAAACATCTGTGTGGAAACGAGTGAGATGAACACAAGGAGTTAAAAAGCCCTGGGGAGGACAAAGGCACATGGTGGGTAGAGAAGCAATATGGCACCTGCTATACCAGCTCTGGTCTGTGGGGTGGGAAGCACCCCAGGGGGGCTGGGAGCCTGGTGCTATGTCCACAAGAAGCTCCCAGCTCACTGGTGGCAGCAGCCTCTGGGCTCATGTGGTTAGAAGGTCTCTCCAGCAGCTTGGGACATATTCTTTAAAGGATCGTCCTTTAGACAATCACTTGTATTGGTCATGGCTTTGCCCTAGTTAAGGAAATTCCCCTTGCAATATCTCATCAAACTTTCATAGTGATTAATATTATACAGCATGGAAATTAGCTAAAGATAGTTCCTTAAAAGAAGATTTCTGGTGGAGTTTGGGGTTTGTACAGAGAAGTTCCTTTTAGAAGAGGGCATACCCGATTGGTTGCCAGATGGGAGAGGTCTAACCTGTTATCCAGGAGATAGCAGAAGGGAGGGATTTGGGCCCAAGATGGAGAATGCTGCAAATAAAGGAGATGAAAAGGAAATCACAAATATTATCATCTTGCTGAGGGAGGGCCCTGTGTAGAAAAATCTACCCAGAGTTCTCACAAAGGTAGAAACCTAAGATTTGGTTTTTATAAAAGTTACAAAAAGTAGGTTATTCAGTTTTTAGAATAAATATTTATTTTTGACAGGATTTACAATAGGTCCCCTTTAAAGAATATGTCCAGCATCCATCAGAGATGCAAGCAGGGAGAGAAATAAACTGCTCCACCTACCTTTCTCACTGGATTCCAAGCCTCTCAGAGGTTGATCTCTGCCAATATCTTTCTCCTTCCCGTTGTGCTCCACAACTTCTTCCGTGAATTCTTTGATAGGTTTTGGCATGTTTCTCTCAGAATTATACCCAATCTATGTTTTTTTGTTTTTTCTTTTTCATCTAAAACTTCTCCTTCTTTCTGAGACGTCCTGCAGCTGGTGTCTCTGGTCAGCCATCTTGACTCCACCCTCCTTACAAGCTTTTTCATGTAATTTTTCAGGCCATGACCCTGTATGCAAACATGCACATGTGGGTTTGCGTGCACACACACTTTCACACGCAACATTGTCATACTGTCAACAAATATTGGAAGCCATTGGATTTTAGAATCAAAATGGGGGGTGGTTACCTGGGGGATTGAAACATGATGCATGTGAATAGGCTGCTTCATATACGTAGAGGCTGCAGTGGGATCCCCCAACACATGTGAAGAGAGAAAATTCAGTCATTCACTTGACTGTTTGAGGTCTCATTCTGCCAAATGTCTGGCTTTTTGGAGGCATACTTTGAGACTTGTGCCAAGCAAAAAGTGCTGCTTGCTTCATTCATTTCTGATTCTATGCCAGGGAAGACAGATTTGAGTCTCAGAATCATAATCAAAAGCTGTGTTTTATGTGTTTTTCTTAGTCTGGCAAGAAGACTTTCTCATCACCCTCTGCTCTTCTTTATGTGCTTTTTCTCTGTTCCACCAAACTCTTGCCTTATAAGATTCTCAGAACTCTTGAGGCCCCACTCTAATATATGGCTTCAGGTTTTACATAAGTAATTTTGGAACAGATGTTATTTCTAAGTTGGGAAGGAAACATACTGGCATATTATTTTTGAGGGAGAAGTTAAAGATTATTAATATTGCTAATTATACTTAGCAAAAAAAAGTATTAATATTTTTGTAAGTTTGCTAAATAATAATTGCTATCCTAGGACCAGTAATTATAAACACAGTATTTTACTTTCTATTAACAATAGATAAAATGCAACCATAGTTTTACTTGTAAGCACAAAAGTAAATCACTGCAAGGGAATAGAGAACATATGTCCCACATTGTGCTGAAGCTTCAGGATCAAAATTTTAAAACAGAACAAAAGAACAAAGGATAAAAAGGAAAGGAAGAGAGAAAGGAAAAAGGGAGGGAGGGAAGAAGGAAGGAAGAAAGGATGAGTTTATTTTCTCTTCTTGAATGATTACTAATAACAAATAGTCTTTTTATTATGTCACCTCCTCCTTTACTTTTCTTCCATTTACTAGTCTCTCTCTCTCTTTCCTTTCTCACAGTAAGTTCATGCATATAAAGCCATATTGGTCTGTATTAGCTCCTAATATGATATTACTATGTGATAGAAATGGGTATGATAGTAAAATTATATCGATGCTGATGACTCAAACATAAGCTTATTTCTCACTACCTCCAGTTTGATAAATGAAGTAAAAAGTCCTCATATTTACTTCTCAATTGTTCTTGACATTAAAAAACATAACTGATGCCTGTGCTTAAGCCATACACTTCTGCTTTACTTACTCCTACTTTATGTTAAAATTATTTTTTCTCTTTTGACAAATTTAAGAAGTATGTTTTCTCAACAAGTCACTTTAAGATTTTGTCAAGAAGTTATAATCTAAGTCATAACTTAAAATCTGTAATTTTCAGGCATTTAGTTTGGTTCAAACCATTGAAAATTTTGATATATTTCTTGTTCTACATCACACACATATTCACAACATTTGAAATAAGATATAATTATTAGTGGAATTAAACATGTTGAGATAACAAGGTGCTTAATAGATCAAAAGAAATTCAGGTAGAAAATAATTTATATTTTTGTAAACCACAAAAAATTTAAAAATCACTATTTACTTCTTGGCAATAGTGAGAATTTCTTTTCCTTATGTTAGTCTTCTCAAAATTTTAAACTAGTTGTAATTTTTCTGCCCATCAAATCCAAATTTCAATGACTAATCATTTTGTTTTTTAGATTTCTGGAAGCATACTTAATTTGTGAATTTCCAAGATTTATGAAGTTAATTTATAGGTTCTATTACCTGTGACTTTAAAGTATGTTTTCTGGAAAATAAATTTTTTATTAGAAAATAAAACACTTTGCACTGGAACCAGGATTCAACAAGGTACATACAGGAGAATAGACAAAAAATAGAGTTGAATAAAGCTCATCCTAACTTTGATGAAAAATAAGTTAATGTAAAGGAGAGTCATAGTTATTTAAGAAATATCAAGAGTGTTAATTTCAATGCTCGTAAACCAAATCAATCACCAGAGCAATTGATCGTATATTATAAATGGTAATGCAAATTTCTGTTGACAGCTAGAAGAGATTTTTGTATTGTGATAGAACCCTGTTAGATAGAAAGTGTGTATGTATATATGTCTGTGTATAGATGTATGTGTGTATATATAAATATATGCATGTATATAAATATATACAAGTATATATATTTTATATTAATATATTCATATACATTTTAATATATGTATATATCTAACTATATATACTCCATATACATACATGTGTGTGTTTATATGTTAATATATATTCATATACATATAAGCATATGAATATATACAAATATACATAGATATGAATGTATATGACCTATCATAAATGCATATAAACATTACCTAACAATCCACTTGTTTCTTAAAAATAAACACTCTCTGATTTATACCTTAAAATCACTTCACCACCCTAACATCACATTCTTCAATGCAGAGTGTTCACAATGAATAACTATATGGATCCTTTATCTAAAAAATAATCATGTTTTGGCACAACCAGAAAATTAAGAAAGAATATGCAAGACTGATCAAATGATAAAAATGATCTATTTTCTCCCCTCTTTTCTGAGTCTATTAATCAGTCTGTCATGACATTGCCTATGATATTTATGTCTGCCTAAAAAAAATACATTTTGCTTTTTATTTTTCAAAAAAGTTGCTATTCTATGCTGACATTTCCCCCCTGGAGGAAAGCCACATTACACTGAACATATGCTGCAAACTGGTTCATCCATGTTAATTCTACAAAAATATTCTACCTAAAGTGTTCAAAAATAGAAATATAGCAATATATTTTGACCATATATATGACCCACTAAAAGAGTTCAGATGCAAATAGAATACAAAAAAAAGAAACAGGCTAGGCGCAGTGGCTCACACCTGTAATCCTAACACTCTGGGAAGCTGAGGTGGGAGGATTGCTTGAGCTCAGGAGTTTGAGACCAACCTGAGCAAAAGTGAGACCCTGTCTCTACTAAAAATAGAAAAAATTAGCCAGGCATGGTGGTGCATTCCTGTGGGCCCAGCTACCTGCGAGCCTGAGGCAGGAGGATCGCTTGAGCCCAGGAGTTTGAGGTTGCAGTGAGGTGTGGTGATGCCACTGCACATTAGCCAGGGCGACAGAGTAAGACTCTGTCTCAGAAAAAAAAAAAAAAAAAGAAAGAAAAGAAAAGAAACATAGAACTATATTACATTTGATTTGTCAATGTGATTAGAAACATGTACCTAAATTTCTTTCCTCATATTTTTTACTTAGATATATTTATAAAAAGAAATTCAGCTAACTTGTGTTTTTAGCCTTGTATGTTGTAAACCAATGGGCTTAGCCCAAGTTGGACCTTCACTAATTTTTGTACAGAAAGGTTGAAGTTGTAAAGCATTAAATATAAAATCATTTTAAGTACTATTTAAGATATGTACTCTTTTAAGCAACATATGAATGACATTTTTATATTTACATATTTAGGGATTTTTACAACTAATATTCTCTATTATTGATATCTAAGTTAATTCCAGTGTAGTTAGAAAACTGATTTTATATGATTTAAATCTTTTAAAATTAGGCTATATTTGTTTTATTTCCCAGAGTATATACTGTCTTAATAAATAATGTGGACTAGAAAAGATGGCATATTTTCTGTTGTGTGTGAATTGTTCCACAAATTTAAATTAGGTAAATTTTGTAAATGAATTTATTAAACACCCTCTATATCATTACATATTTTGGTCTACTTATTCAGACAAATTGAAGGGTTGAATGTGTTGTAATCCCCCACTAAAATTGTGAATTTCATGATTTATTCCTTTAATTCTGTCAGGTTACACTTCGTTCATTATTATGATCTCTCACTATGTGCATAAACATTTAGAATTTTTATGTCTTCTTTAGGAATTTTATTATTATGAAATGGTCTTTGTCTTTATAAATGTTCTTTGCTTTTAAATCTTTTTTATCTTATATTGATATATCCACTCTCCCTTTTTAAAATTAGTTTTATCATGGTATATGTGCCGTAAGTCCTTGAGACCACCCACAAGTTCAGTCATTCACTAGGAAATCTTTTAGGACTCAGCAAATAGTCATATCAGGTCTTTGTTTTATTACAAAAAAGTATAGAAATCAAAATTAATCAAGAGAACATGGAGTGAAGTCAGAGAAAAAACAGGTAAAAGCTTGCAAAAGTCTCTTCACAATGTGGACATGCTTAATTTGTTTAGCAACGAGTTGTAACAATACATGTCTATCAGGCAAGGTCAGCAGATACTCTGCTCAGATTTATCACTGGTGGCTGGTAACACAGGCACCATCTCCTTTGCAAGTACCAAAATTCTACACTCCCAGAAGAAAAGCACGTGCTTAGCAAAACACATAAAGCATGTTTATACAAAATGTTTAGAAACAGTGAACAATTCTTATCAGAGAATGATGGGAGCTCTCCTGAAATCCAAGTTCTCAGACCAATCTTATAAACAGGACTTACAAAGGATAGTTTTATGCATGCTGTATTAACTCTTTTCTGCATAGTATGTCTTTTTCCATATTTTTACTTTTCTTCTCTTTGTTTTTGTGATTTAAATGGTGTGTTTTTTTTTTTTGGCCCAATTTAAGAAAACATTTTATATAAAGAGCCTGATAGTCAATATTTTAGGCTATGGTTCTATAATGTGTTCTATAGATTTTAAACCCTTAAAAATGAGCTCATGGACTATGGAAACCATGTCATGGGCTATAGTTTGCCAAACTCTATTCTAGACAGTGTATAGTTATGTTTTCTTTTTCATCCAATCTAGCAATCTCTTCCTTTTAATAGATGTATATATTTATATAGATCATTTACATTTAATGTGATTACTGATGTAATTGGGTTTACGTTTACTATATTGCTATTTTATTACTATTTTCCCAATGTTTTCCTTGTTTCTTATTTTCTCTTGACATGCTTTCTTTCTGGTATTCTGTATAATTTTATTTATCTCCTTTTTTGGCTTAATCATTATTCCTCTTTACTTTGGTATGGCTCATTTTTTATTCTAGGGTTTACAATCATATCTTTAACTTGTCAGCCTCAAAGTAATATTATAGCACTTCATCCTAGTATAGGACACTTTCAATAGTGCACTTCCATTTCCTGTCCTTGACCTTTCTACTGTTGTCATAGATTTTATTTTATATATGCTATAGACACCATAATGTACTGCTATTACTTTAAAACAATTAACTAGCTTTAAAAAAATGTTAAAATTGTGAAAAATGTACCCATAGTTTTACCAATTTCTATACTCTTAATTCTGTTTTTTTTTTAGATTTGTGTTTCCATCTGTTACCATTTTTCTTTTGCTTGAAGGTCTGTCTTTACTTTGACATGGGTTTTTTAGTAATGAATTCACCCAACTCCTTTAAGTCAGAAAAATTATTCCTTTTTGCATTTATTTTAAAATTAATTTTCACTGTGCACTAATCCTAGTTTTAAAGGTTGTTCCATTGTCTTCTTTTTCATACTGTTTCTGATGAGAAATTAACTATAATTGGTATTATTATTTATTTGAATATAAGGTATCATTTTTTTATTATTCTTTTAAGATTTTCTCTTTATTAGTGATAAATAACTTTATTATAATGTGCCTTGGTGTGTTTTTCTTTATGTTTCTTCTGTTGGAGATTCATTGAGCTTCTTGAATATGTGGGTTATATAATTTCAACAAATTTGTAAAGTTTGCCAATTATTTCTTCAAACATATTTTTGTTGCTCCCACACTTGGGGACTCAAATAGGCATATATTAGACCATTTGACATTGTCCTGCATGTCACTGATACTGTCTCTTTTCATTTACTTTTAGGCTTTTCATATTTATTTCATTTTATATGGATTTTAATGCTATGGCTTTAATTTTAGTAATTGTTTCTTCCACGTTGTCAGATCTGCTGGTATTCCAATCCAGTGTATTTATTTTCATATTTGAAATTATCATTTTTTGTTTACAGAGGTTCATTTTGGATTTTTTTTACATTTTGTGTTTCTGTCTTTCTACTCCTCATTATTTCTGCTTTCTTAAACATATTAATATCTTATAATAGCTGTTTTTAATGTTCATATCTTTAAGGTGTATCATCTGTGACATTTCTGGTTTTCTCCTGATTGATATTTCTTCTCATTGCATTCATGTCTTCTCTGTTGTATATTTCATATTTTTATTACTATTTGATAGACATTATGAATTTTACACTACCTGTGCTAGATTATCTTTAACATGTTTGGCCTTTGTTCTGAGATATAGTTAAATTACTCATAAACAGTTTTGTCTTTCTGAGGTTTGCTTTAAACTTAGGCAACTTCAAAATAATTTTTATTCAAGAGCTATTAATAATTTGGTCCTACTTCAGAAATAATCCCTGTGAACACTCTACTCTTTGCCCTATGTATTAGGATGTATTTCCCCTATGTCTGTAAGTAACAGAAAAAATTACTGTTCCTGTGTGAATTTTGAGTGTTGTTTTACTGCCTTTCTAGTGATTTTTTTTTTTTCCATCTGGTTTTGGCATTTTCTACACATGCATGTGTTCTGTGAATCTTCAGAATTCATTCTATATATAGATACCCCTTCTCTGGTACTTTCCCTCACAAATTCTAGCTTTCTTGACATTTTAAAATTATTAACACTTACTTCTCAGGAAATCTACTAGACTCTGTTTGGGTTCCCTCTTTGCACTATGTCCTGAAAGTTCTATGCAGGATATAAGTTTAGCAATCACAAGGCTCACATTGTTTTCCCTTTCTCAGAAATTACTGTCTTGTGCTGCTTGTAGTCCAATGCCTGAATATAGTTGTTTTACATATTTTTTATATTTGAAAGTCATTTAATGTATAAGGATATATCAAATTCCTATTACTTGCTCATACAAAGAAGTAGAAGTATTACATTATTTTTATTTTATCACTAGATGTCTTTAATTAATTTTAGAAAAAATAGCTATTATCATTTTTTGTCTACCTCATTTGTTTCCCTTAAAATTCTGTAACTCCAATTATACATTGTTAGACTTTTTCAATATATTCTGTGTATCACACTCATTTCTTGATTTTTCTTTTTTAACTCATTGCTTCCATTTGGATATTTTCCACTTATCTAATTTCCAGTTGACTAATTTTCTCTTTAGCTCTATATAATCTACTATTAAACACACCCATTAATTCTCAATTTTAGTTCTTATATTTTATTTTGTATAATATCCATTTGATATCTTTTTATAATTTCTGGTTCTCAGATACAATTATTTGTCTCGACATTTATTTTTTAACATGTCAATATTAATTACTTTAAATTTTTCCTCTGATAATGTCATTATCTGAATTGCCTGTAGGTTTATTCTCTTGTTTCTTTTTCTCTTAGTAAGGTTTTCTTTTCTCACATGCCTAGAAATTTATTGATTGAGTGCTCAGCATATGTGACAAACTATGATACAATTTAGTGTTTTAATTATGTTTTACTGCTCAAGAGAGCATTGACTTTTGATTCTGACAAGAAGTTAGGCTAGGAGTAGATTACCTTTTTAAAAATGTAGAATTGAGTGATTGAAAGATGCATTTCAGGCTTTTTGAAGCCTTTTATTTTTTTCCCTTTCTGGGAAACTCTACTCCCAGTGAGTAGAGTTCAGAGGTTTCTACTAAGAGCCTAGGGTACTTGCAAAAAGTCCTCCTGTCTAATCACCTTAACTCCATTTTTTTTTTCTTTCTAGCCTGTGAGACGGGTGAAACCTGTACATAGCTCTTAGACACCACTTAAAAATTGCAGAGAAATGTGGCACTGAATGTGAGGCTCTTAGTTTAGGTCATCCAAGAATCCCGACGCAAAGACAAAATTAGACAGATGTATTCACTAGAATGCTTGTGAAGGAAGAGGGTGCTAGAGAGGGTGGAAAGATACTTGTGGATCTAACTCCTGTGAAGGAGAAGAGGAAGGATGGAATGCTGTGTGGGAAGGGTCTCAGTCTATACCGCAGTTACAAGAATATTTCACCTAGGCTGACAGGGAGTCCTCAAAATATGCAGTAACTGACCTGAATTTGTACCCTTGGCATGCTCAGTAATTGGCCGGAAGTGGCCCAGTGTAAGTGTGTCTTCAGCATAACGTCACAATACAGCAATAAGAGCAGAAGGTGGAACTACCAGCTATTTGCCCTTTTGCAGGAAATCTGAGAGGGACATTTTCATCGTCACCAGCAGGCTCCTATACTGGCTTTGCGTTCGATTCTTTTCCCTCTACGTGGTTGCCTTGTCTTGTAAATCCTCCTTGACTTCATACAGATCTGTGCATACTTACATATTCGTATACACATATACAAAGAGAGACAGAGAGACAGAGAATTAGAGAAAGTCTGGATTTTTATATTTTCTTAGAATAAAGATTGGTGTAATAAACTAGTTCATAATAGCAGAAAGGAAGAGTATAATACCACTTTGAAATGTTTGTTATAGTTTGATCTTCAGTTTATACAAATGACGCATGTAATTCAAAATGTGATGTCTTTTGTATATGGCAATCCAACGTTATTTGAGCTCAAATTATACATAAAACACAAAAAAACTGTAGAAAATAACCAAAGATATTCAATTTGAAAAGGACAAATATATTTTCAAATATTTTAAGGATGTCATATATGAGTATTTAAATTCTTGCAGCTTAAAATAAAATTAAGTATGGAAAGTTACATCAAGATATATTGTTAATCAAAATAAGGCTTAACTTGCTAAAACGTCAGCAACTAAAATTTTCCAATATTGTCATATATTGCTGAATAGATTCTTAATTTAACCAGAAACTAAACAATCATTTATAAAGATCATGGGAATGATTGGTTCTTTGCTTAGAATTTGAATGTGAAATCAGAGGTCATTTAGGGACCTAGGGATCTTCCAATTGTGTGTTTCTTAGATCTAATTCCCTCTAAACATTCATTGTAAGATTATTTTGTGGTCCTCCTTCATTAAAGTATTTTGTCAAGCATCTATATAGTTCTCACATTGGAATAGCTACTGTATAATTTACTAAAAGTCTCTGCAGGTGTGTCTGGCTTCAGATATTTTAAAATTCCCTCTGTCAGTTCAATTTCTCCTATGGTTCCTTTGTCCTTCTCTTTTCTTCATTTCATTTTCTCCTCCATTTTCTACCCATCATACATGATATGAATAACTGTAACTACAGTATGGTTTGTAGGTTCAATATGTGAAAATAGCATTTTGTATTCTCCATGTACCATTAAGGAGTTCTTGAAAAAATGGGTATCTGAAAGAACAAAACAAGGGCCAAACTTCTCAAAGTCTTTTGATACTACAAAACAATCAGTCAGAATCCTCAAAGTGTATGCTAAACCTCTTCTCTGATATATGCATTTCAAATGAATATATCTAATGTTTTGGTAATAATAGAGGTCTAGAAAGACTTCAATCTCCTTGCCATCCTTCACATTTAAATAATTGACATGTTGTGATTTGTGCTTGAATTCTTAATTTTTTCCTTTTATCTTCTTTCATAATTTTAATAAAATTTAGCTGGCAATCTGTATAGTTTTTAATGCCTGCTTGAAGTAGTTCTCCAACTTTTATTTTTCAAAGAAGAGTAGCTTTTTGTTTCTAATCTCTTTTTTGTCTGTTGAAACAAACTAAATTAGCTCTTCTCTTAGCATGGATTTTAATCTTTGCAACAAAACACTTCTTGATACATAGTCTTTATCATTGTTCTTTTGATAATCCTCAATTTTAATTTTAATATTTCTCTTGGCAGTAATGAATTATTTATTGGTAGAGTTATTGTCAGTTTTATTTTTAATACTTAACTGTGGACTAATAATTCAGTTCTTGAAGCACTGCAATTTCTATCTTTTAGTTCTCTTTCCAGAGTAAAATATTTCTAATCTTAATAATTTGTGATATGATTATGACTGAATGCGTTTCAGTCAGTATTTAAAAATTTTTTTCTCATAGAAATAACTCTTCTCATAGCCGGCATGTAGTTGACACATGATATTACCAAATAAATGTTACCTGGTCTGTTAAATGTTAGAATACTTATCTAATATTGATAATATCTTTTGATTAACATCACTGAAAATTTATTTTTTAAGTTATGGCTTGTTAAACAGCTATTTTGAGCCAACAAACATCTTTTTGCTTTAATTTTCACTTTGCATGAATTCATCAAGGGTACTAAAAATATCAGTACATTATCCTTATGAGTTTTTAAATAACACCCTTAACTTTTGCTCAAACATTTCTATTACAAAAAAAACGTAGGAATCTACATGTTGGTGATAGGGAAGTCGTATTTTCATTCTCACTCTTCCAATTATATGCTAGGCCAGGCACTTTAAAAGATTTCAGAGAAGACTTCTTATTAGATTTACAAAGACTGAGAAATTATGTCCATACAAGACTAACTCTGTGGAAGGTTAATTTTGAGGTGAAAACTCCCATCTTTACTCTTTCTACACTTCTCAACTGGTGCAGCACAAGTTATTCTTTTTGTGCTGTGTTACTCTTTTTGATGCCTGTATTTACTTTCCATTCCCTAAACTAGTCAAGCTGCTTGCTGTCCACAGAATGAAGCTATTGTACAGTATTTGCAGGCTGTGTTGTGGAGGAATAAAATTTTTTTCTGTGGTGACCCAAGAACTTTCTGACTCTTTGTCTTTCTTCTCTGAGTCTTTTCTTGCATGGTGCTATACCAGCCTTAATAATCCAGCCTGCCTTTGGATTCACTAACGCTTTGTGCAAATTTGCTAGAATTGTTATCATAAGGCTATCAGTATTCCCCCTGTTCTTCACTGTCTTTATCATGTAACAGTTCCTGGGATCACACAAATGCCCTTTCACAGAGTTCTTGGGAGGGTTAATAATACATCCAACTCTAGGATTATGCATAATTGTTTCTCTGTATATTTTTGCATCTTTTTTCTTCATTATTTTTATTACGGAAGTATAGATTCTTAAACCAAGAAAAAAACAAAAAGTCACAAATTTCAACCAAGTGCCTGACTTTCAATATCCATTCAGGACTAGGTTGTAACTTACAGAAACATTTCTGGACCAGTTGGCTTTTTTTTTTAATATCACATTTATGATATTTTGATATCTAGACTAGAGAGACATGGTGTCATCACAAAGAGTGATTATGTGGCCTTTCACCATGCAGTCACTTTAAATCTTCATGAGGAAAATAATACAAAAGAGACATCCTTTGTGAAAGTGGAAGAAAGGTTGCTCACAATGTGACAGGAAGGTAGCTTGTGAAAACAGACTGACAGAGTCAGGTGCACTCACCAAGTGTAAACTGCCAACAAACTGTCAACTGCCAAAACGAATTAGACTCTCATACCAAGGAGGCCTCAAATATTAAATGTTTAAACATTCAGAAACTTCACTAAGACATCTAGTCATGCTATGTTTCCATGTGTGTCCCTGACACACATTCAGTGCTGTCCAAAAGTAAGAAAAATGAAGACATATTCTTTATCTTGCATTAATATTTTATCAATATGCTTCTAATATTGAAAAAGAGAGAAAAAAAGATTGTCATGTGTTATGCGGCTGTATCCACTTTCATTCTGATTAGTAATTTGCTATATTTTTGTTTTTAAACATTTTTGTTTTTAACATTTTTGTTTTTAAAGTTGTATGCATCTTTTGTGATATATCCTATTTTGTTTCCAATACCATTAGCATAATACATACACAGCATATGCCTAAACACAATTATCACTTTGGGTTATTTCTGAACCTGATAATTGAACCGAATTCCTGATAATGGAATTGACTCCCAGAATATTTTCCCTTCCTTTTCTCCCTCTGTGCCACGTCCTATCTCTGTTACTTAATAATAATAATAATCATAATAATGCTTCAGTTCGCCAAACGCTTGCCATTTCCTTTCTATCTTTCCATTCCTCTTCTTATATTTTCTCTTTTCTTTCTTTTATTCTTGTACTTATTTTATTCCTGTATGTGTCAGTTGTGAAATGGACCAGTTTAGGAAGCACTGTTTGTGGGTTGAGCAAACAGCGCTTTTTTCCTCTATTGAAAATCAGCTAAACCGACTAATTGGTAAAGTAGCCTCATAGTTTTTTTTTAATTAATTAGCAAGATACATTATTTACGGTCTTTTGCCAAACATGTGGTGAAGAAAAGATGTTCATAAGCTTAATGTGGTTCTTCTGCCATTGTTGAAATGATGAATATAAATAATACATACTTTTGCACCTGCCACTTCAATCTTCTGCCACTCATTGATTCCCTTTTCAGCTGACGTTACAGGGACATTCTATCACCTAAAGGACTTACATTCTTTTCTCTGCTGCATATATGGGTTATTCACAGAGCTCTATTATTTCTTTCAGTGCTCTCTTTTAGCCATAAAGAATATGTTGCACTATTATTCAGTACTTGAATTTTCTATATTTTTAAATCCATCATCATTATAACTATTCAAAAGTTTCATATTATAAAGAAAACATAAAACAAAATGTTGACTTTCTAATCACAGAATTAATTTAACCAGGCATAGCCCCAAATTTTAACATATTATTATGTGTCTTTTCATTATTTTTGATGGTGGACTTTTTAATTGATGGATAGTTTTCACAACTGAATCCTTTCCTTTGCTTTTCACTGAAGGTCTGTGGTTCTTTTCCTCTTTCCTTTAACCAACATGACATGACTATGCTGACATAGTTCCATCTTGAATAATGTATTTCTTTCAATGTTACTTGAAACAACTAGAAACCCATACTTTCTTCCTCCAGAATATATGGGACAACTTATAATTATATACTTATTTGTAAGCTTATGTTTCATTGTCTTTCCCTAGACTATAAGCTTTTTGAAGATAGGAACAATGTCTATTTATTCTACAATATACATAAATTCCATGACTGCCACTTAGAGGTGTTCACTAATTGTTGAGTGAGTGAATTAGCTTGTATTTGGCTTAGCTGAATTATTTATTGGCATCCAGAGAAACTTAGGCTATTAAAAAAGACTTGGCTCAGTCAATCCTGCATCTTTCAATCAGGCTACTTAACATATTATAAAGTTTTCTTCATAAGGAAATTGTAAAATGAGTCATTAGTATCATTCTTGGCACAAAATAAGCACTCAGTAAATCTTTTCCTTCGAAGTACAAACCTGAGCTATTTGCCAGGCAATCTTTCTACAAATTTCTAAAGTCTTCAGTTTCTCTCTCACAACTCCAGTTTCCTATTTCTCTTCTTTTATTTACATCTTCACAGGATCCTTCAGATCCCTCAGGCCTCAATCATGGCCACCCCCTTTTAAACATGGCTCTGTTATAAACATATCAAATATACCAGAAAGAAGAAAAGGACTTAGAAATAAGCGTAGAAACATAAGTCCCAAAGAAATGACAGAAGTGACACTTTGTACGGTAAAGAAAAAAAATCAGAAAAAAGTAAGAGGTGTCTAGTGATATGAGAAATAGTAAAAATTCCATTACCGATTAGCAAAAAAGTTTAAAATTTCATGACCATTTAAGATTTGCCTGAGACGTTTCTTGTTTTGTTTTATTTCTTTTGTTTTTAGCAAAGAAAATGTCATCATGCTCTGGAGAGAATCAGTGATCTCTGAGAGGTCTGTAGCTTCCCGGAAACAGAGATTATGGAGATGAACTAACACATAGTAACCATACCGTTAAGTTAGATTTTTACTACCAATGATCAGGTTTAATAAATAATTTCCAGTATACAGGGAGGTCTAGTTGACATGTAGATAAATAGATTAAGTCAGGTCACCTACCTTCTTTTCTTAACCTAGAGGTGGCACATTCATCTTCTTGATTTTTTTTTTTTTTTGGCACAACTATTAATAGCTGTCCAAATAAGTATCTTCAAAACCTGTGAAAGCAAATAGGAGAAAGGGAAAAATAAATATTTAACTCAATTTTGTAGAGATAAAAAGCAAACTTAAATAAAGAGCAAACCACCAAACAAAAGATCTATGTGCGGCCAGGCCTAGTAGCTCATACCTGTAATCCTAGCAATTTGGAAGGCCGAGGCTGGAGGCCTCGGAACTTGAGGCCAGGAGTTCCAGACTAGTCTGAACAACATAGGGAGACCCTGTCTCTACAAAAAATAGAAAAATTAGCTGAGTGTGGTGGTGTGTGCCTATGGTCTCAGCTACTTGGGAGGCTGAAGCAGGAGGATCCTTTGAGCATGGGAATTTGAGGCTGCAGTGAGCTACGATGACACCATTGCACTTTAGCCTGGGAAAAAGAGCAAGAAACTGTCTCAAAAACAAACAAAAAAAATCTATGTGCAATATGTGCTCACTTCCAGCATCCACACTTGGTCTCAAACCAAGAAAAAAAACTATCAAATGCTAAGGAGAGACATGGGCAAAGGATTTGTCATATGTTATGGCAAAGTGTCCTGAGACAACATACTCAAATCAAGACTTTTGGGCACTCCAGCTCATTTACTTACATTCCTTACCCTCCAAGCAAATGATATATTGAACAGAGGCTAAAACAGTCAAAACCTAGCCTTTCAGTTCTAACAGACATATCCATATCCATAGCTAGACAGCAGAGCAAAGGAATGTACACACAGAATTCTAAAATAAATAGAAAAAGTAGACTTCTGATAAAGGATAATCAGGACTTTAAGTACAAAGTACTAATGATTAATACACTTTGGAATTATCAAAAATTCAAGAAAGAATACTTTAGGTATGAACCTCTCTACATATGCAAAATTAGGGATAATCAGCTACAGAATTAAGAAATAGAGTAGATGTGTCAACATCTACCAATGACATGAAAAGCAGGTTTTATTTTTTTTTAAGTTTAGAAATGGGTAATATTCATTAAGCATTTGCTATCTTATTTAATTATAATATTAAATGATGAAAAATGTATCATTTAAAAACTTAAGATTAGAAATAATTAATGCAATATAAGATGGTCCTTTTCCTGCTCCAACAGATTGGAAAAATGGAAAACATATAAAATGCCAGTTTGCTTTTAGCCTCTAGAAGCAGGCACTCTATTTTTAGATAAATTGTATGTAACAATATCTAAATGTTTATTATTAAACATTCTGGGAGTGTAAATCACTAGTAACCTTTTAAAGAGCAGCTTGTCAATATGTGTAATATTTTAAACATATGCCTAACTCTCTTACACAACAATTTTTTCTCCAGAAATGGTTCTTGCTGAAATATACATACACGCACACATAGATATATATAAGAATATCTTATTATTTAAATAACTATAATAGTAAAAACCTGGAAGTAGTCTTAATGTCCATAGAAAAGCAGTTAGATAAAATTTTACATTATATTGATATAAGAGAGTTTTAAAAATGAAAGTTTTCAAAAGAATATTATAAATCTATATAGGCTAACTAATAGAGGTTTCCAGCATGTATTAAATGAGGAAAGATTCAAACGGAAGTATTCATATTATCTCTTTCTGGAAAACATGATAGTTACATTATTCTCTGTTCAATAAAGCATTTACCCATATCCCTCTGCCCCAATTTAATGAGATTAGGATGTATTTAAAATGTATTTCTGAAAAGAGATTTCTTATGGTCCTGAAGAAAATTTGTGAATTAGTTATCATAACTCACACACACACACACATACAGAGATTTAGACATATTATATATTTTATTTGCATTGATACATTGATATAATTTAACATAGATTTGAACACTTATTTTCCACTAAATGGTATTTGAAAATATTTCCCTATGTTCACTATGAGCAGTGCCATGAAATGTTGACCTAAAATATACTAGACAATAAAGTTTAAGTCAATAGAAATTACCATATGAGAGTTTGAGCTGAGAATTTGGCAAGCAACTGCCTCTTTCCAGTAGGCACGTGCTGCAGGCTAAGGTTTCCATGAAGAGTGGGTCCCACACTTTTCTCCCTGGGGTGCCTGATTTGGGAGCTCCCTGCCCACTGGTATTTCAGAGTCACACACCAGTGGCGTAGACAAGCAGGTCGGACCCTGGGCCCCCTACAGTTGAGTGCATTACTGGAGACACAGTGGGGAGGTCTGGGAGCTGGACTTGGGTGGTGAGGAAGCCATATGGACAGAACTGATGGGAGAATACTGTGGGGTCCCAAGACACAGGGAGCTGGGAGAGTGCCATTCCTCCCACAGCAAAACAGCCCAGTTGGATTAAGGTGGATCCTATAGCAAGGAAGAGTACAGCGCCAGGAGCCATAGTAACCAGGCATGGTGAATTCAGGTTCTCAGGCTAACTGGAAGCTGTGCACCCCCCCTCACCCATTCCAACTGGGAGAGAAGTTTGAGCCAAGAATTTGGCAAGTGGCTGCCTCTTTCCAGCAGGCACATTCTCTAGGCTGAGCCCCCCCGAGAGAGTGGGGCCTAGGCCTCTTCTCATGAGGACATATAGTGGACCCGGGGCACCCAATTTGGAAGCTCCTTAGCCACTGGTGTTTTATGGAGACACATGCTAGTGGGTCAGACATGCAGGCCTGGAGGGAGGTTTGAGAGCCGGCAGCCAGACTGTGAATCTCACATGCCCCTATCTTCACAAGCAGACTTTCTGGTTGGGTGAGGCCACTTAAGACCCTCCCTGGTGGCTTTCCCTAGAAGCTGGAAGCAGACCTTTGAACCCTGCTGAAACAGCTATCTTATCAGCTGTTGTGGAGCCTGAGGGTAAGTTCACTCAACCCAGCCCTGCCCAGCCTCACTTCCCCACCCACCTATCTGGAGCAGCAAAAAAGAACTCACCTGGAAGTTCCAGGGCCCCAACCACCACCTGGGGACTAGAGCTAGTCAGAGGTCTCAAAAACAACACTGTCTCAGAGATTAAACACGGCATGCCAATACAATTCACACTGTTAAGAAGACCACAGAGCTGGGGAAAGCGAAAGTATTTCAAAGACCTCAATCAGCCGGATGCGGTGGCATGTGCCTGTAGTCCCAGCTACTCAGGAGGCTGTGGCAGGAGAATTGCTTGAGTCCAGGAGTTCTGGGCTGTAGTGTGCTGTGCCAATTGGGTGTCTGCACTACATTCAGCATCAATATGGTCACCTCCTGGGAGAAGGGGACTACCAGGTTGCCTAAGGAGGGGTGAACTGGCCCAGGTTGGAAATGGAGCAGGTCAAAACTCCTGTGCTGATCAAAGACCTCAATCATTCCTCATGAATGTGAGAAAAGGAATCTGCCCACACACATAGCTCTCATTGCTACAGCCTACAAACAACTAGCAACTGAGAAAACCACCACACTAAGGATATCTACAACCAAGGCATCTATCCAGAACTAGATCACCATCAAAGCAACCACAAACAAAACCAAAGGTTCATACCCAACACATGCTACAAACACACCAGTACCAGTGGGCTGGGGGCCATCTAAACAAAAGAAAATCCAAAACTAGGAAGCAATAGCTGCTTCAGATGAGAAGGAATTTGTGAAGGACTCCAGAAGTATGAAAAATCAGAGGTAAAGGACACCCGCAAAAGAGAACACCAGCTCTCTAGCAATGGATACCAAACAAAATGAAAATATTGAAATGAATGAAAAAGAATTCCAGATGTGGATTATAAGGAAGTTCAACAAAATTCAAGAAAAAAATGGAAAACCAACTAAAAATATTCAGAAAAACAAAACAGGGAATGAATGAAAAATTCACTAAAGAGATAGACATATTAAAAAAAAAAATAGAACTTTTGGAAATGAAAATTTTATTTAAGGAAATGCAAAACACAGTGGAAAATTTTAAGAATAGACTATACCAGCACAAGAAAGAATATCAGAGCTTCAAGACAATTATTTTGAATTAACTGAGTCAGTCAAAAATAATAAAGAGAGAATTAAAAGGCATGAACAAAGCCTGTAAGAAATATGGGATTATGTAAGATGGCCAAATATAACCTGAAAGCATTTCCACTAAAAGCTGGAATAAGACAAGGATGCCCATTGTCACCACTTCTATTCAGGATATTATTGGAAGTCCTAGCCAGAGCAATCAGGCAAGAGAAAGAAATCAAGCATATTCAAATTTGGAAATAGGAGGTTAAGCTATTGCTCTTTTCTGATGATATGATCATATATTTAGAAAACCCCAAAGATTCCACCAAGAGTCTCCTGGAATTGATAAATAAATTCAGGAAAGTCTCAGGGTACAAAACTGATGCACACAAATCAGCAGTCAAACTGAGAATCAAATCAAAGGCTTGGTACCATTAACAATAGCTAGCCACAAAGGAAATAAAATATCTGGGAATATACTAAACCAAAGGGCTGAACGATCTCTACGAAGAAAACTACAAAACACTGAGGAAAGAAATCAAAGATGATACAAACAAATGGAAAAACATACCATGCTTGTGGATCAGTAGAATCAACATTATTAAAATATCCACACTACCCAAAGTGATTTACGGATCCAAAGCAATCCCCATGAGAATACCAACATCATATTTCGCAGACCTAGAAAAAATAATTCTATGCTTGTGAAACCAGAAAAGAGGCTGAATAACCAAAGCAATCTGAAGCAAATGGGAAAAATCTGGAGGCATCACATTACCAGACTTCAAACTATACTGAAAGGCTATAGTAACCAAAACAGCCTGGTACTGGCATAAAGATAGAGATATAGACCAATGGAACAGAACAGAAAACTCAGATTTAAAACTATCCACATACAGCCAACTGATCTTTGACAAAGCAGACAACAATATACGCTGGGGAAAAGAATCCCTATTCAATAAACAGTGCTGGAAAATTTGGATAGCCACATGTAGAGAAATGAAACAAGATCCATATCTCTCACCACTCACAAAAATTAATTCAAGATGGATAAAAGACTTAAATTTAAGGCGTGAAACCATAAGAATATTAGAAGAAAATGTTGGAAAAACTCTCATAAATATTGGCCTCAGCAGGAATTTATGAAGAAGACCCCAATGGTTAATCACAGCAACAAAAAAATGAATAAATGAGGCTTGATTAAATTAAAAAGCTACTAGACAGCCAAGGAAATAATCAACAGAGCAAACAGATGATCTACAGAATGGGAGAAAATATTTACAAGCTTTATGCCCAATACAGGGCTAATAACCAGAATCTACAAAGAACTCAAGCAAATCAGCAAGAAAAAAAATCAAACAACTCCATTAAAAAGTGGGCAAAAGACATGAACAGAAGATTTGCAAAAGTAGATAGATGAATGGCCAATAAACATATGAAAAAATGTGCAGTATCACTAATCATCAGAGAAATGAAAATTAAAACCACAATGATGTATCACCTTACCCCTGTCAGAATGCTTTTTATTAAAAAGTCCAAAAATAATAGATGCTGGTGTGGATGCAGAGAGATAGCAACACTTCTACACTGTTGGTAGTACTGAAAACTAGCGCAACCTCTATGGAAAACAGTATGGAGATACCTCAAAGAACTGAAAGTAGACCTACCATTTGATCCAGGAATCCAACTACTGGTCATTTACCCAAAGGAAAAAGAAGTCATTTTATCAAAAAGACACCTGCAATCAAATGTTTATTGCAGCACAACTCAAAATTGCAAAGATGTGGAATCAACCCAACTGCTCATCAATTCGTAAGTGGATTAACAAAATGTGATATATGTATACCATGAAATTCTACTCGAGGATGAAGAAGGATGACTTAATGCCTTTTGCAACAATTTGGATGGAACCGGAGACCATTATCCTAAGGGAAGTATCTCAGGAATGGAAAACCAAACACCATATGTTCTCACTAATAAGTGGGAGCTAAATAATGGGCACACATGAGCACAAAGAGATATAAAGGACATTGGAACCAAGAATGGGAGAGGATGGGAAGAGGGAGTGTGGGATAAAAACTTACCTATTGGGTACAATGAACAGTATTCTGATGACAGACACTCCAAAAGCCCTAACTTAAGCATCATATAAGATGACCATGTAATAAAAAATTCATAGTCCCTTAATATTTTGAAATAAAAAAAGTAAGAATCAGACCCTATTATTAAAGAAATTAGTGTAGTTCAGTAGTGACAGAATAATTCACAAGAAATAAAAAAGTGTCTTGAGTTTGATGGACCTTATGTTGAGAAGTAAAGTTTATATATTTTTATTTTTTTATTCTTTAATTTCATTTTTCCACAAACTTTTTTAAGTCCCCGTGTATATCTTAAAAATATTATGGGATTTCCAAAATTTAGAAATTTGGGGATGATTATCATTTAAAATATTTGCCAAAAGTGACTGTCTGACTTCTGGCTATGATGAAGTAATTGATTATGGACTAGCCTTTTAGTTGTAAATGACCAAAACCCTGGGCAAAATATATTAGATAAAAATGTTCCTGGCATTAGACAAGAGGTATTAGAATACTATTATTTCTCAAAGGAAGGAAACTTTGAGTAATCTTTTTAATTGTCCATATTCTCAAACTGGAGATAATTTTCCAACTATAGTGCAGAAAGTTGAAATCTAAGGAGAGCAAAGCATTTCCGCTGAGATGAAGAGGAAGGGTTCAGAATTTGAAACACCTGAAGGAGCTAGACAGAGAAGCTAAGAGAGGTACATGGCGAGGTACCAGAAGTCTGTGGGAGGGTTCAAAGCAATTCTCTAGATTATGGCTGGGCAGCACACATGCAGGATGAATTTACACAAAGCTTTTCAAATAGCAACTGCTACAAAGTTAAAAATGGAATAGAGACAGGAGAAGTTAAGCAGGAGTGAAGGCTATTCAGCCCAATTAAAGTAAAGAAACGTACTCAGCCTCTCATTAATGCCTCAGGCATTCATCTGAGACACCAGAAAAGCCAAGCATTAGGAATAAAGACTACTTTGTAGAAGAAGGTTCCATCTGGATTGGCCTTAATGAAGCCTAAAATAAAACTCCATTAAGTACAAAACAGGAGCCAGGGTTTGAATGTTTAGTACATTCAAGCAAGAAGGTCTGGAAAACTCTTTGGGTTTTCCAGATATCCATAACAAAGCAAAAGGTCAAGTCTACATGAGTGAAAAGTAATCAGTCAGTAAAAGAACAACTGGTTAAAACGAAAACTTTCACAGGAAGGTAAAAGAACCAAGAGTCTTTATTATATATTATTGGTAGAATTAGTGCACAGTCAACAAACAGTAAAAATGTGATGTACACTGAAGGGGAAAAAAAAACCAATAAAAATTGATTCAAAAAGGCAAAATAATGCATTTAAAAGATAAACATTTTGAAGCAGTTATTATAAATATTTTTGAGCAACTAAAAAACATATTCAAGAAATTCAAGGGAATATAGGAGTGAATTTTCATAAATTTTTGGCTAGGCAACGGGTTCCTAGATATAACACTGAAAGCACAAGTGACAGGAGGAAATCAGATAAATTGGACTCCCTCAAAATTAAAAAAAGTATTTGTGCTGCAAACAATACCATTAAGGAAAAATACAAACCACATAATAGGAGAAATATTTGCAAATTATGTATTTGATAAGGTCCTTGTATGCAGAATATATAGGTCACTTAAAATTCAATAAAAAGGCAAGTAATCCAATTAAAACATAAACAGAAGATATGAATAGACATTCCTCCATAAATGATATACAGAGGGCCAACATGTACATTAGTGAATCTCAACATCATTAGCCACTAGGAAAATGCAAATCAAAATTACAATAATATACTACTTCACACTCACTAGGATGACTATTATCAAAAAGACAGACAATAAACAAGTGTTGATAAAATGTGGAGAAATTAGGACCTTCATACACTGCAGATGGAAATGTGAAATGGAGCACACACTTTGGAAAACATGCAATTCTGAAAAATTTAAACAGCAGTTAGCATATTGGGCCTAATGTAATCATAAAGGTTCTTATAAATGAGGTAAGGAAGCAAGAGTCAGAGAAAGATTTAAATGCTATCTCACTGTCTTTGAAGATGGAAGAACGAGACACAAGCTAACAAATACAGGTTGCCTCCAAAACCTGTAAAAAGCAAAGGTGTTGGATTCTGCCCTAGAGCATCCAGGTAGAGAACAGCTGTGCTGACATCTTATATTTATTTCAGTGATACCCATTCTAAACTTATGACTTGACTATTAATATAATATAGTAAATTTGTACTGATTTAAGCCAATAAACTTGTGATAATTTGTTACAGCACCCATAGGTAACTGTTGCAACCAGCAATTCCACTTCTAGGAATATAGGCAAGAGAAATGAAAAATTATACCCACACAAAAACTTGTACATAAATGTTCATACGGCTGGTCCGAAGGTAGTGAGTTATCTCACTTGATTGTTCACAGTCAGTTACAGATTGAACTCCTTGTTCTACTACTTTCCCCCCTCCTCACTACTGCACTTGACTAGTCTTTAAAAAAAAAAAAAAAAGTTCATAGTAGCAGTATTCCTAATAGACAAAAGTAGAAACAGCCCAAATGTCCCTTAATTGATGAGTAGATAAATAAAATATGAAATATGCACACAGTGGAATATTATTTGTCAATAAAAAGGAATAAAGTGCTGATACACTAGATCAAACTTGAAAACATGCTAAGTGAAAGAAGACAGTCCCATAACATCATATATTATATAATTACATTTGTCTTAAATGTCTAGAATAGGCAAATCCATAGACAAGAAAGTGGATTAATAGGATGGTGCCTGTGGGATGGTGTTGAAAACTGAAGTGATTAACAATGGATATGTGTTTTCTTTTATGGAGACAAAAATGTTCTAAACTTAGATTGCGGCAATTGTTGCAAAATTCTATGAATTTACTAAGAAAATCAAGTTGTTCACTTTGAATGCATAAATTAATTTTACGGCATATGTACTACATCTTAATGAAAGAGTTGAAGAGGTAAACTTCAAAATCACTAAAAAATTAAAGTAAATACAATATTAATGAACAATGATTTGGGGCTTAACAGAAAATTATAAAAAAATGAAAATTTAAATATAAAATGAAATAAAATGTTCACTGTATGTGTTTCACAGCATATTTGAGAAGGCAGAAGATTTAGTGAACTTGAAAACATATCAAAAGGAGTATTTAATTTGAAAAAATTCATCAGAGAAGAGAAAAAGGTATGAAAAAATTCAGATTTATGTGAGATAATACTAAATAATCTGACATGCATGTAATAGGAATCCCAGGAGATGAGATTAGGAATGCAGCAGAAAGATATTTTTTAAAATACTGTTTGAAATGTTTTTAAATTTTGTGAAAAACATCTACTTTCATATGCTCAGCAAACCTCAAGAAGCACAAACACAAAAAATAAAATTATACCTAGATATATCATGGCCAAATAACTGAATTACAAATATAAAGAAAAATATTTGAAAGCAGCCAGATAAAAGACACATCACATACATGAAACATAATTGAGAATAACTATTATTTTTTACTAGAAAATATCAGAAGAAGAGCTTTAAAGAGCTGTTTAAACAATTAAAACAGAAACCCTGTCTTTCTAGAATTCTACATACATTGAATATATCCTTACATACAAGCATGAAATAAAACATGTGCATTAGTTTGCTGGGGCTGCTCTAACTAAGTGCCACAATTTTGGTGGCTTAAAGATCAGAAATTTATTATCTCACAGTTCTGGAAGCTAGAAGTCTGAGATCAAAGTGTCTACAGGGTTGCTTCCTTTTGAGTGATAGGAGAGAAAAATCTGTCCCATACCTCTCACCTAGCTCTGGTGATTTCCTGGCAATCTCTGGTGTTCTGTAGCTTGTTGAAGAATCACCCTAATCACTGTCTTCATCTTCACATGGTGTTCTCTTTATGTGTATGCCTGTGTCTTCACGCAGTATGCTTTCAAAAGGACACCAGTCAGACATGAATTAGGAGCCCAGAATATAACAGTGTGACCTCCTCTTAGCTAATTACATCTGCAACAGCCCTATTTCCAAATAAATTCAGATTCAGACTTCAACATATACATTTGGTGGAGGGGGGGCACCAAATTCATCCTGTAACAACATGCATACATAGACAAAAGCTGAGTGTCTTTGTCACCAGCAGAACTGAGCTACAAGAAATGTGAAAGGGTGTTCTTTTGGCTGAAATAAAATGATACTATATGGAAGGAAAGGAAGGAAATAGAAACATCAGAAAAGGTTAAAAAAAAAAAGAAGTGGATATATATAATAATATTTTTCTTATATATTTTTAAAAAACACAAATGACTAAAGAAAAAATAAAGTGACATGTATAACAATGCATATATGAAAAATATGACAATAAAGGATAGAGAGGTAAATGGAATTTTATGATTTTCAAGTTACTGTATTTGTGAAATGTGAAATGGGGTATCTGAAGTGGGAACTTGGAAATGTGAAGTGTTCTATCCATCCCAACTCTCTTAGTCAGACTATTGGGGCTCTTTTTAAAAATGTGTTTTTATTTTTAAAAAATTTCTTTATACCCTAAATGTGGCAGCTCTCTAATATCACAGGCTCTAGAGTCAGATTGCCAAAATCAAATACTCCCTTCACCACTGATAAATTGTAGGCTCTCAGACAAGTTTATTAAATTTTTCTCTTCTTTCTCTTCTGTAATAGGGGGACAAAAATAGCACATATCACATAAAGTTATAGTGAAAATTAAATGAGAAATGGCCATTAAATAGTTTTCTCTGTATAATAAATGTTTGATAAATAATTGTTCACTCTTATTGCCTAATATTAGCACAGATATTCATGTTTATCTGTGAGCTTATATAAGTATTATTTTTTTAGTTAAGAGAAAAATATAAACAAACATTTATTGATCACCTACTATATGCCATGGAGTTTAAGTCCTTTAAATAGTTTATATTATTTATCATCATAAACTTTATACATTAGACATAGTATCCTTGTTTTAGATCAGGATATTGAAATATTAAAAGGTTTCCTGACCCATTTTTAAATAAAATAGGATAAAAATCTAAATCCCCTTGACTACAAAATCATTATACATTTTACTCACAAGAACAAATCACTGCATTGTCTACTCAAGAACAAACTGCGAAAATATACTATTACCATATACTGAACTGTAGAAAAGTGAGTCAAATTAAATCCAACATATCTACCAAAAAATTTTTGTGTCCCTTGAGCAATACCTGATGTTTAATATTTTTTTCTAAGCATCTCAGATTCTAAAATTTCTGGAATAGTTTTGATGTAAAACATTCTTTTGGCCTCACGAATCATGAACCCTTGAAAACTCAACATCTAAACTTCTAATATAAGCGGCTTCTCGCACTGAAATACAGCAGAGATAGCAAAAAATAACAACAATAGCAAAAACATCAGCCTTTTTATCAGGTTATGTATCTACATTTTGGGTTACCACATCTATCTACTATACCCGTGGCTCCTCTTCAGAAGAAAGAGACATAACTTTGAGCCCAATACTGAGGGCAGATATTTTTGGAATGTTCAGAGGATTCCAGTCAAAAATGGTCACACAAATTCCAAGTGTCATATTGTTATCACTTACGCCATATATACCTCTGATAGAACAGAAGCTGTTGGTACAGCGCGGAAAAGGCAGCTCACGTCTTTGTTCTATTCTTCTCAGCCCTTCTCTCTTTCCTCAAGTATCACTTCCCTCAGATCCCAAAGTCTTGCATTTCCCGAGGACTTTTGGGAAATGATCTGCTTGTAATAAGAGTTGAGTTTACGGAGGGGGCGGAGCAAGATGGCGGAATAGAAGCCTCCAGCGCTTGTCCCTCAGCACAAACACCTAATTAAACAGCTACCCACACAAGCAAGCACTTCCTGAAGAACCAAAAATCAGGTGAGTGATCATGCTACCTGGTTTTAACGTTGTATTAATGGAGGAGGCACTGAAGAGGGCAGAAAAGAGGGGTGGCCTTCCCTACTCCAGGCCTCCCCCGTCCCCCGGCGGTGCCGCCTCAGCGCCCAGTGGAGAGCGCAGTCTGTGCGCCGGGGGGACACAGTGAGGGGACTGTGGGGCTTTGCAAGGAAACTCGGGAACACCCTGGCACAGGGGAACACGGCACAGGGCAGAATTCTGTTGGCGCCCACAGAGGAAGCATTTTGACCAGCCCCGTCAGAGAGAAATCCTCTGCCGGAAACCCAAGTTCCCGCTGGCTGACGAGGAGCAGCCTGGAGCCCCGGCTGCATTCGCCAGGCGGTGGGGCCGCGTCGGGCCGCGGAGCTGCAGCCCTTGGGCAGTTCCTGTGGCTGTGCAGGCTCGGAGCCGGAGGACTTGGGGTGCACGTGTGACAGTGAGACACAAGCCGCTGAGGCCAAGCCGGTGCCTGTGTCACCCCTCCCCCAGCTACAGGCAGCGCAGCTCAGGGAGTCTTCTTCCACTTGAGGAAAGGGAAGAACTCTGAGGACTTTGTTTTAGAACTTTGGTACTTTATTTTGCCAGCCACAGTAAAATAAAGTACCGAGCAGACTCCTGAGGCCCCTGAGTATACGCCTTAGTTCCTGGGTGACATTTCTGGACCCACCCTGGGCCAGAAGGAAACAAGCTTCCTTGAAGGGAAGGACCCAGTCCTGGCAGGATGCACCACCTGCTGACTAAAGAGCCCTTGGGTTTTGAATAAACAGCAGAGGTAGCCAGGCAGCAGTCACTGCTGCTGTCACACGGCTTTGTGTGAGAATGGGCTGCCTTCAGGTGTGACCTGGCCCTGGTGGCCATGAGGGAGTGCCCAATGTCACTCCTCCCCCAACTCCAGCAGCTCAGCAGAGAGTGAAAGAAGAGAGGAGAGACTTTGCCTGGTAATCTGGGGGAATTCTCCCATTTCTTACCCACCCTCACCCCCAAGTGGTATTACCAGGAGTCTCCAAGAGTCACAGCATTACTGGGATTGGGGCATCCGCAGTGCTGATACAACTGCAGTGACCAGAGACTTAGACTATAACACTCAATTCCATTGGAGTATCTGGAAAGCCTCAAGAAGGACACATTCAAACAAGCTCATACTGTGAAGACTGAAAGAGATTGAAATAAATACCTAAACTCTTCAATGCCCAGACATCAATGAACATCCACAAGCATCAAAACATCCAGGAAGACATAACCTCACCAAATTAATTAAATAAGGTACGAGTGACCAATCCAGACTGATGGAGATAGGTGACCTTTCAGACAAAGAATTCAGAAGAGCTGTCCTGAAGAAGCTCAATGAACTTCAAGATTTGAGTTTAATAAAATCCTATCACACTTTCCACCCAAACATTGAACACATCAAGTTGATTTTAGTCAGTCAATAATCAATCCTTTAAGAGCACATGAGAGACACCTGAGATGGAGTCTAAGGACTTATTCAGACATAAAAATGACACTAATGAAATCCTAAAACCTTTTATTTCAATGCTTTAAGTTTTTATCTCGTCAGATAGATGAAGGATGAAGTTCACTTTTAGTACAGTATCATTACTCCCTCCAGCCTACCTCTTTCCCTAGTAACATAACTGCAACTTCAGTTTCTCTCAAAGAAGGTTTGAAAAATATCCCCAGTCTACTAGAAAGCATCATATAAAGATAACTTTAAACACTTTAAACTTTAAAAACTTTAAACTCATCTCAGGAATGATTGTGATGCATGAGTATGTTTTGGATCCCTCAGTTTAGAACCACAGCTTATTCCATTTCATCATCTTATCTCCCTGTCTTCTAAATCCATCTATATTTTTCCCTTTCAATACACAATAACAAAAACAACACAAAGGATGATTAGAATAGAGGGGGGATATAATTTATGGCCATATAAGAGTGCATGCCTTATTTAACCTTGTTGAAACAGGCATTCCATATCTAACCCCATCATTTTCAAATTCAAGAAACTATGGGGTTAAAGTGGAAGGAGGTAAACAGAATAGATGTGGAGTAAATAGCAAATATTTATCAGTTTGAAATCAATTCATTTCCAATAATTTTTGATAATTTAAATTGCAATTAAGCATGTCTCATACCATTTTTGACAGCTAGGACCCATGGTTGATCCAGCACAGTCAATCATGTACCACTTACACTGTATTGCATTTCAAAGCTTTGATAATCACCTTTTCATATTTTATGGACACATCTCCATGACTACAGATCAGACACAACCATGCAGCTGCTATGTACATCCCAGTCTACTGCATTGCCTCAACAAATCATGAACTTTCAAATTAGACATTCTGGAGTATAAGCAGAAATAACGGAGGAAATTTGATTTTCAAATATAAATTTCCAAACATTCCCTTTTAATGGTACATTAAAGAACATTTTGTTCCTTGATTCCAGGAAGGCAAAAAGAAAGTTGGTCACTATTTGGACAGCAAAGGACTTTTAAATTTACATTTTGGAAGTTATGGAAATTAACCAGTTCTTGAGAGAACAAAGTCATCAAGGCTGCCCCCACCTCATTCTTAAGAGTTTACCTGGAATACATCACCATATCCCTGAGGCCTCCTCCCTTGTCATTCCCCTATAATAGCCACTGTCACCATCATGCCTTGCAGGGAGCTCTCATGCTTTCCAAAGTCAGGCAGAGTCTCTGAATGTTAGGATCATTCATTTACCTAGACAACATTTATTGGAGTCTGTCCTTATGTGAGGCACTACTACATTGAGGATAAAAAATCCCCAAAGATAGTTCCTTACTTTCAAGAAACTCACCTTCTAGTAAACCAGATTTTATTTTATTTTGTGGTAAGAAAGGGGAGAAATTATAATGCTACTTTATATAAATTCTGAAGAACAAAATCAACAAAGTATAAATTTTAAAAATAAATTTGCATATACAGATGAAATATTCAGACCTCAGAGAAGTATTTATAATTGATTGAAACAACATACACACACACATTTAATATAAGGGTATGGGGTTTGTTTGCTTGGTTTTTCAAGTACTAGAAGCATGGAAAAGTTGCATTAAGTGACCAAGTGCACCAATTGATAATAAATGGGAAGTGTAGTTTAGCTTCAAATGGACCTAGGAGAAAAAGGAAGTTACAAACATAGGAATGTACTTTTCTCCAGCTCTTAAGGTAATATGGTCTCATCTTTATTTCTCTCTATTTTATTCTTAATTATATATACTTATTACTGGTATTGCAAGCCTTTCTGCTCCACTATTCACTTGGTAGAAAAAGTTATCTTAGCTCAGGAAATATATTATTTCCATTTTCATCAAAAACAAGTAAACAAACAACTGATTTCTAATTTGAGCTCCATTCACAAATTTCCAACAGAGATAACAGGCTTTAGGCTTTAGGATCCACATGTTCCCAATCTTCGTAATGGTAGAAATGGGGTGAGGTTTGAAGGCAGAGCCATGGAGTCCATACATGCCTGCTGGTGTAGTTTTGAGTACTAATTGCTCAGTGCCATAAGGATGGATATTGGTAGAGAGATTCTAGCACAGACCACAGGCAAGACCAGGCTTGCTTTAATGCTAACCCTTTCTAAAGAGCTAAAAAGCATAGCCCATAAACCTAATAATCTTACATATCTATAATCCTGCCTTTACCAAGAGAAATTCTCAGGCTTATCCAAAGTGACAAAGATGTAGGCAGACAAATACAAAGCAGTGGAGTAAGTGCTAGAAGAGAGTTGGATATGAAGGGCTAGTATCAGAGTAACTTAGAAACTGCACACTCACAAATACACACACTTCTGAGGCTTTATTATTTACGTTTTATTTTGACTTTATTAACACATTTATTGTGAATTATTTTATAGAGAAAGTCCACTTATTTTTCAATATTTTGAGAGTCCTTATTAGATTACAGACAAATGCAGAAATTATTTATGTACAGCTTGATGAAGTTTTGGCCTAAACATAACTAGCACCCTGGAAACCTCCTTCCTGTCTCATCCTAGTCATTTCTCCCCAGTCAACACCTAAAGGAAACCACTATTTTGTCTTCTATCTCCATAGATTAGTGATGCCTGCTTTTAAACGTCACATAAATGAAATCATGCAATGTGTTCTTTTGATGTCTGACTTCTTTTTTCTTGTCATTGTATTTGTGAGAATCACCCATGTTGTTTTGTGTAACAGTAGTTTGTGAATGTTTATTACCATATAGAATGTCATTAAATATAAATATGCCACAATACGTTTATCCATTACACTGTTGAGGGACATGTGGATTGTTTCTATTTTGGAGCAAGAATGCTAACTGCTCTTTTAATATTAATATTTGTGTACATGTTTCTTTTAATAAGTGCATGTAGGCTTTTTAGTTAATTTTTGCCACTCCGATGGGTATTTAGTTGTATCTGGTGGTTGTTTTAATTTGCATTTCCTGATGACTGATGAAATTGAGCATATGTTGACAGGTTTATGGATTATTTGGTTATCATTTTTGATGAGGTAACACTTTTGCCTTTTGTTCCCCTAACTAAATTCATTGTCTTTTTCTCCTTTTTCATTCCTGTATACTTCATTAAAATTAAGAAACTCTGTTTACCAAACAACATAATTGAGAGATTATAAAGAAAAACACCTTACCTTTTAGAATATAGAATCTCACTTACCAGACTTTGATTCTTGCTCAGACACTTTTGAAATGTGTCTGTTACATAAATTAGGAATGCCTATATTAGTAAATACACAGTTTCACAAGATGGTGATATTCTACAGAGGAAGATTTGACTCAAAGACTTTTTATTTTCTTTTAATTTGCATAAAAGACCTGTATGAGAAAAAACAGCCCACATATTAGTAGTTATAGCTGTTATGTGTGATCTCAATGGTCAAAATCTATTAAAAAACTTATAATTCTCTATCTCCCCTTATCACATCACTTATCTTTTTGATAATGCACAAGAGAAGATTTCCTCAAGTCTCTGAATCAGAAAAATCCATGCTGGCAACTAACTTTGTTTTCCCTTATGGGCACTGTGGTTTGTGGCAGACAGTCCCCCTCTTTGCCTTGTTCTCCCAACAAACATTTGTCTTATATTTATAAATTACAAAAGACCCTATGTATACGTTTCTTCATATTAATCCTATCTCTGCCTTTTATTTTGCCATTTCCCTCAGTTATTTCTAACTTTTATATAAAATACATGATCAATATAAAAGTACAAAAGAAACATAAAAAATATGTGTGTAGATGTACTCTTGATATATATACACTAAAGTAATGCATATAAGCCAAATAAAATACATATAATAAATCTCATATATAAATATATCTGTATTTATATAAATGTGTATATACTCTTGATATATATACACTAAAGTAATGCATATAAGCCAAATAAAATACATATAATAAATCTCATATGTAAATATATCTGTATTTATATAAATGTGTATATACACACATACACAAAGATGATAAGTTTATTTTTGTGATCTGCCTTGGAATTCTTTTATCTTGTAAGGGTAAAATACATAATAGTCATATAGTTAATACCCTTATTAATTGTTCCATTCTTATACCTCATGATGTAACATTATATTTACTTCTGTCTTTGGCGTATGTTTGCTTAACTTTAGTTATATGCTACAAAGTGCAGATTAGGATTTCATTGAGATTGAAGCTGCCTAAAGTATTCTGTGCAGCATCTTATTTGTTTGCAAAGTTCTTGAACTATAAATAAGGATAAAATTTCAAAGCTGAAGTATGAAAAAAAAGACTGGAGAAAAGTGTTTTTATGCTAATGGCCATAGCAATGATTATAAAGCAGAGTGCACACAGAATGCACCATGGAGATGCTAAATAATATTTATGGAGCATATGGGCCTTGCAAAGCAGAAGCAAAAATGTTCTTTCCTTCAGATTCTGTTTGCCAAATTATTGTGGACATTAAGGAAAATGCTGAAGTTCCATTTGAACTGTGGACCAAACACCCTGACCAAAAACAATGCTGGGATTTGTGTGCTGTCATTTTATTCACCACAACATTAAATAGAACTGTGACATGCTAGAATGATTCTGGGTAAATTGTCTTTTACTTGCTTGATATAAGGATGCTCTAAAGGGAAAAAAAATGGGACAAGGAATAACAGTTTGTGTCAGAAAAGTTTGAATAGAGAAGTTTTCGAAATTCTTAATGGAATCAATATGATATCAAGGGCTAAACAAATCTACTTTTTAATGCAAATTTATTGTTCCAAATTTTATTGTAATAATCTGATGCATCAGTGGGTATTTTGAGGATCTGGAAGTTTTTTTTTAATTTGAAAAATATATAGCTGTATCATTGGTCATCCCTTATGCCTCAACATAGTAAATCTTCATGTAGTCCTTAGTATATCACAGGTGGTTTTCATTTCACTTACTCAGATAATCATAATTAACCACTTGCTAAGTGTCAGGTGCTATGCTGGCCTTTTTATCTCTAGCATTGCAAGATAGATTTTATTTCACTAGTTTTATGATGAGACATTTGAGATTCAGAAAGTCTAAGGGGGGGGGGTGGGCAAAAAAAAGAAAGTCTAAAAAGTTTGTCCAAAATCACAATTTCTAATAAAACTGGAATTCAGTTCTGCCTGACCAAAATTACCCTGTCTTTTTCAGTATACCATTGCTTTGTACAAAAGCATAGATCAATCTCAGCAAAAACCACCAAGTGCTGTAACAGAGATGTAAACGACTACCTTTGAAATATTAGTAGTATCAGGGAGAACTGAAATAACCACCAATTATATTTTGTTTGTAGGAGCAACTTATCAAGACAATTTTAGGATGCTCAAAATCAGTTCCTAAATATTTTTGAGGATTTCTGTAGATGCTCTTTATTTGATTTAAACTGTGGATGTTGTAGAATTGGAATTTTACTTCTCTTGGCTAAAGCTTTAAAGTCCTGATGAGTTTGAGTGACTTGTAGAGATATCCAGCTCCTCTGGCCTATGCAAATCACCCTATCTATAAACTGGGTCTCATATTAATATAAATATAGAAAAATATAAAATTGACACTCAGCAGAACTATACATTTCCACAATGTAACTTCCACATTGCGGGAGAAAACTCACTTGCTCCTATTCCTAAAGCCAAGACAGAATAATTCTTGCAATAGAAAATATGTAGCTATTTTCTCTTTTTGAATAAATGAAAGACACCCTGGTTCTATAAGCTGCACACCCTGGATGACTGAGTAAAAGTTTGAAAAAGTCATATACAGAAGGACATATTCACCAAGCAATTCTTTTTATCTATGCTGATGTTTTATTTAGTTTTGTTGAATTCATTACATTAAAATTCACTCCTACTCTCTGTAAAATTCAAGTCCATTATTTCTGCCAGTATAAAGTACTGGGATAAAACTTGTTTGTAGTCAGCCTTTCCTTGATAATGTATGTAAAAATAACAAGGTGGTCCATATTTCTTTCATTAACAATTTTGTTAATATACTCCTATATAAAACATTTTTCACAGCTTATTCTTTGTCCTGCTTACTGAAAATTTAATAATAGAAATTTCCTTTTTCTAACATAGTTCCTCTGTCTCTTTTTCACTATCAGGTTCTGATTGTTTCCATAATAGGTATTGGTCTTTTACACCAAACTTGCATCCTTTCTATGCATGAATTCTGAGTAAAGAAAAGTAAAAAACACAAGCAATTGTAATAAAAGTTTCAAATTGAACCAAAGCAATGTATACATATATATGAAGCAGATAATTATTTAGAAAAAGAATTGAAAGAGCACATCCTTACTAGGCTTGAATAAGAAAAGAAATGGGTCAATTTCCCTGATGCTGGTGGAAATATTTGCTCTTTGTAGGCAATGGCAGAAGGGAACTTAATCCTGGCATGACTAAACAGGGAAGAGAGACTTCCTTTAGCCCTCTGAGTGACCTCTTGCATTTTAATACTGGAACTGTGCAGAAGGACAAGACCAAATCTACACAGGATGCAGACAGCAATTACCATAGCAGTATTCTTTAATGCTTTCTAGTTTTTTGTCTCCCTGGGAAAGATTAGATGCATGTCTAATTTTATGACATTGTTTTTGCTTGCTACTATTTCTACAGTGCCTGCAATAGAGTAGACTCACATTTTTTAAAATTTATTTCTGGAGAATGAAAATACAAGAGCAACACAACAGTGACAGACAACTAAACAACTAAAATGGTGATGACTAATGATAACTCTAAGTAGGAAATTACAGTTTTCATAGCATTTGAACATTTATAAGTTCATTTTTTCTTCACAACTGCACCACAAAGTCTAGGATGTAATAGAGAAAAAGAGGGGAAAGAAGGGCAATTAAGATCTATGTGACATTTGCCGTGAACCAGGAACTGTACCAGGTTGCTGGTGTGTTAGACACATTTTTTTTCATGGAATCCTCATTGAATCTGTTAAAGTTGGTATAATTTTCTCCACTTTAGAGAGAAATAAACTGAGGTTTTAAGAATAAGCTACTAAAGTTCACAAAGTTAGTCAGGAAGATACTATTTTTTTTCCTAACCTGAAAGCCAAGGCATTTTAACTTCTTATAATTTGCAAGTGGAGGACATCATTTCTGAAAATGAACATTAGTTAATAAAAACCCAAGACTATTTATTTTACAAGAATATACAAAGAGATATACATCTGAAGCTGTTTAACCACAATACCAAAACTAACTCAATGGTAGGTTCAGTACACATCTAATAATAGAAAAATCTAGAAAGATCCAGACAAAGACAGTATTGTATTGTCCTTATATTTTGGCAGTGTCATTTAGACAAATTTAAAACATTTCCAGTTGGAACTTCTGAGCTGAGGTTTGAGAATCTGGTCCTCAACTGGTCCTTCAGTCATTTAATAGATAGAGACCAAGTATATATCTTTAGCATCTTAAGCCAACAAAACAGAGTTGTGTCCTTTGCTGCTATAATTATATGGTCTCAATTTCCACTTTTTTTTACATAAACTAATAACACAGTGGTTATTATCATTATCAAGTATGTTGTACAGTACATAATTATATGTGTTATACTTTTATATGACTGACAGTGTAGTAGGTTTGTTTACACCAGCATCATCACAAACACAAGTAATGTGTTATGCTATGATGTTACAAAGGTTACAATGTCAAGATGGCTACAGTGTCACAATGGCTACAATGTCGCTAGGATTTGATTTCTCCTTTTTTAAGAGAAGAATTGAACTTAATGTTTTCTTCTCTATTGGCTTTTTCCTTGTATCTTAAAGTAAGCAGACTAAACTTTTGTGTGTCTGTAAAAATAACAGTGGGATCCCATTGTTTGGTAAACACCAACAATCTGTTTGGATGATTGGAACCAAATGACCTAGAATTCAGGCTTCAACAGCAGACTTCTTGAGTTTGAATTCCTGTTTCAATAATTTCTGACTAATTGCCTTGTGCAGCTTTACTAATCTCTCTGTGTCAGGGTGCCTTCCGATTTAAAATAGAGCTTTTTATTTTACTAGCCTTATGAAGTTGTGAAACTTATCAGAGGTAATGCTATGATATAAATTGATTAAGATAGTGCTTGGTCCACAATAAATGGTCAAAAAATATTTACTACCATTACTTTTAGTATTATTACTTAATCAAAATATTTTATAAAGCTTAGTGATATTCTGAGACACACAGAATCCCAGAATTCCAGAATTAGCTGCATTCTAATTAAACTAATTCAGCATTTGGACCTCATTAACCAACCCACCAAGCTTTACTCAAACATCTCCATTAGCATGTTCTTCAACACCTCCAAAGTTGGTCCAATATATTTCCTGTGTTCAAGTTCTAAGAGTCTTCTTATTCCTCATCTTGAGCCCCAAACTGTTTTCTTATAATTTGGCTCTCAGTACTGTCCCCTGGAAAAACATACAATGACTAGAATTCCACTTAAGAAACAAAATCTTTCAACTTGTTTAAAAGCAGATAGCAAGTTCCTCTCGAGATTCCATTACTTTAGGCTGAACATTTTTTGTTCCTTTTTTTCCCTACTGATTGACAAGTTTATTTTGACTCCTTCGACTGCTGTTCTTCTTCATTACACTGAAAGCTTTTGTATCATTATATTAGAAGGGAAGTGAAGTATACAGTGGCTCTCAACCCAGGCTGCATATTAGAATATTTGGAGAGCTTGAACAATACCAGTACAAGGGTTCCATATCCAAGATTCTGACTTAATTGATTTGGGATGCAGCCAGGTTGGAGAAAACACTGGTGTAAAAGAAAAAACATAAAATTTATAGTTAGAAACATCTCTTGCCTATGTGATTTTGAACAATTACTTAACTTCTTTAAGTCTGATATTCCTTTGTTCATTTAATCACCAAATACTAGTAAATGCTATAGGTCAGGCATTGTGCTTAACAGGCAATACACAGAAATAAGACATATGTGCTGCTTTCTAGTGTCAAGATAGTAATAATCAAATCATGACAAAAATGGGAATGTATTATACATTTAGATGAGTGCTAGAAAAAAGGATTCTGGTTCTATGAAATTCAACAAAAACAAATCTGGCATAGTTTGTATTATAGAAGGAAAAGTGTTTTGTCTTAAGCCCAGACACAAAATGGCATTTTAGCAAGGAAGGAGAAGCTTCTGTGCTTGAGTCACAGATTTTTGTAAGAGGTAAAGGATGCTCTCTTATCCTTTTCATGGAAAATGACTACATTTTATTTCCTTACATATTTGAAATGTGTGGTGGTGGAGGGTCTTGGGGATAAAGATTTGACATAAAAGCACTTGAGGTGGTGAGTGATGGAATTGGCAGCTTTTTTCCTCTCCCATAGGAAAGTACTAAATGCAAACCTCTGAGCAGGAAACATGCCAGGCATGAAGGGGAGCAGCAGCAATTGGCTGGCACTTCACTTTGTTTGCTGGCCTCTGACTTTCAGCGGAAAATGAATGGAGAAAATACCTTTTCTGGTAAAAGGTATCCCTCCTCTAGGCTAAGGAAATTCTTCATGACATCTAGAAATGTGGGACATTAATTAGTAGCTGTTTTGGCCTGACTTTGTCAGAATAGGTTTTTAAAGTCATAAAGGGTCCAAATCAGCACTTCACTTCACAAACTTTAATGTGTATATACACCTTGTTAAAAAGAAGATTCTTAGTGACTTGGGGAAGAAGAAGGAGGAGGAGGAGGAGGAATATTCTGATGTAGTAGTTTGAAGGTATGGCTTGAGATTCTGCATTTCTAAGAAATTTTCAGGTGATGCCAGTGTTTCTCATCAGTGGAGCACAAGATCTAGTCACTGAATACTCTGCTTCATTTTGGCCATCGCAAAGTGTTTGCTTGATACAATTATTGTGTCAACTACAAGAATAAACTAGATTCTGCCTGTGTATAAACTAAATGCCTTTCCTGCAAATCTTTGAAGTATTAACATATGAATCTGTCTTCCCTAAGGTCAAAATGCCTGAACATTCATCCTATGTGTCCATTTCACCTTAATCATTTAATTCATTGGTTCAGTGGTAATACAATATCCTAGGGATACCAAACTAGTTTGATTTTTGACACTCCTTCTGCCTGCCATCTTGCTGCATGTCTTGACCATTGACTGAATATACTTACCATACCACTGATCACCAGTTATTCAATGCACTCTGAAAACTGCATTGATTAATGTGTCTAAACGATCAAATTACTTAGCCAAAAATCAATATTGCATTTTTAATATTCTGCAGAAAGACTGCTTACTTCTCAACTCTGGAGAAAAAGGAGAATAAAAGAATTATATTTCTGTATCTGAAGTTTGTGCCATACGCAGAGCAAATGCATAAGTTAGAACATTATTTTTTATCTGAAGGCCCATCAGTAATTATTCTCCTTTAGTAGTATAGTAGCCTATTTTAATTGTGGAAGAAGTCCTTTTGGGGCACGGATGCTCTTAATTTTAATCTGCAAATATAAACTAAGAGAACAAACAGGCTTTGTAGAATTGGCACAGATGCAATCACAGGCTATTAGGACCAGAACTAACTTAAAAAGTATCTAACTGGTCCCTATAGTTTGCAATTCAGATATGAAGGCAATAGAAGATAAAAGACTTTCTATGACTAAACCAGTTTGTTAATGACAAAATTGGTATGAACATTAACTCCTAGATTTATAATTTTGATGACTAGAAATGCAGAAACCAGGGCTCTGGTTACAGGTTTGTACAAAACTATTGGACTTCGGAGGTCTTGTTCTTCTCAACTGCAATTTAAACTATAATTTTCCTAGCACACAATTTAGGTGGGTATGCTCTGCATCCAAGAAAATTAATATTAAAAATACACATAGCATTTTGTGCTAACACAATTTTACTTTTGAACACACACTATAAACCTGAATAAATAATTGTCATGAGTAACAGAATACTAACATGAGTCAGTAGAATGAGTGGTTAGGTTATTTGCATGTCACTAGATTCATTTTCAGTTTCATAATTAGTGGTTCAATTAAATATGATACTGAATTTAAATATTAATATAAATAATATCAGATCTCACCAAAGAGAACAGGTAGTAAATTTCAAATGACAAACAAAAAATAAAATGATATATTTAAATTCAGATTAATAAAATGGAAAAAGTCTGTTTCCATGCACTTTAAATATTTTTAAAATATTATGTAAAAAATTATGAGCTATATAATAGCTGTAATAATCATAATGAGAATAGCTACAGATTTCTTTTGCCTTTCTAGTGCACTGTGGATCTACTTTTATACAGAATTGTATGTGTGTGTGTGTGTGTGTGTGCACACGTAGGAAGCATAGCTTAGAAAGGCATCTACCTATTTTTGTTAGTCACAAATTCTATTTTGTATTAAATAAGAACATTGAAGAATTTCCCCAGATACCAATAATACATTTTACCTCAAATAAAACATTTAGGTAATGGAGGGGCACACAAAGAATATACTGTCCCATCGATTCTCTGGGCAGGTAAGAAATGTTCAAAGTGTTTTCCAGTGAGTTCTAGAGAATTTAGAAAATGAGTAGCATCCAGTGTAAATCCCCAGACATGTAAACTACACAAATGAGAAAAATAGATATTTCTTTTTCTCCCTTGAATTGCCTCTTCAGCCTACACTGGGGAAGAATTGGTCTTCTTGGAGCCATAAAAACAGTATGGTGCCTAGTTACTATCCCAGAAGGGAGTCAGGGACTGTTAACCAAGGAGCATGTCTGGAACAATTTTTAACATCCCCAAGTTTGTAATTCCTTATATGTCTGTCTGTTTCCCCATAAAATAAATGTCCTGAGTGTTTGGTTCCACAGGCATCAAGGGAGGCACTAGAAAGACTGTCTCTCTATATGGCTAAACATGAAGAATAACCCTCAAGGGATCTGTTGGTGGTGAGAAGTATAAGGTGAGGAGGAAAGGCAGCTGGAATGCTAAGGCTTGCAGGAGAGCTTAGGGATCTGACTGTGTGGCTCCATAGAAAATACATACCATATTTCATCCAAAACTGGACACTAAGATTAATGCATAGTTGTTTCAGGAAGGAGGGACTTTGAATTATGGAGAGCTGCTTACCTGTCCAGATTCATTAGAGAATTTTCACAATCCACTTCACCTTGTACCAACAGAGCATCCTTAAAAAGCAACAGTGTCCTATCTAATCCCTCTGGAGCAAACAGTTCAAACTTGATCAGTTGGAGAATAATGATAAAAGTGTTTTGCTAGGAGAGGGGTGAAGGAAACCCTACCACTAACTGATAGCATCATCTGTTAGATAAAAGCCCCAGTTTGAAAACAAATCTAGTAGTCTTCCTTTGCACATTTACAAAGTGGAGACAATTTACAAAACCTTACAACTTGCAGAGATGAAAGCTATGTCAATGCTCAGAACGCTTTGTTGTTATCATTGCTTTATTGTTATTTCTGTGTTGTTGTGACACTAGGAATTATGATCATCAAGGGAGGTGACCTAATCAGGAGGAGAGACCTCAGCTTGCTAGAGTGAAGTAGATGCCAGCTGTCAAAGAATGAGTGGTGGAGAGACACACATTATTTATATGGAGGCTGCTTGCTGTTTGATAATCGTCCCCTCTTTGCCAGGTTAGTAACCATTCTGCTCTCATTCCCCGGTTAGCCCCCTTTTCAAAACACACTCAATCAAAGGACGTTATTTATCAAAACACTTGAAGAACCTGGGTGAAGGCTGTATAGTGTGTTTTGCATACTAATTCAAAAGAGATTGCCATTTTAATCAACGGAAATTTTCAGTAAGTATGATCCCCACGGGATTCCAAGTAAAAAAAAAATGTCACACTCCATGGATTGTGTTTTCTTCCCAGTCTTCCATCTTGACACTTAGATTGCTGTCTCTAGTCTACATGAACATGTATGTTTGTTTGTGGCTGTAAACTTACTCACAGTCTCTTAAACTTTTATTATTACTGATGTCATGCTTGGCAGAGTGGTTATAAAAGAATAGAATTATTATAAAGAGCCAGTAATAAGAATGAGAAAAATTGCCTAGAATGCCATTACACAGTAGAAACCATGGCTACCATTTATACCAGATTTTTACTTCAAATCTTTGTCATGTATATTTTCAAGATACATAACAAATAATTTTGTTTTTGTTTTATTTCACTTTAGCATAAGGTAAACATTTATTAGACAAAATACCAAAAACCTAAATTATAAAAAGGATAATCATAATTATATTAAAATGTAAAAGTTGCATATATCATATCAATAAAACCAATGCACACATAAACTACTGTCTAAAATATTTGAAACACATATAAAAAACACATAATTAGTATATAGAATATTCTATAAAATAAAGAACAAGATAACACAATGGAAAGATGGGCAAATAGCATTCATAGAAGAGAAAATTTGAATACTCAGTAAATATAATTCAAAATGCCAAATTAGACTAGAATAAAAATGTTTAAAAACATACACAATAAAAATTATTTCACACAATGATATTCACAAAAATATTGAACTCTGAAAATGCCAACTATTGGGATTTAGAGATGTGAAACAATGGGAAGTCTTAAACATACCTATCAGAAGTGTAAATTATCTTAACTACCTTAACGAACAATTTGTTATTATCTAGGAAAGTAAAACAGGTACATATTCTAAGACTGAACATGTATCTGTATACATCTATATACATACATGTATACATCTATGTATATACATATATACATAATTCCTGTGAATATGTATGTTTATATGTGTATATAGTACACATACAAATATATATATTCCTCATATATATATATGAGAAATGATAAACACTCAGTTGGGGATAATAGATATTTTTGATTGAAGGAAGTATGATGTATTCATGGGAGGAATTTAACTGTATTAAGAAATTTTATTTCTTAAGTAAGAATAGGAAATACCTCCACTGTACTTTACTAAATGCCAAGCACATATATAAGTATTTTACGTGTATTAATACTTGCATTCCTACCAATAACTTTATGGTTTAGGCTCTAATTTTAACCCCTATTTCACAGATGACAGTTTTGAGGCACAGAGAGGTTTAGTAACTTTCCTACTGTCACTCAGCTAGAACATGAGAGAGTCAGGATTCAAACCCAGATGCTCCAGCGGTAAACCCTGTGTTTTTCACACAGCGTAAGCTACCTCCGTCTGTACTCCTTGGTAGCACAAGTGATGTGTGCCAACATGCTCATTAGATCCTTCTTTACCTTTCACATGTCTGAACTGTCTCACAATGTAAAATATCAATAAATGAGTTATGTGCATTAACATACAATCCTGAATTATTCAAATTAAGGCCTTCAGAGAAGTCTGCCAAGAACTGTGAAGAAGACAGTGTTCTAAGAAGGCAGGGACGTGGAGTATGGGTGAGTCTGGGAGTTTTGTGCCTGATTTGAGAACATGAGATTAGGATAAATTAGGTTAATATCCTGCACAAAGTATGATAATTGAAATCGCTTCCTGGCCTGGATCCTAGGAAATTCAGTATGATTTTAGACATAAAGGTAGAGTTAAATCTTGCCTTTTGTGAATCAAAAGAACAAAAACCATTTAGGGGCAAGGCCTGAAATCTATTAAGCTTTCTCTGCTTGGTTCAGAGTGAGGAGGAGTATCCACTGGAGCCATTGCAGTAAGCAGCAAGAGAAAGACTACGTAGGGGTACATGATGCCTAGAACCCCTCCACATTTGCCTCCTCCTGTTCCCCACTAACTGAGATCCATGGGACCTGGAGAGTGTTCTGTAAAGAAGTGTCAGAAGCAGAAACATGGAGAGACATGAGGACTTTATTCTCTTCCTTTGGGCAGACGTAGAAAAAGGGAAGATGGGGAAAACATTCCCTCCTCTACTGTGAACATTAGGGGACAATAAGAAAGATAAACTTATTGTAACAAGGTATAAGCACCATGTCTCCCTGTCATTTGTTTCAACTACATCTACTAATAAACAACCCATTACAATACCACTATTATGGCACACATTTTACTTAAATGTTTACTGAGTTGCTTATTATAATTTCTTTGTCTTTCATGTGTGTATTGCTACACAGGAACTTTTACTTTCACATAAACATGATTCTGTATGAATCTTTCACTGCAATGTATAATGTCATTATGTGTTCAGGAAAATTAAAGCATTTTTGATATTTGCATAAGAAGGAAAGGCATGTGCTTGCATACAAATGCTCTTTTTTTTTCTTTTAGGAAACATTTTCTAAATAGCAAAAAATGTATTTTGCTGATTTATTCTAGAAATTAGAATTAATTCCTTACAACCATTGGCATGATCTTTCATTTAAACCATTATTAAAGACTCTTAATGCTGAAACTGATTTCATTTTTTCCAATTAAAAAATGGGGTTGAATTAAAATAATAAAACATATCATACTTAAAGTTTATGACTATTCAAGCAAATGAATTATTACCAATATTTTTAATTACATGCATAATTTATACAAAAAAGGTTTAAAATGTTTCTAGACATCACTTAAAAGCTTTCAAACATTTTTGCTATTCTGCCAAAATGACCATTGTCTGGTTGAAGATGTTATTGTAAAATATGGAACTATATTATTTAAGCAGAGCACATATACTAGAGTTAGGGATGGGCTTGAAAGTGTTATTGTCAGAATCTGAAATTACCAAGAATCATTGAAAGAAGTTAGCCATTTTCAAGGAAAGCCTTCCCTAAGGATCGTTTGGCTGTTTTCCTGTTAAGACCAGAGCACTTTCCAGAACTCATGACATAGTCAGGGAAGGATCAAAACTTGTTTACTCTTGTATTCATCCTCATAGGTTGCTATTGGCAGCCTGTCAGAACTCTCATCAGGGATTCTGCATGCCTGGGTTACAATGTTGTGATGGATATGAAACATTTGTCTTGACCACTGGAACAGGGAGTGGAAACATGCATGCTATATATTTGTCATATCTCAACAAAGTATGTGCAGATTCATTAAGTGGATTTTTTAAAAAGTGATAACCCCTTTCACAACATGAAGGCACAAGCTACCCACTGGGGTCTAGTCAAAGAAAGAAAGTCAGAATCTGTCAATGCCCAGAGGAATTAACAGCTAACTCAAATATTCAATCTGCTTTACAGCTATAACCATAGGTAGAAAATGTAGATAATAAGCACTATTATAATTGAGACACTTCTGTGAGGATTTTCATTTGCTCTGTAATAAGGAATATTCATCAAGCAATGCGTGACTCCCCTTTGGAGAGTGAATGTCCATCCAAGCATTCTGGTCTGCAGGAGTAGGCATACATCCTAATTAATAATTGACATTGATTAAGGAATTTATGATTTTGTTTAGTAAGGGTCAGCCTTCCAAAGGTTGACCCCCTCAGAAGGATCAGGGGATACTGGACATGACTCTATTTCTGTGATTATCTTATTAGGGAAATGTATTAAATCTTAGTCTTCTGCTTCCCCCTTTACCTTCTCCTACTAAAGCAGATTAATTTATTTTTCAGGCCAAAAGATTATTTCATCAGGGTAATAAATGTAATCATACACAAAATAACCAGGATTGAATGCTTTCTATGGACCAAATTCAGTTAATAAGTCATAACTGATTATGCTTATCAATTCAAATTGATCAGAAACTTTCAATGTGTTATGATATCACATAGAAAGGATTCATATACTGTGATATATTTAAACGAATTCTTTCTATAAAAGTACCTATCACCATTTCATGTAATAGAGGACTCCTAATTGCAATATCTATATTGAACTCATTATATGTTTCTCGTGAGTGTTTATTTATACATATATTTATCTGAACTTTTGTGCTTTTGTTTGATACCAAATGTTGATATTCACAAGTGTCAATTTGCACCCTCGGAGATTTGTAATAATTCTGTTAAGGACCCTCCTTTTTCTAGCCTAATCCTCTGGAGGCATTTGCGAAGCAAAATTCCGTGACTAGAAGCTGCTGTGCTTTAATTTGTATCAACACATGGTATCAAAGATCATGAATGCAATGTTTTCATCCAATTAAACTTGCTAGGAGCTAATGAAAACTGCCCAGAGAATTTCCCTTTGTAAATTAAAGATAGACAACAAGGATTGTCACTCGACTTGTTTTCAATTGGCTTTGTATGGCACTAATAATCTTGGTTAGCAATAGCTGTGAGGAGCTTGCATCTGTGAAGGGCAAATCACAGAGGACATAGAGATTAGCCAGAATTCGGCTAAGCTGCTACCAAAGTTTTAATGTTTATTCCAGTCATCTTCAAACTCATTAGGTCTACAAAATTGAGTTGCAAATCTCTAGAGGAAATGCTTTATTAAGAGATGGCTGGAACTTCCCTTTTCCAGTTGGGCAGAAGCCCTGCAAGGACTCCATTTGTTTACCCAGGAGGATGTTGGCACATCTGCCAATAAACTAAGCCAGAACCAAGAAGTGCATCTGAGTGTGAAAGAATGTATTATTAAAATTATTATTTTTGGATTCATAGCCTTGGACATTTTTTAATATTTTAATCTGCCTATCTTCAAACTTCAGCCATCTTTCATTTAGAAGAACCCTTTAAGCAAAATATTGAATCACCTGGCTGAGGCTCCTTTTGTACATAAATGCCAAAGATTTCCCAGTATCTGGCATTTTCCATTTTATCCCATTGTCCTCACTCAATGAGCACATCTTTCAGCATTGGAACATTTATTGGGACAGAACAGCCACAAGGAAGAGGTATGTGGTCTTTTGCTTTATGTATTTCATCTTTCATAGGGTTGAGATCAAAAAAGAAGTCCAGAAAATGCCAGCTTCTTATTGCTTGGCTTCAGAGGGTTAAGACAGACGGAGAGGTCCAGAAAATACTAGATTGGGAGGACAAAGTCCCTGAAGCAGCTAGGCTTAGAGCCATGAGTCCAGGCTTGAGGCAGGTCAGATGCCAGGATTTCAAAGGTCATGTAAAGATCAGCCAAAAACAAATTCCAGTAGAAGCCAGTTCAGGTGTCAGCAGATTTCTCACAGAGAGAACTGGGAATGCTTTGTTCCAGGACTCTTCTGTGTCAGACTTACACACATGAAATGGGGAAAAAGGCCAAAAAACTGGTTGCACAATACAGCTCATGTACAAGAAGAAGTATAAGGGCGTTTTTTGAAAGCCTCATTTCCTAACAGTGGGAGGGAAAGATAAGACTCAGAGACAATTTCTTACAAAAAAATGAAAAAGAAAAATTTTTATTCAAGATAAAAATAATTTATAACATTGCTATATATTTTATTATCTACATAGTATCTTATCTACGGGCATGCAGTCTAGCTGATGATGTTAATGAGCATAAATTCAGGATTTTTTTCTTCTTAGGGAATTTTGATTATTTAAATATTCATTTTAAAGAATGTCTACTTTAATTTAAAAAAGTATACAGCCCATGAAATGTGCTGTAAATGTTTTAATCTACACCCCCCAAACCTCTATATCTTAGAGACACGGGTATCTCAAATTATGAATGCTATTAATGGGGCCAAACAAAAGCATACATAAAGTATATAAAGAAAAGACACTAAAACAAGAAATAAAAAACAAAATAAAACAGTGAAGTTGACTGGAATGAGAATGGCATAAAAAGAACCCAATCAGTATGTAACCTTATGTAAATGACATAAACTTTCCTGACCTCAGTTTTGTTACTTCAGGGCAAACTACCTGTGTAGGTCTAAATTGTTTTATTTCTCAAAATTGCTGTTTTCATAGAAAGGAACTGAAAAAAAATTTACTTGTTTGTCCTAATTTTATTTTTCTAAAATTTTCTATTTAGAACATTGGCCACTGGCATAATGTCATTTCATTGAATAACACAGAACTAATATTGTCTCTGTTCAATGGATATTACTAAAACTGGGAATTTTCTAGGCCTGGTGAAGCTTGCCCCTGAGTGAAACAGATTATATATCTTGTAGCTTGGAATCTTTAAATTTTCTTTTACATTCGGTGACCTCAGCCCTTATTTGGTACAGCCCTGTCACAACACTTTGATAATATTTTTTTATTAGTGAAGACCAATAGCAACTTAATTATATAATTAAAAATCTGACAAGTACAAATAATAAATAATGGCAAAAAATGAACTCTTTTGCCAAAGGCATAAACAGACAGAGAAGAGACGTGTGCCTCAGGACAAGAAAACAAAAGCCATTAATGAACGTTCCATACAAAGCAAATTATAATTTGCAGAAGGTATGCACAGAACTCTCATTCTTTATCTCTTGACACCAGAGCGGAGCAGAAAGTGTTCTGCTAGGCTGGAGTGCTGCCACTGCCTGGCTTCACCCTGGTCTTGTTACATCAGTTCTCAGTAAACAGTTTCTTCATCTCGATCACGGGGGCTGTGAATCTAATTTATTATCTTTGGGCTGTCCTCTATGAAAAAAGGTAAATGCTAGAAGGCTCTGGTTGAACTTGAAAATATTTTTAGAAACATATTTAGTCTCTACAAGAGGTCCTTGATTAACTTGATATTTTATGTAAAATCTTGTATTTAACGTATATATAATTTTAAAAATAAAAATGATAGATGGCTTTCATTTGATTTCAAAGTCATCAGTGCCCTCAAAACTATGGACAGCCACCACCCTAAGCATTATGGAAGATGAAAAGGAGAGTGTAAGAAGGGGAATGGAATTTGCTTCAGAATTACTCTTTGGTAGACGTTTTATGTATATTATTCCTACTCATCATGACAATAATTACATGCAATAAGTATTTATTCTCATGCTACAGGGGATTAAATAGAGGCTCCTGAGACAGCTTAAGAACTAGCACAATGTCCCACACCTAGGAAGTTGTAGACATAGAGTTTCAGTCCAGGTCAGAAGCCAAATTCCATCATCTTTCTAGGAGCATCATATACATAAAAACCAAAAACAATTCCCAAACATTTTATAATAACGACAACATGGAATTTCCTTTTAGCAACCTTAGTTGAAGACTTTTAAACAAAACTTAAATTTCCAACATCAGGTTAGGAGCTGCCCTTTATTATTCAAACACAATTAACTCAAGAGTCCTAATTACTAGAATAAAGCCAGCTGGAGGACAGAAAAAAACTCATTCAAATTCATAGTAAATACATAGGAGTAAGCAATTCACTCCTAGTTCATTCCTTCTCTTTTACACACACATTCTCAAACTCTTCTTCTCTCTTTCTCTCTCTCTCTCAAAATTTTGCAAAGTTACATAAGTTAACATGTAATAGTTACACCGTATAAGAATTTGTGTGAACAGAGAGAACAATTAAATAAACTGCCATATTTCCAATATGGAAAGCAGTTAAAACAAGCTAGATGGAAACAACAACATGGATAGATTTTAAAAACACAATGCAAATTAAATTATGTAAAACAAAAGTAGCATCATGTAAAGTATACATAATAAAAGCTCACTACGTATTTATAAGAGTACATCCTAATTCAAGAACTTATATTCACAAATCTCAGCAATTGCCTATAAAGATATAGAAAGGAGTGAAGAATGTGGATAAAGGAAAATAAATGAATAAATGAAACATGAAAGGGATATTGCACTGACCAATGTTGTTGCAATGCTATGAATGTGAGATTCGATTATTTCAACCCTCTTCACTTGAGGTCCACATTTTCTAAAGAAATAACCAAAGCCATAATTTTTAGTTGATATCTTAGGAATCTGAATACTTAATGTGCTTTCCTAAAAGCCTAAAAATGAACACAGCTTACACAATTAGATAATATAACAGTATTATTTGTTGGAATTTTTACTTTCTAAATGTATGGCTGTATGTGATAAAATGTTAGACCAATATAGAAAGAAAAACACTCACTTTTAATGGTCTAGTGTGAGAGAAAGTTTATAGTAAATTTAGAGGTCAGTTCCACAAAGAAAAAAGTCGAGAATAGATTTGGGAATTCTATGATTAATTTGATTAATATAAATAGATCATTCAGATTGGAACATGATTTTTAAATGTGTATGTCACCAAGTTGTGGTTATTAAATTGAGTATATGGTTGCAAAGTTTTCACTTTTATTATTATATGTAATAAAGTCATGATCAAGAGGAACTGTACCCAAACTCAACAAATGTAAATTGGTAATATCTCTAAAGAAGTTATTAAATTAAAACTTCTGGATAAGCATATCACACAGGTGGATCTCTATGGCTTCTTTATTGCTAACAGAGAAGTGTTTATGACACTAAATCAGTCCAGAAGCATGTGTGATCCAAATACTAATAAATAAAATATTGCTAAAATAAAAACCTTGCACTGTGGCAGTCAAAGCTGTCTGTTGAGTGAAATGGTTTCTGCTTATCTTAGGAAAGATAGTTTAATATTTTTCAATATATCTATATATGATTTAAGATTTTAACAAAACAGGATTATAGAAATCTCTTTTACTCCCAGCGTATGGTGAAGTAAATATATTTTTGAAATGCTTAATTAAGTTCTTGTACCTAAAGTCAACTTTGAGCAAGAATAGATGTAGAGAACATACTGAAACTAGCAATAAGAAGGAAGAAAAAGCACATCATAATTTATCATCAAAGTGTCAGAGGGTTGGCATGATAAGCAGTACATAGAAATGAAAAAGGAATACATATCCACAGCAGAATAAATATTGTTTTTTAGGCAAACTGGCTTAAATATTTTCATGATTTTTTTTTTACCAGAAGCAGGAAAAAAATAACATTTTAGAATCATACAATGTAGAAATAATTTATTGCATATAAATCATTCCTAACATAAAAGTCAATAAAGTACACAATTACAATTTTATAGTGTGGGCTCATTAATTCTTCACTATTTTAAATTTTTTCTTCATAAATTCCTGTATTAAAGAATTCTCTCAAAGGAATTCTTATAATTCATGATTTTGAACTGATTAAATACGCTGTAAATAGGCACCCAAAATTTTGGTGGTTAGGGCTGTCATACCAGAAAAAAGTAGGTCCTATAGGATACTAATTTTATGTGTGCCAAAAAAGAAAAAAAAAACTAAAGTGAAACTTTAGCATTACATGTGCAAAGAAATTATACTGAAGCAGATCAGAGAGGGGGTTATGGGACAAAAAATAGTTTAGCTTCATGAATTGTGTAATATGAGAATGTGTATTCCATTTATGGTATATCATATATACCATAAAATCATTATTCCAAATATTAAATAACATTTCACTTAAAATTATATGTGATAAATGTAGATCTTACACATGTGTGTACATAAATATATCTAGGTTATTAAGTATGCAATGTCTAATTTCCTTAAGTACTAAGTTTGACAGTTGGTATCTCTGACATTTCACTCTGACACTTCTAGTTTTATTTTTATTGTGAAGGTATATCCTCAGTCTTGCTTGTGATTACTTTCAAATTTGTTTTAGGGCAATTTCTGTGAAACCATGAATAAGTCAAAACTTCATGTTATTTTTGAATATGCCATGGAACCAATGTAGTGCAGACAGCTCAAAATACCAACAAAGTGTTTGGGAAGGATGTGGCTAATGAATACACAGTACCTCGATGGGTTGAGAAGTTCCCTTCTGGAGATTTTGATCAAAACCTGCTTTTGTAGCCATGAGCTCCTCTCCAGATTAAAATCTATTTTTGCATTATGTCAGTTCTGGTTAACACAGATATTTTAGAGTCTACAAAAGGATTAGCTGTAGACATCCATCTCTGTAGTATGGATTGAGGAGTTCTGGGACAGCCCTCTGCCTCTGTCCCCAATCTGTTCTCTCCTAACAATTATAGAACAAGAATCTCCAGGTAAAAATGTATTCTTTTGGAGCCTTTTTCAAAATACCAGTGCACTTGTAAAATGTTGTCAATTTGTGAAGAATTCTTTGTCAGGCTTCTTTCCATCCATGGCAATGAGTAGCAAGGAAATAGGTGTGTCTCTTCTACTGGATGAGTGCCACATACTGACCTCCTGTCTAGAATGTCAACACCATTCTAACCCAGTACTTGAGTAGTTAAGATAGAATATTCCTTCCTGCCAAAACCGGATATAATTCTCCTCTCTATTGTATCAGACCTAAAAATTTGATAGAAATTTCAACATACAGCAAAAGTTTTCTACCCTGTAAGTGTAGTGCCAAACAGTAGGCAAATTATTCTTACTACCCCTACATGTTTCTTCCTTCTACCTAAAGGTGTTATTCTATAGCAGCGTCCCTCAATAGTAGAGTTGACCAAGCAGAAGAAAGAATTAGTGAGCCTGAAGGCAGGCTATAGTAAGCAAAGAAAAAGAAAAAAGAATAAATAAGAATGAAGCATGCCTGCAAGTTCTAGAAATAGCCTAAAGCTGGTATTCTTTCATTGTCCAAAAATGTGCTGAGTCTCATAATAGGTTCAATTTTTACAGTTTTATAGTGTGGGAACCAAGGGGGTGGCAGCTAACCACAGCAAAACCATTCTCATCCACACTTGGTGTGTAGGAAGAAGTATTCTAATATAAAATATTAAAATTATTTTATTTCAAATATATGGTATTAATATGGTCAATAATATCATAATTAAAGTATATATACATTTTTGAAGGCAGAAGTTTTGAATTAAAAATATTCTTTTAGAATAGATAATGAATAGCTAAATTTGTTGAACTAGTCTAGTTCTTAAAATTTCCACAGACTTCCAATGAATGAATAATTACTGCTTTCTGCTTCCTTTTATTTCTGTTTTTTGTTTTTTTTTTTTTTAACATAGGGTCTCACTCTGTCACCCAGGCTGGAGTGCAGTGGCATGATGATAGTTTACAGCAGTCTCAAATTCCTGGGCTCAAGTGATCCTCCCACTTCAGCCTCCTGAGTAGCTAGGAATAGAGAAGCAGGCTGCCACTCCCAGCTAATTTTTTTTTTCTTTTGGTAGAGATGGAATCTCACTGTTGTCCAGGAGCCCAGCCTAAAATTTACTTTTTAAAAGTTTTTCACTGAATGATTTGTCATTTCAAATTATAGTTTCAAAATTTCTAGAATTTAAGGTGAATAACTTGGATAAACAATTTTGCTCATGATGTTTTACTTTTTATATGGTAAAGAATGTATCTAAAGAGTACAATCTGGTAATACATTTTGTGGCCCTTTCTGAAAATCTTTCACATTTCCCTATGACTTTTTCCCCAAAAGACAACATAACCTGATGCACTTCAAGGTCAACAGCAGCAATAAAAATAACAGCAGCATGAACAGATATCCACACACCCACATATAGACAATTTACATAAATAAAATACTTTGAGTGCCTGTCCATGATGCTGATTTTCTTAAATCCACCAGTTCCAAAATCAGTGTAAAATGCTTTACAGATTTCCACCATTTTCTCAGACATAGACTATCCTACAAATGGATGCTTGCAGAGTCAGACCTTCCTAGAAAGAAATACAGCCAATTCACCACATTCAATTCAGAAATGATACATTTGAAAGCAGTCTACTGCCTTTGCTTTTGTGCTGTAACTCAATTGTTTTTGATGTGCAAAACACCCAGATCAAGGCTTGGCACATAGCTGATACTCAATAAATTTTTAGTCTACTCTCCTTGAGCCTATATGGCAAAAAGGTAACCCCTCATTTATTTGTCCTCAGAACATTTACACCATCAATAGTACTTGATTTTTTTGATAAGTTATTACTTGTCAAATAAAAGTTGTTTTTATTTTTTACTTCTTAAAATATAAGCTCATATATAATATAAATGTACATTTTAAAAATAAAAATACAATGTCTACATATAGCAACCACTTTCTACTACTAACAAACTTAAGGTTTGACAACAAAATCACTTTGTGTGACTCTCTAACAACATGCGCTGTCATTGCAGAAGGAGCTAGTATTCTGAATTTTGTGTTAATTATTTTTTTGTTATATTTTACAACCTGTAAGTATATTTTCAAAGCATGCATTATTTAGTTTTTCCTGTATATGAAATTTATAAGTAAAGTAAAACTTTGTTATTTGCTGACTTCCATATTTTGTGCACCTCTAAGATTTTGAAATCAATCTATATTGATATATGCTATCATAATTTATTCCTTTTCAGTAGCATCCCATTATATGTGTACATCACCATTTATTAGGCATTTTTATATAACATTTCCACTATGTTGTTGTGAAGGAGTATGAGCAGAATTATTGGCTTGAAAGAAATGTCCTTGTTCAACTATACTGGGTGATGCAAAGTTGCTTTCCAAATTTCTACTAACCAACACTACTATCAGCTGCTTCTAAAGGTTTTCAGTGTTTGACATCTTCTTCAATGCTTATTCTTTTGGAAGCTGTAAAAAAGTGGTCATTATAGTCATACAGTAGATTTCTATTCAGCAATTAAAAAGGAACAAACTGCTGACGTATACTGCATCATGGAAGACACTTAAAAACATTATGCTTAGTGATAAAAGGCAGTCACAAAAGGATACATAGTATGTAATTATGTTTACATGAAATATATAGAGAAATGGCAATTTTTAGAGATGGAAAGTAGTTTATTGGGTGTGAGGTGGGTATTGGAATTAGTTGTAAATGTAAAAAGTAGATCATATAGGGGGATGAAAATGTTCTGGAGCAGATTTATGGTGGTGACTGCCCCATTCAGTAAAGTTACTAAAAAGTATTGAATTATACACTTGAAATGGGTGAATGTTATGAAATTATAAAATATGTTAAATATACTTCAAAAAACATTTACAAATATGACCAATATGACCAATTTTGTCACAGAAAATGGTGGCATTTTGTGTGTTACTCTGGATACTAATAAGGTAAATTTGGATATTTCTGATTGTATGTTGGTTGTTCATATTCACATTTCTTCTGTGACATGCTTGTTTCCATAATTTACAATTTCTACTGGGCTGTTTGCTTTGCTTTGTGGGGACAAGTGACAAATCTTAGATGTGCTTAAAATAATCAGGATATTTATACCTTATCAGAACTAGTTTGTCTTCTTTCAGTTTTGTGGCTTCTCATTTCATTATTTGTACGGTGTGTTTTCAAGAAAGTTTCTAATTTTGAAGTAGTTGCAAATATCAATCAATTTTCTTATGTTTTTCTTTTTTTGTGTGTCTTTCTTAAAAACACCTTTCTTAATTCAAGATCATAAAAATATTTTCTAATGTTTAAGTTTTAAAATCATTGTTTCTATATTTAAATTCTTAATTCATCTGGATATGACTTTTGTGCATGGTGGGTTGCAGAAATCTGTATTATTTTTTTCTCTAAATGCATACATTGTTCCACCATCATTTTTTAATTGTGCACTCTTTCTGCTTTAGTTGTATCCCAAGTGTTCAATTTGTATTCAATTCCCATCATTTTCTGATTTCTACCATTGTTTACTCTTTCTAAATAATCTTTTATTTCCCACATTTATTGTTAAGACTTAACTTCATAGATTTATGGTTAGAGAACTGATGTGCATGATACAACGTATATATTTTGAGAGCTGCTTTATGGTCAGTTTATGAACAATTTCTATTGATGTATAATATAAATTTGAAAAGATTATGTATTTTCCAATGTTGATAAAATAGATCAAGTTTGTAAATCCAATAAATTGTAAATACAATTGCATTCACTGTAAATATGATAGATCACATTTGTTACTTGTGTTTTCAAGTGTTCTACTTTAATATTAACATTTTACCTTTATTCTTTATTGAAGATATTGTTGAGTGACACCTTCCACAATGATGGCAGATTTATTATTTTCCCTTATAGAACGCAATGTTATTAAGTACATACAAATTTAAATTGTTATATCATTTTGGTGAATTTTATCTTATGCAAATATAAAGTGTCGTGCTCTTTAGTAATGCCTTTGACTTAATTGGTTTCATTTTAATATCACAATACCAGGTGATTTATTTTGGTTACTAATCATCTAGTCTATATTTGTACTATCTTTTTACTTTCAAAATTGTGTATTTTTCAGAAATGTACTTTATAATTATCAGCACTCTGACAACTTTTTTCTTTTAAAAAGATAGTTTTTACATTTATATCAAATACCATATGATATACTTGATATATCCCAATATGTTTTCCTCCCTTTTATTTGTGTCTTCTCTGATTCCTATTTAATTTAGGTCTCTTTTATTATTAGTTTTTCTACTTTTGTCTTGTGTTTTGCTGATTGGATATTTGTTTTTTCTTTTCATTTTTTCGTTCTACTCATTTGGAATTTATATAGTTTATTTCTACTCTTTCTTGTTGCTACTCTAAAATATGTAAAACACTTATTTAACTCAATAAGTCTAAAATGAATGAATAAATTTACATGCCTATATTTGGAATACTTTAACTCCAATTATTCATTCTGTGACTTATGATCTTACTTTTCACTATTGTAAATGATTTTAGTTCTATTTGGTCTTCCTTTGTTTAAACCACAAAATATACATTATTATCATTATCCTTCAGATGACATTTTTGTTTTGCTAAATGTTGCATTTCTCATCATTCTCTGTAAATATTTTTTTCTTGATAAAGTAAATCCCTTTAATGTTCATCTATTGAAGTTATCTTGGTATTACATCTCTTTAAAGTTTGTCATTTCGTCTCAGTCTTGAAATATGGTGTTGCTAAATATAGAATTAAAGTTTGCAGTTATTTTTTGTCAGATCTTTCAAGATAAATGTAACTGTCTTATGATTCCATTGTTATTATTGAAAATAAATTTTTAGTTTAATTGATTTTCCTTTGTAAGTAATGGGCACTTGCTGGCTGATTTTAATATCTTCTTTTATCTTTAGCATTTTCTAGTTTAACTCTCACAAATATGTATATGTGTGTGTGTGTTTATATATATATATATACATACTCTGCTAGGTAGTTATTGGATTTCTAAACCTGAGCAATGCTGTTCTTAATAAATTCTAGAATTTTCAGACATTATCTTTCCAAATATTTTCTTTATCTCCATTCTTCTTACCATCACCTCTGAAATTCCAGGATTTTTCACTTTACTTTCATGTTTTTTGATGTCTCCTTAATATTTCCACCTCTTTCTCTCTCTGAATTTCATTCTGTGTAATTTCTTGAGGTATATCTTTGACATTACTATTTTCTCTTAAATTGCATATACTTTGTTATTTAAATTATTCACTGTGCTTCAAAGTTTAGTGAATATATATTTTTAGTTTTAATTTTTTTATATTTTTTAATCTTGCTGGTCATTTTTTGATAATTTTTTCATGCTTTGCCATGATTTAAAATACTTCTCTTTGTATAAATATGCTAAATATACTTTTTGTATACTTTGTTCTTAATTTTCCAACTTTTGTAACCTTGGCAGTTCTGATCTTTAAATTGTATTTTCATATTGACTCATGGTGACTCATTTTTCTTAAGATTTTAGTGAGTTTTGAATGTTAGCTATATTCTCTGAAAATTTCTCTGTGGAGATAATTTGAGATCTCGGTTTCAAGTAAGTTCCCCCATAGTGGGCTTGTGATCCTTTTGACATGCTCCTGGAAACACTATCAATCTGGGACCAGTTTTGACTCACCTTAACCCTCATTTGTGCAGAAGTCTAGTTAGAATTCATGTGGTAAGCCTCACCAAGAGGACCATGTTTCTTTACAGTCTCCATAGATTTGTGTATGTGTGGACATGTGTATGTATTGTTTTTATTTTTTTTTTTTTTTGAGACAGAGTGTCACTTTGTTGCCCGGGCTAGAGTGAGTGCCGTGGCATCAGCCTAGCTCACAGCAACCTCAGACTCCTGGGCTTAAGCGATCCTACTGCCTCAGCCTCCCTAGTAGCTGGGACTACAGGCATGAGCCACCATGCCCGGCTAATTTTTTTGTATATATATTTTTAGTTGGCCAGATAATTTCTTTCTATTTTTAGTAGAGACGGGGTCTCACTCTTCCTCAGGCTGGTCTCGAACTCCTGACCTCGAGCGATCCACCCGCCTCGGCCTCCCAGAGCTAGGATTACAGGCGTGAGCCACCGCGCCCGGCCAAGTCAAGAAATGTATTGTTTTTAATGAGTATGTTTTCTCTTGGGGGTCGTGGATCCTGGCTTCATGAGTAAGATATTTTTGAATAGCCATCCCAGTACAGTTCCAGGTGTGTTTTGTTCCTGCTTTGTACACAGTGCTTTAAATATACTCATCCTAATCCACCAAAACTATCACCAAAACCTTTAGGACAAACCCGAGATACAATATATACTTTTTTTCTTTCTTGACACCTAAAATTTCCTTAGCATTCAACAGATCAGCCATAAATTAAAATAAAGTTTTATATTTTATTCAGCATTTTAGGTGATTCTCCCAAATGGATGAAAATAGAATGTAGCCACAATGAGAATGATACATTCTTTAACTATTTATTGCAAAAATAGCTAGCTACCCACTACTTATTCATAGGATTCATAGTTTAAAATTCATAAAAGAAAGGTCATCTTTTTCAGATTGAATTGACGTAAAAAAGTATCTTTTTCTGGTTAGGTTCAATATTTACAACATATTTTATCATGGGATTGTATAATAGTCAATATTCTGTGTGATTATGTTCCATATGAATGGTTTGCCTCTGATATGGGCAATTTATATTTAATGTGAGCATTTACATTACGTCACAATTTTAGAATATGACCTCAAACAACCAACTACTTATTACTGAAGAATACCTAACACAACCTAATACTAATGAATGATTTATTTCAGTCCTGAAAATATATTATGACATTTTATTTAATCCTCAAGTATTTTGGTAGCTAAAAAAAAAAAATCAAACAAACAAAAAACCTGTTAAACTTTTGCTAAAGGAGTGTTACTTTCAGAAATAAATTATGATTTCTTTTGTATGTCAAAATACTCAAGAGAAATCAACACTGACTTGTTCATCTTTGATCAAGACTTAGGAAAAAAAATTGCTCTAATACAATGGGATACTTTAAATTAAATGGATATTTAAAAAATAGAATCCAATCCCCTTCATTTTACAGATGAGGAAGCTGAAACTTAGAGCCACCCACATTTATCCAGCTCATTGCAAATGCTAAACAAACTGACCACCCATTTCATTGCACTCTCATTATATCCTCTATGAAGACATTTTCAATTGTTTTATTGTTATTTCTCTTATTAATTTTATTTCATGAAAGTCTAAAGATTTAGTTAATCCTGTGGACAATATAATGAAAAATGTATCTGGAATGGATTTGGTGATATTGAATAAAGTAGAAAAAAAACAGAAAAGAACTTTAATTCAGTAATTCTACCTACTTTTGAAGTCCTTATGGTGGAGGTGGTATCAGATAGGCACACTGATTGAAATATAATATGAAATTTATGCTGGGGACTAATCATTTTTTTCAGTTATAAAGTGATCTATAATAAGGAATGGAGGTTAAAGAATCACTGGAGGCAGAATAAGGTCCTAGGTATTTTTCTCTTTGTTTTCAAAAATGAAATGCAAACGTACATAGCATATTTTCCATGGTTGTGTCTATGCTCTTTAGTGAGATAATGCATACTAAGTGCTTAGCATGATGTCTGCAGTAAGCACTTGATAAGTGTTGTTACTTCACACATTTATTTGGCTATTAATGGTATTAGGTAACTGAATTGAATAACTTGAAAGTTCCCCAGAACTGTTTTGTTTTTTTTTTTAAGATTACACTGGTTCATATCTCATCTCTTTCTAAGGGTAAGATTGTAAATCTCAAAGCACATGGAATGTGCCCCCTTTGGGATAAGGCTATTCCGAGAGTAAAGTCCTAGTAGCATGCTCTTCCCCTCTAAATCAGCAGACTGCAGATCCTCAGTGTGTAGAAAAAAATTAAACTAAATACTACTACTGATAGAAAAGCAACTAGTGAATACTGAATTACAGAATATTTGTATACAGTGAAGTTAATTCCAGCAAATACTAACTAAAAATTGGTGGTATTTTGCATTCTAATCCTTCCAATGTCTGTGCTCATTTTTTAGGAAACCAAATTCTTTCATGATATTTCTGAAGTACATTTAAATTCATCCATGGGGCTGTGAACAGTTCCTATGTGAGACTCTAGCATGTTAATCTTGCAAACTCATCCAGAGTGCCTAAAGATCTATGCTGGGAGAAGAGATAAGAATGCTAATTTCATTTAGCATTTTTCTATCAGTTTCCTCCTACACAGAAAGTGAATTGTTTAAAAAAAGTAGTTAATTTTTGTATCTCATTTTTATGGCTGATATTACTTTCAGGACTGGATTCTTCTTGCAGGCAAAAGCTAAATATTAATTCTATCCAGAGGAGTAACTACTATCAGAGATATCTGCAATATAAATATTTCCAGGTACAGGGCTAAGGAGAGAGAGTGTCTGACAGAAATTTGTCTATTTTTAAATCAGCCTTCTAATATCATATATTCAATAAATTCTCTTATACCAGGAAATTTTAGTACAATGGCGAATGAAAAACCTTCCCCTTTTCAAGGATCTCACTGTGGATATGATGCAATCTTTTACCTTAAATAATGTAAACTTAGAAAGAGTACCATTTAAAGCAAATTATAAGAACTGGAATTCTTAAAGAAATGCTTTGAAAAACTAGGGAAAGGAAAAAGCAGTTTTATTGGGTGAGGCAAGGAAATTTTTATTGTAGAGAAGACATTTGATATGGATATTGAACAAAGATAATATTTTCACCAGTGGAGGTAACAGGGCTGGGGTAGAGAATTTCAGGTGAGAGGGAGGCATGAGCAACGGCATAAGGCATAGATTTATTAATAGAAACAAAGCATCTGGAAACAGAGCAATAGAGAACTCAAACAGATAAAGTTTCTAGAGCTAGAGGGGTCAAGGTAAACAGAAACCTACTGAAGGGCAAAATGGCAAACTTAACTAGTTTCCACCCTTAATACTGAATTGAGCTGAAAGTGACAGCTTCATTTTGTGATAATGTTTTCAATTTTTCATGAATTAACAAATACAAACATGAGGATGGTAACATGTTAGCCCTAGGAGCACCTTTAAAAATTAGTATACTTTTGACTTTAAGTGACTCAATTTAAAGTGGATTATGGAACATCATATAGGTCTTCATCCTCTTTGTCTTCCCATTGAGTAAGCTGAGGACAAAGAGAAAGAGGAAGGGTTCATCTTCTTGTCTCAGGGGTGGCAGAGGAGAAAAAGGTGGAGCAGGTAGAAGGGTAGGCAGGAGAGGCAGTCACCCAGTGTAACTTTCATTGAAAAAAATCTATGTTTAAGTGGACCCATGCGGTTCAACTCCTATTGTTCAAGAGTTAACTGTAAAACAGTATTTTATAAAACCTGTGATAAAAATTATAAAATTTATACTCTATGAAAATTGATTTTATGTAAATTTCACTTAGTGTTTCCAATTCAGGTTAAGTAGTTTTCATTAAGAATTTACTATGCATCACTTCTATAAATCCTGATTAATTTAAATATAGTCCATGTCACTGTGAAGTATAGAAATAAACACATGTTTACTACCTTGAGGACTTTCTATTATAGTTTTAATAGAATATAAAATTTATTCTTTGAAAACAGAATAACCCAAGAATTATAGATGCATCCAATATACATGATCAAAGAAGACATTTGGCCTAGCTAATTTAGACTTAAAAATTTAATTTTGGCTGAAATTATTTAGATAACTATTTTGGCTTTTCAATTCACTTTATCTGTATGGGCATAGTCTAAATGATTTGCCCTAAGCATACTTAACTAGGCATTAAATTGAAATTTAATAGGATCATGATTGAAGTTAAATAGATACTTTAGTGATTTCTTAAAAGACACTTATGAGTGTATACAGCAATATATGTACTTATAAATACTCAACAAATACTTTATATTAATAATATGCTATTTAATCAACATAATCACATTTTAGAAAGATCTAGTTATAGTAGATGTGTTCTATCATTAAATTATCATTTAAAAAACATATTTTGGGGGCCTGAACTGTCATATTGAAATATTTATTGATCAAGTATCTGTGATGAGTGTTATTTGAACTTAAATTAATAAGAACTGTATGAACTTAAATTATTGTTTTAAATTAATATCATGTGAATTTGATCAAACTATTTTTTGTGTTTTCTAACTACATTTGTATCATCTATTATATACAATTTATTCAAACTTCTTACTGAGTTTTGGATTGTTCTGCTATATCATTATATATGAAATAGGACATATCTTCAGGGATATGAAACTGGTACCACAAATAAATGAAGAACATTGATAAATGTGTGAATAAATATGCAAGGTATAAGATACCAATACCAAAAAATAAACCTCTGGAAAATTCACAAATATTCAGAAACTAAATCAGTGTGTCAAAGAAAAAAATCAAAAAGGAAATTACAGTATGTATTAAACTAAATGAAAATACAAATGCAACATATAATTTGTGGAGTGTGGCTTCAGTTTTAAATGATGGAAATTTTATTAATAATGATAAAAATTTTAAAAATGTATCATTAAATGAGTACTTTAGGAAAGAAGTGATCTCATCTTTCACCTTGCAACAGTAGAGAAAGAACAAGTTAAATTGAATTTAAACAGATAAATTAATATAATAAAAATCAGATCAGGAATCAATGAAATAGAAAACAAAAAATAGAGAAAAAAGATGAAATTGAAAGCCAGTTTTTTGAGAAGATCAATAAACTTGATAAATCTCTAGTAACATTGAACAATAAAAACTTAGAGAATCCACAAGTTACCAAAATCAGAAATGAGAGAGGTGATATAATTACAGAATCTAGAATTTAAAGGGATAATAAGGAATCTTATGGTGACAGAAAGCTGATCTGTGGGGTCAGTGGGAGGAGTAAGAAAGGGGTGTACAATGGAGCATGGAGAAACTTTGGAATCGATGATTATGTTCATTATCTTGTTTGTCAAGATTTTCCAGTTTTATCCTTAAGTTAAAATGTATTACATCATACATTTTAAATATGGACAGTTTATTTTATATCAATTCTACCTCAATAAATCTGTCTGAAGAACGTTAAGAGGTGATCATGTGAGATCAGGAAGCAATTCAAAAGATAACAGGGATGAGGTTGTATACAGAAAGGGAAAATTGGACAAAATGAGAATACAGGGACAAAAGATAAAGAATTAAAGAATACTGGGAAGATGCAGGTAACAAATATACTGATCATGGTAGATTTATTGTATTGGTAAAAAGAGATGGTAAAATTTCTTAAAATAACTAAACAAACCTCATTTCACTATGTCTGAAAAATTCAGGTGTAGTTTATACTTATTGATCATGGCTTGTGAAAATATAGCTATATAGTACATGATTGAATAATTCCCTCTCCATTTGATTTATGTAAACTGTAGAACGCCAGACTAAACTCTTTGCCAGTTATTGATTTATTGCTGCTTAGCTCCAAATTTTTCCTTCAATATATGCTTGGCCTTAATGGACAGAATTCCTTTTAGCATCTCTCCTTTATGGTGAGCAGTTATACTTCTCAGTAGAGGGCGCTGGAGGGACACTGGGGGGAGAAAGAGGCTCTCTTGCTGTTTCCTGCTGCTGCTTGGTGGGTTGTCAGTGGTGTGGAGGGGAGATCATATTGTGGATCTTTGCCTCAACCTTGCAGCCTAGGCTTGGCCTGGCAATAACCTTCACAGGCCCTGTACACAGTTCTGGAAAGATCTCCCAACTGCACCTGCACTGTGATTTCTTCTGTAAGCCCTTGTGCAGCAGTTTTATAGAGTTCTCAGCAAGCAGCTTCTCCCTCTGCACACTGGCATTGCTTCCTGTTTGCCAAGTGACTGCAGACCCGCTCTGACCTAGGCAAACCAGTAACCTTCTCTGTTATCCAGTGAGTTAAACTCAACCTTCTCCAACAAAATCTGGACCCTTTCCAAGTTTGCTCTTCCTTGAGTACAATCCCTCATTCCTTGGACACCATATAGTTTTCTTAGACTTACAGTCACTTCTTCAGCAGAGTTTCATAATTTTTCACATGACACTTTTGCTGTTTAACCTTCTGTATGATTTCTATTTCTTGATTGGATTCAGACTGATTTAAATGGAAAGATAGTAAAGCCTCAGCAAGGAGTATCAAGAAAGGTACTTTCAACTAAATTCCAATTAGGAACTATTTTTTCCTATAAGAGAAATTAAACAATCTTCCTATTTCTATCAGGTGCCATCAGCCAATGGAAAAATATTAAGATTATGGCAGAGAGAATTCAGAGACAATGTGATAAATCTGTTAGTTAAGAAACCTATTATGAATGATTTTTAAGTGTTTATTTCCGATTGTCCATTCTTAGTACATAGAAGTACAATTCAATTTTTTGTATGTGTTCACCTTGTATTCTGTAACTTTGCAAAATTCACTTACTAGGTCTGTGATATTTATTTTGTAGATTACCTGAGATCATATGATTTTCTACATAATCGTGTCATCTGAATTTAGGGAGTATTATTTCTTTCTTTCCAATCTGTATGACTTTAATTTCCTTTTCCTTCCCTTATTGCACTAGCTAAAACTTTTAGTATAATGATAAAAAGAGTAGTGAAGTGGATATTTTTATCTTGTTATCAAACTTGGAAAGCATTCATTCTTTCACCTTTAAATGTGGCACAATACACACACTGTTTTTGTTTTGGTTTTTGCTATTGAGTTGTAGGACAACCTTATATATTTTGGAAATTAACCCTTTTTCATATACAGTATGAAATATTTTCATCCATTTCAGAGGTTGACTTTTCACTCTGTTGGTTGTTTCCTTTTTGTGCAGAAGCTTTTTAATTTAAGATAGTGACACTTACCTATTTTTGCTTTGATTGTATGTGCTTTTGGTGTTATATCCATTAAATCATTGCCAAAACCAATATCATGAAGCTCTCTATTGAATTGTTCAATTTAGTTATTATATTCTTAAATTCCAGAATTTCTGTTTGGTCCTTTTTTTATGGTTTCTGTCTCTTTGTTAATATTCTCATTTAGCTGATGTTCCATTTTTCTTATTTTGTTTACTTGTCTGTCTATTCTCTTGTAGGTCACTGAGATTTTTTAAGATGATTACTCTTAATTCTTTGTCAGACTACTCATTGATCTCTATTTCTTGAGGGTTTGTTACTATAGATTTATTTTGTTACTTTGGCAGTGTCATATTTCCCTGATTCTTCATATTTTTTGTAATTTTTCATTGATATCTGTGAACTTGATGGAGCAGTCACCTCTTCTAATCTTTATGACAGGCTTCGGCAGGGAAAGACCTTCACCAGTCAACCCACCTAGAGATTTTGGGAGTCCCTCAAATCTTTTTCTATGAGTATGCATGTTTCAGTCTTCTCCTTCTCTCTTGGGGGGAAGTCTCTGGATTGTGAACCTTCTTCCAATTCTACAAAGCTGTGCTGGGTGCTGAAAACTGCCCATTGCTTTTTCCCTAGGGTAGTTCTTGATATTGAGCTGTTGGTATAAGTTCCATTTTTCTCCCTCACTCCTGAAAAAGAAAAATCAGGATTGTGCACCTTCTCTCAATCCTACTGAGCCATCCCTGGTACTGAGAGCTACCCACCTCTTTCCCCTAGAGCAGTGCACTGAGATGCCGGGACATCAGATGAAGCTCTCCTTCTCTCCCTCCCATCTGACGAAGTCCTAGAATTGTGTGCCTTCTCCCAATTCTGCAGAGCCAAACTGGCTCCTGAGATCCACAGCAGCTGTTGAGATCCGTGATGACAGCTACAATCTCAGCTGCATACTTGAGGCCTTTGGCTACTTGGGGCTGCACTGATTGCTGAGAACTATCTTCCCCTCCTTTCTAGTCTTAACTGCCTCCATGAATTCAAACTGTGCTGGATCTCTCAACATTTTGGGTGAGCTGAAACAGGAGCAGATCTCTCAGGAAGTGATCTGAAAATCTGGGGACACTGGAGGCACCTCTCCCTCTCTTCTTCCCTTGTGGTAGAAATCATAGACCAAGAGAATCTTTCTCAATACTGAGGTGTGCCAACTTAGGGGAGGAGGAAATGTAGGAAAAGTGAAAGTACTCTTCCTGTGCATTTCAATGGAGCCATTCTTGGTCCTGTGCGCTTCCTGAGTGCTGTGACTTCTTCACTGCATTCTAACATTCTTAGAAAGGTATTCTGGTCCATATATGGCTGTTAAATTGATGTTTCCTTAGGGGGACAAGAGCCAGAACTTCCTATTTCGATCATCTTGCTGATGTCACTCACTCCTACACTTATCTATCCCCTTTTTTTGTTGTGATTCTCCTTCATCTCCTTGTTGGCTTGTTACCTATAGCTGTATTTTGTTGTTTTGGTGGCTTCTATAGAATTTATAATATATCTTCTATAGAATTTATAATAATTTACCATTAAATGATTTTATGCTGTTTCATGTATATTATAAAATGTTACAATATTATACTTCCATTTCCCCTCTTCCAATCTTTGCATTATAGTTGTCATATATTTTACATATAATACCTATGCTGGATTTTCATTGTTTTAGTTTTCTCTTGCTTGTATAATAAATTATGACAAAATTAATGACTTAAAACTACACACATTTATTATCTTACATTTTTGCAAATCAGCACTTTGACATGGGTCTCATTGGGATGAGCAATTCCCATCATACTGGAATTATACTTACAGAATGAACAGACTACTCTGGGCAGACAATAAGGGATTTTAGTCATGCTTAAGTCTCTTGTGTCTATTTTTCTATTTCAAAAAATTCTTTGTTTAGCTGTATATTGGTTTTAAAATTAGAAAAAAATATATGCTATGTATATTTAATATTTAGAAGTGATAATTATTTAAGCTAGACATTTTATTATTTGTTATCTTAAATTCCTTTTGGATTAAGGTAGGGTGTTAATATATCACAAAATTAAATAGAAATGTTTTCTATTCAAAAAATTATACAAAAGGAAAATGAATTCTTTTTGTGGTAAAATAAAGGTGTGAATATAATAATATACTAATTTAAAAATGAAAACTAATCCTTTGATTTTTATGAGCATATGTCTATATCTATGTACCTGTATGCAGAAATTTTTAATATTTTCCCATTGAGTTAAATGAAAGAAAATTGGTTATTATATCTTAATTGAATTTAAAGTAAATATTGTATATAAATTCACATTTGGAAGTATTCTTTGCAATACAGTATACTGTATTACAAAGCTTCTAATACTTATCTCAATGGTCACAGCCTACTTTGAAACTAAAGAAGTTCTCATTCACCCCAGTCCCTGAAATGGTGTGATACAACAATTGAACTTCACAAACAAGATCTTAGCAATATCTAACATATCTGTGCATTCTCTATTACATAGTATTCAAAAGTGATGCTAGGTGTGATGGCTCATGCCTGTACTCCAAGTTACTTGGGAAACTGAGGCAGAAGGATTGCTTGAGGCTAGGAGTTTGAGACCAGCCTGGGCAACATAGTAAACATAGTGAGACCCTGTCTCAAAAAAAAAAAAAAAAGCAAAGAAAGAAGGAAAAAAAAAGAGAAAAAATTAATACTGGGATATATTGAGTGACTGGAAGCCATGGACTATATATTCGTGATAAGGAATGTTAGACTGTTTGGGAATATTGAAAACTTTCAGAACAATTCAGAGGAGGAAAAGAGGACAAAGAGAATGAGGAAGAGAAGAGAAAGACATAAGATTTGAGAATCATGCCATTTCTTATCTTTCAACATATACTATTCATTGCTATTGAACACTGGCTGATCACTTTAGACATCATTGCATTTACTTCCTCTCCATAAGTATGCTCTGTGTGGTGTCATTTGTATTCACCTCGGGCAGATACAGAGCCTCTGCTCATTTCATCAAAGGACTATTTATGAGGCTGTAAAAAAGATGAGTTTCTCCGAATAGTCTCCAAATTAAACTTTTTAAAGTTTAATGTTGGCACACAAGAATAATTACAGTTATAAACCATTAAACATTTAGAAGAAATTTATAGGATTGGAGGGAGAAAATTTACAGCTCTGGCCTAATACAATAAATTTCCTCTGTAAAAGCAGAACCACAGAAACATTTCTATTCAGGACTCCTGAAAAAGAAAATGCTTTATTAACATTACCCAAACATGCAGGCACTATATTCGGACGTTATTTATACAGGAAGATGAATACTTTTGTAAGACACAGTTAATTAACCTTACAACCAAAAGCCATTTTTTTTTTGTTTTTTTAACATCGATAAATAGAGTACACTAAATGCATTCTTTAAGATTAGGTTATACATGCTCTCTAATCCTAGAACGCAGTCCAGTACCTTGGAGTATTTTTATTTCTTCGAGGAGTTATGATGCACCAATTATTACACTTCCATAGGTTTTTGTTGGTGGTGTTAGAGATCTCTATGAAGTTCACCAGTGATGTTTAAAAAGGAAAACAATACCCATCCCTACGACTGCCTTTCAGTTTCTGGGGAAACTTCATCTGAAATCCTAATATGCCTTCATAGTACAGGATATGCTTGGTGTTGAGGAAGTTTACCCTAACAAGGACTGCATTCTAATGCCCCAATAGTAGAGTTGTCAGGCTACTGGTTGGTCTTTGTGAGAGTATATCTGGTTAGCAAACAGATTCTATTCAGTTAACTAATCACCTATTGTTTAAGAGCCCAGTTCTACCTGCCATACAACTTTAGCCAAGAACAATCATGATATTATTTTTGTTTAAGTCTTCTTTTGTGACCTTTAGTAGCACTTAAGATTACTTTTCCTATAGATCTTGCACATTTCCTCTTGATTCTTAAGTATTTTCATATATTTTTTGCTTACGAATGGATCTTTTTCATTAATTTTATTACCTCAGTGGTGGTTGTTGCTCACCTCTTTATTGAATTATCATATCACTTGTAATTTTAATTAATTCTCTTGGGTTTTCAAGGTAAACAATATCGTCTACAATTAAGGATAATTTTACTTTGTCTAATTTTTACTCTCATTTCTTTTGTATAGCTTTGGAAGACTTACGTAATTGTTGTGATAAATGAGGTCTTTATCTTATTTTTTGACTTAATTAGGGAAGGTTTCATAGTTTGCTCATTAGATATGATAGTAACTTGTATGCTAGTTGAAATAATAAGTAAATAAATTGGTAGAATATATTATGCTTATAAAATAATTTCTTGAGGAAGTCTTTTAATGAGACTTTTAGCAAGTGTGTGTCTTATCACTGAGTTTTTACCATCTAAAGAGGTACTCATACACTTTTTTTGGACTATTTCTGTGGAATTATGTTAATAGATATATTAAAAAAAATCATTACATTCATGGTATAAGCCCCACTTGATTATGTTATATTATCATTTGGATATGCTATTGTATTATTTGATAAGATTATATTGAAATATGAGAATATTTTTTTTCCTTCTAGGAGTGATGTTTCAGTAATGAATCATGAAAATGCTAATGTTACAAAAGAAGACTAATATAAAAGAATAGATGTTCTTGGTTAAATTATATGGGATATGAAATCAAATAAAGTAGTTAATAGATGAGTTAACTGCATGCTTTATTTATCTGTGCTTTCACAAAGACTAAAATAATTAAGGTTAAATATGAGTTTTTATAAGTGACTATCTTTATTACCACATTTTTGAAACTGATAATCTAATATGATTTTTTAAAAACTTCTCTATTACTATGATGATTATGTTAATAAAGATCTTATAAACAAAACAAAACAAAAACCTACATTCCTGAAATAAACCCTACTCGTACATCTGGAATGATGGAGTGAGAAATTTGACAACATTGTCTCCAGGGAAATAACTATTTAACTGGCAAAAAATTATACCAAAAAATAACTTAAAGTGTCTGGAAATTGACCTAAGTACACACAGTAAATAAATAAATAAAGAATAATAATAAAAATAAAGAAAGAAACATTCACTCAATAAAATCTAAGTTTTAGTAAGAATATCAAGAGTCTAGGGCTCTTGAAACACAACTTCCTCCTACCCAATTCCCCAACTGTGTTTATGTAAACTGTACTCTGAATGAGTGTGATAAAAAAGGGAGCTCTCTTTCTCTATTGCTCCCAGTCTAGGGCTGTGATTTCACCGCAGTGTGGAAAGTCACTGATATATCTCACCCTGGCCACATCTTGCAAAAGCCCTGTTCTGGATGGGCACTGACAAGAGGATGGATGTTCCTTTCATTGTCAAAATCAATGAATATCTTGGGGGTAAACAATTAAGAGGGTATAGTGGCTCCATAATGCTTTGATAATCAAAACAGCAGAACAACCAGAAGTTTAACAGAGAGCAATAGGAAAGATACAGCCAAGTAGATCCTCCTTGGGATCACACTCAACCATGGGAGTGAGGAAGACTACACGTTCACTAAGCTGAATCATTGTCAGAGCAGGAGAAGGCACACTTGAAAACAAGCCTCAAGCCACACACAGATCCAATAATAGAAGGCAGAAACCAACAGGCACAAGGGACTTAATCATAAACTCTACTCAAATGTTGGTTGAACATTAAGCTACTCTAACCAAAGAACAACTCTAGAAATTTATTTATTGAAAATAAAATTGCATGCTCCCTTGGCAGTCTGGAAGAGCATGCGTATGCCCATGGCTATAACCTTTTAAAAGTGATCAGAGAGGAAAATTCCAAGCTACTGGTTCCTGGCTGAATGTGTGGCAAAAACTGTAATAATAGCATATAAGTCACACACACACACATTCATGAATAAAGAGTAGAAAACTAACTGGTCAGAGGGGCTTAAACACACTTTTTGGTTGATAGTGGATTATGCTGACCAAGAGGCAACTCTTAGTAGTCAAGCTAAATGATAAAAGCAAGAAAAAAGTCTAAGCAGGGACATCAGAAACTTCAAACTGCAGGGAAAATAATTTTCGTATAATTATTTCAATCAAGTCATTAAACAAAGGGCTCATCAAACAACAAAAAACACATTAATTCCCTATGTATATGTGTATGTGTGGATGGGATTCAGGCTCTGTGATTTTGACAATAATATACTGTTTTCTTTTAAATGGTGAGTTGGCTTTATTTATATTTTTTACAGCTTTATTGAAGCATAATTGACAAACAAAATGTGTATATATTTAAGATGTACAACTTGATGTTTCTGTATGTATACATTTTGAAATGATTATCATCATCAAACTAATTATATCCATCACTTCATAATAATATATTATTTTAAAATGCAGCTTTCAACCAAAAGATTATGAGACATTTAAAGTTTTAGAAAGTGCGCCACATACCAAGTATAATAAAACAAAACAACAAAAAAGCAGGCATTAGAAACTGGTTTTATTGGGGGGGAGGGTGGATTTTGGACTTTGCCAATAAAGACTGTAAACAGCTAGTATTAACTTATTCCAAGAACTAAAGAAACTATCTGGAAAGAATTAAACTCATGATGAAAATGTGAATATCAATTATGGATAGGAATTATAATAAAGAGCCAAATGGTAATTCTGGACTTAACCAAACTCACCAGATTCTTAACAGTATATATGACCAGGCCAAAAAAAAAAAGATCGCAGCAAACTTGAGGATAGATTATAGAGATTAGCAATCTAAAAAACAGGTGAAAATAAATAAATTAATATTCAAGAGCCTCAGAAAAACATGGGGGATCATTAGGAACACCAACATATACATAACAGGAGTACCAAAAGAAGGAGTAAAGGTGCAGAAAAAATATTTGAGAATGTAATAGCTAAAAACATTCTATTTTGATGAACAATATTAGTCTACATATCTGAGAAGCACAATTACTCCAAGTAGGATAAACACAGATACACACTCAGACATACCACAGTCAAATATTGAAAGACAAAGAGAACATCTTGAACACAGGAAAAGAAAAATAACTCTTCACATATTAAGGAAACCTAATAAGATTAATAACTGACTTCTCATCAGAAACAATGGAAGCAGAAAGCACTGGACGACGTATTCAATGTTTTAAAAGTAAAAACAAAAATCTTTCAAAATGAAGATAAAATGAGAATTTGTTGCTGTCAGATCTGATATAAGAAATAATAAAGTTCTTCAAATTTGAAAGCAAATGACAGCAGATATTAATTTAAAGCTATATTGAAAACAGTGCTACTAAAGGGAATTATGTAAATGGTTATAAAAGACAGTATAATTATATATTTCTTCTCCCTTCTCAAATAATTTTAAAAGATTGAATAAATTAATATGTATATAACTATGTTTCTGGGCTTGTCTGTGTGTGTGTGTGCGATATTACACAATGGCAGCACAAAGGAGCAAGGTGGGAATAAAGCTATATTGGTGCAAAGAAGTAAAATCCAATGGTAACAATTCTATAGGAAGAAATTAGGAGAATCAAAACTGGGGTGATAAAAATGTTCTATGTTAGATTTTGGTATCAATTGCACAGCTTTTTTGTGAATTTGTTAGTTGCATTATACACTTTAAGTGGGTTTCTGGAGAAAGTATCAGTTGAAATATGTTATCAAAGGATAGAATTCTGGCAGAGAGACTATCATGCACAAACATAAAATATTACACTTAAAATCTAAGGATATTCAGATCTAATATGTGGAATTTGTGACCAGGAAAATGGACAAGCAAAGGTCAGCCAATGAAAGGCTTTGTATTACATGCTACATACTAAGATTTTTTTCTCTAATTGAATCTTAATTTCAAAAGTTAAAGTATAATTTTATAATAGTTTATCAGACATAAATATTCATTCATTAGTTAATTCCACGAATATTTTCAGTCGTAAGTAAAAGCATTTGTTTGGTATTGGATCTTGTAAGTTTGCTTAACTTGTCTGAAAGGCTAAGATAAAGACCCCAAAATTAGTAACATTAAGGTTACAACTATGACTTACAAAAATAATGTTTTAGGCTAAATTGTCTATTATGAATTCGTAGACATCAATTATCAGAAATCCCTCAGTAGAGAATTGTTGAGCCATAATGTGTGGATTAAGAAATAAGAGATAAAATAGCAGTATTGAAAAAGAAATTCTGTCTACCCTATACATTGAGAATAGTTAGTTTTCCAATAAAGGGAAAATATAGCTTGGTCAAGATAAAATAGAAAACAAAAGGGGAGGGTGAAAAGAGAAAAATAAGCAGATGGGTATATTTCTACTCAAAATCATATTCAGAATAATATTTGGTAACAATATCACATTACATGGCACTAGGATGTTTTAGAAGTCCCTTGTTTATTCAGATCTTAAGAAGTAGCAGATTAATGGAGACTTTGAAAAATCATTTATTTTTATGATTCTGTTTGTGTATTGGATAGTATTTGAAAATGGAAAAAGGAATACGGTAGAAAATTGAGATGGTGAGAATTAAAGGAAAAAAAATACATTTCTTTAGCAGATAAGGTTTGTGTTGTTCCTTTTTGTCACTGTCTTCCTGCCCAGGATTTGTTGACTGGTGTAATCAACTGAAGGAGCGGTGATGATGGATGTCAGATGATTATAATTTCTGTGTTGTTGTTCCAGCCATCACAAGTCTGAAATATTTTCAGAATTGCTGCAGCTGCAACTGATGCCATTTCTGAGCAATGATCATAACAATTTGCAAATATACATGGATTAGTGTGGTACTAATGTGAGCCTTGGAAACCAGTATACTGTGCAGCTGTTCATTTATGATGTATAAATGTCCAGTCCCATGGGAACAGTGTTTTTGTATCAAGACAAGGCTATCCAGTGGCTTTCAGAATGGCACAGGTATAAATTACAAATTAACCTTATACCTGGGAAGTATATCATTTCTCTCTATATATACACCAAAAGTCAGAAAATTAAAATTGAAGTTTTTATCTATGGATCAGCTTTATGTGTAAAGAATGTGTGTGCATGAAACCCTGAATTAATTGATTAGCTGCTGGTTGAGTTAAACTAAAAGTAATGATTAGGGATTATTTTTTATGATGTTTAAGCTGAAAAGCTTCTGAGAAATTGGTTTCCCACAAAATTTAATTTTTACTTCAGACTATCTGTGCAGTCTTTTTAGACACATCACATTTTTCCCTGATAAAATTCAGAGAATGATTCGTGGCTTTTACTCACAGGAAAGCAAAACAAAGACAAACAAACAGGATATTTCAATTTTCTATTATGTTTTGTATAAATTTGTGTTTATCTTAATATAAATTTGATGTTTGGGAGAATAAAGTGATATACATTGAATTTTCTTTAATAATTTTGAAATAGGTCTAATTTAATTATTTAAAATTAATTTGCTGTTCATCAAGTTATGTATGTTAGTATGCAAACTAGATTTCAAAGTACATCAACTATGAGGTCTTCAAAAGGGCTTTTGTTGATGTTTTATTATTTTCTTTTTATAATATGTTACATGTTACCCACAGAGAAGACTTATGTGAAATTGGAGTACATACACTTTTGCTAAGAATATCTTGTTATTTAGCCTAAAAACTCTAAAATGTTTTATAAATTTCAGGGTGCTTTTTTTCTCTGATGTTCATCAACATCAAAGTAAGGTGAAAGTAATGTTTGTGGGTTAAAAATCCAGATCCAAACTCAGTTACCCCATCTATAGATGCATAAGAATTAGGCTCTTTTAAAAATGTCCTGGGGATCGGTCCATGAAGCCCAGATCTGAGGAATGCCAGTGGAGTCTATATTTCAACAAAGTTTCTTGGCAATTATCTATCTTTCACAAATGTACCACAGAACAAAATACAGTGCACTAGTAGCAGATTCAAACAAGCACTAAATTTAAAAATATTTATCACTTGCTATATGCATAATACAGTTCTTGGTGCTGTTGGAGATAGAGTAGACCAGAAGCTATGTTCATTAATCTGAGGGAGCTACTGATATACTTTGGAGAAAATGAAAACTGCATGGGACAAGTAAATAATATAAAAGCGAAATCAATAAAATAATCGATATTTACTGAGGAATATTAATATTGTGGAAAATCAGTGAAGGTCAGAGTTTTCAGATAATTTCTCACATAGAAGATAAAATGTAAGATTTTTTTGGTTTTCTTAAAACAAGAAAAATCTGAATACTTAGAGGTGAGTATATAGGATCTTCTTTGTCAAAGCTGTAGATTTTCAAATTATGGAAGTATAATGAAACAAAAATACTACTGGCATGTTGAAAAGGATTGAGAAAGTGTATCAAATAAATAGCATGACATTAAATTATAAGAAATTTGGATAGTGCTGGAAGTCCTTGCCATAGTAATCAGACAAGAGAGGGGAATTAAAGGTGTCCAAATGGGGGCAGAAGAGGTCAAACTCTCACTCTTTGCTGACGATACATCTAGAAAATCCCAAGGATTCAACCAAGAGACTCCTGGAATTGATATGAATTCAGTAAAGTCTCGGATACAAAATCAATGCACACAAATCAGTGGCATATGCTAATAACAGTCAAGTCAAAAATCAAATCAAAGAAGTAACAGCTTTCACAATAGCATCAAGGAAAATTAAATATTTATGAATACATTTAATGAAGGCGGTGAGAGAGCTATGTAAGGAGAACTAAGAAACACTGAGAAAAGAAATTGTAGAAGATGTAAACAGATGGAAAACATTACCATGCTCATGGATTGGCAGAATCAATATTGTTAAAATGTCCATACTACCTAAAGTGATCTACAGAATTAATGCAATCCCTATCAAAATACCATCATCATTCTTTACAGATGAAGAAAAAATAATTCTACGCTTCATATAGAACCAGAGAAGACTTCATATAGCCAAAGCAATCTTAAGCAAAAAGAACAAATTAGGAGGCATCATCAAGGTTTACTACAAGGCTATAGTAACCAATGCAGCATGGTACTAGCACGAGAACAGAGATATAGAGCTTTAGAACAGGACTGAAAACCCAGATATAAAACCATCCTCATATTGTCATCTACTGTTTGACAAAGTACATAAAAATATACATTGAGGAAAAGAATCCCTATTCAATAAATGGTGCTGGGAAAACTGGATAACCACATGCAGAAGATTGAAACTGGATCCCCACCTCTCACCTCTCATAAAAATCAACTCACGGTGGATAACAGACTTAAACCTAAGGCATGAAACTATAAGAATTGTAGAAGAAAATGTTGGGAAAACTCTTATAGACATCGGCCTAGGGAAAGAATTTATGAGGAAGACCCCCAAAGCAATCACAGCAGCAACAACAATAAATAAATGGGACCTGATCAAATTAAAAAAGCTTCTGTACAGCCAAGGAAACTATCATTAAAGTGAATAGACAACCTTCAGAGTGGGAGAAAATATTTGCATTCTACACATCTGATAAAGGGCTGATAACAAGAATCTATAAAGAACTTAAGAAAATTAACAAGAAAAAATCAAATAACCCCATCAAACTGTGAGCAAAGGACATGAACTGAAACTTCTCAAAAGAAGACAGAATAATGGCCAGCAAACGTATAAAAAAGTGCTCAACATCTCTAATCATTAGGGAAATGCAAATCAAAACCTCAGTGAGATATCACCTAACTCCAGCAAGAATGGCCTTTATGAAAAAGTCCCAAAACAACAAATTCTGGTGTGGATGTGGAGAGATTGGAACACTCTTATAATACTGCTGGTGGCACTGTAAATTAGTACAACCTCTGTGGAAAGTAATTTGGAGATATCTGAAAGAGGTAAAAATAGAAATACCATTTGATCTAGCAATCCCACTACTAGGCATCTACCCAAAGGAGCAAAAGACATTCTATAATAAAGGCTTTCGCACTCAAATGTTTATGGCAGCACATTTCACAATAGCAAATATGTGAAAACAACCCAAGTGCCCATCAATACATGAGTGGATTAATAAAATGTGGTATATGTATACCATGGAATACTACTAAACTACAAAAAACAATGGTGAGCTAGCACCTCTTATGTTATCTTGGCTAGAGCTTGAGCCCATCCTCTGAAGTGAGGTATCACAAAAGTGGAAAAACAAGCATAACATGTACTCGCCATCAAATTGGTACTAACTGATCAACACTAAGGTGTGCACAAGAAAGTAATATTCACTGGGTGCCGGTCAGGTGGGAGGGGGTGGTGGGGATGGGTAAACTCACAACTGAGGCATGTGGTGCACACTGTATGGGGGAAGGGCAAGCTTGTAGCTTGGCTTGGGCTAGGAAAAGGGATTCTACGTAACCAGAATGTTTGTACCCCCATAATATTCCAAAATTTAAAAAAAGTAAAAAAAGAAAAAAAAAAGAAAGAAATTTGGAAACCAGGCAGAGTAGTAGACCATACTGATTATGCTAAAACATTGTCTCTTACATGGTCAGAGTATGCAGACTATTTTATGTGATCTGAGGGTGACTCTGATAAAATTTGAGTAAATATATTAATAAAACACTGTCTTATAAAATCAAGAATGGAAATATGGAAGAAGTGATTAAGGCTGATTTAGCAATCTATTCTAACCTTAATACATTATGTAGAACACATAAGGTAGTATTTTAATTTTAAACCTAGAATTAGAAAAGTCCCCAAAGCTTTTTAATCCATTACCTCATCTTCTATCACACAATTTGGAGAGTACATGTAATAATACTCAATTCTAGTTTCTTTTTTTCTATTACATCATGATGCACTATGTTGAAAAAGACTAATATGTATTAATATCTCTAGGGTATTGAGTTATGGTTACTTTATTCTGTTTATTTGATCTATTTGTTTATTCTCCCATAAATATAACACTGTCTTTATTACTATAGTTTTTTATTAGTCTGGAAGTAAGCATCATGTTACTTCTCTGACTTTGTACGTCTCCTTAAATATTGTGTTGGCTATCTGGGTCTTTTGACTTTCCAAATAATCTTTAGAATCAGTTTGTTGATATTCACAAAATAAATACTTCTTAGGATTTTGCTGGGGTTGTGTTGATTCCATAGATCAAATTAAGAAGAATTTACACCTTTAGAATATTGGGACTTCAAGAGTTCAAGTTCATGTACATGAACTCTCCGTTTGTTTATATCTTTTGATTTTTTTTCATCAGAGATTTTAGTTTTCATCCTTTAGATACTGTACGTATTTTGTTAAATTTATAGCTGAATTTTTTGGTGCTAATGAAAATGATATTTTGTTTTTAATTTCAAATTCCAATTGTTTACAGCTGAAATATAAGAAATTAACTTTTGTATATTAATCTTATAGTGCAACCTTGCTATCACTGCTTAATAGTTTCAGCAGTTATCTGTTGTTGTTGTTGACTCTCTGGAATTTTATATATAGACAATTATATCTTCTGTGAACCAAGACCATTTTATTTTTTCCTTCCCATCTGTAAGCATTTTATGTTATTTTCTTGTCTTACTGTACTAGCTATGACTTCCAGTATGATGTTGAATAAGAGTGGTGAGAATGCCCATCCTTGCTGTGCTCCTGGTCTTAGCAGGGAAGCACCAGGGAAGCCTCATATTAGCTATAGATTTTCGTTTTGTAGATATTCTTTACTAAGTTGAGAAAGTCCCCTCTATTCCTCCAGTTTTCAGAGAGATTTTATGATTAATGAATAATGGATTTTGTCAGTTTTTTTGTATCTATTAATGTGATCATATGATCAATTTTATCCTTAGCCTGTTGATATAATGGATTACATTAACTGATTTTCAAATGCTAGACCAGCCTTGCATTTGTATAATAAATTCTACTTGATCACAGTGTAAAATTCTTTTTTTATAAATTGTTGGATTCAATTTGCTAATGTTTGGTTGAGAATTTTAAAATCTATGTTCATGAGCATTATTGGTCTGTAGTAGTCATTTCTTATAATGTCTTTGCCTGATTTGGTATTAGGGTAATGCTAGCCTCCTAGAATGAGTCAGGAAGTATTTTCTCTGATTCTGTTTTCTATTTTGATTGTTAAGTTCTTTAAATATTTGCTAGAATTCACCAGTGAACCCATCTGGGCCTAGTATTAGGTCATTAAATATGAAATGTTCAATCTAAAATCAAAAGTGTAGTTATTATATCTCAAACAAGAAGCAGTACAATTTAAGTATGTGCCTAAACTATCAACACAGTTTTGCCATCTTAATAGTAGGTTGCTTATCCCAGCACCAAAGAAGCCTGGAGAGCCAGTGGCCATGAAATGGTGAAAGGCGTTTTCCAGTCTGTTGAGAATTGAATATTTTTCCTTCCAAGAAGTGGTCTAAAGTCTGGAAGAAGTGCTAGCTAGTTGGTGCAAGGTATGGTGAATACAGTAGATGACACAGTTTCCAAGTCCAGCTTCTGTAGTCTGAGCAGCGTTGTTTTTTGCAACATGTGGGCTTGCAAGAGGATTGGCCTGTCTCTATTGACCAATCTGGGCCACTTAATTGCAAGCATCTTCATCACTTCATCCAGCTGGTTGCAGTAGACACCTTCTGTAATCGATTGACCAGGTCTCATGAAGCTGTAGTGGATAGTAGCAATGCTAGACCACCAAACAGACACCATTCGCTTGTTTTGATGAATATTCAGTTTTGGACTCCGTTTCAGCACTTCATCTTTATCCAACCATTGTGCCAAACACTTGGTGATTGTCAGAAAGAATCCATTTTTCATCACCTGTAACAATATGGTGTAGAAATGGTTTGCCTTTATGTCGTGATAGCAAAGAAAGGCAAGCTTCGAGACTATTTCTCTTCTGATGCTCATTTAATTCATAGAAACCCATCTGTCCAACTTTACCTTGACGATTTGTTTCAAATGGTCCAATATTGTTGGAATAATAACATCAAAGCTTGCTGTTAATTCATGTGTAGGTTGAGATGAATTCGCTTCCACTACAGCTTTCAGCTCATCATTATCCACGTTGGTCTCAGGTCACCCACATGGCTCATTTTCAAGATAAAACTCACCAGAACGGAACTTCTCTGACCGTCAGTGTACTGTGCGTTCATTAGTCACATCCTTTCCAAACACCTTGTTGATATTCGAGCTGTCTGTGCTGCACTGGTTCCACAGTGGAATTCATATTTGAAAATAACATAAATTTTTGATTTGTCCATGATTTCACAAAAATTGCTATAAAAAATTTGAACAATAATCACAAGCCAAAAAATACATTTGAAAGGCTGCTATTGTACCTTCACAATAAAAATAAAACAAGAAGTATCAAAGTGAAATGTCAGAAATATCAACTGTCAAACTTAGTACTTAAGGATATTGGACAATTCATAATTAATAACCTAAAACAAAGTATAATTAAGTGTGAGTTTAAAAAGACCTAAATAAAATTTTTTATATTAAAAATGTTCAAGGATTTAAAAACTCTACATTTTAAAACTATTCTATAAATTCAATAAAATCAGATTCAAAATCCTATAAAAGTTTGTACATTTGTGTAAATTTACAACCTAATTCTATAATGTACATGGTAATCAAAAGTCCATAACAGTCAAGGAAAACTTGAGAAAGAAACACACAGCTAGAGGAATTTTAGATTTATATATCAAAATTTATTTTATGTATATGTGGTAATTTAGAAGTTGTGGTATTTGTTGTAAGAACAGGCAATAACCAATGGAACATGTGTTAATGGTCTGATGATTAATGAATATAGCTAGACAAGGGGAAAATTGTCTTTGCAATAAATGGTTTTAGTTAAATTAGATATCTACAGTTTTTAAAGAGAATAATGATCCTTGATTAGTATCATATACAGAAGTCAATTACATATACATCATGGATTTAAATGAAAACAGTAAAACAATATAGCTTTTAGATAAAAACATACTTATTCATCACCAGGCAAACTTTTCTTCAACAGAATACAATGTGAAATGGTGCTTGATAAATTAGCCTCCATTAAGACCTAGGATTAATTAAAATGCACCATTAAAAAGGTGAAAGTCAAGCCAAACAGTGTGAGAAGATGTCTGTACTGCATATATCAAGCAAAGATTTGTACCCAGGTCATATAATGAATCCCCACAAAATACTAATGAAAAAGACCAAGAAGAAATGGATAAAGGATTGTACAGGCTCATCACAATGAGGATTTCCAATATACTTGTTAAGTGATATTAAACTGCTTATACATCAAAGAAATAAAAATTAAATGGAAAATTAGACACCAGTACATAGCTAATAGAATTGGTTAAATGAAAATGTCATACAATGCCAAGGTTTACTGAGTATGTATTAATAGATCAACAAAATTTTCATACACTTCCTTTGGGAGTATAAATCGATAAAATCATTTTAGGAAATTGTGCTGCAATATTTACTAACATGGGACATATGTCCACTGATTCAGTGACACCTATTTACTCTAGAAATGTGTACATATGAACATACAGGAATGTTTTTAGAAGCATTGTTTATAATAGCCAAATACTGAAAAAAGTGAAAACATCCACAAACTGTAGAACGAATAAATAAATCGTGATATTTATAAAGCACTGAAAAAAACTACACACCATAGAACAAAAATGGGTGAAACTTCAGGCATAAATTGAATAAACAAAGCTAGAGATAAGAGTATAAATGTTTCTATTTATATAAGGGGTTAAAAACAGGAAATCCAAATTATGTTTCAAAATGCATGTTATAGTAAAACTATTCAAAAAAGCAAGAAAACATTTATTTACCATGGCATAGAAACAGTGGTTGTATCCCATAAGGAGTAAAGGAATTTTACTAATAATTTCAAAAAGTCATACAGAACCTCCTAAAATGCTACCAATATGTTACTTCTTGACCTGGTGGTCATTATGTAGTTACTCATTTAGATTAATTTGTTGAATAGTACATAATTTTTTTGTGCACTTACATTTATATATATTTATAATAAAAAGTTTAAAATAAAAATTAAAATATATATGTGATTAATTCATAGATGTTTCAGATTAAATGGACACTTGGATTGTAACAGGAAGATTGACAGGAGATGAGAGTCAAAAGTAAATTTTGCAAATTTTACTTTTGAAAGTTTCATTTCTAAATTAGATAATTTTAGGGGATGTTAGCACAGAAAACAGTTGATTTTGAATGAGAACCACAAAATCTAAATGGCAGATATAGTAAATAAGATGATGATACAGTAATTAAAATTGGAGTCAGAGACAGATTTCCAAAAGCAAATCAGTTACAGGGATAGTCCTCTCTGATGTATTGTCATTTGCTCATTATTTTCTCACTTATTTAGGATTTCAAATATATTTTTATACATTGACTATATCACAATTTCCCTGGATATTATTTATTTAAATACAGTTTTACTTTTAAAAATATTTTCTCGTTGAAAAAGTTTTAACATGTTATCAGTCTGTTCAAATGTCTATAAATATTTGAGCACCTTCTGACTGCCAAACACTGAAGCCTGCCTTTTTTCGGGGAATCAGGGGAAGAGGGACAGGATATGTTATTGTTTAAGGAAACAAAGAATAAATGTATTCTTTTTTTTAAAATAGCACTTTTATTGCATAACCCCTTAAAATGTCACAGATTTACCTAAAAACCCCACATATTCACCCTTAGGTTGATAAATTAATCAGAAAAAAGGCCTGAAATTTTTATTACTAATTTTCCCACAAATCACACTAAACCCTCAGAATAAAGATAGTCCAGGGAACACTGCATTAAATATTTGTATTTTTAAAATAATTCCAACAGAGCTTTCTTGTGTTCTAGTTTGTTGATAACTTAAGTGTGATATTAATTAAAAGTTCTGTGCTTAAATTCCATGTTGGACAAATTTATATATTAATATATTTCTCTACTTCAGGTTTTCTCAGACCCTTCCATAAACACACGCTAATGCATACCTTGACACGCAATGAAAAGATTTTCAAATATATATGACCATAGCGTCTTTTCAAGTAAGTTCTTATGGGCATGATTTGCACACATTGTTAAAATTGAACTTAATTACAGGTAAAACTAGTCATTTTTATCATTATATGATGGATTCAATAAAACAAAGGCTATTTTAACTATCACTTTTGATGGCTTTCCTGATTTATTACTTCAATTCTTCTTCAATGAAATCATTTATTTTTTACAAAAGTTTTGGCTTTTCTGTCAGTATACTTCTCAAACACCTTACAATCATCTTGGTGACTGGGAAATTATAGATGAAAGACCTGAATTGTTAGTGTTTGGGATTAATATGGCGGTAAAGTATATTTTATACTAGTTAAGACATCTTTCACCTTAGATGCACTTACGAGGCATGTTTTTATATTTGTTGGTCATAGGAGTCAATAGTTGCTTGGGAACTAATATTATACATGTAAGCCTTCAAAGGAACCCAGAGGGCTAAAATTAAAAAAGATAAGCTAGAATTTACATAGATATATCTCAGCTAGTCACCTGCATGTCTCAAATCACATATTCTAAACCACAGTACAGCTACATAAGAGGCATATTTACAGTTTTATTATTGACATAGATGGTCTCATAGTTTTATATATATATATATATATATATATATATATATATAAAAGCTTATTTGAGGTTTACAAGATTGGGTACTTTAAAGGAAAAGAGATTTCTTAGTTCTTGTGGAGGTGTTTATTTGGCTTTATGAACTAGTGCATGTTGATTATGCATCAATTGACAGTTAAGAGAGTATTGAGATTTATTATGAGAGATTCTGTGTAATCAATTTAAAATTACAGGACACTAATATAATTAGATTTTTAACACATAAAAATTGTAGGGAATTTTTATGTACTTAATCAGAATTTTAAAAGCTAGTGATAACAAGTTAATAATTGTGGCAACTAATAGAGTATCTAAATAAATGTCACTATTTTTATTAATTGATATTTAATTTGCTGTAGCCTGCCTTGGTAAATGTTAATTAAATGCCAGAAAATTCCTTATAATTTTAACATATTAATAATCTTATAATCATGCCTTTATTGCTTACATAATTATGAGTTAATTACATAGCTACTAGATTTACTGTACCCTTTATAGAGAGCTCAAGAATATCCATTTTTCTCCACAGGTCAATAAATAAATGTGATTGCCTGGTAACCACTGTCAGTCATAGAACATCAAAAGCTGTTTGTGAATAAATACACATTTCCATACAACACAGCATATATTACATATTAAGTTAGAAAATATGAAATAATGGAAATTTGCCATTATTCTTGTATCAGTTTATTATCCTTTGCTTTAGAAAATATGTAACAATTTAGGAGAAAATAGAGGAATTATTTCTCTTTCACAGACTTTTCTAAAACGGTACTTTACTAACAGAAAATGATGGTACTTGGTACAATTATGGTACTAACAGAAAAATGGTACTTGTACTAACAGACAAGCCAAAACTTTTGTAAAAAGAGTATTTTCTTTCTTTAAAACTGCTTTTATACCTGTAGTCTAATTTTATATTGATAATAACCTTATAAAATGCAATTATCCTCATTTGACTAGTAAGGAAACTGACTTAGAATAAGTAACTTTCTCAGTAAAATCCCATTTTGCCTTTCCTTCCACACACCCTAATCTTGAGTTTTCACCCCCACTCTCAATTATCAGTTTCCAAATATAAGTAAATTGTCACTACCCGTTTTCTTCATTTCTCATAGATAACTAAACCTTATATAAAGAAGAAATGTAAATATGGTAATTGGTTCTTCAAAAAACCCATATTTTCTAACTCAACTTTTCACCCATGGTAGTCAAGTTGCTGATGAAAGGCCATACCTTATTCATCTTTGTATTCTGAGCTTATGATGTGTAAGAGAACATGTAATATTTTACTATACATAATAATAGAATTCAGTAAATTTTCTGGTTACAAAATCTACACACAATGATCAATAAATATTCTCTATGTCTATGAAAAATAATTGTAAAGTAGCAAGGAAAAATTACCCATCTCAATTATCAAATTATAAAATACATATGGTAATATAGTATTTAATACTGGAAAAATATTTAATAAAATAAAAAATACTACTGAAGAACAGAAAATATAATAAATTGCAGATACATACCATGTTTCTGTTTAGGTACAGAAATGTCAACAAATTTCATGAAGTGTCAAGGAAAACCTGTTGGATGTTTATTATGGAAATTATAAGGATTCTAAATTTTATTTGGAAGAATAAATTTGAGAATATGTAATAAAAATGAGAATTTTATACCATACCAATTGTGGCATTAAAATAGTGAAAAAAATAGCATTTGTTATACTGGATTCATAGAACACTGGTGTTTGATAAATGTTAAAAGAAATTATGTGAATGAAAATTTATGTGTTCTGAGAAATGTGGAAAATCTTAAATGCCGTCTTTATCAAAAGCTTTATGGAATGGGGTGGGTGTAGAAGTGGAGGGCAACAGCTATTTACTGTGTTCTATCAAGAATTTTTCACAGTTGATCAGGGATTGTTTTACTGTTTTTATGAAAATGTTATACTGTCTGGAAGAATGTTGGAGTCTTGGAAAAAAGAATAGGCTAAACAATATTATTTAGTAAGATAGTATTAAAAAGTCATATGAGTAGTTGTATACTCAGTGAAGTTAATCAATATTGTTATCCCCTTAAAAAATGCAGTGACCTTAGGAATGCCATAATTCCAGTCACCCTCTCCCACTTCATGTATTTATTGTTGTCTAGATTCTATTTCAGTTCTGTTTACTAACTTCTAAGATTATTCACTGGCAATTTTTTATAATTTTAATGTTTATATAAATCACTAGTCTCTGGAACTCTTTTTCTGTGTATCTCCCTACTCTCTGGAATTTTGTCCCCAAACTCCCACATTACTATCTGCATCTCCTCAGTTCACCAAGGCAGCTTGGCTCTGTTTGAGTTTCCCTCTTCAGGTCTACTGCCCAGAAGCAGTTGGCTGTAGCCTGAAAGACGGGCCAATTGAAGTGTTCATCTTATTTGTTTCCCTTCCATAGATGTCATAGTCTCATGTTGCTTGTTCAATGTTTGAAAACAGTTGTTTCACATATTTTGTTCAGTTTTTCAATTGTTTACAATAGATAATTAAGTAAAGGTCTTGATATGGCATTGTAGCCTAAAGTGAAAGTCTTCTACAACTTTGATACTAAAGTTTGTCAGAAAGATGGCATTTCAAAATTTTATTTAGATGGTGTAAGTACATTTACTTAGTGCACATGATTTGCAGCAATGTCAGAAGTTCCAAACAACAAGTACATTTTAAAGACAGCATGCAAAACAATTTTAGTGTATGTTTACATATTATGACTTTAAGAAATTTGATATGTTTTGATTCATAAATCATGGTATGGAATTTAGAGGTTTGAAATAATAAGATAAAATGTAAACAAATGTTAAAATAAATTGTAGAAAAAAAGAATAAAACTAAAACAAAGTAAAAATGTATTGAAAGAAATAAAATATAATGCCTTCAAGACAAATTTTAATCTTTATATTATTCTATATTTATTTACTATTAATATTAAGTGGTGTCAGAAATATGGCTATTTGTTGATAGCCTAATATCAAATTGCATTTTTTAATCTATACATCCACCATTGATATCACAGTTTGACTTTTTTAGCTGGCATTTTTAATGAGACTTAATTTTTTTTCTTAAAGGGACAAGACATTTAAATTATTAGAAGTTCAATTTCTTCTTTATCTTGGAATTCTTTTATGTTCAAATTATACAATTATTTTGTATTTATTTCTGTAAGTCAATTACAACAATAGCTTCTTCAAATTTAAGAGCATTTACAATCTGATTTATTAATCCATCCTGGATGTTAAGATGTAACCATGTTTTCAGAAAATATTTCACTTTCATAACAAAATAATTTTAGCAAACTCACAGGAAAATAAAAGAGTGGGCTGGCTCCTCTCATCCAATATTTCTGGTCCTGACTCACAAGGGGGATTCTTAGTTTTGGAATTTCTTCCTATTTGATTTGTGCCATTTTCTGTAGCAACTATTTTGTCATATTTGTGTAAAGCTAGGAGCTCAACTTCAAGATTTAACAAATCGTGATTGATCCACTAAGCTTTTTCTAACATCTGGACATGACTCATTTTTGCATTTCTATGAGTACTCTCAACTTCTCATGAAAGAAAGATTAAAATCCATGAACTCAGCTCCTTTCATATTTCTTGCATAGTAATTCAAGAGGGGCCATGACCCTCAGGACAAACCCAAGGCACTTAATATCTTTCCATTTCATTGAAGTGTTATTATATAAGTCACAAAACCTCTGTGCTCTATAATCCAATCAAAATTGGATTAATTTTCCATATTTTTTCTACATATTTTCTTCCCTTTGATGATAGATCTGTTTGTTTTAATTAAATATAAATATGATATTTCATATATACTGGCAAATTCCTATAATTAATGCATATACAAAAAGACTTATATGAAGTGGTACTGCTAAAAATACAACATTATAAAAGCTAATTATGTTTTTTCTGGTACAATGATGGAGGAGCTTCTCTCACTTACAGCCATGGAGAAAACTGGCATTACCAGAGAACTTCAACTACAAATTAAAAGGAAATACAAACACAGATACATATGAGGAGAACTACTGCAGGGGAAAAAAACACAAACAAGGTCAATTTGATTATTCCTTTTGCAGTCAAATGAAAATACCATTAGGTATATAGGACCACAGCCTCAAAGAGTTCGTTGTGAAGAGGAAGTAGACACGGTGGCTGAAAATTTTACAGAATCTGGCTGTCATGGCAGTTTAAAAAAAAAATCTGAGACAGGTACCACCACTCAGCACTTTTACTTCTGAAGGAGACCAGAAAGCCATTAAAACAGAATTAATACAGATTGGCCATGGAATACTAATAAACCAGAAACAGAATTTGTAAGAACAGTGATCTTTAACACTGAAGCCAAAGAAAATAGGCCTGAATATAAAGTCTGTGGCACAGTTTTCAGAAAACATGGTTTATTCAGCCCAAATCGGTGATCCCTGTGGGCCACATGGAGTTACCTCTGTAATAAAACTGAAAAATCATACAAATTTGTAATCCCCGAGTGAATTGTTTTTCTTTTTCTTGGAATGAAGCATTTTGAAAAGCAGTCAATCTCTCAGAATAACCAGTAGGATGGATTTTTACTATGAGGTTTTTATACGACAATGATTTTCTTTAAAGTACATTTATATAAATTTTGGTAGTTTTTTTTTTTTTGAGACAGGGTCTTGCTCTGTCACCCTGAGTAAAGTGCAGTGGTGTCATTGTAGCTCACTGCAACCTCAAACTACTGGGCTCAAGCGACCCTCTTGCCTCAGCCTCCAGAGTAGCTGGGACTACAGGCATGCACAATGAAACCTGAATAAATTTTCTATTTTTAGTAGAGATGGGGTCTTGTTCTTGCTCAGGCTGGTTTCAAACCCATAAACTCAAACAATCCTCCTGCCTCAGCATCCCAGAGTGCTAAGATTACAGGAGTGAGCCACCATGCCCAGCCTATCAAAATTTTTAATTATAAAAACACCAAAACACCAGGCAACCAAACCAAACCAAATAATCACCAATAATATAAATACTTATGTATATACAGAAAAATAAAGCAAACCAAAAAACCCAAGGTCCTGGCTTTTCTTTTGCTGTAAATATAAAACTAAATCTTCCAGTCCTTTATGTCAACTGCTCCATGACAGACTGTTAACTAGGTTAAAATAAGGACTAAATATTAGTTTCATCTTTTTTATTCCATAATGGTTTTACATAAGCATCTGTTGGATGTCTATATAAAACAGGCTTTGGACTAATTTTTATTATAATTTTTTATTTGTTGGTTTTAACAACACAGATCTTATGTGTTTGATATAGGCAACCATGGAAGCTTAGGCTTAGAATACGAATTTTCAGGAGAAACACCTTACCATCCAGACACTAGGTCTATGTTCAGATAAGTGTTATAGTGTGTTCTACCTGTATTAGTAGGATACTTTTTTTTTTGCTCCAAACTATTGCTGAGAATATATCACTTTAGGAGTTCTAATTTCATGAATCTGCCATATTTTCATCTTCTTAAATCCAAGTGTGGACAACAACCCCTGCATGGACATTGAATATGACCAATTTTAGCTTACTAAGACTGAAATAACATCTGGAACCAGGTATTTCCTTTTATTTCTCCTGTGTTTGGTGCAGAAAATGCAAGAGGATTTGTATTAGGGTAATGATATTTGATTTTTCTAATTTAAAGGTATGATTTAGAAGATGCTAGATTAAGATAGATATGGTTTGGGACAATATATTATGAACTTTTCCATATGTCTTTGTATTTACATTTGAATATTTGGCAAATATCTAGTATTTGACAGTGCTTCAAGATAAATAATGAAGCCCTTCTGACTTAGATGCTTTAAAATAGATAATGAAAAACTATTAGTTGGAAGGTGCTACCAAGTTGAGCTACTTCTCAATTAGCTAACTTCTGCAGTTATTTCACAGACACTTCCCTAGGAAGAATTGTTCCTCTAGCATTGTGGAAGTGGGAGAAGGGTTAAGTGTTCAGATTTCAAGGAACTCCTGTGCAAACAAAATAAACCAATACAAGGACAGTTATGTTAATAAAAAGTAAGTGTTGAACTAGCTATTAATATGGGTATTAAAGGAGACATCAAATCTGTAGGGCAGTGACATTGCCAATATATTGGGAACTAATTTTTCTACAGTAATCAGGGATTGATCATGCCATCAATAATAAACTAGGCTTCTGTTACTTTCCAGATAATTCTAATATTTAGAAATTATGATTTATAAATTATTCGTTGAGATTAGGTATTCACAATTTTTGAGCTCTTTTTCATTAAAATATGAATTCTAGTAATATTATCAAGATATTCTTTTCTTTTTCAAGTACAAGTTAAAGTTTGAAATTAAGATAAGCAATTGCATAATGATCTTTTTTATGGTGAAGAATATTTTATTTTATTTCAGCATATTACAGGGGTACAAATGTTTAGGTTACATATATTGTCTTTTCCCCCACCCAAGTCAGAGCTTCAAGCATGTCCATCCCCCAGATGGTGTGCACTGCTCCCACTAGGTGTGTATATACCCATCACCTTCTCCCACCCCCATCTCCCTGACACCACATAAATGTTACTACTATATGTGCACTTAAGTGCTGATCAGTCAATAACAATTTGATGGTGAGCACATGTGATGCTTGTTTTTCCAGTCTTATGATACTTCACTTAGTAGAATGGGCTCCAGCTCTATCCAGGATAATATAAGAGGTGCTAGACCACTGTTGATTTTCATGGCAAAACCCAGATATAAAACCATCCTCATATGGCCATCTAATCTTTGACAAAGCAGACAAAAACATATATTGAGGAAAAGAATCCCTATTCAATAAATGGTGCTGGGAAAACTGGATAGCCACATGTAGAAGACTGAAACAGGATCTGGACCTCTCACCTCTCACAAAAATCAGCTCACGGTGGATAACAGACTTAACCCTAAGGCATGAAACTATAAGAATTCTAGAAGAAAATGTTGGAAAAACTCTTATAGACATTGGCCTAGGGAAAGAATTTATGAAGAAGACCCCAAAGACAATCACAGCAATAACAAAAATAAATAAATGGGACCTGATCAAATTAAAAAGCTTCTGCACAACCAAGGAAACTATCACGATAGCAAACAGACAACTTACATAATCGGAGAAAATATTCGCATGCTACACATCCAACAAAGGGCTCATAACTAGAATCTATACAGAACTCAGGATAATCAGCAAGAAAAATTCAAACAACCCTATCAAGTGGGCAAAGGACATGAACAGAAACTTTTCAAAAGAAGATAGACTAATGGGCAACAAACACAGGAAAAAATGCTCAACATCTCTAATCATCAGGGAAATGCAAATCAAAACCACAATGAGATATCACTTAACTCCAGTGAGAATGGCCTTTATCAAATAAAGTCCCAAAACAATAAATGTTGGCATGGATACGGAGAGATAAGAACACTCATACACTGCTGGTGGGACTGCACACTAGTACAACCTCTGTAGAAAACAATATGGAGACACCTCAAAGAGTTACAAGTAGAACTACCATTTGATCCAGCAATCCCATTACTGGGCATTTACCCAAAGGAACAAAAGACATTCTGTAAAAAAGACATCTGCACTCAAATCTTTATAGCACCACAATTCCCAATTGCAAAGATGTGGAAACAACCCAAGTGCCCATCAATAGATGAGTGGATTAATAAAATGTGGTATATGTATACCATAATGATTTTTTTTAAAAAAGATTTGTATTTGCCAGATTAGAAAAGTAAAAATATCCAAGTTTCCTGCAGTTGGACTGAGCTGGTGTGTGGGCTATGGAAGTGGTAATTATTCGTCACCTGTGTTCATTTAAAATTTTACATTGTATTGAATGCTTGTCACAATAACAATAAGAGGCAGCTTACTGATGTTCAATAATTTATTATAGATATATAACAGATGTGTATTTATGCTTTCTTTTATTATTAAAGCTATTTTATATTATCTATATCAATTATTCATTAATATTTGGATATGATAGGTAATCAGTAGAGAGGGCATTGTTTTTTAGCATAATCACATAAATCACAAACATCTACCTGTTATTCTAGCCATGCCTCATTAGAGAAATTTTTAAAAAAATCCTTCTTACAATATGTCAAAATCCTATGACCTGTACCAAGTAAACAACTTCTTTGATGCATAATAGAAATTCAAAACAAATACACACTGACCTTTTCAAAATGATTTTATAACCAACTTACTTGGAGATGGTATAAAAATCAATTTGTGTTTATTGAGCATACAATGTGCAAACCATCACTCCATCTCCTAAATATTTAAGCATGCTTTTTAAGAGTTGGCCCAGAAAGCACAACTTTTTTCTTATCTTGAGAAATTAGCCAGCATTTTATCACAGAAGTTAATTCTCAAAGAAATTGCCATCAAGAAAATATTAATGATTGTAGAAATTTTCTCTAAACTTAAGTTCTTACTGTATGTACTTTGTTTTAACCCAATGCATGGATAAAATATTCAGTTTCTATTCTTTTCATTCATATGCTTTTATATGCTTTTTATTGTGGTGTGGGCCTCCAAAGTCCTTTTCTATTCTTGGAGATTTTTCTCAATAACTGTTTGTCAAGATGACTCAGATTTATCTTATTTATTTTCTGCCCCAGAATGAGAATTAGTTGTTTATCCATGAAGCTCTGGTTTGTTCTAATAGAAAATGATATACTGGGACCATTATTGATGCTAGGGAAGCCAATTGCTTCTGTACTGGTCATTGTTTCTAGGACATTTTTAATGGACAGAGCTAGGAATATTTACTAGCTAGGAAATATATATACGTGTGTGTGTGTGTGTGTGTGTGTGTGTGTGTGTGTGTGTATGCATGCACACGTGTGTATACATTTTTAAAGGTAAAATACCTCATGTTTTCATACTGGTATTTCTATTCCATATGTGTCATTCATTATAGAGTTTTTACTTAATCTCTTCTATATTACATCTGAATCTTCTTAATTCCGCACTGAGAATTCTGGTTTTCAAGAACAATAGGAGATAATAAAATTAAAATAACCCCAAATTACACATTTTCAGTATCTTCTTTACATACAACAATCATAGGTTAACAATACTAATACTGTTAATCACCAATTATTTTTACTGAACATAGTTAAAAATGTTGACATATTGCTATTGTCATTATCCTCTCATTTCATAATGGTTGTAATATATCTCAATTATCAGATCAGAGAGCCATTACATGCTATTCTTCTCCCTTTTAATTCTCATTTAATTTTTATTCTATAGAAACAATATATTTGGTGCTTGCCACCTCCCAGTATGTCGGTCTCTCTAGTCATTTTGTTTTCCTAAAGCTTGCTCTTCAGTAAAATCTGTAGGAAGGGCTGTTAGGAACTACATTCCCTGAGTTTTTGCCAGTGTGTCCTGTAATGTAAAGTTTAAACTTTTTAGAAGATAATTTTCCTTGAAACTTGCATTTTCATAATTTTCTCTGATGCTTTCCTTAAGTTCTTTAGGAATGTTAGTATCTGTATGTTCAATTCTCTTTATCTATCCTCAATACTCATTAATTTCTCTTTAATGCTTTTTATTTATTCCTTCTTCATTTTATATTTTAAACATTTTCTTCTTCTGATGCCCATTTCTTTTAAGAAATTTGATGTATTTATTCCACCATGTGCTTCTTGTAGTTTAGTTCTTCATTTAAAAAAAATATTTACTTGATATTATTTCTATTTCTTTCTTGAATTCAGTCACCTGATTCCTGAGTTTTTATAATTCTGTTTATGTTGCTCTTTCAATGTTTTGTATATTTCATTAATGTCTTTCAATTTGGCTTACTATATTACAATTTGGTTCTATTATTATTATTATTATTATTATTTTATTTTTGGCATGCTTAAAATATCTTCCAGAATGCCATAATACTCTTTATTCTCTTTTTCCTTAAAATGATTTTCTATGGAATTTAACTTCAGTAATTGCCTGTGGATCATTCTTATTTAAATTTGCTTTTCACAAATGTAAAGAAAAAGACTTGACTCATAGCATTTCTAAATTTCCAGAGTTCTAACTTCTCTTATTTTAGAGTAATTTTAAAAATTATGGTAGGCTGCTTTCTCAGACTTCCTGGTTGTGTTTCCCTCTTCCACTTTTACACTTTTATGTGGAATTTCTCTTGCCTTCGTCTCTAAAGTCTCTCTCCTGCTTAATTTTGACACCACTCTCTGTAGTTGTTCCTCAGTGAGAAGGGAGTCTTCAAAAGTTCAATGGGGCTAGATTGATTCAGTCCTTTTAGGCTTTAGTGCTAGCCAAGAGAGTTAAATCCTTTGCAGCACAAAATAATTCTGTTGTTTTAGATGGGAATGAATCAGAACATTGTTAACTATATTGGTCGTTTATTACCATCTCAGACCAATTTTATGGGTTAAAATAGTTTTTATGTAAAAATGTACTTTCAGGGAAAAGGTTGAGGTTTTTTTTGTTTTTATTTTTCCTTGAATCAAAAGCAGAAAATGAAAGCCCAGATATGTTTTATTTTACTTCATGTTGTTCTTGACTTAGATTTCTTGCTTTAGGAAAATTTTGCAAAAGTAAACAGGAAAGAAAGTGAATCATGGAGAAGATTCTGAGCAAAAATCACCATGTTTATTTACATATTCAAACCTATTTGAGGATGTCAGAAGTAGCTAAGTTGGTGTTATTGCCTGATACAAGAATAGAAAAAGAAAAAAAAATGTTCAAATATCAGATTCCATAATTATAGGCTAAGAAGTCTAAATTTCCAGAAAGCATGAGGTGAATTTTTTTTTATCAATGATTAGAATATTTTTGAAATGTATTCTCATAGTTATGACATTTGAAATGACAATAACCAATTCAGCAGCAGTATATGAAAGGGAAAACATATCCATATAACATTCCAACTGGAAAAAAAATTTTTGTAAATACTATCACTGAAAATAAGCTTAGATTTCACACACACACCCACAGTGAAAATCTCCTGATGAACTCACTTTCCTTAACTTTATTTTTCAAGCCACTGTATGGGTATGCTATCTTTGAATATTTCATGCCATTTGATTATGCAGTATGTACATATTGCAAAATGCCAAAATGTGTATCGAAATGCAAATGCTTAGAGCAAAGTCTGAATAATATGGAAGTGAGATGATCACTACAGTGCTTTAGGACAAATTTTCAATTAAGAAACCATTTGTTTAAAAACCATGGGACCAAAATATTCATGTTTTATTCAACATTGATATCTCCTTAAGGAAATCCTAAAAGATCATGGAATTTTGCTTTTACCTTTTACTGTCCTTTCCCATGGGTTTGTCAGTCTAAATGATAAAAACTCAGTAGTTGGGATTTCCATTGCTAACTATCATAATAAATCTCCTGGAAGAATGAACATGTTCACTTAGCAGGCACTAATTCTACAATAAGTTAAAAAGAATGAATGTCATTCAGAAAATAGAATGTTTATCTATATGAAGGAAAGCGACTCTTTCAGGAGTCCAAACATTCAAAGATGTACATTCTACTTTCCTTTAGACATAAATATATGCATTTTTTAACTTATGCTCACACACATAAATATAAAATTTATTATTAATTGTATATAAAATATAAAAAGTAATTCACAAAAATGAGTGAAATAGATACTAATTTTTATAACAGCTTTATTAGTGTATAATTCACATACTTACAATTCATCTATTTAAAGTGTATAATTTAATGGTTTTTAGTATATTCACAGAGTCGTGCAATTATCACCACCATCAGTTTTAGAATATTTTCATCACTCCAGAAGGAAACCTCATATACATTAACAGTCACTCTCCATTTCTCCTTAACCTCTCACTCTTTCAGCTCTTCACGTCCTCCCCAGAGCTAGGAAACCAATAATCTTCTTCTTGTATATATGTATTTTCCTATTATGAACATTTTATATAAATGAAATAGTGTAATAGATAGTATGTGTGACTGGATTCTTATATTTAGAAAAATGTTTTCAAGTATTTTTTATTTCATAGCATCTATCAGTACCTCATTTCTTTATTTAATTTCTAAATAATAGTCTATTTAGTGGATATATCATACTTTGTTTATCCATTTAACAATTGATGGACATTTGGGTTGTTTCTACTTTTTGGCTATTAAAAATAATGCTGCTATGAACATTGTAATAAGTTTTTGTGTAGACATGAGTTTTGATCATTTTGTGTATATAGGAGTAGAATTGCTGGGTCATATAATAGCTCTCTGTTTTTACCTTTTGAGACTCTTCCATAATGTTTTCTAAAGGGATAAACCATTTACCATCTCAACAATAATATATGAAGGATGTGGTTTCTCCACATTCTCACCAAAACTTGTTATTATCTGTCTTTTTTATTATTTGATGCATAAGGGAAATTCAAAACAAATGCTGACCTTTTTGAAATGATTTTTATAACCACCTCCTTGGAGATGGTGTAAAAATCAATTTGTGATTATTGAGCGTACAATGTGAAAGCCATAACTCAATCTCCATGAGGTGTGAATTAATGTCTTGTATTTTGGATTTGCATTTGGATTTGTTTGCCCAAAATGTTGAAGATGACCATTTATATATCTTTTTTGGAAAATGTTTATTCAAATTCTTTGTCCATTTTTAATTGGGTTATTTGCCTTTTTTATTACTGAATTAAAAGAGTTCTTTACATATTCCAGGTATAAGTTTTTTATCAGCTATTTAACTTGCAAATACTTTCTCCCACTCTCTGAGTTGTACTTTTACTTTCTTGGTAGTATCATTGGCAGCACAAAAGTTTTAAATTTTGATTAAGCTTAATTTATCTGGGTTTTTCTTTTGTTGTGATTTTGGTATCAAGAAACCATTTTCTTCTAAGAGTTTAAAAGTTTCAGCTCGTATACTTAGAGAATTAATCTATTTTGGTGTAACTTTTGTATATAGTGTAAAGTCGGCATTGTATTTTATTTTTTGCATGTGACTACACAATTGTTCCTGCACCATTTGTTAAATAGGCTATTCTTTTATCCTTGAATTATCCTGACACCTTGTTGAAAATCAATTGGCCATAATTGTCAGGGTTTATTTCTGGGCCCTTGATTCCATTCCATTAATTCCTATGTCTTTCCTTATGATACCACCACATTGTCTTGATTGCAGTACCTCTGAAATAAATTTTGAAACAGGGACATATGAATCTTCCAACTTGGTTAATCTTTTTCAAGACTGTTTTTGCTTATTCTGGGCCCTTGAATTTCCATATGACTTTTAGGATCAGCATTTAAATTTCTGCAAATAAGCCATGGATGAGAATTGGGAATGACATTGAATTTGTAAATCAATTTGCAGATTAATGCCATCTTACTAAGTCTTTCAATTCATAAATATGGGATGTATTTCTATTTCCATAGGTCTTTTTTTCTGCTTACAATGTTTTGCAGTTTTTCATTATAAGTTTTATATTTCTTTTATTAATTCATATTTAAAATTTTATTTTTTGATATTTTTATAAATGGAATTATTTTTCTTAATTTTTTGAGTTGTTTACTATATGCAAGCATATAGATATAAAATTGACTTTCAAAAAATATATTGATCTGTGTCCTACAACTTATCTGAACTTGTTTGTTAGTTTTCTTAGTTTACTTTAGTGGATTCTTTAAGATTGTCTATGTATGAGATTATGGATCTATACATAGAGGTAGTTTTATTTCTTTTCTTACAGCCTACATGCCTTTTATTTTATTTTCTTGGCACATTGCCCTGACTAGAATTTCCAATAAAATGTTAAACAAATTGCAAGATAAGACATCCTGATCCTGTCCCTTTTCTTAGGGAGAAACCATTCACTCTTTCCCCATTTAGTATGATGTTAGCTGAGAGCTTTTTATGCCTTTTATCATATTGAGAAAGTTCTCTTCTAAGTTTTTTGAATATTTTTATAATGAAAGAGTGGTAAATTTTGCCAAATGCTGTTTCTATCTCTATTGAGATGATTATAATAGTTTTTGTTCTTTATAATATGTAGCATACTATATAAATTGATTTCTAGATGCTAAACTTGCATTTTGAGGATAAATCTCAATTGTTCATAGTGTATTATCCTTTTTATATGTTGCTCAATTCAGTTTTCTCATATTATGTTGAAGATTTTCATATCTACAGTCATAATAGTTATTGGTCTGTAATTTCTGTTTTTGTTATGTTTTTGTCTGGTTTTGAAATCAACTAATATAGGCCTCATAAGACAAGTAGAGAAATATTTTCTTCTATTTCTTTAAAAGTTGTAAAAAATTGTTATTAATTATTCTTTAAATATTTGGTAGGGCTAACCAGTGAAGCCATTTAGTCCTGGACTTTTCTTTTGGGTAGTTTTTAATTACTAAATCAATCTCTACTTGTTATAGGTCTATTCAGATTTGCTATTTCTCCTTGAGTCAATTTCAGTGCTCTGTGACTTTCTAGGAATGTGTCCATTTTATCAAAGTTAATTAAATTTTTTGCATTTTTAACTGGATTTCATGAGTTTTAATAAGTGTGTCTTCATTTTTAATTATGAAAAATTGCTCTCATTTCCCTTGTGATTTCTTCTTTAACCCATTGGTTATTTAGGAATGTGTTCTTTAATTTCCACATATTAATTTCCAAAATTTCTTTCTGGTATTGATTTCTAAGTTAATTCCACTAATTTAATTCCACTGACAGAACATTGTTTGTATATCAGTACCCTTAAATTTATTCAGTATCAGCTTATAGCCTATTATCTTTCATTTTCTTTCATAATAGAAAAGAGAAAAATGTTTATTCTGCTGTTTGTTGAGTGGAATGTTCTGTAGATGTCTGTTTTCTGTTAGCTCTATTTACTGTATAGTGTTGTTCAAATCACCTATTTCCTTGTAGATCTTTTACCTAGTAATATATGCATTACTAAAAATAGAATACTGAAGTCTGCAATTATTATTATTGAATTCTTTATTTCTATCTTCAATTTTGTAAGTTTGTGTTTCATATAATTTAGGGCTCTGTTGTTAGGTGCATATATGCATAAATTAGCAACCTAATGTCACACCTCAAGGAACTAGAAAAGGAAGAAAAAACAAATACAAAGCCAGCAGAAGAAAAGAAATAACAAAAGTCAGAGCAGAACTAAATGAATTGGAAAAGAATAAATAAAAACATTAACAAAGGAATAATAAAACAAAAAGTTGATTCTTTGAAAATTGACAGACTTCTTGCTAGATTAACCAAGAACAGAAGGGAAAATACCAAAATAAACTCAATTAGAATTGAAAAAGGTGACATTACAACTGATACCACAGAAATACAAATCATCATCCATTAATACTACATAAATCTCTATGTGCATAAACTAGAGAACATAGAGGAAATGAACAAGTTCCTGGAAACAAACAACTTCCCAAGATTCAACCAGGAAAAAACAGAATTCCTACATAGAGCAATAATAAACAATGAAATCAAAACAGTAATAAAAACTCTCCCCAAAACAACAAAAAAAGCATCCTTGGACGCGATGGATTCACAGTTGAATTCTATCAGAACTACAAAGAAGACCTGGTACCCATAATACAAAAAGTATTCCATAATATTCAGAAAGAGGGAATCCTCCACAACTCATTCTAGGAAGCCAGTATCAACTTGATAGCAAAGCCAGAAAATGACACAACAATAAAAAGAAAACTACAGATCAATATCCCTTATGAATATAGATACAAAAACCCTCCATAAAATATTAGCAAACTGAATTCAACAGTATACCAAAAAAATAATAATAATACACCTGGACCAACTGGGTTTCATCCCAGGGATGCAAGGATGGTTCAACATATATAAATCAATAAAAGTGATTCACCACATAAACAAAAGCAAAGACAAAGACCATGTGACCATGTGATCATCTCAATAGATACAGAAAAAGCATTTAACAAAATCCAGCACCCTTTCATGATAAAAACTCTCAAAAACCTAGGCATATAACAAACATATACCGGAATAATAAAAGCCATATAAGACAAACCCACAGACAACATCATACTGAATGGGGAAGCGTTGAAAGCATTACCCCTAAGAACTGGAACATGAAAACGATGCTCACTGTCACCACTTCTATTCAACATAGTGCTGGAAGTTCTAGCCAGAACAATCAGGCAAGAGAAAGAAATAAAATGTATCCAAATTGGGAAAGAGGAGTTCAAATTCTTGCTTTTTGCTGGTGATATGGTCTTATATCTAGAAAATCCCAAAGATTCCACCAAGAGTCTCCTGGAATTGATAAATAAATTCAGCCAAGTCAGGATAAAAGATCAATGTGCATAAATCAGTAGTATTTGTATATACCAATAACAGCTAATCCAAGAGTCAAATCAAAGACTCAATACCATTCACAATAGCTACAAAGAAAATAAAATACCTACGAATATACTTATTACTGCTTCAATCTCATTACTTGTTATTGGTCTGTTTAGGTCTTCTATTTGTTCCTGGTTCAATCTCAATAGGTTGTATGTATCCAGGAATTTATCCATTTTCTCTAAGATTTTCAGTTTTTTGGCATATAATTTTTCATAATAGTTTCTAGAGATCTTTTGTATTTCTGTGGTATTGGCTGTAATTTCCTCTTTTTTTAGCTGAAGTATCTAATAGTTTGTCAATTTTATTTATCTTTTAAAAAACCCAAATTTTCATCAATTTTTTTTTTTTTTTTTTTTTTTTGGTCTCTATCTGTGTTCTCTAGTATTTCACTGAGTTTCTTTAAGATCATTATTTTGGTTTACATTTTAGGCATTTCATAGCTTTTGTTTTTGAGGGGGTCAGCAATTGAAGAATTATTTTCTTTCTTTGTGGTGTAATATTTTCTTGCTTTCTCCTTAATTTTTGGTCCTTACATTAATATTTGTGCATCTGGTGTAACAGCCACATATTGTAATTTTATGGAGTAGCTTTAGTAGGGGAAGACTGTTTCCTGCAGATGTGTCTAAAGTGTAGGTTGGGTGTGTGCTTTGGCTTTGGTTCTGGTGGAGTGTAGTAGTGTTTATACACAATAGGAAGTAAAGAGTTAGCACTGAAAGGGATAAATAGGTATAAACAGGAGATTTTAGACATATGTACACATACTTCTCAACTTATGATGGAGTTATGTCCCAATAAATCCATTATAAATCAAAAATATCATAAGGTGAAAATGCATTTAACAGACCTAACCTACCAAACGTCATAGCTCAGCCTAGCATACCTTAGCATGCTCAGAACATTTACAATAGCCTACAGTGGAGCAAAATCATATAACACAAACCCTATTTTATAATAAAGTATTGAATATATCATGTAATTTATTGAAAAACAGAATGGTTGTATGGGTATTTGAAGCGTAGTTTTTACTGAATGTATGTTACTCTCATACCATTGTAAAGTGGAAAACAGCTTAAGTTGGAGACTATCTGTATTAAATTTAGGAACATATCAATCTGACAAAATAATTACCATTTGTTAATAACTTGTGTTTTGTTTATACAAATAGAATGCCCTTTCAATTGAGAAAATTCCTCGTCCCTGTGTTAAATAATAGCAGTACCAAGCATACATATTTCCTATGTTATGCAATTCTAAGGAAAAACAAAAATAACTGAGTTTATTGCTCCAGGGAATACTTGTTCCTGGATGACAGGCCTATAAACCAATTAAAGTACTGACCAAGACTAAGAGCTTGCTCATCAAGACTTGCTCCAAAATTCTTGACTTGATGTACCCACCAATCCTAAGTCATTATGCCAAAAATATTGGCCAACCCTAACCAGTACCCTCCCCAATAAGACCCATCTTAAAATAATTAAGTCTAGATATTAAGTCTAAATATTCTCTTCTGATGTCCCTCCTCTATGAAACTGTTACATTCTTTCAAGGTGGGCTCTTCTTAACAGACTTGGTCTCATAAATTTAACTTTTGATCAACAGATTTTTCTAGTGATCTTTTGAGAAGTTAAAACTCGACAATATCTTTCCCGAATACAATTAGTGCACACTAGTGGGACTCAAACTAGTTAAAAGATACAGAAGAAACTTAATTCTTTTGAGGATTTGGCTTTTTAAATTAATCTTTTTAAAAATTTTCAAGCACAATTTTTAAAATTATTCATTTTAAAAATTATTATTCACTTATATAGTTTAAAGTTAGATATTCTAACCCCTTACTAATGAGAAAGAAAAATTTACTCTAGCAAAAGTAGTTTTATTAACTATATAACTATATAAAGTTACAATGTAAAATTTGTAATAAAATTTGTTTCATTTTAAAGATTTTTTTCTAATGATTATATAGGGAATCTGGTTGAGGTTAATACCCCACCCTCAACATATCTATGCCTACACATTTCTCCCTGATGACTAGTGTTGCAAAAACATATTTAATATACCTTTCCACATGACAGATGATACATGTTTTCAAATACCTCCCACACATTTAAATTAGTACCTCCTGATTTGATAAAATACTTAATTTTTTATTATAACTTTCTTCATAAACATTATGCTATAATAATTTTATTCTCCTCAGTCCTGTACTTCTCCAAAAGAGCATAATGATATTATATGGATTAAAATTCTAGTGTAGATTAATAATATAAGACAGGAGAATTTATATTTTTTTAAAAAACAGAACATTCAAGAAGGCACTATTAATGACTGATTAGAAGGATAAAATTAATAAAAATGTGGAGTGAGAGACATTTTCAAGCGTGGTTTCAATAATACTAAGTTTACAAAACAATTCAAATTAAACTAATTATTGGCAGATATTCTTTATCAATTTACTATTAGCTATGAAGCATAATTTGTTCATTATCTCTCCCATTGTGCATGTGATAATATAAATCTTTTTATAATATAAACTTCTTAGCGGAACCTTAATCAACAGAATGCAAAGGTGGGTACACAGGGGCTTACAGAGTCATATAACAGACACTGGAGACTCAAAAGGGGAGGCGGGGAGGGTGAATGATGAAAAATTACCCATTTGGCACAAATGTACACCATTCAGGTGATGAGCACACTAAAAGCCCAGGCTTAACCACTATATAATTCATCCATGAAACCAAAAACCACTTGTACCCCTAAGACTATTGAAATAAATAAACTAAAAAAATAGAATGAAAAGCAATCTTTAGGAATATTTTTTATGCTAAATTCTAAATTAAGTGGGGCCTTCACTAAAGAGATTTCTCTGTATTATTTTTTATAAAAATGGGGCAATCAAGTTACTAGTAGAACACAGAAATAACACACTACAATTATAAAGGTATAATTCAAAATCAAACCCCAAGTCTTGAACTTTGGTTTTATTTTCTTGCTATTAAAGAAAATGCACCATTAAACAAATAAATGTGTAAGAACTATTGTTTATTCTCTTTCTGGGATAATAATAAACTCTAATGCACATAAAGGGATAATTTGTTGTTATTTTGGTCTTGTTCTTTTGAAAAATGTGATTAGTTTCTTTAGATATCAACTTTGTCTCTGGTTTCATAAACTTCTACTAAAAAAAGCATGTTATAATTTCTAAGATTTGATATTCAGTGATTATTATAGCTGCATATATGTGGAACTGCTCTTTCAAGGTTGTTTTATTTCCTATTTGCCACACTTCATACCACAGAGTAGTACCTAAAAGTTAAATGCATTTTCTTGAAATGAGCCACATGATAGAACAGTGCATAAGAAGAAGGCAATAGGGTGCAGTGCAAGTGTGCTGTGAAAATGAGTAAACCAGATGTCAGCAATGCTTGAGCTCAGTTGTGGATGTGTTAATTTTCCCCCAGATCTGCTCGGAAAGCTGGCAGGCAGAATCCCTTGCCTCACAGATCAGTGAAATAGCTCAGAGAAGGCTCAGAGGCAGAAAATGCAATTGACAGGGGAAATTCATTGAAGCTTATTTTTAAGAGAAAGTAAGATTGTTGTTTAGTAGGGGTTTTCTGTTGTTTGTTTGTTTAAAAGCAGACTTTGCTACTAATAACTTCAAGATATAGAATGCAATGGAATAGAATAGGATTTATTGAACTCTAGATTATCTGAGTGAGCTAATAAACCCCTATTGTATATTAGATTGATCAAAAAGAATGAGAGGTTGTTACTTAGAGAACATTATTCTCTGAGTCTATGGCAAAACTAATATTTCACTGCATGTATTTAGATTTTATACACAGTATGTTCTCTTCTAAGTCAAAAGAGAAGTATTTTAATGAATATTTAACATTCATTCTTACAATCGTTTGTTAAGGATGAAAAGCAGCTATGTCTAGACCACCATCATTATATCTCCATGTAACTGATATTTTGTTTTTGCATGAATTGGCTTTGCAATTCATGGAGTAAAAGATAAGTCCTTTTTTTACATAGTTTTATCACAAATATTTATTGAGAAGGTACCAGAGCTCACTAGAGTATCATCAATATCTATTCTACTTATTTTTATAATAATTGAAGTGAAAATTTTAGTCATATATCTGTCTCTTCAGAATATTCTACTTTGCAACCTCCCTTGCAGTTTAGTTCTGTTATGTGTTTAATTAATGGCCAATGTGATGTACTGGAAGTGGTGTGCGTAACTTTTGCAAAGTGCCTTTAAATAAGGATGTGGGAGTGGCCTTCCTCTCTTTCCTCAGCTATGTTGTCTACAATACAGACAGGGTGGCCTGAGAGCTGGACCTGACACCTCTACCTTGCAGCTTAAGGCTTTGCAACCAAGAAACCTACAGGCCTGGCAGTGAGAGCCTCATACCAGCCCTAGAACACATGCAGGGCACATTTACAGGAGAGTTTAACAAATTTCTATTTTGTTTAAGCCATTGACACTTTAGATTTTGTAATTGTCAGTCAAACCTTATTTTTAATGATTTAAGTCCCTACTATGTGTTTGGAACTTGTAGGCAGTGGAGGAAAAACAAATTACTTGTTCTCATGGAACTTATATTCTGATGCAGGCTAACAAAAAAGGGTTAAAAGATGAGAAATCCGAATGGAGGATTTTTTTTTTTCTTTTGTATAAGTGAGCCAGCAATGTCCTCTGATAAGGTGAAATTTGACTAGAAACCTTAAGGAAGCATAGAGATGACTCATGGAGAAACCTGGGGCACAAAAATTAAAATTCTTGAGGGAGGAGTTTATTTACTTTGGAACGCTGGAGGATCAGAAAGCAAGCCAGCGTGCCAGGAGCAGAATGAGTGGTGGAGAGAGTGGTAGAGAATGTAAGGCCTCGGAGGCCATTAAAAGTCTCTCTGGGTCTGTGTCTTTGACTGCAATGAAAAGCCACTGGAGAGAATATTTTACATAGAAGTGACGTGACCAGGCACAGTTACAAGGGTCACTCTGATAACTGAGTTAACCTGACCAAAAAGAAGTCATAGTATAGCCAAATGTTGAAAGGGTGTCTAAAAATATATACTCTTGTAATTCAATATTGGTTCAAGACCTGACAGTGTGATAATTTTTTGAATATAAGCCAATGATTTATACACATGAATTGTTATGATCCATATGCAGAGATTTTATATGCAGCAGTATGTGTCCCATTTACATCTAATCTTCACAGCAACCCTGAGATATATTGAATCCTTATTTTACATATGAGGACAAAGTCAATCAAAGTTTCTCAAGGTCACGTATAGAATAAGTAATAGAATAAATTTCAGACTTGGAAAATTTGAGTCCAGGCCTGCATGCCTTTAGGGGGACTTTCTTAACAATTATGCAATATTGTCTTCCCATTATATTATCTTACAGCATGTTTAAAGACAGAAAAGGCACATGGAGTGATTTTTCAATTAATAAGGAAATAAACCATATCATGCTGTAGATGGAGCATATGAGACAATCTGAATGTTAACTGTAATTTGACTCTAATATATTTTGTGTGGACAGAATATATATAGTTATATATTATAATTTAATTTTAATTAAACTGGTGGTAAGCAAGTAAGTAAATGGGATAGTCCAAAAAGGGTTAAAGAGTCCCAAATTCATAGTAGCTAATAAAAGTACTTTTGGGTTCTGTTTATTTCTAACTGGTGGAGAATTAATTTGTTATGCTCCAGGGGGTGCCAAGCTCCAATTATCACCCTATGTGTGGTTAGCACATTTGTAATGGATTGACTGTATAGTATGATAGATTGAAGAGGCTCAGGCCCCTACACAAACAAGTGATGGGTCCACAGTTTCTGGGCAAGTTAAGCCAGGAATAGGAACAGAGGACCTAGCTAGCTCATTAGGTGCTTACTGAAAACTAGAACACCACCCCTGACCATTCTCAATTTGCAAGACACACAAAAAAGTACTTTGATTTTAGATGATCTCTAGGACGCTACTGTGATTATAAGGTGGTAGGTAATACTTTTTTTTTCTTTGTAAAAATTTTAAGGAACTCAAATTCTTAGATTTTTAGGATGTATACTTAATATTAACACTTATATAAAATAGTATTTGCTAATTTCATCCAACTACTAGTCAGCCTACTAAACAAACAATGCAATTACAATTAGCTATTTGTCATGAGGCAAATTTCTTAAATAACATTATGAGTTTTTTCATCCTATTTTGTTACCTACATACTATTTTGTATGTAGACAGATGCTGACCAAAGAAATATTTTGGTTGAGCTCTAGTATGGATTAATTTAGTAATAATAATTTTGACTTAGGTTGTTCAAAGATAGAATTTCAAATTCTAACCAGTGCATTATTAATGTGATGGAATTCAAAACTTTTCCCATTGCAAGTTTACTTCAGTAATTTTTAAGATCCTCTATCTTCTGCATTTAGTAAAGCAATGATTGTAAGTAATTTTTTTAAATGATGGAAAACCTATAAATGTAGTAAAATGAGATCTTAATAAAGTAAAATGGTGAGAAAGAAGTGGAAAAGCAGTGGTGTAATTAAAATATTAATAAAATGAACTCAAATTGTGCCAAGTGCGATAATTAAAGTCATTTCATGGCACAATTCCCCTGTAGTGTTAATTACATTCCAGTCAATTTTCTTCAGGAATATGGGGATGGAGATGGCAAACTAGTACACTGTGCTGTATAAGCATTTATTTATACAGGTTTTATTTCATATAATATGGTAAAATACATGCAAACCTGTTTTAGAGAAGGATTTGAAATTTTAATGAGTGTGTCAAAAGGCACCCTTCACAATTGAAAATGAACTCTTATCTCAGAATACTGAGTTGTATTCATTATCTCATTATCAGTGCCTCAGGTGATCAGAGCTACACACCAGCAGATCTTCCCCTTCTGTATCCCACGCTCCTTCTTTCCATCGGTGCCCATTCTGGTCCTATACTTAAAAGATAGGCTTAGGCTTATTACATTTCTCCTTGGAACCATTTTTGAATGAAAACACTGAGGGGAAACAATCAGAATAGAAACCTTTCTTCCTTGTCTGCTACAATACAGTTCTATTTTCAGGAGCCTAGAAAAGATATTTATTGCTCCAGCTACCACGGTTCACTGTTTGTAAAGAATATGTGCAAGTGTCAGGGCAGCAAGGAAATAGACTAGGAAAGCTGATGGAAGACTGAACATAGCCAGGCTTTTGTCTCCATCCAGACCATTAAATGACATCGCCTCAGTTATGATGTCAACAAAGCAAGTGCCCACCTTTGTTGTTGTTTTATTTTTGTGCCTTTTAAAAAGGTAAGGACACTTAGGAAAGTTTTTCTGTTTAAAAGCACACATTACAGAATCCAATAGCATACTAAAAGCAAGGCCCTAAATAAAACCTTTTATTGAATAATGAAAGAAGGATGATATCAATATGTTTTCTCTCTGGTCAAGAAATTTCTCTGTAACAGTCTTTTGGTGCCCAGAGTTCTAATGGGCTTATGACTACTAATGGCTTTTTAATCTCATCGTCTGTAATGTTAGAGTTTTAAATCTATTTACTTCAATTTCCTGACATGCATCAGAGACAAAGAGGGTATTTATTGGCTTTGTGGGCTTTGTGTTACATTTTTTATTACATTAGAAGGTGCCCAGACTTTTGCATCAGCAACAACTTGACTGGATAGTTTTGGGGAAAAGGAAAACAAAAAGAGGAAAGTCATCAAATACATAGTTTCAGAATCACCATCTGAAATGCTATAATGGTTTACATTAGACTCACAGTATGTAAATGTTTTTGTATTCCAAGCAAATTTGGTGAATGTAGGCAGCCTGTGAGTTTTGAATGGGCCCAACAGAAAAAAACATGGTTCTCATCTGTTATTTATATTAGAATATGTTTACATTGTCATTTGCTATTCACAGTCCTTTAAGGTTCAGGAGCTTGCTTTGTTTTGACCGGGTTTATGTCCTGTATCTACAGCTAGTATATTTTTATTTTCTCCTAGCAGAATGATGATGGGGATATAAACCACTTGGGTTAATTTGAACAATTCACCAAATTTCTCTTGTTCTGACTTTACTCAGATAAAAGGTTAACATAAGTATTTTATTTCTCTCCTAGCTTTTTAAAAGTATGCCACATGCCTCATAATTTCTTTGTAAATTTCCACATTTTAGGCAAAAGTAAAGCATGGTCTACACTGGGGGAAAAAAATTAAAGCAACTAAAAGAATCATAAATGCCAAATAATAGCACTTGCATTATAAATTCTATTCACTTATTTCTATTCACAGTACCTTCTCTCTTAAAAATAGTACCATAAAAAAATTCTTGAACATGTATAATTTATCTTCAAAACATCTAAAAAAGGTCTACTTTTCATAGAGATGAACAAAAACAATGTAAACTCAAATCAGCATTTTAAAAAGCTTAAAAATATTCACATATTAACTCAATTATTGAACCACTTACCACTAATGAAATTTGTCCTCTCTGCTATTTCACTACACTTTGTTTATGCTTTTGTTATGGTGCTTAACATGTTGTTGCTTTGTAAAAAATGATCATTGAATACTATAGTGTCAAGTTCTGTGACTTATACTCAGTTTTACAAGTCTAGCACTAATCAACAATGCTTGGTATAAATCAGGGTTTCAATTATTTTGATTGAACTAATTCATTAAGTCATGAACTCAAGCCTATTTTAGATTATAAGTGATCAAGTATAAAATTGTTATATATTTTATAATTAAATAAGACAATACATGTATTTGCAAAAGCTTTCTAACATCAACTATTGAAAAGAAGTGACGTTTCTCATTGTTCTTCCATTAACCAGAAATATAATCATAATATCTAACTCTCTCAGGACCCTTGGTAACTGAGAATCTTTTTTTTTTTTTTTTTTTTTTTTTTTTGAGACAGAGGCTCACTGTGTTGCCCAGGCTAGAGTGCCGTGGTGTCAGCCTAGCTCACAGCAACCTCAAACTCCTGAGCTCAAGTGATCCTTCTGCCTCAGCCTCCCAAGTAGCTGGGACTACGGGCATGCACCACCATCCCCGGCTAATTTTTTCTATATATATTTTTAGTTGTCCAGCTAATTTCTTTCTATTTTTAGTAGAGACGGGGTCTCGTTCTTGCTCAGGCTTGTCTCGAACTCCGGAGCTCAAACAATCCACCCGCCTCGGCCTCCCAGAGTGCTAGGATTACAGGCATGAGCTATCGCACCCGGCTGGTAACTGAGAATCTTGCTCTATTGTATTTAGAAGAAGTATACACACACACACACTCTCTCTCATATATATATATATATGTATGTATGTATATATTTTCAAGATAAATTTGCTTTGGATACCTCAATTATTGAAATAAATATTTCAAACATATTTGCCACTCATACTTTCTGCCTTCCTTTAGTTCTAGTACCTGTGCAGGAAGCAATTTCTAAGACGTAATAACAGTAGGTATATTAATGCCTATTCACGATGGGCTAGGATATGCTGAAACGCTTACAACAAAATTTTATTGCTCACCCACTCTAAGCCCAATACAGTTTATTGAACTCTCCAGGGCAGTATTCCTCTGTCCAGTGACTCAGCAGCTTACTTGCTGCTGTCTCTTGAATCTATCAATGCCAATGTGGACACCAGAATATCTGTATAGTGGGAGACAGAGATGGAGAATTGCAATGGAATGTTTTTACCCTCTACCTAGAAGAGGTATACATCATTTTAACTCACGATTCACTGGCCAGAACTAGTTCAATGACCCTGCTAAACTACAAAGCATCTGACGAAGGCATGAGAGCATAAGGATATTCAGACAACATCAAATATTTTTGCCACAGGAAAAAAGAATGAGACTAGACCATTCAAGAAGCTTCTGTAAGGTTACTTAGAAAGGATGGTTCCAATTAGCTGGAAACATTTAGTAGAAAGCAAAGAAATATTATCATCGAACAGGCCAGCCTGGCTTGGTATTTAAAAACAACAACAACAACAACAACAACTAAAGGCAACTCTTTAAATATGTTGCAAGGCAAAAGTTGACAGTTATGTCTTGAGAAGCAGACTAGTGATGTCAAGTACATCATTTATAACAAATTACTCTTAGAGATGATGTGGTGATGTTTAAAAACATTGACAGTAGAGCTAGAATGTCTGGGTGTAAGTCTTAATTCTACCACCTCCTCAGTTGTGATCTGGGGCAAGATACTTCACTTCTTTGTACGTATCTTCATTTATAATTACAAAAATTAAACATAACTAAGAGCTTTGGTAAGGATTAAAGGAATTGATATTTATAGAGATCTTAGATTAGGGCCTGACACATAAAAATAATAAATTTCATTTGCAAAACAACTAATTTAAAAAAAAACTCTATTAATTCTTGACATATTCTAAGTTGTTTAGATGAAGAATTATAAAAATTAAGGAATGATGTGTCTATTGTAAAAATAAGCCCAGCAGATAAAATAATAAAGTACAAGAAAAACATTTTAATTGGAGGCACTAGCTATCCTATCTTACTCTCATTTTACCAGCTCAACAATCTTTTTCTTAAAGCCATTACTTTCCTGCACAAATAGCAGACTTAAACTGGATTTATTCAAAATTGACTCATAAATCAAAAGGCTCTAGAAGGGGAACTATGCAAAGATACCAAAAAAATTCAAAACATAGAAAACACAAAATAACCAAACAAACAAGCATTTAAATAATATGCATCACATTAAGAATTGTCAAAGGGATCATAATAGACTCTAAGATAGATGCTATTCCAGTTCCTCAAAGAAATTCAAGCAAAAAATACCTGGAAAAAATAGAAAAAGAGATGCAGTTATTTAAAAAGAGAAAAGATAAGGCAACAAAATAGCTGAAAAATTGCAAGAATCAGGGAAATAATTTAGAATTACATAGTAAAAGATTATAGAAGTATAGTAAGAGCAATAGGAACAAAGGTCCTTGCTTGGTTTAATTATTCAAGTGCTTACTTGGGTACACATAGATTATGAATCTATTCATAAAGTTTAGACACTATCTAATCTACTAATTGGGAGTGAGAAGGAAAATAGGATACAAATACACACAAAAAAGCCTCTGCAGTGCAGAGATTCATAAAGATTCAAAATAAAATGATAAACAAAAACACATGGGCAAAGAAAACAAAAATAGGATCTGGAAGTTAGTTCATTATAAACCAATCCTCTTGTAAATGAAAAGTTATAAACTCTGGACAAAATAAAATAAAAACATAGAAAAAAACTCAAGAAATCAGGGAGTTTGGGGAAGGGAGTTAAATGTGTCAGAATTAATGTGTACTAGTGGCTTCTCCATTATTCAAACCTTTACCCTGAGGGTCACAACAGTTTCAGTGGTTGTGGTGGATGAGTCTGCCTAAAACTTCCGTATTAAATCCTGCTATCTTTCTAGAACCAGAGCAAATCATTCTGGGTCAACAAGAGATGCCAAAACATGAGTGGGTAACTCCAGACACAATAGTCCCAGAAGGGAAACTCTAGTTCTTTGTATAGACTCAGATCAAATTTTTAGCTAACCTGAGAACCATGCCAGCACAGGCTAAACTAAAAGTAGTAGTTCACAGCAAAAACTTACAGGACTGAACTGGGACACTACCCACAGCAGGTTTTGTGAAGGCTGTAGTTTGAGTCTAACACAGTTAAGTGACTACTAAAATGAAAGCAACAATACATGTCTGAACTGTGTAACTCATTTATGAATTTATACAACATTAACATTCATAGTATCTACAATAAAGTGCAAACTTACTAGATTTAAAAAGAGTGAAGAAAATGTAACCCATTCTCAAGAGAAAAGATGGTTAACACATTGTAACTCATGATGAATAGTTGCAGGACTGTCAGGCAATGGTTATAAAGTAGTAGCTATTAGAACAATGCTCAGTGAAGCAAAGGAAGATACTCATAATAAATGAAAACAGATAAAATCAGCATACAGAAATAAAAAAGACCAATGAAATTTTAGAATTAAAAAATAAAGTATTTGAAATACATGCCATTCACAAACCATTCACTTGTTGGCATAGCGGCAAAATAGAGATGACAGAAGTCAGTGAACTTCAAGATAGACTAAAATAAATTACCTCATTTGAAGGAGATGCAAAAAAATTCACAAAATGAAGTAAGCCTCAGAAACCGATGGGATAATATCAAAATGTCTGACATACAGAACATCAGAGTTCTATAAGGAGAATAATAATGGTACAGAAAATACTGAAAAAATAATGACCCCAAACTTCACAAATTTGATGAAATTATAAATGTACAGTTTCAAGAAGTAAAAGAACTCCAAACATGTTAAATTCAAATAGAACAATGCCTAGACACATCATATTAAAATTACTTAAAATGAAAGGCAAAGAGTAAATCTTAAGTAGCCAATGAAACATGTCATATTGCATACAGAGCTACATTTATTTGAATGACAATGGGTTTCTCTTCTGAAACCATAAAAGCCAGAAGACAGTGGAGCAATATTTTAAATGCAGAAAAAAAAATGGTTTGGAATTTACAAATAACACAACTCAATTAACAGAAGAAAAACAATTGACTTAAAATTAGGCAAAAATTTGAACAGCCAGATAAAACTATATACTCATGGCAATAAACACATGAAAATATGCTAAATATTATTATTTGTCAGAGAAATACATGTTAAAAACACAATAATATACCACTATTCACTGATTAGGGTGGCTAAAATAAAAAATAATGACCATTAACAAGTGTTGCCTAGGAAGTGGAGAAATCAACATTTTGATACATTACTCTTTAACCCTGTTATTGAAATATTACAAGGTTTAGAGAAGATAAAATGTCAAAAATCTCTTTGTGCCAAATAACCTAAAATGGCATCAAAATACATACCCATACCAGTAGAAAATGCAATGGAGAAATTGACATATATACAATAATATTAGGAAATTTTAACTCATATTTAAGCAGCTGAAAAAAAGAAAGAAAGTAGAATTTTTTGAGTATTTTATTTATAAAATTGACCAGCTAGACATATATAGATATACATATATATGTGTGTATATATATATATCATATACATATATATATCAGACAATAAACCCTGAAACAGAAAATGATTTTCTCTTTTCAATTGGCCATAAACCTCCTTTAAAAATGTTAAGCCATAAAACAAACAATAATTTCAAACAAGTAGAAGATATTTTCAGAAAATAATGCAAAGTTGCTGTAAATATATGTGTGTATGTATTCATTACTTTATCTTTTTAAGCTACCACCATGTGTATTTTAAAATTTTATTTTGTGTAGGCCCTGCCCCTCTGAGATATGAACAATTTATAAACGTTGCTTTAAATTACATAGTTCAAGTCTAAATAAGCCTACATAAAATAGGGGAAATATATTTATATTATACTAGCATTCATTATATTAATGCAGCCATTCCATTTTCAGAATTTTCCATTTCTTCATTGTAATTCACATAAATTCTCCTGCCTTTCTAGCTCACAATACTCAACTTCTGCTTAGGTCTTGGAGATTCTGCAAATATCTCCTCTGGACTTTGTCAAGCAGCAGGTTATTAGAACAGGCATAGTTAATAATTAACATCAAAATATGATTACTGAGAAATAACACATACTAAATTTGGTGATTATATATTAATAATAAATCATTTAAATCTCCATTGCTATAACATTGGGATTTTCTCATAGATCTAATTTATATTAGAGAGAAATGGAATTTGAGGGAAGGGATTTGATCATTTTTTCCATAACCTTTTACTTATTTTGTCATGATGACTGATTTTCCAGTGGGGATGCAAATAGTTTTCTTCCTCAGTACTCTCACATTAGTCTTCCACACCTATTTCATGCACACTGGCTAAAATACTAAGCTATACAATAAGACAGACCTCAGTTTAGATTAGAGGTCATTCACTTTGTAGCTTTGAGAGCTTGAGCAAATAGCAGTTACCTTGAGCTTTATGTCCTTCATCTGTGAAATGGAAATCTTAGTACATGCTTTGGAGTCCATAGTGGAAGCTAAGTAAATAGTAGCCATTATTATTATTGACCACAGTCTGATACTTGTTGGCAAAAATAATCACTTCTAGTCCAAGTGCATTTGACAAATTTAAAATCAACTATATGAACACATAAAACAGCACAGAAAATGTTCTGTAATCTACCATTTGCATGCCTTATGTTTTCCAACCTGCCAACAATAACTCCCATGGTTCAAGATGTTGGTACTTTAACACTTATTTAATTATATGTCATGTGGTCTTGTTGAGTTTTTATGTCTTATGTCTTACTACAAGAATGTGTTAGAGAAAATGCCCTAAACAAAGGCGGGTAGCAATTATAAAGTGTCATAACAGAACTAATTGGAGAAGTTTGTATCAACCTTGATATCTTGGATTAGCCAAGCTCTATATTAGAGTCAAGCTTTAACAAAAATGTGTCTGAAGAATACTTAATATTGTTTTAAATGAATTTTATTAGCTTTATCTCAAAAGTCAATTCCAAAATATAACAAAAGAAGTATGATTTTTACCTAAAAGATAAGAAGTAGAGACGTTTGTGATAAAAATTATCACTTGTTAGTTTATTCATTCAGATGTTTTTACTCATTCTTATTTAACATTAAATATTATTATCTCTCCCCATTAATATGTACAAGAATAAAAGTGAATTATTGCCAATAGTCAGCAGGTTAAGGAAACTTTAAAAACTCTGAGTGAATTATAACAAAAGTACATTGCTGTGGTGGTTATCCCTTTGAAAATCCTTGGAGGTCGTATATTTTTGTGTTACTTTTTTTTTTAACCAACCATATAGTTGGATATTTAGTGAAATTCTCTGTATGGATTTTATAGTTTTTTTTTTCAGAGATTCCTACACAGTACTTTTGATAGAAATCCGTTGTTAACTTCACACAACAATTTTTCGAGGCCTATTTGGCATATCACTAGATAGATTTAACTGATATGGTTTAACTGATATGACCTTGCAGTTCTCTGGCTGAGTTAGAAGATAACTCTCAGGCATTTTTGTGACTTGGTCCATAACTTCTTCATTGAATGTTAAGGGCAAGTATGTTGAAGTCCTCTTGAAAATGATTTACCATATCCTAGTTCCCTTTCCCATAATTTGGAGTGTGTGAATAAAAGATAATTATAGTGTTTGTAAAATAACAGAGGACCTTAAAATAAAATTTAAAGTAGTAAAATAAAGCATTCTCTTAGAGAATAGTGAACAGATAGTGGTAAAATTAGTAATTGAGAAGTGCATTAAAGTATCTATATCTTGAAATCTATTTGGAATTTTTGAGTACCTACCATGTATTAGACACTCTTCTAGGTTCTTGCAGTTACAATGAAAAACAAAAGAGATAAAGTGTCTGATGTCAAGAAATTTCCACTTAAATTATAATTATCATGTAGTTGGAATTCACTTTTCATTTTAACATACCACTGTACATAATTTTGCAAAAGTCCATTTTTAGTTTAGTGTTATACCTAAAGAAGTGGGAGTGAAAAGATTTACAATAATGAAGCTATAATATTAAACAGTTATTTCTAAGACTTGTTTAGCACTGTCTTGAAAAATCCTAATAATCCTATTATCTCCTAAGTGAAAAAAGTACATATTGTTGGTTTTTCCTTTGTACACTGTATTGAAGTATCATGGGGAACTCAGAGTGGGATTATTTTTAAGCTTATTGAGGCTAAATAACAAGTCACCCATTTAGTATTTGAAAGCCAAAAAAAAGATGATTGAGGTCAAATCAGATTAAACACAAACACTGAACAGTTTCCAGCTGATGGGGCACATTATAAAACACGGGCTTGTTTTATCAATATCATTTTTCTACTTCATTAGCTTTATTTATCTAGGGGACTACAAAGAATGACCACAGACGACTTCATCATTACTCCACTTCTATCAAGCTGTGAGGAAAATGGCAACAAAAGTTCATTGAGCACTATAAGATAACCATGAATAGATCGACTTCCTCTCCCTACTTTTACCTCCAGAACTCTCCGATGGTTTCATGCACATTCATGAAAAGCACACATTTTAATTGATGGAAATCTTCACTCCCTCTCCTACTGTATCTCTAGGAATTATGCAATTGCATCTTAGACTCTAATAGAAGAAAATTAAGGTTTCTTTCCAATCAGAGGCAACTAGATTGGGTAATTACTTAATATAGAGGAAAATCTGGCTTATGTCACTGGACCCACCATATATGCACAAAAGTTTTGAAGCTTTGGACACAAAAATACTAATGCAAACCCTACTTAATTTTTTCAGCCCAAGGCTGGAGGGAGAAACCCTGTGTGTCCAGTATAATTCTTTAACTCTTTCTCACTACATAAGATTTTACATAGCCTAAGTTTTCCCATCAACTCCCTTTTCATACTTCTTAGTTGACTCTGTATTAACAGATACTGAACTTATTTTTCAGAATCTGGTGTATTTGCTTTATTTTTGTTACTTTCTGCCAAGGCTTCATCATAAAAAAGAAAAGTTATCATTATAATCATCATCATCATCATCATCATCATTATCTTTGATTCTTCTCCTTTTCTAACCGTCCATTTCACTTAAGAATATACATCCAGGGAATAGTCTAAAAATTTGAGAAATCTTGATGGGGTTGTCTAGGTTTAGATCTTTAAATGGAACTCAAATAGAGTTTCTTGAAGTATCATAGCATTGACCCACTTGCTCTAAAATCCCTTCACTGAAGGGAAGACAGAACCAGAAATCCCAGTTGGCCAACTGCAGTACTGAGCACTGATATTAATACCATATTGCTGTTTACCTAGGACCTTATCAGCCATTATTCTTTTTAAAAGAGTAATCATATCATTTCTGTCTTGCAGCCCTTTGGGGAGGCCACAATTCTTTGTTCAATGTGCTTCCTAGAATGGTATAGGATCAAAAAATTTTCCTGGTTGAGAAGCTCCTTCTGTTTGATATAGAAGTGACAGAACTTTGGGGGAAGAAGGCCATATTTATAGTTTTTTCTGTTGTTGTTGTTTTGTTTGTTTCTTTGTTTTGAGGCAAGTTCTCACTCTGTCACCCTGGCTAGAGTGCAGTAGCATCATCATAGCTCACTGTAACCTCAAACTCTGGGGCTCCAGCAATCCTCCTGCCCCAATCTCTCAAGTAGCTGGGACTGCAGGCATGCACCACCGCGGCCTGCTAATTTTTGTATTTTTGGTAGAAATGGGTTCTTGCTCTTGCTTAGGCTGGTTTCGAATTTCTGACCTCAAACTATCCTCCTGCCTTGGCCTCTCAAAGTGCTAGGATTACAAGTATGAGCCACCATGCCTGGCACTCTTTAAATCAATAGTTTTAGTATCTTTTCAAACAATCTTTCCTGCCTTCCTCTGCCCCTTGGTTACTTAAAATCCTGAAAGGCACTCAGCCAAATCAACTTGCAGTTTCAAAGAATTTGGCTGTTTGAGAGTCAACTTTTTGTTTTTGTTTTGTTTTGGGTTTTTGTTTGTTTGTTTTTAGAGAAAGGGCCTTGCTTGCTATTTCACCCAGGCTGGAGTGCAGTGGTGCAATCATAGCTCACTGCAGCCTGGAACTACTGGACTCAAGTGATCTTCTTGCCTCAGCCTACTGAATAGCTAGGACTACAGTGTTGCACCACCATGCTCAGATGTCGGCTTGGGTGTCAGGCAGATGTGGGTGGGGGAGGGGATGTGTGTATATATACATAATGAGTGTGATGCACACTGTCTAGGGGATGGACACGTTTGAAGCTCTGACTCGGGGGGTTGGGGGGCAAGGGCAATATATGTAACCTAAACTTTTGTACCCCCACAATATGCTGAAATAAGAACTAAAAAAAAAAAAAGAATTTCAATATAGAATTGTCATGTGGAAAATTTAAAGTTTTACATGAAAAATAAGAGCAGACCCCAGAATTTTATTATAGAGGTTGCTATAATTTTGTAACAAACACAGGAGTGTTTGCCATTTCCCCAGGAGTCATTTGGAACTACACTTCACAACAACGTATCATTGGAGTAGAGGTGATCATTCACTGGATCCTTCCATACTCCCATCAGTGAATGGCCAAAATGCCACTACACCTCCAAGATATGTAACGTGGGTCCTCCAAGCAGCGACGGAGGCAGGGACAGTCTTTCTTTGCAAGTCAAGTTCAGTGAGTGTTGAGGCATCGAAATGGGGGCTTGTAGACATTGTCTCCACAAATGAAGTAAGACCCTTGTTCTTAGTGAGGGTTTGTAATAACTGATTAAATGAAGTGAAATTTATTCCTAAATATGACACAAGAAGTTTGCCCATGGTCTCATAGTCAGTTGCTCTAATCCCATCAATATTCTTATTGAACCTATGTAAATAACTATATCATCATGAAAATATAGGTACCAAAATTTTTTTCTGAAATTCGAGTAAAAATTGAATAACATTAAAAATATTTCATTTCATTTTATAAAAGTAAAATTTACCAAATCAAGGAATAGAGATAAATTAAGAGAAAAAATTAATGGTTTACTCATGTCTGTCAAAAAAAAAAAAAAAGAGAGAGAGAGCACTAAAAACATGCCAACAATTTCAAAATAATAACCACAATAAAATTTCCATTATCAGTTTATTTGGTCCTGAGTAAATAACATTTTTTCCTCAGAATCTTACGTCAGCAATCTGCTTTCATGAAGTACATTTGCTTCTGATATAAAAAGAATCCTCAAAATCCTGACTTAGTCTTCTGGTCTTGTCTGAAAGTTGTCTAAGCAATGCAATGCCAGCTGCCAGCCCAGATCCCCATACCAAGACTATTATCTGAAGCATCACCATTTAAAAGTACCCGGAATAGTGCTTTCCATGAGGATCTGGGACTGATTTTGCTGAAGGTCAGGTTCTGCTTCATAACTTATAAAGAACTTTCAGGCAAACCTGAGAAGAAAGAAGGAACTATTTTTTATGGTAAAATTGAATGGCTGTGATTAATTTATTATAGTAACTAATAATATCAGAATGGAAGACAGTAAAATTCTTTATTGGGGTACAATAAAAAGTATTTTATAAAGACTTGATCAGTTTTCCCCTTGAGGATATAAAGCATGTGTTGGAGAGTAAGAACACAGACAAATCTCCAGAGCTGTTCTCTAAAGAACAGCCTTTAAAATATATCTATGTTAGTAATATTTTGCCTGAATGGACATAGATGTCACCTACTATATCTATTGTCCTATTTCTAGGTTGCTTCTAAATTTGAATGTGAGTAATGCTGGAAAGTGTTCATTCCACATGCCTGAAAACAAACACTTCTTTCCTGTTCCTCTCATTAGGCTATGACTGGTCTCAGTACAAGGAATCACACAGCTTTAGCCTTTACTACAGAATGCAGTTATTGTATTTCTTTAGCACTACACACAAAATTATGTGAAATAAGCTCAAATGAGTTTATTTCATTATGTGAATTTATTTTAATTGGTATTTCTTCCTCACAATACTTCATAATGATGAGCAAGATAGATTAAATTGGGCTTATATTTACATATTAGTACTTTTATTCTTTATAGTGGACATATCTTCAGATTGGCTACCTGGCACCTCAACCCCCTAGGGCCTCCTTTCTTCCATTCCATTCACATAACCACCATGAAAAATAACATGTTTTTGCATGTGTACACACCTGGTTGTGTTTAATTAGTCTCTGGATTGGCAGTTGCCTTCAGCTGAGCCAATGGTTCTCTTCCCCAGAATTTTTGAACTTGTATCACTATCAGAAACAGACTTTTCTAGAGACAGATTATGTAGTCTGTAAATTTTTTTTAGTGATTACCTTTTTTTCCATGTGAATAAAGCCTATAAGCAGTAGGATCAAACAAAGTCAAGCAGACAGAGGAATAGGAATGAATCACTGACAGATGTATAGGCTTGAGAGTTTTGATATCAGTGTTTTCTGAGGGAATGCAAGCATTGTACTATGGTCACACAGCTAGTAAGTAGAAGAATAAATTTAAAAAAAACACAGATAATCTCGATGGTTTTTTCCTTATTTCACTAGCATAAACTCCAGGAGGGCAGAGATATTTATCTTGTCTATTCATTGTTCTATCCCCAGTGAATGAAATAGCATAAATGACCAATAAATAATTTTTAAATAAATAAAATATCTATGGCACATTGAACTTATTAATCAAATTTAAGTTTATCCATCCAGAAAGAGGGTTGGGAGTAGCAATAGAATCTGGCACAGACACATAGGGATTTTCTTTGCATAAAAATACAAAATTATCCTACTTAATATATAGTACTTATAATTAGTGAGTATATTAGGGTAATACTGGCAGCAAAATATGACTTATTTATAATTGGTCTTTATGTAAAATGTTTCTTATGTACTTTCTAAAACTCATTTTAATGTAAAAACAATCTCTAAGGATAACACTTAAACACTTGCTCTGACATTTAATGGGCAATGGACAAGATATGGTCTTATTACAACATGTACACATGAACACCCACACATGTACTTTCTAGGTTCTTGAATTACTTAATTAAGTCCTTTGTCTTTCTAATATTAGCATTTTCTAATTTAATATGTTTTAATTGCTTGAAAGTTGGTGAGTCAATTGCTGGTCTTTTTAAAAAATATCACATAATAAGAAGATATCACATAAGAGAGATGGCCTAAAAACCTGCCTAATCTGTGCATTTTACTTATAGACAAACACAATTGCTATAGTTTATCATAATTTATGCAAAATGCATAACCTATGCCATGCCCTGGCTAATAGCATGTTTTGAAAATGGAAAGAAAAAAATAGCAGAGAGGAGGAAAAAAAATAGTCAACCAACACATTTTAGAATCCAAAAAACCATAAAACTGCTTTTCCTGTCATTTACATGTTTTGTTGCATTTCTTGAAAGGAAAAAGGGTGGGAATTGCCCCAATAAGTTCATTAGGATGAAGCAGATGAAGAGGGGAGAAGTAATAAACTAGATTTGTCTATTAGAGAAAAAGGTTGTGAATACCCAAAAAAAGTTATAGGAGTTGAAGGAGTACTGCCCAGTCAGCAGATGACAGTATATAAGATTTGTGACAGTAGAGAGGAAGCTCCCCCAAAATGAATGGATGGTTCAAAAGTAAGTAAAGCAGAATAAGGGCATCCAGAAAGTCCATCAGTAAGAAATCCTGTAACCATAGCTCAGAAACAGGACTTAAGTCACTCAGTGTCAATAAGCAAGAAAGAGGAGGCTTCTCAGTACCAGAGATGGGCTACCAAAATTAGAATCCAGTAAGCAAAACGGGGGCATAAGGTGATTTATTAGTAAGAAGGCAAAATAACACCGAGGAGAGTTAGGTTTCAAGCTCTGAGCAAGAATACATGAAGGAGAGTTTGATGCTGATATGTAAAAAGATACTCTAAAACTCTTTACATTTTTCTACTTCTGATCAGGATGGTCCTAGGTAGGTATCAAGTGGTCACAAATACCAGGGATAGGAAGAATACAGACCAGGATAACTATCTGACAATTTTTTCTTAAATAGACCCATTTGGGGCAGGAGGGGTGGGCAATTGAAGTAAGAATGAAGCAACTTAACCCACATTTTTATCATTGAGCAGATGTTTTAATTCTGATTTTGCCTTTCATTAACTGTATTTAGCCTTCTTTAAGAAAAGAGGATCACTGCAGTATATGAAGAGTAGCAATGAAGCTAATGTTTGTGGAGCAGATTAAGTGAGGGCAGAATAGTAAGAGACAAGTTTAAAGAGGTGGGATACAAGTGAAGCATTATAAATATGCTGGCTTGTCTTTTCCTGAAATACGGAGCCTTTGGAAGGTATGAAACAGGAATGATAGGAATCCAAATTCCATTTTTAAAGGATAATTTAGGCTATTGTGTTGAAAATAAAAGATAGGGGATATTGATGGGAGATGGGTGACCAGTTAGTAGGTTACTGCAGATTATGGTGACTGGACTTGGGATGCTTACAGAAGAATAGGAGAGAAGGAATAACATGCTGCATTCTGGATTTGGATATACACGTGCTTTGAACTTTTGAAAACTGAAGCTCCTTTCTCGGACAAATCTTTGAAAAGAATTTATGATTATATATCCCTTATTAGTTCTTACTGATTTTTTCTGATAAAAAGTGGTATAGTTGCATAACACAGCAGATTAAATTGGCTATTACCATATAATTTATAACAAGCATAAAATTATAAATTTTTTAGTAGAGAGGTTTCACTGTATGCTTTGTTAATTTTGTAAAATGTGTGTGATGGTTTGTCTAATATGTATATTGTCTTGCCAGTAAACTGCCATAGTTAGGTATCAAAGTGCTCAAAACTAGAAAAAATAAATCTAAGTAATTTGGTGTCATATTATTTGTTCATTTATATAATATAATACAGTACAATGAAAACAAAGTCACTATGATGCAGCAGATGAAAATTATGACTGGAATATTTTAACACTAAAATGCACTAATTCTTCAGATAGAATAAATAAAAGTTGGCCACATACAATTTTGCAAGTACATCATTTTTAGTTATTTTCATTATAAATACTGTAATAGGCAGAATAACGGCCCCCCAAAGGTATTCATGCCCTAATACTTGAAACTGTGAATGTGTTAGGTCACATGGTAAAGGAGAGTTAAGGTTGCAGATGGAATTATGTTTATCTTAAAGGAATCAGTTGAATTTGAGATAAGATAGTATTCTGGATTATCCAGGTGGGTCTGATGTACTCACAAGAGTCCATTTTAAAACGGAAGGAAGTTGAGTCAGTGTCAGAGAGGATGTGGTAACAGAAGCAAGGTTGGAGTGATGTGAAGTGATGTGATGTGATGTGATGTGAAGTGAGGACTCAATGTGCCATTCCTGGCTTTGAATATGGAAGAGAACCATGAGCCAAGGAATGTGGGGATCCTCTAGAAGCTGAAAATAAAAAAGAAAATCCCCTGGAGCTTCCATAAATGAATGTCCTTTTGCCAACACCTTGATTTGAGCCCAGTGAGACACATTTCAGATTCCCGAATTCCAGAACTATGAAATAATAAATTTCTGTCGTTTTAAGTCACTAGGTTTGTGGTAATGTGTTACGGCAGCCATAGAAAACTAGTAAAAATATGAATCTAATGTTTATTAATTTGATCGATAGTTAAAGTATTGAGCTGATACTTTTGAAAGATTTGCTAACTGGTTTGGGTAAAAGAAACCCAACATACCTTCTAGAAAAGGAAGATTACAAAATATTCTGTTTGACGTTGTCTCAGCTCTGATTAGTAAAAATGCCTCTTCCTCCCTCCCCCAACACAAAAAAGACACTAATCTGAAAATCTGTAGTCGTAACTCTGCTTTATATAAATTTTAAGTTTAAATGTTATTTACTCTGTGTGGCTATTGATAACACAGTATAATAAATTAATCTAAAATGGCCTTGAGTTGGAAGTGCCATGGGGCACCTTACAGAAACAGATGCAAATTTTTTCCCTAGGAAAGTATCTTTACTTTTACAGAATATCAACAGATTAAGATAAAATTACAAATATAAGCACAGAAACTAATAAATAGATGTGGAAAGAAAGACACCATTGTGAAAAGTTAGCAGAAATGGCAAATAGTAGAATTAAATTCCAACAACTTCAAATATGGAATTAGCAACTACAGAATATAAAATTAGTGTAGATAAATGTAGATATAATTTAGGAAGTAAAAGGTCAATCAAGGAGCAAAAGATTATAAAAATGTTCTTGGATATTTTCAAAGAACAAAATAGAACTCCCAAAAAGGAACTTGTAATTGTATGATATAACAGTTCAATAGACAGATGTAACAGCATTTTGTGCAAAACTGAAAAACAATGAAAAGGACAAACTTTGAAATGGTCAAAGAGAAAAGCCAGATTACCAATCAAGGAACTACAGTTATTTTGACAGTACATTGTTCAAGAGCATTAAGAGAAACCAGAATATGCATTAATTCATTGATGGGCACTTATGTAGAATTCAAAGGAAGAAAATCAAGAAGAAAATGTAACAGAAGTTGAATTGAGTGGTACAGGTTCAATTGATAATCAGCATTTGGAGTATTGAAAGTAAATAAATACAAAACAAGCAAAGGGACAATAGAGTAATTAACTGAGTTGAAAACCATAGTTCCCTTAAGACATTCACATGCAACTATTTAATCTTCCATTGCTACACAGCAAATGAATGCAAAGAGGATAGCAGATGGATTTAATGTGGCTGTGTGTACATATATACTTATGTACATATGCACACACATACATACACACATACATATGAAATAAAGTTATGGTTACCATCCAACAACAAAAGTCTATTGCCTAAATGACATTACCATCAAAAATAGAAATCAGGAAACCTAAATTTTCCTTTCTTTTATTATTTTTTTAAAAATAATGTACACTTGAAATACAATAGCACCATATTTAAACATCTATGCTGAAAAATCATGAATGCAGTTGTTTGGGGAGTTATTAAAATACTCATCTTTTTAACATCAATAAAACTGGTAGACAAAATATAAAATAAGAGATTGGTGGCTAAAATATGTTACGTTGAAGTAAATGATATATTAGTATCAATAGATATATTGATACCAAAATTAGCACCTAATAAATATTGACTACACAGTGCATTCAAGGTTTTATAAAACATGTACATAACTCCTCATAATCCATTCATCTATTTATCATAATTATATATATTTATAGATATGAAAAATGCATAAAGAAATATATATTTATATACCATAAATATATATTTACTTAATTATTTATTATAATCATTGCATTGCCCACAAAGTAAGGGAAATAGAGGATGAAAGCGAAGTGAAAACAAGAATTCAAGTTGGGAGAGTTAGGGTTGAAGCTCTGACTGAGAATATCTTTTATTCTCTGGTTTTTAGCTTTTTTTCTTGGTCATGCAGGATCTATTGAAGCAGACACAAAATTAGGGCCCACTCTAATGGGATTATTCTACATAAAGCTAAAATCCTAATTTCGTCAAGCATAAACTAGGAAAAAACAATCTATATAAAAGGCAGGATGGAAACTTGTAGATTTTGACATTGGGTAGAAGAGAAAAAAAATTAACAAGAAAAAATTTTAATAACAAATTGGTCCTTACGCAGAATTGTGTCCCACAGTAAAACTCAGATTGAAAATTGCTCCTCAGTACCTAGTAGGAATAAGCACTAATCCTTTTAAAAACACACTGTCAGCAAAGCTGTAAATAAATTTCAAAAAAAATTCCAAGAAAAAATGAATTCATAGTCAAAAATCACAAGACAGCTGATAACACAAAGTACCATGTATATGACAGAAATAGTAGTCTCCTAGTACTTCAAGAAAAAAATGTCAGAATAAGAAAACAAGGAGAGATTTTTAATCTATGGTAGAGTTTGCTTTCAGTATGGGAATGGTGGAAAATTAATGAGGGCAAGTTCATAAATTTAAATATTGTCTAGATTTAAGTTTGTATTACATAAACTTACATTAAAATGAATGTTGTGATCCTTAAATGTGTTTAATGCAATGCATTCAAAGGGCCAAAAGAAGGTATAGGAGAATGTGGGAATGATCTCCCATGTGTAATTCTCATTTCTTTGGCAATTGAGTGGGCCTAGCCCCATGAGGATCTAATGTTACAGCTTTAGGACTTTGTAGCTTCAATCAAAATCAAGGCTTTGGCTGACACGTCTTGTTAGAAAGGGAAGCCCAAGGAGTCAAAGTCCATTTTATCAATATGTCTCCTGAGTGTATTACTTTTAATTACAAAATAAGATATTTGTTCCATTTCCTAGTTAGTGACTTGCTGGATAATTTTACAATATGACAGAAAATAAAAGGATATCACTTTGATTAGTATGGCACCATCCCAGTTAACATTTGCAGTTCTCCTTCCAAGGGCAGCTGCTCAGAGACACACACCATAAAGTGGAAATGGGTGGGTGTAGTAGACACTGCTGGTGCGCTGCACGGATCCCCTCTCCTGAGACAATGCACCTAGTCCTCAACTTTTGTAAGTGTTGTCTGCTAATGGCTCACAGTTTCCTCCTTCCGAGAATGGCCCAGAAACCAGGGGAGCCTCTTCATCAGGAAATATCTAGAAAGTTATGTTCTCTCACAAGGGGCAGTAACAGCCAATGGCTGGTTGAGTTGGAAATACAAAAGCCTGACCCCCTGTCTCAGGTATATCAATTTTGTGGTGGTATTTATTTTCCAGAGCTCCCTGTGCATTTTGGCTGAATTTTTGCCTGGCTTATTTCCCTCCTCACTCTTTCTCGGGTTTCATCTGAAAGGGCTCCCTCACTAAATCACTTGCATAAGAATCATCATTTCAGGTTCTGTATCTAGAAAACCATAGCTAAAAAAAAATGTAGATTTTTTGTTATGGTAAATTGTACACAGCCAAACATTTGGGAGCTACTCATGTAAAACCCACATAAAAGCTGTTGCTCATTCCTCCTTTTGAGGTATGTGGTTGTGTTAAGTGGATGTTATTTATGGCATGAGTATACATGTGTACATTTATAAAACCTGTATGTTGAATGTGTTTACAAGTATCCATTAATAAACCAAATGTATTTATTTTTGTGTGAAAATTCAAATGGAATTATACAGCATATGTGGATATTTCTAGGAAATATTACTTATTTTTGGTAAAAATAAAATTTGAAATCTTTATAGGGTAAAACTCAACTACAGTTGTGTGTATGTGTGTGTCTTCACATAAAGGATAGTTGTTTAGAGTGAAGTGTATCCAGGGCTGTTTCAATACATTACTGTTTGTATAGCCCAATATGTGAAGGACTCACCTATTAGAAGAACCATTGTTGGGATTAAAACAAAAACATTGATTAATTTTATAAGATTGAGGTTATAGCAGAATAAACATTTTTATAAGCAGAGATTGTTAAGTAGACATTTCCTCAGTTATGATTAACCCCAACATGAAAGAATTATGAAAGACTTTTTCTTTTAAAATAAACCTTTCTTTTGTTCACTAGTTCTTCCTTCTGAAGTGCTTGGATATTGTTTACACTGTCTTTATAACTCTAAATGGTTTCACTACTTTATTGTAACCATTGCATGTGGTTTTAATTCCAAAGGAAGAATTCTAGTGATTAAATTCCCCCAGTGCTTCCGTCAGATTTGGGATGGTTTCAGGCCTCATCTTCAGCACTAGCTTGGGCTCTGGGAAGGCAGCCAGTATGGTAGAGAAAGAAACATGCCTTGTGCCAAACAGTTGCATTTACTAAGCTAAGGGGACTTATATTCTATCTAGTTAGTCTTTTATGCATACATTCATGCATCCAACCATTCAATAAGCATTTCTGAACATTTGAGAAGTGCAGAGAACAATATAAGAATCTCAGGGTATTAAAAATAGGCAAGGCACATTTTAGGTCATAAAGGAATTGTAAGTGTAGAATTAGAAGTCATGCATATGATAATATATCACAAAGCATCATCTGCTAAGAGTCTTAGAGGCAGTGCAAACAAAACCCAAGCACTTTAGAAGAAAAGAACCAGGGAAGAAAATAAAGGTTTGTTAAAAAAGAAAGGGATTCTTAATTTTTCTATGCTCTGGTTCATCAGAAATGAGGAAATCTCTTAATTAAAAAGTTGAGATTTAGCATTTGCTATAAAGACCCCATAAAAATCACACACACACACAAATATTAATTCACATATTTCCATATCCACAAATATGAAAAATAAATTTTGAGAGGAATAAAAGCCTCATTCAGTTAAAAGGAAATGAAACCACACACACGTACACACACAAATATTAATCCACTTATTTCCATATCCACAAATATGAAAAAGTAAATTTTGAGGGGAATAAAAGTCAACCTCATTCAGTTAAAAAGAAATGTAAAGGACTATCTGAGCTATTTTTACGGGCCATCAAATTTCTATATCTTGTAATACATTGAAACAGCCATGTCAAATGTAGAACAAATGCTGTCAGAATTTTCTTCAATTTTATTTCAAAGCTTTCAAAATGAATTTTTGACTAGACCTGAAACCTTTAATAATGTTTATCTAATATGATACTATTTTTCCCTGGGAATAAGGGTCTAGGATTCAAAGACAAAGACTCTAACTTGGCAAAAGCCTAATTTTGCTCTTCTATCACATGCCCAATATGTTCCCTGGATACCTGGTTGAGTTCTTTTCCAAGGTCTTAGGATTTCTTTTTTCCAATTGTAGGAACAACACAGACTCTATGTAGGGTGTTTGCAAATGAAATGTTAATCTCAAAATATATTATTTATTTTATTTGCATAAATAAAATACAGCAAGAATTATTCAAGTGATTATTATTGAGGGTTTCTATATTTCATAACTGATTTTTGCCTACTTGATATATCAATTATTAAAAAATATACGTAACATCTCTTTTTTCTCTGCAGTTCTGTCAAGTTTTGTTTAATTTATTTTGTGGCTGTGTTGTTAGAGTCCTACAAATTTAAAACTTGTCTCTTTCTGGTGGATTGAAATGTTTACAATCATAAATTGACCTTCTTTACCTCAATAAAATTTTATGTTATTGAATATATTTTATACTAAAATTAGCATAGCAATGTCAGCACCCTTTTGCCTAATATATCTCTGATACATAATTTTTATTTTTGTTATTTTCCGCCCTTTTGCAGCCTCATGTTTAATTGTACCTCCTATATGCAGCCTCTTTGAGTTGTTTTATTCAACTTTTCTTTTGCCTTTTAGTTCTGTGAGGATTCTGTTTGCTTTTGTCATGCACACAAGGGCATTACTCTTGGCTGCTTTAAACTAAATTCTCACCTTGAGGTGTTTTGGACCACACAGGCAATATGAATTTTCTCTGCTGATCAACCTGAGGGCCAGATTATGGTAACAAATTCTTAGGGATAATTTAGCCTGTATATTCAGCACCAAGAATTGAGACTGGAAAATCTTCTTGCGTTCCCCTGAAAAGTTGGATAAATTTTAAATTTACCCTCTCTCTCAGATCTCCAAAGTCTCATTTTTATGTGGAGAGCTGGATGATATTAAAAATTAGGAGATAGATATTACATTTTTTTCAAAACCAAGAGTCCATATTATGCTGTTGGAATTAAAATATTTCTTTTCAAACATTTGTCAAGGACATAATCAGTTTATGTACATTGCAAGATAAAGAGACCAAAATTTCAATAGGCTTTCAGTCCAGCTTATTGAATGCCTCAATCATTTTACTGGAAATGCAAGTGAAATAAGGAGCATAGATTCCTGTCATTCATTCATGGTGTTCCCCTGATGCTTGTTTGTTTGTTTAGGAAATCATGGAGAGGATAATGTTGTCTTCTTGGTGCCCCATAACATCGAGACCCTCCACCAATTCTTGGCACATGTACTTTAATCATATACATCTGAAGAACCCAGCTATTCTGCCCACTTTCCTCTTGTGGTAGATTCTTCTTACTGAGTTCAACATTGGTTTACTGCTTTTACTATCTCCATAGCATCTCTCTCCAAAATTTTCTTTCTCTAATATCAAGTCTCAAGTTTCAAATTGTATTCTGATTAATCATCCTTGAATATACAAATTCACATTAAATTAAGTATTTCTGAAACTTTAGTTCATGATTTTCCCCTCTAAGTCCATATAACCCACGGTCACGTGGTGCTCTGAAGATACAGAGATTCACCACTGGAGCATACTAGGGGTATACTTTTGTAAGGTATGGTATACAGTAGACATTCACAAAAGGGAGGAGGGAAAGAAAATTATCAATTTTGAGTCATTACAATGCTCTCAATTCTTTTTTATTCATAATTTTTCACTTCCCTTTTAATCTTGAAGTTTAAAAGAATATTAATTTAATTTTGAATTTTAAAGGAGTTAATTTTATACAATGGCCCCCCACACACCAAATGTCAGAAAATACTTTGAAAGATTCCAAATACATGGCTATTCATGTAGCCTATTCCTAACATTTTCTCTGATAAGCAATTCTTCTAATCATGAGACAATCACTACCATTGCTAGCTAGCTCTAATTATTACCATTTTTTAAGTAAAACAAAATATTAGCTATGTCTTTTCCCTGCCTCTCCATCTTGATTCTAGATTGACACCCTGAAATTTCTCTAAGGCTAGTTGCATTTCACTCAAAGTTTTCACAACTACCAACTAAGGTTAGAATGGGATTTTCATAAGACCACTCACCTACTCAGCAACCAAGATGAAATCTTCATGTTTATTCCAGCTCTCCTCCATTCAGGACTACATGTCATTTGACTACATGTCAAATAGTCCCAATTTGGGGATTGAATGCTCTGCCATCAGCAGTTCTCAACCTGGCTGCATATTTTGATTACTTAGAAGCTATTTTAAAATACTTGTCCTTGGAACCAACCACATAGAATTTAAAAGTTAAATTAGCAAGGAGACTGGAATGGACATTTTTGAAGTTCCTCAGATGATTCTAATATGTAGTCATGTTTGAGATCCACAGTTCAGTTCTCATAAAGCCTTCAAGTACCATCATAGGTTGTCAAGTATTTATTCCCTTAAAGCCTCCTTCTCAAATTCCAACGAACAATAAGGATAAAACTTAATATGGAATAATTTTATTTGAAAGAATTCTCCTTAATGAAAAATAACGAAGTACTTTAACACTATACTATACCTGTACAATACAGAATTTTCTTTCTGTTCCCATTTTCCGCTTTCTCCTTTCATCCAGCAGTGAAACCTCTATTTTCTGATCTCTAACTCCACTAGAATAAGAAATTCTCCACTATCAATTATTTTCCTCTTAATCAAATCAATGTGTTTATCCTCTGAAATCTTACATTATCCATTATGGAATCCCTTTCTCTCTCTCTCTCTCTCTCTGTCTCTCTCTCTCTTGTTGTTATATTTTACTTTTCTGGTCTTAGAAGTTACATGAGTCATTGCAGATAAGTTGGATACTACTAAAAAGTAGAAATAGAAAGATCTTTTTTTTTTTTAATCCTTGGGATTCTTTTCCCATGAAAATAACTATGCAGTTTTCTTGCTTGTTAATGTTTTTTTATTTTGCCTAGTTTTTATAGAGTTAATATCACATTTTGTGTATTTTGCAACCAGCTTTATTCACCTAGAAATATTATATGAACATTTTGCTTTGCAACGTATTCTAAATATGTATTTTATTCCTCCATGGCATTCCATTTCATAGTTTATCCATTCCCTTAGAATTGCATTAAAATTGTTTCCTATTATAAATAATCTCACAATAAACATCATATGGAGAGATATCATACAATATTTCTGAATATTTCATTGGTTCTTTTCCCTCCTTCCTAAAGAACTTCAGGCATCCAATGATGAATTTCAAGCTGAAGCACATTATAAACCTTGCAATATCAATGCTTCATGCTACCTAACTGGAAACAATACTAGGGATTTTCCCCTATATACTATTACACTATTCAAATTAACTCTTTACTATATGTCTTGTATTTATCTTTTTTGAGCCCACACTCATTTAAAATTGTTTCTGAAAAAAAAATCGAGTAGATTGAGAACAGAGTAGTATTTTTTATTCTCTTTTTTACAGATCTGAAAGTATAAAACATGTTTAATGATTAAAATAAAAAGAAAGTAATGTTTTCTTAATTGATCACTTCTCATATACTTTTTATATATTGTGACCATGTATTAGTATACATGACATGCCTTTTGTGAATGTGCTTGTGGTCATATGGGATATGATCACTGAAACTGGAAACACAGAATTAGGAATGCTTATTTTATTTCAGTAATATCCCTCATCGTTATATCTTCACTTCCAAATGACAATAGTAAAATAGCTAAATATAATAAACTCATCCCCATCTCTGCATTTTAACACCCCACATGAAAAGAAGACCTTCTCCCTTACTAACCAAAATGCTATTTCCCATAGTCACATAGCTCAAGCCTACATCTGAGTAAAAAATGCAATACAGGATATTTAAAACTGTGTATTTACTAAGCTGTTACAAAATAATTTACTTGGAAATTTGAACCTCGGAGAAAATAGCATAAACTGAAACATAGAGTCCCTCAAATCATAAACAGAAAATGTACAGAAGGATAATATATTTTCAAGTCTGATGTGTAAACAACTAATGTGTTAATAATGCTTGAGTTGCTGCCTTCCTCTTGCATTATTTCCAGTGAGGAGTTAGTCTGGTTTAAATTACATAGCCTAATGATCAGTAATAGCATAGCTACTTTTTTACTCACTTGGAAAGGGTAAGAGACTGTAACTACTTTGAAATCTATGTTGGCATCTAATATTTAAGTAATAGATTTCTATAGCTCAGAATATTTTTTTCCTCATGATTTGAGGCTTTTACATTTTTATGGATACCAAACTCACCTTTATCCTAATAAATATTTCATTTAAATATCTGTCTCAAATATTAATCTTATGCATCAATGAAACTGCCCCCTAATTATCCACAAATTATTAAGATAATTCAGAGTTGACTTAACGCGAATCTTCTTCAATTGTTTTACTCCAGAACAGGTACATACTTAGTATATTTTTTAAAAAAGGTCTTCATTGTTATAATTGGCAATCCAAAACAATCACTTAAAAATATTTACAATAAACCCTATTTACAAGACTATTTATTAGATACTCTGGTCTTAAAATTCTAGCCTGTCCATAAATATGATAATTTTAACATTTGCCATCTATTTCCTTCCCAGAAGTAATACTCTCAGCAGGCTAACCACTTCTGACATTTTCTTTCGTTTTACAGAGATAAGTGGCATCCTGGAAGCACCTTCCCTACTCCCCATTGCATTAGCATTCATAATATTAATTGCCAAAAATTACCAGCTGCAAGAAGTTTTATCTAACAAAGCTGCTCTATGGCTTTCTCAAGACAATTTAGTAGCATTTATGTCCCAAGCAAACACTTAGGTATGTAAATAGGAGGAAGCCCACAGTATAATTAATATTTAAAAGGTAAAATGTCAAACCCAGCTAAGCAATTTTTAACATGTTATATCCCCCTCCCCCTTTGCTTAACCGCATGTTCTTCCTAGAGATGAGCTCTGGGATTTTACTGAGAAAGCTACAATTGATCTGAGCTAAGTGTTTTGCTATAAAGTGCCGACAATTACCCAGGCATACAGTGCTGAATTCAGGTTTGAGAAAGAATATATTTAACTCTGAAACTGCTCTTGCTCATTTGAATTCTTCCACTGATACAATGTATTTAACCGAAGAAAGCAAATTATGTGTATTAAGTTAGTACAACATGATTTAAATTGGGGTCGTGCAAGTCAGAAACAGTTGGCAGGAAGAAATTCTTCACAATTTGATATATATTGATTAATCACTTGCCAATAAAAAGCCATATATTACATTCATGTCCAAAATACAATGAATTCAAATTACTTCTATTAACTAAGAATTCATCTTTATTCAGATGTATTGGTGATTTGTGAGTGCCACATCAATTTCTGTCACTCTTAAGAGAACTCACTGAAGTTGAAAAATCTCTTCCTTTATGTTAAAAAGTTGATTTATAACAACAAATAAAATATATGCAATTATCTGAAATATTTGCTTATTCTAAAAGGTGGGCATTGTGATTTATTTGGAATTCTAAATTCCAAATTGTAATGTCAAATTATTTCTTGGAACACTTTCTGGCTCTTTGATGGACTTAGGGAATTAAATAAGAGGAGATGGCGTAATGTAAACAGAAATGACATCTTGAAACTAGGAAAAAATACAGAAAGAATAATTAGGTAAAACCAGCTCACCCAAAAATAACTACAAGAAAAATGTTTGTATTTTGGCAAATGGCAAAGGACAACTACTCAGCATGAGTAGCACTGAGCTATGACTAAGAATAAAGCATTTGCTGCATATCCTGGGACTAGAAGGTGAGATGACAAGAGTATCAGAGTGGAAGCACATGATATTTCCAAGATGTGCAAATAAATAATTGCAAATAATTTTCAAAAGTGAAGATGTATAGGATATCTTGTCTATTTCTAAAATATATTTCTTTAAATCTCTACTTGCACATAAGTATATGCTATTTTATGCTATAATAAGAGATTTTGGTTATACTGTTGTTTAATATATTTCTGCTAGTTCTAAGTTAGTTTCCCAATTTTCTTAAGCATGCATTCTCTTACTGTAGCAGGAAAATTATTTTAATGTTTCAGAAAGGTTTTTTTCCCCTATGTTAGGATACCATCATAGGTTTTTCTGATATTGTCAGAAAATTAGCTGTAGCATGTAAAGAATTGTTCTGGAAATGTGAACTATAACTTAGTTTTTTTCTCATCATTACATATTAACTGTAAAACAATGTCTATATTGTGTGGAAATTTCTCTAAGATAATTTATACACATTATTAAACAGAGAATATTAAACCTAATGCTATTTTCAATTTTTAACATTTATCATTTGTAAAATGTATTATCTGGCCACAGTATATTACTACTGAATGTGTTACATATTGATTTCTAAATGGACTCACTGCTTGCTTTTAAAAAAAATTATTGTATCTACTATCTTATTTACTTCTCTGAAGGATTATCAGTAGTCTTTTCTTGTAACAAGCACTGAGTCTGCCGTTAGCAGTCTCTTCTTCAATTCATATTTCTTGTCTATGACTTAAGAATTAAGAACACAAATTGTTAGAATTACTTGTAAATTAAAGAGTAAATAATCCCTAATTGTGGGTCTGAGGAGGTTATATACTTAAACGAGCACATAAAGTATATATATGTATACATTTTTCAATACTTGTTTTGGTTTCTCAAGTGCCTTTAAAATGTTGGTTGTAGCAATTTCCTGAAGTTCTATTTAGTTGCGTTTCCTTCTTTAAATAAGGTGTGACTGGACTGATTATTCTTTTTAGATGTAGCCTTTAAAAAATTCTGAGATAATCAATAATAAATGAATGGTGGCTGTTTCATAATAATCATTTATTTAGTAATGGTTAAGCCACCTATTTGCTCATCAATAGCCTAAAATGAAGCATAAATGAGCCATCTAGCAGTGCATTACGTGGAGCTAATCCACAGAAATCAAGGTTATGCTAAAAGCATAAATTGATCAAGAATAAGAAAACAAGCAACCTAATTAAGAATCGGGTGAAAGATTTGAACAGTCTCTTAACTACAGAAAGTAAAATGTAAAAAGGTCATGAACATTATTAGATATTAGGAAAGGTTATTTAAAATCACAAAGCATATTATTTGATCAAGTTATGTCATCAAGTGATATGTCAAAATATAAATCAAGGTCATGCAAGTTAGGGGGTACAGTTAGCAGGAAGAAAATTCCACAATTTGACAATTCTTGATTAATTACCTGTCACCGTAAAACACTATATATTTCATTTATCTCAAACTTAAATATATATTATTACTATTAACTGAGATATTTTATTTATTAAAAAATTCAAAAATGACAGTACCAAGTGCTGCTGAGCATGTGGAGCCATGGGGACTCTCATATATTAGAGTAGGAATGAAAACTGCTATCACCTCTTTGGAAAATAGTATGGTACTTTCTTATAAAGTTAACCTCCACTTATCATATGACCAAGCAACTCTATTCCATTACTAAGAGAAATAAAAATTTCATGCAAAAACCTACATGTCAATGATAACAGTAATGTTATTCATAATTGCCAAAAATTGAAAACAATCCAAATGTCCTTCAGCAGATAAATGGATAAACTGTGAAATATCCATATAAGGGAATACTACTCAGAAATCAAAAGGAAAGAACTACTGATCCATGTAACAATACAAATGAATTGCCAATGCATTCTTCCATGTGAAAGAAGTCGTACCCAAAAGCTATATGCCATACAATTCGTTTGTGTAATATTTTGTAAAACACAAAATTCTAGTGATGAGGAATAGATTGATAGTTTCCAGGGGGTAAGTAAGGAGAGAAGAGTTGGCCACAAAGGAACAATATTAAGGAATTTGGTGGGGGTGATGATGGAACTATTCTGAATCTTAATTCTGGAAGTGAATATTTGACTTTATGCATTTTTCAATACCCATTAAACTGTGCACCACAAAGAGTATATTTTATTATACATAATTTTTTTTAAAAAATGAAGTAATGAGAATATGTAAAATTTGATTTATATACCCAATAATAGGTATATCAAATGATATCAGAATATTTTAGTTGATATTAAGCCTACTAAAATAAGAGAGAGGCAAGGCCATGAGATCAATTAAGAAAACAATAATAAATGTTCAAAGTCAAACATGGAATACTGAAACATTCACACACATACACACATACACATACTGTATAAACATGAAAGCAGAGAGCAGAGTATGTGGATAGCATACAAGTTTTATTCCATTTGCCAACTTCCATAACATACTAGTGACTGTCCAAGCTAGGGAAACATGTTGAAAAGAATTAATACTATGATTGATTGTTGGTGAAAAAGAGAAGTAACAGCATACGTATTTGTCATTTTGGTCTAAGGAGATTAGAGGAGTATGTGGAACAAATCAGTCCATCAGAGCAGTACAAGCTAATAGAATCAGGAGATTTGATCCAATAGCAGAATCTTCCTTCTCCTAACATAAATTTAGACACATAACTTCTCTCCATTGGACCTTAAATTTCACCTAACTGAAATTAAAAATTAAAATAGAGGAACATTTTAAAAATCTATTAAAATATTACAGAAATTTTGTTCCATGGAACACAACTTGGAAACTCTGCTAGAAAGTAATGTGTTCAAGTACAAGGCAATGATGCTTGTTCTCAGCACCACTGCTAGAACAGAAACCAACAAAGTTAGAATAAAAATCCAGAAAACAGTTATAAATAGGTAAAAGGAAGGAATATTTGTTGGAATATTCATTATAACTCTAACCTTAATAACTCTTAGAACTCCACGTGTCTCCAAATGTAGCCATAAATGAAAATAATCACTATTCAAATGACAGTACATTTATTTTCAGAATATAAGTCAGTAATTGTAAATTTTACTAATAAAATTTAAAAATGAGATAGATAACTCTTTGAAAAAAGATGTGAAGTAGGCAAACTGGGAAAAGAAACTAATCATTAAAATATAAAAGTACAGATAAAAGACATATATGTAAATATATCTATATTTAAATATATCTATTTTATATATGCAAATATATGTAAATATAAATTATTGCTGTCACATAATCATGTCATTTCTCCCATTCTTTTTTTTTTTTTTTTTTAGACAGAGTGTGCCATAGTGTCAGTCTAGCTAATAGCAACCTCAAACTAACTCCTAAGCTCCAGCAATCCTCCTGTCTCAGCCTCCCTTGTAGCTGGGACTATAGGTGCACCACCACACCTGGATAATTTTTTCTATTTTTAATAGAGACAGATTCTCATTCTTGCTCAGGCTGGTCTCCAAGTAATCCTTCTGCCTCAGCCTCCCAGAGTGGTAGGCTTACAGGTGTGAGCCACTGTGCCCGGCCCATTTCTTCCATTCTTCAACAAGCCTTTTGAACATGCTCCATATTCTCTTTTCATACCTCTATTTGTAATCTTTCACATTGCAACATGAATGTATCTTCTATATGGAATAATTCTCTTCCCTGTAGAGTAGGTAAGATTGTCTTTTTGGTCACTTTTATAGCATCATGAACATCATGTACAAATGTACACGTAATAGCACTAGTCAGAATTTTAATGGTGTTTGCTCATCATTACATCCATAAAGCCTACTGCAGAGACTATTAAATAATAAATTTCTATTAAAAATTAATAAATCAATTAATAAATCAGTGGTATCCAAGAAAGTGGTTCTGTCATTTCTGGCAAAAGAGATTGCAAGAGATATGATTTCATGGCTTTATAAATTCTCTGGGGATCATGACAATTTCGGGAAAGATCAGAGGAGTTAGGAAGCAGGTTTGGCAATACGCAAAACATGCTAAAGTTAGCACATCTCTTTTAGTATAACATCATCTTGAGCATTCTTACAGAATAAGAAAGCAAATCATGTTACAATTATAACAGGACATCAAGAAAGATGCCACAAATTTGGAAGCAAGTGATATTGAAAGGAATACTTTTTCATAACTATCATTTGAAGGTTGATTTCACGAGGAAAAGTTATTGAAAACAAATTCATGGTGAATTGAGAAGATTTGAGCTCTTGAGCTAAGGGCTTAGTATCTTATAGCTCTCAAAGTGACACTTTATGTTAGATTCTGTTAATACACGAGTGGGAGGATCATTGTCAATTTTAAGATAAACGGTCAAATTTATGTTATTTTTTTCCATAGCAATGGTTCCTTTATATTTTTTTAACTGTCATTCACTCAATGATTTTGATAGGTAAAGTCTCCTTGACAATTTAAATAATAATATAGAGAATGTTCCAGTTTTAGATTGATCTCCTTTGAAGTCCGTACATATTTTGCAGGAGACTACAGAAACCCCACAGTGAGTACTTTTCAATAAACTGGGAAAGCATCTAAGGAATTAGGTTCTAAAATAATTAAAGCCCAAGGACCTCTAGTAAGGGACAGAAAGGGGCTTCTCAACAAATCTCATTCCCAGATAAGAATCTTTTAAGTCATGTGAAGAACTGTCATCTCAAATAATAAGGAAACTGGGAGAAATTGAGATACGTCGGTAGGTTTAAGAGAAGATGAAGGAGGACATAATGTATACCAAGTCTTAGAGAGTTGAGGTTCACTTAGATAATTCTTGTAACAACTTGATGAAGATAAGATTTATTATCCTATATTTTTGAAGGGAGAACTATGGCTTAGAAAGTGAAGGATACTGCCTGAAGTCTAACACATAGTAGAAGATAAAGCTGAGATAAAAATAATTTAAAAACTATAAATAGTTAATTCATCAATCCCTTAGATAATAGCCCAAAGTGAGTAAACATTCAGTATATAAACATAGATTTTTACTTTCAAAATGGCAAAGGAAATGCCCATTGTTGCTGCATCTGTAATAACAGCTGCTAGAAGTTATTTCTCTGTCAGTGTCACTGAACAGTCACTGTCTGGAAAAGATGGAGTAACCTCTACTGTAGGTCATTCTGATGGAGCATTTTGGAAATCAGAACTCTAGCCAAACTACTGAAGTGAAGCTTGCAGATTGAAATGAATCTGTTCTGGTAGTTTGGTTTCACTCTTTGAAGTAAGTAGATAACACACTGGCTTGACAGGAAACCTACATGTTCATAAAGTATGAAGACATGATTTCTTTTCAATTCAACTGCTTTCAGAGGCAAGGGAGATATTGCAATTGAACTAAAATATGCTGTTAAAGTCAGTGTAATGATTCAATTTGTACAGCTTTTGATAATAGATTTTCAGGTCAAATGAAGATAGAATGAAGGAAGCAGTACAAAGGCAAATTGTCTCAATTTAAGTTTAATACAATAGTGAACAGATGGGAAATCTGAATTATCATTAAAAAATGTAGAAAATATGGGGAACAAAATATATGGATGTAATACATTTGTATATGTGCATGTATAATACAGGCAGAAAGAACTTAAGCCCTTTGTTAAAAGTATGATTTTTAAATTACAATTTATTGATGTAGGAAAAATGAAAATTAACTGTTGAATATCCATGAGACTCAAATGAAATCATATAACAAGAGCTATAACACTAATAACAGCAACTATCTATTTAAAATAAATAATTGACTAACATTAATCTAAATACTTTACATGCTTTATAATATTTAAGCCTCAGCAAAGTCCTATTAGGTCAGTGTCTTATCAAGTTACTTTTTGTATTGGAGAAAATGCATTACATAGTGAATCACTGTGAATTCCAGAATTGCAAACTCTGGTTCCTTTGCTAATTTGCTGTATGACTTTGGGTAAGTAACTGTTTCTTTATTAACAAATGGACTTACATTGTAGCCATACTTAACACATTAGCTTGTTAGAATATTTAAAGGAGAATGAATGGGAGGCTCCACAGAGCTGAGGGTCTGGCCCAAATTAGTGCTTGATGAAAATGAACTTTTATACTCAATGTCATCATTTATGGATAAAGAACTAACAGCGAAGAAACTTGCACAATGTCACAGCATTGGAAAGTAACAAAGCTGAGATGCTAATGTTTAGAGAAACACTTCACAATCTCTGAAATGTCATATGCAAACATAAAATCTAGTGTTATTATACCATCCTAATTGTCATTTAAAAATCTTCCCATCCTCATTATCCATTTTAATAAATAAATAGTCAATCCTTTGTTAATATTAAGTACTTTTCAAACTTAACATTAAGGATAAAATCAAGCCCATTTTCTCCTTCCTCAAAATAGATTTCTCTTTTGCATAGATTATAAAACACAAACAAAACCGTTCTGATGTCTGAAAAGTATGATAAAATAATGTGATTTATATAAAATTAATCTTCAAACTACTGTGAACTAAAAATAAAATCCTAAGCCCTCTTCTAACTGAATGGACCCTTCTCGGCCAAGGGGACAACAGAAACACCTTAAAACTGAGTTCCCAGCCAGGATGGGATGGGAAAGATAAAGTACAATGATATGCCCATGATTTCTCTTTTCATAAACGTTCATGATTCCTCCTATAGATTGCTGAATATGTATATTTGACTTCCCCACTCAGTATAAAATCCTGTTCCCTTTTGTGTCTTCTTGGAAGCACATGTGCCTGGTTTCTGGCTGGGGCTCAGTTCCCCAACCTGTTAGAATGGCCGCCCAAGAAGCTGCTATGCTTTATGAGGAATAAAGCTCTCCTTTTTGCAAAGTAGAAACCTTGTTATTTATTTATTTATTTTTAGTTAATACTACCATCCAAACTCCTTTCTTTCTTTTAAAACTGAACTTTTAAAACAAGACAGCACTGACAATTCCAAATTCCATTTACTACATACTTCATTTAAATCATCCACGTCCTCCACTTCTTGGTCTCCTTTGTACCTACCTTCTTTGACCATCCCCTTAATTTCAAATTGGCTGGGGTTTGTTTCAGCCTGTCCTCGACCTTGTTTTCTCTTTCTACGTGTTCTTCCAAAAGAATTGTATCTGAGACCAAAGTTTCAACTGCTTCCTCTATGTTGATAAATTGAAATACATATTTTAAGTCCCAATAATTCCCAACTTCCAACCATACTTCTAACTGCACACTAGATATTCCTAATTTGAATTTTTACACACATTCTTAACATAGCTTAACTTGTTAATAATTGACCTCTGATTATCTCTGAAATTCTGCTTTCTCTCTTTTTTATTTTACCATACACCATGTTAGAAACCTTAGAGTCACATTCAACGCCTACATATCTCTCATTCCTCATATGTAATTAATCTCTACATATCATTGATTCAGGCATAGAACTATCACATAAATGTGGATTTACTGGTTTATCTAAACTGAAGCTATTTTCAAAATCAAAAGAATTGTTCAAATTTTTTAAATATTTTCTAAATTCCTATGTTAATATTAGTCAGTGTTCTCCAGACAAACAGAAACAATTGAATATACATACATGCGTGTGTGTGTGTGTGTGTGTGTGTGTGTGTGCGCGCGCGCGCATGCTAATCTCTTCCAGGAACACCACCACAGACACATCAAGTAAAAATATGTTACCAGCTATCTAGGTATCCCTTAGGCCAGTCAGGTTCACTCATAAAATTAAGTCCTCACTTGGATCAAATTTCTATGTTGGGGCAAAGTCACTATGAAGAAACAACCTGCCTCACCTCTTCTTGGAGATGTGCTGTACTTCCCCACAGATTATGTTAGGTGAAATGTAATGATAGAAATAGAATATAGTTACAGGGAAAAGGAGCACACAAAAATACATTCACTGTGATGCACACATTTGTGAAGGGTAGACAAACTTTTTCTTGGTATTCAGGTGGTCAATTCTAGACATTCTGGCCATCTCTCATTCTCCTTTGCTCTGGTCTTTATGTGATTTGTGTAACAGACTTTAAGATAATTCTTAAGTTTTACTGAATAAAAAGTAAATACCTGAATACCAAGTATATTTTTAAAAAGTAACATCAAATAGTTAAGGAATATAATTTAAAATAAAGACATTTGCAATATTATAAGAAATATAAAGAATCTGGGACTAAATCTAACAAAGTATGTGAAAGACCTTAATGAAAATAATAAAATTTTATTGAAAGATGTACACGCATGAATGTTGTGACTCGAGGGGATGGGGGTGGGGAGAGGGGATGCGGATATAGCTACATGGTGAGTGCGATGCGCACTATCTAGGGAATGGACACGCTTGAAGCTCTGACTTGGGGGGACGGGCAGGACATGGACAATATATACAACCTGAACTTTTGTACCCCCATGATAAGCTGAAATTAAAAAAAAAATAAATAAAAGAAAGATGTTAATTAATATTCCATAATCAGAGAAATATACCTTGTCTATGGTCAGAAAGGCTCTTTGTCAGAAATATGCCGATTTTCCCCCAAATTAACCTATAAATTCAATGTAATTTCAATATTTATTTCATAGAAATCAAGAAGTTGAAGCTATAATTTTTAGGAAGAATGATAAAGGTTATTTTATAGAAAAAGATGATCAGGTATTCACCCATCCAGATACCAAAAATTAATAAAAAGCTATCAGAATTAGAACAGTGTGGCATTAAAGAAGAGGTATACAAATTAAGAAAGGAAACAGCATATAGATTCCTCTAATAAACTAACTCATTTATGGAAATTGTACATATACAGATTTTTATTGTATCTGTACAAATATCACCAGGAAAAAGAGGGACTATTAAGGAAATAGTTTTGAAAATTATGCAAAAAGTTTTGTGAAAAATTACGAAGGGATAATATTCATGGATTGAAAGACTCAACATTGTAAAGATGTCAAATCTACAGATTTCCTATTCTATCAAATTCCTAGCAAAATACCAGCATGGTTTTGTAAATATAGAAACACTTATTCTGAAAAGTACATGGAAAAGCATAAGCCCTAGAATACCTAAAAAAAATCTTTTTTATAAAGGGAGAATAAAATGGGAATAATCACTATGCTTAATATTAAGGCTTTTTTATTAATAAATAGCTATAGTAATCAAGGTCATCTGCCATTGTGAAAAAATAGACATATAAATCAGTGGACCTGAATAGAGAACCCAGAAATAGCTGCACACAAGTACAGTCAACTGATACTTGACTGAGTGTAAAAGCAATGTAATGAAAGAAGAATAGTCTTTTCAAAAAATGGTGCTAGAGCAATTGGATTTCCATAGGCAAAACATGAACCTCAGTGTAAACCTCACACCTTCTATAAAAATTAACTAAAAATGAATCATGAATTTATATATAAATCATAAACCACTAAGACATAGGAAAAAGCTTAGGGGCATAGAGCTCAGTGAAGAGTCCTTAGACATTGCACCAAAAGCATGGGCCATAAAATTCAAAAAATCAATAAATTGAGCTTTACCTAAATTAAAAAGACCTGTTAAAGACCCTGTAAAAAGGGTAGAAAGACAAGTTACAGACTAGGAAGAAACACTTGCAAATCACATATGCATTTAGATGATATAAAAATCTCTCAAAAGTCAACAGTAAATATATATGTACATATGGCAAAAGACATATAGAGACATTTTACTGAAGTGGATATAAAGATGACAAGCACATGAAAAGATGTTCAAATCTCTAGCCATCAGAAAAATGCAAATTAAGACTATGTGTTATATCCCTACATATCTATCAACTAAAATAAATAGTAAAAATGCCAACTTCCGGCAAGGATGTCAAGAAACTGAATTTCTGGTGTACTGCTGGTGGGAATGCAAAGTGATGCAGTCATTCTGGGAAACACTTTTTTTCATTTTGAAAAAAATGCTAATTATAAATTTGCCATAGAACCCAGCAATCACACTCCTTAACACTCATCCCAGAGAAATAAAAACTTATTTCTACACATAAACCTCTACATGATTGTCCACAGCAGCCTTATTTTTAGTGGCCCCAAATCAGAAGCAGCCAAAATGTCCTAGAATTGCTGACAATTAAACAAATTGCTACATCCATAGCATGGTATATTTCTTAACAATAAAAAGAAACAAATTATTGATAAATGAGACAATTTTGATAGATTTAGGCTGAATGAAAAAAAATTAGAAATTCACATACCAGATGATTCCATCTATAGAACATCCACAATATGAGGCAACTATAGAGATGGTGAACAAATTAGTGGTTTCCTGGAGTTAAGGATGGTGGGAGAAAGGAGTGGTGAGACTGAAGGTGTGGTGTGAGAGAGATCTTTGTGGTAAAGTAATATTTCTGTACCTTGATTTTAGTGATCATGCAATTAATTTGTATGTGTGATAAAATGACAGAATAGTCTCACACAAGGTACCAATGTTAATTTCCAGCTATTGCTCTTGTCTTATAGCTATGTAATAAGTGATCAATGGAAAAAACTGATACTGAAGGGTACTGAGTATGTCTCTGTACTATCTTTGCAACTCCCTATGAATCTAAAATTATTTCAAAATAAAAAGATAGAAAATTACATGAAAATATAGAGGTCTCTGTGATTTCAGGGTAGAAAAGCCCTCTTAAAAAGGCACAGATACTTGAGTCATACTTATAAGTGTACCCATCACAACATTTAAAAAAAAAAAGGCACAAATAACACAAACTATAAAGAGAAATATTGTGCATTCAATCTAAATTAAATCAATTTCTGTCAGGGAAAATAATGTACGAAAATATAAAGCCAATCCATAGATTCAGAAGAGACAGTCGTAAAACATAATCATGTATATGAAAATAAAAAATACACAAACCAAAGGAAAAATAGATCTGGTATATTAAGAAATTCACAGGAGAGGGAAACAGAATGTTTAATAAATAAAAGGTTCTTTTATATCATTAGTCATCAAAGAAATGACAATTAAAAGATCAGATAAAATTCCATTTTTTCAGTATTTATTTGGCATTTTATTTCTAGCACTAAAGCCAGTTTAGTTTTCTCCTTTCTCTTCACGGATGCTTTAATTATATTTGCTTGAGTGCACATGGATTTCTCTACCTTTAAAATCTAGTCTCCTTGTCCGTCTCTGTCTTCTTGATGATCCTTTTTAACTTTTAGGAAATATGGTGGCCCCTTTTATGATAAAAATACAAGTAATTTATAAATTATTTTGTAAGATTTTCTTTGAAATAAAGTTATATCTTTTTTACAATTTTATCTGATACTTTTTTTTAGTTATCATTTTGGGGGATATAAATTACAAATATTTTATATCACCTTCACATATGTTACATTGCTATGATTTTTTTTAATGCTGTTTAACATGTTTCTCTTTTACTATTTGTTTTTCTTGCTTTTATTTATGACAATCTTCCATATAACTTATTGTATATTCAACTTCTCTATTCTGCTTTGTACTGTTTCCACTGAGTCCTTCAATTCTGGGACAGTTTTATTTTACCTTCTACTTCTTTTTCTGATTTCTGCCAGTTCATGCTTCATCTCTTTCTGTATTTTGCCACAGTTGTGGCATTTCTACTTGGAATTCTTTGGCTGATCTGTTAAATTCTTTGAGTAAACTGGAAGTTTGGAAAAGTATTTTATTTGTCCAACAGCTTCTCTTTTTTTCTACCAAGCACCCCTTTGTGGATTTTAAAAAATTTATTAATTTATTCTTTTTATACATGTATCTTTGTATATATCTCATGTTTCTCTATAATTACAAAATGCTTATGTTAGGAAGGGTCTATGTTAATATTCTTCTTAGAGGACAATCTTCCTGACCCAGAAAAACTATGAAGGTGTGTTTTTCTTTGCATTTGTGTTTATGTATGTCCTTGGGTTGTGTGTTTGTTTGTGTGTGTGAGAGAGAGTTACTCTTTTATCTTTTCACAGCCCATAGAGATTACCAGCTTCAGCAATGCTAGCTGTCTAGAGTCAATCTCCATGCCACTATTTGATTTCTGATTCATGTGAAGCACCACCACCACTCTATGGTGCCATAGTACATCCCAGAATCTCCTACTATCAGTCTATCTAATCTTTCTCTGCATTTTCAATCAAGAAATTTATAGTTTCCCCTACAGAATGCCTGCCCCTTTTGCAGAAACAAACTCTTCCAGATTTGTCCAAAATCAGATTCAGGCATCTTCCAGTATGTCCACTTGACCTTCAGGGCATTTGATCCCTGCCCTTGTATACTGTTGTTACAAAATTTTACCTCCAGATAGTGTGTACTTTTCTTTTATTATAACTTTTGACAATTTCTGAGAGAAGTAAAGGAAACATTTTATTATTCTGCTATTTTAAAACTTGTAGTAGTTAATTTTATTATAATAAGAATTTTCCTTACATATGATTTTCGATAGACAAAGGGTTTAGTACTTTAAGAACAGGAATTCTTCATTTATTTCATTCTAGTTAACAGAACAATGTGGTTTGCAATGTCACATTTTCTATGCATGTTAAACAACAAAAAAATGTTTGGTTTTTTTCATTTAAAAAATGGTGCTCTACAGAATAAAGGGAAAAAGTGGTAAAATGGCTCTCTGGTGGGACCTGTTAATCTCTGTTTTATAAGATCACCATATAAAAAGGAATGAAAAAATTGTTATAACTTAATCCTTTTGTACATTCTCTGAGAAGGCTAATAAATGACATGAAAGTAGAAATTTCAGCAATTTTGCAATTTTACATGGTCAGGGCAAATGTATCAATAGAGTTTTGTCACCAGCAGGAACCATGCTATGTGGGAAGAGGGATGTAATCAGTATTATACACTGTAATCAAGTCAACGATCAATGCAGATTAAATATTGACAGAAGTTCTACCAGTGCTAAACTGAACAGTCCCTAAGAACTTCTGGAAACATTATCATTATACAGTGAATTTGTGTGATAATCCTGAATCACTGGTGTTACTCATTATACCGTACAAGGCTCTGAAGATAGTGAAATGTAAAAAAAAAAAAAAAAAGCCTAAGGCCAAGGGGCAAAAACTGATACTGGATTTAGCAGCAGCATTAAACAGAACTCCTTAATGAGCTGATTCATAGACCATTAACACATCTTACATTAGGGAACATGACAGCAGATGCCCATAGTTGGAAACCACGTCTTTCTTGGGTTTCCAGATTTAGGATTCTTGTGAACACTTTGAATCATCCATATTTTACTTTATTTTCAAAAAGAGAAAGAGAAGACAAAAGAAAGAGATTTAGCTCTTGGGGACTTAGTACAATGTGTGAGAGTTTGTATCAGTCATTGGATTTTCATGTTTACAAAAGCATTAACTTGGCAGTGAGTGTATTTGTAGGATAGCTAAACAACCTAATTCAAACTTCTTCACAATACTTTTTATCACTGCTTCACTTTATTTCTGTAGACATAATCTACCCAATACAATTTAAAGCTGGACCTAATATCAATTTTACTGTCCTCTAAAATTTAGACAAAATGGAGACACTAATCATAGCATTTAGTCAGTTAGTAAATAAGCATTATTATCCTTTATGGCAAGCTAATTAATTCCAAGAGAGACTCAGATCTGTGTTGACTTTGTTCACTACTGTATCCTTTGAACTTTAGAATAGCACCCGAGACTTAAAAGATGATCAAGAAATATTTATTGAATGAATAAGTAGTCACAGATATAAAAGATGATAAGTAAACATTAATGGAATGAATACATGAATGAATGAATCATTTTTTAAAAGAAGAAAGCAAGTCATTGTCTCTGCCCTCAGATCTCTTATTTTCTAGCTATAGGAACAATTTATTTTAAAGGTACTGTACCTGATCAGGTCAATTACCATAATAAATTATTGAGTCTGATATAACTATTTGCATAGAAATATGTGCTCATTTTTAAAGGAGAAATTATCATATAAAAATTTTGAATAACATAATTATAAATTTACTATAATGGAAAAAAAGGTTTATTTTTGACTTAATTGGAAAATCATCTAAGTTCTCAATGTATTTATGTGTACATTAAAAATAATGCTAGTTATCATCCCTTTATCAGATGTGCAGCATGCGAATATTTTTTCCCATTCTGTAGATTGTCTGTTTGCTCTTGTGATAGGTTCCTTGGCTGTGCAGAAACTTTTTAATTTGATCAAGAATCCATATAGAACTCAGGAAAATCAACAAGAAAAAAATCAAACAACCCTATCAAAAAGTGGGCAAAGGACATGAACAGAAACTTTTCAAAAGAAGACAGACTAATGACAAACAAACGTGAAAAAATGCTCAACACCTCTAATCAACAGGAAAATGCAAGTCAAAACCTCAATGAGATATCACTTATCTCTAGTGAGAATGGCCTTTATCAAAAAGTCCCAAAACAATAAATGTTGGCATGGATGCGGAGAGATAGGAACACTCATACACTGCTGGTGGGACTGCACACTAGTAAAACCTCTATGGAAAGCAATATGGAGACACCTCAAAGAGTTACAAGTAGAACTACCATTTGATCCAGCAATCCCATTACTAGGCCTCTACCCAAAGGAACAAAAGACATTCTGTAAAAAAGACATATGCACTGGAATGTTTATAGCAGCACAATTCATAGTTGCAAAGATGTGGAAACAACCCAAGTGCCCATCAACACATGAGTGGATGAATAAAATGTAGTATATGTATACCATGGAGTTCTACTCAGCCACAAAAAACAATGGTGACATAGCACCTCTTGTATTATCCTGGATAGAGCTGTAGCCTATTCTATTAAGCGAAGTATCACAAGAATGGAAAAACAAGCACCACATGTACTCACCATCAAATTGGTTTTAACTGATCAACACCTAAGTGCACATATAGGAATAACATTCATCGGGTGTCGGGCAGACGGGAGGGGTGAGGAGGGGATGGGTATATACACACATAATGATCAACTCTTAAGTGCAATATAGTAGTAACATTCATTGTGTGTGGGACAGGTGGAAGGGGGTGGTTGCGTACATTCACACCTAATGGGTGCCGTGTGCACTGTCTGGGGGATGGAAACGCTTGTAGCTCTGACTCAGGTGGTGCAAAGGCAATATATGCAACCTAAGTGTTTTTACCCCCATAATATTCTGAAATAAATAAATCAATAAGTAGAAAAAATTCAAATATGATGACTCTATGTCACAAAACATACAAAAAATCTACATATCTATAAAGTATACTGGTGCCTATATTTGTGAACTGATCGGTTGCTTACTAGAAAGATTACATATTTGTATGGGTTTTATTTTCCTTTCTGAAAGGAGAAAAGGGAGATAATTCATCTGCTTCTCACCTAATTTGGCTAAATTCTTCCTGATTTCTGTGAACGAATTTTCAGAGGGTTTTTAAATTCCCAGCCTTCTTTATCAAACTCAATCTACTACTCACTATTGGGGAAACTTTGTATTTTCTTTCCTGCTCAAAAAAAGCACCTTCAGATATTTTTTTCTCCAAAAGAAGAAAATCACTAATCTGTTCCCTAGAGAATAAGGTTCTTTATCCTCATAGTATACAGGAAATGAGTAGTATCTAACAATAACGTCAGCTGTGTGTTACTGCTTACAAAAATGACAGGTCCCCCTGGGATTAAGTTGACCTGATAATTCAAAAATGGCAGAGCTTTAGGGCCCTTCATTTCTCTGAATTGAGTTTTAGATGTCACCTTTTTTACCAAGAATAATATATTTGAATTTTTATTTGTGAATCCTTTCCAAACAGACAATAAATTCAGTATCTCATCAGTTATTATATACATCTGCGACACATGTTCTATTTCTCCCTGTGGTGACTTGTAAACATGATTTCAGCACACAGCTATTTCTGTAAATAGAGTTATTTCTATTTTACATCTAACTTTTTCTCACCTATCTCACCCACCCTAGAATTTCTTATTATTTTCTTCATTGTTAATGCTGGGTGCCATAAATATTGTAAGTTACAACCTTCAAAATTATACTTAATAGGAAACATTCTCATATATAAAGGCACTATGAATCTAAAATTTGAATATTTAAATGGGATATTTTATCAAATTCAACATCAAGCCGACAACACCCTCAAAAACAACAATTTGCCAAATGGAGAAATGTCATGCTCTGAATGAGTATTATCCTTCATGCTGATAGGTGAAATTAATGAAATAATTAAAAAACCATAAAAGGAAAATGAAGAGTGTCAGAAGACACCAACAAGATGGAAAACAAAATATTTCTGGCATGGTAATGTGATTGCCCAAATAAAACAACAAAAAAAATAACCTTTCTCCAATCTCAAGAAGGAGAATGAAATTTCATTCACAGAGCTGAAAAATTTTCCATGTAGTTGGCATATTTTCTTTAAATTCTAGAGTCAATCTATGTCACAATGGAGCATTGTCCCCATGCTTTGTCAAGATAAAAAAAACTAATCAGGCACTACATATAGGAAATTTTCAAGAAAAAAATATATAATTTAGCCATTTTTTTTCTATGAAAGATCCATTGGCCTTTGCAACATAAGAGCATAGAGACACCAGGAGATAAGGAAGCACAAAGTACCCCAGAAAACAAACGACATTGTAGGAATTATTGCATTTTTTCTAAACTATAAAAATCCCATTAAAAAAAGCACTCTTGTAGGTTCACAGCATTTCCCCATCATTATGTTTAGACACCATTTTCTCATCTTTTCCACATATTGTTGTCTCTTAGAAAAATACAAGGTGAAGATGAGGAGCAACAAAATTTACAGGTTGTGATTTCTCACGGAGAAGAAACTGTCCAGAAACCTGTCAACCAAACAATGCCCAACAAAATGTTCTTAACTTTTGAACATCTGACTTATTCAAACAGTCAGACTAAGTTGTTCTGTAATGCGAACATGCTCTATAATCAGAAGAAACCTCTTCTATAATGAAAGAATCTTGTTTGTTTATGATGTCCTCTTATCAACCAGAATGAAGAATAGTAGTTCCCTGGTGTTTGGAAACTGAAGGCAAAGGAGAAAAGCTAATAGGAATCCTTGTTAACCTAACCATAATCTTGCATGCATTCACTTTTTGCTCATTTTCTTAAGGCTGTACCTTATAGAGAGTTCCATTAGTGCTTTCCACTGATAAGGTTCATATAAACCACATCTGTACGATGATGTGTTCCTTTATTTTCCACAGTTTGGATGGAAGTATTATTTTAAGTCAATACTTAAGTGGTACAAAAAGGAGGGATAAATTAGATTCTGCGAATGGCCAAAATTTTAGGAGGAGCTGTTCAAAAACCAATAATTATTGGTGGCAACTATGACTATTACACAAAGGTGCAGCAACTGTTACCAAGCTTGGAAATTTCCATTCTATTTCATTGTAAAATAGGAAACTATTAATACTTTTCTTCTCTATTGTAGTGAGGTTAATCAATATGGGAAATATTAATAATAAACAGTATATGAGACTGAACTTCCTGTTATACTGAATAAAACAACCACTTCTGCATTTACCACCTGAGTAGATCCACTAATCCATAAAACACAACATGATGAAAGATTATTCTCATTTCTCCTTTTTATCTACACTTGCATATAAACACATGTTTAGTTGATAGGTAGGAGGAAAGAGCAGCAAAACCTACATTGCTGTTTTGCTGGAGCATGGGCAGTTGTATTACTAAAGTATTTTGGGCAAGACCTAGCTCAGCATCTCTTACAAAGTGAAGAACTCAAGGCATCTCTTGAGATATCAGGCATATCTAAGCTCTGAGCAGGCAGTAAATCAGGACTTTAAGGAGTCTGGTACTTCCAAACTGATGAGCTAGCAGAGATCAGCAGAAGAAAGGTGTGAATGTCATCATGTACATATCCCGAGGGATTGAAAATGAATGTTTAAAGCATCACACAAGGGAAAAGTCCAGAAAGCCACCATGGCAGGTGCTGTGATATGCCATACAGATCCCCTTTCAATCATGAAGGATTTATTTTCCCTGGTAGCTGGCAAGTTTACTCTCCTTGTCTAGGGTTCTGCATCCAATGACTGATTATCACAGGCATATAAATACCCAGTCACCTTACTTCAGTACAGGCCAGGTAGAACTCTCTGTAGGGTTGTCTGATGTTTCCATTAAATAAATTTCTGCTCAACTTCTCATTTGGCCTTTTCTGGTTCCTTCTTATCCTATCTTTCCCTTCCTTCTCTTCTTTTCCCTTCCCTTCCATTCTTTCCCTTCACTATTTTTTCTTCAGATGCTGATTTCGGGAGACTTCCTCATAAACTTTCTGTAAGCTGATCCGCTTATTGGGAAGCCCAGCCTCTACTGCCAGGTAGTTTGGGGCTCTCTCAAGAACAGTAAAAAAGTTGATGCTTCAGGGCCAGGGTTGCTTGCCCTTTTTATATGTTCCTACCACTTGTGGTGACCCTAATTCTTTGAGTGTATATTGAAGGCCAAAGGAAGGTAAAGAAAAGGGAAGACACAGGTGCTCCTAATTGATCCAGGGTAGAGATGCTTGAACTCTCCCAAATTTCCCACATACTTTCAGCTGAGAATTGTATCAGTCCTTTCGCTTTATTTTTATAGCTAAAAGAATGAGAATTATTCAGGAAGTACGTGTCAGTAACTCCTGCTTTCTCAGCCTACTGAAAAAAAATGCACTCTGTAATAATTTATAACACTTATACAACAGTTTCATGTGAATAGATCAGTAAACTAGAAAATAGAAACTCCAGATAAAGTAAGGAAATTATATTTTGGGGGTTCCTACTGTATATATGGCAGTGTACTAGGCATCTTGCATATGCTAGAACTGTTCTGACAACAAACCTGTGGAGTTGTCATTCTATATTCTTTCTACAAAAAAGTAATTAAAGATCAGAAATAGTAAATTACTTGCTCAAGTTCAGGAAATTAGAGAAAACATTCATATAACCATCTGATACAAAAGTCCATGTTGTTCACCTATGTCATACTCCCAAAGATTAGGAGAAATATGGGAATATTTTCGAATCAGATTTCATTTGAGAATGTATATTTTATCAATTAAAGAGTTTAGCTGGAACAAATTGTAGCATCTTTCTCAAGCTAGATTGTCGAAAACAAATTGTTCTAATGTAATACCATCACAGATTCGCTAAGTCAAACATATTCTGACTTTATTAACTTGTGCTCTTCCCAATGATATTAAGGCTTTTTCAGTAAAAGATTTATTGTAGTCAAACCAAGCCTGAAAATCCATAAAATTTTATGTGCAAAAGTTATTTCTTGCAAAGAAAAAATACTTATGCATAATAAAGGTCATGTCTTGAACTGCAATCTGGACGTTTGTATTACTGTGAGCCAGCAAATCCTTTGCCCTGATATTCCAAAATGTGAAGTGCCTGCTCTTTAAATTACACTGTTACTCATCTCACAGTACAGTGTTTTAATCTATGGTAATTACCAAAAATAAGTTTCTTGATAAAATATCTCATTGAAGGGTGTGCTTTGAAATCAATTTATTTTTAATAACTACTGTAGATGCTGGTGACATTAAAATTTTCAAAACTATATTTTATCAAATTTGAATTTTATTTAAGATTATATCAGAAAACTAAAATGATAGTTAAAAGGAACTAAGAAAAGCCTCTCAGTTCACCTTAAAATCAATCTAAAATCTCTAAATAGCAAGTATAATAATTAAGACAAATTAAGGGAAGGGGTAATATTGATTGTATGTTTTCAACTAATCACATCAACTGATTAAATCAGTTTGTAAGTCCTTGGGAAGTGAATTAAGGGTGTGCAACTTGAGGGCTGCCAGGTGCCAAAGAGATGACCTCTAGGCGTAAGGTGCAGTCAAGACAGCATGCTTATTATCAGCAATGTGCAACTGATTATGCAGGGTGAAGAAGGGGACGATCTCAGAGCCATGACGATGAGTTTTGCTTATCTTAGGTTCTGGAGCCAAGCCAAAGAGGGAAAGCTAGGGTGACTCATGAGCTTCAGATCTTGTCCTTTGCTCCCTCTATCCTCCCAGAGTCAAAAGTTATGACTGATGAAAATGGAACTTACTTCATTCTGGCTAATGGACAATGGACTATAATTGCCTTGGGAAGATGCATTAGTCTTATCCCTATGAATCTGTACTTGTATCATTACAATAAGACAATTAAATTTACACTGGACTGTATAATAGACCTAAAAGTGTGACAATGAATAACTGTAATTGATTACAGTTCACTGTATTCTCAAATAATTTCAAGCACAGTTTGTTATTCCGCAATGAAATTTAGGAGCTTATTGTCTTTGTCTTGCCTTTTATTATTTTAACCAAATCATGGATCAGTATTCTAGAAAGTATGACTGTTTATATAGATGTATAGATTTGAATCAATCAACCTATGAGCATCTATTAAACAACTACTAAGTTCAAGACAGGCCAGTGTGGAAATTAAAAAAAAATATATATATATATATATACACACAACTCATGACCCTTATTTTATAAATCTTATAATACAGTTGAGAGAAATATAAATGTAAAAAGTTAATGTTGTAGAAGTTCATGAATGCAAAGCAACACCAACTTCAACAACAAAATAAGGAATACTCACACATAACAATGGAAAAAAATTCTCATGGTACATTTCCTTGTCTGCCTTCACCACTGCATTTATTTTTTGATAAAAGACTAAGCAACATAAAGTCTACCTTGTATGTAGTCTATAAAGTATTGATAAGAATCAAAATGTTTTAATCCTATGTATCATCTCTGGTATATTATAGTAAAAAACTGCTTGAAAGTGAAATCTTTAAACCAGTTTATATTTTATTAATCTTATTGAGTTTTCTAATTAGGTGTCCAGTTATATTTTCAATTAGAGGCAAGTAACACTACATAAAATGGTGCATTTGGCTTATGTTAATTATAGAATATGCCTTGAAGTTCATTTAAAGAAAACAATGTTTCTGAATTTAGAACTAAACTTAGAACCCCTCATTTTACAGTAAAAATTCAGAGACTATAAATCTTGTCTGTGGTAGTTTAGCTGGTAGATGACAGAAGCTGTGCTATTGGTCAAGGTCTCTGTACTCAAGAGTCCAGCACTTTTTCTATCTTGTCACCTTTGAATAGAGCTTTACATAACAGGAGAGTATTTGTACATCTCACATCCACTGTTACACTTGACTATGATGACACTCCCTTGAAGTATCCATGCTAATATGTTAGGGAAAGAGCTTGGTATTTACTGAGAGAATGCTGCAAGTCAAACATTTTTTTAGGCACTTAACTTTTCAAAAAACTGGAGTTTATAAAAGGTTAAGTCTCATGTCTAAAGTTGCATAACTATTAATAATAAAAAACAGAGCTAATACATTAATGAAAGTACTGTGACTCTATTCAGTGTCCTGTCCAATTTGCCACTCTGATCACCAATATAATTATATCTGGTTTTCCTCCCCTTAAAGGTAAAAATCATTAAACAAATACTATGTACTAGCAAAAAGTATTAGAGCTTAAAAATAAAAATAAATATACACCCCGCCATTAATTAGCTTAAAGATCAGATAACAGATAATAAGTATTTAAATAAACAATTATATTGCAGTGTGATGAGGTGCTAATACTGGAGCTGTGTCTCTATCAGGTACAATGGGGACATAAAGGAACTTAGGATTCTATAACTGACTCTTTTACTCTCCTCTATTAAATTAAAAAAGCAAATAGAAGTGGAATATTTTGTTATACAATTTGCCACAATTTACTGGGCTGTATATATACCAGGATTTCCATCTATTATTGTGCATCTGGTAACAATTATATGAAAAGTAGCTCAAGAATTATATTAACTGTAAATTTTAACTGTTTAATCTCCATTTACATTTATAATTGATTATTATTTAGTCTTACTATTTATACTACTTGACAGTTACAAATATGTCAAACGTAGATACCAAAAGCAAAAAGTAAAATCGAACAAGAGGATTGGTTTGTACATTCATTTTGGTTTTGGAGCAGGAGGGTGGTGGGAATACATACTACATTGAGAAGTAACAATTTGATTTAGTCTACCAGGTAGAAAATGAGTTCCTCCCAAAGAATATATCACTTTGACTGTAAAAATGAGTAACCCTCTCCAGGTTTAAAATGTGTTATATATTAAATTATGTTTGCATAGAACATGGCTAAATTGATTTTGTAATGTCGATTATCTTTTCTGAATCAGAAATGTGGACAGTGACAAATCTTTAAATTTGAGAGGAAAAAAAAGTAGTGTAAATTTGTGATTTTTAGTACCACTGCTAATAACAATTGGAGTACTTTAAATTTATGAAATTTAAAAAAATTTGCATGCATTACCTTATCTGATCCTCACAGGCACCCTTAGGTTTGACTTACTATTGCTATCTTCTTTTAAAGATAATGAAACTGTGACTCAGAGAGATTGCATGACTGAACCTATTTCACTTGGCTATTGAGAGGCTGAGGTGATATTCCAAACCAGGGTATGGTCTCTGCCCTTTCTATTCATATTATTAATATATTTTGTTTCTCTTAATTGTATAATGCTTCACATTTCTCTCAAATTAGCTATAATCATTCTTCAATAAAATGCTGATATATGCTTTTTTCAATACATTGATTTTTAAAAGTAAAATTTATATAAATTATATAGAGAATTTTTTTCCTGTTTAGTATCCAGTTCCATTAGTTCTGACATACACATATAATTGTGCAACTACACGACTAGCAAGACATGGAACAGTCTTGTCACCTCAACATATTCCCTTATACCCTTTGTAGGGAACGTCCTCCTCCAACTCCAGCCCCTGGCAACAACTGATCTCTTTTCTTTCCCTGTCGATTTGCCTCTTGAGAATGTCACAGTAATAAAATTATATGGGCAGTGCCAACTTCATGGGATTGCAACCTATGTGGTTATATAAGGCCCTGTGCTTAGAAAGGTTCTGTGCTTCGTTTAAAGCACTGCTGTCACTGTATTGAAAGTCTTATTTTTTTAATAACAAGAACCTTTATTTCCATTTTGTACTGAGAACTACAAATTATATAGCCAAACCAATGTACAATATATAAATACTTGAGTGTGGCTTCTTTCCCTTAGCATAATGCATTTGAATTTATCCATATTGTGTGTATCAGTAGTTTGTTCTTTTTTATTGCCAAGTGAGTTTTCCATTGTAAGGATACACCACAATTTGTGTATTCATTCACTAGTTAAAGAACACTTTTGGCGGTGCAGTGGCTCATGCCTAGAATCTTAGCACTTTGGGAGGCCAAAGTGGGAGGATCACTTGAGCCCAGGAGGTCAAGACCAGCCTGGGCAACAGCAAGATGCCATCTCTACGAAAAGTTTTAAAACATTAGCTGGGTGTGGTGGCTGATGCCTATTGCCCCACCTTCTTGGGAGGCTGAGGCAGGAGGATATAGCTTGAGCCCAGGAATTTGAGGATGCTGTGAGCTATAACTCATGCACTCTAGGCTGAGAAACAGAGTGAGATCCTGTCTCCAAAAAGAGAAAAAACAAAAACATAAAAAACATTTTCATTGTTTCCAGTTTGGGGCAATTATAAATAAAACAACTATAAACATCCACATATTTGTGTGTGTGAACATGAATTTTTATTTCTCCTAGGTAATGACCTAATAGTGCAAATGCTGGCTTATATGATTAATAAGCTTGTTTTATAAGAAATTTACAAGCTCTTTTTCTAGAACGGCTCTACTCACCAGCAGTATTAGATTGATGATTGTTCCACATCCTCACTAGCATTTGGTATTCTCATTCTTTATTTTTTTCTTTCATTTCATTTCAGCCATTCCAAGGCTTGCAGTATTATTTCATTATGCATTTTACTTTGTGTTCCCCTAAGAGCTAATGACATAAAGAAAGTTTTCATGTGTTACTTTTTGCCATCTATGTATCTTTTTTTTTTAATGAACTGCCTTTTAAAATATTTTGCTCATTTAAAATTTTTTATTACTATTCTTATTTTTCAGGGTTCTTTATATATTCTAGATAAAAATCCTTTACTGTATGTATTAATGTATTCTGCAATTACTTTCAGTGTATGACTTCATTTTCGTAATAGCATCTCTCAAACAGCAGAAATTATATGCTTTAATAAGTATCCTTCTTGATAATGCACTGAACTAGATCTTCTTCTGTTGAAGTGGGGAGGTAGGAAATGTAACAAGTTTGGTTACCTCTTAAGAGCCAAGGTGATTTGCTAGCCAAGATGGAAAAAGTTTTAGCTCTGGTCCTAGTTATAACACATAGATTGTGATTTAGGATGTTTGGAGGTTCTAAGGCTCAGTCCCTCCTTGGGAAAAAATAATGTTATGTCTGATTAACAAGTTCAGATTATAAAAGTGAAAGGGAGTAATACCAAGTTGACAGCATTGGCTTAAGGCTTAATCAGGATTATTTCTCGATCACCAGAAAATTTATTGGATTATCATGAATTTATATTATTTGGACATTATATTTTCATAGTGCTTCAGTGTTCCAATTATAATTATTTTGCATATATAAAGTTAAATTAAGCCAAATACACAATTACATTATATCTTAAAAAGTATTCCTTTTTCCTCCAAAGCTACTTTAATTTGATTTCATCAATATTGTTGTGTTTATCAATTTATTTGTGTGTATGTGTATATGTGTGTGCATATATAGACATACATAAATACACATACATATGCAGATATATATTAAATTTTCACTGTTTGAAGTGTATATTAGTCAGATGCTGTCAAAATAATCCCATGTAACAAATCATCCCCAATATCAATGACCTATTATTAATACAATAAACCTTTATTTTCATTTCTTTTCTCAAAGTCATTAATCTAGGCTTACCCAGCACATCTGGTCTGCCTTAGATTGGCAGGGCTTAGTTTCGGGTTGCGGTTCGGGATCAGATTCACTCTATGTGTCTCCCATGATTCTAGGATTGGTGCTTTCCCCAAATGTTCTTATGATAATGACAGATTATAATAGAGCAAACAGAAACATTCAATGCTACTGTAGGTCTCAGCCTGGAACTGGCACATTATCCCACATGCCCAGATTCTATTGGCCAAAGAAAGTTGCGTGGCCTAGTTGGAGGGCAGTATACTCCTTTCACTGTCATGAAGGACGCTAAAAATTCACATGGCTCAGGTAGAATATATAAGCCTAACATGTAGAGAACTGAGAAAAATGAAACCTTTATTTGGAAGTTTTAGCCCTAAATAGATGTAGCCTAAATTAAATCTCAGTGTAGCACAGCTTTCTCTACAGTTAGTATTCACCAAATTGTTTTATATGTCTAGATTCAGTTAAAAAAAAAAAGTAGTACATTCATCCCATTCCATAAGTTTTTGGAAGAAAAGAGTACTGAAGGCACAATTAATGAGTGCTCTATGGCTTGTACAACCTGTGACACTGTCCCTTTAGCAACTGCTTTGTGGACCAGGGCTCTCTCAAGACCTAACTATTCTCCATGCCACATTTCTCCTTTGTCTTTCTATACTTTTGTATTTATTTCTTACTCTTTCTTCTCACTTTCTCTGTTGTCCCTTTCTGTTTTGTTTAAGCATAATATTTATAAGTTTCTTCCCCTAATCTACTGCATTTTTCACTCTTCAAGGACAGAAAGTATGTCTTAGCTATTTCTGTCTCCTCAGACTTGCCATATTAAAAGGAACTCCTATAAGTAAGTCAGACATCTGAAAACTACAATGTAGTAATAGCACTTCTTGATCCAATCTTTACAATGTTTATATGCATATTCCAATATTTAGTTTTAAATATGTTTTCTTACAATATAGCGGGGAGGTGCCCTGCAAATTAGTGACAGTTTCAATGGCCCAAAACATTTTATAGAAATCAAGAATCCATCAAAACACTTGGGTTGTTTTGTATTTGTAGCTAACATGGAAAATGTCTATAAAGCTCTAAACTGTTTCTGAAATTACTCTTCAAAATACTAACTCTTAGCCAAAGTGCCTTTTATAATTTTATGATTCTTTGCAAATTGAGACAGAGGAAAACATATTCCACTTAAAAAAGCAATCACAAACTCCCAGTCCAGACAAGATGGCATAGACTCATCTCTACCTGTTACTTCCCACTAAGCACAGTTATTAATCCTGGAAATATTAAAGTGACGTTCAAAGCAAAGTTTTGAAAGATGGACACAAGAAAGTTGGGGATTGAGATTGGGGACCTAGGACTGGAGGAAACACATAGTGGCAGGGCATCATACTACTCACTTCCCCAACAGAAGGTGTTAGTCCAGACTCAGAATCTCCGGACCCCGAACAACGGACGGCAGAGCAGGTAGATTCATTCTTCTCTAATCTAACAGTGACCCTGCCTATAAAAGGCCAGAACAGACAAGGGGGAAGCATCAGAAGTCCTGCTGACAATAAGCAGCAAGGGGAAATCTACCCCTTCCCTAGGTAGCCTGAGACTTCCCTCCTACCCTAAGGCACTAAGTGCCTGGGGGCACAGGTGAGGGCTATCTCCCCACAGTCAGTGACCAGCAGGAGAAGAGCTCTCTATTGTCCATGAAGAGAATCTCACTGCCACAAGTGGCCAACATAGGAAGTGCTCTTCATCCTTACAGGCCACCCCTTCCCCCCAAAAGGCAGCTTTCAACCAATAACGAACTAATGGAAGTTGGTGAAGTTCCCTTATTCCTTGAAGGAAGAACTCAGAGGTACATGTTTTCCACTGGCTCACAGAATTCCTAGAGGGCATAAGCTTCAGTTTCCCACAGTGTTAACATGCTTAATAACACACTCTTTGTTGGCTGTCTTCCATCCCCTTTCGTACCTCTTCACAACCTTACTGGTTTTTCCTGGAATATCTTTTTAAATAATATACTTGCATTTTAATCTTCTTCTGAACCAGCCTAAACACTCTCTCTGTTTTGAACAAAGAAAAAACAGTACAGACAAACATGCAAAAAGCTCTTTCATGTTTTCCCTTTTGCTTGTTTGGTCCTTGTAAACACTGTGTTAGACCTTTTGCCTGAAATTTATAGATGCATACTAAACATAATTTAAGATTAATCAAATCCTTACCATCCTCCTCAAAGATACAATGACCTTAGGGCTTTTTTACTCTTTAATTTTCATGCTTTATGGTATCATTCTCTTGGTTTTTAGTTATCTCGTACATCTTTGTTTTATTTTTTATTTTGTATTTATTACAGGTATATTAGTTGTATATATTTATGGGATACATGTGATGTTTTGATACAGGCATACAATGTGTGATAATTAAATCAGGGTAGTTGGGGTATCCATCACCTCAAGCATTTATCATTTCTTTGTGTTAGGAACATTCTAATTCCACCCTTTTAGTTATTTTAAAGTATACCATAACTTATTGTTGACTATAGTTACTTTGTTAAGTGCTATCAAATATTATTCATTAGATATTATAATTATTTTAGAAGTTTGTTGAATAAATTTGTCTACATGTCACCAAGTTCTTCAAAGTCACTTCTTGTAGTTAAAACGTTTTCCTTAAAATAGTCTTTCTTCTCCCCAGTGTCCTCCGTTGGTAGTTTCTGTAGCGAGGGTCTGTTGATTATAAACAATTTTGTTGCTTGGGTTTTTTGTTACATTTAATTTAAAGTTTTTTTATTAATATTATTTTAATTGACATCATAATTGTATACATTTATGGGGTACAAAGTGATGTTTATGATATATGCATACAATGTAAATGATTAAATCAAACTAATTAATACCTCTATCACCTCACTTTCTTATTTCTTGTGGCAAGGCATTTGAAATTTACTCTTACTTATTTTGAAACATATAATACATTATTGTTGACTATCCTCACCTTGCTGTTCAATAGATCTCAAAACTTACTCCCCCTCTGTCTAACTGATACCTTCTACCATTTGACCACCAACTTCCTATTCTCTTCCTATGTGCCCTCTACCTCCATCCTCTGGTAACCATCATTCTCCTCTCTACTTCTTGAAGTCCAACTTTTTAGATTCTTTCTTATTTAACTTAGCATAATGTCCTCCAGGTTCATCCACATTGTTGCAAATGACAGATTTTCATTCTTTTTTAAGGCTGAATAGTATTCCATTGTGAATATATACCACACTTTATTCATTCATAGATGGACACCTATGTTGACTCCATATCTTGGCCATTGTGAATAATGCCACAATGAACATGGAAATGCAAATATCCCTTTGACATATTGATTTCAATTTCTTTGGATAAACATCCAGAAGTGAGATTACTGGGTGATATGGTAGCTCTATTTTTAGGTTTTTGGGGAAACTACATACCATTTTAAATAATGGCTACAATAATATATATTCCCACCAACAGTGTATAAGGATTCCCTTTTCTCTGCATCTTTACCAACACTTATGTTTCATGTTTTTGATTAAAACCAAACAGGTGTGAAGTGATATCTCATTGTGGTTTTAGTTTGCAGTTCCCTAATGAACAGTGATGCGAGCACTTTTTTTATGAACATGTTGCCATTTGTATATATTCTTTTGAAAGGTGTTTGTTTAGATTTTCCATTTTCCCTTGTATTTCACTGAGCTTCCTTATCATCGAAATTTGGAATTCTTTATCTGTTGTTTTGATATTTTCATTTTGTTTGGCATCCATTGGTAAAGAATTGTTTCCTTTCGAGGGTGTGCTTCTGCTCTGATTTTTCATATTTCCAGAGTTCTTTCACTGATTCCTTTTCATCTGGCCTCTTGATTGAGTCCTGGGGGTAAAAGGTTTGGCTTGTGGGCCTGTCCCCAGGACCACAAAGATCAATCTCTGACTGTGCCAGGGAGAAGAGTGCTGGTCCTGAGTTGCCTATGGGTACTCAAGCAGGTTTGATGATCCTCTCGGTTTGCTTCTGTCCTGCTGTTTTAACCTCTTCTCAGCAGTGTGAATTGCATTGGGTCCCCCAATTTAACCCCCAATATGGCAGGTGGTACTTGTGAGCCATGCCCTGTTTGCTTCAATTGGAAGATGCTGTGACGAGTTATGTAGTTTTCCCTGTCATTGGTTGATGCTTGCATGAAGGAGCCAGAAGCCGAGATGTTCTTTTGTGCCTATGGCAGACTTTGGTCCCCTAAGTGGAGTACTTGAGTGCCCCAAGCTTTAGCAGAGACCCTGTAGTTCCCAGGGGGTTGCTTGATCTACACCACCACTGAGGTGGGAGGAACAGGAAGGCAGTTTGGGGCTTAGGTTGTGGGAGCCTGAAAGGCTTCTCAAAGCCTTGACAGGGCTCAGAAGTTGCTTTTCCAGCCACTAGGGGGAGCCACTGGTGCCCTCCCCAAAGCGGGGGTGGGGGGGGGGCGATACGTTCATGGTGGAGGAACCTAAACTCTTGAGTGCTAAAGCCCCATGCTGGGATCTTTCAGTCCTAATTCAGTTTTTCTGCAGGGATGGGTGGTCATTCCCCCAAATCGCCACTCCTTGGACCTCCACAGCACACTCCTGTCAGTTCTGTCCATGTGTGCTCCCTCACCACCGAAGTCCAGATCTCTAACCTCTCCCCAGTCTATGTGTCTGACCCGCTAGCGTGCATCTACACAAACACCAGCGGGCAGGAATTCCAAGATTGTGTACCCTTGTTTCACCACAAGTCCTCAAAGGAAGAGGTGTAGCCCCACTATCTGTGGGCACCTTGGCCTACAGCACATACCCTCTGGAGAGAAAAGGGCTGCTCATGAACTTCTTGGCTCAAACTGCACCCCCTGTTGCAATGTCATCTTTCTTTAAAAAGTATTTAGTTGTTTTTAAGACAATTAATTGTACAGAAGCTTGATCCCCTTGAGGTTTTTTTTTTTTAAAGTTATCATAGATGTTTAATAGATATTTATTACCACTTTTATATTGCTGAAGGGGGAGGTTTTTTTTAAAGCTTTGTTAGAGTCTGTCTTGAGTATACAGGGCTAATTTAGTTTTCCTAAAAAGCATGATCTTTCTGTAGCCTCTACTGAATGCCCCAAGATTCAATAAAGTGTCTCTATTCTGGCTCATTAGAACTTGAATATTTTCTAACATTTTGTATTTTGGGGCAATTTTATTGGATAGCATTCTGATAGTTCTTTGTTTTGTCTTATAGTTTCAATCTATGAATGTGCTATTTAGTAACAGACTCAAGTGAACACCCATGTAGGTTTCTGAAGCCCTTCCTCTGTAGAACTTCCTCCTCTCCATAATCTTTCCTACAAATTCCAGTGTCTTGGACTTGCTGAACTGTGAATTAATTCAATCTCTTCAACTCGGCACAACTACTTTACTCTGCTTTGTTTTCCTTCTCCCTGTGGCAGGTTTCTGAAAATGTCTCCAGGCAGTAAGCCAGGGTAATAGTAAAGATCATTTCTTTTGTTTCCATTCCTTGTCTGTTGTCCAATTTCTGAATATAGTTGTTTCATTTTTTTTCAAACTTTTTAGTTGTTCTCACTCGGAGGGCTATTCATTTGCCAATTAAATCATGATTAATGGAAACAAAAGTCCCTTTTATCTTTTTGTAAAATATAAAATTTTGCTAAGTGATTTCTTTCCCATTCTCTTTACTTAAGTGGTTTATATATCTCTACTATAATGTACTCTCATTATAGAGGCTAGCCAATATCTTTGTACAGACTGCCGTCTTGAATGGAAAATCTTAATGTAGTGTTGTGCTAGAGTGATTATAAGGAGTACCTTTTGAGAAAAGGGTTACAGCTCATGTTAATTGCAACAGAAGTTGGTTAACAAGAAGTGTCTGGAAAATTTCTGGAGACCATCGGGCATTACGAAATGCATTATCTTCCATAGCATTTGGTGTACTGATATGTTCTAGCATATGAAAAACATAATCCCATTCAATATGTGTGTAAATAAATATTCATATTTCAAAGAATTCACTGCCTATTATTTTTAAAAGTTATTTAGATTCATAGGATGCAAGGAAAACCCAAAGAAGGAATGCTAGGCCCCCTTAAGCCCAATCTGTGCCTATATAGCTCAGGCAAAAATAGACTTAGCCTGGCTTGATCTACTTCTATCATTAAGCCACAGAAAGATTTTATCAATCCATTTGTCAGTACCTGAATATCACTGCATATAAGTCACAGGAGAGTTCTATAAATGGAAGTATTCTAACATATTTAAGTGATTAATCCTATAGAATAGAATGTTTTGACAGGACTCTGATCTCCCACCGGCAAAGCTCTAGAGACATTTCCTTTCAAAGTGGCAAACTATTATCCTGTCTCAGTATTCTAGCACTAATGACAATTTTTTTGTCACGTCAAATGATGAAAAAATAAATATGGCAAAGAAAGCAGCACTCTGGGCTGGCCAACTAGATGACTATAATCACTAGCAGGCAAAGTGAGGAAAAGGAAGAGATTCTGTGCCTTTATTTAAAGATTCTTTATTCCCATTGCAATTATGGGATTGCCCTAAAACAGACTACTTCCTCACAAAAGTGAAATTACTCTTTCCACACATCCAATCATTCAGTTCTGGATTCTATCACAGTGTATCTAATGTGATTTATATACATTTAGACATTTATGCAACATGGGGGCCTATGAGCCTGACCCATGTAGAATTATTTAACCCAATGTTTAGGCCAGTGGTGACTTGGATACGAAGGAGCAAATCCCATAGAAGAAACTTAATCACCTCATTCAAAGGCACGGTTTGTTTTAGGGGTGTTCTTTTAGCAGAAAGCTTCCAAAATGACAAACTGCATCAAATGTCACTGAGAAAAAAATCACAATGTATCTGGAAAACTTTTCTGCGTGTCCCCCTTTTGTCCTCCTGGAGTTTAGGTATGATGTTGTGGTGCTTATAGTACCAATAAATTAGTGACAGTATCTGCTTATACAAGTACATTCTTACACTTGATTATAAGTTGTTTAAATACTGGGGCTAAACTTTCACAATATTTTTATTCTAAATGCATAGCAGGGTGATTTGCACATAGTTGACACTTTAAATGTTAAATCATTATTTCTCCAAAAAGACTGTAACCTCTAACTTGTCAGCAAGTTTTCAATGAACATTCCTAATATACACTAGACCAGTCACCATATGAAGATTTAAAAGGAAAGTTACCAGGTAAGTCACTCCTATTTACTGATGCTTAATGAATATTTTATTATTTTTAAAATTAATAATCACTACATTTTATGTGATATTCAGGTAGATTTGCAATTTTTCATTCATTTATACATCTATTAATTGCAACATATCTACTACTAAGTGTTCATAATTTGCTAAATCCTCTGGTATGTGTTAGGAAACAGAATGATATACCTAGCATCATAAAAAATTCTCAGTGAATGTCAACTTAATGTAAAATAAATCAAGGACAGGGTCCCTGCCCTTAAAAATATCTAGGCAGACATGTAAACTTATAACAGAAACACAATAAATTACATGCCAATGAATTGAAATAAGAAAGCTATTGAATTAAAGAAGAAAAAACCTGAATGTGAACAGGTTAGAATGGTCAAGAGAGTAGAGATATATAAAAAAAGTACTAACACCAAGTAGGAGACATGAGTGAAGGAGTGCCGGATGACTAATAAAAATATTATAGAGAGCACAAATTTTCTACAAAAGCTACAAATCATAAAACATTCTAGTACAATAATCCTAATATTTTCAGGATGACAACATAGACATTTTAAAGTTAAATAATGAAAAGTGATGTATAATTAATGCTAGAGACATTCAAAGAATGATGAATATATAGACTCATATGAATTAGAAAGATGTCACTAAACAGAATTAAGTGGTATTTTCACAGAAGGAGTGGTCTTATAGGCGACTTGAGGGAATGCCTATTTCATAAGAAAGTCAAATGCATGACAAAAGGAATGAGGGACAAAATGCTAAGAATCATTGAATGAAAAGCTAACTTAGATCCACACAATTATCTTTGTTAACTGGGCTCCTGACCTATTAACAAACTTGCCACACAACTGTGTTTCTCTATGTAAATATGTGTTCTTTTACTAAAACCAAATGTAAATTGGTACAAATATGCTGATCTGAAAGGGCAAAATCGAAAGACAATTGATCGTTGATCTACATAAGATAGCAGAGCAATTTGCAAATGCATTAATTTGGATTTTCTTACTTTTCATCTGTCCAAACTAATCATTTTCTTATGTAAATTTTCTTCCTTTTTTAATACAAATAAAGTTTATTAATAATTAATTTGTTTGAGTTTTTACTGCCTTCCATTTCACATCAGAGCCTTAGGCTCAGTCAACACTTTCCCTTAATTAGAATGCTTATTTTTTAATAATAGTATAAAAAATTTTCATTCAAAAATTTGCTATTTAGCAGTGATAATGTTTTGATGATTTTATAGTTATATACTTATCTCCATACACATCAATATCTACAGGTTTTTGTATGCCAATCACATATCAATAAAAGGGTTAAAATAATTTGCTAATTTTTCTTCTCTGATATAAAAATCAAGTTCTGTTTAGAAACAGGCTGTAAACACATAATAAAAAATTTTAAAAACACACATAAACTACACATTCATAAGAATATAAATTGACTCATAAATACATGTATATTCCAAAACACTTATTAAGTAATTAATGCATTAAAATGGCAATCATGGAAACATCTCCTAGCCTTCATCTTAATGCTAATATGATGCTGATAAAAGAATAGGTGCTTAATAAAATCTCACTGTTGACTTACAGTTATAGTTGGAAACCGAATAACATGTAGGTTAATTGGCAAGAAAGCCTAGACTCCTGAGAACAAAATTACACTGTAAGATGGGAGTGCTGTTTCTAATAAAGCACAAATGAGGAGGTTACTGTAAATCCAACCAGGGAAGGCAAATCTCATCACTGTTCATTGGCGGTGTGGGAATGTTGAGCATAAAGATCAAATCACTACCACCACTAGGGACAAAATAGTAGTTGTTAACAAAAAAAGTTCAGACCAGGGAATTTAACACTGGTTTGTAAGCACAGCACGAATATAAATTTGTTTCCATTTGAATTGTTATCCAGAATGGTGGATGGTTTAGTGAATGAGACAAAAAGGTCTGGAGTTTATGCCACATATGCTGGAGTAGGCAGGTTTGAATAAGTTGAATGTGTTCAGCTGTATTCTGTTGAAGCTGGATATGAATTTTCTGAAGTTGAATATATTTGGATGTTTCTTATAAGATTAATACTTTTCACTTGTGTCTCCTAGAACAGAAAAAGGGTCTGGCTCTAATAGGTTGGATTTCATCTTCTCCATAGACTTTTAAGCTTCATGGCTTCCAGAACAGTTCTTCCAGTTTCACTTGGTACTTTTATCTTCTATATCTTTTTTTAGGGGGGGTTGCAGGGGAAAAGGAAAAAGTAAAACTGCCTTTATTTGCAGATGACGTGATTCTGTATGTAGACAAGTCCTAGGAATTCACAAAAACTACTAGATCTAATAAACAAGTTCAAGGTCACAGAATTCTAGATCAATATAAAAAAATCAATGGTATTTCAATATACTAGCAATAAAGAAACAAAAATGGGCATGATGAAGACAATTCTATTTACAATAGAAATGAATTAAATACTTACAAATAATTTAACAAAGGAAGTACAAGACATCCATTGAAAACTGAAAAACACTGCTGAGAGAAATTAAAGGAGATTTAAATAAATAGAAATATGATCTATATCACGGACTGGAAGACTGAATATTGTTGGATGCCTGCAATTCCCCTGAAATTTATCAATGGATTAGATCCCTATCAAAATTTCCCAGTTTTTTTTTTTTTTTAGAAATTGACAAGCTGATCCTAAAATGTAGCTTAGGAAAAGCAAAGAGCACATGCTAAAATAATTTTGATACAAACTTGGAGGACTTAAACTTCTCAATTTCAAAATATATTCTAAAACTAACAGTAATCAAGACAGTGTGGCACTGGCATCAGGATAGACATAGACCTACAGATCAATGTGAAAAAATTAGGAGTTCAGAAATAAATCCTTACATTTACTATCAATTGATTTTCAACAAAGCTACCAAGACAATTCAGTAAAGATGTTGCCCAGCCTGGTGTATTCAAGTGATCCTCTGGCCTTGGCCTCTCAAAGTGCTAGGATTACAGGCATGAGCCACCTCAGTTGGCCCTCATTTCTTTAATGAAAAGACATTTTCATTTGAAGCACAAACGTTTAAATTTTATAAAGTATAATTTGTTAATTTACTTTTTCTTTTTATGAATATTTTAGTTGACTTAATATCAAGAAAATTTTTGCCTAATCCAAGGTCACAAAGATTTTTCTCCTGTATTCTTTTTTTTTTTTTTTGAGGCACAGTCTTGCTCTGTTGCCCTAGCTGGAGTGAATTGGCATCATCATAGCTCACTGCAACCTCAAACTCCTGGGCTCAGGTGATTCTGCCTCGCCAGTACCTGGGCCTACAGCTCACCACCACGCCCAGCTATTTTTTTTCTATTTTTAGTACAGATCGGTCTTGCTCTTGCTCAAGCTGGTCTTTAACTCCTGACCTCAAGCAATCCTCCCTCCTCGGCCTCCTAGAATGCTGGGATTACAGGTGTGAGCCACTGGGCCCAGCTCCTCCTGTATTCCTTCAAAATTTTTATCGCTTACATTTAGTTCTATATCTTTAAGGCTATCTATACTTTTCACTTGCTTATGATATTGTGTGAGTATTATTGCTTGCCTGCAATTATTTTACCTGCACATGTTCATGCATTTTGCCCAGTGGTCTACAACTAAATGATAAATAAACAAATTTTAAATGGTTTCTAGCCATCACAGATTAAATACAGAAGTAGGAACACAGTCCTTTTTCCATCTCCTTATTTCTTCTTCCCTTCCTTCCTTCCTTCCTTCCTTCCTTCCTTCCTTCCTTCCTCCCTCCCTCCCTCCCTCCCTCCCTTCCTTCCTTCCTTCCTTCCTTCCTTCCTTCCTCTCTCTCTTTCTCCCTCTCTTTCTTTCTTTTTCTTTCTTGACAGAAACTCAAGAGAAGCATTATAGCAGAGTGGTTAATCACATGGTCGTTGGAATTGTTCAACAGTTGTTCAAATCATAGCCTTGCCACCCTGCTGTTATTAGGCATCTAAGCTTCCTGAGCTTCAGTTTAGTCATCTTAACACAATGGTAATGGCAATATTCTTTAAACATTCAGTTAATGTAAGTTTATCCCTAACTTTTACCAGTAAAGGAAAGATTTTTGATGTTTTTCTAAGAAGATATTATGCACCAAGATAAGGAATTCCAAAACACTAAGACTAAGATAGACTGAACGTATCTCCCTCCAATAAGACAGCACAAAGAATATTCTGCTGGACAGTTTTAGTAATAAAAAATAATCCCATATTTTAAGAAGGGTAAATACTAGTTTTATATATACATGGTTACTTTAAGTTAGCAGTCTACTGAAATCCTCACAAAGGTTTCTGGCTCTAAAGCAAAATGGTTAATGTAAAAATGGCCAAATTGTAACAGGTATCAACTGCTAACTTTCTGGCCCTTCACCAATTATCTTAGTTTTAGTTCTTTCTGCTTTCTGAATAGATCTTAACTGGAACTAAGGACCAATACTTTTGAAGACTTGCTCTTACCAATAGGAGGTGCATCATGAAATACATGGTTAGAATCTCCAGTTAATTGACAGTTAGCAGAGGATGCAAACACAAATGTCTGTGTGAGTCACCAGTAGATAAGGAAAATGAAAAAAAAAGTGCTTGGGGAAAGAAAGGACCATAGGAAATGAATGAACAGAATGAATTTTAAAGAGGCAGAAGCGACTTAGCTTAGTTTAATGTGCTCATAAATCCTCTGGGAATATTGATACAATGGAGATTCTGATTCAGTAAGTCTGAGGTGGGCCCTCTTAAGAAATTTTATTTTTATAAGTAAATAATATACTATTATATGGATGTACCACAATGTGTTATCAATTCTCTGATCAAAGGAATCTTGGGTACTTCCAGTTTTAGGTGATTATGAATAAAGCTGCAGTAAACATGCATATGCAGATATGTGTCCGGACATAAATTTTCAAATCATTTGAGTTTAGCCTGTGTCTCCAATGAATATATCAATTTCTTTCCAATTGCTTCTTACCACAATTCCCACTTGTTGAGAATACCCTTAGGTTTGAACTTCTTTACACTTTTATAAAGAAAGTAAGCTCTTTTGGGGGAGGGACTTGAAGTTATCTATTATAGTCATGCTTTTACTTCTATCCCTGGACAAAATCCCTGAACCACTCACTGGTCTGGTGCTGGAGGCAAGAATAAGGGTGCACTTCTTTCCAAGTGGTATCTTCTCATTAGAAACTGAGATCTTGGAGAATTGAAAGGGTAACAGATCCAGATCTCCCTGATTTGCCTTTCTTAATGTGGAATCCCCACTCCACAAGCCCAGGCAACAGCAATCAGACCCCAAATATTCTCAGCAGTACCAAGCCCAAGGTAAAGCCTCTGTCCCACAAATGGGAACTGGGTGAAAGAAGGGAGCCTCTACTACTTGGCCTCATTCACCTGGAACTTAGCCTCAGGAGCAAGAAGTTGGAGGAAAGGTAAGAAATGTTGGCAACCTGCCTATACCAGGAAAATAGCCCTCTTGATGGGAGTTGGGGAGGAAGATAGCCTTGTGTCTTGGCTGTACCACTCTGGAGTGGGCTTTCTGTCCTGATGAGCAGGGAGGACAAACGAATAACATGGATATTATTGGTTCAGATACAATGAAGTCTCTCTAGTCTTAACAATTTTTTAGTAGATTTTTAAAAATAAATGTTCCATTATTTGCTACACATCTGTAGAGCCAGTTTCACAAACTTTAAGTGACCAATTTTTTAGTTTTTACTAGTTTCATTGGGGAGTGATTCCACAGAGGTCATCCTACACTCATGTCAGAAGTGGGAATTCCACCTAAAGAAGCTTTTGTACTTTGATAATTAAAATTCTGAATTATCAGAAATGAAAACAAGTCTATACTACAAAGTATCTTAGTTTTGCTTTCAAACATGGTAGACCCACAATTCATATCCAATATCAATGCTGTCATTGTTCAAACTTTTACTGTATGTGCTGAGTTTTGAGGAGTTTTACAAATATTATTAACTTCATTGTATCTAATAAATTCTGTGGCAGTTGTCAGTGCTAGGAAGTACAGGAATATGCTGATCATAAAAATGAAACTTAAGATAATCAAGAAAACAAAGAAGAAAACAGTGAATATTGCATATTGGCATGTATAATTTATTCAGTATTAACAATCTCTTTGAAGGACAGACTATTAATCATGCAATATGTAAAATGTAATGCTGTGTGTCTATATAAGTGTAATTCATCAAAGAAAAAGTAAAGGCAATATTGTGCTCTCAGTAACATGTAATGATGACAGCCTACTCAATTTTGTTAATTGAAAGCTTAATATTATGACTAGAAAATCAACATTAATGTTGGCTTGTCTGAAGTTAATTCATGAGAAGGCCAGCAATTTGTCCAAGAATATTAAAGTCTAAGTATGGTGAGAGAGCTCTTGATGAAATGTTAGTAACCAAGAATGGATAGCAAGGAATTATGATATCATAATTTGAAGGTTGTTTGTTTACAACAAAGTTTCTTCACAGAAGGTAAATGCAGATAGAGAAGTTTGATAGGATTATCAAGGAAGAATATAATCTGATTTACCAAGAGAATGTTAATTAAAATAATGGTTTATTCGAGCAATTAAAAAACTTACCCTACAAATTATAGTTACTAGGAAGGAGAAGAATATACCTAGTTTTAAACGTTTAAGGAATGACACAGTCCTATTTGTTGCATATAAATTCATAGCCTGGAATGACTTAAACTGTGCTCTATCAATTAGATATAGGAATAACTCTTTGAAAGTAAAGGCTTAGTCCGATTCCAGGTGGGAGTTTCTTGTAGGCAGCTGGGGAATGAATGCCTCCATTCAGAAGGGAGGAACCCAAGGGCTGACTACATTGTTTTTTTTAATTGCAGTAAGGACAGTTAACATGAGGTCTACCCTCTTAACAAATTTTAAAGTGTACAATACATTATTGTATATTATAGATACAATGCTACACAACAGACTTCTGGGGCTTAATTTCATCTCGCTTTACTGAAACTTTATACCCACTGATTCTATTTCCCCTTAACCTCCAGGGTTCCCTGGTAACCACCATTCCACTCTTTGATCCTATGAATTTGACTATTTTAGGTACCTTATATAAGTTATCTTTCTGTAACTGGCTCATTTCACTTAGCATAATTTTCTCAAGGTTCATCTATGTCATCACATATTGCAGAAATTCCTTCGTTTTAAGGCCAAATAGTGTTTCATTGTATGTATATACTACATTTTCTTTTATCTACTCATCTGTTGATGTACATTTTGGCTATTGTACATAATGCTGTATGGGAGTATGGAAGTGCAGATAACTCTTCAAGATCTGATATCAGCTCTTCTGGGTAAATACCCAAAAGTAGGATTGCTGGATCATATGGTAGTTGTATTTTTAATATTTAAAAAAAACCCTCCATTCTGTTTTCTTTAGTAAGTACACCATTTTGCATTCTCACCAACAGTATGCAAGGGTTTCGACTTTTTCACATCCTAACCAATACTTACCTTTTGATTTTTTTGTTAATACCTATCCTGACAAGTATGAAGTGATAGCTCATCTTGGTTTTGATTTGCATTTCCCTGATGATTAGTGAGGTTGAGCTGTTTTTTACATATGGGTTGACAATTTGTATATATTCTTTAAAGAAATGTCTATTTAAGTCCTTAGCCCATTTTTAATTAGGTTATTAATGGGTGTTTTTAACTACTGAGTTGTATGAGTTCCTTAAATATTTTGGAGATTAACCCCTTATAAGATACACGGTTAGCAAATAATTTTCCCATTCTTCAATTTGTCTTTTCACTCTATTATTTTCTTTGTTATACAGAAACTTTTTAGTTTGATGTAGTCCCACTTGTTTATTTTCATCTTTGTTGACTATGCTCTTGATGTCATATACATGAAATCATTAATACCACTGTCATTAAGTTTTTGCCCTATCTATTCTTGTAGGAGTATTACAGTTTGGGTTCTTAACATTTAAGTGTTTAGTATATTTTGAGTTGATTTTTGTGGATGGTGTATGGTAAGGGTCCTTCATTTCTTTGCATATTAATATCCCACACCATTTCCTACATTATTTGTTGAAGAGATTATCCTTTCCCGATTGTGTAATATTAGCACCCTATTAAAAATAACTTGATGATACACATGTGAGTTAATTTCTGAGCTCTCTATTCTATTCCATTGGTCAATGTGTCTGTTTTTGTGCCAGTGCCACACTATTTTCATTATCATAGCTTTATAAAATATTTTGAAATAGGGAAGTTTGATGCCTTCAGCTTTGTTCTTCTTTCTTAAGATTGATTTGGCTACTCATTTTTTGTGTGTAGTTCCATATGAATTTTAGAATTATATTTTCTATTTCTCTAAAAATTGCCAGGAACAAGCAAGAAAAATTCAAACAACCCTATCAAAAAGTGGGCAAAGGACATGAACAGAAACTTTTCAAAAGAAGATAAACTAATGGCTAACAAACATATGAAAAAATGCTCAATATCTCTAGTCATCAGGGAAATGCAAATCAAAACCACAATGAGATATCACTTATCTCCAGTGAGAATGGCCTTTACCAAAAAGTCCCAAAACAATAAATATTGTCATGGATGCAGAGAAATAGGAACACTCATACACTGCTGGTGGGAATGCAAACTAGTGCAACCTCTGTGGAAAGTGATATGAAGATACCTCAAAGAGCCACAAGTAGAACTACCATTTGATCCAGCAATCCATTACTGGGCATCTACCCAAAAGAACAAAAGACATCCTATAAAAAAGACATCTGCACTAGAATGTTTATAGTAGCACAGTTCACAATCGCAAAGATGAGGAAACAATCCAAGTGCCCATCAATACAGGAGTGGATTAACAAAATGTGCTATAAGTATACCATGGAGTGCTACTCAGCCACAAATCAATGGTGATCTAGAGCCTTTTGTATTATCCTGGATGAAGCTGGGACCCATTCTACTAAGTGAAGTATCACAAAAATGGAAAAACAAGCACCCCATGTTCCCACTATCAAATTGGTATTAACTGATCAACACTGAAGTGCACATATAGTAATAACATTCCTTGGGTGTTGGGCAGATGGTAAGGGGTAGGAGGGGATGGGTATATACACACCTAATGGGTGCGGTGTGCACTGTCTGGGGGATGGACATGCTTGAAGCTCTGACTTGGGTGGGGCAAAGGCAATATATGTAACCTAAACATTTGAACCCCCATAATATGATGAAATAAAAAAATAATAATAAACCTGAATATTAACAGCCAGATGAAATTTACTAGCCTTCAGTGTCTATGTGATACATGTAGTCCCATTTCTCCCACCACAATTGAAAAACTTTACCAAACTTCTTTGACTTATGAGGGAGAGAATATATTCTTATATGGAAAATGAGGGAAGATGGGTGAAATATTCTTAATCTCTTTTATAAACTTCAAAGAACGTCAGTCCTAACTACAATGGTAAAACTTTCTTTAAAAACCAGAATACTTAAAATACCTATTCCCATCCATGTCCCCTCAAGCCCTTTCCTTAATTGCTATTTGCAGACATATTCTGCTACCCTTTTCACAATTTCTGGATTGTCTGTCCTTCCTTCCCACAAAGACTTCTAATCTATTTGAAATACCTAAGATGACAAACTTTGATATGATACATTAGTACCTTCCCTCGTCACCCAAGTGCAGCAGGCATAATTGAGGTTAAACAACAAAGCCATGCTGTTACAGTTAGTATACAATTCAAAGTATTTAAAAATAACATTGAGAACCAAAGCTTTGAATACATTTAGAAATAGTTCCTAAAAATATTCAGGCTAGAAAATTTCCCTCACTTCTCTAAAGACATGAAACAAAGTAAAGGACATTTTTACTATGGCTTTTGGCATCAACTGAGTGTAATGCACATTCAATAAGAGTTACACCTCCAACATTGCCTGCTATGCACATATTTCTGCAACAGCAATCAAGGGAAGAAAGACTAGAATGGTGAGGAGATGTTTATATTTAACACTAAAGTTATTATGTATTGTTTGTCATGTTTTTTTGTATGTAAGTTAACTATTTAATAAACTACTTAGAATTTGCCATTTTAAAGAATAGGCTTGGCTTCTTTCTCAACCAATTTTATTTTTATCCATACCAAGTTGTTAAAGTTAAAGTAAGAAACTGAGGTACAGACTATTCTATGTAAATGATCAGTTTTCATATTGATGCATATTAATAACTATGTCCTATTATAAAGTTTAAACAAATGCATACTTAAGTGTCAGCACCTAGCACAATCTCTTGTACATAATAAGTACTCGATACATTTTGCTAGATTCATATTTAAGTCTTGGTGATCACACCCACAAATATTTTTTTTTCCTTGAAAAGATCTGATGAAAAAGTTTGCCACCTGCTTTCTATCTTTCCAAACTAGCATTTCCTGTGGTAGCTGTTCAATAAGTCATTAGTCTTAGAAACTCGAGAATTATTTTTATGTCTCCGTGCAGAGGTATAGGATTTAACTGAGAGGATTAGGTTTTAAAACTAGCTCTCTAGCAAACCGTTGTTGGAGCCTGTCATTGTCTTACATTGGTGACAGTCATGCCTTAACCCACCATCCTTTTCTTACATTGTCTAAATGTATATCAATAAATTGTAATAAAGTAAATCTGGGAATATAGTTTTTAGTATATTTGCTGCTGAAGCGAGCGCAAGGGAATATTGTTTTTTTTAAACCTCATTTACTCTGAAGGCCACACTGAGATGTCTTCTCAGAAGTCAAATAGAGAACTGCCTCATGGGTTATTATTTTGTTTATCACAGAGTTTAATATTTCTGAGCCCTTCACAAAGAAGCGTGTTCACATTGAGAGACGGATATTCCTTTGGGATTTGTTTAAGTCACTCAATCCCAATATTTTAGTATCCCCTTAAGAAAATCATTGTACGATTCCATCTGTGTTGTGACATTTTTCTCAGTTGCCATCTCACTGGTTCCTGACAGTTCTTCAATACCAGTGGGTCACAGAGTTCATTTCATCAAAAAGTTGAGAGTTTTTACATATCCGTATGTTACCAGTGGTTTACAAATGGTGTTTCAGGTTTTAAAAAAAGTTCTTGTTATAGTACTTTGCATTTCTTACCATTGGTATTTCAATTTTTTTATCTTTGTCTAAATTTTCACCATTAAAATAAAATCCTTGATTACTATATAATTTCTTGTGAAAGAATCAATAAATTGACTATGAGGTTAGATTAGAATCTTCCTGGATAGTGAAAACTTCACTCCCTATATCTTCTCAGCAGAGCAGATTCATGGAGAGGAAATATAAGAATATCTTTACCCCATTTTTCCTCACATCTAATAAGATATTTGTCATAGACAAAAAGTTCTTCCATGTGAGGTATTATTAGTATTCATTAAACTTTAAGCAATCAGTGCATCAATTTTATGCAAAAAAGAAACTTTAAAAATAATCTACTTAGACCTGCATTCTAAGAATAGGCCAGAGCAATTGTTGAAAATTATTTGTGCATGTTGGAACTGAGGATAGTTGATTTGGGCTTGAAAAATTGCAGTTCACATCATTTCCTTCCCACTGACCAAATAAAACCAACCAAAAACATTAGAATGATGCAATCTTATTAGGAAAAAGCAAAATAGTTTTCCTATCAAGTAGAGAATACTAACTTCCTAAAACAAACACATACTTCTGAGCTTAGCTGTGAAAGAAGCATCACAGCTTCTTGGAAGGTGATGACAAAGAAACCTGATACTTCCCAGTGCGTACATTTGCCAAGAGTTTAGGTTCTGAAGATAGACAGCCCTTGGTTATAATATTCACTTTTTCACACAATACCTATTTGGCTTTAGGCATATTATTTAAGTGTCTAATAATAAGTTTTATCACCTATAAAACAAAAATAGTAGTATCTTCCTCATAGGATTGACTAAGGATTAAATGATATTAATTCCTATAATTCATTTCTCATAGTAATTCACAAACAGTAGGAATTCAATAAATATTAATTGTGGTAGCTAGTTACTCGGGCATCTCTTTGTTCTAATTCTCATTACTCCCACTAAAAAGGCTGAGAGGAATAAACCTTTAATAGATAAAATTTATAAATTACTTTCCTTGGGTTCTCTTTAGGACAAGTGTGGCAAAATGAGATCTACTAAGTACCAATATTAGAAACATAGGCATGTACTTAGATAATAAAATCTAAAAACAGACATTTTACAAAATTAGAAAGATCTACCTGTCAGTCACAAATAGGTGACACAGGTATGCAGGATTTATCTGGTCCACTCTCTTCCATACTTGGCATACCTGTATGTGGAAGATATGAAGTTAATAACAACTATCCATGACTTCCTTAATTAAAGTCTTTTTTGGTTCATATTTTCAAGCAACAGAAACTATTCTTCTGCTATAAGGATTAAAGACATCAATTGAAAGAATCACAGGATTGCCAGAAAAGTTGTTGGATAAAACTTGAGACAAGGCAGGGATTCAGGGAAAGCTAAATAGCCACATCTGTAATAATCTCAGCCTCTGCTGCAGAACATTGTCATTGTCTTCCCAGTTATAGATACCGCCAAACTAGATGCTACTGCCACTGCTGCTGCCACCTGCTGTCAGAATGGATTCTGCGCAGCATCTGCGTCTTTGCATCCATCCTTCTGAATTTGAAGTTTGGGATAGTGTGTCCGATGGAGGAGTGTAGGTCACACACCCGTGTGTTGGTTAGAAAGCAAACAAATATTTCCCATTTTTAATGTTCATAATGGGCAGTGGGAGCTTCCATCTGCAAATACTCATAAGGAAGTATTCTTCAAATACAGAAAAAGGTTTAGATTCTTATTAGCAAAAAATAATTTTCAAAAATTGTCCATAGCAGGAAAGATTATGAAAATCAAACATTTTTTCTACTTTACATCTTTTTCCTTTAAATTGTCAATATAAGATTTGGGGGCACTTGGCTCTAGTCCAAGTGACTGACAAGACTGCATAGTTTGCTAATCTTTCTAGGTCCATCAGGGCAATGTGTCTTAGTTCAATTTGATAACATATAACTTCCACCACAGGAATTATACCTAACCTCCCCTGTAAAGCAGAAAAGTTATTTGTTAGTATGAGTGATCATAGGTAAGGAGAAAGGAATAGCTGGATTTGGCAATACTGAAAAGTTTAAAAACTTTAGCAGGTTATTCCAACATAAAGTAGTTTCCTTTTTCCCAGACTAAATCCTTTTTACTCTTTAAGATGAAGGATCTCCAAGCAATATTCTCTAAAAATTGCCTCCCATCCCATTCTACACAGACATGTAAGCCAAGATAGGTGCTATTATTCTTTGCTTCCAAACATATTGTGTATATTTCTTATAGTTGCTGTAATATTTAAAAATTCTCTTATGGTTTCTGTGCTCATTTTCCCTACCTAACCATCACATTCAACTAGTGGGATCTTAGAAGACAGAGTTATGCCTTAGTCACGTTACCTTCTCATTGACTACCACAGTGCCTGAATCACAATAGGTTATTGGTAAATATCTGTTGATTGTTATATTTTACACATTCTCATCCTATTTTTGGTTTTAGCAAATTATGGTAGTAGTTAAGAGAAAAACCTTAATAGACAGTTACTTTTGATGCTTTACTTAAAAGTCCTATTTGAATAATTGTCAGTTTTGTTTACAATTTTTCAGTTAGCAGCTGTTAAGTATTCATTTACAAGTCATCTATAGTTTGTTATTTGGATTAACCAAGCAACATATAGGTTGTGGTTAACCATAGTCTACATTGTCTCACCAATTTGTCCAGGAGTCCCCCAGTGTTCCTTATTTCCCTGAGCTATTTATGATTTGGGGACCTTTATGCTCATGGATGTCAGCAATACACCTATTTTCAAGGGTTTTGTTTTCTACACTAAAAAGAAAGTCTATTCCCTTTAGAAAAGTGATTTTGGGGACTGAGCTTATTGTCTGTTTAAAAGCTCCCTTGATTCATCAGAGTGGGCCTACAAATCTCAGAGAGGTAGTTCAATCTCGTCTCTTCTTCAAACCCATTTGTCAACACTTCCTTGAGGAGCATAGCAATTCTACCATAATGGAAGAGAGCTGAGGATTGGGTTGACAAATATTAAAAAGGCTCATTGACATTCATCGTTCTATTCTTCCATTCTTAGATGTAGACTTATTTTTGACAATGAAATGCTTGATTAGAATGCCATCAGATAACTCCAGTGTTCCTAAAATTTTCTATCAAATGTCCTTTTATAACAGAGGAGTCTAAATATACACAACCTAAGGATATATCAAAGCAGCAGCTTCTCATAAGAATTAAATGTCTTCACAGTCACCTCTTTTATGTTTAAAACTCATTTGAATTTTGTAATCTAATTGGTAACAATGAATACATTTATTTTAACACAAATTTTTATAAAATTGCTGTCTAGTAAAATACTATACAAATTTATGCCAGATTTAACACCTATTCTCATATTGTCCAATGCCAGCAAATAGTACATAACACCCCTGAGAGTAACCTTGTGTATGATCAGCAGAGCTATACAAAAAGTAAACATTCTTCCATAACACAAACACATTCTCCATAATCTTAGTCTATTTGAGGTCCCTCAAAACATGTGCTTCTTGCTCCTGCACAGCTTTGTCATACATCACTTACATTGACTCACTGAGTGCAAGTTAGAACGTGGAGTGAGCTAGCAATGACAAGTCATGGTAAAACATCTGAAGATACTAATTTTAATGTTTTTAGCTATCTTGCTCTCTATAATCTTATAAGTAGATTTTAAACTCTTTCAGTATAAGAAGTCACACTTTAAACATTTCTGCATCTCCTCCAGTCTTTCTCTACCTTCAAAGTTCAAACATAATGATTTTCACAATATAGATAGCCAATAAATGGTGATTTCTATTTCAAGATCCTCTAGAATTTTATTCAGTAGGAATACTCTTGGCACTTTAGGGAGATGAAATTCTTCATTTTGCAAGAGAGTTACCACTAGTAAAGGATGTGTATTATCTCAGGGATCCTGGGATCTAAAGGCCAGTAATAATCCCAGATATTCTGATAATCATAAATGTCTCTGCACATTCTCAAATGTTATTTTAAGGTATGAGCACCACTGCTGGTAGAGGAACAATAAAAGTGCATTTGTACATAAACTAAAAAAAAAAAAAATCAACACTAAGAGAAAAAGGAAAAAGAAAGATAGAAAAGAACAATCAAGTGTATCAACACCAATTAAAAAGGGATAACAAAAGAAAAATAAATATAAGTCCCCAAAATGGAAAGTATCAACATTCCAAGTTCCTCAAAACTTTGTGAGCCACATGGATCATTTGGTAAGTTAGAGAAAATTCAGTTAAAATTAAACTGTAAGCATATTTTTACCTGTCATACATAGATGCCAAAATGGCTAATAAAACACTTTTTTAAGGCCTCAAGAAAAGAAAATGTGTAAATAATGGAAATAAAAACTTATCTTAGGCAAAATTATATAACTATTATCTTAAAAGACACAATGGTACTTTTGCCCTCCTATTCCATTCTTTTAGGTAAACATTATCCAACAGCTAATCTTTGCCATACATTGAAAAAGGTAAGGAGGTTATATTCTCATCAAATTTGAGAAAATTTTAATGAACTAAGAAAATAAATATAGGTATTCAAATAAATATGATGATAGTAGTTTGCCGAGGAAAAGTTTACACACAAATGAAGGTGAGGTCATTTTTATGTGAGGTATAGAGTAAGCAGGGATGTAAAGAAGTATAGAGAAACAAATGGTATTTCCCAAAGTTGATTATTACTAATTTAATACATACAGTTAAAAAATATGTAAGTAATTTTTTCTCAAACATTTTGCACCATTTTCTCTGAATGAGTGTATGGGTATAATATAAGAACCATTAGGTTCAATAAGTATGGACTCCAATTATTGTTGAATTGTAAGCCATGTTTGGGCAATTCCAGTATTCCAAACTAGATGAGAGGAGCTTTAAAGGCAAGGGTAGAGACAAACATTTAGTATAGGTAAGATCAAAGTGATAATTGCAGTAATGATCGGAGAGGAGTTGAAATGAAATTTCCTATATAGCAAGGAAACGACATTTGGGTAGGGCTTCTTATATTAGGGCAGCGGTGGAAGGTATCCATAAGGAGTGTGAGAACACAAATTGTATGTATGTATGTATGTATTTATTTGTTTGTTTGTTTGTTTGTTTGAGACAGAGTCTCACTTTGTTGCCCGGGCTAGAGTGAGTGCCGTGGCGTCAGCCTAGCTCACAGCAACCTCAAACTCCTGGGCTTAAGCGATCCTACTGCCTCAGCCTCCCGAGTAACTGGGACTACAGGCATGCGCCACCATGCCCGTCTAATTTTTTCTATATATACTTTTAGTTGTTCAGATAATTTATTTCTATTTTTAGTAGAGACAGGGTCTCGCTCAGGCTGGTCTCGAACTCCTGACCTCGAGCGATCCACCTGCCTCGGCCTCCCAGAGGGCTAGGATTACAGGCATGAGCCACCGTGCCCGGCCTGTATTTATTTTCATTGTAGTCTTGCAGAATAGCTGTTCTTTTCCTAAGAAACAGAAATTCCATGTTTAGATATTGTTACCACTCTCTACAAGCCTGAGTCAAAAGGATTTTCCCATTAATAGGCCTAACTGGGTACAACTGAATCACAAGAATGTGGCTGAGCTCCCTATAAGACTAACTGTTTAACAGAGATATAGGAATATTATTTTAGTGGTGTACATATAACATCTGTACTAATGTCAAGAGTAAAAATTCATCTTCTATGAGTTTTAGCCTCATAGAGACTAAATAATTAGCCTCTCAAATTATTCATACTATAAAGGACATTGCAAATGAGTGTTTGTTTACATAGAAGCACTAAAATTTTCCAAAACTATCATATTAATGTGTATTTGTATTCTGTATTTTTGTTTTATATTAAGGTAAACTTGGGAAAAAATTAGTTGTTCATTATATTAAAATAACAAGATAGTAAGGAAGCTTAGTATCATCTACACTTATTATTATAAACTTACTGCTTTTAGATTTCCTTCAACATGTTCTATCTCAGCCATTATATTGCATAAACTAGATACAGTTATTATTAAGGGTTTCAGGGAGTGATTTCAGATGATATAAAAAAACTTCAGGGATCCTAATTTCAAATTCATTCCTAGCTTAGTGACTTATCTGATAAGCTGATTCTTAAATAAAACTAAAGGAAATAACAATCAACAACAACACAAAACTCTGCCATAGATAGTTCTGAGTATCAGACAAAAGATTATCATCTCCCAAACTCTTATTTTTGAAATTGCACATGTTTTTGCAGGAGATAATATTATTCATATTGTTGAAACTGTTTCTCCAAACATCATACCTCAACTCTGCAATTTAAGAATAACACTATACATTTTGCATGTCTTCTAACAATTCCACTTTTTCCTGTAACACAACAGATGATCATCCCTTCTTTTCTCACAGTGCAAGTCTATTGTGCAGGAATGACCATAATTCCCTCTTACAAAATTTGTTTAAAAAAATAATGTTACTGCACAGAGCTGCCAAGCTTAGATACTCCCTTATGAAAACTTATTGAAATCCAAATGCAAAACTGTACTTAAGAGAAACTATTTTAATTCAGAGTAGGAGATTATGATTAATAGTTTCATCTCTAAAGAGACTTGAAAAAATGAGACAAAAAAAGTTAAACAAACTTGAGTTCATAGTTAAGAATAAAATTATCCTATGCATATACCTTTGGAGAAGACTTCTTATATTAGGGCATACCTAAAATACAGAGACATCACCTTGCAGGTGGTATAGACAAATCTTATTCTCAAAGGAGAGTTTTAGTAATTGTTTTTATTTCTGTTAAAAATGGCATTTTTGTATTTACAAGTTTTCATGATTATAAATCCATTAGAAGTCTGCTATAAAATATCATTTATGTAATCACAAAAGATGTTTTATAGTCTATAATATGGTGGGATTTTATCATTGATTACCTACCAAGTATATTATATTTAGGCAATCCAAAAAGATATTAAGATCATAATGAAAAACCAATAGAGCTATAAGGATTATTTAATATCGAAATGCTGAGCTAATTTAGAAGAATAGTATGCTGTCCTTTACACTAAATTTTCAGCATGTATTTGTTAGTAGTGCTGTAGGACACTATCAGTAGATTAATGTAACTTAATCTAACAAAATCTTTTGAAGTATTTAATATGTGCCAGAAACTGTGTTAGTCATGAGGAATACAAATAAAAAGCATAAACTGTATTTCCTCTCCAAGTATTTATTTTATATTTTTGAAAATCTAAGCCCAAATGTCATGATTTATTTGTTCTGGAAGACACTTTGTGTGCTGTGTCCCACATCCACTAAACCCGCTTGTGATTTCAGCACCGCAGCAGTGGACAGTTCCACATATACTGACAGCCTCTCCCTAAGGCTGCTCTATATGTATTTCTGCCCCATGACTTTCTTCAAATCCATAGGAATTTTCTTGTTCCAGAAGTTCAGGTGATTTAAATCCCATGGGAAGGAACAGGTGCTACTACTTCCTTGTCTCCACCTCTGCTTTTCATATGGAGAGAAATACTACCAATTTTATTTACATTATCTCTAAAACTCACAATTCTGCAAGATAAATTTTACAAATACGATGTCCAGAGAGGTCAACTAATTTGCCTACATTTGCATAACTAATAAATGACATTTCTGGAGTTTGAAACCCATTTTCATCTAACTCAAATATTCTTAGCCATCTTAATAAACCATGTTAGCTCACTTGTAAATGGAAAAGATGCCTAATAGGCATTATCTTTAAGGAAATTATAGTCTAATAATAGAGATCAACAAGTAGCACATAACTGAGATTTGATATGAAACAGTAGACATATATGAAGATAAGAATTCTGGCTCTAGTTAATGTGCCAATATTTTCTCCAATACATTTTTATGTATATATAAAACCATAGTCTACAATGCAGACTATGGTTAACCACTACTTGTATGTTGCTTGGTTAATCCAGATACAGACACACACACACACACACACACACACACACACACACACACACACACACACATATATATATAAAATAGGATCATTCAGACATTTTACTTGAATTCAGCATATCCAAATATACATTGTTTTATGTTCTTTGGTCACTATCTCTTCCATTGGCCTCTGGCCCTAAAAAAATCTGACTAGTTATCTCTGCCCTGAGATCATAGCAACTTATAAAAACTTATAAAAACTATTAACATCCACAGTATAAGCAGCCAATCATTCTCATGTTGTATGCTCTTGAGATCATCTTCCAGACATCAGCTTCAGGATCTCTCCTCTACTTTGATAATTTCTTTGGATCTTTAGCCTTCAGGATACAGCTTCATCTTTTATGTTGCCAAATCAGTAAATTTTTCTCTCACACACAGAAAGACAAAAACACACACACTTTGGGCTCCTTCTTTGTGCAAGGCCTCTGAGATACCCCACCCAACACCATTTTACCCATACAGCCAATATTTCTAATGTGTGTTTGTGTGTGTGTAAATTTTATACCAATGAATTACCAACAAATAATTTATGTCACTAATTACTGACAATTAATTTATGTCACTGTGTTCTATATAGATGTATATAGAGAAAACTCTATTGAGCAAATGAAGTAATGAGTGATATTATTTTATTACATATTCTCTTTTATAGATTCCAAATAAAATAGAACATATTCATCAGTAGGGTTGAGGGAACCTTCTCTTTCTTCTTGTCTGTTAGTTGTATAAAGGAGGCATATTAACATATTCCAAAGTCAAAGAAACCTTGGAGATAATAATTCACATAGCAAAATACTTTATCATTATCAATATGGTTTTAAGATTGTAAATTCATTCTTAATTTATTCATGAATCATCCAATTATTATGCTTGTGCATTGCTAAGCATAGAAATGCAAAGTAGACCTCCTCAAATTTACATTTGTTCTCCTATTTTCCTTCTTCCCTTTCCCTTCTCCCTTCTCCATCTCTCTCTCTCTCTCTCTCAGATAATGCAATGGATTTGCAACCTGTTATCAAACATAAAAAAAGCAGGATCTATTTTTGTCACAAAGTTATTTTGACTGCTGTCCCCAATGCAATCATTACTCATTACTCTAGAACACTTCATTTATATCACAGGGAAAAAAATGACTGCCAAATAATCTTGTATTAAAACGTCACTGTCTGACACACCTAAAAGCACCAGTCTTATTCTCCATCAAATGTTTTTTTTTCTTTTTTTTTTTTCTTTCAGCTTATTATGGGGGTAAAAAAGTTCAGGTTATACATATTGCCCATGTCCCGCCCATCCCTCTGAGTCAGAGCTTCAAGCGTGTCCATTCCCCAGACAGTATGCCTGGCACTCACCATGTAGTCATACCTCCATCCCCTCCCCCTACCCCCCACCTCCCCGAGTCAGCACCTTCAAGCATGACCATTCCCCAGATGGTGCACAACGCACTCATCATGTAGGCATACACCCATCCCCACCCCCACCCCCCCACCCCCCGCCTCAGTCTGATATCCAATTGGTATCATTCCCAAATGTGCATTTAGGTGATGATCAGGGAAACCAATTTTCTGGTGAGTACATACCCAAAGAACAAAAGTCATTCTATGACAAAGACACCTGTACCCAAATGTTTATAGCAGCACAATTCACAATTGCAAAGATGTGGAAACAACCCAAATGCCCATCAATTCACGAATTGATTAGTAAATTGTGGTATATGTATACCATGGAGTATTACTCAGCTATAAGAAATAACGGTGATATGACATCTCTTTGGTTCTCCTGGAGAGAGTTGGAACCCATTATATTAAGTGAAGTATCCCAAGAATGGAAAAACAAGCATCAAATTTTTTTGATGACATAATGATTATACTGACTTTTGGCAGGACTCCCGAAGAATTATTTTTCTTATTATGCAGGACAAAACTTTGCAACCAATGTGGTAGAGAGGTTCTGATATTAAACATAGGGTGAAATGTGAATAGTGAATACACAAAATAACTTGGAAGCCAATAAATTAGAATCTATCCTCCCCCTCTCTGAAAACATCTGCTTCAGTCCTCATAGTTGAGAGCTTCTCTGAGATAATAATTGGTCAATGAAAAAAGTGGACTCCTGCCACAAATACTTAGCACCATCTAGAATGTACTAGAAATTAGACATTTCAGACAGAAATCCCAATGTTTACTTCCTCTTTGGAAAACATTCAAGTGGATAGTCAAGATAATATTAACTTTATCTTCATTGAACTAATGAAGATGACACAGCCATTATTTGATATCTTGGGACTTATAATGAGTACAACACAAAAAGCATGAAATATGCTAATATTCTTCTAAACAGGTATTAATATCTATATAACTCATATTTGGTCAATGAATCAAATACCTATGTAGATTCTTATATTACCTGCTAAGTTTTCTGCAATATAGTAGCATACCATCACTTGCATTTATGTGTGAGTGCTTCCTTTGTCCATAATTGAGCCATTAATTTAAAAGTTCTTGATGACTATATTTAGAAGAGAATTATTAAATATATTAGAAGGTCCAAATTCCACAAACACCTCATGCCGGCAAAGCACAACTCCTTTCTTTTTCTAAGCTGTATTAGAGTTCATTCACTCATATCATTTAGTTATCATTAAAAGAGAGAATTGCTGTGGCATATATATTTAAAAAATCAAGGCAAACATTCTTTGAAAGGCAGACTTTTCTCTGAATTAATTCAATGAGTTGCACAATATAACAACTGTGTGATTTCTTATAAAAAAATCAGTCATTGTGAAATATAGAAATTATAGATCTCATTTCAAAACAATTGAAGCCTCTGAAAACATTTCATTTACAGAAATTTTGATGCCAGAGTCTATACACACTAAATAAATTACAGACTGGGGAATAAATGAATTAAGTTTGGTTACATTTAAACCAAAAAAACCCTGAATCAAAGGTGAACAAAGTTTAACCATGCTTTCAGAAAATTGGGGAAGTAGGAGAGAAATTTGAATATAAATTTAAAGCAATTTCATGTCCAAGTCAAATGTGTATGAATCCCATCTACAAAATATCAGAAAGGATAGCTCTCTTGGGACTAAGAAGAGACATTTTAACTGTAATCAATTCAGTATCAGTAGATGAAATTTTCAGTTAAATCTTCATAAAATAGCAGACCTCCTAACTTAAATGGAACTTCTGAAAACACAAAACTTGTGCTGTCTCTGTCGGCTGAAGGAAGTAGTGTTCATTTGATTTGATTGTTCTATTCTAAGCATGTTCAACTATAGCTTTAAATTCACTATGGATTTCAATAGAATAGTTTAAATCATCTTGTTTCAGACTTGTCCTTCTTTTAAAATTGTCCCAGGTGGGGAATATTTTGTACCACTGAAGCCAAGACATACTGTTGATTTCTGTGCTGAGAGATTATTGTCATCATTTCCTGAAAAATCAAGCAATGGACAAAAGTTGTTCTTAAGGAAAGGTCATGAAAACTTCTTCAAGGATTGGGTTTCTTTTTGTGAATATGAAATAAGAAGTGCCTCTTTTTCCATTTTATTTAGCTATGCAGAGGCTATCTCTCCCTGATGACCTGACACAGACCCAGCCAACACCATCCATAATGAAAATCAATGGCACCAAGTCACTAAACAATTACTCCGTCTTCTTTAAAAATGCACAAGTCTTCAAAAAACAAGGATTTAGAGACTGATTAATTTGCCATTTGTCTAGGAGATTGCACTAGCTGCATTATTTAAGAAGTTCCTTGTCTCTGTGCCCTCAAAAGCTGATTCAAGATCAAAGACTTGAGAATCGCCAGTTACCATGAAGGACATTTGGTGACAGTATGAAAGGCAGCTAGAAGTTGTGCCTTAGGTGTATAGCACTCAGAATCTTTCTCATACATAAGACCCTGATGGGTTGTATAGCCTGTCTATGCATATAAAATAGAAAAGGAACCATGGCTCAAAAAAAAAGATGGCTGTGCATTTGTTTACTCAAAGAAATATTCATGGGAATTCGTACATTTTCCAGGCATAATTTCTGAAAGAAAGCAAATCAGTCTCAGCACATTCAAACTGAACCCACAATATTCTGGTCTTGATTCTCTCCTCTTCTTTCTCCCGTCCTTTGCAATTTATCTTTATGTGTTGATTCTATCATAAAATAATGACTATTTCTTCCCCTTTATTTTTATCCTCTTGATGCCATTCCTCAACACAAACTCCCAGTCTCAGTATTTCTAGACCAATAGATACAGTAGAAAAATTCATGAAGATGTTACACTGTGTGTATATTCCTTCCCTTCGTCCCACTGACTCCATTCAAATATAGTCAAGTATTTTTCAACTTTTAATTTATTAATTTCCATTTTTAACTCTTAGGTTTTTATTTTACTATGTAATTTTTTAATGCACAAAGAAGACACTTCTAGAAGCTATTTTCCTTTATAAAATATTACATTTACTAGAATTATTTTATTACAAATGTCTTTATGAACAACAGAAAACTTTAAGAAGAAATTTCTCTGAGACTAAAGAGATTGGTATAGAAGCTGAGAGACAGAAGAGCCCACTTGCTTCTTTGGGCAGTTCCCCAGGAAGCTGGAAAAAATGGCAGAAAGAAGAAAATGGAGAAACCTCAGGAAGTATGTCAGTGTGTTTGCATCTTTGAAAAGTAGACCTAAGGCTGAAGATATTGCACATCACATCATAGATGACTTCAGTGAAGAATACAGGAAATCACTCTCATGTGCTTTCTGAGATTTTCTGGATATTACTCTACATTATACAATCTTTTTATACTTGTTAATATTCCATTTAACTGTTTCCCCAGGCTGCTTCTCGTTCAGTGGGTGAAACTAATTTCTCAATATATGTTTGCTCAGTGAATGATAAAGTTAGGCATAAATGATTGTTCATGCCTAGCTTGAGATGAAGTAGGCGTTTTTCCTCAATTTTACTTTGGATAAACTTTTGCAAAGGGAGAACAAAGATGATATTCTGACAGCCTTGCTTCCTTTACCCCCATAACTCAGAGAAGTGGTTTTAAAGATAATCATCAGCTAGTCCTTAAGAGACTGGGGAGAGAAACCTTTTGAATGCTAGATACTGTTTTGGACAATTTGATTGATTGCTGATGGCCCAAGAGTTTTCTAAATGTGTGCATCGTTGTACCCTGCACTATTGAAAGGGAATCATTCACTTCTCCGACATTTGTGTAGCAGTGTAACATAAACGCACATCACTTCTGTGATTTTTAAAGCAACCCATTGTAATAGGTGATGGCACGCAGATCTGATTATCCTTAATTAGCAGATGAACATAACGAAGCTCAGAGAGCTTAAATGACTAGCAGGCTGGAAGCCATGTCTCATATCTTCAATGCTACTTACACTATCTTGTCTCACCTCTTTATTTAAAAAAAAATTAAGAAAAACATCAGTGTACATGTCTGGTTTATTTTCCACCACTTATTCACTCAAGAAGATATTAGAAAGAATATATACTCAATAAGATAAACCAAAGGAGAGTGAAAACAGCCTACTATGGAAGGTCTATGAGTGTGGGTTGACAGCTCAACATCACTACCACTCCTTCCTGAAAGAAAAAACAAGAATTGTATTTTCAGAACGTCCTTCCTCATATGGTTCCTGATTAGACCGTCCCAGTGAGATACCCTTATGAGATTTAGAAGGCTTTAAAATAGAAGAGGCCATTATTCTCTGGATGGAGCAAGGCAGAGACACAGGCATATGCCAGACCTTAAGTTCACAGAAGCTTCCTGGAAAGTTACCATCAATCACTCCCTTTGGCTGCCCAAGCAATGGCTCCTAGGGAATCATATGCTTAGTTACTGCATACTGAAATGATCTTTGGTGGTTTATAATATTCAAAGCAACCTCTGGGTGAGTTTCCTAGAAGATTCCTTATGAGGTTCTTGCATTTCCAGCTGCACAGGAGCATGTTCTTGAGAGCCCAATATTGTTTCTGGATCTTTGGCACAGGCTTCCCTATTCTTTGCTCCCACAGTACTTCCAATAATTGTGTAACTTTGATTTTCTGTGTTAAAGCCCTTTATTAGTGTGAAATATAGAATAACTTATATTACTGATTCTTAAAACCTAACCCTGCCTGTTACACAGAACATCATTAGAAATGCCAACTTAACAGATTTTGTCTATTTGACCTTGAAATGATGATTTTACATGGTTTAATAACTGTATTTATGCAATACAAAGAATTATCTGACCAAAAGCAATGGTTTCAGAGATCAGAATTCCTACTGAGACTGTTATATAGGTATGCTATTGATTGATTTTTTTCAAGTGATCAGATACCTATACAATTTAATTTAAAATAAGATGTGAATACATATGGCTTAAATATTAATCTCTGAATCAAATGAATCAAAAGCATTATACTCCAAATTATAATACTCTAAATCAAAATAATTTACAACATGGCATTCTAATACTTTTGTGATGGTATGTTGATTCCTATATACATACATTAAAAAAGTGATCCTGCTTGACCTATTAAATCTTGTGTTCTATAAACTAGTACTTGGCTCTGCCATGAGTATTTTATATGCTTGCAGAGCTACAAATATTTATACTTAAATGAGTGTGAAGTAATCTTTTGGGCCTGCAACATGTTTTAATGCTATTGTAGAATAGAGTTTGACATAGTAAAGTTTACTTTTACATTAAATGTAATTGTTTATTTTAAACTAGAAAAACTAGAAAAAGAAAACAAGGACTAAGTGTTAACAGTGAACTGTGATAATGTCTTTGTCACTATGTAAGACAATATTTATACTTTTAAAGATGCAAACTAAAGTAGTCACCGTCATGGTATAAGGGATTTGCTTTTTAATACTTATTCCTATGAATAAAATGAGAAATGTCATATGTGACAAAAATATCTTTTAGTTCATACATGTTTATATTAAGATAATGTGGTTATACCAATTGATTTTTTTACATTAAGCATTTTCAGATAGTTGTATGTTATATCTCTTGTTAAAATTCTTCACTACTCTGTACTTAAGCTGTTTCTTCTGTCAAAAAGAATAAAAATTTCTAATTTACATGCATGTTTGAGTTAGCATAAAGGAGTAGCAGCACATGAAATGTTACTGATGAATATGAATACAAAAGTCCATAATAAAGAGACATTGTAGAAGAGAGGAAGGTATCCTGTAGCTTGCAAAATCTATATCTAATATCCATTTTAATATGTATGTATTTATTTATTTATTTTGAGACAGAGTCTCGCTCTGTTGCCCGGGCTAGAGTGCCGTGGCATCAGCCTAGCTCACAACAACCTCAAACTCCTAGGCTTAAGCCATCCTTCTGCCTCAGCCTCCCGAGTAGCTGGGACTACAGGCATGTGCCACCATTCCTGGCTAATTTTTCTACATATATATTTTTAGCTGTCCATATAATTTCTTTCTATTTTTAGTAGAGACGGGGTCTCACTCTTGCTCAGGCTGGTCTCGAACTCCTGACCTCAAGTGATCCTCCTGCCTCGGCCTCCCAGAGTGCTAGGATTACAGGCGTGAGCCACCACACCTGGCCCATTTTAATACTGATTAATTGTAGGATTTGTGGTATTCCATATTTCTGAATCAATTTCAATATATGCAAAATAAACCTTTTCAACTGGAGTAGTGTTTTCAAAAATATGTTTCTTAGATGTTTAGAATCCTGCTAGATGGCTTCAGGGGTCTCTGTACATGTAATGAGGTAGAAGCTAAGCAGATGGGGATTCTGGACCCTTGTTTGCTTCACCCAAAGGGCTGCACTGATGTTTCTTTTATATATTGTAAATTCTGCTGCTTAACGCGTTCACACTACTGAACAATATAAGCTCCAAGATTTTTCTCAGCTATCAAGTTCTGTGGAATGTTTAATATTCCTAAGGTTAAGAAGAGAACAAAATCTAGTAATATCTTTAGTAAAAATATACCTGTGATAATATTAACAATTGACAGATGCAGAATCAACAACTCCTACTACCATTCAATGAGTACCTGCTGTGTGCCACACCTTATGAACATGTTTAATCCTGTGTACAATCGCAAAGGTAAGGGTCCATAATGCCATTTCTAGGATGAGGAAGTGGAGGCTTAAAAGGGTTAAACACTTTGTCCAAGACCAAGTAGTTAAAAGAATGGTGGGAGCGTAGCAGGGCTAGCTGCAAAGCCCACACATTTGCTGCCACACTACCCTGTCTCCCAATTTTCTCTACAATAAAGGAGAAAACTAAAGAGCAAGAAAGAGTTTCCGAAGGCTTTTGAAAGAAGTAGAAGGACTTACCTAAAATGCAACAGTGATTTCAAGTGCTGTTTGAAATTGAAACCCACATGCTCTGACCAAGCCTATCTCAGTTTTAACTTGTGTCATGTCGCCACAGCACAGTAAGGGACCCTGGAAGACTATGATGATAGATACAGGATGCTTTGGGTTTTATAAAGGCTGTCAATAAGCCTGGCTCATTTCTATATTTAGCTAAGGTCAAACTTAATTAATTTTAATACAACATATGCCTTGAACAAACAAAATTCACAGGAGAATATGTTTCCAAAGGACTCATCTTTTACTAATTCTCAATAATTTTAAAAGATTTTGTTGATTGTCATTTCTAATTATTTTTGCAATTTGTTGATAATTTAATAATTTTTAGCATTTTCAATGATTTTTAATAAGATATCATTATCAATTATAAACCATCAAATAAATAACGGTAGTTGTAGAGCATCTAAATAGCCAGGTTTCTACTTCTAACCTTATTATATATTATTAACTTAACATTGAAAAAAACAGCTGTATTTGCCACTATCCAACATTTTTCAGTCTGTGCTACTGTGCCTCCCTAACTAAGCCAGCTTCCCTTAGCTTTGGCTGAGAAAATACACTATGGTAGTTAGTGCTCCAATACTGGCTAGAATTGAAATTTCTACCTATCATCCTTGATATTGACTGTAATCTTTTCTCCAATTAAAATTGTTATTCTTTCTTTCAGTTGCCTTATTTCTCTATATTTTTATCCTGTTATACTTTGCCTCTCAAGTATAATTCTTTGATTTTAAATAAGGTTAGGTCTAACTAATGAACAATGAGAAACCCAATAAACAACAGAAATGGTGAATTCCTGTTGATTTATCTATATTTCTTTTTTTCAATTCTTTTTGTGACAACGCCAGAGTGTACAAGGTATATACCTTTAAACATTAAATGGAAGAAACAGAACACACATAATAACTGGCACATGGAAACATGAATGGGGAAATTGGACTTTAGTGGCCATGAGCTACTCTGTTTTCCAGAGAAATGGTTACTCAGAGCAGTATGCAAGCTTTTCATAGATCAAGTAAATAGTAGCATTTAAATACCAGAAAAATGATTTCTTCTAATTGGTCATGTCTATGTTAACATCCCAGATGTTAAAAATAAATTTGTAACTATTTTTAGAAGCTAATTTGATTGTTATAAATTTATTTTAGTTTCACTGATATGTTGGTGGAGACAAAAATATACTGTTTACCCAACAGGATGAGAGTCAGACTGCTGCTTTCAGCACTTGGTATCTGTGTCCTCTGCCTGATCATATGCACTGGCAGATGCTCCAGTGCCACCCAGATGGAAGTCACTGAACATCTTGTAAATCTTATATCGCCGCCACCGACATCTTGTAAATGTAGAATGTCACTCTGTTCCAATAACAGGATTGCTACTAAAATTAATAAGTATATTGGGAATAAATATAATAACAAATATTTTTTACTTTGTTTTGGAGCAAATGCTATCTCTATATCATGACAATATTATAGACTATACACAATGTTCATATGGCACCAAAAAATAAAGTATGCACAAACCTGAATAGTTTTAAATGATAGTACTGGAATATCTAGAACAGTGGTCCCCAAACTTTTTGGCACCAGGGACTGATTTTATGGAAGATGATTTTTCCATGGGGTGGGAGGAGTGGGTGTGGAGGGGAGCTCAGGTGGTCAAGCACAGCCCTGTTTTCCTAATAGGCCACAGAGCAGTACGGGGCCATGGCCTGGGGGTTGGGGAATGCAGATCTAGAACACTTCTGCATCTACCACAGTAAATCAAACTATAATAAAATTTGCTGATATTTGTATGTAAGCAATATGTAGATTTCCCTGAAAATATAATTAAAGTCATATTACCGACAAAATTTCCTGATATACTTTCATTTAAATGTATCGTATGGTTCTGTGTTGATTAAAAACACAATTCAATCTCTAACACAGATAAATCATATATGAAATGGGACAATACATTTCATAATTGATACATGATTTATAAGTCTGCATTAGTGATAGTTATGTGTTGTCACACTGCAGAATCTCAATCTATTAAAGCACTTTACAGAGAAATACAAGTTGTTCATATTTAGTTGCTTAATTTTATACAATATTTCTTTCTGATTATATTAACCATGCTTTTATTCTCTATACTTTATGATGCTTTCACATCTTGGGGTTTTACAGACACAGGAAGAGACTGCTCCTCCCAGGGTTAGCTAATTTCTAGAGATAGCAAACCACTTACCTGTAAGTATACCTTTGATAGGCAAAGCAATCAATCTTAAATATGTACTTCCACCCACCCGCTTTTACCAGTCTCCTCTAGTCCAAATTAACCCACGGCCAGGTTCCACTCTGATTGCCCAGACACCACTGAAATTATTCAACCTATCGAATTCAAAACTGCTCAACTTGCCTACCCTGTCTGGCCCACTACTTCCACAAAAATCACAATATCCTTTCTCCTCATTTCTTGTGCTTTCACACCAATGCTGGTGCTTCCATGTATAGCCCTGAGTGGCATGTCATGCCCCTTCCTCTTGGGAACTGTGAGTAACAACCTACCTTTTCAATGGCAATAATTTCCTTATTGGTGAATATAAACAAAATCCCAGTACATTTTAAAACATTACTCAAACCCACTTACTTTCAATAGACTCCAAGTATACTCTGTAGAAGAAAACAAACAGAAACAGTACAGCAAATGAAGCTTTCCTGAATGGAAAAATATCTGGGTTCTAATCTTAGCTTGAAAACTTATTTGGTAATTAAATATCAGGCAATATTTTTAACCATATACATTTTCTCTTCTGAAAAAAAATGGTGATTTCTACATAAAAGGATAGTTCTTGATTCACAAATGGGCTAGTATACATTAAGTGCTCAAAAATGTAGACTTTTATTCCCAAAGTAATTGACTAACAATTACAAATTGGGAAGAGACAATTAATTTTAAGTGTTCCTTAATTTTTAATTACAACATTTATGTATGCTCGACTTACTGTAAAGCAATACAGAATTTTACAAAGAAAAAGCAAATGAACACCCATTCCCCCCAACATACATACCCTAGTTTATCTCACTCTAATGTTACTATGTAACACCTTCAACACTTTTTTCAAGGAAAGAGTTGAAAAATTTAGATTTAAAAAATCACAAAGTATTTATCAGAGAAGGCTTTTATTTAGAAAGGAATTTCAGATAATAAATGTAAAAGAATGATAGAATTATTAAGTTATCAGTTTTCAATCCCCATTATTATTTCAGGCACAGCTTGTGAATACATTAAAAACAATACGATTAAAATTTCTTTTGGGGGGAAAAGATACTGCCACAGTGACAAGGTATCACCCTAGAGTTTATATGTAAATCCTCATGGGGAAAAATCAGACATCTAAAAGGATAAGTCCTATAGGTTATCACTTCAAATAAGTGATCCAGATTAGCATCACCAATATTGTGACATGCTGATATATGTGCTGCCTGATACGATGCAATTAAGAAGCACCATCAATGAAGAAAATAGTATTGTGAAAACTTTAACTTGAATAAAATCAAGCCTTTAGAGCTAATTTTCTGCTTACAGAAAATAAGGTTGGAGGCAAGATGGCTGACTAGAGATATTGGTAGCCAGATCATCTCAGAAAGGAGGAAAAGTTTTAGATGAAAAAAATCCCAGGTGTAATTCTGAGGGGAAAGTGCCCGAACCTACCCGAGATCCCATGGGAAGAAGTTGCAGGGCAGAACAAGAAGGAGCAAGATTTTGATGGAGATCAACTCACAAGGAACTTGGAGTCCCATGGAAAGGGTAGGTGGGGGTGTTCAGTTTTCTTCCCCTCACACCTCTGGCAGACTGCAGGCTTCCAAACGGTAGGAGAGCTTCTCTATCCTCACAAGCTTAAAAGCTGCTGCTGCCAGTGAACTGTCAGCTTCTTGAACAGTCTGGGCTGCCGGCCCTCTCAGGGTCACTCCCCCTCACCACAAATGAGAGTTGAGACAGCAGGCACCCTACTGCTTTTCCACCTATTGTGTGTCTTTGTCCTCCCCAGGAAGCTTCAGCCCCTCAGTTTTCTTGTCACTGGTTCTCACATAAATATTTCCCAACTCCTGCCCGACTGCAGTGGCCACAGGGGCGTTCTAGGGGAACTGTGTGATCCCAGAGTTTGGACATTCTGGCAGGGTTACCCTCAGGGGAGAGGAGGGTGCAACAGAGTAAACCTACGGAATGGGAGAAAATATTTGCAACTTGTACATCTGACAAAGGGCTAATATCAAGAATCTACAAAGAACTCAAACAAATCAGCAATAAAAAACAAATAAACAAATAAATAACTCCATTAAAAAGTGGGCAAAAGAAATGAACAGAGTTTTTTCAAAAGGAAATATAAAAATGACCAAACAGACATTTGAAAAGTTGCTCAACATCAGTAATCATCAGGGAAATGCAGATTAAAAACACAATAAGATATCATTTTATCCATATTGGAATGGCCATTACTACAAAATCAAAAAACAATAGATGCTGGTGTGGGTGCAGTGAAAAAAGAACGCTTGTACACTGTTGGTAGGACCATAAATTAGTGCAACCTCTGTGGAAAACAGTATGGAGATTCCTCAAAGAACTAAAAGTGGAGCTATCATCTGATTCAGCAATCCCACTACTAGGTATCTACCAAAAGGAAAAGAAGTCATTTTTAAAAATGACACCAGCACCTGAATGTTTATCACAGCACAATTCACAATAGCAAAGATATGGAATCAACCAAGTGTCCATCAACTGACGAGTGGATAAAGAAAATGTGGTATATATAATGTATATACCATGGAGTACTATTCAGCCATAAACAGGAATGGAATAATGTTTTTTGCAGCAACTTGGATGGAACTGGAGACCATTATCCTAAGCGAAGTATCTTAGGAATGGAAAAACAAACACTCCATGTTCTCACTAATAAGTGGGAGCTAAATGATGAGTACACACTCTCATAAAGTTGTATAAAGGACATTGAAAACTAAGAAAGGGGAAGTATGAGGGGGACTGAGGGATAAAATCTTACCTATCAGATACAATGTACACTGTTCTGGTGACAGGCACACTAAAAGTCCTGAGTTCAGTATGTATACAATTCATCCATGTAACAAGAGCACTTGTACCCCCTAATATTTTGAAACGAAAATTATAAAAATAAGAAAATAAGTTTCATAGGGTTATATATTATATAACACCATGAGCAATCAGACAAATCCATAATATGGGGCACTCTTTGACACCTTGGTTTCTTCAATAGGCAATGTCCTTAGAAAATTTTTTAAAAAAAGAAGAAAAGTATGTTTTAGATGAAAAGAGATTAAGAGAAACTTTTCTATGTTGGAAAGTTTTATAGTCTGACTGTATCTCCCCAAATTCATGTGTTATAAATTTAATCCCCAATGCAACAGTATTGGGAGGTGGAGCCTTTGTGAGATGTTTAGGTCATGAAGGCTCCATTCTCATAAATAGATTAATGTCATTATAAAAAGGGCTTGCAAGAGTGGGTTCTCTCTCTTCTGCTATTTTGCCATGTGAGGATATAGTGTTACCCTTTTTTTCACCCTTATGACTTCTGCCATGTGAGGACTTAACAAGAAAGCCCTCGTCAGAAACCAGATGCCTATACCTTAATCTTGAACCTCCTAGCCTTCAGAATGTGATAAACACATTTCCGTCTTTATAAATTACCCAGTCTCCGGTATTTTGTTACAGCAGCAAAAACAGACTAAGACAGGAACTCTTTGTACTTTCTGTTCAATTTTGTTGTGAACCAAAACTGTTTTAAGAAATACAATTTATTACTAAAAATGAATATGTGAGCTTTTATTGGATTCTGCTTTGGAAAATAAATCTAATTGAGAAAATCTGAATATTTAGTACATATTTGGTTATATAATTATTGTTAATTTTCTTAGTTATGATGATTATATACCCTTTATACAATTAATTATATAGGAGCAAGTGCTTTTCCTTAGGAAATGCATGGTGAAGTATGTAAGGGTAAAGTGTAGTTATATCTGTGACTTCTTTTCAAATAGCTTAGCAACAAAAACAACTATAGCTCTATTTGTGCATTTATGTATATACATAAATAACAAATATGTTAAAATTCTAATAATGTTAAATCTAGGGGGGGTGTATATGGATGTCTATTGAACTATTCTTTAAACTCTCCCGAATGTCTGGAGACTTTTATAATAAAAAGATGATGAAAAAAACTACGCCATAGGTGTTCCTATGTGCTTAATAGGTGATCAGCCTTTAACTTTGAGGACTGTGTCCCTACAGATTCAGATTTTTAACTTGGATTTGTACTGCAAAAGTAAAAGCAAACAATCACCTGATTTCTGTGTATTTCTGGGGTCTGAATATTGTTCTAAATTGTTTATTTATATTTTCTTGGCTAAATCTCCTTTTTGTATTTATTGTTCTGAAGGAAACAGAGAGGATGATTGGATATTCTTACCAGTATCGGGCTGTGGAACAGAAGCCACTCTATTCCCTTGTGATCTGTTAACATCTGGTTAAACTATAATAAAAGAAATGTCACCCAGATGAAACTGTAAGTATTGAAATCTGGAGACCATGGTGTTTCCATTTTAATATGAGCAAACACTGATCCACTAAGTTTTTCACCTGCTTTAACGGCATGCCCAGTCACCTATAAGGGCACAAAGCATTATTTTCTTTGGGAAGTGTCTTATAAAATGAACATGCCCATGTTGACAGCCCTTAGGCACTTTGTGAAGTGCCTTAATTGTGGAGAAATCCTTTTAAATTTATGGTCTCTTTTATGGAGTAGAACACTAATTGGTAGCTCTATTAAACAATTGGTAGATTTTTTTCTATTCTTATTGAGACACTGCCCAGTCCTGGGTCAAGTCTGCACTCTTTGCTTCCTTTTCTTTTGTTTCTGTTGGCTCTGGATACTATGAGATTTAGGTCATTTGTCATTTTTACCAATTAAAACAATGAACTTTGCCAAATTAAAAGGGTTGCTACCCTTTTAAGTACATTTTTAATAATTCATGCATGAAATAGGACTTTCCTTTCCCTGCTGGAATGAACAAAATTTCCTCAGAGATTGCTTTAGTGTTATATCTAGATAATGGTTTTGGATTACAATCTAAATCATACTAGAATAACTGCATTAGAATTACTATGATACATCATTCTAATGTACAGGCCTATAGTATAATGTTACTCCAATAAAACCAGTGAGTCCCAGAACTAGAAGTGTGTGAGAAAGGCCTTGAAGACTGACAGAATATATATCTTTACAGAGAGGAGGAGAATTCATGGATTTGTAACCATATAAATATATGGCCATTCTAAATGGTAAATGGGAACAATATTACAACTGCTGCAAAAAGCAGACAGTAATTATAAGTCCACGTTCATAAAACGGCAAATGATTCAAAAATCCTTGGGTGCTAAAAGCAAATCATCTTGGCTTAAATGCAACTGACATGCATTCACTTGAATTTGAAATTTGGATCAATTAACCTTGGGTTAAATGATTCAGCCTCTCTTCATATTTGCCTAGAAAGCATGATGGGGTTAAGATAATGGTCTAGACTTTGGAGTTAAAGATTTGAGTTCTAGTCTCTGTTCAACCACTTTCTAACTGTGTAATCATGGGCTATGCATTTACAACTCTGCAAACAGGTGTCCTTATTCATAAGATGAAGATAACAAGAGGTAAATTGCATCCTGGTAAAATAGGATTAAAAAGAGTATCTGCAATTCCCCTGACAATAAGTTTTTAATGTCTGTTTAAATTATGGATATGTGTGGGCATAGCACTCTCTGCCCATCTAAAACAACTCCCTTAACACGCTGCTGATGCCAAAAATGTCCATTATTTTCATAAAATTCTTAGTTCATATGCAAATATGTTCCATATTGAAAAATCTTTCAAAGACTTCCGATTGCCTTAAAATGAGGTCATATTTGGCTGGCACTTTCTGTGCAACTTTTCATCATCGGTGCTATTTATCTCTCCAGCTCTGTTTTTTAAAAAAATTCTTTCCAGAATCATTCTGAACTTTTAAAAATTTCCTATAGGATTCATACTCCCACTCAACTTCTCAGTCCTTTATGACTCATTCACTCTCTCAGTTTCAGAACTAGTTTCTCTACCCAGAACGTCCTTCTCCACCCTGTTCATCAGGCTAACGTCTACTTATCTTTCAAATCCCTATGTAAATACAACTTAATTTGGGATACTTTTCTTCATTTCCCAAGTTCAAGTTGGATTCCTCTGCTATGCACTGCCATAACACTTATAGCACCCTACCTCCTGTATCATGCAATATTATAAGGGTCTATTTATTTTTATCTACTGCTAGACTGAAAACTGCATTACCAATTCAGGAGGGATTATTTCTATCAAGTTCATTGCTGTATTCCCAGTGCTTAGAAGAGTGACCATCACATGGTATATAGAGGAGATGTTTGTTGAATGAACAAATAAATAAATATCGCAAGTCACACAGATATTGTATTATACATTAACAATTGGGATATTTTAGTATCTAGTCTCTAATATGACTTAGGGTGACTAACCACAAAGGAAATGTACTTTGTCTCCAAATGTTCTTTGAAATTTTATCCAGATGGAACTCTTCCCTATTCTTGGATGAAAACTCTCGCAGAGCCATCATTTCTCTAATCACTTTTAAGTAATAGGAAACCTTATAGTCACTCAGTCACCAATTTCTTGTTTAATTCAATAATTAAACATCCAGTCTAATGAAACAGTCAACATTTTCAACACCATTAAAACTTATAGCTGCTTCTCTTCCCTGTAGCTGGGCCTGCAGCCCCATGAGAAGCACCCTAGAAGGTAGTTTTCTCTTTTCTTTCTAACATTCTGCCCCACTCACCTGATGGTAGAAAAAGCATGTGTGCTACAAGGTAAATAGAGGTAGGGTATATTTACTTCATCTTTAGTTGTTGTCAGCTGGTCTCTTGCATTCTAAGTCTGGCTGATTTATAGCTGACTTACTTGGAAGGAGTGTGTGTGCGTGTGCGTGTGCGTGTGCGTGTGCGTGTGTGTGTGTGTGTGTGTGTGTGTTTGGGAGAAAGAGTTCTTTTGAGAAATTCCAACTGTACTGTTTATGTTAAGAGTGATGCATTTTCCTACAGCTGGTCCTATTCCACAGTTCTGGTTTTTTGCTTATCCAATTGAGAGATTCCATCACCTCCAATAGCTTCTCCTTGGAAGTTTATTCTCTAGGGCTCTAGGTCAATGTGTGGCCAAAATCTGGTTTGTAGGAGATAGTCTCTCTTGACATCAGGTGATATAGAAAACACCCTTAAAACTCTGGCCCTCAAGGGAAGGCATAGAGATATCCAAGGCTCAGCTCTTTCTAAATAATCTTAAATTCTATTGAATCTTCACGTTCACAATCTTAAATCCTTAATGTGAAAAAGAAGCTTGAATATTATGTGATAAGTTTTTCATATCTAATCTTTATTTTGTAAATTTTACAAGTTTTTCTTTTTCTCACTTCATTTTGGTGTATGATATCCATTATTCTTGTGTCTTATTTGAAAAATAAAATTAAATATCTCATGACACCAGTTCTTCTAGAAAATATGTAAGGGCTTTGAGTAAATGAAGTTTAAAATATTTATTTGGTATAGTTTTTGTTTTTTTGGAACATAGTGTGTTGTTACATGGGAAGAAAAATGGGGTATCTGGAAACCTAGGGATATAGCTTAGGTTATGACAATAAAGGAGGTGAGAGAGAGAGAAAAGCATAGCAGGAAAAATTCCTGTAGCACGTAGGAAAATGGACTTCTAACATCAATTTGTTCTTTCAAGATCCTTATATTGAAAAAACAAACACAATCAAAAACAAGGAAACTGAGGATCAAACTACCAATTAGATTTGACTATAGAATTTTTGTTGAGATCTTTATTCATTTCAAATGGATACAACATATTGAAATTATAATCACAGAATTTATAGATAAGGGAATTGTTTCAGCGTGTAGTTTATTACCTTTACTTTATCAAGTATTTTAATGGGCAAATTTTAGTATATAATTCAAAGCCCCTTGTCCTCCCTCATAATACATTGTAAATGCTGCTATTTTGTGTGTGTGTGTGTGTGTGTGTGTGTGTGTGTGTGTGTGTGTTTTCCCCCATGGGGCAGAGAGTGTAGTATAACCTGCTCATTTCAGAACATCAGAGGCATCTGTAAGCCTTTAAGACCTAACTTCTTTATGTACTGTGTTTCACTCATTCTAATAAATATGTCCTTATAAATATATAATGAAAACAAATGGTTTGGCCCTTAAAATTTCTAGTAAATAAATTTTGATAAAATTTCAGATATATTTGTATTTGCTTTAGGGGTGAGAATTTTTCCTGGGAACACCAACCATCTTGTACTGAAAGTCTCTGGGAAATAAAATTCCATATAACTTTCACCGAAATTTTCAACAACATTCTTTGTAGTACACATTTATTGTTTTGGGTGCCAATACACCTGCCTTTGGGAGCAACTATGTCCTATTTTCTGGGAACAACCTCTTCCTTTGTCTACATGGTCATAAGCACATTCAGAATATTTGGCTTCACTTTTTTGGCCACAGCTGGCTCAGAGTTGGGGATCCGACATAAGTTGTTCCAACCAACATTTGGTTTGAGGATTTGAAATGTAGATTTAGTAATTCCTTCTATCTGACTTCTCATTTAAAAAGGAAAGACTTTTTTAAAAGTATGTATTAAGAGTACCAATCTGGTCTCTATGAAGAAAGAAGCATCTAGTTTGTATGAAGAGAATAGAAAGGTTTGTATGAAGGAAAAATGAAGATGAGAAAGGGATACTGACTCCTGAGTCTCAGGCTAGAATTTGTCTCTATGCCTGAGTAGTATTCTGTACTTTAAATACTAAGAGATGTTCCTTCTAGCTTTATAAAAATGTATTTTTTATTTAAATTCACTATATCATGCCCACTTTGAAACCAAGAGAACAAACAAAAGCATTCCTAGGTGATATATACCTAGGTTGAAAAGGAGGTTCAAAGGCCACTCAACAAACTTGGCATTAGCATGTGTTTTGTCCTAAGGCCCAAACTTCTATTCCTACTGTTTGACATCAAGCATATCATATAGCCAAAAAGTGGCAAATTCTAACTTGTTGAGTCTAGGAAAGTGGTAGAAAATACCTACAATTTCCCTGAAAACCTATAGATTTTATGTGGGTCTCATTTAATTTGGAATTTTGAGCTGATATGATTAGATGAGAAGACATACATATTTCCTGATAATTTCTTGGCAAAGCCTCTCTGCAGTGTGCCTCAGGACAAGCATTTTATAATTCAAGCTATTCTCAAAAATAAATCCCCATTGTCAACCAAAAATTCACTTAAAAAATAACTAATAATTAATGCAGTTTCTCAATCTTTGAACATCAACAATTCAGGCTATTTTATTAATACCTTTTATCTTCCTACTCAACATATTCTTTTTATCCTCAGGAGATATTAAGTTTTATATTCACAGCTTGTTCAATATCTTTCTTCTCATCATTTTTAGCCGTGGTTGTACTGTTGAAGGTATCTGTTGAGTATTTGATTCTCATCACTCAAACATGCACACTACCGCACGTATAGTAAGTACACACAGACTGCTAACATGTTTGATTTACAAACATCTTTAGTAGGCCTCCAGGTAATCACAGAAAGCACCCCCCCTCATGTCTCTGCCCTTTCATTCCTCATTACTTAATGGAGAAAACAGATTGATCTGTTGTCTGACAATTTGTCATCCTCCACAGCCTGCTGGTGTCAATCAGTGCTAGGGGACAGACATTCATCAGAACAACCTGGCCCTTGTCATTAAACGTGGACGTGTATTTCCTATAAAGTTGATCTAAAATCTGAGAAGTCACAAAAAAGAGCAGTAAAGAGGACACCCCTGAAGGCCACTTGAAGGTAACTATTAGCTATCGAACAACAGCAGCAGCATTTTGTTCAAATCCATTGTTGTGTCTCTTTTAGATGAAAGAAGGAAGAGGGAAACAAGTGATGCCTGAGAATTCTGAATGGAATAACTGCCAAATTCTTTAGAGTTTAAATATGATTAACAATCATCACACCCTAACAGGGTGAGACACAGGGATGAATTCATTTAAGTTTCTAAATTAAAACAAAATCAGTCAGAATAATAAAGGCTGTCTTTTATAAGTTGTCATTGCTAAATTATACCATTCAATAGCACTATTTAATAATGCTAAAAGCCCAGCAAAATATCAGAGAAAACTTCAGGGGAAAAAGGAATTAAAATATTTAAAGTTGTATTTGTTTCAGAATAGAGCTGATAACAGTTATCATTAACAAATTTTCTGCTTAAAAAATTGTGAAATATATGTAGTTGGGCATTACTCAGATCTCAAATCAGAGTTCATTAGCAATCAGTTTTTTATTGCAGTTACAATTACTTGGAAATTCCAATATTGCTATGAATATAATCATTTCTCTATTAAGCTATGTTTGAAAAATGCTTATTAAATTGATTAAACATTTTCATTGTATGATTAGTTTTCTAATAGTGAAATATTACTCTCCCGATTTTCTTATCTGGTTCATGATGATAAGTCAATGACAAGATAAACTGAAAGGATTACTACCCTATCATTGAGCTGATGATTACGTGTTTAAATTGTGTTTCATCTGGATGCTTCTTAATTATATAATTTATTGGCTATTCTAAATAAAACTACCTACAATGGATTTTTTTTTTATTTCAGCATATTATGGGGGTACAAAAGTTTAGGTTATGTATATTCTCCTTGCCCCCCCACCCCCCTGAATCAGAGCTTTAAGTGTGTCCAGTCCCCAGACAGTGACTATTGCACTCATTATGTAGGTATACACCCATCCCCTCCCCCCCATCTGCCTGACACCCGATTAGTGTTATTCCCAAATGTGCGCTTAGGTGATGACCAGGGAAACCAATTTGATGGTGAGTACATGTGGTGCTTATTTTTCCATTCTTGGGATACTTCACTTAGTAGAATGGGTTCCAACTCTATCCAGAATATAAGAGATTCTATATCACCATTATTTCTTATACAATGGATCTTGAAGTATCATTCTAGTAGTTACATAATTTTAAAGTTTCATTTAGTAATTTATTGAAAAGAAAAATAAAATAGTCTACTTCCTCTAGTCATTCAATCAGTCATTGATTTGTCTATCAATTCAGCAAATATTCACATAGCCATACTAATTTCTGTGCATTGTACTAGGATGTGAATGAACAGTTATGAAAGAAAAATGACAAGATCTGTCTGTCCTAATGGAGTTGTAAACCTATGTATTGAAACAGAATATAAATAAGTCATCACGAATATATTATTACATTTTGTGAGATGTGATGAATGAAATGGAAAGGTGACATGAGAAAGAATAATAATTTGGAGAAGGGTACCACTTTAGAGAGTAAATCAGATTCATCCTGTTTGATATTTAATCAAAGTAGAGAAACAAAGGATAAAAAAGGTCCAGTATTTAAAGAGCAAGGGAGAACATTCCAGGCAGAAGAAATGCCATGTATGAAGGTCCTGAAGCTTGGTCAGCATTTAGTGAATGAGGGAAAGAGTTGCACAAGATGATGCTGGGAAAATAAGCAGGGTGAAGGATTTGGACAATTATTTATGTGTGATGAAAATCAGTGATGGTTGTTAAGCAAATGCCCAAATCTCTCTCATACATACATAGATACATATATTTCTATTGTTTATGTTAATTAGCACAATCCTTTATCTGTTTTTAAATCCAACAAAAATGTAAATTCATACTAAGGCAAAATCCCATATCTACTGGAAAAAATAACCATAAAATAAATTACATAAAATCGATGATAAAGGTGTCTGCTGCAGTATTATGTATGAAGGAAGTAATTGAAAAACATCAAAATTTTCAACTATCAGACTAAAAGGATGCACTTGGACCAATAATAAAATCAAAACTATAATATTATTTACATTTTATATAACTATTACATATATTATAAAGTCCATAAGAATACCTCATAGTAACATTTATGAGGCATGGCCAAATATATACATATATATACATCTATCTCCATCATTGATCTTTTTCCTAAACCCAGTATTTCTACCAGCTATTCAGTATTTTCTCTTATATGTCTCACATTCATTTCAAAATGAATATGCCCTAAATTGAATTTTTGCTCCCCCCATATTTCTCCTTTTCCAGATTTCCAGAATCTGTAGTTGCCTCTGTATCCATCAGTATACTCAGGCCAGAAATTTGAGATATCATCTTGCCTGATTCCTCTTTCTCTTTTAGCCATTATACCTTATAAATTATCAAGTTCAGTTAATTCTTCCTATGACTAGATTGAAACTCCAACTACTTCTCAACAATTTTCTTTTCCTACAAGTTAGTAAAAGCCACAATGGTCTCCTATTTGAATAACATCTCCATGTTACCTTTGTCCCCTGGAAATTTATTTTTACACTTAAGCTAGAGCAATATTTCAAAATATAAATCCACCTTATACAAATTTAGTTAAAATCCATCAATGACAGAGATTTACCCTCAAAATGAAGGCCAGAATTCCCCAATATTTCAGTTTAAATTCCCATTCCTTGTCTACTATAACATCCTCTCATAGACAGCTGTGCAAATGCATGGCACACTGGTGGGTGGTGAATACAAGTATAAATGTGTAGAGATGTTGATCTTCTGAGCACTTTGGAGGCCAGGTTTGGCCTGAGCCCTCAAGAACAATTACTTCTTCTTATTAATGTAAGCATTTTCATCTATCTGCCCCAGTGCTGTGAAGTGTCACAGTCCTCTCACAGTCTTCACCACCTCAATAAGTGAAAACTCCCTCTTTTCCAGTTTCTAAGTCCAAAAACCTTAAAGAGATCTTTGTTGCCTTTTTCTCATAACCCATATCCATTTTCTCAGCCAATTTTACTGGCTCTACCTTCAAATCGTATGATGTTTCCTCTTAAACTACATTGCTACATCCTTGTTCAAATTTCCATCATTTCTTTTCTATTATTCTATTGGTTCCCTAGGTACTTTTCCTGTGTTCATACTTGCACCCTACAGGTTCATTTTCACATAGTAGCCAGAGCTTTTTGAAATTTGAATAAGATTATGACAGTCTGTGCAGTAACTCCAATGACTTTCTGTCTCATCCAGAATAAATATCAAAATTCCTACCATGACATAAAGACCTTCCATCTACTCAAAGCCCCCCACTCCTTGTTTTTTTCTTTAATTCACCTCTTACCAATCTCCTGCTCATCCACTGTTTTTTATCCATCTTGTTCTCTTTGCTACTTCTGGAATGCACCATGCATGTTCCCACCTCAGAGCCTCAGTACTTGGTGTTCCCTCTGCCCAGAGTTCTTTTCTCTAAAATATCTCATGCTTATCTCGCTTGCTTCCTTCCAATGCCTCCTTACTACACAAGCTTCTTTAGTTATCCTGTATTAAAATGGCACCTTATATCCCCTTTAGCCTGTTCTGTTTTTCCTTATGGCCCAGGTATATTAAAATTAAATTTATTTCATTTTTTTCTCCCTAAATCCCTTTACAACATTGAATCATTAAGGTTGGCAACTTTGTATTTTTTGTTTATATATTTCTGGCATCTTGAAAAATCTCTGAATGTAGTAGGAACTCAATAAGTATTTATGAAATGACTGTGTCCAAATAGCTTCAGATGCTTAACCTTCAGCCCATTTCTTATAGCACTTCCCTCTCACTCACCACACTTTCACTACATTGACCTGTCCCTTGTTTGTTTGTTTGTTTGTTTGTTTAATTTAGCCTCCTAACTATTCTCATCTCCTTCACAAGCCAGGTTTTTCAGGTTTTATTCATTCTTCCTGGAGTGCTCACTCTTCCTTTTCTCTTTACCTGACCAACTTACTGAAACTTCAATGTCAGAAAAGTGTCTTCCCCTCCCTAACACTCCAATTTAGGTCATATATTCCCAATATATGTTTTCAGTTCATCCTGAACTGTTTCATATCATTTATTCTAATCGTAAATTGAAAATTTGGTTTGTGTAATTGGCTTTCACACTAGGTGCTCACATTAGATCAAGACCTTCTTGAGGTTTGCTACCATGGACATCAAGATCTCTCTTCTGAGAAGCCCTGTCTGACCCCTCCATAAAGTCTTAGGGTTTTTTATTTTACCTCTAGTCTCACCTTATATAATTGCATTGCAGTATGTTTTACCTCTACAATGAGAAGCAAAATTGGGTATGTGTAAGTTGGAGACAAGTCATGCTATAGCATAGTACCTGGACTGATTGCCTATTCTATACCCACCTTTATCCCCAGTAAATCTTGCCATATATATATATACATATATATATGTATATATATACACACACATATATATATACACACATATATATATACACATATATATATACATATATATATGTGTATATATATATGTATATATATATACACAAAGATTAATCAGGTAAATTTATCAACTAAGATTTCACAATTCTCTCAAAATAGGAACACACTAAAGTGAAACAATAATACATTTTAAGATATATAATATAATTTTCATAACCTATTTGGTTGATTTGTTTGTTTTATTAGTGTTCCAAGAAAAATGGATCCATTGTGAAACGTCTCAGCATACTGATGCTCCAGAATGAACTTTTTAAAACTAATGATTTAAATGGTGGGAAATAAGTCATTTATGTGATGTGATTTCATTGATGTCAGGTAGGTTCTTAAACAGTCTTCAGAACAGTTGATTGTTGCTTGGAATTCTTTAGTCAATGATATAATTGTTTAGGTTAAAGTCATTATAATTTCATTTAATCCTTCCTTTCACTATTTAATAAACATTCATCAACACCCCCTGTAGGAGAGTATACTAGATGATGAATTAACACAGACTTACATCCTATTTTATAATCATTAGGTATGTTGTTTCCTGTTCCTGGTTTCCTGCACAGGCATGCATGGCATACTATGCCACAATCTCAAGTCTCAACTTCAGCATTATCTAGCTCCTTGACTCCTGCAGACAGAATTGAGAATCGGTGCCCTCACTGCCCTCTCTACACTTCCATTAATACTTATCACACATTATTGTAGTTCTATAGAGATGTTTGTCCCATAACTATGAACTCTTTTAGATGAGAAAATGTATTGTCACCCCTTTTTTTAATACCCAGAGTCTAACATAATGCTTAAAAATGTTTTCTGAATAAATGAATGAACTCGTAGTTTGAAATAACAGATGATTAGCTACTCTACTAAAATACCTTTCCCACCCTCAACAAAGAAATAGGCTGCAAGGAATAAATGAACACTATCTCTAAGTTGCTGATAAATCAAAATGAAACCAAACATTCACAATTCGAAAATTCTTCAAATAAAATGAAATGTATATAGTGCAAGAAAGTGTGTAAGTGAATAAAAAACAAATTGTTAACTAGCATCAGATGTTAATTATGCCAATTTGTGAGTATTTGTTAACTTCAAACATACATCAGTGAAATCAGAGAGAAAATTCATAATTCAGAACATAAGATTTTAACTTGTTAAAAAATACATGACTGCCATTGTATTAAGCATATATGATGAATAAATATTTTAGAACAATTTAGAGATGATATGCCTAAATAAAGATAATTTAAAAATACACATGAAATCTAGGATCATTATAATCAAAGTGGTTTATAGCAGCAATAGTATACTCATGATTTATTCTCTCAAGCATCTCTGCCACTAAATCAAAATTGTCAGGAGGAAATGATAAAATTAGATAGTATTCAGTAAAAGTGAATTTCTATTTGATGTACTTGAACTTCTTTAAAATGTTTTCCTTTTCTTTTTCAATTTGTTCCAGGTTCATTTTAATTTAGGGAAAAATGCACATATACATATAGACATAGTTGACTTTAGCTGCTAAATAGGTTCATTTTCTTTTTACCTGTCTAACTCTTTTTTAGTATATAAAGGGGCAGTTTTCAGACATATTTATACTTCAACATGTAAACTATAAGCATGACTTATTGGAAAAGTTAATTTAATTCCCTTGATTAAGCCCATAATTTGATAATAAATCAGTAAACTTTATGTGTTTCCTTAAACAGAGAAAGAAGAAAATAGTTTACCACAGCACACTGGAATGTTAAAATATTTCAAGGAAGATTAATAATATCTAGATGATAGTTATACTCTTGCTTTGCAAGAAAACACATTATCTATTCCATAACAATTGATTGCTTTTCTGTGGAATGTCCTTGATTTCAATAGTATTGCTCAGGCTTTTGATACTAATCTGTATGATGTTGTTAGGAGAGAATCTTAGCTCATCAGCTATTCTGCAAGAAACAAAAAATTCTGCACCTGATAAATCATCTGTATTCTCAAAGTGACAATTTTCACCTAAAGAACTGGTCTCCTTTGAATGCTTTCAAAATCAAAAACCAGAGATATGTTGTAGAATAAAAAAATAAAATTTGTCTTAAACAAGAGAAGGGCTATAAAAATAGAAAATCAAACTGCCATTTTCAAACTTATTTTGTTACTTTGTGCCTTTTTGAGATACACTTTCTATTTTTTGCTAGCTTTAAGAACATCCGCTGATTTAAAACAATAAAGGACACATAACAATTCATTGCCTATCACCGAAATCATTCAATCTGCTTAGCAAACGATGTTGGAACTTAAGATAGGTTTCTTCACTTAAAAAATTAGTTACTCAAAACTTCACAAATAGCCTTTATTTCACATTTGTACTTTCTCTCCTTACAAGTCCATGAATCCTTAAAGGACCATAGGGTAGAGAGAAAGAGGTATAGTCCTATACTCAGAGATACCTGGGTGGCGATGCTATCTGCCATTCCCTTAGTGAACTGACCTGTCAGTTAATATGTTAACTTTTCTGCCTTGCATTTTATTCATAGATAAAAACTGAGTCAATAAATGTTATCACACAAAGGTTTTTGTGATGTTTAAATGAGAAACATGTTAGTATTGGAGCATATAATTTATAAATCCATATTGGCTTCTGCTATGGCTTGAGTGTGTCCCCCAAATTTTATGTATTGGAAATTTAATTTGTTTAATGTTAATGGCATTTGGAGGTGGGGCCTTTGGGAGGTAATGAGGATTAGATAAGGTCATCAGGATGGGTCCCAAGATGGGACTGGTGACGGTGTAAGAAGTGGAAGAGAGACCTTAGCTGGCACACACTTGCCCTTCACCATGTGACACCCTCTGCCATATTAAGATGTAGCAAAAAGGTGCTCATTAGATGCTGGAATCATGCTCTTCCACTTCCCAAACTCAATAAATGTGAGCTAAATAAATTTCTTTTCTTGATAAATTACCCAGTCTGTGGCATTCTGTTATAGCAACAGAAAATAATCAGTGACAGTTCCCATATTTTATGGCAGTTATTTTGACTATTTGAAAATTCTATTGTATTTTACATAGTGATTAGAAAACTTTCTCTATAGAGTTGTCAATAAATAAATGAAAGATTATTTTATTCAATGAACAAGTGTCAATTAAATACCTCCTATAGTCATGTATTATAACAGGATATACATAAAAGTCTGAAAAGCACTATTCTAAAAGACTAACCCTACCATGTAATAGACTAAAGTGGTTGATTAAAGGAAAGAGGAAATATAATTTGAAGGCACTCCAGACCCTCTGGACAGTTTCAGATATGTCACAAATATTTATTTTCAGGAGTGTCAGACTAACAACAAGGTTAAAAAAACCTCAGTAATGCAATTGCCACTGCTACTACGTACCTATTTATTCTGCAGTGTTAGGGTTACAGATAAACATTCTGTCTTCTCTGCAATAGAACAAAAATGCTATTTTGTCTAAGTTACTGAGCATTCAACATTACATACATTTTAAAGTATGAATGACTACATGCAATAAATTACATATCATTTAGTTTATATATATGTGATGTGAATATATGTGTTATATACACATTTATGCATATATATGCAATGAAATATAAAAAATATTTTTGTTTTCCACAAATCTACAGAAAACCAGGACAGAACGGAAATTGTATAGCACTGGTAAAACACCTGATAGAAAATTGGTTGCATTTCTGTTCTCTTAACTGTTAATTACCTTCCTTCAACTTGAATTCTTCTTTTAATCTTTGTTTCTATCCACTTTCTTTAGTATTTTCTGTGCATATGGAAAAGAATCAAGTTGGAAAGAAGCTTCTCATGAGGAGTATACCATTGGGAAGATCACAGATCATAGAGATTGGTCATATTTTTAGTATTGCCAGAAGCATATATACACAAAATTACTAAGCTTAAAGTTGGTTAAGAACAATTAAAAAAAAAAGAAAATAAGAAAGGGAGGTGAAAAAAATGGAATACGGTTCAAGAACTTGAAGCATAGTAATTTGGGATCAAAGACTGGCCCTTTGGGAATTTTACAGGTGTGTGTGTGTGTGTGTGTGTGTGTGTGTGTGTGTGTGTGTGTTTGTCACCCAAACCTTACAGTCTTCCATAAGTCAGGATGGGCAGCTTTAAAAGCTACTATATTATTACCTTTATTTTTAAATTTTTTTCCTTTTCTCATTTTTCTGAACTTTTTTTCTTTTACTCCCACCTTCTCTTCCTTTGTCCTCTGCCCAACTATCATATCTTTTTTCCATTCCATTTTCATCTTGAACAAGATTGATACTGAATATCATTTTTCTGATAATGAGTTATAGAATTGAAACATTAAATTAAAGAGTATAAACAGAATTGCTGCTGTTCATTCTTGCAAACCCGAGTTTGCTGACCTTAATTTTATAGCATGAATCACAGCTGTTCCATTGGTACTGGCAGTGATTGATAATAAGGGGGATGGGAGTAATTAAAGAGCATATGATGTGTTTGTTTGCATTTTGAGTGACTGCTATAGAGTATATGCAATCAAAGGCATGGTACATTAAATAAATCAAATATTCTCATAAATCAGCACAACCTGCCAAAAATGAGCAGAGGGAGCTTGCAATGCAGCAGGCCTGCATGGCAGGCCTTAGCAAGCTGTAACTTCCAGGGTGAAGCCATCGAAAACAGAGCTCAAGAACCAGGGAAGACCTGTTATTTGCAGGATTCAGAATCTCAGCAAGATAGCCTAAAGATAATGATGCTATTTTAACATTTGTGCAGGAATATGAAATTTATGAGCTTTTTTCAGGTATATTGTCACATTTATTTTCCTCAATAATTTTGTGGAATGTTATTTACAGATGTGAAAATGAAAGCTCACAAGCGGAGAGATCCTTAAGACTACATATCTAAGAAAAATCCTTCTCAGCCTTCTCCATATTTCACACTCTTTCCTCTAGTCACCATGTTATAAAGGATAATGTTTCTCTCCTCTTAACAGCACAACTGGTGTTACTTGTTCAGCTTAAACTCCTTGAGAACTGGTGGCTCTGGGGCTGGTAAGCTAGTATATACTGACCAAATAGAAAAGTTACAAAAGTGTGCATGAAATAGATAAATCAATTTGGACCATAAATGTAGTGGTTGTAGTACAAAAAAAAATCACGTGGCTAAAACATAAACTGAAATAAGGTAACAGAAAGTTTGTGTACTTTATAGTGTAAAATTGCAATAGAAGTAACATGATTAGGGTAAGACTGTAAGATACACAGGCAGGGCAAAGGCCACCATAACTGAAATATTATGATAAATTTTCATGTCAAAATAAATATCTGGCTCTATGATAAACATCTTAAAGTAAATTAATAGTTATGTAATATACCTTAAAACGATTGGGTTAATGGGCTTTATTACATTCTACTATATGCCATGTACATGTCTTCACTGGTTTGCACCAAGATAGTGATGGGATAATTTTAGAATTGTCACCAAGTTTATATTCCATAGTTTCACCTTGTGCTTACTAAAAGAAAATTCCTGAAAATTCTGACTACAGATAGTTAACATGAGCAGGAAAATATTTCACAAATTCATTCAGTTCCCAGTGATATTGTCACCAAGGTTCTTAATTAAGAGAATAAAATATTTTTAATAGACTTTTTATAGAGGTTTTAGGTTCATAGCAAAATTGAGAGAAAGCTACAGAGGTTTTCTACATAGCCCCTATGCCCACACATGAATAGTCTCCCCCATTATCAATATCCTCTAGCAGAGCAGGGAATTTGTTTCAATGGATGAACTTACATTGACAAATCATTATCACCGAAAGTCTATAGTTTACATTAGGGTTCGCTCTTGGTGCTGTATGGATTTGGACAAAGGTATGGTCCAAATAATGGTATGCATCCACCATTAAACAGACACTCCTTGATTTATAATGGAGTTATATTCCAATAAACTCATCGTAAAGTTGGAAAATCCTAAGTCGAATCATTGGCAGTTGGAGATTGTCTATAGTGTCATATAGATATTATATACACACAGAGTAGTTTTGCTGCTCTAAAAATACTCTGTGTTCCTTCTGTTTCTTCCTCCCTTCCCCCTAACTCCTGGCAAACACTGATATTGACAGTTTTACTGATAGTTTTGCCTTTTCCAGAATGTCATGTAGTTGTAATCATTTAGTGTGTAATCTTTTTAGGTTGGCTTTTTTCATTTAGTAATATATATTTAGGTTTCCACCATGTCTTTTAATGGCTTGATAGCTCATCTCTTTTTAATACTGAATCATATTCCCTTGTCTGAATTTACTATGATTTATTTATCCATTTACCTACTAAAAGACATCATGGTTGCATCTCGGTTTGGGCAATTATGAATAGAGATAATATAAACATCTTTGCGCAGGTTTAATTTCCATGGATGTAAGTTTTCTACTCCTTTCAGTAAAATTATTTTTAAAACATGCAACTCTTTCTATGGTTCATATTGGTTTTGGGTTCATGAATATTTGAAAATATGGAGAAAGTTTTAGGACCTCTATCAAGGAAAACACACACACACTCTGGACAACAACTGCATACTACTGTAGTTTCCTCTTACTCAAGGTTTTCTTTCCATGGATTCAGTCACCCTGGCTAATCAGGATCCATATGGAACCAGAGAAGACCTTGTATAGCCAAAGGAATCTTAAGCAAAAAGAACAAACTGGGAGGTATCAGTCTACCAGACTTCAAGCTTTACTATAAGACTATAGTAACCAAAACAGCATGGTACTGGCACAAGAACAGAGATCGACCTTTGGAATAGGACGGAGAAACCAGAAATGAAACTCTCTGCATATTGTCATCTAATCTTTGACAAAGCAGACAAAAATATACCCTGGGGAAAAGAATCTCTTTTCAATAAATGGTGCTGGGAAAACTGGGTAACTACATGCAGAAGATTGAAACTGGATCTCCACCTCTCACCTCTTAACAAAAATCAATTCACGATCGGTAACAGATTTAAATCTGAGGCATGAAACCTTAAGAATCCTAGAAGAAAATGTAAGGAAGACTCCTTCAGACATCGGCCTATGCAAAGAATTTATGAAGGAGACCCCCAAAGCTATCACAGCAGCAGCAAAAATAAATAAATGGGACCTGATCAAATTAAAAACTTCTGCACAGCCAAAGAAACTATCATTAGAGCAAATAGATAGCCTACAGAATGGGAGAAAATATTTGCTTTCTACACATCCGATAAAGGGCTGATAGCAAGAATCTATACAGAACTCAAAAAAATCAATAAGAAAAAAATCAAACAACCCCAACAATAAATGGGCAAAGGACATGAACAGAAATTTCAAAAGACAGCATAATGGCTATCAAACATATAAAAAAATGCTCAACCTCTCTAATCATTAAGGAAATGCAAATCAAAACCACAATGAGATATCACCTAACCCTACGAAGAATGGCCTTTATCAAAAAGTCCCAAAACAACAAATGCTGGTGAGGATGTGGAGAGATAGGAACACTCTTACACTGCTGGTGGGACTGCAAATTAGTACAACCTCTGTGGAAAATAATTTGGTGATACCTCAAAGAGCTAAAAATAGAAATACCATTTGATCCAGCAATAGCACTATTAGGCATCACCCAAAAGAGCAAAAGATATTCTATAATAAAGACATCTGCACCCGAATGTTTATGGCAGCACAATTCATTATTGCAAGGATGTGGAAACAACGCAAGTGCCTGTCAATCCATGAGTGGATTAATAAAGTATGGTATATGTATACAATGGGATACTACTCAATTACAAAAAATAATGGTGATCTAGCATCTCTTATATTATCCTAGATACAGCTTGAGCGCATCCTCCGAAGGGAGGTATCACAAGAATGGAAGAATAAGCACCACATGTACTCGCCACCAAATTGGCACTAACTGATCAACACTAAGGTGCTCACATGGTAGTAATATTCATTGGTGGTCGGGGGGTGGGGGCAGGTAAACTCACAACTAATGGATGGGGTGAGCATTGTATGGGGGAAGGACATGCCTCTAATCCTGTCTTGGGTGAAGTATAGTCATAACATGTAACCAAAATATTTGTACCCCCATAATATCCTGAAATAAAAAAAAAACAAATAAAAAATAAAAAATAAATAAGTGGGTACTATGGTACAATAAGATATTTTAAGAGAGAGAGAGAAAGATGACAGTCTCATAATTTTTATTAAACTACATTGCTATAATTGTTCTATTTCATTATTAGTCATTGTTACTGTCTTACCATGCCAATTTTTTTAAATTATACTCTATCTTAGATATGTGTGTATAAGAAAAAACATAGCATATAAAGGTTTTGGTACTATCCAGTTTCTGGTATCCACTAGGGGTCTTCTAACATATCTCCCAAGGATAAGGGGTAACTACTGTATTGCATAATATTTCAGAACTTCATTTGACTTACTATGGGTGCAAGGACACCTATTTTAAAACCTTGAAACAATAGTTTTGTTCTCTCTTGAATATGTGAATTTACTTTTGTCTCTTTGTCAACATTTGGTTTCAAATTTATTAATCATGCATTATATATTTTTGCATAAAAATAGGTTTAAAATAGTAAGCATAATGTAAAACTGCAGCATATTTCTTGCTGCTCATACTTTGCAATTTTAATGGTTCATATATTTGAGACAAACAAAAAATTAGTGAGATCTTTACTTAGAGTCAGGGAACATTGCCTTTGTACACAAACACACACACATCCAGATACAAACCATGTGGGTTAAGACAATGTATTACAATAACTCAGAAATTTACTCAAGTATTTATCTAAAATGTTTCCAAAGAGAGCAATCACTTATCATTTAGATTAAATAGTTAAAGCAGTTGTTCCCCAGTTTGACTAATCACCTGTTGGCATATTTCCAAAAACATTTGAAGAGCTAGTAAGGAATATAAAAATAGAAATTATATTTTTTCTAATATATTGTTCAGACTGGCAAACTGTAATTGTTTAAAGTCAACACTGGTTTTAAGAAGTCACAAAGCTTTCCTTTTACCTTGACACTGAATTTATGACGTAAAAATAATCACTTTGGGAACTATAAGGAATTTCAATTGAATTCAAAGTAAAGAATTTCCAATCTTAATTGTAATTGTGTGCTTTGTTAGATGTATGAGTTTAGGACCCTAGATGTAGGTCATCTTTAATATATACACTCACACATGAGAAAACATGTCAATCCTGTATGTGGATCATTTCTGTGATGAGGGCTTGCAGAATTCTGTATTGATAAGTCGGGTGACTCCAGTAGAATGACTCTAGTAGAGTCACTAGTAGCAGATATTAGAACTGCGAGGAAACAGGCAACAATGGAGAAGTAGATAGAGTATCTCAGAAAGCCAAACAGTCTCCTGAAACTTGAAATCACAGAACATTACTCTTCTCTGTATGCAGGAGGAGGGGAGATGGGAGAATAAGGGAGGGGAGGGTCAACATTTACTGCATGTAAATCTAGAATAGTATATTTTTTCATTCTGTCTAACTACAACATTACCCCCTTTTACCAACAACATAAAATTGTATATTTTAATTGCATGTTTGTGAAATTTCATGGGGAAAGCAACCTTCTACCTGCATCAAAGTGTAATAGCCATTGAAGTTAATCATTACTTACTCATTCAACAAATACTCATTGAGTGTTTACTTCCCACCAGTTACAGTGTTGGTCCTAGGATTAAAATGAAAACTAAGATTTAGTGATTGTTCTACAGAATCTCAAAACTTCTAAGAGAGCAAAACATGCATATGTGTGTGTGTGCTGGCATATACATACATAAATACAGGAAATACAGGGCCTAGCACACAATAGCAGCAGAAAAAAAAAAAAAGAAAGAAAGAAAAAAGAATTACATGATCTAAGGGGACCATTTCAAGGACATCCTTCTTACCTAAATGACCACTGAAGCAGATCATAATAAATAATAAGAGATTGGCAGGTGTATGAATAGGAAATATGTATATCAGGAAGGCAAAGTGAAATCTATGAAGGAGAGGAACAAAGACAAGGACCTGATTTTGAGAATATAATGAAGTTCATTAGCCTGGAGCATCTAGTATTAGGTGTGTGGTATCTCCACTGCAAATCTTCCTGCTGACAGAAGCCTATACATAACTGCTGTACCCAGAAAAGCGCTGACTTTCTGAAGGGAAAGTGACTTTATATAGTTCTATACCATAGCACAATGCCATTAAAAGAAAAAGCAGCCCTAATATTTGTTTATTTGGAGAAGAAGGAAGCAGGAAATTCAACAAGTTGCACAAGCTTTCTATGCTTTGGTTTCTTCAATTTAATCATACAGGAAAATTAATAATACCACTTAGGATTATTATTAAGGATTAAAGGAGATTATAAGAAAGAGGGATGTGAGGCATATAGCAATTAACAACAAATTTAGCTATTATTGTAGTCAATACAATTACTATATTTATTAATAATTTAATATATTTCACTTTAAATGCAGTGATATTAAACAAATATGGCGTATTATATCCACCAGAGCTTCTTTTGTTATTGAGGCCTTAAATGAAATATGAGATATATGCATTCCTAAGCTCGATCTCATTAGAAGGACTGTATGACTGGCTTTCTAATAAAGTCATTTTCACTCACACTTGTTCTCATTTCACTAATCTTTACTGTTTCAGGACATTTAAACATTAGATTCCTTTGTCACTTGATATTAGTGAAACCCAACTTTGTACTTATTTCTATTAATTGTTTTATTGCCTTGCAACTTCTGTCAATGTGGTAGAGAAAAATAAGGAATCCTCAATCACTAGATATTTTCATACCAGAATATTAATTTTGAGATACATTTTCATTTCAAAATACTTTTACTTTTGCATGGATACTATTTTATGTCACATTTTATCAAAGCTCTACATATTGTGTAACTTTGAGACCAATTATATAAACAAGCAACAGTGCAATTACTATTTTCAATACTATAAGATTTGTAATTCTGTATAATCTTATTCAGGAAATGGACCTGGTGATATCATTTAATATATTGTTTTATTCTGGTGAGATATATTGGTGGTGGGAAGAGAGAAAGAACAAAAGCAAATTCCATTAAGTTCTTACCTTTCAAACTGAGTATTTACAAAAGTCTACTAAGTGCTCCCCAAAGAGTTTTGAAATATTTTTATATGTAGAGGTTAAATTTGCTACAAACATTAATAAACATATTTTCTATATATCACTTACATTGTATTCTTAAGTAACAAGTAAATGTACGCATGTGGATGCACATGTGTATGTGTGTGTGTGTTTGTGTGTATTTAGGGAGAGAAGGAGGAAGGTATTTACAGGTTATTTTCCAAACATAAAACATTTGGTTAAATGAAAGTTGCATATGCCCAAATCCAGTAATATCTTTTTCCTATTTTCATCATTAGTATTTGTTTAACTGGTAAATGCCAATAAACAAGCTGAAAAGCACCAGGAAAAGAGACCAATTTTTATCAGCATAGTATAACCACACAGGAAAATATGCATAAGAATTACGTGTCCAAAAACCATTATGATATTTTTGTGCAATTTTCTCCATATATTTCTATTTTTCAAAATTATGTAAAAAAAATTTAGTTATAAAAACACTCTTGAAAATAAATTCCCTTCAATTCCAGGAGATAACTACAGTTACTATTCTATATATTAGCCATGATGTAGAGAGAAGAATATTACTATTTTTTCTGAGCGTGGCTCACCCAAGATGAAGCCTGGCAAGTGTAATTTTTGGTTGTTTCAAACTACGACATAGTGCAGTTCAGTAGCAGCAATATAATGCTCGGATCCACCTATGTTTCCTTTTACTCACCAGGGTTAAATCATGTAGAGGGCTTGATGTTGCCTATCACTAGAAGAATATTGTTATCTATAAATTGAATTTGAACTTCAAAGTCCAGAAATATTGGTGGTAGTGTGGAGTACAAAATTGTAGATGGGGGATAGAGTGGGCATGGTTAATGGATGCAAAAATATAGTTAGAATGAATAATCTTTGATAGCATAACAAAATAACTATAATCAACAATAAGTTTGGGTATACTTTAAAAAACCTGAAAAAGTAGAATTAGAATATTCCTAACACAAAGGGATGATACATGCCTAAGCTGACGGATACCCCAATTACCGATTTGATTAATTCACATTGTATGCCTGTATCAAAACTTCACATGTACCCTATAAATATATACACCCATTATCTACCCATAATAATTAAATATAAAAAATTTTAAAAAAAGGAAATACAGGCCTCAGCAGTTCTCCCTCTGGGAAACAATAAAGAAAATAGAAGACAGGAAGAGGCAAATGATGGCTTATATATTGATATTTGGAAAACCATATTTAGATTAAGCATAACAAATTCTAAAATCAATTAGATATGATCTTGGGTTTGCACCATCATTTTACTCATTTAATCCCATTAGTGAAGAGTGCTGATGCTTCCTTTCTGGATCTATGATTCACGCAGAGCAACAGGAGATGAGTAAAGTGATATTTCGGGAATACTCTGGTGATTAATTGTCAACAGGGGAAATCCAGTTTGAGAGATTGGGTTGACTTCCCACTTGAACCACACAGGGTGAAAGCTCACCACCATAGAGAAAAGCTACAGCAAACAGGGACCATTTGAAGGCTAATAGGAACTCTGAATCATATTTTATGAAATTTAAAAATCAATCTTTTTTCAAAGTTTTCTTTTGTTTAAATAAAAGCATTGTTATATTTTATTCATGGGGCATTGCCATTGGTAAGGAGTCAAAATAGAAAAATGCTTATAAGTAATTTTTATAAATAAGTCTATAATAGTAATATCCATAAGGACTACTTCATTCTACATTTTGAAAGAAAAAATAATTATATAGGCTTATAAAAAAGTACTAAGTTTATATAACATAAATCTTCAGGAAAAAAATTGGAATGTCTACAAAACTGATTTTACAGTAAGAAAGAAAAATATCTCACAAATCCTTTCTTAATAGAAAACCTTTATGCGGAGAAGAGTACACAGTAAGTTAACTATTAAATGTAAGCAGTAGCAGTAGATTAGTCAGCTGGTTGAGAAGTTCAGATGCAGTTCAGCCTAATTTTACTCTACGACAGTAACATAAACTCCTACCCTCACCTATCTATTCCGAATACAATTTGACAGTAATGCCTAACTGTTCAGCCTATCCCCATACAATTGTGGTACAAGCCATCCCTCCGCTCTCCTGCCAGAACAGTTGTTTTAAGATTTAAAAATAACAACAATTTTATGATTACCTTGCTTAAAAGATCCCAAAGATTCCTCATTGTCCTAGACATCAAGCCAAACTGCTTAAAAAGTGAAGAGTACCCTAGTGTACTCCTTCAGAAAAACTATTCAAAACTTATAAATAAAACAGAAAAGTCATTTCCTGCCCTTTCAATGACTTAATAAAGCATTATCTATCAAGCCCACCTAAAAGGTTACCTGGTGATACAGTATATGGAATTTTGTTTAACTTACTATTCCCTATTACTGTTATTAGTTGAGACCCAGATTCTGAAAAGAAATGATAACTTTTAGAAAACTGCTAACTTGCCACTAATTCTTGTCCATAAAGATACAAACTATTTACATGATTTCAGAGCATCAACTTGTAATGGTACAAGAAATAGCAATTGTATTTATGGTAAAATTTCATCTTTACGCATGTCTAGAATATGTACATCACCGTAAAGCATCAACACTGAGAAAAACAACAAAACCACAAAATACTTTAGTACAAGTAGGATATAACAACACCATACTGGCTAAAAAGTTTTCAATCATAAGAATATCCAGATTGGTTACTATACAAAAAAATTAATCCCTGAAATGTTTCTGCTGTTAAATAAAAGAAATTTGATATAATTTTCTCCAGTTGACAACAATCTTTAAAATTCACCTGGCATCAATGATGAGTTGTAAAACTGAAAGATATTTTTCTACACTGTTGGTAAAAATAATAATAATGATGATGTTGAACAAATGTTCACAAAGACAGACGGAATTATCTTTCTTTTCTCTTTATAGAAAATGATGTAATACGATTTGTCAAAAAATTTGGTGCTCAAAGAATGTGATCAGACACATGGATCTACATGAATAAAAGAGCACTGGAGAAGGAATAAATGAAGTTATTAATAAATAAAATCTTTTATTTTTCTTATTTTTAATTGCACTAACATATAACTTTAATGTGGTAGTAATAGAAATTATGTATTTTGTGATTATGGTATATGGATAAGAAGAATGACAATAATTTCACAAGGGATAAGATGAAAAATTGGGTGTACTCTATTATAAGATACCTTCATTATATGTGACGTAGTAGTGATACAGTGTTATCTGAAGGATGAACTTAGATTATTTAGTAAATGTATATTCTAAACTCTAGGGTAACAATTAAAAATAACTTATAAAGAAAGTATAGATGATACATTAAGAAAAGAGATACCTCTCTGCATCCATGCCAACATTTGTTGTTTTGGAACTTTTTGATAAAAGTAATTCTCTCTGGAGTTAATTGATATCTCATTATGGCTTTGATTTGCATTTCCCTGAAGATTAGAGATGTCGAGCATTTTTTCATATGTTTCTTGGCCATTAGTCTATCTTCTTTTGAGAAGTTTCTGTTCATATCCTTTGCCCACTTTTTTAGCCTCTACCCATCACCATTCTAAACACTTCTACCTTTTAGGTGTTTGTTGCAGCAGAATTTCACTTCTCTGAACCAAAATCTGCATCAGTTTCATGTGGCCACTGTTACAAATTACCACAAATTTGGTGGCTTTAAAAAACATAAATTTATTCTTTCACAGTTTCACTGGGACAAAATCAAAGTGTGATAAAGGTCATACTTCTGGAGTTTCTAGGAGGATAAACTTGCCTCCTCCAGAAGCTGGTTGCTGCCTGCATTCCTTGGCTTGTAGATGCATAATTCCAACCTCTGCTTCTGTTTCTACTTCTTCCTTTGCCTAAAAATTAACTACTTAATTACCCTATTCCAGAGCCAGACCTTTTTACCCTTCTAACTCTTCTGAGTGACTGTGAAGTTTCTTATTAATTACCGAGGCTGTCTTTGGAATGTTATCTTTTTTCCTGTACCCCTGAGATACAAGTGGTACACAGAGGCAGCCTGGAGCTATGGAAAAGGTACTGAGTCAAAATCCACAGACTTAGGCTAAGTCCATTCTCTGTCATTTACTGTGTATACATTTGTGCTCTTAGGGTAGTGGCAATGGGCCTTAGATGATATTTCACCATCTGTGAAATGAAGATAATTGTAGCTGTCTGTCTACTTCACAGGGTATCTTGAGAAATAAAAAATAAGATACATATTTATAAAGGAGATTTGTTAAGGTGAAAGTGATAGGCAAAGTTAACTTTAAAAAACTTCATCATATAAATTCAGCATTCATCTAATACCTGAGAATATAGCATACTATGAGTAAATTAGAAATTTAAAAAAATATATTAAAAAGTGAGAAATATGGGTCACACAGACTGAGAAAAGTTCTGCAGTGAGGCATTCTGGCAAAAAGCCTTAAGTGGACCAGAATCTTAAGCTCCAAGGAAAAATTCCCCTTTGCATTATTAGGAAGCTGGAGATCTGATAGTGTAGATCAACTCGAGTAGATAAGGTGGAAGCTCATGTAGAGGAATTTCCCCATACACATTTCTACATTGTCTTAAATCTTACATGGGAAGACATCTATATTTGTAGTCAGACTAGGTTCTGTCTCGACCATCAATCCAGGTACAAATTCTTTCTTAAGTTGTTAGAATTCTCTCTGTGGTCCAGAAGAGTTTCAAGTAAGCCCAAGTAACAATGAGAGCATATTTTGAAGAATTTATCTATATCCACACAGACATGCAATACCCGCAAATCTACATTTTTTCCCACTTTGGGCATGATTTTCAATTCTTTACTCTTCCAGTGAAGTGTGAAAAGTTGTGAAATGTATGTTTATAAGATTCATGTTTATACACATACATATTCAGAGATTGGCCTGCACAATTTTATTCATTCCTGAAAAGTGTGTATATTTCAAATCCTGTGACAGTATCTTTGCTGAGATATTTTAAAACTCTAAATTGGAGGTGGTTTTAAGAGAATTTAATCCACAATTAGAACTCTTCAGTATATTAATAAATACAAGAAAGAACAACAAATATTCTGACTAAAATTGACATCTTTATGCCCAGATTTTGTCACCTTATGTGCCATAAATTATTTATAAACCTATCTTTTTTCTCAGGAAATATTTCATTCAATGGACAACATTCATGACTTCCGTGAAAATGAACCTTGACAAACATACAGATGCCTTAAAAGAAACTAAAAAAAAGTGAAAATCATTTGACATTAATAGATATGTGCAAGGGATTGCTAGTTATGAGAACAAAGTGGAGTTTTTTCCCAAAAGAAAAACTTTCTAAAGATTCTTCAAGCTTATACTTTTATAAGATGAAAATGATAATATTTTATATCCCTGGTTTTTACTCGTTATTTTCAATTGATCTTCAATTTACTTTAGAGCCCATCTCCTTTAGAAAGACTATTTAAAAAGAAGGTTTTAATAACCATGGCTTAAATATTTCCTCCTCCTAGGCAGGTATGAGATGAGAGTAGGAATTTATCAGAGACTCTGGATTGGGTTCCTTCAAGCATAGCTAAAAATGAGAAGGGATGGAACCGGCTCTTCAGTGGCTATGAAGAACTGCATAAGAAAAGGAAAATTAATACTAGAATGGTTAAGATTTGATTTATTTATTAATTGAAATTAATCAGATTTGACCCTTACCTTCAACAATGAGGATACTTAAGACATTTGAGTCAGAAGGTAAAACCGGAAGACAAAATCACTGAGGCAGAAATACAAGATTTGTAGATTCACAGAGAAGGTAGGGAGGATACCCAAAAAGAAAGAGAACCCCTGTTGTTTTTGTTGTCTATTAGCCTTTGGAATATACCACAGTGTGGAATCCAAAACATCTGGAAGCAAATTAGAAAATTGTGTCAATCATATGGGAATGAATTTCTAAAATCTTAGTGCTGTACTCAGTAATTCAAGGAATTTGTTGAGCTTGCCTTCACATATTTGACCTCGTTTGTACTCAAAAAATATTTAACTAATCAAGCTTAGTCAGAAGAAAAAGGGGTATCCCATTACTAATTTGACATCAGGTATTATTTCAACGGGGCCATCTATTCCAATTCACCCAGAAAGAATCACAAATGCTCAGTCCTATAGTACTTTCATTAGTAGATCATTATTTCAGGTAGTCTTGCTGACAAAGAAAAATCTTTACCTGTTTTATTTTACAGCCTCCAAATTTTCACTCTGCCAGATGGGTGCTTACCTAATTGCAAAGCAGATTGTGTCTGTGTCTACAAAAGCAAATTGAATTGGAGACTCTAACATTAATCTAGAGGCCATATGTGTGTGCTGTCCTAAGTAAATATGACAGTAGTACCCGACCATCATTAAGCTCTGCTCATCTAATAGTAGGGCTCTATTTGTATTGATTCATCCATACATCAGTATTTTTCTAAGTTAAAAGTTATATTAGCTATATCAGAGTCACTTGGGGTCCACATTAAATGCATATTCCTGGGTCCTACTTAAGATCTACACTATCAGAATCTCTGAAGTTGAACCCCGAGGAATCTGAATTTTTATCAGTCTCAGAGATTCTCTTGAAACGAAAGGTCTGAAAATGAGGTAGTCTAGAACAGTGGTTCAATGAGGGTTTAAATTTTGATCTTTGTTGAAGCTGGGTGATGGGTACATGAGGCTTCACTATACTAGTCTCCCTACATTTACACATGTGTGAAATGTTCCATAATAAAAAGAAACAAAACATTTTTAAAAATTAAAAAAAAAACAGTAGTTGAGTGATTTCACCACCAAGGTTCATCTGGCAATGTTTGTGTATGTGTCTGGTTGTCGAGACTTCGGCTGGCATGTAGTGGGGGGAGTGGTGCTACTGGATTGAGGATGGGGATGCTGCTAAACATCCTACAGTGCACAGTGCAGCCCCACACAGCAAAGAATTATCTAGTCCAAACGCTGTGAACAATACTGTCATGGTTGAGGAATCCTGTTAAACAGTGACCAATAGTACGTAACGGCATATCTGAAGGACACACAGAGTTCTAGCTCATGGCTATAGAATACAGATCATTTACTTGAATGCAACAGGGAATCAAATTTTGGCTTCCATTTTTCCTGATATTTTCCTACAATCTCCTTCATATTTGAAGGATTTTAAATGTGTTTTCCATTTTAATCATTCTTTTATAGGTGATGGGCAGGCTGGCTTCATGCTGCACAAACTGGGCAGTCATTCTATGTTTGGAAAGGCCCATGGTTGGCTTGACAGTGTCCTACAATTGCTGGCTGCTGTCTTAATGATTATTTAACAAGGGTCCTGCATTTCCATTTTACCCTTGTCCTATAGATTTTGTAGCTTGTTCTGTGTGATAGTATATTTCTGTATAATTTTAAAATTTGATTTTAAATGAATTGTTCCAAATAAGATGTGAGTGATTACAAAGCAATTCTAAGGAATTATTTTACTGACGTAAAACTTCAAAACCCTCTTTAGACGAAAAGCAGACTAAAACTCAGATGGTGCCAAGGAAAGAAAATGATCAGTTGTTAAGGAATTTTAATTCATTTTACAGAAAACTCAACAAAGACAGCTCAAAACTAAAATTAAATTAAAGCTAGCTGGGGAGACATGAGAATAGTGAGGGAGGGAATAGTCTTTTTCACACTTATTTTAAAAATGATATAACCCTTGAAAGGAAACTTTGATTTTTTTTTTTAAATTTCAGAATATTATGGGGGTATAAGAGTTTTGGTTACATAAATTGCCCTTGTACTGTTTGAGTCAAAGCCACAAGTGTGCCTATCCCCCAGTTAGTGTGAACTGCACCCATCCAGTGTGAATTTACACATACCCTCCTCCCTCTTCCCACCTGTCCAACACCCAGTGAATGCTACTTCCATATGTGCACGTAAGTGTTGATCAATTAGTACCAATTTGATGGTGAGCACACGTGGTGTTTGGTTTTCCATTCTTGTGATACTTCACTTAGAAGAATGGTCTCCAGTTCCATCCAGGATAATACAAGAGGTGCCACATCACCATTGTTTTTCGTGGCTGAGTAGAACTCTATGGTATACATATATCACATTCTATTAATCCACGAAAGTTTAGACAACTCTGGCAGAAATCATGTCCCAAAAAAAGATATCGCTTTTTGTTTGTCTTCCTTCTGTCAGAGCCCCTTCTCTATCAGGTGATTGAGGGAGGCTACGAGCTACAATTTATAGCCTTCTCTTTGTAGGAAGATCTGAGCACTTGGAACAAGAACTTGGCTCTGTAAGGTTCAAAGAGTTTTGATGCAGAGCAAAGTGTATGAGATCAACATCAAGGGAAATAGAAAGAAGTAACAGGGATTAGGTATAAACTTATGAGATTTTATCTTTGTTTGGTATACATTTAATTAAAATTTATTCTTTTACTATTTCTATACATAATATTTTATAGTTGCAATTCTTAAGTGATGTCATAAATTTTGTGTAAAAATATTTAAACTAAGCAACAGGAATGTTACAAATCAGAAATTTACAGCTTCTAGCCCGCACATCTTGTTACTATTTGTGATTCCACATTCAACTTTCTTAAGGCTCAATTTGTGTATTCCTATTATTGAATTCCAACCTGATTTGCTTACTAGTTTTTGTTCTTTGTGTTGTTTGTTTGTTTCTTAGAACAATTCTGCCATATTTCTGAGACTGTCTTTAAGACATCTTTAAAGGGCCTCTTCTTTTCCCATCTCAGCTTATAGCTATTCTCCATTTCTACTTTGACATTAAACCTTTTGACTCACCACAACAAAAGTTGACCATTTTTAAGTCATTGATCTTTTGTATACTCCCAGGCAATGAACCAGAGCCATAAGAAAAATCATGATGGTTTTCTTTTTTAGGGTGCCAGACTATTGCTCAAGATTTTACACTCCTTCTCAAAGGACTAACAGGCTAAACATTTTACTTAAAATCTATAGGTGGCATTGACACCAAGTTTATATCTTGTAATCTAAAGGGATTTTGCATGTCATCAATGCCTTATTGGCTACAGCTGCATCTGGTGCTCCATGCTCTATCTCCCTTGGAAAGCCCCCCAAACCAGACTGCTCTTGTTGAAACTCTTGCCAATTGCCTTGATAATTTAAGAATCATTTAGTAATATGCTACTGAACAGAAATATTTAATGGGAGCTTTCAGCTCTCTAAGAAAGATATTTTGGTTTGCCTTTTGGAAATCCTAGGTGCAAGCTAAATCTTATATCAGTTTTAAAATACATTCTTACTTCAGCAAAGGCCTGCCAAGTTTCTTATTATTTTTTCATGAGATATCTATGAAACATCTACTTTGTGCAAAGCACAAGAGGTGGCTGGCTACCTTTTCTAAACTACATACCAGAATACTTGATCTGACAAGAATGCACATATTACTTAATATCAACGATGCAGCAGAATAATGAAATCAGTCAAATATTGCTAATGATAATTTAATCTGCACAATTGTTCTGAACAAAAGACTGGCAATATATATCAAGTGCCTTAAAGAGTGACTCTATTTTTTGACCCAGTAAATTTACCTATGGCTATCCATTAAGGATATAATCAGAAGTACAGACAAAAATTGTGTTTGCTTTTGTGAATTTCAGCATTTTAGTACTGTTGAAAATAGAATAATCTTAAGTGTCATATTTTAAGAATGGATAGAGACCCCAAAATGATTAAATAGTACATAATCATTAAAATATTTAATGATAGAGTTATATAATACAATATTAATCAATGAAATCAGAATTTTAAAAATACATATATAAAAATACCAAAAAAAAGGAAAATATATGCTCAGGGTTCAGTCAAGGAAACAGAAGGCACATTATGTATTCCTAGTGAGAAGGATTTCACATTAGGGTTTAGTTTCTCCACCAGGAGCTGTTGCAATTCTCAATAATCTCTGAGAAACTCTAACCAATTATCTCAGTCAACAGCAGCCAAGAGAGTAGTTCTTCAGTGCCCTCTGGGAAAGCCATTTTGAATCTCATGTGTGCTCTTAAGTCTTTCTGCCACTCTCTCCAAAGAATAATGACCTCTCTTTTTCTTCTTCTGTTAAAAGCTCCTGCCAGTGCCTCTCATTTACAAAACTCTAACCTTGATTCAGATCAAATAAGGAATTCTGGGAAATGTAGTTTTCAGCTTCTCTGAGGAGACTTCAGAAAGGGACAGAGGAACTGCTAAATTCACAACTAACACTCCTGCACAGAAATATAACATGAGAGTTTATTTCTAGATAATGAAATTATAGTGGAGGAGGCTGTTAGATTTCTCTTAATATTTCTTTTACTGTCCACATTTTGCACAGGTAGAGTATGTTAATTTATAATCAGGAAAAATAAGTGTCAGGTTGTAAACCTAGTATGGGGAATGGAATTGAACATTTGGAATTAGAGCTTTTGAGGAAAATCCTGAATTTTTTCTTGTTAAAGGAAAGCATGTCAACATCTCAGAAGTTTTCTGGGTCATTCCTGAGAAATCTCATCTATCTCTGTCTCAACACCCAAGCCATATTGTTTTGGGCAGATATGAATGTACTGCTTCTACTCAGATATTAGTAGACAATCTTTGTTATGGACCTGTAGAAGTAAAGTCCATCCTATAAAACAGAGCTCTGGAAAGTAACCTCAGGCATTAGTTCAGTTCCCATCTCACATTTCCATTTTGACAATTCATAGCCAAAACCGTAGCCATCAGAAACAGGGGAGAACTTGGATGGTTTTCAGGACAGAACACAAGACTTTTTCTCTGTGTCAGGAAAAAGGAATTTGGGATTATGATCTCAGGAGAAATTTTGCTAAGTGCTTTAACACACAGCCATGTGGACAAGGTTGCCTGGGAGCTTAACTCCTCTGAATTTTTAACTCTGCTTCTGCTGGGAGACTGACTTTGGGCAGCAGTGACTGCTGCAGGGACAACTCTAATTCTAACTGCTTCTGTGGGAAGAAATAAAAGAAAATTTAAGGGATTTTGATATAGTTGAGGAAAGTAAAATCCACTAGGTATGCATATGAAATTGCATGCAAATAATTATGCAGCTTTACACATTGTAAAGTGCTAAGATATTAGGTAAGCGCTGGTCCTCTGGACTTCAAAAGCTAATGATGAGAATCTAGCTAGGGGTAGTTACAGGAGTCATTTAGTTATTTGCAGCCTCAGGTTACTCATCTGTAAGGTAAAGGTGTTTGATTACATATTTCTAAAATTCTCTTCTAGCTCTGGCAGTCTGTCTCTGTGAATCTATCACAGCCAGAGCATGGATAAAATGCCAAACTTTAAAATGTTGTCTTCGGTTCCCCCCACAATGCATTTTCTTCTCCTCCTCTTTCTGCTCTATTGCATTTCGGCGATATCCCAAAGCACTTTCTCTACTTGGGATGTTTCCAACCATCTTCTCTTAGTCAGAGTTCATCAGCTCAGTGTCTCTTCCATATCTAATATGATACATAATATGTGCTGCTGTGATGGTGTGAGCTAATGAGGTAAAAGCTTGCCAGATGGCATATTTGCATTTTAACAGGGGCCTTCTGGAAACAATGCCTTAGTACAAAGGAGTGCTATAATTGGTGAGAATGTTATCAAACAAGGTAGTCCTCTTATGGACAAAGACCGTGTATAATAAAAGATAAGTCAGACAGAGCTTACCAAGCTGAAACTGTATTCCTATTTTGGGTGCACAATATAATGACAGAAGTAAGAATTTTTTAAGTCATTAAGGCATTTGAATTGGACCTGAAATGAAAATATTTTCTTTCTTTTGGTGGGAAATCCTCATGTTTTTAATGAAGCTAGTGGACACACAGAACTAAGGGAATGTCACAGTCTAATTAAATGGTAACCAGGATGCTAAGTCACTGCCAAAACAAAGGATAGCCAGTGGACATTTCAGCTTGTATAAAAAGATGTCCAGCACATATTATGTTTCATATTGATTCACAGACTGAGGTTTGTATATCATCTGACATGTCACATAAAGCTTCATGTGAAATTAACACAAATACAAAAAAAATTGGTTTGGAATTCTGGGAACATGTGATTAATTAGGTATTAAAGTTAATTTTGCAAGTACATAAACACAATTTATTTAGTGGAATATATCCTAACATATTACAAAATGATTTAGTTTTCTTTTGAGTTATTTTAGGCATAAATTCTTAAGATATGATTCTTAGGTGTCCTGCATTCAGTCAAAGTACGCAATGATTTGCAGATAAATGTAATGCAGAACATGAATGTTCCAAATAGCATCCTACTCCTTCAGTCACTGTTTTAATTTGTTCTGTGTGGGCCTTTATTCTTTCCTGGAAAGAATTTTTCTTATCCAAGTCAGGGCACTGTGTACCTCCTGGTGCAAAAGAACACTGTCTTTATATACCATTATGGTATAGCAAAGGCACTTCTGTTTTACAGAGAAAACCTCAATTAGATACAAGGGCTGAGAGGGTCTTGAGAAAGCATGCATGACTCACTCAAGTCATTACAGCCTGAGCAGAAATAGCATTAACTTAAGGATCGTAATACTTTAGCTCTGAGCTCTATTCAAGATCGTACAGGAGAATGGGTCATGTTGATCTTTCTGGCTTAAAATATATATCTTAAACTTTATAAATCTCTTAGTTCCTTGTCACAGTTTTCATGTCAAGTATTGACTATGCTTCTAAAAACATTGTTTGAATAGTTTTAGTATCATTTAAAAAATAGGTATGAGGTTTCCATCAAACTCATAGATAGGGGAATCTTTTCAGGTACTATTTGTAAGCCATACTTAATCTGTAAATTATGTTCAGTCATGCATTCATTTATTGAATAAAATCATATTGTCTATTTAATTTTATAAATGTGGCCCAAATGGCCTAATCAGTGCCAGATCAGTGAGTTTTAACCTTTCTGGCAATTTGTTTCACAATTTCCTCTCACACCTCCTTAAGAAATAGTGATGCTATTTTTAATTAAGAAAACTATAAATATAAAAAAGACTAAAATTATATTTTAATTTTCAGATAATAATCTTAGGTCATTAAATAAGAAATGTCTGATTTTGAATCAAAAATTTAGTTTATTATATCTCAAACAAGAAGCAGTACAATTAAACAAAATGTGTGCCAAACCTATCAATACCGTTCTGCCATCTTAATAGTAGCTTGCTTATGCAAGCAGCAAAGAAGCCTGGAGAGCAAGTGGCGATGAAATCACAAAAGGTGTTTTCCACAGCTTGTTGAGAATTGAATATTTTTCCTTGCAAGATGTGGTCCAAAGCCTGGAAGAAGTGATAGGCAGTTGGTGCAAGGTCTGGTGAATAGGGTGGATGACAGAGAGTTTCCAAATCCAACTTCTGTAGTTTGAGCAGCATTGTTTTTTTTGTGACATATGGTATTGTAAGATGGTTGGCCTGTCTCTTGTTGACCAATCTCAGCTGCTTAATCACAAACATCATGTTGTCCAATTGGTTGCAGCAGACAGCTCCTGTAATCGATTGACCAGGTTTCATGAAGCTGTATTGGATAATACCAGCGCTGGACCACCAGACAGACATCATTAGCTTTTTTTTTTTATGAATATGCAGTTTTGGACTGTGTTTTAGTGCTTCATCTTTATCCAACCATTGTGCCAAATGCTTGCAATTGTCAAAAAGAATCCATTGTTTATCAAACGTAACCATATGGTGTAGAAATGGTTCACTTTTATGCTGTGAGAGCAAAGAAAGGCAAGCTTCAAGATGATTTCTCTTGTGATGCTAGTTTAATTCATCAACTATCCAGCTTCATTATCTTACCCATATGTTTCAAATGGTCCAATATTCTTGGAATAGTAACATCAAACCTTGTTGCTAATTCACGCATTTAGGTTGAGATGGATTCGCTTCCACTACAGCTTTCAGTTTATCATTATTCATCTTCATCTTAGGTCACCCACATGGATCATTTTTAAGATTAAAATCACCAGAATGGAATTTATCAAACCATTGACGTACTGTGTGTTCATTAGCCACATCCTTCTCAAACACTTTATTGACATTTTGAGCTGTCTGCACTGCACTGGTTCCACAATAGAACTCATATTCAAAAATAACATGAATATTTGACTTATTCATGGCTTTACAAAAATTACTCTAAAAAAATTGAAAGATAATCACAAAGCAAAATGTGCACTTGAAAGAACGAGGATGTACTTTCACAATAAAAATAAAACAAGAAGTGTCAAAGTGAATGTCAGAGATATCAACTGTCAAATGGAATACTTAAGGAAAGTAGATATTACATAATTAATAACCTAATAATAATAATATATACAAAATATGTGTCTTAAATATTTTAAAAGTTAATTGGCTCAATGGCTTTTCTACTCCTGCATTGCTCAATATTATTAAAGACATGAGGAACTACTTTGGGAATTGCCATTCATATTTTACTACTTATTTAGGCAGCTACTAGTCTTTGTTCTGAGGCATAATAGTGAAGATTTTCCTATGTCAAAGACAAATAGTATATTGTCCAATATGACTTATATTTTTTCCTCTCTTGGAAAACGTATCAACTGACAATTCTTAAATTTCCCTGAAAAGAGATGGGGGCTTGGTTTGACTAAGGTGCCCAGAGGTCTTTTGATAGGAAAGAATAAGGACCGAATCACTCATCCCAAAGATTCTCAATTTTTTTTTTAATTTCAGCTTATTATGGGGGTACAAAAGTTCAGGTTATATATATTGCCCATGTCCCCCCATCTCCCCAAGTCTGAGCTTCAAGCGTGTCCATTCCCTAGACAGTGCGCATCACACTCATCACGTATTCATAAGATTGAATTGAGTGACCCAAACACAGAGACAAGAAGAAGTGAAGTATGAAAAATCACCATGGAGGTAAAAAGTGAAATAACCATTAGTTGATCCTACATCAAGTCTGATTATGTAAAGAGGACCTTATTGTGTCCATGAAATTGCAGACTCTGAATCATGCTCAGTCCCAGCCTACCTGAGAACATGCTGTCTCTGTTAAAATGGCTGTGTGGCTAAATCTAATGTGCTGCTATATAGAGAATCCAGGACAATTTGGTAGTATAAGGCAGTTAACAAAAGAAGAAACAATGGATTTGGAACAAACACTTCTTCCCAGAACCTGAAGCATCTACGGTAGCCCGAGAAGGAAATCTTCAATCCCTAAAATGGGCAGGATGAAAACGCATGTCTCCTCCCTATCAGCAATCCTGAAAAGTGATTCTATGGCAGTGTGGTAAGATAAGTTCTTGGAAATTTTGTTTCGGCTGTCTCTCAAGGAGGCAGTGTTACAAGTGTGTTACAACTCTTACAGCAAAGCTGTTGCAACCAGCACTACCCTTTGGACAAAATAACAGTGCTGTGTTCTAGCAGTAGTGAGGTGAAAGTGGTGGCGAACATGGCAAAGACTTGGGTGAGCTGAAGGTCTCTATGAACAGTTTGGGTTTCAGTAGCAAATGGCACTTGCCCTTTGAATGTAGGCTTGGCATTTTAGGAGGCTGAAATACTGGGCTGTTTCGACTGGTGAGTGGAGCATGCTTTATTTTGGGATGTCTCTGAGGACAGCAATTCGCACACCCTTACTCTAAAATAAAGTGCTCCAGTTTTTCATGTATTTAGTTACTTTGCTAGTTATGAAAATAGAGCTAATAAAACAAATTAAATAGTAAAGCTTCATTAATTCAAACTTTACTCGGGTTCCAGGATAGACTTATGTATCAATCACTATCTCTGAGCAAGTTAAAATGAAAAGATCAAGCTAATACTGTCACATCAAATACAATGAACAATGTTTCCTTTTCTAAAAGAAATGTTTTTTCAAGAAAATCAAATTTAGTTAAAATATATTTTCGAAGTGCTTTGTCAAAACACATAGTTCTTCTAAAATATTAAAGTTTTTTTGTATTCTAGTGTTTTTACCACTTACTTTCATATACTTATTGACATCACGTATGAAAAAATGCATTTACCATATTTGCTAGCAGAAAGATCAGCTTTCTGTTTTGCATGGTCATAAACTAAAGTATAATTTTTACTCCCTTAAAAAATGTTAGTAACTATCTCACCCCAAAACTGCCACCCCACATTTGTTTGTCAAAGAATGATTTGCTTTATATCTATTTCTTTGATAAAACTTCCAAGGAGACAATAGTTCAGAGTATACTTATAATGTTATTTACTATGCTTTGCACTATGTACTAGAAAAATCTATATTTTAAATTCATCAACAAAGTCTAAATAGCAAGTGTATAATGGTACAACATGAATCGTATGATCATGACACTTTCTTTTCATAGACACAAAATATCACAATTGCTTTTTGTAGCCAGCAAAAGGCATCCTTGGTTATCTAGACTTCCTAAAGACATCTATAACATGGTTGAACATATTTATTCCTTTCATATCAATCACATCTTTTCAAAGCACTGTCACTAGTCTGTGATCATTTTCTTCTTTACTTACTTCATACATATTACTAACAACAGAATCATCAACATCAGTTGACTCATCAAACTCTATGTACATTTTATGAGGTAAGGATATGCTTTGATAACATAGAACAGTGTACCTGGTTTTACCTTGTGTAAGGAATAGAGAAACAAAAGAACAAAGAATCCCACTAATAAGAACAAGAAATTCCACTAAAGAGTCAGTTAGGCAACTAATGTCACGACAATTTCCAATTGCATAAAGTCTTACTGATTTTGTTGAATGAGATTCTGCTGCCTAAGAAAAATATATTCATTGTGTCCAGCTCTTTGTTAAGAATTGTTTACACAATACAAATGCAAATATCCTTAAGATTCTACTACTACCAAAACACTTCTCTTTAGATTCCACAGGCTAGGCCATGCTTAGTTGCACTTCTGCCACTGATTTCTGGCAATTTTCCAGCCTGTTTGATGGTAGGAGATATATAGTGAGTCTCATCATTGAACTATATCAATTTTAGGTATAGAAGTCCACAAGTAATGAACACAGCTATAATTTAATTTTAATTCTTTAATGTGGACCACAAAAATATTCTGATGTTTTTGAGAAAGTTGCTGAGTTTGGTATAGAAGTATTCATACAATAAAAGCAATATTTTCATAGAAGTTCAATCATTAACTATGTATAATTCACAAATATCCCAAAACATGGTGGTGCCAATGTACACTTTGACAGAACAACTCAACACCAGCAATTCTTCATTGTGATTATCAATCAAATTGATAATGTGCTTAACTCATTGACTCACATTTTTAGTCATCAGGTCATACACGAGGGAAATGAGGCATGGAAAGACTAAGTTGTTTAAAAGAGTATAATTGGGATTCAGATACAGAAAGTTTAACCTCAGAACCAGTATATCACACTGCCTCTCAATGCACTGACAACTCACGCGCAGTCAAGCTGAGAATTGGAAATTTATTTCCTTTGAGACATGTTATCACAGTTTAATTTTTAGATTTGAAGATTTGCCTTTTATATAAATCTAAAGTAACACACAACCAGGAGAAAATTTTATTAATAGTAACTACTTCTCGTATGTTAAGACCCACTCAAGGATAAGCAGGTAAAGTCACTGCCTTCAATGAATTATTATAATATTTTGGCAGAAAAATAGATGTAAGATGGCATAAGGAAAATACAGTAAGAATCAGAAGGCAGAATGGTCCTAAAGGCTTTCTTTATAATAATAAACCTAGACTGAAATACATACCTACTATCTTTTAAACACTCCTTTCCTATAGCTATTACTTTATTTTCCAGAATGGCTTGCTGTTTATGAGCAGGGAGCCCTCTATGTTGGACATAGTTGTCTAGTATTCATTTGGGAAAAGTTCCAATTATATTATCAGAGCTGTCCCAGAATTTGGCAAAGTAGAGCAATTTCTTAATATTTAATGCTTTGGAGTGTCTAAGATTACCACGAAGAGCAGAAGACACTACTAAGACTCTTAGTCATTTTGAAGGTGTGTAGTCATATCAGCAATACATTGGGATTTAACTGTAATTTGGGTCATTCTTAAATTCATTACAATAAACATTCTCAAATTCTTTACACAACATTACAATGATTGGCCTCTATTAATAGTTTTATATTTATATTACTTCTAATGATTCAGTTGTTTTCTATATATTCCCTTATATTCTTATGTCTCTAAGAGATAATTAAATTTTGTAAAATTTTATCCATAAACTAATAGTGTAACACAATTTTTGTAAAAATAATCTTGAATTGAAATAGCATGTGTTCATTCTCCCATCCCATATAAAAATGGAATCTTTATTGAATGCTTTCTGATTTTGTTTGCTAACTTCTCATTCCCTCCCTCTCCCTTACTCTCACCAAGTAAACAATTATGATTTGATCAACAACCAAGAAGTGATGATTTAATATATATTTTCTGGATTTAGTATGCATTTTATGGCCACATATCTACCTTCCAAATTAAATAAACAAAGACATATTTTCTCTTTCTCATCAACTTTGCATGTGTTGAATTTATTGAGCCATATATTGTACCATAAACACTACAGAATAATTAAATGCTTTGGATTTTATAGTCCTTGACTTATACAAATAAAATATGCTTCAAAAGGAAAAAGAAAAGAAATTATAAAAATAAAGCTTCTTCCTAGCAGTTGTTCAGAAACAAATTATAAAGATAACCACAAATAGTCCATAGATAATCCACTTATCATTTACATCCCTGCAAAGCTCAAATGAGCATAGGACCTTAGTTGCATCCTAGTGAAAACTCTGTAATAAAATGTGGTACCAAGAAGGAACTCAGAAACTAAAAATATTTTAGTTCTAGATAAAAATAGCATGCCCATTAATTTTTCATTAATTATTTCCATGCTTTATCCAAAAATGCATAGCAATCATTATTCCAATAGAATACTTGTGAACTCTTTGTGAAAGAGCATTTGAGGTACTAGGGTAAAAATATGTTTCAAAAAATAAGTTATTTCTTGCCTTCTTTTTCCTTCCTTCCTTCCTTTTTATTTCCTTTCTTTCTTCTTTCCTTCAACTTTCTTTGACCAGGTTAAATAGTAACTAGAAATCAACATGTATTCAAAGATACCAGAAATTGATATCAACAAATCTATATTCAAAATTAAAATCTTAACACTTGAAGGCATTATTCTTCAGAATACTCTAGGTTCTAGAAACAAAATGGAAACAAATGTACCCTTTAAGCTTAAATATACCTTATAATCTTAAAGCAATCTATAATCTCTAACATAAATTGCATAAATACATTTTTTTTACATGCATATATTTTTGTGCAATATTTCTATCTCGCCATCAAATATTGCCAGAGCTATAATTTGCTTAGCTTCCAGTTCTTTGAGGGGGATCAATACTGTTTTGATTAACTCTTTGTTTATGGATAGATCATTGATTAGATGGGAATTACATTTGTTTCTTAACTAACATATACTGCCTCTATCTACCTTTGATTTATCTATAACTCCTAGATCAAGTTATTTCTGTTGTTTTTTCAAGTCTCATTATGTCAGAGAGTACTGAAGGTTATTAGCCTGCCTTTGTGAAGAGTCAAGTCCTTGATGTACAGCAGGTTGGTGTATACATGCCGAACTGTTGGATGTATATTGCATGAGCTCTTGAAGCCTCTCTGAATCTATCCCATTTGACATTTTCATTGCAGTTAACTCTGCAATGCTTGACACATCATGAGAGGTGAAATCAGTTATATGTGAACCAGCAATGGAATGAGCAACAATAATGGAAAAGAAATGGAAGCATGTGTCTAGCACAACTCCTTTAATACACATTTTAGAAGCAAACATTCCTTGACCTTACTTTTACCCATTAAATTATCTCCTTATTTATTTGAAAGATTTTGTATAGCATCTTGAGACATTTTATGTTTTGCCCCTTTGGTATGTGTATTCATTTTTTATTGCTGCTTAAAACATTATTACAAACTGTGTCTTAACTCAGTTCCCACTTATTATCTTCTAGTTTTCAGGGGTCAGGGATGTGAGTATTGTTTAGCTGGGCCATCTTGTTCAGGGTCTCTGAGAATGAAATAATGATGATAATGGTAATAATGGTGGCTGCTAGCTCATCTGAGGCTTAAGGTCCACTTCCAAGCTCACATGGTTGTTGGAAAAATAAACATCTTTGGAGATGTAGAATTCATGGCAGCTTGCTACAAGGCCAGCAGGAGAACAAGTTTTTGACCTCCAAATCCTCTTTGAAAGCCTTGTCTGATTAGGTCAACCCACCAGAGATAATCTCCCTTTTGATTAACACAAAGCCAACTGACTTAGGACCGTAATTAAATCTGCAAGATCCTTTCACCTTTTCCATATAACATGACCAATCGTGTAGTGACATCCGTCATAGTCACAGGTCTTGCCACATTCAGAGGGAGAGAGCTATACAGGCTAATGGGTCTTTCAGAGTTTATCACAGAATTTTGCCCACATTGTGTTATTTTCATACATACGAAGTTTTTTTTTCCAAGAAAAAATAGTTTTTTTCTCTATTTCAAATATATGAACTGGTTATCCCCAAAGATCACTACCTTTTACACTTAGTTGGTGAACTTCTCTGGAATTCCTTTCTTTGGTTTCTTAACAGTCATTATATAGTTCAGCATTTTAAAATAATAAAAATAGCCCTTCTATGTGTCAGCTCTGTTCTGAGAACTTTATATGCATTAACTGAGTTCATATTTACAACAACCATATGACATAGGTATTGTTATTCTCCCCTACTGGACAGGAAGAAACTAAGATACATAGAATCTAGATAATTAGTCTAAAAAAGTGCTTTATAATTATAATACCAGAGTGACAAAAGAAAAGTTTGAGAAATTTAACTTTATGAAAATCCAAATATTTTGCACTGAAAGCTGCCTTGTAAATAAAGTCAAAAGATACACCTCAAATTTACAAAAAAAAAAAAATACATGTATATCTCCAAATCATAAAAAATTCTAATATTATTAACAGGAGTCCTTAAAATAATAAAAACACAGAAACTTCAATAGAAAAATGGGAAAAATATATGAACAAATAGTTCTTAGAAAATAAATATAAGTGACTATGAAAATGTGTTCAGCCTTACTTATAGGGAGGGAAATGGAAATTAAAGTTAAATTATTTATTTTACATATTTTACATATCAGGTAATTATAAAAAAGGTAACAATATTGGTTATTATTGAGAGTATGGAGGAACAGGTCCCTTGATATATTACTAGTCGAATTTTAAATAAGTCTTAAGGAGGACAATTTAGCTATATTTGTAAAATTTTAAAATGCTTAAATAAAAATGACCTGTGAACCAGTAGTAAGGTTTATATTATAGCGATTAACAATGTCTGGTATTGGTAGAAGGAAAGATCACAGATAAATGGAATATAATAGAGAGTCCAGAAGACTCAAGCAAATGTCCAGAACTAATTTTTGACAAAGAGGTAAAGCAATCCAGTGAAAGACAGATACACTTTTCCACAAATGGTGCTGGAGCAAGTGGACATCCATAGGCAAAATAATGGAACTTAATTTAAAGAGCTAATACTGGCAAATCATATGGCCACTCTGGAAAAGTTTGGCAGTTTCTTATAAAACTATATATGCAATTAGTACACAACCAACTAATTACACTCATGGTCATTTACACCAGAGAAATGGATATGTATGTTCACACAAAATCCTGTAAATGAATGTTCTTAAAAGCTTTATTGTAATAACCAAAAATGGAAAATAACCCAGATGCCTATTTATGGTTCAATGGTTAAACAAACTGTGATATATCCATATCATGTAATACTACTCAGTAATAAAAAAGAACCAACTATTGATACAAACAACACTCAGATGAATTGCAAGCGGATTTTGCTGATGAAAAATATCAATTCCAAGAGGTTACATACTCTATGATTCCATTTATATAGCCTTCTTGAAATGACAAAATTATAGAGATGGAGAACAGTTTAATAGTTGCCATATGCTAGGATGGATTAAGAGAGGGAAGTGAGTGTGGATATGAAAGAACAATACAAGAGATCCTTGTGGTAAAGAAACTGTTCAGTATCTTGGCTGTTGTAGTGGATTCATGAACCTATACTTGTAACAAAATTGCGTAGAAAATATATACCCCCCGCCCACACACATGCATACACGTACTCATATATGCCTATTTAGACATTAATTAGTACTAGTAAAACTGGAGAAATATGAATAAGGTAGATGGACTGTATCAATGTCAATATCCCAATTGCTTTATTTACTTTGGTTTTACAGTTTTTATTAGTGAAAACTGGGTGAATCTCTGCATTATTTCTTACAACTGTGTGAGAATCTACAATTATCTCCAAATAAAACATTTGATTTTAAAAGAAGTAACCTGTGATGGGGTGATTCCACTTATAGGGAATCCTGTAGATACATACACATGGGTAGAAACAGCATGAATAGTATTCCATCAGCCAGGCTGCATGGTAGACTGAAGGGTCTCCCCTACCTACTCCTGCTCTCTTCTTTGTCTTTCAGAGCAGTTTTGCCTCATGCAGCTTTTCACATCTAGGCATCTTTTTCTTGAAGGAGCCTAACTAACACAAAGTTGTTTTGTGCCATGGCCATGGTTATAAGAATATTAAAGTTGCATATTTCAATTTAAAGTAAGTGTATAGTTATGATAGTAATTGGGCTCATAAAATATTTTTTAACAGACATGTACAAATACTTGAGAATTCTCCATTTTTTTAAGTAAATGCTTATTCTATACCTCATATAAACTTGTTGGGATTGTCAGTAAAGTTTCCCTGTCATTTCTGGAACTGACTGATTTGAGGATGGTACTTCAAAGAGGTTGACTTTTAGTTGCTGCCACGTGAATCTCTAAAGCCTTCACAGCTCCTGGGCTTCTAGAGGCTTAACTAGTCTATGAGCTGCACTCAAATCATTCCAAGAACTTATTTTTTAATAAAAAATATTGATTTGGAGATTAAAGATTCATGATCATTAAAATAATACTTTTCTAAGAAGAGTAAGATATTTGCTATCATTTGACTGTATCTCCTCCAAAATTCAGGGATGCTAATGTGATAGTGTTAATGGGCACAGCCTTTAGGAGGTGATTAGGCCATGAGATTTCCTTTCTCATGAGTTAGATTAAGGTCCTTATAAAAGAGCCTTCACATGGCATTTGGTTAGCTTGCCCTCTTCTTTCTTGGGAAGAAGAGAGCAGCCCTGAACAGACAACCAAACCTTTGTGCACCATAATCTTGGATTTCCCAGCCTCCAGAACTCTGAGAAAATAAAATTCTCTTCTTTATAAATTACCCAGTTTGTGATATTCTGTTTTAGCAGCACAAATAGACTAAAACATTACTGATAACTATTTTAACCTACCTGTCTCAGACCACTAGGAATGTTCTCATAACAAAGTCCATAGAGTATTATCTGTGGGGTACCCTGCTCTCAAACTAAATATAATACCCTTCCTCTTGTTTATTCTCTAAAGGAAGATTATTTTTCTAAATTTTACCTTACTTCTTTTGTTTTAGGCAGCCAAAACCACATGAAATGAGTTTTATTACAATAAAATATTCCATACATGTTCTTACATATTCTTACGTATCATTTGTTCTTACGTATACGTAGATTCTTACATGTTTCACACCTGTGTATATCATATGCCTAATCAGTGGGGCATTTATCAATGTGATTCTTCCCATATTGAGAAACAACTGGCCTCATCAATATTTCTCATATATTTTTACACTAAAAAATATTTCCTGTTAGAGATTTATTTCTTAATTTTAACTATTTTTTAAATTAGTAAGTGCCTACTATATGCAATGCTAAGACAATGTGCCTAATTGTAATGCTAATACTATATGACTTTTTACTTGGAAGTGAGATGATGCTGTTAGTGCTATTTTAAATATTCAAAAACTGTGGCTGATATTAAAAAACTTAACAAAGGTCACTAGAAGGTAAGTAAAAAATGAATCAAATTAATATTTGATTCCAAATCTCATTCTATTTCCATTCCAGTATAGTAATTTTTATAAAATGTGGATGTTCTTATGAAGATTAACATTTTAATGCATGGAATCAACATTTACTAAACACCAACACTATGGTCAGTTCTGCACTAAACATAGTGTAGGGACTCCATAAATCATTTATCCTTTGATAGCACAGTCTCTGAAACTTTCTAAGTATTTCATAGAAGTGAATGCTATAGAATTATAATTTAGTTAAGTAGATTGGCAGTCATAAATATTTAAAAAATAAACCAATGTTATCACATAATTTATCCCCAATAATAGCTTCAAGAATTGGAGTGTAATTGGAGAGTGGAAGTGGAATACTGGTCTTACAAGGTAGGTCTGTGTTGACTAACACTTATGAAGGCTCTAGGAACTCCAGTGGGGAAGGAGCAGGGGAGGACTTGCCCACAGAGTGCTTGATGGGTGAGGAAAGAAAAAATAACAAGAGAAAAGAGATGGATCACGTGGTATTATAATTTGTGAAAATTCTGAAACCAAAAATCGCTTAACCTAACACATATAAGACATCTAAATGCTCTTAGTTGGATTCCTAGCTATAAAAATAGGGGTTTGGTTGCTAGGACAACCTCTGAAATCCTATATCTAGTTTTAAAAACTCAAAATTTGCATAATTAGATAACAAGCAGGGACCTGTGAGGGCAGGGACCAAGCTCCTTCACAGCTGTAGCCATAGCATTTACCATAATGTTTAACACACAGTTGTCATTCAACAAGTGCTTAAAATAACAAATCTGAGTTAATGAATGGGTAGATTAATGTATGACTCCTCATAATATTTGATAATATGATAAAAAAGCATTCTAAAAACTTACTCTGAACCTCTTAATTTTATCAATATAAATAATGTATTCATGTACTTATGGAGATTTAATTTGATCTCTGTACATATGTTTTTGATTATGTACCTATATCAGCAAAGTGATGTTGAGCATGAACCCTCGATATATGTATATTTATTCTAATTTATTTACATATATCATGTCTATTTGTATTAGTAATGTTTAACTTTCTTACTTTTAGTTAATAGGAGTTTAAAATTTTTATTCCTGAAGCTTTTTAGCACCTCTGAGTAGCACAAACTCCTATTTTGGAGCCACTTGTATGAATTATGGATACCAAGGCACCCAGAATATTTACTTCACATTTTAGGATTCAATGAGTGAACAACATGACTATAACAGTCCAATTCCCTATTCCCAGGGCACTGATGTCAACATCAAAAGAATTACCCCTTTGTTCCAACTCTGCAATGTTATTCCAGTTAGTGATTGCTCCATTCCTAACAAACTGCATAGTGCAAGGGAAAATGTACCAGCCTGAGAATCAGGGGACTTGGACTTTACTTATGACTGATTAGTTGAGAAACCTTCAGCAAGGTCTTTATATCTCCGGGCTCTGCTTTATAATTTTATAAGTGACAAGGAGCAATTCTCAATTCCTATGTACCTTAAAGAAATAAAAAATATAGCACATTGTGACATGCCTGTTGGCCAAAGAACACAAAACTATTCCAAGAGAGGACTTGGTACTGGAAACTATGATTCAGTCATTGCTAAGACAGCCAAATAAATGTAAGTAGTTTCCTGGTGCAATCACCTGGCCCACCTCTGTCTAAATGATGATTGATGAATGATTGATCCCCACAGAGTAGTTCTCTGGAAAGAAAATTGATGGTTTGTACATATAATAATTAACCATAAACATTATTAAATACTCATTTATAGATTTTAAACATTAAAGCTTCTCTCCCATAATTCAAAACTAGGCAAGACTGCAAGAAGTCAACAGCTTCAGTATTTTCAAGTATGTAGATTTATCCGAAATGAAGTTTCTGTGTCTTAAAATCTATTATGCAAAAAAATACTAAAATATATATTATCCAGTATATTCTAACAACTTGATTTAACTATCTTTGAAAAGACTTACTATTTTTCATATCTTATTATGACTAAAAGTAGCAACTAATTAAAATACACTAATATGTATGTCATATATAATAATACAATTATAATAACAACTGGTTATATGCCACTCTAAATTTTTCCAAGTGATCTCCCATGTTGTATTACTCAGAGTTCTACAGAGAAACAGAACCAATTAGGTAGATCGATAGAAGCATAAATAGATATAAACATATGAGGGCTGTCTGGAAATTATCCAGCCATGTAATATGAAAATTACATATTGACAATGGCTGGATACTTTCTGGACACCCTGAAAGGGGATATTAGCAGAATTGGTTCACACAATTATGGAGGCCGAGAAGCCCCATGATAAGCCATCTGCAAGCTAGAGAACCATGAAGCTGGTAGCATGGCTCAAAGTCCACAGGCCTTAAAACCAGGGATGCTGATGGTAGTATAACTTTTAGTCTGAGGCCCAAAGGTTTAAGAGCTCATAGCTCTGCTAGTGCAAGTTCCAGAGTCCAAACACCAGAGAATATTAGGTTTTGATATTCAAGGGCAGGAGAAGAAGGGTGTCATAGCTCCAGAAGAGAACAAATTTGCCTTTCCTCTGTCTGTTTGTTCCATGTGGTCCCTCAGCGTATTGGATGGTGCACACTTGCATGGAGGGCAGATCATTAGTTAGTCCACTTATTCAAGTACCAATTTGTTCCAAAATATCCTCACAGACATACCCAGAAATAATGCTTTAACTGCTATCTGGAGTTCCTTTAATCCAGTCAGGTTGACACCAAAGATCACACATATATTAGCTCAGTTTTAGTAACTTATGCAGAATAAAACAGCCAACTAGAGTAGCAACTAGAAACCAGGTTTTTAAACTTACCCTCCGTAAAAACTCAACTATCTCCTAAATTTAGCAAATTTTAATCTTGAAACTGTATTCCATATTTTCTAATAACTCTTGGGGGCTTATAAGATTTATCTCATCATTTAATTTGTTTGAAATAAATTATGGCTAAAGAGTAACTGAAAACAAAATTGTGGAGTTTTTTTTTAATAGAGGTCTGTATTTCTCATTTTTTATTTGAGAATATTACAGGGGTATAAGCGTTTTGATTACATGATTTGTTTTTGTGAAGTTTGAGTCCAAATTATAAGTGTGCCCATCACCAAGGTAGCATGCATTCTACCCATTAGGTATACATTTACCTGTCCCTTCCTTCTCCCCTTCTACCTACTTGATTTGCATTGACCTTTATTACCATATGTGCACATGGATGTGTTAGATTAGCTCCAATTTAATAGTGAGTACATGTGCTGTTTGTTTTTCTTGTGATACTTCACTTAGAAGAATGGTCTCTAGTTCCATCCAGGTTGTTACAAAAGGTTCACCATTTTTTTTATGGCTGCAAAGTACCCCATAGTATACATATGCCACATTTTATTAATTCACTCATGTATTGATGGACATTTGGGTTGATTACACATCTTTGCAATTGTGAATTGTGCTGCAGTAAACATTTGAGTGCATGTGTCTTTTTGATATAATAAATTTTTTTCCTTTGGGTAAATACCCAATAGTGGGATTGCTGGGTCAAAAAATAGGTCTACTTTTAATTCTTTAAGGTATCTCCCTACTATTTTCCATAGAAGTTGTACTAGTTTGCAGTCCCACCAACAGTGTATAAGTGTTCCCTTCTCCCCACATGCATTCCAGCATCAGTTGTTTTGGGGCTTTTTGATAAAAGCTATTCTCACTGCGGTTAGGTGATATCACATTGTGGTTTTGATTTACATCTCCCTGATGATTAGAGACTTTGGGCATTTTTTCATATGTTTATGGGACATTAGTCTATCTTCTTTTGAAAATGTTCTCTTCATGTCTTCTGTCCACTTTTTAATGGGGTTGTTTGATTTTTTTCTTGCTGATTTGTTTAAATTCTTTATAGATTATATTTATCAGCCCTTTATCACATGTATTAATATATCATGCAAATATTTTCTTCCATTAGGCAGGTTGTCTATTCACTGTACTGATTGTTTCCTTGGGTGCACAGAAGCGTTTTAGCTTGATCAAGTTCCATTTGTTAATTTTTGTTGTTGCTGTGATTGCCTTTGGGGACTTCTTCATAAATTCTGTGCCTAGGCTGATATCTAGAAGAGTTTTCCCAATATTTTCTTCTAGAATTCTTATAGTTTCACATCTTAGCTTTAAGTCTGTTATCCATTGTGAATTGATTTTTGTGAGTAGTGAGAGGTATGGATCCTGTTTCAGTTTTCTACATGTGGCTATCCAATTTCCCCAGCACAATTTATTGAATAGGGATTCTTTTCCCCAGTGTATGTTGTTCTCTGTTTTTTCAAAGGTCAGATGGCAATATAAGAATGGTTTTATACCTGGGTTCTCTGCTCTGATCCATAGCTCTATTTCTCTTTTTTGTAGGACCTACCTCAAAATTATGAAAGCCATATATGGCAAACCCATAGACAACGTCATACTCTAAACAGGAAAAAATTGAAAGCTTTCCCACTTAGAACTGGTACAAGACAAAGTTTTCCACTATCACCACTTCTATTCAACATAGTGCTAGAAGTCCTAGCCAGAGCAATCAGACAAGAGAAGGAAATCAAAGGTATCCAAATGGGGAAGAAGGGGTCAAACTATCACTATTTTCTGAGAATATGGTCTTATATGTAGAAAACCCCAAAGGCTCTGCCCAGAGACTCCTGGAATTGATAAGCAAATTCAGCAAAGTTTCAGGTTACAAAATCAATGTACACAAATTAGTAGCATTCATATATGCCAACAACTGTCAAGCTGAGAGCCAAATCAAAGACTAAATACCATTCACAATAGCAACCAAGAAAATAAAATACTTACAAATATATTTAAGTAAGGGGGTGAAAGACCTCCACAGGGAGAACTACAAAACACTGAGGAAAGAAACTGCAGAGGATGTAAACAGATGAAAAAACATATCATGCTCATAGATCAGCAGAATCAACATTGTTAAAATGTCTACATTACCTAAAGTGAATTAAAGATTTAATGTAATCCCTATTAAAATAACAATGTCATTTTTTGCAGATCTAGGAAAAATAGTTCTACACTTCATATGGAACCAGAAAAGATCCCAAATAGCCAAAGCAACTTTAAGGAATAAGAACAAATTGGGAGGCGTCACTTCATGAGACTTCAAACTGTACTACAAGGCTATATATTTTCTATTTTCATGACAGTATTTTTTTCATGCTGAAATCTTGTTATGCTACCAATAACCTTCTGCTTTGTAGATACATTTTTTCATCTAGAAAGTTATTTTCACCTCTACCTCCTTCCTTTCCATATGCACTTTATCTTTTCAAAGCTCAGGTTAAAATATATACTATTGTTCTACTTTGTTTTGTCCCTTAATATCTATGTCTGTTGTTTGATTTTCCAACCTACCATTTTTATTTCTTCAGCCACATTTTGGTACTACTGGAAATAACTTATACTACAGTCTTGGTTGTATTATTTTATCATGAGGAGATCCTTTGTGATGGCATGATAAAATAGGAAATAATCATATTGCATTTGCCACCAAAGGGTGGAATTTTTACCTCTACAGAGAAAAGTTTAAAAGCGTAAATAAAATAATATTCTCATATTAAGAATTTCTACACTATATACTCAATCATATACTCAGTGACATCATGTTTATGCCTCTCTGAGTTTTCTTTTTGATTACAGTGTTAAAATTTTTCCTCAAAAATTACAACAAGTTTATACTTTTATCCAACATTCTTGCTTAACTACCTGATTGATGAAGGTGAGGTGTGTACACCTATATACCTGCCAGATCTGGCACCAATATCAGTGGGAGTATGACTAAAACAAGAAAATAATTACAGCTTATAACTTTTAACCTAGCAAAGCTGAGATCTGGATTATTTTTCTTTAGAGTAAATTTCAACTTTCTGTACTGCATAGAATTTAAATAAGGTCATAAACCCAGGGGATGCTCAATATCAGGTTTTGTATAATTGGTATAAATTTTCCTAATTATAAAATACTATATATTGTCAAAATATGCAGAAATCACAGTAAAGTTCAAATTTTAAAAATCACTAGTACAATTTCCACTCAAAGAAAACAGGTTCTCATAGTAACTACTCCCTAATTTCAATGAACATTGGCCATTAACAGGGTGTATTCTCTGTTTTCACAGGGACTTCCTCCATATTCAGCTCTTACCCTTCTAACTTAGAGTTTTTTCTAAAACTCGAGGTTTTCTGTATCTGTTTCCCTTGAGCATGCATTGTTTCCTTAGAGTTTTTGGAATGTATTTAACATTCTTCACTAGTTCCCAGTGTTGATGTAAGTTTTCCTTGCTGTTTACTTCCTCTTAATCATCTCAACAAGGTTAAGAAGAAAGAGCCAAAAATATGCTCATGTCACAATCTTCCCCAGAAAACTATAAGGATGCTATGTTTTAAGAAGTGATGATTAAATCAATGACTTCAGCACTTTATGAAAATTATTTATGCACAAAAATCCTTTTTCTAGTAAAAGTGAGTATTGATATACTTAATATTTTTATCATGGTAATAAATTTATTCAAAAATTAAAAAGAAAAAGAAAGAGACCATGCCAAGTAAGTAAAATAAAAATTCTAAACACACGATAGGAATAGCTGGAAGTCAAATGAAGAACAAGAAAGAACAGCAAAAAGGAGCTAGAGTAGATCATTATGTGTAAATTAATTTGCCCTTCTATTTTCAGGAGTGAAAATGTATTGTGCAAACTCCAGTCTTTATAAGGGACAGAAAAAAAGGAACATATGTGAATTATTTTTGTTTTATGCAAAAAATTTCAACAAAAGCAAGAGAAAGCATTATAATCACCCATAAATCTTTGTGAACATGTTCTCCGAAATTCTGTCTACCAAATATTATGAGTTGTTTTTCAGGAAAAACCCACAATAATCTTTTTAGCTATGTTTCATGCAATGTTATACTACACAGCATTTATTGTACAGTAAGCCTAAAATTAAAATGGATGTATATAGCCAATATGCATCTGTGTATACAGGAAAAATGAGCCATAGTTTCCTGAAGAATATCTTAGCTATGAAGTGACAATGAAGAACCAAAAGTGGGAAGCAGGTAGTATGTCAACAGCAGCATTTTGGTGTGGTGGTAGGGGTCAATGGAATGTCCACTGGACTATTGGTCAGTAATCCTAATTTTGGCTGAGGCACTAAAAATCTGTGACATGGAGAGCATAAGATCATGATTGTGACTTCAGAGTCCTCAATCAGCAAAATGAAGAAGATTTCACATGTGCTCTAAGAGGATATTGATTTAGCCCTAAAATTTGGTTATACAAACACTGAAACCTAAAATAACAGGATAGGTAATAAAGACAACAGAAAGAAGGATTCCATATGCATCTAATATTGAGGTTATTATATGCACCTAAAATTGATCCTGTTGGGTCATAATGCTTAAATTAAGGTATGAGCAAGAGGTTTATTTTTCAAATATAGAAAAAGATTTTTTTTTTAAATTCAAAATTCTGGAATTATAGTTTTTGTTGCCGAAGAGTTTCTGTTGCTGACCTATTTTTCAGATGTTTTAGATGGAAATTTCATTTCTACCTATGTAATAGATATTTTAAATCCTTTTTATTACACAACAGATATATTAAACCTAAATTTCAGCGTTTTTTTTTTCCACATCCTTCATACAGAAAAATGAAAGATATATTTCCCATACTCGATGAAAATTATTTTTTTGTTGGAAAATAGATATTTCCATTTCTTAATATCCCATTATCCTATTGTAAAGACATCCATTCGATAAAAAGTATCTCTCTACCCCTTCACTAATCAAAACAAAACACACACACACACACACACACACACATACACAGTAACATTCTTTCTCTCTCTCTCTCTCCCTCTCCCTTTCTCAAATTCAAATTCATTCGTACCTACACATCATTTAGGTACAGCATTATTCTTAGAAGCCTCTTAGGCACTTGTTACAGACTTTTGTAAAGATGCCGTGATTTGAAATAATTTATAAAAATTGTTATTTCATAAAGCATTATTTTTCACTAACATAAATAACAAATCATTGGCACCTGAGGTATCTTAGAATTTCTTTTGTAATAAGGAAACAGAAGATCTGTATATATCTTGGAAGCCATACCCTGAGAGGAAAGAGAAGCTTTGTCAGAGTATCAGATAATTATCAGATTTTACCCTTTAAGTCATTAACAACAAACATTCTAACCCTAATAGCTCTTTTTAAATTATTATATCTCCTAGGAAATGATTTCTAAGATACATTCCACAGCATGATTGGGTATCACTTCAATTTAACATATTTCAGGAAAATTTCTCATAACTTATCAATTTAGACTATGTTTCCATAGAATTTTCAAAACATCACACATTGTAGAATTCAATATGTAGCACATAGTATCCCACAAAATACATGACATCAAATGTAGAATTTGGTAGAAACTCGACACTGTTTATTCACAAATATCTGTTCTATATTACTGCGTGAGTCTTTATGGAAATTACTTCATATTTCATATTGTTTTGCTATTTGAAAACAGAAATAATGAACCTTTTGTTACATATATATTCTGATAATTCCATCACAGGTAATTAGGAAAGCAAACTATTTACAATAGTTTAGCACAAAAATCAAGCAGACATCTTGCTCTATAATGTCTATCTGTTTAGGTGAATTAGACCGTATTAAATGGGTTGTTATATGGGATAGGAGGGTAGGCAGTGAATAACCTAATGGTGGCAGAAATTTTTTGAAAGAGAATAGGTTTGAAAATAATTTCATTTATAGCAAAAGGTCACAGAAAAATTGAAGTATTTACCATCATCAAAGTAGGAAGTCAGAATGAAGAAAAACTTAAGTTACTAGAACTAAAAAAAGCTGTTGTTATTAAATAAATACTAATTATTAAAATCCAAACTAGATATACATGTGGTTTAGCAGTGCTGGACATCTAAGATTTGGCTTCCAGAAAGGTACTGGAGTACAAGTTAGTATTTTTTTTCAGTTCCTGAGCACTTATGAACATTGCAACAAGCCCAATGTCAGGGAAAATTTTGGCATACTTTTCAGATATAATGTTTGATGTATGTAATATACCTTTTTCTTTGGTGATCTTTAATGATAATTTGTTAAGAGTTTGAATTGGGTTAAATAGTATCCCCCTAAAATGCATTTCTACCAGAAACCTCAGAATGTGACCTAATGTGAAAATAGGGTGTTTGCAGATATAATTAGTTAAGTCGAGATGAGGTCATATTGGATTAAATCTAATGACTGGTATCCACTTAAGAAGGCCATGTGAAAACATAAAGATACATAGAACAAAGAATACCCTGTAAAGATGGACACAGAGATTACAGTAATGCATCTAAAGCCAAGGGAAGCCAAGAAGTGCTAGAAATCACCAGAAGCTAGCAGAAATGTATGGAACAGATTCTCACCGGAATCTCCAAAAGGAACTAATGCAGCCAATATCTTGATTTCAAATTTCCATCCTCAAGAACTGTGAGAGAAAAATTTGTGTTGTTTTAGGCTACCCAGTTTGTAGTATTTCATTAAAGCAGTCCTTGGACACTAATACAGACGTCCAGCGCTATGTTGGAACATAATACTGTCTATGCTGTATTGCATAAGTACTCAGGAATATTGGACCAGAGGAATAGCAGAGCAGTGATTTTCCTAAATTAACAGCTAAGAAACTATCTTATAGGAATGTTATGATTCAGCATAACAATCTAACAGAATCTATGGTAAAATATAATATTTTCGGATATGTGATGTATTGTATACAATTTTTGACATCTTTTTCTAACTAGGCCCTAGTCAAGTATATATCACAATCTCTGTCTTTTGTCATAGGAATTTTCCCCAGTAAACACTAGTAAGGTACATTTCAGAATATATACTTATCAGTACTTCTAGTGGCAACTAAAATAATAAAAAAAATAGCAATATATATTTTAAATACACAGAGAATACATATGACAAGCCAGAAATTATTTCAGTAGAGTGGACAATTGAATCCTTTTGTGAATTGGCAAATAAAGCACCTGCATATTTCTTCTTTAGTATTCAGCTTCCTCTACTTAAAATATATATGCTGACCTTCCTCACCTCACTGACCAATGCAAAACAGATACATGTTTGCTGGGGTCAGTGACTCATTCCTTCTGCAGGCCTAGTCCTTTGTGAGCTTCCGAAGTCAGCTACTGAAGTCAGGCAGATAAAATCAGCAGCTTAGCAGCTATCTTTCTGCACCTTCTGGGAAACAAAGGGCAATTCAGATTATGTTGATTTTATATTTGGTTCCTCCTATGGCCCCACGGATCTAAATCTCAGAATCTGAGCCAATTCTTCAGTGAGGATATGGCTTTATTTTGTGTGTATGTGTGTGTGATCACAAATTTCTCACTTTTTTTAAAAAAACCCCTTTCAAATGTCTATTCTTCACTTTACTTTTGTTTGTTTCATGGTATGTCTAATAATACTTAGGTCTCTCTTCTTGGGTAGTAATATGCTGAGAGATTATCACTTTAATAGGTTTCTAAAGCAAATTCCCATAGCATATCAGCTCCTTTATAGACATCACACACACACACACACACACACACACACACACACACACACACACACACACACAGAATTATATTTAATGTTATTAAGACTTCTAGAGCTATTTAAATCTTACTAAAATATTTTAAATATAAAACATAACTAAAATTAATATCTGGAATAATTTAAGTTAATTTAAAAACAACTGACCCTTCCCTATTTCTACCTTTCCATAGACTGTTATAAAACTTGGTACTACAGTGTGCTTTACAAATACACATGCATTATTTTGATTACGTAAAGTCGTATTTCTACATTTTTATAAATAAAAAGATTTACAGATGACTATAACAGAGTTTTCCGATATAGACGTAAACTGTGGTAAGTATGGAATACATTTTAGTAGGTACTGGGGTGGGTAAAGGCACTGCCATTTATGAAAATGAGCATAGAGAGGGAATGAAAGTGAACTTTAAGAATTGCGGTGGGCCGGGCGCGGTGGTTCACGCCTGTAATCCTAGCACTCTGGGAGGCCGAGGCAGGCGGATCATTCGAGTTCAGGTGTTCGAGACCAGCCTGAGCAAGAGTGAGACCCCGTCTCTACTAAAAATGGAAAGAAATTATCTGGCCAACTAAAATATATATAGAAAAAATTAGCCGGGCATGGTGGCGCATGCCCGTAGTCCCAGCTACTCGGGAGGCTGAGGCAGTAGGATCACTTAAGCCCAGGAGTTTGAGGTTGCTGTGAGCTAGGCTGACACCACGGCACTCACTCTAGCCCGGGCAACAAAGTGAGACTCTGTCTCAAAAAAAAAAAGAATTGCGGTAGGGGAGAGGAAAATGTAAGAGTGAGGAAAGAATAAAAAGAGGAGAGAAGAATGGAAAAGAAAAAAGAGAGAAAGAACAAAGGGGAAAGTAAAGAAAAGAAATTAGGGAGAAAATGGAAAAAAAAGGGGAAGTTAGGAGAAATAAAGGTAAGGGAGAAAAAAGACAAAGTAGTATAACTAAATGGAAAATAGTTATCTCTATAAAAAATGCTTAAAAGAGGCAGATAAAAGAATTGTTATGCCCAAGGTCAGCTAGTTAGGATCTCCATTATGCATAACTTGGGCAGACACCAGAAGCCAAGGGAATTGTATGTAGTTCAGAGGAAAAGCTATGTAATAAATGAATATTAGATTTCTTACCCAACGTAGAGATGACTTTTCGTTTTTGGACATATCTCCATTCAAGTACCAGAATGAACTTGAAAAATACTAAAACCAATGTTTTATTTAAACTGTGGTCCCCATCATCTGAAATATCAGTATCACTGGATAACTTACTGGAAATGCAAATTCTTAGGCTTCACAGGACACACACTGAATCAGAAACTCTGGGGATGGGGTCTAGGAAACTGTGTTTTACCGAGCTCTCTAGGTGATTTTTATATATACTAAAGTTTAGCAACTTTTGATTCAAACTTAGATGACAGTCAACCTGGGTTTCCCCAAGATGAAATTTAAAAGAAGCTTTTGATCTACTACTGAAACATTGCTGCTGATATTTCTTTTGACCACAGCTGAAACTAGTGGTGTGCTAAAACTGCACCAACATTTTCCCTTAGAGCTGATTGGTAAATTTTAAATAATTTCACAAGCCTGTTGTTAAACCCAAAATTTATTAGAAATTAAATTTATAAACACAGTGTTAAAAGTAATAAATACTGAAAGATTATCAGTTCCTAAGTATCTTACTCTACTTCCTTATTATCTACAGTTTAATGTTATCTACATCAATGACATCCATATATTGTAATACTGTATAATATTGTGTTACTGCACATTTTAAATCAAATCTGCATGCGGTGATATCGTGTTTGTAGCTTTAAATCAGCCATATATGAGTATTTATATCATAATAATTGACAAACATGAGTCAGTTGTTAAGTAGTTTCCTATATGTCACTGGCTATAACTGAAGATTTCTAGAAGTCCTATTAAAAATTGCAATTAACTGGCTGAAGAAATTACATTGAAGAATAGTAAACACTATTGATAAATTAGTAGGAAGTTAAGGAAATAACATGTAAAAGCTAAAGTTATTCAATTAACAAATGTCTTATTTAACTGATTATAAAATACAAAAATATTGACATTATTTCATGCAATCAAAAACTTAGTGTACAAAAGAAACAGTGAATGCCTAGAATGCAAGCTTTTTAAAAACTCTAGGATATTTTTCTTGTGTTTAATAAAGCTCCAAAAAGAACTATATTACTTTCTCTTCACAGTTTTCACTCACTTTTTTACCTTTGTTATGATGACACTTTCATTCACTTTAATCTATACCTCTGCTCCCTCTTTTCTGAAAATATAAAATGTCCTTTTGAAAATCAACCTTCACTAGTAAGTATGAAGTAATGTGTTTCTTTTGTCAACCTTTAAACAGAAAAAATAAAAGGATAGGGCATAGTGAATTTATTGAGGCAATTGAACCTGCATGTTTCATACTTCAAATTAGTATTGTTAGGTGACTCTGTGAAGATAAAATCTCCAGCCTAGAGAAATTTGTATTGTGAAATGGTTTTCTTATCAGTGAGGTTAATGAAGATGTCAGCAAATGGGATGAGGCTTTGCCAAATGGAATTACTTTCACCTCCAATCCAACTTGGAAAAGGTGTTAATCAGTATATTAATCTTATCAGCAGCTGAGAAGGAGGATTTGGATGTGGCCATTTACTGCTCTTCATTAGAAAAACCTGAAAAGATAATTATTCTCAAAATCCATATTATCTATAGTATGAACAAACTCTCTTTTGCTTAAGTAAAGACTTTTGTAAAACAAAGACAAAGATGGATAGGTGGACCAAAAAGAGCTTTGAAAAAAGAACTTAGACTGAAACATGTTCTAAATATGTTTAAAGTTTTCTAGAGTATTCAAGAGATGACAAAGGAAAATATATCAATCACACATAATCATAGAAACTGAGCCAACACATCAAAAAAAAAAGTTTAATTGAATAGGACCAACACCACAGTTCAAAATAATATGCATGTTTGAAAATGTCAAGGTGTAAAATAGAAGCAAAGTTTACTGCTATAACGTATATTACTATAGCCATACAGTCTATATATAAAAAGTGGATGGGAACCCCTACCTCACACTATATAAAAAAATAAATTTTGGCAGGACTACAGAACTAAATGTTAAAGTTTAAAATGATAAAGCATTTAGAAAATAAAATAGCAGAACATTTTCCTGACAATTGATAATCAAAGACCTTTTAATGAAAAAAAGAATCATCCAACCATAAAAAATTAATAATTTGGATTTTATCAAAATTAAGAGCCTCCATTAAATCAAAATCAATATTAATAAGTAAAAAGGCAAGACATAGGGTGGGGAAGATTAGACAATGTATATAATAAAGAACTAATGCTATATATGTAAAGAGTTTCTATAAATCAATAATAAAAGATGAAAATCCTAATTTTGAAAATGGACAAAAGACTTGAACAAATACTTTATAAAAAAGTATTCTTATTTCTAATAAGTATGTGAAAAGGCGCTCAACATGATTAGCTATTAGGAAAATGTAAATTAAAACCACAATAAAATACTACTAGTATTACACAACAACCAGAATAAAAATTAAAAAGCTGTCAATATCAAGTATTGATGAGGATATAGAGTAACTGTAATTCTCATATACTGCTTTTATATACTGTTCATAATTACTAGTGATAGAAGTTTAAATTGGTACAATTATTTGAAAATTGGCAGTATTTTTAAATTTTAAACATACAAATATCCTACAATGTTTCAATTCTACTCATAAGTATATGCTAATAGAAATGTGTACAAATTTGCTGAAAAAACATCTGCAAGAATGCCCTTTGTAGCATTATTCAAGTTAGCTTTTGACTGGAAATAACTCAAATGCCCATAAATATTAGAATAGATAAAAAATAATGGTATATTCATGCAAATACGTCAATAAATGAAAAAATATACTATTGATAAATACAACAACATGGATATTTTATAACAGCAGACACAAAAGAGAGTTTCACAACTTTTTTTAAATTTTGCATATATAAAGTCAAGGAGAAGAAAAATTAATCTAGGATAATAGAATTTAGAATAATGCTTATTTCTAGGATGAAATTTTGAAGCAGTAAGTGAGAGAAAGATTGGAAGATTGCTGGTAAGTTCTATATTTTGATCTGAGAACTGCTTAAATAGGTATGAACACTTTGTAAAATTTCATTGAGGTATAAAATTAAGACTTGTGCACTATATGTATGCTGCATTTCAATATGAAGGAAATGTTAAGAAGTATATGAAAACATAGAAATTTTCCATCTGGAAAATTAATGCTAGAGGAATGAAATGCAAAATGACTATTTGAAACAAGTTACAGTGTTTTATTTTTTAATATACTTAGAAATATAAAAGCTGCATTATTTGTTTCTTTTAGGAGCTAAGTCTATAATAAGTAATATAAGTAATGTAAGCAAGAAGGAGAAATTATCATCTCAGATAACAAGAAATCTTGACTAGAGATTTTCCAATCTCAGTTAATTTATTAGTTCAATAACATCATCAAGTCAGTTTTATTTCATAATTTCATATCCACATGTTGCTTTAAAGCTAGAAGAATGAAAACATCCTGAGAGTTTATAGCAATCGAGATTCACATCCTGGTGTTGGACACATCTATTCTCCAATGAGGTTTGTATCTCTTAGGAAGAGAGTTCTCTTAACAGAAAGGGTTGCAATGAAAACACTGGAGCATGTGCCACATCCACACATAGGCTGACTTCTTTAACATCCTGTAAAACTCGCCTGTTAACAGGGCTTGGACCTTTCTGAGCATCAACTTGTGCCTTGTATAAATTTCTGTTTCTTTTTTTAGTAAAGCAGGTTTCTTCCTTGGGAATTTCATCTCTTTGCTAGGGATTAATTTGTGCTAATAAGTTCAGTTGGACAACTAAAATTAGCAGCTGCTAGATGCATTTTTACATTTAATTTTCAAAAAAATTCTATGAGGTAAGGTAGGTAAAACTGAAGAGAAGCTCAGAGGGGTTAGGTGTCTTACCCAAGCTCCTGCAGCTAAATATGGATAACTAAAAAATTTATCATGTCAAAGAAGAAATCCTTAAAGTAAGTGCCAGCAAACCAATCTGCAAAGTGGCAAACAGGAAATATTTTAGACTTTGAAGGCCACATAGTCTCTGTTGAAACCACTTAGTTCTATGACTGTACCATGAAAAATAGCACCAGGCAATATATAAACTAGTAAGTATAGCTGCACCTAGTAAAACTTTATTTACAAAAAAAAAGATGGCAGACTTTACTCAAAACTATTAATGAGTAAAAAATAAGACAAGTCTAGTTTGCAGAATGTTCCACAATATAACTGGCTTGGACTCTGCACAAAAAGGTGTGTTGGGCAGAAAGATTGCTCTAAGTTAAAGGACACTATAGAGTCATGTTAACGAAATGCAACGTATGATCCTTGATTTTTTTTAATTTTTAAAATGTTAATCAAAGATGTAATATATACACATGGATAAAAAGTGAAAGAGTACAAAATGGTGTATATTTAATAATAAATCTCTATCCCAAACCTGCAACCCCTCAGCTCCCCTGTCTCAGAGACCACCATCATGAATCAATTTCTTATGTTTATCTGAATTCTTGATGAAAGAATCTTTAAAAAATACATTTATAAAGAACAATTTGTGGGCAATTAGAGGATTTCTAAACATAGATTTCATAAGAAATAATTATGTTAGTGTTACATTTCTTAGGTGTGATCATGGTAATATAACTATGTAGAAGGATGCCAATTTTGGAGAAACGGTATTTTGGACCAAAAAAAAAAAAGTGGCAGGCCATGTTAGTTCTTTGTCTGTAGTTTGCCGACCCTCATTTTAAATCTCAATAATAGTCTGGGTGCCCACCAAATATCTTAAAGGCAATCTTGCTTCCAAAAGTTTTATTCATTTATTATCTAGCACTCACATATGAGAAGATCAAAAGGATATAATTAAGACAAACATGACCTTAATGTTCCCAGCAGTTTGACTAAACTTTAGATAGGTTTCTTCCTGACCATAAACCCCTGATGTCCATTTTCTTACAGCATTTACTTTAGAAAATTTGCAATTTTCAATTCTTCTTCTGCCCCATTGAGAGATAAATCTTCTATAATTCAGAAATGTTTATCTCAAGAACCTGGGAAACATCCCTTTGAAATGTATCATTTCAAAGGCTACAGAAGACTAGGCATCTGACTTCTATAAGTGCCAATTAGCAAAAAGAGATAGCCTGATCACTAATCAACTTTCCCACATTCAGTACTTTCCACTAGCTCATCCCAGTGCTTATAAACTCTCTTGTCTTTTGTTTCAGTGAGTTGTGTTCAGTCCCTCTTCCCTATTACAAAAGTCTTTAATGAGGTCTTCCCTGACATTTTAAACAAGTTGCTAGTACATTTTTTTTTTTACTTATATACTAGAGTATCTAAGGCTACTAGGTCCCAAACTACCACATCTGGATCAATTAGTGATTGCGATTCAAAATGAATATAATTCAATTTTATAGCATGGATCTGTTTATATTTTATTGTTCCATGAAACTAGGGTCTTATGACAAAGCTGAAGAAAAGAAAAATAGATTTGAGTGAAGTATACATATGCCCTTGAGTGATGTCTATGCACTGCAAAAGTTGCATTTTCTGAATCATCATTCATTCACAGATAAACATGTGGGTTACCTGCTCCCCAGATAAGCCATCTTCATTTTAAAAGGGATGACTTTAAAGTGACACCTGGTGAACTCTGGTAAAATATGTTGGGATAGTCAGCCTTTCTTTTGTTGTTGACTGGTAGGTGCAATTCTTGACAGTGAACCAGAAACAAGCCATATTCTGCTGGTGGGCACTTCTGAGCCTAAGGTCACCAAAGCATGATCTCAATTCAGGATAATATATCTCTAAATCTTTAATTTACTGAAATGCTTTAGTCTCAGCAAAATCAGACAACACTGACTTTTCTGTGTCCACCTTACTTTTGTACCAGCCTTGCAGTTTGTTTGTTTGTTTATTTGTTTGCTTGTTTGTTTTCCTTTCCTTGACATCTAATGGCAGAATTTTTTTTTAATAGGATAGAAGGGACAGAAAATATACAATAGAAGAGACCAGCACATCTGCTGTGACTGTGTATTGCACAAAAACTGAGCCAACAGGCAAGCATCAGCTGAAACCCACTACCCAAGCCTATTCCAGAGCTCTAATGTTACTGAAAGTTCAGCACGTGTCCCCGAGGCTGCATTAGAAGAACAAGGATAAGTGGTTAAAGGAGAAGGAAAGGGAAGTTTATTAATTTGCCAGAGAATGAGGAGGATGGAGTCTCCCATCTTCAAGTGCCATCATCCTATCTATAAACAGAAATACAGAGCTTTTAAAGGGGGATTTTCAGCTTCAGGTGATTGCTGTCTAACTATAATTAATGATCCTGATCCATGCCATCTCTGGGGAAGACAATCTTGTGACTTCTGCCCAGACAGTTCTGTTGAGCCAATATCCAGTGGTACAAAGAACAAAGGACACTCTTGTACCCCTCCTGACCACTGGCCTGAGGCAGGGATGCAGGTTTTAATTCCCAAAAAGAGTGAGGGAGGTTTTAAAAAGAAAGTTTGTAATACATTTTTCCCTTTTTTAGGCCATTTCTTCTGATACACTGAGGCACATCTACTGGAGGAGGGGATGACTTTTTCTTCACAACAAGGCATTTTTCATTCTCCTAGCTAATTCTCTGGGGCCACAATCGTCTAGAAGGGGACACTTTTTCTAATTTGTCTTTTTTTCTAGAGAAATCTCTCTTGCTTTCATTTTTTTTTTTTAAACAACTACACATGTTCAATATAGCCCTGAGTTTGGATTGAGCATCTCTAAACCCAACTATGCTCAATTTGTGCAATGGAGTGATTAGTAATACAAATTAAAACAAAATCTGAGTCCATAGTTCTTATTTTTCCGACAACCCCCTAAACAACTTTACACTTGACCCTGTTAGCTACAAAAGAAGGTGATGCAGTAAAAATTATGTAAAATGACAGATGGAAACGTACTTTGAAAATGTTGCAAGCAAAACATTACTGTAAGGTGAAGGAGATACTGGGTTTGGTTTGGTTCCTTGTGAGACATTTTTTTAATTCTAAACTTTTCCTGCTTCACATCATATCTTCCCCCATACCAGCATTAAAGCCTCAGCAACTATAATCACTTTTCCCATCAGTAGTCATAGTATGTTTAAATTTCTTATTGATTTTCTTTTAAATTTAATTAAAATTTTAATGAAATAATTGTAACTATACATACTTTGCATGGTGATTTAGAGGATTATGTTTACTTTGAGGATGTTTTAAAAGTGTTTGGAGAACAGACAATAAATAAAAACAAATAAAATAATCACAGAAATTTATTGAGAATAGTGGGAAGGAAAATGCTGGGGAAATTCCACTTGGACATCAGTGTGTTGTTTCCAAATTCAACCATTTACTCAGCCATTTATTCTCACAATGTAAGAGAGGCAGGACATCTCTTGAAGCTTGCCATTTTGCTTGTTAGGTCACCCAGACCATATTCCTCAAAACCACTGGAGAACTTGATAACAACCTCACAGGTGCTGTTTTCCTTCACTTCATGTTCTTTCATTCCCTCCTTTTGTTAGGGGTTAATTTTGTGATTGGTACCTAAATTTGTAGTTTTTTTTTTTTGGCTAGGAAGCATACGTTAATTTGATATACATAATAATGATGAAAGTTGACACGTTATTTTTTTAAATAACATATACATGTACTGATCTCTTACCATCTGCCATATACAGTGATATATGGCTATCATATAATTTAATTCGCACAACAACCCTATAAGAAAGAAAGACTAGTCTTTATTATTTTATGCAGTAATTAGGCTATGTAACCATGAGGAACAAATTATTGGATGAAAAAGTCTAGTCTGTTTAGTACCACAGCAAAGCAATCTGCACTGCCACCTTCACCAGACTATAATACTGGAAGATGTTCATTAGTCTATGGGTCAAGATGTACTGAAGCTCAAGTCCCAAATCCCTCACTTCAACCCTATTTCCTGAAGTTTCCTTGAGATGTTACTGGGTCCCAATCCTTACTGTCAACAAAAGAAATGGAGTTTAATGATATTTAATGATCCTTTTAGATAGACTAGTCAATGGAGAACGCACCCTTAAACCCTTAACTTTATGAACAATCAGTTTAAAATGTTTTCTTTTCCTTTTATAAGTTTTTTACAAACTATGCTCAAAACTTTTATAAGACTAAGAAATGTATACATATAAGAAAACCTCTTCAAACTTTAATTCCAAAGATTGATTCTTAGTTTTCATGGAAATCAAAGTAGAAAGCTGCTCTTATTCGCTAGTATTTCCTATTAGATTTTGTCACACAAATTTAAAGTTGAATTCTGGAAAAAAAGGAAGGAAAAAAAAAGGAGGGGGGGAATCAAAGCCTTAAAAAGGAAGATGCCTTTTTGAACTCATGAAAGTAATGATTTCTAGAAAGTACAGTAAGTAACAGCATCCTGATTTACCTTCATCCCCTTTTGTTTGAACCCCACTCAGTTTCTTTCTCTAGCATGTTGTTAGATGTAGAAAATTGATTTTTTGCATATTTCCTTCCTAATAAGAAACATCAAAAAAGGAGTAACTATAGTTTATTTACTTGCTTTAAGAAGTTTATATTGTTTTTATAGAGTGGCAAGCAAAACTGATTAATGGAAGACTAATACAAATTATTAGGTATTAAGCACTTTTTCAAAAGACAAAATTACAACAAATTTAGTCTAAAGATCTTAACTGGCTGTTATTTGCAATTCTACAATCGAACAACATTTCATTCTATAAAATACAAAGTGTTTTCTGATGAGCTGAGCAAAGGAGATTGGTTTTATAGACAGAAAAGGGCTGATAAAAGCAGAAACAGAGAACAAAAAGTGGATTGGTTGTTTCAAAGTTACTTCCCCTGTAAAGGACAAAACAGAGGGACTTCCTTATCATGTTGGATGAAACTGGCTTGTTTGGGATTTGGAGATATATATATCCTGATTTTTTGGAAGGTCAGATAAACAACATTGTTTTGGCTTGGTGGTGTGGAACTTCAGCATGAATAACTCTATTTTGGTTGGTCTGTTGAGCTCAGTGCAGGAGCTTGGTACAAATGAATAGCCTCTCATACATTTTATTCAACAGCCAAACAAAGTATAATGGTATTTGAAATGTGTAAAATCAATGCCCCTGGCAGTAAGGCAGCAGGATCCAGCTCCGCCCTCTGCCTGTTTATTATTCTTTCATGTAGGACTTACAATTGACAGTTAGAGTGCAATGTGGTCAGGCAGAAACATCTAACTTCTCAACCCCTATGCTCTCCACTGCCAAGACTACTTCCCAAAGGATCAGCTCTTGGAAGATTCTGAGGTTAGGAAAAATGGGGCTCTGACATTTGGGCTTCTGTTCACTCTCTCTTTGCTCTCATTAACTTTTTATTTATCTGGTGTTAGCAACCTTCTCTAATCCCTGATACCAGGAAGAAGCCTAGTGAGTTCTTCCTGTTCACCCTTCTTCATTTGGGCAACTTCCATTTATCATTCAAAATGCAGCTTATGCATCACTTCTTGGAAAAATCCCTGGAACCACCAAGACGGATACTATCTTCCCTTTGTCTCCATGGCTTGTTTGTTCATGTTTCCATTGTAGCAGTCATGATCCTACCTTGTCATTTATCTGGCAAATATTTATTGAATGTAGTAGACATTGGGAATAACTGAAAGAAGACAGGGTTCTTACCCTCATGTAGCTTGATGCACTTTAAACAAGCAAGCAACAAATACATGTATATGAAAAATAATACAAAGTTAATGAATGATATGACACCAAGAAACAAGGTTCATGGGCACAGAATTTTCTTTTGATAGGGGAATTTCTTCAAAGAGGTTACAGTAATTCGTATTATATTTCATCCTCCTGCTTGTCTTAGAAGATGAGGAAATACTTATATTGCTCTATTTCTACCCTTTTTCAAAATGTTTATTATGCAATATGCTCTAAATAAATATTGAATTATGGAAGGAATGAATGATTTATTCACTCAACCATAAAAGCTGAGTTATCTTTCCACTCAAATTCTTAGCATTGGTATACGTGGAAGCTGAATTCAGTTACTTACTAGATAAAGGAATTTGGGCTAAATGTTTTTCCTGTCTGAGGGTCTTTTCCTTATTGTTTAAATAGGTATAATAATATATATCTTGAAGAAACTATTTTGGCAATTAAATGGTACAGCCTAAAGTATTTGACATGTACTATGTATTTTAAAAGTTTATACTTTCTTTATAATGGAGTTTCTAGCACATGGTCCACAGTAACATAGATACATATCATTGCAAGGCCGCAGCACTGGTGTGCTATCTTGCTTTACCCTGACTACATTGCTCCTGGCTTCATTGTATAACACTCAAGACTGGTTGTTTAGCATTCCTACAGATTCCATGAGTTATGTAATATTTGCATACAGTTAAAAATCGTACTAATTTTCTCTTTAATCATTTCAATATCATATGAATAAGTGCTTTAATAGGTCTCCATTTTATAAATGAGGAAACTGAGGCTTACAGATGTGAAGTAATATGCCCAAGGTCCACAACTATAATGTTGCAGTAGCCATATGTCATCATTAGTCTCCTTAACTCAGAGCTTAGACTTAGACCTCTCTATCAAATATACATCCCAATCTTTTTCTCTCCAGTCATCATTTTTTAAACCCATAAGTTATCATGGAGAGTGGGTACATAATAAATTGATCTAAGTTCCTAATAAAATTTTTGGTAGATATGAATCCATTTCTGCTTAAGCATTTCCAATGACATGTTGCTTTTTTGTTTTTGGAGTGCCTGATCCATTGATATATATTTATATAATTTTATAAATTATATATATACACATATGCTCATAGTTGTTAAATACTACCTATTATTATATATATTATATAGTAGTTCATTCAATGTTATATTATAATATGTCAAATTTAATATTTATCATATAATAGTACATATTACAAAATATAATAATACTTTATATTGAATATAAAGTTGTTATTTAAAAAGCACCAAAGTAGTCGGTTCCCTCAAAAGTGTTCTGAGGCAAATGATGAAGAAACTCAGCCTGGGGGAACTCAAGAACCTTGAGAAATGCCATTTGCTGTTAAGTTAAAAAAAATAACATTTTTAGATTCAAAGTTTAGTACTCATTCCATTTCGCATTAGACATTTCTTTTTTACATTGAGTCAATATATTTATTTTCATAACTCCTAACCTTTGATCCTAGTACTCAAATTAAGGGCATCCTAGATGTTTACTCTCTGCAGTATAGTATGCCCTAAAAATATAAATGTTGAGTGTTGAATGAATATTGGTTAGAAAACAGCTCTTGCCCAAGCTAAATATTCTCTGCCTCTTCATTTTTTTGATATGCAATTGGACATGGTATTTAGAAAGTCACCATTCAGAGGCCTCTGCACTGCCTGATAGGAGTAAAAGTTGTAAAACACATGGGAAAAAAATTGACCTCAGGATATAAATGGAAATTTTCAAAAAAGATATCTGATGCCAATATATTTCCTGGCATGTGCCTCACCTTACAAAATTGGTGGAGGTGACAAAAAAAATCTGGTTCCAAAAACAACCTACTTATATACCTAAGAAAATGATATTAGTTACAAAAGAGTCCTCATATATGGGATACTGGCTAAATCAAGTTTTCTTATAAAGAAGAATTGACAGAATAGAATAAAATCATGAAGGGCAGGCATCACAAAGACAAGGGGCAGAGAGTCTTGTTCTGTTTCAGAAAGCTCCATATGAAAGCTCCATACTTTCTGTATGGCTTCTAATAAAAAAAAAAAATTCTTTAGTCCCATACAGCACACAAATATCTCCGGCCATTTGTTTCTTGGATAGGAACTCTAGGGGGCTAAAGACAACACAAACTCTGTAAATCTAGAAATTTCTCCTTGAATTTCCTGAGTTCAGGGAGTCCTCTGTGAAGGCACACAAATGTACTTAGGTCTTGTAGATGGATAAAAGCCTTCCTTTCAAATTGCAGTTGCTTGTACAGCACTTTCCTTTACAATATAGTAAATCAACAAGTCAATGAAAGAAGTGGTGGTACCCCAAACAGCATAGCCCTTGTGTTCAAAGAAGTCTATTTCTCTGTTTTGTATCCCGGAGTTCCAATAGAGACTGTGACAACAGGATGATTTTGCTGACCTCACAGAAAACAAAATAACAAAAGGAAAATAATCAGACTTCTTGTGCAGGATGCCAGCAGATGCTGAGAATAAAGGCAGAATAGCAGCAGCCAGCCATGTTCTGCTACTGGCGAAGTTTAGCTAATCAATATGGGGTTTGTAGCTGGGAGTTCCTGAGTCCAGGTAGGAATTTAGCAAACCACATTAGGAAATGTTCTCCTTCATTATATTTGCCCTATTGCTGAATCTAAGAAATAATGTATGGTCAGCAAATAATACAATTAGGGGATTTAAAATGTTTTTAACTTTACTGCTTCATATAAAGTAAAACAGAAATGACTCTGATTTTTCTCCCAAGTTTTTATTACAGAATGAATAGTAAAATTTTATAGTCTACCCTTTAATTGTAAAATATTTAAAGAATGGGTTTCTGCAAAAAGTCTGCACACTTCACACCTTTAGGAAGAATGGAATTAATTTTGATTTTTTAAAAATGTGTAAATACTTCTTAAGATACTTCAAAAACACTGAACAAATAAAGCTTTATATATAGAGTGTTTTCTGCCATTGGCAGGAAGAAGGAGGCATTACAACTTAAGACTAAGAACTGTGATTTTAGAATTTATCTGCATAGACTAGTGATTAGTGCACCTTGGAAGCTTTTAAAAGTTACTTATACTACCCACTTTTGGGGGATTCCAGTTGAGTGCATCCAATGTGCTCCCCCTGAAAAATAACATCGAATTACCCAACAACACTATTAGTAAGTACACGAAGCAGTGATAATTCTCATACATTCCTGCAGTGAGTGTAAATTGGTAAACCACTTTGGAAAACAATTTGGCACTAGCTATTTAATTTGAAGATACACATATCCTATGTCTCAGCAATTCAACTCCTAGATGCATATCCTCAAGAAATTAGTAATTATTGCACAAAAAGTTGTGAGCAAAGTGCATTATTCATAATGGCACCAATGTGGAAACTACTCAAGTGCTCTTCACTAAAATGAATAAATAAATCAGGATATAGGTATATAATGGAATACCACACAACAATGAACAGGAACAAACAACAACTACCATACAAAAACAAATCTTTAAAACATGGTAAGCAAAAGAAATAGGCACAAAACAATACACATTGTAATTCTATTCACATAGAGTTTAACTTTAGGCAAAGCTCATCATTTATGTATAAAGTCATTATATGTAAATAAATATATATATAAAATGCATATATTTATAAAGAAAATGAGGAATTTATTATTGCAAACACAGGATATGGTTAAACCAAAGAGGGGCAATCTATTGTTCACTGTTTGGTTTCACCTACTTTTATTTTAGGGATTCTTTCTTTCTTTCCCTTTCGCCACTTGCAGCCCCCTCTTTGGTTCCTATTTCCCACCATGAACCCTATTCAACTGGTTATAATACTCTCTGGCTCCTACATACTGCTCGATGCTAATGTCTTCTTTTCTCTGTATTATTACACGCAGTCCATTGCTTATTCACCTGCCAGAGAATGAAAAGTAATGTTGGATCCCACTATGTGAAATCACACCAAATAGCACTTTCAGATCAAATAAACAAAATACCCATCACTTCAGCTGGAATTTGTGCCAGCCTCCAAATAGCCTCTCTGAATTTAGGCATCTTTTCTTTCTCTGAGAAATGTTGAATCAATATAAAACATATCACATGTTTTGTCACCTTTCTCTCTTTAAGATCTCTCTGTAAAGGTAGTGGGAAGAAGCCAGAGTAGTTTCCTTTTTAAAGTGAGCAGGCACGGGGTATTTGATGTTATCTTCTTGCTGTGGCTGATTAACACACTGGGGAAGAAATGTGCAAAATGAGCAGTCAGGACTGTTTCCATGGTTGCCAAGCTCTTTGCATAGAACAAAAGTAAGAAGGCCTCAGAAGGTCTCTCAGTCCTGGAGTTCAGAGTGATTGAGTGCTTTAAATATAGAAGGGGATATTCATTGCAAAAGACAGTCCACATATAATCTTAATAACCTAATTAAAGCAAATAGGTTACAAAAATATTTTTAATGAAGTATGACAATGCTAATGCAATGCTATTGTGTAGTAGAATTTATTATACAGGACTTCATGGGAGAAGGAAACTAACTTTTACTAGATTCAGTCTACATGCTTGGAACTAGCTAGATCATCCATATATCAGGGGACATAATTATTCTTTCTCTTATTTTAACAGATGTGAAACTAAGACTGAAAGAGATCAAAGTACCTTTCCTAAGACAAACACCTGAGCCTTTTTCTCCCCAAATCCAAAGCCAGTGCCGCATCTACCATATTACCAAATAGGATCATGCAATCGGCCTTTGCAAGATATTTTAAGGAATATTTTGACAAAATGTGTTGCTGTGCAGTATTTACATTAAAGATGCTGTTGATAACATTGCCTATGTTCCTTCAACGTGGACCCAACATTGAAAGAAATTTTTACACTGGTATCAGAAGTAATTGTGTATATTTTGAATGATTATTTTTAAGTTATGACGTCTGTGGATATTATAATTATGCATCATATGCTTGTTTTTGCAGTGACCTCAAGAAAGCTTAGAGCAGAATTTGGGACTTAGTTCAAACTCTAAAACTGATAGTATATACCTATGGTCCCACCTGACAACTCCACTCCTCTCACGTTCCTTTTATCTAGTTTTCTTCATCCATGTATGTTAAATTATATTTTCTTTTGCTGAATTGTATATATTTGTATCAGCAGAGAAAAGATAGTATGAATAATAATCATTTCTTTAAAGATAAAATAAACTTCATGCTTCCCTATCTATAAATTTTACAATCAAGTGGTTATTATTAGAGAATGTTTTTTCTCCCACATCTCTGATTTCTTCTTCCATACCTCTTTTAAAAATGTCTAATATGTTGCACTATAGAGATATGTGCTAGGGGCAACTAAAAATCCATTCTGTCTTGTTATATCTTTGTCAGAAGAATGAGTTCTGCTCTGTCTCTATCTGACCTCTCAAATGTTACGCTTTGACAGACTCTCTCTCCTTTACCTGTCAGGCAATCCTGGGAATAAGAGGGGAAAAACACTCAGTAAATCACTCAGAATGCATCTGTATTACAAAAGAATAATCAAATACAAGATTGAAATATAGTGATTCTGCTTCCTTACCTGAGAAATATGGAGGGGTGGGTTTATAAAAGTTTGCTATTTATATTTTGGGGAACACATGGACATATCACATTGCTTATTTTTAAACTCAATCTTCAGCAAAGGAAGATCTGTTCAGTTTTGTCACCCCTCTCATCATACACAATGGGTTATGCAGATAAGACGTCATCTTAATATGTGCCCATGTATTTGTGTCAGAGCCCTATGGGATCCCAGAGACAGTTAGAATCAGTTTCACTACAGAATGTTGGGGCATTTTATTTGTTTCTTTCATATCAGTTTGCCTGAATTAACCTATGGGCCAGACATAAGTATCTTCTATGTAGAACAAAGGAATACAATGTAAATAGGACTGATGTGTCACCAAAATACCCCCTTTTTTTGTTTACTTCACAGCTCTCTTCCAGTGCTGGCACCTACCACTTCCACTCCCTTCTTTGTAGCGAAATACAACAAGCAACAAAAGCAGAGAAGTTTATCGAGAAAGGAAGAATAATATTTACGTCCAGCTTTGGTCTTTAAGATCTCATATATTTTTCCACTCTCAAGTTCTCAACACCCACTCAGAGCACCAAAAATTTTTCTGCATGGAACTCGGTTTCTCTTTAATACCTTAACACCAACGATAACACATGGAGTAATCACTGTTTCAGCCTCAATATACCAGATGAATTCCAAAATCATATAATTATTGCACGTCAGCTCAGAGAAGGCCAAAATGAAGCATTTGAGGGCAAAGGCTGAATTCAGGATGATAGAAGCATGCAAATGTCCTTCTTGCTCAAGAACAAAAAAGACTAAACAAATATCCAAAGGTGACTTCCACCACCCACTGCTTATTGGGAATGCAAAACTCCTCAGATCCACATGGGGGATACTCCTATTATAAGTCATTAAGTCTTCTCAGGCCAGGTCTAGAAAATGCCAGATATGGAACTTTTGGAAATCTGGAATTAGAGAGAATGTATGCATGTATAAGCATATGAGAACAGTTTTATATCGACTTTACTGAGCACCAATCATCTCTCTCTCTCTCTCTCTCTCTTCCTCCTTCTTTTTCTCCTTCTCCTCCTCCCCTCCTCCTCTTCCTCTTCCTCATCCTCTTCTTTTTCTCTTCTCCTCCTCCTTCTTTTCTCCCTCCCTTTCTCCTTCTCTTCCTCCCTCCCTCCTCCATCACACATAAAAACATAGACTCTTAATTTATACATGAGGGAAAATGGCAGGGATTAAGGTTGTAATTAACTTGCTCAAGGTCCCACGACTTGTGAATTTTAGACCTGGGACTCAAATCATTCCAAGCTGTGTTTTTCTAAATTCAACTATAACTAGATTTTGATAAAAACCAGTGCAAGTGTTCAGATCCTTTAGACTTGTCTGCTGAATTGGGTGCTTAGATCACTATTGAAATGATCTTCCCCCCAGATTACAGTGAACCTACACTTTTCTTATTTTCTCTACCCTTCTGTCCAAAACATCTCTTCCCTGTCTTCATCTGGTGAAATAGTTTTTCAGTTTTTCCTTGTACTGCTAAAGTGTTTCTCTCACCCCTTCTATGGTGACTGTTCTTCTGAATCACCTGAGCTTTCTCACCCCCAAGCATACCTCTGACATTTATTTTCAAATATTTTGTCAGTGGTTGGTTGAATCCCCAGATGTGGAAGCCATGGATATAGAGAATCAACTGTATATATATAAAGGGTCAAAGAGGTATAATATCTTATCTAGAGTCATATAACCATGTACATACAAAGTTAGCTATAAATCTCCATATTCCTATCTTTGAGTTCTATGATCTTATCTACCTTAATATGCTTATTTGAACAGGGTTTATATTTTAAACACCATTTGTCATTTTCTCAGTAATTACTCGAGTGCCATACAGAAAGTAAATGCTCAATTAGTATGTGATGAATACATTATAAAACTAACCTTCATCCTAATAATTTCCCATACCTGAATGGATGGAGTGCCTCATACTTGGTACATTTCAAATGTATGACATAGGAGTCAGCAAAAAGCAACCCTATATTCTAAGCCACTCCATCCCAGAAGAGCAGAAAGCATTTCCTAAAATAGGAGAAAACGGAGGTAGATATTCCAGTAGAATAAATATTCTGTCTTTGAATCTCTCACCTGTTGCTCTTATGTAGGACAGCTATCCTCCTTGAGTTTCAATATAGTCATCTGCATAACAGCTACATTATAAAGTTGTCTAGAGAATTAAGTTAGAATGTATTTATAATATGGTGACTATCAAGTTTATTGCAAATTGAAAGTCACTATATAAATGTAAGAATGATTTTGGCAATATATTGCTGTAACAGTGTATTTAGTTAGAATACTTTGCAAAGTATGTTACCAAATAATGGAATCTTAATAAATGTTAGTTGAATTCACATGCTTCCCCCTTAGGCTTCATGTTATTTAGGCCATATTATTTATTTGTTTTCTGCTATAAATAAAAATATTTCTTGCTCCCAATTATCTCCATTTTTCCAACATTGTATGCATAATTAAACTGCTCTGTTAATATTTAAGGAATCTACATATATTCATTAGAGCAATTTTTTCATGCCCTTCATCAATTTCTTTTTGTTCTAATGATGCTAACCCATTCAAACTTTTTTAAACATATACAGTCTGCACAAAATTTATGAATATGTTGGGTTACAAATATTGGTTCATAAACTGAATTGGAATTCATAATATTATTCCTTTTGTTGCAATGGTCTGAGAATGGATAGGCCTAAGTTATAATTTTATTAAATAGTTTCATCTCCATCCAGCTTTGTGACAGATGGTAATCTACTTAACTGACTTGCATTTCTAGATCCTTATTTGTTAAAATTAGTGCAGTGAACATGGCTAATTCTGTTATTTAGTTATTTTTCTAATTTGGTAAAAAATATGAAGCATAGGGTAATTTTTAAGGAAAATTATGATTTGGAATTAAATGTTCCATATTAAGTAATTATTATTTTTTTAATATAAGCAAAAGGTCAATGTGGCTAGTTGTTAGTGGCACACTCTCAAACACTATTAATGTGATATTATATTGTTACAGCCTTCGTGGAGCAATTTGTAAATATATTAATCAAGAATCCTAAAAATATTCATAACCTTGATCCACTAATTATTAATCTCAAAGAGAGAATATTCTAAAATTATAAGGTGTACAATGAATAAATATTTACACAAATAATATGCCCCTAGTGAGATTACAGTAACAAAAATAAACAATTTGCTTATACAGCAGTAGAAGCAACAGATTCATATAAAAAATTATGTGGTCATTAAAATCATATAATTTTTTCACATAATAAAATCTTTGCATTGTTAAATAAACAATGATTTTAGGTTTATATACTATCTGAACAATTATCAAGTGTATAGAAAAAATAATAGAATGAAACATGACAAAATATTAACAATGACATTCTTCAGAAGAAGGGATTATAAATAAATTTCGATAAAATGTGTGTTTTTTGATATTTTAAAAAAGATTTTTAAAATAAAAATAAACATAGGATGCCACTTGCTAATTATCAGGAGCTATGTATTTCAGTTTGACTGTAAGAAAGCATATTTTAATAGTATTCAAATCTGTCTAGAGTTTCAAGTGTGAAGATACTGTAGGTAGTGGTTTTCCTACTTTTGAAGGTTTTCATGCACAGGATATTTTAACTGCTTTGTCAGGATTTTTTTTTTAAGTATTAAAATTGCAAATGTCTGTTGTACTAGTACAATTGTAAGGTACCTGTCAATTCTTAGAATCCATAGTCCTAGAAAATTCCAAAAGCTCTTTTTCTTTCTAAAATTCCCTGATTCTCTTTGAAGCTAATTTACCTGGCTAGTCCATTAAAGTCTATTTAAAAAAAAAACAACTTATTTGTCTTCTCTACAATTCTAACATTATGGAACTAAAATACACACACTTTCTAATAATAATGGTTCACATTTATTGATCTCTGTGTGACATTTAATTCATTATAACATATATATAACACATACCATGTGGCAACAACCTTATCAGGTAGGTTTTATTCCTCTCATTTTACAGATAGGAAACTGAGGCTTAGGGAGTCTACATGAATTTTGGACCAGCTCACAGAAGGAGTATGCAGTATTGTTCAAGCTTTCAATCCTATTCTTAAATGCGATGCAGCCTTCTAACGTGGACTACTAGGAACACATCTGGTCATACCTGGGATGGGGAAGAGACTATTCTGAATTTTCTTTCTCAAGTAAAAAAAAAGAACGTGAGAACTTGCCATATAGCTTTGTCAATTTTCTGACAGTAAGAGGTAGTGCCATGTTTTCAGTGGATAATTGCAGTAGGAAGGGTAACAACTCCTACAGTTGTTTCCTCCAGTGGATCAAGGTTTACAGCTGTGTGTATGAGTACAACAAAGGTGTTTATATATCACATATATATGTCATCATATTTGTGTTATTCAGTTATCTACTTTTAAATTGTAAAATCTTTTAAAAAATCTAATTAACAATCTAATTCACTTCGCTTTCCTACAATTTAAAAGGAACACAATCCTCTGGCCTGAAAGCAACATTTTAGGTATGGTTACCCTAGAAACAGTGTTCCTATGACACCAATCCTTCAAATGGAGGCCTTCTGGAATAATAAACAAGGAAAAAAAAAATTGAATTCTTGATTCTGCCACTAACTAGGTACATGACCTCAGAGCAATTACTGAAATTCTTTAGAAATGTTATAATTTGAAATATTTGTAATTTATAACTCATTCATAATTTGAGAGATTGCCCCTATTTTTTCTTCCATAAGGTTCCAAAAATTTGAATCATTATCTTGATACTTCAGAATTTAATCCAAATGTTTTATACTGCCCTGACATTATATCTGAATATTATACTTATTATCATTCTAATATTTGCAATTCTACATAGAGCCAAAGATCTGAAATGTCTTTGTTTATGGTGTTACACTTACAAACACCATAAATTCTGCAACTGGACAAACACATTTGGGAAAAGATACCCTACAAATCTACAAAAATATTTTATAAAGCATATAAAGGTAAAATTGTCTTACCTCAATACTCTCTCCTAGTGACAATTATTAACTAGTCAAATTTTCTGAATTTATAAATTCTGAATTTATAAATAAATTTTCTATATATTTATAGATTCATTTTAAGTAACTTGAGAGTCAAAGCAAACATTATGGTATTGTTCACTTTGTTTACTTTGCTAGTTTTCAGGTCTTCTTCTGAAAGACAGTTTTATCACATATGTAATTTAGTATATTGTATAACTGGTTGCTTTATAGACCAAGGTCATTATTGTTTCTTCTATATGATAGCATGGACCATGGAGCAAAGTATATTTCATTTGCACTGAAATATGACAGTGTGCTCTATTTTAATTCTCTGAAATATATGACAAAGTGTACAATATTTAACACAGAAGAGTTTCAGAAGAATTATGTGTTAGATGGATTTTATTCTATAATTGAGGGATATTTTGAGTTATCCCTTAAGCCAGGTGATCTCTTATTTGACTCTTTTCTTGTACAACAATGGAGAAGGATGCTTGAGTCATCCATAAAAAATGTGATAATGATCAGGTTGCTACCTTTTAAAGTCATGCCCTTGGGTTTTATTGAGGATTGATGCAAGGAACAGCCATATGCAGATGGCTTCGGCATCAGCTATAAAATCATTTTTGAAGACATTACCATTTACATTATTCAATGTTCCCTGTAGAAAAGACCTTGAGTGGTATCCTTTGGAACATTACATCAAGGGGAAAATGTTTTCTCTAGAACTGGTTTTCATCCTCTTACTCTTAATACAAAGTTTGTTTTCAATTTTTGCCCTGGGTGCCAGGGAGCTCAGAGTTGTATGTAATACTAAATCACATAACTTAATAAATTCTTATGGCTAGCATATTTGCCTCATAAATTTTATTTGAATTTATATTTGTCCATGTTACTGTAGGTAGATTTCCATTATAAAATGTCTCTAAACCTTTTTGAAAATGGAAAGAGTATGGTGAAATAGGGGAGAACACTGACATTTTTTAAACACCTACTCTGTGAAGCACTGTGTTAAATGAGTTACAGACAGAACTTAAGTTAATCAGCATAATATTATTGGTGACTTCATAACCCATATTTTATGGATTATACAATACTGACGGGTATATATATTAAGCTAATTATTCATAGTCACTTAAACTTATAAACTAGGTTTGTTTGTCTTTAACTTTAATACATACTTTTTAAAAATTCTTATGCTTTTTCCTCTAAAGCATATATACTAACAATTATAAAGAGGAATAAAGATGCAAACTAGTTCACAGATAGGGCAGGATGGAGAACACATGGGCAAACTACTCAGAGCATATTCATATATACATATGACCATTCTGGGTTGAGATTGCTACATCTTTTTCAAATTAGGTAACTATACACGACAACATGAAAATACAGGCTTTATCACTCATCAGAACAACTTAATACTTCCTTTCATAATCCTTATGGCCTACTATGTGGCCTACCAAATGGAGAGAAAAGATACATATCACATAAAAAATATTATTTCTGAGGAATATTTATTTATAATAGGAGAATGTAATTCCCTTTATTTATGATCCAGAGGCTCAAGTCAACATAAATCATAAGGGTGAGGTAATAAGGAGGCAGGATGTTTATCTTTTAAGTCCTTTCCAGTTGAAAATCTACTCCACTACCCGTTCTTACTCCAAACCTCTCTAATTACATATCACCATCACCTACGATGCATGATATCTCTATTTTGATCTCAAATTATAAAAATACCTGCTTTAAAAAAAATCCATACCTATGCTTGTGCCCAGAGACAGATAAAATTGGTCTTGCATTAATATTTTTTTAAGTTCCCCAAGTGATTCTAACATACAGCCAATTCTGAGAAACATTACTATAAAACTGGCTTTAAGGTAATTAATAAGGAATTAACCCTTCATGCCCATTCAATATCCAACCCCCACACACTCACACAAACTCACATACTCTCATTTGTTCTTAGTATTGCTTTGTAACATTTTCCTAGCTCTTGATTCTTGTGTCTGTGACCACTCTGATGCTGACTTTGATCTTTGAATTTAGCATTCATTTTAAATCTCTCCCCTGAATTAGATTTCAATTCTCATTAGCAGACTCTTATAGCTAACTTCCCTGGCACCTAGTTTTTCCTATTGCCTCACACAGGAATTCTCAGCTCAAGACTTATTTGGAATTTAAACGTCTCCATTGGCTGTATGGTCATCTTGAGAACCCATTGTGGAGATAGTGTAACACCCGGGCTTTAGGAGCTGGGTGCATAGCAGGAGGTGAGCAGTGAAGAGCAAGGGAAGCTTCATCTGTATTTACAGCTGCTCCTCATCACACACTTACGTCACTCTCTGAGCTCCATCTCCTGTCAGATCAGTGGGGGCATTAGATTCTCATAAGAGCACTAACCCTACTGAAAACTGCGCATGTGAGGGATTAGGTTGGGTGCTCCTTATGAGAATCTAATGCATGATGATCTGAGGTGGAGCTGAGGTGGTGATGCTAGTGCTGGAGAGCAGCTGCAAATACAGATTATCATTAGCAGAGAGGTTTGACTGCACAATAAATGCAACGTACTTGAATCATCCTGAAACCATCCCCCGCCCCCATCCATGGAAAAATTGTCTTCCATGAAACTAGTCCCTGGTGCCAAAAAGGTTGGGGACTGCTGGTAAGATATTCAGTGATTCAGTATACATGATCCTGGCCATCTTTATAAAAATACATCTGCCACATATATACAGAAGACAAAAGACATCCAACTGCCTAGAATTATTGTCTTATAATGTTATGCAAATTCCATCACAAAAATAGATTCAAGGATTAACTCAACCATGGACCAAATATTGCTACAGAGAAATACTGAGAATTTTACCCCTTAAAATTGATGCCGCCATCTTATCATTAAAATTTAGTGCATAAAATAATATTTGGTTACTTTATTACAAATAGTATCTCATGCATAAAACATTTTTGAAAGTTTAGTTTAATGCCTCTGGCAAATTCTGGTGAAGGAAATAATTGCAAAAGCACAATATTGTATTTTGGAATAGTTCACTGATCAAACATTACACAGTGGTTCCACATAACATCTCTGACTGAGTGTTTATGACAATTGCACTCAAAATAAATAGCTTCATACCAAAACTTGAACCACAGCTGGGAGCCAAATTAGACTGAAGGACAGCTTGCAAGAATCTTTGAGTTATATATTCTCCCCAATTCCCTACTAAAACTGCCTTTATCGTTTAATCCACATAATAGTTTCCACCATTATAAATTTATCAACCAGATTATTATTCATATGCATGGCATGCATAATTATAATTAATTTGCTGAAGGCTCATTTTGCTGCTTCTATTAATTATGATCTTATGGCTTTAAATAAATCAGTGAGAAGGGAGGAGAACCTAAACTAGAGAAATACAGTAAACTAAGCCAATAAAGTACATCACTCATATGACTCTCCCTGATAGTATCAGGGAGATAACTTACTGGTGTTTTGAATATCAGCACTGAATTTAAAAATGTATCTAGTGAATCTAATGCTGCATAATTTTGCCTTCCTCTCTCTTTCTTCCAGATCTATTTCTAGCAATAAATTACCAGACCACAAAAAGAAATACAAGGGCTAAAATATGGCGATAAAAGCCACAATCAGCAGTGTAAATTATGATTCCCAAGGAACTTAATTAGATTTTTTAATTAAAATAAAATGAATTTTCCTTTCCAATTAAACAATTCCATCTAAATCCCCCACCCCGCCCCACAAAACAACAACAACAACAAAACACATCCCAAGTTATTAAAAGCCCATCCTGCCTATATAAAATGCAATGGCGTACTAGGAGAAACCTGAATAACCCAATCAGTTTTGCTGTCTCTTTTCTGCTTGCTCTCTTTGAAACGTAGAACTCAACTAAAATAATCATGGTGGGAAAAACTCAATATATCCTAAAGAAACTGCAAGGAAGATCTTTGATAATTTATTGAAGACACTTTTGAGAGTGGGTAGTCTTTGATCATAAAAACCAGTTTTCAAAAAATTCCTAACACTTTTCAGGGGAAAAGAAAGTGAGGGCTGTTTGGGGATATTAAACAACACAGTGTTTCTGAACAACAATAGTATCTTCCATTTTTGAACAGGAACCTCAGGAGAGAATATTGCATTATAGCCCCAAGCCATGCCTAAGCAGTATTTTTAGTGGTTGTTTGAATTGAAGCGTCACCTATAAAAAATGTTTCCCTGTATTGGAAATCAAATATAAATGGTACATGCTCTAAGTTCTTCTGAAAGCTCTAAGAATCCTCAGATAACCATTTTTTTTTTTTTTGGTATTTATATTGCCATAACTAGCTCAGACTCTTCACTTCAACATTCTTCTTTCCAATACCATGAACCAATATTCTTTATAGTAGAATTATTATCTGAGCCCATTTCCTCAGAATAATTAATAATATCCTCTTCCATTATCAAAGGTGGCCTGGTTTAGAAAGTAAATTATTTGGTGACCTTATTTACAGGGATCTCGAATTAATTTTAAAAAGAAACAAATTAAACAAAGGCCACTTTTATCATTTCTCTCTATGAGGTCAATATTTTATTTTTGAGCAGAGTGTATTTTCACTTTTGTACCAAAATTTTTATTTTTGGTAGGATACAAAACACCTCAATATTTCATTACTGAGAAAAGTAGATTTTCACTTTTGGGCTAGGATAATTTATGATAGATTTTCCAATAATTATATGTCACACTCTTAGTATCTTATACACATTATGGAAAATTGGTATCTAAAGCAACAGATAAAATCAAAAGCAAAAATCTGACCAGCATTTGATGAGGCATATATTTGCATGCATTTTCCATTTCATAAAGTAGATCCTAAGGTTTAAAACATGCCCAACAAAATGAATATACTCCAAATAAATTGCATATTAGCATATATTTGTATATCATGAAAATTGGCCAATTTTGTACATTTCTAGTTTTCTAAAAGTTGTTGCATGGTGAATTTCAACTTACTACTCCAATAAGTTCCAAATGGAACTTTTCTGCATGATGAAGTAACAACAGGAACCAAGGACTAATGCAATCTCTACAGGATATCTACCATAAAGATCATATATATGTAAATCCTTGAGAAAACATTACTATTAGTTCTAGAGAAAGAGTCAGCTGTTGCCTACAATTTACTGTTTAAAAATTCAATAGAGTATATTTTAGGTGAACTAAAATAAAAATTGGAGCTGGTGTGTATAAAAATCATTTTTAAAGAAGACCATCATTTAATTTAATATGAAAAATCAATGACCAGTCATTTCCATGAGTATGACATGCTAGGTATGTTACCAACCCTCCTACTAAAAAATATATACACATATATAGTTATGTATACACACATGCCCAGACACACATATACACAAATATAACAAACACACACACATATATATTTTCTTAAATGAATTTCTGAGTTGGCAAGAACAAAAGCTTATTAAAACACACACACACACACACACACACACACACACACAACCAAGCCCCAAATGAAACCCAGAAAGAAAAGCTCTGTCCTAAAGTCAGCCCTTGCCTTGTGATCACAGCAAATCTTGTCTTCAGTTTTCAGGTCCTTCTAGGACTTGGGAGATAAACTAAAAAGCTCAGGTTCATTCAAGTTGGGCAGTTTGATAGAAGAGACTTTTATTATAATAAATAAGGGATATCTACAGTCTATTCCTCTTTTGTAAAGGTGCAATAAGTCCCCTTTTGCCATCCCAAGGGGAAAAAGTCATATAGTAGGTTCTCACCTTTGATGGTCAATTTTATATTTCAACTTGACTGTGACACAGAGCATCTAAATATTTGGTTAACATTATTCTGCGTGTGCCTGTGAGGTTGTTTCTGAATGAGATTTACACTGAATCAGAAGACTGAGTAAAGAAGATTGATCCTCCCATGTGGATATGGTAGGGCCCATCCCATCTGTTGAAGGTCTAACCAGAACAGGAGGCTAAGTAAGGGAGAATTTGTTCTCTCTGCCTGTTTTCCAGCTGCATCGCTGCATCGGTGTTCTTCTGCTCTCACGCTGGAATTTATTTTATCAGCTCTCTTGGTTCTCAGACCTTAGGACTCAGACTGGAACTACGCCACTGGCCTTCCCAGGTTTCTAGCTTGCAGACAGCAGATTGTGGAATATCTCAACTTTCATAATCATGTGAGCCAATTCCATATGTATATCACATTGGTTCTATCTTTCTGGAGAAACCTGACTGTTAAACCAAGAAATGAAGAAATGAAGACTTGAAATAAAAAATGAAATGCAGAAAGTAGTTTAATTGGGAGATGGTCTCAGAAAGGACAAGTGGTGAAATGAAAAAAGTGAAACAAGGAAGGGAATAAAAATGTCATTAGTAAGCAGTTGTGAGCAACTGGGGCTCTATCACATTAGTGACCTAAGAAACACGTTGGAACATGCCTTCATTATCATTTTAATTGGGGTAAAGAATGATGTGGAATCAATCTATTGACTCCCACTCCCATTGTTTGAGGATAGCTCTGGGATATTAACTCCTTCATATTACTAGGTTTGCTTGCCCCAGGCCTAGCCAGATCCTATATTGCTGGAGAAAGCCTTCAGCTGGAGAAGAGGAACCCAGGTACCTTAGGAAACACCCAGCTGCCAGAAACTGTCTTTACTTATAGCTGCAGATGAACTTAGTTGGGCCAGGGGTATATATGGTGGATCATGAACACAGCATTGGTAAAAACACTTCCTACAAAACCTTCTATAAAAATTCCTCCTGGGCTGGGCACGGTGGCTCACACCTGTAATCCTAGCACTCTGGGAGGCCGAGGTGGGCGGATTGTTTGAGCTCAGGAGTTCAAGACCAGCCTGAGCAAGAGCGAGACCCCGTCTCTACTAAAAATAGAAAGAAATTATATGGACAGCCAAAAATATATATAGAAAAAATTAGCCGGGCATGGTGGCACATGCCTGTAGTCCCAGCTACTTGGGAGGCTGAGGCAGAAGGATCGCTTGAGCCCAGGAGTTTGAGGTTGCTGTGAGCTAGGCTGACGCCATGGCACTCTAGCCCAGGCAACAGAGTGAGACTCTATCTCAAAAAAAAAAAAAAAAAAAAATTCCTCCTGGACAAACTGAGCCTCCTCTAATTATTAAATATCTAAATATTTCAGATTAAGTTTAAAGAAATTTGGTTTATAGTAAAACTTCCAAAACAGAAAGACAGAGATAGAACAAATGGGACCCAGGAAAATAAAAGGACTTTTTATAGCCAGAATATAAATATAATGTGTTTGATATATTTTAAGAAAAGATAAGGGAGATGTCAAACAGAACAAAAGAATAAGAGAAAAAATAAATCACCAGGAAAACCTGAAAGTAGACCAAATATTTCCAAGCATGAAAACAATCAAAATCACAATTAGAACCTCAAAGACTTAGCTTCTTACCAGAATGGAGTTAACAAGACACTAATTTTACCCTCACCCAAATCAACCAAAAAAAACCCAGAAAATATGTATGAAACAACTGCTAGTAAGGCACTGGACATTGGGCAATAAAGGACACTGAGTGATGAGAAACAAACAAGGTGAGCCTTATGATTGCCCCGGCTTGCTGCCTCCAGAGAGTTTCCAGCCACGGTGCACAGTGGGGAAAATCAGCAGAATCCTGGCCAACTCACTGAATTGATAAGTTTTTGAGTTCAGGGAGATAAATAAAGGATAGAATTCTCAGGGCAGAGTAATGAAGAGAGAATTGCACAGAGAGACAACTCTGGAAATCAGCAGAGTCCCTATAAAAAGGTGGAAAAAGATGTCCCAAGAAAATACAAAACAACAACAGCATACTTTATTAATATCAGAGAAAATAATCTTAAAAGATGGAAAGCACTACTAGAAAGAATCAATATAAAATGATGAAAGGTTCAATAAGGCTTTATAGGAAGGTTTCATAAGGTTAAACTTTCGTGCACCCAATAGCACATACTAAAATATATAAAACTAAATTTATAAAATTATAAAAAGAAATATAAAAAATACACTAATATAATAGAACATAGTAATTGATAATTTAAGATGTTAAAGTTTTAAAAATAAAAATCTTAATTTAATAGGCATGAAACTGGACCCACAAGCAGATAATATACATCATTTTAAATATAAATGAAACACTTAAGTGAACATTTTCCCATATTTTTACACTATATATGAAAATTTATAAAATATTTCTAGTAGAAAAATGCAATAAACAGGATGATCAAAGCCAAAAAGTAGCCCTCTGAGTAGAACTATAATGTTAACACAATTCAAGCAAGTTCAATCAAATAACAAAGAAAGTAAGCATAAATAAATGAGATTAGTAATAAAAGGAGGAACATACCTACAAATTCTGAAGGAATTAAAAAATAACAAAACAATATCATAAGCAATTTTATGCCAATACATTTGTACACTTTTATGAAATCCAAACATTCTGGAAAAATTCTAACTTTAAAAAAATTAATCAGGTAAACACAGAAACTTAAATAGAGACTTGAATGACCATTAAGAAATTAGATCAATGAACTCATACTAAAAAATAATCTAAGCCTAAATTATGTTACTGGTGTGTTCCATTAAGCTTTGAATCATACACAGATTTTTCTATATTATAGAAAAACAAGTAGTTCTCAACTCATTTTTGGAAGTGTTTGATGCTAAAGTTGAGAAGAACTCTAGGAGAAATGGAAATTAAAACTCAATCCAGGTTTCCAGTTTGGCATGTAAGGATTTTGGAAGTCACCACTGTCTCTTAATAACAAGTAAAAAGCTGAACAAACTGAAAAATCAACAACTCTTCTTTGAGTTCTCTTCCATGAGAAGTGAGATGACAGGGGAAAATGCACATAAGCATATGAAAAGATGCTCCACATCAAATGTCATCAAGAAAAAGCAAATTAAAACAACAATGATATAAATGATATAGCCACTTTGGAAGACACTTCAGTAGTGACTTATAAAACTAAACATATGCTTACCATATGATACAGCAATCACACTCCTTGATATTTACCAAATGAGCTGAAAACATGTCCATACAAAAACTTTCACAAGGATGTTTATAGCAGCTTTATGCATAATTGCCAAAACTTGAAAGCAACCAAGATGTCCCTCAGTCAGTGAATGGATAAATAAACTGTGGTACATCCAGACAATGAAATATTATTCAGCACTAAAAAGAAATGAATTATCAAGCCATGAAAAGACATGGAAGAAATTCAAATGCATATTACTAAGTAAAAGAAGACAATCTAAAAAGGCTCTATATTATATGACTACAACTATATGACATTCTAGAAAAGGAAAAACTATGGCGACAGTAAAAAAAAAAAATCAGTTGTTTGTCAGTGTTAAAGAGGATGCAGGAATGAATAGGAGGAGCAAACAGAATATTTTAGGGCAGTGGAATTATTCCGTACGATACCATAATCATGGATACATTTTTCCAAATCCATAGAATGTGCAATGAGAGTGAACCCTAAGGTAAATTATGAACTTTCGGGGTATAACAATGTGTTAATGTAGGTTTATAAATTGTTACAAATGTACCACCCTAGTGGAGGATTTTGATAATGTGAAGGCTAAGCTTGTAGGAGGGACAGGAGATAAATGGGAAATCTCTGTGCCTTCTGCTCAATATTGCTGTGGACTGAAAACTGCCCTAAAAATATAATCTATTAAAAAATTCTGAAAACTCCACAGATAACATCATATGCAATGGACAAAAACTAAAATGGTTTCCATTAGGATCAGAAACAACACAAGGATGCCTACTCTCATTCCTTCTATTCAACATAGAACTGGAAGCCCTGGCTAGAGCAATTAAATGAGAAAAAAAAATCTAAATTGGAAAGGAAGAAACAAAATTGCCCCTATTTGCAGTTGACATGATCTTATATACATAAAACCCTAATGACTTCATAAAAAACTGTTAGAACTAATAAATAAATTCTGTAAAAATTCAGGATAAAAAATCAACATACAGAAATTACTTGTTTTGCTATACATTAACAGTGAGGTATTTGAAAAGAAAATTAGGAAAACGTTTCCATTAACAGTAGCATCAAAAAGAATGAAATACTTAAAATAAAATTAACCAAGGAGGGTAAAGATTTATACTGAAAACTAAAAACACTGATGAAAGAAATTAAAGAAGACACAAACAAATAAAAAGACATCCTGTGCTCATGCATTTGAAGAATTAATACTGTTAAAATATTCATACTCCCTAATGTGATCTATAGATTCAATGGAATCCTTATCAAAATCCCAATGGTACTTTTTACAAAAATAGAAAAAATAATTCTACAAATCATAAGATACCACAAAAAAAAACATGATTAGCCAAATCAATTTTGAGAAAGATGAACAAAGCTAGAGACATTATATTCCCTGATTTCAAAATACATTACAAAATACATTACATTAGAAAGGGGCACTGGCATAAAGATAGACATATAGACTAATGGAACAGATTGGAGAACCCCCAAATAAACCTACATACATAGCTCAACTACTGTTTAACAAGGGTGCCAAAAATGCACAATGGGGAAAGAATAGTCTCTTTAACAAATAGTACTGGGAAAACTGAGTATCCACAGCCAAAAGAATGATATTAGACCCTTACCTTACATCAAATACAAAAATTAACTCACAATGTATTAAAGACTTAAATGCAGAACCTAAAACTGTAAAACTCCTAGAGGAAAATATAGGGGGAAAGCTTCATGACATTTGTCTCGGCAATGATTTCATGAATATGATAACAAAAGAACAGACAAAAAAAAAATAAACAAGTGGAACTGCATTAAACTAAAAAGCTTCTACATAGTAAAGGAAATAACAGAGTGAAAAAGTAACCTACAGAATGGGAGAACATATTTACAAACCATATATCTCACAAGGGGTTAAGATACAAAATATATAAGGAACTCTTACCACTCAATAACAACAAAACACATAACCTGATTAAAAAATGGGCCAAGAACTTAAGTGTACTTCTGCAAAGAAGATATAGAAATAGCCACCAGGTATATAGAAAATGTTCCAAATCACTTGTCACCAGAGAAATAAAAATCAAAACCACAATGACATATCATCTCACACCTGTCAGGATGGCTATTATCAAATAAAAACAGGTGTTGGTAGGACTGTGGATAATAGCAATCCTTGTTTGCTGTTGGTGGGAATGCAAAACAGTGCAGCTACCATGGAAAACAATATGGAAGGGCCTCAAAAAATTAAAAATAGAACTGCTAACACATTTTCCAGGAATCTTATTTCTGAATATTTATTTAAAAAAAAACAAACTGAAACCAGGATCTTGAAGAGATATTAATACTCCCATGTTCATTGAGGCACTATTCAGAATAGTCAAGAACAACCTAAATGTCCAAAAAGAGATGAATGGATAAAGTAAAGATGGTATAGAATACTTTTAAACCTTTAAAAAGGAAAGAAGTTCTTCAATCTCAGGCATTGACAAACTTTGAGGACATTATGGTAAGGGAACTAAGACAGTCACCAAAAGACAAAACTGTAGGATTCCACTTATATGAGATATTTAACAGAGTAAAACACACAAATTCTAAGAATAGAATGATGGTTTCCAAGGGCTAGGTGGAGGAGAAATTGAGGATTTACTAATTAAAGTTCCAAAATTTTCAGTTAAGCAAAAGTAATAACCAACCTCTAGAGATCTGCTGGACAACATTGTAACTATAGTCCATAATAATGTATTGTACACTTAAAATTTTGCTGAGAGTAGATCTTAAGTCAACCATAATAAAATAAAAAAATTTTAAAAAGATACACAATCTTAGAATGTTAAAGAAAAAAGATAATTTACCTAAGTAGTAATTTTTTTTAAAGGACTAAAGTTCTCCTCCCGCTGATATAATATAGCAAGAAAGAAGCCAGGCAGACATTTCAATGTTGATAATTATGTAAATTATGGGAGACATCACCTGATACACCTAAGACGAAGCAGAAAAAGAGAAAACAGACTGAGTAGAAATATGTTCTGGGATTTTGGCTCCCAGGCACTGTTCATATGCTTGCCATCATCAGTCTTCATTCGCTCACCAAACCTCATGAGAATAAAAGAGCCTGTCAGCAATATGATGGTCTGGTTTGTGTCTATGTAAATCACTGAGACTAACGCCCCTTCAGAGAGAGAGAAAAGAACACAGCCATTTTATCCATGCACTGTCACGTATTTGTCTTCACCTTTGGGTTTTCCGCCATCTAAGCCCTGGAAGTGAGTCAGCAGAAAACACATCAAAATCTCCTGGCTGGGCCACAAGCTTTTCTTGGCATCATTATCTCAGTACTTGTGTCTCTCATAGATACTTCTGTCTCCCCTGACTCAAAGTTTGTGTGACTATAGAGAAGTTCCTTGTTTGTGTAAGTTTTTGAATATTAAGTAGAGGAAAAGGCAAAATTTTAATATCATCAAAGTTTTTCTTAACAATCTCATAATTTGCCCCATTTAGCACAGTTTACTTGCTCTCAAAAATCTAGCGAAACATATTTGCTGTACTGCTAGAACATGTCACTGTTGTTTTTATTGAGTACCAGATATAGTTGTTGACTTATGTTTTGCCACAATTTTGTACTAAAACAAACAAACAAAACAACTTGTCTTTTAACTCTACACTCACTATACCCTAAGCCAACAAGATATTTTTTTCCTTCTACAAGCTTTGGGTTTGGTTTATTCTTGTTTTTCTAGTTTGTTGATGTGTGACTTAGGTTCTCAATTTGTGATCATTTGGTCTTCTTGATGTAGACATTTAACACTATAAACTTAACTTACCATTGCTTTTACTGTATCCCAGAGGCTTTGATAACTTGTGTCACTATTATCATTTGTTTTGAATTTTTTTAAATTTCCATCTTGACTTCATCCTTGACCCACACATCACTTAAGAGCAGGTTAATTTCCAAGTATTTGCATAGTTTTGAGATTTGCTCTTGGAATTGATTTCTGGTTTTATTCCACTGTGGTCTGGAAGGTACTTGATATGATTTAGACTTTTTAAAAATTTATTGAGATTTGCAGTCTATCATGTGGTCTGTCTTGGTGAATGTTCCGTGTGATGCTGAGAAGAATGTATATTCTGCAAGTTTGGAGTACGACATTCTGTAAATATCTGTTAGGTCCAGTTGTTCTAGAGTCCCACTTAAGTCTAATGTTTCTTTGTTGACTTTCTGTCTTGATCTGTCGACTACTATCAGTAGAGTATTGAAGTATCCCACTAATATTGTATTGCTATCTATATTTTTCCTTAGGCCTAGTAGTATTTTTTTTTATGAATCTGGGAGCTCTGCTGTTAGGTGCATATATATTTAAGACCATTATATCTTCTTGTTGGATTGTTTGCTTTATCATAATATAATGACCTACTTTGTCTCCTCTTAATATTGTTGATTTAAAGTCTATTTTATCTAATATAAGAATAGCTACTCCTGTTCACTTTTGATTTCCATTTTCCTTGAATATTTTTCCAACACTTTATTTTTCTTTCATTTATGAAACTTACTTAACCAAGGAGGTGACAGATCACTACACTGAAAACTACAAAACACCAATAAAAAAAACCTAGATGAAACAAATAGAAAAATGTCCCATGCTCATTGATTGGAAGAATCAATACTGTGAAAATTGCCCAAAGCAATCTACAGATTCAATGCAATCCCTATTAAATTACCAATGTCACTTTTCACAGAATTAGAAAAATTAATCCTAAATTTCATATGGAACCAAAAAAGAGCCCAAATAGCCAATGAAATCCTAAGGGAAAACAAATCTGGAGGCATCAGTTTGCCTGACTTCAAATTATACTACACGGTGATAGTATGGTAGTAACATAAAAGTAAACACACAGATCAATGGAACAGAATAGAGAACCCAGAAATGAAGCCAAATACATACAACTAACTTATCTTTGACAAAGCAGGCAAAAACATAAATTGAGGAAAAGACACCCATTCAGTAAATGGTGCTGGGAAAATTATATTGCCACATGGAAAAGAATGAAACTGGATCCCCATCTCTCTATACAAAAATTAACTCAAGATGAAGTAAAGATTTGAATGTAAGACCTTCAACGATAAAGTTTCTAGAAGAAAATATAGAAAAAACTATTCTGGACATAGACCTAGGCAAAGAATTCATGGCTAAGACCCCAAAAGCAGACACAACAAAAACAAAAATAAATAAGATATAATTAAGCTAAAAAGCTTCTGCACAGCAAATGATTCAATCAACAGAGCAAGTATATAACCTATCGAATGGGGAAAAAATATCTGCAAACTATCCATCTGACAGAGGATTAAAATCGAGAATCTATTAGGAACCCAAACAAATCAGTAAGAAAAAATAATAACCCCATTAAAAAAGTGGGCAAAAGACATGAACAGATATTTTTCAAAAGAAGAGATACAAAGGGCCTAGAAACATATTAAAAAATGCTCAATATCATTAATAATCAGGGAAATACAAATTAAAACCACAATGACATACTACCTTACCCCAGTCAGAATGACCATTAATAGAAAATCATAAAACAATAGATATTGGCACAGATGTGCTGAAAAGGAAAACAGTTATACACCATTGGTGGGAATGTAAATTAGTACAACCTCTATGGAAAATAGTATGAAGATTTCTCTAAGAACTAAAAGTAGAACGCTTCAACCAAGAATTCCTACTATTGAGTAGCTACTCAATGGAAAGGAAGTCATTATATCAAAAAGACACTTCCCATAAAGCATAAACCATATGTTTATTGCAGCACAATTCACAATTTTGAGGATATACAATCAAGTGCCCAACAACCAAGGAATGGATAAAGAAAAGATAATATCTATATGTTATAGAACACTACTCAGCCATAAAAAAGAATGAACTATGTCTTTTGCAGGAACTTGGATGGAACTGGAGGCCATTATCTAAGTGAAGTAATGCAGAATGGAAAACCAAATACCCCATGTTCTCATTAAAAGTGGGAGCTAAGCTATGTGTATGCAGGTTCATACAATGTGATGTAACGACACTGAAGAATCAGAACAGGGGAAAGGTGGAAGGGTGCGGGTTAGGAAGAAACACTATCTACCAGGTGCAACATACACTATTTGGGTGATGGACACACAAGAAACCCATATATCCCCACTATATAATTCATCTGTGTAACCAAAAATCTCTTGTACCCCTAAATCTATTGAAAATTTTTTAAGACATTTATTTTATGAAAGTCTCATGGGGAATGAAGACTGATCCAGAAAACAGCAGATTTATGCTCCATCTCTCACATATTCTAAGACATAGCTCATTGTATGAACATTCATAGTTTCAGAATGGTCTTGATTGTTCAAGATAGTATTTTTCCTTTATTTTTTCCAACTGAGCTGGTATAGTTTAAATTTCAATTTTTTTATTTCAGAATATTATGGGGGCACAAACAGTTTGGTTACATATAATGCCTTTGCCTCAAAAATTGATATGCATGAGATATCATTCTGTCACCATACCTGACTCATGAGAGCCTGTTTGGACTTTTGCTACACATTTTCTCCCTGCAAACAATCCCCTACTCTAGTTCTCCTCTTCTGACTCTGCCATTCACAGCCCACCACCATGCCCTGGCATAGTGTATTTATTTGGGCTCCACTGTGTATTTGCCAGTCTCCCATCTACACTTCTGTTTATATCTGACCTTTCATGATTAAAATATGGTAGATTCCTGACTGCCAGTCAGGAGACCAAACACACATTGGACCCAAGTCACTAATTCTCCACCTACCACCACTTCATTATCCTTCATCAAGTTAATCACACCTAATATTATGGATTCCATTTTCCATGCTTAGTTGTGCTTCTGGTCCTATATCTGACTTTCATAGTGGAGATAAAGAGAAACCTTATTGGCAGTGACAACACTGAGGTTTATAATTGCAGGTAAAGGTGGAATCAGAGAAAATGGCAAGATAACTAAATATGCAACCAACTTAACAGTCATCAGGTGAATAGCAATGGTAACCAACACGATGAAGATTGTCAGTTAAAGGTGCAATCCCAAAGCCAGCTTCACGAATATGGCTCCACAAAATATGTCTGATTAAAAAGAGACCAGTGAGGATGAAAAAGAAATATCCATTTCATGCCTCTGGTTTCTTTGCTCCAAAACCCTCTGCACCCCCACCCAACACCCTGCCTCTTCCTTTCCTGGCAGACTTCTTATCCTTTAAACTCCACATAGATGTTCCCATGGCAATACCTTTCACGCAGTCTCAAAGAGCAATCTTTATGTTTTTTTCCCATATTCTTATAAAATTTAGTGATTGCTCAATTGAGAAACTTATTAAATGAAGTGACATGTACTCTGTCCTTTCTTTGTGCCAAAAACTTTATATGCTTGGATAAATACTCTTGACTGTGATGAATTATCTCATCCATATATTCTTAAAATTAGTATTCTTGTTGGCCCATGAGGACTGCCACACTCATACGCACACACATATACACACACAAATCCAGCTTATAATCATAAATAAAAAATCTTAAATAAATCAGTAGACTGAATTATGAAGTTTTACATATGTTATATTATGACAGATTGGATTTATTCTAGAACGTAAGTTTGTTTTAAGTAATTTTATTTAAAATAAGTAACTTAATTTACCTCTCAATAAATTCAAAATTAAATATCATATAATATTTTAAATGTACCTAAAACTTTGAAAAAATTAATAACCATCCATTACAAAGTTTTTAGCAAATTAAGAACAAGAAAGAATATTCTTAACCACATAAAGCAAACATCATGCTTATAGGTGAAATAATGATCATAGCAATCAAAGTAAGCATTGAATTGCAAAAGCAAAAACTATATTGTAATATTTAACAGGCAGTATGCTTACCTATGAAAAACTCCAAAATAAACTACTGATTATTTTAATTAACAGCTAATTTTTACAAATTTGCTGAGTAATAAATTTACATAGAAAATCATTTGAATGTCTCTATCCTAGCAAAAGAAATCTAAAATATACATTTTAATATAATATTTAAATTAGCATCAAATGCTAAATATTGACATAAATTTAATAAATCATGTGATATTATTATCCATATTATAATTTTATTGAAAGATATTAAAGATGATCTAAATGAGGAGATGTACCTTATTAAGGAATTAGAAGATTTAGCATCATAATGATGTCAAGTATTGCCAAATTAATCAATGAATTCAATGTAAACTCAATAAAAATCTAATTTTTTTTGTCTTGGTTTGGTTTTTAGAACTTGAAAAATGTGTAAAGTATTCCAAGATACTCTTGAAGAGGATCAAGGTAGATGCACTTGTTTTGGAAATTAAGATGGAGGGGCATTGGAATAGAGATGAACAAATAGACTGATGTGATGAAACAGAGTACACCAAAATATATTTATGGAAACGTGATTGATGACACAATTGAAATTACCCAAAAGTGGAGACAGATGATCATTTCAATATATAATATTGAGGGAATTGCTTATTCTTATGAAAAAAAGATAAAATTAGATCTTTACCTCACATTAAGTATGAAACACCATTCTAGATGGATTAAAGACTTAAACAGGGAAAGTAAAATTTAAAGATAAAATCCAATCCTTTTTTCTGTTTGCGAACAACACCAGAAACTGTCTATATTTTCTATACACAAATATATTGCCCACTTTTTTCCCAATATGAAACTTTGTTCTCATGGTTTGATGAGCCCATCAATCTCCTCCTGCTTTCTAAACTATTTCCTAGAATGTTCTCTTTTCTCCTGCTCCTATATCCAATCCATTATTTAATTGCTAATTCTTAAAAAAATGCTGCCCACTTTCTCAGGAAAAGTCACCTCTCCCTTCTCTACATTTAAATTGCATTTAATGCCCACATCAACATTTGCCAACACATTTTCCATAAAAATCTCTAAGGGAAAACAGCGTTCTACAGGCAAACAAGTTTGGGAACCACTGGAAATCTGTGCTTCTGAATGAAGATTCTATGTGTTTTATCACAGAATTCAGAGAAGTTCTATAATATTAATAATTTTTTTAAATACTGATTTACTTTGCTGAAACAAATGATGCCTAACTTATTAGTCACAGAACCCTTTATTTGAGGAACAACTAGGCATCATTTCTGGAATAAATCCAATAACATATATCTGTGCGTCTAGAGACATATTCTGAGAAAATTTCCCAGCATCTTTAATTTTATCAGGTAATTATAATGCTTTATGTATATTTTGAAATTAAATATAAATATTTTATGATTTCCTCATATTCCTTACAATTTCTTCTCAGTGGCAAATATCACATAAAAAAATTAAAATTGGAAATAGTTAAATTACATTTTCTAATTGAATCTTCACACCATGATTTATGGTATATTAAAAATAGATTTTATTAAAAGAAAGTGAGGCTTACAACTTTTTAGGAATACCATCATCATGACAGTGCTCGGTTCTAAAAATTATTATTCAATTGAATGGTCTATTTGGCCATTACTCATCAGTCCTATATAAATCCAAATCTGTAGTTACCTTAGAATCAATAACACATATATGAACATGCAATCATAAATTGGTAGAATTGCATTACACTAATCATTATGGAACTCACTGCATTATTGGATTATACTGGAGTCTTATATCAAATATTTCTTGAGATGGGCAATTGCTGTACTGAATACAGTAACCATATATCAAAAATCTTTGCCTTTGTATTTACATGGAGAACTATTTGAGAAGCAATATTTGCAGAAATGGAATTCAATATAGAAAGATATTGAGATACATATAAATATCAAAGATAAACATGAAAACATTAAATGTAATAGAGAAGTTAAAATTAAATCATAAATAAGTTTTGAATTGCATCTCTGAAGGTTGAGGTAATATCCGTAATTGTCAGAAAACAAAGTTCCCTTCCATATTTCTTATTTCTATTCTAGGCAATACCTATTGTAAATGTGGTTATATTCAGTGTGAATACTTGATGTCATTTTTCAAAGTTTGCCACTATTGTACATCATATGGTGTATGATGAAAACAAAGAGATTTTCTGAAAAGAAATCAAGAAAGATAAAACTATATTCTGTGCTTGTCTGCCTTTTGATAACTATATAATTCATAAATGCATAGGTTTATAGCCAAGCAAAGCTTCTATTGTCAAGTTAAGAAATATTTATTACACTAATATCTATACCTACTATATACTATTATACTAATATATATATATATACACATTTATCTACATTCACCTAGCATTGAGATTTATTCACATGCATATAATTTACTTAAACATGACATTTTGAAACCATGGAATGGGTTGCAAGGATATAATCAAATACAGGGTGACACTGTATATAGTAGTACTGGTTTGTAATTATTAGAGTTTCAAATTACTAATGTCTGATTGTCCCTTACTTTTATATAACTCTTCACAGTCTTAAAAGTTTTAATATATGTATTTACTAATCTGTTAGTTACAAATTATAAAAACCATCAAATATAGTCACTAATTAGCTAAAACAAACTATCTTTTTTTATTTTTGTGAGTGGTGAAGGAGAGGCTCAGGAAAGTGAAGTGGCTCGCACAAATGCACAGAGATACTCTATGGTAGAGCTCACTCAGGAGCAGACTTAGCTCATGACAACTGAACTATTAACACAATTCCTCTACATTCTGAAAGGGACATCTTGAGGAGTGGAAATAATAGTAGCCAACATTCTAAAGCACTATGAAAAATGCCTTAGCTCTCTAGCACACAGGGCAAACATATTGAGTAGATATTAAAAATTCCATTTTACAGATAAAAAAACTGAAGCTCACATGTAGGAACAATTGGTTATATATAGAAAATAAAATAAAATGGATGCTTTAAGAAGCAAATATAAAGATTTGTCATGCAAAAGATGTATTGGGGAAAATATCTGTGATTGAAAAAGAGAACGACATGGGGGAAGTGGTGAGAGAGATCAGACTATGAGGCTGTCTGACCCTGGGAGGGAACTAGAAGGAAGGCAAAGTTTGATAGGAAAAGTCTCAGGCTACAGTTCTATCTTTAAAAAGTTTGGCCAGTCAATGGGGCATCGTTGAGCCAAAATCTCAAATAATTAAACTTTCCATGCCAGGAACATGTTACAAAATCAGTCACAGAACAAGAAGTCAACCTGATTTTCATTGAGACAAAGCAAAACTATACTGTATTGTTAAGGGATCCATATATATTGGTAGAACTTGAAAGAAAAGCAAGAGAATAATCACAAAAATATAGCACACTTCTGGGGAAAGAGGATGGAAAGAAGGAGCTGCAAAGTGGAGGAAAGTCATGCAGCTTTGTTCTAAAAGGTTAATGAATATATTTCCAACCTGGGATAATTTTTTTTTCAAAATGTATGCATAAGTCTTATATTCCTTTTTCAGTGTATATTTCACACAATTAATAGACAATAAAAGAAAGTAAAACTCAGAGAAGATGTATAACTTATTCAAAGGCACAAATGAGGAGTAATGAAATTAAAATACTATGTGATCTGATTCTAAAACTTATATTCTTCCCAAATTGTCAATGAATTAATATTCTCGTAAATCTACATAATTGTCTGCCTCTTCAATACCATAGTCTTCACTTGGATTGTAGGGCACAACAAGAGAAACAAGCTTGTCTTATAAATCACATTTATTTTCTCCCCATAGTCAGCGGGCACATTGCACATACCTTCAGAGGGCAGCCACCACTTTAAACATCTCCATCTCTACTTTCTCATTTCCCAATGTCCCTTTAATCTTAGACAAATTCTGAACTATTTATATTTTAGCTTAAACCCACTTTCTGTCCTCCATTTTATAGACCAGATCATGAAAATTTAAGGGGCGGAAAAAGAGAGAGATCATGCCAATCCTTCCACCTATAACATTCTCTCCCTTCCACCTCCTCCTCTTCCTACCTTTCAAGTAGCCAACTCATAATTAACTTTGAATCATTTTTCCAACATTTACTGAGCACTGAATTATGTTCCAAATGCTTTAGATTAACTTTCTCAGCAAACCCTCATGGAAACAGTGTAAGGCAAGTACCCATATCTACTTTATAGATGAAGACTTTGATCATTGAAGGCACTGAGAAGAAACATGCCCATGACGCCATGGTCATTAAACGGTGAAGTGCAAATAGAAGAGAGACAGCCTGCCTCCACAGATGTTAAACCTGGCCACTGTACCACGCTGCCTCTTTGAGACCTTCAGACATTTTCCCAATCACTTGTTCCAGGCTCTCTCTTTCTGGGTTAGGATTTCTACCCATAGAATCCCGTATCATCCAGCAGATATATCTGTCATAATGACAAAGCAAAAAGTTGACAGCATGGACCTAGGAGACTGCCTGGAATTCTTCCTTTGTCAGCTTCTTGATACATTCGCTAAGTTTTCAACTAGATTTACTAAATCTCTGTAAAATGGTGGCAAAAATATCTACCTCAGGGCTGTGGTGTGTTTTGAATGAAATATAAGTGAAGTATTTATGATAGTGTTTAAAACATAGAAAATGTCCAGTGGAAGTTATTTCTCTGTTATATTTGTCAATAGGAAATAAAACATCTTTTACCTTTATTTGCTACCTTTATATGGAATGAACAAACATGGGCTGCTTAAGTGGGGAGTGTTCCCATCTTCCAGAATCCTTTCACTCTATTCCAGATCCTGAATTAGAGGATAAAAGAAAGAACTCATGCTATCCCTGTCTCTTACCCACCACAGGAGCTTGCAAGTGTACCACTTGCTTAAATTTCCACAAGGACTGAGGCAGTAAAGCATGTGAAAGGCAAGAGAATCAAAATGCTATTTATTCTCCTAACCAACACTCATTTATGAGTATCTCTTTATCCTTGCAGCAGATTCCACTGTTGGGACAGATGAGATTCTGGCTGGAGAAAAAGCCAAGTATTAATACTTCCCTGGAGGTTTCTTGAGTGACCTGCCATTCTTCAAGATTCTAGAAAGTATATTTAAGCTCTCCTTAGACTGAATTGAACATACACTGGCATATGCATGTTGGGACAGGTCAATAATAAAGAGAAGCCCTAAAAAGACTACAAAAATTAAGATGGGTTTATTGATAAAGTTATAAATGCAGTGTAATACAAAAAACCCTAACACATCTCCATAACTTGAAGTTACCAGAATTAGTAAGTGAATATCTAAATCAGGATAAATCTACAATAAAGTAGAATGTCTGTCATTAGGAAATTATTGCTAATAGAATTATATACTATTTAATAAACTTTTCACTATTTTAAAAACTAAACATTTTTCAAATTGCAACTATTTAAGAATCTCCTTAATTCAAGTTTCCTTCTCTATTATCTTTTCATACTCTCCAGCTTCTACCTTTGCTTAGAAGAGAAGCAACTTATTTCCAACATATTTTACCACTTCTTAAGTATGATATCATTTATATAAATTTTGAATGTAGAGAACCAAAAAAAAAAAATACCAAATATTGAAAACCCATCATATTAATGACAGACTTCTCAACTGAGACCTTATAAGCCAGAAGTGTTTGGGGCCCCATTTTCAGTCTTCTCAAACAGAATAGTGGACACTCCAGAATTCTGTACCCTGCAAAACTAAGTTTATTACATGAGGTAGAAATAAAGACTTTCTCAGACAAGCAAACACTGAGAGAATTTGTGAAGAATAGACCTGCTCTGCAGGAAGTGCTCAGACCTACATTATCAGCACAATAAACACACACCAGGGTAAAATCACCCAAAAGCTAAAGCTCAAAGCCCATATACCCTAATGGCACAAGAGGTAAAACAAAGCAATAAGGTTCTATTTAACAGGATAAACAAACACCCACCCCACTTATCAATTTTTCCAATAAATGTGAATGGCTTGAATTCCTCAATCAAAAGACATAGGCTGGCTGAATGGATTAAAAAGAAAAAAACTAAAAGTAGACCTACCATTTGATCCAGCAATCCCACTGCTAGGTTTTACCCAAAGGCAAGAAAGACATTTTATAAAAAAGACACTTGCACTCGAATGTTTACAGCAGCACAATTCACAATTGCAGATATGGGGGATCAACCCAAGTGTCCATTAATACATGAGTGGATTAATAAAATGTGGTATATGTACACCATGAAGTTCTACTCAGCCATTAAAAAAAAAAAAGTGAACTTATTATACCTTTTGTAACAACCTGGATGGTACTGGAGATAATTCTCTTAAAGTATCACAAGAATGGACAAAACCCACATATATTCAATATTAAATTGGAACTAACTGATCAACACTCATTTGTATATATGGAAGTAAAACTCAACAGAAATAAAGCAGGTTGGAGAGGAAAGGAGGGGATGGATAAAATCACACCTAACGGGTACAATACACACTATCTGGTGATGCGCACACTTATAAGTTTGTCTTAAACTCTTCAAAAGCAGTTCACATAACCAAAACATTAATAACCCATAATATTCTGAAATTAAAAAAAGATCTGATTAACATTTAAATCAATAGACTCTGAGTGAAGTATATCACCTTCCACATTGTGGGTGGGTCTCCTCCAATCGGTTGAAGGCCTTAAGAGCAAAGACAGAGGTTTCCCAAGGAATTAATTCTACCTTAAGACAGCATTAAAACTCTGGCTAAGTTTCCAGCCCTCAGATTTTGAACTCTATGCTGAAACATCAACACTTCCCTGAATTTCCAGCCTACCAGGCTGCTCTACAAATTTTGGCTAACCAGCCCCCACAATCATGTGAGCCGATTCCTTAAAATAAATTTCTCTCTGTAGATTAGATCTAGATATATGTATATAGATAGATTACATAGATAGATTTACTATTGATTTTGTTTTTTCTGGAGTACCATGACTAATAATAGCGTAGCATATAGAGAAATTTTAGTGAGATATCTCTATTCATTGATTCAGTAATTCAGTAGACACACAGTGATCTCTATCACTAATGAGATGTAATTGTACCCTCCAGGACCTTAGAATTTAGGAGCAGAGTCAAACTGCTAATCACCCAAAGAATGGAAATCAGACAGCAGGAATCACTGTAGCATGGAGAAGCCATGATCTATTACTAGAGAAATGTGTTTCAAGATGTCAAATTTGAAATGTACCAAAAGTAAGAAGTATTAGAAAAATAATAGAAGTATGGCAATTGACAGGGAAGAAATTAATAAGACAAAAACTTTGGAGATGATAAACTATATGTTATAGTTTGAAACTTTAGGTACTGTGGATTTGCTGCTGTAAGAAAAGCTGCTGTAGCAATCAACAGCTATTGAAAAAAAGACAGATGACATCTGTTAAGCAGAACACTATGTACTGGTTATCAACTTTTGGAAAGCAGAGCACCAAGCCCTGGTTAACAATCCCAGAAGAGAACTCTAAACACTTCTGCCACTGCATCTTGGTATTAGAGTCACCAAGGGAAACAAAACAGTCAAGCACTGGATGGAATAATGCTTTATGTACACAGAGAAGAAACAAAGCAAGATCAACTTCAATAATGTACACTGAATCCCCTTGGCTAGGAAGTCCTCCAGGCAGCTGTGCAGGGCAATTGGCTTGCATTCTCTCTTCTTCTGCACCTCAGTAGAAGGAACTCCAACTCCTACCCTCTGGAGCTTGAAATATTAAAACCTAAGGGCAGACCTAAAGGCCACTGCCATATAGGCTTAAGCAGTACAAAGGAACACTCACGGAGTCTGAAACAGGGAACGATATTCCCACACAAAGTGATGAGCCTGGCACAAGCAGTGTGGGCTATCTACCTCTTGGTGAGGAAGTGTTCCAGGCTCAACTCCCTTTCTTATGTGGCCAAGCAGGGGACAAAGACTGTGCACATGAGATTACCTTTCACAAAAAAGTCTCTGGTTAAAGAGTCATTATTGACCAATTACAGAATGAGACTCTGCAGTTAAGACAAAGTCTGTTCTACTTGGTATTGCCTTTCATCTTTGTTTCCTTGAACCTAGCATAGATCCTGGTATATGTAAATGCTAAATAAATCTTTATTTCAATGCAAATAAATAAAATATGCAAAGGAAAAACAGATTTTAGTGGAAGGATACCATAGTAAATCTTTAAATGTCAAAGACCAAGAAAAATATATGTATTGAATAAACAAGTATTCGCTAAGCACTCAAAATGGTCCAGGTACCAGATAAAGCACTCTGGAAGAGGCTGGTATTTCAGAATTTCAGGACAACATGATCTCTGTTCTAAATGAGCTTTATTTCTAATAACAAAGAGGATGAGAAATGAAAAGTTTCAGGGAAACATAAATTTGATGAGAAATGAAAAGTTTTAGGAAAGCATAAATTTAGTACATTTTTCTTTAGCCTCACCTGAGTAAAGATTACCCAATTCCTTAGGGAAAAGTGGTTGGATACATATATTAGTAGCATAATGTATTTAGCTGTAGCTTGTTTTGCTTTTTTAGCTGCATAGTACATTTTATACAGTTCATTCGCTATTGTGGTAAAGCCGAGCTCAGCTTATCTTTTTGGTATAATTAAAGCTGTCTGAGATACATCACTTTTACATGTTATTATGGATAAAATTAGGCCATATTAACCTTGGCAATTTCAGTCAAAAATCTGGTGCCCATAGTAGACAAGCTTGATAAAACATACTCCTTACATAATGAAGACTAAATAAAACATCTTTCTGTAAGAGTACAAATCATATTTTACACACATCAGCATACAGATTTGTCTTCTATAGTGTTTTATATCTTTGTTAGCTGGTTACCCTACTTTAGACTTACGTCCCCATACCCACTCTTAAAACTTTATACCTTCTATTTCAAAAGATACATAAGAACCCTAGTTACGTTTGTGTGGTTACCAGTAGTTATTTAATGCTTTAGAAAACATATATATTTTAAAGCATTAACATGGTTCTTTTATTATTTTATCCTGCAAACCTATATTTATATGGCAACTTGCATATAGAAAATACAGTAAGGTATCATAAACAAAATAATATTTCTTGCCCCATTAGTTTAATGAACAAATTTCCATCTTTATTTTCTACCTACATGATTAAACAAACACCTCCAGATTCACCATCTCATTTTATCCCATGAACAGATGGATAAACTGAGGTATAGAGTGGCCAAATCAATTATCAAGGTCAAACAAGTTGTGTATCTAATGAGAAAGAAGGGAATATCAGTGACTCAGTATATACTGATTAAAAATGGAATGTGAAACTTAAAAAAAAACATTTAAAATATTATAAAATACATGAATTTTTAGGATAAATTTAATAAAATGTTTATAAGTATGCACTGAAAACCCTAAAACAGGTTTAAAATAAATGAAAGGTGACCTAAATAAATGTTAACATGCACTTGATTTGGAAGACTCAATATTGTTAAGAAGTTATTTTTTCCCAAATTTTTTGATAGATTCAGGGAAATCCCGATAAAAATCTACAAATCCAATTCATAGAAATTGACAGGCTAGCTGATGGTAAAATCAATATGGAAATTCCAGGGTCCTAGAATAAACAAAATAATTCTCGAGAAAAAAATAGAACAAGCTTAGAGGACTTAACTACCAGATTTGAGATTTACTATAGGACTACATTGAGACATTGTGAAACTGGAGTAAGGATAGACATGTAGAACAATGGGATAGAAAAGAGAGCACAGAAATAAATTCATATATATACAGTCAATTGATTTTTGACAAGGTGCCAGGATATTTCACTAGGAGAATAGGGCTGAAAAAACTACATATATATTTGGGGAAAAAAAATCATTATTTTTGCATGTAAAAAAATTAACTCAAACTGTATAATAGACAGAAAGAAAAAATCTGTGACCTTAAAGAGGCCAATATTTTCTAAGTAAGACAGAAAAGGGCACATGTTGTAAGGAAAGAAATATAAATTGGTTATTACCAAAATGAAGACTTTTTGATTTTCAAAAGATTTCCTGAAGAAACTGAATGACTTTCATAGACTACAAAAAAATTAGATATGTGTATATTACATATAAACTATATAGATAATATACATAATATAGAACAAATAAAAACCCCTATCCCTCAAAAATAAAACAATTTAAAAATGGGTAAATAATTTGAACTGACACTTCTAAAAATCAGATTAAAAATGGCTGAGAAACACATGAAAAGTACTCATTAGCCAAAGTGGCATACCATGACATATCCATTAGAATGGCTAAAATGAAAAATAATGTCAGTATCAACTGTCAGTGAGGAACAGCTGTAATTCTGTCTGTCAATGATGAGACTATAAAATGTGTAATACAACTTTGGAAAACATATTGGCAGATCATTACATGAGTTAAGCATGAACTTACCACAAGACTAGTCAATTTGATTCCTAAGATATTTACACAAGAGAAATTAAAATATGTGTCCAGAAAAAGACTTGTACATGATACTCATAACAGGTTTATTTATAATAACTCTAAACCAGAAACAATCCAAATCTTCTAAACAGCTGAAAATAAACAAATTGTAGTATATGTAGACAATAAAATACTATGGGAGAATAAAAAGGAACATACTATAAAATCACACTATAGCATTTATGAGTCTTAAAATAATGATGCTTAGGAAAACATGTCAGACACACAAGAGTATATCCTGAGTACATTTCTTTATATGAAATTCAAGAACAGGCAATACTACTCTAAAGTGAAAGAGGATTTGTCGTTGTTAGGGACCTGGTCAGGATGGGAGGCTACATGAGGGAAATTTCTGAGGTGATTAAAATTTAGTATATCCAATGCATTTTATAATACATAAATTATACTTCAATGAAGATTATTTTTAAAAAAAAACTTACTAATTTGTACTCTCTTTGCTTTTTAAAGGGTTTCTTCTCCATGGGAAAGACAGCATGAGGGAAGATAAAGTAATGGAATACACTTATGTAGATAATTTCTAAAGAGATGGTGCTTAAAATTTTCCCAAGTGGTATTTGAGACTAAAATGGTAGCATTCTACAGCATTTAAAAGGGGAAATAGATGTTTGGCCAGTGGTTAATCACAGTTATTAAATTCAGGAGAATGGTAATCAATCAGTGTCTCTGGCCATGGTTGTATTTCTCAGCATAAGAAGGAAGTAGTTTTCCTTCAGTTGGAGTATCACAAAGTGACCATGTTTAATGAAGCCAGAGAAAGTTTATTACATCTCCATGTGGTAACATAAATGGGCTATTTAATAATTATTGTTTTACTTTCCATTATTATGAATCACCAGGTATTTGACATTTTGAAAGGGAAAATTTCCACTTTATAGTTTCATGGGCAAGCTTAGCAAAAATGAAAACACAGATGCCTTGAGAAGAACCTACGAATGGAAATTTTTTGTTATTTCTAAAAAAGCAGCCAGAGAAGAGATGGTTGGGTATACAAAAGATTATCACAATGAATAGTGAACAGATTTCTAGATGTTATGAGCGATGAATCAAGAGAAATCATTTAAACTTCAACAGAAGAATAAACAAAATTTAAACAGAAAATCTATAATAGAAGGTTTTTTAAAAAATTTAGGAAATATTTCATAGTTTGAATAAATGCTCTTCTCATATCTTTAAGAGTAAGTAAATTCTCAGGAAATTAAAATATTATGAAGCATATGCTTCAACAAATCAATCTAATAAAGTAAATTTATCAATAAAAGTGTAAAAAATAAGAACCAATTTTGGCGTTTCAGTAAATTATTTATGATATTTTAAGAACAAATAGATCCTCAAGAAATTAAAATAGTTTGTGATCCTTCACTTCAGAGTAGGAGCTGACTAAAATATTGCAATAGGTGTTCAAAGAAAATTCAATGTCCCAGACTACTTCTCCAAATAAAACCCTCAAAGAAAATAATGGTCATGAAAGAGATGTTGAATTTCACTTCATCGTGGAACTAGCCTTCTCCAATTCCCCCCAAAGAAGATGGATATCTGTGGTATAAAACAAGAGGGGAGCATAATATCACAGAATTCTGTGCCTTCAGAGACCATAAAATTGTTTCTCATTGCTGATAAGTTGAAATTAATAGAGAGAATACCTTAAATATGGATGCTTCAGAACATGATGTTTTACAAGCCAAGAACATGACTACTCTCTGTCACCTATAGGAAGTGTGGACTTCTGGACTGATGTGCTTGTATGAATAACCAAGTAGTTTCTAACAGGTGGCTGGCTCTGTTGGGGAGGCCAGATTGACATGGAGTAAAAAAAGAATGGGCCCCAAATCAAATTTTGGTCACCATGTTCAAAATTTTTTGTGACATTTATACAAAGTTTATTTTTTTATTTGTGCAAATTTATGGGGTATATGTGAAATTTTTTACATGTATATAAAGCACAGTGATCAGGTCAGGGTATTTAGGAAGTTCATCACCAGAGTACAACACATTTTTGTTGAGTACAGTCTCCCTACTCTGCTATTAAACACTGAATTTATTCCTTCTATCTTACCTTATATTTCTACCTTTTAACCCACTTCTCTTCATTCTGCCTTTTTCCCCCATGCACTCTTTCCAGTCTCTATTAACTGTCTTTCCACTGTCTGCCTCCATGTGATCAAATCTTTAGCTCCTACATATAAGTGAGAACACACTATATTTGTCTTTTCATGTAAGGCTTATTTCATTTAACATAATGACCTCCAGTTCCATCCATGTTGCTGCAAATGCCATGATTTCACTCTTTTTTGTGCCTGAGTGATATTGTATTATGTATATATACCACAATTTCTTTATTCCGTTATCCAATGATGGACACTTGGGTTGATCCCATATCTTTGCTATTGTGAACTGTGCCACAATAAGCATTCAAGTGCAAGTAGAAAAAAAAATACAACAGAATTCGATAAATGGCTCAATCACATCATTGCCCAAAGTTACAATTAGCTCAGGATGTATGCAATCAGTAAGGCAGATAGACTTTTAAAGTTTTCAGTAGGGAGGGGACAGTCATTGATATTTTTATCAGGGGACTGGGCATCACAGATTTCCTTTCCTTTGAGGTAAAATTGTATATATAGTTGCTAATTACTCTGTCACTAGGTGTAACTAATGCTCATCATGGCTGTTAGATGCTGATTGCCTTCTTGGCCTTCCCTCAATGTCATGTCAAGCAAAATTACAGTGGCAATGTAGCAAAACTAATTAGGCCACACTGACCTTAGCAGTGGGCAGTTCTCATCGATCTCAGCCCAAGCTTGTTAGAATTTTGAAAAATGACAACAAAGTAGAAAAATATTTCTATTTACTACTAGCCCTTTCTAATCACCTTCTTACTCCAAGTGACAAAAATTGAGTGACTCTTAATGACTCTTCTATCAAAGAAGGGCAATATTCAGAAATGAAATGAGAGGGAAATTCTTTGAGATTCACTTTCAATTACATGTCAATTCAATCTCCATTTAAATGTGTATGCTGCATTATCTTTTCCTAAAAAAATGCTTTGTTCATTTCACTAATTTTAGTATAAGTATTTATTTTTTAAAGGAGCAAAAGAAAATACGTCACAATAAAATGCCATAGAACCTCATTTCTAAACAGTGTAAAATTATATGCTTTTTTCTTTTTTTTATTTAGGAATATTATGGGGGTAAACACATTTTGGTTATATAATTTGCTTTTGTATAGTCTGAGTCAAAGTTATAAGTGTGCCCTTCACCCAGACAGTGTGCACTGTACATATTATGTGTGAATTTACCCACCCACTCTTCCCCCTTCCCACTTATTCATTGCCCATGAGTTTTACCTCCATATGTGCACAGAAGTGTTGACCCATTAGTTTCAGTCTAGTATTGAGTCCATGTGGTGTTTGTCTTTCCATTCTTGCAATACTTCACTAAGAAGAATGGTCTCCAGTTACATCCAGGTCGTTTTATAAAAAATACTAGATCACCATTTTTAATGGCTAAGTAGAACTCCACGGTATACATATACCACAGTTTATTACTCCATTCATGTATTGATGGGCACATGGGTTGTTTCCACATCTATGTGATTGTGAATTGTGCTGTTATAAACATTCGAGAGCAAGGATCTTTTTAATAAAATATCTTTTTTTTTTTCCTTAGGTAAATACCTAGTGTGGGTTTGCTGGATCAAATGGTAAGTCTACTTTTAGTTCTTTAAGGTATCTATCTCCATACTACTTTCCATAGAGGTTGGACTAGTTTGTAGTTCCATCAACAGTGTATAAGTGTTCCTTTCTCTCCGCATTCACGCCAACATCTGTTGTTTTGGGACTTTTTGATAAGAGCTGTTCTCACTGGAGTTAGGTGATATTTCATTGGGGTTTGGATTTGCATTTTCTTTCCTTGATGATTAGAGACATAAGTATTTTTTCATATGTTTATTGGCCATTAGTTTATCTTCTTTAGAAAAGCTTCTTTTCATGTCTTTTGCTCACTTTTTTATAAGGTTGTTTAATTTTTTTTCTTGCTGACTTGCTTGAGTTCTTTGTGGATTCTGGTTATTAGCCCTTTATTGGATGTATAGTTGCAAATATTTTCTCCCATTCTGCAGGTTGTCTATTTGGTGTATTGATTGTGTTCTTGGCTGTACAGAAGCTTTTTAATTTTATCAGGTCCCATTTGTTTATTTTTTCTGTTGCTGTGATTGCTTTTGGGGTTTTCTACATAAATTCTTTGCCGAGGCCGATGTCTAGAAGAGTTTTTCCAACATTTTCTTTCAGAATTCTTAAATTTCATGCCTTAGATTTAAGTCTGTTATCCACTGTGAATTAATTTTTGTGAGTAGTGAGAGGTGCAGGTCCTGTTTGGATCTTCTACAGGTGGCTATCAAATTTTCCCATCACCATTTGTTGAATAGGGATTCTTTTTCCTAGTGTATGTGTGTGTTTTATTTCTGGTTGGTCAAAGATCAGATGGAAATATGAGAATAGTTTCATATCAGAATTCTCTGTTCTGATCCATAGGTATATATCTCTGTTTTTGTGCCAGTACCATGCTATTTTGGTTACTATAGCCTTGTAGTGTAGCTTGAAGTTTGGTAAAATGATGCCTCCCAATTTGTTCTTATTAAGAAAGGTTGCATCAGCTATTTGGAGTCTTTTCTGGTTCCATATGAAGCAAAGAACTGTTTTTTTCTAAATCTACAAAAAAATGACTGGTATTTTAATGGGGATTGCATTGAATCTGTAAATCACTTTGGGCAGTATAGACATTTTAACAATGTTGATTCTGCTGATCCATGAACATGATATGTTTTTCCATCTGTTTATATCCTCTGCAATTTCTTTCCTCACTGTTTTGTAGTTCTCCCTATAGAGGTCTTTACCTCCTTAGTTAAATATATTCCTAGGTGTTTTATTTTCTTTGTTGCTATTGTGAAAATTATTGTGTCTTTGATTTTATGTTCAGCTTAACTGTTGCTGGTGTATAGAAATGCTACTGATTTGTGTATACTGATTTTGTAACCTGAGACATTGCTGAATTTATTTATCAATTCCAGAATCTCTTGGTTGAATCTTTGAAGTTTTCTAGATATAAGATTATATCATCAGCAAAGAGCTTGATTTCCTTCTTTGTCTAATTGCTCTGGCTGGGACTTGTAGCACTATGTTAAATAGAAGTAGTGATGGGGGCAACCTTTTCTGGATCCAGTTCTAAGCTGGAATGCTTTCAGTTTTTCCCTGTTCAGTGTGATGTTGTCTGTGGGTTTGTCATATATGGCTTTATCATTTTGAGGTAAGTCCTACCTATGCCTATTTTGTTAAGTGTTCTTATCATAAAAGGATGCTTAATTTTATCAAATGCTTTTTCTGCATCTGTTGAAAGGATCATATGATCTTTGTTTTTACTTTTATTTATATGGTGGATTACATTTATAGATCTGTGTATACTGACCATTCCTTGAATCTCTGGAATGAAGCCCACTTGGTTGTGATGAATTGTTTTTTTTATGTGGAGCTGAATTCAGTTTTCGAAGATTTTATTGAGAATTTTTGCATCTATATTCATAAGGGGTATTCGTCTGTAGTTTTCTTTTTTATTGAGTCTTTTCCTGGCTTTGGTGTCAAGGTGATACTGGCTTCACAGAATGAGTTGGGGAAGATTCCTTCCTTCTTGATGTTATGGAATAATTTCTGCAGCATAGGGTATCCATTCTTCTTTGTAGGTTTGTTAAAATTTGGGTGTGAAACTGTCTGGTCCAGGACTTTTTTTATTGAAAGACTTTTTATTTCTGCTTCCCTTTCGGTGCTTGAACTCTGTTCAAGAGTTCTATTTCTTCCTGATTGACCCTAGGGAGGTTGTGTGTTTCCAAGAATTTGTACATTTCCTCCACATTTGCAAGTTTATGAACATAGCCACTGATATGGAGTTCAGGGCAATCTCTCCAAGCCCTGACAGCTTCTCCTGAGGGGAGGGGACTCATTGTGTGCTTACTAAGGTCCTGGACCAGGCTTTTTCCATCACTGTCCACTAGCCCAGTTTCTCTGTCAGTTGGGACATGCACCCTCCCTATTTTCTCCATGGAACTCCATAGCACTCTCCCTTCTGATCGGTCCACATGTGTTCCCTTTCTGACCGAGCCCAGCTCTCCAGCTGCCCCATAGTTTGTGTGTCTGACCCACTGGCATGCATCTTTGAGTGATGCAGGCAGGTAGGGGGATCTCCAATTGTGCACCCCTGTTCCACCACTAAACCCCAATGTAAGGGAGATAGATAGCTCTACCCACAGAGATCTCTATCAGGGGCATTCTGTCTCCAGGGGAGAAATGGCAGCTCATGAGTCTCTTGGAGAAAGCTGCTCTGCCTATTGTATTGAGTGGAGGGAGGGGCCAATGCTCAGGTTCACTAACAGCATCACTTGAGGAACTCTTTTTCTTTTTCCTGGGTTATCAAAGAATCTTAGTCTTCTTCACACTAGATCACTCCCCACACCTCATTGCAATGTCATTTTGCAGCAACTCCCATCAAGAGGTGGAGTCCATTTCCCCAACCACTTAATCTGGCCTTGACTTGTGATTTTTTTGTGTGTGTGTCCAGAAGAAAACTGTAAAACTGACATTTTCTAGCAGTTTCTAGTGTAAGCCTTAGGTACCCTTGTAGCTTTCTGCTCTCTTGGAGTCCTGCCCAGCCACCATAAGAACACACACATGCAAGCCTGATAGATTTAAAGAGCCATGTAGAGCTGTTGTCACTCTCAACCTGTCATCCCAAGAAAAATTCTACCAACTTCCAACAGAAATTCCTTACTGAATCTGCAAATGATCACAAGTACATATGAAGTCTCACCAGTCCCAAAGAGACATATAAAGCTATGCTAACCCATAGATGTTTGAACTAAATAAATAGTTTCTTTTTAGAACTATTGTAAGCTATTCAGTTTTAGTATGGTTTGCTATGTAGTAATAGCTAACTGGTACACGTATAACATATTTTTCATCTTCAAAAACTTTGCAATAGACGCCAATCAGTTAACACAATTAAACCCAAATTTCTTTCCCTTAGACAAAACCATTCATTCTTCCTTGATCTTATTCAGCCTTATATCCCTTTGTTTTACTCCATACTTGAGTGACAAAGGTTATACTCTAATACGTAAAGGCCCCCAAACTGATAGACTCACCCTCATAGCATCCTAAAATGCCTATGTAGTTTACAACTTTTCAACATTTATTGCACAATAGGAATGATTTAATACTGAACTAAAAAATGTGCACCTACAGAAAAAGGTCACTAGACTTAGGGTGCTGAGTCAATATCATCTGAGCAGAATTGGGTCTGGGCTTGGTTGCAACTTTGATACAGATTATCAACAGCTTTAGACAATTTGTGGGGAGCATGAGACATTGCCTTTCCAGTAGAAATTGGAATCTGAGCACTATTGAGATTTAAGAAATCTCTTTTACTTTACAGCCAACTCACCAGCTTTTCAAACAGCCTTAAAGCCTACCTATCAGTTTTTTGGAGGTCCTTGGGGAGTTCTTTTTGCTCTCCAATCACATTTCACCTTTCTGAGTCTTTGGAATATAGCTGTCTTACTCTCAGCAAAAGCCTGCAATGCCTCAGAGGATTTATTCCAGCTTTCCTGCCCTACCTCAGCATTTGGAAGGGCCTGCCTTGCTCTTCCAGAAGGATCTACATGCCTGCCCAGAAGAAAGATCACTCAGATTTTCCTTCCTCCTCCCAGTCTTCATCATCATAAATACTGCATTATATTAGATAACAACACACAGGAAAGAATAAACAGGTAGATGCTGACTCATGCTGTGTGACCAGGTTTTGTAAAGATTTAGCTAGTTTCTTTTTACCCTAGGTTATGGTATATTTGTCCTCTTCCTACTACTTTCCCAGGTATGAGAAATAGTCATGGATCTCTGCACTCCAATGAAGGGTTCATGACTTTCTGGAATTTAGTTTATTACTATTAGTTTTCAACGTAATCTCTCACATGGGTTATAAGAAAAACACCAACAACTATAATTTCTGTAGTTATCCAGATTGTTTTGTTAAAACTAGAGTGGTATCTCTTACAACTTTCCACCTTCTGATTAGGAAATGGAGTCAGTCTTCAAAGATTTTCGCATCACCACTGATGTTCAGTTAGCAGCTATATACTTGGAAATATACATATACATATCACCCTCTGACAATTTTGTCCTTAGCCTGGTCTCTACACAAGACTCTCAACTTCCTAAATTTAATGTTTTATACAGGTAAACTTAAATAGTTTCCCTTTATGGGTTCAGTCATATTGAAACTGGACATACTAGGCTCAAATGTCAATGTCAATATTTAAATTTGGTCAATATTCTTTATCCCAGTCATTCAATAAATTAACAAAGTCATATCAACATGTTAATTTGTTAATATATTCAGAGTCAAACTGCATAAACAGAGGCTGTAGTATAACTAAGCAGAGTCAAGTTGAGCCTAGCGATATGAGAAGATTTTTCACAGTTATATTAAGAGAAGCAGTGTGTGGTTTTAAAGAACTCTGTAGGAGAATAAACAGAAACACCATGGAATATTGCTGAAATTGGAACTGAGGCTCATAAGAAGCTTGAGCAAGTCCCAGTACATGAAGATGATCCATGAAGAACTATCCCACAGACCAGACCCAGGCCTGAAAAATATTCTACAACATCTACATCCTTATTGTTCTTGTGACTGATTTCATTCCTACTATTTTTCATCTTCATTCATTCTGTTCCAGCCACACTAGCATTTTTTTCCTATTTCTCAAACAATCCAACTATGCTACTACCTTAGAATATTTTCATTGGCTCTTTGTTCTGCCTAGAATGCTTTTCCCTCAGTTATGAGTATGATTTTTTAGAACCTTGCTGAAATGACATCTTCTTAGTAGAGGCATTCTCTTTTAAAATTGCAATCCTCATCCAAATTTTAATTTGTAAAGGTTTTAATGGATAGAAATTAAATAAGGATCTAGATGAAAACACACTTTACAATGAAATTAGATACTTGCCAAACTCTTTTCAGCCTAAACAATGTACCATTCCTTAAAAGGCTTGTGATACTTCTTCCTAAACTTTCCTTATAATAGATCTCAAGAAAAAAACACATGATAAGAAACAACCAATTTATCAGCCTTGGTTCTTGACATTTTATCTGATAAAGATATTTCCAAAAATCAATTTTCAGGATAAGTTTTGGTTAATATATAATGAGAATTCCAAAACAGTAAGTTCAAAAGCATTGCTTAAATAGCTACTATTTTGTGAATTACTTAATCTTAGGAATACTGAATACATAGTTGAGGAGACAGAAAAATGTGCAAGGTGGATTCTATGGCATAACACCATGCACCATGATGAACTCCATATAAAATTAAACATTTGCTAGATCTACCTAAAAAAACTCTCAAAATATAAGGAATATTTATTAGATATGAAAAGGAATAATGAATTTTTTAGCTTTGAAATCACAAAATAAATCAAAAATGCATAACTTACAAATTTAAACATATAAACTTTTCAAACTATTTTATGAAATTAAAATAGATGACAATTAACATAAAGTTTAAACATTTTTTTCAGAAAAAAATGAGGGCTCTAATACAAGTATGTGCAAGATTCTGAGGAATTTATATGAAAAGAAATAAAAATTAGTAGAGTAAATCTTATGAAAATATTCTTTATTGCAAATTATCACAGAATTGCCATGAAGCACACCCTGGAATAAGCAGCAAAAATTTTATAACAAAACATAAATAGTCATAATGAATGGGAATAGTCTCATAAAATTGTCATCTTTATTCAGAGCTGATAACGTTATAATTTTGTGCAGACATTTTGGAAATTATTATGAGAACTTATAGAAAATGTCTTATAATTGTACCTTCCTTTTGTAAGTCATTTTTATTGTACAATTTTTACTCCAAGGAAATAATTCAATAGAATTTCAAACTGTTTTCATGACAATATTTGTTGCACCATTTTCAGTAATAATAAAAAAATTGCCCAGTCTTTGAGTACACATTAAATAGAGCCTGATGCATCAAATTAGTAAAATTATGTATGGCCATTAAAATAGTAATTAGGACCATTATTCATATAACAAGGTATCTATATTATGATTGTGATTATGTAAAAAGTATTATCTATGTGGAAGAGAATATACAAAAATAAAAATTGTGATAGAATTATGACTAATGTTTTAAAGTTGTTATCCTTTGAGAATTTGTCTTTAAAACTATAATGCTTTTTTATAAAGAAAAAACCTTAATGAGCCCATTTTTATTATTCTATATATTACTGCAAACTTACAAAGTGCATGATAATGAATAGGAAGGAAACCATTAGAATAGAGAACATCATTGACCTCTCACTTACGGAAGAAGAAGCTGACCTTCAAGACAAAGAAGGATATAAAGAAAATAAAACTATTATGTATTAACCAAGTAACTTTGCTAATATCTGCCAGAGAAATGAGATAGGAAACAGGCACAGTCCTCACTGACCTTCCAGGTACCTATGACACAGTATAACTTTGAGGCCTCAAATAAAAAATGCAGCCTATTGTACCTGACAGGAAGCTTTGCACTTTCATTATGCATATAATAACTAATAGATCTTTTGAAATCATTACCTGTCAAGAGGGGAAAAAAAAAGACAGAGGAAAATCCTTGAAGAATAGAGTTTGTCAAGGGTCAAAGTAAATGGCAATATACTTTAATAAGCAATAAGCTCTACCTTATTTCTGGGTGGCCTATACACTCAGTGGGCTGTGCTATCATACATTGAATGGCAGAATAACTTCTCAGTGGCCCAGAATACCCTTCCTGGATGTCTCTCTATTCATCAGTTTATACATAGCTTAAAATAAACAAAAAAAGAGTTAATGCCATTGTTACCTACATAGCCCATAAAAGGGAAAACACATTTTTGAGCTACCAAAACTTTAAAATGTGTTACATATTTATGATTTTTATGTTACCTACATCACTATTCCCTCATATTAATAGTCACGTTGAGAAGTAACTTTGTGTTCTTCAGCTTTTCAGCATTCAATACCTAAATAATGCATGCATGCCAATAATATAGCCACAAAATTGACATGACACAATGTAAATTTTATTTGTTAACAACAAGGGGGAAAAACACATATTTTTCATGTCACTGGCTCTTTATCACTGCATGCTAGTGAAACAACAGAAGCCACCTTTTCACAATCTTGGATCTAAGAACATGGAAGATAGTCATTCCATATTACCCCAAATATTCCATGCATCTCAACCTAGGGGCAGAGTGATTAACAGAGAAAAAACGAGCGGGAGCTAAATTATTCCAATTCTACTTTGGGCTCTATCGTGAAACAGTTTGCCAACTTCTCTGAATCTTTGATTCTCAATCCTCTCATTATACAATAAGGAGCTAATCTCAATACACACATAATATGTTCTCCACAGTTTCTCCCAACTTTAGGTCCCTATTTCTACTTGGAATCTAGAGTAATTTCCCCCTAATTTTCAACTCGGCATGTAAGAAAGAAGCAAAATCAGTGCCTTGGTTGCTGCTAAAATGTTTAAACAGGTTGGCAGGTTGTTGAAGTTATATATTTAACAAAGTTTGAATGTTATGTACTATAGAAAAACAGTTTCCCTCTTCCCCACTGCACCTCTCAAAGTCTAATATGAAAGTGCCTTTGCTACTAGCTTGGAATAGGCCTACGCAAAAAAGTATGGAATTCACTACTGCAAATTTTTTTTTAAATACTCAACAAGAATAAAGTGATTTTCAGGATTTCATTGGGATTGTGCAGTTTAGAAGAACACTCTGAATTTCAGAACACAGCATATGGCCATAGCAGATAAGTTTTGCTCCTTTTCCTGAATTTTGTATGGCTAAAGGTACTACTTTGTTGATGCATTCAGTTGTATTTCTCAAGATCCTAAACATAGTATACTAGTATCAGAAACAAGAATTCTAATATTAATTAGAGTTCAAGAAAATTTTATAGGAAAAAGGGTTTTTCTGAGATACCTTAAAGACCTAGGCTCCATATATTGCATTTTTATTTTCAGGTTTCAAACATAAACTTTAAGAACACAAATTTTTCTTAACAAGGGACGACATTATAGTTTATTGAATTCAGGTGACAATTTTAGGTGTTGAAAATATCCTATGATTTATCTTGGCATGATATGCATCGACTTTAATGTATGCCAACACTCTAATTAATCCTACAATTGTGTGTATATATTTTTTTAACTTCCTTTTATCTTAAAAGTGAATAAATACTCAACCACCATTTCTAAGTTTAAATACCCACAGCCCTACCTTTTAGAGATGAGTAGTTATTACATACAGTTTGCAGCTGATCATTTGACTTTTGGTTAAAAAAAGATGTTTGACTGAATTTGGGGAAACATTTTCCTTATTTTTCTGTTTCTTTCCATCATGAAAGTCCCAGCTTTCAACAGTCTCTGTCAGGAAATCTCCAAAACACTGCAACTTTCAGTTGCTAGTTCACTTGTTAATTCAATATTAATTCAACTCATTTCATTTTATTAATTCAATATTAATCCAACTGATATTTACTACCCAATAAACTTAATAGCTATGTGGCACTTAAAAAAATTAGGACTAAAAAGAGAATTCTATCCATTAGGAATTTATAGGCTGGCAGTTCCCTCTGCAATCTTTGTATAAATGCAACATGGAATAGCAAGATAAATAGGTGAAAACATATTTTCATAATTCTGTGTTATTTAATTGTGGAATTGCTATCGAAATTGCCTGTCAGTATTTGGAACTGCCATCTTACCAATATCCTTTGCATTCAAATTGTCTCCAGCTTTTTGCCAAATATACCACACTTTGTTTCAGACTGTGTATTAGACTACCACTGGCTGGATCATTAGACTCATATGTAATGCTATGCTCTAGTCATCTCAGCAAATGCTAAATATCAACAAATATTTTAATCAGGAAAATTAGCAGTATTTGTAAACAAAATACACTCAGAATTGGACCTACTGTAGTTTCCTGCGAAAAGATAAAAGTTTTATCAACAGGTTATAGAAAGATAGATGTGTGTGTATGTGTGTGTGTGCATGATGTTTTGTAACAAAGAGAATTATTAGCCTTTTTAAAAATTTACACTTGGAAAAATTAATTAATTGGTGATGTCTGCTAAGGACTAGCTTACTTATAGGTTAACTTTATGTCTCGCAAAATGGTAATGTGGTTTGGTCACTTTTCTCATTGATTCTCATTTCAATTCTCTTTTGAGTGCACCATAGTCACTTACCACGTACTTGGAATTTCATAAAGGCCAAATAAAAAATGTTATGGGGCCATTTTTCTATGAGAACATCCAGTGTTAACTTGCACCTGAGAACTACTTACAGCTGGTCTTTATCCTTAAAAGAAATAAGCAAGCTATTTGCTGAAGGTAGTATCTCTCAAGAACATAAATACCCCCCAAATCTATACAGTCTTTATGAAATATTATTCAGATGATTAATACATCACCAGATATTCATGGTACGACATTCAGTTTCTGTCGGGTTTACCTTGGGAACATTTTATTTTGTTTTAGTAAGCACAGCTTCTGTTTAAGGTCTACCATTCAAAGATCAGGATACAAACCCCAGTTGTGGTAACACGTGGGAAGCTCAAAGATGGGATTTCGAATATTGGCAAAACTTTTTTATTTTCCTGGCCACCAGCTACAAACTCCATCTCACTTCATATAGTATTGGAGCAGAGCAGAAACTGTAAGACAGTTCTGAAAACTAAAACTGTGGACTGCTGACAGGAAAATTCTACATACAACGAGCATTAATTTTTCCCTTAATTAACCTTATTTTATAGTTGTTGCAGCTGCTGTTTCTGTCGTTGTTTGGCACAGGTTAAAGAGAGAGAAATTTGGGCGTGCAGTAAACCAGGAATTTTCATCTAAAAACAATAGATTATTAACCTGTTGAGGAAATTCCTAATATCACCTTGGCTACATTATTTATTTCTACTTTATTTGTTCACATGTAAAACTATGTGTATACATTAAAAAATGTCTTATACAAGTTTTTTAAGGACTTGAAATCATATATAAACTTTACTTATCACAGTGCTTAAGCACATAGTGGGTTCTCAATTAATGGAAGCTACTCATATTTTTATATTATTATGGATTTTAGATTCTTCTTTATTACGAAATAACTAGAACAGGGTTGGCAAACTTTAAAGGTCAACATAGTAAGGAACTTAGGCTTTCTGGGTTAAGAGACAAAAATAAAGGACATATGTAGGCACTTATATAGCCATGCAAAATGCAACCTTTAAAAGAGTAAAAACAATCCGTAGCTCACCAAATAAATAAATAAAGCAAAAAAAAATCAGGGCTACAGACTGTAGATTGCTCACCTCTGAATTAAAACATTAAAAGTGAGAAAAAAAGTGAAATATTTTAGCCCATTTCTTACTGTTTTGGTAAAAGAATAAAAAACGAGGAATGATCTGAGAATCACATCCATCTCAACTGTTATTATCCCTGAGAACACAATTTTGTTCTATGGAGCTAAACTCGATTGTCTAATACTTCTGTCATCCAACAAATCCTAAGACATAAAGTGCACAAACATCTATGGTAAAATTTCATGACAAGAAAATGAGTGGAAAACGTTTACAGAGAAAAACATTCCAGGAAACTTTTCTTTGTCCTTCAAAATCAAAATATGGAAGTCATTGTATAAAAAAAGGTACCTACACTCTTGTTTATTGCAGCACTATTCACAATAGCAAAGATACAGAACCAACCTAAAATGTCCATCAGTTGATAACTGGATAAAGAAAATGTGGTATGTAGATACCATGGAATACTACTGTCATAAAAAAGAATAAAATCATGTCGTTGGAGTAACATGGATGGGACTAGAGACCATTATCTTAAGTGAAATAACTCAGAAACAGGGTGTCAAACACAGCATATTCCCACTTATAAGTGGAAACTAAATAATGAGTACACATGGTCACAGGGAGTGGAATAATAGACATTGGAGACTTAACAGCAAGAGGGTGGGAGAGGCATGCGGGAAGAGAAACTACCTAACGGATACTATGTATACTAAATGGGTGAGAGTTACACAACAAGCCAAGACTTCACCATGATGCAATATATCCATGAACAAATCTACACATGTACTTCACAAATCAAATTTTAAAAAATTAAAACATGGACTGGTAAGTGGCAAAAACCCTGAGACTGAAATATTCATTTCTAGATATACAAATGTTAATACTGACTTGGTTATTCATTTATTAATGTGGCATTTATTGTGAATATACTACATGTCAGACACTGTTGTAGGCCCAGTGGATATATCAACAAAACAAATAAATATTCCCATCATTTTGAGGATACATTTGGATATAGAAAATAAAAAAGTGATATAGTACCTTAGAGGTACTATGAAGTTACTATGAAGAATAATAAAGCAGGAAGGAAAGATGTTAAGCAATTGTGTGTGTGTGTGTGTGTGTGTGTGTGTGTGTGTGTGTGTGTGTGTTCAAGTGTTATATGGGACAGGGCAGCTGCAGTTTTATGTCGAACTACTGATACGGAAAGAAGCTGAAGGAGGTAAAGGAGCTAGCCCTGTAATTATCTGGGGAAAGAGTATTCTAGGCAGAGGTAAATGAAAAGGCCATGAGGCTGGAAGATGCCTGACATCAAGGAGAAACTGCATTGAGGCATGTGACTGAGGCAGACTAAGAGAGAGGGAGGAAGGGGAGAATGCTGTATAAGGTTGCACTTTGGTAGCCATTGCAAAAAAAAAAAAAAAAGGAAATAATGTATCTTCTGAGGGAAGTGAGAAGCCATTGAAAGAGTTAGAACAACAACATGATCTAATTCCCATTTTAGCAAAATTCCTCAATTTGTTTCTGTGTCTTTTTGGTATTTAATTTGAGAATTACTATAAGTAAAATATATCACCATGGTGAGAGATTTGTTTCAGTCTATAAAGTATCATTTATTTCATTTTATTTCTTTTGATTCATTTTTATATACTATTTTTCTTTCAAAAAAAGAGTTTTCAATAACCATATTAAGCATTCACTCTTTTGTTACAAAAACCAGCAAAGATATAATCAATATATGGTAGGCGTCAGATTCTATATGAGACACCTAAGGCATATAAGGTACAGTATAAAGTGGTATAGTATAAGGATGGTTCAGTTGTATTGAAAAAGTCCATAATCTATCAAGGAACTGTAAGAAAAGATTAGAAGATATAAGAAGAAAACAGTTGCAATGCAGCATAATTCAATACATCATCAAGCATTAGTACCTGCTGTATTCTATTATTATCCCTAATTCTATTACTAAGAATGCTAATCATGTGGAGAATAAAGTAAATACTCAACCGAAGAGCACATAGGTGGTTGGTTGGAGCAATCATTGCTACTAACTCCAAATGCAACAGATTTTTCATGTCTATAAAATTAGAAAGTGCACTATTCTATATTCTGTCTGTACCTTACATATTTTTAAGCACTTGCAATTGTCATTGTTGGTTCCATTTCACAAAAGTGTCTACATTCCTTGAGGTTTTCAATATGAAAAGAATTCAAAATTTTTTTGATTTCCAAGATTCATTGCTAGCAAGTAGAAGCAATCAAGTTGACACAAACTTAGAATTAATAATTAATATCATAAAACCATGTATCAGGGTGGCATGGATTTGCACTGAGGTATACAGGAAAGGACATAGGATTAGCAGTAAGGAAAAACTTAATTCAAATGCTAGCTTTGTGGCTTACTGTTGTCAGAGGCATGCAATTTTGTATCAAGGTAAACTTATTTATTGTCTTATTTTTTTTCTTTCTACTTGTGAAGAAATTTTATCTCAAGGAAATGAACTGACCTGACCATAAAGAAAGTCAGAACTATTGAGACTTCGAACTACTGAAGCTAGATGAGGAAGTGCTTGTAATAATGGGTGATTGCAGCTCAGGAACAAATATCGTGAACATTGGTTGATAAAAATCAGAAAAGTGGTATAAAGACAATCTAGGAACTCAGAGGATTTAGAAATCACAATTTGAAGGAGCGAAAAGTAAAAACTTCATAGAGGAGGTTGCAAATGCACATGAAAAGATATTTGAACGAGAGATAAGTTTACAAGAAACCACAACAAACAGCACATCCTAAACCAAAAGATTGGAATAGCTAGTGATTCTTGTTCTTGCTGGGAACGCATAGGCCTGCATGCACCCAGCATGGCAAAATGCCTGGTTCCAGCTGCAGTAGAGAGGTCAGAGAGAGATAATAAACTACATGGGGAAAGGTAGTTTGTGGCCAGATTATAGGGTCTCAAAACTCAGATTTTTATGATTTTAAAATTTTGTTTCCAAACAATAAAGTACTTACCTTTCATTACAAGTTCTTCTTTCTGTTTTATTGTATATTTTAAGCAAATATCCTGCATTTGATCAAATTATATTTTATATTGAGTTTTTACAACAACCAATACAATGGACAAAGAGATCAAGTTTTAATGAATATGACTATGAGGATTGTAATAAAGTTATGAAAACTTTCTATAATAAAAGCTCATAGCTATTTTCTTATATGCTTATGCTTTTTGAGATAAGGGTGTATATCTTGAAGTTAGAGTTATAAATTATTGTTTGCTTTACATTATAATATAATTTTTATAACTAGCCATGTGATCTTAAAAATGCGTAAGCTCAGTTAAACCTGATTTCGTGAACTTACATCCTCCGAGGTGACTTCCAAATGGAATATTTTAAATTCTATAATTTTAGTTTTTTAAGGAAGTATGCTCATTGCAGATTAATATTAATACAATACAGGCCATCTCAACACCTTGAGATGATAAATCAATTTCCTATGAAGTTTCTGATAACAAAACTAATTACCTTGGTCATTTAAACAATTTTCAACCTGAAATGCTGAGAAATAACAGACCACAGGGAATAAGCACAAAAACATTTACTGCATATATTGGATGCCAGAGTTTCATCCTTGATTTTAATACTCTTGTAACCTTGAATATATTACCTAAAGTTGATGAGCCTTATTTCTCTTCTCCACATAGTGTAGCCAGTAACACATACTATATTCTTTATGCCTATTTGCTTTTAAAGCACTGACTTGGAATTTTTACTGACTTTGTTATTTACCTTTTTTGGAAAATGCTGGAGATGAGGCTGGGGGACAATACTTTCCTTTTGTGATATTTTTGAAAAAAAGAATCTATTTCATTAGTGAATTACTTATCATAGAGGCACAGTATGTTTGATCTGTAAAACTAATCTATTCCTCTCATTTTACACATGAGGAAACAGTCAGAAAAACTAAATGACTTGCTCAGGATTTAACAGTTGTAATATTTCCTAAGTGATTCCACCTTAGGAGAGTATATGGAGTCCTCTCTACAGCCATTACATTGTAACTCAACTTCTAACATTTTCCTAATGTCAGTCTTTCTGGTTGATTTCAAGTTAAAACTTAAAAAATATACATATTTAGAAACTTGAACTCTTTCCCAAATGGATTCTTGGAGCTCAAATGTCATAAACATTATATTATATAAAATAGTGATGATTTAGTAGAAAGTTTGTAAACAAACAAAAAAAAATTAAGCCTGCATGATCCCTGGTTACCTTTTTACCCACCACGTATAGATAAAATATATACTTAGTGTAGTACATATTACAACAAGTCTATATCATGAATTGAACACAGATTAAGATCAGAAGACCTGAACAGATGTAACAAAATGAAAACATGTTAAAAAAAATCACAAAACAATATCACTTCTATGGCACTAATAATGTTTTATATTTGCCTTTCTTCTCTTTTTATATAGTCAAGACAATTTCCTGAAAATTGGATCTTTGTCTTCTGAAAGCCCATCTGCTCTTGATGTTTATACATCATCTAATGAATTGACTATTATAATTTTCATCACACACCCCAGACTTACTGCAAGATGCAAGTTTCATCTTAGTTCTCACTTGATGCAAACTTGCTTGTCCACCTCTATGTGTAGTTAGCACCTATTAAAGGGCAAGATCATTGCTGTCTGCACACTCCCTAGACTCACTGAGTAACAAAATAAAAAGTCCTTTAGCCAACTTCATATTGAAAAGAAAAAAGGTGAAATCAATGGAACAATAAAAACTGCAATCTCTTCTTGTCACATTTTATGACCTCATCACCAACGGACTACACAAGGTCATCACTCCTTGTATTAGTCTGTTAACGGTCTGGGCACAATCACTGCTACCTTTTGAACTGGCTTTTTTTTTTTTTTTAACAATATTGCTTTTTGTTTGTTTGTTTTATTGGATGTTACTGTTGGTCCCCCCTGCCACTTTTGGTTAAAATGAACCTCAAAGAAGAATGCTATATCGTTGGATGCAATAAACTCATGCAAGAAAGAAACATGTGGTCCTCTGACACCATCATTCCAGAGAGCTTCTGTTGCCCAACCACATCGATTCTTTACAGTCAGCAATTCTTTTAGATACCAAATCAAAAGCTAGGAAAATTAATGCACTCGATATATAGCTGATTTCAAGTTCTACTGTGACTCCTTGAGATACAGATGAAAAGAAAAATGTTTCTCTATGTACAAAAAAGTACATGGTTTAAAATATCAGTAACATAGCTTGGAGATAGATAACCTTTCTTTCAATGCATAACAGAATTTTGAATGAAAACTAGAAAGATTCATCCAATTTTGGCTAACATTGATTTGGCTGATTATAAAATCTCTGGTGCCTTTTCAATGTATCATAGCCAAGAATATTCTATTTTGATTCAAGATCAATGAATTCCCTGTGATTTTTAAAATATATACTTAGAAGACTTTATTACTGCAGGACTGAGTTTGATAAAGAATTTAGGAGTTTGTTTTCATGAAATATAGGCAAGTTAGGCAGGGACTCAGCTATTTAGAACTATGAAGTTTTTTACTTATGATTGTCCTCTTTCGCTTAGGGTCAAGATATTTTCTGTTCTCCTAATATCTTCCATGGGACCTTGCACTTTTTGCCCCGGAGTCCCTCTTCTACTTCTGATCAGAATAATGATCCTTGTCATCATGTTGTTAAGAACATCTATATCCTTAGTCTTTTCACAGACTGTTCTTTTCCCTCTTGACATAAGGAAATCCTGGCTCTCATTCAGTTTTTGTTTAGGCAATCTTGAAATTCTCCCATCATCCATTTACCTCAGTTCCCTGATGTTATGTGAATATTCACTTTTTTCCTTATTGCCAATTCCAGGTCATTATTTTTGCATCATCATGCCCATATCTCTCCTATTTTGAATCATATGGTGACCACCTTCTATTCATAACTCTCATATATCAACATTTCAGCCAATTCTCTCACTTCTTTGAGTGTATTGGTAAATGAGAATAGTTACACTTTCCACTTTTAGCCTTTATTCTGAAATGAAAAACATGCTTTTGAGCAACTGGTACAATGCCCTTGTTACAAAACTTTGTCTCCTAACAAGTTCACCTTCTTTCCCCTTAACTATCAGCTTTCAGGTCCAAAATGGATTGCTTTAAAATCTTTAAACTCTACCATTTGTACACAGCTTTCCTCCTCCCCTCTGCCTTACTTCTTTTATGCCAGCACACCTACTTCCCACTCCTTCAATGTATTGTCTTATTACCCCCTTTATTCCATTTTCAGAAGGGAAAGGAGTAGGTTTTATCCTTTCAGAGGTAAACTCACATATCAGTTCTATCTTAATTACCTATGTGACCCCAGGCAAGATATGTACAGTCTTAAATTTTCCGCCCTATAATCTGTAAAACAGGAGGATTAACCTTGATCAAATTAATAAATTAAATAAATAATACACTTAAATGCTTAGCAAATTTCCGGACACATCAAGTATTCTAAAATGCTGTGCATATTTGTTATTTATCTTATTTGTTTAGAAGAATAATCAGAAATGCAAGCAAAAAATGTATTTCTCATAATGCAGAGAGATGAATGAAGGCAAAGGACCACAATGTCACGTAGCACTAGTTAGGGGACAGGCTTTGTTAGAGAACAGGCTTTGTTAGAGAAGCCCCAAAGCCCAGAACGAGCAAAAGAATACCCTTGATTCCCTATTTTGTCATCATAGGCAGAAATTTTCAGGGGCCAGAGGTAAGACAGTGTCCCCAAAGAGGGCACAGACCCCTGACACTTTATCATTTAATAGTGTAAATAAAGGAACACACTTTGGCAAGGATAGAGATGGAAGAATTAGGCATCAGGCAGTCAACGTATCAATTTTAGCTGCAAGGAGAATTTTCTGAGTATTCCAAAGTTAACATTTCAGATCCTTAAGAAAATTCAGATTCAAGATTCTAGGGAAAAGGTACACCCTGGTTCTGTAGAAAACTGAGTTTCATTCAGACATTTTTGCTATTAAAGAGGAAGCCTTCTCTCCTGTTGCCTATTGCATGACAACTTGATATTCTGGGTGAAATCGTACTAGAATACCTTTTTACACTTTACAAAGGAGTGTTTGGTGAATATTGTTTATAAGCAAAAGTTTGTAATCAAGCTCTTTTGAGTAATAATTTAAATAAGTTTAGTTAAATCTATTTGGTGGAAAACTGTATAACCATTAGAAAAACAAGTTTCCTACTGAAAATTTAAATTTTAAAAAGGAAAATAAAACAAATTCAGAGTACTATCTTCACAAATAGCTTATTAAATATGATAGATATGAGAATTTATCTGCTAGTGAAAATTTTTCAGAAATCATAATGAATTTGCTTCTAAAGATGGAGGAGTAAAACAAAAATATAGGATTTAACTTGACAGAAAAATAATAAACAAATAATATAAATTAATATTATATGATTTTATATTATTTATACTTAATAATATTATACAATCAATTAGGAGCATACAAGTCTTCTTAAAGAGAATCTATGATTAGTATCAGTTCTAATCCAAGGAAGTTTTAATAACAGTTTGTACTTGGTAGCAAAACTAAAACTTAGGGGAAAAATTCAAATATAAAAATAAGTAGTCTATCATCAGTGTCAATTCTGTAAGAAATATAAGGTTTTGTGGTATTTTATTGATTTGTATGTACATTATTCTATTTCTATTCTTAAAATGAACCTCAAAAAGCAACATTACTAAGAAAGCTACACACACCAAAACCAAGCATCAGCAGGAGTAGTAGCAGCAACAATGAAAGCAGGAAAGAGAAAGCCATAAACATTAATTTAGTTCCCTAGAAGCCCCATTATCATCACTGTAATCTTCAAAGTTGGATCACTCTGTGGTAGCTTCAGATTTAATGTTAGATTCCTCTGAGACTAAATTGAAGAAATCAGCTGCTATCATCTTCTGAGCAGGGAAATTTATTCTGTGTAATTTAATGTAAAAGAACCTTTTATACTTGTGACCATTATGCCCTCCCACATTAGAGCAATAACAAGACACATTGAAAAGCCAAGGGAAGTTTTACTAGCTAGACTGCTTTATTGACACTACGAAGAAATAGAGAAACTTGCAACCCAGGATACCGTACGTTGGTGATATTATGCGAAGCTTTTTTCTCCATATTTGTATATTGCCCCAAAGTTAAATTTTTATACATTGAACTCAAACTAATGATTATGCTGATAAGGGTCAATTTTAACAATGAATTAGAGTCTCTTTACTGTTTGTACTTTGAGTCTGACTTTGAGTGATTTTGACTCAAATAATCTACCATTCTTAAAGAAGTCTCAGAGTACTTGGAATCCCTGCATCAAAGCTTAAAGCGTAGGATCCATTATCCCGTTAAGCCTTACCTGGCATTCATCATGTTGGATGGGTCCTTTGGTCTCCACAGATGTTGGATTTCATTAGTACTAGGATAAGATCAACATCCATATGTGGCCTATAAAATTTTGTACGATCTTGTCCCTGTTCATGTCTACCTGGGAGAAAAGAAATAAATACGATTTACCTGGTATTATCCTCCCATTTTCCATGTGTTCTTTCAATCCAGGTACTTTCAGAGAACAGATTCTCCCTGATAATCTTGCATCATGGATAAACTGAGTGTTTACACTCCACCATAGTCCTGCTTAGGGCAATGTAAACTAAAAGCCTTTCTTCCTCCTAGTAGTACTCACATATAGGCATACAGACTTGCCAACAGTTGAATTTCTTCCTTTTATCACCACTGGGGGCCCGAGGTCAGTCATATAAATGGAGCCTGCCCAAGGAATAGCCCTGCATATCCTACGTTCTTAAAGATGCAAACCCAACTATTTCTACTAATATTCTTGGCATCTGTCAGAATGGGATGAAACAGTGGCCTTATCAATATCTTTTCCTTTTAGCCTTGAATCTAAAACTTTTTCCCCACTCAAATTCAAGATACATAAGCGACAAAACTACACAGGTATACTACGATGAAACTAACAAAAAAAATTTATGTGCTGTGTTCCATAACAACTCAATAGCACATTAGTAACATTTAAAATGATCCATTAATCTAGACAAACATTTGTTACACTAGGAGCTATATACCTTTCAATTAAAAAGAGCACATATTTTATAATTTAAAAGGCAAAATAGCGAAGTTCAAGGCTGATAATGTAAGGAGGGATTTAGAATTTTAAATTTCAAAATTACAATTTGGTTATTTCATGTACCATAAATCAATGTCCTGTGTAATCAAAAAAGGAAAAATGAAAGTCTGTCTAAATTAATAATAGTTGAGCAGCCTGTGTATATTAATCTAATCTAATGGGTTTTATTACTCTGCAGAAATTTTCTCAAGGCTTAATATTTCTTGTATAAAAAAGAAAGGATGATTGGGAATTATTAAAAATACAATTGAGGAAAATATTCATTTCAACTGCAAATGAAAACTGGTAGTTAATGAGCAATGAATGACCATGGGTTATGTCATTGCTCAGTAATCATATTTAACAGAGAAATATAATTTAGATTAAAATATGCTAAAATAAATTTGGAGAGCATTTTTAAAAGTATGTATGTATTTTAATTTCTAATTAGGTACCTTGAAGCAGTGAGCAATTTCACAAAGACTAAATTACCCTTGCTATGTAAAGCCTTATAACCAGATGATATGGTCTAACAACTCTAATGCTTTCACAATTGAAATGCATAAGATTTTGTATGCTTTAAAAGATCAGACTAAGATGGTAAGTACATAATAATTTGTCATTATAAAGAGATAATATTTCTATTAAGAAATATATCAAAATATTATGTGTAGAAATATAGACATATTTGTGGTATATATTTAAAGTATAAAATCATATAACAAAACAAGATACAATTAAAATAAGAAAGAAAAATTAGGCAAAAAAGAAATATTTGTAATAAGGGAATATAAAATTTTATTTAAGGTTAAACCACCCAACATTCATAGCAGTTGTTACAAGAGAATTGCAAAATGAATTGAATCTCTCTCTATTAGCCAAGAAGAAAAGGAAAAACAGATTATGTGATTAAAAATGTGTCAAAACTAATACCAGATTTGTGGAGCAATAAGAAATATTTTTGGTACTTAGCCCAGGAAAATTCTTCCTATGGATTTTCATACACAGGCACTGTCAAACAATGAACAATACCTTACAGTGAATATGACACACTTGAATTAATCAGATATTTATTAATTACTCTGTGTGAAGCAATCTACTAAATGATAGGTATTAAAAAAGTGAGCAAAACAAAAAATTTAGCACTCCACTAAATTTTCATTCCAGCTGGGAACGTCATAAAACAAATTTTAACTTGTTTTAGAAAAGTACTGTGTTGTGGAAGTATCTGTTCGCTACTGGAGTACAATGATAATGATGACCATAGTCTATGAATCACTGGCAAGGTCTAGAAGATACTGAGAGAAGCTATGAATGAGATTCTATTTCTCAGTGAAGACTGGAATACAACTAGGGCCCAGAACTGACATCTTCCTGTATAATTAAAGAAGAAAGCAAAGTTATCTGAGAGGGGAAAGTGTCAGGTCAGACTTTTAAAAATAAATTTGAGGTGATAATAATAATAACAAAAGGTCTCAAAAATTCTGAGCCATATTATATAGCAGCACTACTTTTAACCAAGGAGTTTTTTAAAAAGTAGATGATGACAAAAGCCCACTTAATGTATAGAAAAGTCCCAATAAAGCATAGCTTTGGAACTTTTGAGATGCCTATAAAGATAAACTAGCTACACAATCTATGCCAGGATAACTAAATCAGGGATCTGATGATACAGCTTTATTAGAGATAGTTCATTTAAAAGTTGGGGACGTATACCCTAAATAATGATTTTAATTTGAGAGTAAATGTAAAGTCCTTCTATAAAGTCCTTCTTTCTGGCCGCAGTTAGATAGCAAGGCCCAAATCACCTCAATAATCAACACAGATAAATAAAATTTAGGCAATAAGTTTATAAATAACATTTCTTCTGGCATGCTTTTCACAAATCCAAGTATGAATGTATGCATACCCATTGAAAACACATATACACACTCACACACACCAGGTAAGATTTAAGAGAATACACTTGGCACATATGAGGATACTGGTTAAAATAGCTTAAACATTTGCAGCTGGAATGACGGCTTCATCAAAAATTGGGATGATTTCAGAGAGTAATCTTAACTTTCCAGATTTACCTCTCAAGAAAGAGCATAAAGGCTTATCTTCACTGAGCATGTGCTAGCTCCCAGATACTAGTTAACCACACCTCACGAGGGCGTATGATTCTCACTTTGCAGTGAATGACCTGATGATTTACTCAAAGGCATGAGGTTCAAACTGGGATTTCAACCTGAGGCTTTCTGACTTTAAAGCCTCCACTTATTCCACTATACCTAGGTTAGAACTTGGCATATTATCCCATTCTGGGAACAACTATTAGCAAATTCATTAATTAAGGTCATGTTGACACTTCTATTTTCAACTAAAACATCTGTTAATTTATACAGAGGTCTCCTTGGTTTAAACCAACTTGTCATTACTGCCTCTTGATGAGGGATAATGTGCTTGGGCTTTACAAGTACTCTAAGTGTGAATTGAAAAGATTAACAGTTCTTGCCAATAGGCTCTCTCTGTCCATATTTTTACATAATATTAGTTCTCAGGAAGGCACAGGGTCTTAAGATAATAAATGATCATTCCTCACAACAAATCTATAAACAAGTTCAGGATTAATGAACTTGCGGGCAGCTATTGGTTTTAATTAGTCCAAATTCAACTGCAGCAGAATCATATCTGTCCAAAAGATTTGGATTGCACTAATACAGATCCCAAGCAGCTATTTCTGTCAATTTAGTAAAGCAATTGGTCAGAATCTTATTTTAAAGCTAGCCGTGCAAGTTGCTTGACAAAAAAAAAAAAAAAAAAAACTTTAAATTTTTCATCTTTTCCCCCCTCTTTTCCTGGCTGCTATTTACATCTTCAATTAAATCTCTTACCATACCTGTCTGCCTTTTTAACTACTTTCCATACTATCTCATTTATCTTGTACCTTTACTTTTATGCATGCCTTTGTCTTGTGTGTTTACTTTTAGATGTGACTAGAATTACATTTTCCTCATCGAATTGTCTTGAAACCCTTGTTAAATTTCAATATATCATAAATGTAAGAGTTTATTCCTAAACACTCTATGCTGTAACATTGATCTATATGTTTATCCCTATGCCAGTACCACGTTGTCTTGATGATTCCCCATTTGTAGTAAGCTTTGGGAAGTGTTAGTCCTTCAACTTTGTCGTTCTTTCCAAGAATGTTTTGGCTATTCTCGGTCCATTGTGTTGGTATGATTTTTTAAAACACTGTGTCAATTTCTACCCCCACCAAAATAAAAAGTTTTTATAGGGGTTACACTGAATCTATATATAAATTTGGGGAGTATTAAACTCTTCACATATTATATTTTTGAATCTATGGATATGGAATGTTCTTGCATTTATTTAGGTCTTTTAAAATTTCATTTAACAATATTTGTAGTTTTCACAGTACAAGCCTTTGTTAAATTTATTCCTAAATATTTTATTCTTTTCAATGCTACTGTGAATGAAATTTTTTAAAATTTCATTTTAAAATTGTCTATGACTAGTGCACAGAAATACATTTGCTGTTTAATATTGATCTTGTATCCTGCCACCTTGCTCATCCATTAGTTTTAATAATTGTATGCATTCCTTAGGATTTTCTAAAAACCATGTCATGTCATCTGTGAATATAGTTTAATGTCTTCTTATCAAATCTGAATGCCTTGTATTTTACTTTCTTGGCCAACTGTCCTGACTGGAACCTCCTGTATAATGCTCAATAGACATGGGAAGGGTGGACAACCCTGTCTTATTGCTGATATTAGGAGAAAGCTATCACGGTTTTGCTTTCTTCTTTATGTAATTACCCAATTTAGTCTTAACTATATAATAGTTTTTGTAACATTATTCTATTATCTGGACTTCTTGATGTGATAACATTTCAGTTTACTGAAATGACTCACTAATGGTTGATGATTTGCTCTGTTTATTAGTTTTAGAACACAAGTTCACCTTCAGGAGGCTTTTATATGTAATTATTCTATGTGTTCTAGGTTGAAGGTTTTTTACTTACAGATTAGTTTTTCTTTGTTTCTACTAAGTTGCCCTGAAATGTCATCAACTTGCCATCAATTTCCACTTTATTTCTCTGTTTGAAGTTTACAAACTACACAAATACTGTAAATTCAAATCTGCAAAACACTTGTGATTAAGAACCATGGTTATATTAATACATTCTCAGAAGAGACATTTCCCATGAAACAGTCAGGAAAAGACAAACTGCCATAGTGTTTCTAAGAGCTGTAGCTTTTAAAATCCATTCTACACTAAGATTTAGCCCTTTTAGTGTCCAGCTATAATTAAACTTTTCAATCCCCACACTCATTCTTATGAGGGAATAAAACTTTGTTAGATCTGCACTTCAGCTAAAAATCATGTAGAGCAGGTAGAAAAAGTTTTCCTTGGGTTTAAAATCAGAACCCAAAATCACTCAGGTTAAAAATCTCCATACTAATTCTATCCTAGAACAGCTTATTTATGTACTTATCATTTCACCATTTTAAAGATCTTTGAGCTCCATGGTTATGACGTTTATCCTGTATTTCTAGGTGCATATAGCAAAAGAGTTTTCATATTATTTAGTCCATTTCTGTGCAATAGAAACTCTGTGATGCTGGACGTTTACTGTACTGTAAAGATGTTAGCTATTACTTATATGGAAAATTTGAGCACCTGAAATATAGATAGTATGAATTAAGAACTGATTTTAAATAATAATCAATTTTAATACATTTAAATAGCCAAATGTAGCTAAGGACTATTATACTGGATATCCCAGAATACAGTCTAACCTGTTGAAGAAAATAAAAGTTTTACATTCAAAAATTTTCAACTAAAACAATTAAAATTGCAAAATTTAAATTTATAGAATGTAATTTGGAAAATGAATCCAAAATTGATGTATTGATGCTTTTGGCTTTTAGGAAAATAACTGAACATTCTAGGATTTACATTCTTTTTTTTTTTATTTCAGGATATTATAGGGGTTTTTACATTCTTAACTACTTAATCTCACTGAAAATAAAGAATATTCTTCTGTATTAAGCAAATCTGAACCTATGTAATTGGGCTATAATCCCAATGGTTGAGACTTCCTTATTGCTGCCCAAACAATAAAAAGTATATCTTTGTATAAAAAAGTCTCTCTCTCTCTCCCTCCCTCCCCTTTCCTCTTATTTCTATAAGACCTTTGGGGTATAACTGATTGGATGCTGTTCCCACTACCCTAGTCTTAAAATACATGCAATTATTTGCCTGTAATAATTGAGAAAATTCTCTAGGTTCTTGTGATCTGTTGTACTTCTTTCTGGCTGGCATGCTCTGACTTATCTTTTCACATCTATGTCTGTGAATTCAAAGAGCAAAATGTCAGAGTGGGGCATCTGAGCTAAGAAACATTTGGCCCGAGTAGGAATTCTCCTTGGAATGAAGTTCTGTTCACTGGATTTAATAACATTATTTGGTGCCAAAGTCCAATTGTCAAGATGAAAGTTCATTTATCATCCTTTCTTTTCTTTGGAAAAAAATTTTTCCCCTGGGGAAAAGTGGTTATGACAACTCTGAATTCTCAATTCCTGCCATATGTATTTATCTCTATCTCCAAATCTATTTCTGCTTATTTTTGAATGCCAATACTCAGTTACTCAATATTTGTGCTTTGATATGCAGTATTCATCCTTCCACCTTTGACTTTCCTTTGGAGTTAGCCCCTCTCCTTACTTTTAGCTTGTTATTCCAGTGCAGCTGCTCAACCTCCTCCAGGAGAGGGCATAAGACACGGACCAGGATCAAAGTCAATCATATCAATACTCAATTTCAGAATTTTAGTTAGAAAGTCGTTTTCTATTAGATTTCTTGGTGAAAGTAATGTGTGAGCTGGAATTTTTGCGAGACATAGCCAAAAGAGAAAAAAGCTAAGCCTAAAGAAAAGAGAAACATTGAATTTTTAGGATCCCTGGTTCTAGTCATTCCTAAATCCAACTATAGCCATAGACTTTTCAGTTATATAAAGCAATAAATTTTCCTTTACACTTTAAGAAAGTTAGGTTTTTGACACCTAGGAAAAATTTCCTAATAGAACTGCACATAAAGTCAACAAATAAACACTGCAGAAGAGAATTTGTCCAATATTACTTCCCTTTCTTCAGCATCACATTTTTACCCTCCACAAACCCTTATTCCTCTTGACTGGTGCTTCCCGAAGTTACTGGGCTTCTTTCCTTTTTGAATTAATATTTGTCAATTGTAAACTGACCTAGAGCATAAATATGCATCCCACAATTTCTTGTTTGCTCTCTTCTACAGAAAGATCAATTCTCATATGTTACACATAAAAAGTCATTCTTTTGGTCTAGAAGATAAACACAGAACACATTTATCCTATACAGCAGTTTAATAATCCTCTTGATAGTCCTTCCTCCTTGTTGCTCTAGTATACTTTTTATAGTTTCCCTTTAGATGCACCTTGTAAATCCCCACGGCACAGAGACTCTTGACAATGTCTGTTTATTAAGTGTCTTTTAAAAAGACCATAGGAAGCACCGTTTCATTTTACCATTCTCAAACTCTTCCTTTCCACTCCTGTTTTTAGTATGAGCTCTTAGGAATTGAACAAAATATTAATAATTAACACTTTCAACTCATCCCTTCAATAGACACAGAACATTCTCTGTATTAGTAAGTTTTCATTGTATGACAAACCATCACAAAACATTAAACAAAAAACATTCATAATTTCTAATAATTCGGTTTTCTGGTTTGGGCCAGCTTTCATGCGCTAGATGGTCCAGAAGGGCCTCACTCACATTTCTGGCAGTTGCCAGGCTGGTGAGGTTGGCCCAGGCTCATCTAGGATGACTCTTCTCTGCTCTATATGGCCTCTCAGTCCAGTAGGTTACTCTAGGCTTCTACCCAACAGTCTCAGGATTCAATCAGTGATTAAGAAAGCAAACACCAATGTGCTAATATCCCATTATTAAAACAAGTAACAGGGCCAAATCCAGATTTAAGGAGTAGAGAAACAGATTCCATACCTTAGTTGAAGGAATAGCAAAATTTCATCTCAATAGGGTGTATTTGAAAGGATAGGGGGAATTTGGGTTATTTTAAACATTTTTTTGCAGGCCGGGCACAGTGACTCAAGCCTGTAATCCTAGCACTCTGGGAGGCTGAAGCAGGAGAATCCCTTGAGCTCAGGAGTTCGAGACCAGCCTGAGCAAGAGCAAAACCTTGTCTCTACTAAAAATAGAAAAAATAGCTGAGCATGGTGGCGTGAGCCTGTAGTTACAGCTACTGGGGAGGCTGAGGCAAGGGGATCGCCTGAGCCCAGGAGTTTGAAGTTGCAGTGAGCTACGATGACACCACTGCACTCTACCCAGGGTGAGAGAGCAAGACACTGTCTCAAAAAAACAAAACTGCAGTATGTTCATAATCCATAATAATTCACTTTTCTTGCTTATTTTCTGATCCTCTATTTTTTGGACCTCTGGTAGTAAAAAGCCTCATGGAAAGAAAAAGAAATGATTTGTGATAATAATGGACAAAATTGGGAAAACTGAAATGGTGAGTAGTGAAATTCCAGCCTACCAAATTCTATGATATATTTAAAATCAAATATAGACATAAAATTCACTACTTGTACTTTAGTAGAAAATAACTGTTTACATTAGTAAAGCTTTTATAATTTTCAGTATGTTTTCACATCCATCATCTATTTTAGACAGAAAAATCTTATTACAAAAACAGGAAAAAAGCAATGGGAGAATCAATCAATGAAAAGCCTGTGCATATACCTGCTATGGCAATATTTTGATTCACTAGAGGTCATTTAAAGATAGCAAAGTTTTGGAAATAATAAGCAAATCATTCATACAATACAAAATATAAACCCATCATCATGTTAGAAGTACTCTCACATGTTCTCACTAGTTAATGCAAGGCTCAGATTACCCAATTGATAGCTAATTAACTCTGCAACCACAAATGTTGTAAGCTACATTTTACTAGTCCTTTTAACTGAGAAAATAGTTATATCATGCAGTTCTAATGGCCATGTTCACTTACAATTGAAATCAATGTGCTATCAAAATTAAAGTTGAAAATTACATGTTATAATCTTCTTCAATATGTAATATTGTCCCATATTATAAGGGCTGAATTGTAAAATTTTATCTCAGTTTTAAGGTTATACAAATAATTAGTAGTTTCACCATTGGGTTTTAAGTTGAAGCACAAAACTAATGTGTACAAAAATATGAGATATCAGAAACATCAATCTATGCTACAGTTTAGGCAATGGTACAACAGACTTCTACATAAAATCCCTTTTAACTTCTTGGAAGAAAAACTAGGGAGTTTCTAGACACCAATGGGGCTACTATAGCTGGAACTAGGTAGTCTGCAATGTAGACAGAAGAATTTCCAAGTTATCTTACTTTTGTTCAGGTTTTAAAAGCTATGAAGATTTCATATATGGGTAGCTCCCTTTTAATCATTTTCTTTACTTTCAAAGCCTTCTTTTAGATTCCAGATACACTCATAATAATATAAAGGGCATTCACTTTGTCTTTTAAAAGCAGTCCTCCAGGAAATGAGACCCTTTATCAAGCTTGCATCAGAATACACCCATTTCCATCACTTTCTGTTATCTTCCTACTATCTCTCTGCTGGACTCATTTACAGATCTGATTCTTCACTTTGGTCCTTCCACAACTATCCTAAAGCCTGATATTTGATTGTGGTTTCATTTTTCCTTATACTGCAGATTATTTTCCAAGATTAATGGTTGTCACCTCAGCTAACAGGGCCTACCCATACTGGTCACACTTTGGGTTTACAACACCTGGTCTATATGTAATTTTTTTCTTCCCACTCACTAACTTTTCCGTAGTCACCCTTCTTGTCTCAAGGAAATTTCTATATTTCCTTGATATATCGATGAACAGTTTCTAACATATTTGACCCTGAGTTAACACATCTTTTCGAAATAACCTATGGGTTTTATTACAAGTTACAAAGCACAGCACCCCAAAACAAAACAAAACAGAAAACCATATAAGCAAACATCTTGTGCCTTGTTCCACTTTCTCTTTGTTGTACTTTTGACTTTAGTGAAAGAACAAAGGAAAATGTGGAAGAGATGGCACTTGAACTTTACAGAATGCTTGGTTTGAACAAGGTAGTATATTTGGTCCTTTGTTTAACTGTTTTTAGATGATGCTCACAACAGACCAATGAGTTACATATTATTATTTCTATTTTAAAGGTAAGAAAACAGATTTTAAAAGGTTGAATATTGTTACCTAGGTTTGTATAATTTGTGAGTTTAAATTTTATCCCAGATATTTAAGACTTCAAGACTATGATTTTTGTTTGCATTATGTTTATGTTTCACCACGTATTTGTTTCACCCAGACATATTACATCTTCTTGGGAAATACATCATAGGAAATAAAAAAAAAAAATTGAAGGATTATTTCAAAAGAAATGTAGAAATAGTCAGTGGGGTTAAGAAAGAAATAGATAGGCTCCAAAGGGTTTTAGACCATCTAACATGAAAATTATAGGAAGGTCAAATGCCAAAATGTATCATATAACATGTCTTCTAAGGATGATGGACTTAAGTTTCTAAAAAATCCTAGAGTTCCATATTATAATTATAAAATATTATTTTAAAAAACAAAAACTTATTCAAATCATGTGTTCCATAATTAGAGAGATTTCAGTAAAATAGGAATTTGTCAAATCACAAAAATGCAAATTTTTCAGAGAAAGCACCCTTCCTCTGTGAAGCGGTAGACTATGCATACTGTGAGTGAACACTGTCACTAATTTCAATTTATCTGAAATCTATGGTAGAGTAGAACAAATCTTTAAAATCAAAGTCAAGAGTTTAAAGTTCTCTCAAAAGAGTTTCTATTTCAGACACCTGACGATTAATGATAATCTGTTTTACATACATAAAACATTTGAAGGCTGAGACTAACCTATTATATTTGTCCATGAGATGAAAAAGACTTGAATTTACATCTATAATAAGGAAATAGCTATCAATTATTAATCATGACCTTTTTTTATTGCCAAATGCAATCATTTCGAATAAGTTATTCTTAGCTATTATAGTCAGTTATTATTTCTCTTAGTAAGAGGTCCTATCCTTATATTTTTAAGTATGGAATGTTAGATAGTAGCTAAGGTTACATTTATGAATAAGGATCCAAAGTAGGCAATATTTTCATAAAAGTGCATTTATCAACAAGGCAGAGGCCTTACTTAAGTTTATAAGTGATAACTATTTGCTATGAATTTGCAAATTTGATTCTAATGAATAATTGGATAAATAGCCATTAGCAAATGATTGGCACTTGAAAGATTGATACTGAGTTCATAATGACTCAGGAGGCTTTGTGTATACCAACCCCAGATCTGAGAGACGAAATGTACTGAAAATTTAATAAAGAAGTACAAGGGCAAAGACATATTGAGACATATCTATATTATAATAAATTACCCTTTTTTGAGTTACCTTGGCATATATTCACTGCCCTAATGAGAACCTTATTAAACATAAATGGTGTTTATGAGAAATAGAGACTGGAAGAAATCAGCTACCATGTCTGATAAGTTCACATTGATGTCTTTTTGAGTGACCTGAAAAGGATTTGACATCATAAGATATCATGATTTTTAATCAAGATCTTTGGAAAGAACATATGTCTCCTTGGATGAAACCTGTGTCCCAACCTAAAAGTTGAATATGAAATACATTCTGCAAGTAAGTATGTAATGTTTATGGCCCTCCTCTTGATATCTTTAATGCATGTGAATTCAGCTGAGATATCAAGCTAAAAAAAGGACCCTGCCTAATTTGAATAAGAACCTTTCTGCAGTGAAGGCAGAAATGTATTCTGTAATCCTGTTTAGGGCAGAAAAATTCCATTCATCTCTGACTTTAATAGATTGTGGACCTCTCAGAGGGAAACCCACCCAATACAATATCATTTTGGGGAAGGTATGCTTTAATTTAAGAAGGTACAAAATGAATTACAGTGTTTTCTGAAGAAAAACATAGAACTTGGTTTAACAACTGCCCTTGAATAACTAAAAATGCACTCACAACAAAATCCCTTTGATAATACCCATGGAAATAGCAATGTAAACTCTGATTTTCATCAAAATCACACACATCAATTCTACATTGGGTACATTCTTGGTCCACTGACAATTCAAATAGAAAAATATACTTAACTTGATGCTGACTTGGAGAATTACAAATGTTATTGCAAAGGCATACATTCCTTATTTATTACAAATGTTTTCAACTTATGATTATCTGCTCAAATATATCAAAGTAAAGGCATAGATAACCCAAGCCAAAGGATAAATTTACCACTGAATTACATTTGGCTGTGAAATTCTTTCTATGTTTATATCTGTAGCATATTTTTTCTTAGTATATTTCATTTAGACAAGTACATATAGAATCTAGGTTCTACTCATAACTTTGTCACTGAGAAGCTGTATTATATGTAATTCTTATAGCTTTGGTTACAAACAGTAAGACTTGCTCGCACTAGACCAGGGAGAAAGTTATTATAAAAACAAAGCCAGATATCATGTGGGACTTTAATAGGGTCTACTGTGTAAAATCACCTCAGGAACACTAGTACTAGGTCTAGGAACCCACCAGAGTTCTCAGAATTTCCATTCATATTAACTTGACTCAAGAATTTCTTAAATTTTATTTAATTTGTTTACTTTTTTCTTTCACCATATTTTATTAAGCACCTATCATGTTCCAGGCATTCTCTGGGCAGTGGGGTTTTACAGCAGTGAACTAACTGAAGTCTGTACCTTAAACTAACGCATAGTGGGTAGAGGTGAAATAAGAGTGTGTGTGTGTGTGTGTGTGTGTGTGTGTGTGTGTGTGTGCGCGCGTGCGTGTGCACACTTGAGTATGCATTTTTTGGTAAGTACTATAAAGAAAAATAAATTTGAGTAAGGGGGATACAGAGTGGCACATTGGTGGTAGGGGTGGTGATGGTCGTGTTTAACTCAGGGTATTCAGAGATGGGCTTCATGAAAATGTGGCATTTGAACAGAGAAGTGAGGAAATAAAAGATGATATGATGCTATCTGGAGAAAAAGCCATCCTAGCAGAGGGAATAACAAGAGTAAATTCCTTGACATGTGAGTGTGTTTATTGTCTTTCTGTAACCTCACTGCCAACTGGATTCCTTACTCTCTCTGTGTGCTCTTTGTACATGATCTACTTATTTTAGTTAAATTTTCCTCATTAGTTTTACATGGTCATAAAGAGATATGACCTCAACTTTATTCCATAATCCCTTTCTCCTTGCATCCTTTTAGTTTCAACTTCCATTGCTTAACTATGTGATTTTGGGGGCCATCCATACTTCCTGATTTAAATTGTAAAAAGCAAAAAGTCTCACTAGCATAGCTTCTCTTGCTTTTTATGATCTTGGCCAGAGATAATCCTATTCACTATCTCAGAGGCCTTTTTCTTCACAGGGTTCCTTTGAGCCTTTTACAGAGTTGATGATTGGGTCATGTGGCTCCAAATATGATTGTCAAGGATACGACTCATCAGGAAGAAGCATGGCCAAGCATTTATTCTTAAAAGAGGATAAGGAAGTAGCAGAACTCAATCAATAAAGTTATCTGTCTATCTTTTGCCTTATAATGAACACCTATCAAAAGAGTGAATTCAATTTCCAGGCTCTAAAATATTTAATTATTTCATATTCTCAATGTATATACAGATTATTAAAAGACTAACATATTTAGATTTGGACCAGCTTCCTCAGATAATGGAAAGTCTAATATAATGGGTTGAATAGTAGCCTGCAAAATATATGCCCACCTAGAACCCGAGAAAGTGACCTTATTCAGAAAAAGGGTTTTTGCATATGTAAGGTAAAGATCTTGAGATGAGATCATTCTGGATTTGGGGTGGGCCCTAAATCCAAAGACTGGTGTCCGTATAAGAGAAAGCAGAGAAAGAATAAAAACACAGTGACACAGAAGGAAAAATCATATGAAGATGGAGGTAGAGACTGGAGTGATGCATTTATAAATCAAGGAACGTCAAGTATTGCCAGTCACTAGAAGCTAGAAGAGAGGCACAGAACAGCTTCTCCCTCAGAGCCTCTTGAAGGAACCATCCCTGCCAACAGCTTGATTTCAGACTTCCGGCCTCCTGAACTGTGAGAAAACAAATTTGTATTTTTTTAAGCCATCAAGTTTGCCATCATTTGTTAAAGCAGCCCTAGGAAACCAATATATCTATTCATGTTCTGGGATATCTAAATTAATGCAGACACCCAAAACTAACATCTTCAGAAAGTAGATAGAAGAAATCAACACATAGCAAGGATTTTCAAACTTTCAGTACACACCTGGACTGCTACTTCCAAATAACAATTCTTCATCTTTTTGTTTGTGTATGTGTTTTGCTTGTTTATTTTGTATTAAGCATATGAGGCTACACACTTTCATAGTTGTATATATAAATGCATATGCCTTATTTCTAAAATAATAATTTTAAGTAGCTTGGATAGCTGTATAAAATATATCACAAAATTAAAAGAGAACAGCTTAATGATTTCTACACTCTTATAAATAAGGATTTATATACTCTTACATCTGTAATTATGATCTATCTATTCTAATAGTCAACCTGTCTGTTTGCATAATAAATAAGTATATATAAACTACTACTGTCAGAAAGGAATTTTTCAAGTGGGTACACATAAAGACAATAGCATATGATAAAATGGACTAAATAATTTTGAATATTGTTACAGTAGATAAAATTATAAGTTTCAGAATTTTTTTTTGCAAAATCATAAAAAGGGAAACCACAGTAAAGGCAATTGTTCAAAGGGATATGTCAGAGAAATAAAAGGTCATCTAAGCATACAGTTCTCCAGTGATCTGAATTAATGTGAGGATTTAGCTTTTGAATATCTAGATTAAGAGGGATAGACTACATGCACTTCAAGCAAATGTCCTTAAATGATATGATCTCAACTAATATTTCAATAAATATTGAGTAACAGTGCATTCAAGATTGTTGTCCCTGATTTATTAATATAACTGTATTTCTGCTTTTTAATCCCAGTTGGAACAAAGGCTGTACATCTTAGTAAACAAAGGTACTGGGGGTTGAGTTAATACTCTTTGTGAAAGCAGAAAAGTCTAATGAGGAGGCTTAATCAAACATAATGCCATTCTACCTCTGTTCTGTGTTGTGCCTGGTGGGAACAGTATTCTCTTCTGACAATTGTTTGGGATCTGTTTCAAATACAGATGAGTAGACAGTCAAAATACTAAAAAATTATGCAATGTAGAATTGCTTAAGCAAAGTCTGACAAAAGAAAAAATAGGCAAATATAATTCTATACATACTTTGAACAGACTAAAATCTTATTAAAGTACTCATAGCTTTGAGTAGGTTTTTTTTTTTTTTTTCCAAGACAGTCTTGCTTTGTTGCCCAGGCTAGAGTGCCGTGGCATCAGCCTAGCTCACAGCAACCTCAAACTGCTGGGCTCAAGTGATCTCCTGCCTCAGCCGGCCGTGTAGCTAGGACTACGGGAGTGCACAACCACGCCTGGCTAACTTTTTCTATTTTTAGTTGCTCAGCTAATTTCTTTCTATCCTTAGTAGAGACGGGGTCTCATTCTTGCTGAGGCTGGTCTGGGACTCCTGACCTCAAGGCATCCTCCAGCCTCAGCCTCCCAGAGTACTAGGATTACAGGCATGAGCCACCACACCCAGCTTTGCATAGCTTTTAGTTATGCTAATACCAGCTGTACTATAAGATACATACTCTTTATCAAGTGAAAATCAACATAATTGAGATATCTTGTTTTATGAAATTGTTACTTTAAAAATCATTTAATAATAGGTGGTAGTGATAAGTCCACCAAAAATAACAACATCAAGTTTTAGAATAGTTTGTCTTTAGTTCTTTGTGATGTGATTACTTTGTATGGTCAGTTCACTATTCAAATTATATGCATATAAATAATACATACTTTTCTGAACCTTAAATGAGGAAATCATACACATCTACTTTAAAAAGTAATGTAGAATCCTGTCATTCAGAAAAATAGAATTTAAAAGAAGGATTCCTAAAGCAGTCATTGTCAGTGGCTCACCCACACTCCCTCTGCAGTCACTTCTACCCTCCAAAGGGCACTTCCTGAGAGTACTTGTAACTCTCTGCTTGTGGGCTCTTTGTCATAAGATCATACTAGGACCATAAACAAGAAAAGCCAGAAATGCCAGAAAATCAATGCCTCTGAAACTGTTCCTTGATAATGAAGTTCCTGAAGAAGTTATATACATACAAGAGAGTGGGGAAAAAGGCAAAGTAACAATTAGTTATTGGCCCATGTACGGTGTTGAATAGTGTCCTCCCAAAATTCCCTGGAACCTCAGACTGTGCCTTTATTTGGAAATAGGGTTTTGCTAATGTAATTAGTTAAGATGAAGTCATACTGGATTACGGTAGGCCCTAAGTCCAACAACTGGTGTCTTTATAAAAAGGCCATATGAAGACACACAAGGAAGAAAGACATGTAACAACAAAGACAGATTGGAGTGATGAAGCTATAGCCAACAAATACCAAGGATTCCCCAGAGTCACAGAAGTTAGGAAGAGGCAATGGAAGGACTCTTCCCTCGAGCCTTTAGAGAGAGCCCGGGCTTGCTGATACCTTGATTTCAGACTTCTACCCTCTACAACTGAAAGAATAAGTTTCTATTGTTTTAAACAACTCAGTTCATGGTATATTTTGTTACAACAGCCCTAGGAAACTAATACTGGGTTAATCCAGAGAGGTGTGACTGAAGTCTGCAGCTTCAGATTAGAACCTAAAGAGCTCACCTGTCACCCCTATAAACAGCCTTACTCTCACTCCCTTCCCTGCCATATCTAAATCTTACCTTCCACACTCCAGAGGTCTGCATGGAAGGAAGTGCTAAAGAAAAGAGAAGGCTCTAGGAAAAGGCATCCAGGACTGGCCAGAGAAGCAGATTCTGGGGACCTAGGGGAGCTGCTTATTTGTGTAGAAGAAAAGAAGAGAGAAACTATGTCTATTTGTAGACTCTGGACGCATATTGACACTATTTATAAGTGAATTGTTCCTCTCAGTGTTTTTGTAATTTAACTGGTTGAATTAGTAACTTCTCCAAAGAGAAGGAGAAGAAAGAAAGAAAAATAAAAGACAGACACTTCCCGATCCTCTCAGTGTTTTTGTAATTTAACTGGTTGAATTAGTAACTTCTCTAAAGATAAGGAGAAGAAAGAAAGAAAAGTAAAAGACAGACACTTCTGGAGACAGTCCTCGCCGATCAGAGGACTATTGTTTCCTATTTTGTTCTTTTTAATGGAATCTGAACTTTCTATTCAAGCCTTTGTTTAACCAGAACATAAGCAAACTATACACCCCTAAGGTAAAAACTAGATCTATCAAAGCCACAACAATTCTTCTTCCATTTGATTATGTTCACCATTTTTACAATGCTTACTTTTTGACAAAGGACTAAGCTTTTGAGGAGAGTCTCTACAAATGTTGTCCCCAAACTTTAAAAGTGGGTTAATATATTCTTTATTTGAACTTCAGAGTCACACTACCAACAAATCCCACCTATTTAGTTTCTGTAACAAATTATGCACAACTACTGTTAATGGGATCCAAATTCATTGCAGGTTCTTGACTGATTTTGTGAAAGACAAAAAGACAATTAAGCGGATAATTTTATTCAGGCTATCACAATAGAGAGAATATTAAGAAGAATGTATCAAAGTAGTGGGAGAAAACCTGAAATTTTACGGAGACAAGTAAACAAGACAGTCATGACGATGGGTAGAAAACTAATCTCAAACAAAAATATAGCACATAGAATAAAACAAGCAATATTCATATTTCCAAATTAAAAAAGTAATAACTATGATCTGTTATTATCTGATTGACCTCTTTTGCCAACACAGAAATACAATGTCCTCAAAAACAATTTTCTTTCCCCTTTTCTCAAGTAATAAGAACAAAAATAGCAAACTTAAAAAATAAAAAAATTAAAGAACAAATATTCCCCTCTCTAAACCAAATTTCTTCTTTTCTGGCCTAATTTGAGAGCAACTGACAATGCTGAACTTTATCTGAGTGCTGTGTTCTCAGAAAGCAGAAAAGGTTGCTGTGAAATATGCCATCACTCCAGAATACTTTTGTTGTGTTCTAAGAAACAGCCAACCTACATGGATCACTCTGCTCTTGTGTATCCCAAATAACCCCTCCACCCTTCTGATTGGAGACTGTCTACTCTTCCTAGTGACTCCCTTACTTCTCTGCCTTCATATAGCCCCAGATTTTCTCCTTTTTCTTTGACATGTTCCTTATGACTGCTATCTCTATTGCAGTAACCTGAATAAAAGCATCTCCTTAATTATAGAGGGCATTTTGTCTTTTACAAAATCAATCAAGAGGCTACACTGAGTGGATCCCGCTAACAGCAGCTGTAGCGTGAGTCATCTCCACAGTCTGCTATTGCTGATTCAACCCTCTGAAAGTTGGATCCACTACAAGGTGATTAACAGGTTCTCTCACAAGTTCCTCTTTCTAAATTTCCAAGTGGTCACTAGGATGCACAAGAATATAATATAATCAATGGCATAGACACAAAGTATAAGAAACACAGGAAAGTCCACAGGTACTACACTAGTTATATCCTAAGAATCAACTCCCTTCACAAACTCACAAGAAGTGTTTTTGGAACTTAACATATATATATCAATCCACACACATCCAAAGCAACTCTGAAAATAGACTAGAAAAGTTCATGGAGTCAATAAAACTTTTTTAACTGTGTATTTTTTCTTTTTATGTTTATAAATTAATACTCCTATTGAGGTAAAACTGATATACAAAAAATGAACATATTTAAAGTATACAATTTGATGAGTTTGGACATAGGCACACATCTGTGAAACCATCACCACAATCAAGGTAATATTCATATGCACATGCAAAAGTTTCCTTGCACCCTTTTTGTTTTTGTTTTTTGCAGTAAGAACAGTTAACATGAGACCTACCCTCTTAACAAGTGTTTCAAGTGTACCGTCTTGTTAGCCTTAGGCACTATGCTGTACAGCAGATCTCTAGAACTTGTTCATCTTGCATACTGAAACTTGGTACCCACTGAACAACTTTCCATTTCTGCCTCCACCCAGCCCCCGGCAATCATCATTCTATTCTCTGCTTCCATGAATTTGACTATTTTAGAGATGTGATATAATCATGCCGCACGTATTCTTTTGTGACGGGCTTATTTAACTTAGCATAATGTCCTCTAGGTTCATCCATATTGTTGCATATAGAAAGATTTCTTTATTTTTTAAAGGTGAATAATATTCCACTGTATGTATATATCATTTTTCTTTATCCATTTATCCATCAATGGACATTTAGGTCATTTCCATATCATGACTATTGTGAGTAATACTACAATGAACATGGTAGTACAGATATTTCTTCAAGATTCTGATTTCAATTATTTTGGATATATACTCAGAAATAAGTATAATGGTTCCCTGCCCCAATATTATACCTTATACTAGAGTTGTGTAATAAGTCATTCTTGTTGCAAGTATTCTACCCAATAACCAGTATTCTTACATCTTTGTGAAAACTACTTAATTTCTTCTCAAGAATACACTGAAAAACAAAGTGAAAAAACTTTCACTAAGAGATGGAACAAAGATATAGACTATAAACATAAGTTATTCTATACACAATTTAATTTTTCCTAGATGACCTCTGGAATCATACATAATTGCTTTCCATTATCTTATTTCTCTCTTCTTTCTCATCTGCCTCAAATACAAATTAGAGAATGAGTAAAAGTACAAAAAGAATTCCCTTTCAAGCACTGGGATTAAAAATATTGGAATCTTTGCTTTCCTCTTGATTTTTACTTAAGTACACATGGAAGCAGGGGTGGATAAGGCAGCATAGGCTAGGATTAGAAGTCTAGAAAAGTCAAATGATATTATTGCACAATAGACACGAAAGAAATTAAGGGTCAGTGTTTAGTGAATACAGGGAGAAGCAAGTAGAATTCATAGGAAAAGCAGATAATGAATCTAGATGATCAGTCAGGTCTGGAAGATGCATATTACTACTAGAAATGCAATAGTACAACATAAGAAAATGCATTTTTTTTCATGTATGGAAAAACTCTTTATGTTCTCCTGTCTTTTATGTCCCCTGCTGGTGGTAGGGAAATTCTCTAGGCCCACAAGTATTAAGTATAGTGGAAAGACATAAGAAGCCAACACGGAAATCCTGATGATACCATCATCATCATCATCATCATCATCATCATCATCATCATCTCATTATCATCATGGCTTATATCTGTAAAGGTTTACCAAAGTACGCTGGCATTTGGGAGAAATTTTTGATATTTTGAAAAGCCCCAAAGTACACTTTTATCCAAATTAAAAGTTGTACAGACTAAAATGCCAAATTTTTCTATCGATTGAAGTTTGATCAATCATATATAATAATACTATTTAGTTCATGGTGATCAAAAATAATAATGGGAATATCTAAGACTTTATTATATATTTATTTTTTACATTTCTTTGATTAATAAAAATTAAAAACAATCTTGCCTCCACTTTTCCATTTTTTTTAGATGTGAAGTATCTAACCTCTAACCTAAGCTCATAAATCTCATAAAATTTGATCTCTGGGGAAATAACCAAAAGGCACCCTGTTTTTTTACTGACTCATTCATTCATTTATTCATTCAATAAAAATGTGTTGAGAGTACCATCCACATGTCATGCACTGGTCTGGTCATTAACAGTAAAGTGGTGACTGAGATAAAGTTTGTGCTCTCATGGATCTTCTAATAAATAAATACAATTTTATACACTACAAAAAGTCTGAGAGGTGTAAATGTTTACTGGAAAAAATAAAGCAGAGGAAGTAATAGAAAGAAGCAGAACTTCTGCTTTGATAGGATGGTCAGTGAAGGATTCTTTAAAGAGGAGACCTCTGGACAGAGACCCAAAGAAAAAGGTGAGCAAGTCCTATAGGTATTCTATATAAAAGTGTTTCAGGCAGATGGAAAAGAAACTACAAACATTGAGGCAAGAGTATTCTTGGATTTCCAGAAGAAAATTAAGGCGGCCAGGGTAGTCTGAGCTCAGTAAAAGAAGGGAGGTAACAGAAACATTCATATCAGGCCTTGTGTCACGATGGAAACTCAATGGAAGGTCTTGAACAGAGGAAATGACATGATCAGCCTTACACTTTAAGTAATCACTACATCTTCTGTGTTGAGCACCAAGCATGAAAATGGAAGGCCACTGCAAAGCTATGGTGGTAGTTCAATAACCACGATGGATTGATGAACTGTAGAGATTATAACTGTCTTAGTGGTAAGAAGAATGTAGATTTGTCATGTATTTTAAAGATATCATCTATGGGACATGCTGTTACATGAAATATGCTGTATGAGAGAAAGAGAAGTGAAGGATAATGCCAAGGTTTTCAGACAGAAGAATGGAGGTACCTTTTCCTGGGATGCAGGAAACAGAAGAGCTTGGAGACCACAAAATTACAATGTTCTTTTGACATGTCTCAAGAGTAAAGACTTCTTCAGAGAGATGATGGTTTTGAGAAAGGTTATCAAGCCATACAACAAGAGAGGAATGGAAAAAAAATAATGATGATATTTATTGACCTGCTTAAAATGAGCTAGTCCCTATGCTAACTTATTTATGTGTATTATATCATAATTAATTAAAATTAATAATAATCTATATGTGCACAGGTGTTCACTGTTGATTCATCGCTTGCATACATATTATTATACTATCTGGCCTTCACTAAGATTTGCTGAAATAGACACATATTATTAATGTCCCTATTTTTCTAATGAGGAACCAAGACTCAATATTTGTTCACTTCATGAAGAGAGCAAAAAGTAAATTCTCTAATTTCTAGACTAGGCTCTTTTCACTATATCATATTGACCCACATAGAGGTACAGGTGAATCTCCTTGTACTCAGGACACCCCTTATTTTATACTATGGGGTAGATTCCCTGTGTTCCTGTAAGCTTTCATTGTTTTAATGGCAATCAAAGACTATTCACTACACGCTAGTGAGGTTTTTAGCTGTTCAAAGTTAAGGAGCTAATATTCTACCTTTCAAATATTCCTCAGAGTATCTTATGTTATACTGATAACATAAATGGTGTAAAGGAAATACTTGTTTTAAAGGAAAGACTGGAGAAGGAAGAAAGAGGGACAAATAGAATTCCAGGGAATATTACAATAGCATATGATTAATAATCACATAAAGGAATCATAGGATGATGCACTGATCTGGTATATTTGTATCCTTTTCATTTTATATTTATATGTGAATCAATAAAATTAAATTCACTTGTTTGGCAGATCTTCCACATCTTCAGTTATGCTGAATGTGGTACTTTCATTTGTTTTAGTCACAATTAAATTTTTATTAGTTTTCATCCTTTATTCTATTCTGGCATAACAAACTCATTTGAGGGCAAGCTACAGTATGTAAAACTGTTGCTTCTTTTCCAGGAAATGTAAGAATGAATTCATAGTGATCATGATGACAATGGAGTACCAAAGAGGAGTAAATAAAACTCTTCCCAGTAGTATAAAAAATGTCATTTAGCAGGAAAATGTGCAAACTGTATCCAGAGGAACATTAAAGAGCAGTTAATGTGCTTCATTGCAAATAAAAGAAAAAAATCATGATTAATGAAGCAGACAGACTACTTTTGTCAGGTTATGGGAGAGTTCAGTAATTCAAAGGTAAGTTGGAGGATCAAATTTGGAGTTCAGTCAGAAAGTGACTGATGTAGTCTGGGTAGCTATGAGCTTAATCATGGGAAGAGTTTAGTTATGGGAAAGATATTTTGGGTGCTGCCACGGTTAGGTATCGTTGTCTAACAGATACTGTTGGAATCTCAACTCCACCACCACTTCCACCATTCCCAATGGGCACTGGACTCTGGATACTAAAACTAAGGTCTAAAGGCCCCATGAGTTGCATCCAATTAATTAAGACTTAATCATCTGCTTTCATCTGGCCAAGACACTCTTAATATTCCCCACAACTTGACTAAACTTTACATAGGTTTCTTTCTGACTAGCTTTCTAAACTCCCTTTCTTAGTACATTTACTTTAGAAAACTTGCAATGGTAAATTCTTTTTCTGCCCCTTTGAGATGTAAATCTTCTAACCTCTTGTCACTTTTATAACCCAGGAATGTCTTTTTCAAGGACCTGGGAACCATCCTTCTGAAATATAATCATCAAAGAAGATTGCTCCAATATCTCCCAGCTTCTATGGGAAGGTAGGGTTTTAACTTGAATACAATAAGTGCCAATTATTTAACATAGATAGCCAATTATGTTGGCTAATTGGCTCACCACCCCCTAACACCCTCTAGTACTTTCACACTAGCTCAACCCAGGGCTTATCAATTCTTCATTCTTTCATTTCAAAGATGTTGAATTCAATCTCTCTCCTCTATTACAAAAGTCTTGAATAGTCTTCCTTGCCTGATTAACTTGTCAAGTGCAACTTTTCTTTGATACTTCTATGGGTCTGAGAGAACAAATATCTGAACATTTTACAATTTTCATAAGTGGAGGCAGAATCCCATCTGTCCCCAAGACTCAGACTGCAAAAAATTCCCCAAATACAAGAAGGAAGCTTTCATGACGAATGGTCAAAAGCTGACTAATGTCACTATTTTCCTACAATATAATGTCTAATGCAAGATTGTTCTTGCTCACACCGAAAACAAACACTCTCATAATAATAGTATTTAAAGCTGTTTTCTTGTTACAGTGAATTTCCTTGAAGATCCTTAGACTAGGTTCTTTGGCAGTAACAGCTTCAAAAACATTTCAGTTGTCCTCAGTTAGTCTGGGTGGTTGGAATAGATAAGTGGGTCCCATCACAATTACAACTAGTAGTTGCTGAGTACCTTACCAGGCATACAAAACGTTTTAGAAAATGAACTGTTTTAAAGGTTAGAACCTTTTTTAAATGTTATTTCATGGAGCCCAAAAACAACCATGAAAGAAAGGATCCATCAATTACCACCACTTCAGAGGGTGCAAATTGACTCTAGTTCTGCACACATAACAAGCAGTCTGTAGAAATGATTCAAAAGTCTATTAATAATATAAAATTAGAACATAGATCAAAATAATGTACAAATGTGAACTTTAGTATGCCTAACTGTAAAATCTTACTCCTGCTGCAACAGTAACAACCAATTGAAAATATTAACACTAAAACAGCAACCTATAATAACTGCAATGTGTTCCTTTCCTACAGAGGTCTAGTGGCAATGTTTTTATATTCCAAAGAAAAGCACACATTTAATATTCCTGGCTGAGCACTTTCACTAGTCTTGATCCAGTTTAATGTATAGAACTCATATATTAAAAAAAGGCTTTGAATGCCAACATACTGCAAGCAATCTTTCCTCCAAGAAATATAACTTTTCCTCAATGCTGCCACTCTACTCAATTTCTCTCCTTTTTTTTTTTTTAACAGCTAAATTCTTCAAAATTGTTGTCTATACTCCATATATCTTCCTCTCTTCCAGTCCACTTTTTAACCCTCTCCAATTAAGGTCTGTTTTTATCGTACCAACCAAAATTGCTGTTTACAGTGTAAATTCTTAGTCTTCATTTATTTGATCTTTTGGCAATATTTATTAAACCTTTCTTTTTATTGGTTTTCGGGACAACTTTTCTCTTGGTTCCTGTCTTACTTCACTGGATCTCCCTTCTTGGGTTTTTGCTGGTTATTCTTCACCTGACTGAATTCTAAATTAATTTAATGTCTCAGGGTTTAGTCTTTTGATATCTTTTAGCCTCTGCTTATATCACACTAACTTCACAGGAGATCTCATTCCACCCATGTATTTAAATATTTTCTAAATACTGATAACCTTTAAATGTTTATTTGTAGCCCAGACGTCTCCTCTGAGCTCTAGATTTATATATCCTATTGCCTACTCAACATCTCCATTTCAGGAAGCAGTTGCAGTTGGATATAATTTAAAATAGATGCTATTTTTTTAGAAAGACATAAAACTGTATGCCATGTTGGCTTCAAAATTTATACATGAATTAGCTCTTGCCTTCTCTACCAGTGATCAGGGCTGTTGGTCTCCCTCTGTCCTATCTCACTGTGCTAAACACAGTTATGCTAAGAGAAGGCTATAAGTTAAGGCAGGATGCTTTTACATTAATCCACTTGTTATGAACTTCCAAGTGACTAATTTATGGTTATTTTAAATGCTTTTTTATAGGAGGACATCTGAGAAGTATTATATAATGTTAAAATAATGACCTGTGAAACACATCAGTGGTACGGAATTGTAGTAAATATTTTTCATTACAAAAAATAAACCTACTGAGTTAAGGAGGTAATGTTAAAATGATTTGTGACCAGACCTGAGGGAAATTTAATTTATCTACTTCACTTATTTTTCTTTCAGATTGTGCAGGTCAGAAAGCATTTGAAATATTCCTAATATAATGGTTGTCTTCCCATTTTGGGTCCCTCAAGAAATGTCAATAGTTAGTTCACATATGGGCTTAATTAGAGTTTTGTCTTATTGAAAACCACTTATGAAGAGGCCTGTATTAACATAGTATGCAACAATTCTAATACAACCTATTTTCTCCCTTGTTATAATTTTTTAAATATGGTTCATATTTTGAACTCTAACACTGCTTTTTATAAAAAAGCACAAAAAAGCTGAAATATGGGCAATTATCTGGATCACTCTTAAAAAATAGAAATAGACAAAGATTAGTATTTTCTATTAATTATTTAGTTGGGCATAAGTTAATAGAGTTTATTAGATATCAAAACACTATGAAAAATAATTATACAACATTGATTTTATGAGTTAAAAGATTCATACCCAGTGGGTTTTATTTGATCCCAAACGCTCAAAATCTGACATGCCCATGTCCCCAAATTCTTTTTTTCCAGATCTGGAATCCTGAACTCTGAGCTTTGGATTAAGCACTCCCTCACATGAAATCCACTTGTTGTTAGTTAGAAGGGATATAAGAACCTTCAACTCAATACATGGGAGTTTTGAAATCCACTTCATTTCTGAAAATCCCACAGGACATAGGTGTTCTAGATCTGAAGGCAGATTTTTCCTCTATTCTTCTGTGACTAAGGTTCCACATATTATTTCATTTCTGGTAAGTGAATTTCTATTTTGTTACCTTATGCTTGAGTCCAATCTTAATAACCTGTTTGCTAGCTTGGGCTTTCTATTACTGGAGCTCTTCAATACCCTTTCCAGTCCCTCTCTTCTCATCAAGAAATTAAGTCCTAATTCCCAATTCTGGCAAAAAAAAAAAAAAAAAAAAACTATCTGTAGCAACTCCCTTTGTCTACCTGACTGGGTCTTGATCAATTAATCTGATTAAAAATAGTGGCTATTTTGACAATGACTATCAGGGTTTTGCGTGACTGAGCTAGCTTGATCCTGTGTTCCAAGAATCTTTACGAAAGTGATTCAATATTGGATCAGAATTCTTTAAAGAGGTTATGTGCACTCACCTTGGACAATAATAAGTGATTAGAGAAAGCTTTATAGAATAATGAATACACTGTGAACATAGCATGAGAATCCAAACCTAGCTGACATGTCAGAATTTGCCTTGCTATTTCATTGTGTTAGCTTTTAGGAGAGATTTTTATTTATTTATTTGCCACGCTTATTTATGAAAGAGTAGTAGGCCATAATACAATTGAATATTTTTAAATACCTTCATAGAGATTCCAAACTAAGGTTTTCAGGCAACAACCCTTCTAGATGCATAATATTTTTTCTATACACATACAGACACACACACACACACACACACACACACACACACACACACACTTATATAGAGAGTTATTTAAAGGATTTATGTTAGGTCCACTGCAGAAAAAATTAATTGAACTTCTATAGAAGCCATTTATCTTTATATCCTGTCTTAATTCATAGTGAAAATGAAAATTCAATGTAGAAAACAAACTTTGTATGAGTGTGTGGCAATAAGGGCTACAGTCTCTCAAAAAGAAACAAGAAATGGATATTTTCTTTTTTGAGCATTTTTCTCACGAAAATTTTTACCTACAAATGAAAAATATGGAAAAATTTTTTATGAGGGGCTCTTTGTTATGAAGGCTGCCTCATGGCATGGTTACATTACCTATGAGATGCCAACTAGCTATAATTGGTACTCACTAACTAAATGATTTTTAAATAACTATATGTACAAATCTTATTTTCTGCCCACAGATTCTTTCTCCTTCAGTCTTCCTTCATTTTGAAATTTTTCCATAATTTACCAAGTCAACCTATCCATTGTTATCTCTCATTTCCTCCTTTCCCTCATTTTCCCATCTTTAATCAGGTTTTTTCCATTATACCATTTAATGAATTGCATAGAGAATTTATCTGTGATGAAAGAGTGAAATATTCTCCAAATAATTACAGAAATTCACCAACATCTGACCTTCCAACGTGCCACTGAGTTTCCAGAAATACCTGACCACACTCAAAGGATATGATTTATGAGAAACAACCTAAGAGTCAATAAGAAAATTTAAATTAATGAGTTTTTGCTACAGAGCTGAACACACAGAAGAGTAAGCAATAATGTGGAGATGAAGTGGATTACAGAATTTGGAGAAACAGGTGAGGCACCTTGGAGAACAAGTGGGAAGCCAATAAGACATCCTGCAGTTGAGATCAAACACAAAGAAGAGATGGAAAGAGCCACAGATGCAAAGCTGGATTCTGACCATCTCTCCTCTTTACATGTTACCTTGTCATGTTTCTGTTGTGTCTAGAGTGGAGTCATGAGTTAAAAACTTAAAACTTGGAATTTGCTAAAATCAAAAACCACAGTAACCTTCCAGTCAAGTCATTTACTTGCTAATCCATCATTTTATGAAATGTTTCAAAAGGTCTATCATTATGTGTCTTCTACCTTACCTTCTTCCAAACTTCCATAGTTCCATGTTTAAATAGTTAAAATAGGTATAAAAGAGGTTAAACTATGTATTAGGTGACCTTGTGTTAGGCAGTAGAGGGGAAAAAATAGCTATTAGCTCTCCACAGAAATTCTCCTCTAAGGTAATGATTTCTAATCAGTGAATCTGACCTCAGTATATCTTTTCTCTGATCACACTTGTTGACCTCCAAATGTCAGCATGAGATTTTCCTCTTATCTGACCCAAACTAAGAGGTTCTGGTCTTCTGGGTCTCCATTCAGGTCTGATATTGGTTTAGTAGTTGGATTCAGAGTTCTTTCATTTTGCATATTGATTTTGAATTGTCCTCAAACTGTGATTAATCCTATGATAGTTTTTCAGTATAAAATTATATATATGCCCAGTTGGAACAATAAATGCAAAATGTTGTTAGTGACATCAGACCAAAGGAATAGGTATAAATATTTTAATAGCATAAACTCTTTTACTTTGGACCAATATGCCAGAGCTAATACAGAAAGTTTAGGACATGAATGTTACCTTAATAGATATAGATTAGATAAAATTATTTAACTTTTCTGTAGTTTAATTTCCTACTATAGCCACTTACTTTTTCAGCCATATGAAGTGAAACAGAATGTATTGTATCTCAGATTTTATTTTTTACATATGAGATTTCTATTGAAGAAATAATTGAAAAGACAGTTCATGATTTAAGAAAACAAACAACATAGTGTTCAAACATTTTATTCTCTCATTAAACAAGATTTTCAAGGAAAGAGAGGTGTGATGTTGCAACTTGACCACTTAATTTACATTCAGTATTTCAGGGTATGAATCCCTGATATGTCTTTTAACTTCTCTGAACCTGAATTTGCCTAAAAAATAGCTATTTCAAAGAGTTGGCAGGATAAAATGAGGTAATATTTCTGAAATTCTGGCACATATTAACTTTACATAAATATTTTTTTATTCTAAACAGAATGATTTTATTAGTGATACCAATATTCCATTACTTTTAAAATTATTTTATACCATTTATTCATTTATTTACAAAGGAAATTTTATACATCCAAGGAGGGTACATGCTTTTATGTATACTGTGACTTAAATATCCTGCACTCTCATTTTTTTCAGAGTGAATTGAAAGTATACTTTAATTTTATCTTAGTCTTTATCAAAGTATATTTTTTATTAGCAAGTGACATTTGCTGAATTTGAGATATTTCATTTTCCCACAATATTACATGCACTTTTAGAAAGTATGAAGACACTAGTAAACTGTACCAACTTATCCAGGATACTTTGAAACAGTGATGATGTCAGTGGATACGTTATGTTTCATAGTCATTCTGTTTATAAAATCTATTGCTAAATCTTTCTGTACTGTTTCTTTATTTGATCCAATTATCAGACCTTTTCCTTTTAGCCACCTGGAAGAATTTCCCACTGTAGAATTTTTCATTCAGTATCCATTGAAAGTGCCACATCTGTCTGGCTTTATATTTGCTATTCCACAGGGGTGTCAAAAGCAATCTGAGGGCAGCGAGCAATGAAGTCCACTGTGTGCAGTTATGAGTTCTTCATTTTCCATCCTGCCAAGTCTTTGTTTAGTTGTTTTTGCATTCTCTTATTGTTCTCCTGATATTTCCAGTTTGTTTCACTTTATCCCTCTGTGAGTGTTTTTAAAAGAATTAGACATTAAATGTTTTATATTTCATTCCACATAGAGTTCATCTCATTCTTTTAGCTATTCTTTTATATTTTAAGTTTTATTTTAATGACACATTCTCAGAACTGGGTCAGCAGTTGGAAATGTTTTATTGTTTTTTAGTAGAAGATTTTAAAATTTGTATTACTGTTTGTATTTGTATTTATTTCTAAAAGAAATCCTTTTTCAAGTGCTCTTTTTATAAAATGTAAAGAGTATGTTTTAGTTGGAGATATTTTTATATTATTAAGTATATAATATTTTTCATGTCTCACTTCTATAGGGACAAAATTAAAGTTATGATAACACCAAAAAAGACTTTTGCTCAATTCATTCCATCCCTACTTATACTTTAAAGGCATTCACTTTCTAATAAATTTTCCATAACGTTCTAGTCTTCTCAGGTTGATCTGTGAAAAGGTCCTTTTGGCTAGTAATTGGCAGCCAGCATTTTCCTTCTCCTACTTCTTCTTCCATGTTTAAGAAAATTATCCCTAGTGATTTTAGACCTATTTCCAGAATTATATTTAATAGTGCCTCCATTAGACTGGTGAAAAAATATCTTCCTAAACAAGCAGTATGTTTCTTAAGACCCTGTCTCCAAAAGATAAATATTTTATAAAATTACTTCCGATAATCTGACTGGGTAGATTTCTATTAGTGCAAACATCAACCTGGATTGTGAGTGATAGTTTGCTCTTTCATTTAATGAAGTTAAATATATATTCTATCCCCATTGACCACTGAGCCACAGTACAGGCCACTCAAAATCACCAAGCCATTCCAAATAAAATCATAAAAGCAGATTCATCCTAAATTGGGCATAAAATTATTAAATTTTAGGAATGTTAGATACTGCTAAAGTACCTTTGGAAGTGAGAATAGAAACCAAAGATTAAAACACATATGTTGGTGGTTATTTTGTTTTTGTTTTAGAATCTTGATTTTCAGCTCAATTTATTTCTTCATATTATGTAAGACCTGCGTTCTTAAAGGAACAGATAGTCACCAGCATGCCAAATAATATTCCTTAATAAGTACTTGGCATTTGTGTTTCTAAATATAATATATACAAGAAAATTTTCAGCTTTTCAAGGAAACCCTACTGTCCTTTTAAAAAGTTCACACTTTCATTTTTAAGGGTAAAACATTCTTTTTTTTTCCTATAGACAATAAAATAGGAGGATCTTACCCTAACTGTATAGTAGCCCTCACTTCTTTAAAATAGTCTGATAATGTACTGACAATACAGAAATATTGTTCATCTCTCTTCTTAAAACCTTCCTCAGTAAAAAAAGATAATTTCAAATTTTTCCTCTAGGCTGGGCCTATAGCTGAAGCTAAAACGACTATAAATATTGTTGCCCTACTTTCACGGAACTGTAGGCTGTACAAAAACAATGGTCAAATTATAGACGCTTAAATTGGAAGGGATAACCTCAAATTCCTTTGACATGAGGAACCCTATATCCTAAACTTTCAAGGTACTTCTGCCAGGACTTTGGCAGGGCAAGTTGGATAAGTGAGTTCAAGTTTTGTCTCTGCTAAATTCTACTAGATTTTGTTAGGCTATATAATATGTGATAGTTTTCCTACACTTATAAAATGATGACAGCCATTAGTATTGCTCCCCAAATATTTCTGGCCCACTTCCTTCTAGTCTCATTGTAGGAGTACACTCCTCAGCCCACTTTGAAGTTAACTGTGTGGCCATATGATTTCCTTTGGTCAATATGTGGGATCATAAGTGACATGTTTCACTTCCAGGAATAAGGTTTGAAAGCCAGTCAGTGCCTTGCCAGAGTTTTCTTTTTCTCTGAATAAACAACTGGAAACATTTGGATGATGGCTATTCTGTAGGACTATCATGACCTGGAATTTGAGGGAGAAATAAAACTTTTGTTTGTTCGTTTTAAGATACAGAAAGTAGGGGGTTTTTCTGCAACATAAACTAGCTTATATTGAGTAATCCACCACTTTCACATAAGAAAGAAATATAATAAACCTAGCAAAGTCTGGAACATCTTATATGCTGAAGAAATGTTAGATTAAATCTCAATACTAAAAATTAATTTCATATTTCCAGATGGCCAATATGGCTATATAACAATATTGGCCAATATACCCAGTATAACATACTGCCTCTTCTTTAGATCCATTTTAAATATAATTTAAGGCCTAAATAACCAACTCACTATACAATAAAATTTAAAACTCAGTTGCTGATTTCTGTATTTCAAGCATGGGCATTATGAAAATTGAATGATAAAGAATTCTTCTCTCTCTAGATTTTCAGCTCTAAATAGCCAACTATATACTCAGCATCTCAATGCAGATGCCCTGTAAAAATTTCGAACACAATGTGAACAGAAAAGAAGATAGAGATTTTTCCTTTAGCAGAACAACACAGCTCCCACCTGTGTAACACATATTTCAATATAAGACATTAGACTCTCAATTTCTCTAGCTGGAAACTATAGCAAATTGCTATTGAGTTGACCTCCCTAATATCTCTAAAATTGTTACAATTTTACTGTCTTCACAGCCATTACCCTAGTCTCTATCACCTGCATTTCCCACATGAATTACTGTCCCAAAATTAACAGCTCTTCCTATCTTCCATTTTACTCGTTTTTAACCCATTCTATAAAATACAGCCTGTGTGAGCTTTTAAAAATGTAAATCTGATTATATTACTAGTCTGTTGGAAATGATAAAATAAATCCACATTTCCTTTAGGCAAAACCCAAACTTCATAATAGATTTTTTTTTTTTTTGAGACAGGGTTTGTTGCCCAGGCTAGAGTGCAGTGGCCTCATCATAGCTCGCTGCAACCTCAAACTCATAGGCTCAAGAGATCCTCCTTCCTTAGCCTCTCAAGTAGCTGGAACTACAAGTGGGAGCCTGGCTAATTTTTCTATTTTTTGTAGAGACCAGGTCTTGCTCTTGCTCAGGCTGGTCTCAAACTCCTGGTCTCAAGCAATCCTCCTATCTTGGCCTCCCAGAGTGCTAAGATTACAGGCTTGAGTGACAGCACGCAGCCCCCTAATAGAATTTACATATTGTTATAGATTGAATGTTTGTACTCCTCATTCAAATGTTGAAACCCTAACCCCCATTGTGATGGTATTAGGAGGTTGAGCCCTTAGGAGGCAATTAGGTTTACATGAGGTGATGAGGCAGGAACCCCCATAATAGAATTAGTCCTTGTAAGAAAAGGAAGAGACACCAGAGCTCTCTTTCTCTCTCTCTCTCTCTCTGCCAGGTAAGGACACAGTAAAAAGGTACGCATCTGCAAGCCAAGAAGAGTGCCCTTACTAGGAATCAAATCTGTTAAAACCTTGATCTTGACTTCCCAGCCTCCAAAACTTTGAGAAATGAATGTATTTTGTTTAAGCCACTCAATCACAATATTATGTTATAGCAGCCTACACTAAGACACATATTTTACCATATATGATCTGACTCTAAGTTATCTTTCCAGCATAATATCTTACAGCTATCCATTGTACTGTATCAGTTTGGCTAAGCTGAAACTACACTTCCCAGTATCCAGTTCCCACCAAACACAGATCAACAGCCTTCATAGACTTCTCCACTAGCTCTAGTTCATGGACACACTGGCAGCTGGATTAAGTCCTTCCCAGATTCCCTGGCATACTCTGATTTTTCCACATGCCCCCATGCTTCACAAAGGCTGGTTAGTGACTTTTCTCTGATTCTCTAATTCATCTTTTCAGGTTCTTACTTCTTTAATTTTTTTCCCACAGTTGTACAATGACTTATTTGTACAATAAATCCCTTATTCCATTATATTCATAAAGGGTGTGTTCATTCCCTGATTGAACCCTGACCTTATATGGTCATTGGAAGTGGTTCTAGGGTAACAAAACCATAAGGATGGAAACCTGGAATTTATTTTTGTTCTGATTAGATTTAAAAGGCATTAATGATTCCATTGCCTGTAGAAAAAGGGACGTTGGCAGTAAACAGCATTCAATGGTAAAACAATTGCTTATGTCTTACTTATAGTAAGCTTCAATCAAATATTTATGACGGGCAATGGTTTTCATGATCAAGTAGTTGTCACCATCAAACATTGTATTAGAAATAATGAGTATAGGGTATCGGTTGCCTCTAATTGCACTGGAGGGCTTGAAGAAAGAAAATGATCACTTCATCCCAGTTTGAAGTTCAGATAAATAGTTAGCTTCTATGACTTAAAGAATGCTTATTTTCTGTTGTCTCAGGGTAGACATATGTGGAAACAAAACCAAAGTGAAATCCCGAAATGGTTAAATTACAATACAAATTGAACTTGCAACTCCACAGTATCTCTTACGGCAAAATATTGATTGGAAAAGACCGGGACCCTGAAATTTGGGAAGCAGTTATATAGGTACATTTCAAGTAAACTACAGACATTTAATGCCTAAAATTTGCCAAATTCCTCTGTCAATAGAAGCAACCCATTCTCCCTTTATGGAAGAGTTTGTACTTCTTTTGACTGAGGAAATTATAATGGTTTTCATGACATAACACCTTGCTAAAGAATGATGATACCTATTGAGACTTAACCCCAATACTTCTCATTGCTTCTACACCTACAAACAGACCCAAGTCCTGGCAGGCTGTATATGGTGAGATACAAAGAGTAAACTATGAGAAAATATCAAGTACAGCAAAGTCTTATAAAATTTTTCCAATTTGTACAAGAAACCTGGCTTCTAATATGTTGCATCAAGGTGGAAGAAATGTTTTTTGGATCATGTTGAATTTACTCATATTAGTACTGTGCATGGGGTTTTCTGAATTCGGTGTTCTAACTAATTCAAGCTAGCTTGCATGGTTGAGTGTTTCTGATGGTTTTCTCAGTTGCTAACCAAAAGTCAGACCCAAAGGTGGCCTGCACTGAATGAGATTGAGGTATAAGACTTTAAGGCTATGGATATTCAAAGAGTTAGTAAGGTATGATTGCAAGATTCATTATGTAAGACTTGTTCACCTACTCTCTAACTCATTCCACTAAAAGCCTGAGTAATATGTTTATAAAAGGAGTACAGTATCCTTGAAAAGTTCTATAGTGGCTGTTTTATGTAGGCAGGAATAATAGTGAAAGTGCTATTCTCAGTACAAGCTCTCTGAGTTCAATCCAGATGATAGGATCCCAGTGTGGCATGGTCAAGTGGTGGCACTTAATAGACAGAGAAATTTCTAGGGATCTAGTGGTTTTGTATGATAAAATATCCTTTTCAGCATCAAGGTCATGTTGATGTATTTGTACCCTACAACTACTATGAAAAAAGCACAATACCTGTTGGCTTCTTTAGATTATGGAAACAAGTAATATCTCATTTGGTTATGCTATTTTGATCCACTTATCAAGTAACCTACAAGACTTCCAGCTGTGAGCAGGGCTCAAAATAAGAAAAAGCTCTAAAGAAAAGTCCTTGCCACCATACAAGTTATCCTACCACATGGTCAAGAGATTTGATAGTTCTTAAAATGTTTATGGTAGATAGAGATAGTGTACAGAGTCTTTTGCACTCCTCTGTAGGTGAATTATAGTGCATAAATTTAGAAATTGGACAAAAACTATGCTCTCCTCTTTAGATAAATACTGACCTTTTGAGAAATAGCTTCTGGCTCACTACTGTGCACTCGTAGAAACTGAAAGTTTGACCACAAGTCACAAATTATGACATGACCTGAACTGTCCATCAAGAACTGTTTGCTGTCTGAACATCCTCCCACCCAAAGCATGAACTTGGACATGCAAATGACTACTCCAAGAACAACTGGAAATGATATGTTAGAGTTAGAGTTCTGGGGCCAGCTAGCTCTGAAGGCACAAGTACATTGCAGGAGTCAATGGATCAGATTTCCATAACATCTACCCCTGCTATACTGCCTCTTTTCTCTCAACTTCTACCTATAGTCTCATGGGGAGTTTCTTATGTCCAGTTGAATAAGAAAGAAATATATTGGCTCAGTTTTATAGATGAAACTTCATGATATGCTGGAACCCTGTACAGCTGCAGCATAGCAGCCTCAGTCTGGGTTAGCCCAGGAGAATAACGGAAAAAGAAAATGTTCCAAAGAGGCAGAACTTTGAGCAGAGTACCTAGTTTTTCATTTTTACCTGAAAGTAGAGATGACCAAAGACATAGATCTATAAGGGTTTATGTAGACGGCCAAGGTTAGGCTGGATATTCAGGGATTCGGAATGCACATGATTGGAAAATTGGTGACATAGAGGTCATTATCCACAAAGATTCCTAACACAACCTTCTAAGTGGTCTTCCTATTTCCAGCTTTGCCCTTCTCTAATCTATCCATTCTCTAAAATATAGCCTGAGGGAGCTTTTAAAATGTCTATCTGATTATTTCACTGCCCTGCCTGAAATCCTAAAAGGGCTTTCCATTTCTCTTAGAAAAAAATCCAAACTCTTTAATATAGCTTACATATTCTAGCCACTTATTTATCTGACTCCAGTTTATCTCTCCAATCTATGTCTCATTACTCTCCATCGAGAAAACTGTATTTTAGTCTCCATTTATGCATGCATCCTTCTTCCTGGAAGTCCCTTCACACACACTTTAAATCATTTAAAGACAAGTTTAGACATTATTTCCTCTGGGAAGATTTCTTGACGCATCTTCCCCCCGTCTTGAGATAGATGCTTCTTTTATGTATAGCTACAGTAACCTATATGTCTATGTTAATCTTCCAGGATAGCTCATCCCTACACCCAGAACCATTCAAGGCTTATTAATGCTACAGATTTCAAGTTCAATTCTCCAGGCAATAGAAAAGGATGGAAGTATCTGTTCTACGGTCACTTCTTTCTGTTTCTTCCTGCCTGGGATTAAGTTCTTTCTAGGATAATGATTATTTCTTTCAGTGGAAATATTACTGCCAAATAAGACTCATCATTTGATTCTACCCAGGTAATAACTAAGTAGTCCAACATTGAATATTTCATAAAATTTGATAAACCATAGTCTGGTCATTAATGGCCATATTGACCAAGTTTAATTCCTCTTAAAATTAATAGTCCTTTCAGTATTTAAACACTGTGATTAAGCTTCTCAAAACATCATCAGTTGAACTCTATGTGTCTTCATACACATAAAAAACAGAATCTAGATAAGACATAGACAGAAAGAGAGAGAGAAAAAAAAGAGAAAGAGGGAAGGAGGGAGAGAAAAAGAAAGAACACAAGAGAGTAGAGTTGGTATATTTATTTGAAAGAGAGGGTTGGGTTGTCTATATGTGAAAAGAACAGTCTGAGCTATCATTTGTTTTAATCATCACAGTTAAAAGACACTGTACGGCCTATACAATTAAAGATGCAGAAATTTTCCTTAAGAAATTGATTAAATAAATAGCTACAAATAAACCAGGTATAAGAAATTTTTCCTTATGTAGAAACAGGAAAAACGAGTTATTTTCAGCTGAATAAATTTCCTTACATAATTAATTTTTGCCATTGTGCCTGTTTCTTTTTTTCCGTCATTTTCCTCAGAAGCAATTACTATTAAATATCTTCGACGTGCAACATCGGTAAATTTTAGAAAAGCAAAATCCAACAGCTTTCGGATATTTTCACCTTTCATTTTTGGAATTTGTTTGGGTGACTAAGACAAGCAGATGCTTCTTTGCATCATATAAAGACTCGAGCAGATTCAAAGCTTGTTGCAAATTGGCCTGCATATTCATTACACTACCAGTTACAATGGCAAAGGCAACAGTGACCATGTCCATCAGCACTAGGCATCTGGTGCTCAGGATTATCAGAAGGTTATGAGATTGTTCTGGGTGTCCTTGACTTTAGAAAAATAAGAGATGGTGAAAACAGACACAAATAGCCTATGAACAAAATAATTTAGTAAATATTAATACCAGCATCCATACTCATCTTTGTCTTCTTTCATATACATATATCAATGCTAATAAATTTGCTACAAGGTAACACATGACTGCCAATATATTTTGTGACTATTACTATAAGACAACAGTCTCCTATTACATGATCAACCAACAGAGCCTTGGCAGGATTCCTGAGAATTGCTATGCTATTGATTGTAATGTCAAATGGTGATCTCTAAGGAGCAATTAATGAAGTTAATCACTATCAAAACATACTTTTGGCATCAGAATCAGAGAGTGGGATTGAGAAAATTATATATATAACTTTGATATCTTATAACTGGGCAAAGAAGAAAGAATTGAACTATTATTGTCTATTGTAGGAGACCTGGTATATCATCAAGAAACATCTCTAGGATTATTTAAATGAAAGAATATTTCAAGGAAATCTGAGGTTTTCTTTTATTTGAGAAAAACAGAATTTGATATAAAAATGAACAAATCCACCATGGAATATGGACATATGAATAGGGGAGTGATGGAAGTAATATCTAAACATCAAAGATAAGTTGGACTTTTATTCATCTTTTCTTAAATTAATACTGAGACCACAGCTAAATTAGTTTTTAATGCTTTTACCCTGGTTGGGATACAGAGCAAACATAATCAGATTGATTATATACTATAAAAAGAAAGTGAATATTCCTTATGTCCTTACTATTCTAGACACTGATATGATAATGAGCATATGTGATTCAATCTTTTAAAGAGAAGAAAATATATACCCCTATTTTATCAGGAAGTTGTACATTATAAATTTCTCTGCTTCTAATCTGATAATGAAATAGAAAGAGAGAAGTTCCTTCCTTCCTGATTAATCCAACTAAAGATAGCACAGACACACACAAGGAGCAAGTAGACACCTAGGCTTAGTTCATCCTTTTTCAGAGATGCTAAGGCTGGATCATGATGTCAAAAGCCCAACAGATCTGTTTTGTCTCCATTCATACTCAATTTTGGTGACCCACCTAAACAATCACCTAATTTTGATCTCAACCCCAACCTTTGTTTTCATCCTCATGTCCTCAATATCCTGAAGATATTCATTGTCTTTACACTGCATAATAAAAAGAAAAATTGTATTATTGCCTATGCTAAACACTGTGCTTACATGGTTTCATATAATCCTCACAACATCTCTGTGAGATAAAGTGTCATTAGCCCATTTTTCATAGGAGGAAACAACACTTGTAGATGTTAAATAACTTAATAAAGATGCCACAAATTGTCAACAGCAGTTCCTAGATCCAAACACGGGACTGCGTGACTCCAAGGTCCCATGCTTTATTTACTAAAGATCAAAGCCAGCAATGTAACATACCTGCTTTGTTGAGCCCAAGGTATATATCTTGCATCATGAATCAGCAAACTTTTTCTATAAAAGAACAGATAGTAAATATTTTCAGCTTTGTGAGCCGGATGGTCTTTGTCACAAATATTAAAACTGCTATTATAGAATGAAAGAAGCCATAAACAAATGAACATATCTGTGATTCAGTAAAACTTTACTTACAAAAATAAGTAATGGGCCAGATTTTGCCCTTGGGATGTAGCTTGCTAAACCTTGTCTCATACCATTTGATGAAATTTTCAGCTTGATAAATAATCAATTGACCAAAAATTATTAAACACAATATGATATTCATTCAGAACATTATATAATTGGCATGGTTCAACATCAGGAGTCAGCATGAAGGTCTCAGTGCCCTCCATGCCATTTGCAGATCCAGTCCTCAAACTGAGATCAGAAACTCACACTCTCAGCATGGGTGTGGTCACAGGGCTGAGGTCATCCTCGGTATATCTGAATGTAACCTGGGAATCACTATCAGGTCTTCTCTTTATTAATATAGTCATGCTTTCTTATATCTTACTGCATGATATCTTTAAATCAAACTTCTATATTTTAAAATTTCAAAATTTTAGTAACATTCTAGCATTGGGTCTATGTTGAGAGAAAGATACATGCATAATACATATATGGATTGATATTTGTCAGACATATGATGTCTGACTAGTAAACTATTAGCTGGATAAAAAAATCATTTGAGAATATTTAGCAATGGTTATTTTTGTCAAATAAAAGCGGCATCTTCATTTTATGACATTGATTCAGATCCTTTTCCTTCAGAGGCTGAAATATTTTGTAGAAGAAAAGAGTTACTACCTGAAGTAAGTGTTCAGTTCAAAAGAAACTGACCACAAGAAGACCAGAAGGCCTCTCTTTCTCTCTGATAGCCTGACTTCATGCTCATCTTTGTCCATGTATCACCTGAGTTTGATATATATGAGAAATATATGTATACCAGTGTTCCTCGGCTTATCACGGGGTTATGCTCCAATAAATCCATCCTAAGTTAAAAATACCCTCAGTCGAACATGCACTTTTGACTGTTTTGTCAGGACATAACCCCATGGTAAGTCAAAGAGCCTACTGTATGCATATTGCTTTCCCACCAATGCAGAGTCGAAAAAATGTGTCAAAACTTCATAAGCTGGGGCCCATTCATATATTCATCATTCCTTACCATCCCTTCAGATATGTGGATTTTACTAAAATCTGATTAATATTAATAAGTAAAGATATAATGTAACATAGAGCTTATTTTATTGTATTGTAATAATTTTGTAGATTTATTCACTATTGTTTTTATAAACTCATTAAGCACCCAAATTGGTCAGTGAAATTTTTTATGCATAATTTTCTGAATTTGAGAGTAAAATTACATATATTAAAACTGAATTCATGGAATTATAAATTTAAGAATGTTTAGGCCTTTTAACTCATGATTGTGAAAAATCATATGTGTGTGTCCGTGTGTGTGAATGTACATATGCATTCCATATAGAAAGTTTCCACTGTGCTTCTATTTCTCTTGCTTCATCTCCTACTTCATGCTATTTCTCTTACATCATTTTTTATTGATTTGTGACATACTTAGTTACCTAATGAAACATGACATGTTTAATTAACTGTTTAATGTTATTTTTCCATGATAGATTAGAAAATCCATGAAGGTAAGAACCATATTTTTCTTGTGTCTTGCTTTATTTCCAGACACTATCACAATGTATGAGACATAAGAATCACTTAATAAATAATTTTTGACCTAATAAATTAAATGATCTATTTTTTCCTCATAGGTGAAACATAAAAAACGTGATTATTTTTATACAAAAAATCTTCAATGAGTAATGTCTGTGAAGAGTTAATACCTTGTTTCACTTTTTAGACTGATTTTTACATTTGTTTCCTGAAAAGTGCAGATAACCAATCCTCACAGGCATGCACCAGAGAGGAGAGAATGTGTTTGCCTAGATCCTGCACTTTGTCAAAGAGGAGGATCAGTCTTTGGCTGCTGTCAGCTTAGATGGTTGCGCTGAAACTGCTCAATTAAGCTCCTGATAGAGTATCAAGCAGATTGCCACTTCGGGCTATGGGATCGATAATAATAATTTCTCATATTTGTATAGCAAGCACTTACACTTCTAAATAGTATTTTCACATCTCCTGTCTAATTTTATCCTTACAAGAAAAGGGTCAGATAGGAGGGTCAAGCTACTTTTTCCGTTTCACAAATGAGGACAGTTCAGGACCAGAGAAGTTCATTGGAAGAAAAGAAAAAAGTGTAAGACCCTAGGTTTCCTGCATTTCAGTTCAGTACTCTGGTCACTGAATAACCCTGCCCCATGACAGAACCACCTTTGATGATGTACACACAGCTATATTTAAGTTCAGCAGCAGAACCACAGGTAACCATTTATCTATCATTTCTAAGACAGTAAGGTTGAGGATTAAGTGCAGCCATTTAATGATCTGCTACCAGATCAGAGCCAGCATTTGCGAGGGAGACAATGTGGTGGGTACAGTGCAAAGATCACAGGCCCTGGAGCCCAACAAGCATTGACTCTACTCCCGGCATTGGAACATGCGACACTTCATGGCCACATTCTGAAAACTGTTATAATTTATGGCTACTAGAGGTTTGTTTTGCTTTGTTTTGAGGCTGAAACATGATAATGTGTGTGGAAGTAGGCAGTTTAGCACCAAACTCATTTTTATTTACTTTATCTGAGAATACCAGATATCTTTCTAATATCCATTTGTTTCTTCTTCCATATTGCCCATATGAACAACAAAAATCTGATTGGTTGGGGCGGCATTGTACTTTAAGCACTAAAATTTCGTTTCCCAGCCTCCTGACAGATAGGGGGTGACTGACATGATTTTGACCAATGAGAGGTGAAGGAAAATTGTTCTGTAGGATTTAAATGCATGTCAGATGCAGCATGTGCCTTTTCCCTTTGTCTTTCTACTTCTCCCTTCCTGGAACCTGAACAGAAACGTGAAACAGCCACAGGAAGGGGCATGACTAAATACTACGGATGGCTGAAAGATGACAGAAGGACCCTAAGCTCCTCAAATCTTCATTTTGTGCAAAATGTAACGATCCTAATTGTTTGAGTAACTGGGGGAATTTCCTTTATAGCTAAACAAAATTCTCCTCTCATGAAGTTAATTTTCTTTTATTCAAATTTCTTTTCCTAATCCATCCTGAAGAGTACTGCTAGATTAACAGTTCTTTAATAAAAATAAATAAATAATAGAATGAAGTGTTCTGGGTTAGTGACAATGCTAAGGACATACCTTATTCACCAAGTTAGTTACTGGTGGAGGTAGGGTTCAAATTCGGTTAGGTATGTCTGTCCCAGGGTATAAGCTGTTCCCTGTAATTTAGGGTCCAAGATAGTGTGAGTTTTAGTTTTGTGATTTGTCAGTTAGGTGACTTTGCCAGACATGGATCTAAGGGCTTGATTTGACATGATACAATCAAATCTTTACAACTTCTGTATGAGCTAGGGATTACTATTATCACATTTTACAAATGAGGAAAGGAAGGGTTAGACTAATTAAGATACTTCCCAGGAGCACAGATCTAGTGAGGAACAGAGCTGTGTGTTTTCAAATGCAGCTCCATTTGATTCTGAATCCATATTTCTAATGAGTACATTATGCTGTCTTGATTCCACATATAGAAAGTCAATGTCCAATTTCTGCTAAAGGAAATTTGAGTACCAAAACCAGAAATTCCCTTCAATAATGTCTAGACATCTATTTATATGTAGAGAGGAGCTTCCCTGGGTTGAGGATAAGCCACAGTGCACAGGTTTGCGCTCTACTCAGCTGTGTTTTGGAGGACCCATACTGACTAATTCCATGAAATAAGACATTCTGCTGTTCAGTCACTAATAATGTGACAGATTTCAAACAGCTTCAAGAGTCAGATATAGTCCTTAGCATATTCTGAGCAATATTCTTGGTGGCAGATATCTATATTTGTAGAGAAGTTCTTGTGTTAACCATTTAACCCCTAAGGATGGGGATAAATCCATCTTCACTATCTAGTACAAAATTATCAGACTTCTCATTGCACTTTTTAAAAACTCTCTCATGTTAAGCTAGACAGCAGCATTTCTGTTTTCTTCCCCCTAGCATCTGGAATATCCATGATCTAGGATATATTTCTGTGGATTTAAAGTCTAAAATGTCACCACATGCTGCTGCTAATAATAACACATAATAATAACTACTGTGAAAGTTCTTTAGCTGTCAGCTCTATTTTTATTTCATTTAAAAAATAATAATTTCAGTGCCCATTGCTGTGACTCTGAATGCATTTACAAATCAAAACCATATTTTACATTTTTTTTTAAGAAAAGCAAAAGAGTAACATGCAGCTCATTCAAAATAATTGCCTGGGCTGCTAGCAAAGAAAGATAGTGATTTTTAAGTGGTCAAGAATTGACATACGATGTCAATAGAGGGTAGATCCATAGACTCAAAGAAGTTGGTAACCTTGGAATTTATCTGGCTCAATTTTCATCTAAGGTATTAATATTTCCTCCTTCATGACTGTACATAAAAGCACATAAAATATCTCTCATGAAATGATTGTATACCCTGGTATTTCTATTGATGAAATTATACTATTGGATTATTATTCTGAGACTGTCAATTCCATTTCAAAAGTCTTTAAGTCAATGGCAACGTGTTTTTGTTTATTTCCCTATTTATTTTTATGTTGGAAGTAAATCCTATTAATATTTCTAATCAGTAGCTCTGTTTCTGAGCTCCCTAACCAATAGACTTTTTCCACCATTTAAATATTGGCAAGCATCTCTTTAGGTCCATGTTCAAAAACAGCTAGAATTCTACATGAAGTTTGAGGACATGCATCACTGAAATGAAAGGGGCAGTTTGTAGGACTCAGAGATCTTTCCTGTGAAGCACTTCCACACAGAAGCAGGTGAGGATGGTCTGAGTCCTTTTAACACCAGTTATCTTCTCTACCAGAGATCACACAAATGCTTTATCCTGTCAGATGGTACAGTAGGTGTTCCCCCTCCACTCTATCCCTCCTTCTCACTTCTCACCTCCTTTGTGAGGCTGCAATCAGTAGACACTGCTACAGGAATTTGGCATCTGCCTTTTCCTCTCTGGAATACTCTTACCTCCTAATATTCCTTCGAATAACAACTCATTCACTACTTATTAGACCTTTTAAGTAAAATTTTATTTTACACAATCTCAGTATACCATTACTTTCTGCATCCACAACTTATAAAACACATCAGCCATTCAGGGGTGGGGAACCTGCAGCCTCAAGGCCACATGTGGCCCTCCAGATCCTCAAGTGTGGCCCCTTAATCAAATCCAAATTTCACAGAACAAATCCCTTTATTAAAATCCTGGGAGGCAGCAGAGGGGAAAAAAGTAGGTGAATTGGTAGCAATAGATTTAGTAGAATGAATAAGGTAAAACCTAATTGCATCTGTATATGTGTGTGCTTGTGTGTATGCGTGCATGTACGCATGTGCACATGAGTTTGCGTATGTTTATCATTTAAGGGGAAGATGACTGAATACAGAGATGGGCATTAGATATAAGCTGAATCTCAGTGCATACGCCAGTATACAGAACAGGGAAATTGGTAGAATCTCTGAATTAGATACTTTGGACTCCTGTCCCCTCATGGCTCATCCAGTGAGATCACTGTTCTTTTTTCATACCTGTAGACAAGTGGAGATTTTCCTCTTTGAAGAGTTAAACCAGAGAGGTCCATATTTAGAGACACAGGGCAGTGCTGAGAGTGATGGGGAGGGTGGGTGTGAGATGAAATTAGGCAAGACAGATATAATGAACATTTATGAAATTGCCAGCACCTTTCCTAGAGTATGGGCTGTCAGACTTGCGCCATTCAGGTTGGGAAATGCTGGATTCATGTGTGCAGGTCCCAAAAGTGGTAGATGTCAAGGCAAAATTTGATTAGTACAATAAGATTCTTATAAGATTTTTTGAGTTTGGTTTTTGGGGTTTTGGAGCTAAAGGGAAAGAGGATCTCTATCTAGATAACTGCTATACTCCTGTAATATAATACTGGCAGTCTTACCACTGCATGGGGAAGAGCAACCAGAAGATGAAGCTACCACAGAGGAGAGTTAAGCTCTCAGAAGGAGAAAAGCTGGGGCCTGGTGGTCATGCCTACATCTAGATCTAGAAGTGCCTGGTCTTGAAGACAGGAAGCAACAATAAGCCAGTAAACCTCCTCCCCCACTTTTTTCTTTTAAAATTGTAAATGGCTTAAGCAAAGAATTGACTAAGGTTGAGGTTACTGAATAGAATCTAAATATTTTAAACTCTGACAATATTGAAACAATAGAATATTAATTTGTTTATGTTTTAATACAAGAGATGGGGTTAAAATTTAAAATATGTTGATCAAGCAATAGAAGTATTAAATATATTGGAAGATGTAAATGTGAATGTAAGACAAATAATAAAATATAATATGGTGAGAGGAGAAAGAGAAGAATGTAGAAATAGAATGAGTTAATATTATTTTAAAGTAGAGATGTAAAAGTAAATACAGCAGATTCATCCTTATTAATATAGCATCTATGAAGTACAAATTAGAATTTTTTTCTCTCTCAAAAATAAAAATGTACATATTATTAGGTTCAGAAATTCTAATTCTAATTCTATGTACTGGAAGAAGTAGGTAACAAAGCTTGCAAAAATATATTTAATGCAACACTTTTGTAGGAAAATAATGGAAACAATCTGAATAGGAATCCATAGGACATGTATTAAATAAAGTATGAGGTGAGGTCATTACAAAGGATGTGATTGTCCTAATGGAACTGGTAGGCAATAATATCCAAAATATACATTTTAAGTGACAAAACTCAAGGGGCAGAATGAGACATAGAATGTGCTACAGTTAGAAGAAAAATAATTACACATGGATTTTTTCAAATGTGTAGAGGCTTTCTGCAATGAACAGCAAAATACTGTTAACCATGGGTGGCTCCATGAAGGCAAATTGGCTTACTGGGGGGCAGAGAATGAAGGTGTAGACTTGTTTTACCCATTTATTCTTTTGACCTTTACATTTTGTGGTATATGCAAGTGTTATCCATTCCCAAAATAAGTAATTTACTTTTTTAAGAAAACGCATAAAGTAGAAGTAGAGTCAGAGGACTGACTCCACAAGCTAGATTGGAAAGAAGCAATGAAGTAGGGTGGGGTAGGAACAGTATCAAATGCAGCTGCATTTGAATTTTGAGGAAGAAGCTATGATAAACAATTTCAGACGGGTCTAGACTTTAAAGGTTTTATTTTTTTGCTTTTTTTTACATTTGCAATGGCAAAGTATATGTAATAATACAAAAGAGTTTTAGAATAAATTAAAGTATAAGAAACAGTGTTAGAGAAGAGAGAGCAGCCCCAGTGCTACACTATGCATCCATGTTCACAGGGCAAGAAAATATTAATAAGACATGACCAGATTCTTAGGAGCTGATGAGAAGGGAGGATTTCAGGATGTTTTCACTGTGTGGGGTTCAGCTTAATTCCAAGCCTAGATAGGAACTAAATTTAATCTACACCAAAAAAAAAAAGAATTTGGGCCCAGAACTAAATTGAATACTATTTATATAATTTTACTGATACAAATAGAAATAGTGCCTTCAAAAGGCTTATGGTGAACCCCCCAAACACTTTTTGTTTCATCTATTCATACTAAAATTTGGAAAATCTCTATATTTTCAAATTAAATGTATGATTTTTCATTTCCCTCCTCTGCAATCAGGTTCTGGGTCCTCCACATCTTGTTCACTCATTCCTGGGTTTTCTACACACGTATTTATCAAATCTCTAACACCCAGATAGCTCAGTAATGGCTTGTAAAAAAAAAAAAAAGTTAGTTTGGAAAGGAGCTATTTTAGATGACGGCAGAAAGAGCCGTGCTGCAAACGTGCAAGTGCCTGTGGATTATAAAAAGGCGAGTAAGCTCTCTGTCAGTCTGCTCCTAAGCGAGAGAGAAAAACCTGCCAGTTATGTAGAGCATGTAGATATATTTTTTAATCTAAATTTATTCCTAAAGCATTCTCTCAGGGTAACACTAGTTATTAAATCTCTAGTTACATTTTGCAATTGAGCAAGACTTGAAGTGAATGAGCGCAAGAATCAGGAATTATAATTCCTTTCATTCTGAAAATGTAATTGCCTCCAGTGAGCTATGCTCTTCATACTTGAACTGTGGGTGAAGAAACTACTGGGTGGTGTGTCAGACTTTCAGCTTAATATTTTTTATTAGTTTTTACTATTAATGCATGTTTCTGTTCTTGGTCTCTTGCCAAAGTTTAAATTATAGCTATAATAATTGTTTCATATCAAACATTCCATAAAATGCTTTTTTTTAAGAGTCATCATAAGATGCACAATGTGGCAGGGGGTGCAGACACCAGGGGTGTGTGTGTGTGTGTGTGTGTGTGTGTGTGTGTGTGTGTGTGTGTGTGTGTTTGAAAATCATATCTTCTGCCCTTTCTGTTTAGAAGCTTCTATCACAGCTATATTAAAGGCATCAGAATACTTAAAACACTGGTTTTAAATTCCTCACTTTTCCCTCTTTGTTTGCCTAACTCTAGAATGCAAGCGACAGAAGTCAAAACCAATGTGCCACATGTAAAGAAAAAAATACTGTTTGAAGAAATATAATAAATTACTTCAAAAATAGAATATCTCCTAAATACATCATTTCTTATGGGGCTCTTGACCCTTATGGATTTGAGACAGTAATTTTTATAGAAATTTAGAGCTATGTATATTAGAATGTCTGATAGCAAAACTCACTTGCCCATAATCTGTCTTTTTGCTTCTCCCTCCATGGTCTAGTCTAGACAGAGCTGAGTTATCCATCCAATTTCTTCATCCTTTTTCTACCTGCCAGTTTCTGTTATCCTCTCCATTATTGACTGAAAAGGGAGAGCTGTTGCTATCTTACTGTCTGTTTCAGCCACCTGTAAATACAAAAATCTTTCATGCACACCCTTCCTTTTTTGCTAAAAGTATACAGCAGATTCTGTTAGGATGACAGAATCCCTCAGGAGGTGAGAGAGAGAGAAAAAAAATTGCGTTATTGCCTAAATAAAATGACCCCATAGTGTGCATGCTACTGGAGAGAAAATAAACTGGATGTTACTTAAAACTGGTAATATCTAAGTTTCTAAGTTTTCCACCCATATCCCAAAAGATGATTTGAAGGAAAAACACCTACATACACATCCCAGATTAAAATTGTGATAGTTTGCATGGGTAGGGACCCACACAAACACTGGTAATCTGGATAGCATACATCAATATGAGACTGGAAAATTTTTACAGTTCATACATGATAAGTACTTTTAATTACAAAATAAATATTTATTAAGCAAGTCCATTGCCATTTAACTACATCACATTTTCAACTATCAGATCTGAAAGTAATGCAGTTGAGTAAAATATTCAAGTATATTATTCACACACAGTCATTTCTGCCCATTATTTAAGCGGTAACATCCTCTGATGTTAGTGAGTAGATGAGGTTTGCTTTTGCTCTCTTAATGTATTTATTGAGTTCTCTTTACAGGATAAGGAAAAAATCGAAGATTTAAGGGGGCAGGGGAGGAAAAACTAGTATCCAGACAGTAGCTGCAGAAGATAATGGGTGGACTAACTTTTTTCATTTTTAATCACATGGACTAAATAAATAATTTAAAAACTTTAAATATATAATGCTTTTAAAGAAGGGAAATGGACCAGGTTTCCAAAGATATTGACTTCCAAAGTGCTATATGGAGTGGCAAAGTATTAAATTTTTAAATATTCTGATCCTAATCTTTACATTACAGACTATCTGTGTATTGATTAGAACAGTGTGTTTTCTTTCTTATACCAAAGGCCATTTACAGATATCACTAGCTGTCATTCTGGGAAATGCATTATTGCACTATTTTTATCTCCTCACCTAATCAGAATCTTTCAGAGTTTGTTTTATAAGTTTTAAAAAATGTATAAAGCTTGATATGTGTTCCTAATTTTCATAAAGAAAAATTTTTTATGTATTTATTTTTCACTACCATTAGTTAGTATGATGAGTGTTCAATTGAATTTGAATATTGAAATTGGAAATCTGCTGTTACCAAAACTTCCTTAAAAGTACGATGCTTAATCTGTTAATTTTTACAAGGACAGAGCAGTGACACTAAATCATTAGGTCAGCCTTCAAATGAAAAAGAGATGAGCAAATTTATAATAAGCACTCTCCCTGTGTGGTGCTGTTAAAACGTGAGGATGAGGATATACTATGAAAATGTTTATGAATTCACATGATAAACACTATACACATACATGCCTTCAATTACTCAGAATTTCATTCTTTGAGAAGTGTTCCAATTAATGTATCTCCCAACCATTTATAGTGTTAATGACCACACCAGGTGTAAGCCCTGGTCAATGGATCAACTCCTTTTTCCTTTGCATAAAACACAAACACAATGGAAAATGTCACCATAAGGCTGATTTATTGCACAATCATCAATTAAAACTAGTCGCATTAATTTGTCCTGGCCTAGTGCTAAAACAAGTGGTGTTTCAATAAGCACCAACTCTCCAGCATGCTAATCATAAAAATAATAATAAGTAGCTAAAACAAAAGTGAGAAGAGCAACTTTTTAACTTATAGGCACACTGAAATACTATTAATATGTTGGGGGCCAGTAAGATCACAAGGAGTCTGTATTAAAGATGATAAATTTGTTAATTTTGTCTTTTATTAATATTAAATCATATTATTATTAACCAAGATTTTGCTCTTCCCTATTCAAGTACTGACTCCAGCCTCCTCAAATCTTTGACTCTGCCTCTTCTCGCAGGTATCAGTTGTATAATGAGAACCTTCAAGGGAGCCTACTTTGTTCTTCTTGACCAGATCATATGCAATCCTAGCTCCATGTAACCCTTCATTATTATATTCTTCACAGTCTAAGGCCATGTTTACTTCTGTCATTCTTTTATTATTGTCTGCTGCACTCACCAGACTGTAAGCTAAATGAGGATCTCACTCCCTTCTCCCTTCCATCCGCCTCATCCTTTAATCTTCAGAGCTAAGGATAGTGCTTGAGAGCAATCCAGCAAAATTTGTTGGATAAATGAACAAATGAATAAAAATAAAGCCATGAAACTGTGAATCTCAAAGATGGATAATGAACAATTAAGTCTTCCTACAAGTCTTCAAGTCTCATAAAGATAGATTAATGTAACAGGTGAGATGAAGGTGATGCTTCTGGGCAAACCTGTAGTCTTACAGATTGGAAACTGAGACCTAGAAAGTTTAAACAAATGGTTAATGGCAAAGATTCTTTGCACATTGCTGTATGTATTGATGCCAATTTTTTTTTTACTTAAAGATTTAAGATTTTACTGTACAAGGATTTATTAATTCCTGTCACAAACACTAAATGAATATATGCCCTCAATTATGCAAAAGGACTTCATTCTTTAAGAAGTAATCCAATGAAGCTATTTCCCAAATATTTATTTAGTATTGATGACAACATCAGATGTAAGCACAGTCTGCCATAAAGTGTATATACAAACTACTGGTAAAGATACTTTTAATACTGCCCTATCCATTGATACTAATTTTTATCCAATGTAAATGAGGATGTTTATTTATTAGAGCCTTAAATGTTTGAAAGTTGTATTAATTTTTCAGTCTTCTTTCCTATATGCTGCTATGACACACAAAGAAGAGTACGAGCCTGACAGATCCGAAATTCTGTACATTTTAATATATGCTGCTACCTAATGTTGTGCCATATTATACATTTTAAATAAATGTTTCATCTTCTCTCTTTGCTAGGATGTGATTTTACCCTGAAGGGCACCATTTTATGAATTCAACAGCAAATACCACAGTAGGCCTAGAAGGGGCCCTTAGGGCTTTTCTTGATCTATTCTTGAATCTTCAAATAGGACAATATCTTAACCATTATGTAGGCAAGTACTGGCCCATGTGCTGACACCTTAATGAATTCAGGACAGGATAATGAGAATTAAGCAGTAAGACGTTAAAGTTTAATCATCTCTAACTCTTTGTTTCACTTCCTTTCTATATGAGTTTTCTGTGGATGCTTAGTGTGGCAGAATGCTAAAACATTCTTTGGAGAGGAAAAAATATAAAGAAACATGAAAAGTTATGCTCGAAGCTTTCTACAACCTCTCTTTACTGTGGGAAGAGCAGAGCGTTTGTAGGCCTACAGAAGCCATTGCCTGCAAGAGTATTCTAGTTTCTAAACTTAAAAAATAAAAAGGGAGGAAATATTGTATCTTCTTTCAAATACCAGTGATGTACAGTGCATGTCTGATGAGAATCTCATATTGTATATTAAGATCATTTCTCCCTGTTTGGTCTTTATCTGCATTTCCTGAATATTTAACTTCTGAACTGATTTTTCTAATTTATATGATTTTTGTGTCTAACTATGACAATGCATTTTAGACTATGTACTCATTTTACTTAGCTCTTTTCTTTTTTATATGTTGCAATTCTTATTTATTAATATAAGAAGAATACAAATCTTATACTGGCTATAGTCAACTTAAGAATACAGTTCAGCATTCTATACTTTATTTCAAATTGTTAATTAAAGAAATAGTTTTTTACAAGTGTCTTTTACAATTAAATCTTTGTCCAAAGATCAATTTGGTTCCCTGGTTACACATTTAGATATAAACATGGGGAATATGAAAGAATGAGCTTATCATCCACCCTAACACAAACAAACAAACAAACAAAACTTCATACTCATACAACTTGGAAAAGTTAGCTGCATAAGCTGGTGCATACTGGCTACCTGAATGATAAATTAGAACGGAAAAAAATCATAAATGTCTCATAAACTATAACTAGGATAGGCTACATAATTTATGGGCTCCAATGCCGGATAAAAACCTGGAGTCCCTTGTTCAAAAATTAAGAATTTCAACATAGTAACAAATATTAAACCATGTGTGGGGCCCTTTGAAGCATATGGCACTGGGTAACTGAAAGGTTTCCACACCCATGTACCTAGCCTGATTTTAACTATTATTTTATATTAATTACTAAGGATGACTCCCTTAATACTTTCTTTTTGAAGTGGTAGAGAAATGAATAAAGGAAATTGTCTTCTTTAGTTAAATTTAGCCTTTACCTATCTGATATTTAAACTGCTGAGATGATTCTGGCTGATTTTAGATAATATTTGATTACTAGACAGGTTGACTGAAATAGAAAACAGAAATGGGTGGTATAAAAAAATCTTCATAAATAGTAAGTTCAAGACTATTGTCAGAAAAGTGATAGAAATGTTAGAGAAGTTTGAGGCCTCACTGTGTTTAGAAATGTTTTACACTGACAGATTAAAAATGCTCAAAGAATTAATGGACAAAAATAGTATAAATAAATTTTTTGTCTGAACTTAAATTATGAATTTGGTGAGAGCTGGGATGTTATTTTGAAAAAGATCTGTGGCATACTGGCAGTGGAAGAAAGTGGGAGTGGGGAAGTTAAGTCAAAAGCAACGTGCCAGGGTGTACATAGAAGTGGCTTTTCTTTCCTGTTGTTCTTGGTGGAATATTTTGAGCTTTACACTTAAATGCAAAGCTTGCTAGCTAATAGATTTGCTGCTTAAATAAACAACACATGGTGTGAGGATATTGAGTGGTAGAGCCTGGTTTTATCTCCTATTTAATGGTGATGTTAATGGACCTAGGTTACTGTGCTCCTTTAGTGGGTCTCTAACAAATCACGCTGTAGCTGACTTCAAAAGGGAATAAATATTATTTCCAAAGTTAAAACTGTGTCAGGGACCTTTCCTGAAAGCAGAATCTTAAGTAGAGTCACAGCACTATCTCAATGATAAAGCTCATTGTGGAACTTCACATGACAATTTGTTTAAGGGTGAAGTCTCTTAGAATTCTAGAAAGTCTGCTCTTAAAGCCTGTTGCCATTCATTTAGGATTTTAAAAAATCATTTTATAGAATAAATTTGGCTTTTAATCAGCAACATTTCAGAATTTAACAAGAAGAAAGGTACATAATTTGCTTTAAAATAGTCCCTGTGCCTGGAACAAGTATAGAACACATCCAGGAAGAGTGAATCAATAAAGTTAATCCATTTCTGGGAAAACTATCCTTGGAGGAGTGGGAAGAGGGAAGAAGTCTTACAAATCATAAATGATTCCTTGAAATCATTGAAACTGATTAGTAATAACTATATGTAATGGAGGTAAAAAAATATATCCGGGCTCCATCTTCAGAGCTGTAAAAATTCTGTTAGTCACAAGATCCATTTCTTAATTACTATTCCCTCTCAACTTACTTATCTGACCTTAAAGAGACTGAAGTTAAATTTTTTAATAATGTACACCCAACAAATTGTTTTGTTGTCCAAGTTTACTGCATTTGAGAAGAAGCATTTTGAGAACTAGTTCATATAATAAAATAATTTGACTTAAATTGTAATAAACACTAGACATTTAAGATGCAAATTGTTATCTTTCATATAAGAATCACAAGATTCTTCAATGAAGCTTCTCTTTGAATATAAATTTAAATATAATTTTCCTGAGACATTAGGGTGTTTTTGTTTGTTTTAATAAGAGCAATCCTGTGTTAAGAGATAATTCTCCACTGTATTCTCACATTTTTACACATCTTGCAACAAGAGATCTTAATTTCTCTTGTTCCAGGCTATCTTTTGAAGGATGTTTGTATAGCAATGAATGGCCTTGGAAGACAAAGATAGTGTCACCCTCTAGAAACAGAGTGGGTTTAATTATAGCCTCCTGAACAAAGGGAAGACATGCTTACCCCCATTATAAGACTCTGTTTCCCTTACTTCAAGTTTCCTCTGCTGTAATGTAATGAATTTATGCACAGATATAGCTTGGCCCTCTTTGTCTCATCCTTTGGGAAAGGGGCTCAGAGAAGCAGGGCAAGACAATATGTTAATACTCTCTACTGTTATTGTTGTGAGTTATAAAAGCCTTCGTCTGACCTAAGAATCTTGTGCCTTCTGCCATTATCCATGAAACTGTGTGGTAGGCTAACTTGTTAACATTGAAGTAGAATGTTATTAGTCTGCTCAACAACGGAAATTCATTTTCTCACAGTTCTAGAGGTTAGACGTCCAAGATCAAGGTGTTGGTAGGGTTGGCTTCTGGTGAGGCCTCTCCTTATCTTAAAGATAGCTGTCTTTTGCCTGTGTCCTCATATGGCCTTTTATCTGTACATGAGCAATTCTAGGGTCTCTTCCTCTCTTTATAAGGATATCAGTCCTATGGGATTAGGGCCCCACCCTTATGATCTCATTTCACTTTAATTACTTCCTTAAGGACCTTATCTCCAAATACAGTCACACTGGGAGTTAGGGCTTCAACATAAGAATTTGAGAGACAGGGGACATAATTCAGTTCATAACATAGGGTCAAATCTCAGAATCTTCCAAGTTCTGATGTCATGTGGGTATCTCAAAATATTCTAGCAATTGTCTAAAACTTTTCTCCATTTTCATTAGGGGTTTTTTGTGTTATATAGATAGTTTACACATTAACACAGATTCCACCACACTAGGAATTGTGTGTTGGAAAGTGGCAATTATAATTTACAAATTAAACAAATAATTAAAGGAAAATGACAAAGTGTTCTTAATTTTTATAACAATTGCAATTAATTACAAACAAATGCTTATAGTGATGGTCACAACTCACAACATGCCATTATTATCAGATATGATATACCTTACATCTATCTATAGAGAATTTATTAGTCATAATGACCCCAATTTGACTTCTCTGAGTAGACATGAGAATTGTAGGAGGTAAAATGTAGGAAATCGTTGGTACTGAGGCTGAGATTATATAACTTTCACAAGTTCATACAGGAAGTCAGCTGTAAGTTTGTGAATTAAAACTCAATATACTGCCTGCTCGTCTAACAATTTATTCATTAAACCACTCACTACTAAATTCAATAATATCCTGCCAACATTAGATCAATTCTCCAATACAATCGTGATAGAAATAGTTTTAGAGCTTCAATGAATAGCATAACATTTCAATAGCTACTGCTATTGTGTGCTGATTAAAAATTTCATCTGAGAGCACATTCTGCCTCTCTCAAAGCGTTCTTCCCCCTTTTATTCCCCTACACCCAGCTTATCTGCACTCTAGAGCCTTTGCATTTGCTGTTAATTTTGCCTAAAATGCTTTTCTCCATGCTCTTCAATGACTGGCTTCTTAGTAGCCATTTTTAAGACAAAATGTCATCTCAGAAAAGGCCCATTTGATCAATCCATCTAAGACACACTCCTTCTCTAAAACAATTACAATCTGTAATTATCTTATTCTTGTATCTTTTAACTTACCTTCCTTCCCTTTAAGGGTAGGAACTTCTATTTTGTGTTCTATGTACATAGAACAATTTTGGGCACATAGCTGTTGAATAAATAAATGAATGTTTTCATTAAATCCTAACAACAACCTCCAGATAGGTATTTATATGTTATTTATTTTTAGAGAGGGGAATTGAGGTTTGAGGAAGTTAAGTAAGCTGCTCAAGGTCATGCGAACAGTAAACGTTAGAGCCATAGTTAAAAGTCATATCTGGTTAAACCTCTATGCTTTCAAAATCTTCCCTTCTTCTGTAAATCAGATGTCAGTTTCCCATATGCAATTTCTTGACTCCCTTCTTTACTGACACTCAAGAGTCAGAACTCAGCTCCTTTTCTTGTTCTCCAGAAAGAATCCATTCTCATTTCATACCACTATTAAGAAATGTACTGAATCACAGGAGAAATAGAAGTGAGACACTTTCTCACATGTCCTGAATCAAACTGAATAAAACTCCTCATAAGTTATTGTCTCCTTTTTCCTGCACTTGATGCAATTTCATCTCATTATTATTATTAGTGTTATTCATAGTAATTCAGGACTTTCTAGCTTCTCCCTCTAAATTGACATAAATACCCACTGTGGCAATCAGCAAACAGTCCTCCTAGAATCAAGATTGATTCCCCTAATTCAAGCCTATGTGAGGATTATCAGGTCTGTCTTGCTTTAGCACCTGAATAAGTAAATCAACTAAACCTTTTCATTTTAGCATTCTTATTCCAGAAAGTGACGGAAAGAACAAAACAGAAAATTATAAAGGAGTCCTATCGATAAAATAGGCCTATGACACAGAAGCCAAGGGTAATACAAAGTTTGATGAGGTAATATCTTATTTATTCAGGATAGAAATTCTAGATATATTGGAAGGTTTTGTGTTGAAAATGTCCTAGGCTGTCCATCTTTTTCAGTTTTTAATGACACAATCAGGCTTTTAATGAAATATTTCACTGTAGGCCCCTGGAAAAGTCACAGTAGTCGGTGATCATAATGTACAGGATTCCAAAAGTATTTTCTCTTGAAATAGCATCCTATTTCATATATTTTGCCCTTGTTCTTCAGAACCCAGAAAAGAGAGTACCAAATGTGTGGCTGAAGATGTTTAAATTAATAGTCGTAGTTCTGAATCTTACCTCCACATATAAATGCTACAAAATAAGATTCCTTTTAGAGAAAATGAAACTCAATAAGGAAAAAAAAAAGCCAAGATCAACAAAATGGTACATATATTTATAACTGCACAACAAGGCTTATGGCATAATGCATTACAGTTTCACAAACAATCAATACAAATTATTGGATATAAAATTACTTTTTGATGACCACTGTGAAAATACAAGCTGTTCAACTCATTCCTCACACTATTATTGATTTTACTCTATTTTTTCTACTGCATTTTTAAAGTACTTGATGCCAATTTTTAAATCTCTAGTCTATAGTAAAATACTAGGCAAATTCATGTAGACTGGAATTTTCTAAGGGATATCAAGGAAGAAGGGATTCTTCAGAAAACTCTTCCTGTGAATTTTCTATTCCAACAAGCATCTCTTTTTATTAAAGACACAAAAATGTCTTCAAACTAACACTTCCAACAACAATTTGAAGTTTTCCCAGCATTTTAAGTCTTGTAGTAATTTTATTTTGTCATCTTTGTATAGATTTTTTTTTACCATAACATTTACTGGCCAACTGATTCCTATGAAGATGGTAATGTTAACTGTCAAACATGAAATCACACACAATTTCATGTTTAAATGCAGGATTTTCTTTATTTCAAACTCTTGTTTTCTAATTAGTATTTAATATTAATTTAGGATCATTAGAATTCAATGCTGCTTCCTCAGTGACAAAATGTTAATGCTAATGGTTTTATTCACCAAGATGTTTTAGGTGTTTTAGGCAGGGTTTCCCAGGAAACACTAAAAAATGACGATTTGCATGCACAAATTTTAACCAACAGAGGGCCTTTCATAAAAACATCTAGGAAGGAGTGAGAGGAACAGGATTGGGCAAAGAGAGAATTTGGACTACCATGAAGTTGCATCCAAGACTTCAACTAATCCCAAAGGGAGTTCTGAAGCTGCGATGACCCTTCAGATATGGTTCAAAAGAACGAAAGGTGGGGGCCCATGCCTTTGTATCATTGTATCAATCGGTCCTTACCTCCCCAGGGTACAAGGGGGCATGACCTCATGCAAGGTAGCCCCCTTCAACCAGAGGTAATTTCCTAGAATGACAGATGAAGAAAATGCTACAGCATGGCCACCACTGTAAGAGGTACGAGAGTATTTTATATCCTAAGACAATGCAGCTTAGACTTTTCTACGTGTTAAAGTCTCTCAACTTTCCAATTACTCATAACTTTCTTGATACTCACTGCTCTAAAAGTAATTACTACTGTATTTAGCTCTTTCTGCCCACTATTGATTCCTCTCTAAGTTTCGGTTTCTGTATGAACTTCTGTTGGTTTTTCTACATAAATTTCATACGTATCTCACAATTACAATTTGACTCTTACACACTCAGTGAAACCAAATCAAATGTCAGGCAAAACAGTGGTCTTTGACCTTTTTGCTTGGGTAAATGCTAAAAGAATTTTCAAAATAACCATGTGCCTCTCACACATTTTAAGTTGATTTTTATAATTTCTACCATAAATTTAAATTGTGTAAAGAATTGAATGTCTGATGAATTTTAAATATTGAAAATTTAAAAAGTATGTTCCTTCATGATTTTAAAGATATTGTATAGCATCTAAATACTATAGACACTGATGCCTACTTCTTAAGAATCCAAGATTATACACTGTTCTTTTTACTCTTTGAACTCACCATCCTATTCCACCTCCCCATGGAATATCATCTTAGCATAAGATATTCTTAAGGTTTAATATTTGTATTACTCACACTATAATGCTTACCTGCCCCTAAAATATTAATATGTATATGAATTGAGAATTTTTCTTTGTTTCCTGTTCTAAAAATTTTCTGTCACAAATTTCTTCTGATGTAATTTATTACTATTATTAAATATTAGTGCACAGTTGATCAAATGACATGAAATTTTATTTATCTTAATACTTAAAGAGTAAACATTTATTGAAAATGCATTTTTAATGAGATGGTGCTGGATTTATTTTCAATTTTTCAACTAACAAAGGGACAAAATTTACTAACTGCTGTAACAAAACATGGGTCATCAACTGTATCCATAATAGACCAGGTACAGTGGCTTACACCTATAATCCCAGGACTTTGGGAGGCCGAGGCAGGAGGCTTGCTTGAGATCAGGAGTTCAAGAGCAGCCTGAGGAACATAGCAGGACCCCATCTCCACAAAAAAAAAAAAAAAAAATACAAAGAAAAATTAGCTGGGCATGGTGGTGCACACCTGTAGTCTCAGCTACTTGGGAGGTTGAGGCAGGAGGATCTCTTCAGCCCAGGAATTTATAGTGGTTGCAGTGAGCTATAATGACGCCACTGCACTCTAGCCCAGGTCACAGAGTGATTCTCTGTCTCAAAAAAAAAAAAAAAGAAAGAAAGAAAGAAAAAGAAGAAGACATAAGCCCTAAGAAGTACTGCTCACAAAAATAAGTGTTTGAAATGGAAATGCGATATTTTATGTTATAATAATATCAGTGAAAATATTCAGAATATCTGAACACAAAATTTTTAACCAATTCAAGGAGAATAGTGATGTGAAGAAATATGAATATATAGTTATCGCAGATATAAAACATGGTAATTTATCTATTTATCTTTTCCAATAACTTACACAATATTTATATTCATCTGAATATGAATACATTAACATTGCAAATATTTTATGCTTCAGATCATGACCTCCTGCCTTTGATTATCTGAATGGAGACTGGAGAACAGAAAAATCTGAGGTTCTCCCCAGAGGCCCAGGTTTATGGAGTATATCCTGAATCATTTCTCTTGTAGGCAAGGTAAATACCGAAGAGAGGAAAACGTGGCCCACCCCTACAAGATATGGAAGCATGGTGTTCATGGGGAGTCAGGTATACAAGTTGATTCTAAGTGAATGGAATCCTCCAAATCTCTCTCTCTCTCTCTCTCTCTCTATATATATATATATGTATATAAAAAAATACATGTACATTACTGTAAGCAACAGAATAGTGGTTATTTTATATTTATGTCTTTTGCATCAGTTGGTGAGCATCTTGGGGCCAGGGACTAATTACTAGTATGACAAATGCTCCAAAATGTTTTTTTAAAGTTATCTCTTTTTAATATTCTTTTCATACCTCTTGACACATTTTAATGAATTATAATACTAATGCATATTATAGTTTCCCAGCCTCAGAATACTTAACAGTTAAAAACAAAAAATATTACAGAAAAAACTTCAGGTTTTTTTTTATATAGGTTTATCACAAAGTTTTTTTTTTTTAATAATAAAACTACTCCATATCTTTATATTTCCTTTACTACTCAGGAAATAATTACTTCCCCCCATGTCATTTTCACCTTGGCCATTTTCTAAGTTGAAAACTAAATTTTCTATGTTCTCCTTCTGGTAAGTCTTTGTAAGGTTTCTACATTTATTAGCCATTGTTGGAAAATGTTCTCCTCCACAAGTATAAGAATTGACTTATCAGTTACTTAATGAATGTCTGTTCAAGGTATTTTGGGAGTAAGAAGAAATATGAAGCATAGTTCTTGGTCTATGGAACCCTAAATATTCTTAGATAATTGACATATATACTTGAAAAAATGATTTATAATGCAAGGTAGAATATGATTCTGGGGAAATGAGTTACTGCGAATGTTCAGTCTATTGTGAGATGAGAAGGCCAGTCTGCCTGCTGCTAAAGCACATCAGCTACTTTCCAGTGTAATAGGATAAAGGTGCAAATTTTCAGCCACACCTACTCTGTTCACTCTAACTTTTACTTCTTTCTCCAGGATACCTCCTTACTATTCTCATCCTAATACCTCGATTTGGATCTTCAACCTCTGCTTGGGCTTTCAAAAACATTTTGAGCCCCCATCTGGTTTTTTTTCTCTTTTTTTCATCAGTTATATATTAACTTATTTTCTTGGAATTAGAATACATGTAATGGTTTATTTCAGTTACATACAGAAAACAAAAAAATTAACAGGTAGTAAAGATCCAAAAAGGTGAAAATAGAAAAGTAAAAACTCTCATTAAAGCAGCATAAATCATCAAGAGACAACCAAGAATTTATTTTTCTTTTATAGAATAAACAGACTCAGATCTCTCTTCTGCTACTTGCTTGTTCTGTACAGACACCTCCTCTTAGCACTATTAAGATGTCATTCCATTATCCTGTTTTCACTCTGAAAAATCAGCTATATATATGTGTCTTACTGTTTGCCCCTTTGAAGTTAAAATGTCTTTTAAATTTTTACTGAATACACTGAAAATTTTTCTTTTTGTTGTTGGTTTTCAGCAGCTTACTATGATGTTCCCTAGGTATGGTTTTCTTTGCATTTACCCTACTTGGGGTTCTCTGAACTTCTTGTTTCTGTGGATTTCATGAGTTTGGAGAAATTCTCAAATACTGTATACACCATAATCTCTTTCCCCTTCACTTCTAGCACTTCAATTCTATGTATATTAGGCCATTTCACCATGTCACATTTGCATCTTATGCACTTTTTTTGTATTTTATGTTCTTTTTAATTCTCTATATTTTATTCTGGATATTTCTACTGGCCTATAGTCCAGTTTCCTAATATTTTATTCAACTGTAACCAATCTGCTGTTAAAACCACCTATTCAGCTTTTAATTTCAATTATTGAATTGTTTGGTTCTAGAATTTTCATTTAGTTTATTGATTTGAATTTTCTGCTAAATCCCCATTTTTTTTATTTCAGAATATTATGAGGGCACAAACATTTTGGTTACATATAATGCCTTTGGTCTTGCCCAAGCCAGGGCTACAAGCTTGCCCTTTCCCCATACAGTGTGTTCCACATCTATTAGTTGTCAGTTTACCCAACTCCACCCCTCCCACACCTGACCAGAACCCAGTGAATATTAATTCCATGTGAGCACCTTAGTGTTGATCAGTTAGTACCAATTTGATGGCAAGTACATGTGGTGCTTGTTTTTCCATTCTTGATACTTTACTTAGTAGAATAGGCTCAAGCTCTATCCGGGACAATATAAACAGTGCTAGTTCACCGCTGTTTTTTGTAGTTGAGTGGTATTGCGTGGTATACGTAGACCACATTTATTAATCCACTCATGTATTGATGGGCACTTGGGTTGTTTCCACATCTTTGCAACTGTGAATTGTGCTGCCATAAACATTCAAGTGCAGATGTCTTTATTATAGAATGTGTTTTTTCCCTTTGGGTAGATGCCTAGGAGTGGGATTGCTGGATCAAATGGTATTTCTATTCTTAGCTCTTTGAGATATCTCCAAATTACTTTCCACAGGGGTTGTACTAATTTGCAGTCCCACCAGCAGTATAAGATGACTTTATCCAAGACACTCAAAGTTGCATTAGATGCCTTTCCTCTCATCCCTCAACACCCCATATATTTTTCTGTCATGGTTCTTATCACATACAGTGCAATTATCTCTCTGTCATGTCAAATGTCAAGATTTATGAACTCAGTGGCCATCTAAGCTACCCACCGTTATACGTCCAACAACTAACACACTGCCTGGTAAACAGATCAAACATAACAAATGTCTGCTAAATAAATTAAAGAATGAAGTTAAGAAAGTTGGTCTTTAGAGAAGCCAACTTTACCCTTTAAATGGGGGGTGGGAATTAGAAGAGAAAAAGGAGGAAGGATTTCTCACTTTATTTTTTAAAAGATGACTATAGGGCTATTTCTGTAGAAATACATCCTAAAATCAACCACAATATTATTAGAACAATAACAAGTTATGCCTCTCTGACAAATTTAAATAATTTATCTTTACTGACAAAATATAAATATTACATCTATATTCCCAATTCCCTTTTATCCCTCCAAGCCAAGAACTTCAAAATAAGGAAAATAAACTTGTCCTCTGAGAGTTAAAATTTAAAACAAATGCATAATATGTCAGAGTAGTGGTATGCAAATCTCATGTTTACTGAGTACCCTCTATGTTGAAACATAGCTTTTACAGTACTTAATCCTGTGCAATGAAAAAAAAATAAGATTATAAATTTGCTACATCATTTGGGTTCTGTCTATAAAATGTTAATACATCCGGTTGATTAAAGTGTCCAGATGTTTTGGTATGATATAACAACATCCTTAGACTACCAAATACTTCACAGTGATAACTGTACTTTAAATAGCTGATAGAATTATTTTATTGTTGACAGCTTTTGAACCTAATTTGGGTGGAATATTGTTCTCCTGAAATAAAACTATCTGTGGATTCATTTTTCTTTCAGAATACAATAAAATGTACTCATGCCTCCAGCTGCTTCTTATTGAAACCCTGTAAGGTCTGCAGATATAAAACTTTCATATCTATACTGGCTGCAAGACTACCAGAATTCTTTTTTATCTATGCCACTGACCAGTTGAGTGACCCCAAACAAATCATACCTTGACTCTGGCCTCAGCTCTTTCATCTGTAAAATTCAGACATTTTCAGGGTGATTATCAGGGACTTTTGTAGCTCTAATATTCTATGACATTATAATTTTGAACCCCACCTAAAAATGATGTCATTGTCATTAACATCATAGTGTATAGTGGCATTCTTAATTGAGCAAATCACTGACTTGTACGTGGACTTTGATTCTCTCAACATGAAAGCAGGAAGTACTGGCCTGATTCTAATCTTTTCTGGGCCTCTCCAGTACAAGATAACCTGCACTCAGACTTTGTGTCTCATCTTCAGTAGCTTCTTAAATTTCACTAAGTTAAAAGGAAAGAAGGAGTGGGTTATGCACATTGTTTACTTATTCCCTGTATAACTTTGCTTGCCTATTTTAGTTCCATCATACTTCATCTTCCCACAAGCGTTATTAGTAAGCAAGAACGTGGTCACTCAGAGACACATCTCTAGGCTATAATGTTGGTAATAATAATAATATGATAATAATTACTAGCATTTGTGAAGCAATGATTATGTGTCACACACTTTGTAGTATAACAACTCCTCTATGGAATATTAATTATCTCAGTTTCTACTGGTGAACAGTCTTAAGTTCCAGAGGGATTTGTAAACACTGGAAAGAAAAAGGGTCAGTTTTAGAAACTATTTGGAGCCTTTTAATGTCTCTGCAATGCTGCTTCTCAATGGAGCACAGAATCTAAGGTTGATGAGCAGGTAAGGTTTTCTCAAATTTAATCTGTCTCCATAGAAGTCAGAAGAGCAGAATCAAGCAAGAGACAAAAGCCTTAGCAAGGAACAAAATCCTCCTTTGAGTGAACCATTTTTTTTCATTGTCTATACACCTTTTGCCAGAGCTCTGTCTCTGTGGTACTGATACTGCATCTGGTATTTACGATGTCACACTTTGTTCTAGTTGGAGCTGTAAGAAAAGGAGGGGGAGTAGGAGCACGGAATTGGGAGTTCCATCATTACAGTCATTATTTTACCTGAAATTACTAGCAAGCATCTTAAGCATGTATTTTAATTGTCTGAAGCAAAATTTATTAATATATCCAAAAATGTACTATCACTTCTACTTGTTCAGGGAAGTTTTACTTTAGAATGAAGTCCATTTATAGGAAATGATTGTGTGCAAGCCTGCATTTGATAATAATCACAAAGAAGAAGGAACAAGGAATAGACAGGTTCTAGATGAGGGTAGGCTTTTCACATTATCACTGAAACAAGGGATAGCAGAGCACTAAGCCAGTCCACAGTTAAGCTCAGCAAACTTTTTTTACTGGAATATTTATCAGAACTCCTGAGAATAAGGTAAAACACATCCATGTGATGAAAATAAAACTTTGTTTTCATGAGACCATGCTACTGAAAAAGAACCATGGAAGGACACAGGTTGATATGCTATGTCCTTCTACTTGAGTAAATAAAATGAAAAAGACTTAACCCAACAATAGAGACAGCCCTGAGTGATACCCTTATTTTTGCCAGATTCCTTAATCAGAAGTCACTTTCTTTCAAAGTATCCTTTCCACTGGCATATTTCTCAAGATTTCCTATATTTTTAAAATTTGGTTTGAAGACAAGTTCTAATTATAGAGTCTGTGATATCTTCATAGACTACTGTTTTGACTGAACAAACACAGCTTAGAGCAGACAGTCAAAAGTCACACTACTCATTTGACCACAGACTGGGTCTGTGTGATAAAAACAACTGGTTCTTAATACTGAAGATTCTGGTGGTTTGGTCCACAAAGCACAATTTACTAAGGCCATGTTGAAGTCATGGATAAAACAATTGGGGAAAGCCAGGTATTGCATAGTTGTTAAGGTATACAATACTCCTTGGCATGGCTGCTTTATACGACATTTTACAACCACCATATTGACTCAACCATTTTGTTACCACATATGTGCTGATATAAAAAAAATATTAAACTTTAATCTTGTATTATTACCCAGTAATGTTCAAAATACGTAAGAGGTGAGGTATGGAGTAGGTGTCAGGAGTTTGTAATGTTAAGGGATGCTAGAAGGTTAAGTATTGAGTAAGAGAGAAGAATGACGTGAGGGCTAGATGAGATGGCCATGGATTAATAAAGGGTATCTGTTATGCAAATTACTTTGTCATGAAAAATAATGCACAGGGGATTAAACACTTAGTGTTTTAGAACTAAGTATATGGATTGTGTCAAACAAGTCCCAACAAAACACACTGATTTAGAAATAAAGAATGGTCTTTGGAATCAGAAAATCTATTTAAATCCTAGCTCTACTAGTTTCAATACATGTGTCTTTTCATAAACTACTTAGTCTTTCTGAGTCCTCAGGTTCTTAACTGCAAAATAGAGATAATAAAATCTACAATGGAAAGGAGGCTTATTCTCAGATTTAAACATGGTATTTGTAAAGTATATCATATAATGTCTGACACCATGTAAATCCTAAATTCATGATATATATTAACTAGGAAATGTTTAATAGCTCCAGTGATGTGATTATCTTGCATTATTGCAAAAAGGAACATGAATCTAAGGAGAAGATTCCTTCTACAATTAACCCCACAACTGGAGGGAATCAGGAAAGGAGAAACATCTAGTCAATTTGACTGTTATAAAATGTCCTCATGTTGATTAATATGTGTGTTTAGCTCACACTGGAAACTTTGGTTGTCATTGAATCTGGAAAATTCCAAATTTGGGATCAGTCAAAATCTGCAATTTAGGCCACAGATGAATTTGAATGGTGGTGGTGGTGGTGGTGGTGGTGATGGTAAAGAAGATGTACAAGGTAACAGTACCCAGCATGTATTAACGGCTTATTATATCCTAGTTCCTTTTCTAAGTGTGTTACATGACTTATATCATTAATACTCACAAGAACCATAAGAGTTAGGTACTAAAATTGTTTTTTATCTACACATGAGAAAAGTGAAGCACTAAGTTAAGCAACTTGTTCAAAGTCTCATAGCTAGGATGTGTTAGAGTTTGAATTTAAATCCATTAGTTTGGCACCAGAATTTGCATTCTTAAAAATTACATACCACCTTCTGGAATTTCTCCAAAGTTATTTGTTATTTTTCCTTTTCCTTCATCTACATAATTAACCATAAGCAAGTACGACTAGGTTTAACTTCCACTTTTAGTCTAAATGCAAGGTTATCGTCCTCCACAAGGACTCCTGAAATTGCCTTCTATTGATATTCTTATCTCTTCTCTTACTATCTAAAGGAGGTATATAACAAAGATAATAACTAGAAATGAAGTTCAGGCAGAGGAAGAGGAATCTACTTCCAAGAAACCTGAGGAGAGAAATTTCAATATAAACTTACATATGAAATCCATCAAAGTTATATCGGGGAATGGTGGGGTTGAGGAAGTAGAGTCAAAGGAAGTAAACTGTTCCTTTGAAAAACATTGTTTTCTTCAAGCACCTTCACCATCCTTCTCACTCTGCTGTATTATCCTACTATTCTTTATTGGTTCTTCCTTGATTGGACCCAGGGGAAGAGGCGTTAGGGAGTAAGAAGAGGCACAGTGTCACCTTTTTGGTATAATTCAAATATGTTATTGGATTCTTCTGGATGTCACTAGTGCTATCACCAGGACTTATTCCTGTGGAGTGTTTTTCTCTTTCAGCAAAGACCTTCTACTGATGCTCCCTCAATGCAGAGCACAGTCTCTTATCTGAATGGCCATATATGATTATTCCTTAAGCCCAGGATTTTTATTCTTCACCCTTTCAGGTAGCCATCTTTAGCAAAATTTATTTTAGCATAACCTCAGGCCAGATCTCTTTTGTGTGGTCTGAATCTGATATAAATGGAGCTTTCCCTTGATAAAGCCACCACAGTATGTCTTTAGCCCACCAAACAGGAAGGGTCCTTTCTATTTAAACATTTAAGTCCTAACTACCAATGACTACGTCTTTCAAACTCACAGACATTTGATAAGTTCTGTAAATTATCTCCCTGATTCCCTGTTAGCATAGCTTGAAGTTGAAGTGGAAGCAACCTCTTCTATCCAAATCACTGTGAGAGGTAGGAGGGAGAACACAGTACAAAAATCAATCTCCTTCTAAAGACTTTTCTCAACTGGTTTTTTCAGCCTCCTCCTTATATGGCCTTAATTACCCCTGTGTGTAATGGACTAATGGTAGATAGCCAAAGTGCAGAAACTGCGTGTTTTGTACATTGTGGACAAGGAGTAGAAGAAACTAGCTATAAAAAGGGCAATGTAAACATGCAACTGTAATCACTTTGCTATTTTATACATGGATCTAGCTCTGCCTATAGACTCTTATCTCAATGACTAGCCTTAATAGAGTCTTTTTCTTTTCAAGCATTTATCATGTGGTCCATGTTTTTGACCTCTTTTATTCCCTCCTAAATTTTCACTAAGGTAAATTCTGTGTTTCCTTACCTGTTTTCTTGATTCAGAAAGAAAAGATTATGGATAGAGTTCAAAAATGTGTTGATACCATACTTTCTTTGGAAAAACCACTTTATGTCCCTTAGTTCAGGTTCTACATCTTTCAATGCCTACAATGCTGATGCTCTCTCTCCAGATTTCAGCTGTCCTATACTCTTACTCAGTAACTGACTAATAGTTTCAGTTATTTTTCCAAGTCAAAATCAAATGAATATTACAGGCTACCAACACAATCTTTCTTACATACCTAAATCTGTGGCAAAAATTACAATGTTAAGGGACTCAGAAGGGTGCAGAAAATGAAAGCATTTTTGACATGATAGGATATATGTCTGTTTTCTCCAAAATGATGAAAAATTGGCTCATGACAATAAATAGCATCAGGGAGTAGACTTGGGAAGCAAACGAAACCAAACAAAACCAAAAAAATTTTAGGTAACTACATCATTATTATTTAACCTCTTGACTAAAACTCTGTCTTCAAAATATCAAAACATAATTTCTATGGGTCTGTTTTATTAAAATTACATTGAAAGAACCACATACCATTTTATTTCAAGTTGAAACTTGTTTATCATGCTTTCATAGAAGCATCAGGGATGTTACATTTTACTTTAAAATACATACTCCAAAAAGTGTAAATATGACTTTTTTATAAAGAAAACAATACGTAATTAGAGTTGAGAGTCCATTCCATATTAGCAACCATATATCTTTCTGAAACTTCATTAGTATTACTTACCTTATAGTCACAGATTACTGAACCAAACCAGTAACTGCAAAGCATATCTTTTTATTTAGCTAGCTAGAGCATTTACTTTCATATAAGTCCACCTTTCCTACTTGTATAAAGTACCCAGAGCTATCTTTCTTGTTTTTGCTGCCTGTTTCATTTCACACAGAGGTTTGATGTTTGCATCCTAATTTTCTAACCTTGAATGCTGGGGTCTTCCATATATTTAATGAAGTCTGCTAATAAATCTTCAGTTCTCCTCGAGTAAGCAATCCTATTGCAGACTCAGCTCTCTCTCCCTTGACTTTCCTGGAGTCCAAATAAGATTTGTGCTCTGACAGGGTGAGCATTTACTTTATCAGAAAGCATATTAGGGTGGGCATGTCTCAGCATAATGTGCACCAGAATCAGAGAGGATGACTAATTGGTTCTGCTATTAAGCAGATAATAAAATGATTTAGGCATGTAGATAGGAAACAGCCAGCACTTTACGAATTATATGTAGCATATTTCATCTTAAATCCAGCCAAGTCCAAGAACCTTTTATGTATTAAGTGACATTTACAGGAAAGACAAGGCTTTACCCAGAACTTAGAAATGTTTACCTAAGATGAGGTAAAAAGATAATAACTAAGAATTATTTAAAGGTAGTGTCAGTTATGTGCATTTTTGTAAATTTTGTTTTATACTAGCCTAGTTTAAGCCAATTTCTTCCATGCTTAAAGGTTTTATTAAAAATAGTACAATGTCAAGGAACACATACAAACCAAAGCAATATAAGAATATTCATTAGAATCTTATTCTAAATAATAACTTACTGATCACCAAAATAATTCTCAATGTGTATGCATGCATGTGGGTATATGTATATTCTAGAAAATATTAATTATCTTTAAAACTCTGACTAATGCTTATGAGACAGACACTTCATGCTAGGATTTCACATTAGTACACTGTTTTTTGAAACGGAAAATATATATCAAGAATCCTAAAAATGTAAACATTCTTTAAAGTGGCAAATCTACTTTGAAAGTCCAAGCAAATATCCATGAAAAGTCATCAGTGAATGAATTGATGTTTTCATCACAACATACCATTCATAATTAGAGTAAATCTGGAAATATCCAAATGTTGAACAAAGGAGAAATGATTAAATTTTAATATTACCATAAAATAGAATAGTATACTGTCATTAAAATAATATTTTCAAAGTTTAATTGCATTGAGAGGAATACACATACTAAAATTTTAAATGAAAAAGCCAGATACAAAGTTATATATATCCTATGGGAGCAGCATAGAAACTGATCTTTTGAAAATAATTACTTTGTTTACCCATTCGAGAAATTTTTATCTTCTTCTTTAAGGATTTTGTTATTTTGTATTTTACAATGAAAATGTATCTTTTACAATCAGAAAAGTAACCTATTGAGGATAAGCATTATATAAGTTGATTGGAGTAGATAATAACACTTTGTTGATCACATTTCATTAAATCAAAATATTTAAGTTTTCAAAGACCTTTTGAAAACTGATTAATTACATATACTGTGAGAGCCATAACTTACACATACTGTGAAAGCCAGAACTCTAGAAAAATGGTTTGAAAAATGAAGGCAATTTTGCAGACCTACTTAAACCCTCCTTCATTTTAGATATGTCTTTTGTGACCTATGCTGTTTATAAAAAAGTTTTATAAAGAATTAACATTTAATGTTTCAAAGAGAAAATATATAGACTTTTAAATTAAATTTTCCAGTGATTGATTTTTTTTTATCTTTAGGTTTCATATGGTTGTTCATTCATCACTGCAAAGGTAGAAGTAAACTTTTTGTATGGGGAACAAAATAGTTTCAAAGCAGTATAAAGGGCCAAAATACATAAGAATCAAACTTCATCACAGGCCTCGGAATTATGATTTTGGAAAATGTAAAATCCTGACTCTTATACGACCATAAAATGAACCATATTAAAGATTTCCTTCCACTAATTAATTAATAAGATAACGAATAAGCTATAAAGACTGGTTCAAATGAAACTTAAACTTGCAGAAATTAATATTCTCTACTAGACAAAATTCATTTGTACTGCTATGGCCAGAAATCATTGCCATTACTCTCAGTTTTCCACAGCTTACCCTCTACTCACAAATAGTTTAAAACAGACTAGACAATAGGAAGTCATTCAAAGATACACACCACTGGAATCAGATAATCCCTTGTAATATCCTTTGCCCATTTCCAGATCCTAGACAATTTTTTCTTGACAGCTTCAAGTATTATTTCTCATGGATTTAGGTGGAACATTAAAACTTGTCAGATAAGAAAAAATATATATTTTATACAAGAACAAAAACTTATCTCTCCCACAAAAATATTTGAGCTTCATCTTCCACAGACTATGCACCTATTTGTCACCAGCCTGTGTCTCTGGGTTGCTGTCTCCAACTTTCATCCCACTCTCTCGATACTTAAATAGTACATAGGGCCTGATACAAACAAGTACCTGTTTCATACAGACAAATCTTCCATAGGGAACTAGAATAAAAGCACAGATTGTAGTTTTCAGTATACGTGCTTTGTTTCCTGATGCCATGTGTCTGCTACATTAGCGAACACATAGTACCACACCAAATAAACATTTATTGAACGAAAATGGGTTACTAAGAAATCCTCTTTGTGTTAAGATACTTTGATCCTTTAGGAGATATAGTGTAGAGGATACTGCACTTCCTGGAAACTGAGAATAAATCTCTTAATCTAAATCGATGAGTAAAATGTTATTCTAAAAGATTATTCAGTTGTAGGGAAAGGTGCTACTAAGATGACAGAAAACCTACTCTGAGGTAAAGAGCAAAAGAAGAATCATTCTATTCCAAGGTTGAGGTTTTTATAGAAGAATAATCCCTGTTGCAGGGCAAGTTCCAACAATTCTCCCTGCTCACCACTCCCATTTTTAAGCTCTAAGAAATCAGGAGAAATTTCTTCAAAAAAAGAGGACCATTAAAAAGCATCATCTGGAAGGCTGATGAGAGAAGGGGTTAAAAGCGTGTAATCACTTAGAAGCAAGAATGTCTGGAATGGCAGAAAGTGCTAGAGGGAACAGCTTATGTCCTGTTGGAAACAGAAAGAGCCTTGGCCCTCAGGGAAGTAAATGATGCATTATGCTAGATTTTGTGGCCACCATGGAACAAAAACAGGGTTCATTAGTGTAGGTAGGTAGCATATCAAGTAGGTAGCATTAGTGTAACACTTGTAATATTATAATTAGCAGCAACATTAGTAACATTAACATAACAGGAGTGAGAGAGAGAAGCAGCAAAACCAGCAGTATTGGTATTTAGAAACCACAGAACAGTGACATCTTTCTCCCTCCAAACATACTAAACAAAAAGGGAAATAAAAAACTAGACATAGGGAACATGCTGGTCCATAGGGAAGTTGATAGTCTAATTTTAAAAACAATAGTTTGTATTATAGTCAAATATCTCTCTGATGAGGCTCAAATTTTTATTTTCCTTGTGCTGAGAGATGTAAAAGCCATATGCATTTTCTTAGATGCTCTCCCTGTTCTATGTGGTCGAAATGACTGAGGCTGAGGATTTATAACAACAAGAGCAAAAATGCACAGTACGGTCACCAGGACTGCTCAGCCACAAGTGCTGCATGTAAGTGCTTACAATTTTTCCTATTGCCAGACCTAAAACTAGACAGTCATGACTCTGGTGTCACTAAGCCTTCTGTGTAGTCACAGAAGAAAATCAGAAACTGAGAAGCTGAGAACTTGCTAATGAAAGTCTAATCATATTAATAGTGCATGAAAAACGTCATGTGTTCATTGTTGAATGCATTGAGTGTCAACTCATAGTCTCTGTATTCCTTCATTTTTATGAAGATGTTTTAGAATTTATAGTCAATATGGGTTATCCACTTCCCCTGCATCAATCCCTTAATATTGGCTTCTTCATCTTACATTTAAAAGACATACTATGGTAAAGAACTTAAGCCAGGATCATTTTTTTTTCATCCAAGAGCACACTAATATCTGGCTAAAACACTTGCTAATATGATGAGCTTTGTTCTCCCTCAAGTACACATAAGCTGCTTCTCTACAGAGTAAAATTACTGCTAAATGCAAAGACTTCTTAACTTTATAGGATTTTTTTTACAAATTCCCAATAAATTAAATATTACAAAGGTATCTTTCATTAAGGAATATGAAACAATTTCCCAAACACACATGTACAAATCCTACCAAATCAATCCTAAAATGTTTGAGTCAATATACAAAGAATCTTTTCAATTGGCTTTTTAAAATCTTTCTAAATTGTCATTACTTAATCTGCAGCTGAGCAATTTTATTCTAATCATGCTACCTTCATTAGGATGTTCCTGAAAACTCCTGACAAAGGTCTATATATCATTACTTGCTGTGTGCTTCTCACTCTATTATGTTCTCTCACTGTGACTCTCTCACAACTTCTTTCATACCTTTCAAAAGTTGTGCTAATACATCTTACAGGAAGCCTGCAATGACTAATCCCACCCTACTCTGGTATATGTTCTGTCTTCTCAGCATTGCTTTGTAAAGGTAAGGAATTCACCACCATGTTTTTGTTTATAGATTGTCTTATAATTATTCCCTAGTCACTCCACTTTAATAATAATTATAATACTTTTTCAATAATGATATAGTTGGAATTCTTAATGAATTCTGAAGAAGAAAGGTAGCAAGGGAGAGAGAAAAGAGAAAGAAAATAATAAAAACCTCATTTGCTCTTTTTATGTCTACAAAAGTCAAGGCACTGGTGATAATGTTTTCCCCCCTAACTCCCAAAAGATAGCACAGATGTGCTGATAAGTACACACCATTGTCACATCAGTTTTTTCTCTGTCAAAAAAAAGCATAATCTAAATCTAATTGTGGAGAAACATCAAACAAAACTAAATGAGACATTCTCCAAAGTATTTGCCTGGTCTTCTCCATAAATTTCAAAGTTGAGAAATACAAAGTAAGGATGAGAAACTGATTTAGACTTAAGGAAATTAAAGGAATATAACAACCAACTGTAACGTGTGGTACAACCATCACCACAATTTTTAAAATTTTCATCATCCCAAAAAGAAACCCCATTCCAATTAGCAGTATATCCCCATTTCCCCCCAATTCTCCAACCAAAGCAACTATTAATCTACTTTCTATATCTATAGATTTTCCTCTTATGGATATTTTATATAATTGGGAGTTATACAACGGTTTGGTTTTTTTGTGATTAACTTCTTTCATTTAGCATAATGTTTTCAAGGTTTATGTACGTTGAAAGCACAGATCACTACTTTGTATTTTTATGCTGAATAAAAATTTATTTTAATGATATGCCACGTTTTAGATTCATCTCTTGTTAGGCATTTGAGTTTTTTCACTTTTTGGCCACCATGAATAATGTTGCAATGAACATTCATGTGCAAGTATTTTGCGTGAAAATATGTTTCCATTTCTTTGGGGTATATACCTAGGAATGGAATGGCTGTGTGATATGGTAAGTCGATGTCATGATTGATTAGTTAATATCTAATTTATTATTAGCCAATTGAATCAAAACATTTGTATAGGCACAATTTCTTGAATGGAAGCCTGAGGAGCTTCTTGAACCCTCTTCCTAGTCAAACTATTTTGCAGGTAAAAATTATTTAAAAAAAAGAATGAAATTTGCACTCCAGAAGAACTAAGGATGAATAGAAATGATCACTGCTGTGGGAGAATTTACACTCTTATACAAGAGATAAGGATACCAGAGAAAAGAGGAAGTGGCTCCAAATAAACAACAACAACAAAATGTAAATTTGCAAGGAAAAGGAGCTTTGAAATGATTGTAACCCTTCTAGAAAAATGCCCAGGACATGGAAAAATTGAAGGAATTTAAAGAGAAATTCATAAGTGACTAGCTTTGTAAGGTTAATAATGAAAAATAGATACTGCACTAATAATACCCAACCATGACAAAAACAACAACAAACTGCATTATTCCAAAAGCTTTCCTCCCAGCAAGTTGAGCTCCCTTTAAAGTTAATAGTTTTACATTTGCAAATGTACACAATTATATCGAATAAGCTATCATTTCCATTAGTTGTACTAATCAATTGAATGAGTTTGTTTTCATTTGCAAATGTACACAATTATATAGAATAAGCTATCATATTTTCATTAGTACTACTAATCAATTGAATAGGTTTGTTTTGGATCCACCTTATTAACTTGCAAGATTGCTGCCAAGTCACAGGACCTGGCTTGCTAAGATACAGGCACGTAGCCTCTATCACAAAGGAAATAGTCCAGTCATGGGAATATTCATATTTGCAAATCTAGCCATTATTACCATCAAATGAGAATTAAAATTAATAGAAACTCATATTCCCTGAACAAATTATGTGTACATATACAAACATACATGCACACAAATGGTCTCTTAAAAGAAATGGTCATTCAACTAAATAGCAAGTTTTAAAAGAAATGGCTTTTGCATTATCTAAATCTTCACTAACATCATTTCAACCACTCTGACTAAAGTAAATCAAATAGTTTTGAATTCAGCTTCTAAATAACAAATGACCCCACTGTTTGGCTAGTGGTTATATTAATATTTTTATGCATATAGGCATATTATTAATCAAGAAATTAATTTTCTTCTAAAAAACTTGAAGAAAATAAACTGAAATTTCAACTGATGTTTTCTATAGCTAATTGGCCAAATGAATAATTTTTAATTTATTATGCTTTGTTTTGTTTTCCAAATTGTCCATAATAAGCATGTATTATTTTCCCATAAGAAAACTATAAATGTAATTCTTAAAGCAAAGAAATCTTATTTTCTAAAATATAAATTATATTGGTAGGAATACTGGCAATAAAAAAGATCTTATACCTAATCACAAATGAGACATCATATACATTAAAAAAATCATATGATATACATAATTTTCATTTGGAATTTATTTTCATTGATTTTTTTTGAAGAATACAAATATGCTCTTTATAAAAATAAAATGTTTCAATTAATTCCAAGTTAAATTGCAGTAATATACATGTAATCATTTCATTTATCTCAAATATAATTTTGACCAACAATCAATGATTAGTATGAATCAATAACAGTCTAAAGAATAGATTAGTGAAGTCGTTTCTAGTCATTTTTATAACAAAATCTTATTTTAAAAAATGTTATTTTGTATTTATAACTTATTTGCAGAAGAGAGACAAAATCCTTAGTTACCAAAAGAAGAGAGCTAGATCAAAACATAAATATATTAGATTTTTTTCTAACTCTGGAATATATGATTTCATCATCTGTCTTTAAGTAATAAGATTTTTACAGTATTATGCCAACCATTTTTTCCTGCATGGTATCTGACTTCTGAATGATCATGGTCCACTGTGTGAAGATGTAGGAGGAGGCATGTGGTTTATGATGATGAATAATAGACCCTGATGGCTTCTTGTTAAAATTTAGCTATTGGAACAATTTTACCTACACAAATTTAATTTCATACATATTACAACAATCTTCTCATGTAATTTCATCTTGGTTTCAAAGAAATTTATAGTTCTAGACAATAAGATCTCTGGTCTTGATTTCTGAGTCCTGATAATTTTCTGAACAGTGACTCTTTGTTGGTGATCAGACCATTGATCAGAATGCTTTGGTGAACAATATGATGGTATTTTAGTGAGTAAAGCTGCTCAGTCCAATGATTTACATTTGCTTTCAATTTTCTGTTTGCTCTATATTGTCTTACTCTAATTTTTTTCAAATACAGATAAAACTAAAATTACTATTTATGTTTTCAAAAGTGTAGTTTATCTGTCCACTAATGAATATAGTGATATAACTTGCTGTAGATATACCAACTTATCTTAAGCAACTACTAGGTTGTAAATAAGACTCACATATAATTTTTAAATTACAGAATGGTTTATTAAACATTGTCATACTTATGTATATAGACTCTTAGCCATGGGATCATAAAGTAAGGAAAAGTTAAATGAGAAAAACTTTTAAACATTATATAAATCATTGGAAGGATTCATATCAGACCTCCCGTGTGGTGGAATAATATCAAAAGATTTAGTATTTCATTTTCTTATGACATACAATATACATAGTCTATAAATCATCTGGAAAATGAATCCATGTATATGTAAGACCAACATTTACATGAATATTTTCAGCAGAGATCCCCCAATTCATTTTTTAAATATAATAAAGAAATTTAAAAAATGGTCCAAAGCAGGTTTAGAGCATACGTTTGCTACACAAAGAAAGCAGAAATGATGATAATGTACTAAGGTTGAATATAACAGATAATATCCACTTTAGTTACAGCATATAGCACCATGTTTCCTTGAGCAAATATGATATTAATTATGAATACTGAAAATTATAAAAGAAAAAAGATGAAAATCATTTTGTATTGATTTTTTTAATTGTAAGGAATAGAGAAAATACAAATAAAATATGAAAATTGAAAGGTTTGATCCTTCAAGAAGCACTATATTCCACATAAGAGAAAATCCAGTCTGGACTGTCTTAAACACAAGAAAAAACATTGGTTCATGGAAGTGAAGAGTCAAGGAGCAGCCTTGCTTTGGAGGTTCCTTAATTATGTGTTAAACAGTCAGTAGAACCTTTTCCTCACTTTGTTTATTCTGTGTGTCACCTTCAGCCACAAGCTGATTAGCTCTACAATGGCAAAATGGCAGTAGAAATTCTAAGGCTCACATTATCAAATCACTGATCACATTCAAAGCAAATGTCCTGAGTTCATTCTGTTCAGAGTAGTTTAACAAGCTTGAATGAATTCTAGGGAATATCTTTGGCCTGGGTTAGGTCCTCTTTCCAGAATCAATCACAGGAACAAGATGGGCTATGCTTCTAAACAATACAATTGACATTGGGATCAATAAAAATAATGGAGTATGTTTTCTTGTCACATAACAAAAAAAAAAAAATAAAAGGTAACACCATGGGTTTATTTTAATTTGTATAGGTTGTCTTCTCACCCCCATCCTCACCAGAAATAGCTGTAGGATTTGTTATCCTTGAATTTCAAAAAAACCACTAGTACAAATCCAGATGTGTATCTCTTTTTCATTATTTTTTCCTTGTCATTTTGATCTGACAAGTCTAATCTTTCTCAGTTTACGGAATTGTAGTTTATTATTTCATTTCTTATTTCACCTCCATGTGCTCTGTTGTCAGCTTTTATACAGTTATCACCATTCTTTTATCTTTTTTGTTTATTATAGTCATCCCTTTATCATTTCTTATGAGCTCTGAGAAAATTTCTTGGGTAAGTTTTCTCTTTTTAATCAATCACTGTGTTTGGTATTCCATGGTGCTATAACAACTGTTTGGAAACTAATTCATTTAAAAAAATTTAGCAATCCTGTTTTGTAACTGAAAGTGACCTTTATGGGTTTCATCATGTCTCCTTTAATTGTACTCATAATACTTTTAAATCTTATGTAAACTACAAAATAATTATGCATGTATACATGTGTGTGCATGTGTATGCATAATCTTTTTAAAAAAATTATCATACTATAGAATTAACTCTTCTTTTTGCTGTACAAGTTATATAAATTTTAATACATGGAGAGATTGATATTGCCACCACCTAAGTCAAGATTCAAAACTATACCATCACCCCAAAAAACTTTCCCCTGCTCTCTCTTTATAGTCACATACTCCCCCAGGTCCTTGGAGCAGCTCGTTTGTTTGTCATTACTATATTGTATTCTCTAGAATGCAACCACTAAATATGCAAACTTTTGAGATTGATATTTTTCACTCTGGTGAAAATTCTTGGTATCTATCCAATTTTTGCATGTATCATTAGTTCTTTTTATTTTATGGATGTACCATTTATCCATATACTTGCTGAAGGACATCTGGGTGAGTTCTATTTGGGGCACATTTGCATGGAACTACTATAAAGATTCATGTGTAGGTTTTTGTGTGATCAAAAGTTTTCATTTTTCTTGGATAATTATCAAAGAGTAGGTAGGATTGCTAGGTGATTTGGCAACTGAAAGAAAGTGCTGTGTACCTTCAAAAATGTTGATTTCCCACCAACAAAGAGTTATATTTATTCCACATTCTAATTAGCCATTAGTATTATATTTTTATTTTAGCCACTCTCCTAGGTGTGTAGTGATATCCCATTGTGGTTTTAATTCGCTAGTGGCTAATGATGTTTTACCCTTTCATGTACTTATTTGCCATCTTTATATACTTTTTTGTGACGTGTCTGTTCAAGTCCTTTAACTCACTTTTGTCTTGCATGTTTTCTTCTTGCTGAGATTTGAGAGTTTCTTATATACAATGAATTCTAATCATTTGCTGAATTTGTGAATTGCAAATATTTTCAAGTCTGTAGATTGTCTTTTAATTCTCTCAATAGCGTTTTTCACAGAGTAAAAGTTTTAATTTAATTTTGATGATATCTAGTTTTTTTTCCTTTACAGATTGTGTTTTTGGTGTCATGCCTAAAAGCTCTCCCTAACATCAGATTTTTTCCCATATTCTCTTTGAAAAGTTTTACGTTTTTTATTTTTGTCTGCAATCCATTTTGAGTACATTTTTGTATGAAGTGAGAAGTTTAGGTTGAGGTTCTTTTTTTTTTTTTTTTTTGGTTGTTATTTCTTTTCCTTTCCTTTTTATTTTATGTATCTGTGACCAATTGTTTCAATACCATCTTTCCATTTTCCATTAAATTTCTTCTGCATCTTTGTTAAAGATCAAATGGCCATGTTTGTGTGGGTCTGTTTTTAGACATTCTATTTCGTTCAATTGATCTATGTGTCTAATCTTTTATCAAAACCACACTCTTAATTACTGTTACTTTGTAATAATTCTTAAAACTGAGTAGTGTGATTCCTCCAATTTTATTCTTTTCTACGATTGTTTTACTTACCCTCATTCCTTTGACCTTTCATATATATTGTAGGAACAATTTGTCTATGTCTACAAAACTCCTATTGTGGTTTTATTAGTACTATATTAAATCTGTAGATCAATTTAGGGAGAATTAACATCTTTTCTATGTTGAATCCATGAAATGAGATGACTCTCCATTGTTTCGTTGGAGTAAATGTCATTATAATTGTTTTTTTTAGTTGTATATTGCTAACATATATAAATATGATTGTGTGTTTACTTGTATCCTATAATTTTGCTAAACACACTTATCAGTACTTAGAGGTTGTTTTATTTTTTTTAGATTCCTTAGGATTTTCTTCATAGACATTGTGTTGTCTGGGAATAGTTACAATTTTATTTCTTCCTTTCTAATATGTATGACTCTAAAAATATACATATATTTTTTTCCTTCATTGCACTGGCTAAATCTTTCAGTGTAGGAGTAGTGAGAATTGATATTCTTGCCTTATTTCCAATCTTAGGGAGGAAATATGATATATATTTTTAATAGTTTTAGTGCTCTCCAGTTTTTTGTAGTTATGTTTACCTTGAAGGTGTTTACGGGTGATGATTGCTCTGACTTTTCACATGAACCCCCTTCCTTTAGATAATTGAATGAATGTGTCTATTTGTCATAATTAGAGAACAAGGTCACTAGTAGATTTCCTGTGAGCCTATGTTAAGATTTCAGCCTCATACAAATGGTAGAAGGGAAAAGGTATGATTTTCTGCGGAAATTGTACTGCCATTTGCTGCTATGGCAGACCAAAATTAGCAAAGGTCAGCCCCAGTTATCTAAGTTTATTGACATATATTATCACCAACTATTTGATCCCAGCAATCAAAACAAGACAGCTACTTAGAAAAGACCAGGAATAACTATGCCAAATTTCACTTATATATATTTATTGTAAGAATATATAGGAATGTATATGAAAGCTATGTCTGAGATATGTTTCTTTCGATACTTAATCAGATAGAGATTGAAAAAAGTGAGAACTATGTTATTTTTGTATGAACATAGAGATTGGGTATATACCATTTATGAGCCTGTCGAAGTAAAATAGATTTTCCCCACTGAAGACTCTTTATATTGAGAAAGAAAAAATAATTATAACTTCTACACACAGATGGAGAGGTTTATTTTTCCTCTTCACTTGGTTGCACATGAATTTTTTTTAACCAGCTCAAGGAAGTGAGTTGAAAATTAGACAGTAGCTAGAGACACCTACAAATCATATGCTCAATATTTGTAGATCCGCTATATAATTTATAGGTAGACAAGGTCATAGGGCAGTTAGTAGTTTTTGTTACTTTTCATCAATGGTCAGCTCATCCCTGGTCAATTAAATTTTACAGAGCTCTTAAAAGAAATGAGAAAGATATACTCATGAAATTTTTAAAAATATTTCTCCTGAGCCATAGATTATCTATCTCTGTTTCTGTATCTCTGTTTTTCTGTCTCACCCATTCTCTCTCTCTCTATATATATATAGATTTTTGTATATTTGTATAACATATATGTTTTAAAATATTCATTTCTTAAAAGAATGGGAAAATGTCAATTAATTGTCATAGCTGTGTGTTAGGTACATAAAGTTTATTTTTCTATTCTCTTTTGTGTATATCCAATAATTTTCAAAATAAAATAAAATATGCTAATTTTCATGAAATCCCATGATCCTTATAAAATCTTTCTACAGATATCATACCAAGCAGATTTTTAAAAAATTTTAATATACTTATATAAGTGAAATATAAAATGTTACCTACAAAATAATTAAGACCTCATAGAAAACAAAGTTGAAATTAATAAACTCATATATAGCCTGAAAGACCTGGCTCAGAAATGGGGCAGAAAGAAAATTAGCCACCAGAATAATAAGGTAAATTTAAAATAAAATAGATACAAAAGACAAGGAAGTCAGTATTAAAATGAACCAAAAAATGTTTCACAATATGAGCAATATTTGAGTTATTATAATATTTTAAAGCCAGATATTTTATTTTTCTATTATATTCACTTATCTTACAAAATTGCCTAAATGAATTGACACAAAAATGGTTAGATTATTCTATTTTTTCATTCATAAAAACAACTAATTACTGATTAATCGATCAATGATACTATTTGTTAAATTTCAGTTTTAACCAACTACTTTACTGGCATGATCCAATGTAACGACCAAATCAATTTATTTATAAGGGATCTGACACGCTAATTGATGATCAACCTTCAAATAGTCAGTATAAAAGACAATATAGATAGATCATTGTCTATGATTACAGTCACAGTCTAATAATAATAATAATAATAAAATGGATTAAATACTCACTCTGAGCCAGGAACTACATGACAGAGATCAGAATTTTATTTAATCCTCACCACAAAGCTATCATGTAAGTACTATCATTATCTTTATTACATAAGTGAGAAAACCAATATTTAAACATTTTGCCTTGCATATATATAGTTTTAAAAGCTTACCTATGTTTAAATATGGAAATCAAAGTTCAGAAGACTGACAAAAGAATGTAATGATAGTTTTACACTTACGGGTAAAAACTGTAACTTTTTTTATTCTTAAATTATACTGTAATCTTTGAAAACATCATAGTAAAAATCAAAACCCTAAGGAAGTTATTAAAAATTTAGCACTCTGCTCATGTGGGAGTATAGATTCTACTTTCTGAAGAGATTATTATAGATATGCCTAGAATAAAATGCAAATATCACACAGAGTGGGCTGGATATCTCAGTTGGGTTTCCCTAAAACTTATTACCTCAAAATTTTAAATACAGGAGTAAGTGTATAATCAAGCAAATGTACCACTTAAAAGGAAAGTCTTCATGCAAGTTAGCACAATTATGAAATGAAATAATTAGCTGTATATGGAACACCAAATGGAATGAGTGTTAGGTGGTAGAAAAAGATAAGTATGAAATAATGGACAACACCTAACTATAGCAAAACAGGAAAAGTACAGAATTCAGTACAGAATTTATACTGAAAATGCTAAAGTCTTTCATTCTGCAGGGAAACTGTTCTTTCCATTTAAATATATTTTAAATGCATGAGTAGATCATTTTTAATTTCTTTCTACTCCAAAACCTACCTTCATTCAAGACCTACACTAATCTAAGAAATTCTATGCTCTATATTCCATTGAGCAGCTTGGAGCATATTGTATCTGATACTCTTTTAACCATATTTTTGTCTGATACCCTAATTCAGGAAATAATTTCAAAGATAAAAATGAATGACATAAATAAGTGGCCTAAGAACAGTAGTAATAATAATAATAATGTATATTTATATAACTATCATCTTTTTTATCAAAATGTTTTTAATTTTCGTGATTTCACTTCAAATAGTTACTTATTAGTTCAGAAAAGCTTACATAGAAATCATGTCAACATTCCAACAGAGCCATACTAAAATGTAAGTTACTTTAACATCTGGAAACGTGAACTGTAGCTCTAATCTCTTTTTCTAGTACAGCACCTAGCACCAGAGTTGCTCTGAGACTTAGGCAAGAAGGAAACTGCCCCTGTGTCAGGAGCTACCTCAGTCTCCATCCTTCTCACCTCTCCAACTGCACATCTTTCTCTCCAAAAGATGAAGAGTTCTCAGGCTCAAGAGAACTTGCTTACTCAGAGCCAATATCCTACAGCTGTTGCTTAGGATTTCCTGAACCCCAGATTTTCTTGACAAAATGGCCTAGAACCCCCATCTAACAGTGAACCCTTCCCTGGGTCTTTCTTTCCAGAGAGGAAGTGCACAGCTGTTATGAGCATTCCTACATCCCAGGGGTGTACAAGGTGACCCTCTATGTATACAAGAACCAGCCTGCTGAGAAAAAAAGGAAAGTAAGGACACATTGGGGTTGGCTGCTGCCAAATACTAATGTGGAATTCAGAGGTGTCCAAAAGTTCTAAATTCAAACTGTACCTTCCAAGAAGTTCTGATGGTATATATTATACTTATTTCATAAAAATATTAATTAATTAAAATAAAGAACAACTATTTTCTAATTATTTTCTGAATTATTGAGGGCAAGATATTAAAATTTTTAACTAAAATTTTACATTTGCTTACTTCTTCCTAAAATTTTATTAGTTTTTGATTCATGTATTTGAAACTCTGTTATTAGTTTCATAAATATTTATAATTATGACCTATTGATGAATGAACCTTTTTTCCATTCTAAAACAGACTTCCTCATCCTTGCTATTATTCTTTTCCATCATTTTACTTGTAACTCCTTTTAGTCTTTATTAGCAGTGTTTCTTGTAGGCAGCATATAATTGAGTCTTGCTTTTTATTCACTCTCACAAAATGTGCCTTTCAATTTAATTTACTTTATATTTAATGTGGTTATTGATATATTTTTGTTTATTTCTATTATCTTACTACATGTTTGATATTTGTTCCATTTGTCTTTTTCCCCTTTTCCCTCTAACTCTGTCTTCCTTTTTTATTTGTATAATTCCATGATATCTTTTTTGTTATGAAATTAGCTATATTTTTTTTGCTTCTTTGTTGTTGGTATATATTTTTTATTTATCACTATCTTTAAGTGATACACCATTTTCATCTATAGTATGAGAAACTTACAATAGTGTACTTGCATTTCTCCTCTCTCAATCTTTATGCTTTTATTATTGTCCAATATACTCTTACATATGTTATAAAACAATATATTGTTGTTTTAAGCTTAAATAGTTACCTGCTAAAGAAATTTAGATAAGAAAAAGTTACATATTTACCAAAGTAACTAACATATTTCTTCTTTTCTTTGTGTAGATTCTTACTTCTATTGGGTATTTCCATTTTCTTCTCTCTGAAGTACTAATTTAACATTTCTTTTAGTGTCTTTAGGCAGAAGAAAAGTATTTTAAACTGGAAGGTAAATCTCATTCTATTATTTCATCTTGGCTGGAAATGAAAGTAACTAATTTGAATTTTAATAGCTGCATAATCGTCCTTACTGTTGATTACATGTTGTTAAAAATCATTTTATCTTCATTAGACATATAGATTGTATAAAAGTTATTATAGATGAAACTACATAAACAATTATCTCTCTTCATATATACAGCATACCTATACATATGGATATATATTAATAATCTATTAAATATGTTAACAGCATATGTTCTTATAATCAGAATCACAGAATATGTTTACCATATTTCATGATGAAAACATAATATCGCCATATTGCTTTCTGATGGCTTTTTACCAGTTTTTAATACCTGAGCAAGACCAATAATTACATATTAATTTCATCAATTTTGAGAGGATCTATGTAGATGTAAAATAGCACTTAATGTTGATTTAACTAGCATTTGATTCCTGAAAGTATTGAATATATCCCCATCTATTTATCTATTATTGATTATATTTCCCTTTTTTAACTTGATCATTCAGCTCTTTACTTTTCATTTTGTGTGAGGTTTCATATTTTTCCATAACGTTTAGTCCAAATGTGTTTCTGTTTTATTCTTCTGTTGCTTGTTTTATTTATTTGAAGAAATTTTTAAGTATATGTTCCCATCTAGATTATTTTTTTCTTTGTGGAAAAGTTGAGAATATTGTCATGCCTCCACAGATCTGATAACTACTCCTTTCAATTTCTCTCATTAGAAAAAGTATATATAATATAATCAAAAACTATGTACAAATTCTTTAGATGTCTATTTGAACTTCAATATCTAATGTTTCCATTGCTATCCAATTATCCCAACTGTATTTATTAAAGATATTCTCTCTTCTCTCTTTCTTTCCCTTTCTCTCTTTGTTTGGAAAAGCTTTTTATTCCCAGTCTATTTAACCTTCTGGCTTTCTACCTAGATTTTTGTAAATGTTTCTTCCTATATGGGTATTTGTTCATGTATTCATATAAATACTGGCCTTTTAACATACTTTTTGAAATTTTTAATAGAATCTACCACCATATTCATTAGTTAATGCACATACAATGTGGAATGATTGATATAGTTTGGGAAATAATTCAAACTTAAAACCTATTCATAGATACCTCAAAATCTGGCTTTATTGTGGCTTTGCAACATGAAAAGTAGAAAAGTAAACCTAGCCATCTACAGGTATGGCATGTTTGACTGCCTACATGGTAAGTCTATTAAAGAAAGTCAGAAAACTTTTAATTATTAAAATATGGGCTATAGTCTTTTTGCTTCCTAAAACCAAAATACCTGTAATGCTTATTCTAGTTTTTTAAAAAATAAAGTTTTAATACTTTAAAAATAAAAATTTATATTTTCATTTGTCTCCAATTGTGAATAGTTTGATCCTGGTATTATGCTTTTAGTTTCAAGTTTTCAAATGGTTCACAGCTACAGATTTACTGTTCAATTTTATCTAATGGCTTTTCTAAAGTTGACAGGTATGCAAACTGAAAAAGATATATCCATATGCTCTAATTATAATTGTCTTAATGAATTGGTTAAGACAGCTTTTCATTCATTTATTTTGGTGGCTCCTGCCAGACTCCCAATAATCCTGAAATAAATCATTAACACATCCAAATCAAGAACATAATCCAGGATAAACTACTTATTTTCAAAAAAACTATGGCAAAGATTTGTTGTCAGTTTTTCAGATACACATTTCATTTTCTAAAAGGATACCATGCAATGAGAATTTTAACTTGAGAAAATTAAAGTGTCAATTCAAGCTATAGTGATAGCTTTGAAGAGATCACAAAAGCTTCAGATTTCAAGGGAAAACACCTCTTAGGCAATATAAAGATTTATCTAGTTGCCTCAATGGAGTAAGATGGTCAAACTATTCTCTGTAGTTAGAAGCCAAGCATCTGTTAGAAAATGACAAAATTTTGAACTACATAAATTTCATATTATTAATAAATATGACATAATTTTTGCTAAAATAAAAAGAACATAACATCAAAAAACAAAAATAAATACTAAAGCAAATGTGGAAAACTGTTAAAATCTGTTAAATCTCAGTGATATTTCTCTCTTCATTATACTGTTTTCTGAAATTTTGTATAGATAATACAAAATATATCTATATTATAGATAATATAAAAGAAGAAAAATACTGCTTTATGACGAGAAAAATAACTGCTGGAAATTCTCTACCTTTTTAAAGGCTTATGATAAGATTAAAGATTTTGGTTTTCGAAATTTATATTTGCTTCAGTGAAACTCTCCTTCTATTATGGTAGATGGGATATTAATCTTCTGGTCTTAATAAAACTACTAAATAAAAAATAATCAAAGGGTCAATAGCAGCAACATAACTGGCAAATTAGTTTTCACCCTATAGGAGAAGGTATTTAATAGTTGTGGCAAAGGAAGAGAGGTGATACTTTCTCCCTTAGACCTCTGAGTCACCAAGTGCAAAAATATACTCCACCCTACACATACACATGAAGTGTGTTCATCTCTCAATGTGTCTCCCTAGATAATCAATGCAGTCATTTTCAGGTCCCAGAGATGCTCTTTCAAAGTATTCTTTACCCTAATATTCTGGGGTCCTTTCTTATTCCTTGATTCCTTTTCATATTTTAGGTATCCTGATCTACAATGTTTTTAGTATTATATTCTGTAACAGTGGCCAGGAGGAAAATTATATTTGTTATGAACACAAGTTTATAACAGTTAATTCTTTAAAAATGGAATTATGATAGAAGATGTAGTGATTCTTCAACATTTTAAGATAGGGTATTTTGAGGCACTATGACTATAATATAAAGATTGCATGGTTTTGTAAGGAGAAATAAAAATACTATGATACATTTATTTCAAACTACAATTTTATGAAATGCATCATCTATTTTAATCCATTAATTTTATCCCAGAAATAAGAGTATGAGGTCGAAAGAAAACAATTTTTTTAATTCTTATTCTACAGAAGAGAAACCTATAACTTAGGTTAAAGAATTCAATCCTAAATTACCAACATTCATAAATGAAGAAAACAAACGAGTATGAAAATTTGGGCTCACTGATAGGGATGGGGATAATAGTATTCAGAAAAAACAGGCCAGGCGGTGTTGGTTAGCTCTTACAACCAAAGTGGACCAATATATAATGACAGCAAGTTTTGAGCTATATCCAGGGAAGCCTAACCCATAGAAACCTATGGAGATGTTAAGAGACTATAGTGTACTTCAGGACATGATTGATGGGAAGCCAATGGGTTCTGCTCATTCTGTACAATCAAAAGCAATCAAGGACAATTAGGAGAGCAAGGCAGCAATCCCAATACAATCCTTGCCTAGTTTCTGGACCTGAGCCAGAACCCATTGACTGAGGAAGAGGATAATCCACAGGAGAAACAACCTTGCAACACTTCAGCAGATGTTGATAATGATTCCCCATCTCTTTCCCAAAAGAATCTATGGCCATTTACTTGGTTAAATATACACTGAGTAAAAGGGCATATGTTATACAAATGGTTAGAGTGAGTGTCCACATACCTAACTCAAGAAAACTCGGAAGGACCATGCTGGCTCCTAAGCACCCTGGAGAATCATCTTACAACTACATCTTTCAACTGCGTCACAGTTGTACAGCCTCTACCCAGACCTACCCAATCTCTTATGGTTGCTGCTGCAGGCAGTCCCCAATTAATTTCCTGTGTGCAAGTCTACATTTCAGAGTCTGTTTTCCAAGCAACTCAACCTAAGACAGATGTTATACTTGGGTATTATTTGAATAAGTTTACTAAAATACAAAATAGATGCAATTGTATTTATCATATTAACAAAGTTAAAAGATTAATAAGATCTAGTATTGTTAAGGATGTGAAAACGCGGCCATTTAGAAACAAATGTACTTTAAAATGATAATAAATTTGAGGGGGCATTTAGAAAAATATATCTATTCAAAGTATGTACACATTGATTCTAGCAATTCTTCTAGGAATATGTACAGAAATATATGAATAATGTTGCAATCATATGCGTAAGGTTTTCATTTCAGCATTGTTAACAGTAACAGATTACAACTATGTGGGAAAAGAAAGTTTTATTATATCCATATGGTTAGTTATATAACAAGTATTACACAGCTATATGATATGTGTGCATATACTATATTTAAATAACATGAATATATTAAGTGATTGGCTATATATATGTGGATATCTGATGAACCCAAATGTAACATGGTAAACAATCATACTTCATGTATGTTATATTATCATCCATACTATGATTTCAGGAGATTTATATGTTCTTTACATTTTAGATATTTCCTGATTTTGTAAATGAAAATTAAGAATGAACTTATTTTATTAAAAAAATAAAATGTCAGTGTATGGTTCTAGGTTTCTTGATCTAAATGGTTAATTTAAAAGTTCACCCTCCCTCAAATTTTTATATGATGGAGCATTTGAGGCTGTAAAAGTGGGTTATCATGAGAGATAACAAGAAATTAAAATGTTGTTTCTGCTCTGTTTTCATCCAGAATTATATTTCCAGATTAAGTTTTATAAATTACAGGTAACACAGCAATACCTAGAGGGATTCATGTCTCTCTTTTCACAATTTTTCTTTCGTTCTAATCTTTTCTTCTCCTCTTAATTTTTTTCTTCTTTTGTTCCCCTTCAGTTTGGTTTTTTGCCTATCATTGTCAAATCAAAGCTTTTTACGCTGATAAAATGAAATAATTCACACAGCACAGTGGCTGGCACACAGTAAAATTGTAATACATATTATTTATATGAATTATCAGCAATGATTGGCATTAACCTGGTTAGTGGAAAATAGGATGGTCTTTTTGTCTGTATCGTTTCTGTGCACTGTCCAATGATTCCATCTGAAATAAAAGTGCAATACAGGGCTTGGTGTTCTCAGAATAAACTTCTCTTAAACCTTCCTGGCACAAATGGCATAAGTACTTATTATCAAAGTCCCAGTCACTGCCCACAGCAGTCCAGCAGGAAAATTGCTTATTGCAAAGATCCTTTGTGTGTGTTGCTTGCCATGATAGACGAGAAAAAGAAAGAAAGGGAGTTTCAAATACATCAAATTATGGCAGATGTTGATAGGGTAGAATACACATACATAGTTGGGATGATGAAGACAAAACTGCTTGGCAGTTTTAGAAGGAAATCTACCCTCACTCAGACAAGTACTGGGAGAACTGGAGCTCCCAGAGGTTACGAGGCATGAGAAGAGATGGATAGCCTGAAGAGAAAAGTAAAGTGACATAAGAAATCAAAGAATATATTATCCACAGAAAGAAAATCAATGAAAATGGTGAACTGCTATTCACAGGAAATAAACTGATTATTCCAGTTTCTACAAGAAGGGAGATGCTACAGACACCCAATCAAGATGCAAAGGATGTTGGAAAGTGAAGGAGGAAGCCTAGGTGTGAGCATCTAAGTACAAGATGTCCCAAAAGTTGCCATACATAGGGAAAATGGGAAATTGTAGCTAAATTTACAAGTATTTATTACAAAATTTTTCCTTTGTATGGGGAGTTGTGGGATACCCATATATTTCTTATTCTAGTCTAAAAATGTTTTAAAAATAGTATTTAACTGATGGAAACAAAATTTAAACTTAATTTTTTTTACCACAATAAAGCTCATTGGCATATTTTTTCTCGTTCTTTTCTAGGTTTTTCATTTGTACATTACAAATGATATATTTCAAAAGATATTAAGGACACAATAATGTATATGCACATTTTAAAGAATAATAATAAAATAAACCACCCATGTACCTACCAAACAACTTCAGAAATAGAACTTTACCCATATCTTCAAAGCCCCCTGGGTTCCCCTTCCTGATGTTATTTCCCCTTTATTCCACCAGGAAGATGTTACCATCTCCTGATCTTTGATTTAATCGTGTAATTTTTTTTTCTTTAAAGCTCTGTCAACTTTGAATATATACATTATACATAAACTATATCTCAATTTGTTCTCTTTTTAATCTTTAATGTTTTTATATATGAATCAAACTTTTTGAACTTACTATTTTCAACTTTATGGTTTTGAGATCTATATATATTTATCTTATGTAGTCTACTGTATGATATTCCACATTTTATCAATTGTCGAAAGGACCTACAGTGTATACATGTTCAAATGTATTACATACTAGAAGTTTTTTACAAGGATTTATATCAGTTTTGGACCCCACAGCACTGAATGAGAGTTCCCTTTGCTCTCCATCCTTGACAAAAGTTGATATTGTTCTACCTCATAATTTTTTTGCCAATTAAGTATGTTCTCTCCTGTGGTTTCAACTTATACTTACCTGATTATTAGTTAAAATGAACATTTTCTCATAAGGTTATTCAATATTTATATTTTCTCTTCTGTGTACTTTCTGTTCGTAATTTTTACTACTACAGTAAGCCCTCACATTAGCCCTCATTGATAGGTTCTTGGAAACTGTAACTTTAAGTGAAACAACATAATAACACCAATTTTACCATAGGCTAATTTATATAAATAAGTTCCTAGGGCCTTCTTCCGATCACAAAAACATCACTAAACTTTTAAATAAAGTCCCCAAACATTTCTACTAGTAAACAATGAAATGTGAGCTATACATACATTTAAGAATAAGTAAATAGGCCGGGCGTGGTGGCTCACACCTGTAATCCTAGCATTCTGGGAGGCCGAGGCGGGCGGATCGCTCGAGGTCAGGAGTTCGAGACCGGCCTAAGCAAGAGCGAGACCCCGTCTCTACTAAAAATAGAAACAAATTATCTGGCCAACTAAAAATATATATAGAAAAAAAAAACTAGCCGGGCATGGTGGCGCATGCCTGTAGTCCCAGCTACTGGGGAGGCTGAGGCAGTAGGATCGCTTAAGCCCAGGAGTTTGAGGTTGCTGTGAGCTAGGCTGATGCCACAGCACTCACTCTAGCCCGGGCAACAGAGCGAGACTCTGTCTCAAAAAAAAAAAAGAATAAGTAAATAAAAACAAGTAAAAATTATTTACCCATTTAGTTCAGTTCAGGATCAGGGGTGGCCATAACCTACCCCTGCAGCTCAGGGCACCAGATGGGAACCAGCCCTGAACAGGATGACATTTTATCACAGGGCGCACTCACATACCAACACTCACTCACACCAGGACCATTTAGACACACCAATTAACCTAACATGCACAGCTCTGGGATGTGGAAGGAAACCAGAGTGCCTGGAGAAAACCCATGCAGACATGGGGAGAACATGCAAACTCCACACAGACAGTGACCCTGCTGGGAATCAATTTTTTTTTTCTCATCAATATTATAACAAAAGGATGTTGAATGGAACGTTATTTGAGAACATGCTGTATTTTGGTGTGATGTTTCCCTCTTACCCTTATAGTTTTGAACAGGTCCTTCATATATTCCAGATTTTATAACTTTATCAGTTATAAATTGCTATAGTTTTTCCAAAGTGCACTTACTTTTTACTCTTTTCTGATTTCTTTGTATGCACAGACACTCTTAATTTTAATGTCATTAAACTTATCACATGTTTCCCTTATGGTTTGCATTTTGGGCATCTTGTTTTAAAATAAATAAAAAAATATTTATACCATAAGATAAAAAGAATATATTTGCCAATTTTAACTTCTAAAAGTTTTGGACTCTTTCCTGTCATATTACATTTTTAAGTGATGATGGTTGCACAACATTGTAAGTGTAATTAATATTACTGATTGTACACTTAGAAATAAAGTGGTAAATTTTATGTTATGTATATTTCATCATAATTAACAAAAATACTATAAAGACATTTAGACCCTGCTTGAGGAGATCCAAAATGCTTCATTCTTTTTCTAAGATCCTACTTCAAATTTTCTAAAAGGCAGATAAAATTAATTTTTAAAATAGGTAGGATTTTAGTACTTTTCTTATTTATTTAATTTCAGTCAACATCACTAATCTGGGAATTTGTAAGGGAAATGTGCGTTTATGTAAATGAGAGTTTTTCCCTTAAGCATCTCATATAACTACTTCAGATTGGGGAAGATCTTCCAACATAAACTGTTTTGCAGGTGTCATAGCTACAAGTCCAGAGCAGATTTTGTTTCCATTCTGTCCAAGGAATACTCATTTTTGATGAATTCATTGTCTGTCAGTGATGAGTTGGGAAGAGAATATTGTTGATGCTGTGTCTAGCACAAGTGAGACAAATATCTGACTTATTTTCCAAACCTGACTTATTCAATACTTGTAACAACCGTTTCACAGATGAGGAACTTAAGGCTTAGAGGCTAAGCAACTTATTGAATATCGATTTGCCAGTCTGTAATAAAGCAGAAATTTGAACTCAGGCTTGTCTTACTTCAAAGCCTGTGCCGTTTCCAATTTCCACACAGGTACCTCAGAAACACCTGTAAAAGTGAGGAGTGTATTTGGCATGTGTTGAATGTGCCAGGTGGGAGTACTACTGAACTCACAACCATTCTAGTGGGAAGGTGGTTATTAGTTAAATCAGAGATGAGAAAACTGAGATTCTGTAAGTTGTTCAAGTGTATGTTAATACCAGGATTTGAATCACTCAGTCTGGCTTTGAGTCCTATGCATCCATACTCTATATGCTTACAAAAAAAAATTGGAAAGGTAATCTATCGAGATATTCATTTGTCTTTTTTGCTCTTCAGAAGGCATTTGCCTCACCCAAAGCCTTTTTATGGCAAAGTCCTTTTTCTTCTCTTATAACAGCTTTTCTCAAAGTGTGGACACCGAACCAGCAGCATCAACTACACCTGGGTATTGTTAGAAATGTAAATTCTCAACGCCCACCCACCCCAAACCTACCGAATCAGAAACTCCAGTGGAAAACCCCAGCAAGCTCTGCCTTACTCAGCTCTCCGATGATTCTGATACACACTAAAGCTTGGGAACCACTGAGTTAGAGGAAGGTTTATCCTGTGCTGGATCAAAGAGAAGTTGCTTATATGCAAACTGCCTTCCTGGCTTTTGAGTTCCAGAAGCCTGGATGCTCTACATTAAAACAGAAATGTAATAGTTTAACTTTCTTCCCAGGTTGCACAAAGATTACCGAATGTTTATGAGAATTAGAAAACTACTAGACTTTAGAACCATGCAGATTTGTTCAGTGATAACTATTATCCTGAAGTATCTCTTCAAATGTAAAGATCATAGTTTTGCAGGCAGGCTGTTGGCGGAGACTCCTAAAGACTAAAACTCAATGACAGTGAATGTGAATATGGGATTCAAGTGGAATTAAATAAAGTAATAATTGTGCGGAAAAAGTTTGTAGCTCCTATAAAATGAATTTTAAAATGTACCCTGAAAGAAATAGAAGTGCAACACATAATAATGACAGCATTTTGAAATGTCTTCTGCATCTTTCCTCTCATTCCCAAACGCACTTTTGCAGTAATAAGAAGGAACAAAATGCTTCCTCCTTTCTTTGTTAAAAAAAAAATAGCAAATTACCTCTATTTGATATATGAATATAGACAATGACACTACAGAAAGCAAAGCAGAAGTTTAATCTTTTAGCAGTATACATGATTTATTGTAGAAGGTATAAAAAACTAAAGAAGATCTTTTAAAGTTGAAAAGCTATATATCGGTTGCTGCTTTTTGAAAGAAGGAACAAAGGTTTAGATTATGTGCAGAACTTATTTTAGATTTGCAGGTAACCTTGCATGTGCAGAATTAAAGGACCTAAGTAATCCATAGTATTCCTCTCTGTAAGACAGGTTTGGGCAACTGTTTTCTAGAGCAGGTATCTGGGATGACCAGTACCTCTGAGTTTTGCCAAATATAATTTTGATAAAAATAAGGCTTGCTATTCATTCAATTTAATTCCCCAACTAATAATGATGATAATAATAACAGCACTAGGTATAACAGTTAATAATTTTTGAGCACTTTCTATGTTTCCGGCATTGATTTAAGTGCTTTACATTTTTAAGTTTCCTTCTTAAGCCTTACAACTGAACTATAGACTATTAGATAGCAAAGTATGTTCTTTCGTATTGAAATCAAACAGAAATGTTTCTGAGTTTAAAAAATGTACATAAGTGTTATCTAAGAATAATTGTTTTCCATATTTCTGAGTCAATTATTTAGTTATTTCCTGAGCCTATAACCCACATATATATGGAAAAATATAAACTAATTAAGAATATAAAAGTAAATATGAAAATAAAGCTAGATATTTAAAACTTTAGAAATTAGTATTAAACTACCTTGAATATAGCTTAAAATGTCCATAAAAATATTCACATTTTAAGTCAAGATTAAAGTCGGGACAGAACTCTCAAACAGTATAAGATTCAGTTCCACCAAGTGCTATTTATCAAACATGACCTTATCTATAGCAAAGATCCTAACCTACTGACCCTATTTATATTAATAGATAGTGACTATGTTTTATAAAACCAAAGTCACAGAAACAGGTGGGATAAATAATTTCCATCTCTGATTTGTTAGTTTCCCTATATTTAATGCATAATGTTAAATGTCATTAAATTATTCATTTAACAAATGAACTTTACTTAAAAAAAGAGTAAAATCTCTTAAAACAAAACTATTTTCTGGAAAATTAGTTGTATAGTCAATGTGATTATAAACCATGTCAATGAACTACAATAATTTGGAATAATCCTTCGATTTTTACTAAGTTTGCTGTGATCATTAAAACATATAAATATAAAAAAAAAAGAAGTCTAGGGGAGAAGGGGTGGATAGTGAGTTGCTGTCTCAGAGGGGTAGCTACTTTTGCTAGATGAAAACAGTTCTAGAGATTGGTGGCACAACAACGTGAAGGTATTAATACTTGAGTCTGCTGAACTGTATGTTTAAAAATGGTTAAAATTATAACTTATATGTTATGTGTATTACCACAATAATAGGAGAAAAAAAGTCTGCCTTTTCCCTGCATATCTTCTGGATCTACCTTTCCTGAAGGAAAGTGAAAGAAGAGAATTGATGTGAGAGAATTAACTAAACATTTGCTGACTAGCTATTCACAATTAGCTATGATAGGTATTACTAGCCTTTCATTTTAGATATAAATTTAAAGTCAATAAAATACAATATTAAATTTGTCCAATCTCATGTAACTAAATAAGTGTTAGAATTGAAATGCAAACAGGAGTTTGAGGGCACCCAAGCACTTTCTCTTATGATAGAGTACTTACCAAAACATCACACTGAATGCAATTCTGTCAGACCAACAAAGGATTATATTGAGTAGGTGCTCAAAAAGAAAATAATGAGTATCACCTAGTTGAAAATTCAATGAACTTCAAATAGCATTGATCTTACTGACACTAATTATAAATCTCATAAAGTTAAAATCTATCAAGAATTTAGATATATAAGCAGCTTCCCTTTATTCTCAAGATTAGCAATTCCATTCAGTTAATCCTAATAAGAATATATCCTACACCAAGAGGTAGGATGTATGTCATCACAAATTCAGATCTTCACTTTAGTGTTTGATAATAACTGAATAACTGGGGTGATAGGTTCAAAAACAAAAATGAGTCTTCTCAGGAAAGACTGGTTTCATCTCAATGTAAGTACATACAGCATTGTGAACAAGAGCCCGAGCAGCTGTGATAACATTTACACAGGGGGAAAAAAAGGAGAGAAAAATATTGGGGAGGGACTTTTTATATATGTATCATAAAATACCAATAATACTTTATATATATTTCCTAATACAAGTCCTGTGCATAGCTGAGTCAAAGTATAGCTAGAAAGAAGAATTATTAGGCTGATTTCTATCTTTTAATGTTTTCCAATGGGAGACTAGAAGGGCAAATTTAGGTTGGGGTAAAAAAAAAAAATTGCATTGGACAAGAAGCCAGTTTTTATCCTGTCTTCGAATGGCACTAAAGAAGTAGACATGTGAATCATGAAGTGTTAACTTGCTCATGGAACTCAGGATAGCTGTGACAAATGTTCCTAAAGCAGGGACTCCCACTTATGCCATGCTCGAATGACTGTGGGCTGAGCTTTGAGAGCAGTGTTCAGCTGGATGACATCGTTTTCATAACGCACTCCACTAGTGCTAGTTAGCGATGACATTGCATGTGTACAAATTGTTTCATTACTGAAAAGTGATTAGAGCAGACTCAAGGTTATTTGAATAATAACCCACAAATATTTTTTTCTTAAAGAACAAAGGTGGCCCTGCATGGTGGCTCATGCCTATAATCCCAGCAATTTGGGAGGCTGAGGGGGAAGGATACCTTGGGGCCAGGAGTTCAAAATCAGCCTGGACCTGGTCTCTAAAGAAATGGGAAAAATAAAAAAAAATAAAAAAAAACAAGAAAACAAATTAGCCAGCCATGGTGGTGGGCACCTGTAGTCCCAGCTACCTGGGAAGCTGAAGCAGGAGGATCCTTTGAGCTCTTGGGACTTAGAGGCTGCAGTGAGCTATGTGGTCAGCCACCACACTCCAGCCTGGGTGACAGAGCAAAGGTGGATGCACAGCTGGTGAGCTGAGTGTTGGATGTAGGCACGGTACACCCATGAGAGAGGGGAATACATGTAAACCTCAAGGATAAATATCCTTAAACTCTTATAGCCAAAACTTTCTCAGGAAGAATGACTCAGAAATTGCCATACCACACATTATCTCACATTTGAGTGGAAAAAGAACTAATAACAATGAAGTATCACTCTGCAAAGAGCTTTTTAGATTAATAATATAGTTACTCTAGCCATGGAGTTATGAGTGATTTCTATTTGAAATGCAATACATGTATATCTCAAAACTAATTATTACAACTGTAGAGCAAAAATACTGTTGATGCAAATACTTACATATTGATCTCATAAGATTGAAGCTATTCTAATAGTAGTAAAAATTAAAAATCAAGACTAGTAGGAAAAAAGTCACCAACAATTGTAAATAAAATTGAATACAAAATTCACAAAATGGCCTTCATATTTAAACTAGCCCTCAGATCCACAGTTTAAAAAGTGGTGTAGAAAAGGAACAACCATTATTTAGGAATGGGGTAGTGTTGTATGTGTATTTGTATGTATATAGAAATTTAGGAAACTTTTAAATCTAATGTGTGGATTTATATTGGGCTATGAAGTATCTCATTATTCATAAATTAGCAATAACAATTGTAATTATTTGTCTCAGTTACAGTTCCAGCAAAGAACATGACATTCTCAAAAAAGATGATGGAGAAGACTGTGCTAAAAGGACTATGTGTATATATAGATGAGGGTTAAGGGGAAAAAACAAAGTATTCCAAAATGCCTGGGGTGTAGCACCAGCAGGAAGTCACTACCACCCCAGGGCCCGAAGGAGCCAGGGAGGAGCAACTACCAGGACCCAACAGGACCCCTAACTAGGGAAGAGGTAACACTCAAAAGGGGTTGTAGGTATTGGTAGAAAAAAATAGCAGAAACAGTAAGTGGTAAGCTGCAGCCTGGCAAAGAGGGACCCAGGAGAAAACACACCTTGACTTCTGCCTCCTCCCTCTCTCCCACCTTTGGCTGGTGCCTCTCTCATGCCAGCTGAAAGCCAGAAGGAGATGGAGTGTTGCTGAAGCAGCCCACGGAGCTCAGCTCCTGGGGCACAAAGCAGGTTGGAGAAAGGACAGCCATGAATCTTGAGGGGCAAAAGGGAATGCTCAGCATAAATTTGTATAATACTTTTCACTTTTCAACGGCCTGTTACACAAATCCATTTAACTCAAACAGCCTTGAAAAAAAAAAAGTAGAGATAAAGAAATTTTAAATTCAAGATTTTTAGAGTTTCTCACATTGCTCATTTAATGTGTAATAGAGCCAATAATTAAATTGTCTTCTAATTCCATATGCAATATTTTTCAGGCTATTTGGAGAAATCTGGATATAATAAAATCTAAACAAATAGCTTAGGAAGAAGCATCAAAACTCTTGTTTTCTTTCAAGCTAGTCTTGAAAATATTAATGTAGGACTGGAATGTGTAATTAAGATACAGAGTTCAAATAAACCTTGCTAGATATGTGCCTATTCTTGCAATGGCCTAGCAGAATCAGACAGATTCTGGGACAGTCTGTGTCAATCTTTTAAAAGACCCTTTAGTGAGTATGTGTGGAAGCACATGATCAAGAATACACCAAGAAATCTAATATAAGAATCTCTCACAAGGAAATAGCCAGAGCGGCACTGAAACAGTAAAATCCAGATTTGGTTGTGTTAATGAGAGATAACTAAAGAAACTTATAAGAGATCTCAAGACCAGAAGGCTGCTGTTTATGTGCAACGAGAATTCTTGTGAGTCCCTTATATATACAACCATCTGCCCTTACATGACTAGAAAAGCTCTTTGATTCAGAAGAAGTCTAACTGCCTAAAGAAAGGCAAAATTATCCAGAAAAATCATAAGTACTATTAAATGAGGCTGTGTGGTATATGTTTTTAGAATGGAAGCAATGGTAATCCCAGAAAGATAACAGAGTTCAAATAAAACAAGCCCTTCAAAAAAGTTCTGATTCATTTTGATACAGCATGGTGTGTGTGATGTATAATGTTTTGAGGTGTGCATGTGAAGCACAAAGTATGAGGAGTTTGAGGCACATCGACAAAGTTAGGGAGCTTGAATGATAAACCAAGGCCAGTTCATAAATAATAGGAAATGAGAATTACCCCTCTCCTCATTTATTCTAGAACTGAATCCTAATAGTAAATCTCTTTGGGGACAGTTCTGCAGGCATTTTGCAACCTTAGAAACACTGGGTAGCATATACATTGCATTAGCTGAGCTAGAGAATTGCTGTTTTTTAACTGTACAAGCTGCATGCCATAAAGGTGCTGTATCATTCATATGATTTGTAATAAATCTTTTGTATTTTTTCCTCACCATAATTTATCTGAAAGAGAAGTCAACACCTTCCAGGTTACTAAACCTAGCTATTGAATTAATTCATGAGCTAGACTGAAAAAATGGGCCATTCTTCACCACCAGGATCATGAATATTTTAATGTCTGAATAAAGATAAGAATAAAGCTAAAGTAACTCAACTTTGTGGAGATGCCACCAGGAGGAAAACTAGAATTAGATGTTAAAATTGATACTTTAAATAATTTTATTTTAACATAATTGAGATAATGACTAAAAAATGAACAGATTGTTACAGGTGGAAACAAATATTAATTCGAACACTTATTATAGTTAATTCATGAAAAAATTGGAGAATTACCATCATCTCATGATTTTGGCCACTCTAAAGAGAAATGAAGACTTTTTAGTAAGATCCATGTGACTTCATTATTGAAGCTTGGCATCTGTACCAATAAGTTGAGAATTCCATCAATTCAATAACAAAAATACATTTAGAGCAATCCCCCAAAATGGAGCTAGACTTGTGTAGTGTACAAAATCAGAATTGAGTACATGGAGGAATATGTAAATAACCAGAGATAAAACTGATCTTTTGAAGCTTCTAGGCCTCTAGCAACCACAATTTGACAATCCAAAAGGAAAGTGAAGAGAAGTTGACATAATTTTTCTCTGTTCTCCAACAACATTGTCTGTTTCTTTTTACCAAAATCAAAAAAAAAAAAGGAAAAAAATAAATCTACAGACAACTGATGAGAAAAATGACATGAAATATTTTAATAAGTTAATGCTTATGTACTCGTTTTCCTTGATTGATGAAACAAATGGGCCATTGCATTCAAGCTAGTCTGAATCCTCCAGTGGACACTCATATTTCTGCCAAATAGTATCAACAAATCCCCACCACGACCACCACCTGAAGCTCAGTGAACCTCTAAAACAGTGGTTTTCAACGCTGGCTGAGTATTAACAACTACCCAGAGGAAACTGAATCAGCATTTCTGAGGGTGGGAACTAGCCTTCCACATTTTTTTAAAGCTTCCACATAGTTCTAATGTGTAGTTAGGACTGAGAACTACTGTTATCCTGGGCGAAATTGAAGAAATGTGAATGTGAGTTTATTTGATATATTTTCATGACCTGAAAATCATTACAGGTAACCACATTTTTCCTACCACCTTTCATCACTAGAACAAATAATATTGTTCTTACACTTATAGGTATATGCTGAGAATTCCTTAGTTAAAAGCAAATAGTAAATGAAAACTTTATCATGTCCAGATATTTTAAAGTAGTGTTTTATTCTTGTGTGCCCATAAGCCTATTCATTCTTCTAACTTGTTACTTATTTGTAAAATGGGGATGAGTGTATCTACTTTATAGGGTTTTCATGAAACAAACTGAGTCAGCACACCAGAAAGTACCTAGTAAAATGGTCATATACAGGCAGGTGCAGTGGCTCACATCTGTAATCCTAGCACCCTGGGAGGCCAAGGTAGGTGGATCATTTGAGCTCAGGAGTTCGAGCCCAGCAAGAGTGAGACCCTGTCTCTACTAAAAATAGAAAGAAATTAGCTGGACAACTAAAAATATATAGAAAAAATTAACCAGGCATGGTGGCACATGCCTGTAGTCCCAGCTACTCGGGAGGCTGAGGCAAAAGGATAGCTTGAGCCCAGGAGTTTGAGGTTGCTGTGAGCAAGGCTGATGCCATGGCACTCTAGCCCGGGCAACAGAGTGAGACTCTGTCTCAAAAAAGAAAGAAAGAAAGAAAAATGTTTGCATACAATAGACAGTCATGACACAGTAGCTATCAAGAAATAATTATAAATTATAATTTTGAATATGTTATTATAGTCGTAATTGCAATAAGTTAAGAGGCTTAATTGTTTATATTTTTACTTAAAATGTATGCAACAAATATTTATTAAACATTGTGGTGAGGCACTGTTCTATGTGCTGAAAATAGAGCAGGAGCAAACCAAACTAAAATCCCTGCTCTTCATTAAATTTTAATTTTCAGGGAGATATTGATAATGTATTATGTAATATGGTGATAAGGACCAAAGAAGAAAAAAAAAAAGCAGGGTGATGTGGTAAGAAGGCATTCATTTTTTTCAGTGTCTATAGTTTTACTGGGATACAGTCATGCTATTTGTTTATGTGTTGTCTATGGCTGTTTTTGCATTACAATGATGGAATTGAGCAGTTGTGATGGAAACCATATGACCTACAAAGACTAAATATTTACTGTATAGCTCCTCTCAGGAAAAACAGTTGCTAACTTCTGAAGTGGATCAACTAGGGGATAACTGAAATCTTAACAATATTGAGTCTTCTGATCCACGAGCAGAGGCATTCACTTTAGATTAAATAACAAGAAGAGTTGTCCTTTAGACAGATACTTTTGAGTAAAGACCAGAGAAAAAGGAGGGAACTATGGAGATTATCTGGGAGAAACATATTTTAAGTGCGTGTTCAGGTAGCAGCAAGGACACTATTGTGGCAGAATTAAAATCAAGTAAGGGAGAGAGTAATAGAATATGAAATCATAGAAGTAATATGTGCAGAGGGGTGATGTGATCACACAAGGTCTTATGAGTCCCTTTTCAGGTACCCTTGCAGATATATTTCCATTTCCTGTCCCTATGTTTCAGTGCTACCATGTAAAATGGTTCTAGAAAAAGAGTAGTGAGCAAAAGCGATATGCCATTCTTGCAGGCCAGAGTATTTAATTGCCTCAGCATGGTGACAAGCATATTTGGGATGTCATCTGTTCCATCCGTCTTTGTCCCTGGTTGCTATGGAGGGCAGAACTCACAGTCTCCACAATAAAAACATAGCAGAAGGCATGAAGAAACTTGGGTTCTGAGGCTGTTTGTTACTGCTTATAAAATATCCTAATTCATACATAGTTCACAACAAAGACTTTTGTTTCATTCTGAGCCAAATGGCAAACCAATGGAAATTTTTAAGACAGGTGTGAAATTATTTGACTTTTCTTAAGTCAAGATCACTCTGTCTATTTTGTTGAGAATAGACTACAGGGCTTGGGATAAGGGTAGAAGTTCTAGATAAAAAAAGATATTATTGAGAATGTTCAGGCTTTGGTGGGGTGGAGTAGCTCAAACATCTCTTTAATCAGAACAAAGGTGAAGTGAATCATCTGTCTAACCCCAGTACCTGCATTGCTTCTACTAATTTACTTTCCATTCTCTCTTGGGCCCATCCTCTTTAATTCGGATGCTTTCTTTTCACTTTTTACTCTTCACCTGCTTCTGGTCTAATTCTACACACACACAAACATTTATTTTAACCAAAAGTAAGTGATTGATTTAAAAATGCAATCACGTATGTTCAGGATCTGCTAGGTGATAGTTAACAGAGATTCAAACAGATAAAAATCCTTTTCTCTTGACCTTGAAATCTCGCAATCTAGCTGGAGTCTCAGGAAAAATGCAACAAGAATTAATACATGTGTAAAAGTGCTAAAGGTTTTTAAGAATATGGTGTTAGAGCAGTTTAGGAAAGAGATAAATCGGATGATTAATATTGACTTCATAGAGCAGGCACAATGTAAGCTTTTGGAGTAAGATGGAACTTCCATGAGTGAAGAGTTGGGAAGGGATTTTTATTAAAAAATAAATGCATATCAGTGAAGAAGTGGTATCATATGGCAATCATTTTCAGACAAAGTATGTAGACTTCTTCTGAGGGAACATGCTATTTAATAAAAAGAAAGTAAAGAAAAAACGAAGGTAATTTGGCGTAGTAAAATAGCAAATTATAAAGGGCCTTGAATAACAGAATGGGGAAAACACAGGATAGCCAAAGAGAATGGTTTGGTATTATTGTAGTTTCAACATGATCAAAGAATGTTTTAGTATGCACAGATGAAATGGGTGATTTAAAACATACATGTTTGTCACAACATACTTGATTTAATTATATATACAATTTTGTCCCTATTTTAAAAAACAACACTAGTTTGACTTTTTTATTATACATTATTTTATGCTAAGTAGAAACCCAGGAATCATAGTGAATGCCTAAGGTAATTAAAGAAGATTAAAATAAGTTATTTTATCTTTGCTAGCCAGCAAGAGAAAATTAAATAAGAAACCATTGCATCAAGGGTTAACAAAAATAATTTACTTTAAAAACATCTCATATTTGCTAAAAATATCTCTGTGTAAGAAAAGAGCTTTTGAATATTTACTAATGCTACTATCTTCGAGCAAATTTCTAAAGTATTAGAACAAATCTTATCATTTCCATTGGCATAATGTTCAGTTATAAGTCCAGTCTTCTGTAAAGGTCAAAAGGATTTCTAAAGGAAAAAAAAAATAGATTTTATCTAGTAAACAATTATTCAAAGGAAAATTAAATTAGGGGATATTCTAGAAAGGAACCAATATGACCTATAGTGCACAAAAGGATGTGGATAAAAAGGTTTCATGTGTCCTTTGGGATCAGTTACATTGCCATTCTGAAGTATAAAATATTATAATTGTGTTAGCATAGTCATCATTGACAGACAATATAGGATATTGTGATTCTTAAGCAGGCACTCATATTATAACCTGATAAAAGATAGAGTATGAATTTTTAACTGCTTATGTTTGAGGGTGTTTTATTCTTATGAATAAAGGAATGGATTTAATTTCTTTTAAGCACAAAAAATAGAGTTACTAATGATAAAATTGCAAGCTGCAAGACAAAGAGTTTAGCACCAACTAAAGTCTTTTTTAAAAAACATATGTAGTGATTTCAGTTTCACCTACAAATACTTTAAAAAATGATTGTTTTACAATACAAATAATGTTGCTCTGAGAATTCAAAATTTATATTTTGAATGTGAGTTTTAATTGGCAAATGTTATTTAGAAAAACACTGACATTGCATAACAAGAGAAATAAATTAAAAGATCCTATGTGTACAAGTCTCTGTGTTTATTATTGAGGGCTTGATAATGGATCTGTCTAGACTGTTTTTTGTTTCTTTAAATATGTGTAGAGGAGACAGACAGGTAGGGAGGTGAGGGGAAGTACAAAGCATGGTCCAATGCTAATCATCACTAGAGAAAGTCTAGGATTATACCAATGTCTCCATAACAATTAATTTGGATGTCTGGATGCCATAGAAGACACATAAAATAGCCAGACAAAAGCTAATTGAGTACCTTGATTTGTGAATGTTATTGTGTCAATATTGAGAGGTGGCACTTGGTCTAAAACGTCAGAGTGGGTGTAACCTTAGTACAGTTCATCCAGCTCTGATATTGTCCACTCATATGATCCATTCCTCCATATTGGTAATTTTATTTTCTTATATAATTTTTATCCCAGGCCACTCTGTCTTCCAACATCAAGTGCAATCTAGTGACTTCTTGTTATCCTTCCGAGAGGGCACATCCAATCCACTGTAATCAGGCCCCATTAAATACTTTGTAGGAGTAATGACACATACAAATCCACAGAACACTTTACATGGCACTCATTTTATTTAGGTTTTGTCTAACTATAGTCGATTTTCCCTTTCCTTATGTATATTCAAGTGATCATTGCTCAAATTTCCTTCTATCTCCTATGGCAAATCATAGGTTTTATATTACGTGCAGAATACACAATATATTTTATCTTATTTTAAAAAATTAGGCTTGTATTTATCTTCCCCTTCTTGATTTCTAGGTCAGATAAACTGGAAGTCATATATGTCTAAAATGATATTGCCAATTGTAAAAGCCACATTTCAGAATTAGATGAAACTGGTTCTGAATCCCATGTGACACTATTAAGTCAGAGGTCAGCAAACATTTTCTGTAAAGGGCCATATATTAAATATTTTAAGCTTTCCAGGACAAACAGGTCTCTGTCACATTTTTCTTTATTTTTTTAACAATATTTTAATATGTAACAAATATTCTTAGAATGCAGACATTATGAAAGTAGATAATGGGATAGATTTTACTTCTGAGCAGCAGTTTGACAACTTCTATGATAAGTTACTTAATTCATTTACCATAATATTCTTCATCTATAAGAGGATATTAAGATTGAATAAGATAAGTAAAAAAGCCTAGCTTTCATCAAGTGCTTGAAATCTCTTGGCTACTATTTAAGGCAATTTTATTATTAGGTTGCCCAGAAGTAATGGAGGCAGTCAGCAAAGAATGAATGATTTATTGGCATTTAAAGCATTCAAATGCTTATAGACACACTGATAACAGATATTTTGAGAAGGGATTAGAGACATTATAAAATTATGTTTTTGCCATAAGTGAAATGTAAATCAAAACCACAATGAGATACCATTTTATACCCTTGGCTTTAATGAAAAAGAATGATGAAAACAGGTATGGCCATATACAATCTAGGAAGACAGCCTTCACCAGAAACTAACCCAGCTGGCAACTTGATCTTGGACTTTGAGCCTCTAAAAGTATAAGAAAATAAATTTTTGTTGTATAAGCCACCGAGTTTCTGGTATTGCTATGGTAGCCTGAGCTGTCTAATACACAAGGCTAATAATTATAAGTTAATAACGGAAAGATCTCTGGAAAAACTCCCAAATATTTAGTAATGAAATAACACACTCCTCTCTAACCTGTCACAGAAGAAATCAAAGGAGAAATCATAAAGTATTTTGAACTGAATGAAAATAAAATTGAAACACAACATATCAAAATTTGTGGGATTCAGCTGAAGAAATCCTTAGACTAAAACTTATAGCACTAAATGCCTATATTAGAGAAAGAATAAAGGTCTGAAATCAATAAACACACCTTACATGATAAAAAAAAACAAGTACACAGAGAAGAACAAAGTAAATCCAAAGTAACCAGAAGAAAGAAGATGATAAAGATCAGAATGGAAAATCAATGAAACAGATAACAGAAAAATAATAAAAAAAATGAAATCAAAAGCTGGTTGTTTGTCAATATCAAGAAATCAATAAACTTCTAGCCAGAATGGTTAGGAAATAAATGAGAAAAAACAAATTATGAACACCAGTAATGAAAGCAATGATATCACCAGAGATTGTATTTATATATATACATATTATACATATAAATATACATATTTATATATATACATATACATATAATATAAGGGAATATTATAAACAACTTTATGCCAATAATTTTGACACCTAGATAAAATTAAAAAATTTATTGAAATGCTAAAACTACCAAATATCACTCAAGAAGTGATGTATTAACTGAATAGCCCTCTATTTTAAAATTTTGAATGTGTGTTTTAAAAACCTCACAAAAAATAATCCTGTTCTACATGGATTCATGGGATTCTATTACACCAAACAATTAAGGAAAAATTAACATCAGTCCTATACAAACTCTTTCAGAAAAAACAAAGAAGATGAAATAATCCCCAACTCATTTTATGAGGCAAAACTTATCCTGATACCAAAAGCAGACAAAGATATTAAAAGTGAAAAAAATACACAAATATTCTTCATGAACAAAGATATAAATATTCTAAATAAAATTTTAGCAAATAGAAACAAGCCATATATAAATTGCAATTAATCATATTAAACTAAAAAGAAAAAACATACAGTCCTTTCAATATATGGCATAAAATGAAAGGACATTATCCAACATCTGCTCTTAAGTAAATTTACAAAGCACTCAGGAAATAGGGAGTAGAAAGGAACTTTATTAAACTGAATTTTTAAAAAATCAAAAATATGAAATATACTGATCAATATTTTATTGAATGTAGAAATTTAACTACTTTCTTCTTAAAATCAGGAATAAAACAAGGATGTCCATTTTCTCTACTCCTATGCAACTTATACTGATCATCATATCCAGTGCAATAAGACAGGAAAAAAAATAAAAAAGCATCTAGATTGTAAAGGAAGAATTAAAACTGTCTTTATTTGCAAACAACATGATTGTCTATGTAGAAAAGCCTATGGAATCTATAAAAAAAGTTTTTATAACTAATCAGTAAATTTTGTAATACTAGCAATGAACAAATAAAACTGATATTTTTAAAATACCATTTACAATAGTACACAAATACAAAATATTGAAAAATAAATCTTCCAGATCTTAAAATTACAAAATACTGTTTAGAGAAATTTTAAAAAATCTAAATAAATTTAGTAATATCATGCATTCATTGGTTGGAAGACTTGGTACTGCTTGGAAGTCAATTCTCCCCACACTAATCTATAGCTTCAATATAATTTCAATCAATATATTGACAGTTTTCATAGAAATCAACAAGTTTATTCTTAATATAACATTTATATGGCAAACCAAAGAACCTAGAATAACAAAAGCAATTCTGAAAACAGAATTAAGTTAGAGAACCTAAACTACCTGATTTCAAGATTGATTTTAAAGCCATAGAGGTCAAGATAATGTGACTGGCATCAAGACAGACAAATAGATTAATGGAACATAATAGAGTCTAGAAATAGATCCAAATGTACATGGTCAATTGATTTTAGCCAAAGTGCAAAGTATACAGTGTTGAAATATTTATATTTTCAAAACATGTCACAAGAACAATTGGATATATACATTTAAAAGAATAACTTTTTTTCTATTATTCACAAGATATAGAAAAATTGCCTCAAAATAGGTATTAGATTTAAACGTAAAATCTAAATTTCTTAAAATTTTTGAAGAAAACATACGAGAAAATCTTTGTGGCTTGGTTAGTCAAAGATTCCCTAAATGATACCTAAAGCATGATCCATTTACAAATAATAAACTGCACTTGAGAAAATTTAATAAGATCTGCTCTTTCAAAGACACTACTCAAAGAGTGAAAAGATAAGACATAGACAGGGTAAAATGTTTATAAATCATATATCTGCTAAAAGGCTTATATCAAGAATATATAATAATGCTGTATCAGAATATGTAAAGACATTTCAAAACTAAATAAGAAAATAAACAACCCAATTTAAAGGATTAGCCACAAACTGATATTTTACTCTGAAAATCTCAGAATCATTTTGGAGCTAAATTTATATTTAAAATTTCTGTGAGTATTAAAGCTATTTCTCATGTTTGCCTTATAACCTGTTATTAGTGTTGTTTTATTTCCCCCTGCCCACTCCTCTCTAAAACCTGTGCCAGGATAAATATAAATTAAAGCCAAATAGTAAAATGATATGACATATACATTTACTTTATTATATATGTACAGGTACTCAGAAACCTATGTTTTCTATTCTTATTATAGTTGGACTCACCAGACTGAAAGAAATAAAGCATTTATGTGCCTGATATTTGGAATATGAAAATCTGGGTTTTATAATTCTCATTACCGAGTATATTCTCAGATATACAGGGATAAATTATGAAAGTAACTCAATCATTCTTTCTCCTGAATAGTATAGGTTATTCATTGAAAAAAAGTGTGTGCACGTATAGGTGTGTATATATGCATTTAAACCACTACTTCTTTCTGACCCTGTTTTTTTCTTTTTCTTTAGCAAAGAGAGCAGTGGAAAGGACCTTTTTGGAACAAAGTATATCTAGGTTCATAATCAAGTCTTAATAACCTTTCATACTCATGGGTAAGTTTCTTCATCTGTAAAAGTTTTCTTCAATGTAGCATTAGGATATTTATTCCTAAAGTTTCATGAAAATTAAATTAACATGTGCCTGATGCTCAGTAAATGTTCGTCATATCTCTAGTTTGACTCCTTGTTTTAACTCAGTGGTTGGGATCTACATTATATGTGTTCAGAAACAAATAGAATAAATGAGTGCACACCAATATGTATAAGAAATACTTCTGAAACTGTTCTTCTAGTGCATTGTCCATCAATAAACAACTATTAATTGAGATAATAAAGATGCCTAATAATCTTTCCATAGTATTTGACTCTTAAGAGCATGTATTAAAAATAGACATATGAGCAATTTTAAAAGATTTTCTGGTAGAACTAATAAAAAAAGGGCAATTTCTTTTATTAAATTATTTAGAAAAAATTTTAATAGAAAATCAGATGTTTAAAGTCATTAATAAAATATACCTTATTTTTAATTAATAATGAATGGGAGCACATTAAGTAAAAATTATTTCTAATCTGACAACAGACTCTTTTTCATGTCATTTTATTTATCCCACTGATAACTTAATTTTATTCTGGTTTAAGCAAATTAAATTAAAGCATAAAATAATGGCCAGGTTTTAGAATAAAATGATAGAATAGGAGATCCTCTGCTCATTTCCATCCCCTCATAGCAACAATAATTTGGCAGCCATCCATGGATAAAATTGCCGTTGTGGAAGCTTTGGGATTGAGGTAGGAGGTTGTGAAACCCCAGTAAATGCCAAGACTGAGGAGGGCTGTTTTGAAAGGGCAGACCCACATTCACTTGGCAGGTTCACCAACTGTGCTCATGGCTACAAATTCGGAAACAGCCTTATCTCCTTGTAGACTCAGCTACAGCCCCATTTGGTCTTGGTACTGCCACCAGAAACAACTGCTAAGCCACTGGGGAAGAGTCACGCCTACCTGTGCCTTAGGTGACAGGCCCACCAACCTCAGTCCTGAATGTGGACCCTAAAGTGGTTCTGGCCTCTCTAAGCTGCAGTCTGATAGCAGTCCTGTTTTCCTAGGAACTCACATGGAGACACACCCATCTGTCCTCAGTGGCAGTCCTGCAAACTCAGTCCCAAAGCAGGTTCTAAAATAGCTTGGCAAGTCAATTCCAGCCTCTCTCAGCTATAGTTATAGATCAGTCCTGCCCTTGCAGGGACTTGCCAGGATACACACCCATCCATGCTCCCCCCAGAAACAGGCCCACCAACCTTAGTTCCACAGGAGATCCTGAGGCAGAACTGTGGCCTGCTGCCAGCCCCTGTAAGCTATTGTCTAGGGGCAATCCTGCCTGCCCAGGAACCCTACAGGAGGCACATACATCTGTGCCCCAAGAGGCAGGCCTGCAGACCTCAGCCTCAGCTGTGGACCCTGAAGCAGCCCTGTGATTCAGTTTTAGCTGCTTTCAGCTGTTTCAGGGCCAGTCCTTCCTGAATACACCCAGTGAGAGCCCTCCTGGGTACCTGTTATGCACAAATAACACCAATATATGGAAGTAAGTCCATCAGCAGTTGAATGGACAAAGTAAGTGCGGAATGCTTGTGTGTGTGTGTGTGTGTGTGTGTGTGCGTGTGTGTGTGTGCGTGTGTGTGTGTGTGTGTGTACAATGGGATGGGATATTAAGCCATATAAAAGAAGGAATTCATGACATTTGTAACAACATCGATGAACCTGAAGGACATCTTAGTGAAGTAAGCCACAGAAAGAAAAATACTGTGTACTCTCATTTATGTGGAGAATCTAAAAAAGTTGAACTCTTAGAAAGAGAAAGTAGAACAGTGGTTAATAGGGGCTGGGAGTGGGGAAACTGGAGAGATATTGGTCAAAGGGTACAAAACTCCGATTATAAAATGAACAAGTTCTATGGCTTTAATATACAGCACAGTCACTACAATTAATAATACTATATTGAAATTTTCTAAGGTCTTAAGTTTCCTTACCACATTCACACACACACAAATGGTAACTGTGAGGTAATGGATGTGTTAATCAATCAACTTGATTCTAGTAATCATTCCACAATGTATACATATATGAAATCATTACATTGCACACCTTAAATATATACAATTTTTATTTGTCTATTAGACCTCAATAAAGCTGGAGTAAAAAAGTAACCAGGTTTCTTAGTAGAAAGAAGTTTGAAGGAAAAATTCAAGGAAATAAAGAGAAAAAGAGCTAATGAGAGATAAGTTAGCATTTCTAAATTCTCAGGGCCATAGCTAACTGAGATGTAACAAGTTCCTAAATATCATTCTTATAGGATCACCCTATACCCGACATGGTGGGACTTGAGCATTTATAATTGTTTTGAGTGATTATATATAATTATTTAGAACTGAATAAAACTGAGTAACACTTTAGATGTGTATCTAGAGTAAAGATGCAGTTTAAAAGCACCACTGTAGGGTGGTTATATCCCCTTTTCTCCTGTTTACTAACAAGCATGGATTAGTAGGCTACACAATACAACCTAATTCTAGCTAACATCGAAGCAATGTAAGCAAGTAACAGTTACCGACAGGATAGCAATTACAGCCCACACAATTCATTACCCCTTTTAACAGAGTTCTTTTGTTTTGTAGCATAAAGGAAAAAGAAACCATGAATTGATACCCAGTCTTGTATCGCTAAAGCTATAAATTCAGTAGAGTTATATACGGAACTAACATTTGGTGCTACTACTATTTATTTGTTTGCTGCTCTGTTTTGACTAAGGGAATAAGGAGTCTCCCAGAGAAACAGCTTGCCTGCTTCCTCTTAGAGCTTACTTCATTCTTTGAAACCACAGACTTATTTTTGTTTGGTCATGTTTTAAAAAACCATGTCAATTCTGACTTTAAATTTAGAACTAAACACGAATTTCAGGCTTTTTTTTCTTTCTTTTTATTCTTGATGAAATAAAATGTTGCGTCTCTAAGAAAAATACAAATATAAGAGGCTTTCCCAATATCTAATTTTTAAAACATTTAAATAAATCAATACCATATGGATTTTCTTTCCCTTACAATATATGTTTTAAGAAATCTGTAGAAGAAAATGTCTTATATTTTTACCTAAAACAAAATCTGTCAAGAAATGTTCTCAAGCTGCTCAATACAATGCACTTACTTCACTCTCTGGGTGTCCAATAGCACTTTTTGCCCTGCTATAAATCATCTGTTAAGGATGGCTGACTATCTACTCCAGATTATGGAACTTTGGCAGCCATGAGAATAAAGAACCTAGAACTATCAATTACTTTGTCTGAATAAAGTTTCTGAAATATTAGAGAGAGAATACTTGGATAAAAATAGATAGTTCCTATACTATGTTTTGAAGATTTAAAAGAATGGAAAAGCGCTTTAATCTGCCATGCTTCTCTTAGGTATTCATCATAAATGTACACATGATGCAAGCCATAGAGGTAGCATTGTCATTGGCCTTGTTTAAGCAATGTTTCTAGACAGAGTAGCTATAGAGAGTGTTGATAAAGTTCATCCACATTCTACTTCTTTATTGGTTATATAGAAAAAGATAAAGTGGATTGTGTTGATGGTTTCTTTTCTGGTTGCAGGAGAAAGAAAGCCCTCCTACCATATTGCCCCAATTTATGAATTTCCATTTTAAAAAAAATCATGCTGACTGTATTTATGTACTGTATTAATGAGTCTTCTTTATTTTAATTTTGTTCATGGCATCTTCTATCAAAAAAAAACATGAGTAGGAAAGCATTTCTATATAACGAAAAAAGTCAATGTGTGCAAATGAGTGGGGGGAATGATAAAAAAATTCAAAAGGTGTCAGGAGTGTGGAATTCTAATTCTATCCCCCCCAGCCATGATCTTTAAGGCTTTGTTATTCTATAATATGTTATGGACACTAAATGAACCCCAACCTTATTTGAGATTTAAATTAGATAATTCATGATAATCCTTAGCACAATGCCTGGCATGTAATAACCACTCATTATCATTAAATAGTAGCTATTTGTTATTGTTACTCATTTTTAGCTGTCAATGCAATGTTTTTATTATTTTAGTTACAAAATTGCTCTGTGATGAAGTGAAATATATAAAAGACACCTAATATTCCACTAAAAGTATCAATATAATACTGCTATAGAGTATTACATAAGGACAAAAGCAATTGAGAGCATGTGGGGCAATTCATCATTTTGCAGGTAAGGAAGTTGAGGACCAGAGTGATATAGTGTGTTGACAGATGTGCCTCATACATAGTACAATATAGGGACACGCTAAATGGAAGGCTAGTGTACAGGTATGCATGGATTTTTCTTTTGCATTATTCTACCTAAGGCTGCAGAATTCTAGGAGCTGTAAAGCTTTGCTGGCTCACCAGATAGAGAACACCTGGTTTTCTGAGCATGCTAGTTAGAGGGGGTACCAACAACATTTTCCTAAATTCTCCTATATGTATACATGATAACAACAACAATAACACACTTCCACTTTAATTCTGAACTCTCCAAAGTTGCTGCTCTTATGCGTGAGAATATCATCTGCTGCCAAAGATACATTCTATAGGAGAGCAGGTAGGAGGAGTAGGGCAATTGCAGTCTTGAATTATATCACAGGATTCCTGAAGTCTTTCAGACCCTAATTCTGCCCTGCTTTTATCCCTATGCATAGCTTTATTTTCTGGTTCATAACAGCCTGAGGCAAAATATAAACAAGAAAATAATAATTATAAATAGGATTTATGACCCCAAATATCTTTTCTGTGAAAACTCCCAAATACTTCTAGGAATCCTTAAGTCTCTCTCATCTATGAATTAGTCTTCTAGGGTACTTCTTGAAATTCATTTTCCTTCTCTCTTCCTGCAGCTGCTAAATCTTAATAGAAATTTCATTTCCAGCGCTCAGCAGAAATGAGTGTAGCACTCACTGCTCACCAGTAGTTCCTGATATCTGTACTGAAGCTGACAGAGACTCTTGTGAGTATAGGTGAGTACCCAGGGAAGCAGGGTAGCTGTTACCTCACAACTTCAAAGTTCTTATACCAAACCGGTTGCTCATTAGTTCAGCCACATGAAATTACCAATATCTTACCATTTATGACTAATTACGTATGATTCAACCTAGTAGATTTACTGGCTCTTATATTGTGAAAATTTCCCTCTGGGATTCAGAAATGAGTCTATGGAGGCTGGGCCAGAATATATTATGAATGAAGTTCTGAGCTCTGAATCACCTCTCCCTCCAACTCTGATCCATTGTCTAAATGCTGCCCTTGGAAAGTCCCTTTCCATAGGAAGAATTCTTTCCCAGAACACAGCTTGCTTCCTCATGTGAATCAACACTATCTCATACTCCTAGACATATTTAAATACAGATTTAATTATAGTTTATAGCTTAGAAATAGGATTTCTCTCTTACTATTAAATATATCTGGTGTCCACCATGTTGGGTTGACAACAGTTGAGCCACTCTTGATATAGAACAGTTAAAAATCAGTCATAATAAAATATTCTCATTCACATTATCAATGCTAACATCACCACCAAAGAAATAATGATGCCATAAAGAACTGTTTAAATATGTCCCAGCTGTTTAAATCTGAATTTCTTTCCTCAGAGACAGAACTCCAATTCATTTCTCTTCCCTTTGCCTGACTCCTCTAAGTCCTGCATGTTTTTCTTCTCTTCCCTGGTGTCACTGGCACCTCCTAATTTAGTAAACTAGTGAAATTAATTACTGAGTTTCTCACTCTTCCGTCCAGATCATTAACAAAGGCATTAAATAAAAACAGTCCTAACACCCATCCCTGCATCTTCCCACTGGCTACCTCCTAGCAACTATACACACTGCTGTACATTATCACCACAAATTTAAAATTCTTTGGTCACAACCAGTCACAGCTGGGCCCATTTATGTTAATTTGTTTAGTAGGCAATAAATACAGTAGTAAATTTCCATTGTTTTGGTCTACCATCCTAGGATAGAGTATAAAACTGGAGAAAATACATCTTATACATAAAATCTACACAGTTACAAATTAATTTTCTCATTAATTAAAAAAAAAAACCTAAGAAAAATTGTGATGGTGGAAAAAGTATGTCTTCTGGTTATCCTCCCTTGTAGTTGAATATTAACCCTGAATTCTCCTTACTTGTTTTTGCCTCTACCTCTCCTCACCAAGCTGGGTGAGAGGGACTGTTATCAAATATTGTTGGTAAAAAGGCCTTCATTGATAAGGTGTCTTATGAGCAGAGAGCCAAAGGAAGTGAGGGAATAAGCTACATAACTAAGGGGGAAAGAGCATTCCAGGCTGAGAGTAAAACAAGTGCCAAAACCATGAGTCTGAACACAGTTAAGTTCAAGGAATAGCAAGTTGAACAACTGGGCAGGGAGGCAATGAATCAGCAGACAAATGGTAAGAGAGAAAGTCAGAGGGTTTAACAGGGGGACCAGATTATATAATACTTTCTAAGCCATGGTAAGGATTTAGGGTTTTATCCAGATTGAGATGAAAATCCATTTTGAGTAAAGGAACAGCACCATGTGACTTGAAATATAAAAAGAATACTCTTCACCAGTGTTTCTAAGACTGTCATCTATAAGAGTCACCTAAAAATCATGTTAATATGCAGATTTTTGTTCAGTGGGTCTGGAGTGGAGTCCAAAAATGGTGCATTTCTGATAAGCTCTCAGGTTATGCTGGTATGCTTCCTCAGTGGACGATACCTAGCAAAGCCCTATATGAGTGGTTCTCAAAGGGTGTTCCCCAAACTAGTAGCATTCACATCAATCAGCAACTTTTTTGAAGGGCAAACTCTGTGGCCCACTTACTGAGTCACAAGCTCTGGAGGTGGAGCCCAGCAATCTATGTTTTAATATGACGTCTTTCTGATCCATTTGTGGTGAAGTTTGAAAACCACATCTCTGTATTTTATATTGAGAATCCTCTTTAAAATGGTAAGGGTGGAAGTAAAGAGAATAGTCAGGAACTACTGAGATAGGATCAGACAAATTGTAGTTTGAGCCAGGATGCTTTGGTGGATGCCATGAGAGGTGACTGAATTGTGGATATATTTGGAAGGCAGCCAAAAGGAAATGTGGAATATACGAGACTGAGAGAAATCAGGAGTGATCCTGAGACTTTGTTTCATTCAGTAATTGAAAGAGCAGAGTTGCCATATACTGACTGCAAAGTGGAAGACTTTAGGAGGAATGAAGCGGACACAAGAGAGAGTCAGGAATATTCTTGGACCTCTTAAGTTTGAGATGCATAATAGACATATATAAGTTGAGATGATAAGTAGGTATAAGAAATGTGATTCTGGCGATCAGGGGAGAAGTGTAGGCAAGAAATATAAAATTGATGATTGCATTTGAGAGTTGATAGCATTATAGTCATGGCAATGAATGAGAACACTTAGAAAAGAGAAAAGACACAAGTACCGTGAACTCTGGAGCATTCCAATTTTAGAGGTCTGAGCAATGTGGAATAATCAGCAAAGGAGCCTCAAAAGAAGCAATCCACAAGGTAGGCAGAGAAACCAAGAAAAATCAATGAAGATGGCAATGCCCAAGTTGGGAGCTCCTCTTCTCTAAGGAGGGCAAAAGGTTTTCAACTAAGGCAATGCCTACCAAATGGTACATTTCAAGTGGAGAGGTGTGGGTCTCCAGCCAGTGGACTCGGTCCTGAAGTGACATCACATGAGTCACTGCATGACTATACTCAGAAATCTCTTTTCCTTTAATAGTTTTTTACATGTTATAGTATAATTGATGTAAAAGATAAGACCCATATATTTCACTTCTATTCATAAATAAGATCATCCATTTAGAAGGAGTATTGGTCCTATGCCTTCTCCTTTCAATGTATGAATGAAGGAAATGAATACTAGAATATGCCAGTCACAATGTACTTGTAACTAATATCTCCAACTTATCTAGCTTCACCATATATACCACACCCACTCAACATACACTCTTTACATGTCAACCATGTGTGCTCTCTGTAGTACTAGACACTCAATAAATACATTTTTTAAACAGTGAATCAATGAATTAAAATGTAAGCCCCTAAAATCTCTATTTCTGTCCACAGGAATACATTTTATATGAGTTATCTTGATTTTATAAAGATACATCATTATTTGAAAAATGCTTTAAAGTAATAAAGAGTTTTTATGTATATTGTCACATTTAACCTTCAAACATCTCTGTGATATAGGCCAGGCAGGTAACATTATCACTACCTTATAGCTGAGAAAAATAAGTTTCAAGGTTAGACAGGTAGTTAATGAAACAACAAAGGATAGAATCTGGGGTCTCTTGGGTCCCTGGCCAGGATTCAAAGCCAAGTCTGTATGATTTTCTTATAAAGGATCAACAAACATGATTTTGAAACTGTTCTCATTTTACAACATCATTTCTTCACCAAATGTGATGCAATTTATATTATTTGAAGTTACAGATTTACTTTAAGTAAAATACTGCGCTGTTAATATATACATACATAATCATAATTAATTATATCAGTGTGGGGGAACAGTTCTAGCCAATTTGCCACCTCACAGGGGTGTTGTAAAGATTAATTAGAATTAATTAGATGCATTATTTGAAGACAAAAGCATTATAAAAATGCTAAGTGTTATCATTTCCCTTTAAAATGAGTTTTAAGTTAAAATAGCAATCACTGATCAGTAACGTACTCCTGAAAGCAATTCACTCTACAGATACTTACATTGCTGATTTGTTCTCAAAGAAGATTGTAAACAGTGATTTCTTTGGTTATGACCAAATACAGTGAATTGAAACAAACTTGCTAGCCTATTAATACAAGTATACAAGTACTAAAAATGACAGTTTTATTTCCTTGTGAAGGATATATTTGCATGCTCTTTATTTCATTATTCTTCTCCTCTACCTCTATATCATGCAAGCATTTAATTCATATTATTATTCTCAGTATTAATTTTTTCATAATATACTGAAAATGTCATTTGACAAAATCTGTATCTGTAAGGGGAACAAAAAATATATTCACCACATTAGGCAGCACTTAAAATATTTAAGCATTTTTCTTGAATGTGTTTTTTGTTAAAATAGCTTTCATTTCAAAATGTCAAAACTTATCAAAAAACATTCAGTGTGACTGTAGGTATTTTATCTAAAGATAAGGAAAGTTACTTTTATATAACACATTTCTTAATGCACGTTGGTACCATCTAAGGTAACTCCTTGTAAATATTTTCACATATCTTCTTTCCTTTGGCTAAATTTGTTTCCTATCCTACTTGCCTTGCTTATCTGTGAGAATTCATTTTCAACATGCATTTGAAGAAAAATAGATCAATGTTAGTGACTGAAAGATATTGACAACAGCAAATTTTGAGGTAAATTTTTATTAGTACCAGGGCTCTATGAGAGTATTCAATCATTTCAAATATAAATTTTGAAAGTCTAATCCCATATGTAACTGACATGAAAGGCATAATGAATTTCACTGTGTATAGAAAATTAAAAGAACTGTATTAAAAATTTTCATGGGCAAAGAGTTGTGCATTTCTCTGATATCAGAATCCTCCGGTTAGTCCACCATTTATTCATCATGCTATATTGAGAAATTAATCAATGGTGAGTTAATTTGTTTAACGGATTTTGAATAAATGGTCTGATAACTAATACTTTCCTCCTCTGATTATTAAAGGCTAAGAACAATTTTTATGGAATATTAAATATATTCTCAACTTTCCTTCTTTAAAAAATGCTTTAATAGTATGTTTCTGGGAAAGGCAGCACCAAATAGTGTTTATAGAGATCAAAACCAGTTCCAAATTTAGTGATTATTGGGCATAACTTACACATTTGTTATCAGTTCATTCCTTATTTTCCATAGTATTTATAATCAATGCCCACCATTCCTCAAGTGGTTTTCTAGAACAAAGCAAAACTCAAAAACAACAATCTTGTTCATGTAGTATATTAGTTCCCATTAATTGCAATTACAAACAAAACAAAACAAAACAAAACAAACTTTTAGGGAATGAAGGTTTGCACACAAGTATTTCTATGGTAGATATTCTCTTCTCACTGTTTTCTTATCTTCCATCTGTAGGAAGAATGAGGCAATGGAAGGACTACAAACATACTGTGGAATCATTCAACCCCATAACCAAAATTGAGCTCTGCCTCTTCCTGATTTTGTAACTTTAAACATTAAAACTCTCAGAGATTGAGTTTCTAGGTCTTTGAAAGGCAATAATAAATTCACCTGACAAGGTTGATGTGACAAGTGGATTACATGTCCAAAGTTTGTACTTAAGTATGGCACAGAGTAGGTGCTCAGAATACACTATCCAATACCGTTATTTTATTACCCTCATGGAATGAGAATGGATGCCAAGTGAAGGTTCAGTTAGCCTGAGAACACTCAAACCTTTCTCAAACATGCCACTTATCAGTGGACATCACTGATTATTCAATTCAATATAAATACACAAGTTTGAGGCAAAAGTGAATAGTTAAGCAGGAACGGGGAATTACTGTAAATGAATCAAGCAAATGTTTAACAGGAAACACATTTCCTATTTCTTATAATGCTGTCAACCTGCTTCAAATAAATCACAGGATTATTTAAATTCTGCATGAATCATTATTCAATACCTCTTTTCTTGATTAATGTATCTATAAGCTTAATGAAGTATTTGTTGGCATGAGCCCATAGAGAAGATTCAAAACATCTTCAGCATCTAACTTTCTTAAATGCTGCCTATTTCTCTGTAGGATGGGTGTGATTTCAGCATGATGAACCCCTTGTCACATGTAATATCTAAAATATTTAACACGTAGGTAATTTTATTTTTTATTTACTTATTTTTTATTGTTTTCAAAAACAGGATTTATGGTAGCAAAATAGTGTGCATTTTCAACATCTTGCTCCACTTAATGTATTTAATGAAGTAATTGGATCCCTACCAGATAAAGATTAAGTCATTTAAGTCTCATCCATATCCCCAGAGCTTCATATAGCACAGTGACTCCGACATCTACATCTTTCCTGAGGCTTTTATTCTTTATTTCTTATGCTTTAAAACTCTATTTCTAGCTCCTAATAGAAAAATTGAACTGGATAAATCCCAAGTATTTCCCAGCTTAACTGTCCAAAAGTGTCATAGCCTTACTCCAATAATGACTGACTTCCCTTTGTCAAGTAATAATACCACCATCTCACCAATCACTCAAGCTAGACTTGGTATGTATGACTCTTCCTTTTTTATCTTCCTTCTTTTTTATCTAATAGTCACTAAATCAAATCAATTCTAAATCCTATCCTGGGTATCTCTTGACACATTCCATTCTGTGGCCTTAACTCACGCCCTCACCTATACTATACCATCACTCACCTACACTATTCCAAGTTCCTCTCCTAATTTGATTATCTTTATTCTTCATTGTGCTTCCAAATTGGGTACAGTAAATCCCTGTGTCTTGTGGCTTTGCATATGTCCTTAGAATGATATTTGCCAATGTGTATTTTGGATTCGAGTTCTAGATGTTATTAATAGTTATAACAGGAAAGGCAATGGTTTTGGCCAAATAAATTTGAGGAGACCTTGATTTAAAAAAAGTGGTTCTTTACTTTTAGGCTTGACATGGCAGTTAACAGGTAAATGTGAACTTTTAGAATTCAAATACAAGAGGAGTTTGCAAGCCCATTTTTAAGTAAAAACATCGTGTATGTGTGTGTGTGTGTGTGTGTGTGTGTGTGCGCACACGTGTGTGTAATTTGGGGATGTCAGGACAACTCACAGGATTAATATTCCATAAAACATTCTTTTGAAAATTTTGAAAAATACAGCCTTAGACCACATTAATTACGTATCATAATGGCTCTGATATGATGTTTTTATTTTTTACCTTCATCTCTTCATCGTAACATGTCATTCCTAAATTGACTTCCCTATCCTTAGTCTGGGAGTAAGGAGATATGTAAGAGCTTTTCTTTTAAAGTTCTAAGAAAAGTGCCTTCCATAGAAGCAGATAACTGTGTCTTCAGAAAACTTATACTTGAATGATTGGGCAAAGAAAGTTAAAGTAAGAATACTGGCATTACAAAGAATTTAAATAAATATTCCCTTAAAACATAAGTATCCTTAAGGAATATATTTTTTACAAATCTGACCTGAAAAGCTAAATGTAAAGCTTATATAATTAAATGATCTACTGAAGATCAAAAATAAATAAATAAATAAATAAAAATCAGAAACTTTACACTACTGATGTTAAAATGGAAGGCAATGTAAAAAATAATTGAATTCAATTTACAAATATGTAATCTATGTATATAACATGTTAGCTATTGATTTCAAGTACTAAATGACACAGTCTAGCTTTTCTTAAGTTTTCCTGCTCATATTATGGAAACTTCTGTTTTCTGAACCCCAAAAAAAGAAACTTGATGAATACTGGGATCCCTTTTGCATCTCCACAAAGACCCTGGCGTAATGAGAAAATGCCATTAGGGCCAGAGAGATGGAGCTTTAAACATCTGTTGTTCCATTTCCCAACTGTATGACTTGGGCATGCCAGTGGATCTCTTTGAGTTCAGTTTCCTTAGTATTAATTAAAAAGTAATGCTGATTTTGACTAAGCTTAAATAAAGAAATGGATGAAAAGCACCTGTCACAGTCACTGGCACATAACAGGTGCTCAAAAATGTATTTTCTCTTGCTGTGAATCTTCTGATATTTCCCCCTCACAAAAAAAAAAAAATGAAGAGCAGAGGGTACACAAGCCTTCCTAAATTCCACACCACCCAGAATCAAGTCAGCCTCTTGCCTGGTATTAGATATTTTTTAAAAGCTAGCCTCACTTTTTCATATATGTAATAACCAACCAACTCTTCTTTAGTTATTAGGTTGTTTATAGGCAATGTGATTATATTTATATCTTATTAATCTAGCAAGTCTAATTTTGAAGTCACAATAAAATCTTAATTATCTTTGAACCTATTAGCTTTATGACATAATATTTATTCCAAGGAAAACATTACATTTGTTTGATTTTGCAAAGGAGGAAAAATGTTTTTCTTCATTCTTAAAGCCAGTTGTTTCTGAGAGGGTCAATTGCACCAAGGCTGTTGGTTATTTTGCTGATCAAAGTAAAAAATAATCTAACTCAACATAATTAACTTTTAACCTATTAACATTAGTGAAAAATTAAACATTCAAACATATTAAACAATTAATTAAGTGTAAAGCAACACAGAACAATTGGCTTAAAAAATATAAAACAATTAAGTTTATATTAGTTTGGTAGAAAGAGAGTGGACTTTAGCACCAGAGAGAATTGGTTTAATTTCTTTCTCAGTTACAAATTATAGATGATGATATTTACTTCATGGGGGTTTTTTGGTGAAAATTAACCGAGATGATGTACCTGAAGTTCCAGTCACATTACATGATAGATGAAGGCCACTTAATTACTATATCATAAAAAGAGAGAAGACAAAATATGAAATATACCTCTCAGTAGAAGACATGAAAGTAATACTTTTTATTCCTCATTGGCATTATTCTTCACATACTTCCCAAATCCATCTTACTCTTTAAAACTTTAGTTTTGAAGTATAGTATTTTAGTTCTCCTGTTCCAGTGTCCCAAATCTAAGACATGGCTGCCATTGAGATACAAGACTCTGACTCCACGTCCTTAGGACAGATTTGACAAGTGACTTGTTTTTACTAAGCTGGTTGAGTTCAATACTTGACCTTTCTGGCTAGAAATATAATTGATTCATGTTTTGACATTCCTTGTGCATGTGGAATCTAACTCTGTCTACAGGCCTGAGGGAGGCACGGCTATATCACTTTACAGATTGAATAAGAGTAGGAGAGTACCTAACACTCCCTGGTGAGCCCATTGACCAATAGTCTAGTTACATATTAGTGCCCTCTGCAAGCATAGCTGATGTGGGTTCTACCAATTAACAGGGCTGAATATAGCATTTCATATTGTAAATATACAGCAACATATTTACTTTTTTTTCTGGCTTTTATCTTTCTTTTCTTCTGTATCTCTCATTCAAGGATAGAAGCAACCTTTAAATGTTTTAATGTTTGTTTTGGCAATATGATAAAATGATGGCTACCTTATAGAAATGATTTTTAGATTTTTATTATATTCCTTAGTGTTTTAGTTTTAAAAGGCTTATAGCTGTTTTAATATGTAAGTTGCATTTGGATTAAATTTATATAAGGCAAATGTTTACCTCAGAAATTCTGAGAATGTATAAACATCAAGAGAAGTGGTTCTTTTCTGAAATACTGCATAATATGAGTGCTTGAATTTGTGAAAAATCTTCTGTTGGTAAAGTAATTCAAATCTAAACTTCCCACCATGGTACAAAAAAAAAAAAACCACAATTACATCTCTTTATGTTAAAGTTAGTGCCTTGATGAGGAGACCCCTCTCTTAAGATATAAAGTTGTGGGAGGTTTTTTGTTTGTTTGTTTTATTGAAGGTCCACAATTCTATATTATTAAGAAGTACATGAAATTATGTTTCTGTTTTTTGGTCAAATGCCACATAGAAAGTATTTGATTGAAATAGGTAAACAGGGGTTAACTTAATAGAGTTTGTTTTGAAAAAATGAGAAAGAACATTATGTAAAATATTCTGTATGTGTAATATTTGGTTATATAGAAGCACACAATACTGACAATACTTTAAAGTGCTAGAAGTTGCCCAATTTAATACAAAATATCTAATCTACTGAATGTTTCCATCTACCAACTTTCCAAATCAACTTTATCTGATATTTATTCAGCTTGATTGTTGTCTTCTTTGCCTTAGAAGGCACCATAGACCATTTCTAATACTGGTTTACCCAAGTGAGCCCATTCTCAGGAAGGCAGAAATCTTGTAGGAATCCCAGTGCTTTTTATTCCCTCTGCCAAAGCCCTGATGTGCCTCTTTCTCTCTTCATCAGGAGGGATGGAGGAAGCTAATGCTAAAGGGAGCAATAAATAGACCCACAACAGATTTTCACTGTAAGTCAATGGGGCTTGCATCATCTACTAAAAGCACCAGGTCCCCCTCGGGGTTTCTTCAAGTTTTCATTACAAACTGCAAGATGACATTTATACAAGAGAAAGGGGGGTCTTTTAAATGAAGAGACAACTTGGATTTTCTAATTCCTTAGGCAACCACTCTCCCATCCCTTACTATGGTGAGTTTGTTCATTCCTAGAAGTCAGCTCCGTCTTACAGAATCATCAGGTCCAGGTTAGCAATGTTTAGAAAAGTTTTTGATATGCTTCCAACTACATTAACACTTTTTTCATGTCAACTTGGTTCAAATACTATAATTTGAAGGCTCTTAAATTTTTGGCCTTTTCTTATGCCTACTGTGTGCAATAGGCGTGATTACAGTTTACTCATGTCTATCAAATGGCAGACAAAATATTTAGAAGACAATAATATTAAATATCTGTTTAAATCAGTTTTCCTGCTTCCGTAAGTCTGATAATCTATTAAGGGTAGATTTAAAAATCAAATGTAACTCTTCTAAATATAGAATTTTTAATTGTTTCATAATCCCCTTTCTAATTATTTCTTCTTTTACATGTTACCACAAAATTTCATTTCCTCTGCAACATTCCTTGAGAGTTATGAAATTCCTTTCATTAAACTCTTTGCTGTAATTTGGCTGTTTGACCCCTCCAAACCTCATGTTGAAATCTGTCCTTCAGTGTTGGAGGTGGGGCTTAATGGGAAGTGTTTGGGTCATGGAGGGAGATCTCTCATGAATTAATGTCCCCCCTGGGGTGGAGGGGTGTGAGTGCATTCTCACTCTATTAGTTTTCATGAGAAGTGGGTGTTAAAAAGAGCCTCGCAACTCCCCCTGTCCCATTCCCTGTCTTGCCTCCTCACTCTCTCTCTTGCTTCCTTTCTTGCCATGTGATCTCTGTACACACTGGCTTCCTTTGCCTTCCTGCTTGAGTGGAAGCACCCTGAGACCCTCACGAGAAGTTGAACAGGTACTGGCCCCATGCTTCTCATACAATCTGAAGAACCATAAGCCAAATAAACCTCTTTTCTTTATAAATTACCCAGCCTCATGTATTCCTTTAGAGTAACACAAATGGACTAAGACACTCTTGATATCCCCTAAATTTCAATATAACATTCTATAATTTTACATATTGGACATTGACATTCATCATTTACAGTAAGTTTTAGTTCTATAAGTCAATTCAAGATCTTTAATATGTTTAGATTTTAAAATTTGTAGTACATTCAGTTTATCTAACCGGTTTCCAGACCCAATCAAAAACACAAGTGTACTTTACAGTCATCCCTTATTAAACAGAAACACAGAGAAAAGAGGAGAAAGGTTTTCAGTTTATGTAATTTAAAGGAAAAGGTCTTTCTGTTGATTTCCACAGTGCAGTTTTAAACCGGCAGATGAATTAGGATTCTGGTTCAGTAGATTGATGACAGATAAATAACCAAGTGTTACAATTTCCATTGGGCTATCTCCTTGCTATCCACTTGACTGCATATTGGTTATAATAAGAGATATGGTTACCAGGACATGACAGTGCTTGGCTCAAAGACACAGCCACCACATTGATTTCCCAGCTCTAAATCTCAACAGAGGAAGGGAAAGACACCCAACTGACTAACAGATTGTGGAAATAAAAGGTCAAGGAATTTTCTAGCTCATGATTTTTGCAAGATTCTATTTTTATTGAAGCTACATAATATTTTCCTTGTGTATGTGTTCTAGTAAAGATGAATTTTGTTTCCTTTAATTTCCTTTTTCTTTTAAAAAAAGGTTTCTTTATACAAACCAATGAATTTAGTTCTGTTATAGTTATGAAAATACTTTTTTACCTACTTTGTGGAGTCATTTGTATTCCCAAATAAGTATTGGATATCTGAAGGGTACTTTTAAACAGCTTTCACTTACTAACCTCCCAAGGGTAAATGTACAAGCTTACCTTCTCTATTTTCTGTAGTACTGTAGCTGAAGCTAGAATTCTTCTCTCTCTTGCCCTCTAGTGCAGCTTGTCAATATGACATTGCTTATACCTCACGCCTCCTTCGGAGAGTTGGTCTATTTGATGCAATTATTTTGTCTTTTATTGGAGACTATTATTTATAGTCCACCCATAGCAGACAAAAGTCCAAAGGATAGTGAAATAAATTAGGAAAAAAAGAAGAGAAATTGTACAGACTAGAGGTACTAAGAGTTCAGGGAGTAGAAAGCGCTGATTGAAAGAAGTTCATGTCACTTTTTTTCTAAAAATACTGTTACCAATTTTGGAAAAAATAAGAAGATGCAAATCAAAAACTATCTGCTTGAGTCCACATGTTAAGAATGAAAAGAACAAAACAGCATAAGCTTGTAGGGAACCAGGGAGTTATCTCTTCTTGTTGCTATACATCCTACCATATCTACAACAGACAAGTTTCAACTGCAAAATGTTATCATTTTTCCTAATGATAAAAAAATCCCCATTCACATAATACTTAAGCATTTTGAAGAGTACGGATTTTTGAATAAAAGTAAATGAGTGACCATCACAGATTCTTCTAAGTTTTTTTAATGTCTATTATCACTATCCTCTTATATTTAAAGTCTTCAATCTTTGAGGCATTGCCAAAGTGTAGATGATACTCACTGACAACATAAAGACAGGTTTTATCACTCCTAAAAAATCCCTATAGCCAATTCAGATAATATGTGATCTTTTATCTATGTGCCAACCTAAATCTAACATTTATATTATCCTTGACTGCATTCCAAATTACATTGAAATGAATAAAATCTGTTTATATAATAAATACTATAAATTCAAACCTAATGTTAGTAAAGATAGTTGTGCTAAGCTAAAGTAATTATGCTTTTAGTCATCTTCTACAACATTGATTCTCCATAATCCCTCTCATTTCCTGCAAATAGCTAAGTCAAAAGGTGATGCAAAACACAAGACCACAGAATAACTAATTCAGCTCCATAGGAGCTTCAATTCTTAACTGCTTGGTCAATTTGATCAGGAGGCAATTATAATTCAGACATTATATGTCTTAAATAAGTAGAAGTTTTCAGATATTTCTTACTTCTATTAATGGCAGAAGCCATTTCCTATAGCCTAAGACCAAGGTAAGCATAATGGAAAGGATATCATGGCCATTTAGTATAGATACTTTCTAGCTTCAATTAATAAGCAGTGATTAATTTAAATTACAATTTTGTTTCTCAGTAAAGTGATTTGACTCAAAATAATCTAAATCAGTATTTCTCAATATAAGTACTATTGAAACTTTGGGGCAAATACTTCTTTGTTGTGGGAGACTGTCCTGTGTGTTTTGGGTGGGAAACCTATGGCCTTGGGGCCACATGTGGCTTTTTGGATCCTTGAGTGCAGCCTTTTGACTGAATTCAAATTTTATAGAACAAATCCTCTTATTAAAAGGGGTGTGGCAGAGAAAAATGAAGCTTTTCTTGCCTTCTTTGGTGCTTAAAAAAGAACAATCGTGAAATCAGAAGGCCACAGGTACCCCACCCCTGTGCAGCAGTGGACAACCAAAAATGTCTCCAGACATTAACAATATCTCTGGGGAACAGAGGGTGGCAAAGTCTATCTCCCTGGTTGAGAACCACTGATCTAAACCAACATTTTCACTTAATGTTAATACCAAGAAATATAATAATTGTTATGATAGAGGCAGTATTTGGAATGACTGCTATGGTCAACTGCTGTACTAGACACTCTGCTTTTATTATCTCTAATCCTCTAAATAATCCAAGTGGTTTTTTGGTGCTATTTTATAGATAACAACCTAGAGTAAGATAAACTATTTCAATATCATATAGTAACTAGAAAAGCCAAGAATCGAATCCAGTTTAGATAAATTCCAAAGCCAATATTTTTCCACTACCTACTTTTTAGTCATTAATGTTTATCAATCCCCTGTGACCAAACATTATGATTATTTCCAACTCTAAATGATGACTTGGTATCGTCACTCTCATTTTGAAAGAGAACAAGAATCTAAGCAGTTTCAAATGACTTATCTGAAGTCATATGTAAAGTGTAATACTTGATTCTGAGTGTATCCCGATATATCAGAAACTCTTAAACTTTTGAGGTATAACATTAATCAGGAGAGATAGAATTCTTGCTATTTAACCAATCTCTTTACTGCACTAATACAAAAGCTAATGTAGGACATACCTTCATTGAGAATAAAATGATCAGTGCAAGAGGCTTAAAATAAAACACGATTCCAACATTTTTATGTAAAAATATTCCATCACCTCAGCTTCATGACCCAGAATTTGTGATGTAAATAATTTACAATAATATAAGTGAGATATCACCTGGTGTGTGTGGACTCAAGTTAAATTTAGGTTCAAAATGAGTGGCAAAACCCATAATAAGTTCCAGAGGAAACAGGTTATTGTAACCAAAGAAATTTCTGACTCCTCTTTACTTTGTCTCCTTTCTATTCCCTATAAATGACAGCATTTGATTGATATTTGTACACAGGAAACCAATCAACCATTTTTGCAAGTGTTAGCTTTGCTTTTCTATTATCAGTTGCTGTGGTACATAAGATAATAGATAAGTAGCATACGTTCATTTGTTCACTTTTTTATTACATTTGTTATAAACAACTGAGGGAATGGAAACTTATCTCTATGTATTATTCATCTCATCCTATGCACTGGCCCAATATAGAATTATGTATATTATTTTTATTAATTAATTTACTTATGTGTCCCTCAAAGGCTTACTAAGCATTGCCTATGTATGGGTCAGGGAACATGTTAAAGTGGTCAGGCTACAGAGATGAGTAAGTATCGCATTCATTCAAGGCTTTATATTTTTCAAATACTTTCACTATAGTAATTGCTCTAATCCTCACAGCAACCAAAAGTTGAGCGAGAAAGTCAGAAAGTCAGTAAATGGGTAAGTTATTGTGCAGCGATATATGATAATGAGTATTTTTTTCTATCCCATTAGTCTTTATTTTCTCTGTATATAGGATAAATATTTTTATTTGACTACTGAACCAGAAATAAGGACCTGCTCCTAGAAAATATCTGATTCCAGTAGGAACACAGATGAACAAAAGACCAAATACTACTATAACTAACATTATAATTTTATTCTTTGCTCTAAAGGTGATAAAACTATGTTTCCACCTAACGACTATCCACCTGCACTGACCTAAAGATTGTGGACTATAAATATACGGAAGTGAAGAGGACAAACGTGAAACCAAGGAGAAACCCAATGGTCATAAGACCCATTATTCACTTGGGCTTTAGAGATTCTGCCCACTGTATAAATAATTTTGCTCTTCAAAATATAGAGACATACAGTAAAATACATTTTAAACATTTAAACACATACACATACATTTAATGTAAAGAAGTTCATTTTTATATTGCACATTATTCAAATCAACTGTAGAACAATAGAAAGAGCAGAGTAATTGATTCCAAATGCCATGCTTCATTCATTCAGAACATCTGAATTAGTTCATATGAAACAGGAGGCATGCTAGTACATAGGTCACAGAATTCCTACCTGAAAGGTACCTTAGCAATTATGAATCCTAATTGTTTTTGAATAATTTTAGCCATGTGGACATGTATGCAAAGAGAATTGCTCAAAGAAAATCCTCTATGAAACATAAACAAACACAGCAAATGATACTAAAATGGCTCTAAGAATAGTGGCCCATTGTTATATATTCTTACCCCTCCATCTCTCCCCCATCCACATGGGGATCTGAAGGACCCCTTTTCTTCAAGGGAGTACTGTTTAAATATTAATTCTAGTTCTGATCCCTCACTTTATGATGGAAGATAATAATGTTCACAAAAGTAGGACTTACCCAAGGTCATTCATTAGCTACATGGAGATTGTGGCTTAAACATTCTTGAAGTTCATAATACTACCAATAATGGCGACTTCAGTTAATCTGTCCCAAACTTGCGATTAGGGTCTATATGCTTAAGAGATAACTCACTAACAATTTTTCTTGTCTCAACAGAGATCAAATAAGAATGTTCAGAATCTTGAGAATTTTCTATTCCCCTTAAGCCCAATTGCTGATGTGTCTAAGGTCCAGAACTGGCTTAAAAGTTGTTGCTCAAAGTAAGGAGTCAGGAACAGGACTAATACCAGAAAGATCTCAGAATATGGTTGCTTTCCCATACTGTATATCATTTCTTGTGTGGACTGTTATTTGTCTTTTTATTTTAGCATTGGTTCATCCAGCTGACATAAATACTAGGGTTACTATCAACAGTGAGGATAAATCACTGGAGAAAAATAGACATCTATATAGATAAAAAAAAAAAAAAAGGAAACACAGACACACACACACAGAGCTAGTCAGCCAAGACACAATTTCAACACATATTCCATGATTTTGATGTATTTGTTTTGAGTCTCTCCAAATATAATTTAAATTACTTTTTGTTTGTTCACTTACAGGGAAACCTCCAAAAATCAAAATAGATGTGTAGGAATTTATTATGAAATTCACTAGAGCATTTTCTTAGAAAAGAGAAAAACAGTAATTGTTAGGAGGTTACATTTTATCACATTATGAAACTTTTATTTTACAGATTGTTAATAACACCAAACCATGTTGTGAAGTGGGTGAAAACTCAGTCCTTTTTACTGCAACAGGATATTGTGAGTTGTTGCCTTTACGCAAAAAAGAAAGCCCTGTGCTTCTCTGTGTGTGTGCGCTTACATACACATGTGTGTTAGTTCATCTGAAGCTTATATGTTTTTTTCATTTAATGAAAATCTTCTTCTACAGGCTTATGAAATTATATCAGTAGTTATATATACATTTTCTTTCCCAACATGAATGTTAAGGAAAGTGTCTTAAAGCCCTTTGAAAGAATAATTAAGCCACCAGATCAAACCCTGACCAGATTCTATATGAGCCAGGAAATGCAGCTGTTTTAGACACAGCACTAAACTAGGTAGCAAAACAAAAGCCTGATTGTTCCCTTATACCCAGAGGAAAAAATATGAGAGACAAAGAGAGAGAAAGACAGAGAGGGAGAGAGGGAGGGAGAGAGAGAGGAGGAGGGAGGGAGAGAGAGGAGAGAGAAAGGGAGGGGAGAAGGGGGAGGGAGATGGAAAAAATGCAATTAAGCTAATGCAAGTTGGGTGTCACAAGGTTATAGATATTTCAAGAGCTGAGCAATTTACCGTCTGGAAAAAGAGAAGAGCTCTTGCATAAAATGTCCCCCAGTTCAGATTTATTATGCTTTTAGTTGTGTTATATGTGATACAATTAGCAGGAGGTGCCAATAAGGCGTTCTCTCAAGGACGTGGTCATCCCGTGCCATCTGTTATTAATTGCATTGTCCTTTCCACATCCAGCTAGAGGGGAAAAAGTTCTCTGAGAAACACCTGCAAATTCTCACTGAACAATGACTAGAATTTAAAAATACTTAAACAAAGAAGGAAGGATGGGTCAGATCTCTAAACTGTCCACCATGAGTTGAAAAACAAAAAATATATACATGATAGATCCTAATGCCACAGAATTCTCAGTTACTGGGATTGTTTTTCCTGTCATTATATTCTGCTAGAGTGATAGCTTTTCAAGCAACAAAATATAACATATAAATGAAAAACGAATAATTACAATGTTGTCTTAGAAATATAGTCATTCTTTATAGGACTTAGTGAAGATTCAGATGTTTAAATAGATACTTTACAAAATCAGAAAATGAAGATAAAATTTGACTGGGAGATTTTTTTATGTTTTACTTTTAGATTTTGGCATTTGAGGTGATTCATATTAGTCTTAAAAATTGAGTTCTGAAAATTAATATTCCTATAAACACACAAATGCTTTCTTAGTTTGGCACCTATTTTCATAGATATGATCTCAAAATATGAATCATTAAAGGATGCTCTTAAAATACAAATAGTTATTAAAACAATTTGAACTAATTTTAGAAACACTAACTTACTTTTAACCATCTGTGCTGCCTGTTCTTTTCTCTGATTTCCACTCTACTTGAATCTTTGTTTGAAGCAGGCAACTGCTATAGCCTGTCTTGTTTTCTGTTCTCTTGTTCAAATAAGAATGAATACTTCTGACACTACTGGGTGAAGCTCTAAAACACTTCACAGGAATGTTTTAAAACACCTTTATGACCAATAATTCAAAATATTTTCAAAAATAGCATTGAAATTCTTTTGAGGGGTGAAGGTGAGGAAGTACTTTGAAGGAAATGAATGCTATTTAACTGATACTTTCCTAGAAGAAAAACAAAAAATATGTACCTTAAATACCTACACTTTGACAGTTAAATTATCTACCTCATCTTATGCATCTAGTTATATTAAATTCAACTAAATTCTATTTACTGAAACTTGGCAAGGGAAAATAAAACCTTCCTCGAAAGAGTGTTTTTGTAGCTAATGTAAGAAAAAATAAAAACAGGGAAACATTTTCTTTCCACAAGCTTTCAATTACTAAATTAGGAAAGTGCTCTATGCCTATAATATATTGTTATATTAAAAATCTGCAGTAAAATTAATTTCATGTATCAAAAAAAATCAAACAGTAGAAGATTATTTTGAAATTTGGTTACAATTGATTCAATTTTATTGAAAGAGGTAATTCCCTTGCGCCAGCAACCTCAGAAACTGCTCACTTTTGTGTACTAAGCATACTTTTCTGTCTGAATGTATTGATTATCTTTATCTTCTCTCATTTGTTGGTTCTTTTGAGATATGCTTCATTTTGTTCTCATTTTTAAAAATATCCATTTGCTGCCATAATTCCAGTTATTTCATTTTTTAAAATTTATGTTATTTGATGATTATCTCACTATATTATTTAAAACATCTAAAATAACCATCTCATGATGACTATGACACACAAAATCTCCCATTCTCATGAACTCTATTTTAGGTATAGTTAGTCGAACTGCATGCCACAACTGCTTTATATTGTTATTTTCTTTCTTTCTTGTCTTTTCTTTTTTCTTTTTTTTTTTTTTGAGACAGAGTCTCACTCTGTTGCCTGGGCTAGAGTGCCATGGCATCAGCCTAACCCACAAAAGCCTCAAATTCCTCGGCTCAAGTAATGCTTCTGCCTCAGCCTCCCAAGTAGTTGGGATTACACACATGCGCTACCATGCCCAGCTAATTTTTTCTATATATATCTTTAGTTGTCCAGCTAATTTCTTTCTATTTTTTTTTAGTAGAGATGGGGTCTCACTCTTGCTCAGGCTGGTCTTGAACTCCTCAGCTCAAAGGATCCACCTGCCTTGGCCTCCCAGAGTGCTAGGATTACAGGCATGAGCCACCATGGCCGGCCTGTTATTTTCTTTCTTTCAGAGAAAGAGTACATTCATTGCTTATCATCATTCAAAATGATGAAGAATGTAAAAAATTACATTCATGAACATTGCTTTAGTCAGTAACTACATGAATGCTTTCTAAATAATATTAATGATTTTTATTGACATGGACCTGCAACTACCAATCAAAATAAAACTGTTGATTTTCTTTCCTTTCCTTTCTTTTATTTTCTTTCTCAGATCATGTTGTTATGCACTACTACTTTTAGTTGACAACGGATCCAAGCAACTAACTTTAGGATCTCAGAAGTGAATTAGTATAGACTGAATATGAATATCTCCTAGGGGAAGACTCGCATGAAAGTAATGATGAGATAAATTGTTCTCTTGAGAAACCACCCTTTAGGTATTTAGTCACAGAGGCACCAGATCTTAGAATGTCCACTGAAGAGTGCATCTGAAAAAGATGTGTGCTTTAATAACAGCTCATTTAGAGATAATAATATGCCATGACTATCAAAAATGCTAACATAATCTTAAATAGAATTCACAAGAGTGGAACAGACCTTTGACATATGCAAATTCAATTCCCATGCATTAACAATTCATGGGTGACCAGGAAGGTATATGATATGTATTAATTTAAATTGCAATAATAACATCAACTTCATAGTTGAGGATTAAATGAAATAATATATTTAAATTGTTCAATGTGGATTGGAATTCTATTTAGTATTCAGGAACCTAATTAATCACCCTAGTTCTACTTCTCAGGAAGTTTTTTTTTTTTTAACTTGTGGGAATACGGTCTCATATATATCTTTCAAGAATACAAGGGTTCACACCATGGTGTCTAGGAAAAGACAGAAAATACAGCAACAAAATGGAGAGGTTAAAGCTCAATTTTTCCTATGAGACAACAGAAAGGTTTGAGAGTAACCCTCTGGGTGACTATATCCAAGTCCTTAGGCTAGTAATATAACCAAGCTAGATCCCAGTTTCTTCAATGAAGAAAGTACAGTAATGAAATTTGCCTTATGAGGGTTCTGGACAAAAGGAGAACTAAATTATCTACAGTCTTACTATAGTGCCTGTAGTAGTTATTAATAATTCCATGGGGTATAAGTCAGACCTTTCTGGAGTCTCTTATGTCCTGGCCATGGTAAATACAAGAACACATTTACAAATCAGAATGATTGCATTATTATTTCTCAGAAAAACCAAATTAATCGAGAGCAAATGAATGTTTTACCCAGACCATAATCTATGTAATTCCTGCAGTCCAACGTTTAGTGTTATACTATGGGGCACCTGTTTACTAACTCTGTGAAGTTCCAGAGGTTAAAGCTAGCATCAATAAACAAAGCTAAATGAATTCAGATTTCATTTTAATTTAAGAAAAATATTTTGCAAGACAACAATGTTAATCCATTGGTACAAGTTAGAGGACTATCATTTTGGGTAAGAAAGTGAACTAAATAACTTCTAAGTTTAAATTTCTATGGTGTCCCTGAATCTTATTTTTATGAAGATACTGTGTGCATTTTGTTCATTTGTTCATTAATTTCTTAAGCACAAGGAAATGTCCAATATTAGCTGGGTATTATGTTAGATACTATTGGTACTTTTATTAATATTAAACAATATTTATCGTGCAATTATTATGTATCATTTATGTCTAAATGTGTTACATGTAATACTTCATTGATTTTCACAGTATCCCTATTACTATACCCATTTTAAAGATGTGGAATCTCAGGCACAAAAAATTTAACCAGCACCTTGCTCAAGCTAGAAGTTGACAGACTGGGATATCATATGAAAAAAAAATTCTTGTCTATTAGTTAATAGTAATCTGGATCGATGACAATAGAATATACTAGCCTACATTCAATACAGAAAGCACATAGCTAATTTAAATTTCCTTCTGATTTAGTTTTGCTTTGCCCCATTGACAGGAGATATGTACCAAGGAAAAACTTTTTGGTGTTGACTGAAACTTTTACATGCAAAACTCTTTGTTTTTTTCAGTAGTTTTTGACAAAAACCTTCCTAGACTGTGTTTTAATTCCTTTTTTCATTTTCCATTCACTGCACAAAACATCTTGATCAAATTGACACAATGGCTTTAGGAACTTCATTACAAACGTCGAGTAAGCAATGTGCATCAATATAGTAAGACCCTCAGATGTTTTTGAGAAATTTTCCTAAATTTTCAAGGTCTTTATTGTTTTCTACTTGATTTTTTTTGTTGTTGTTGTGGCAAAGTGGAAATAAAAGGAAAATGTATTTTACTTGTACATTCATTCAATACACTGAGAGGTCCCAGTGTTCTTTCCTTCCTTTTTAGACTGTTCCATTTTCTCAATCTTTGTGGCTAATTCACTTTACTAACTCCCTTTTTGCTGTAATAAATAGGTTCATTGCTCTCCTTTGCATAAGAGATGTGTGAACTCTAATTTTTACCTCTCCCACACACTTATTAACACTGAAGCCCACCAAAGAAAAAAAATTAAAAGAAGTAATCTGTGTCTGAAAAAAATAAATTCATGAACTTTATGACTTTATTTTTGGTTTACAGTTTTAGATTCACTAAAATTCCAAATACACACACACACAAATCTATATATCTTTACCTTTCCCTCCCAAAACTAAAATACAGTTTCCTTGCATGTGTTTTTAGTATCAAGATTAAGGTTGGTGTCTGGAAAAGGGTGTTGTAAAAATTACCCTCCCCCCACTTTAAATCAGTGCAAGTGTCTACCTGTACTCAAACAAATTGGAACAAAATGGATGCTTGTGTCTCAAATGAAAAGAACAAGATAAGGACTAACACAGAGAAGGAAAAATATCAATCAGTCCATTAACATAAAATGGAGCAAGTGAAATAATGTGCCACAGTGAATGTGCCACAAGGGAGCAAAGGGGAAGACCTCTCTGTTAACACAGAATAGAGCAAGCAACTTGACACCAGAGACATACTGAGATGAACAGAAATGAAATAGATCGTGTCCCTATTCCTAACCTTAACCATGCACAAAACCCTAATCATAATTCCTTACACACTAACCCCTCATTCTAACCTCAACAGAAATGCCAGCTTCCTGAATTGGAACACTGATTTCCCAAACAGATGTCAGACATTAGCCACTGGCCTTGGCTGCCATCAATACTAATCAGCTAATCTTAACATTAGCAAAACATATGCATCTTAAGGATGAACTTGTACTACTATTATGTAAAGGACAATTATTAGCAAATTCAAATAATTAGGATGATGTCAGTACATCCATTGTCAACTACAATAATCTTTTTAAAAAACCCAGATGTCTCTCCTTGGTTTAATAGGGACATTATTGTCACTTAGAGTTTACATGCTTGAATTTCCTAAATTCATGGTAATAACATATAAACATTTCTTTTTTATATCGGTAAGAACATAGAACTTTCTTATGCCTATCTTTTATTATCAAGAGGATCTCAACTGCAAATTTACTAATGTAAAGTTATTATTTATGTATAGACATTTCTAAAATCTATGGCAAGTACATGGTTGTGTGTATAAAATTTGCTATCTGTGTATTAATTGGATTTTTCTATTCTTTTGTTAATAGATAACTACGCATAAATATTGCTCCAATAATTTTTACATAAAATGAGCTTATTTATATTTGTTAAAAAATGAAACTATATAGTGGCACAAAAATGGGGAATTTAATTTTTTTCTTAATTTTCATAACAAAATGGCCTGAAAATGCCTTTCTGCTGGTCTAGCACGTCTGAGTACACCACAGGTACCTGTCAAACCCTCTAAACTTTGTGCTTTTTCTGTCTTCATACACTGCCACATATATCTCCATGGACAATTAAGCCTTTATAAGCATTTTTGTGGTTATTGCTGCTAAGGGCAACGATAATCATAGTAAATTATTTCCTCTTATGATGCAACATGACTCAGATCCTGATGCAATTCTCAGACACATTCTTTAGTAGCTGGACTGAAGAAATAACCTTGCTATTTGGACATTCAAAATATAAGGGAATCACAAGCAATTACATTCATGCACACAACAAATATGTAAAAAATGCCTACTATGTTCTATACAGTGCATTAAGGCCTGGAAAGACATAATTTATCCAGATAAACAAAGCCCCTGCCATCATAGAACTTAAAGTCTATAAACAGAGCACAAGTTAAACAAAATGCAACCCCGATATCTACTATACAGAATGTCAGGTCTATATACTCGAGGATCAGTCTCTATCAGGGACAATATGATTAAAAAACAACTGCAGGAGGAATGTGAGAAAAGGTTATATCATGGAAAACTAAACCAAAGAGAGGGACAAATAGCTCTGAATGGAAGAAAGCATACATAAGAAGACAGTGACAAATTAATGTGTGTTCATGACATCTTCAGGCACAGAGAAATTTGCTCAAATCAAAGATTCTGAAATAAAATGAAGGTCAATGTACAAGACAAAGGACAGAGTGAGGAGGCTTTGGGGTTCTCTGCAACAGTGAAGTTTTGGGCCTCCCATGGTGTTCACTTATGCTAAAAATGCAGTCCCAATTACCAGAGTGATAATTGAGAATTGGTTTTATCCATAAGCATTGCAAGAGTCATTAAGATTGGCCATAGTCACAGGATGTTAGCAATACTAATTTTGATTCTATGTGTACAGCAAGAGCTAATGGATTATGTATAGAGTGTGTCACCTACATCCTTGTACCTAAGTAGAATTTTTAGAAGTGAAATAGACATCGTAGCTCTGGCACTGCTTTCTAAAGATACAAGACTGTTATTCTATTTCCTTTATATAAGGAATTTTATTTGAAACAAGTGTATAGAAGGGAACAGGGGGAACTTTGGGATCCCCTAGGCAATAATAAAGCATGGTCGTATGTTACGCTGTACCAATTTATCATATGCATGCCAATACATTTTCTATTTCTGAGATATTTTCATTTGTAAGCATATATTATATGTGTGTTTATATACATATACATATATATATGTATATATATAGTTAGTTTTACTCTCAAACTAACAACCTTCCCTAGAGGGAAATACTTAGTAAGGATATAATTTATCTGAAGAATATTCATCTGTTCATATAAATGTTTTGATGTATCAAACATATACTAATAAACACATGCCTATAAACAGATTTTATAAGTCATGCTCGCTTATATGGACATTAATCAAAAGGTCTAAATCAAACTAGGATTCCAAATGTCTTTAAAAATAATAGTTAAGTAATCTTCCTTTTCTGATAAGTGCACATTCATCATACCAGTGTTCTCATAAAGATGCTGAGAAATTCTAATATTACAGAAAGGAAGTAGGGGGATATTCAGACCTGTCTCTGCTTTCTGTATTTATTATCATGGTATTTCACCATCACATATGTATGTTTTTCAGGAACACAAGGATATAGAGCTACCTACCTATAGATTTGTTCAAATAGAAGATACTTAACTATCCTCTAAGAATTAACCAGATCAGATTTTGTAGAGCCAGGGGATATGGAGGGTAACCTCTAAATTTACCACAGCACATTTAAAAAATACAAATATTTGAAAAAGAAAAGTATTTGTTTGACTTTTCATTTTCTTTTCATAATAAAGAGAAGAATCATTTCATAATACTTAGCAGTAGCATAGGAATGTGATCCATATACCCTTCAAGTAGACAAGGAAGTTTTCCCTGGAAAGAATTAAGTCTAAACAACCTTCTAAATCCATTAAGTCAACTAAGAACAATGCTAATGGAACTGAATTTTCAAATAGCATTGGTCTGTCTGCCCATGCCACTCTGCCGGATGGTCTTATCTGCTTTCCACCTACCTCTGCATTTCCTCTTTTGGATTGGACAGTCATGGATTCTGTTGAATAGACATCTAAATATTGCCTGTGTGTTTCTTTTAAAAGCATTCATTCAATTACTTATTTATTCAACACATATGAAGAGTGCTCATTATATGCCTGGCACTGTGCTAGACCATGGGTAGAACTGCAAATAAAGTAGCCACACATCATTTCTTCATGGAGATTACCATCCAGTTAACCTGGTTAACAACTCATACTTCTAGTGAAACACAGACGATTGCTTATACCTATTTATCTCATCTCCCTTCTCGTGCTTCACCAAAATGACAGTAAATTATTATTATATAAACACAAGGATAGAAAACAAGAGAACAGAAAACAGCAGGCAAGTTATCTCCAGTTGTTAGAAGGCAGAACACATATGGAGGAGTGATAACAGGCTTAAAAGAGCAGAGGGAATAATAATATAAATTCCTATGAAGGAATTTAAATTCCTATGAAGGGAAAGGACAGCCAAACACCCCGCTTCTCCTTTTTGAGGAAATTGAGCTGTGGGGGCTCTAGACTCATGGTTACTGGCCCCCCTGAGGGCAGAATTGAGGGGTCAGTTGAAAACAGAGAGAAAAACTGAACTACATATTAAATTGCAGCATGTTTAATTGGTCTTTCTCTAACCTGTACCTAGAATCCTGGCAGCCAGGAATAACTTCCCCCTAATAATACTTGCTCCAACCAACATGTACCCAGGAGGTGGAATGGAGGATTGCTTGACAAAAAACTAAATGGCACTTGGGAAAACACAAAAAACAGACTCATGCTAATATCTGAGTTCCCTAACAAAAAGGCTGATTCAACAACCTCCATCTACAGAAAATCTCCATTATCACAAAGACCCATCTCACCTAAAAAGTTTCCAGTCAAGAAAATGCCCAAACAGAAAAAGGAGAGGCCAGAATAAACAGAACGACAAACAAACTGAGTAAAGAAACCCATAACCCAAAGAGTAGAAAATTCATAGATATCATAGATGGATCCTCAATATCCTCAGAAAGAAGAGAAGAAAATGCAGTCATAAAACTAAAATATGACTTTATAAGAAATATTCAAAGAAGAAGGAGGAAAGCTGAAAATTTTAAGTTGTCTAATTTTTTTTTAAATTCAGTGGCAAGTTTAGAAAATAGAGTCAAACGAATATTCCAGAAATAAATATAAAGTATGAGAGAAAAGATCAATCTATCCAGAAAGTCTAACATCTAAATTACAGGAGTTCTAGAAATAGCAAATAAAATAGAATGGGGTGATTATAAAAGAAAAAATAACAACAATATAGAAAATTTCTGGAAATGAAGAATATGTATCTCTAGAATAAAAGGGCCGATCATGAAGTCATGCAATAAATAAGAAAAGATCCCTAATAGTGTCCATCACTGTGAAATTTCAAAACCTCTGTTTAAAAAGAAGTTTCTAAAATGTTTCAAAAAGAAACAAAAATGTAAGCTCTCAAACAAATGAACATTCTGATAGAAAATGACTTTTAACCAGGCTTTCTGTATTATTTGGCTACTTTCACGATAATGACCTGTTACAAGCTGCACCATAATTCAGTGACTAATAAAAACAAGCATTTATTTTTTTACCCATGCTTCTGCAGATTGCCTTTGGTTAAGATCCTATAAGCGAAGCTCAGCTGGGTTTGCCTCACGTGACTCATTTTTCCCACTCTCATTTTTCTCTTATGTTCCAGGGAAACATAAGAGAAATTTATCCTGCAAACAAGTATAAGTCGTTTGCTTGAGTCACATCCATTAAAACACCATTGGTCTGAGCAAGGCATATCACCAAACCTTTACACTAGTGAGGCAGAGAAATAAACTCCACCTCTAAAGGAAGGGATTGCAAAGTTGCACAAAAGGCTTGGATACAGAAAGGCATGAGGCACTGTAGGCAACAGTGCAATTTGTTACACTAGCAAAGTAGACAGACATGAAACCTCTCAAAAATTTGCCTCCCCTGTACTCTAAAATGGTAGTTTTCAAAGTGTATTTTCCAAATCAGCATCATCACCTGAGAATTTGTTTAAAAAGCAAATTCACTCTCTTCACCCCAGACTTACTGAATCAGACACCGAAGATGGGACCCAGCGATCTCCAGGTAATTCTGATGCACATTAAAGTTTGAGAAACACTATGCTGGGAGATGTGGTTTCAACAAACCTAAAGAGGAAAATATAAGATGCAGAAAGGAGAAAATGTTAATACAACAAGTGAGAGAGGTGAGAGAAATACACAAATAACATCTTTGTGTCAAACCTAGACTTCAAGAATACAGACTGGGAAAACCTGGGCAAAAATATTTCAAGGAGGAGGAACAGAAATCTAGTAAATTGACAGACAGATGGATGCATGTGGAGAAAAATATTCATGCATATATAGAAAACTAATATAAATTAAGCAACTATTAACTCCAGTGTGTGGCAGTGAAGGGAGGCAATGGGAAAAGAAAGGTCATCATAGCACAATACATCATTTAGAAGTGAAATGTATTTACATAGTCATCATGGTGAAAATACCTTCTATTTATCTAATAATAAATCTGGAGCTATCTAGGTCAAAGTCTGAGAGAAGGGAAAGCATGGGTGTGAGTAAAGGTTGAAAGTTAAATCTTCAAGGGCCATAACAGGAATCAATAATTACTAAAACGAGTAAATGAAGTAGCTAAAATATCACCCCATTATTTTTAAAAATTTAATTGTTTACATTTAAAAATGTAATTTTAAAATATACACTAGGAAAAAAAAAATACCTAAAAAAAGAGCTGGAAAACCGATACCATCTGGAAAGTAACCTTGGAGGATGAAGAAACAAGCTGCTAGTGACTGACCTTTCTGACATAAAGTTATGTAATATCATTCTAATTTTAAAAATAAGTACATGCATGATTTTAATAAAATTAGATCTTCTTTTAAAAAATGATAGACAATAAATAGCATTGTGATATTGCCAAGAAATGAAGTTCAGCACACCATGAGCGTAAAGAAAATTGTAGTGAAGCCTTGGGTCCAAAACCTCAGAGTCATCCTAGACTGTCTCTTTCTCTTATATTGTTTATCAATCCATCAGAAATTCCTAATGACTTAACCTTCAAAATATACCCAGATTCTGACCATTTTTAATAACTTCAGTGCAGTAACCCATTAATTCTTACGTGGATTTTTTTTTCAATAGCCTTGGAACTAACAACCCTAAGTCTCTAACTCCGTTTTGTAGGCTCTCTCCTTTCTGTGCATATTACTACCTCTCTTGTCTGCATCCCTTCTTCCCCCTCTGACAATAGGAAAAAGGCATTGGGCATATGTGGTTTTAGTCTCTCCCCTTGGGGTTCAGTCTTTGGATGCTCTGCTTGCCATTCTCCATTTCCCTACTAATTCTGCTCTCCCTCAGGACTTGGAGTCCGCTTTCTAGGTCAGATCTATGGTCTATTTCTCTGCCACTGCTCTTCTAGTTAAAAATATGGGTCAACAGTCCTATTTACACCTGAATGGGTACATGTTTCTATTGAAAGAATGTTCTTAGTGGATTATCCCAACATACACACTCAGTGGGCATGGGGAAAGAAGTCCACCTGGCCACAGGGCAAGCTGATTCAGCAATGTGAATAACATCCCCATTTATTTTTTATTTAATTATTTTTTTAGAGATGGGATCTCACTATGTTCCCCAGGCTGTACTTGAACTCCTGGACTCACCTCATCCTCCCACCTCAGCCTTCTGAGTAGCTGGGACCACAGGTGTGCACCATTGTACCTCACAACATCCACATTTTTATCTCCATTGTTCTGACTCCATCCATCTCTATTCTAAACACGTGTGTAATTATCACCTTTAAATCTCAGTAGATATTAATTGTGATGTTTGACAGTTAAAATATGGTATTTTAATATTTTAAATAAGGTAGAGGCAACAGAAGTAACAAAGAAAATGTTCCAACACCTCATAAAAGTGCAATTTTATGTAAGAGTTTATTTTATATGGTAATTTATTCTATTCAGTAACCATACATTTTGAAATATGATATAGATTATACATTTTACATTCTGCCAAAGAACGAGGTAAAAGTATTTAAATATAAAAACTAGTAATTTTAAAAATAAATAACATTAGCTAAATAATCATAAATACTCCTAAAACACAAGAATAGTAGAAAACATAGTACAGGAAGGGACCTGATACTTATTTCTGCCCAGTGCTTTAAATTTACTGACAATAATGACATTTTATTAAACTTTAACCATGTGTCAGACTCTATTGTTATCTTGTGAAATTCTCACAACCCAGTGAAGGATATGTGTTATTATCTCGAATTGATGAAAAACCTATGTCCAAAGGGAATGAATAATCTGTTTAAAGTCATAAAGAAGCTAAGAGTAAATCTTAGGCACTAAAATATTCGGGAAGGAATAAGAGAATGTATAAAGGCACTGGGCAAAAAACTGGTACAGATATTTGAGAAGACCTGATGGGGAGAAAATATCCAGAAAAGAAAACCAAGTGCCAGAGAAACATTTTGCCCTCATTACCATTTCTGTTTGGGTAGCTCTAGGAAATCTTTGTATGTAAGAGATTTTCAAATAATTAATTTAGATAAAATAAGAGAATTTTAAAATCATCACTTTTGTAACCACTAGTATACTAATTGCTTAAATACATAATCAGCCAGGGCTTTAAAACCACCTTATGAAACATTTTGGGGGTTGAGGGGATCAGACAAGATATTCATATTTCTTAAAGTGAGACCGTTGAAGAGATTTGGCAGTCACCACCCTAACCAGGTGACCTAATTTATCATCTCCAATAAAAGACAGTCTTACATTATTAACTACCGACAAGAAGCAATCAGAACTATACAGCGTGGCTCATGTCGTGCTTATATAAAGAAAAAAATCTAATTATAAAACAAAAGACTAAACTATAATGTGGAACATTCTACAAGTCAACTAATGCAGACTTCACAAAAAGTAAAGATTATGAAAAGAAATAAACAAAGAGGCAGGAGGAAACCCTTTTGGATTAGAAGAGATGAAAGACAAATAATCTGAAGCAATACATAAACCTTGACTGGATTCTGGCTTCAAAAAATTTGAAAAGGCAGTTACAAAGAGATGCATGCTAAATTAAGGAGAGAAGTTCTTTAATGTCTGAAACTTACTTAAAAATAATTCAAAATACACAAAGATAGAGAAATTGAAAATGGCAAAATCATAACAACTGGTGATTATGTTTCTAAGTATTTAGGTTTTGGATAAATAACTTTTTCTTTACGTTTGAAACTGTATTAAAGGTTGGGAAATAATTTATTAGAAATAAGTTGATTAATCAACACAAATGTATTGATAATATAGTTATAAAATTACCATCCTAAAAACACAGAGTTGTACAAATTTCATGAGAAGCCAGGCAATTTTACACTTCACTCAGCTTCCAGGGTCAGATGGGAACTGTCCATAGTAAGAGTTAGGAGGAAAAAATGTATTTAAAAAGCCATTCAAAATTGAAAGCAATTTAGGGCATGTATTTGGTTTACTGACTTTGAAATTCACAGCATTACAAAGAAACACATTCACTACGCAGGTCAAACTCAGTATTTCAGGGGACATATTTTTTACTTTCTTACCCACCAAAAATACCTAGTTTAGGTATTTCTCGATTTTCAGATTTGTTCCCCAGCTCTTCATATCTTCCTTAAGGGTGGTGAGATAGCTATGTCTACATTTAAAAGTCAATTTCTGGAGCAAGAAATTTTGGCTAAATTCTATTTTGGATTATGACACACTTAAAAGACTTCGGTAATGATTTTAACTCTGAGTATTATATAGAATAAGACAAATCAATTATTTTAATATTGAAGATTTACTATTATAAAACAAGTGCAAGTAATTTTAGAAGCATTAAGGTAAGTTGTTTCTGTATTTTAGGTCTATACCTGTCCCCTTACCTCAACCACCTTATTCTTCTCAATACTGCCCGTGGTTAGACCCCACTTGACTTTCAGCTTCACGATCCACAGCTGCCACATAGCCTTTTCCTTTAACATGGTATTTATGATGACATTTCTACCCACATAGGTCAGTGGTCCAACACAGGCTCACGCTAACTACCTCAGCACTGATATCCTGTCTGCCATTCCTTGCTGTTCCATCTTCCCTGTTACTCCTCATTTTACTGCAATTTGGCATCTATAGTCTGAGTTTGTAAAATTGCTTTCCATATATTCAAAAATATGTTTCAATTTGCCAAATCTAATGGACATTTTTAATTGTCATCTTAGTGCACTTCACAAATCACCAAATTCACTTTGATCACACCCTTCTAAGTGACACTGTCTAGTCCTTTAACTCCTATGGCGTCACACTCTTCTGCCTTCGATGAAAACGGTTCAAAGCTCTGCTTACAATTGGCTGGCAATGAAGTGACAATCAAGGGGCCCAATCTCCAACACTAGATGTAATCTTATAGGACATGGTACACATGGATGCATTTATTTTATCCTCTTACCTGTATATTTTACAGTTCCATATCATAATTGCATTTACAACTATTCAACATTATTATGTTTGAGATAGTGAGTGCTTCTATCTGGGGTGGATCATGGAAGAACTAGATGTGATAGGTTTACAACAAATTTTTTTTTTTTACTAAAATATAAGAAACTTCATAAATAAATGAAAACTTGGAGTAAGTATAATTTGTCACTAAAAATACAAATTTGTGATATTTTATCCAAATCAACTAATATAAGGCTGACAATACTTTAATAAACTACAGTATATCATTTGTATAGATGTAAGGACTTATAAAATCAGAAAGCTATGTCCTTGGTTAGCATCAACATGCTTCTAGGAATATGAACTTTCAGGTTGATAATTTACCTAGGCTAGATGTAGGCAAACACAAGTACAAAATATAAATTTTTGGTGTTTGAATGGTATTTTTGTAGGTTTTAGTATACATTATCAAGGAATGTGTTCCTTATCACCATAGGTTAGTTATAATTGATATCTTAGTATTACAAAACACAATGCATAACACTGTTTTACTTTGAGCCACTAAATGCAATTATTAAGCACTTAAAAGGCATTTATTGATGGTAATTCTCTGCTTAAACAAAGCACTTGAGTAAAAACATATATATATATATATATATATATATATATGCAGAATGCTTAATGCATTGTGTGATATATTACAAACCACTGCATTAAACCATAAGCCAGAAATGTAAGAAGTTTGCTTGATTAAAGTTAATAGCCCCAACTAGAAGTAATTCAATAAAAATTAACTTTTTGATTATTAATTTAGGAAGAAAACCTCCACCAAAGTGATGAATATTTTCTTGACTACAATTATTATTCTTGGTAATGAGAAGTGTTGTATGAAAATGAGGATTTAATATGTAACCAATTAGTAAAAAAATTAAGTCAATTACGAAACACAATTTTCCATGTTAAACATTAATTAAATTCTGGAGTATTTGTTGTTAAATTTAATATAGAAAAAGTGAATTAAAGAAAAAGGTCAATTTAACCAATTAATCAAAAGTGTTTATCATCTCATTTAGCTATATTTTTGTCAGAAAAGTGTTACACGAGGTAAATTATTTATGCATTATTTTAAGGGATAATTTACTATGTGGAGTTCTAATCATATTTTATGTATCAAAAAATAAATTTTTGAAATTAATGTTCAGTTGACACATGACTAAATACAATATGGAGTACTGTGGTGGAAAGGAGGCTGCAAGAACATGAACACTAAATCAAAGTTTTTATTCAGGTTAGTGAAAAATATGATAGAGCTGTTGAAATCAGGGTAACGGCCAAAGACTATGTTTTTGGAATAACGTATATGAATGTATTCTAGCCACAAACATACACATATGTGATATGAATATATACCCAAATTCACATATATGCACTCAGAAATTAGACAACCTATTGAAATAGGTATAAAATAACTATAATCTGGATCAATGGCTCTCAATCCTGACCATTAGAAGCAACACGGGAATTTTAAACAGTATGGCCCTCACCAAGATTTCTGCTTTAATTCGTCTCTAGGAGGACCTGGTGAATTAGTATTTTTTAGAAGTCTGCATCTCACGTTTTCTAAGTTACGGGATAGAGATTATGACTGCTTCATTGAGAGTCAACTGCTCCACTTTAGTCCCATAAGGAGCTAGGACCACCTCAGGTTTTCGACTGCCCACTCAGCACGTGTTGTGGGAGAAACGGCATGGATGAGGCAGACATGAGGATGTCTGCTACATTACCTAAGAAGCAGTTATTTTACCAACATGTGAGAAAAGCAAACATTTGAGAGAAAATACGAAGAGAAACACAGGGCTGGTTGGAAATTGCACAAATTAACTAGAAGAATAAACCTTTATACAATTCTTGCTTTTAAAGTAACTAGACAGGGGGCCTCAAAGCAATCCCTACACAAAGCTCAGTGTCTTCATGTAACAAATGGGGCTCAGGTGATTGCTAAAGTGATTTCCACCTTGATAATCCTATTGATTCTATGATCCTAGCTAGGGCAGAGAAAAATGAAAACGTTAGCAAACTGATGACTTTTGACAAAGAGGGAACGGAAGCTCTGTGGTATGGGAATAAGAGTGCAAAAGAAAGTGACTCCTATCAACTTGCTTTACTACAACTTAAAAACTGTAGCATATTGGGAAGGAAAAACAATATATTTTGAAAGAGCGGCTTTGGTTTGGGGAACACACACATTTCAGTTTAAAGCCTGGTGATCTAAATCTTCTCAGCAACCTTAATGTTGTGTGTCTGTGGGTCAATTTTAATTTAATTTCTACTAGTGAGTTGGCTTTCAGCAGATTTGAACCACTTTAGAAATGAGTAGCTTCTACAGGGAGATGAATAACAATTATGTTGTTCTCTCTGAGACCAAATTAGTATGGAAAAGTGGCTGGTTCAGGAAAATAACGGAAAAAAATAATCTATCAAAATTGAATTGATTTAATACACACTGGGAATGTTATTGGGGATATTCTCTTAGACGCTAATCAGCAGCATTCAAATACCATGCAATACTTTGCTAATTAGAAACTTTAAGGCCAGGAATTAAAATGTGATAAGATCTACTCATAGTTGGCATAAACGTGCCTCAGAACCAGTTGGGGGATGACTAGAAGAGCTTTTGAATCAATTAAGATTGAATATTTAAATCTTATTGAAGTGCTAATATTTTAGAATAATAAACAAAGATTTGTTTATTGAATAATAATGAATGCATTTACAAAAGAATAATAACTTGGTGACTTAATTTCTGGAATTTAAGAACTAAGTGCTAGGGATGAGAGAGAAATTGATAGATTGCAAAAATCATGTTGGTAATTTCCTGGAGATAATTAAATAAAAGATAAATACAAAATTAGTAGAATTTATTAAAGATTTCAATATGAAGACAAAATGGGAATATGAGTTAATTCAAAGTGATAAATGGCTTCATTTTTTTAATGCTTTTGTAATTTGAAACTTTGGACTATGTTGTCAATTTCCATTTTTCAAATTTGTGTGGTGCATTACCTAAGGCATTTATATTAGGTGCCCCAACTTTATTATGAGGTCAATTATTCACTTACTTTCTTTATCTTTTATTTCTTTCTGTTGACTTTTTGGTTTAACTATTTTTTAGATGTCTGGACTCATAATATTTATATTTTACAAAAACAAGAAATTAAAATTTCTATTTGAATTCCATATATATTTTTAAATTACTAAACCTTCTGCTACAATTAGAGACAAAATATAGATTTTGGTATTCAAATGTAATTAATATTGATCCTAAACATTGTTAGTATTAATATAAATCTTACCAAAAGAATTACAACATTATACCAATTTATACTGTAGAAATTTTGAAGCATCTACATATGGAACACAAGTATGAATAAAATTTTTAAAATGAACCTGATTAAATTTTCTTTCTGGAAGTTAATTAATACAGTATATTAGAAGCAAACCACATGCTAAATGATATATTCTTATAGTCTCATTTTAAAATAATTGAAAGAGAAAATATAATCAATCATTCTAATCTATTTAATAGTAGACCATAAAAGCCTGTGGCCAGCCTGTAGATTATAGCTTAGCAATTGTTTGTATAAATTTGTCTCTTCAAAAAACTATGACAAAGACAGGTTGAGACAGGTTAAGGGAATGGGGAATTAATTATAGCAAGGAAATTAGTTATTTATATGTGCAGAATGCTGGCTTTCCTTAACCCAAGGTCACACACATAATATCTGATACTATTTTTAAAAGACTTAGATCTAAAATCTACCTAGATTTTTGTGCCTGGTGTCAGATTTCACTGTTTTTATACGGAAAGGCCATTGTCCTAACACAATTTATTTTAAAAGATCCATCTTTTCCCATTGTTTTGAAATGTCAACTATGTAATAAATTATGTCCACAAAAACATGGGTGTTTTCTCGACTTCTGATTCATTTCTTTTGATCCATTTTCTAATATTTATGAAAATTTCAGTGTCCTAATTATAGGTAATATTATAATAAGTTAATAGCAGGCAGAGTAAATCCTTCCCACCTGTTTCTCCACTGTCTTTGCTATATTTTAAACTTTTATTTCTACATAAATTTTATAATCAATTTCTACAAAGAAAAAAAGAACTGTTAGAATTTGCATTGGAATAATTTAGAACTTTTCAATATTAAGTCTTCCAACTCATGAATATGAATTTTATGCCATTTTTAGGCTTTTTCTTACTTTCTCTCAATACTGTTTTTACAGTTTTCTATGTAGAGGTCTTGCATATCTTTCATTAAATTTATACTAATACATTTCATATTATTTATGCTATTAAAAAGATTTTTATTTAATTTTCCAATTTCTTATTGTTGCTATCTGACAATATAATTGTTAGCCTCACTTGTTAATTCTAATTGTTTATATTTAAATTCTTTGGAGATTTCTATGTATACAACCAGTATATGCAAATGGTCACAATTTCATAGTTTACTTTTCAATATCTATGTTTTGTTTCTTTTTCTCATCTTAATACATTTTATAAACTTTCAAAACAATGTTGATTAGGAGAGGAGATGGTGGGCATTTGGTCACATCTAAAAGAAGAATCTAATATTTCTTCATTATCATGTCATTGCTTAAAGTCTTTGCAGATATTCTATCAGATTAAGAAAATTTCCTTTTATTCCTAATTTTCTAATAGTTTTATTTTATTTTAATGAATGGATGTTAAATTCTACTGAAAGTATTTTTTCCTGTGTTTATTGAGCAGATCGTGTGATTTTTGTCCTTTATTATATTAACATAGTGAATTCTACTTTCATTTAACTTTTTTTTTTTTTGAGACAGGGTCGTGCTCTGTTGCCAAGGCTGTCATGCAGTGACCTCATCATAGCTCACTGCAATCTCAAACTCTTGGGCTCAAGTGATTCTCCTGCCTTAGCCTCCTGAGTAGCTGTGTCAGGTAGACAGTTAGGATCTTGGCTCTTCTAGGGACAAGGGTTCCCTGCTTTGGTGCTATTTTGAGCAATTGCTCCACCTGGGAAGAAGGACTCCATTTTGGTCTTGCCCCACCTTTAATTCTGTTCTGAGCAACTGCTACACCTGGGGAAGGAGGGAAAATGTTTGATCAATCTAGGAGTTCCACAGCCCAGGCATGATAGGATTTAGAAAGTGACCTACAGTAACGTAAGTGTAATTATTATGCCATTAGCTTGAATCTGCATTGTGGATCACCACCGCCTGCCAAATGAGCTTTTGGAGAGGAAGTTTGTATACACAGAATTTTGAGGACACCTGTTGATCATTTGGTAACATTCCACACCTCCCAAGAGCCCTCCTCCAGACTGGGCTAATAAAAGGCAACAATCTGAGAATTCAGGGAGAGAGTGGGTTTGTCAGTGAGTGAGTGAGTCAGTTGGTTTGTGTCTCTCCACTTGAAGAAACAGACCCATTTTGTCCTACAAGAAAGAGCTCCTCACTCCAGTAAAACTGCTTCCTGCCTGGGGTTCTCTGCTGTATTGGCCCTGCTGCTGGTGATTTTTCCAAGATAATAGTCTGGACTTGACTCTTTGGTACATCTGGTCATTCTTTGGCCAAGAACCAAGGGAAGACTGCCACCCTGACAGCTGGACTACAGGTGCCACAACACCCAGCTAATTTTTCTATTTTTTGCAGAGACAAGGTCTCACTCTTGCTAAGGCTGGTCTCGAGCTCCTGGCCTCAAGTAGTCCTCCCATCCTGGTCTCCAAAAGTGCTAGGATTACAGACATGAGCCACTACACCCAGCCTCATTTAGAATTCTTGTTTCAAAGTTCATGATTATGACTGACCTTTACTTAATGATTTTATCAAGTTTTAGTGTCAAGTTTATGCTGATCTCATTGAACAAGTTTGAAAGTGTTCCATTTTTTAGTAAAATTCACAATCAGTGAAGATCAGACTGGGAAGTCTCTATATATGTGTATATGGAAAGGTTTTTATCACATATTTAATTTCATTGTTATGAAATTATTCAAATTTTCTATTTTGTTAGTTTTAGCAGTTTTAGTTTGTTAAGAATTTGTACATTTCTTCAACACTTCGTAATAAATGGTCATAAAATTGTTCATAAAATCTTTTTGTTATCATTTTAGAGTCTTCAGTTGCACAGTAATGTTCCATCTTAATATTTAGGCTCTTTGCATTTTCTTTCCTTTTCACAATTTTTCTTGCCCGCAATTTACCAGTTATATTAATATGTTAAAATAAATTTTTCTTTGCTGATTCTCTCCATTGTGTGGTTTATGAGTCTACTTTTTTCTTATGTCCTTGATTCAACTTGCTTTTACTATTATTTTTCTAATATCTTGAAGATACTTAGCTAAGACATTTTTCAGCCATTTTTTTCTTTGATATATACATTTAAGTTTATAACAGACCCTTTAAACATGACTTTTCCTTCACTAAGCAAATTTTGATTTGTGTAGTATTTTTCAACCTTAGTACAAAATATTAATATATTCTAATAATCATTAAGATTTACTATTCGACCCATGGGCTATAGAGTTTGAGTTTATAAGACTTTTTGAATATATTGCTTAATGGTTTCAAAAGTATGAGAAAATTTTTTAACATTATTTCTACATATGTGACGTTTGCCCTATTCCTTTTCTCTTCTCTTTTTGGAACTCCAGTTACTCCAATTATACATATATACACAAAAATCTATACCATTTTCTCTATATGTCATATCAGTTTTTATAATTTTCATTCTTTTTGACTTTTGGCTTCACTGTGGATAACTTGTTTATTCTGTAGACAGGATATGTCTACTGATTATTAAACTCAACTATGTCTAAATTTTAACTACGTTTTCATGTTTATTTATAGTTTTTAGTTGTAATATTTTTTGTCTTATTCTTTTCAATCTCCTTGAATTTGTTGTCAGTATAGTCGTGCAGCTCTTAATGATGGGAATACATTCTGAGAAATGCATTATTATGCAATTTCCTTGTGCAAACATCATATAGTGCACTTACACAAACCAGATGGTATAACCCAGTACACACCTAGGCTATAAAGCATACCCTATTGCTTTTAGGCTACAAACCTGTACAGCATGTTACTGTACTGAATACTGTGGGTAATTGTAACACAGTGGCAAGTATTTGTGAATCTAAACATATCTAAACATAGAAAAGGTACAAGGCACAAGGAAGTTGCCTAACAATGCACTTCTCCAAACATATTCCCATCATTAAGTGATGCATGACTGTACTGACAAAAGTTTTACACTATAAAATATGGAATAATAGATTAAAAATGGTACCCTTCTATAGGACACATCATGATTGGAGCTTGCAGGACTGGAAGTTGATCTGGGTAAGTTAATGAGTGAGTTGTGAGTGAAGGCGAAGGAATAGTAGGCTATACTAAATTTATTTAAAAAATTTCCTTGTTTAATATTAAATCACCAGTTTATAATTTTTTACTTTATAAACTTTTTAATTGTTTTTAATACTTTGACTCCTATAATAAAACTTAAGTTTTATTAAAACTACACATTTTAGAGCTGTACAAAAATATTTTCTTTCCTTATGTCCTTATTCTATAAATTTTTTCTGTTTTTAAATTATTTTTTTTTTACTTTTTTACTTTTTAAACTTTCTGTTAGCAATTAAAACATAAACACAAACATTAGCCTATGCCTACACAGAGTCATCAATATCACTGTCTTCTACCTCCACATCGTATCTCACTGGAAGGTTTACAACATCACTAGGCAATAGGAGTATTTCAGCTCTATTATAATCTTATAGGACCATCACTGTATATGTGATCTGTCATTGACCAAAACATTATGCATCCCATGACTGTACAGTATTTTAGAGTTTGTGTCCAACACATCCAATATTTGAAGACCTGTTTTTTTCTATTGCTTGTGTTATAGTTATTATTCAAGTTGTTTTGTACACTTACCTGTCTTGTCATATTTCATTGGTTCCCAGAAATTGTGCTTGAAAAATTATTTGTTGAAATAGTTTGAGGACTAAGAGGCTATTATGTTCCTCTACACAGGACTTACATTTGCAATTGCTAGGCTTCCAAGGACAATAAGAATCTGAGATCACCTTAGTTGAATTTCAAGCACAGAATCATTTGACTCTCTGAGGGCTTTTTGCTTAAGGTTGCTTTGGCTATTCAGGCTCTTTTCTGGTTCCATACAATGCATAGAATTTTCTAGATCTGCAAAAAAATGACATTGGTATTGTAATGGGGATTGCATTGAGTCTGTAATGATTTTGAGTAGTATAGACATTTTAACAATGTTGGTTGTGCTGATCTGTGAGCATAATAAGTTTTTCCATTTGTTTACATCCTCTGTGATTTCCTTCCTCAGTATTTCATAGTTCTCCCTTTAGAGGTCTTTCCCCTCCTTGGTTAAATATATTTCTAGATATTTTATTTTTGTTGTTGTTGCTATTGCAAAAAGTATTGACTCTTTGATTTGATTCTCAGCTTAACTGTTGTTGGTGTATAGGAATGCTACTGATTAGTGTACATTGATGTTCCAACTTGAGACTTTGCTGAATTTATCAATTCAAGGAATCTCTTGGCAGGATCTTTTGGGTTTCCTAGATATAAGAACATATCATCAACAAAAAGCAATAGCTTGACTTCTTCTTTCCCCATTTGGATACTCTTGATTTCCTTCTCTTGTCTGATTGCTCTGGCTAGGACTTCCAGCACTATGTTGCATAGAAGTGGCAATAGAGGGCAACCTTGTCTGGTTCCAGTTCTAAGTGGGAATGCTTTCAATTTTTCCCCATTCAGTATGATGTTGGCTGTAGGTTTGTCATAGATAACTTTAGTAATACTGACTTAAGTTCCATCTATGCCTATTTTTTTTAAGAGTTCTTATCATAAAAGGCTGCTGAACTTCGTCAAATGTTCTTTCTGCTCCCATCGCGAGGATCATATGATCTTTGTTTTTGCTTCTATTTACGTGGTGAATCATATTTATAGATTTGCATATGTTGAACCATCCTTGCATCTCTGAGATGAAGCTCCCTTGATCACAGTGGATATTTTTTATATGCAGCTGATTTATGTTAGCTAGGATTTTATTGAGAACTTTTACATCTATAGTCATAAAGGATATTGGTCTGTAGTTTTTGTTGTTGTTGTTGAGTCCTTTCTTGGCTTTGGCAACAAGGTGATATTGGCTTCGTCAAATGTTTTGGGGAGGATTCCTTCCTTCTCTATGTTATGAAAGAATTTCTGCAGGATAGGTACCAGTTCTTCATTGTAGGTTCAGTAAAATTCAGCTGTGAAACTATCTGGTCCGAGACTTTTTGTTGTTGGGAGATTTTTTATTGCTACTTCAATTTTGTTACTTGTTATTGGTCTGTTGAAGGCAGCTCCATTAACCAGCAGATTTCCAACGTAGAGAAACAACCTCCTATTGAAAGAAGATGCCATCTAAACTGTCATAGTTAGAGAGGATAAGTCAATACGTGGTTTAAAAGGAAAGGCTGACTCTCTTGTTAGGGTGTAATGCAGCTGGTGATTTGAAGCTGAAGCCAATGCTCATTTATCATTCCAAAAATCATAGGGCCCTTAAGGATTATGCAAAATCTACTCAGCCTGTGCTCTAGAAATGGAATAGTAAAGCCTGGATGACAGCACATCTGCTTGCAGCATGATTTATTCTTTTAAGCCCACTGTTGAGACCTACTGCTCAAAAAAAAAAAAAAAAAGATTCTTTTCAAAATATTACTGCTCATTGACAATAAACCTGGTCAAACAAGAGCTCTAATGGAGATGTGCAGGGAAATTAATGTGGTTTTTATGCCTGCTTAAGAAAAAAGTCCATTTTGTATCCCATGGATCAAGGAGCAATTTTGACTTTCAAGTCTTATTAAGAAAAACATTTGTAAGGCTATAGCTGCCACATATAGTAATTCCTCTGACAAATCTGGTAAAAATAAATTAACAACCTCCTGAAAAGAATGTATTGTCCTACATTCCATTAAGAACACTCCTGATTTATGAGAGGAGGTCAAAATATCAATATTCACAGAACTTTGGAAGAATTTGATTCCGACCCTCATGAATGACTTTAAGGGAATCAAAACTTCAATGGTGGAAGTAACTGTAGATAGGGTAGAAACAGAAAAAGAACTAGAATCATAAGTAGAGCCTGAAGATGTGAATTAATTGCTGCTATCTAATGACAAAATAAACGGATGAGGAGTTGCTTCTTATGGATGAGCAAAGAAAGTGGTTTTCTGAGATGGAAACTACTCCTGGTGAAAATGCTGTGAACATTGTTGAAATGACAACAAAGGACTTAGAATATTACATAAACTTATTGATAAGACAGCAGCAGGATTTGAGAGGACTGACTCCCAAATTTTGAAAGAAGTTGTACTGTGAGTAAAATGCTATCCAACAACATAACATGCAATGGAGAAATCTTTTGTGAAAGGAAGAGTCAATCAATGTGGTACACTCCATTTTTGTCTTATTTTAAGAAATTGCCACAGCCACCCTAGTCTTCAGCAACCACTACCCTAATCAGTCAGCAACCATCAACAGCAAAAAGATTCAATTTGCTGAAGGCTTGAATTATCATTAACCTTTTTTAGCAATAAAGTATTTTCTAATTAAAGTATGTACATGGTGCTCTTAGACATAATGCTATTGTACACTTAATATACTATAGTCTAAACATAACTTTTTCATGCACCGGGTAACCAAAAAATTCACGTGACTCACTTTATTGCAATATTCACTTCATTGTGGTGGTCTGGAACTGAACTAGCAATATGGTAAAGGTATGCCTGTATTGTGTTTATAATATTAGCACAAAAATCTTTGTAGAGATGTCAGCAAGCAATTGGAAAAGAGAATCTAAAATTTGCAAGAAAATTTGGAACTGGATCTTATATTTGGAAATTAATACCTTAAAGGCAAGAGTTAAAGTCAAGGAAGTGGACAACAACCTAGTTTATACCTCAGCTCTCCCACTGAACAACCGTAAAACAAGCTACCCACCATGAAATACTGGTCATACTTAATACATAAGGAAAGTGGACTAGATTCTTTTAATTCTTATTGACTCACATTACAAGACAGAATTTGCAACTCTAATCCATAAATAATATGCTTTCCTTGGCATACCTGAAAAAATAATACTCAACATTCCTATTACACAGATCCTGAGTAATAGGAAACATCTTCCACTTCAAGATATATTGTTATTAATTCAATGCTGTATTGTGAGATTATGTAGATTTAACATAATGGATCTTATCGTGCCTTATATATTTTTCATCTACATTTGACTTTATAACTTGAACAACAGCATATATCAAACAAAAATTTTCCCTCTCCTCCAAAGAGCTCCTATCTCTCTTTCATAGAATGGAAGCTATTATTTCAAGAAAACCATTTGTATTAGTTAACTGAATTTCACAGTGGTTAGAAGCCTTATTCAATGTCATTAATTGATGGAAATTTCAGCTCCCTGACCTATATATTAGTGTACTTTCCAAAATATCAATATATGGGTGATAAGAAGATGGTAAACATTAATCAAACAATTAAAATTTGCTGGTGACTTTGTACATCTAATCTATTTTACCTTTTAAAATAAAAAATAAATGAGACAGCCATTATTAACTTTTATATCTCTAGACAAATAAAATAAAATTTAAAAAGTATACCAAAAGGTATCAAGTAATATGCTTAAGTTTATATATTAAAAAGTAGACCAGAAAATAAGCATTTAAACCATGATCTGAATGATTAGAAAGTTTAAGTTCTTCTAATGATTTATATTAATAAAAATGTAAACTAATTTTTAAAAGGAAGAGAATTAAAGAGTCTTTAAATTTCAAGAACTGTATAATTGGGGCAAATTTCTGAGAATATACTGTTTGTATGCATTAATATTTTTCACATGTACATACATATAATATACATCACATATATTATATATATAACGGACACAACGTACACTTCATAGCACACATACATATACCTACATCAGTTAAGTGCTACAATTAAAAGAGTAAATATACAAGATTTCACCATAAAATGGTACCATTTATTGGCTGGAAAACTATGAATATTCATTCAAAATTTAATCTAATTTGATGATCAACTATTGAAAGCTTTTCCTTGCGCCACACATTCTACTAAACAATGGGAAATAAAGATGAATGGGAACTTACATGTAGGCAGATGTGTATCAGCAATGTAATAAGTACAACATTGAATTGCTCTGAGAGCACATAAGTACCTAGAAGAACAAGAGCTTTAGAGAGCAGATGAGATTTGAGCCATACTTTAAAGCTGACAAAGTATTTGCCATATAAAGTGGAAGGAGTGGTCCTCTCATCAGAGGAGGTCACAGGAACTCAGGTGTGGATGCCTGCATGTGCACAGCATGCTATGGGGGGTGCTCAGGAGCCCAAGCCCATCAAACATGCAAGAGGGGAGTTTGTAGGATCTCCTCATTGCTGGCTTCAACTGAGGCTTGAAATAATGGTAATAAAAGCTATGAAAATGAGCTTAAGAGAACAGGAGGAAAACATGGAATCTATTTGAATTTAATTGCATGTCTCACGTTTTTCAATTCTCTTACACTTAAATTTCAAATTCAACCTTTACCTATATACCCAATAAAAGACAAGAATGAGATAAATCAATTATCTTCCCTAATTATCAGTTTTCATCTAAGAGAACTGGTAGATTGGTATTCACGATTCCTAAATTATTTTCTCTTCCTAACATTTGACAGTCACTTGTCCTTTCTCAGAAGCCAATGACCATTAGAGTGGTCATCTATTTACTTCACACCTCCAACCCTTACTTTAAATTTCATAATGACACTGGGTAAATAAACTTTGCCTCTGCCTTCATTCTCGTAGCTTCAACTTTCCTCTCTTCTGTTTTAGATAGATCTGAAGTGATTTTGAGACCTATGTGGTTCTCTTTCCTTTATCCTCTTTGAATTTACTTTAGAGGATAAATCACAGTTTCTTACGCCTTATGGCAGTGTGTCATTATAAAATATTTCATACCTGATGACCTTTGAGCATTTCTTATTCAAAGATTCATGAAAGCTTAGCATGAGGTGTGTCTAATGATCCCTGTGTAAACACACTGAAAGCTCCCTCCTACAAAGGCACAGGCAGGTGGAAGACATATTTTCGACACTCTGTCTTCAATCTAAGCGTCACTGGCAGTGCCTGACAGGTCTCATTTGCTAAATAAAGTACAATGTGTCAATTTGAAATAAATGTAAATTATCACCTTTCTTCCTTGTTAATTAAGGTCTGATTAATGCAATACAGGCAGTTGTTGAGAGTACAGTAAGAGAATGGCTTCTGTTGCAAAAACAAAACAAAACCCCTGAAATATAAATCATGGTCTGTCTCATCCATTGAACTTTGGGTTACAAAGGTTATTTGGAATGATTTGTTCTGATGGAAACATGGACAGATGTTCACATCTCAGCCTCTTAATAAATGAATCCCAAGGAGCAGATAGCAAAAGGCACTGAAGCTTTAGAGGTAAGAGGTAGCAGTGGAATGACCTAGACTTATGGTAAATCATGAAGTGCTGACTTCTAGGCTCAGTTTCACAAAGAAATGTCCAAGAAGTCTAACTCAAGAATTATGCATGTTATTTATACCCAGGATAAATTTTAAAAATGTTTTGTTAACCTAAAATACGAATCTTTACTTGGCCCTCTTTTTCTAGAGGCTTAAGAAATGATGTATGGATAAATATGAAAGAGCTGTGGAATAGAAATTAACAGAAGCTAATTTTAGAAAGCATATCACTAAATGAGGAAACAATTTATTATATCCTCAAATTCCATTTAGTTAGTGGTGTAATTCCAAAGTAGTTCACAATGCATAGACAATGTATTCTTTGAATCACGGAATTTCTAGAACTAAAGAGGAATATGGAAATCATCTAGCTCAATTATCTGAGGTTACAAAAGATAACATTATTTTTACAAAAAAACACAGCTAGTTAATGTCATAGTCAAGTATAGGATACCTGCTTCCCGACTCAAAAGTGTAGTATTCTTACTAATTTATTTGTAATTTTGCTGTCTTCTTTTATACATTTTTAAGTATCTGTTGATTTTTTAAAATAATACTGCTGAAAAACTATGGGAACCTTCTTATCTTTCACCAAAACATGTTAATACATCAGAATATATCAGATAATTTTTTAAACATGAGGTTTTAAATGCAGTGGTTAATAGGTTTTTTCATTTGTTAATACTGTTTTCTTGGCTAAAAATATAAATCCGTACACCAAAATACTATTATCTATATTTTCACATTAATATAATTCCTAGAAATTACAATCATTTAATCATGACCATGTAAGTAGGAGAGCCAAATCTGTATTAATTCAAAGCTGATAGAACAAATGGCCTCACTTCAATTAGAATTTGCCATGGTATTGAACAATGAGAAGCTAAGCAATTTATTCACTTATTCCTTCATTCAACAAATAGGGCTCTAATATCAGAATGCTAAAAAAGGTCCTGACGTTCTAGAAAATAATCAGTTGCAATAACAGACATTCTTTAAGGTACACAAATGCTATTACACTCTATAGCAATATTAAACTGACCCTTACTACCTTCCTTGTCTGCTTTCCCTTATAGCAGTTAGTGGTAGTGAACATAGAAATAATTATCGTAAGTTATACAGAAAGATATGTATATAATTATGGTGACCTTATAATGAATCCTTCATTTGATTTGGTTGCTTCTTATTAGGGGCAGTGATATAAGATGTAAAATTAGTCACAGATTCAGAATTTGCTAAACTTAGAAGTTGGCTTTTCTTCTGTAATGGCACCATACTCAGTAAGTAAGAAAGTTGATAGTGCTTTTAAAGAGTCTATTAACAACGATGTTTGAAAGGGGTAGAGCTTTCATCCAATGAACCTGAAAAGCCTGTAACCCAACGGGAGTGACTACCAAAAAAATATTCTGAATGACTTGGAGACTGATAGTCAAGAGAATGTATCCTATGCCTACCTTTAAAAATCAGCTGGGGCCATATGTGGTGGTTCATGCCTATAATCCCAGCACTTTAGGATGCCAAGGTGGGAGGATCACTTGAGACCAGGAGTTCAAGACCAGCCTGGGCAGCATGTCTCCACAAAAAAATAAAACAAAAAGAATCAAAAAATAGCATAGTGCTTTTCAAAGAGTACAGGCTATAAGGTAAGAGACACTAATGAGGTACTCATGCAAAATCCTCTCCAACCACGGACAAGCTAGATCCTCAAGAAAATTTCCTAGAGAGGAGAAAAACAACCAAATAGGTGCCTGTAACGTTATACTTATTACAATGTTTAATGTTCTAAAACACACTGTTAGGCTGGTAGTATTATTCACATTTAAGCAATCACACTGCTAAGGTTCAAATGAAATTTAGTAATTTCAGTTGAGCAAGTAGGAGAATGAAGGTTCTAACAGTTCAGAACCTATCTTTCCTGGGAAAATTATTTATTGTGATTGTCTTTGCAAAAGAAGATCAATACCATCTAATTCTAAAGATTGTCATAGGACTAACCAAAAAACAATGCAAGTGATAAACGTTAATATTCTTCTTCTCTTTGTCAATCCACAGTTAAACCAACTTCCCTTGAAGAAATGAGCATTTCAGTAAGCACTTGATATTTCAGGTGCAGGGTTGGTCTGTCCCTGAGGACAAATGTGTGAACTGAAGAAATAAATATGAAAGAATATCATGTTAGAAATTGTCAAGATATTAAGGCAAGACAGAACAAAACAAAGAAATGTTTTATAGTAGCCAAGACTCCAAATATGGTTGAAAAATGTATACTGAGGAGCCAAAGCTCAGGGGCTGAGACAATCTCCTGGACAAAGAACAGGAAAAGTCATTTGACCGTTATCTAATATGCTGAGCTTCTGTTTATTAAGTTTCTACTGTATGGGACATATTTTTTACAAAGAGCAGAAAGACATGCCCATTTTCTAAAATGTTCATATTATAACCATGAAGCCAAAAGTAAGTCAAAAGAATCTATAAAAATCCACTGAGGTCCAATTCTGGCTACGATGAAGGAACTCATGTTGGATGCATATACCCACCAACTGTAAATATGAACACAATATATAAGATACTCTTTTCAGGCATTTCACATCAGACAGAACAGAACAGTGACCCTTGAGATACACAAAGAAAAGATTCATCCTACGTTTCTAATTAGAGTTAGCTTTTCTACAACAGAAGGGAAGCAGAGCCCAAGAAGAATCACAGTCTTCTTGAGCTAAGGAAGAAAATATTGGAGCTACTGGAATTTGTGAGTGAGGTATTAAAGAAGGGACAGTTGGCAAGAGTAAAGAGTACAGAAAACTTCACAGGGGTTAGAAACATGTATTTTGACAATGTCTATGTTGCAGATGTGTACAACAAAACTCTACAAAAACTAGCAGAGTAAAATTCAGAGATGGGAATTGCAAAAAGATACCAAAGGTCTCACAGTGCTGGGAAATGTTGGAGTTTCAGCTCTGCAAGAGTAAAGAGACCCCTATGAGCACCTTGTGCATTCAGCTGAGACTTCACAGGGTTAGTCCTAGAAGTAAAGAACATGTCCTAGAGTATAGGACATACTAGCAGTGAAGACAAAAGTAAAAATACTCTCAGAGTAAAAACAAATCTCCCGAGATGAAAAAAAAAATCCTGGGGTGTTAATTTCATTTTAGAACATAATGCAAAAACATTTAAAGGAATAGGATATAATTCAGACTCCTTACAACATAACATTTGCAATGGCTATCACAGAATAATTATGGCATGTGAGTAGAAGCGGAAAAAAGTAACCCAAAATCAAGAAAGTAATCAATAAAAAGAGATTATGGGAAAGAACTTTGCAAAAGTTAATATAAATATGTTCAAGGGCTTAATAAAAAAATATGAATGACATTAAGCCTATATAATTGGTTCCTTTATGTATGTTTATGTTTATATGTTTGTACGTAAAGTGAAAGTTGAGAAGAAAGTCATTGCCAGCATGTTTTTGTTGAAAAGCACAATGGTTCTTCAGTTCTTTATTTTATATAAAATAAAATCCAGAAAAAATTTAAATCTAAAGAGAAAAATAAATTGTATTAACAAATATATGTGCATGTATTCTTTTAATTAATTAAAAGATAACTGTTTAAAGCAAAAAATAACTGTTACGGTCTGCATGTTTGTATCCACATAAAATTCATGTGTTGAAACCTAATCTTGAATGTGATAATATTAAGAGGTAGGGCTTTTAGGAGGTGATTAGGTCATGAGGGTGGGGCCCTCATGAATGAGATTAGTACGCTTAGAGAAGAGGGCTTGTTTGCCACTTCCATCATATAAAGACAAAACTGGAATATCAGAGAAATAGGCCCTCCACAGACATCATATCTGCTGGTACCTTGAACTTGGACTTCCTGGTTTCAGAACACTAAGAAATTTTTAAATTTCTGTTGTATGTTAGCTACCCAGTTTATGGCATTTTGTTGTAGAAGCCCAAACAGACTAAGACAATAACACATTATGGAATTTATAACATGTATAATAATAGGACAACAATAGCACAAAGAGTAGGGAGTCACACTGTTGTAAGGTTCTTAAATTTTATAATACAGATTGTAAGTAGAATGTGATAAATTATGGTTGTGTGTGCTAAAAGTAATCTCTTCCTCACATACACACAGAGTTACAGCTTAAGAATGATAATAAAAAAAGAATCAAAATGGAATGCTAAAAAAGAAAAATATTCAATTAATCCAGAAGAAAACAGAAAAGAAGGAAAAAGTAATAGAACAATTAGAAAGCAATACCAAATTTTTGAATGTTATTTCCAATAGTGCCAAAAAACATAAGCCATTTAAGGGTAACTTAATAGGATCTCAGTCTAAAACCTACACTGTAACAGAGAGAGAAATTTAAAAAATATATAAATTAATGGAAAGATACTCCCTATTCATTGACTGGAAGACTCAACATTATGAAAATGTCAACTCTTTCAAAACTGATTTATAGATTTAATGCATTCCAAATAAATTTATAAAATATATTTTGTAGAAACAGACAAGCAGATTCTATGAATTAATATATTATAAAAATGCAAATAACTAAAATAGCAAAATATTCTTGAAAAAGCACAAAGCTGGGAAACTAATCCTATCATATTTTAAGACTCAATGTAAAACTGCACCTACCAAAAAAGTCATATTGGTTTAAAGATAGATAAATGGAACATAACACAAAATCCAGAAATATACTCACACACATATCAAACGATTTTCCTCAGTTATCAAGGAAAAACACTGAGAAAGGAAAGTCTGTTCAACAAATGACACTGAAGCACCAAAATAAATGGAAAGAAATAAATTTTGAATACTACCTCACACCAAACCCTGAAATTTATTTGAGATGAATCAGAAAACCAAACATAAAGCTAAATCTATAGCTTTTAGAAGAAAACTTGGAGAAAATCTTTGTGATCTTGAAATGGGCAAATATTTCTTAAATAGGTGACAAAACGTGTAGGGAAAATTATGGATTTGATTCCATCAATATTAAAAACTTCTATTAATAAAATATGAGCACTAAGAAAATAAAAAAGGTTTCGAACAGAATTAGAGAAAATATTTTCAATATATACACCTGACAAAGGGCTTTTATCTGATTATATAAAGAATTTTTACAACTTAATAATGAAAAGACAACTCAATAAGAAAACACATGAAGATGAGGAACAGATGAAAAAAACAGATGACGTATAGACATTTCACAAAAGAAAACATGTTGAAAGGCCAATGAGTACTAGAAAACATGCTCAACATCATGAATTCCAGAGAAATGCAAAATTTAAACCACAATGGGCTACTAATTCACTAGAATGCCTAAAATTCAAAAGAGCATTAATACTAATACCAGAGCTGTTTCAGTGCTGGAGCAAATACCACGCATTCCTGACAGGAGTCTAAAATGATACAAAAACTTTAGAAAACAGTTTGCAGCTGTTATCATACCTACACTTACCCCATGACCCAGCAATTTTCTGTTTTAGATATTTATCTAACAGAAATAAAAATACACATCCACAAAAATACATATCCAAAATATTCAGATCAGCTTCATTCATTATAGCTACAAACCAGAAACCATCTAAATGTCTATCAATAGCATCAATACTCGACTTGTGGCATATTCACATAATTAAATTCTACTCAGACCAAAAAACAACTACTGACGTGTGCAACAGCATGTATGAATCTCAAAAACATTTTGTTCAGCAAAATAAACCAGATATAAAAGAGCATGTAATCCATGATTGCATGTAAATAAATTTCAGTAAAAGACCAAACCAACCTGTGGTGATGGAAATCAGATCAGTAGCTGTCTTAGTGTGCAAATGGGGACTGGAAGGGCATGAAGGAACTTTCTAAAGAAATAAATGGAAACGTTCTATATCTTCATTGACGTATAGTTACATGTTTCTATATGTTTATCAAAAATCATGGAACTGTATACTTCAGGTTTGTGCATTTCTTACTACGTAAATTTTATCTCGATTTTTAGAAAGTAAAACACTAAAATACCAAACTATGTGATATGTATGCTAAAGAAAATAGGAATTCAATAGTATGTGCTAATATATTCAGGAAAGATTTAACTAGAAGGAATTACATTTTTCAAGCATGTTTATAATAAACTCTGAAGTTTTTGAAGAGCCACACTAGGGGAAGGACAAGACGACCACAAAAATTAAAGATTGATGTCCAACCCTCACTTCTACCACAGTAGCTTCAATTTTACGTCATGTTTGTTTTTCCAAAAATACATTTCTCCTATAAAGAAGATGAAAAAGAAATTCTAGTCGACTAAAACTGATTTGAAAATTGCTAGATGAACCTCTTTTTGCAGAGCCTTCATGTTGCAGCATTGGGGGTGCACACAAGTAGTCACATCTTCACCCTGTTGCTGAACGGCTCCGTCAAGAAAATATTTTGCATCTGAACCCTGAGCCAGACCATCCTAGTGTAAGTCAGCAATAAGCTGACTCAAAATACTCCTGCTATTTAGGCGTATGTAAAACTGCTACAATATGGGTTATATCCAGACAGCTGAGCTTTTATCTAGATGTCCCTACCTGGCAGACCTATCAGCCTCCATAATTTAATCTACTGAAGTAGATCCCTGTTAGACATTGCAATCCTCCTGTGGTAGATCGAATTAGTAGCCCTGATTCTTAACTCATTCCATCATATGAACCCTTTCCAAGGGTCATTATTGGACTTGGCCATGTGACTTGCTTTGGCAAAAGAAACAGAGTAGAAGAGAAGATATGCCACTTGTGAGCCTTGGCCTTAAAAAAACCTTGCAAGTTTCTGCTTGACTTTATGCATCTTTCCATTAGCATAAAAATCTGCCCCAAATATACCACTAAGTCCATGTGAAGAATAACAGGCATATGGAGCAGAGTTGCCAAGCACAGGCCAGCCAAATGAGCTGTCCTCTAGCCTCCACAGCCTAAAGCAGAGCCATGATAATAAATTATTGTCATTTAAAATCACTTAGTTTTAGAGAAGTCTGCTATGCAGCAGTATTGTGGCAATAGTTAATTGAAATATCCTTCCCCAGAATAGTGCATACAGCACTTACACCCATCTGCCAGAAAAAATGGAAATGTACATTTCCACTCCCCCATTCATAAGCTTAATCCAAAGATAGAGGGATGATATACAGTCCAGAAAACTGGACAGCCATAACTCTGAGCTCTGTTTAAAGTGACCAGAATATAGATATTCATGGATACTATTCTTGATACACTATCTGTGGAATTTTGTGAAATGACTGACCTTCATTTTCATCACAAAATTATCTTTTCTTATTCTAAAATTGCCTACTTCCTGGATTCCCACTTATAAGATTTTAGCTTCCTCATTAAATATTCTGGCAATAGACTCCTACCCGCACTGAACTCTTGATAATGTTGTATCAAATTCTTTGAAAAGGTGGTACTGGATTTTTCACAACTTCCTGGGAGTCACCACTATGTTGAAGGAGTTTTCTTAGCACTAGCCTTAGAAGTACAATCTCTTATTTCCCCACCAGCTGCACGAGTAAGGTGCTGGGAACTTCATTCCTGAACATACCTCCACTATGGTAACCTGTGCCTGGAATAATGGAACCTATTCCAGTTATCTTTTGCTTTGTAACAAATAATACTAAATATACTGAAATAAAACAACCACCATTTTATTAAGTTCATGGATTCTGGGGGTCAGTAATTCAAATATAACATAGTAGGGATTTCTTGTTTCTGCTCCACAATGTCTGTGGTCTTAGCTAGGAAACTTGAAATGGCTGGGAGTGACTCATAGAAAGCTCAGAGTTACATCCGTTTGGTAGATACACTTCTTCACACATATGCCTGGACCTTGGGCTGTGGGTGGAGGCTGAGAGTGGAAGACTCAGCTAGGATTGTCAGCTACAGTTTCTGTATCTGGCCCCTCCATGTGAGTAGGATTTCCTCCCAACATGGCAGTCTCAGAGAAGTCAGGCTTCTTACACGATGCTGTGGGTTGCAAGAGTGACTACTGAGCAATAGAAAGCAGAAGCTGCAGACTTTTTTGTGTTGTACTCAGAAGTCACATGTCACTTCCACTGAACTTTATTGGTCAAAGTAGTCACAAGCACATCTCAGTTCTAAGACAGAATCTACTGCTCGATGGAAGCAGTTCAGAGCATTTGTGGCCCTGTTTTAAAAACTGCACAAACTCTTTGGGAATGGATAGAAAAAAGAGAAAATAAATTCCATGTGATGAGTACAGAATGGGCAAGTTACATGACCTGGGTAGGTATTCATATTGTTTTGTATGTCCACCTGCAGTCCCCTTCTCCACCTTCAACCACCACTGCCCAGGTCTAGGAATAGCACATCAGCTTTCCTAGGGAGGAAGCTTCTCTGTTATATAAAAAGATTCTACTTACCAAGTGTATTTATTTGACCCAGTAGGGGAAACTAGACTGAAACCTGTTCAGTTTGTCTTTTATCCCAGATCCAGTGGTGTGCTAGATCAGGATGGTTAATACTGGCTTGTGAGAGTAGATTGTACGATCTCTTCCCAACTCCATGCTTGGTGACATCATTTTGGTAGTTGAAATTGGCCATGGTAGAAGTATTTACACATAGAAATTTAGAAATGCCACTCAGGGCTTTCTTTTTTTTTTTTTAATCAACACACTACTGCCAAGATCCATCTCTCCTGAGGTGATTACTGTTATAAGATGTCTGAGGCTATGGGAATCCAGCTACCATGTAGACTAAGAAGAAAAATTATGTCTGCAGCATGAGAGAGAAATGAAAAACAAATGCTGAAAGGGAACTAAAGATAAGAGACTAAAAAATACATATTCCAATAATATTGGGAGAAGGATAGTATCACTGAAAGAAAGGGGATGAATAAGGAATTCCATGACCATGGTTAGCTTCTCTCTCTCAACTCAATAAAATGTCTCTGAAGACCCAATAAAAGATTAACTTCACAAGACTAAAAACCATACTGGCAGAATAAAAAAAGTTATGAAATGCCATTAACTAGAATATCAATGGAGCTCATTTCATTTCTGTCGTTTTCTTCATAGCATCTGTCACTACATGACCAGTAATATGTATGTATTTGTTCATTTTGTTGCTGCTCCCCCATTAGAATAAAGGCAGAAATTTCATCACACTTATTCACTAACATAATGTCAGCACCTAGACCATATCTAGGACATTTTAGGTGCACAGTAAATATTAGTGGAATGAATGAATGAGGAAAAAAATAGGTTTTTTTTACATAGAAGATGGGGTAAGTGTTCTTTCATTCAACAGGTCAGTTACTATAGGAGGAGAAAGTTTCATTATTGATAACGGATTCAATTTTTATCCTGCTAACTTTGAGATATAGGTAGGAAAAGCACTGGTGGAGACACACAGAAGATGGTCAACTCTGTGGCTTAGACTTTCCAGGGAATACCCAGAGATGGACACATAGATTTTGCAGCATAAGTGATCCCCTAAAAAGGGATTTTGGCCAACTTTTTTGTTTGTTGTTATTTTATTTGTTCTTGCATCCTTCAAGAGAACTTTGAGATAGCCACATCCCCTAAGCCTAGGTTTTTGATCCTGTTTAATTAAAAGATAAAAAACATTTTGAGCATATGCTGATGTGAGAAAATAGCTATCGAGTGATTCACTGAACGAAACTTCTAAAAACACAGACAAGGAGCAAGCACACAGATTCATGGAATTACTTGATTTCAGTGAACTCTGGAGAAAAGAGACTACAACAGAATCTCTGATACTGCCAGTTTAACCTTATTCCAAAAGTGGTAAAATCCTGTTTTGAAGTAGCCTGGCATTTTCTTTAGCCTCAAGTGAGACTGTTAGCATTCACTTCAGGCATAACTTCACTTCTTAACAAAGAGATAGTCAAAACCTGAGAAAAGGTGAAGTTTCCCAATTTCCCAACAATGTATAATAAGCAATAGTTCAGTCTCTTCTGTTCCCCACTTCCTACATAATCACCTCCATGTATATCCCACAAGCAAAAAAAAAATCCTCTACCAAAAAAAAAAAAAATTAACCTTATTGACCTCGACTATGGTTTTATTTTTGTTTGTTTGCTTTCAGTAAAAATATTATCAATTTCTCCCTGAATCCCTGAATATAAAAACTGGTCTGCAAAAATAAAAATGGTTGAGATGAAACCTTTTCATCTTGAATAAATATTGTCTTATATTCAAAACACCAAAATTTTTCTGGGAAAATATGTAAGTTTTATTATTTATTGGTGGTCTTATGCTTTTCGTATAAACCAAACAGAGATAGGATAAAAAAATTATATCTGAGGATTCATTTTATCACCTACATTCACAATGGTGAAGAAAGAAAAGGAAGTCTTTAGACCCTGTGCATTCTTTCCCTTTGTCCTGCTCAGAAAGCTAGATCAGAATCAATGGACATTAGGAACCATATCCAAGGCAATTTCCTAGGCAGTTTCACATATGACGCTCATCTAATCCTCACAATAAGCATGTGAGGTAGTCAATTAGAAACCACATCAAAATGGTATGTCCATTGATATATTTTATAGGGAAGGAGGTGGAGGAGACCCAGGAGCCTGAAGCAGGAGCCCTGAGACAGAGTTTGGACCATAAGCAGCTACCCCTGCTGCTGCCACTGGGGAAACTTAACCATACAGTACAATGGACAATAAAGAATATGTTTTTTCTAGCTGGACTTTAGCTCCACATACCAGGTTGTTCCCTAGCGTGAGCTAAACTAGACCCAGGTAGGAAGGCCTTTTGCCTAAAGTAGATGCAGAAAGACAACAAGCCAGAAGGAAAGCTTTATAAGTTTGTTTCATAACTGGCTTTACATTCAACAGGGTTTTGGAGCTACAACAGGCCCCCTTACCTACATGGTTAGAAAGGCATGAAAAAATACAAAAAGAGGTAAAGATGGTTGGGCTTCTGTCCAGGAAGAATCTCTGGCTCACCTCAACCACCCTCACAGAAGTAAAAAGAGTAACAACAGAGCAGGTAATAACTGTGCCATTTCTGAGAAAGAAAAATCTCTTCCTCCAGCTTCATTAAAATAAGAGCATTAGAAAAGTAAAACTTCCATATGAACCAAACTTTTAACTCTTTTCATTATCACAATGGAACATAAAATGATTTCAAATTTATTTTAGCTATACAGTTGGGATTATTTTTATTTGTACTACAAAGCAACATAATCACTGAATTACTAAAATTAAGAAGAGAATATTTATGAATTCATTGGAAGGATACTTCCAATGGGGTTTTACACATAGCTAAGACTCATGAAAAGATGGAACTGGGCTGGTTTCTTAGTACTGCAGTACCATAAAAGGCCCTTCATGATCTAACTTTTTCACATTCTTACTTTTACGTTTTGCTCCAGATAAATGGAATTTCTTATAGCACTCCAATTGTTTATTATACACTTCTAGCCACTGGACTAGCCCTTAGCCTTTTCCTTCCTACTTTTCCTGCCTTTCCTAATACCTATTCATCTTTCAAGCATGAAGACACATACTATGTCACTCTTTCAAAAAGCCTTCTGTGATGCTCAACCTCCCATGTTCTTTCTCTTATCCAGTATCACAATATGTACACCTTCATTATACAAGAACAAACACCAATATCAACAATAATGCAGACTAACCTATTATATGCCAAGTACTATGATAAACAGCTAATTGAAACTTATCTAATCTTTACAACATCTTTGTGTCTCTATTACTATTGATATCCCCACAGAAGATAAATGGCTATCCAAGGCTATATAGCCCAAAGTGAGAGAATTTAGACTCCTGGCTCAGTTGTGTTGGGCTCCAGAGCTCAGACCACCAACTACTATGCTATATTCTCATTTATCACTATGTATTAATTTTCTGTTTATTTTCCTGTATCCACTAAATTGTAATAAACTTGAATGCATAAAATGTGACTTTAATGTTTGAATTCCCAACACCATGAAAATTACCTTCCTCAATAAGTGATAATTAAAATATGTGATGTGAAAGGGGATACATAATTTATACTCTATTTCTTGTGATATCCATTGCTTCAAATATTCCAATAAAGTGCTAAAAGGAAGTAGTGAGAACAAATGATAAAAAACTTAGGTAAAGGCAGCAAGATCCAGTATCTAGACTCATATATCGATACCAATACTTACCGCTTTCTTTGTGCCCACCACTCTGTAATTGTATGTTGGCACACTGGTATACTCAAGCAGCTCAAACATTGGACTTATACTCAAGCAGTCCTCACTCCTGATTCCTTCCTATCCTCCATTCACAATTGTTTAAGGTTATAGAAGATTTAAAAATACGTTATCAGACCCAATGGTATGCATTTGACTCTACTGTACACTAACTCCAAGCTAGGACATGGTTTAAAACAGGAACTTATCCAGAACTATTTATAGAGTAGCAGCAGAAAAAATAATCTCTATTAAAAGGCATTTTTCAGAATTTACCATTATTTTAGACCATCTCAAAGCTAATTAACCCACATCTGGTAGGAGGTCAGACTACCTTAGAGGTAATTAGGGTGCTCAGCCATGAAAGTACAGTAAATGATACAAGCAACCACAAGTATATTCTAACCACTATGCAAGAAGTTTCAATCCTACCACTAAAATTAGACAAGTATCACACAAATTTAAAAATGTTATGAATTTCTCTGTAATTTTGCGAATTTCACAAATTCATAAATCAAAACACAGGCAGAATTGTTGCTGGGTAAATTGTGGGAAAAATTCTTCTAAAGTTCCTAAATAGAATGAAGTAGAATCATTCATAAGAACATAAAAATTTGACCTACTATGTGATCTTCGATGAGTTACTTTATTCATTAACGCACACATATATGTATACATATATTTACCTTTTTCCCCTCACTAAGAAGCAAGTTTCTTAAGGGCTTGGATTTTGTTGGGATTTTTGTTGTTGTTGTTGTTGTTGTTGTTCACTACTGTATCGTAGTACCTAGAAGATGTCTGGTACACATTAGGCACTCTATCACCATGACAGTAGACTTCCTACCTTTAGGGAAATGTCAAAGTATGAAACAGAAATAAACTACCAGCTAAGGGATTGGCAATAGAGGGCCAAAAGGATTGAAGGACAGCATCAGTGTTAACAAGGGGGTGCAGTATCAAGACCTATTCAATAGAGAAGGGGTTAGAAGAAAGTGGGAACTCAAGGAGTTGGCAAGGAACCAGAGTTTCCATGTAGACTTCTCTGTAGGGAGCCAAGTAGTCTAATGTATTTCTGGTGAATAGCATCTTGTCAGATGAGGACATTTGAACGTGACAGACAAGTGTATATCTGGTCCTGCTGTAGGCCATCTGAAGGAACCAGCTTCTGGTCACATTGATAATATAAGACCAATATTTGGATTTTGTCTTTTCAGTATGAACACTCCAATGATTTATTTCATTTTTTTAGAACTGTCAATTTTTAATTTGTCTAATTGGAATTATAATGTGTCCATTACCTTATAGAATTAATTTGAGGTTTTCCCCATTGTCTTTAAAAATCCTGTTCTCTTCATTCGTAAAGTTCTTCCTAAGCCCCACCTAAACAGTATATTTCTATTCTCTCCTTTAAGCTTTTGAAAGAGTTCCCGCTCTTTTTCCATTTATTTGCTTTGAAATTATTTTTTGATTCACTACACTCTGTTTTCTAACCCTATAATTCTATGGAAACAAGAGCCTTGCTAAGGTCTTCATTGATCCTCCCTAATGGCCCCCATGTAATTAAATTCAATAGCCATGTATCAATTTTTGTCTCACCTGACCTTATGTTGGACAATGGTAACCGCTCCCCCCTTATTCACACACCTTTTTCCTTTGTAGCACCTGAAAACCAAGGCTTCTTTGGTTTTCTTCCTATCCTTCAGGCTACTTTATCTCAGTCTTCTTAGAAGACCCATCCTTTCCTACCCAGCCATTAAATGATAGTGTTCCTCAAAGCTAAATCTTACTTCCTTTTCTGTATCTACTCTATATTTTCTCAGAAAGGCTATTTCATCAAGTTCCATTATTTTAATTACCACCTAAATACTACTGACCCCAAAATTTATCTGCAGTCCAAACCTTTTCCCTGAATTCTACACCCATATATCTTAAAGCTTACTCAGCATCTCTATTAGGATGTTTGAAAGTGTCTAAAATTCAACATATCCCAAATGGCTCTTAATAATAGTAACTTACTAAGCTCTTGCCATGCATAATATAATGTTCCAGGGAAGATAGGCAATGGGATCATCATAATCTTTCCCATTTTATAGATGAGGAAAAGGAGGTACAACAGATATAAATCATCCAAGTCCATACAGCTAAGTCTCAGACCCAAGAGTTAAAGCCAGGCATCCTGGTTCTAAAGGTAAGTTTCTTAACTTTCAGTGTTACCCATCTCTGTGAATGGCCCTTTACTGGTCACCTATCGTAGGGTACAATGAGAAACAACTTGATTCTTTCTCCATCCAATTTGACTGCTGATTCAAATATATTCTGCAGAGAAAGTTTTTCCCTTGCTCTTTTGGAAAAATCTTCAGTGTAATTCATACCACATCTGCTCACATAAGGTAAAAACGAAAAAAAAAAAAAAACAACACCCTAATTTTACTACTTAGAATACCAAGGCCCATGTAATAGTTCAAAATCCAAAATCCATTCATCCACTCTCATGACTGCCTCTTTTATACCTTGAATCAAAATAACACTCTTTTTCACCTTGACTATTGCTCAAAAACCTACTGCTTTCCTTACAAACACATTCTGGCACCCTTAAGTGTTTTCTAAACATTTTTTTTAAAAACATAAATCTGATAATATCAGCTGCTGCTTAAGCTATTTCAATGGATTCTGTTTTTAAGCCAAATATCAAAATATTTAACCTGTCCTGTGTAGTCTACCATTTATCTTTTTCTACAAGTTCATCACATTGTTCTCTGCCTTGATTCAATCAAACTTCTTTCAGTTCCTTGAACTGATTATATTCCCTCTTGTTTGGGGGTCTTTGCACATATTTCCTCCTTTCTGTGGAATATTCTGTTAAAATTCCTTACCTTAGTTAACTCCTTGTTATCTTTCAGATCTCCGAAATTTATTTCTATTATAAGAAAACTTCCTTTTGTCCCTAGTATAAGCAAAATTCCTTTGCTGTTCTAAAACCAGATTCTTGTCCTTTAGGACTTTTTCCACAGTTTTTATCATCCATTTCCTTATGTTATTAGAATGTGAGATCCATAAGAACAGGGGACTTTGTGTCACTTGCTTATATATCCCCAGTACATAGCTCAATGCCTGCCATATTATAGAAAGTAAATGAATATGTTAGTCCAGTGAGTGTATTAACTATGTTAATATGCTTTTCATGCCATAAAGCCTATTAATATACTAATATTCTACTTATAAAAATATCTCCTTAAAATTATCCTAATATTCACCATCTCAGCATGTTATTCAGTATAGAGATAAAAATTATGTATTTTTTTTTTTTTATTTCAGCTCTTCATGGGGGTACAAAAGCTTAGGAAAATATATGAGTATATAAGTTTTATTTTCTTATGCTCACAAACACTGTTAAGGATGCACTGATTCTTCTTCTAGGTCATGACATCTTGATAATCCCCATATGGATCAATCAGTATTATTCTTCCATGACCTCAGTTCATATCATCTGTCCCACAAACACATGGCCTGGTCCATAGGGAAGACAGAGTGAGCCACTTTAAATGGATTAGCACAAAATTAATTTTCATAACTTGGAAAAATCACTGGTTAGTGTTCACTCCTATCACATTATATAGAACATTATAATAACATTGCTTCACTCTGTAGAGAGGTAATAGGATGACAGTATAGGAGAGTATAAAGAACAGGCCTGGGGCCCTGAGAGATCTGCGTTTGAATCTTGCCTCTGGCATAGACCAAATTTCTGATATAGGCAAACACTGTAGCATTCATAAACCTAGTTTTTTATCTACAAATATGGGAATTATATAAATATCTTCTCCATATGGTTTCCACTAACCAAGAAATTATACGTAGTAGTTTTATTGATCTTGAATCAATCAATAATGAGCTGTAGCCTTGGTTTTATTTAAAATACTCAGTTTTCCCTCATCTGATAATTTTCCATTTTTCATGTTTATTTCTTCAGCAATACAGCTCTATTTTCTATCTTAATTTTCTAAGACTTTGTTCATATTTTTACAGTGATTTCTTTTCTTTAAATAGTCTTATATTTTCTCTGCAAAAAAAAAACCTATTGCTAACACAAATGACAAGTAGTCTCTATATAATATTCACACCAAAAAATTATAGAAATACCACATTTGTATGTATACAAGCATTAGCAAGCATTCTCACTCATTTGGAAATTCTAAATTTGAATATATCAGGCAATTTGGTTTCTGTGAGGTGATTCTGTTATCTTTTCTGTTTGGGGAGTTTTGCAGCCTGAAATGAGAGGAAATTTTTTTAAATTTCACTTCAATTCCTTAAATATATAAAGTGAAGTATTTACCTAGTTTATGAGACTTTTCTATATTTCTTATTATTGTCTTACATAAAATCAGCAGTCTCTAAGTGGTAAGTAATTATCTCCCAAAGAAGAGATATCTTCTAATTTAAAAGAAAATCTCTTTTTCAGTTCAGACTCATGCATCAATTTTTACTTGAGGGAGTTAACTTTTTTTTCTTCTTCACATTGATTTAAAATTAGAAGCAAGATTTTCAAATGGAATATTTACAAGGTAACTCTTGTTTTTCCAGTGTAATTCACACTATGGTAACCCAGAATCTAAAGCTAGTGCAAGGAACTTGAAACCAGAAATAATCTCCTTCATGCCCTATGATTACCTCTCCCTTTTCCTTCAGAAAACTTAGTATTCTACACACAATTAGTACTAAATAAATATTTCATGAAAAAGCAAGTGGATGAGGAAGATGAGAATGCTATAAATCAAATGTCAGAATAATCTCTATCATAACTGAACTGGGCTGGATTGGCTTAGTTTGTCCTCAGAGGCTACTTACTTCTTCCCAAAAGCCAATAGCTATGAATTGTGATAAATATCTCATTTTAATGGTGTCTGATAGTGCAGCTCAATTACTTCTTTATCAATATACAGTGGAATAATAGGGTTGGATATAGCTTTATAAAGTTTATTCAATATACTTTGAAGATCACTAATCATTTAGTCATTGTCAAGTCCCATTTGGGAAATTTCATTTTAAGAGGAGAATAGTTGCAGGTCTAGGGCTGGCATATAAATAGGGATTTAGATGTCAACAGCATAGGAGTAGTTAAGATTAAATAGAATAAGAATAGAAGGGGATTAAGAGGAGTCCTGCGGAATGCTTAACAACTATGGGATCAAAACAGAAATTGCATGCTGCAAAGGAAGTGAAAAGGAACTGGCCAGACAGAAACAGAGAAGAATGAAGAAAGAAAAATTGAGAAAAAAGTGAATTACACTATTTTGCAAAAGGTAGTGACTCTCTCTGCCAAATGCTACAGAGGCCGATAGGGTGTGGATTGAGAAGACCCATTGGCTTTTGTAGTGAGGATGTTATTAACACATCACTCTTCTTAATTTCTATTTTAAAAAACATAGTAAGACCTCACCTAATGTTGTTCATAGGTTCTTGGCAAGTGTGACTTTAAGTAAAATGATACACAACAAAACCAATTTTTTTCTCCTCGGCATTATAACAGAACAATGTGGAAAATAATGACATTATTCAAAGATCTTAAAGTTATAGTTTCCAAGGACCTATCAACAATGTTAAGTGAGGACTTATTTTTATATATTTTTTTCAGTTTATTCCTCAAAACAACCCCCCAAGATCAACTTGATAGCATACTAGAGCCATTTTTATGAAAGAAGAAACTAAGTTTTAAAGAGACCCAATGAATTGTGCGATGTTTTACAGCTATTAAATGAGAAAGGAAGAACACTGCTTTATTTGTAATAACAATAACATCAACAACAGCAACTAAGCTTTAATGAATGCTTACATTTAACAAATATCAGGTACTGTTAATATATTATCATCTAATTTAAACCTCGCAAGGATCTTATGAGCTATATATATATATATTTTTTTTTAATTTCAGCTTATTATGGGGGTATAAAAGTTCAGGTTATATATATTGCCCATGCTCCCCCATCCCCCCGAGTCTGAGCTTCAAGCGTGTCCATTCCCTAGACAGTGCTCATCGCACTCATCACGTAGGTATGCATCCATCCCCTCCCAAGCTTTATTTTATTATTCCCATATCACAAATACAAAACCTCAGGCCCCTAAAGGGTGCCTGACTTCCCGAAGGTCACAGAGCTGGTAATTTAAAGTACTTGCTATTTGGGGCTGGATGCAGTGGCTCATGCCTATAATCTCAGCACTCTGGGAGACCAAGGAGGGAGGATTGCTGGAGGCCAGGAGTTGGAGAACAGCCTGGGTAACATGATGAGGCCCCGGTTCTAGAGCCAGAAGTTCAAGGGTGCAGTGAGCTACATACGACTGAGCCACTGTACTCCAGCCTGGGCAACAGAGAGAGACGCTGTCTCTTAAAAAAGAAAAAGAAAAGAGAGACGCTGTCTCTTAAAAAAGAAAAAGAAAAGTAAAGACAAAAGAAAAAAAGAAAGTACTAGATATTTTGATGGGATAGACAATGCTGCTTTTCCAAATTCCTCTGTCTTTCTGAGTCACCTGTATGATACTATAAGATAGAAGCATTAGTTATTTCATCTTAACAAAAAAGTCTGTATTTATTCTATATACTTTAAATATCATGTGAGTTTTGACATGTATTCAGGCTTTTCCTTTAGCCTACAAATAATATTTTCCAAGAACCAATCTAGGTCAGAGAAAAAGCTTCCAGATTCATGCTAACCACTATCATCAAATGTTTTATGACTCAACTTCAATATGTATGAGAATTAGATCAACTGTTCCAGAGGCTTTCCCTCTGTTTCATGTTCTCTGGCATCTAAACAAAACTAAAAATACATTTCCTCTTTAGTTTGCATCCCTCTTGAATCCATTTATCTTTTTGATTGGGCTAAGATGAAATATGCATTAAGATATTTAATTGATGAGATCTTTTTCACCTTAGTGTGGGCATTGTAGTTAGACCCAAACTCTTACCCTCACAAAACCTGTAAGCTTTGACAAGTAATATTTCCTTTTGCAAGTTTTGCTTCTTTATTTAAATGGAACAGATGAGACCTTTGTCCATGAAGTTGCCATGATAATTAAATAGCATAGTAGTTCCAAAGTGCCTGATATGTATCAGGAGTTCTTTAAATACTTAAGATCTAACTCCTTTTCTAATATTGTCAATAAATTCACAAGAGATATTTTTCTATAAAAGTTAGATTTAAAGAGTGGATCAATGATTTCCCATTAATAATTTCTTGTATCATAACTTAAGTATATTCTTCTGGTGCTGTCTCCAAAAAAAATAATGTAAGTATAATCACTTTGTTTTTGGTATTGAATACATTAGTAAATATGACAGGATTTATTTGTTCATTGTTAAGACTCACTAAAAATTTTATTTCAGCCTCAGTAGAATTAGGTGCTTCCACTACTTCCAGTCATATTAAATTGAAGTTTTAATTTGACCACATTGTTATTTTGGGGTTTTCTTTCTGTTTCATCTCAGTTCTTAAGCTCACTGGCTAGTTAGTGACTGCAATAGAACAATAGATGTGGCACTACAAATTTTACTGGAGCAATACTTAGCTAATTTTGCTGGAGTATACGCTGCAAATTTAACTGGAATAGATCTTATAATTGGAATCAGTGCATAGGTCAATACCACATTTTGTTTAACTATTTAACCTCCACCTCTGTAGGCAACACATGTCTTCAACAATTAAAATGCCTTTTCCAAATTAACACCCCCCTGAGTGCCTGCCCACCAGATGTACCTTGAGAAGCAGAGTTACATATTCAAATCTGTCAGGCCCTCTCTTAAGATTTCCAGTACACATATTCTCTTTTTCTGTGACCTCAATTAACATTTAAAAACTCACTTGAAGTAACACTAATTTAGAATATTCTACCTTCAAAAAATGATGTATATTGACCGTGAAATTTGTTATTGGGGGGGGAATTATATGCTCACGTAAGGGAAAACTCCAGAGGTAGGGCATGCTGTTAGTAAAGCTTGATCTAGTAGTTCAAATTAGAGTATCAAGACCTAGCTTCTCATGACTCTCCACTGGCCTTATGCTAAGTCTCCACACCGTGGACTCTTAGCTGCTACCTCATGGGAGGGATATGCCAGTAAGCTGGCTCTCCAGAAAAAAGAAAAGAAAAAAAAGTTTTAAAAGCCCTCATTTGTAGCACTTGTGTTTTCTAGGGTATAAATACTCCCACCACAGTCAGTTTCAAGCTAGCAACATGATGTCACTAAGTGCAAAGTTGGTTGTACAACAACATTCATGAGCCATAGTTCAGGGTAGCTCCAGCACACCTCTAGCAGTTGCAGCTCCAGTGCTCACATTTTCACATCACCAAGTCCTAGAAAACAGTCAGAGTTTCCTCTGGTAGCTCCTGAGGAAGAAGGAGGAAATGTCTTTTCCCCAAAACCTTCCACTAATATTTGCCAATATCTTATGGACTCTATTTGATTTACATACCCATTCTTGATGCAATTTCTGGAGGAATAAAATGTATTAATTGGCTTAAGCCAGTCCAGGGCTCACCCTTAGATCTGTGGACCATCTCAGCCAAATGTTTCTCCATTTATTTAGAAATGGGGAATTCATTCCCCATTCAGAAATGCATAAAATGTTAATTTCAAAAATAAACATATATATATATATTCACACATACATATCTTTATATATGTATCCATCTATCTTTAAAAGAGAGAGAGAGAGAGAGAATGTGTGTGTGTGTAATGAAAATGAATGCCTGGGAAAAAACGAAAACATGCCACTTGAGCACGTTAAAAAAAAAATTTAGATTGAAATATCAGCTCACCACTTGATTGCATACACTAGGCAGGGGTATTTCTTTCCCCATCCTCCTTCTATTGCTACTACCTAGCATCATTTCTGACAAATGATACATGGTCAATAAATGCTTGTTGAATGTAAGTTAAATAGTAGGCACTCAAATATTTTTGACTGGAAGAATAAAGTCAAAAAATTTAAACAAAATAACTAAGTTACTGACTTCTTATTTTTAAAATTCTCTTTGGATTTTGATACATGGACCAGTACCAGTGTCAATAGTTTTGTAAATAGTTCTACTACTTAGAGTAATTCACCTCCCTAATAATGAGTCAGTGCCATTATATTATGGTAGGTTATGCTAAAGTATTAGTGTATGTTTCTGGTTTTTTTATTGTGAGAATTGGCCCATTATCATTGCACTCAACAATCCTGTTGTAAAAGAATTCATTTTAGCATTTTAACAGGCATTTTTACTCATTTACCATCCAACTAATGTTTCGTGCTGTTGAACTGTGCAGTGGTCAGCCATGAGGTTGGAGAAAATAAAGATCAACCAGATAAGAATTCATCCCTGTGTTGTTCATCCATGGGCACTGCATCAATGTTAGCAGGTCATTATTGATTAATTTTAAAGTTTTTCTATCTTTGGGAGATCTGAAATAATACAGGAATATTGCAATTGGACAAGCATCTTCTTCTTATTTCCTCTCTATACAGCATTTTGCAAATGTTAAAATAGCAACTCAATTGTTTTCTCCCTAGTGTCCTGTGTATTTTGTGGACTATGTGGAGATTAATAGCAGCCTGAAATAATCTGTTGTCCTTTGCGGAAAAAAAACTATGCTGCTGTTTCTGGAAAGAAATAATTGGTACGTAGCTTATGGAGTCAACGTCTGAATTTAATGGAGCATAAAGGGGTGGTATTTCTCATGAAGGAGGCATATTATCCATTTAAACAGCTTTCAGTCTTGCACATAAATTAGGCCTTCGACAAGCTTTGGAAAAAGAGAAACCACAGGGTAATGAATTAACATGCTTGCATATTCCTAACAAAGAAACCTTTGCTTTTGAAAAGAAGAGAAAGCTCCAGTGTCTCTGTTACATTTGGAAATCTGAAATTAATTATTGACTTTTCCATATTGTTTGCAGCCACTTTGTTTGCCCATTTATTGTAAAATGTGTATATGGTAATTGGTTTATGAGGGCTCATAAAACTCAGACTGCAAATGAGATAATGTATGACCAATTTATTGCATATGCCCTTCAGACACAGAGCTAAACTTGGCAGAAATGAAAAGTGGTCAATGCGCACTTTGTCAAGGTCTTTTCTTAAGGCATTAGGGAAAGAGAGAATTGTATAGAGTATTTATGGTGAAATGCTCAAATAGCTGCAATTGAAGACCATTTTATATTTTTCTCTAAAATATATCCCTTACCATTTAAAAAAACTGATTTGCAGTGATTTCTAGAATCTTGGTAAATATGTTTATGCTAAAAATGCCTTATGAATGTGTCAAATATGGAACTTGACAAACTCCCTTACCATCTAGTATATGCAATACCAAAATTTCCATTTTTCGAAAAAGAAATTAAATATATATCTGCTGTGATACTTGCAGTAAATTTAAGAAATAATTAATATAAAGCAGAAACTTTTCAAGGTATCATTTTCTAAGTATTATAGCAGGTATGTCAGCTGGGAGGACCCCAATTCAGTTAAGCCCAAACCCTGAGGTAGGACTGCCCAACACTGACAGAAGAATGGAGAAATGGAGATTCCATACCTCCTTCATAGCTCAACCCAGCAATTATAGTTAATGATCCATGCTACCAAGATCTTCCTTCTTCCACCAAACTAAAACCTTCCTGCCTCTCCATTGGCCCATCCAGTTTCCTCATATCATTTTATGGTAGTTCACAGGTAGATAGCAAATTTTGCTGAGGCCCTTTTTTAGAAGATCCTACAATACATAACAGAATTTGATTAAACTTTCAGTGACTTGATAGATAACCCAATACTTAGAGCTGTAGTGTGAAAAGGTTATATTTATGCAGAAAATGTTTACTTAAAATATTAGGAAAATATCAAGAGGAAACTATTGTAAACAACATTAACACAAGATGTCAGATAGAACTCTGCAAATAGAGAAATGTCCACACGCAAAATTTTATACCAATGAAAGGTAATATAATGCCAAAAAATAATTACCTACAAAAAAATTAGTTTTTAAAGGGTAGTAACCATGAAGTTCAAATTCAACTTAGAGTGTCCTCCCTTGATTGTCAAATTTGAAGAGAAATCTGTTCCTTCAAGGTCCAGAATTAGAACTGAATCTAGTGCCACATTTAGGCCATGATGCCTCATCTGCTAAGTGTTAGTTTTCTAGAAATATGTCAGTTCATTAGGCACAAGGGCAGGGTGCCCTTCTTTTCATTTTTGCTAAGAAAAAAAAAATGAGAATTTTGTGGTTAAAAGAACATAAGTAGGGAATCAGTCAAAGCAGGGTAAGAATGCAAGCTCTACCACCTGGAGCTGTGTGGTCTGGTATAAAATGCTCCACAATTCATCCTCAGTTCACTCATCTCTAAATGGGAATGATAAGAACAATCTCTCAGCATACAGATTTTATAAAATCATGCATATACAAAATATAAAACAATATTTGACACAGACTATGTGTTCAAGATCCTACATGCCATTGGCTATTGCATTCTTATAGTGTTTTTGTTATTGTAATTTCATTTCCTTTGAATGTAGGAATGCCGAAATACTACATTTAACGGATATTTATTTAAGGTAAATTGGGTTAATATCTGTGCCTTTTTTGCAATATTAAAGAAAACTGTGAACTTCAATCAACAGGTAAATCTTTTGTACACATAATGGGGAAGAATTATTTTTCAAATCTTCTATGCAAGTAATTGGGAGGCAAGGAAAAATGAATTGGGTATGGGGAGAAAAATTAAAAGATGATTGGAATTACAGACTCCATTTATTTAAAAAAACCTAACGGGAAATAAGAACAAAGCATCTTTTTTTTTGGTCGCAAAAGTCATTTCTTTGAAGGTCCCTATGCTTGCTAATTTGAGGCAATAATGACAGCACCTTAGATTAATCCTATTCTGAAAACATCTTGGTATTTTAGAAAGAACATGGATTTGAAGGCAGAAAAATTTGTGTTACAATCCCAAATCTTTCCCTTCCCAGGTGTGTGATCTTTGACAAGTGTCTCTGAACATCAGGCTTGTATTTTATAAAATGGAAATAGTAATGCAAACTTGTCTCAGGAATGAAATATTATGGTGTTTATGTTGCAAGGTCACACAATTTATTTACACTATTCTCAGAAACACAAAGGAGATATAACTTCTCCATACTCTATAACTGGTCTGAGCTTTCTCTGAACATCTCATTTCTCACTCCCCTGGGGAGGAAAAAAGCAATATTAGCATGTTATGGTAAACCCAATCTCATCCAATAATTTAGGCATTTTCTTTAGATAACTACATTTCTTTTGGAAGAATCATTCTTTCATATTTCCTTCCCCTTCCCTGCTTCTTTCCCTAACAGCATGTAGGAAGGGGGAGGTGGGGAGCTGATGTCACCTCACGGCATGGTGAAGTTGAAAAGGCTCCATGGATTGCATGTAGAGAAAAGCTTTCTACTTATAGCAGCGACTGTCCAGGGGATATCAAAACTGTTATGTTTTCATCGAAACTCTAGCCTAGAGAGAAGGGGCTATGACACATATCTTCTGCTTCCACTACCCCACTTGCCTCATTCTTCCCACAATCACTCCAATGTAATTGGCTTTTCTTTTAGTCCATTTCCTGTCAGATAGAGATTCCTTCTAAATCTTTCAGGTTACCTAATAATTTACACAACCTTGTGACTTTTCCTAAAGGAAGAGTAGAAAATAGGTAGAGAAATGGGCTTAATAATAATGGAATATAAATAGGGTGGTAGACAGAAAGTATTAAACTTATTTTACATGTTAAATGTCTGGCATAGAGTAATTATTTCAACTATGAGTACTATGCTGCCTAGAAAGATAGCTTATAACATGGCCAAAAATCAAGTAATGGCTGTCTAATCTCAGATTGCAGTCAGGAATGTGGTTAACCTCACCTGACTACAAAAGGTATCTGGATTATTTGCCAAACTTTTAAGGAATCCTGTGAAGTGATAGGGATGGGAAGCAATGCAGTAGGGCTCAAAAAGGTAAATAATCCATCAGAAGAGGAAGTATAAGAAGCTTGAGCTAGAAAGATTCATTATTTTTATTTGTGGATCTCGGAATCAGATCTACCATGAGGTGAGGGAATATTTCTATAAAAACTTCTTGCTCTTCTTTATGAAACTTGTTCTTCAAATTTTATACCTCAGTGATTACATGATTTATATCAAAGGCCAAATGCTATATAACAACTCATTCTATCCCTTACAAGTGGATTCTCTAATCACTAGTGTTATAGTACAAAAACAACTGCCCATGAACATCTTGCCTGTGTAAGAACCACAAACGGGTGAATATATGTTTGGAATAAAATTATGAATGCATGTGCTACTATGTATCTGCAATACTGTTTTAAGCAAATAAATAGCTAACTATTCTGTAGATTTGTGCTGACTGTAAATCATATAACCTCATGTCAATATAAACCAAATACCAACATAATCTATCTAGGACTTGAGTTTTTAGCCTTTTGCCTCCCAGACGTAAGCATTATAATTTATATAACCATTATATTATTAATCAATTTCCAGAGAACTCTTCTTTCCCAAAGCTCAAATATTTTACATTTATGAAATTCAAAGGACTATCTCATGATAATTGTGGTTATGTTCTTATATGTTATACATAATCAGTACTTTCAGAATGCTCCCCCTAAAAGTTCCTGAATGCTAATGGATTCTCACTCATCACTATTTATTAGTTAATTATTGTTTCTGGTCTCCTGGATCCAGGCTTTCTATAAGAAATCTCTCCAGACTTGGTTAGTGCTGTTCTTCTGTCCTTCAATAAATCTCTGTGTACCTCTGCCTTCACCATTAGCACACTGCGTCATGTGTTTACTGTTTACTCCATGAGACTGAGATTGCTTTTATTGTTATTCCTTTCATATGTTCCCTTTAATTACATGTACTACCTGTCTTATTAGGAAGTGACTTGCCTTTCTCCAGTCTTTCCAAGACTACCTAAAAGCCAAGTTATTTTTTTCCTCTCATCCTAAAAACCTGGATTGAAAATTAAGCTGGAGCAGTGAGGCAAGGATAAAAATGGTAGATGAGCCACTAAGTCTGGGTCACAAAAATGTGCTACAGTATGAGATTGAACTATTCAGTAAATGTGGTGGCAGATTCCCTGTAAGCTGTCCAAGTGAAGGTATGTATCACTGACTGGAAAATATTAATATCTATAACATATGTCTTCTCTTGAAGAACAGTTTGTCCTCATACCTGTCCACTCTCTGCCAAGTTTCTTAGCCACCTTAGTCTCCAACTTTGCTTTCTAGAGTTAATTTAATCCCATTAACTCAATTGCCTTAAAACTTCAGCATGTAAAAATCCTTTGGAGGATCCTCTAAGAATTAGATCATCTCACCAAGGGGTAAAAAAATCATAGGAGAGAGGTGCCAATTGTATTTATTTATTTTTTAAATTGATTTTTTAATTTCAGAATATTACAGGGCTATAAACACTTTGGTTACATATATTGCTTTTGCACCATCCAAGTCAGAGCTACAAGTGTGCCCACCCCCCAGACAGTGCACACCACACCCATTAGGTGTGAATTTACCCATCCCCTCCACCCCCTTCCTACCTACCCAACATCCGATGAAAGTTACTTTCATATGTGTACATAAGAGATGCCAATTTTAAGCCATAAGTCAAATCAAAAGATTTGTATTGTCCCTTTATCTCCTAATGTATCAAATTCCAGAGATTATTTTCTGCATTACCCCTGAAAGTGGTTGTTAAAAGGCAGTGAAGCATGTAGAGTTTGGAATCAGACAGACATGAGTTTGAATCCTGAGTCCATACTACTAAATTATTCTGCCAGGCAGGATCCTTTCATATCTCTGACCCTCAGTTTCTTATCTGTAAAATGGAGATGACAATCTCTCAAAGGATTGCTATGTGTGATGACTTGTAGGTAATCCATCTGAAGTGTTTAGTACAGTACCTTTCACATCATAGACATATAATTCATGATAATTCTTTTAATCCCTCTCATAATTTCCTACTCCATGGTTATCTCATATCTTATGTCTAAATTCTACCACTAACCCTCTAGGATACCGAGGTCTGCTGCTTTCCAGGAGGTCACAGTCATACAAGCAATGTATTAGAAAAGGGGTGACCGGTGCTCTTAAAAGTCTGCAAAACAGTCCACATTTATTCAAAGTACACAGAATATTCTTATTCAGAGAGCCACAAACTTAAAGAAGAACATGTATATCTGGCCATCTTCCATGTAAGTGATCTGACAGCACAGTCCATGATAACCGTAGTTATGTTCTTATGTGTTACACAGTTCGTCATCAGGATTTCAGGATGCACCTACTAAAGGACCCTGCACATTACTGGATTCTTACTCATCACTGCATATTCCTCAACTGTTGTTTTTAGTCTCTGCCTCCAGTCTCTTTATAAGCAGAATTCTATAAAAAGATTATAAAACATGGCTGGAGGAATCATTCTACAGACAAACATAGCTTGAAATTTCTGAGAAATTATCAATTACTATTATATTAAAATTATCAATTATTATTATAGATAAATGTTCATACCCTAATTCTCAACAATACTTCTATCAGTAGGGATTGGGACCCCCAAGCAACTCAATATTCTTGACTTTTCTTACTGCCTCTGTAGAAGTAGAATTTTGATTAAACAATCTCTAAGGTCCTCTGAGACATCTTCCCCCATCCATCCCTGTTGCTATACTACTCCAAAGGCCAGGAGGGGTGTGGGAACCTGCTAAGGATACAAATAACTGATAGAGTCAAAGAAACACTTTCTCTGAGACAGCCCCCTGCACAGAACTCTGCTCGTGTGATCTCAAGACTTCTCTCCCTCTTTGTGTTCTACACTCAGAACTCAGGTGTCTGCTCCCCAGCTGGCAGCTCCCTCTCTATGGAATGAAGGATTAGAATCAGAAAACAGCTGAAAATCCTAAGGGAAATGAGATTGCCTGAAAGTGGGATGGAAACGGAAGGAAAGGTAGAGTCAGACTATCCAGGACAAGACTCATTCCTGGATTTTTGAAGGAAAAGGAACTAAGTAAACTAGTTGCCATGACAACCTACTGTTGTGGAAAGGGCCAGGAAATGGGTGACCTGCGGCTACTCTTGCTCTTGCCTCTGTCCCTGGTAGCCTTCCATGGAGTCAAAGGCTGTTTGGAGTGTGACCCCAAATTCATAGAGGATGTTAGTTCCTTGCTGTCAAAGCTGATACCTCCAGAAGTCCCTGGCCGAACTCACCTGCTTGAACGGCAGAGTAAGGAGATGATCCATTTAAGCTTCAAGGTCTCCCACAGTGACAAGATGCTTCGGGTGTTGGGTGAGGGAAGCTTGGGTCCCTGAGAGTTTTGGGGGTTAAAGGGAGGCAGGGAAGAGAATATCAAGGTCCACATAATTTGCTCCACAGGTATAATTACTCCCCCACATGTACCTCTACCCTTCCTCTCTAGCTGTCCAAAAGGTTGTCAAGTTGAGAACATGGCTGAAGAATGAATTTTATAAACTGAGCAATGAAACATGGAAAGGTGAGATACTGTTTCAATGTTAAAAGTTCATATTGCCCAAGCAAGTCTGAGAAAATGTGCCTGGGGAAAACAAGGCAAAACAGCTAGAATTAAACTCTGAAGGTATCAGGGGTTCACAATGCCCCCTATATAATTGGTTCCCCTGGGCAGTGTGCATTGCAAGAGATGGGAGAGACAAAGATACAGACATAAAAAGGTCTGAAAGGGTGTCCAGAAGTCAAGGGACCACCAGCATTCCCGTGAGCCAGGTAGTACTGACTGAAGTCTAGCACCCATTTTTATTCTTTTTGCATGCTATAGATTACAATGATTACACATGAAAAGCTCGAGGGTTAGCAGTAAAGCCTATAATCTAAATGGGAACAAAAGAGACCATGTACTTCTTTCTACTTTATCTAGTTCCTCATTTACTGAGACAAGAACTCAGGAGAGAGATAGGAACATTGCCTCAGGCTTAAAATAGCACACTGCTCTCAGCTGCTGGGTTGACATCCTTTGATCATTTTCTCTGCCTAAGGGGGGTCCATTTGCAGACATCCCTGATCGGTGGTGGAATGTCCCCCTTCAAGGTCAAGCAGCTTTTGCTCAGTGAACTGACACGTCCACAGGTTGCTCTTTGGCAAAGTCCTGTCCCACTCCTGGGATTCTCATGTCTCGACCCTAACCCTCAACATGAAGGGAAGAGCTACCCCTATTTCCTGACATCATTTCCAACCCTTCTTAGGTGTCTTTATCCTTCAAGGCAAGCTTCTCGAGGTCCGCCAAATTCTGGAATCCAAACTCAAGGAATTATTAAAGAACTTCTCTGAAGTTGGTAATAAAAAGTTTCTATCTGAAAACACTGAAATTGGGTGAAGGAAAATAAAATGACGGGTGAGAGGAGGAATGTGGGTTCATAATAGAGTCATTTAGAATGAGTGGAGGAATAGCTGGAACTTAATGAGTAAAACTAAGACTTCTGGGGTATAAATATGGTAAACTCTAAGTTGATTTTAAGCTCATTAGCACTTTCTGATTCTCTTCTAGCTTGTTCTGAAGACTGCAGTGAGTACAGTACATGTGACGCCATGAGGTTTCAGCCCCTATTTTCCCATCTCCTTTGCTCTATATGGCCCTATCTCTCCAACCTGTTACAATGAGAAACCAATTCCTAGAGCTGTGGTTACAAGGAAGAATGTCAATAATATCTAATAGCAAAAGCTAGCTCAGAAACCCACAGATTTTGGAGGTACTCAGAGGCCTCCTAAAGAATTGTTTACAACCTATTGCCCCAATATAAAAAACTGAGGCATCATTTTTCCCACTTTTTCCCCCAGACATTTGATTTAAACTACAAATTTTGACCCATTGAGAAACTTGATTTCTAGGGGAAGGCGGCATTCATAGCAAGTAACCTTAAGAGTCCTGGGAATGCTTGGATCCTAATCCATACTTGATTTGTGAACTAAAGAACCCACAGGCCATGCCCCACTCTTGATTATCTTTCTTCTCTTTATTAGTTGTGGTTGAAGGTCCCATCCTTGATTGTTGGACCTGTCTCCGCGTGACAACCAGGTGCTTCAAGGGAGAATATTGTGGAGGTAACAAAGATTGTGGTGTGGCAGTTTAAGGGTCCAGGGATCAAAAAACTGGGTTGTTCATTGATTTATTCAATAAATATTTGCAGAGTACCTTCTGTGTAGGTCATGATAATGCTACAAAATAAGAGTTAAAGCATTGGACAAATTTTGGATCAGTATAAAGAATTTGTCACATGGCTAACTGAAGGGTTGAGAAATGAAAACGCTGGACTAAGGGTGGAGAAATTAAGCTAGAGTCAGCAAGGACAAACGTTTTGTAGAAGCTAGGGGTCTAACAGTAATAAAGATTGGAATAATCAAGGAACAGTGATGAAGGAGTGAACAGGACAAACTGTTTAAGGCTAAAAGATTCTTCTAGATAAAGGTGCCAAGTTACTATTTCTTTTCTCCAAAAATTGCTTTTTTTTCATGCCTTTTCTTCCAGATGAAGATCCAAGGAAGGCTGAGAATCGAAAGATTGCACTATTTCTGATATTACTGGCAACAGCTACAATACTGGGAAGTGCTTTGTTACTGTGAGTTTTCTTCCCTCCAGATAAACACTAACTAAGTCAAGCATTCTTTTGGATAAGAGCTCAAATTTCCTCCCCCTTCCAATGAAAGAAAAGGGAAAGAAGTCATTTCAAAATCTGGGATATGATATTGACAGGAATGAAATGAATGAAATTTTGATGGGATAATAGTTGGAACATAAGGAAATGGAGTAGAAGTATCCAGAAAAAGGGAAAACACTGTATAATTGTTTTAAAGATAAGGCTACTGATACTGAACTTGGGATTCATTTCTTTTCCTATTTTAGATTCCATATGTGTGTCACTCATCGGAGGAAAATGAAGGCAATACGAAGGTCACTAAAGGAATATTTGAAGAATAAACTTGACGAATTATTGGGGATGACAGAGCAGAAGGAGGAGAGAGATTTTAGACCCAGAAAATAAATTCGTAGACACAGACAGGAGATCTTTCATTCTAGGCTTTGAATCAGGGTAGATTAAGCTCTTTTGTGGTCATAAAATCATAGTATTTTAAAACTGAAATGGAACTTAGAGTTGGTCCAGTGAAGAGCCTTATTGATATCCTGAGATGATGGAAACAATGAGAGGGCAAAGGATTTACCCGGAGTTGTACCAAAAGTAACCAATGCTGTAATGTTGCAATGCACTTAAAAGATGATATACTGTATGATAATAAAGAATGTATTGTTAGTAATTCTCATTAATGGCTGTAATTAGGATAATCTTACATTTCTATTGTTGCTTTTTATTTCTATATTTATTACTGTTTCCATATTTATCATTGGTTTAAATGTGGACAATTTTCCTTGATAATATATAGAATTTAATTTTCATCATTATGTCTCTCTCTCTCTCTCTCTCTCTCTCACACACACACACACACACACACACGTGAAAAAAAAATCCAGAATATTGGCCCTGAGTAGCTGAGGTTTGCTGCAATCATTTCCCCCTAGATCTATGTTCTAAGACCAAGCTGGATATTAAATTTTTAATCTTTTACTTGTTTCTATTAAACACTTTTAAATATATGTAGCACCCCAGTTAGTGTCTTACAGCTATTTTCTAATTGAGTTCTCCCAACAACCTTGTGAGTAATATTGCTATTACCTTCATTATAGGGATGAGGAAACAAATATCTCTAACTCGAGGTCACACAGCTAACTAATCTAGGCTATAAGAAACTCCTCTGGTGGCTGACCTCTGCTCATGCAAAGAATCTGGTTGGTACTGATAGCTCTAAGCATGTAGTTGTGATAGATTAATGGAGAAATGATCAATGTGGGTTTATTGTCTTAACATATTCCTGATTACATACCTAGTATGTGCAAAGCTTGGAATAAAGCTGAGGGCTGGTTAGCCCTAAGGTTCACAACCTTTTCACCCTATTCTCTTCTCTCTTATTCTGGAAACATCTTTCAGAAGACAAATACTGTAGATTAGCAAGAAGGAATAATAGTTCCAGGAGTTTTTCTTCAGTGGTGGGAGGAGGAATTTGCAAATCTTGAGTGCTTGCTTAATGTTGTTGTTATATTAATGAGATATTTAATGAATAACAAGGCACTTGGGGAAGACCTACACACTGATAGCTCTCAGGTGCTAAATTTGAAATTCATGTTAAAAATTTCTCAGATAAGAATGTTGTGGGGCATCTACCATTCTCCAGTGATTTAAGGTTCATCTCTCCAGATATCTCATTGAGATATATTAGCTTCATTTACAGTCTTAAATTATTATCTTCATATTGTTTTATTTTTCATTATAATTATGTAAATAGGATAACATACACACTAGATTTTGTGTTAAGGTTTTTTGTTTTAATACAGACTTTAACTTTTTTAGTTTTATTTTTAATATATAGATCTTATTGTATATGTTTAAGGTATATAACACAAAATTTTGATATCCTTACACATAGTGAAATGCCAATTAACATCTTTGCTTATTGCCACTTTCCTCTCCTCTGCTACTCCAGTCTTATGACTCCATTCTAGGAAATCTTGGATAACAATTTAAGATATATCTTTCATTACTTTTATCCAAGCCTACTTATAAGTAAATAGACACACACATACACACAAATACATTTACAGATGAAATTTTTTGCAATTAAAAAATTATGAACCCTTTTCTGTATGTTGATTTTTATACAAATAATTTGTAGGCATTATCTTAAGTGATATAAGACTAATTTACTCTTTTGGGAGTTGTATACAACAACATGGTGTGGGGGCATAAATATTCCAATAATCCTCTATTGATGGACAATCTCTTCATTTCCTTTTTCATGTCTCTATGAATAATGCTGCAATAAATATCTGTGTACATATATCCCTACTTACTGAACTTTTGTTAGTATTTGTAAGAGATAGTGTTATGGAATCAGGATATTAGAAATGAAAGTTATATGTATTTTGACATGTGATGAACGTGACCAAAATATTGTAATAATCTGCATGTATAGCAGTAATAACGAATCATCCATATTTGCCACATTCCTACCAGTAATAGGTTATACAGCTCTTTTAAGTTTTTCAGTCTAACAAATATGACAATTAATTTACTTTTATCTACTAGTGAGTCAGCAGCACCTTTTCAAATGATTCAATGCCATCAGAATTGGCTGAACAGTGAGTTGCCTATTTGTATACTCTGGTAATTTTAATTTGACGGTTTTTTTTGTCAATTTAAAAGTCTTCCTTCCACAGCATAGACATTAACTCAAGTTTTTCAGATGTAAATATTTTTTCTAAATCTATCTTTTGTCAATTGAATATTTAAGGTATTGTTTTAGCTATCTACATATATCTACCCACCTATCTATTTCTACTCTCAGGTCTTTATTACCTATATAACCAAAATAAAGAATCAGCTACTTATATTCAGCCACTTAATAAATTTGTTTTACACTTTATTTTTTATTTAATTTTATTTTGTTGCTTGCTGTATGTTTTTATTTTATTTCAAAATATTAAGGAGGTACAAATGTTTTTATTACATGGATACCTTGTATAATGCTTAAGTCAGGGCTTTTAGTGTGCTCATTACCAGAACACTGTTCATTGACCCCAATAGGTAAGTTATTATCCCTCACTCCCCTCCCAACCTCCCTCCTTCTTGGTTTCCAACATCCCTTACATCTCTTTGTGCCTGTGTTTGCCTATCATTTAGCTCCCATTTCTTAGTGAGAACATGTGGTGTCTGTTTTTGTATTCCTGAGATACTTCACTTAGGATAATGATCTTCAGTTCCACCCTAGTTGTTGCAAATGACAATATTTCATTCCTTTTTATGGCTGAGTAGTACTCCATAGTGTGTGTGTGTGTGTGTGTGTGTGTGTGTGTGTGTGCGTGCGTGCGTGCTGCATTTTCTTTATTCATTTATGAAGTGATGGGTACTTAGGTTGATTCCATACCCTTGAAATTGTGAATTTTACAGAAATAAATATTCAAATGTCTTTTTGATAAAATGCTTTTTTCCCCTTTGGGTAGATACACAATAGAGGGATTGCTGGATCAAATGGTAAGTCTACATTTATTTCTCTGAGGAATCTCCATACTGTTCTCAGCAGAGGTTGTACTAACTTGTCTCTCACCAACAGTGTGTAAGTGTTCCTTTCTCTCTGCATCCCTGACAGCATCTACTGTTTTTTGACTTTTTGACAACAGCCATTCTGGCAGGGCTGAGGTGGTGTCTTTTTGTGGTTTTAATTTGCATTTTTTCCCTGATGATTAGTGATGCTGAGCACTTTTTTTCATGTTTGTTGGCTATTTGTCTATATTTTTTTGAAAAACTTCTGTTCTCACTTTTTGACAGGGTTCTTTATTTTTTTCTTGCTAATTTGTTTGAGTCCTTTGTAGATTCTGGATATTAGTCCTTTCTCAGATAAATATTAAATAGTTTGTAAATATTTTCTCCCATTCTGTAGGTTGTCTAACTCTGTTGATTGTTTCCTTTGCTGTTCAGAGCTTTTTAATTTAAAGTCCCATTAATTTATTCCATTAATTTATTTTTGTTGATGTTCTGTTTTATCTTTAATTATTATGGGTACACAACAGTTATATATCTTTATACAAAACATGTGATGGTTTGATACAAGCATACATATATATTCTAGTTATTAATTCCTGGTTATATGGGTAGTTTATAAATACTTTCTTCCATTCTGTGGGTTGTTTCTATACCTTGCATACTGTTTCTTTGCTGTACAAAAGTTTTTTTTAGCTTGATATTATCTCATTTGTGCAGTTTTGCTTTGGTTGCCTATTCTTTGGGAGTATTACTCAAGGAGTCCTTGCCCAGATCAATGTCCTGAAGTGTTCCCTCAATGTTTTCTTTTAGTAGTTTCATAATTTCAAGTCTTAGGTTTAAGTCTTCAATCCATTGTGATTTGATTTGTGTATACGGTGAGAGCTAAGAGTCTGGTTTCATTTTTCTGCATATGGATATCTACTTTTCCCAGCACTATTTACTGAACTGACTGTCCTTTCTTGGCACCTTTATCAAATAAAAGTTCACTATTGATGTGTGGATTTATTTCTGTTTTGTATATTCTGTTCCATTAATCTATCTGTTTTTATTCCAGTACCATACTGTTTTGGTTACTATAGCTGTATAGTATAACCTGAAATCAGGCGATGTGATTCCTCTAGGTTTCTTCTTTTTGCTCAAGATAACTTTGGCTATTCTGGGCCTTTTGTGGTACCACATAAATTTTAGAATTATTTTTTCTATTTCTGTGAAGAATGTCATTGATTGAGGATTACATTGAATCTCTTTACCAACTTTTTCATTTTTATTTTTTCATTCATCTACTAAAATATCTTTTTGGCTTCTTTTTGTTGGTTTTCAACTTTTTCTTCAATCCCATTCATCTTATTTTCCTTCCGCATTCTGAATTCCATTTCTTACATTTCTTTTGGTTGGGGTCAATTGCTTTGGATCTATTTTGATCCTTTGAGAATGTCGAACAAGCTTATTTTTTCATGTTGCTGGAATTCCTTTGAGGTTTCTTTTCAGATAAGTTTGTGGTACACCTGTTCTTTGCTGGGAACTCTCCTAGTTAGTGAGAAGAGGGAGAGGTCCCTAGATGGCGCTTTTGTGTTTTACTCCAGAAGATTGACTTGGCAGGAGAGGGGCAGATGAATACACTAAGAGCTTGTAATGTAACTGTTCTGTGTTGTCTCATGCCCCTGTGATTGTCACAGTCCAAGCCAGTGCTAGATGATCTTCATGCAGAGTTATGGGTTGTTCCCCAGGCTGCTGCTAGAAGGTCAGGCAGAGAGTTGGGTGAGTCCCTCTTCACAGAGGCTGGAGTGGTCCAGGTCTCCCCACAGCAGTGGCTGTGGCATCTGGGCAAGACTATCTAGGCAGTGGTCATGGGTGTCAGGGCTGCAGGTGTTTGCTTTGCCTGGGTCCAGATGCAATGGTGATACACAGCTAGCAGGTCCATGGTGGTGTGTTGAATTTCTAAGGCGGGCCCCACCAGATGGCAGGTGGGATCCTTGGGAAAGGGCTGCAGAGCTGAACCAGGCACTGTGGGGACAGGTGGCAGCTGGAAGTTTCGGGGTTGGGGCTGGCCCTCTGGGTCACGGGGTCTCTCTCCCTGTGCAGGAGTTACTTAGGTCATGTCCACAGCACCTATTCTGTTTGAATCCTCTTTAGGGAGGAGGGGAGCTGGGCTCCCAGCCATGGAGCATGCAAGAGCATCTGCTCTCCCTATTCCCTCCCTGGCCCAGCAGAGGTGTTGTGGAGGCAGTTGCAGCAAAGTCAAGCCCTATATAGACCAGATGCTCTCGAAGCAAGAGCTCAGAATGGTGTCAGTTGCAGTGACCTGGGAATGGAAACCACTGGGTTCTTTTTACGTCCACTCTCCAGTGCAAAGTCACTGCACAGTGTCAAAGCAGCTCTCTGATCAATCCTGAGATCTGCAGTGGTGGGGGAGGGGGAGCTCCTCACATCTCGGGTTGCAGTGTCCATGGGGGGTAGCATGGAATCCCAGGGATCTTTCTTCCTGTCCTTTCCCACATATGGATGCCTCCCCCAAGTACCTTCTGATCTTGCTAAGTGGACCATCCTGTCTCCCTCTCCTTCACTCTAAGAGTCTTCTGTTGCTCCTCTGATGATTTACAATGTCGTCTCCAAGAAGGTCCATCCATACATGGGCATCTACTTTCAACTTTTGATCCTCTCCTTGACAGCAATGTGTGTGGGCTGCTTCTAGTCCACCATCTTTTACACTATCCCTTAATGTTATTTTTTTAAGCTAAATTCTCTTATATTTTCTAGGTGTCAGTCATAATACTGTCCAACACAAATGTTTTATGTTTTCTTTTCTACTATTTGTACAAATTATTGGCTTTTTTATCCTAGTGCATTTGCAAGAACTTCTAAGATACTGCTGAGTAATAATCAACATAGTTATTATTTCAAAAAGAATGAGAACTCAATCATTACATAACTGCAAGTCTTTAAACTGCGGCTACAGGAAAAGTTAACACATTAAGTGCCTCAAATAAATTATAAATTATATTAGAATTATTCCATAGAAACCAGAAAGTGTATTTGAATGCTCATTATGGCTGGTTTTTTGGAGTTAAGAAATCTAGTTCCATGGAGAAGAATTCTGATGTGCAAGTGTCTTTAGATAATATCACTGCCTTGAGAAGGTCAAATCTTAAAACCCTTTATGAATTTGTTATAATATTTCAAAATAAATTAAACAAATAGATCTTTATCAGAACTACGGTTTCTTTGTCTCCTTGGTCCCAGAATACACACAAAATTGTCAGGAACCAGAAAAAAAATATTGAAAAAATAAGCAAGAAGTACCCAGGGAACTATCGCAAGTAAGAAAAACTTTCCCCCCACCTCAGTGCTGTTAATGATCTCATCATGTCTCCTCTGGCATGTGATTTTATTTAACAGGCAGGGAAAGGATGTAAGCAGCAAAATTGCAGAAAGAAGGTAAACAGATATTAATAGTACAATTAAGTATTCACAATCAAATAAAACAAGCTTTATGTCTAAAAAGCAAAGGGAACTATATACATGTATAAAGAAAAAAGAAACTGAAAGTGAATGAAAGATGAGTAAGGAGGTTTAAATAAAAGCACTAGTTGCCAAGGTCCTTGTAATACACACACACACACACACACACAAACACACACACGATAACTTTATACTTTGTTATGAAATATTGGAGTATGGCTCCAATATGGGATGGCTCCAAGGGATGAAAATAGAATGTATAGCATCCGTGTTTTCAATGACAAAAAAAGATAAATAAAATTTCATAAATACAACAGAAGCAAGTAAGAAGAAAACAATAAGCAAATTATAGGGGAAAAGAAAAAATGTCTAAATTAAATAAATACATCAATAAGAAGATAAATGATTTGTTTGCAAATTTTAAAATGTAATCATAAGCTATTTATGAGAGACAAACCTAAAACAATGTGACAAGCTAAATGTTAAAATAAAAGAATACCTAGCAAAATCTACCCAAAATAAAGTATTATATTATTAATATCAGTCAGAAGATAATTTAAGCCAAAGCCCATCAATAAGAATAAAGAACAGTACAATGAAAAAATATGAAATTGTATAGATCTAACAATATAGTTTTGAGATTTTCAAAAGGGGAAAAGCATTTCCACAATCATTATGGGGAAAGGTTAATACATCTCTTTCGAAATCTGATAAATCTAAAGATAAAATGTTAATAAGGTTATAGATTTTTTTTTTTTTTTTTCTGAGACAGAGTTTCGCTTTGTTGCCGGGGCTAGAGTGAGTGCCCTGGTGTCAGCCTAGCTCACAGCAACCTCAAACTCCTGGGCTCAAGTGATCCTCCTGCCTCAGCCTCCTGAGTAGCTGGGACTACAGGCATGCACCGCCATCCCTGGCTGATTTTTTCTATATATATTTTTATTTGGCCAGATAATTTCTTTCTATTTTTAGTAGAGACGGGGTCTCGCTCTTGCTCAGGCCAGTCTCGAACTCCTGACCTTGAGCAATCCACCCGCCTTGGCCTCCCAGAGTGCTAGGATTACAGGTGTCAGCCATCCCACCTGGCCAAGGTTATAGATTTATAAAACACAATGAACAACCTTAAATGACATGATGTATTAAATCCTGTACCCAACTAATAAACAGATTTTTCTTCTTTTTAATACAGGTAGACTATATATAATAACTGATGACAAACACTTGGCTTGGCAGACACTAGCTGGTTTTTCTCCTAACTAAGCCCTTTTCTTTCTGGACACATGGTTAGAATACATTCCCCAGTCATCCCTACAGTTAGATGACTCTGTAACTGAACTGTAACCAACAGAATATGCGTACAAGTGATGTAATTGTTTCTAGGTGCATATAAACTTAAGGGACAATCCTGCAGAATCTCTCGTCCCTACTTAATGATAGGATGTCAATGTACAGGTTTATCTTAGAATATTGAAGATGCATCTTATTTTGAGCATTTGTTTTGGATTTTGCATGAGTGAAAAATAAACTATTATTTCATTAGGCTTCTGAGATTTTAGAGCTAGCATTAATATATCTAATACATAAGCCAAAAAGAAAATTTCAACAAATTCCAAAGAACTAATATTGTAAAGGACAATCATTCAGACCATGGGCAATAAAATTAAAAATTAACAACAAATGATAAAATATATTTCACATATAGGGAAACTAAAAATTTTATTTATAAATAATTCATGAATTAAAAATTAAACAATAAAGCAAATTATGCAATACTTAAAAATAAACAATAATAAAAATATTACCCAGGAAATCTTGTGAAGTGTGGCTAATATATACATTTAAATATATAACTTTCTAATCATCATATGTCAAAAAGACAAAAATATATGTGAAAATATTGAACAGGGCATTCAAACTAACCAGTTAGGTAAAGAAAGTACAAAGAGGGAAAATTAGATTACATTGTAAATGAAATTTAAAGCAGAAAATATAAGGATAACTAATACCAGATGCTAATAAAGTTCTCATCCACACTGAACAGAGTTTTTAAAATATATATTTTTAAAAGAATAAAAAAGAAGCAAAGCTCCAGATATATATTTTTTTTTATATCTTAAGAGACTCTTTTAAACTACAAGGCAAAAATATTTAAAATGTAGATGAAAAAGATAGTTTTATTAAAAGTATAAAATACCAATATTGACACAAGATGACAAAATAATGCCAATGCTCTTTATAAAAAGGTATAAACAAATGCCATGCTTAAGGAAAGCCTTGAGTGAAATACGACATGTTAACTGATTTTACCTGAATGCTGGAACGATGGTTTCTTCCCAACTTGTCTGGTGCTTCTACCCTTAAACAGAAAAATTCAGGAGGACAAGTAAGTTTAATAGAACAGGTCCAAGTTCAGTTTTGAAAATATTAAGTACAAGTTCTATCGGGATATCGAAAAAAGATATGCTGTCAATATTTGGATTTGCATATATGAACATAGCAAAAATACTCAAGCTAATGAAACACCTTTCAAAGACACTGTGACACAATAAGTAAAAAAGCTGAAAATATGACTGAGATCATAGAGGGTAGAGAAAAAGTGATGAAGACCAAGGACAGAATACTAAAGAACCTTACGTTATGATACAATTAAAGTGGGCTGAGAGGAACAGCCAGCAATATAATATTTTATTAAGATACCTATAATATGGAGATACTACAAAATCCAACCTGTTCTATGTAAACTTTCTCTTTTGAAAGCCTTTATTTGAGATGCTGACTTTGGGTTGAAGTCTCCTCAGCTTTGGACTATTTTTTTCAAATAGATGATCCTTCTAGCTACACAATTTACTGCAATTGCTTAATAATATAAACCCAGAATCTAGGCTTTATCACTTTTAGAATCACCAGTATGAGAAGCTATTTCTTTTTTGTGTTTATGTGCTTGTAATACAATAAAATGAAGATGATCTAATTAAATTATGTGTTCATCTAATAGGAAAGGTCTTGTGGTATTTCTGTTTTCCAAATGTAAACATTATACAAAATTAATTGCTTAAAATCCTAATTTAAGCTTGATCTAACAGTTAATATAACAAAACAAGGATATGTGAAAACATCCTTCTACCAAGCAAATCCTCAACCAAAAACTCATTCATACCAATTAAGTAATAATACAAATCATTTTCTTACTGGAAGAATTATATTTTCTGAACTATAACATACTCCAATGTGCTGATGTCAACCCTGCATGAAACTTAGTTCTAACATTTCTCTAGGATCTACAAGTCATTAGAGGAAGATAGTCTCGGACCTTAGCACTGATGGAAGAATTTTTGAGACCCCATTATTCTTGGGACTATTTTATTAAGAATCGATATTCATCATGTGGTTTTTTTGGGTTTTTTTTGTTTTTTTATTTTTAGGAGAAAGCAGATAGTGGTAATGTTTCACTGAGCTTTTCCTGAGTAAAAATTCAATGATTCATTTAATGTAGAAGTAACATTAAAATACGCTAGCCTGTCTAATTAAGGTACTCAAAACATAAGTTTAGAACATAAAAAATAAAAGCTAATTGGATAAAATAACAATTGAGTTAACACTGGAAGCTTCTTAATTTCCAATTATTATTTTTTTCTAAGCTTATTCCCCTACATTCTGATTCAAGGGGAGTTCTACCCTCTTTCATCTTAGATTAATGCTTTCTCTTGTGTTTTCTATCTCCTGACCTGCAGACACTTCTAGAATATTCCATTATTAATCTCCAATCATTTTTCTTCCTCCTCTTTCTCAATAGTAGGTGTTCACTTTCATTGTCTATTACTATAAATTAAAGCCTCTTCATCCTGTATCCACTTCTAACCACCACCCCAGCCCTGTGTGCCAGACTTCTTACAAGAGCATTCTATTTCCTGTGATTATTTCTTTATTTCCATTCTCCCCTCACTTCACAATCTGCAGTCATCTCCTCCCCATCATATGGAGACTGCTGTCTCTATGGCTGCCAGTGATCTCTTAGTCGTTATATTCTGGGTTTTTGTTATTCCTCAAGTTACTCATTAGTTCTAAGATTTGCCAGAATGTTAATGGTTTCCTTATTAAAGTACCCTTCTTGTGTTATATTAGGCAGATTTTATTCTTATTTTTGAGATTTTCTATTTTTTAAACCATGTTTTAGTTACTTTTTGGAGCACTTCATTTCTTCTTCCAACCTATTAAGTACTGGGTACCACAGAACTCATTTCAAATCTTTTCTTACTTTACATTTGGAGGAATCTCATCCACTCTTTTAACTACCACTTTATCATTATATCTCCAAATTCTTAGTCTTACATTTTCATGCTCCTCCCAAGTCCTCAACCTGTATTTCTGAATACCTACTGGATATATCCATCTGGACAAAAAAATACCAACTTAAAACTTGGCATAACTAAGACTAAACTCATCTTAAACCATTTCTGATTCTATAAAATTTATCCTAATTCAGGGTGCCCTTCAGTTCTCATGAAGAAAATACATGTTGAATATAGATTATGCAAAAGGCATTTTGCCAAGTATTTTCATAATTATCTTCCCAAAAATTCTACAAAATTATTTTAAGCCATTTTTGTATAGATGAGAAAACTGAGGTTTGGTGCATTTGAGTGAATTCTTTCAAGCCCCGTAAGTCACAGGTGGAGGAGCCAAGATTCAAACCCCAAATCTTAAGCTTTTCTATCAACTAAGCACTGGCTCCATGGATACCATAAGTTATCCAGAAGGTAGAAATCTCAGTACAGTCTACAGTCCTCTCTCTTCATCATCTACCCTGGCCAGTTACTCTTCAATTAGCTTCGATTTTTCACTCCTAAATATCTATTAAATCTCCCCAGCTACTGCCACAGTTGTGGTCCTTCCCTCCTGTCTCAGGGCTACTGCAAGGTCCTCCTAATCAGTCTCCTTGAGCCCAGCCTTGCAGGAGCCAAACTCATCCTTCCCTTTGCACTTAGAATGATCAGTCTTAAAACACAAGTCAATATTAAACCCTTGATTAAGATACTCCATTGCCTCCTCCACTCCAAAAAGAGAAGTATAAACTCTTTCGTATAGTGTTTGACATGCCTTAAATTTTACCAGCATGTTTTTTCATAAAATTTCACCTTTGCCCAATTGCCTTCCCAGGGCAAACTCAACAGTTTGCCAAACATACTAGGCTTTTTAAAGAATTTTTTTTTTTCTTTTTACTCCTAGACAATACTTGCCATATTCATCCCTGTCTTGATTGCCTGATAATCTTTCTCAGCCTTCAAAAGTATTGTCCTTCAAAACTCACATCTAAAGTCATTTCTTCTCATACAGCCTTCTCTGAGATGGTTAGAATTAATCACCCACAAACTTTGGGATCTGTTACAATTCATATGATTCTGTAGAGTCCTTTTCACAGATGACTATTATTGCTGCTTTGCATATCTCTTTCCTAGACATGAACTCCTCAGGGATAGGACTATGCCTTGCTTATGTTCATATTCCCAGTATCCAGCAATGTATCACAGCTTAAATATTACTTTCTCAAGGAAGATGTCTGTGAATCCCCATAATAAGTATAACTGAAGCTAGTACTTCCAATTATACTGTTAGCATTGTCCACTTTTTTTTGGCTTCATAGGAATTAAGGGATAATGTGTAACTATAAATATCTGACTCCAAGAGGTCAGAAATTGTGTTTGCTATTTTTTCATAAATGAGATGTACCTATCCCCAGAGCTCTACAATGCCTGGCACAGATAGGATGAATATTAGTTGAATCAAAGTATGAATATGTAAATGAAATCATTGATGAATTCTTCCATTTGGAACTGAATATATCCTAGATATTCTTACTGCCACAACATATACTTTGTCTGTGACATTGCCCACCATAGTCTGTCCTGATCTTTAAAATCGTATGCAGCTTGATGGCCAGCACTGTTATGAAGTAAATGCTCTAAGTACCAAGTTCCCAAATCAAGTACACAGGCTCTTAGTGCTTAGTCTAGTTCCAAGGCACTTATGGGAAGTTCTCAGCACCTCCACTTGTACCTCAGGGGAGCTTGGTTGACTCTGCCCCTCCAAATTGCCTTACCGCCAATTGGAGCAGAAAGCCAAAGAAACCTCACATTTTCTAAGAATTCTAAGGACTTTGAGCATTGATCTAAATCCAGAAATTATATCAGAGATCAAGAGCCTGTACCATATTCCCCCAAGTTATCCTGAATATAGGGATAAGGTGGGAGTTGTGTAAGGGGTGGTAAAGTAGAGACATTGGTACTTAAGAACCTAATGGTCTTAAAATTAACACAGGAGGTTCTGGAACATTACAATGAGTCTTCATTTTTCCTAATTTCACGAGGCATATTTTTATTTTTCAGCTGACCTAGAGAGAAGTTAAAGAACAACAGTAAGTGAAAGGACAATAGCTAGAGTGAAAACCAGAGAAAGTGGAAGAAAATATCTGAAGAATTGCGGAAAGACACTCTGCACTCTACTTCATCTCAAGGAGTCTACTTATCTCCAGGTCCTTGGATTTGCATTTCTGGATCTAGCACTGCTAAATTTGCAGGGTAATTTTACACTTGGGTGCCCATCTTCTTCTTAAAGAGGAAAAGAAAAGCTTTCTCCAATCAAAAGGCAACATTGGCAGGTAGGCATGTTTGTCCAGTATCTGCTTTGGATCCTTACAGGGTTTTCTGTGAGGGATTACTCCTGAAACACTTGAAGCCTTTACCTAATGAGGCTTCGTCAATCTGCTGATGAGGTGACACTTCATGATTTCTGCTGAAAGTAGTAATAAGCACAGGCTCTTTAGGATTCAGAATTCACATTTCCTCTTTCATCCATACTCGCTTTATCTTACTAATAGTGTCAGAAAATGTTCAACGAGGTTTTCTAGTCAATAAAACACATCCTGGTTTTATGTTTGGTGCTTTAGAAATCTATGTGAATAATACTTTCAAGCCAACAAGACATCATTTATTAAGTTGTAGTTCTATAACTGATAACCTCAGTCTAAACTATGAAAACAGTCCAAAGAGAGAGTTCAAAGAAGAGAGTGAAAAGTATTAAACACAGAGTTTGTGATGCAGTGCTTATTAACACATACTGAACCCTGCCTAAAAACCAACTCTGTTTCCTTGAAGAAAATGAAAGGGAAAACCACAGTCATTATCTCTGGGTGGTGTAAGTTATAAGTGATTATTGTTTTCTCCTTTTTGCTTGTTGGTATTCTGATTTTTCTATAGTGCATTTGAATTTTACTAATGTAGGGAGAAAGACCATTTTAATTTAACATGACGGTAATAAGACTTCCATGGCAAACACAATATAATATGTTCCAAACTGTCTAATGGATTAATTTAATCCAGTTCTTAGCTATGGAGTAGATTTTATATAACAAACTGCCCCAAATTAATGTTCCATTAGATTTCTATCCTGGTAAATGAAATTTCTTTTAACATTCTTTTTTTCTGTCCTATAATTCTAGTGCATATCTTTTGTTTTAAAGGTTATTATAATAAAATTCTTTCTATGTCTTTATATAACACATTCAATATCTTTTGGGAGGCTAAAAGAAGTTTGAAATGCAATAATAATCTTTACCAATAAAGCTAGTAATAATTAAATTTGTTATTATTAAAGCAACAGTATGTTTTTCTGTTTCTCATTGATCCTAAGGAAGATACTACACACTGAAAAGTCATGTTCTCAATCCTGAGCCCTGAGTCAGTTCAGGCATCACAGGCCACTCATCTACCAACACAGCAAGGTCAACTAAGGAACTGCTTCTCTTTTGGTCCCTTTGCTGTTCACGCACACTCTCTTGTCACCAGTTACTCTTGTCACCATATCCCATTGACAATCTTAGTACCTCAAAGATATTTCCATGTATTTTCCTCTTTGGTTTAACCAGTACTGTCCAATCAAAACGTGAACCATATATACAATTTCAAACTTTCTAGTAGCTACATTAAGAAAATAAAAAGAAATCAGTAAAATTAATTTTAATAACATATTTTAATCCAAATGTCCAAACATTCGCATTTCAATGTGCAGTCTATATAAAATTACTAATGAACTATTTTATTTACTTTAGCACTAAGTCTTCAAATTCTGCTTTGTATTTTATACTTTCAGCACATCTCAAGTGGAATTTTTTGACTAGAAATACTTGATCTATATTTAGATATCATAAAATGTATAGCTGAAAAGTAAATCCAAAGTTGTTCCAAATATACTCAAGTGTTTTCCAACCACTGAATCCAGAGTCAGTCTTTAAGTTTAAATTTACCTTAATTAAAGTTAAATAAAATTATAAATTCAGTTTATTTGTCATGTTAACTACATCCCAAGTGATCTATAGCCACATGTGGCTAATGGCTACTGTGTTGGGCAGTAGAGGTTTATAATTCACAGGCTGTTTCTACTTCAGACTTTCAAGCGTAGGATACTTAGTTTTGCCAGGTCTCAAGGGATTAACCCTCAGGATTAGCCCACACACGCAAGCCCAGCAGTGTCCCTTACAGACTTACAGATACCTTCCACAGGGAACATATTTAGAGAATAACTACCCCCAACACAGACAGGAAAAACCCCTCAGAATACATCCCTTCTGACAGAGACTCCTAGTATATGTTGGCTGCATTCCTTGGGGAACAACTATTGCACTTTTAATTTATATGGAAATAATTCCTGGAAGAGGCACATGTTTTTAAAATATGAATGAATGAGTATTCTTAGAAAATCTAAATGAAAGCACAAATGGCTCACTTTGAGATACATATGCACTCTAAGAGGTAATAAAGATTTATTTATTAAGTTATCAACCCAAAGCCAGTCTATTACAGTACCCCAAAGCAATAAATCCTGAAAGTCACATATTATATACCTCTTGTTTGTGACTGCATTTGGGTCATTTCCCTTCTTTAATCGATCCCCTTTTTGACAAATATGTACCTTAGAAAAGGAGGTATTTTATACAGCCTTTTGAGGGGGGAGGAGAAGCACTGTTTTTGTTTTACATTTGCAAGGATAGGTGGGAGGGGCTTGGACAGAGATTCTTACCTAATCAATTTGTATTGATTTCTGAATTTAAAATTCTTCAGTGAGAAAATAAATTTTCCACAAACTTTCAGACCATATGGGGGAAAAGTTTTCTTTGTAATCACAGCATCTGTATTAATACAATAGAGGAATAATGGAAGGATCATAGGAGGTGACATATGCTTTGTATAAGAACATGAACATACATGTTTCATATAAGGAACATGTAACAAATGTGTATTTTATGTTTTAGATTTTGCAATGTTATCTTTCTACTCTAATTCTATCCTATTTTTTTGTGGCTTTTTTAATGCATAGTCTATTTTCAATTATATGGTTTATTTACAACCATTTATATACAACTTAAACAAGTTTTACGGTAAGCATATGAGTCATTTTACTGTGGTTCTAAGGAGGTCAAGATTCTTTGTTCAGAATTTTATTTCCTTATCAGTAGTTTACTTCATGAATCACATAGAACAGGATCGTCTGGTACAAACATAAAGCAAGTCACAAATGCAAATCACATATGTAATTTCAAACTTTTTTCTCCATATATTAAAAAAAAGTAAAAGAAACAGGTGAAATTTATACATTTTATTTGATCTTTTATGTCCAAGTGAAATATTTTACCTCTTAAAAAAAACAATTGAGGCATTGAAATTTGATATGTGTTTTATACTTACAGCCCATATCAAGTCAGACTAACCACATTTCAAGTACTTAGTAGCCATATGTGGCTAGTAGCTGCCATATTAAACAGCATGGGCAGACACAGTATTTACAGAAAATCTGGTATAGTTTGCTCAATATGTTACTTTGTCAAGGAATTAAACACAAGACCAGGTCAAAATTATTTTTTAACAATGTCTTAAATTTTAAATTTGCAAATTTACTAAAACAAAATTAAAAGAAATCTATAATTCTTCTCTGAAAAAGTATCGCCAGGTCTACAGAATATAGGACTTTTCTGTTCTTTCCTATTTGTGCTACCAGCAAATTTCAGGGCAGGCTCCCTAGATCCATACTGCACAGACAGTTTCATATCCTTGATCACAGTTTAAATTGGTCCTTGAAATTAGTTCACATAATAACCTGTCAGTGGATTATATCATTGGTTTTTCTTTTTAAAAAACATTTTTTTTAATTTAACATCTTTAGAGTTCCCTTATAAAACTGAAGGAAATATTAGAATGACATGCTTTGAGTTAAAAATGTTAATTTCTATCTCACCCTTTCTTCTATTCAATTGTATAATTTTTTTCCAGTGTTGAAAAATCCGCAGCCTTAATCTCTGTGACTTAAAGAATAACCTTTTTTACAGCACAATTCAGTAAGACACTGGATATACTGCAGACATATTTACAAAAAGAATATATCCACAAGCTATTACACTGTCATACATTGGAGCACTTGTCTGCCTATGTGATATTTTTCTCCATGTTCAATGGTGCATATCAAGTTAACAACCACAGTTTATTATCTAATGTATTGTGTGATTAATGGGATAGCTCATATTTTAATCAGCCATAGATTTCTTCTCAATGAGGTCTACTTGCCTTAATCACAATATAGTCATAGAGTCTTAACTTTTTACAATAGTTTTTTGTCTACTCTCCTTTCTATTTGTTTTTAACAAAAGAGATTTTATGTGAATGCTATTAATAGATTTAATAAAAGATTTCATGATATCCCTGTATTTTAAAAGACCTATTTGTTTAGCTCTGCAAGAGTGCTTTGGATTTGATATCAGCAATAACAATGGTAAAAAGGATAACTATAGTTTATTGAGCACCTTCCACTTTTTCTCTACCCTTTATGATCTCAGTCATATTTTCTTCTTACCACTAGAGAATTTTTTCCTACTTGATTTTACCTACCAAAATTTTGCTTTATATTACATTCATTTGTGTATAGCCATTGTTATCTCCTGCTTGATTATAAGGTACTTAATAAAAGGGATGATGTTATATTTATTTTCATATTTTATAACAACTAACAGAGTAACTTCCATATTAGATGCTTTATGAAAATACGTGGACTTTATATATGAATCACTGCAAGACTGTGACTCATCACTCTAACAAATGAGGTAAACAGCCTGAACCAAAGCATGGAGTCATAACAGCAACATTAGCTATTATATATTATATTAATGCTATAATAGGACTATTCAATGGCTGTTCTGTTCTGATTATAGACATTAGCTATAGTGTTTTATTTAATTTCTCTTATAAAGTGAATTAAATGCTATGTGGTGGCACTATGAATAACCCTGCTTTATAAATGAAGAAACTGAGGTTCTGCAAGAAAAAGGTACTTATTTCAGAGCAAAGAGTGATGAGTTAGAGTTCAGACACTTGTGTCTGTGATGGCAAAACTGGAGTTCTTAATTACTGGACAACACTGCCTCTTGAGCCCTCTGGTTCTGGGAATTTTAGATGAGAAAATCCTACAGCAATGGAGTTCCTAATTTTAGGGATGCTTCCACTGAATGACATACATTTGCTATACTAGGCAAACACAAAGTAAAATATATTTTTCATAGGTATAAGAACACTTGTACCAAATGTTTGATATCTTATCTTCAGCAGTAACTTTGTTACTTGTATTTGGTGATGTTGTCATTATTTTTTTCTGAGTAGGCTTTATGTACCTACTGTGAAACATCCTAATTCTCTTTGAGGTTGTGATTTATCTATTTTTTTTCCAGATTCTGATATATCTGCTTTTGACTGAAAGAATTTTTCATCTTTGAGAATGTGTTCAAGTTTGTTGGTTTCTAACTATAGTCAAATTTGGAGTGGCTATTATTGATTTTTAAACTTGACTAGACAATTGAATTTTCTCACTGACCACAGGCTATTAAGAGCTTATTTGATTAGAGTTACCTGCCTTCATTTTTGTTCTGGGTTGAAAGATCACTTACTATCAACCTGCCACATCTGCTGAAACATGTTCCTGAAGAAAACAACAAATTAAATTAAACCAGTAAAAATACACACACTCACACAAAGTAATTCTCTTATACTTTCCTATTCACATATTTCTCAAACATGTTTCTTTGGAAAGTCACAAAATGCTCTTCTTTTTCTACAGTTGTGTGTGTGTGTTTGGGGGTGTGCACTCAATTTGAACTGCTCGAACATTGGGGAACTCCTACTTCAAAACTGTCAGAACATAGATTAAAAATCAAGGATCATAGCAAAAGCATCCCCTACATATCATACAGTAATGCCTGGTCTTTATATTACAAGCTCCATTGGTTTGTTCAAGGGATCCTAAAAGCATGTTTCTTTTAAATGCCTCCATCTGGACTAGAAGGAAAATTAGAACATTCATTTTCCACATCCATTTTCTGCTTTATCCCTCTGTATCCCCTGCCAGTTCCAAAGTGAGCAATGCTCTTGAATTCTGTATTCAAAGAGGTTTTTAGTTCCCAAGTAACTTTGGTTTCCTTCCCCTAATGTGGAGACTGAATTGAATCTGGAAACATTGGCAGGTTTTTGGCATAATCTGCTTCCACAAACTGAATGAACAAGTGGTTGTGACCAAGTAAGTGTTTCCAAGTGAGTATAAAGTGGTTTTCTTGCCAAAGTTCAAATTTCTGTCAAATGAGACTTTTATATCAATTATTAGCCACAAAGGAAGGAAGGAAGGAAGGAAGGAAGGAAGGAAGGAAGGAAGGAAGGAAGGAAGGAAGGAAGGAAGGAAGGGAGGGAGGGAGGAAGGGAGGGAGGGAGGGAGGGAGGGAGGGAGGGAGCGAAGGAAGGAAGGAAGGAAGGAAGGAAGGAAGGAAGGAAGGAAGGAAGGAAGGAAGGAAGGAAGGAAGGAAGGAAGGAAGGAAGGCAAGAAACCTGGGTGATTTGTATTTCTGATTAGAAAATTCTGAAATCTCCCCTAAAGTAATACCATCTTTAATATACAAGTAAAAAGAGAAATGAAGGATGGAAGATCCAAGAGAATACCAGTGTTTCTTTAGAACAACTATTTTACCAAAAATGTCATCTTCTTATTCTCAGAAATCTTTCAGCCAGGCTCATTAACTAAACAGCTGCACATTCCCCTTATTTCCTGTCTAATGCAAAGTGATGTCCGATTGACTGCATTGCTCAGCACAAGGAAACAAGTTTCAAGAAATATGTGAAAAAGAAAGGATAGGATAATTACTTTCTATTTGTGTATGTGTGTGAGTGTGTGTATTTTTACTGGTTTAATTTAATTTGTTGTTTTTCTCAGGAACATGTTTCAACAGATGTTATGGCAGGTTGATAGTAAGAGATCTTTCAACCCAGAACAAAAATGAATGCAAGTAATTCTAATCAAATAATCTAATTGTTTTCTGCACATTTTTTTTCTTTTACAGTGTTCATTCTTTAATCACATATCATCAGCAGCTTCTCAGAGTGTCAAACTATAAAGAATTCTTTGGAGAAACACATTTCATATGTATTTATTTCAGCCCCCTTCTGGGAAGATTTTTGGCCCCACTGACCCTCTTTTATTATACTGCCACTTGGAAGGTCACCACTACAGTGCTCTTGGCTAGCTGTCTTACATATATTGTCTTGAATCTCTACCAAACAACTGTACCATGGAACTTAGTATGATTCCAGTTCTCTACAAGTGAGAAATAAGGCTCATAAAGTTTAGTTAAATATCATGAAGCTCATGAGTAAAAGAGTTATATTCAAGCTAGATGCGTCATTAAATGTTAGTAGAGGCACATCCTTTACCACTGTTTATAACCAGAGACAGAAAAGAAATTGAATGTTCTAGTGTCTAGATACTCTTCATTGTTTTAGACTGAGCCCCCTGTATAGGAGTGTCGGAATGTCACACTATTTGAGACACATTCCAGAATCACTCTGCAATTGCTGATTTCAAAAGATAGCTCAGAAACACAAAACCCACCCCCATGTACAGTTTATGCTACCCCATCTCCCATGTCAGACAAGACAATGAGCCACAAATGATTTGTTCCATTTTCTAAAGGTGAGATTAATTTCAAAAGAGAAAAAAGGAATCCTGAAAGGGAAAAATAATAACCACAACAACAAACCAAGCCACTTAATCTGAATTCAGAGGTTCTGGCTAGTTCAAACAACTAATAAAGAAAATGGGAAGAATACAATTTGCAGCAATTTTGCAAAAGAGAAAAAAATCTTACTTTACAAATAGCTCTGGCTTCATATCTAGCCAAGTAAGCAGCAAGGCAGAGGCAGATAATAATGTGATTACTCTGGTAATGATATGCATTAGATACATTATGGGAAACAATAATGCTCCCTACTGAATGCAGTCAATCCAATTATTGATTTTTCTTAATGTTAAAACCGCTACTCTAAAACTGAAAAGAGATATCCTTTATTTATTCTCTTTCCCTTTCAGTTTCCAAGTCCATAGATCCTTTGATGCAGAGTAGTATACCAAGATAATGGAGTAATGTATATCTAATCTGACACCTACTGGGCCAAGCTAATGTTTCAGATAAAAACTGCTAGGATACTGCTGCTTGTGGAAAAAGGCAATGTAGAATAAGAAAAAAATATGAACTTTCCTTTCATTTTTGTTTGCCTTTGTTTTCTAAAGAATCCTTGCAGACCAAGCATATTTTTCCTTTAAAGCAATATGGCAGCATATTCATTAGTCCACACACTAGGCCCAGCTGACTGGTCTATATTAAAATGTTCTTCTCCCCAGATATATGTTTCATCTATTTAAGCTTTTAATATTGTACATTATCATTATAAAGGAAACAAGTACGGTACACATGCACCTGGATATAGTTCCCTTCTTCTGTGTTCTGCCCCTACTCTTCAAATCACATTCCCCTACATAAACCCACACCCACTCATTCATCTCTATCCTATCTTGCCCTTATTCTGTACTTTATACTTTCTCTTAATTAACACTCAGTAGCACCTGGAACCAGATATTTCTAATGAACATCAGAAAAAAAAAAATTCAATAAATGCAAGGCAATATAATACATCTTGACTTTCTTTTTTCATTTCACACAATAGAAGTTTTTTTTTAAGTTTTAATTACTAAATATTGTTTTTGTTCTTTGTCAAGTAAATAATTACGCAAAATAGTAAATAGACTGATGTCAAAAGTCCCCTGTATGACATCAATTTTATCAGAAAACTCAAACAAGGAATTTGTACCAACCTTTTGGCTGATGTCTGATACTCATTTCCCTCATTCATCTCATGTTCCCACTAACTTTTTTTTTTTTTTTTAACTCTAGAGGAGAATAAAAAGCATTTCTTCTTGTCATTTTCACTTGGCCAATTTCATTTAAAGTGCCCCCAGAGGATTTGAAATAGCATGTCTGGAGTAAGAGACCTACCAGTAACACAGAAACTAAAAAGCATCTCAGTACCTTTCTCTGTTTAACCAAAGGAAATCACATGTGCATTTCCAATGAAGCTTTGATATAACATATTTTAAGACTAGAGAATCAAAACTAAAAGGTAATTAGATTTTATTAATGTACTTAAATTGAGATCTCTAAGTATCTTAAAATTAATTATTAAGAAAGAAAAAACTGCTTAATTTTTAAAAATCTTTCCACATGACAAACTGTTCATTTGGCATGCTGCCTGCTTGGCCTAAAACCATTTAGGTGAATAAAATAAAATATTTTGGCTTGGCATAGAAAAACAAATAGCAACAGAAATTAATTATTCAGTTTTTCTAAATGGCTCTAGGTCCAGTTAAGATTATTTCTCCCAAATTTTAATAAGGAAACATGAAGTATAAAGCACTTAGAATGAAAAATAATTCCTTTTTTCTCAGTCCACCAAGACCACTATTTCCCCTTTCTACTCATCAGCCTTTGAGAGTGAGCAACGAATTCAAAATCTTGTTATTTAAATGGTTTTCTGTGGAGAAACTTTTTTTGTGTGTTTTCTCTCCCACTTACACTTGAAAATTCTCTTCAAAAGAACTTTCTGTGACCTTTTCTTTGGAATAAAGAATTTTGAAGCCCTTTTTTATGTACCCAAATTGGCCAAAAAGGCTTGGGTATAAGAAGCATTCTCTATCTTGTTTCTTAAACATTTGCCAAACATGTGCAACACATATTAGAAGACCTTTATTACAAGAGGCCTCTAAGTCAATGTGCTTACCAAATGTACAAAGTAGAAGTTAATTTCAAAGCGCAATCAAAATATTGGTGGTAATTAATCCTAGTCCCTCTTTTGTTGAAATAAATAAAACATAATTAAGTGGATCTGCAAAAACTTCCATCAAAAAAGCCTGAGATATTTAGGAAATTATTGCTTTCAAGTTATTACATATCTCTATAAAAAAGTGAAGACCATAAACTTATCAGCAATCAGACAGTACCAATAGTAATATACCCAAATGAATTATTTGGTTTTACTTATTTCTTCTCTATGCCTAAAGTTACAAAAGTGGAGAAAGTCACCTATGTATTATTTCCACCTAGCAAATTATAAGATGCTTTATTAAAAGTAGATATTCATTAATTTAATTGCTATTTTGATTAAAAAATACAATATCTTCTATTTAAGAGTTTTATATCTTTAATATTTATCTTACACTTTCATAGCACTGAATTTTATAAGAGTCATGAACTCTTTTAACTGTGGTTTCTTAATCTGTAAAATGGGAGTACTAATAGCCATTTATCACGTTGATATGGGATTTAGATAATTAGTACAAATTACTTGCAGCAATGCATCCTCAGTAGTAAGTGTTCATAAATAATAGTTTCCTCCATCTTCCATTAATCTTCACCACTACTGAATGAAAAATAAAATTGATATATCTTAAAGTGAGAAAAATGTAATACAAAAATAATTGACAGTCCTGCCTATATTAATATAGTGAGGAAGGACTGGAACCCAGGTATTCTGTTCCTAGCCTAATTTGTTCAATCATTTAATCCATACACTATAATCTCTAAGGATGTAACAATAAGCAAAGGGATAAAGTTTCTGCTCTCATGAAGGTTATGTTTTATTGGAAAGAGCAAAAACAACTCAATATGTCATGGGGTAGTAATACAAAATAAAGCAGGCTGAAAGCATGAAAATTGATGGGTAAGAGTGGAGGGGCATTTTATGTATGACCACAGGGATGAGCCTTTGTGATGAAGTCTTATTTGAGCAGAGATTTGAAAGACGTATGGGAATGAGGCATGCTGATGTCTGAAAGATAGTTCCAAGCATGATGAGTGTGTTCTAGGGAGCAATGAAGCCAGTAGGCCTGGTGTAGAATGAGGTAGGAAGATGAGATAAGAACAAAGGGGTCGGGGATCAGATCCTATAGTGCCCCCTAGTCTCTTGTTCTTACCCCATTGTTGTCCTGCTCCTCAAGAATATAGGTGTAGTTCTTAGTTTGAGTTACACGAACTCTTTTCTAGTGTTCTCCTTTTCTTCCACCCAACAATTAATTAGCAGGCTTTATCAGTGCTTTGATAATAATTATGAAAAACGTGGAGTTTATGATACTCTTCCAAAGATATTACTTGTCCATCATCACAGTGAAAGTGGTGTCAATAACATATCAGAGATGAGGAAATGGAGATATGAAAGCCCAGACTGCTTTATCCAGAGCTCTACCACCAGAAAACATTATAGCTAGTTGTACCATGCAGCCTCTACTGCACTTTCTGCCTCTCCAAATGCCCTTCGAATTATAGCTCCAATTAGAAACTTCTGTGACAGTGAGAAGGCTTGGTTCAGAAAGATGTCACATCACAAAGTCACCAAATGCAGTTAAATGTAATATATGTGAAGTGCTATGTATCAAGATGCTGAGAACAATAAGATTCACTGAGAGGAGAAAACTCTTTACTAGAGCTATGTTTTTAGTAGAAAATATTCAAGTGTTACTATCTTAACAAAAATCTGCCTCATTATATGGATTTGATGTGGTTCTTTTTTGATTTTACTTAAGGGAAAACTCCTAATTTTATACACACACACACACACACACACAGAGAAAGAGAGAGAGGCAAAAAGAGAAACAAATCTTGTTAAAAAATAAACACCCATCTAATTCTTATATATCAAGTTACCTTAAAATGAAACACCTGTAAAAGAACATTTTATAACACATCTTGAGTAACCTTGTTCATGTGGTATTACCACACCTTTCTGATTGACTGTTAACAGACATAAACCACATAATAGCAAGGCAACAAATATAATTTGTTCTTCAACTCTAACATCTAAAGTTAGAAAAGTTGGGTGAGTGACATAAATTAGCAGGGACTTCCACAAATACTTTGTCCACAGCTAGAAAACATTCAGATTTTTTCTATAGCAGGAATAATCTACATGCTGGCCAGCCGTCACACTTAATTAAATTTGTAAGGGTCACATCAGAGGTAAAGAATATTATCCACACGAGTAATGCAATAGGAATACTAATTCATTCAAAGGGGTCTCAGTTGCCCTTTCAGTTTCACCCTTTCTTATAGAAATTCTTATTATTTGTCAGAATAAAAATGTCAAGCTAAGCAGATCTACTAACTCCTAACTCTTGTCTGGACCTAATTTGAATGTCTCATAAAATCATCCATTACTATGGGAAGTAAGTACATTGAAGCTTCATCCATCTGTTTGTATCCAAACAGAGGAGGATACTGTTTGTTTACAGGAAATAATTGTATCCCAAGGAAATGTGTCTTTGCCATTTGCTCAAAACAATTAATACCCAGAATACAGTAATTTTGGTGTGCTTCATAGCTACAGGGCAGGAGTTAGTGATTTAAATATTACAATTAGCAACTGTAAAAACACTTATCAAAATTCACAACCATACTCTGATAATTCCTTTAAGCAGGTTCTCCTTTCATGATACCTTTTTCCTATCAACCTGCTACCACACACAAGTTAGTTCTTGATGTTTACAGCTTAGGTTCTATCATGAACTAAGGTTGATCATGATTTTCTATTGAATAGATTAAGCTCATTTATATTTTGAAATTGTCAACATTTGCCAATAGATTATTCATGTTCTAGAACTCCTCTCATTGCTTCATTTCTTAGGCAGAGATCAATGAGAAAGAGCACGGAAATTTATAGATTTCAGTTAAAATTCTGAATTCTAATAACTGTGTAAAATCATACAGATTGCTTAATCTTATTGAGCCTCAGTTTACCCAATGTTTTAACATTTTGATAATATTCCCTATCTCAGAATTGTTGACTTAAATGACACAATGCATATAAAGTTATCAATACTTGATAGGGATTATATATATAAACTTTATATTATATATGAATATATAATACAATATATAAGTATTGTTATATATATATATCCAATACTAAGTATATATGCACACACATAACATATACAGGCAATCCTCAGGTTACAGACAACCTGACTTATGGCATTCTGTACTTATGAATGGGCCCCTAAGGCTCCCCATAGGGGAGTAATGTATAAAAATTAAATTAATAATTTGGAAACTAGTTTCTTCTGTGCACATAAATAACCCCACATAGCATAAGCAGTTTGTTTGAGCAGCATCTTTCTTCTAGTGGTTAGTCTCATTTATACCATCACTACACACAGCAACACTTTCTTTTTAACGTTTTTATTTGATTCTGTGAGTCTGTGTTTACCCTATGATCATGCCTCCAAAGCAAAAGCCCACTGCAAGTCCAGGTGAACCTGCAGTGGAGAGAAAGGTGATTACAACGGAAATGAAGTAATTAAGCGTTTAGAGAAAGGCCAGGCACCATATTCATTGTGAAAGCCTTAGGCTTCGGTCACTCAACTATTGGAACAAGGATAAAGTGAGAATAATGGAACACAGGAAAGGCAGTGCTCCAATGAAAGCATCAATTATTACTAAGCAGTGTAGTGGATTAATTACTGAAATGGAATAGTTATTATTGATTTGATTAGAAGATCAAAATAAGTGTAACATTCCTATTAGCCTAGCACTGATGCAGCATTACGTGCATTAACCTTTAATATTCTTTTTTGAAATTCCTCTTATCTCCTGTCTGAACTTTTTGTATGAGATTGTTTTTATGTTCTGCTTGTTTGAATTAAAAGAAAAAGCACAATAGTTTCTGTAACTTATTATTATAGTACTGGGATATTATTGTTATACATTTATACTGTAGTATTATTATTACCACAGATGAGTTATTATAGCATTTTCATTATTATTACTGTATATGCACTGTTCAACAGGGATCCAAGTTACATACAAATCAGACCTAAAGACATTCTCAGGAGCATATCTTGTCTCTAACCTGGGGACTGCCTGTATGTCTGTGTGTATAATATGTCCTTCTGTTTCCCTAGGGTACATATCATCTGCAAATGTCACACAAAATAATCTTAGGTCCACAAATTCCAAAGGGATTGATTTAATATGATCCTAAATCATTAAACCTAAGTCAAACAGTGAGTTGAAACAGTTACTACATCCATCAGCTATCTTAGCATTAACTACCACATGCATTAGAAAATTTAGTTTTCAGTTTGGTTCTTTGTTTTTAACCTAGATCATTCATGATACTGATTTCCATTCCTACTGATTTGCATTCCTACTACACTATCCATAAAAATATTTTCTACATCCAATTTAATTTGACTCAATAAATATAATCAATTTCATACAAGATAGTACTAAGTGCTAAAGAATAGAAAAAAATTAGAAAAACATTTTCTGCTAAAAGATAAGTAACTCTATTTTAGAATTGTTGTGCATTCAGCCTACTATTTCACATCACTGACATTAAAGGACTATGCATATCGACAAATGTTTATCATAATTCATCACCCAAGCCCCTTCATATTGATTTCAAAGCATTGCTTCAAAAATGAAACAATAAATAGTATAATCAATTTGTTGACACAAAAGAATTTAGGTTCTACCATTTTACTGCTCTGTACCGCAATTGGAAATTGAGGAAATTGAGGAATTTAGAAAATAATGAGTTTGGAATATCCAATTTATCTTATATTTTATCTATAAATTGTTTTTCTCTAATTTTCAAATATTTCTTCAATTAAAATGTAAATTTGTTAGCTCTTGCCTAGTTAAATATTAGAGTATTAGAATCAAATATGTTGACTGGTTATAATGTATTGGGACTGAAAACAGTTTTTTCTGGAAGTAATTGTATAGCAAGTTTTATTACAAAATTAATGAAGACTCATTAAAAATACAAGAGCAATTAAAACTGGAAACTAGGGTATTAAAGAATTTTTTTTCAGAAAAAAATATTCAATTTAAAGATGTTGAAGTATTTCTTACCAAAGCATAATACAAAATTTTTTTTCTAAATTGTTATAATCATAACTGCTTTACACAAAAGATTTCCGAACATTTGCTTTGTACTGTTCTAACATTGGGAATTAGAATGGAAAAGATGTGTTGGAAATTCTCCTAGTTAGAATATGTGCAGGATAAGAAACATATTGAACATATTTTCAATGTACATAAATAAGTTTACTGGAATTTGATTTACATCGCTACTCAGTTAAAAAATGTTTTAGAATGTCTTTTTCAGTACTCATAGTTCATTTTTAGAAAAGACAATACAAAGTCCTAGTACAAAGTTAATGGTAAACCTGCCTAAATTGACTTCTATTTAAAATCACATTCTTCCCCAACTGCTAAATGTACCATACACAGAGGACACAACATTGTGAGTGGGAGAATGTGTATATATGGGAGTAGGGGGTGTGGTTGTGTTTGTGTGTGTGTATGTGTGTGTATGTGTTTGACTTGTGGTTGATGTAAAGATAAGATAAAATTGCCAGGAAAAAGTCTTTACTCATAAGCTTTGGGTAAAGAGAGTGACTATTTCATTATACTTGCAATTGTCATTTCAAAGCCTTGTCTCTAGTTTCTTAAGGCTCTGCTAGCTCTGTGATATAACTAGATAGAGATCATTCTGCTGTGACCAAGTTACATCTCAATACAGAACCCTCATTTTTCATGTCTCCTGCTTAAAAACAAACAGCGAGCTCCAGAGAAAGACATGCAGCTAGCTGATAGGAACCTAGACTAGAACAGCGGCATTTTCAGAAACAAAATGAACAATTCTCAAAGGATTCCCATCTTAAATTTTTATCTGCAAAGAGCTTTCTAAAATCTTGCTCTTTGAGATATGAATTAGTTTTTATCTTCCAGAGCAGGTCAAACTAAGCTGTTTGTGATGCTGGTTTAAATGGCAATTTGGGAGGGAAGGGGGTAATAATTATTTTCTTCTGAATTTCTCAGCTAATAGCTAAGTTTCTTGCTTTTCACGTGAATATCTGTGCTTAAGACTTTCATATTCAACAAGTAAAATTTCAAAAACAATTCATTATACTAACTAATAATTCACATGTAATCAGGACACTGCACAAGAATGACACCTGGGGTGCAATCAAACTGCAACTTTATTTTTGCCTCCCAGTGCCCATTTAAAATTTGTCCAGTGTGAAAAGCAACTCCCTTTACATTTTGATAATAGATAGTTCTACAATAACTTTATGTGAGAAAGTCTTGTCTTGATTCAGTAATTAAACACATCCAAACCAAGTTATTAATTTAACATTTCAATCTCTTTTCACTTATTTTTTTCCTCTGGAGCTAAGACCTGTACTTGGTAACCTGCTAGCCTTCAAGAAGTGGATGTAGTTGACCCCTGCTCTCTTTCCCTGCTCAGCTTTTCTACCTCTTCCTCAAATCATCTGCTGCTTTTTAAATCTCTCTAAGGGCAAAGAGTGTAGGGAAGAGACGTCAGGACAGGAAAATCCTTGCTTGTTTTCTGGGCCAGGCAGACAGAGCAGGCAAGTGCCTTCAGGGAGCTCCCCAGTGGACTCCTGCTCCACCTCTCTCACTGCAGCCTCCTGGCCACTCCTCCATCCTCAGCCCCGTTGTCCACAACTAACACTTGCAATTGGAGTCCTCTGACTTTTCCAGAAGGGCCACGTTGGCAAGGTCAAACCCCAGTTCAGATCACTTTCTACCACGTTCAGTGTAAGTGTGGTTACGTCCTGCACACAGCCTCCTGCTTTCGTACTTTGCCCAGCCAAATTCAGCTTTAGCTTTCCCTGACACAGTCAGGCAACATCTCAGGGTTCTTCAGTTACAGGGAATGCATATCAAACCCTCCAAGAAGTCTGGCTGAAGCTCTCTACCTCTCAAGATAAAGATATGGCATGCTCTCAACCTTCCATGCTAAGAAGAAATCTACACCCAAGAGACATGGAAACAATCCTCATATATCCAAGTTGGTGATTTCACCAAGATGGTCTAACATTCATTTAAGGATCTAACAATTTTTTTTTGTCTTGGTGCCTGAACTGAAACTTTATCTTGTTACAATCACACATGTAAAATATATCTGAGATATAGGAAGTGATGCAATATCTGACACATAGCATATGCTTCCTTAATGTTAGTTGCCATTATTATCATTATCACCACCATCAATATTATACTTATCACCTAGGGAGGAGTATATCCTATTCATACCATAACTGCTGACTTATACATGAATGTAGAAGCTTTATTTGTCAAGAACTGGAAACAATCCAAATGGCCATTAATGGTAACAAGATAAACAAATTGTTGTATATTCCTACAATAGAATACTACTCAACAATAACTGAGTATTGATACATACAACATAGATGAGTCTCAAAATGATTATGATGAGTGATAGAAGACATAGTCAAAAAAGAGTTCATGGTATATGATTCCATTTATACCAATTTCTGAGAAATACAAACTAATCTGTAGTTATAGAAAACAAATAAGTATTTGCTTGGAGAAGGGGGAGCTGGCAGAGAGGGAAGGGTAAGCAGTATTACAAAAGGCAGAGGGAAACTTTTAGGGATGATGGATGTGTTTATTATCTTTGCTGCGGTGATGGTTTTGTTGGTATAAACATATTAGAAAACAAAATTGTACACTTTAAATATGTTCAATTTATTGCATGTCAATCATACCTCAATAAAACGGGTTTTTAAAAAATATAAACAACATAAAACAGGAGGGCACCCACTAAACAGTACCAAAATATTAATACTATTGTGCTTTCATTAGAGTCTTCCCGGGCTGGCTTATGATCATTATACTTAATATCAGAGACTTGGTTTTTCTCTCTATTGATCCAGATAGTCAAGTTTCTTATCACATAAAAAGTTTGTCTTCTCTATTAAATTTATTTTATTGCTAATTTGAATATATTTTTCTTGAGATTTTTCCAACTGATTTATATATTTTATATAAATATCATTGTCATTGTGTATTTATTTTTAAATTCGCTATTTTTCTGAAAGTTCACATAAATTCTGAAAGCTTTTCAGTTGACTCTCTTGGTTTTAAGCATAATCTACTTGAAATTTTTACCTTCTAATATAGTTTAATCAGTATTTTCACTAAAAGATGAAAAGAGGTATTTCAATCATTGTTGTGCTCCAAAGTTTGGCCAAAAATCTTTTGCTATGTTTTTAACATCATATTTCTATCCTATGGAAAAGCTGTAAGAAAGAAAATATATTTGCTCCTGTATGATAAATATCTATACTATTCTATACTATTTTTAAGACTGTCTCTTACTTCCCTATATGTATCCATGCGTTAGAAATTACAACATAAAGATCTCCCTTGCATAAAAGTTATGAAATTGAAAATGCCATTTTTAAGGATCAGTGCATTTTTTTAAAAAACGTTAAATAATGTTTCTACTTTTCATTTAGTTTTTAGATTACAGTTTACTGTGTCAAACAAAACATTTAGTTAGAAATTGCTTTTAAGGAAATAATAAACTATATTTTTCTAGCTAGAAATAAAAATGTTCAAAGTGCTTTCACACATATTATCTAATTTTTTCAACAGAATATCCTTTTGTGAGCCACAGGTAACAAGATCTAAAACCATAATGCTATTAAAATGAGAAACTTCGAATTCTGAATTTCATGTTCTCTCCACTGATCTCTGGAAGTGGCAGTAGTTTGGTGTATGCCCTAGCATTGGACTGACTAATCTCAAATCCACTTCTGATTATGTAACTTGGCAAATTTTTTAGCTGCACAAGCCATGTTTTTAACATTTATAACAAGCATAATGGTATCTCCCTCATAGGAGTGCCATGGGGAGGAAATGAGATAATGTGCACAAAGCTCTTAGCCGAAAGCCTAGAACTTGGTGTGTGCTCAGTAATTATCAGATATTTTACTGTCATATTTTAAATGTATGGACAGTAATAATTGTTTTGTAAGTGCTTGGTAAAAGATGAGAGGAATGCAATAATAAATGCATTCATCAGCTATCCAGCTATGATTATGATCTATTTTTTCTGGTGATCTTGTTTAGCAAGTATGTGATCTGAAAATGGAATAATTTGAATATATGATAAATTTACTATAGGATAAAAATTAATAGATCCTATTAAGTAGAATTTCATTTAATGTTTCACAAAGCTTATTTTCTTTGATACGTTATTCAGCATTCCATTGATATTAGACCACATCACTTGAGGAGCTAAATTCCATTTCAATGAGAACTTTTAGAAAAAGTTGAAGGATATTATAATGTATCAAGAGGGGTGCTATTATTGTAGCCCCAAAAGCCTGTGCAATCTATCATATAATTATGACATACAGACATATAGATATACCCCGCCCCCCCCCACACACACACATACAATGAAAGCACAGAAAAGAAAAATTATGTGCTTGATGTTTGAAACTCAATAACTCAGATAACCCTTCAGAAAGCTGCACTGGAGACAGGCTGGTCAGGTCAGCCTCAATTGCTTCATCAGTGAAATAAGGGAAATATTACCTACTTTAACAGTTTTATGTCTGGCTTAGAAAATAACTGCTACTGGTACACAGTACATGCCCCTAGACTTCTCCTTCCAGGCCTTTCCGAAGACTCTAGCTCCATGCCTGCTTGCCCAACAAGTACAATCAACTGGTGCAAGACTACCTAGTATATTCTTGACCAAAGATCAAGTTACTACAAACTTGTAACCATTTGTCCAGGAGATTATATATTTCTTTATAGGTGGATAAAGAATGTGAGTGATCCTAGGGTTCAATGGTAGGGAAATGAGACAAAAATTCTTGGAAAAAAATATGAAGAATGCAAATGTGGTAACTCCACAACTAGGAATAGAATGCAAAACAATAATCAATACCTTGACTTGACAGATCTCACTGAGATGGTAGGCAGGCCAATCAGAAGATCCTGGGAGTGAGACATGACAGAGTGACAGAGAAACCTCTGTCTCATTTTATTCTCTCGGTATAGTTCCTCCTACCAGGGAGATCATCTTTGCAAAGAAGTTACCTTCTCAATGAGGCTTTCTCTGACACCCTACCTAAAATTATGCTTCTCTTCCCTCTCAAATACATTTTCATCCTTATCATCCTCAATTTTACTAATTTAGGTTGTTTATGATCTATCTCTACTAAAACATGAGCTGTATTGAAGGCATAGCTCGTCACGCTTTATTCACTATTGCTTTGCTACCACCTACAACAATGCCTGACAAGTGGAAGCTCCTGGGCATTACTCAATTAGTGATGAATCAAGACATTGAGGGTGAACCTGAGGGAGCCAAGGGAGGAGCAATGAGGCCAGACTTGTGCTCACTCACACTTTTCTGTGTCTGGATGCTGATTAAAGAAGAAGAATCAAATTGTGGCACTTTTGGCAACACTGATCTCTGGGATGGTATTTCCAAGAGAAATATTCATTTGCTCCTGGGTTAAAAACCATACATTTCCCTAAATCTTAATCTTAACTACAGCCCTCTTTTGAGGAAAATCTTTAACTCATGGTAGGAGCTTTAAAATTTAGCAACTTATGGGTGCTGCTTATAGAATGGACTGTTGGAAGTTCCACATTGTACTGGTTTAACACCATGTCAGCTTTTCAGTAATATCATTTTTTATGCTTCCTAAAAAGATACTTAAGATTGCAAACACTAAAAGCCACTCAGTTCTGGGACTGGTAATGCAGTGCAGCTAACTGCAGGTCTTGGAGCTGCAATTCCATTTTTTCTTCACTAATCTCTGGAAATGGTAGTTCAGCACTGTGACTTTCCATAGGACTCAGACATGCACTGCCCCGGTCTTCATCCCAGATCTGGCATTTACTAGCCTTGTAACATCAGGCAAGTTATTTAATACTTCCAAGACTTACCTCTAACATGGGCATAATAGCAATCTTCCCTCATAGAATAACCATTAACATAAAATGAAGTAACGTGTGTGACCCTCTTAGCATAATAATTGCCAATTGTGTGTACTCAATAAATATTAGATATTACTGTCAAATTTTAAATGTATGGAAGATAAAGTTTATCTTTTCTTAAGACTAGGTAAATAATAATAATGCTGTGATAAATGTATCCAACTCTGACTGCTGGTAATTTTCTCATAACATTAGCAAGCCTGTGATTTAAAAAGGAATAATTTGAACTAATATTAGATTGACTACAAGTTAAAGGTGTCTTGGGATATTGTAAATTTTATTTTTAATGCCTTTTCTTGAAATTTCTGCATGTAAGCTAAGTCTTTTTCTTTCTCCTCCCCTCCAAGTATGGAGAGCAAAGACGACAATCCAGAGAGTGATCAGGGATGGGTGGGTTTGGTCAGGAGAGACCTAACCTGGGGAGGAGCATGCCATGCTGAATTCTGCAGAGAATGATGACTTCATCCAACTTGGGGAGCGGGTGGCATGAGGAGGAAAGCAGAGGAAGCATGGGGAATGGGCAAAGATCAAAATCTCTCAAAGACCCCAAAGACAATATTGTTCCTGAGCTCAATAAGGTGGTAGCAAAATTCTTCTAGCCTTCCTTTAAGGATGTAAATTATTCTGAAGCTCAATATTCCTAACTGTTGCCTTTGTCTCATATGACAAGGAACTGGTGACAGATTTCTTTACTTAAGGTTCCATCTCTCAAAGTCACGTCATATTGGAGAGATGAGAGAACAATGTCAGATTATGCCACTTTGTAAAATGTCATTCTATTCTTTGAAAAGAATAGAGGTTACCTACATTGGTATTCCTCAAGGCCTGGTTCTCCACGTGAGCCCAGAGCAAATACTTAGCATCAAACCTTTTTCCTCTAGTGCCACCTGGGGTCACATCACGACATAAAAAATAGTGGTCCCTTACTCACAATGCTCTATCCCCATTACATTGTTGGATATTCTTCATGGCATCCACCTATCATCATCGGAAACAGTATGTAATAGTTTGGTTCTATTTATTGTCTATCCTCCACACTCAAATAGGCTTCTTAAAAGCATAACTGTGTCTACTTTGTTCTTTGTCTTCCTCCCAGTCCCTAGAAGTATATACGGTGAACAGTAAAAGTAGGCATTCAGTAGACATATGGACATGAATTAAAACTTCCATGAGATAGGAGAAGATGACCGTCTTCGTCTTCCAAAGGAAATAATGTCTATACTGTCTCAATGTTTGATCTAAAGCTAGATAATCTGTGAAGGAATCATTATGGTAAAAAGTAAAATAAAGCCAAGAGCAATAATAATAGTTAGGAAAAGGTTTTAAATAATCAAACATTCAAAACTAAAATGTGTGGCTCCCTATCAGTACCCTTATTCAAATCAACCACAGAAAAAATGAATTTAAAATTTCAGAAGAAAAGATTGAAAAAAATCTAGCCATCTTATTTGCTTTCTTACAGAATCTGGAATATCTAGATATTTATAAACATCTGGAGAGCTTATTGAGTCTTTCATTTTTTCCTAAATAAATGAGATTATGCAGAAACACTGACTAGAACTATTCTAATAATATTTTTGTATTTTGCAAAATGCATTTTTCTAAAATTGGTCATACCAGTAAATCACCACCAAGAAGAACATCTACATATTTTTATCCATTTTTCCTTTTCCAGCATACACCAGGGGGAAAAAGGTTCAATTTGTCTTGTGAAAGGCCGTGGATTTGCAAGACGGAGCAGTTATTTTAGTGAGATCAATCCAACCTGCCTTTCACAGAAGTCTCACACTCAGCCCTCAAATCTGTCCTTTGTCCTTGCAGTGGGATTTAACATGTGTGGCTCCATTAGCATTAGTGGCTGTTCTGCACACATCGATCCCTGGCCTGTCAATGACAGAGCAGACCCAATAGCAGACACTTGTTGAACAGAAGAGAGGATTGTGCCAAAGTTGTCCTCTACACAATGACTGATATCTTTTCATTTTTCCCCTTTGTGCTCAGAAAGTCAATGGTTAGACTAGAGTCTTATTGCAACAAATATACAGCAGTGGAATCTGAGCCCATCTGACCTTTCCCAAGACACATCATCCAGAACATTTGGCAGAGTTCTCTTAGTACTTCTACAAAGAATATATTCCCAAATCATAGTCAGCTACATGGAGCTTAGCAATGGGCTTCGTCAAAGGAGCCTCTACGACCCAGGCTTGCCCTTGATGCTCTGTTTGTTTCTATAAATATTAAATATTTCTATTGCTTACTTGCCTCAGTTCTTTTATTCAAACACACAGACAAAAATAATGCCACCTGTCATTCCAGAAAGCTATATCACGTGAAGGTGCTATATGGAAAAGAGCTAAATTCTATTTCCCAACAGCTACTAACAGTAGTAAGAAAACCAAAACATAGCCTTAAAATTATGGTTCTAATATTGATCTTTTAAAGCTAAGCTTACAAAAAATATGAATGTGAACCATATATAAAAGAACAACTCCAGGAGATGTATACTACTAAAGAAAACAAAGATATGTCTGCTCTCTACCTTGTCTAAGAAAACCAGATTTTAATTAACAATCCCTACATTAGAGGTTTGCTAGACAAAATTTATTCATAAAAGAAATGTTAACCATGTGAACTTTTGAGCATATATCTATGTACTATTCATTTTACAGCACATGCTGAAATATACTTTAATCATTGATCTTAAAATATACATTCAACAAGAGAAGGCACACAGCAGTATTAAAAGACTTAAGACCTAGGTTAAAATTCCTGGCTCTGTAATTTATGAGCTTTGTGAACCTGGGGAATTACCTAACCTTTCTGAGTCAGCTTTGTCACTTATAAATTGGGGATAATAGTATTACCAAACTTCATGTTTCAATGTCTGTCACGAAAGACTCTTTATACAAGAGAGGTTTTAGCATTTATTATTTAGTCCCCATTACAGATATTATAAAGAAATTTTTGAATATTTTAGAGAAAATAATGCATGTGTTTTTGTATATATATACACACACACATCACAAAGATATGTGTGTATGCACATACACATGTACGTACATAAGCATGTAGCATGAGAAACTCATTTTTTAAATACTTTTAAGTTTCTGTTATATGATAAGACCTGGAATATAAAATATGAGAAAATTATAAACAAGTAAGTAAAAATATCAATTACTTTTTCAAAAACTAAACATCCAAAATATTGAAAACAAAAAAATTAAGTGCTTTTTACAATAAGTTGAAATAAAGTTTTTCATTCCACAACTAAGAAAAATCACTGGGAATCATTAAATATACATATTTTATCCACATTTCTTTCCTTCTGTTCATTCTAGAAGACTTCAACATTGTTTTCGAGCAGCAAGTTTCAAGGGGAAAAAGTTTCTACTCAAACACCATGCCAAGTAATTTCTCCTTTTGTAAATCAGCCATTCAGCTCTTCATAATGCTTTGCCCTAAAACTGTTTTCCCTTCTCAACTCCTATCCTGGTAAGCCTTTCATTCAAAACCAATGTGCTCCCAGCACTGATATTCCAGGGAGCAATTTCATAAAAGCCATGAATCCCCAAGGTGGCTTGAACTCTGAGTACCAAAGTGCAAATATGCTGGTGCACTTAAGCCTCATGACTGAAGCCTGCAATCCTGATTATGGTACTGGTCACCCGTCTGTAATTAACTCAGTGCTGGTTGATTTCCTGTGTTTGTCTTTCAACAGAAGGGGATATAATGCAATAGCTTGAAAAATGAAAGACCTTCTCATTTACACATGAAAAACCATCTTATGTGGTAGCTCCATGGGGCTGTCTGCAAAGCTCTGTGTATACATTGCATTTAAGGGCTTAGATCTCTCTGCACCTGCTGCGTCACTACAGACCCCCACTAGTTTGAAGCCTGTTAGAGCAGGGACTTTTCAGACTGTGTCTATAGGACGCCAATACAGCTGGTCAATTCAATTCATTTGATGAGGGGGGGAAAAAAACAAAACTCCAGTAGGGGGAAAACTCATCAAGCCCTTTCTTTAGTGTTGTGTAGACAAATAAACAGGTTACCTTCATTTTCCATTTTGCCACTTGATCTGTGGGGTTGTATAGACCCAGCTCCAGGCTCATCATTTGTTTTAATCACACTAAATGCAGCATTGAATCAAGTTTCCAATCAGAGAGCTGCCATCTGCTCAACTCCAGAGAAGAGATTTAGAAGATGCTACCCAGTCGTAGCCCCGCAGGGGCTTGAGGCAGCTTTTCCCAGTGAAAAATTCAATGCGGGTTACTGTTTCCATGAGACTGCCTTTAAGAGACAAAGTATTTTGTGTATTACTATATAAAGAGATTTATGTCACTGACCAGTTGTTTATAATGGGGATGTAGTGTTACTGAGCTGATAAAAGGACAGTAATCATTATCCAGTTAATAGAGTTATTAACTAGAGCTAAATTGGTTCAATAACCTGAAAGCAACAGGGAGCAGCTCAGAAATTCTTTGACCACCCACACACTGCCAAAGATTTTAAGGGTAGTCACCTAAATATTCTATAGAAAAGCAGAAATGATCAATAGTACAACATACAGCCTATGTCCATTTTATGCATTGGCTTGTCTGTGATCCACGTGGAATATACATCTCCTGAAAGATTTCTTCTCAGCAGTCTAATTGCTGGTGTCAGCTCCTGGGAGAAGAAAAGTTATTCCTTGATGCTAACACATTAAAAAAAGTGTGATATTACTAAATATAAAAGGTAAACATATATTATAACCTATGTTTCATCATATGCTTGTATTACATAAAGGTATTTTATATTTGTGCAGCAGAACTTTGTATATATCTAAATTCTATATAAATCATATTTTGTACAAGAACATACATTCAAAATCTAACCTTTTTGTTTTCAGGAAATAAGGTCTTGTAAGTGTCCTATATATACTATTATTTATACTTATATAAGAGAGAAAAAGAATCAACAGTAAGTATCAAAATAATTTACCATTAAACTTACAGTTTGATTGGATGACTAATAATACAGTCCTATAGTCATGGCAATGAACCAAAATAGGGAAGTTCCAGGAAGGTAGTCTATTCCAAAGGGGAGAAGGCTACATTAGTAAGACTTCCAAAGGTCAGTAAATGGCCAAATTGTCTTCACATTTACAAGATTCAAAGGGACATTATGCTGCAGAAATTTCCACATCAGAAGGCTACAATTGGTGAAAGTCATGAGTTGACTTCAATTAGCTTTCAAACTATAGTCTCCTTTATTTTGTTTTAAAGATACCATGCCATGTTAAGACAAAATTTCATTTTCACTGTCAATTTGAAGCAAGCTTGATTAGAGGGAGAAAAAGATAGAGTGAGCTCAAGAGAGAGCAAGTGCAGGCATTGACCAGCTGGTCTCCATAACAAAGCACCAAAAAGGAAAAAATATATAAATGGACTTAAATAGTACTTGGAGAGATTTAACTGAGACATAAAGAAGAAATTCTTAGCAGTGGGGAATAGTTAAGTGTTAGAATGGGTCACATAAGGAAGAATGAATTTTCTTTGTAAAAACCAGATCTTAATTTGTCTAGGATGTTTAAGTGCAATTCTGCCAGAGGTAAGAGGCTGAATTCTCAGGGTCTCGCTGGCTAATTAACAATTTGCTTTGGCAAAACTGGCAAGTAGCTCAGCAATATAAATACCCAATGTTTATTAAGTATGAGATATATGGGACTTTCAAAATAGGTAGTATAGAGATCAATTCTCCACTTTCTATAAGTATGTATTCTTCCAAATACAGGGGGTCAGAAAATGATACTACACCACTAGTGTTTTCTGATATTCTAAAGCAAATGACTACTTAAGTAAATGAATGAATGCTCTATACAATAAAAGCATTATAATCATTCGGTAGGTGCAAAGATCGGGGCTAAACACAAAATAGAAATGAAGCTTTCACGAGGAAAGAACTATAAGCAAATACATGAATCCATCCTCTGTTTAGCATTGAACTGAGTCATATATACTGATTCCAATCCTAAGTGCAGAAATGAATGGAAGGAGTGAGAGTGAGTGAGGTTGTTTAGTCCTTAATTTATCTATGTACCTATCATTAATCTCTCCCAATCCAATTAAACATAGAACTTTAAAGCTCTCCACAACCCTATATTCCTCAAGGAGTTCCTGGGAAATCTGTCAATTCTATTGTTTCCAGCACTGTTTCCTCCCACAGCCCTCTGGTGTTCTGGGCTGACTCTGTGTGAACCTGCATGTCTCTTGCTGGGATTTCCTTTCACCTCTCTCATGGATGTCCTGTAACTCTTGTTTGTTCAGTCTAATCTGTTGTTCTTATTTACTCCCCAATTGTGGTAGAGCTTATCCATACCAGCTGTCTAAGAAAGGGTACATGGAAAGTAAATTTTTATCATCTTATGTGTCTGGAAATGTCTTTATTCTTATCCTCAGATTGATTGAAAGTTGGGTTGTATGGAACATGTTCTAGTCCAAATTTTGAAGAAGTATCTTCTAACTTCCGGTATTGCTATTGAGAAGTTCTATGCCAGCCTGATCGTAATCCAACATGTGTAACCCCTTGTTTTCTCTAAAAACATCTAGGTCCTTCTCTTTATTTTTGAAATTCAGATATGCTATGTTGCCTTGGAGTGAGTCTTTTCTTAACCATTTCGCTGAGTGCTTGGTGGGCCCTTTCATTTTAGGAACCCATAACTCTCACTTCCTGAAAAGGCCTTGTCATTTCTTTGATGTTGCCATCACCTGATTCTTCCCTTCTTTTTCTATGAAACTCCTATTAGTTGGGTATTATTAGCTTTATCTCTTTGTCTTTTTGTTCTGCAGTCTAGGAGATTACATCAACTTTTTCTTTTAACACTTTGATTTTCTTAACTATTATATTTTTAATTGCAAAGAAACACTGCTCATTCCCTGAGTATTTCTTTGATTAATAACATACTGTTTCTGTTTGATGAGTACAACATTTCTCTTATCTCTCTGAGAATATTAACCATAGTTTTATGATGCTTTCTTCTATTCACTGTTTCTCTTTGTTTTTGTCTCTTTTTTTAACATTAACGTTTCTACCCAAATTTCTAGTGGTCATTGTTCACTTATATTAAGGAGTGAAAAATTTTAAAAATATAGAACTCAGTACGTGGACTGGGCTCCTTAATTCATGGGCTGCCCTATAAATTAATAGAGTCCCAAGCCAAAAGAAGACCCTCAAATGTCTGATTCTAACAATGATAATCTACCATTATAGGAATGAGACAAAGTAAAGAGATGGGGCATTCCCATCACTAGACATGCAAACATTCTAGTAAGCCCTCTGCTTTCAGGAAGGAAGCTTGTCCCCCTCCTCTTTGCCTGGGACCCCTGATTCAAAAATCCCTTCTAAGTCAGTTTCTCTGAAAAATAGATATAATTTCTCCTTCAGGGTTGGAGAAGAAGTAGTTAGTTGTCTTGCTATGAGAGGTGAGAAAAGGCATCTGACATTTCTAACTGCTTCTTTTACAAAAATAAACCAATCCTGACTTTTTTTTCTCCCCCAAATTTTGCCTTTCACAGAATGTGGTTCCCCTAATTCCTCAGAGCCTGAGGGACTTCCCAAGGCCCAGTGGGAACAAAGTGACCTTCTCCTATCTGGTGTCCTTCTCTACAGGCACCTAGGGTTCCCCTTCTGCTCTGCCAATTCATTCATTACATACCCAACCGCTTTCCACCTGAAGTTTTGTGTCATCTCTCAGCTGCTGTTGCCTTCACTACTGTTTGTCCCTGCAGACTTTTATCTCTGTTATTTTCTGTTATTTTTGTTGGATTTCAGGAAAAATGGCATGCTTTCAATGCACAGAAACTTCAACTCTGCATCTACAATTGTGAAACAAAGAGAGATGATATCTAAAGATAGATGGATATCACTTTTGATACAGATATATAGATAGATATCACTTTTGATGCCAAAGTCTACATCTCAGATGTAAAAGAACCTATTATATGTAAGAAAAGCTTAAGTAACGTTTATATATGGGAACAGACACACGAACGAAATCTGTAGAAATGATCACCATCATTGTTCTACCCCAGAGAAAGGAGCAGCCAAAGTCAAAAAAGTTTGACCTCCAGGAATGTAAACTACTCAGACAGAGGCAGAGTGCCAGCAGGGAGAAAGCTAGGGGAAAGATTCAAGGAAAGCCAGGGAGACAATTCTGAATTCATTAGCATTTACAGTGTTCTCTTTAGCCCAGGTTCAAGGACAAAGTAAGATCCAGGTCCAGAGGAAGCATATGATCTCACTAAAGAAAATTATAAAAAAATAACAGAAATGAAGGGGTCAGGTTTACAAAAATAGTTGTGGCAGGGCACTAGGATTCTAGAGAAAAAAAACATAAAAACAAACAAAACTAAAAGAGACATCAAAGATTAGGAACAATCAATTCTAACAATGTTAAAGCCCAAAGGTTACAGAGGTGGACATTCAATTTTTGAGAAAAGCCAAAGGATATTTTTTATTCTAGACTCTAAACAGCTAGTAAGAAGAAGATTTGACAATACTCCAAGGGTCTGCATTTGGAAGAGTTCCATGTACTTATATTAATGACATTTTCTCGTCGTTGCCATTACAAAACATGCTCAATTTTAAAAACTCTAGCTGAAAGCATAAAATATTTTATCTAGTCCATTTCTTTGGCAAAACACATGTAATAATTAACAAAGCTTTGGAGAGGCAGAATTGTGTTATAAAAGAGTTTTTCTGCAAATTGAGGGATGGTTTATTTGCCAACTCATTAATTCTATCACACAATATTTTTGAGTGCCTACTCTATGCTAGGCCCTAGGAATTAAAACATTTAAAAAATTTCTTAAATTTCAAAAGAACTCACCATTATTTTCACAGTAGGAGGGAAAAAAACACAAAAATAAGGCATTCCTTAAAATGAATAGTTATCTTTAAGGAAGCATACCAGTTGCAGTATAATACCTCTTGTACCTAAAAATCAGGTATTGCTATAAATTTCCTTGTAACAGAGCTCCAGTAGGAACTTTGTAAGGAGGTATTCTGCAGGAAATTCTTTGCAATCATTTTCAAGGCAACTTTGCATTTGAAAAGAGCCAGTTCCTGTGTGGACACAAGTTTCTACCACAGCAAACTGAAACAGAAATAGCCAGAGAAAAACAAATTCAGAAGATGTAGCTGTGCATGTCAGATTAAAAAGCTCTGGGCTTCAAAAATGGAATATTTGATAATTACAAATATTTGATAATTGTAGAACCCTATATAAACCATTGTGGCACTTACTTTGTGATAAAGGGAGCAACTTATAAATTTCTATTCATAAAAAGGCAACAATTATCATGGAATGGGAAGTGAGCTTTTCTAAACTCGAAATGGTAAAAGGAGAAATTAACATTAAAAGCAGAAAAGAGACTGGGCTGGGCAATAAATAATTAATATTTGTGTGTGGGCTGATAAAAGATCAAAATAACATTGAAATATCAGTGCTAAAAATCCTCTAAATCTCACTCACAGGGTGTAGACCAATTTAAAAAAGGTCCTGGTTTATCAAAATAACCAGAACTATCTCATTTCCATACAAAAAGTCACTGCTCACCTTACCCTTGGAAACATTATATCAGGCTCCATTCATTGTTTTTTTTTTTTTTTGAAACATTGAATACCTACAATTTCCAAGCCCTCTGCTATTAACGGGGATACAATGGAGAAACACATCCCTATTTTTGTGGGAGTCTAATTCTAGCAAGCAAGTACACAAATAACTATCACAATACTGCAAATTATGACAAGTAAAAATATAATTATTTAGAATGGGAGACAAGAATGAGTGGGGTTGCAGGAGAGAGAGAGAGAGAGACTACATAGGATGATCAAAGAAGTTCTCACTGAGGACATTCTGTCTTCTTCCAAGCTGAGACCTCAATAAGAAGAACCTACCAAACACATTAACATCAACAACAGAGCATTCCAGGGCAAGGTCTGCAGGCAGAAAAGGGCAAGGACCAAAGGAAAATGATACAATGATCAGTAAAAGTATATAGATTCAAGATATATAGTAGAGATAGAACCAAAAAAATCTAAATTGGAAAAAGGAGTAATCAAGAATATTTCCTGTAATTTTGGTTTGATCTACTGAGTAAATTGTGGTGATGCTACTGATACAAGGAAGACTGAGAGCAGTAGTTTTGGGGGACTAGAAATCTTGCACTCTATTTTAACCCATAAAATATTAAGTGCTTGTTAATGGAGATACCAGATTGGAAGTTGAATATTCATGAGTCTGGACCTCAGGGGAAAACTCTGGGCTAGAGGTATACAATTGGGGTTCATTATTGTGTAGATGGTGTTTAATATCATGAGTATGGATGAAATCTCCTATAGACAGAGATGAAGATCTGAGACTGAGACATACAACAAGCCAATCATTAAAGGATATGCAGAGGAAGACCAGACAACAAAGGAGAGAGAGAAGTGATCAGAGCAGGCAGGAAACCAGGGGAGAGTGGCATTCATTTGGTGACTAAGAATCCTTTTTGAGACTTTCCACAGCTTTGTTTCTATGACTTAGACTTTCATTTTGTCCATTCCTCAGAATTCCAAAATAGAGTCAGTCTGTTTTGTTATTGTTGTCCTTTGGCAGGCTACTTAAGTTCTCTGAACTCTAGTTCTTTATCTATAAAGCAGAGAAAAATTTGGATGGCTGTTAAGATTAAAATAGATAATGTATGAAAAGTCCTTAACATAGTACCTGGAATACAATAAGCACTCAGTCAATTACAGATATTGTTATTTGAATTTGTATTATTTCTCTCAAAACCTCTTGCCCCCAACTAGTATAAACTCAATCACTGTCACAGAAAAAAAATGCTAATATAATGACAATATAAAATAATCTACTCAAATAAAGAACCAAGAAGTACAAATGAAAGAGTTATACATAAAGGTTATGTAAAAGAATATGGAAGGGCAGTTACCTATGGCTCATGCATAAACCTATTATAATGTTTCCTAAACAAAAGAAAGAGAAGCAAATGAGGAGGAATAAGAGGAGACAAGTAGAAAGAATTGGCACCAATTTTGTAAGGAAAATAGGACTGTGTCTCAAAGAAAATTATAAATAAAAACCTTTCTCTGATTTGCCATGCAACAAAAAAGCAAGCATTTTTAAAAGATATAGAAGCCCTACTTTTGAAACTAGATAAAATAATTTTTGAAAGGCGGGGTTATAAGTAAGTGACAATATAATATAGAGAGATTGAACTAAGACAGTATTCAAAGAATGTGACTGTTACTGACACAAATGAATTCATCACAGAATTTCAAGTTTTAAAGGAAGACTTTGGCAACAGTTATCAATGGAATTCTCTTTTTAAAAATATTACTTCAGGACACAGGGCCTATTGATTATTGTGTTTAAGAAACAGCAGGGCAAGAATTCAGAAATTGAAAGCTCTTAACGCTACTGAATTCAGACCATAAAATATTTGTGGGGATTTTATTCCAAAGACAATGGTTACATCCATCAGAATGATATGTGGGATCCAAATTTGTGCAATAAAAGGAAAACAGGCAAGTGCCTAATCTCCTCTATAGAATTAGTAGAGCACACTAAAAGGGTAAAAAGTTTCCATTACCTAGTAAGTCTACAGTAAGAGAATGTTTTTGATGAGAGACAACATTCTTTATGTTCAGTGATGATGCCTGCAAAGTAGGAGCCATTCAAATGCGTATAATATATGAGAATAAGTTATAGCAATGTAATTAGTAAATAAAAATGGGTGGCATTGACAGGACAAGAAATAAATAGCATGCCTGTGACAGACACAGGTGTACGGATGTGAGTTTCCACTGTACATTGGCAACAGATGGAGATAGATAACTTTTTACGCTGGATAATCCTTAAATGATTATGGAATGACACTGATAAAGACATCAAAATCGTGGAATCCATGACAGATACGTGGTGGCCCATATTCTCTATGCATTGTAGAAACTCTCTATGACCTCAATTGCTTACCTAAAGACAGGTTTATAACGATTAATGGCATTTTTCTATATGCCAAATAAATGGCAGTAGAGAACAAGGGTCATCACTGGCCTATAGTGGGAATTTCAGGGTTTTTCTCTACTCAGAAGGATCCTGGAAATCACAGTGTCTTCTCTCAATCTCTGGATTCTGGTCAAAGGTCCTGAAAGAGGACATGCCTCACAGATCACTTCTATGTCAGAACTTTACCAGTTGTATTCAGGAGTCCCAGATGTAGATTCCAGCATGAGACACAGCCAAGCATCACCAGGCTCCAGGCTTCTAAAAACACACCAGAAACCAGAAAGGACAGTTTGGGCAAGAATAAAACCTCTCTGCCGAACTCACTTCAACTCCAAACCACGACTCTATTTAACAAATGTTTATTGAACATCTAGTATACGTCATGTGTTTTGCTAGAAACTCAGGATGTAATGGTGAACAGCACAGATGTTATCTATAGCTTAATTCTATCCTTGTGAAGTAAACAGACACACAGAAGGAAATTTTCAATACGAGATGATCCATGATAGTGGTGACCAGAGTGTTTTGGGTGCACACAGGACGAGTTATTAGCCTAGTTTTAATGGTCAGAGAAGGCTTTTTCATACACAAAATATCTAGTCTGGAAGTAAAAGGTTAAGGAGTGAACCACACAAGACAATTAAAGCAGAGAGAAGAGTATTCCAGGCATAAAGAGTAGCATGTGCAAAAACCTAGAATTGAGAAAGAACAGACATGTAAAAAGAACTGGAGTTAGTTAACTATGGCTTGAACATAGCCTCAGAAGGCAGCTGTAGTAACTTGAGAGCGGGGAAGAGCCATGAAATGTCTCTGAATTCAAGTGAGAGATGACGGTTGATTACATACACAAACACATACACACACACACCATGAAGGGAAAATATGATATTTTATATGTTGAGTATAATTAGCTGATATATCTAGGGAAAGATATCTTCAGGGAGGTTTAAAAGCCGGCTCAAAGGACATGTGTCAAACAGAGCTAGAAATTGTCCAATTGGGAGGGGGGAAGAGAGCAATGGAAGCTTAAGAAAATAATCATGGGAAAGGCCTGCATGTAGAAGGAAAGGATAGAGAAGTCAAAAAGTTATAAGATGTTCAGGAGTACAAAGACAATAGAAAAAGCTAAATTCAAGGAGAAAAGGGGAAATAAACATTGTGGATAATTTGAGAGCTTAAGGGTTTTATACATTTAAAACACTTAAAAATAAGCGTTGCCAGGGTTTTCCTATGTACTGCCACAGGGGTAAATATTCTCACACTGTCTTCCAAGGACAACTAAAGCAGGGACCAAACAACATGGCTTTGTATTTCTAGGAAAAATGCAAACCCGTCACTCTTAATCACTCACAATACCCAAAAGAGGCCATTTGTTTTAGAGAAACTCTTATCACTAATTGTTTTACTTTCCATGAATCGCATCAGCACAGTTCACAATATTATAGAGTGGGAGAGTTGAGCAGGGGCTAGAGATGATATGACAGGTAATGGCAAGGACAGCTTAAATCAACCCAGGCATAAGATGTAAATATTGTCAAATAAACCTCTATGAACCACTCCCAGTCTCTAGGATCAAGAGGTTTATGTTGTTCAACAGCTTCTTGAAATTAAAAATAATTAGATTCAAGGTGGTCTTTGCTGTATAATATTTTCTATTTTGAGTTTTTATTAAAAATGTGCATTTTAATCAGGTGAGTAAACAAACATCAATCTATAAATGACGCAGCCAATTTTTTCTCACTAAATACTATCTTTTTCTTAGCAACATAATGGATTGTGCATATCAACTAGTATACTTGTGGCTAATCAACACTAAGTAAGATAAGAGTATGAGCTTTCTTGCTTAGGATTTTCAATCAGATATCATATATAGCTAAAGTCACATTTCATTTATTTTTTGCAGGTAGATATATCATCACTCTCTAGTGGACATCTGTACACTAGTTTTACTATACAAATGGTAAATGGAACTGTAATAATAATAGCTAACATTAATTAAGAGCTTATTATGTGGCAGGAGCTCTTGGAAGAGCTCTATATGTATTAACTCATTGTAACCTGAATTTTGCAGATAACAATTATTATCTGGAAGAGTCTTAAAGATCATCAAATCTTTAGCCACCCTGATTTTTCTTTTCTGCACTGTATTGGCTCTGTTCAGGGGATTCAGCCCAAGCATCTTGAGATCAGTGGCATGGCATTTGCTCAACAGGTTCTAGCCAGCAATACGAATGTTTTGCTGCTTATATGTTGGTCAATTCAAGCCTATGAAACACACATGTAATTGGCCAGATCAGCTTAAGAAAGCATTATGTTCACTTTCCCAGTCTGGCTTGATTCAACATCTGCATCTTTTAAGTGGACGGAAAGAGGCTGGGAAATAGCCAAGTGAATGAACAAAAATACATAGAATTTAGTTTTATTCTTCCCTGTCTTCAGTTAACTGTGTTACTAAGTGCTGACAAGCTTTGGAAATATCTACAATGGAAAGTGACTGAGAAATAGAGCATTAAGGATATTAACAAACATACCTAATGCTGCTGCAGTTGGAGTTTTGGAATTATTAGCTAAGCACCCATCAGCAAAGTAAAAGATTTATTCTGTTTGCATTTTATATTTGTAACTAGTCCCCACCACAACCCTGCTTTATGTTCTTTTTCTTGCTAAGATCAGAGAGTGAGCTTTATTGCCTCATTTCCTCAATCAGACAGTGCATACACCACAGACACTGGTTTCTTTTGCTTCTGCATGCACATACATCAAAACCTGTATGACAGAAACAGACTTTTGAAAAACATCACTGATCCTAAAATAAAACACAGGTGATTTCTGCCCCTATCTCGCCCCTTACATCTGTGATCTATCATTTCCCAGGTGCTAGTTACTGACTAGAGAAATAGAAATACATAACAACATTTAAATAATGTCTTTTCAGAGTTAATTAATTCACAGTAGCAAGGAAAAAATGTATGGTTAAAAGATCAGTTTCCATTTATATAGAACTTTGCTTTTCGACTATACTAAAGACACAAAAACAAAAACAAATGGCCGGTGCATAATAAATGCAGTTTTGATCCTTCCAGATACTAAACTGTCAGGGAAACTCAATTCATTCCATAAATTATGACATAGTATATAATACCTATAATTTTCGGTGTTCTTTGAAGATTAAAAGAAGAAAAACCAACATTAAAATATTGGGTACTACACTAGGGGTATTTGCATATATTAGCTCACTTAATGCTCACATAAATCTTGTAAGATTGGTGTGATAATCCCCATTTTATAAAAAGAGGAGAGTGAGCTTCAAAGAAGTGAAATAACTTGCTCAACACCATAAAGTTGGTAAGTGACATGCACAGAATTTGCACCTAAATCTTCTGGCTTCATCTTTCCCCTTGGCCATTCTTCCTGCAAGAAATAACTCTCTGTGCTGTACTTGCATATGTAAAGAAAGGCTAGAAGAGGGAAGAGTGGCAGAAACACTGAGATGCAGAGAAGAGACATTTTTAAAAAAAGGAAACAGTAACCTCGAACAAACAATATATTCATTTTCCATTTTCTGCACTATTTAAGTACAAACTAATCTCACTGGTGTCATGGGCAAAATTTAGTTCGCATGATTACAAAAATGTTTCTGTGGGGACTTAGTGGGACAGCTGCTTTAATTCTAAACTGTTTCCTCCTATTTTTACTGGGTGGAAGATACTAGAAAAGCTAAGTATACAGCAGTCACTGACTTCAAATTAAGTGGTAATGAATGCAGATTTCCATGAAGATTCCATGAGTTAGTAATTACAGTTTTATTGCAATTCGAAATGGTGAAATAAACTCAGTCTCCACTGTCCCATACATGTAATTGATGAGTTAATTTGTCTTCAGCACTCTCGCTGTTCTAATATTTCTCCATCGATGCCATGAAAATTAATAGGATGCAAAATGTATAAAATTATACCCACTACAAAAAAACACTGTACAGTACCAGGAAGGCATAGTTATTTCTTCTGTGGATGGTACAGGGTCACCATCTTTTTTTCCCCTTTCCTAGTGACATTTTCAGATTTGACATTCTGTGACATTTTCAGTTTAATATTGCTAATACCCTGGCTGCAGAATTAAAAGTACACCGCAAGGATGGGTTGAATGCACAGATATATCGGGAGAGTATAACTGTTCTTTTCCTTGTCTAACAAATGTTTGTAGGTAAACAATGTACACATGAAGAAGCAAGGGATAACTTTTTTTATCCCTAGCTTGCTTGCTTATTTATTTATTTATTTATTTATTTATTTATTTATTTATTTATTTATTTATTTATTTATTTATTTTGCTGGTGAGTAGATTCCTAGAATAGATTAGAATCTATTCTAGGTTCCAAAGGGCAAGATTCTTCATTAGCCTCTTGATGTGCAAAAAATCAGTGTGAGATATTACCACTGTGTTACTCAGGGAATATATGTAAGTGTCTAAAATAGAGATTAAGTAAAGGTGTTTGACATACAGCAGGTGAGACATCCTTACCTAGTTAAAGACAGCTGAAGAAAGGTCTCTACAATTATGATTCAAGAGCCACAGGAGTCCTTATACCATATATCCCTAATTGATGAATAAGCCACAATGTTAATTGAATGTTGATGTTCGCTGACATTTATATAGGGTTCTGTTTGATGAATGAAAGGTTAGATTCATTTTTGTAAAGTGTAGTTGATAAGCTCTGACCGTTCCTTGTGATACCTGTGGATCCCTATTGCATTCCCAGGATACCATGCATCTCCTGTCTAGCCCCAGCTCACTCACTGCTTACTTCACTCCATTTGCAAGCAGTGCAATTGTGCACCAGGAAGGAAGTATCCTTACAAGATGCAATCACTACTACTGAGTAAAAGAAATATGGGTAATATCTGAACTGTGATGTTTGGCTCTGTTTATCATTTTTCCAAGGTCAAATTTAATATTCACCCACAATTAATCCATTCTTCCTATTTCCCGCTGTTACTACCACACAGTCTATTTGAAGAACTGTTTCTCCACAACCTCCAAACATCGACCTTTATGTGAGTCATATTTTGACTTGAGATGAAGACAAAGGAGTTGAGGTAAACTCACACACAGGGCAACTAGAAACTACGAAATCAAGTGAAAAATATGAGATAGTTTTTAGAAACAAGAGTTTGTACCTAATTTATTTTGGTGTTCTAGGAGCCCCTGGCTTGCCCTAGTGTTCTCCTTTAGGTCCCCAAATTGTAGCTTTGTGCAGATACAATGTCCTTTCAGGCAGAGTCAACATATGCCAAATGCTAAGCACTATCTCAGAGAACTTCTACAGGCAAACAATACCACAAAAAGACTGCAGCCCTGAAGGGGCTTGAGCCTGCTGTGGGATTCATTCTGTTGAAATTTCAGATTATAAAAGTCATATAAACAAAGCAATGACCTTTCAGTCTGCTAGATGCTGTGCCCTACTGGTCATAATGTTGCAACCAAAGATTTATGGAGAAAGGCTGTAAGGGTGCAGATGAGAATGTGCGGCTACTTGCCACTGTCGGTAAGCTTGAGTTTATAATGTTTCTTTATGAATAATAATAGGCATAAGCTCATTGTTATTTTCCTTTGCTGCATATTTTTTGTTTGTTGTCGTTGTTGTTGTTTCTAATGGTTAAGCTATGTGCTTTGCAGAGTACAGGTTTGAAAAGCTCCCACTATCTTCTTGTAATTTAATAAATGTCCAAATGTAAATGATAGCTGGATTTTTTTCATCCCTCAGCATCAGTCTTTTGTCTTCCTCACTTTTTATCTGTGGATAGTATAATCTAACAGCACATTTACTTCCATCTGTTTTCATTATTTGGTAATTGTTTTTCTTTTATGCCTATTTGAGATACACTCAATATTAAGTGATATAGAAAATACATTTCTTAAATATAGACTTTTTATTAAAAAATCATTTTGAGGGTTCTCTTACTTTAAGTACTTGAATTTGAAAGAGATACTTTCAGGATTCATATGTAAGAGTTAGGAGTGACCATCTTAGGCCATAATATTCTTCTCCATTTCTTTCCTACACTGTGACACAGAGATGATTGCTATGAAGATTTGTCCCAATCATACTATAGTGATATATCACTACATTATGCCTGCAGAATTATATGAAGCAAATGCATATTTATTTAAACAGAACCACAATATGATTATTGATGTAGATTTTGGAATTAACAATTATATAATCCACAAAAGATGGTCTATCAAATTAGTAAATCAGTAACATTTTTCATAATCTGTTCAAAAAAATGTGCTTTTGCTTGTAGTAAAGAGAAAAGTTACAATGGTGGGAATAACATTTGTCATAAGGGGATTAGCTAACCATCGAATCTAGGTAGACAGATATCGGGGGAAGTAAATGACGGAAACAGTTCACCTCACTAAATGCCCTGTATATAGCAAAGAACTGAATTTGGCCATGTAATATATAATAGGTTATGTGCAGGAATGAAATGTTTATTTCATAGATATGCTAAAGATAGTGATGAATCTAAAGAGGATAAATATGTAGGAATGAATAACTTTGTTTAACCTAGACAGAAGAAATATAGTTCTAGCTTTTAATCATACACATGTGCATATATACACAAATAGAGGTTTTATAAGCATACTATATATATGATAGGAGCATGGCTCAAACATTACATATAATTAAGTTGACATGTACATCTGGATTTCTAGTACCTCTAGTACCACTTTCAATCTTTTTTCTTTCTTATTCCTCTGTGTTCTCAGGTCCTAGTTAGGCATTTTATATGCTTACAAGGTGTTTACTATTATGCGGCACTGGGGAATAAAAGATGCATAAAATGTGATTCTTCACCTCAAAAAACTTCTAATCCAGAGTGAACATCCAAAATAAAATAATGTATAGTGTGCAGAAAGTTAACACAGAGGCACAAAGGGCTAAGGAGGTGATAATTCAGAATAGAGATGGTATATAATCTATGTATGCTGAGTAAGATGTCTGTAGGTAGAAGGGAAGTCAAGTGAAGAGAAAAACCATGAGCACAAAGAATTTTCAATGTCTATAGATAAGGTTAGTAACTACTTTGTAAGCTTCCTCTAAATCTTTTTGGTATAGACATCATATAAATCAAAACAAATGAATAAAATGTAAATAATGACTAAAAACTGAATTTGGCCATGGTTTTAGGAAACAAGAGACTGATACCAAGGTTATCTCAAAACAAAACAAAAACTTATGAAATAGGTGATGACAGAGCACAAACAAAAAGAAATTGGTAAAGGTAGAAGGTGAAAGGTAGGTAGTAAAAGATGAAAAACAACAGAGAATATGGTGGATGACAGAATAATTATATCTTTATATCCTTTCTTCTCTTCCCATGCTTTAGACATAACTGAGTTTCAAAACGTATTCTATCAGCAAAATCTATAATTTAAAAACAATATCAAGAAAGAGAAATATAGATGAAGAAATTATAGAAGTAATGGAAGTGAGTGGATAACTAAATCTTAGGGAAAGAAAGAAATTTCCAAAAGATAAAAATTGTTATTAGGGTACATTGGTTCAACAATACAATAAAAACAAGAAAATATTTTTAAAATTATTATGTTTTAACATTTTATATATCCAAACTTGTAGGATACATGTATCCTAATTTTACAAAGAATTTTATAATTTTAAATGTACATTTTAGAAAAAAAGATTAAAAATCAGTTATCCAAACATCCATCTCAAAAAGTTGGAAAAGAAATAGTAAATTAAACCCAAAGATAGTAAAAAGAAAAAAACTGATAAAGAACAGAAATTAACTAAATAGAAAGCATGCATACAAGAGAAAGGATCAATAAAGCCAAACACTAGTTTGTTTGCTTGTTTGAAAAAACTAATAAAATCAATAAATCATGTGATACTGATAAAGAATAAGGAAAGAAAACACAAATGTCAAGAATAAAGAAAGGGAGATCATTACAGATCCCATGGATAATAACATAGTCCTAAGGGGACATTATATACTAAACATTTGAAAATTTAGATGAAATGGACATGGTCTGAGCAAAGCGCAATAAAATGGATAGAAAATAAAACATAAGACCTAAACAGTCCTATGTTTTAAAAATATATTTAATCTGAAATGAAAAAAACACCTCACAATACAAAAGAAAGTCTCCTCCCAAATGGCTTCACAACATATTCTACCAAACATTTAAGGAAGAAATCATGTCAGTCTTTCACCAACTCTCCCAGAGAATAGAAAGAGAAGATAACTTGCCCAAATTATTGTATGAGAACAGCATGATTTTGATGCCAAAACATAATTAGAAGGAAAAATTGATAAGCAAATCTCTCTCATGAACACAAATGCAAAAACTTTAAGCTAAGCATTAGAAATTCAATCCAATATTACATAAATAGGCTAAAATGTCACGAACAATTTGTATTAATTCCACAAATACTAAGTGGATTATTTTTAAATCAGTCAGGATAATTCACCACATAAACAAATAGCATATGATCACAGTAATAGATGCTGCAAGGCTTTTGATGAAATTCCACATCAGTTCTACTCAGCCACAAAAAAACAATGGTGATCTAGCACCTCTTGTATTATCCTGGATAGAGCTGCAGCCCATTCTACTAAGTGAAGTATCCCAAGAATGGAAAAACAAGCACCACATGTATTCACCATCAAACTGGTATTAACTGATCAACACTTCAGTGCACATACAGTAATAACATTCATGTGTCAGTCAGGTGGGAGGAGGGAGGAGAGGATGGGTATACACACACCTAATGGGTGCAGTGCACATCGTCTGGGGGATGGACATGCTTGAAGCTCTGACTCGGGTGGGGCAAGGGCAATATATGTAACATAGACATTTGTACTGCCGTAATATTCTGAAATAAAAAGAAATTTAAAAAATTAAAAAACAAAAATAAATAAATAAAATAAAATTCAACATCAATCTTTAATTTTTTAAAAAAATACTTAGTGGCAAGGATGTGAAGCAATTTGAACCCTTATGCACTATTGATGAGAATGTAAAATGGTGCCACCACTAAGGGAAACGGTCTGGTGTTCCCTCAAAAAAAATAAAAATACAATTGCCACACAATCCAGCAGCTCCACTTCTGAGTATAAACCCAAAATAATTGAAAGCAGGGAAATGAATACTCCCATGTTCATAGCAGCACTGTTCACAATAGCCAAAAGTTAGAAGCAACCCAAGTGTCTATCAATACACAGATGGATAAACAAAATGTGGCATATGCCTACAATGGAATATTTATCCAGCCTTAAAAATGAAGGAAATTCTGATACATGCTACAACATGAATGAACCTTGAGGACATGCTAAGTGAAATAAACGGACACAAAAAGACAAATACTGTACCATTCCATTTATATGAGAAACCTAGAATAGTCAAATTCATAGGTTAAAGAAAGTATAGGGGTGGTTGGCAGGAGTTAGGGAAGGGAAAAAGGGGACATGGAGAGTTGTCATTTAATGAATACAGAGTTCCAGTTTTGTAAGATGAAAAGAGTTCTTAAGATGGATGGTGGTGATGGTTCCACAACAATGTGAATATATTTAATACCACTAAACTGTACACTTAAATATCTTTAAGATACTAAATTTTTATGCTATGTTTATTTTACATTTAAATTTTTTTAAATAAATGAAAATTCCTAAACTGAGAATGGAAAAATTCTCCTTAATTTGATAAAGGAGTTAAAAAAAACCCTACATAAGCATTTCATTTAATGGTGAAGTACTGGAAGTTTCATGAAGAAAAATAAATCAAAATTATAAAAATTGGAAAAAAGATATAAAAAGTTATATGTGACATCATGGACAATCTCATGAAGACAGCATATAGCAAACTAAGCTAGACATAAAGGAATACATCCTATATGATTCCATCTAAATTAAGTCCAAAAAATAGGTAAAACTAAACTCTAGTGTTTAATAATGCATGATTAGGTGAAGAAATTTTAAAAAGGAAGTGATTAGTATTAGTGAGGGGGAGACATGCACTAATGATTGGGCAGAGATGTGAGGGCCTTCTGCTATCTTGCCAGTGCTCTATTACTGGACATTGTTGGTGTTTAACGGGTGATGGCTTTGTGACACAGAAGGAGCTATACATTTTGTTTAATTCATTTGCAATATTTCATAATAAAATGGTTAAAAATTAATTGTAGAAAATATGGGCTATTCAAGTTAAAACGATGTCAGAAGAATGCCTAAAAACTATCTAAATAATATGCAAGAATGTTAGCTTCTTTACTAAAACCTTTTGTTATACTTTATTACTGGTCCCCCTGGCTATTAGAAAACCTGAGCGACACTAGCAGGGATTTATTGATACCTGAAAAACACTAAAGTCCTAAAATGCCATCAATTTTCACTCCAGGAATAGAGTTAATTTCACAGTAAATTACTGGGAAAGGAAGATTTAAATGTCTTCTTCTGCTGTTGCTGCTTCCTTTAAATGTCTTAATTGTGAACAAACATTCCTATTTCAAAGTCCAAACAGGTGATTTTGAAACCTCCTCACTCCTCTTCAGTATGCTATAATTTTCATCCTCAAAGCCATTTGAGGTGGGTGCAAATGTGTTCTTGGTTTGCAGAGAAGTTTATAGACTTGAGAAGTGCACAGTGTAGGGAACTTAGCTTACACTGAACCATGTAACTCCTTAGGCTCCACACACAATTGACAGGGGTGGTACAAGCCATGAACAGTAGAAAAATGGAAAAATGGAGCATTATGGTACCACTCAACAAATCCACTTTATCACACACTTCCCTGTCACTGTAAAAAAGTTCGGACTGCAACACTGATATTCTACCCCACTGATATTTCTCAGGGCTCATCGCCTCTGAGTCTGCTGGTATGAGTCTTCCTCTGTTTAGCACAAGTCCAAATCTTAGTACTACCCATCTTTGACATCGCAGGTCTGCTCAAATGGATGTTCAGACATCATCATGCTGCTGTCCAGATGAAGACAGGCTAAACACTTTTATTGACAAGCCAATGGGCTGTCTCCAATGCAGAAAGATTCACTGATACTATCCTAAGCTATGAAAAGAAATAAGGAAGGAAAACACGGTTTTTAGTAAATAAGAATAAATTCATAAAAACAAAACATATGTGTTTGTGTGTGTACATTCTATGTGATCTGATACGTGGTATGTGGGAGGAAATACAACAACAGAAATTGATCACAGGCAACCAATCATACTCAGAAGCTGGCGGTTTATAAAAATAGAAATCATTTTATACAAAGTGGAATGATGCGTGGCTTAAATTTACAAACCCCCAGGCCCACGCTGTATTCTGAAACAATGGGAGGGTAAAGTCAAGTTAAGAATGCCTTCATTGGTTTAACAACCAGAAATATATTCCTTTCTTCAGGGCAACCCTATGGAGGGTGAAGCTCATCTGCTGTGCTGAGCAGACAGAGGGCTGCTTACTCACAGCATCTGCTGGGGGCCTGGGAAAGCTGTTTTCTCTTAATGGATACCATTTCCCATTTTTATTTCTTGTGGTGTGTAAACTCTTAAAGAAATGATGCATCGCATGGAAATTCATCCACAGCTGAGAGTGCAAATAAGGGAAGAAAAACAAAATCATAAAAGACATTAAAAGGTACATTTCAGAAAGCAAGTTTACTCAGTTTCTTAGGCAATGAAGCATTCATGTTTTCAATTTTAACAGAGAGGCAGAAAATATGAAAACAAAGTGATTCCTAGGGAAAAGATATGCTTTACATGGATCAGAAAATTTGGTTATTTTTAAACTTTTCCCCTTAAGAAAAAGGAAAATAGTGCAGCTGTGGATTTTACTTCTCTCCTGAGAGAGTCGGCATTCTTGCAGTTGGTGTGTAGGAGGCAAACGTTTGCTAAACTAGTTGGGAAAGAAAGTGCATATACGATAAAGCAGCAGGAAGCATGTATCATATTTGCCATCTCATAGTTGAGAGTTCTTTGTTACAGTGCAGTACTTCCACTGTGATGCACTGGTCGATAATGGTGAGCTATATGCTGAGAAACCAGGGGCTATCGTTCAAAACTAATTTTTGAAAGCCAGTATTTGTTGCTGAAAATGCATACCTTTTTAATGTTTACATATATTTAGATGTTTGATGCGTAATCATAGCATGTTGGTCTCAAGAACACTCATATAAGCAATTCCTTTTTTGCCAGAGGAATGAGCTTGATGAAATTTCCAGACATTAAAGCATTTTCTCTGCACCTACTAACTGATGCATAATGATTTGGAATTCATTGATCTCAGCAAAGCTTAAACATAAAATGAAGAACAGTAAAATATCTCCTTCAATCTTTGGTTGCAATCTTTCAAATACATAGGTGACCTTTTTTTTCCTCAACTAAAAGCACTTTAAACACATACACACATTTATGGCATAAAATGCTAACGAGAAGTCATTGATTTTCAAATTGGTTTTACTTGTATTAGATGTGAATATCTAGAAATAAATGTTGAAGCAAACATTCTCTGTAGGTAGCTTTTAAAAATTATATTTTCTAGATAAAGTTTCATATTAAAGAAAGTATATTTACATGAATAATTAGTAATACCTTATTTAAGCAGTTTGTTGGATCTGCTTTATTTGTCCACATGGGTCAACTAGGTTAATGTGGTTTTTTATTTCACATGAAAGCAAAGTGTATTCAAGTAATAGTAGCTATCAATAAATGACACTGATGTTTATTCAAAGCTTATTATGTGGCAGATACTGTGCTAGAAGTTTTATATACATTATCTCAACAAATCTGCATATTAATTCAATAAGCATATTATTCTCCACTTTACAGTTTAATTTTCCAAGGTCAGCATATAGGCAGTGAGTGGTAGAGCTGGAATGTGAACCTATATTGATTTCATTCTAGAGCTTGTATTCTTGTATTACACTAAGTTAAGAAAATAAAGCTCATGTCAGGGCAAAAAGTTGCCCTGTCATGGAAAGAAACTGCACTGGGGCTGAGTGGCCACAGGTACCAATGTGACTAAAGCCAGCCTCATGTCATTCAGGTACCTGAGGTACACTGAGGGAACCCTCTGCTCCAAGAAGAGAAGCCAGTGACATTTATGGTATGGGTACATATCTGTCTTTAATGATTAACTATTTATTTGGAAAAAAGAGAATGTTTATTGTTCTAGTAAGTAGCTCAAGTGCCAAGATGAGAAATTGTACTCAGGGATTTGGTGAGTGGTCCACAAACTGCCTGGTCTTGGCACGAATTGTGAAACACTTGAAGCTTCAGTAATATTCTAATTTCTTATGTGACATATAAAATCTCAACAAACTCAAGTCCAAATTACCAGAGTGATTTGATATTCCTCCTACTCTAGAAAAAGACCATGCTAAGGAATCAAATGGGCATCAGAGATATATGTTTGACTCAATGTTCCGTATTTTCTGCATTTTCTACTTTTACGGTTTTTTTATTAAACATTTCATATCTTCAAAGTAACACTGTATTACCTCTGTATTTTGCACTTAAAGTAAAATTATTCATTTTGAAAAAAATTATAAAGGTGATTATAAGAGCTAAAAAGAATTTTTTTCTTGTGGCATTTATTGACATTAACCCTCCCTTTATAAAGAGTATTTAGTTAACTAGAACATCTCCTTTCCCGCCAATAATGGTTATTATATTTAACTTTTTACTGAAGTAAAAATACACACAAAAACATGCACAAGTCATACATAGGTGCACAACTCAATAAATAATCACAATATAATATGTACATGTAACTACCACACAGGTTAGGAAAAAGTATACATCTAACACCCTAGAGTCACTTCCTAGACAATCATTATTTTAACAATTAACTCAGATTATCTTGCCTTATTTTTAAAATTTTATATAAATGGAATCGTACAATATGAGGCTTTTTGCTATGTCTGGTTTCTTTGGCTTAATAGTGTGGGATAATTCAGTGTGGCATTACATGTTGTTCATTTTTATTGCCATATGTTATTTCACTTCCATGAATATACCAAAATCTGCTTATCTATTCTGGCATTTACTAAAAATTTGAATAATTCAAGTGGTTTCCAATTTGGGGATATTATGAATAGTGCTGACATAAATGTTATTGAACACCTCTTTGTTACCTAAGTATGCTAATTTAAGGTGTGTATACAAAGAAGCAAAACTTCTAGGCTACAGATTAATTATTTTTCCAACTTCGGTAGATAATGCTAGTTTTGCGAAATGCTTATATTAGTTTATACTCCATACATTGTTGAAAATTCCAGTTGTTTCATATTCTCACTTAGCAGTATTATTCTTTTTAATGTAGTTTAAAGTTCAATGCTACCTTATTTTAATGTCTATAAATAAAAAGATAAATTTAGGATTTGCATTTTAATATGTTAATTTATAGAGACAATCACCATAATAAAGAAACAAACCTTAGTGCTTAGAAGTACAGATTTGGGGATCCAACACCATTTGACCCTGTCTCTGCGGCTTACTATATTTGTGGTGGACAGCACATTTTTTTGCCTTTCTAAGCCTCAGTTTTCTTGCCATAAAAATGGAAAAAATACCTAAAGGGGTTGTTGTGGATTAAAATAGGCAATTCATATGAAGTACTAGGCATAGTACCAAGGAAAGATAAATCATTCCATTCCTATCATTACTACTGAAAAGCACTCTGATATTGGCTGAAACCTCCAAGCAACCCAAGGGAACTCAAATATTATGCCTATAAATCCTCTATAACCCCAATTTATAAAAATCAGGAGAAGGGGTAATCTTAATCTTTTTTTCTCATTCTTGGAAATAAAATTTATTAATCACAGGTTTAATACTATGTCAATAAATATATGATGGCATTCCACAGCAGTTAAGAGCTGAAACTCTGGAGTCAGAGCACAATGGTTGACTCCTGATTTCACCACCTATGAACTGTGTGACCATAAACTTGCACTTGACCTCTCTTTGCCTCTGGTTCTCATCTATAGAATGGGAATTAAAGTTGAGCCTCTCTCATGGAGGTTATGAGGGTTATGTGACATAAACGACCAGTAAAGCACTTAGAATCTAAGACATAGTAGGCACTTAGTAATAGATGGAGCTAATTCTATCTTTCAGTAGCTTACTCATTTTTAACCACCTAGTGCTAATAATAAAGGACAGTCAATGGAATCTGATTCTATACAGTTGATGTTTGGAAATTCTCTTGTGCCTCTTAGGTGTCAAGATAAAATTTTCTACTCTATCAAAATGGTTTTCATAAATTAGGGTTTAGGAAATTCTATAAACCTTATTATCATGGTATTACTATGGTGTAGTGTACAAAAAAACTTTCTTTAAGAATGGTTAAAAATTAGTATTTTGAATGGAAGGTTCCAACTTCATGGCATAATGAGAAGATAGGTCAAGAAAGCAGCACCTCATCCATTATGGTATCAGAAGGCTGATGTGCTCCTTTTGCATCCTATGCTCTGTGATTTAAAAACAAAACTGGAATTTAAAGCTCTTTTGTCCTCCTCTATTCAAAATTTATAAAATCAGAGCTCTATAGAATCTAAACAAACTAGTTCTCTAGTTCATTTCTTTGCCTACAAGGAGAAAAATATCTGTATCAAGTAAGATAGATAATTTTTTAATTCCCTCACAATGTTATCTATAAAAATACTTATTTTCTTCACTAGACCATAAGTGGTTTATTGATATTTCTCCCCCATACAACATAAAGACTTTAAAGAATGTTCCACATAAGAAGTAATGAACAATAGTTAATTGAATTGCATTCATTTATTCATATCACAAAGCCCCAAGCCCCAAAATATACCCACCACAACAAACACGTGCTACTTTGAAGCACAAGGCAAATATAGAATAAATGCTAATAAGAAGTATAGAGGTAACAACAGCAATCAAAATAATGAAATTTAAGAACCACTAGACTGCTAAGTCTTTTACAAGTCTCTCATAGTTTTCCAAACTTCTTTATTTTCCTAAAAGCTAGGAAATCGTGTTTTGCTTAAGATAAGCCAACATATTTGGGTCTGTTTCATAATTTTGCACACATGAATTCTGAGCAGCTCAAAACTGGCAGAACATATCCTTCTGTGTCTGATGCGTAACTCCTGCTCAATGAATGAAGATCCAAATAATCAATGGAGGGCCTTGTGTTTTGCATAAAAGCAGAATAAACCAACATGAAGAAGTTCCTTTTTCTTCAATTTTATTTCTACTTATCTTTCTAATGAATACTTTGTATATAAAAATACTTTTATTCATTCATTCAACAATTATTTATTATCTATTCTGTTCAAGCTAGTGATCCAGGTGAGTATTGTGGGATGTATCAAGTAAATTCCATGCAGCCAAAAACAAATAAATAAACAAACAAAAACCCCTCATATTCTAGAGGGTAGGTAAGGAACGCATTTAGATAAATCTAATTCAAGAAATAAAAAATATAGAGGAGAATCCCAGATAAGATGCTATAACAAATCAAAGAGATCCTCTTTCACTCCAGAGACCAGGAAAGATGACCTGGAGAAGAAAATATTCAACCAAGGTCAAGAAATAGAAAGGCTTTTATTATATATCCACCCTACAATCTTTCTCTAACAATGTAGATTGCTCTAGGCTTCCCCATCCAAGTAAATAACTCAGCATTTTGCTTTTTCAGCAATGATCATAAATGATGCTGTGATTTGTATGGGAATTTTACTTGACCCTGATACCCTCCTTTGAAAGAAAAGTATGTTTCACTTGGTAACCAGGCTTGTGTTTAGTGAATCTGATCACGCACAGTAAATGAACAAACGAGTGTATGAAACAAGACTATACTTGTGGAAAAATTACTTACTTAGCAATTAATGAGCCTATTTTCATTGATGCCTGAGGCACTTGAAAAAATGATGGGAATAAATTGAGGCAATTTATTTAGAAAATGCAAAATTGTTCACATCTATGGTATTTGTTACCTACTACCTTTTACAATGAGACTCACTCAATATACTTCAGAATATAGTGAAGTAGACGATATTTGTAGAATAAAAACATTAGAAAAAACTCAGCAAGAATTATGAAAGAAAATATTTGACCTAATATTCAAAACCCAGAAGCTGTAATGCAATGAGTATGGAAAAGAAGAGTCCCACATGTGGTAATGCAATGGAGAAGGGATGGAAAAGAAATGGGAGAATTTGTAGGGAGGTTTTCCCTAAACAAACTAAAATGTATAATAATATACAGTACAGTGAAGAAGAATGAATAGTATTTAACAATCATATGCTTAATCACAGCTTAGAAATACCCATGGATATTGGCAGGATGGGTAAAGGTAAGATTGAGTTAATGGGACTAAGTGCATTGCCATACACATTCCCTAATCACCTACTACATACATTTTGAAAACAAAAACACTTTTAAGAGAATCATTTCTAATATCTAATCTAAAATATGATTCATATTGTTTTCTTCTTGAGGACAGCATATTCTTCCCAGAAGTTGTCATGAGATAGGTAAATTATATAATCTAGCCCCAGTCCATACCAGCCAGAAACAGATAGGTTCTAGAATGCTTCTCTGGGGTGAATCATGGGTTTTTATGTTTATGTTTTTGTTTTGATATTTTCAATAATGGGAAAGACATCTTGACATATTACTCAATCTGGAGGTTGGCATCTCCTTGCCAAACTCAAGACATGGATAAAACCCTACTGACTGAAATGGCACATAAAGAAAAATCCCATTCCCAGATATTAGCCAAATATTTTGCAGAATACATGTCAAAGAAGTATTTACCTCTTCAGAATCATATAATTCCTTAATTATCAGCACTGCATAGATTAAGCTCTAAGAAAGCTGAACAGAAATAACTAAAACACCAAATATAGAGTAGACAAAATATTTGAAAGAGCAGCATGGCCCTGATTCAAAAAAGTGATTGCTCCAACACAGATTACCAAAAATACGGATAAATTTGAAACATAGAAAGGGATCAATAAACAAACTCCACAGAAGAGGATCAATAAATAAACTCCAAACTAGAATGCTAAAAGCAGAGAATTAAGAACATTGAACTAACACTGACAGATACATTTCTGTTCATTATTTTTAGATAAGAGTTTACCCATTCCTAGGACATACTACTGAAATAATATCAAGTATCCCACTGTTAAAATATGTATGTGTGAATTTTAGTTTATTTGGTATACACATGTACAGGTATAAAGATATATCCAAGAGATAGTCATTTAAAAAAAGCAGTGTTTTAGGTCCACTGGCAAAATTCTCAAACACTAAGTCATTGCAAGTCTACTGGAGAAAAATGTGATACATGGGCCTATACTTTACTTGCAAGAAAAATCATGTAAATAAGTAAAGCATTTTCCTCCTATCAGGAAAAATATCTTTGCAACCTCTTGATTACAGTTAATGTTAAAAGAGTAAATATACTATTTTGTGATCACTGAGCAACATATTACTGTGTATGAACAGGTCAACCTGAAGGTCCAAGATTCCTAGAAATTTTTCCTTTCTCCAGGAACAATTAGGAAGCAAACATACTACTCTCATCTATGCAAAAAATGAGTTAATTAACTAGTTAGAGGGGCCCAGGCAAGTAATTTCTATCAAATTATACTGTAGCTTTGTTGCTCTTGATGTGTCACCACTGGACACAGTAGTAGTCATCAAGACAACATCAAAAAATTTAAGTTATATTTCACTGTAATGTTTTAGGAGTTATATTCCATAGTGATATTTACAGATCTCTGTATTTACAAATGTTTAAAGGACACGTTGTTCAAAGATGTCAAGAATAGTGAGAGTCATATGAAGGTTATAAGTGTATAAAATGCAAACTTATATTTGTAGTTAAAATTCTGATGCCCAAATCTGTCTGGCTAGGTGAACAGCAACCTTTAGAGAGATTTGGCTAAACGAGGCTCAGTTTTAAAACCTTGCTCCTTATACTTTACTCAAATTCTAAACCAGCCTGTCATACATGGAACCCAACCACTCAGCAGCCAAAGCAAAGAGCATATGTCAATTCTGTCCTTACTATTCTTTGTGCCTAAAAAAATCTGCCACAGATAATTTATCTTGTTCTCCTTCTAGAAAATAATCAGATATATAGTGGTACTGAAGTTGAAAACCTGCCTGTACATTTAATATCAAAAATTTAGATTCTTAGATCCAGAAATAAATGATATAGTAAAGGCAGCAAGGCAAGAAATTTTCACTCTTCAATAGCTGTAGAATTTGATGGTACGTTTGAGTGTTCCCCACAAGATTTTCATCCATGCTTTTCATCATAAACGGGATGAGCAAAACTACATTTATACTTTGCCACAACTATGCCAAAAATGCAAAATCATTTAGCCACATTCTATACAATTTAAAAAGATTAGTTTTACAATGTGGCTGATAATTACTGTGGGTGCTGGCTAGCACTCCTGGCCTTTTCTTCTATAGCTCTTCCTTTCTTTCACCCACTCGAGATGATAGGGAAAAAAGGATGCTCAGGGGTGTGTGTGTGTGTGTGTTCTCCTCCATGAAGGGATGCTTATGTACTATTTAATGCCCACAGAAGTGGGTCCTGGTGGGGCCCCTTAGAGACATGTCTTCTTTGGACCAATTCCCCTTGACTAATGGTGATTGGAACCATAACTGGCAAACAATGGGTTTCCTTTCAACTCTCACAGTCTGGCTTATGTGAAAATTGTTCATAAGCTGTCCATAGTGTACAATTTGGTAATGTGCCTTCTGAGGCTCTGTAGTAATACTTTCTGTTAAGCAATATCTAGTGTCAGGTAACACAGGTCTCTAGAAGGTAAAAGGCTCATTTTCAATTCCAAAAAAACTACCTATTAACTTCTAGTTACAAATGCAAACTCAGACATGATCAAAATACATTTGCCTTATTTTTTCCTGCTGCAGCTAAAACATCTGTTTTCTAAACAACCTTTTCTTTTCAGCAGCATTGGTCCTGAACTTATTATCAAGGAATTCCCTCCAAATTTACATTCTAGGTGTCAACATCCCCAGAAGATTTGCCATGTAGGCACATTTGAACAGCTGAAATAGAAAGTATCTGGTTAGTTGCTCAGATTCTTTCTCATAATAACTAAATACAACAGAACTCCAACAGATAGTTCAAATGTACAACCATCACAACAAAAAGTAATTAGAGTAGTTTTCATATATCTCTAAAAAGATGAAATGAGGGGAAAAGATAAAATTTTAGATATTTGCAATCTTATTTCAATATTCATCCCACCATATTTCAAAATTACAAATCAAAATCAAATTTTAATTCATTTGGTAAGGCTTAGAAAATACCTGTATATCTGTGAAAACCCAACTCCATTTTCCACAGAGAGTCTAAATTGATTTTTTCATACAAAACATACAGTTTTATCATGGTCAATACAAAGAAGACCACTGCCATATTTAAGTAAGATATTAATTATAAGTGAGTGTCAGGTTATAAAAAAATTATCTTAATCTATTATTTAGGTTACTTAATATTTTATAAGATGTGATAAAGAATTCTAATTGTTTATGAATATATTCCTGCAAGAATGTCTTTAATACATGTTAGCAAAACCTCAATTTGCTAGTATTTCTAATTAAATAATCAGTAGTATTTTTAAAAACTTATACATTAGATGCTTGCTTCAGATTAACCTATCTTTCCAAGTTTAACAGTTTGTCTATGGAGGGTCAAAATATCTATTTTCAGTCATCTGAAAAGAAGTACAAATAATTCCAGTTTAAGTCTATAATAAAAACCATATATTAATTTACTTTGCTAAAAAATTAAGATAGCTGAATAATTTGTCAATTCTTAGAAAATTTCTGTGTAACAGGTAATAAGTAATTAGCTATCTACTTTTTAATTGACAAAGATATTTCAGGAATACATACACAAAAATGTCTCCATATACTATGTTTGAAGATAAACTTTTCCCTTACACACAATTACAGAATGTGGTGAAGAATAAAATACAGGAATTTTTCCAGCAATATAATAATAGTAGACTACATATGCAAAGAATTTCCTAGCACATAGCAAAGAATTCTGGATAAAACATGGAAAACATTTTTCTAAAGTATGGGTTTAATGTGGATAAAGAAAAGGAAAATATAAAGGCAGAAATTATACAGAAGTTTGATTCGATATTTAAAAGCATTCACTGAGGACAGTATTTGCCCTAAGGACATCAGTCAATTTCTTGTGGCTAGAATTTAACTTTTAATTATCTACAGATATAAAGGATTAAGAGACAAGCCTGAGTTTTTACTGGTAATCTGTAAGCTAGAAAACACAAACACACACGCACACACATACAAATCAAATGAACTAGAGGGGAAAAGTCTTCTCTCATTTCTGGCTCTGTCTAGAATGGCAAAAATGAAATAGTCTTTCATACTGTGGTTGGTTCCTAAAACTACAAGGAATACACTAAGAATTTTCAGATGAGAATTGAAACTATGCTGTTTTGGTTTGTTTTAGTATAGCTTGAAGTCTGATAAATTGATGCCACCCAGTTTGTTCTTTTTGCTTAAGGTTGCTTTGGCAATATGAGGTCTTCTCTGGTTCCATATGAAGCATAGAAATGTTTTCTCTAGATCTGTGAAAAATGATGTTGGTATTTTAATAGGGATTGCATTGAATCTGTAGATCACTTTGGGTAGTACGGACATCGTAACAGCATGGTACTGGCACAAGAACAGAGACACAGACCAATGGATCAAAACAGAGAACCCAGATATAAAACCATCCTCATATTGCCATCTGATCTTTGAAAAAACAGACAAAAACATACACTGGGGAAAGAATCTCTATTCAATAAATAGTGCTGGGAAAACTGGACTGCTACATGTAGAAGACTGAAACAGGATCCGTACCTCTCATCACTCACAAAAATCAACTCACAATGGATAACAGACTTAAATCTAATGCATGAAACTATAAGAATTCTAGAAGAAAATGTTGGAAAAATTCATATAGACGTTGGGCTAGGCAAAGAATTTATGAAGAAGACCCTAAAAGCAATCACAGCAACAACAAAAATAAATAAATGGGACCTGATTAAATTTAAAAGCTTCTGCACAGCCAAGGAAACAATCATTAGAGCAAATAGACAACTTACAGAATGGGAGAAAATATGTGCATGCTATACATCTGATATACATCAGGGCTGATAACTAGAATTTATAAAGACCTCTGGTAAATCAGCAAGAAAAAAACAAACAATACCATTAAAAAGTGGGCAAAAGACATGAACAGAAACTTTTCAAAAGAAGATAGACTAATGGACAACAAACATATGAGAGTTTTTCAGTTAAAATAAGAAGTTCAAATGCTTTTTAAAAAATTTCAGACTATTATGGGTGTACAAATGTTTTGGTTACATAAATTGCTTTTGTACCATTTGAGCAAAAGTAGTAAGTGTGCCCATCCCCCAGGTAGTGTACATTGTACGTATTACGTATTGAACATCTCCAATCATCAGAAAAATGCAAATCAAAACAATGATACCACTTAACTCCAGTGAGAATGGATTTTATAAAAAGGCCCAAAACAACAAATGTTGGTGCGAATGTGGAGAGATACAAACAACTCATTTACTGCTGATGGGACTGCAAACTAGTACAATTTCTATGAAAGCAGTATGGAGATAGATAACTCAAAGAACTAAAAGTAGAACTACCATTTGATTCAACAATACCACTACTGGGTATTTATCCAAAGGAAAAAAAAGACATTCTATAAAAAAGACAACTGCACTCGAATGTTTATAGCAGCACAATTCACAACTGCAAAGATGTGGAATCAACCCAAGTGCCCATCAATGCATGAGTGGAGCAATAAAATGTGGTATATGTATACCAAGGAGTACTACTCAGCTATAAAAAAAATGGCAAACTAATACCTCTTGTGTTAACCTGGATGGAACTGGAGACCATTCCTCTACATGAAGTATCACAAGAATGGAAAAACAAACACCACACGTACTCACAATTAACTTAGAACTAATCCATCAACACTTATGTGCACATATGGAAATAACATTCATCATCAATCCAGCAGGTAGAGGGGAGGGGAAGGAGATGGGTAAATTTACACGTAATACATACAATGTACACTACCTGGGGGATGGGCACACTTACTACTTTTGCTCAAATGGTACAAAAGCAATTTATGTAACCAAAACGTTTGTACACCCATAATAGTCTGAATTTTTTTAAAAAAGCATTTGAACTTCTTATTTTAACTGAAAAACTCTCAGCTGAGTTGTTAAAGTATTCCTAGGTTGGTACTGCACCCAGTTGCCTGTCAGAAGTAAACATATTTCCTTGCTCAAGGATAATACTTTTAAACACAGGCCTCAAGAATCCCTACAGAAATAGTTCCAGACAATGTAACTTCACTTAAAAAAAAAATCCCATAATATCCTGAATTTAAAAAAAAAAAGCACTCCATGAGCCTTCTCTAAGCATCAATTAACAGAAAAAACTTATTGCAAAGTCAGACCTATAAAAATAATAAATTTTGAAAACAGATATAGAATATAAAATATTTAAAGAAATAAAAGCAATTATTCAAATTATTATGGAAAAATAAATGTCTTTAAAAATTGACCAGGCAGATTGGGAAAAAATAAATAGGAATGAAAAAATGTAATAGGGTGAAAAGAAAATCTTAATGTATGGGTTAAAATGGGTATTACAAATAACTGAGAAGAGAATTCATGAGCTGAAAGATATTAATAGATCTAAAGAAGTTATCAAAGTGAAGAATGAATTCATAGAGAATAAATAATGAAAAATATGAAAGAAAGATTCGAACACCTGGGAGATAGAGTGAGGGGGTCCAACATATGATTAATTGAAGTTTCAAAAAATTGAATATTTAATATCTGAGAAATTTACAAAGATTTGTTCAAAGATACCAATTCTCTGATTCAGGAAGCTCAACAAATTTCAATCAGGATACCATTTAAAAACAAATCTTAGAAATTTTACAGGTAAACTACTAAAAACAAATACAAAAATAAAAATCATAAAAACAGAGGGGGAAAAAGAGAGACATTGCCTACTACCAAGAAATGGAAATTTGATGATGGCTTCTCAGAAGCAAAAATGGAAAGCAAGTAACAATAAAATACATTCAAAATACTGGGAAAAATTCTATATTCAGCAATACTGTTCTCCAATACCCAGGTTAATTAATAATTTCTAAAGACAAGCCAAAATTGAATAATTTTAAGACTCCACCAAAAAATAACTATATAAGATAATTTGCCCTACCAGATATCAAAATTTATGAATAAGCTAGATAATTTAAAGAGTAAAATACTAGCCTGGGGATAGACAAATGAGATGCAACAGACAGCACATAAACAGTCCCATCCACAGAATGGAGTATGCAAACAATTATGCTGGAGTTATTTATAATTCATATAGGGAAAAATTAAATTAGATTCCTTTCCTATATCTTATATAATTTTCAGATGAATACAAGATGTAAGTATAATAGGCAAAACTAAAATATTATAACCACAATGTAGGAGGCTATCTTTTACCCTAGGGTAGGGAATTTTGCCTTAAAAAAGATATAAAAACCATTAACCATGAAAGAAAAGATTAAAATATTCAAATGTATTTAAATTAAGAACTTATATTCTTCAAATAACTCCATAAATTTGTCCAAAGATGAGTAACATAGAGGGAAAAACTATTTGCGACTCACATAATGGACAAGGGTATATTATTCTCATTATATGGAGAACTTCTTCAATTCAACCAAAGTCAGACAATCCAATAGAAAAATGGGCACAAGATATTTCACAGAAGAGGAAATATAAAGAATCTATAAGCATATGAAAAAATATTAAACCTATTTAAGAACAAAGGATATCTCAATTAAAAAGAAATTTAACACAGCACTAGTTTACTTTGGGAAAAAAGAAAAAAGTAGAACCATCTTTCAAAAAGGTTATGGAGCAAAAGGAACCTTTATACACTGCTAGTGGAGGTATCAGTTGGTTCAACCACAGTTTGGCATTATCTAGTGAAGTCTGATATCATCTAGACTCCGAAATTCTAGTCTTAGACATATTCATAGAGAAACTTTTACACACATTCATTCATAAATGTGCAAAAATACTCAAAGAAGCATTGGTCATATTAGCAAGATCTAGGAACAACCTAAATATCCTACCATATACAGTACAGTATTCATACGACGAAATATTATACAGGCAGTGAAAATGAATACACTGTAGCTACAAACATCAGTATAGATAAATCTTAAACACATCATGTTGAAAGAAAAAAGCAGATTACAGAAAAAATGCAAGCATTCTGACACTATTAAAATTTTAAAAACATACAAAATTAAACAATATATTGCTTAAAGATGCATGCATATGTGGTTACAAAGGAAAACAAGTAAATCACTGTCATAAAATTAAGGAAGGTATTGTTTCTGCTAGGGAAGATGGGGAATATGATTAGGAAGTTCACAAGAACTATCAAATTTTCTCATATTGTTTTATTTCTTAAGCTGAGTAGGAGGTACACAGATGTTTATTATTATGTATTAAACTGTATATATAATATATAATTTATATATTACTATTATAAAATAATTTTCAGAGAATATAATGTTCAGTTTGAGTTGCCCATGTCTTTTCTATTCCTTCCATAGTTTGGTATTGCAAATCATGACACAGCATTTAAAAATAGATCAATTTTATATTACTTCTCAAATATATTGGTATTATGCATTTCCACCTAAAATCAAGGGTCAATATTTTATAAAGCATTTAAAATATATACAGCTTAAAATTTTAATGTGCCTTGAGCTATACTGCATTATTAATGAAGTGTGCTCTGATACATGTAATTCTACATTGCCAATTCTAAAACTTTGTCAACTAAATATAGTAATGCACTGTATACCTTTCTAAGACAAAAGCTCTATACATTAGAATATATTTTTGTTGCTGAAATTAAATATGAGGAAGATTTATTTGTAAAAACAATTTTAGAATCACACATGTCCTGGCATAGCTAATAAAACTAGCAACCCTGATTTCTCAGCTCATAGTCTAGACTCTTCTAGTTTTTCTTGTCCATTATCTTGGAAAAATTACAATCTTATCTTTACTGGGTGGTCAAAGCCCACAGAACTATTTCCACCAAGATGACTTTAATAATAATAGAAGATCCACTCTCTTATCAATAATAATAATAGAAGACACAATCCAGATTTATTACTCATGTCTCCATCCGTGGAAATTATTATTGAAGCAACATTGGTATGTGTGTTCATTTGTCTATGTGTGTGAGTATACCTTATATTAAACTACAAGGGCCTTGATCAGGGCTTGACTTTTTCTGTAAAGACCCAGATAGTAAATATTTTAGGCTTTGGAGCCATGGACTCTCTTTCATTACTACTCAACTCTCCTGTTGTAGTACAAAAGGACTATCAATATACATAAATGAATAAGCATGGCTGTGTTCTCATAAAAATTTATTTACAAATACAAAACAATGAGCTGGATTTGGCCTACTATCTAAATGTGCCCTTTTGCTAAAAATTCAAATACATTACATGTGAGCTATTCATTGATTGGCTGCTGAATAATTTCAACTAAACTTTCTTGGGTTAACTGAGCCCCTCATTCACTGTACTCCAAAAATGCTGTTCTTTTAATTCCTCAAACTCAGCTAGCTCTTTCCTGCCTCCTGGCTGTCACTCACTGACACTAACTGTTCTTTCTAATGGAATATTCTCTTCTAACTTTTTACCTACTTAACTCTGGTTACTCATTCTCAAGGTTTTGATTTGAATGTCACCTACTTAGACAGGGCTTCATAGTATTCACTCATTTTTTATTTATGTGCATGAATTGTTTATTATCTAATATTTTCCCCTATTAGACTGTAAGTTCCGTAAGGGCAGAAACTACAGTTATTTTCCTAACTACTATGTGTCCAGTACCTAGGATAATGCTTAGGAACAATTAGACAATAGGTATTTACAAAATGAAAAAATAACCTGCTTTCAGAGAGATTTGTTCTAAAATAATAGCATCAGTTATTCACTTAAAATTATCCACCACCTTCAATTCCTTACACAGGAATATACAAATTCCTTAGTATAGCAAAGGGGACTAGTCTCTGAGGACCCTTCCACCCTCACGCCTTGTTCCAGCACAGTCCCTTTGCTTCCCAGTCTGAACCCCATGTTCTACCACAGTGAATAATTACTCACAGGGCCCAGATCCCCAAAAACGTTTTGCAACACAGAACACTTACTTCTTTTGCTTTTTACCCCTTCTACACAGTAAGGTCTTCGGCACACTTTCTCCCATTCCCTAAACTTTCTTCTTGACAAAAACTTCTCTATGAAAATTCAGTAACAAGAAGAGTTCTTCCATGTGGCTGACCCACTATCCAGATCCCTCTCTTCAATTCTCCACTCTCTTCTTTCGAAGCACGTATGAAACCAACACAGGTTGTCTTTTACTGCTCTCACATAGTCACTGTTTTATGAATTCGGACCATATTCGAAGTACTTCAGGGGACTCAGATCTTGATTCACTTATCTGTGAAGCCCTAGCACATAGCTCAATGTCTGTTACATGAATAAAAGAAAAATTGTCCCAAACCTCTCTCAAGGAAAAAGGTAGCATTCCTGATAAAATGCATAAGGGATTTTATGATAAACTAACAGAATTATAAAACTTGTTCTGAGAGCCTAATTACCCACCCTGCCCAATCAGCTGTCAGCCAAAAGTCTCATCTTTGACTAAACATACCTTCATTTTTGTATTTAGCTTAAATATTACTGCACAGTCATTCTATTTTCTTTGAAAATGTTCCTACCAAGAATGAATCTTTGAATTGACCCACTAGAGGCCTTTATCATTGCGGCAATTTTGCAATGATGTGATTTTAACGTGTACTCTTAACTAAATGTTCTGAAGACTTTCTTAGCAGAAACTGTTGGTAGGATCTCAATAAATAGTTGTTGAACAAATGAATATCATCTTCCTCATAATAGAACTATTCTGAATTTACTTATATTCTCCCTCACAAAAACCTAGGAAACACATACAAAAGTGAGAAAAATTTTCTAAACCTGCAAAGCCCCATGCTGCATGCTCTATGGGATGATGAAAGGTTCTTCCTCATCAGAGATAGCAGCATTCATTTACAAATGGCCCAGGATCCACAGCATAAAACATTGTGCCAGTGTTTGTGGACAAATCTAGATGTCCAACTCAGATTCAAAAAGCGTACCAAATCCAATTCCTCTATTAACTTCCTCACCTTGTAAAATTATTCTTATCAATATTTTAATTTCACTGAGTCTGAATGCGAGGGAAATATAGCTGCCTAAGCAGATGGCTGTCACAGACTGCATACCACAATTAAGAATTAGTATACATGCAGAAGCATTCTGATACACTATAAATGGCTCATAAATACCAATGCCACCAAAACTTAGCCTTAAAGGATACACAAGATCAGTTGGGGAAATAATAGTCATTTCAATGGTCACCTGAAAACCTCGTCAAAGTAAATCAATGTGTAGATTCCAGATAAGGGGGAAACGTTTGCTTTCTTTGATTTCAAGTTCTGCCCATCTGTGCTGCGTGTGCTGTCACTGGCTGTATAACAGTGTGGGGGCCCCCAAGGGTTGCCAAATGTTCCAGCATATGCAGCAATTGGTATATGTAAGGAAGGGCATTCCATTGACACAGCACGGGCTCCAATCAATACAGACAAGTTGTTCACAAAATACCCCAGAACTAAACCATAATATAAGTAGTCCATTTTCTATATCACCTGAGTCACTATTCTTCACTCTTAGCCTTCTTTTAAAAGGTAAAACCTCTGCCAGCATACCTTGTCTCCCTCTTCAAAAGACCCTTATAGGAAAAGATCTAAAGTTAGGCCTGTGCAGAAATCTCAGGCATTGTGTCCTCTCCATCAGAGGTCTTTGTTTTTAAGCCTTTTTGCTAATTTGGATGAAAGAAGAGAAAATTCCTTCATGAACATATGGCATGATTAAGGAGTAGCAGAAAGAATTTTTCTGATACCCTTGAAATCATAATGTGCCTAAACTGTTCAGAATACATTCTGAATTTTACTGTAGCATTTATTCTACTTAACATTAAAGTTAAAAAGGCTCACAAAAACTCCATTTTTCTTTAGGATGAGATTCAAAACTAAATCCCTTCAAACAATTGTAATACAACATAAAAAAAATGTGTTTATTTTAGGAGGCTTCAACTCTAGCCCCTTTGTGGCTACAAAGCAACCTGAAGCCTTTGAACATGTAATTGTCTCTTGCTAGGGTCCTAGTTTACTCACCTAAAATGAGAAGAAAAGTATCCATTTTAATTAATGCATTGGCTTTTGTGGTAATACTTAAACACAGATAATTCATAGGAGTGGATTTTGAAGTTTATAAATTACTAAGTCAGTGTGAGATGCAATTACTATAGTGTCCCTTTTAGAAAAGAGTAAAAACTCACATTTAAAATTAAGCGGTCATGCCACTATTCTCATCTCCATCTTCCATCTTTCTAGAATGTGTAGTTTTCTTAAAAACCCAACTGAAGAGCTTTTTTCTTTCTTATTTCCTAGTGAGATCTATGCTTTTGGGGGGAAGATACATTTTTCTTGCTGTGACCTCATGCCATTATACTCACATCCGAACATAGCAACATGCCATTAGGAATATCTCAAGAAAGTGAGAGGTGGTAACAGTCTTTTGGCCCTTAACAAAATGCTTGCCTCTGTGTTACAGAGGTGGTGATTAGAGGTTCTTCCTTCTGGCTCTACCATTTTTAACCCTGTTAAGAATCTGAGCAAGTGAAGGTGGGTTTAGGTGACAGAAAGGGACATAGAAAAAAAATATGGTTGCTAAGGAAGTACATTCTCTACAAATGAAAAAGAAAGGAGATCTTGAGATCACAGGTTCAACACGTTGATAACCTTCAGACATCAGCTGGCTGTATAGGCTTGGTCTCTCCACTGAAAGTTATTATACAATGGGGCCCAATGTCTAAATTTAGAATTCTTGAAAGAAAATTATAGCTTAAAGAATTAGAGGACCTGGCAGAAATGACTCTCACAGGACATTCTGTTCATTTCCTCCTTCTGGACAGAATGATTTGGTATTTAATTTCCAAAAAATTTAATAGGCGCATGAGGGAGGAAAAGGGTGGGGTTCGGGAGGACATAATCTTACTGTTATAAAACATGAGTCCCACAGACCAGGTAATCATTTGCTAAGGTCTCTCTCTACAGGAGATGCTATTCAAGAAACTGCCTAGACTCTCTTATCCAAATATTCACTCCGATAGACAGCATTATCATCGTTATTTAGCATATATATTGCTCTTCACAATCATATATTGCCTAATCTTAGCAACACATCCCCAGTGAGTATTATCATCTCTATTTGCAGATGAAAAGAATACGACATACAAAGGTTAAATGACTTACCCATCATGAAACGACCATTCAGTGCTGAACAAGAAACAGAACTGAGAACTATACTATAAAACAACAGGCACTCCATCTACTAAATTGTAAATAGGGGGCTCACTCCTTAAACGTATTAGGAGGGACTCAAATTCACTTTTTTTTTTTTTAGTGCCTTGTCTCAAAGAGAGAATTAAATCATTAAATCTTGTCTCATCCTTTCTTCTTTTTCAAGATACCTCTTTTTATCCTGAGGAGAAGTGCCATAGTAATGCTTTCAAATCTGCCACACATAGTCACCAGCAGGTTTGGATCAGACCTGTTTCTAAAGGCAACATGTTTCTCCATCCCCTGCAAAACCCATCACTCATGTGCTCCCTGAAAGGCACAGTATTCTTTCAGTCCTCACTCCACTAAGCTGTAACTGATAAATATCAACCATCTCAAATTGCTTCAGAACTCAGCCTCTTACCTGAAAGTTCCCATGAAAATACTTGTGTGCATGTGTGTCTGCCTTACCTGTTTCTTGGCAGAAGGGGATAAGCAAAGGACTCTTTTTGCTCTTACTTACCTCCGCCATAAGACTATGCAATTAGTAAAGGCAGGCAGCATATTTCTAATTGATATTAAAAACATTGTGTTTTTTTAAGGCAGACTATGAATATGTAAATGAATAAAGTTTTCCAGTTTCTCTTGAACTTATTCTGAAGACTTAGTTTAGGCTTTTCATTCAATAATTCTTAATAACATCATTGACTAAAAGACAAATTCAAACTCAGCAACAAAGGCCACCACATATGATTATTTTGAATTGGCCTGATACATTTTGGCAAGTTCTAATTTCTAGCAGTTTCCTTTGTTTAGAAATGTGACTCCCTGGAATCATGAAGTTAAAAGGAAATTTAAGGATCAGCTAGTCTATTTGACTTGATTAAACCAGTACGAAAATTGAATTACATTACCTTTATCACCGAGCTAGTATGAATTTTAATCTGGCAACAGATATCCTCCAATCTTCTTAATAATCCCTATAAAAGGAAAGAGATCTTTGGGTATGTCTAGACAATATATAGGTCACTATATTTCACAATATGCATTTGTGGTTTATATTTTTAAAATTCAACCAATAGTTGCCATGATATATTACATTGTCCTTCTAAGTGATTTCCCACAAAGATATGGCTTTGTGATTTTCCATCAAACACCACCAGTGATACTGGCATACTTTTGACAGAAGCCTTATTTCAAATCTCAGACTCCACATACATGCTTTTAAGTGGTCCCATTAGATGGGTAAATATTAATTCCCATGAGAAATGGCGTTTCTATATCTATCTGTGGGTTTCAGGTAACAGGAAGACAATGCTACAATAGAAAAAGACACATGGCTTTTTTTTTCCCCCATCAAGTGAGAGGCTCTTGAATTTTCAACAGAAATGCACAATATTATCCCTCTGGTAATATCAAGGAAACAACTTTAGTTTGAATCTATTGATGGATTCAAGAATCAAGAGAAAAGCAAAACAAACATTTTAGGACATGCCATTAATATAACAAGGCCACAATGTGCACATCAATGTGATAAAACCTCTAGCGTGAAACACAGAGTAACCCTGTATCTTTTTGCCTCAGCCATCATATTTAATAAGAGCTGATTTACCTAATTTCAACATTTCAATTGCATCCTGATGAGCTTTGGAGGTGGTTTTGTGACAGGCTCTTTTTTCTTGGGAAAAAAACCAGACATACACAAATGGAGATTGGCCAGCAGACAGAAATGATCTGTTAAGTCTTCCTGGCAATGCTTTCCCTGCTTCTTAATTTCATAAAGGTCAGAGACACTACTTTAAACACGAGCCTATTAAAATTCTACAGGATAGAGCCCACTCATCTCAAATACCTAGGTGGTGGGCGAGGGAGGGGAAAGAAGAAAAAAAAAATTCCACCACATTGTACAAGGTTAGATTAGGCCCTGTGTACATATAGGTATCTGAGGGGAGGATCAAGCCCTAAAGATTTTAATTTCAGTGAAGTCATACAGAGCTAATGGAGCCACTGGCGATCAATAGCTCCCACTCTCCTGTGAGAAGGAGAGATTTATTGAGCTCTCCCCACTGATCCTGCATCAAGTACAGCCAGCAATGCTGATTGCTGTGCCCCCTAATTCCTGCAGTGTGCAAATGACTGACTCCATTCATAGCAGCAGCTCAGCTTTCATAGCCAGTGTAGAGTTCCCTGATAATCTCTTATTATGTCCATTGGAATCATATCTTTATGACATTTAGGCTGAGGACTAAGGGAATAATCAATAAATTACTTATCTCTCTCCCTCCTAGTTCAGACCCAATTCTGGAAAAGATATATGAGTCAAGATCACAGTAATCAAAGTAGCAGCTTTATTGCCAGTTACCTAAACCTGTGATTTCAGTTAGGCTCCATGCCCCTTCTCTAGTCCTTTGGACTCAAGTGACAGTAAGATTTGGTCTCTAGTGGACTTACCCAGCTAGATGTCACATGGTCAAAAACAAAATGTGGGACAATGGCTGCCAGACCCTCACTTCACCAATCAGATAAAGCAATTTTTTCGAGTAAGGGTGGAAAGAGAAGCCAAAAGTATATCTTCAATATGTCCCTCCTAATACTGGAGAGTATCTCATAGAACAGGGTTCTTCCATCTACTGAAATCAGACCTGTGTGTTTGGTCTTATTGGACACTTTTGAAAGACTTATATTTGGAATTATCCATTTTATAAATGATAAATATAATCACTTATAAGCACTAGAGAAAATAGTAAGGCTGGTTCCTGGACAGTTCATTCAATGGTGATTATTTCTGCTGGTAATATACACAACTGCTGCTTTATTCATTCTTCCAGAATCAGGAATTTCCTACTGTCCTTCACAGAGATAAGTGTTAAATGATGGCAGATATTCAAGTGGCAGTTAGCAACTGTTCCACACTAGTTCATAAGTAACCTGGGTAGTTTGCTGCTCTTTGCGCATGAAGAAGTCAGCTTGGGTGTTTGCCACTCAAATTAAATCAGATAACAGTTTTCAAGAGTGAAGCTGAAATTTGACAGTCCCTGACTTAAAACACTATTACAACCACTGTTCACTGAGCAGCCAGAGAAGGGCAATGGAAGTGTCAATCAGCAACCAGATGGCTTCCAGATCCAGATACATTTGCCTTATCTGTTTTCTTTCCCTTATGTATACTCTTTCCCTCTGTTTCTGAAGTCATACACTCAGTGTTACATGATCAATTAAATCATACTTTCTAAGTAACTTATACTTATTAACAAATTTCCTTCCAGCTTTTATACATCTAAAATGCTTACCTAACTTGAACTTATTAGTAAGCTTACTAAAATCAGTTTCTCTAATTTTCTCAGAATCACAAATCTCTGAAACAAATAAGCAAGCTTTTCAGCTTGCATCCAAAATGAGTGCCTTGATTTCTTTTTATTTTTGTTTTTTGCATTCATTAAATTTGCAAATTCAAATTGACATTTTAAAAGATCAAAGAAAGATCAGATAATCACCTTGTGCTGTCCCAGCAAGTAAATACTTTAAATCAATGTGGTATCTATTCCTGAAATGAAATCTTCAGATCAGGAGCATGTTCACTGAGCAGAGGACTCCCCACATCCTAGGCATGACAGCCTACACAGATCATGTATTAGGTATATGAAAAGTGTATTTTATTATTTCATTTAGAGATAAATACATGATACATAGACATGAATTTTCTAGGAAAGCAGACAGATAAATAACAGGCTTAAATTCTCAATTCTGTAAGAAAATAACTTCTAAATTTTCTGTGTCTACTATCTTTTCCCAAGTTTTCTCAACTCTAGAAACAATGAGAGATGTTTCATGATCTTGGATCTCATTTTTACATTTCTGAACACAGTTAAGAAAAAATACTCTAAAAAGAGGAGCTTGTTAATTTAAAAACAAAATTAAGACTCCTTTAATGTGCCTTTGAGCTCAAACTCTGGTAAAAGATTTTCTTTCTGGCTAAGAAGACACTTCCTTCCATTATGCAAAGTACTTTGGGTCATTATCTGAAAGGTAAAAGTAGAAACAGTTTCAATAAAAACCATTATTATTTAATGAATGACTGTGTTGTATATTAGATGCTGAGATAGGCATTATTATCCCTATTTTGTAGATTAGGAAATTGAAATCCAAAGAGGTCATATAATCTCTTATCATAGCAAAAAGGTGGTAGAGCCAAAATTCAACTCCACATCCTTTGATTTCAAAGTCCAGGTTATACTGACCGTTACACAAGGTTGATTATTATCAAGCTGTTGGATGGCTCATTAAGTCAGGTTCTTTCTGTCTTTAAATTACTCCAAAGGAGGAATAGGTAGGGCACTCTTAGGAGGTATATAAACTTTGAGAATTAAAACATATTTTTAAATATAGATCTATGCACATTGAAATATAAAGTTATATATATTTCAGAAAATAATTTATAGAAAAAAATTTAGTTTTTGGAAAAGATGTATTAAATCATTTATTTTTCAATAAAGAAAAGTCTATAGATGGAAATTAGCATTTCTTTTTTTTTTTTTTTTGAGACGGAGTCTCACTTTGTTGCCCGGGCTAGAGTGAGTGCCGTGGCGTCAGCCTAGCTCACAGCAACCTCAAACTCCTGGGCTTAAGCGATCCTACTGCCTCAGCCTCCCGAGTAGCTAGGACTACAGGCATGTGCCACCATGCCCGGCTAATTTTTTCTATATATATTTTTAGTTGTCCAGATAATTTCTTTCTATTTTTAGTAGAGAAGAGGTCTCGCTCAGGCTGGTCTCGAACTCCTGACCTCGAGCGATCCACCCGCCTCGGCCTCCCAGAGGGCTAGGATTACAGGCATGAGCCACCGTGCCCAGCCTACAGATGGAAATTACCATTTCTTAAAGACCTACTTTGTACATTATCTTACTGAATCCTCATATGACTTTATAAAACAACGCATTATAATCCTTACTTAAGAAAAGAGAAAAGAGAGACTCAGAATTGTTAAATTGACTAAATAACACACAGTATGGAGGGAAAATGGTATTCAAATCTAGCTCTGTTGACTCCAATCCCTAACCTTTCTTCAACCCCACATGCCAACACTCAATAAGCACCAAATGAAACATATACAATATGTGTGAGTATGACCCTTCTCACTGGATTAAAGGTATGGAAAAAGTGGTGGCAAACAGCCAGCTTAAAATTTTCCAACAATAACTGAAATATAATAGTTAATATGTTTTACTGAGTGACATTTATAATGATCCAAATGAGATGTAAAGATTACATTATCGTGTAACGTCTCTGCCATTTCAAAGGAAAGAAATAAGGCAGATAATTTTATTTCACCTTGAAAATGTAAATAGCTGTCAAAGCATGGTAGATATACATTTTGTGGCAGTAAAAATTATTCTAGGTGACACATATGTTAACAACGTTTTTGTTTAAATTACGTTTTTATTTTACAGTTTTAATTTTCTAATTATGGTCAGCGATATTAATTTTCCTTTTACTAAAGTATATCAGTTTTGTCTTAAAAGAAATTTCTTCTTGATTAATCACTTTGGAATATTGTCTAATACTAAGCCTGAACATATGTATGAACATCTTATGACCTAGCAATTCTATTCCAGAACTGTGTACACATGTATCCCAATAGACAGACATGAGCATATATTCATTGCAGCATTATTTTCTCTGAACCTAGAAACTAACCAAGTGATTATCAACAACTGAATGGATAAATAAATCTTGATATAGTCATACAATGAGATATAACTGAGATGAAAATGACTACACAAAACCTGGATGAATCTCACAAATATTGAAAGAATGAAGCCATACATAAGAGAATATATACTTCTGATCCATAATCATGATAGATCTCATTTATTTGTCTTCTCTAATTGATTTCAGTAATGTTGTACAGTTTTCACTATTAATGTCTTTCATCTGTCTACAAAATAGGGATAATAATGCCTCTCTCAGTATTTAATACACAACACAATCATTCATTAAATAATAATAGTTTTATTGAAACTCTTTCTACTTTTGCCTTTTAGATGATGACCCAAAGTACTTTGCATAATTAAAAGAAGTCTCTTCTTAGCCAGAGAGAAAATACTTTTGCATCTATATTTTTGGCATAGAACAGAATTTATGCCAAAACTATAAAAACTCATGAAGGCTGTTAAAAGTCAAGACAGGGACAGTAGCATAATGCCTAGAAGAAGGCAAAAAAGGAAGCTTCTGGGGGCTGAAAAGGTGTGTTTCTTAATCTAAATGTGTTTGTTTTATGAAAATTCATCGATCTGTATACTTAAGATTTTTGTATTTTTGTATGTCAGTAAAAATTTAACAAAATTGAAATATAATTAATTGAGTTGATTTAAAGGAAATATTCAAATAAATAATAGTTCATGGGTTTGTGACTATGACAAAAATTTTAAAAACAGTTTTCAGACAAAAGACAGACATTTGAGAAATACTAAAGCAACAGCCACTCACAAAGAGAAGCCATACACCCTAGAAGCAGGGGCAAAGGCTTTGACATCCAGGAGACCTAGGTTTTAATCTTGATCCTTCCATTTACTAATTGTGACCTTCAGCAAATTATTTAAACCCTAAAAGCCTTTTTTATGATCTGTAAACTGTAAAATGAAGCCTAATGAAATGTATAGCTCCTAGAAAATTGTAAGCATCCAATGCATATTCGTTTGGTTTTTTATTAGTATTATTTTTGTTGTTATTATTTATTCCCTCACCACTCATGGACAAACTCTTCCTTTACTTAGAAGCTTGATGATACTATCCTATTAGGACACTCTCCACTTCACTACAAGGAGGGCTGCTGCTTTTTTGATGATTAATGCCTTTATGTCCAATACTGCATTGAGTGGAATGACTAAGTTAACTTAGCACATACGCTGCTATGGACTTTTCAAAACCTCCTGTCAGATGGGTAAGATGCACAGAAAGGCTTCTCCCTTTCTCTATTGTGTCTTCTTCTACATTCCTTACATTGGAGAGGTAAAAATCCAAAGTGCACATGGAAATTATGAAAGATAGAACAGTTAGATCCACAGTAAATAGAAGAAAATAACAAAGAACATAAAAAATTAAGAAAGCTAAACACTGGTTCTTAAAAAAATTAACAAGATTGAATAACCCACAGGAAAGCAGGTCAAGGAAAGAACAGAGGAAATACAAAGGACCAAATCAGTAATGTTACAGAAGATACCCTAACAAAACCTACAGATACTTAAAAGGATAATAAGGCAATATTATGAACAAATTCACACAAAAATTCAAAAAACAGATACAATGGACTAATACCTTAAAAATCACAACTTATCAAAATTGATAAAATAAATAAAAATTTGGTTTAATCCTATATTCATTAAAGGAATTAAATTCATCACTGAAATCTGTTATAAGAAAAACACCAGGCACATACAGTTTTACTGATGAATCCAATGAAAACCTTAATGAAGAAATAATGTAAAATCTCTACAAATCCAGAAAAGTAAAGAGAAGAAGACACTTCCACACTAATTTTTAAAACCAGAGAAAACCTGACAGGAAAAGAAAATTATAGACTAGTACCCGTCATACACACTGACTCAATGATATTTAACAAATAGCAAATTGAATCCAGCAATGTATAAATTATATAATACATCATAACCAAGTGGCATTTATCACAGAATGCAAGGTTGGTTTAACATCCAAAAAATTCAATCACTATGATTCATCATAGCATCAGAATATTGTAAAAAAAAAAATTGTGTGATCACTTCAATGGACAAAAAGCATTGGACAAAATTCAACTCCTATTCACAATAAATACTTTCAGAAAATAGGAAGAGAAGATTTCTACAATCTGAAAAACAATATCTACTCAAAAAGTATTAAAAAACTGGATGCTTCCCACGTGAAATTGGAAACAAGGTTAAGATTATAATATCCATTTCTATCCAATATAATATTTTTGTTCCAATTTAGACCCTTAAGACAGGGAAATAAATAAAAACCATTAATCTTAGAAAAGAAATAAAACCACTATTTTACATATAATATATAATAGTTTACATAGAAGATATAATAGTTTACATAGAAATTCCTAAAGAATATACAAAGCAATTGCTATAATTAAATGAATTATGAAGGTAATGGGATACAAGGTCAATATAAAAAAACCAATTTTATTTCAGTATAGCAGTAACAAACAATTAGAAAATAAAGACCTTTTAACATTCCATTTATTGTAGTGTTTAATAGTTTAATAGCATTCTTAATAGTTTTGAAAATACTTACAAATAATTTTAAAATATAGATGAAAGACTTCTATGATGAAAACTGTACAAAATTACTGAAATCCATTAAAGAAGACAAATAAAGGAAGAGATATATCATGATTGTGGATTAGAAGACTTCATATTATGAATATGTCCATGCTTCCCAAATTTACCTATAGATGTATTACAACCCTAATCAAAATCAGTAGGCTTTTCTGTAGCAATAGACAAATTGGCTCTAAATTATATATGGTGAAGCAAGAATCTGTATTAGACCAAGTAACTTTATTCAAAAACAAATAATGCTGGAAGATTCACTCCTGGATCATAATATTTACTATAAAGTTATAACAATCAAGACAATATGTTACAGACAAAGACATGTGGATCAATAAAATAGAGATCTCGGAAGAAAAAAGCTTGTAAAACTATTCAACTAATTTTCAACAAATACTCTGAGGCTATTCAAAGGGGAAAAAGAATCTTTTTCATGGTCCTGTAATAACTATAAATACATAAGAGAAAATGAGCAAAAGAAGCCAGACACAGGAGTATCACTCCATTCATATAAAGATTCAAGAATAGTCAAAACTAACCTAGGGTGTTAGAAATCAACAGTGGTGATCTGTGGTACAGATGTCTAGAAGGGACACCAGAAAACTCTCTGAGGATATGGAAAAGTGATATATCTTAATTCGAGTTGTAGTTATATGAATTTATACATTTATAATACTCTTTGAATCATATGCTTAATATCTATGCATTCCCTTCAATATTTTTAATTTAATTTTAAATATTAACCTGATTCTGATACATTACTCATGGAATTGCAAACTGGTACAAGGGCTCTGAAAAATAATTTGTCAGTCTCTACTAAAGCTGACTAAATTCATATACTAAGATCTGGCGATTCTACTTCCAGATATACAACCTACATAAATGAGTAAAAATTTTTACCAAATATATATACAAAACTTTATAACAACATTATTCATAATATCCAAAGCTAGAAGCAACCCATAGGTCCATCAACAGTAGAGTGGATAAACTGTGGTGTATTCATATAATGGTTTTCTAGACATCAATGAGAATAATTAAGCTATTGTAGCTGGATCTCACAAACAATGTTGAATGAAAGAAGCCACACCTAAAACAGTACAAGTTCTATGACTCCACTTCAAAAATAGACAAAACTGATGTCTAGTTTTAGGAATCAAGATAGTGGTTATCTTTGGAAGGGATTAGTGACTAAGGGGGCCAGAGGGGGCTTCTTGAGGCTAGTAATGTTCTATTTCTTCATCTGAATTCTGCATATGTAGATACACTTATGAAAATTCATTGAGTTACATAATGTTACTTCATGCATTTTATATATGCTATTCTTCAATAAAAAGTTTATTAGAAGAAAAGATCTGTGTAAATAAGAGAATACATTTGATGCTTTGGGCATGAGATATCATTCATAGCTGTCATGAAAGAAGGTAGCATAAATTTATCAGCCTAATAATAGTGAATAAAGGTTGTAGGAGAGAGGTGTGATTTTTTAAAATCTTGTTTGCCATGCACTTCAGAAATAAGCTTATTTTTATTTGAGCATCTGGCCATTTCAGGTGCCCCTGGGGCAAGACCAAAATTTATAGTTCTGTGGTTATATAGGCCACTTGTTTATATGGAGAATTTTATGGCTTGGTTCCCCAGGCTTATGTCAGTAATGCTGTTTGAGTTTTCTCTGTTAATTATTCTTCGGGACTTCGGCGTGCACACAGATGTCAATTCAGATGGGCCAGCGTGTATCTTTCTGGAAACAATGGACTCTTAGTTTTAACCAGATGGTTGAGGCAAGTTCCCTTAAGTCCAAGCTCATTCTAAACTTTGTCTATGGATTTAATTTGTGAAATGGGTTCCATTTTCAATGTCTAATCTGATTTACCAAGTCATTAGCTCCTTAAAGTTTTTCCTTATCACATTTCTTCTTAATTTCATGATAAATTCCTAGATATAAGAGTTATAAGAGATATAAGATATACAATGCTAGACAGACCAACCCAAGCAGAAGTGGCTTCCCCACTTACAGTGGCAGTGCCACACTCACCCCCACTGGTAATAGCCTCTCCACTCACAATGGCATTGTCCTTTCCATCTCTGTCTGAGAGGATTAACACTGCACTGCCTGAGGAAACAGTAATGGCCTCCACTGAGGCAGTCACAATGCAAGACAATGCTGCTTCTCCTCTGGACCCACCCTTAACTCTCCTCTTTGCTTCTTGGACTATAATCAGACAGGATATGCTGATTTTTGAGATGCCTTGGGATATTTGGGGGTAGAAAGTCCAGAAGCCTAGGACATAAGTCAAGTCTGGAGAAGTGAACCAGCAATCATGATCCCTTAGATGCTATTGGAAGTCAGGAGAGTAGACGGCATGCCCCAGACAAAACAAAAAAGTGAAAAGTAGCAAAGGTAAAACTAAAATCTAGATGTTTTGTCTCCTGTTTCAGTATACCTTCCACCAAGCTCCTCAAGGGAACCTCATTCCAAGACTGAGATAAAAGAATATGTAAGTATTAAATCATTAATGGGAGAATCTTAGACATCAGTAAATAGCCAGCCAGTCTTCAAAACACACTTCTCCTCCCTGCCATGTCATATGTTGAATTACAAACCAGCTAATTATCCCTCCTACTTTATTTTCCTCTGTAATACTATCGCTATACAATATACATTTTATTTCTTTTTATAGTCTATATCTCCCCATTAGAATAAGATCATAACAGAAGAGAATCTTTTCCTACTCCGTTTACTGCTTAGAACAGTACCTGACACATTGTAGGTAGTCATCAAATATTTGTTTCAAAAAAAGAGAAAGAATCAAAGGAAAAACAGAATAAAAATTACTCTCTACCCTTGGTTAGCAAGTAGTACTGAAATGTTATATAAAATTGAACAAAACTGGTTTGTCCTGTCTCATTTCAACTAGAGTGTTAGAAAGATAAACTTGTAGAAGCAGTTAAACTACATCTTATTAACACTGAAACATACAGTCAAAAGTCATTCTATTACACAGTTTCTTTATTCTAATAGAGAAGCTATCAGAACATAGATAAAGAGAATTAGCTGGCTTGTAATTAGACTTCTGGGACACTAAAGGATAACTGTTTCAGTTTCAACAGCCTATACTGAATGTATTAAATATACTGTATTACATTGACAAAATGAAAAAAGTGCCATTAGCATGCACTTAAGCAGTGCATGTTTGTTAAGAATTTCCCTGTTCAGTGATGGTACAAGCTGTTTACATAGCACTTCTACGAAATATCCCATCATAATGCATAGCACAGATGGGAGACATTCCTTGAAGAAACTGGCATTCTAGAAGCAATGTTTCTAATTGGTGATTATCCACAATATTGACCCATGCACTGAAATGATTAGAACTGTTTCAGGTAATTCTAATATACTGATTTATTGTTGATGATGTTGTCTTTTAGTTCAATATGCTTTTCTTTAAGAGTGGCTGGGTGTGAGATGAGCAGACTGTATTCTCTGACATGTCATCACTCCCCAGGGTTCATCCACTAATCTCTCCAGCCAGTTTCAGAGCCCCAGGACCGTAATTTCAGAAACTTTAGCAATGGAGCTGACTGCATTTCCAGATAGAGAATCATTCTTGGAACATTCACAGAGAGCTCAAAACCTCTCAGCTAGCTGGGAGGAATTGGTATCCATGGGGGATTGGTTCCAGAACCTCCTTCAGATACTAAAATCTGAGGATGGTTAAGTCCCTGATATAAAATGGCATAATATTTGCATATAACCTATACACATCCCCCAGTATACTTTAAATCATCTCTAGATTACTTATAATAATACAATGCAGACGTTATGTATATAGTTGTTATAGGGTATTGTTTTGGGAATAAAGACAAGGAGAAAAAGTCTGTACATGTTCAGTACAGAGGTTTTGGGTTTTAATTTTCATATTTTCAATCTGTAGTTGGTTAAATCTATGGATGCAGGACCTCATGGATATGGAGAGCCCACTGTATTGATGTTAGGTGAGAACTACATTTCTACCACCTGCACAGCTACTAGCCCTGCCCAAGCTTTCATCTTCTCCTTCTTGCACTTCTGTGTTCTTCATGATTCTGTTTTTGCTCCCTATAGTCTTTCCTCCAGACACAGAGAAGACAAACCTGTTTCCATGTCCTATAAACCCCTGTGCAATGAAGTCTCTATCTATAGCTTCAATCCAAACCTCCTACACCTGGGTACTTAGAGCACCTCTGGCCACCTTGCTGGTCCTCAAATTTAGAAAAGCTCCTTCTCAGTTGGGAGAGTTCTACGTTTACTGTTTCTTCTCCCTGCATAAACAAGATTCTCACTACCTATGATCCAATGGAACACATTTGTTGTTCACAGCACTATTCCTTTATATTTACATATTACTTGATATCTCTCATATTTCAAAATAGTTATTAGACCAAATCTAAAACTCTGCTTTTCCTTCCTTGATTTTTTTCCTACATGGGTATCATATATTTTCTTAAAAACCAAAAATATAAAAATTTCAGTAAAATAGTATAAGACATAAATACCTTTTTTAAAAAATCCGTATTGATTACCATGTGATGAACTGTTTTACAATTCATAGTCATTTGTTTTTTGTTTGTTTTAATCTCTGGAAAGTTTTCTTTTAGTGTGTCTTTTTATATTGTTTCTGGGTTTTTTTATTTCGGCCTTTTCTTAATAAAATAATTATTCGTATTTTAGATCTTTATTATCTGCTGCTCCTCAGCCTATCCTCTGCTTATTTTATTTTTTTCTTTATTCATTTTCTGAAAGCTTATTAAGCTTTCTTTCACATGTAACTTGCCTGATTTTCTTATTTTTCTTGTTTCTTTTCAGCCTTTAATTCTGCTATTGTAATTTTGCTTCTGTTGTTGTTGTTATTCTTTCCTTAACTCTACCAGCTCATTTTTTCTTTTTTTTTTGACCTGGGTCTGAGTTCTTTCATAGTCAATATTCCTTTGATTTAAGAGCACAACATAAAATTTCTGTAAAAATATTTCACTACAGTAATTTTTCTTCTCAAAACTATTCTCATCCTCTACCTCAGACACTACATTTATCTTTTATATAGTAGATTCTGTTCAGTGTTGTTTTGCTTACACACAATTGAAAAGAAGGCACATTCTAGACTTACAGTTACAAAAACGTATTTCATTCTGATCCTCTTAGTGTTCTCTTGGAAGCTATTTAAAGCTCATTTTAAAGCTCAAGTTGAAAATAAGTGTAAGGAAAGTTTATATGTTTTGTGAGCTAACTACCTGCCTTGTTTAGAGCCACTGTAGTTATATTGTCCTCTCTCACTAGTGAATTTCCTGTGATAGGAGCTAGCTTTTTAAATTATTTTTCTCTGGTCTATTCTCCATTTTATACGTGGTGTAAGTCCTTCTTCCTGGGTGTGCTGTCTCCTGCTCCTACTACTTCCAAGTCTGGAAATACCTTGTACCATTCTGTTTGAAACAGATGTTTGTTCTTGTTTTCCATAAGTAACTTCATTCTGATCTCTATTAGTAAAGGAAGCCTAACATATTTCTTTTCTTATGTTCCACAACCTGTCTTAAACTACGGTCTTAATATATCAGATTAGGGAAATATTAAGTAGTTTTTTCCATGATTATTTTTCTTTAGTTCTTATAATAACAGACTACTTTCTCTGGAAAAGAATTATAAAGGATTCCCCATTGCCTTCATTTAATATTGCCCCATCCTTGATGATTCTGTCACATGTGTGGCATCCTCCCATATTTTCCAACAAAAATGCTGAATTTTCCTTCTGTTTTTATATTTTTTTATTCATTTGGTGGTGATTTTAAGAAAAACAACAGAAGATTTATATACTGATGCTCAGGTTACTTCTCATCCATGATTCCTGTCTATTCCATATTTTAGATGTCACTATGCAGATGTCTCCTTAAGTCTCCATCTGCTTCTCATAAAAAGTCATGTTCATATATTTGGGTTTTTTTCTGTATGTCTTCAGGGATACGTTCTTTCCCTTTTGTTAGCACATTTCCTTTTTTAAAAAGGTTTTATTCCCACCCTTCTGAGTGGGCAAAATCTGTATCAGTCAAAGGTTTGAAGACAACAGCATGGACAAAGTATCATTTTTCTACTTTACTTCCAACATTGGAGATATTCTGACAGCTTCTGGATCTCATATCTTACCTGAACATCAAGTTGCTCTACATAGCATCTAGTGAAATTTATATAACCTAACAAACATTCAACAACTGTTGGTCCACAGGACTAAAACTGGATCTTTTAAAACATGCAAGCCTTTCCTGGCATACATTATCCCAGCACTCTTCTGTCTCATCCCTGCTTCTGAAGCTTTTTAAAATATATGATTAAGCATTCAAGTATGCAGGCTTTCACTCATTCTCTTCCCTATCTTTTTCATACTGAGGGGTTTGTCTTTAAATGAATATAGACAGAGATGAGCTGCTGATGATAATGCACCAGAAAACTTGGTTTTAAACAAAGTTAGTTTCCAGTGATTCAAAGTTTGCTAGTTTATCAGGTTATGTATGGTTCCTTTGTATCTTGAGTGTTTTGGGGGTTTTTTTTGTTTGTTTTATTTTTGCAGAGACCATGTCTAGCTAGTGCCCAGGCTGATCTCCAACAAACTCCTAGTCTCAAGCAATCCTCCCACCTTGGCCTCACAGAGCACTAGGATTACAGGTGTGAGCCACTACGCCTAGACTACCTGGGGTTTTTTTAGACCTCCGACCAGTTATGACTCAACACAGTTTCTGTATTTTCTTTTTACGTAGGTGCTTGAATTTACTTGAAAATGCTGTGACTATTTTTCTTATTTGTATACTTTAATGGAAAGCCAGTGTTAATTGTATCACATCTAGTCTGCTCTATGTAATCTAGATTTTTCAATTTGTTCTTTCTTTTTTTATTACTTCATGGTTTCCTCATTCAGCCATTATTCTAGTCACCTGAATACTTAACTAAATAACTATTACATACCCTGTGTATGCTATGTTCTGGACATATTAGGACAAAGAAGATATTGCCACTTCCTTTAAGAATTTTAGTCTAGTTGGGAGAAATAAATAAGCTATGTTGCACTCACCATGATATAGTTCAGTATGTGAAGTTTTCAAAGGAAAAAGTGGTCACTTTTCCCAGGTAGGAGTCCAGAAAGAGAGACAACACTTAAATTTGAAAAGATAAGTAGGTACTAACAATCAGACACAGTGGGGACGATTGTGGTCAGAGTCAGGAAGCATATTTGAAATGGTAAGAACAATGTCTGGCATGAAACTGCCTAGTATATTGGATGAACTAAGAGTGACTTGGCATGACTGAATTATATCATACGAGAAACAGCAGCCATTGTTAAGGTTGGAAAAGAAGTGGCCCATTGAAAATGTGAAACTACAAGAATAGTCCAACATAAGATGATTATATTTTATGTCTAGTGCTATCAGAATTTTTTTTCACTTCCTCTTGAAAGACTGAGCTATTATAGTTTCTACCTACATTTTTATAATCATTATCATTTAGCAAATATTTGCCATATAATTCATAATTCATTTCTTAATTCATTATTTAAAAAATAATTTAAATATTTAAATATTTTCAGTTTGTCATTTTAGTTTGAATAACTAAAATCTTCTCTGTTACATTGCACTTCTTTTACCCTCCAAAAATCTAGAAATGTATAAATGGCCTAAATGGTTTTGCTCTGGTAAAATAGGTCACAGATATTTAACTCAATATACAGCTGTATGTATTCTAGATCTAAAATAACATAGAATCATAATTTTTCCCTGCATTGAGAGACAAATGTTATTCATTGACTGAAGTGGCAAAGCACAAATGTGTGGCATATGGCATATAGTTGAGAAAATTAAAAGTGCTTACACAGAGAGGAGGTCATGACCTAGTGGGCATAACCAGAACCCAGAGAGTTCATTCCATTACTGGAATGTCAACCAAGAGAATGGTAGGAAAGTGTATTATACATCAAAAGTATTTACCATGCCAGAGAGATACAATTTGACAATGAAGAGTAGAAATGGTAAAGCACTTCAGCTAATAATGCAAGGAATGAAAAACACAGAAAAGCCTGTGATGGCTATCTGCAATCAGCATGAAAGGACCATCAGTATGAAAGGTGAATGACAGTGAAAAACTGTAAGTTTACATTTTGTATATTCTAAATCGCTCTTTCTAATATTCAAAGGGGATTTCCAACTCCCCTATGTTTTGGTAGAGCAAGGTTAATAAATAGTGACAAATAAGCAGTATCAAAATATTTATAAATTATATACAAGACAGCTTTATGACTCATAAAGCAAAAAATCCTGAATAAAATGACACTGTATTATATCTCTTACCTACCAAGAAAAGTAGTATTAGTGCTAGTAACCATAGGCTCCTATAATTGAGAGTGGCTTTAACAAAAATCTCACAGCACACCTTTGCTGAGTGCCTACTACGAACCTGGCAGCATCCACACAGGCTTGTGGCGTATATCAATGACCAGAACACATAAAGACCTTGTCCAAATTGAGCTTCATATTTAGCTGAGACAGATAGAAAATAAACAAGTACAATGAATAAGGAAATTATATCTTGTATAAGCAGTGATAAATGTTGTAAAAAGTAGACTAGTTTAAAGGGGGGTTAGAGTGTCAGGGTGGGGGTAGCAAAGGTTATAGTATTAGGTTTGCCAGAAAAAGTTTTACTAACAATAATGTATTTCAGTAAATATTTCAAAGAGATGAAGAATTAACCAAGTGGATATTGGTAAAACTGAATAGCAGAAGAAACAAAGGCTGTAAGGTGTCATGACTGAGGAACAGCAAAGATGCAAATATTGTTGGAGCAGGAGCACATAGGAGAAGTAGGAGTTGAAGGCAAAGGAAAAGGTGAATAAGCCTCAGCATATTTAGGATGTTGTGGACTACTGTAAGAATTTTAGCTTTATTTCGAGTAAAAATGGAGAGAAATTGAGTTTTGAGCATGGGAATGGGTGATATATCCTATGTTTTTAAAGGATCAGGAGGCTGTTATGCTGACAGTAAACTGTGAGTAGACGTATTTAGAAGCAAGGAGAATTGTCAGAGGCTATTGCTATAACCTTAGGTGAAAGGACGGTAGCCCAGCCAGGAATCACCATAGAGTTTATGTTTGCAGTCTAGATATATTTTGGAAGTTGAGTCAACATAAATTTGTCAGTAATGTAAGATAAGAAAGAGATCAGTTAGGACAAGTGCAAGTTGGTGAACAGAATGACAGAGAGGGTGGAGCTTCCATGACATGATATGAAGAAGGCTATAGATAGAGCTGAGTTTGGAGGAAGAAGGGTACAAATAGGGGTTTGGGATTGATTTTGAGATGGTTTCTAACTGCAGACGTTACATATGCAGTTAGATGTACTAGTCTGTATTTTGAGATATTCTGGGTTGGATATATAATTGTGAGTATCATCAGTAAGTAGGTAGGAATGGGATTAGGATTAGCTCACTAAAAAACTAAACATCCAAAGAGAAGAGAAGACGACCAAGGATTGAGCACCGGGTCATTCAACTACAAAGAGGGTGTGGTGACGGGAAGACATTAACAAAGGAGACTAAGGAGGAGTGACTATTAAGAGAAAAAAACAAAAAATGTGTGGTATCCTAGAAGATAAGTGCAGAAATGTGCCAAAAAGGAGGGAATAATCAACTTTATAAAGTGTTGTTGAGAGTTCAAGTAACAAGTGGGTGGAAAAATGACCATTTGATTTAGAAATGTGAATGAATATCATTATTGAACTTGATGTGTTATTTCTGTGGAGTGATAGAGATGAAAGTTGGATCAGTGTGGGTTAAAAGAGAACAAAATATTTGGAGAAAGCAAGTATAGACAACTCTTTTAAGGAATTTTAACCCACATAAAGGCAGTGAAATGGGGTGGTAGCTGAGGGAGAAATTAAGGTTTTCTCCTCCTAATACTAGAGCAAACTAATTATATACTGCATCAGTTAAGATTCACTCAGAAATAAAACCATTAAGAATATTATATAATAAGTGATTTTAGGATCACATTCATGAGAGAATCTGAGGGAGTAATTGTCTAAAAAGGGAAGCTGGCGGGTCAATAAAAGTAACTAGATTACTAACTAGTTCTCCTGAAACATGGAGTGTGGGTGGACAATGAGTTCTTGGGAGGAAATCTGGAAAGCTGGGAACATCCAGCTGTTGGAGTGGGACCACAGTGAAGAACTAATGGAGAAGACAATAGTTTCTGCATCTGGTGTTGGGCCTGGGGTTACTACTGTTCAGCAGGGATGGTAGCCAAGAAGTGCTGAGAAGGGGAGAGAACCTGCCAGAAGTTCTTCATCTATTTCACACCACAAGGGAGTGCGAGAAAACCTGAAACCTACTGGTATTTATGTACCTGTCTCTCACCACATCTGTCCCCAGTGACCTTCAGAGGGTAATACCTGGTGCTACACTTCAATCTTTCAGATCCCAAGCAAATTTCTTTGGGCCGACTCTAACCTGGAGACATACAAAAAGGAGGTTTCTGAAAAATGAAAAATTTATTTACAGCTTAGCCAAGTTGATCCAGTGCAAAAACACACATATGATCCATTAGGGAGGAAAAATTGATGATGTAGGCATGAAAAAAGTAGACCTGTACTGGGGTCCTTGAGTAGGCAAGAGGACATCATAGATAGTACACACATAAAGGAATTATATTTAACACCTAGCAAAGGTGTTTGAGTTTATGAAAACTTATTTCCAGGAAATGGCAATCATCTCTGCTGAACGCACTGATAACAAGTATTAAGATTAAACATTAAAATCATCAGGTTAGAAAAATTTTAGTGTATTTTAGGAGATAATTACCACTTAGCAGAATACAAATCTTCATGGGATAAGGTTAGTCACTAATAGCAAGAAATGTGTTTGTTAGTATAGCTCAATAACCTTACGGCATATAAAATGAACATGAAGGCACAAAATGAATAAAACTGTATATTTATTTAAAGTTTAAATAATTTCACATGGTCCTGACTTCAATTGCCATGTAATATTCTCATGAAGTCACTTGTTTTCATTTTTTTCTCTACTGACAATCTCTTCTGATCAGTATAACTGATTGCCTATTTAACAATTTGATAACTTCGCCCCCGAATTCCCAAAGGCAACTCTGATTCAACCTACCCAAAACTTAATGCATGGCTTTTTGCATGCCATACCCCATCCACTCTAATTCTAATAATCACTTTTTCAAGCTAGAATTATGATAGCATTCCTACCTTTAGCTTTCTCAGTATTACTCAATCTCTATTTAATTGCCTCACCTGGACTCTTTCACCCACTATACATCTTTAAAATCTGTCAACTTATTTCAATTTACATCACATTATCACCCTAGTCCATGCAACCCAAAACTTTCTCCTGGATTATTAAAATAGCCTCATTGTTGACCTTCTTAATCCTATTCCCCTCACTATCACCCAAGACCATTCTTCTCATTTAATTTAGTAACTTCTGTTTGGTGTTTGCTTTGTTTTTATTTAATGATTAAATCACACCCTTGTTCATAAATTGCATTTCTCAATGGGTTTTCATTGCTCTCAGAATAATTGACACACTTCTTAAGAAGAACTACCAGTTTATGTGTGATCTACCAGAGGTAGTCTATAAATCTACCTCTCCAAACAGGGGCAGTGGGAGAAAAGTGAGGTTGTTAAGTTTACAACTATTTGGTGAAAGATATAATCAAGTCGTAAGAAGACAAGGGTTTTTTTATGTTAATAGAATGAGAAAGATATTGTCTTTCAAAACAGATACATGAAATCATCAATTTGATAATTAAGAAAATTTTTCTTCACAAAATTCAAAACTAGCAAGATTCTAAAGTCTACAGAAAACATAATCAAATGCTTTGAAAAGAGAAAAAGAAGGTTACGAAAACATAAAATGAAGGTTTACAAAGTTAAAATTTAAATGGGTTTATCACAGGATATTTCATTTTGGATCTCATAACATGCTAATATTTGTTATAAATGTCAAAGAAACATATAAAGTATGTAGCATGTGGCAAATTTAGTCTTGAAAGTTTTTGTTACAAGAATGTGCCACAGAACAAAGATTGTGTAGAATACTTTTAGGAACACTGTCCTAAATATTTAAGGAAGAAATATAGGTCTGAATAAGTTAGGATAGAAGGAGTGCACATAGTATATCAAACAGAGCTTAGATTTCTCTGTGGTGTTAAGAGGAAGAATTCCAGGTGAATTGTACAGTGAAGAAAAATTTGTGGACAAGGAAAGTAAGAAAAAGGGGCATGAGAAGGTCCTTTGGATAAAAATTTCAAGAATGGCAGCTGTATTCAGCTCACTATACTCTCACCAAATCTTCCAAAGTGCATGTGGTTTCTAGGATGATCTTACTGCACAAGTATAGTATTTTTTAATTTATCAAATAGCATGAACTCAGGTGTCCCTGATATTAAAAAAAGTATATCTATATAATGTGTTTTAAAATTATTTGTATAAGGAAAAAAAGGAGACATTTTTTCTTTAACCTTTTCAGTGAGCAAACTCTAAATGTTCTAAGATAATTGATGACAGAAGGAAAAATAAGTATAACCCACATATAGAGAGCACAGTCCAGACTGTATCTACCAGTTTTCACTAATCATGTTTCCCATGAAACCTCTTCTTGGGCTGCTAACAAGTACAAAATGACCATCCTGAGTTTCACCTTCATTGCCTTCTCAAAGTGTTTCTTTTTCCTCCAGACAGTCTAATGAGCAGTGAAATGGTGCAAAGGTAGACATCAAGAAGTAAGAGGGGAAGAGGTAATGGCCTGTATAACCTGAAAACTATAGAATCAGTTCCTGGGTAATTGAGTGTTGGTGGGACTTGGCAAAAAAGGAAGCACTGGCTATAATTCATTCAGACTTAAAAGAAACTCTTCTTCCAATATCAAAGCATAATGAAGAACTGAGTGCAAAATGCATTGCCAATTTATGATTATAGCATTCAGTGATCCATCCAAGGACTAATGCTATCCAATCATGAATATTAGAGAAGGGCATATTGTGGGTACAAAGAACGATTCTAAAGGTAGGTCTATAGAAGACAAGCAATTACAACCAGATTTTATGGATTGGCATCAAAAAACACTTGCCTTTTTTTAAATAATGGTGAATCAATTCAGCAGAGTCAAGGAGGCATTGTGCTTTGGGTGTACAAAGATGCATTTTTGCTCTTGAGATTTTAAAATATAGTGGAGGATATAAACATGTACTTAAATAACTTCAGTAAAAAGAACATTGCAAAAATGCATAAGAGCGAGTGATTAATTTGGAAAACTCCTATACTAGTAATGATACCTTCTTATGTACTTGCCAGGATAGTAGGAAGACTCAAATGTCATAACATAGCTTAAAATACTGGTAAAATCCAGGATAAGGCCAAAAGCAGAAAAATTATCAATCCATTCATTTAAAAATAACTTTAATTTGGCATTTGCCACATGTCATACATTCTGCTAGACATTGGGATACAAAAGGAACAAGATTTCACCCTTTGTATCAATGTAGCATTTGTATAATAGAAAACAATAAGACAGGTAGAGATATATACTGCCACACAAATAAAAAGATTGCCAATCCTAGAACACCCCTTTTAATGTTTGTTTTATTTAGTAGAATTTCCTATATAGATTGATATAGAAATAAGAGAAGAGCATATATAAGTGAATTATATAATTTTCTTTTCTATAGATTGAGAAAGGTATAAACTTATGATAATTTATAAATTGTGAAGGCTAAGTGATCTGTACTATATACATTTGCAGGAATTTCTCTGTTGGGGCCCAGAAACTTAGTCTACGGTATGCAGAGAAGAGACTATATAATCATTAGTACACAAAAATGGTTGCAAATCAGTGATCTTTAGGGAACTTTTAAAAATTACAGATACTTTCCCCCCTACTATATTCACACTATTAACCACTTTGCAAACCACTGGCTTAGGCCACGTGGAATGTCTAAGTTTCATCAAAAACAAGAGTCACTACTAAAGGAGTGACTGGTTTATGGGGTAGAGAGGGTCAGGAACCATGGGGGAAGGAAGGATGTCACAGCATATTATCATCTAAATTCTCCCACTCAACTCTCTCCCTACTGCTTCCATTTCAGTTCCTGTATCTCTTATTTGCCTTCTCTTCTTCTGTGGGAGATCTGGGAGCCATACTTTATCTGGAATTAAAAGAACAAGATGGCAGTCCAGGTAAACATATTTCTATATTCTAGAAAATCTCCTTCAGGAAAGAGCACTGAATATAGGGATTCACTAGGGGTAAAAACAGACAGAGATTATCTCATGCCTTCCAACTCACTCACTTGGAAAAATCAAAGACTTACTAAAAATTAAAGAAAGAGAGTTAGATTAAGTGTAAAAAATCAGCAACTGTGCTTCATGAGTTCTAGATTTTAAAATTCAATTTGACAATCATTTTTTAGCATCTCTTTATACCAAATTAAATATTAATAAGCATTACAAAAATAGGAAGACAAACATAATGTTAGCATGATCATATTAATCCCTAGGCACTTGAGTTAATATTTAATTTGATCTAATTTTTATTCTTCCATTAAACAAATAATAGTATGATCATGTGCCAGGTCTTATGCTGGGGATAAAATATCCAACAATTCAGACATATTTTTTGCTCTCTTGGATAAGACTGTTTGAGAAGGGATAAAGAAAAGTACAAAAACTACAACATAGTGTTGTACAAGTAGAGAATGCTATGGAAGATCATTCCAAGGACACAAAAAGCCATCTTCATGAGAGTGAGAGTGGTAAGACAGTCAGTGAAGAATTTCTAGAATTTTGGCATTGGAACAGACTTGAAGTACATACAAGTGCTATACCATTGAAAAAGAAACAACAAATGCTCCAGGAAAAGATACGCAAAGTTTTTGAGGCAAGGTGATGTGATACATTCAGGCAATTGCTGCGCCATTCATAGAAAAGTACACTGTGCATAGTGGAGAGAGATGCAAACTAGAAGCGCCAAATTTTAAGACATGTTAAGAAGTTAAACAGTATTTCAGTGGGAGAAGGTTTTAACCATGAAGAGAGTAAACTGGGTTTGTCTTTCAGTAAGTTCACTCAGCCTTGCAGGTTGAGAATAGGTTGGAAAGAATCAAGCACTAAGGCACTAGCACTAGCACTGAGGAATCCAACCAGTTAAGAGACTAATCCAGTAATTCAAAAGAGTGATGATGGGGAGGGTATGGCATGAAGTACTCAATAGGAAGATGGAGAAAAGTGGCTGAAACTGAGTGATGTTAAAGAGATAGCATACAAGGGACTTGGTGATACTTTGGAAGTGAGTTTGAAAGACAGTATTGATGGTTTCAGATAAAAACACAAGAAGAGGAAGAAGTTAATGAAAATATTTGGAACACATTGACTTTTCAGTGACCAGGCAGTCATCCAAGTTCAGATATCAAATAATCAGTGGAGTACGTGGGTCTAGACTAAAGCTCAGGAGAGACAACACGTTGCAGATGTAAGTTTGAGGAACACTGATGCATAGATAGCAACTGAAGCCATGGTAATGGACAATATCACCCAGTTTTAGTTTGTAAAGGGTGCAATATAGAAACAAACAAGTAAAAAAGTCAATAAAGGAAGAGGATCCTCAAAATGACTAAGAAACAATAGCCATAAAAGTTAGGAGAAAATTCAAGAATGGGCGGTAGGAAAAGCCAAGGAAAGTTATAAAAGAAGGATGGAGAGTTCCTCTACTGTCGCTAGGTCAAATGGGAACACTGAGTCATGGCCATCTGCTTAGCATTAACACTCTTCCTTCTTCTCTGATACATTAAAACGCATACCTACACCTCTTCTAGTCAGAAAATGTTTTGTTGTTGTTTTCTTTTGTTTTTTTAACTTTAAGTGGGTTATTTGCATTTAAAATTGGATTTTTAATAATGATTATTTTACAAGAACTTAAAAGGAGTGACCATGGCCATAAGACTTAGGTAATTATTTCTCAAACAAAAAAATGTGCATTTGTCTATCAGTTAGACATTCCAAACCATGCTGAAACCCTGATATAAATGTATGACTCTGAACTATAGGATCTATGGGGGCAGGAAATAAATTTAGTTTCTCCACCATTTCATGTTCCAGTACTAAACATTATGACAGGCACAAATTAGATGATCAAACTATATTTCTGATTGAATGAAGGAATGAATGAATAAAGCCCCCAAGGCAAAAGCTAGAATTATCTGATACTTTTATTATACAGTTTATATATGGAGATTTTGGATTCTGGGGAGAAAATCTAACGAAATGCAAACATAAATATTAACTGATCTGAGAAAAATGAAAGAAAGTTTTATTCTAATTAGCAAAAATAAAAATTCTTCTGTCCAACTCTTAGATGTGTTCATGCATACATTATCCAACAAAAGTATTTAGCTGACTAAACTCTATTAGGGATTATTAGAAAATACAAGAGAGCCAAAAATAACTGCACAAGTGACTAATGTGACAACAAACAAAATCAGCCCCAACAAGGGCAAAATAGTGCAATGTGGAAGCAACAATTTAAGTGACTCATTCATGATAATATGTTGTGAATTAATGGTAGGTCCTCAGTAAATCATTTTAGTCACTTTCCTTAAAGCACTGGTTACTAATCACCGCAGAGAATGTCATCTACTTCCTCTCCTTTTCTCTGCTACGAAATATTAGAGATAATAATTCTATTGCTATGATTACAATCATTGAACTTTAGTTTTTTGTTTCCTTTAAGTCTGTTCAATTAAATGTTTTGAGTACAGGTAAATGCACGTTTGGAGTGGTCAGAACTACTCTCCCAGGCTACAACAAGGAGTAAAACTTGGAACTAAAAGCTACTGCTACCCAATCAATCACCCAGTTCCCTCACCCCAAAACAATCTTAGAGGAGTAATTGCAAGCATATTGGAAGCAGCCCTAGGGTAAAAATAAAATGATGTCACAGGTGAGCAAGTAGCCAGAGATGGAGGAATTATAACCTTTTAAGCCAAAAGCAGAAAAACAGTCAATTTAAGTATCTTAAACAATAAGTAAAATTATCTCCTATAACACAAATCCAAAGGCAGGTCATTCAGGGATTAGTTCAGTGGCCCAGGGATCCAGGCCCTTTATCTTCCTGCTCTGCCATCTCACTGAATTAATGTCTAAGTCCTTTGTCTTGTCTACTCATGGTGCAAGATGGTTGCCACAATTTCAGAAATCTCATGTAGATAAAATACAGTTTAAGGGAATTTTTTCTCTCTCTCTCTCTTTCTCTCTCTCTCTTTCCCCCATCCCCCCTTTATTCCCCTTCTTTCTCTCCTCCTCTCCCTCTCTCTTTTGAGGGGATAAATACTTCCCAAAAATCCCCAGAAGACTTCCTCAAGTTTTGTTGTCCAAGGTGTGGGTCATTCACTAGCTGCATTCTAGACTCAAGCTATGCCAACATGGAGAGAGGGAGAGCAGAAGAGGCAGCAAGCAACAGTGTCAGTCTCTTCTATTGGATAGACTCCTCACAGCTAACACACTTGGTATTTTCTTTCCCTAAGCTCATTTCTCACTCTCAAGCTTTCTAAGCTGGTTTCGTTGTCTTTTATATGAGCCTAAAGGTAGTACCTTTTGTCTTATATTTTATATATGACTACTATTGAAATTTCCCTAGGTAAAGTATTCTGTCCCTTGCATTTCAGGATTTGCAATTGATTGCATTCACAAATAAAGCATGAAAGTAAGAAGGTTCGATCTCACAAGGGAGGCAGTTGGAGAAAAGCTATTTTTGTACATAAAATCTGATTTCTTCTATTGGCTAAATGGACCCTGAACTTTTCAGTTATTTTAACAATATTTTATTTACAAAGTATTAATGTTTTTTGGTAACAGGAAGTAAAAACTTAATGTGTTTCAAGTATAGAAAATACAAAATCTTTTCCAGAGTCTTGCCATTTTAAACTAATGACAAGAACATTTATGCTACGTTTTTGACACAACAGCATTGCTCTTGTTGCTAAAAACTGAGGACTCCTTCATGCCTATTCCCACTAATGATAGTTTATAAAGCAGAGAGGTTTTTTTACACAAGAAAAAAACATGATGTTGAAAATGCTCTACAATCATAATTTTAAAAGTTGGAAGTAACTTCTAGTGTAAATCCTTCATTTTATAGACAAGAAAATGGAGACCCAGAGACAGGAGATGGTTTGTTCAGAATCACTTGATAACTAAGAAAGAGAACTGAGATTTTAAATTGTCTTGCTGAAATTTCCACTTTTGTTCTACTTCAGCACTGCCTCGTACACTAACTTTTAAGTAAATTCTTAAATCACAATTTAAAACCTAAAATGCTCATCAACTAAGGCAATTCAGTTAACTAAAAGTTAATCAGAATATCCTTTTTGTTTTAACCCTACCAAATCTTTCTAAAATTTATTAATGTTTACTTCCTTATTTGTGTTATTGGAAAAGTTAGACTGAATATTATTTAACATTTAATATTATTTAACATTTTCTTTTATTATTTCTGATATGGCAGCATATCTTCATGATGGGTACTTTTTTATCATCCTGTAATACGAATTTTCAGTTTATAAATTTAAGCTGAATTTCTTTTTATTATAGTCCCTAGATAATTTCTTGGACAATGTTGACTTGATGAGTTTTATCTTCATGTGGTTATTTCTAAACACAAGATATGAGCTCTTTTTGTCCAGATGTACATCTTTGTGTTAAATAAGATGTCAAGTACGGGAAAAAAAATTCTGACTGGGAATTTTTGTGTACTTTTATTTTGATCTTTTTGTAGTTCTAATATCTTTCAGTTGTTTATAAGAATTTCAGATCACTAATGAATGACTTGAGGATGTGAAAGAATTAGTCACTGTTTTTCTAATTCTCTAATCTGATGATCTAAGTCCTGCATTAAGAAAAGGTATCAGGGAGCCTTCCAAAGATTCGTTGACGGGAAGAAGAGAGCTAAGACCACAAGCAGCCCTTTAACTCTACTGCCCTTAAAATTAAGCCAGTGAGAGAAGCCTTTAGGCATTCTTCTAAAACATAACAATTATTTTTATACGTGTGCACCATCATTTTCTATGATTCTTAGTGAATCAGTTGTGGAAATATATAGACTGATATCTTCCAGGGCTGCAGATTCAGAATGAATTTCCCTTTTTAAATTCAACTCAAGGTTGGATACAGTCAGATTGGGTGGGACAAGGCAAGACAGGGCAGGATAAGGTAGAATATAAGGGTTTCTAAATGGGGAAGTATTCCAAAACTATGTTCACCAAAAGCTCAAAAAATATTTTCTCAAAATGCATAATTTAATCAAAAATTGTATTTAAATAAGTGCAAATATACTTATTGCAAAATATTAACTTCCTGTTAAAATTTTCCTCTCCATAATTTTGCTATGGGACTAACCTATAGATAAGATTGCCTTAAAATTAAGTAGGTCTTCTTGTTATTTTAGTTATAAAACATATAGCATCAGATGTACCTGTTTTGGACTAATTACAACATAAGATGAATAATGCTTCAGTAACTATCCAATGTATCCTGTCCTTCAGTGAAAATGAAGGATGATGGTATCTCCATTTCCAAACTACATGTGACTAAACTCAAATGTGATTAAGATATCATCATCAGCTTAGGTGATTGAATATCTACTGAACCCTTGATATAATATTATTCAAGATATTATAAGTTCTGCAAACTGTGACTTTACTTTTAAGATAGGGCCTCAAATGAACTCAACAGGATTCACTGATGTAGACCTTCCATTAACTCTAACTATTTTTGGAAGTTTTGTTCTACTTCATAGCAGTTCTAATTTTCGATTTCTAAAAGCATGTGCCAACTTACCAGTTTGCCCTGCATATATTGGTGTATTGCATATATTTTCTAGCTTTACTGTTATGTTTTTATCTCTCTCTCTATATATATATTTCTATCCCATATTTCCTGAGTACAGAGACTTCATTGATTATTAGATTAGATATACCATTAATAACAGCTTTGGTGAATACCACCCCCAATTTTAAGATACTTTCCTTTTAAGAATCTTTAGAATTTTTTTTGAAGTGTATCTTAATAAAAGGCCATACGCATGATTGTGCCTCCTCGTCTCACTCCCATCCCTGGAACAATTTATTTCTGAAACAATATCAGAACAAACTAGTAGAATAAATCTATAAACGAGTCTCATTTGAAAACTAGAAGTAACAACTCATTCCCTAAGAAGGAACAATTTCTTCTCTCATCACAGATACCAATAACTGTCAATTCCAAGACTGACAGGCTAGATTAATGATGCTTTTTATCAACAATTTTACGGGATTAGAAGGTTTAGGGGCCAATATTATGGGCAGCTCAGGATGGTTTCCTACCTTTATACTTGCTCTGAATTGACAGCTAATGAGTAGTTGTTCTCACTACATTTCTACAGTTTATGTAGGAGGCTAGAGAAAGGAAAAAAATATATCAGAAGCAGGAATGTTTTATTTGCTACTGTCAGTAATGTTTCCTGATATTCTTCTTCCCCCTCAAGAAGGAAAAGTTAGCCATTTTGTTCATTTAATCTGATGCAACCATATTCTCACCATGTGTCTGACCATTTCCTCAAACATATTTCCTCTGTGCTGTGTTGATCTGACAACATAGCATAAGAAAGTATTTTAATCATTGATATGGAGCTGGTAGGGTACCTCATGTATACAAATATTCCTAGCTTGTACAAAGGGCTTTCATATTTGATATTCTATTTTATCCCAGAAACATTTTCAGTATTAGAGCTAGAATGAAATTACAAAACCAAGAAACCAAATTACTTCTATTTTCAGCATAATCTCAGGTCTAACCAGCTCAGTGACTTTCACAAGGCTAAATTCAATAAATTTCCAGACCCTTCATACTAACATACAGCCAATCCGTGGACACAATACCAGTTGGAGATTTTAGTTACAGGCAACAGAAAGCAAATTTGCCTTAATTTTTTTTTTTTGAAAAAGGAATTTATTGGAAGACTATGACATAGTTCATAGAAACAAAAGAAGAGCTAAAGAACTAGATCACACACATAAAGAAAAAGAACAAGAGCAGTTCCAGTGATCTGGATAACAGGAACTAACAACAGCTTCTCTTCAGATGCTTCTCCTGGTGATGAAAGAACTCCTATGAGTTTTGGTCTTTGTGTCTCACCTCAACTTTATAATTCCAGATAATTCCAGGGATGCATTTCTTGAAATTTACTAAAAATGGGTAGGCCATGTTTTTTTAACAATTGGCATCACAACAGTATCTCACAGTAAAGGTGTTAGGCCCAAAGGAAAAACTAAGATGCTGATATCAAAAGGAGGAGGAAGGTATGCTGGTTAAGCCAAAACATTTGCCAAAAACAAGCACAAAAGTTAATCTTAAATCAACCCCACAAAGTATTTCAGATAGCTTTTATTACCAAAGTTAAGTATAAGGACATTGAGAAAAAAGGGGTTAGGAAATTAGAAAAATAATCAGGATAAAACAGAGTTATCCCAACTTTCATTTTTATGTTCTTTCCTGCATGCGATTGGTGCCACAGTATACAGTAATAATGTTTGGCACAATTTGTAAGCGAAATTCAGATTCTTAGCATAAGAACTAGAACAATGGGGGGAAATTTCACTAATCCAGGAATGTCTATATGAGTCAAATGTCTACTTTAGAACATTTATTTTAATGTCACTGTCAAATACATAAATTTGATTCAAATCATCATAATGAATGGAGTTCTACACAAAAATTTTTCTCTGATGGTTAAACAAGGCCCAGAAATAATGTTTTATATTACTAACAAAGAATAATGAGCACATTGCTAATAATTAAAAAAAAAGATAAAAATAGGTACCATTATTATCACTGTTTTACAGAGAAGGAAATTAAGATCACACAGCCAATCACTGAAAAGGTGCAGATAATGATCTGATAATAGCACTTTTCAGCCTGACAAACGTTTTAAGAGCCAGCATATTTACTTTCTCAATGAAAATCACTCCAAAAATCTTACTAAAACTGCTATTTTGTTCAGCAATCTATTTCTCTGAGTAATAAGTAAACTTTAGCAAATTCCTTTTGGAAATTGTCCCAAATCTAGAATCAGCAAGGTCTGAGCTAATGAAGTATTACTGCATTTACAACCAACACCTAAAGTACCAACAGCACCAGAGCAAATATAAGACTAGGTCACAGATAACAATATTGTTGACTAATGTCATAAAACCATTCAAAGAAGTAATAATCTTACCAATAAATTATTTTTCCAGCTAACATAACAGAATTTCTTCTAATACCACTGAGTCATCTTTTAAGAGATGGTTTCATATGAGTTATCCTGGCTAATAAATCACAATATCCTTAACAAAATTTTGAACCAAGTCTAAGGGCAATGGTGTGTCCTCCTGAAAATTTGGGTGCAAGCACGGCAGAGAAGACAGCTGTGAACTGTCATTCACCAGAGCTGACAGTGTTTGAATTAGAAGAAAGTCATATTTTTTGGCAAACATTCAGGAAATAAATTGTACAGCATGCCTTTGCATAATGTCTGGTTTTTGAACAGTGAAAGTTGTAGAACTTAATGACCCCCAAACTATATTTCTTAGAATAGTACCCTCTTAGTAGGATCTTCATGCCCAGTAGTTTCTGGTTTCAAACCATTAGACAGTGAATAAAGTATTCAACACCAATTATTTACTTACCATGGTCCTGGTGATACAGAGGACATAACTGCTTGCCACAAATAGCTCATCTCACCCATCAAAAGTTTTCAAGTATGTAACTGGGAAGGCTGAACTTTACTTAGTTTAACTAGTGAAGACAATTTCCAGCCTGTCCTTCTAAATTTCTCAGGCCACTTCTCATACACAGTCTCTCTGAAGTCAACCTAATTTTCCTTTTTGTGGTTAAGACTACTAGCCAGCATTAAGAGACAGACGGAGGACATCAATAAATAACAAAGAATATTTGTTTGTTTCAGCAGTTAATTTTCTTACCCCCAACAGTCTGGAATTTCAAAGTAAGAACTATCACATGTTAAAAAATATGGTTAAAGCAATAAAGATAATTATTTCAATGATGTTGTAACAGCATTTTATCTAATAATTCCAGTCAACTCGAAAATAAATAATTTTCTTTGCCAAAAGGTACTTTTCCTTCATAATTATAAATATTTTAATGTAAAATAAGTTGTGTAATTTCTCTAAGTGCCAAATGCCTAAAGAGCTTATCTTTTTTTTTTCCGTATCCTTTTTCTTTCTTTTTTTTTTTTTTTTATGCTCAAGCCCTCATACTGGTCTTAGTATGTAGCAGGTTTTAAAAAATATATTTGTTGAATAACTGAAGATAGGGACATGTGGACACAACTAATTATGCATAAGTACAATATTTCCATATTGCAAAATTGTTATGCCTAGGCAAGTGTGTAGTACAGAAAGGGGATGGTTGTTTTTTAACTTCTACCCACTCCAATCTCAGGTTAATCTACTGCTCAATGGATACTACTGAATGGCTAGGAAGCTACACATGTTAGTGGAATGCTTCATTATATTAGCTATATATTCCTGTCTTTTTTCTCGTCAACCAAAATTTGTAATAGAAGAAAACACACTCCAGGCATGGTAAATCCATGTTATAGAGAAAGAATTAGTAGCGACATTTCCATCTTTTCTTCTTTACCTACAAATCAGAGCGGGAGAATTCAGATATCTAAATTAGTGGTTTTCAAATGATGTTCCACGACCCCTGGCGGGTAGCCTCAGCAAGCTAGGAGAACATTGAGTAGATGACACGTGGGCCATTACCATCCCCCTCCACCAAATTTCAATAAGAAAAATATCTGTTTTATATTATATATATAAAATATATATATTTATATATACATAAATATATATATTTTATATATATATATAAAACAGTCCAGGTAAAATTGCCTTTGGGATAGTAAAAATTTGAGATCACTTATCTAAATGAGTTCCATTTCCTTTAAAGTAACAAAGTTGAACAATTATGCATTTATTGCACTGTTGCAGCCACTCAAAACATTTTGGACACTTCTCTGGAAACCGTCGTTAGACAGGATGGTCCAAACTTTTGAATTTCTTCTTTAATGAAAAATCTTCAACTGTTAAAGTTGACAGACTTACAAAGCAGTTAATTTATTCAAACCAGTTCTGATGTTCAAGAGAGGAGATTAAGCCAGATAATTAATATCATGTTTGATCAAATGTAACTATAAAGCAATGAGATGTGCAATTCCCACATGGACAAGGGCTGGGGAGGTGTTGGAAGATGGAATGGTTGTCATTCAGCATGGCTTATATATTTATGCAGATCAAAATCTTGAAAAGGATAGGAGATTTTGGTTATAATGTTTATATGACCAAGTTATTCTAAATATTCTGCTGACTTAAAATATTAGAAAAGAAAGAAATAGAAAAAGATCGCCATATTCTTCTCTACAACCAGAAAGTATTTAGCCTTTGTTATACATCCTATCACTGTAAATTTCATTAATTCCTTCTCTTCTTTGCATGGCTCTTAAAAATCTACCACTTCCTACCAATGGAATCTTTTATTAGGTAGTTAAATATGAAATGTCCGATTTCAAATCAAAGGTTTAGATTGTTATATATCAAACAAGAAACAGTATGATCAATCAAAGTATGTGCCTAAATTATCAGCACAGTTTTGCCATCGTAATGGTAGCTTGCTTATGCCAACAGCAAAGAAGCCTGGAAAGCGAGTGGCGATGAATTACCAAAAGGTATTTTCCACAGTTTGTTGAGAATTGAATTTTTCCTTGCAAGACATGGTTCAAAGCCTGGAAGAAGTGGTAGTCAGTTGGTGCAAGGTCTGGTGAATGTAGTGGATAACAGAATGTTTCCAAGCCCAGCTTCTGTAGTTTGAGCAGCACTCTTTGTGTGACATGGGGTCTTGCAAGAGGATTGGCCTATCTCTACTGACCAATTTCGGCCGCTTAATCGCATTCCTCATCATTTCATCCAGCTGGTTGCAGTAGATATCTGTTGTCATCAATTGACCAGGTTTCATAAAGCTGTAAGTGGATAATACCAGCACTGAACCACCAGACACCATTAGCTTTTTTTGATGAATATTCAGTTTTGGACTATGTTTCGGCCCTTCATCTTTATCCAACCATTGTGCCTATTCCTTGCCATTGTCAAAAAAATTCCATTTTTCATCATGTGTAACAATATGGTGTAGAAATGGTTCACCTTTATGTCATGATAGCAACAAAAGCAAGCTTCAAGACTATTTCTCTTCTGACTCTCATTCAATTGAGGCAGTACCCATCTATCCATCTTCTTTACCTAACCCATTTGTTTCAAATGGCCCAATATTGTTGGAATAGTAACATCAAACTTTGCTGCTAATTCATGCATAGGTTGAGATAGATTTGCTTCCACTACAGCTTTCAGCTCATCAATATCCACCTTGGTCTCAGGTCACCCACATGGCTCATTTTCAATATTAAAGTCACCGGAACAGAACTTCTCAAACCATCAACATACGGTGCGTTCATTAGTCACATCCTTCTCAAACACTTCATTGATATTTCAAGCTGTCTGTGCTGAGTTGGTTCCACAATGGAACTCATATTCAAAAATAACATGAATATTTGACTTATCATTGGTTTCACAATAATTGCTCTAAAAAATGTGAAAGATAATCACAAGCCAGAACATGATTTGAAAGAATGAAGATGTACTTTCACAATAAAAAAAAGAGTGTCAAAGTGAAATGTTGGAGATATCAACTGTCAAACGTAGTACTTAAGAAAACTGGACATTCTATACTTAATAACCTAATAACTTTACTGTCCGTAGTCAAGATCATGACCTATGATCTTCAGATATAAAAACAAAGTGAATAAGAAGCTTTGTAATTTGAGTTAGCTGCCAATCCTCCAGGAATTTTCAACAAATTAAAGGCATTTTTTTAATAATATGAAACTTAGTTGATACACTAAAAAGCATTTTAATTGTTAATTTGTATTTATTAATAATGTATATTATTAGTAGCTTCGATTTTGTGAGTCTCTACTCAATTTCATGCAATGGGTCTTTAAACACATTGTCTCATTCAATCTCCACAACAAACCTGGCCCACAGGCACATGCCTTATACGTGGTAGAGACTCTGAGTGAACTCATTCACATTCTCCCTTCATTCAGGTTTCTGCTCAAATCTTTCCTTTCTAGCTTCTAGCATTCTCTATCATATTCTTGTTTTGTTTTGCTTGGTTTTCCACACTTATCTCCTCTAACAAAGTATACATAGATGTGCCTTCCTCTCACCTCTAAACTGTACGAGCAGTATTTTTCTCTGTTTTATTTCCTACTGAATTTCTAGTACAAGGTAACAGTACATGGCCCATAATAGGTCCTGAGAATCTGTTAAATAAATAAACAGATGAATAAAAGCTTGGTGAATGAATGAATAAATGAGAAAATAGACACAGATTCCTCTCTTCTTCAGTGCCAGATGTTTTTGCTACATTGTGCTGCTTCACAATTTTAAAGAAATTTTATTATTAATATTTCTAAAAGCAACAAACTTATTTCTACCTACTATTCTGAAAGCCTTATTCCCCAGTCACTGACTGCCCATCCTATTAATAACAGAGGCAGGAAACCTGGATCTCTGCTGTAGGCTGTAGGTTAACACTGAGTGTTCTATTGATGTAGAAAGCCAAAACAAGGATTGTGGCAGGCAGCTGCCCCCTGAGAGGAGTCCTCACACCTCCTAGAACTAGAAAAATACAGCGGAAGGTTGCCACCTGAGAACAAGAGCAGTGCCTGGGTAGAGAGATTGGAAAGCACTCTATGGTAGGGAAAAAAGGCAGTAGTAAGCATAATCCTTAAACTCACCAATATTATGATTTTAACCCACCCAGCGGATGGCAGGCTAGCCCATCCATTGTTTCTTGGAAATATTCCAGGAAATAAAGGTAGGCTTATAAGGAAAAATTAAGGGACATTTAAGTAGCACAACAAATATTTTAGAAGACAACAAAGAAAAAACTTTTAAGGAAGAAAACTTAAATAAAAGGTAGAAACAGTACAGAAATTTAAAACAAGTTAAAATAAAGTAAAATATACTTAAACCGAAAAAAAAGCTTATTTATAACATGCAGCAAGACAATCAGATATTCATTAAATAGGAGATAAGATTTCTGAAATAAATAATTCAATGGAGTAGCAGAATAAATACGTATAAAGTTGCATTACTGAACTGGAAGACTGGATCAGAAATAGAAGAAAATAGAAAAATAGAAGAAAAAATGAGGGAAAAAAGAGAATAATCTTTGAGAATAGAAAAAGAAGTGTCAAAATCTATTCAGTTAGAAAATCAAAAGGAGAGAATAAAGAGTACAAGAAGTGGGTAAAACAGTTTTTAAAATTATAACCAAGAATCTTTCTAAAACCAAAGAAGCCTTTTCTATTAGGCCTCAATTTGAAAGGGCTCTGTGGCAGAGAAATTTCTTGGTACCAAACTGTTTCACCAACCTCCTGGGTACACAAGAAGATTACGTTTTCCATCCTTCCCCCTGAGTCTGGATGGAGCTAACTGACTAATTCTAGATCAAAGGAGCCTGGGTCCCTGAATGACCATGTGGACAACTATAAAACATCATTGTCAATTTGTTACAATAAGCAGAATTTTTTTTTTCAAAAATAGAAAATATTGAATATCACAGACGATGAGCTTACTCTTGTGAGTTTGTGTACTAGGAGAGAGCGGGGTGGGGGGGGAGAAAATGAGAATAAAAGAGAAACCTGGACCAATAAATACTGAATAATATTTATTCTTATGTATATAAGATACATCCCAAAAATCTATCATGTAATATACAACAAATAATGTGCCAGTATATCCCAAAGCATCCACATCTCACAGGTTATATACTTAAACCACAGCGCAAAAACACTGGAAATAAGTTATAAAAGAATAGCTTGAAAACTACCAAATGTTTAGAAATTTCTAAAATATATACCACTAATTGTGAGAAAGGACTCTAAGTGTTACTTGAGGATGACAATATTACATTTCAAAATATGTGAGATGTGACTAAAACAACAATTTAAGGAAAATGTATTGTTGTCAATGCATCAATCAGAAAATAACAAAGACTGAAAATAAATAAGCAAAACAATATACCAAAGAATCTAGAGAAATTAAATCCAACTCAAGAGAAAAAAGAGCAAAAGAATAAATGTAAGGAATTAAAAAAAAAAATCAACGTAGTAAACTCAAAGAAACCAAAAAGAAGAAAATAATAACAACAAAATGTCATGAGTGAATAAAATGAAGAAAGAAGAGATAATTACCAACCAGAAGCTAAATCTTTGAAAATGATAAGCAATTCTCTGACACGATGCATCAAGAAGAAAAGACAGTAAAATTAGAACAAAGTACAAAATAGCTAATATAAGGGAGATTTTTAAGTTGAAGAATATTATAAAAAACTATGCAACAATAAACTTGCAGATCAATAAAAGAAGTTGTAGAAAAATAGGAAACATCAAAACACACTCAATAATTAACGGAAACTTGAAAAACAGTAATATAATTTAAGAAAATTAAATAAATTTATACTTCCATTCAAGCCATCACCACCTCAACAAAAAAGCCTGTACCCAGCATTTGAAAAAGTGAAGTCTACAAACATTGGAGGAACAATACTCCCTAAATTAGCTAAATTCTTTTATAAAATAAAAAAAAAACTTTTGAAACTAATATAAACTTAGTACCAAAAAATCAAAGATCATTAAAAGAAGATTACGGATCAATTCTTCTTAGGAAGTAAAATAAAAAAGAATCCTAAATACTAGTTAACTTGATTCAACAGTATATTAGAAAACAATGAATCATATCAAAGAGTTTCTATACTAAGAATACAATGATTCAAATATCTAAAAATGTATTTCATTATATTAACATAAGTGAAAAAAGAAAAATTCATGATTATCTTGGTAGATAAAAAATCATTTATTAATTTCATATATTCATAACAAAAACTCTTAGAAAATTTGTAGAAAAAGGAAATTTGCAAAACTTGATTAAAGAAAAAAGAAAAAATATAAAAGGGACTAATAATTACACTTATCTGTAAAGTGCTCATCTCAGTTACTAGTTTATAAAATACTTAATATTCATTTTTAGTATTATTCTTAATAAATTTTACACTTAATTTGAAATGTTCTTTATAATCTACAAACTGTGCTATTTTTTCCAGGTTCTATAATGTTTTAAGTTTTAAAAATAGCCAGATAGCTGACCAACCAATAAACAAATGTTCTAGGTAATTGAGATGTTAGATTTTAGCTCTAAACTTGAAAATCTTTTTATATATTTTTAATAAAATTACAAAATGTATAATTATCTTGAACCTCCTTTTAAGTTGCCTGTCCTCTAAAATATATTTACCAACATGAATAAGAAATTGCAAAATAAACAAAGTAAGTACTGTACTACCCAGATATCACTAGGGTGATCATTTTATATTCTATGGGACTATGTTTAAATGTTTAAATGTGTTAGTTCAGGGTCTTTTAAACCTTTATTGCAGTGAGCTGTATACATTTATTCTAGTTATACATCCAGAATTATTTTTATTCTTAGAATGATATTTTCTATGTAACAGATGAGAAAAATTGAAATTATAGGATATAGACTTAATCTAAAATGCAAGGCTGGATTTGAGAAAGAATTTTTGAATTGCAAAGTTGGCAATTGGAGCCATCTCCAACTTAAACTCTGTCTCAATTAAAGTTTATTTCCCCTCTATATAATATTTAGGATTGTATAAAGGAGAAAACATAATTTGATTTTTATCAAATAATGCCAATCTATTTTGGGGAACAATTAAAATTAACTAAAACTTTTAATGAAAAACTTCCAGACATCTGAAGTTCAAAATATTTCTCCAATATTTAACTTCATAAGCAAGCAATATTTCTCCAAAAGTTCTTGTCTGTGTGCCAGTAGAACGAGGGTCACAGATATACCAGCAAAGTGAAGACTGAAACAAGGTAAAGATTCAAGTTTCATACATAGAGATACGCTCAGTTCAATTTTGAGGAAACATGCCCTAATTAAATTCCAACACATTACTGGTAATTTAAGTGGAAGACACAAGTTTTATAGGCCATGTTTCAAAGCTGGTTCCTCCAAAAATCAGCTCTAGGACAAGGGTTTATGTGTGAGTAGTTTATTTGGCAATGCAATCCCGGGGAGCAGGAGTGAGGGACAGAGAAATGAAATAGGGAAGTAAAAAAAGCAAGCAATAAAAGTATACAGCTGTTCACTGCTACAGGAAACTACTTGCTCCATCCCTCAATAATCACCTGAGAAGGTTAAGAAATGTCTCTAGCCACCATCTGTCCACTGGAAGAGAGAGAGAGGCATTTACCCATCAGCCTCCACCCCCCACACTTAAGATGCACATGCATGAGTACAAAGTAGTCCCCATAGGTCACCCTTGGTGTGATGTCAGAGAAGGCCTAAACTGGGAAGATAGAGGCACTCAGCTCAGATCTGACACTCTGAGATGCAGTGGCAAAGTGCTGTCAGGTTCACTGGCATGAAGATGGTGGAAGCCTATGTAGAACTGGTTGGTACAGCAGTGTTTGAAATAGAAAGATGATCAGAGGATTTAAAATGATGCATAAAAGGTATACATTAACCATGTTCAATAGAGGAAATAGATAACTTTCCTATAAGGTAATTACTTTTCCAATCTGTCAATTTTCCAACAGAATAGTTGACAAAAACAGTCTTATGTTTCAAGACTTATGTATTTGAGGCAGAGGGAAAGAGGTGGGGAGGTCGTGGTTAAAACATAACATAACCCCTTGCTCTTAGAATTTTAATATTATTGCCTTAAGATATTATCAATAAAATAAATTTAGCTACCTAATCTTTAACTCAACAAAAGAAAACTTCATGGAACATTATTAAACTAGATTTTAGCCTGAGTTTTTTCCATATATTAATTTATTAACTGACATTATATTTTCATTGAAACTCTCTTCTATGTTGTTAATTCAAATCAACATATTTGATATTGAGTAGTCTGTGTCAATTTCATTTCTGAGCAACTCATCAGCTTGGAGCAAAGTAACAATCAACCCCTACCAAGAGGAAAAATTAAATAAATAAAAAGAAAAACAAAACCAAATAGTAATCCCCAATGCCTCAGTTTCATAATTAATATAAACAAAAACATGTTTAATCTGCTCTCAAGTGTAAATAACACCAACAGCATATTTAGAGCTCACAAATGCAATCTGTGAAATAATTTCACAACAATAAAAGAAGAAAACAATTTTATCACGTTTTATATTTCAAAAACAATAATTTGCTATAACTTTAAGAAAGGCTATTCAGGAGACTTAAGTTACAATGGGAGAAATACAATCAGTTCGGCTTCCAAGACAACTTACAGCAGTAACCCTATTATTATGTTTAATGATATCTTTTAAAAATCTAAAGGACTTTTAGTTAAATATTTCTCCTCTCTTTCCTTTTCAGTTAAAAGATATAGATTATTTCGGTGGAAAGAATGCATATATTCATATTAACTTGAAAGAATGACAAATTGCATGTACTGATGTAATTGTTACTATCATTATTTCTGGTGGTTGATAGCATTTACTGGCATAAGTTTGAAGAGAATTTAGTAAATAATATCACTTTCAATCCACAAGTAACCTACAGACTCAAATTCTTTACCATCCTATTCCAGTGGGCTACTCTGATTTGAAACAGGTTTAAATAAATAACACTCTGCCTAGGATAAAATTATCTTTAGTCCACCTCCCTCTGTTTGTGTTCCCTTCATCATTATATGCTTCCTTTTCTAACAGAGGATGAGCCAGACATCCCTTTGCCTAGCAATACCCTGTTGGCCAACTATCTTCCCATGCAGCTCCTAGAAACTATAACTGGCTTTCTTATATGCCATCCCCTCAGGATTTAAAGACATAATTTACAATAAATTAAGAGGCCACTGTGATGGATTAAAGATGGCTACAAATTCTGTAACTCTTCTCTGATTGAGCGATGGGGTCTATTTTCTGAGCTGGCTTGTGACAGCTTAAACCAATAGAGAAGAGTGAAAGTGGCATATGCTAGATTTAAGCCTACCCTTAAAGAGGACCGTCAGCACACGAGAGCTCTGAGCCACCACTTTAGGCCAAGCCACCACCTAAGTGTTCAACTCCCTTGCTAGGAAGACCACAAGGAGAATTTCTGAGACTCTATGGAGAGGAAGAAGGGCTTAGCTGTGCCCACCAATATGCCAAGTATATGAGTGAAGCTATCTTACATATTCCAGATGAAACTAGATTCCAGTGAAACATCACCAAACATCCCTAGCCAATGCCAGATGGCACAGAAGAATCCTGCAGCAGAAACCTGCTTGAGTTCATGAGTCACACAGTCATGAGATATGATAAAAATGGTAAGACTCTGCATGTTAAGATAGTTCGTCATTTAGCAATTAATAGTCAGAATAGTCAGTCACATAGCCTTTTTCTTCCCATGTCTGACAGATTTACCTCAGAATCATCTAGAAGAAAGAGTTCTTATTGTTATTATTGCTATTTTTAATGTATTTTCCTTGAACTCATTCTTAGGATATTCTTATTTAATAGGTCTAGAGCAGAGCCCAGGAATACATATATTTAATACATCTTGTAGTCTAACTTTACAGGTATCTATTCTCCGCTTGAACATTCCAATGGTAGAGATATAACCATCTCACAAAATAAACCTGGTCTCAATTATGGAAATGCTTTTGCTGAGGGTAGAAGAGAGTGATTCATAAGCCAAGTGTCTCTGAAAAAATCCATGACAGGAATTCATGAGCTACTAATGCTCTGCTATTAATCTGATTCAACTGCATTGCATGTTTCTTGTAGTCGAGCTTCAAACTGGGACTCTTGGTTCAAAAGCTTAAGAGAAAGAATCTTGGTGGGGACAAGCTGAGCCCTTCTTCCTAGGAATCAGTTCATCTCACATGCTGATAGTCCACTTTAAGGACTCAGTTCATGTGAAGGACAGAGCACTTTATGCCAAACTTTGTCAAAGACAACTGATCAGCCTAGAATCTGTTGTCCCTAAGTAAAGTGCCCACCATGGTGCAATAAGCTGTGGCCATGAAACTAGGTCACTGTGAAATATACCTAACATCGTTTCTTTCATATTCAAGCCTTTACTATCTGAAAAAAACCTATCAATTATCCATATTCTATAATCTACTCACCTGTGGTTGTAATCATCAGGGGCCAATCGGAAGACAGAAAAAATTCACAGAATTTTTGTTTTTTTTTTTAACTGAGGCAGAAGATTAAAAAAAACTACAAAAAGTTTATGAGCAGTTCTCTAAAACCATAAAGCTTGGAATATATGAAGACTCTCAAAATCGGAAGAAGCTTTCAGAGCTGTTACAATACTATACATCTGCTTCTGGTGATGAGATGGTTTCTCTCAAGGACTATTGCACCAGAATGAAGGAAAACCAGAAACATATCTGCTATATCACAGGTGAGACCAAGGGCCAGGTAGCTGACTCGGCCTTCATGGAATGTCTTCGGAAGCATGGCTTAGAAGGGATCTATATGAACGAGCCAATTGATGAGTACTGTGTCCAAAAGCTGAAGGAATTTGAGGGGAAAACTTTAGTGTCAGTCAGCAAAGAAGGCTTGGAAGTTCCAGAAGATGAAGAAGAGAAAAAGAAACAGAAAGAGATGAAAACAAATTTTGAAAACCTCTGCAAAATCATGAAAGACATCTTGGAGAAAAAAGTTGAAAAAGTGGTTGGGTCAAATGCATTGGTGACAACCCCATGCTGTATTGTCAAAAGCACATATGGCTGGAGAGCAAACATGGAAAGAATTGTGAAAGTTCAAGCCCTAAGAGACAACTAGACAATGGGTTATATGGCATAGAAGAAACACCTGGAGATAAACCATGACCATTCCATTATTGAGGCCTTAAGGCAAAAGGCAGAGGCTGACAAGAACGACAAGTCTGTGAAGGCTCTGGTCATCTTGCTTTATGAAACTGCACTCCTGTCTTCTGGCTTCAGTTTGGAAGATCCCCAGATGCGTGCTAACAGGATCTACAGGATGATCAAACTGGGTCTGGGTATTGATGAAGATGACCCTACTGCTGACGATACCAATGCTGCTGTAACTGAAGAGATGCCACCTCTTGAAGGAGATGGTGACATATCACACATGGAAGAAGCAGACTAAGCTTTCCCTGAAGAATGACTTGTATATGTGTTCAATACTTCATTCCCTCTGATAATATATTTTCAAGAATTTTTTTTATTTATAACACTTAAAAAATCTGTATGGCATGACAATAACTACTTTAAGGGGAAGATAAGATTTCTTTCTACTTCTAAGTGTGATACTGTGATACTTTAGGCACTAAAGCAGAGTTAGTAATGCTTTTCTGGTTTCACATTGGCTTATTTTAACAGATTGAGGTAAAGGGTTGTAAGATGTATCTAACCTATGTTAACTTTGTAGCCTAGAGTATTTAGCTATTAAGCCAAATTCCTTAGCCGACCAAATCTTTCATCAGGGAGTATTCCAAGATATATCCTGATGTTTAGAAGAAAAGTATTTGTTAAAATGACTTGAGTTCATCTTCTAGAATCTACTTTTTAAGCTTTTCATCCCCTTGTAGTTTCTGCATGTACTAGTCCTCTAGAAATAAGTATGTTTAAAGTGAAACAACTTGATGAAACTCTATGCAGGGCTTGTTTTCCAAAGAAAAGTATTGTTTACAGGAGCAAAATTATAAGCCTTATCTATGCGTGTTGTAAAGCTGTTTGAAAAGGGAGGCTTGTGAATGGAAATGTAGTGCCCAAGTCATAATCCACTTAAAACTTGTAACAAATACAGATAAGTTTAAAAAAAAAAAAAGGTTTTTTTTTAATCAAGATAATGTAGTAAAAAGAATTGTTACCCAGGTATGAAAAAACTGAAAAGGCAAAAGAGAACACTAAAGGTGTCACAGAAGTAGTAATTGAAGCTACCGTCCTAAGCCTGCTGAAACAAAGGGAAAAGATAGAATTATTAAAACTTAGAAGTTTATGTGAGGGATTCTACAAAGCTGGGACTCAGACCTCTGAGGAAGGGACACAGCGTTACTGGTACTGATGCCTCACGAGCTCAGAACAGGAAACGTACGGCACTGGGACACACACCTTGGACAAGGAGGTGCTCTGTGTATTGCTAGATTGGTGTAGCAATAGGACTAAATAAACCTAAATAAAACTAAAAAATATATAACTATTACATCCTTTGTCAGGCAACAGCATTCCTATCACAGACATGGTGACAACCATGCCACGTGGTAAATTTACACAGAGTTTTCAGTGAACACTAGAACTTGTGTTTTCTTTTTTAAAATATGACTTGCTACTCTAATAGGTTTTACCTATGTTTACTCTAATGTTTTACCCAATGTTTGTTTAGGTAGCTGAATTTTTTAACTCAGGTGCTAGATTACAATTTATCCACAAAGATATGAATGCTTAGTTTAGGTCATTTTACTCAGTTTTCCTGTTTTTTTTTTTTTTCCTTTTCCTTTTTCATGTCTGTAATGCAAAACACACATTGTCTCCCTCAATTTAATTCATTTAGAGCAGCTTGGTGCTCATTTGTTGGATCCTCACCTACTGTCCACTTTCATTTCTCTGCAGGTGTTTGACAATGATGAATAAAGAAGCAAACATAGGTGTTAAACCAAATTTTTCTGAATTTTTTCCATGAAACGAACCTCTTTCTTGTTCTTCCCCACTTCTAAACAGAGCTGTAAGGTATATGTTGTGACGTCCTTACCACATTTTCCCATGCCTCATTCCCTTTCCGTAAATGCAGTTTGCTGGTTTGTGCTCTTCCCTAGCCTTCATCCTTGCTTGGTGAGACATCCTTACACTCATGTATCTTATACTTATTATTAAAAACTAAATTTTTTTTATCAATGTCACTCTAGAAAGGAAACAGGAAGATTTATAACCATGAACGTAAGTGTCGGTTAAATTCAACAAAGCTAGAAAGGAAGCTGTGATCAAGGAGAGATAATTAACCAGAGGCATTTATACGAATGATCAGAGGAGATTTGTTGTTGTTGATGATTTGTATCCCAAACATATCTGGAAACACCACTGAAGATCCTAATTTCATTGGTAAAGCCCTGGATTACGTTATTTGAGGGGCAAAACTCCCACATGATTCTGCTGTGTACACCCAATTAAAACCAGAACTTTAATGTGTCTCAAATCACCCTTTATAGAAAAACACTTTCTCCATATCTAATCTCAGAAACTCTTTATTCCAATGACCTGTGAAAAATATTCTATCCTATCAAATGCTTCTAAATAAATATTTCTATCTTAAATAATTAACAAAATTTGTCACTAAAAATAATTCTCTTTTAGATTAAGTAGTAATGTAGAAATCTTTTTGTTATCAAAGTGACTGTGCATTCTTGCTTAGTTCTTTGGCTCAATAGCTGAAAAAAATTAATGAATGGCTATCTGTCCTATGCACTGGATGGGCCAATGATTTGTCAGTCTATTCATCTTAAAAATGAGAATAATGAACACTTTTCATATTTTGGGTATTAAATGAAAAATACTTACTAAAAAGATAAATGTTTAATAAAAAGTAATTCCCTTTCTAAGTATTTATGGCTAGAAATTCCTGTTTTGATTATGTATACTATGTGTAATACTATGACTATATATTAAGTGATAGGCACTACAAAAGCACTACAGAAACAGAGATGGTTATAACGTGATTCTTGTCCCTAAAAGTATAGCCTTATATGAAATGGAGACACTGGAAGACTAGCCCTTGTCTGAGTCATGCTCTCATGAACTCCTTGGAAGTCCTCAATTCTGGCATTTTAATTAGTACTGTTCTCCCTGTACAACCGCACTAATCACCCTCCATCCTTGGGGCAACCAGAACAATTTATTTTCCCAGTCATTTTTTCGATTGGACTGACCACACCTGCTACCTGATCCACACATCTATGAAATCACTGGCATGTCCCTGAGAGATGGCTGTACAAGGTTAGGACTGTCACCTGAACATAAAAAGCCAACTGCAGAGCTAACTTGAATATACCAGACTCAGATCTGTTCTTTGCCTCACTAGAGCCTTATTAGCAAAACATGAGCTCATAAGCCACAAATATCAAGTCAAGATATTACCTAAAGAAAACCTCAGGATGACTAGGGAGATTTGTTAAAATGCATATTAAATATTTCTTTACTACATTCTTTCTGGGAAGAGTTAGACAGAAAAAGATAGTAAAAGCAGCCATGGATAGTGCTTTAGCATTTACTGATTCCTCTATTAACTCAATCTTTTAGTCCTCATCAAAACCTTGTTGGTGGAAATTTAAAATGGTAAAGTCACTTTAAAAAACGGTTTGGCAGTTTCTAAAAATGTTAAACATAAAGTTACCATAAACACAAAATTATCATGTGAAGCAATTCCACTCCTAGGATTCTACTCAAGAGAAATGAAAACATATGTCCACATAAAAACCTATATATACACAAATGTTGGTAGTAGCATTCTTCATAATAGTCCAAAATGAAAATAATCCAAATGTCCATCAACTGATGAACGGATAAACAAAATGTAGCATAATTCGTACAATACAATATCATCTGGCTATAAAATGAAGTACTACTGCATGCTACAACACGGACGTATCTTTAAAACATTAGGCTAAGTAAAAGAAACCAGTTAGAAAAGACCACAAATTATGTGATTCCATTTATTATGAAATTTACACAATAGGTAAATCTATATAGAAAGATAGTAGATTGGTGTTTATCTAGTGCTGGAGGTGAGGTTCTGGGGATGGAGGATGGGAGTGATGAGTAGTGACTGCTAATGGCTACAGTAATTCTGGAGTAATGACAATGTTGTATGATTACATTATAATGATCCTTATACCGCAGTGTAAACAATCTGCGGTTGGTTTCATCTGTGAATGCAGAACCCAGGGATACAGAGGGCCAACAGTATACTAAAAATCATTGAATTGTGTACCTTAAAAGGGTAAACTTTATGGTATGCACATTATATACCAACAAAACTGTTTAAAAGAATAAACTTTTTGCTAACTTAGGTGCCATGCTCATTTACAAATGAATAAAGGAGACTCAGAAGCTATGTGTCTTGTTCAAGTTTCAAATCCTAGAATTTGTCAAAACAGAATTCGATCTCTGGTTCAAGTCTAATGTTATTCCCACTTTATGAGAGTCTCCCTAAGACTCAGAACTAAAGCTTATTCACGGACTACCAGGACAGTGAGAGAGTTTGCAAATCATTCCCTTCAAGGAAAAATTAAGGGTGTTAAAGATGATATGCCTCAGAAAAACAATTACAGTAATTTTAAACTATTTGTAGTGGTGTTCTGCAGAAGAAAAAGTAGTATTATTTTGTTTTTCTCCAAAGACAGAACTAGAGTCTAATAACATAAAGCTTGGGACTAGATAGAACTATTAAGTCACTACCTTATGGATAAAAACTGTGGAGCAATCAAACCAAGTTGGAAGTACAGCCCCACCTAAAACAGGTACAGGTACTTACTGAATCTCTCTAATCCTCAGTGTATTCATTTGATATAATCCAACTTTTTAACATACAGGTGTCCCTTGGGTGGTCCTTTAGCAAGCACTCAGTAGCTACAAGGAATGCTTAAGTGTAGGCCACCTAGTGCACCCTTCCAGGGCTCTGAACAAAGAATCCAGATTGGAGATACTGCCGATCCCCAATCTTGAAGGTCATTTTCTTCCTCAGCTAATATGCCTTGAGAACATACAGATAGGTGACTTTGACCAAAATTATGTCATGATAGTTAATGCTTATAGAGATCTATAAAAAGAGAAGAAGCAGAGGGTCAAAATAGCAGAAGATATCTTATTGCTAACACTTCAGTAGAAAAAGCTTCATTAGAAAAGACACAGACATTAAGACTAGAAATACCTGAAGAAACCCACAGATTTTTTAAAATACATATTATTTCTTTTACTCCTTGGCTTCTGGGGGGAATTAGACAAAACAGAATAATAGTGATAGAAAAAGAAAGCAAACTTCTAACACTCATGAAGATGACATCAACTTCTACTTTACAAATAAAAATCATCAGATATGAACATCACACTAAAACCCCTACTTCAGACAAACACAATCTATCTTCAAGGACCTTGTTCTTGCCGCTCATCCTCAGGACACCCATCCCCTCGTGTTGAAAATCAATCCATTTCATCTCAAAGTAATTCTTTAATTAAATCCTCTGTTTCTTTTATCTTTCTCTTCTCCTTCTGATGACTCTTTTCACCTAGCTTATACAAGTCCTGAAGTCTATTTTTCCTAAGGAGGGATAAAAAACTCATTTCTATGTCCCTTCATAGTCGAGCTACATGACAACTGGCTTTACTTGTCTTCACTTCCTTCCTTTCATTTTATTCTTCATACCTTTAGAATATATTCACTAAGATCACCAATAACTTCCATGATTTTAACAAATCTTTTTTGACATTTGTTCTCCTTTAGATTCTATAACTCTTGGTTCCTCTATTACTTACACATTTCTTATACGTTTTCTCTTCTCATGCTTCTGTCTCTACCAGCCCATGAGAAGGTGATGATTTCCCAGAATTTCTTCCCCAGCCACCCACCATACTACCTCTGGCCTGCCCTTCAAATCTGTGCCTTATACCTATTAACAGTCCTGTCATCCACCCAGTTTTCCAAAACATCAACTTGAGCATCATTCTTGACCTTCTTCCTCTATTTTCCCTTTCTATCCAAATGATCCTCCTGTATTATCAGTTCAGCCTCCCAAATATATCTCAAATGTGTCTCCGTTTTACCATTTCCATTGCCATAGTCTTATTTGAGGCCCTGATGAGCCCTCATATAACCAATTACAAAGGCTTTCTAGCCTCAAGCCTTATCTTCCTCCAGCTAGCACTCAGATCCATCCTCTATAATGGAGCCAGGATCATTTTTCTACAACATAAATCTGACCACATTAGTTCCATTTTAAAAAATCCCTTCATGACTTCCAGTGCCAACATGATGAAGACCTAAATTCTTAATGTATCACCCAGGCCTTTGTGTGACCTTGCCCTATACACCACACTCTACCCCCAATTACATACATGGCCTCAGCTATAGTTTGATGAGTGGGGCATACTTTCTGAAGCCCTCCTGACTTTACAAGTGCTATTTCTGCTGTCTGGGATGTTACTACTTTCCTTGTATGCCTAGTGAAAATACTATGTCTTCCTCAAGATTTTATTCAAGTTTTATCTCTCCTAGGACAACTTCCTTGGCAGCTCATGAAGAGTTTTGTACTCCATCCTTTTGAATATATTTCTATTTTATACTTATTGTATAGTAGTGTAATATTTAGCTGTGGCTCACATTGCAATAATAGTACTAATGTTACTAATAATAATAGCTAGAACTTATTGGGATGTATGTGCCTGGCACAATTGTAAATTCTTTATATGTATTAACCTATTCAATCCTCACATAAGCCTTAAGGGTATTATTTACCATGATCTAAATTCTACAAATGAGACCACTGAGAAATATAAAGTAAAACAATTTGTCTAATATTTAAAAGTGGTAAAAAGAAGACTTAAACTGGAGCAGATTGGTGACAAAATCTATCCCCTTAACTACCATTTCAAGTTGCTTTCACAAACCCCAGAAGCCTATGAGCTCTGGAAAGGCAGGATCCATGTCTTACTCATTTTTGTAACCACAGCCTAGAATATTGTCTGCCACATAGACAGTGCCCTATTAATACAATGTTGACTCGTAGGCCAAGCCCAAGGGGAGTTACACTAAATCCAAATATATTTTTCCGGTGAAATTGATTTATGCTTGTCTCCAGTGAAATAAAGGAAAATATATTTTATATAAATAAATGTAAGCAACTATAGAAATATTTTTTAAATAATTTACAGTTACAGAGACGGAAAATATATACATGTAGGTATTAGTCACTGCACATAAACACAGAAAAAGTGTATCACAAGATAGATGGCAACTCCAAAAAGTCATAAGATTATTGATCAGATAGGCACTGAAACAGAAATTCCACTACTCCATTGGCCTTCAAGGACATGAAATAGGAGTTTGTGCCATGAAGCATTTCTGCAAATACGCTATGAAATATGGTGTTCCTCTAAGTAGCAAGATGCTTCAATCCAGAATCATTGCCTTAAATCACTACTGGGTCTTTCCTCTCCTCTTTTTATCATGCTATAAGGCATTAAAATTTCAGAAATGAGAAACGGCTTCAATGGACACAATATGAAAGGGGTGTTACTCCATATAGGAAGGAGCATATAATGTTAAAGAAAATACTGTTACTGCCTTGAAAGATCAGGCAGTAAGAATTAAAGCAATTGCCAGCCTTGGAAATCCTTTATTTAAAACATAAAATGGCATAAACTCTGTTTCATGTGTAAAAACTATATCAGAAAAGAATGCATCAAGTAAATTGCAACTTCTAAAATTTCAAGTCATTCTAGGGGGGACATGTTTGGAGAGAACAACCTGGCAACATTGGTTTTCTAGCACCGCAAAAAATCTCTGCAAGTCAGCCATGGTTTAAAAAAAAATGTATAAATTCATAGAAAACTTGATAAGCTTGGGTGCATGCACACTCTCTCTCTCTCATACACATACATTTACAAACATATACAGTGTACAAACAAAGGCAGTATATGATAGTGGAGAGGACATATGGATTCTCATCTGCTTCCACCATTTGCTAAATTATATGCTAAGTTACTTTCTCTCCTCTGTTTCAGTTTTTTATATTTTTAACACGAATTTTCCTTACAGAATTGTTGTAAGAATTACAAATGTTTTTGAAGTTTCTATACTCACACTTATCACATCTTAGGCATTTAATCATTGCTGTCATTAACAGTAATAAAGATATTACATATGACCCAGAATAAAAGGAGGACACCCATAAAAATGGGGTGAGAATGTCTGATGGTGTTAAATAGCAGTGTTTAGCAGAAGTGTGAAGCAGGAGAGCTGGCCTTACACCCACCAGCCGCCCACCTGCCCCCCCCCTTAAGGAAGCCAGCTTCTTCCTAACCTGCTTAGAGGCCTTAGGCCGCTTCCACTATCCTTTATTTATCAAACTTGATTCACACAGAGATCTAAATAACTGATAAAGGGAGCTTACCTGCTCTGTGGTCTTTGCATTTTATTGTGGATTACAGCCTTGGAGTCTAGTGCTAATAGGGCTAAAGATCCTTTGTGTTGGCAGTACAAGAAACAGGCAAGGGTGAGACAGCAAAGAGTGCATTATTATTATAACATTAAAAACACTGCTGAGCTCACTCTAACTAAAAAACTGTCACATACAACTCTAAGATCACAAAAACTTTATCAGGTAATCCTAAGAAAACAATGCCTTAAACTCCAAAACCTACTGGAGACATTACAGGGAGTGATTTGAGTTCTAGACATAGCCCTGTGACATATTTTAGAAAAATAAAATAACGAAATAGCCATTAAGTAACCCAGACAAGAAACAGATAAATTCACATACAGAGATTATGTGGAGAGAAAAAGAGAATCTAGATATCCAAGGTAAGTAAAAGATGAAAGGAATTACAAAGAGTAATTGTACTACAAAAAGCAAAGAAGTATAGTGAAGTTAAATGTTACACTGCAAATAAGTCATTAACTATTTATAATCACAAATGCCTTCAATAGTCCCTTAGAAAGGTGCTATATTGGATAAAAACATACTGTCTCTCCAAAAGTCTAAAAAGTCAGGTTTTTCTGTCAGCATTAGAACATTTATGTGAGTGAGTTTGAATTTGCTGCCCCGTAGTATATAAAAACAAATGTCTTGAAAACAATCAGAGCAAACATAGCATGGGGAGATATTCTCAAGATGAGTCATGATAGAAGTCCTCCTTGAGTGGAAAGACATGGGTAATCATGTGTGCTATTTAAATTCTTTAAACAACTCATTTATTCTCTCTTCCCCTCTCGTTCTCTCTTTCTCCACCCTATTGTGTATTTGTAGCTGAATTTATACAAATTAAAGACTCTCTTGATAGGAACCCATTACCTCTAAGACAAAAGAAGGAAACAGAAAAGGAGTCAAACAATCCACAATTTCCCAAAACCTCCAAGATATCTTAGAACACTTTGCTTGTCCCTTCATTAACAGGACTTATTTTAGCCTACCTTCCATTATTATTAACGTTTTTGCTCATTGACCTATACGTTAGATTGTAGGATCCTAGGAAATGCCATAAGAACAATCATTTGTTGAGGGAGTCCTATTAGGTGTTGACATTCTCTGGTAACTCATTTAACCACACTATAAGGCAAGTATTCTCCTTTTACACATGAGAAAACTCTCAGAATCAGAGATAACTTGCCCCAGCTTAAGAGTTTGCAAAAAGGAAAGCCAGAATCAGAATCCATATCTGCCTGACCCCCAGGTGCACACTCTTCCCACTCTAAGTTGGTAAGGCAGTGAGCAGTGGACACACATAATTGAGGAGATCATTTTCTCCCCTCATCATAGATGTTTCCTTACAAAATCCCCAAGCATCCTATAATAGTGCACCTAAAAAGGCATGAAAGATGAAACCTGTGAGCCACACTGACTACCCTGCTGGGACAGTATCATTCATTCTGGTGCTCTCATGCTTAGGTATGCCACAAATATTTGTTGAAAGAACTAACAGAGCGCTAATACCGAAAAGGAGAAAAACAAGTTTGGGAATAAAAATGAAATAGAAAACTAACAATGCATGTGAATAAGAAAGGAAGTCTTTTGTTCATTTCATGCACATTGGGATTTGCATGAAATGAATAAGCTGAATAGACCAGCAAACTCTGAATTTTAGCAGAGGTTTGGCTATTCACAACAGAAACATGATGAATATTTCAAACTAAAGGCTCACCACGTTTACTTGGAAGTTGGCTCCTCTTAGATCACCTCACTTTCATGCTAAAAAATGGAAAGGTCAGAGTATTTCTAGAAATATTTTTCGCTAGGGAGACAGCATTTCTTAAAATGACAGCCCAGCAAGACTGCATAGCATCCCAAAAGTTTGGTGGCACCTGCAAGATCCTTGTGGGCAATAGGGCATTATATTAATAGTTTGCTTCTAAACTATCTATAAATTTGTTTACTGAGTCAAGATAAATCTGTGAAAACTATTAATATATGGTTCTTTACTCTCTCTAACCAGTAGGATTGATGTCAAAGAATCTGGGGAGGGTAGTAGTGGGGGAAAGAGTGAGATAAAGGGTTAAGAACAGGTTAAATAATTACTATGCAGAACTAAAGTGAAACAGTAATAATTATCAGGGCCAACAGTAATTGCCTTCCACCTGGCTGATATGGTAACTGTTAATATCCACAAGTTTCAGGCTCAATGTAAAATAATGTATATCCTAGAATGGGGAACATAGAGTAAACTTTCTTCTTTCTTTCATTAAGCATTCTCTGTTAAATAATTCCAGGAAAAAATGCATACTTCAATCTTTTGCTGTAATCCACTGCAGCCAGTAGCTGTTGCAATAATCTTGAAAGGTTAATATTTAATACATACTCTAAAGAGCCCACATTTCTCCAAGTCATAGACAGGTATGGAGGAAACACAAAATGCATACTAGTTTATAACACACGGAATGTTAGTGTGTTTGAAGCTGTAGTAAATATATTACTGAATGTAATAAAATAAGAAAATATTCTTCCCTGTGGTTAACATCAGAAGCTATGGAAGGGGAAAAGAGGACACAATAAGGTATGGTTTGCTGGTCCCTCCTTTATGTTTGTAACCCACTTCCTCTCTATCCATTGCCCTGGACAACTCGCCACAACAGCCCATGTAACACACCACTGCTTGCTTATAATGGGGCTTTCTTCCTCTATTATAAACACTTCACGGCAAGAATTTGTCTTAGACATGATTTGATGCTCAAAAGAGTCACTGGTTCATAGTATATTCTCAGAAAGTGTCCCTAAGCCACCTGCGAATAAAAAAAAAAACTGAATAAAAAATACTCTTAGTCCCTGGATATTAATATTGCACCAAGGTCCCTGGGTCCTACCTTATTTCAACTCAGCATAATCTTTCCAAAGCTCTTTCTGTTCTAGAACCTTATGAAAGGAGGAAAAAGAGCCCAGCAACAGTGAAGTGTAGTGTTCCTCTATTGTCTGGCTGGAGACAGAAAAGGCAGGGAAAAGGGGAAGGAACAAGTTGAGTGCTGCCTCAGGAACTGCCTCTTCTTTATGATTCACTCTATCAGGACTTAATGTTGACACCCTCCAGTGTTGGACAGCTGTAACAGAAACGGTAAACACATTACTGAAGTCCTCTGTCTCTATCCAGGGGCTGAACAGTGCCTTGCTATTCGTCTTTTTTCTATGTGCCCATACCATATACATAGAGCACAAGATTCAAAGATCTCATAAATTACTATCCCATTCCATCACTGTAGAATATTTAAACCATGAAAGGGGCAGCACAGTCTGACTCTTGTTCTATTTACTGAAAAAAATAATTTTGTCATTAAATTTCCTTTAAATTCAAAGCACACTATTTCCAGGGATCTGTTCTCACTCATGAATATTCCATATTCATTATATCACAAATACCATATTTATATTTCAGTATACAATGGTATGTTTCTTTTCTAAGTGTGGGGGATTGTTTTTGTCTTTATGGTTTTGTTGTTTTTCTACCAGATGATTAGAAAACCAAAGTATGAGCTTTATAGATGTCTGAGGCAATCCTATTCTGTCATTTTTTTATGCACATACTGACTCAATGTCACAGAATAACTGTGTTGCTTTCTGCTTTCCCTGACAGTCCAAAGAAAGAGTAATGCATACAAATCATTTTACTGTTTAAAAGTTTTGAATAAAACATGCTAACCTTGTCATACTAAGTGACAGACAGAAATGTCACCATTGTTTGCCAGGGACAAATAATCCATATACTTCATGTATAATTCATCTGATCTTTAAAAATGTTTAACAATATTGAATTTAGATAAATTTCAATGTTATGATGCATCAAACTTCCTTTATCAATTTACACTTGTGCCTCATCAATTTAAGTCTTCATTTGTATTACTTTATTTTTGTATTAACTATGACAGATCTAGAGGAGATTCTTATTTCCAGGAAAAATTTATAGGTGCATTGTCCATATTACAGCTGCCTCTCCATGTTCCTCTCTCCATCAGATCTTAACTTAGAAACCCTCAAATAACCCAATGGTTGTAAATCTGCCGTAGAAGCCCCAGTTGCGAGTACAGGTATCTACAAGTCTTTTGACATAAAGCCTTTGGTCTCCAAACAGAGATTAAAGAACTCATCGAGATAAGATTCCAATCCTTTCTAAAATAAGATTTCAATGGCTTCTAAAGCCTTTCTGTCAATCAAAGCTAACCAAGGCCAGGTCTGAAAATGAGTTGGCTTGGGGATAAAATAGATGGACAAGAATATTTTGAACAGGCTTCAAAGTGAGCTGGAATCCCCTATACTGTGAATCAGGAAAAATGATTAGCAGTCTACTGCAAAGTATGCTGTCTAGAGCAGCTGCCAGTGCAGCCCAGCTTTCTTCCCTTGGCACAAAGTTTGAAAGGACTTCTCCCTGTCACCATCATGCAAAACCAGTGCCTAGAAGAGGAGAAGAAACCATTGGGTTGATAGTACCCTCAATAGAATTAGAAAATAAAGAACTATAGAAACATTTAGAAAATGATTCACTGAGCTTAGGATCAAACTGAGCATCTAAATGTTCAAACAAATTGAAATCTCCCAAAGCATCTTCAGAAAGCCTACTTACAGTTTTAGGAAAAGTAACCAATCATTCCCATACAACTTAATTTCACCAAAGACCAGGCCCTTGTCCTCTTCTCATCTAGCTCAGAAATGTTCCTTCTCTGTGAGCCTCCTCCGTGAGTTCTTTCTGCCCTTGGAAATCATTTTACTTCAATTAAGAACATCTAATGAAATAGTAATTTTTAATGATTTTTAGGATACGAGTTGTGGGTTTTTTTCTTCTCCCTCTCAAGTAGGTAGGGGACAAGAGTTAACATACACTTTCATATGACATTTCATAAATTAACAATTCATAAATTTAAACTACCCTTTTTTCTCTTCAGCTTATTATCTTACCTACATTATAGATATGCCAGCTTATCTTTTCTAAATTATACCTAGGTGTGCATATGGAAAACATTCAATTTCATATATATTTTCTTTTCTTGGTATATTAGAAAAAGCAAACAACTTTTCATTAGTTGATCTACATATCTGCTTTATGGTCCATTCACAGAATATAGAAAATTATATAAGAAATTCATTTAAATCTTCAAAGGGGAAAAAGTCAGTGTAAATGAACTTATGGACAATTATTTAAATTTGTATGTTAGACTTAAGAAAGAGTTTCCTTTCAAAAAATATTACATGTATTTTTAAGAGACTATAGAATCTCTCTTTTAAAAATCTATTTGGAATAGGTTTTTGAAAAAACTGCTGAGGTTGCTTCTAATGTTTTGCATAGCATCTTTTATTCTAGATTGAGTATCCAGTTTCCATCTGATCTTCTAAAGGGTTCATGACACTCACCAAAAATATTTAAAAATCACTGTTTGACAACATAGGGGCTCCTATTTCTCGAGAATGGTTTGAATTACTTTTAACTAGAGTTAGGAAATTGCATCAGCTGTAATATAGAAACTCAAGCTTTACTAATGGATGAAAAGAGTTAACATTGGCCCTTAAATAAATAATTTACACCAGATATCACTAACAAATTTTCACATTTCAGTCACAGTATACATATGTCCATAGATTTCCATTATTTTCCAACAGCTCTAATTTCATTGTGGAACATTTTACCAGATGGAAAAGGGCCATTTTATGGGCTTTTGGCAGACAGAGTAAAGTTGGCTCTGCTAAATGAAAATCTTATGTTTGATGAGCCCGTAAAATTGGCAATAATTGACTTTTGAACACACAGAGAATTTTAAACCTGTTTTTATTTGCAACAAGACAAGAGATTCCTTTGAAGAGATTTTTGTTAACTCTTTATTTTTTTTTCTGTTAAATCTGGGCCTTGAACTGGCATCAGTTGGGATAGAAGATTTACTAAATGAGTTCCAATACTAATTTTCATCATTAACATTACTATTATAATCATTATTTTGTTTATCCTATTACGTGAATATTTAAAGATGAAAACTAACTCATTGAATGATACTTTAGAATAGTTCCCTGCTCCTTTAAACCCCTATTTTTCAGAGAGAACTTCAGAAAAATATGTTTGAGATGAATACTTGCTAAAGTTATTTATTCCTGCTTAATAGGAAGAGTTATTATTTCTTCTCATTAACTATAATTTACTTGCCTTTCTTCAGGTTTGGGGGTCTTTTTAAAAATTCTTTATTTTAAACCTACCTCTTTCTCTACAGTCATTTCATTTGGGGGTTGCAATAAAGTATTTAGCATTTTTTTAGGACACATTGATTTAGGATTAAGATTGGTGTATTGGCGTTATGGAATCATCCCCCACGATGTTCTACTTAACACACTTCTGCTTAGTTTTGTTTTGTTTTATTTTTTTCTACTTAGAACTAACTAGCTAGTGACTGAAAAGTGAGGGAAAAAAAGATATTTATCCCAAGTGGCAAAAAAAAAAAAAAATATTTACCAGTCCAAAGCCAACAGTCCAAAAGAAAGCTGGATGGTTTTGACCGTGGCTTTTTGGCAACTGCTGTTACTATGTTGATTACTATGTATAATCAACAAGGCAGTGTAGAGAAAAATGTATTGCAGTTATGATTCTGATAACCATAAACAAGCTTAATATTTTTAGGACATCAAAGAACCAGGAAAATAAAAGGTGATAGCAGATGCTTCATAGTATTCTATTTGTCATTTTAATGGTAAAATAAAGAAATAAAGTAGTAAAATCCCTCCTTTCATTTGAAGGAATACTTTCTTTTAACCAAATTTTAAGAGAAATGTTCACAGAAGTGTTTGTATCAAGAGCATGTTTTTTGTCTACTAGGATTAAAATATTTTTAAAAGCTATAAGCTTCATGTACCTCAATCAAATTTATCATATTAATACTTCATTATTTAAAACCCATCATTGTTCATGCTTTCTCAATAGCAGTATGAAATCAATTCATTTGGTGTATCTCACAAAATAAAGTACATTGGTCAAGAAACACTGAGCATGCAGCAGGCAGCCTCAGCTGTCTTGCTCAATTCCATGTTGTAAGCCCAAATGTTGAAGCTACATTTTCTTTGCTCACATTTGCGGGGGAGGGAGGCTCATCCAGTGTTTCTCAAAATACCCTAATAAGGACTTCTGATCTTTCAGATAAAAATACTTAAATAGGAAAGTGCTAAAAAGTGATCAAAAGAAGAAGAAGAAGAAAAAAGATGGGGGTTACAACTAATGTAGTAAAAGTAGGCCCAGGAAGGAGACTGCAATTTTTAATGTAAAGTATGCAGTGCAGTAAGTGTATCATGACCCTGTAGCATGGGGGGCTAAAAATGTTATTTATAAATAGCAGCCACAGAATTAATCAAATGGTAGCATTTATTTTTGTTTCACAAAACTTCTTGATGGGTGATTTTAATTTGAAAAGGTTAGCCCAGGGAAAGGACTGGGAAGTAAGGAAGAAATGAGGGATTACTTTGCAGATCAAAACAAGCTGGACTTAGAGTTTGGGGCTTGAGAGAAGCTTTAGGAGTTCTTAGCCAAATACCAGGAAAGACTTCTTGCCAAAACCCTGTATAATTAGTTGATTCCTTTAGGGAGAAATTGAGTAAAGATTTAGAACTCTAAGACATAGATACCAGTCAAAAAGATTTTTTAACAGTCTCATTAATTTTATAATCAAGAGAATATTACAGGATACTCAGATATTACCCATACAGCTGTCTCAGCAAAATGCTGGTATGATTTCTTCCTTTTGTTTACAAAAATCAGAAATACTGAAGACTCTTGTCCTCTGCATTAAGATAGCTAGGCAAAGGGAGGCTACTTCATAGTCAAATGCCACAAACATAACCTTCCCTGGTGAAGAGGTGACTCAGTATTTCCTTTTATAACCAGGATAATTGTGCAGAGTAACTTCCAATTATAACTTCTTATTTCTCATGTGGGCCACTGAGATACTTGCTTACTCTGTTATCTAAAAGAAATAATTCAAACTAGCAAGCCTGTATAATTTCCCATAACCTAGAGGAAGATGTAAACATTTTCCAGGACACCTCATGCTTTCATTCTCTCCTCTTTTGGAACTTATGTAAATGATCTTTTGGAAATGGGACAGCCCAGGCTGTGAGGTCTCTGCTTTAGAAACACTGATTGTACATCAAATCCATCTCTTTGTAGATGAAGAAGGGAAGGTTGTCACGTGCAAACCCCTACAGTCTACTTTTCTAAGAATTCACAAACAGGACATGGAAAAATGAGAAAAGAAAATGAGAATTTAGGTAGCTGTGATAAATCTAAGAAGGATGGAAACTGCCTGTCAAGAGGCCAGAAGGTTGAAGCCCTTGACAAAAAGATAATTGTGAAATACTTGTGGGGGTTCACGCCTAGGGCATTAAAAACAGGGATGTCTAAAATATAAACATAGTTCATTTGCAATGCTACTTCTGATGCTCCTAAAACGTCCAGAAAATCTTGAAGTGCAGAAATTCCTTTGCTAATGTTGCTGTGGGGAAACTGCAAGGATAGGCTCAACATAGATGACAAGAAAAGTTTTAGGAAATGAGATACACAGGAAAGACCAAAAATTCAGAGGAAAATAGGAAATGAAGGCAATAGTAACTAAGAGAAACAAGCCATCCAGGAATTCTCACGTTGGGGGTGAAAGGTAGGATTTCCACTCAAATGTGTGTATTGGCTGGTTGATAATGATGATGGCAGGATTTTTATTTGTTGGCTTGGTTTCCTTGCTTGTATATTTATACCATTAAAGGGCATAGGATATCTAGCCAGCTGATGCTTGGGCAATGCATGCAAAATAGATCTACGTCTTCTCTTTGATGATCACAGCATGCCCACAATGATATAGACAGATGACCAAATTGGAGACAGTAAAAATGAATATATTATGTTCCATAAAGGAATAAATAAAGATAGATCTCTTATGTTACACTGTTTTGACTGGATATCACAACGGGTGTTTATTTTTTTGTTGTTTGACCTTTTTGTATTTTGGCCTGAGGCGATAGCTAGAAAAATAGCACATGGAAAGGGGATATTAAACAAGAAAGCCAAATGTCTAGAAAAAAGATTTGTATATAGACTAAGAATGAGGGATATAGGAAAATAAGCCAGGCCACTGATAACTTTAAGGCCTCACAATTGAAAAACATTCTTACAACCTATCCATAATGACTGCTATCTTCGCCCAAGTCATTGCTTTGTTTTAGGAGCTTAGTTCAGCAGCGCACTAATGAGTCACCATCAATGTCCAGCCCTATCTCCAGCCAAAATTCCCTGTATTCCTCAGAAAGAGGTTCAATCTTTCTTTCATTCACATATATACAAATTTTAGAGCCCTCAACCACGTCTACTTATTGAAAGTAGTTAAAAGCAGGGACTCAGGATCTAGGCTGCTGTTGTCTGAATCAAGACTTTGCCACTATCTAGTCCTGTGATGTTGGAGCAAGTTACGTAAACTGTCTTTGCTTTAGTTGCTTCATCTGTAAATGGGGAACCATCTGTAATGGTCTCTAGCTTATAAAGTTTCTGGAAAGACTAAATGAATTAATAAATATAAAGTACTTAAGAACAGTGTCTTAAGTGTCTTAACCACCCTAAGAGTATTACTTATTACAGTGACTATTCTTAGTAGTAGGGCTTTATAAGGCTACAAAATACTTGGAACATAGTAGCTACTCAGTAAAAGGGAGTTTCATCCCTTATTTCCCACCACTTCTTCCCCTACCTGATTTTGGACATATATGGACATCCCTTAGCTTTCTCTTCCACCTCCAAAGTGCCCGGCACATTCCCCATCTCTGACAACCACACTAATATAGATATTATCTAAAACATACATTATAGCTTGATGAAGACAGGTGATAAATGAAATAGTTTATAGTGTTATCTATCTCAGTGCTACCTAAGTCCTTAGAGTTTTAAATATGAAAGGGGCTTCATACACAGCTGATTTCAAATCTGTTCCATTCTCTCTGATCTTTATATATGTCTGTTTAGCTTCGCCCAATACTGTAGGTTAGTCTATACTTTACCCCTACTTTCCAATACCTAAAACAGTAGTCTCATTCCTAGTTTCACAGTAGAATCATGTAAAGCTTTAAAAATAATAAGCTCATGACTATAATGGTCATAAAATGTACCTCATCATAAACATCACCACATAAGTTCTTAAAAACTGCATATTCCACCCATGACCAACAGAATTGGTATATTTGGGGTAGAGGCAAAGGATATTTTTTTCTGAAGCACCTAAAATAAGTCTAAACTTTTCTTAGTGTAGACACCTCTGCTCTATTGAGCTACATGAGGCTCAATATGTCTTAGCTCATCAAGTCATACCTCACACTTGAACTTGGAGTTAGGAAAAGGAAGAACAAAAAGCCATCATACTAAGAAGGGAAAAGACGTATTTTTTTTACCTCACGGTATTTTTTTTTTTTTTGGTGCCATAGATATGAAGAAGACATACTTAATACAGGTATTGTCTTCATGGGAAGGGTTGCCACACATCTGGGGCAGCTATTGGAGTAATTCTCACATGTGGAAACCTCTGGGATATCACCAAGTGCTCAGTCTATCACTAATTCTAAGAAACTTATTAAGCAACAGGCAGAATTTCTCTCACCATGACAAGAACACCTATAGACTGAGAAACATGTAAAAGGCTGAGTATGAAAATTACAAATCAATATGTCAAAAGCCATGATAAATATGCAAACTGGTGATATAAAAAGAAAAAGCACACATGGCAAGCATCATGGGATGTACAGGTACCTACACCAAACAAGACCTTTTTTCTTTAGTCTTGTTTTCATCTCGCCTCCTCCTTCAAAGTTTATTTTTGCACATATCACATTCTGAAAGGAAATGAGCTACCTTGACAAACAGGTACTTGGTAACTAGCTGGTTGCCAGAAAATATTCTCTTTCTATATAAAAGATTATACCTTAAATTAGACTGGATACATACTATTGGAATATATTTCTATTTGTGTTTATTTGCTTCCTGTTATCTTGGGGATAGTTGGCGGGGAAATTATGAAACAAACAATCTTTATATGAAACACTGACAACACTAAATTCTGTCACACAGAGTCTAATAGCTATATGGCTAGTGCTCTGGCCTTGTTTAATATTCTGTTTTGAACACAAGCCCCAAAAGCCAGATGTGTCCACTCACCGTCTTGTTTCAGATATACAGCATCCTCCTCACTGCAGTCTAAATGGGAAATATATCGAAACTGTCTTCCCTGAGATTTCATTTGATCTGCAGACCATAGTCCATGAAGTAGTCCATATGATTTGAAAAACTCACAGAGCTAAATAACACAGAGTAGATACAAGAGATGAGGCTTTAGAAATCATATGCTAGAACCTAAAGGCCTAAATCTCATATCAAGACTTCTCTACATCACTTAATTTTTGTGGCAACAAAAACAGAAAAGAGAAATTCTTCTTAAAAAGTAAAAGCACTGAAACGAAAAACCGTAGTGAACAGGAAATATATTTGTCCTCTCACAGCACGTCATGCATGCTTAGAACACTGTCCCTACCCACTTGCCATATGATACGGAGAGCTCCATCGAGGCAGAGACCATATCCTACATGGGTCACTGACATTTATTACAAGCACTTGCTGAATGACTGACTATAATAATCCCCCTTTTGATTTAGAAAAAAAAAACAATTCTCAATTTATAGAGAGGGAAAATCAGCTAGTAAGATATCACACTTAAACACGTGCTTTCTATCGCCTGGCTTCCTGGATCCAAATCCCAGTTCTTCCACTTATTGTGTGCCTGTCTTAGTCAATTTTGTGTTGCTACAACAAACACCTGAGACTGAGAAATTTATAAAGAACAGAAATTTATTTCTCACAGTTCTGGAGGCTGGGAAGTCCAAGATCAAAAGGCCAGCATTTGGGCTGGTAATGGCCTTTCTACTGCATCCTCCCGTGGCAGAAGGCAGAACGGCAAACTAGCAGAAAGCTCCATGAAGCCTCTTTTAAAAGGGCCTAATCCCATTAAGAAGAGAGCAGCCCTCATGGCCTAATCACTTTGTAAAGGCCCCACCTCTTAACACTGCTACATTGGCAACACCTGAATTTTGAACAGGATATATTCAGGATATATTCAAACAATACAGTGATCTTAAGCAAGAACATTGCTGTGACTCAGTTTATTCATTCTAAAAATAAGATCATAATAGTATTTCCTTCATAGGGCTGTTATGTGGAATAAATGATCAATATATGCAAAGTGCTTAGAATAGGACCTAACATATATCGCATGCTATAGTGTTACCTATTGGTATGTACAATTTGTATATGCTACCTCAATTTTACCAACAATTGTCTGAGATAGATAGTATTATCCTCATTTACAGATATGAAAACTAAGACCTAACTAAGCAATTAAGTGGCAGATATATTATTTAAACTGGTTTTGTCTATTTCTGAAGCTTTTGCTCTTTGTACTATTCCAGAATAGTACAAATAGTGTTTTTTTTGTTTTGTTTTGTTTTGAGACAGAGTCTCACTTTATTGCCCAGGCTAGAGTGAGTGCCATGGCGTCAGCCTAGCTCACAGCAACCTCAAACTCCTGGGCTTAAGTGATTCTACTGCCTCAGCCTCCTGAGTAGCTGGGACTACAGGCATGCGCCACCATGCCCAGCTAATTTTTTCTGTATATACTTTTAGTTGTCCAGATAATTTCTTTCTATTTTTAGTAGAGACGGGGTCTTGCTCAGGCTGGTCTCGAACTCCTGATCTCAAGCGATCCACCCGCCTCGGCCTCCTAGAGGGCTAGGATTACAGGCGTGAGCCACCACGCCCGGCCAATAGTGCTCTTTTGAGCAGCTATTTAATTAAATTCAGTTTACCAAGGTTCCACTAGATGTAAGGTATTGTACATGGTGCTGCTAAAAAAATGAATAGGTGAACAAAGCATAGCATCTCTCTTCAAGGGAGATAAACTTAACACTAGAGAAAGACGTGTACAAACCAATTTTAGTAAGAGGAAAAATAATGTAATGTAGTCAAATTTTGAGGATTATAGGAGAGGAAATCAGAAGGAAGATTCTGGCTAAAGACAGGAAAGGCTTTCTGCAATAGGTAGTTTTTCAACTGGCTTTATAAGACTTCTGGGTGGAAATGACAGGTAACAACAGAAGTGGAGAGGGAAAGGGAAGACATATTAGTTAGAAATAAAAGTGTGAGCAGAATGAGAGACACAAAAAATACATATATACAAACACATGCACTGCTTACTCAAGGAGAGTGAGAGTAGTTTAGTTTGATGCTATAAAGTATAACTAAGTTTGGAAACGCAGTACACAACCACTTTGGGGAGGGCCCTAAAAGCAATGCTAAGAAATTGCTTTGTAAGTTATAGGCAGTTAGTCTAGCTTCCTGAAAAGCCTTATTAGAAGCAGGAGGTGGTCATATGACCAGAGCTAGATCTTAGCATACATAGGATAAGTTAGTAAGGGAAAGGAGAGAGAGTGCTAGGAAGTAGGGTCAGGAAAAACAACTGAAGGTAAAAGCAATAATTTTCTGAAGCAGGACAGTAATACTGAGAACTATCAGAGGCAATGAAGGCTAAAAGAGATATATAAAACAGGAATCAGCAAAAGACTAGAAAAAGAAGGTAGCAAAACACAATTCTAATATTTACAGGCATTTTCTAAGTACCTGGAAATATACTACATCATTTCATTAAATTCTCACAACAACTTTGCAAAAGTAATCTGATATCATTTGTCAGAAAGGGAAATAAAGGTCTGGCTTTGAATATAGATGCTGGCACTTACTGTATAAAATTAAAAGAATAATTTAGCCTCCCTAAGACTCAATTTCTTCACATCTAATACATACATGACAATATCTATCTCATGGTGGTTTTGTGAAAATTAAATGAGATATTAATAATTTGTTTTAAAATACGTATATATTATCATTATATCAGCATATATCGTCTCATTAAATTATAGCAATAATAATGTGAGAAGAACTGTATTAAACAAAGAGTTGGTAAATCGACCAATAGTACATCCCTGGTAAGAGTCAAAAACAAAATTTAACCTCATTTCCTTATAATTCCAAAGTCTACCTTCTTTTTAACATTCTATGCTTTACCTCTCAATGTAGGGGAAAACTGTCATGTAAGGGTAAGTGTCTGGAATCAAACTCATGGATAGGAAAACAGGATCACAGGAGTCCTCAAGGGAGTCCAAAATTAGCAGTGAATTAGAGGATAGTTTGTTTTGTTCTAAATCTGAGCCTCAACATCACTTACCAAATAAACTCTTTACAAAATATTCCATATGTAAAAATTATAATTCAGATACTATATCAGAAAATTAAGTTTCACTGCCTGATATATAAATTGCCAATGAAAGGTTCATAAAACATAGATCACTTTGGGGAACTCTTTTAAATCGGCAATACCTGTTCATCAGAGATTGGCTTATTTTTCAACCCCATTAGTTGTATGAGATTATTTGGAAATATTTGACAAGATTTTTAACTTTTTATTCCAAGGTTTTATCAAAGTGTTATGAAAATATTAAAGCTAATACTCACTATATATCAGGACTTGGGAAAGGAAAAACTGTCCTTTATGGGATGGAATGACATCTGAAATTTTCTTTTTTCTGTTCAATCAGATTAATTTTTAATTTTTTAATTTCTTAAAGGGCATATCTTAAAACTGGATTTTCTTGTTCACAATAGTGAAAATGTAAAAATGTCAGAATCATCGATCAAACTTCCTTAATTACAGAAGGGTATGACTTCTGCTTTAAATCTAAATCACTTCAGGCTGAGTAACTGATGTTTGGATAATAGAACACACCCTAACCACTCAGATACCAGAAGGTAAGGGCAACCATAGTTTTAGGCAATTCTGATTAAAAAGCATAATTTTTCTGCTTCAGCTTATTTGGCCTCATTCCCATCCCAATGCTCAAATACAAAACAAAACAAAAATGTATTTGGTTGGAGTCACAAAATAGGCTCCCTTCTCAACAGTATACTAAAGGTTACTACATGGTGCAAAGTTTTCCACAAGTAGCCGAGTAGCTCACCATAGGTTTTGCACTGACACAGTTGAGCTTTCCTCCTCTGTATGAACACAGGGAATGAGGAAGATGCATGTATAAATTCAAGAGGAAAATCATGACCTCTTGTCAGATAAAACAAAGCATCAAGTAAGAATAAGAACAAAGAAAATTCCACTCCCACAAACATCGTCCAATTGATAAATCTGCCATCAATACATGAAAAAGTACAACAAATAAAGGAGAATCGAGCCAGGAGAGTTATTTCATTAAGAATAATTAAGGCATATGCATATCAAAACATCATGGTGTACACCATAAATATATATAATTTTAATCTATTAATTTGAAAAATAAATTTTAAAAAAAGGATAATTAAGGCTTTTCCTTCATACAGAGGTCATGTCATTGACCTTCTACCATAAGCACCATTCACATGTGTATTTCTGCATATCCAGTCCTACTGTCTCTCTAGTCTCATTTCCATTGAGATCCATGACACATATTTATAGGATGTCTGGCCTGAGACAACACAGGAGTCTCCAATTTCAGAAAAAAAGAAAAAAAAATTCATAACAAACGTCGTTAACTGGCTAATTTGATATTAAGCAAGGGAGGAAGCATCTTCTTTTAGAAGAGAGAGAAAGCAATGCTGAAGTGTTGCAGTGGAGAGTAGCCACACAGAAGGACAACAGTCATAAAGGAGATTTCTTAAAGTTCAAGCCATGATAGAAAATACAATGGAAAAAAAGGTTCCCATGTTTAAATCCGTAAAATTCTCTCCCAATTACAAGTTATACATTTTGATAATTAAGCACCACATCAGGAAAGAGAATCCACTTTCATTCTGACTACATTTTCCAGAAACCAAAGATTTCTATACAAAATATAAATGAAAAAGCTGGGGTGCAATTGTCTTTAAAAAAGAAAAAAATTACTTTGTTTCAGTATGGCTTAAAATAACTTAAGATAGAAGAAAGTATTTGATTTTACTTACATATTATATACTCATTCACTGCCTTTTGCTTCTCACATATTTCAACTATATACTATTCTTTTTTGCTTCAGGACCAGGGATTTTGTCAGTAATACAAATGTCCAAGCTAGAGGAGAGCCAACATACATTAGGCTGTTCCACCAGGACAGGATAGAGGAGAGACTGTTATGAAATGCCCAGCAACAAACTAAAGGAAAACTAGCTGAGTAGGGAAGGAAGTTCAGGCAGAGAGGTGTTAAGTATTCAAGACGTCCAGAAGACTACGACAGGTGGAAAGCCCTGCAGGTGAACAAAGTTTGTTATCAGGTGATTCTGATGGCAGGCAATAAGCAGAAATCAAATCAATCAGATGGCCAGCTGGCTTCTGGGGGTCTAGCCTCTCATGGTGGACACCCAACCACAGCAACCAGAGATCATCAGCAAAGCTCAGCTAAGGGAATCAGGACCAACCCAGACGCAGGCTTGACACAAAGCTAAATCTATGAACTCTATAGCAGGAAAGTCTGTTTCCTCCAATATGGCACATTTTTCCCAAAGCTAAGGGTAGGAATCAACATGTAGCTGGATAAAGTCTCCTAATGTCAATACTGGAACAAGAATCAGTGAGGAACCAGAAGAACACTGTGTTTGAGTGAATAACACAAGTCTATTCAGTGTGTATTCACGTATAAAATTCCCATCAATCTGAAATTTCATTAAACCAGAAAAAGTAATACCAAATATTACTTGGAAGCAAAAGCATCAAAATATTGTTATTATCAAATAGTCAAGACATTTCTTTTTCTATCAAAATTAATAATACACTAAATTCAGGAAGTAACTATAGCTTTTCTATAGTTTAGGGGTCCAGTTTGGTTAAGAAGTAAGTTGGTCTTCTATAATTTCTTTCATACAGTACAAACATAGTTTTAACAAGTAGAACAGGTGTGGGGAAGTAGAATATCAACAAAGATGCATGACCCAGATAAAGCTCCCCTTTCAGCAATTAGGTAAATAGCTTGTAGGTCAGACATTTATTTATTGCAAATATCAATACCATCAAATTACAGTATATTATATCCTGTCTCTGAGAACCAAAATAAAGAACTCTGTTGGAGTGAAGTAATCAAAAAATATAGTGACAACTCTATTGGCTCTACATTTCAGAGAAGAGGTGTGTTTTCAGTGGCTATAGGTGTAGTTAAGGATTCAACCGACTCCCTCAGCAAGTAAACTTGCTGTTCTGGAATCAGACCATCGACCACTCATCGGAATGAGTGTGGGAATAATGAGCTGTCTTTTATTCAAACCAAGTAGCAGTGGTGTACAGTTATGACTTTAGCAGTCTTGGAAAACCTTAATGTTGAAAACTCCACCCCACACCATTTTAAGCATAATAAAATATGCCTACTTACTATAATAAATATAATTTATAACATTTTAAGAGTTGAGTGGAATTGCATTTGACTTCATGGCACTGCTACACCTTATATATCTATTTAAATATTTATTAATTTTGATTCTACAGGATTTAAAACTTTTTCAGCTTTTCTTATTACAAGTACTTGTGTAGGTGCTAAGACCAGTATTTTTTTGTTATTGTTAGTTTAACTGTTAGTTTTGTTTTGTTTTTCTAAGGGACAGTATGTGCAATCTACAATGAGTTATTATAATTTAATATGAGAAAAGGGATCTAAAGGACGAAAAACTGAGCAACAAACAGGTATGCTTGGTCAAAGCACAGTAAATGGCTCAGATGCCATGGGTGAGCAAACTACTTTGAAGGAATTGGTTAGCATTTGGTGTGGAGTATTTATTCATTCAACACACAGCAAAAGTCCAGGTGTATGAATACTATGCTTGAAATTAGTAACGTAGCAATAAACACAAAAGACATGGGTTTTTGGTCAAGGATTTTTCAATCTAGCCACACAGATACCAAGAAACACATGGTCTATTACTAAATTGCATCCAATATTTCTCCTTAAGTGATTACTAAGTCTGCAGAGTTCTTACTCACCTGAATTTATTTATTAAATTCAACAAACAGTGGGAGTGGCATTTAAAACATGCAGAGCATGAATCTTTGGTACTTTTTAGAAACATTGTGAAAAAATGACATCCATTATATGGACTTTCAGAGAGTACAGGTAATGAAGCTATGAAGTGTATCATCACTTAGAGTTTGAATGCCAGTTTTACCATTTACCTAATGTGATCTTAGGGAAGTTACCTGACCATCTTGTACCTTTCTTTTTTCATCTGCTACATAGGTGTGATAATAATATCTACTTCATGGGATTGATGTGAGGATAACGAAATGTAAATGAAGGGCTTTGCATATTGGCGTAAGCACTCAATATATAGCTGTTGCTGCTCTTGTTGATATTTCTACAGATGAAGATGATTCAGCTGGTTCTAAGAAAGGGAAAATAAAAAAGGCATTTGAAACTATCCAATTGAATAATGCTTTTATAGAATTATCATGTAAGCTCACAGTTCTCTCCTTCTGAGACTCCATGGCACTTCAAGTAGAAGAATGTTATTAACCTCAACCATCCAAAAGTCAAGCAGTGATAATAGCACCTTGTCAATCTCTTTTAAGAAAATAAAGCAAAATATCTATGCACAAAACTATTCATTATAATGATATCTAAAATCTTGAGGAGTTGCAAGCAGCCCAAATATCTACAATAGGACATGTTTAGGCAAAGTATGTAATATCTATTAGCTAGATAATATAATATTGATACTTTAAAAATTCTAAGTTGTAATGTAGAAGTGTTTCTGAAATACTATCAAGGGAAAATCAATATACAAAATTAGGATTATAACTATTTAAAAGTATACATGAAAAAAGCCTTCAAAGAGTCCACATCAAAATGATACCAGATGTATTAGAACAATGTTATGATGGAAATTTTATTTTTCCTTTTTTCTCCTGTTTTGTAATGTCTCTCTGGTATGGCTCTTATAGCAATAAGATCAATATTTTAAAAAATAGCACCCACGCATTTTGGCTACCTACAAGAGGACAAGGGATAGCCTACTTCCACTGAATATTTGAGAGGCTAAGGAGTATAGTAATTATCTCCAACATTACTTCATCATTCCTATTGTTACTTAACTATGTGGACTATACCAATGCCAATGAGTAGAGTGGGCTGGAAAAATCAGGCTAACCACACAATGAACAGATGTATTCAGTCTCCAATAAGATTTCCATGCACACTGAATCCTTATTAGCAGAACTGCAATGGATTTACCAGTACTCTGAAGATTAATTTCATTCCAGTCCACATTTTATTAATTATTAATTGACTGATAACATTCATGCCAAACTTGTCAAATGAAATTCTCCCTCAAAACAGACAAGGAGAGATCTCTGAACAGACCTCTTTACAGTCCCCTGGGGATGTATTCCTCCTCTGAGTTAACAGGGGTACCAAGAAGAAGGTGAGGGAAGCAAGCTCAATGCAGTCTGCAGCTGATGGTGCCAAGCTGAGTCGATTTGGAAACCAAATGCCTTTGTTAATTCCCAAAGTGATTTTAAGAGCAGAATCTTGGAAGGACTGCCAAATAAAAATAATCCTTTAAAATGATAATGCAAATTTTTAAATCACAATGGAAAGCTGTAAGTTTAAAGAGAACATTTTAATATTACATGTGTCTTAACTTGAGGCTCACCAGGGTACCTATCGATGCTCCCATCATTTCTTACAGTTATAGGCTCAGATCAGGGAGTATATGTGTCAGGGGAGTGGATAGGGACAGGGACAGGAAGAGGGACAGGGAGAGACAGAAAGAGAGGAAGGACAAAGCTAGAAGAAAAAGAAGAGAAGGAAGATTGATAAAATCCATAATTAATATTCTAAAATTATAAAGGAAATTTTTATCTTTGTGTGTGTGTGTATGTGTGTGTACTCATGAATCAGTATGTAATCTTATAATGTTTCATAAAAAGATTATTTCTAGAAGAGTAGGTGAAGCAAGGTGTTCGAATAGAAACCTCCAGCAATCATCACTCCGCACAAACAACAAATTCAACAACTACACACACAAGGAAGCACCTTCAGAAGAACCAAAAATCAGGTGAGTGGTCATACCATCTAGTTTTAGCATTGTATCATGGAAAGAGGCACTAAAGAGGGCAAACAAGACAGTCTTGCATTGCCTACACCACCCCTGCCCCATGCCCCAGCAGTGCCACATCAGCAGGCTGAGTGGAGACAGAAACTGTGAGCCCAGGAGAGGGAGAGTGAAGTGATTGTGGGGCTTTGCACTGAAACTCACAGCCACCCTTGCACAGGGGAACACAGTACAGGGCAGAATTCTGCTGGTGCCCTGGAGGAAACATTTAAACCAACCGAGCCAGAGGGAAATCCTCGACCCTGAAACCCGAGTTGCAGCTAGCCCCACCACCCGCTGACAAAAGCAGCCTGGGGCCTGGACCAAACTCATAAGGTAGGCAGACCACAAAGACTATAGTCCTTGGGCATTTCCTGGGGCTTGGCTGGCTCAGATCCAATGGACTCATGGTGCACATGACCTGATGAGTCACCAGCAGCTGTGGCCAAGCCAGTGCCTGTGTCACCCCTCCCCCAACTATAGGCAGTGGAGCTCAGGGACAGTATTCTTCCACTTGGGGAAAGGAAAGGGAAGAGCTCAGAGGACTTTGTTTCACAACTTGCATATCAGCCTAGCCACAGTAAAATAAAGCACGAAGCAGACTCCTGAAACCCCTGAGTTGAATGCCTAGTTCCTCGAAGACATTTCTAGACCTACTTGGGCTGGAAAGAAACATGCTTCCCTTAAGGAAAGGATCCGGTCCTGGTAAGATTCACCACCTGCTGACAAAAGAGACCTCTGGCTTTGAATAAACATCAGAGGTAGCCAAGCAATAATCATCACTGAGATTGGGTTGGCTTCAGATATGACCTGGCACTGATGGCCACAAGGGAGTGCCCACATCACACGTCACTCCTCCCCCAACTCCAACAGCCCAGCACATGGAATGAGAGAAGAGAGTGAGAGAATTTGCCCAGTAATCCAGGGAATTCTCCTATACTTTTCCCAAGTCCACCATGGCAGTATCACCAGGAGTCTGCAAAAGTCACAGCATTATCGGGCTTGGAGCACCTCCAGTGCTGATATGGCTGCAGTGACCAAAGACTTTGATCACAACACTAAATGCCCTTTGAATATCTAGAAAGCATTCTCAAGAAGGACAAGTTTAAACTATGAAGATTAAAACAAATACCTAACTCTTCAATTCCCAGACACTGATGAACATCCACAAGTGTCAAGAACATCCAGGAAGACATGACCTCACCAAATGAACTAAATAAAGGTAACAGTGACCAATGCTGGAGTGATGGAGATAGATGACCTTCTGAACAAATAATTCAAAATAACTGTTCTGAAGAAGCTCACTGAACATCAAGACAACACAGAGAAGGAATTCAGAAACCTATCAGAGAAATGTAACAAACATAGAAATAAGAAGAAAAGGCAGAAATTCTAGAGGTTAAGGATTCAATTGATAAACTAAGAAATGCATTAGAATCTTTCAACAGCAGAATTGACCAAGCAGAAAAATAATTAGTGAGTTTGAAAACAGGCTATTTGAAAATACACAGTTGGAAGACAAAAAGGAAAAAATAATAAATAAGAATGAAGCATGCCTACAAGATCTAGAACATAGCCTCAAAATGGCAAATCTGAGAGCTATTGGCCTTAAACAGGAGGTAAGGAGAGAGATTGGGGTAGAAAGTTTATTTAAAGAAATAATAACAAAGAACTTTCCAAACCTAGAGAGAGATATCAATATTCAGATACAAGGAAGTCAAAGAACTCCAAGCATATTTAACCCAAATAAGGCTGCCTCAAGACATTTAAAAATAAAGCTCCCAAAGATCACAGGTAAAGAAAGAGTCTTAAGGAATGCAAGAAAAAGAAAAAAAAATAGCATATAAAGGAGCTCCAACATGTCTGGCAGCAGACTTCTCAGTGGAAACCTTACAGGCCAGGAGAAAGTGATGTCACATATTTAAAGTGCTAAAGGAAATAAACCTTAACCTTAGAATATTATTTCCTGCAAAAATATTCTTCAAACATGAGGGAAAAATAAAGACTTTCCCAGACAAACAAAATCTGAGGGATTTCATGAATACCAGATATGTTCTATAAGAAATGTTAAAAAGAGTTCTTCAATCTGAAAGAAAAGGTGGTTAATGAAAAATAACAAATCATCTGAAGGTATACAATTCACTGGTAACAGTAAGTACACAAATACATAATACGCTATTGCTGTAATTGCTGTGTATAAACCAGTTATATCTTGGGTAGAAAGACTAAAAGACAAACCTATCAAAAATAACAACTTTTTGAGAGAGATATTGTATAAAAAGATATGAAAGGAAACAACAAAAAGTGGGAGGAGCAGAGTTAAAGGGTAGATTTCTCTTTGCTTGTTTATTTCTTTGTTTGTAAACAGTTGTCATATGTTTAAAATAATTGGTTATAAAAGGTTTTTTGCAAGCTTTATGGTAACCTCAAATCAAAAATCCTACAACAGATACACAAAAAACAAAAGCAGGAAATTAAAACACATTAACTGAGAAAATCACTTTTAACAAAGGAAGCCAAGAAGGAAGTAAGAAAGAGAAGACCATAAGACAACCAGAATTCCAATAACAATAAGGCAGGAGTAAGTCCTTACCTATCAATAATAACATTGAATGTGAATGGACTAAACTCTCCAATCAAAGGACATAGAGTGGTTGAATGGATAAAAAAAAAAAAAAAATGAGAGCCACCTATATGTTGTCTGTAAGAAACACATTTCATCTACAAAGACACACGTAGACTGAAAATGAAGGGATGGAAAAAGACATTCCATGCAAATGGAAACCAAGAAAAGTAGGAGAGGCTATACTTCTATCAGATAAAATAGATTTCAAGACAAAATCTGTAAAAAGAGACAAAGAAAGTCATTATATAATGATAAAGGGGTCAACTCAGTAAGAGGATATAACAATTCTAAATATATATGCACCCAACACTGGACACCCAGATATATAAAGCAAGTATTATCAGAGCTAAATAGAGAGACAGAGAGACCCCAATGCAATAATCACTGGAGAACTCAAGACTTCACTTTCAGCACTGGACAGATCATCCAGACAGAAAATCAATAATGAAACATTGAACTTAATCTGTACTATAGACCAAATGGACCTAATAGATATTTACAGAACGTTTTATCCAACACTTACAGAACACATTCTTCTCCTCACCTCATGGACCATTCTCAAGGATAGACCATATGTTAGGCCACAAAATAAATATTAAAAAATTCAAAAAAATTGAAATAATATGAAGTATTTTCTCTGCCCACAATGGAATAAAATTAGAAATGAAAACCAAGAGGGACATTACAAAATATACAAACACATGAAAATTAAACAATATGCTCCTGAATGACCAGTGGGTTAATGAAGAGATTAAGAAGGAAATTAAAAATTTCTTGAAACCAATGAAAATGAATACACAATACATCAAAAAACCTATAGAATACAGAAAAAATAGTAATAAGATGAAAGTTTATTTCAATAAATGCCTACATCAAAAAAGTAGAAACACATCAAACAAAAATATAAAAATATAATGATGCATATCGAAGAACTAGAAAAACAAGAAACAAATCAAATCCAAAATTAGTAGAAGAAAAGAAATAATAAAGATCAGAGCAGAAATAAGTGAAATTAAAACCAAAACCACAAAACATCAACAAAATGAAAAGTTGTTTTTTTTGAAAAGATTAAAATAATTGACACAGCTTTAGCCAGACTAAGGGAAAAAAGAAAAGAAAAGAAGACTGAAGTAAATAAAATCAGAGACATGATCAAGTGGGATTCATCCCAGGGACACAAGGATGGTTCAACATATACAAATCAATCAATGTGATATGTCAAATCAAGAGAAGAAAGGACAAAAACCATATGATCATTTCAATTGATACTGAAAAAGCATTAGATAAAATTCAACACCCTTCATGATAAAAACTCTCCAAAAACTGAATATAGAAAGAACTTACCTCAACTTGATGAAAGCCATATATGACAGACCCACAGCTAGTATCATACTGAATGGGGAAAAACTGAAAGCCTTTCCTCTAAGATCTGCAACAAGACAAAGATGCCCACTTTTACCACTGTTATCAACATAGTCCTAGAAGTTCTAGCTAGAGCAATCAGACAAAAGAAAGAAATAAAGGTCATCCAAATTGGAAAGGAAGAAGTCAAATTAACCTTGTTTGCAGATGATATGATCTCATACCTAGAGAAACTAAGGACTCCACACACAAATAAAAAAATAATTAGAACTGATAAACAAATTCAGTAAATTTGGATACAAAACCAACATACAAAAATCAGTAGTATTTTTATATGCCAACAGCAAAGAATCTGAAAAAGAAACAAATAAAGTAATCCCATTTACAATAGCTGCAAATAAAATAAAATACCTAGGAATAAACTTAACCAAAGAAGTGAAAGATCTCTTCAATGAAAACTATAAAACACTGATGAAGGAAATTGAAGAGGAGGCAAAAAATGGAAATATATTACATGCTTGTGGACTGGAAGAATCAATATTGTTAAAATGTCTATACTACACCCAGCAATCTACAAATTCAATGCAATCCCCACCAAAATACAAATGGCATTCTTCACAGAAATAGAAAAAAATTCTACAGTTTGTATAGAACCACAAAAGACCCAGAATAGCCAAAGCCATCCTGATGAAAAGAACAAAACTAGAGGAGTCACATTGCCTGACATTGCCTGACTTCAAATTACACTGCAGAGCTAAAGTAACCAAAACAGCATGGTACTGGCATAAAAACAGACACACAGACCAACAGAACAAACGAGAGAACTCAGAAATAAATCCACACATCTATAGTGAACTTATCTTTGACAAGGTGCCAAGAATATACAGTAGAGAAAGGTCTCTTCAAGAAATGGTGCTGGGAAAACTGGATATTCATATGAAGTGGAATGAAACTAGACCCTTATCTCTCCATATAGAAAAATCAAATCAAAATGGATTAAAGCCTTAAGTCTAAGATCTGAAACTATAAAACTACTAAAATAAAACATGGGGAAATGCTTCAGGACATTGGTCTGCGTAAGAATTTTTTGGTAATACCCCAAAGCACAGGCAACCAAAGCAAAATTGGACAAATGGGATCACATCAAGCTAAAAAGTTTCTGCACAGCAAAGAAAACAATCAACAAAGTGAAGAGACAACCAACAGAGTGGGAGAAAATATTTGAAAACTACCCATCTACAAGGGATTAATAACTAGAATATATAAAGAGCTCCAACACTCAGTAGGAAAAATCAAATAATCTGATTAAAAAATGGGCAAAGGATCTGAATAGACATTTCTCAAAAGAAGACACACAAATGGCCAAAAAGTATATGAAAAATGCTCAACATCATTAGTCGTCTGAGAATTGCAAATCAAAACTATGATGAATTATCATCTCACCCCAGTATAAATGGATTTTATTAAAAAGACAGGCAATAATGAATGCTGGAGAGGATATGGAGAAAAAAGAACCTTCGTACACTGCTGATGGGAATGTAAATTAGTGCAACCACTATGAAGAACTGTATGGAAGTTCCTCAAAAAACTAAGAACAGAACTACCATATGATCCAGAAATTCCATTGCTAGATATACACCCAAAAGAAGACAATTCCGTATATTGAAAAGATATCTGCACTCCCATGTTTATTGCAGTACTATTCACAATAGCCAAGATTTGGAATCTAGGCTGGGCACAGTGGCTCACGCCTGTAATCCTAGCACTCTGGGAGGCCGAGGCGGGCAGATTGTTTGAGCTCAGGAGTTCGAGACCAGCCTGAGCAAGAGCGAGACCCCATCTCTACTAAAAATAGAAAAGAAATTATATGGACAGCTAAAAACATATATATATATATACGTATATATATGTATGTATATATATAAAAAATTAGCCGGGCATGGTGGTACATGCCTGTACTCCCAGCTACTCGGGAGGCTGAGGCAGGAGGATTGCTCGAGCCCAGGAGTTTGAGGTTGCTGTGTGCTAGGCTGATGCCACGGCACTCTAGCCCGGGCAACAGAGTGAGACTCTGTCTCAAAAAAAAAAAAAAAAAGATTTGGAATCAACCTAAGTGTTCATCAATGGATGAATAGATAAAGAAATGGTAATATATATATATATATACAATGGAATATTAGGTAGCCACAAAATGAATGAAATCCTGCCATCAGCAACAATATGGATGGAATAGGAGAACATTATGTTAAGTGAAATAAACCAAGCACAGAAAGACAAATCTTGCATGTTCTCACTCATATGTGGGAGCTAAATATTAAAACAATTGATCTCATGGAGACAGACCGTAGAATGATGGTTACCAGAGGCTGGGAAGCGTGGCAGGGGGTTAAGGATAAAGTGGGTATGGTTCAGGGGTGCAAAAATATATTAACATGTAGATAGGATGAGCAATATTTGATAGCACAACAAAGTGACTATAATCAATATAAGTTAGGATATACTTTAAAATAACTAAAAGAATGGAATTGGAATGTTCCTAATACAAAGGAATGTTAAATGCCTGAGGTGATGGACACCCCAATAACCCTGATTTGATTAATTCACCTTGTATGCCTATATCAAAACATCAACACCCTGTAAAAATATGCAACTATTATGTATCCACAATTAAAAATAAAAGTTGTTTTAAATCTTGAAAAAAAACCCAAAAAATAAAAACCAAAAGATTAATTCTAAATAACAGTAGTTTGTAGTAAACAACAGACAACAGAAACCAATAATAACTAACTCCTATGCTTGGTCAATGAAGCAACAGGCAAATGCAAACATGAAATTGTTTTTTAGCTATAACATAATTAAGAATAGATTACTGCATATTTGCTATCCTTTGCAGATTTAAAACCTTAAAGGCAAAAATAAATTTCAAAATGCAGTAGAGTACTACAGATAATATGAATTATCAGTGCTTATGAATATTTACCTATTCAGTCAGCCAAAAAAATATGTAATTAAGTTACTACATGCCAAGCACTCTGCTGGTTTCTGTCCTTACAGATATGGTCCCTACCCTCCTACAGCTTTCACTATGATGGGAGACAGATCTCCACATGCATTAAAAAGATCACTTCAAAATATAGGTGGAGAAACACACAGAAGTATAAAATATGTAACAGGTGGATTTGTCATCATCTGGCACATCAGAGAAGTCTTCTCTGAATCAGTTTTATCTGAGATAGAAATCTACTGAAAAAAAAGAGAGGACGAGCATGGGAACAGTATAGGCACAGGCTCTGTGGCAAGCTGGAACTCAGCTGGAAAAAATGTCATATCAAAGTAAGTGACATTATGAGAGTTAAGTTTGGAGTAACAAGAGAAGTTATTAAGGAAAAAAATAAAACTTAGCTTCTTTTTTCCCATCTTGATAAAAGGAAAGAGAGGCCAGAATTGTTTATCCAAAGGGCCAAGTAGTTATTTTATCTCCACTTCCTTACCAACTTCCCAACCTTCCCCACCTTACCCCCGGCCAAAGCACGTCCATTATGTGGTATGAGACTGGCTTGCTCCAGAAGAGGAGGGGAGGAGGGAAATCCTTATCATGAAGAGGCAGATGCTGTCTGACCCAATCCAGGAAGGCAGGCATACCCTACACTAAGAGAAGGGATAAGGTTACGGGTGGAGGTGAGGAGTGAGAAGAGGTTCGCTGTATGGCAGAATCACAGGTCTCTATCATTCAGTGTAGGATGCCTGTAGAAGGTGGACAATGTGAATCACGACCTGGAGAGTTAAAGAGAGAGTTCCTGTGGCTATGATTAAACACAGACGATATGAAGAGTGGGGCAGACGGTGAGGGCTGTCCATGACAGCTCTGAGGATGGTCTTCACCACATCGTGTCCAGCACTGCACTAAAAGCTTTTCTGGAATCATCTCATTTTATACCTACAAATACCAGTAAATTAAAGACTATTGTTATCCCTACTATACACATGAGAAAAGAGGATGAGGCTTTAAGAGATAAGTAATTTTTTCAATAACACATAGCTTGTAAAGTCAGTATTTGAGCTCAGACAGTCTGACTCTGCCTTCCTTGATCTAAATCCACCGTACTGTCTGAGACTGAATTTCACAATGCCTAAAGTAGCTGGGTCATTGAGCAGAATTAATTTGTTTATAGAAATAAAGTTGTTCTTACATTCACATGTGGCAAAGAATCCAAGCCAGCTTCATTTGAATTTGTTCTGGAGAATGAATAGGATAGGGGAAAGAGTAAGGGTAGGAAAATCAGTTAGGAAACCCCAGAAAGTCCAAGAAAAATCAGTAGCTTGGCCTAACTTAAGCCTAAGGTTACTAACTGTGCAGCCAGAGCGATATGGTCAGATTTTAGAAATATTTAGGAAGAAAAATCATGAAACATGGTGATGATTGGTAATAGCGGGTTAGGGAGAAGCAAGTATTAGTAACACCACCTATTTTTCTGGCTTCCTCCACTCCAAATTTCCTTTTGTATTAGGATATATGCTCTGGAATTTAAAAGTAGTGTCTGGGCAGGAGATATGAATTTGGAAGCCAATCATATAGTGATAGATTCTACTTCATACTTTAAAATGGTCCTTTCCAACTATAAAAATTTATTAGAATAATTTTTATAAAATATCATTGCAAAAAACCTTCTGGTGAAAGTAATAAAATAACAGGTCATATATTTCTAAATCTAATTTTAAGGGAAGGGTATGGAAATACCTTTTTTTTAACACTAGAAATATCTATATATTTTTCAATGCCAGAATTGAAAGTAGAACTGAATGACTCATCACCAAAGTGGGCCAATTGTCTGCAAACTGATGGGAAAATATCAGTATGGTCATGCACCCAGGTACAGTCAGCTTCAGAAATAATTTTGACTGATGAGTCTTATATCATTTTCTTAAAAGCCAAAAGGCATGTCTTCTAATGTGTCTTTTAAGATAGGATACTTCCTGTGGTTGCTAGAACTAAATTATTTATCATAATATTAATGCTCTCCCAAAATAACTTATTCAGCAATCGATGCTATCCTTACCAATACTGAGAAAAGACTTTGACCCTCCTGATAGGATAACAGCAAACTAAGATTCCCTGCCACATTACTTCGATGTTATATCTCCCCCTTTTTCCTTTATTTTACCAATGAATATTTAGGAAGAAGTTTGCAACTCACTGCCTCTACATTCTGATCCTCTGCTCTTGTATCAACTTTTCTAAATGGATTTTACCTCACCCAAGCACTGCATGAGTTTTTAAAGGATGAGGAGTTTTTGTGACAATAAGTAAAGAAAGAAAGAAAGAAGACTGAGAGAAGGGTCAAGGAAATGTATTCTTATATCATAATCACCTGCCACATCTCAAACAAAATCAGAAATCCAGATAAAGTCTCGGGTGCGGTGGCTCACGCCTGTAATCCTAGCACTCTGGGAGGCCGAGGTGGGTGGATGGCTCAAGGTCAGGAGTTCGAGACCAGCCTGAGCGAGACCCCGTCTCTACTAAAAATAGAAATAAAAAAATTATCTGGACAACTAAAAATATATATAGAAAAAATTAGCCGGGCATGGTGGCGCATGCCTGTAGTCCCAGCTACTCGGGAGGCTGAGGCAGTAGGATCGCTTAAGCCCAGGAGTTTGAGGTTGCTGTGAGCTGGGCTGACGCCATGGCACTCACTCTAGCCAGGGCAACAAAGTGAGACTCTGTCTAAAAAAAAAAAAAAAGAAAGAAAAGAAAAGAAATCCAGATAAAGGAGCAATTCCATTAATTCTTCCAGATCAAGTCACTATGTTTTGCATACCATGGTTAACTAATAGCCCAGTACACACCCCTGGTATAAATTGTTCAGAGATACCTCTTTTACTTGAATACTTCAAAGACAAACATAGTATTCAAAAAGCACTTTAAAAACACACATTATGGTGCATTTCTGGGTTGGCAGATATACATTACTCACGATCCCGTCTCTGCCCATGTACAGAGTTAGACATCACTAATCAATTCCTCTACCCTTTCCCTCAGATACTGGATATAGCCTAAATATCCTGAGTGCAGCACTGTACACAGCCACTGCTGTGTACAGATATGGACTGTGTGATGAAACTCACTTGCCATCTCTGAAAATGTAGAAAACTACTGAAGATGTTTGTTCTAAACTATGTTGTTGCTTAACAGCGGGGTATTTTTTGACAAGTTACATAACCTTTCCAAGATCTTTCCTGCCTCACAAGATTGTTGTGAAGAACGAATTAAATAATCTCTGTGAAAATGTTTTGTAAACATTTTGAAGTGTTGTATAAAATTATTTCTTTTTATCATTTTTATCTACAGCTGCACAGCAAAGAGGAATATAATGAAATCAAATTTAAATAATTCTAACAAATACTTTATTCAATGTTCCTGGGATAAATCTTTTTACTTGAAAATACATATTCTAAAATGTGGTTCCAACTGAAGTGGCAGAGGTTCTGAGAGCCATCTGGGGGCTTGATGTGACAGGAACGTTCCTTTCATATTGTTTCCTTTTTACATTTGCACTTATGTGATTGACCATGTGTGCGCTTAAATAAACAAATCTTTTTGCAAGGATGTTCCTAGATTGGTGCATGCATGCTCAAAAGGAAAAGGTACTGACTAAACAGGCATCTTAGCTTCTGCAACAAAGATACAGGAAGGAATCAAGGAGAAAAATCTCTGCTTTGAAGAGATAAAGAAAGCCTATAATCAGAGTTATCCAGGCAAAGGCATTACCTGTGGGAGGCTGCTCTACTTTGTACTCACGTAGCACCTTTCATCCAGAAAGCTCAAATCACATACTATTTATTAAGCCCCTTCATGTACACGAACCTCATTGATCCTCTCGGCAGGGTTATAAAAACACATTATGGACCCCACTATGTGGATATGAAAACTAAGGCACTGGGAAGTGAAGTGCCTCATCAAAATGCACAAAAGTAAACAAATGAAAAAAATTAAGAATATAAAGATAATTATAGGTGTCATTCACTTTCTTTAGTGTGAGCCTTGATTTTTAGCTATTTATTTCCATTAAACAGCAAATACTTCCAGCAGCAGCCAGCAGAGAAACTCTGTGGGTAAGGGATACCTTTTATTAAAACAATCTGTTACCTAAAATACCCCTTTCCCCTCCTTTCCATTCAACTGGGAGCACATAAAATGCCTACGACTCTTACTCAGGAAGAAAAGTCTACCAGATCCTTCACAAAACCCCCAAAATTACATTTATTTATTTATTTAAATGTGAAGGTAAAACAAGGACAAATGTCCACAAAACACACTCTAGCCAGCTTTGCAAATCGCAATTCGCTCTTCTGGCATAATATGCTTAAAAACCCAGTGGGTGTATTAAATCAAAACACAAACAAAGCAGGCACTGCCACTGCTATATGTCAAACCTTTCCCACCTCAGAACTCTGCTTCTGTTGTTTCCCAAAACATTTCTGACACCTTCAATCAAACTGATATAGTTACTCTTCTTTCACAGCAAACAAGATCTATAATGCTATACACTCCTATTCTTAAGCAAGAAAGGAGACAAAAACGTGTCTTCCTTCCCCTGGAAACCGATAACAGAAGATAAATATAACCCCACTCAGTAATTCTTATCTCTTTCGGTCAAAGGCTAAAGGTCTCAGTGCTGCAAGCTGGGTGATAATAAACTTTTGAGAAGGAAAGAGAATTCAAAACTAAGGTTATTTCATCTCAACACTGACTGTTGACTTGAGGAGAAATTCATGTTTTCCCTCCATTTAGACTCCTATTGTGATCAATAACCTGAATGACAAATCCCTAAGCTAACTGTCAGTTCCTTGCACTTTAAAAACAGGGCATACTAGAGTTTCTCATAAACATTTAATAAATCATTCTTTTTTTTTCTCTTTCTACATACATGATTTATAAAGTAAACAACAAAAAGGCACATTTATAAAACAGGCCACAAAGCCTGTTGATCCACACCAGGTAATTTTTCTTGTGATACTATTTCCAATTCTGCTGAAATGTGTTTTGGAAAGATTTATAAAGTTTTCATAAATAATATATATGCAAAATAAAATTAAACATCATCAACAACAACAACAACAAAAAACCCTGAGGTGCTATTGCCATTGGTTCGGGTGGTATTATTTGCCTCTTTATATAAACATACCAACAAACATACATATACAATGAAAACAGCTCATATCCCAGAGAGCAGCCTACACCAAACCAAAAGTAACACTACAATCAATCTCTCTCTCTCTCTCTCTCTCTCTCTCTCTCTCTCTCTCTCTCGGCAAAAAGCAAGTTTAATAAAAATCGTAGAATACATCATTGGAACAGTATCTACTTACGGAAAAGTGCTTTTCAAATTAAGTTAATGTCTTTTGACAATAAGATGGCATGCTTGGCTCTAATAATGATGCTGCCAGAAATTAATAAAAGCCAGAAAGTTTATTTTGGATTAGAAGATGCACCTGAATGAGCAAAACTCACAATAAAACTGTAGCAAATACCTCTTTGTGCTCAAATTTTGAGCCTTAATCTTATAGACAAAGCTGAAAAAAAGGCAAAAGTAGAAGGGGGGGAAAAAAACAACTCCCTAATCTATTTCTAGCAATTCCTGTGGGTGGCTTGATTTCTCCACTCAGATTTATCCACACCTACTTGTTTCTACCTAGTTATGACTCAGCACCCTATACTCCCTACACCTTAGCACCAAGAAAGTTAAAGTTTCAGTACTTTAAATGTCAAAACTCTGAATTATGTGTTTCAACATGAATACTTTATTGCGCATTTGCACAGCCTTTTGTTTGGGAGACAGGTACATGGGTTAAGGTTGGAGAGCAATAGAAAAAATAGGTTATTATCCATCTGGAAGTAGCAGGACTACTTAGACATGTTGAGTATACACAAGGTAAAGCCACCCATGGGCAAATGAAAGTTATGTGATGGATAAACCAAGGTCTCCATTACCCTCTAGGATTACAAGGGTAAAGTTTGCACATAGATAAATGTTAAACCATTTTCCCACTTCAGAGAAAAATGGAAAGCACAAGGCAAAATGCTTGAGCTTCTTTAAAAAAAAAAAAAAAACCTGAAGATATGTCAGGTCCCATAGTCCAATTTCAGAGTACCAAGTTAATCTCTGAAAAGAAAGTATTCAGGAGAGAGTAATCTCTTTGTGAATTACTCAAGAACTTTGGTTTTGTCTTTTTTTTCACTGTCTCCATTTACCTTTTCAATCCATAATGATTATTATCCACTCTTCACAAATGCTGAAGTCCAATTTTCTCAATTGTTATAAGTTTTTGAAAAAATATTACATTAATGAGATTAGAATGAAGATGCAAAAAATAATCTTTAGAGTTATACAGGAATTTATTTTACCTGGTGTATTATTAACTGGTATTTTTTTTTTCTTTAAAATTGTTCACTTTTCAACTAAATACCAATACATCTATTATCAAACTTTCAACACATGAATTCACTTCTCACTCTCAGCTATAGAATTTGCTTTCTACCATATTGAGGGAATGAAGGAAATTGAAAAAGAACTTCAACAAGCTCTCACTACTACATTCATAAACATATACATATACCTTCACCTGTTCTTCCTTACTTCCTGTTTTTGTATAAACTGTCTATACATAACCTCTCCTCTTGTGCACTAGATACCATTCCCTCTCCATTAGTCAAGAACATTGTACCAGCAATTTTGTACCAAATTTGTTCCAGATCATCAATTTTCCCTCTCTACTAGAGCATTTCAGTTAATACATACACAAAAATCCTCTGTGTCAGTGTTCTGCAGAGAAGCAGAACCAAAGGATATAGATAGATGATAGATATTATAGGTCGATAATTTATCATAAGGAATTGGTTCACACAATTATGCAGGCTGAGAAGTCCCAAGATCTTCAGCCAGGAAGCTGGAGACTCAGGAGAGCTGATTATATAATTCTATTCTGAGTCTGAATCCCTGAGAAGCAGGAAAGCCAATGGTATGCACTCTAGTTTGAATCTGAAGACAGGAGAAGACTATGTTCCAGCTCAGAGATGGTCAGGGAGAAACAAGTTCTCCCTTACTCAGCCTTTTGGTTCTATAGAGGCCTTCAACAGGTTAGATGAGGCCCATACACATTGAGGGGGGCAATCTGCTTTCTCAGACTGTTACCAATTCAAATGTTAATCTCATCCAGAAACACCCTCACAGACACTCCCAAAATAATGTTGAAACAAGTATCTGGGCAGTTTATGGCCAAGTCAAGTAGACACATAAAATTAACCATCACAGTCTCCCACCTAAGAAAAAATAAAAGGATCTCCCTTGACCTCCACATCCCCTGCACCTACTTTTCCATTTTAATGTTTTTTTAATAGAGATGGAGTCTTGCTCTGTCACCCAGGCTGGAAGACTGTGGCACAATCATAGCTCAGCAGCGTCAAGTTCCTGGGCTCAAGCCATCCTCCCACCTCAGCCTCCCAAGCAGCTGAGATGACAGGCCCAAGCCACCACACCAGGTTTCTGCCTTTTATAGCAAGATTTCTCTAAAGATTTGTGGATACCTGCAATGTCCAATCTTTCTCCCCCCATTCTCCTCTGAACCCTGTCCATTCAGCAGACCAATATAAAATACCAAATTCTCCCTTGACCCCCTTACTCTGCTTAATTTATCTTCATAAAGATTATCACCATCTGTCATATTTACTTGTTTTTGCCACCCATGCTAGAATTTAATACCTATGCTCAATGTTTTCAGTGAATAATTGAATAAATATTGAAAACATATGGAGGTGCTTATGAATATAGTAGAGCACATAGTTATTTTACAGCACATGGTAGGTGCTCAGTGTTTTAATGAATGAAAACTGAAATACTTGAATAAATACTCATTTATTACATTATGTTTATACCCAAAATAAGCCAGAGAAGAATATGGTGCTGCTACAGTTTCAAAAATGACATGTATGGAACATCCTTGATGGTCCTTGAAGCAGACAAATCTTTGAAACAATTCCAATTCACCTAGAAATTCAAGAGATCATGAGGATCCACAGAAAGAATCATATTTTTGCATCTCTGAAACTAAGGCATAGGAGAAAACATACTACAGTTGAGACAGAAGACATGTGGAAAGACTGGCTTTGTCACTGCCTAACTATGGGACTTCTAATCTATTTGATTTTCTGAGCATTGTGTTTCTCCTCTATATGGAGGTGTAATATCTTGTCAATTGTTTTAACCATTTTTCAATTCTCTCGGATTTTTTTCACACTTTCTCCTCCCTCTCAATTCTCCAACAATCTATCTCCCCACAATGTTCTCAACCAATGACATAACTTCAAACATTGTACAGAAAATAGATGCAAAAAGAATTAATTCGCCTTGCCACCACCTCATGCACAACTTGCAGAGGTATCCATCCACCTGTTTTCCATCTGTCTGTACGTAAGAATAACATGTAGGCTTTTAATCCCATTTTCTCGTGCCTCCTTAAGGACTTTACTCCTACTCTTCCTTTTCTCTTCTCTGCATCATTAATTTAGCATGCTCTTTTCAATTATTTGCATCAGCATACTAGTATTTTCTTATATTTCCCATCTTAAACAATATAACAAAACAATGACAATGCAACAATAGTGACAATGAGAAATTTTTCATTATATGAATATATCACAATTAATTTATTCATTTTGATCAATGGCCATTTTAGGCTATTTCCAAACTTTGTTTAGTTTTTTCATTTTTTTTTATTTCAGCATATTACAGGGGTAAAAATGTTTAGGTTACATATATTGCCTTTGCTCCACCTGAGTCAGAGGTTCAAGCGTGTCCATCACCTAGATGGTGTGCACTGCACCCATTAGGTATGTATATACCCTTCCCCATCCCCGCCTCCCATCTACCCAACATCCAGTGAATGTTATTACTATATGTGCACTTAAGTGTTATCAGTTAATACCAATTTGATGGTGAGGACATATGGTGCTTGTTTTTCCACTCTTGTGATACTTCACTTAGTAGAATGGGCTCCAACTCTATCCAGGATAAGACAAGAGGGGCTAGATCACCATTGTTTTCTGTGGCTGAGTAGAATTCCATGTTATACAAACAACCCAAGTGCCCATCAATACATGAGTTTTTAATTTTTTTTAATCTACTATAAACATTTCATACATGTCTTCTGTTAAACATGCATAAGAGTTTTTCTAGATCAATTACTTAGTAGTGATAGTACTGGGGCCAAAGTTGTATATATCTTCAATTTTACAAGATAATACCAAATTATTTTCCTAATTATGCCAAGTTGCATACCATGATCAGTATAAATTGCTCCATATTCTCACCAAAGCTTATTAAATCAGATTTTTTAATGTTTGCCAATCTGCTTAGTATCAAAAGATTACTTGTTATTTAAATTGGCATTTCCATTAGCATTAAGGAGATTGAGTATGTTTTAGTAAGTTTATGAATGACTTGTTTTTTCTCTGTGAAATATGCCAATTCACATCTTTGGCTCTTTTCTCTGGGGAATTCTTTGTCTTTTTCTTATCTCCTTTTAAGAGTCCTCTATACATTCTGGATACTAATTATTTGTTGTTTATATGTGTTATAGAAATATACTCCCAGTTTATAGTTTATATTTTTGTCCTCTGTGGCAACTTTTGATAAAAAAAAGTTTAAATGTACTCACGTCATTTAATATTTTGCTTTATGGTATGTTCATTTGCATCATGTCTTAGAGACTTGGCAAAGCATGCTGGTTAAGAGTGTAATTTCTATGGTCAGACTGCTAGGAATAGGTCCTGGCTCCACCTCTCACCAACTGTTCAACCTTGAGTACTTCACTTTATATGCTTCAGTTGCCTGACCTGTACAATAGGGATAACTTTATATATTAGGGTTGTTGTGAGGATTAAATGTGCTAAAATATTTAGCTAGTTGGAACTGCACTTAATATTTTAAATACTTAATAAGTATTGGCTATTTTCACTTAAGAAATTTTTTCCTACTCCCAGCTTGTAATATATTCTCTTATATTTTCTTCTAAAAGATTTAAAGTTTGAATTTCAGATTTAAATATTTAATTCACATAAATGTTATACTTCTGTACAGTGTGAGGTATGGACTCAAATAATACATGGAGCACTTCACACATTTGTATATCACTTTTGCTCAGGGACAAGGGTTCATCTCCTTTGTATTGTTCTAATTTGAATACAGATGCAGCCAAAGCAGATGCTCTTGCAAAATTTGATACATTAATCCCTTACTTATTAACTTACTTATCTAGGCATCCACAACTCATCCTCATTTATACTCCCTCCCTCCTTTGACTACCCTTTCTTAGTTCTCTTACAGACACCATCTCCTCTGATTTGGCCTCAAAATGTTAAACTGCAACATAACAGAATCCTAGCTCCTCTTTTTCCTCTACATACTCTAGTGCCACAGATTACTGTGCTCAAATTTTGACTTTTTAATTGACAATATATGCAACTGAGCAAGTTATTTAATGTTTCTGTGTTTCTGTTCCCCATCAGTAAAATTGATGCAACATTTCCTATCTTGTGGTGTTGTTATATTTATATATATATATATATATATTAAATAAACAAATCAATACACGTAAATCCCTTTACCCAGTCTTTGGTGGGTGCTGAAAAATATTACAATTTCCTAAAGGATTTCAACTCATCTATGTCTTTAAATGTAACCTAGTCGCAGATGATCCCAAAATGTATACAGTCAGCCATTCATTTTTGATTGTTCTGTGTCCATGGATCCAACCAACAGCAGATCAAAAATATTTGAAAAAAAAAATCAATAGAACACAAAAAATAATGCAAATTTTAAAAACAATACAGTAATAACAAAGATTTACATAGCATTTACAGCATATTAGGTATTATAAGTAATTTAAAGTATATGGGAGAATGTGCATGGGTTATAGGCAAATACTATGCCATTTTATATAAGTGCCTTGAGCATCCACAGATTTTGGTGTTCTCAGGGGGTCCTGGACCAATCCCCCATGGATTCTGAGAGACAACTGTACATTTAGCGCTGAAATCTCCCTAAACTCAATATTTACATAGCCAACTGCTCACTTGACTGCTTCATTTTTAGATGTGTAACAACTGCCTTAACCTTAGCATGGCCAAAGCATAACTGTTAGCCCAATCCAAGCTTTTTTTCTTAGAGAAAATAGCACCACCACACATTCATTTGCTTAACCCAAAACCCATGAGTCACCCTTGATTTATTTTTATATTTGTCTCCCACATCCAGTCTGATAAAATCTACCTCAAAAAGGTTATCTCAGATCTGACCATTACTCCCTAACTTTGCTCCTGGAAGCAACATTTTCAGTCATCTGGATCATCATGATGCTCAGCTGTTCTCCCCAAGTCCATTCTTGACTCTATTACCACCTGCCCTCCATTCAGAACTGAGAGCAATGTAATACGATCCAATATAAATCCAATAACTAACCTGCAGCTTGCTTAAAATTATTCTGTGGCTCTGCACAGCAATCACAATAAAAGTCCATCTCCCCTTTCCACTAAGTGCAAGGCCCTACGTGATCTAGCCCCACTGTACTTCTCCAAGCTCTTCTTGTACTCATCCTCAGCCACTAAGCTCTAGTCACATGCCTTCTTTCTTAAACATGTCTTAAACATGTAAGCTCCTTCTTTCCTTGGGGCATTTGCACTGTTGGCTTGGAATGCCTTAATGTCTTTGAATGGCTTCCTCACCTCATCAGAGATGCCCTCCTTGATCCCAGTTATTAATAAAATTGCCCTACCTCTAATTGACTATCTTTCTTTTTTACTTTATTTTCTTCATTTCACTTATCAGTATTTAGAATTTTTTATCTGTTTCTGCATTATATCTGTCTTCTACTAGAAGTAAGCTCTTTAAGGACAGCCATAGTATTAGTTTCATAATCCCTAGGACAGTGCCTTGATACACATACAATCAGTTCCTAATACTCATAATTGACCATCAAATATTGTTCCAAGGACTTTATATGCAGCATCTCATTGAGGTAGAAGATACGCAATTTTCACATATAGCCATTGAGATGGAAGATATATAATTTCTACTTTATAGATAAACCTTAGACACAAAGTTATTATAGTAAGTGGCAAAAACAAAAATCAAAACTATCTTTTGTTTTCCATTTTATCCCCTATTCCTTAGTATGCTGTCAGAAGAAGAAATATTTGTTTATTTATTTGGAGAGATGTATAAAAACATCAAAGAAAAAAAATTCAAAGGAATGTAAATAAAAAAGAAAAAAAGGCCAAAGAGAGCCATTTTTAGAGTCTCCCACACCGTCAAATGTACTTCAGGTCAGAACTGGGTTCCAAAATTCACACCCCAGTAGGATCTATAAGGAAAGTTGTTGCTACTTCCTGTGAAGTGCCTCAGGAGACAATGGTTGTAAAAAATGCTATAAAAATATAAAGTTATTTTTCACACCTTTGTTTAGTACTATTGTCTCTGTTTGTCAAATTGCTACCTACATGAGACTACTGAAGTTTTAAATAATTAAATTTAGAAGAATACAAATCTGATTTGTCAGAGAAAAATAAGGGAGACTTTGAGAAAGAAAATCAAAATTCAGAGATCCCACCTATTGTGCTCTGTGCATTCACATGTCAAAAATCCAAATGGGCCAGGTGCGGTGGCTCACGCCTGTAATCCTAGCACTCTGGGAGGCCGAGGCGGGTTGATCGCTCAAGGTCAGGAGTTCGAGACCAGCCTGAGCAGGAGCAAGACCCCGTCTCTACTAAAAATAGAAAGAAATTATCTGGCCAACTAAAATATATATAGAAAGAATTAGCCGGGCATAGTGGCGCATGCCTGTAGTCCCAACTACTCGGGAGGCTGAGGCAGTAGGATCGCTTGAGCCCAGGAGTTTGAGGTTGCTGTGAGCTAGGCTGATGCCATGGCACTCACTCTAGCCAGGGCAACAAAGTGACACTGTCTCAAAAAAAAAAAAAAATCCAAATGGATCTGGTCCCTATGGCTGTAGGTCACTTACCTTTCCAGGACTTGCTTCTCTTAGGAGCGCAAGTAACCCAGGTAGGAGCTGCTATAAAGTGAAGTCCAGAAAAAGTAGGGCCCCAAAGTGTCCACAGACAGCATTGCTGCCCTGAAGGACAGAGATCTGAGCAACCGGTAAGAGACTCAGCATTATTTTTATCAGGTTTGAAGTGTTTTTATAAAGTTTTATAAAAGTGAAGATGTTTTATAAATTATAACATATAAAATCACTTTCCTAAACCCCTGGTTGTGGGATTCTAAGCCTAGAAATCTATGAAGACTTCTAGGAAATGGAACTGGGTCCACTGATTCTCTCACTGCCCTGGGTGCCACCGGCTCCCAAACTGTAGGGTAACTTAGCCCGTAGGTCTATGGCAGCTGATGGAGCCAAGATTAATGGGAGGAAGAGGACTAGTGCAAAGGAACCAAGAAAAGGTGAAATAGGATAGTGGAAAAAGAACCTGGGTGTTGGTGTCAGAGGGATCTTTATCCTAAGTCTGCCCTTCATAGCATCATGGCTCCACCCTCATTCTCTCAGAACCCTTTACTGTTTTGGTACACCTTCCCCCAGCGTGGATGTTGCCTTTACCTCCAACTTGTCCATACAGTGACTCCTGTTCTTCAGGTCACCATAGGCTACTACTAGAGCCTCTTGCCTAAAGCACAGAACTTCCTAAGTTCCTGGGAGTTTTACATTCCCCCTTCTCAAAATCTAAGACAGTATTCACCAGCGATGGAGGATTGTGACTGAGGAAAGCCTCGGCCTGGGGTAAACTTGAATGAGTGAGGTATGCCTCACACTCCAGAGCTCCCTGGGGTACCTGCCTGTACTTACTTTCTCTGAGTCCTGGCAGGAATTCATACCCTTATTTGGCTTCTTCCTCTGCCCTGTCCTGCTTTCCCCACTGATTTACCAGCATTTGCTTAATAAATTACTTGTATTTGAATCCTTATGTTAGGGTCTACTTCTGGGAAACCCAACCTAAGAAAATAAACTATCTCAAAAGTTTGTGTTGAGGACTAAATGAAATATTATTGTACCCAGGAATGGTGCTGAGCACATAATAGATCCTTGATAAATAGCAAATACTATGTTATTAAGAAAGGAGCTGAAAGTTTTCTCAAATTTATAGTCTTCTCCAGATGTAATTTGTGGCCCTCCTGGTGCAATAGCCCTAACAAATGCAGTTCTTGTCCAGCCAAACTAATAGCTGTGGTCCTTTCTGAGCAGGCCCCTTACTGTATGTAACATTCTTCCCCCTAAAAAAAAAAAAGAAAAAAAAAAAAGCTGCATGGAAGGAGTGCAATACATTTAGAGAGAAAATACCACTGGTTTTGGAGCCATGTTCATCTGAATTTTGAATTTGTATCTGCCAATTACTCTCTTAGCTATTTGATCACAGGTAAACTACTTAACCTCTCTAAATCTCTGGTTCCTCATCTGTGAAATGAAGAGGGAAAAAAATCCCATTGACTTTGCCAAGTTGTGAAGATTACACCATGTTTGCCAAATCAGAGACAGTTTAATGAATTAATTGAGAGCAAAGATACTAGAATCAGACTGCCTGAACTCCAAGATCAGCCTTTTGTTAGCTGTATTAGGGCTCTTCAGAGAAACAGAACACAGTGGGGGAAAAATATCTATCTATCTATCTATCTACATATATATAGAGAGAGAGTATAAGGAATTGGTTCACACAATTATGGAGGCTGAGAAGTATAGAAGCCAATGGTGTAAGTTCCAATCCCAAACAAGTCTGAAGGCAGAAGACTGATGTCCCAGCTCATTCAGGAAAAGATAACAAATTCTCCCTTACTCAGCCTTTTATTCTATTTAGGCTTTCAATGGATTGGATGAGGCCCACTCATGTTAGAGAGAACAACTTGCTTATTCAGTCCACCTATTCAAATATTAATCTCATCAAGAAATATCTTCCCAGATACTCAGAAATATCTGGCACCCCAAATATCTGGGTGCCCCATGGCCCAGTCAATTTGACATATAACAAACCATGCAAATTTGGGGAAGTAATCTAACCATTGTGGTCCCTGTTAGAAGATTAAAGATAAAAGGTAGTTCTGAAAACTGAACAAGTTCAAGCATATAAAATACCTATAATAGTCCTTGGCACATGGTAAATAATATATGTCAGTAAAATTGATCTCTGACAGAGAGTAGAAATTCAGAGAGAATGAACATGGTAACTATAAGTTTGAAAACTACTCTATGGACACTTTGAAGAGCATATGACCAGTATTTTATTTTGCTTGAGTACAAAACAAGAATAGAGGGTTTACTCTTACAGCAGCACATAGTATTTAGTTTAGAGACACAGAATTTTGGGCAGTAAGCAAACTAGACATTGAAACAGATTATTGAGCAGGTTGTGGAATTTCCTATTTCTGGAGGTCTTTAAACTAAGAAATAACATGTGTCTAGAGTAGCTTGAGCCTGATTTTGCCTAAAGGTAGGAAAGAGAAGCAAATTACACATCCCTTCCCTACATGTTTTCTTCTGTTAATTTCATCTCTTCAGCTTTCTGAGAATCGGAGTAAAAATATTCTACCTTTCTAATTATGCTTTTTATTGTTTGTGGGATTAATATTTTTTATAACAAGCAAGGAAATCTTTTTTTTTTTTTAAGTTAGAGGGTTACCCCTGCCTAACACCTATGAATACAGCAAACAACACTTTGGGTTGTTGCTCAGTACTCACTATACAGACACCTCCTGCAGGTGCTGCACCCTCTGCAATGAGGTGATTCTTCAGGACTTTTATAATATTTTGGGGTTGTTGCCAACCACCATCTGGATCTCTATCCTGAGATATTTGAAAATGTCCTTATCTAAAGCATACTTTTCTTTGATGTAATAGACTAATAAAATTTAAAGATTTTTAAATCACAAAATGGTAGTATTACAAGGATATTAAGAAAATGAGCTTTCAATTTAAAGGAGCCTCCACTAGCAATATGGGACAATTTGAACATGAAAGTATATAATGAGAAAAACAAATTTTAGCCCATGAAATAAAATAACTGGTTTAAACATAACCTTAAAATATTAATATCCTCAGTTTACACATGGAGAAACTGAGCTCATAGAGTGAAAGTGACTTACTTGTGCAAGCTCACATAGTTACCAAGAAATAGTCTTTTTTCTTCTTCTTCTATTTTTTAAACCATTTTAAATTTACAGAAAAAAATTATAAATGTATAAATATAGTACAAAGAACTGTTTTCTTCCTGAATCATTTAAGAGTAATTTGTTGACCTAATATTGTAGGATACTCAAATACTTTACAACAGGGACATTTTTGCACATAACCACAATACAACCATCAAAATCAGTGCTGTAATTAAGCAATGAAAAGAAGCATCTTGCATGTAACAGAATCTAGTTAATATTTTCAAATTTCATCTGAACAAAAGATAGGTGAAATGTAAATATATCTATTCCCAAGCTTAGGTATAATGAGTAATTATCCTAAGATCAATGATAAAAGAATATCTCACAGACTTGTTCATTAATATAGTAACATATATAAATGTCTTTGTAGTAAATTTACATGTAAGCATATTATTTATGAAACCTCAAAATCAATTTCCAATTCTACAAATATAAAGATGTAGACGTAAAGATTACGATAATACTGTCATAATATATGCTGTCATTTATTTTATGATTTTATGCACATATAATATAGTCTAAATATAAGTGATTATAAATTGGGACTATACTTGTTTCTAAGTAGAGGGTAAGAATCTTAACATTCCTGGACATTGAACACACCCTACCACATTTACAGACTGACTAATAGCTTATATTTCTGGGGTTAGCAATATTATTTGCATTTTGTATTTTTTGTATAAGTATATAAAAACTGTTTTGTAACGTGAAGACTTTGATCTATAGAAAAAGTAAATAAAACATCAAAAATTTACCAACCAATTATATAACTGTCAATTACATTTTCATAATGTTTCAGAGACATAGAAATAGTTACATAATTTCATGCTGGTGAAAATTCCTACTGGGCATGAGCAAAAGCAATTTTTCAGACACTTATAACCTCATTATTCTTTAATATTTAAATTTATATTCAGTGACTTTTCTGTATCCAAGTGTCAGCTTCATTCATGTTGATAGTGCTGGATGCTACTTTATTTCAAACACAATAGAATGTTCCTGATGAATATTCAACAAAATCCCTAAGTATTTATCTGATAACTTGTTCTTTATTAAAGCTACTTGCTTTTGGTTTGTTTATGATTATTTTTTGAAAATTCGAAGTACAAATACACATACAGTACAATACAGAGGGAGAGAAGGAGGTGGGTGGTGAAAGAATTGCACTGACCACGGGATGGCAATAAACAGAAAACTATAAACAACTTAGCACTGGGAAACAGAGATCCAACTCTAGAATCACAGTTTCTCAGTGGATCCTCAGCATCTACCATATGGAGTGTTATATATGGAGTCATTCTCAAATCCTTGAAACATGTCATAGAGGTAGATAATAAAAGGAAGAAGGGATATACTAAAAATAAAAGAAAAAAATCCATAAGCCAAATTAACTTACTAGGAACAGTAAGCAAAACAGAGTACAATTAGTGTGAGAAAATCTGTAAGAAATAAAACTGTAGGTCAGAATTTTATATCAAATTTATATCACAGATAAACCTGTAATATCTATGTATATATTTTTTAATTCATGTATTAATTTCAACAATTATTGTTTTGGCAGACTTGTCTAAAGCACTACTGTTCAATGACAATATAATCTGAACTACATTTGTAAGTTTTTTTCCAATAGGAAGAGAAAGGTTTTAATTTTTTTTACATACAAAAATCTGATATAATTAATGTATATAACTTGATGAGTTTGGAGCTAAGTATATTCCCATGAAAACATCACTACACTCTTAGCCATAAATCTATCCATCACTTCCAATATTTCCTCTTGCCCTCTTATTTATGGTGATGATAATAATGATAACACTTAATATAAGAGCTACCCTCTTAGCAAAGTTTTCACTGTACAATGTTATTAACTGTAGGCACAACGTTGTAGATCTCCTATTTATCTTTTTTGTATCTTTTAACTAATACCTCCCCATTTCCTCCTTCCCCCAGCCTCTGGCAACCACCATTCCACACTCTGCTTCTATGAATTTGTTTTAATTCCTCATGTAAGTGTTATCATGTAGTATTTGTCCTTCTGCGTCTAGCTGATTTATTAATACTTAGCATGTTATCCTCCAGGTTCACCCCTGTTTTCACAAATGGCAAGATTTATTTTAAGGCTAAATGATATTCTACTGTGTGTATATTTCACATTTTCTTTATCCATTCATCCACTAATAGACATTTAGGTTTCTTCCATGTCTTGGCTATTGTGAATAACGTTACAATGAATAATGGAGTACAGATATCTCTTTAAGATTCTAATTTCAATTCCTTTGGATGTATACCTAGAAGTAGAATTGCTGTATTATATAGTAGTTAGTTCTATTTTTAGGTTTTCTTTTTTTTTTTAGGAACTCCCACACTGTTTTTCATAGTGGCTGCACCAATTTATTATATTTTCCCACCAACAGTGTACAGGGTTCCCTTTTCTCCATATCCTTGCCAACGTTTGTTATCTTTCATGTTTGTTTGTTTGTTTTTTAATAAAAGCCATCCTAACATGTGTGAGGTGATATTGTGGTTTTGATGTGCATTTCCCTGATAATTAGTGATATTCAGCACTTTTTCACCTACCTATTGGCCATTTGTATGTCTTCTTGGGAGAAATGTCTACTCAAGTCTTTTGCCTCAATTTTTAATTAGATTATTTAGGGGGTCTGCAATTGAGTTGTACGAGCTCCTAATATATTTTAGATAGTAATCCCCTATCAGATTTATGGTTTGAAAATATTTTCTCACATTCTGTAGGTTGCCTTTTCATTTTGCGGATTGTTTCCTTTGCTGTGCAGAAGTTTCTTAGTTTGACATAATCCCACCTATCTATTTTTGCTTTTCTTGCCTGGGCTTTTGGTATCATATTCAAAAAAATCCTTGCCAAGCCAATGTCTGGAAGCCTCTTCCTTGTTTTCTTCCAGGAGTTTCATAGTTTCAGGTGTTATGTTTAAGTTGTTAATCCATTTTAACTTGATTTATGTGTATGGTGTGAAATAAAGCTCCAATTTTATCCTTTTGCATGTGGATATTCAGTTTTCCCAACCCCATTTAATGAACAGACTATCGTTTTCCCATTGTGTATTCTTGGCACTGTTTTTACAGGTCAGTTTACTCGGTTTCTTTCTGTGCTATCTATTCAGTTTCATTGGTCTACGTGTCTGTTTTTACTGCATTTCTAATTTTACGTTTCTAGTAACCATATTAAAAGACAGCAAAAGAAACCAGTGAAATTAATTTGAATAATATATTTTATTCAACCCAATATATCCCAAATAATGCCATTTCAACATATAATCAACATAAAAATGTTAATGAAATATTTTACATTATTTTGTTATTGAGACTTCAAAACCCTGTGTGTGTTTCACACTTAGCACATCTCAACTCACTAGAACTCACTTCTACATCAAGTGGAACAGAGGAAATATACAGAGATTTTTGCTGTGAAGAGCCAGATCTTTTTTGAGGTGGTAGAATTGTGATTACTATTCACATATGGAAATAATTCTAAAAGGAATGACATAAAACCAGATATTATAGTTTTAGTTATTTTACCACCATTTTTCATAATTTAGACAATTTTTTCTTTAGTTTTCTCATCTAAACAACTTGAAAAGATTGATAAATAAATGATTAAATGAATTAATCAATTAATATCAAAAAGACTGATGTTTCTAACAACAGGCCACCACTTGCTGTTTCATGGTTGGCATTCTTTACTCAGAAGCCCTGAGTTTTGGTGCATTATTTACAATTACTTTTTGTTTCCAATCATTAAGGTATCTTCCCTTTTCTCCCTTATGATTATAGTTACTAACCTGCATGACTATATCCAAATGTTTTATGTTCTTCCTGCCATATATCGTACATATATCTTTTTCTCTCTTTCTCTCTCATTCTCTTTTCCTGTCCCTACTGTAACTTTACCCCACCAGTGTAAATATTTAGTAAATTGAATTCTCATTATAACAAACAATATATTTTTTAATAAAGTGGTATAATAAAAATGTACTATTACAATTATTTTGAATACATTCTGGAAACCAAATTAAATCAATTTTATAAATAAATCCACTGGGAAAGTTTCAAGATGAATCCATCTTACATGAAATGCCAATTTTTAATAAATTGAGGAATAAGCTTTAGAAGAAGAACCAATACAGATGCAAAAATGCAGTCTGTAATGCAAATTTAGGCACTTGTACTATCTAATAGTAATATACATTATAATAATTTATTTTTATATTTTAAAAATAATATTATAGGTAGAAAATATACATCTCCCTAGGCATCTACCCATGATCTAGGTACTATAACACTGTATGATTCACTTATAACAAAAGTATATATATCCTTGGGATATAATTTAAAATTTACCAAGTTGAGATTTCTATTTTATTGCAGGCATGTTCCAGACACATTAAATACGTGATCTTTAAAATTCATTTGGCAAGGTCCTTAGACTGCAACTCAAGCTCGAGCTTTTTATTGAAACCTACAAAAACTGCTATTTAAAATTATGGTGGTTATCTATCATTGGAAAGAGATGTCAATTCCCCTTTGTGGAAGAAAACAGATACCTTTTGTTGTCATTGTTGGGAAAACATTTTGAATAAGCCATAATTCCACAAATATAAAGCCAGGACACATATATTTTCTATGAAAAAAAAATGTAAAAATATTCACTGCCATGAATTCTATTTGTCAATAAAAATTGCCCTGCATAAAAACTATTTCTGCAAACTGAATTTCTGGACTTGGAGTGGAGTAAGAAAATACTGTTACTCATTGAAATTTTGTGTGTTCTTGAGCAGCTGAGATGGGATATAGGGAGTTGAGATGAAGAAAACTACAGGAAGGACATACAGATGTGGTTTTCACCTCAAGCTGCTGTAGTGACTTAAAATGTATATGTTCAGATTGGGACACTAATGTGTGATACTTTATGTTATTTAGAGAGAATAATGAAAAATTCACTGATATTATTACCTAATTCAGACAATTGAGCAAGACTACATCCATTCTGTTTAAGATAGACTTTCTTCAAAGATGAATTGGTAAGAGCATTCTGGGAAAATGGCAGAGTAAGAAGCACTAGGAACCTATCTCTCTACCTAGACAACACTTGCACTGGCAGAAGCTGTCTAATGTAATTATTTTGAAACTCTAGAGTATATTGAAGGCTTGTAACTTCCACAGGAAATCTTGGATGATAAATTGTAGTGAATTTCAGTCAATATCAGCTCTTAGCACAGTAGCAGTTATCAATTCCCTAACCCTCATCCCTGCATCAGGCAGCTTTGCATGTGTTCCTAGAGCAACATGCACACAATCTGCAAGAGCCAGGGTGGGTATAAAGGACCCTGTCCTCCAAATATCAAGGATCTCTGCTCTGATCACTGATTGCTGCTTCTGATCACAAAGGTATAGATGAAAAGATGGGTGGCCGGTGTTGCTACTCTCCCCATTGTTGCAAGTTCCTCCTCCTCTAGCTTAAGTGACTTCCAAGAGATTTAAAGTACTGGCACCCTTTTCTGCTTCTCTTCATCTTCCTTATTTTTCCCTTTTGGTTACACTAAAGACTAGGACATTCAAGACCAACTGCATATCTGAAGAAAATTAGAGAGTGACATGTATGCCAGGGAAAGGTGCAGGATCAGAAAAGATTTCAGAAGACCTTAAGTTTATACTTCAGCCAGATCCTTGGCATAGAGACAGGTTACAACAACCAAAAAATGAATACATACATACATACATACATACATACATAAATAAGAAAAGGCAGCAAACGATGGAAAAAAAGGAGAATCTGATTTCCAGAATTACCACAGTAACACTCAAATGTCCAGTTTTCGACAACAAAAACAAAAAAAACCACGAGGCATACAAATAAACAGAAAAATATGAACCATTCAAATAAAAAAAAATAACAGAAACTGTCCCAGAAAAAGACCTGATGGCAGATCTACTAGACAAAGACATTAAAACGACTATCTCAAAGATGCTCCAAGAGCTAAAGGAAGATGTGGATAAGGTCAAGAAATATTAATTATCAATAAAGACATAGAAACCCTAAAAATAAAGCAATAAGAAAATTTTGGAGAAGAAAAATACAATAACAGAAATGAAAAATTCACTAGAGAAATTTGAAGGCAGATTGGAGGAGGCAGAAAAAAAACTCAGCAAACTTAGCGATGGGACAATGAAAATTATTAAGTCTGAGAAACATAAAGAAAAAAGATTGAAGGAAAGTGAAGATTCTAAGGGATTCTTTATAGGATACCATCAGGCAGACCAAAACAGATATTGTGGGAGTCCCAAAAAGAGAAAATAGAGAGAAAGGGGTAGACTAATATAAGAAAATAATGGCTGAAAACATCCTGAATTTGATGAAAGATATGAATATAAATATCCAAGAAGCTCAATAAACTCCAAGTAAGATGAACTCAAAGAGACACACACCTAGACATATTATAATCAAACTTGAGAAAGATAAACACAAAGAGAGAATATTGAAACAGAAGATTGGAATGACTCACCACATATAAGAGATACTCAATAAAACTATCATCACATTTGTCATCAGAAACTTTGGAAGCCAGAGGCAATGAGCCTACATATTCAAAGTGCTAAAAGAAAAATATCTGTCAACCAAGAATTCTATAGCCAGCAAAATTGTCCTTCAAAAATGAAGGAGAAATTAAGAGAAAATAGACCTGTCATGCAAAACATGCTTTAGGGAATGCTGCAGGGTGAAATGAAAACACACTAAACTGTAAGTAACATCATATGAAGTAGTAAAGGTCTCAATATATAAATATATGGGTAATATAAATGCTAGTATTATAGTAATAACAATTTGTAACTCCATTTTTGTTTCCTATATTATTTAAGAGACCTAATGCTTTTTTTGAAAAAATGATTATTAGTCTTAAAGCTAGTGTTATTAAAAGAAAGGTGTGTGACTCCACATATTGTTTTCTACATAATTTAAGAGACTAATGCATTTAAAAGAATTAATATCTTATATTTTAGGGCACACATGTATAGGATGTAGGTTTTTTTTTGACATCAACAACCAAAGGAGGAGCAGAGTTTTTGTAAGTTATTGATGTTAATCTGATATGAATTCAAATCAGAGTATTATAACTTTGGGATGTTAAATGTGATTCTTGTGATAACTACAAAGAAAATACCTCTAGAACATACACAAAATAAGTAGGAATTAAATATTTCACCACATAAAAACAACTAACATACAAAATAAGTAATGCAGAAAACGAAGGACAAAACAGCTATAAGGCATACAGAAAACAAATAGCAAAATAACAGGAGTAAGTCCCTCCTTATCTGTAATTACTTAAATGTAAATGTATTAAACTCCGCAACTAAAGACAGAGCTTAGAAGAATGGATAAAATAATATTATCCAACACATGTTGTCTACAAGAGACTAATTTTAGATCCAAAGACACAAATAGACTGATACTACAACATGGATGAATGTTGAAGACATTGTGCTAAGTAAAATAACTTGGTCACAAAAAGACATATACTGTATGGTTTTTACATACATAAGCCACTTAGAATAGTCAAAATCATAGAGACAGAATGTAAAATGGTGGTTGCCAGGGGCTGTAGAAGGGGGCAATGAGGAGTCATTGTTTAATGGATATCAGTTTTGCTTTATAAGATAAAAAGAATTATGGACATGGATGGTGGTGATGGTAGCACAACATCATGAATGTATTTAATACCACTGAACAGTATATGTCAAATGGTAAAGTTGGTAAATTTGATGCTGTATGTATTTGACCACAATTTTAAAAAACTGGAAAAAAATGAAATCATACCCAAAAAAAGTGAATTAGTATTACGACTGTCAGTCAACTTGGGAGGAGGAAGATCCTGAAGACAGAAAATTGGGATTTGGACGATAGACCTTAGACGGGCCTGAGAATGGAATATCTTCATCTCCCTTGGCGTAGTTGGTGCTCGCACATTGAATGGTCTCTTTCTCTTTGGAGGAAGTAAATTGGCTCTTGCTATCTATGTGGCAGCCAGTTGATTCAAAAGCATGAAAATATTCATCAGGTCTTCCTCAAAAATGCTGTAAACTCCAAGAGTAGCTATATCAAAGAATATTTTTAAATTCACATCTAAGTATTAGAGTATCCTCCTGGTTGGTCTTATAACCTCTTCCTTTGTCTCCCATTTATATTCCCCAGTAACTCATTGAGCCTCACTGATTTAAATATCATATATATTTTCTTGATTCTCAAATTAAAATCTCCAACCCTTCTCTCAACACTGAATTTCAGATTTTATATCTAACGGCTTGACATCTTTAGTCGGATGACTAAGTGTAAGCGTAAGCATAGTTTATCAAAACAGAACTCATGCTCTATCATGTACCATCCTTCCCCCACTGAACAAAAATATTTTATTCCTTTTTCATTTCAGTAAATATTGCTAAATAACTAAACCTAGGCATCACTTCTTAATCCTCTTTGCCTCTTTACCCAATCCATCAACAAGGAATACTGGTTCTATGTCAAGCAGATCTCAAATCCCTTCCCTCATCTTGTTTTCTCTGTTTCTACCTTGTTAACAAAGCCAGCACCATCTTGTTTTACTTGGACTATGATAATAACCAAAATATTTTCCCTATTAGCACCATTGTACCCATATTCTTATTCATCCAGCAGCAAGAATTATCTTTTAAAGAAGTAAATCACATCGAATGGCTTACCTGTCTAAAACATATGAATATCTTCTCTACTCATTATAATTGTCCTCTGATGCTCTACATGGCCATACATGATCAGGTCCCTGCCCAACTCTCAGACTACCTTTCTACCACTTTATCCCTTTCTCACTACATTTCGGCTATACTTCCCTTTCCTCGATTGCTCTAACTTGGTGAATCTTTCTCAGAATTTTGGATTTGTTGTTCCTTCAATCTGGAATGTTCTTCAATTTTCACTTACTGTGCACCACCTTCATCATCTAGGTCTTAGCTTAAATATTAACTCCTTAGAGAAGACTTTCCTGACTACCATGTCTAATGTTGCCAGTGAATTTCTATCAGATTGCTCTGTTTTATTTCTTTCAGAGTATTTTTCCTTATCTATAATTATTTATCTATTTTACCTGCCTCCCTCACTCTCACTTGCCATAAGCTTCATGCAAACAGAGACCTTGTCCATCCTATTCACCACACAATCCATGTGCTTGAAAAAATACTGGCACAAAATAGGCAATAAAAAGAGTTGTTTGTAAATAAATATCTTGGGAGCTTGTCAAAAAAGAACAGAGTGGAGAAACTAAAAAGCCTATCCATAACACATGTGTAAGAAAGAAACTGGTGTCATTTCAAGAAATAATTGAAGCATGTTTTAAGGGAATCTATCACACTAGTATTAAGTCACACCATCATAACGTGGATATTAAAGAAAATGGGTCTCCTTTTATATCCACAGATAGCCAAAGCCTGGCCATACCAGTTATAGTTGCAACAATTCAGGCAGGTGAATTTTATTTTCTGCACTTTCAAGTAGCAATATGAGACCCAGAGAGAGATAATAATTTGCCCTAATCCACATACCAAATAAACGGTGAAGCCGGGATTCCAATTGCCATGCGTTTGATTCCAAGGTCCATGTCCCTCCTTGCCTTCTAGAAATAATAGACTGCTGAGCATATTAATGAAGCATCTTCTTTCCTGAAAACATTTATTGCTATTCATGAGCCCAAAGGGGAGTTAAAAAAAGTGAATATGGGAGTTGGTCCATAGGGTTAAGATGCAGAGGAAAAGAAGAAAACTGTGTGTATAAAAAATGCAGGTATCGGACAGAGGTGAGGGCTGGGGGGAGGGGATGGGTGTAGACCTACTTGATGAGTGCGATGTGCACTGTCTGGGGAATGGACACGCCTGAAGTTCTGACTGGGGAGGTGGGGGGAGGGAATGGATGCATACCTACGTGATGAGTGCGATCAGCACTGTCTAGGGAATGGACACGCTTGAAGCTCAGACTCAGGGTGATGGGGGGGTATGGGCAATATATATAACCTGAACTTTTGTACCCCCACAAGGAGCTGAAATAAAGAAAAAGAAAAAGAAATGTACTTAAAAAAAAATGCAGCTGATGGGTGTCTTTTTCAAATACTATGGTGTTTCAATAGGGCCTGTTGAATCACACACACGTAATCAGTGTAATTCCAGGAGCAAGCCCGCTTGGCTCAGCAGTTTTAATATACAGATCAATTTTGCATTACCTCCTTCTGGCTGTGAGTGCTCATAGAGGGAGGTCATAAAACATTTATTGGGCCAAGGATGCAAATTGAGCAAAGAGTGAATCTTCAATCTGTAGACAGGCTCTTGAAAGAGACTTGTCAGATGAGTCTGTGATGAGCGTTTGCTCTGCCCTACACCCTATGAAATTTTTATTTTCATTTCCTTTAAGGAATTCACCTCTTTGGGGGGATGCAAAATTATTTTTTTATTTTCATATATATATAGCATATATGTATGTATATGTATATGTTAATATATGACTACAGCATAATTCATGTGCCATTTATATTTTAAAAATAAAAATGCATGTGACAAAGACTATGAGTAATCTAAACTTGGGATATTATGACAGAATTTCTCCCAATTGTATCTTTTACATAAACCATCGGAGGACATCGCGAAAAAGTAGAGAATGAGTGTAAATTTCTACCATGAACTAGGACATGAGGCCAAAAGTACATACTGTGGCACAATAGCAGATAACCAGCTAGTTAATCACTGGTATAGGTTAAGTTCAAGGCCTGAATTGGAACTCAGAGACTTGAAGCAAGCAGGATAATTTCCACACTTGCTGTGTTACATCGAATTACTCTCAGGGTGGCACAGCTGAGAGTAATCCATCTTAACCATCTAATCCATCTTAATCCATCTTAACCATTTCCCCTAATGCAACTAATGAGAAATCAACAATGGTTCACTATCACGTAGTCATCTTGACATAAAGAAGGCAAGAGTTGAAAGAAAATAAGCAACACTGAAGAAGTGGAGGAAAGGGCATTATAAACTTGGCTGGCCCAGTTAAACCCCTAATAACCTTGTATACATGTAGGGCTTTATTTCTGGGCATAGTCTGAGGCTTAGCTCCATAAAGCCTTGCCTGCCAGTTCCAACTAGTAGTGATTGCCTGCTCTTCTAATCTGAGGAGAATTTAGATCTGTAACATTCATTGGAACTAACTGAGGCTACCTTGCATCACTGTTTTCTTTTTTAGGACAATACCCTGGGTGACAAGCTAGAAAAGGGCTAGGGTATGTATGTCTCATACTATTTTTATTTGCCTAATGGCTAGCAAATGTGTTAGAGAGAACAAGAACTTAAGCAATATCTGTTAACGAGGATAAGGATTTATGTTTGTATTTCTTTTAGCAGATAATGACAAACTTGTGACAATGATTATATTACCCACATATAGACATGTTTTTCCATGCCAGATAAAAGAGAGTATAAACTGGAGGAAAAGAAACAATTAAGAAGAAAAACCGCTAGGTTTATGTATAAGATCACCACCACCGGGCCATAAACTTCCTGAGGGCAAGAACAGTCTTACTTATTCAGTCTCCCCAGTAATTAACACAGCGTCTGGCACACAGATAGGTGCTCAATATTTACTTGCTTAATGAATGTCATCCCGCCAACTCAAACACATAGACACACACAGACACACACACACACAGCATTTATAGAACATTTATAGAGATAGATTTTATATTTGAAGAACATATGGTATATATATAAGAATGTTCTACGACCACCAACCCGAATCCCCTGGGACACTTTATTAGTAATAGCTTTATATATTTTCAAGTTGATCCTTCTTGGTTCACTTCATTCTGCTTTCTCCAAAATGACTTTCACTTCTCTCCTATTTGTAAGCCTCATCTAACCTCCTATTGTTTTCCCAGTCACTGCAGTGTTGCCCAGGCCAGGGAGAGTCCCAGGAGCAGCTGCCCAAGCCCACTCCTCCTTAGCAAAGGTTGCAGTAAAAGAAGAAAGATTTGAGTTATCCTAATCTGTCCTCTTATTTTGGAGTTCCAAAAATGCAAACAGCTTCTACAGGAAAAAAACAATTTTTGCCCTTCATGGCACCCCTTTTAAATCATTTTATCAGGGTACACCTAGAAAATAATGTCAACCAAGCAACTAATTGTCACAGGTTATTTTGAAAGGAGCAGAGCTGAATCTAAAATACAACAGGTAATAGTCTCTCACACATCCTTTGTGCTCTTGCAAAAAATGTCTCCTTAAGAATCAAAGAGCTAGTAAAATCAGAATAAAGTAGTTAGTTAATACTAATGTATCAATTTTGGCTCCTTAGATGTTACAAATGTACTGTAGCGATATGAGATGTTAACAAAAGAGAAAACTAAGTGAGGAATATAAGAGAAATCTGTACTATCTTTTGTAAGTTTTAGAAAATCTAAAACTATTCTAAAATAAAACACTTTTATATATATTTTAAAGAAAAGAAAAAAAATCACAGAATGCTAACAGTAACTTATTCAGATAACTATCAGATAACTATATAGGCTCCCAAAGTTTTCCTGAAAAACAAAGTTCTTCCAGGAAAGGCCCAAGCCCTCTTCACAATTGTTGCCAGAATGAAGACAGGATGGATGACAGGACTGAGAAAGCGTGCCAACCGCAGTCAGATCCAGGTAGACAACACCCGAGGGGTCGTCATTGACAGGAGAGGAATTAGACTTGCCAGGCCTACCAGGACTTTGGGCAGAAGCAAGATAAAATTATACCTGAACTTAAACCAACTTCTTCCCCTATTCCCTCTTCAGGCTGCTTATGTACCTTTGACAGGAGAGTGCCACTTTATTACAACAATCCTATTTGAGAAAACTGAGTAATAACATTAAATCAACTGCATTATTAAGAGCTCACAGATCGTGTAGAAAGAGGAGCTCCAAGAAGGGAAAAGTTGTCCAAAGAGGTTAAAAGGACAGATGAATAAGGACAATCCTAAGGCCAGTGGAAAGAGTGCCAGCAGGGCCGGGTGCAAATGGATGACCTACACTATGGGAAGGCAGAGGGTGAGGGCAAGTCAGAATCTTAAGCATGAGAAGAATCTGAGGCCGGAAAGGTCCTGGAAGAGTGGAGTCCTTCCTGGAAATGGTTAGCACGGGGCCAGCATAGTGTGCCAAAAACAAATAGCATCCTAATTACAGAGGACAACAGTAGCCCTCAGTCTCAATGAGAAGCTGGTCAAGTGACCTTACCTAAGATCCTATAGCTCATAGGGCCTTGGGTTATTTTTAGGTATTTCATGAGGGGATTCTGAAAATCTCAGAACCTTAGCAACTGAGGCAATGTTAGTCAGAAGTCATGGAATTTAGGGATGATGTTAATGGACATGTTTCCTCTACACACAGTAAAACAGAGCTCTGTCAAGTTACATTACCAGATGAAGGCATACCAAAGCCAAACCACATCAAACAGCCATGCCCACTAGCCTCAGGGAATCCGGAATGTTTACAGGCCTGGTGGACCCCAGTTCACCTCTCAGAAAAAGATAAGGTGTCTAATTATTTCTTATGAATTACAAGACTAATTTCAGTCACAGCAACATTCTGCAATAACAGGAGTGTTGGGTCCACTGAGATTAAGCTGAGTTATTTATGAATTTGACTTCAGGGACAAAAGAGAGTCCAGAAGGAGACATAAGTGGGGGAATTTTCCCCAAGTGAGACATGGAGAAGATGGCATCCCATTGTGAGGGTACTCCATCCTGCCACACAATTAGAGGATGAAACCTGAAATCAAGTATTGAGGCCAATTTTCCTTTCAGAAGTCAAGGCTGCTATAAATTGTCAAACTATAAAGTACATTTTAAAAGACTGCCTTTTTATTCTCCTATAAAATATAAGCTCTGCTATCCCAGGCTTATAATTAAGGCTTTTCCACAATGCTATTCCAATCCAAAACTTAGCATCAATCATCTAAGATCTTTCATCCTTCTTTAAGGAGCAAAGAAGGATCAGTACTTATCCTAGCCCTATTTTATGCCAAGAACTTTCAAATTATGTTTAGTCTATACTTAAATTAACAAAGTAATGCCTTATAAATTTTTTCATACAAAGCTATAGAAAATAAAATAAACATGTTTATTTTATTCTCACTCTCCAGGAGCATTTCATTCTCTCTCTTCAGGGTCTGACACTGTTAACAATTTATTTTTTTTTCTTTTTCTTTTTTTTTTTTTTTTTTTTTTGAGACAGAGTGTCACTTTGTTGCCCTGGCTAGAGCGAGTGCCATGGCGTCAGCCTAGCTCACAGCAACCTCAAACTCCTGGGCTTAAGCGATCCTCCTGCCTCAGCCTCCTGAGTAGCTGGGACTACAGGCATGCGCCACCATGCCCGGCTAATTTTTTCTATATATATATTTTTTTAGTTGTCCAGATAATTTTTATTTCTATTTTTAGTAGAGACGGGGTCTCACTCAGGCTGGTCTCGAACTCCTGACCTTGAGCGATCCACCCGCCTTGGCCTCCCAGAGTGCTAGGATTACAGGCGTGAGCCACTGCACCCAGCCACTGTTAACAATTTAGTGGCTACATTCCCAGGCATTTTGCATGTGACTACAATAAAAAAAAATAAACATTTTTACAAAATTGATGTTATGCCCTACATAATACTTTGTAATCTACTTTTGATACTTAAAACTTTCTTTGCATATGGGATCCTTTCTACTACACTATGACAGAATAATATAACACCTATTTTAAGGATAAGCTGGCAGGCTTCAGGAACATTGTGTATTCTGCCCAAGTTCACACAAGCAATAAGTAGAATTCAAGCCCAAATCTACTCTTTCTTTAGGGAAAGCTACACCAAATAGAAATGGTATATGTTTATTAATAGATATCTTAACCCTCATTTTTTAGCTCAGGGATAGGCAAATTTTTTCTATTAATGGAGAGACAATAAATATTTTGGGCTTTGAGGGCTACATAAGGTTTTTCACGTATTCTTCTGTGCTTTTGGGGGTTTTTTGTTTGCTTATTTTGTTTACAATCACTAAAACCATTCTTAGCTTGGTGATCATCCAAAAACAGGTTCCAAATAGTGGAGATGTGGTCCACTGTTAAGCCTGATGTAGCTCCCACTGCACAATTTAACAATATCAACTTTTAAAATGCCAAAATGTGTTTGCTTGTGGATGAAGGTTTCTTTCCTTTTGGATAGACAGATACGTTTTTAAAATACAAACCAAGCTTCGGAAAGTTTGGGATCACTGACTCCATCCATGTACGTGCCACTCACCACGACATCACCCATCAAATAGTAAGTTACATGGCTTCGCACAACCCATTCAGGTCAGAGTGGAGTTTTGGTTTGCCTGAAGCTAACATTTTGGGAAAACAAAAAGACAAAAGTATAAATCTCTCAAAGAGACTTAACAATAGACTCTTACTTCAAAATGGTTTGTTCGTTTGTTTTTTTGCAAGTTGCCAAGAATTTTTGATCACCAGAACTGAATTCCTTATTTGGCTCTGCTAATAAGCAGGCCACTGGAAGATAAGCTGCCATTTATTGTTAGAATAAGATCTTCACTTCATGTTGCCATGTCACGAGTCCTCCATGCCTCATCTTCCTCCCCCCTTCATAGAAGAATACAATAACGACATTTATCTCTATGTGGAGGCAGCAGGGTGTATTATAAAAAAAATAGGATCTTTGGAAACAGACCTAAATATGAATATCAGTGTCTTTTCTTTATAGTTAGTTGGGCAAGTTACTTAAACTCTCTGTGCTTCCATTACTTTATCTGCAAATCGCAAGGTTGTTAAAGAAAAAGAAGTATAGACCTATGGATAGTTAATATTTGTAAAACAATATAATATTATTTGAAATTATTAGAAGACGATGATTAAAACCACAGATAAATATGGCAAATAATCCTAGAATAGCAATCCTTAGCTGGCCCACAAAACACAATGTATTTTTTGTGTCACAAAAACCTATCAGAATAGTTGCTTTTAAAATTCTACTAAAACTACCAGGGTAAAGGGGATAGATTTTAGAGAATTTGTGAGATCATTCTTTGAAATCTAGTGTTAAGATACACATTTTTATCACCTACAAAACAACTGAAAGTATAGCATATCTTATTAGAAATATCGTCCTATTTGTAAAAGCATACCATTAGAAAAGTCAAACAACTTTTTTTTAACTGTATCTAACACATTTTTCCTCCATCAACCTGAGCAAGAACAAACAATGCTAATACAATGTCTGTTCTCTGTTTAATAATAGATTGAGCAAAGGAAGAATACATCCTAAAAGATTAATAAGAAGCAAATATCCAGGACAGTGAAAAGACAAACAGCAGAGTGGCTGTTTTGCTTAACTGCCTGTCAGTAAACATTCATGCCTGGGCTTTGGTCTTTCACAGGGCCCATGCTGCTATGCTTGGCCTGGGTCTCAAGTTTCTGTCAATAGCCTAAAAGCTATATTCAAACAAACATTCAAATGCACATTGCTCTAGCTCCTTCAGACATACCAACACAATGGGTTTCCATTTTAATTAGGGAGGCTTCTAAAATAGTTTACATCAGAACTGTGCAGGGATCTACAGCAAATAATAAAGATAAGGATTTCCTTAAATATTTACGTTCATGTTTTCTTATATTGTGGAGCAGCATGATTTGAGAAAGAAGTAAAAGTCAGAACATATAATGCTAAAGTAATATGAACATCCCCTAAAGAACCCCAAATTATTAAATACAGATCAAACTGTCCAAAAGCTGATGTGTTTTTCATCAGCATCTCTCAATCCTATCAGATTCATTAAAATTCCTCAATTGTTGCTTTTTCCAAGAGTGAAAAAACAAAGAGATTGTTTTTAATCAGAGGTGATATTTCTGAAACCCTTGAATATCTTTCCTTCTGAGACTGTTCGGATCTGTTCCAACAAGTCTCACAGTCCATAGCTCTCCTCATTTTAATCCACTTTCTCAGGTTTCTCAGAGTTATCTTACCAAATAACAGATATTCCTCCTTCCACAACCCCGCCCCACACACTCTTCAGTGGCTCCTCAGTCCCTACCAAATTTTTAGCCACTGTTGGAGCTCAGAAAACAATATCCCAAAGTATGGTGTTGTTAAAAGAAGAACTTGAAACAAATTAAATTTAACAGAGTAAATTTAGCAAAAGAAGATTTGTGAATCAGCCACCACCCCTCCCCCCCACCAAAAGAGGTTCAGAAAGAGTCCAGCGCTGACACATGGTTGGAGAGGATTTATGGACAGAAAAAAGAAGGTGACATACGGAAAACTAAAGTGAGATACAGAAACAGCTGGATTGGTTACAGCTTGACATTTGCATGATGTGAACAGGGTTTGGCTGCCTTTGATTGGCCAAAACTTGGTGATTGGTACAAAAGTAGGTTACAGTCTGTTTACATGTTCAGTTACGTTTGATTGGCCAAAACTTGGTGATTGGTACAAAAGTAGGTTACAGTTCACTGTGTATAGAAAAACCTTTTGATCCAAACTTGAAATATGTAAGGAGGCAGCTTTAGCTAAACTTAATTTAACAGTGCTTTGCCATGCTGAGCACTTTTGAATTAAAGGAAATTGGAAGGCCTTATGAGAAGCCTCAGAACAAAGGACTTTCTAACCTTCTCTGTTTTCTCCCCCAAACCCCAAGCACAGGGAGTGGCTGTCTCTTACCTGAATGAGGAAAACTTCTTCCACAAGAAATGCAATTGTCTTAAAACCCCCTCTCCCTAAGAATCTCATTAAATAACCAGGAAAGATTAACCACCAGAGAAGAGACTAACTCTCCATCTATTCTTTTGAGGGCAGCTCTGAGAGATTACCTAAGAGCCTTTATCTGCATAGTAAGACAACCTTTGTTCACAGTGCAGTTCTGCTCTTCACATTCCCATACTTGTCAGTGCCATTCAGTTTCCAAAGAGAATCATTTACAAACTATTGGCTGCCATTTGGGCCTGTTCAATTCCTCTGAAAATCAGTTACAACCCCTCAAAATTGCTTCCATTCCCCATTGTGCTCTCCGCTATGAAGAGGGTGCTATTTCAGCTTCAGCCATCTGGCCCTTTTTTGAGTCTCATATTTTGTATGGCTTTCATGCTTATGCACATTAATAAATTTGTGCCTTTCCTCCTGTTAATCTGTCTATTGTCAGTTCATCTTAGAAAAACTTCAGAGGGCAGAAGGGAAACTTTCCTTCTTGCCCCGACACCAGATACCCTTCAACCTATGATCTAGGTGCAATCTATTTTTTCCAACCCATTCTACCTTTCCTTGCACTTCTTGTTGTGCTTGGCATTCTCCAAGAATACTATACACATTCATGCCTCCATTCTTTTGTTTATACTGTTCTCTTGGCAAAGCTACAAGAACACAATTATTAGCGTTTCAAGTTGTCAACTAAAGAGTGACAAAGTTCTTAAATTTGGGAAGGACAGTTTTATTTCTTATAAACAGTTAGAGCCTGCAGGGTGGCCATTCTGACAGGCTGGGAAGCATATCCTCTGGCCAGAAGCTGGAACCAGGTATTTTAAGGAAAAGGCAATGGTAACAGGAATTTATGCTGAGCAGGTGGCCAAAGGTACATATTTAATAAGCTATAAAAGGAGTCATAAATATTTATGCAAGGAGGAACATGCACATATGCATTTAAGCTTCATACTACTTCATGGCATCCATGTTCAGAAAATGGAGGCATAAGCATGATCTGAGGGTGGAGCTTTTGGTCCACTGAAGTCAAAAGGTGAAGCAGAGGACATGAAAACCTTCATTGTGCATTCTCCACAGACTGGTCAGAATCACTCCATGGTTGGTGGCCTCTTATCAGGAAGGAATGTTGATCCTTTGTAGTGCTGATACCACAAAAATGGAGGAGCAGCATTAGGATTGAAATCAGCAGCAGAGCAGGTCTTCCCACAGGCTGGTTTTGTTTAATTTTTAGGAAACAAAACCTAATGGAGGATAATGAGGGAGGGTGTATAAGGAGGCATATCTGACCTCCCATCCTGTCATGGCCAGAATTTCAGTTTAAAGGTTTCTCTGGGGCCGCTTTGGCCAAGAGAGGGTCCAGTCAGTGGTTAAGAGTTTAGGATTTTATTTTTGTTTCTCATGAGTAAGAATCATGTTTACCAGGTAGTCTTTTCTGAGGTATTCAAATTCCATAATTTTTACACATATGTTGAAGTTAATGCTCAAGTACTAGAAATAAATGTGATTTTCCCTGGATGAATGATTTGCACATTCATCCTTTCATCTGTCAGCACCAATGTGGAGCACTAATGAAATTTCACAATAATATACTGAACCTCTAAATTTATTTAGTATCATGTAACAAACAACTCTTTCTCTTTTTTTTAATCCCTACAGCACCAACCTATGCTATTAAATAGAGGGATACTTACAATAAAGGGTACCCTGTCCACACAATATGCAGCTGTGTGGGATACTTTCTACACACTGTAATTTATTAATGTGATCTTGTAATGATTAGAAATTCTGTACTGCATTTGAATCAAATCTTTGATCCAGTTGTGAGTAAAAATCCTTCACTATGCTGATTATTCAGAGTAATGACAGAGATCATGTGTAACTGTAGGTAAAATTTTAATATAACAAGAGAGTTTTATTTAGTGATTCATAGATAATATCTGCTCCCTCTATTACACGGTTTCACAGAAGCTGCACATTTACTTTTCAATAGTTTGTAGTTTGTATTTTTATGTCATTTTATTAATATCACATCCTCCCCACGAACTGTAGGCCCCATGGGACCATGTGTGTTTTTATGACTATTGTATGCCCAGCACTTAGCACAATGCCTAGCACTGAGTTATCGTTCAATAAATATTTGTTGAATGAGTGAATAGCATATGTACATTGAAATTTTGCTTAAATGACAAGGTTTTGAAGTGAATCCAGAGTATTGGCCTAAGAAAATAAAATGGAAGCGATCTTAGGCTTACAAGGGCAATATTCATAGTATCAATACTTCATTTGCAAGTCAATCTTAAAAATAAAAAAGGTGTGCATATATATTACTCTTTATATGTATACACATATAAACAGATACACATAAAGAGTAACATATATATAAAGAGAGCAATGTTAACACTTAAAGGGTATCGTATCCACACAATATGTGTTTTTGCATGTATATGTTACTCAAGGACAAATGGTCCCTGCCTTACAATGGTTCAATTATAATTTTTCAACTTTACTATGGTGTAAGAGCAATATGCATTCAGTAGAAATTGTACTTCTAGTATCCATACAACTATTCTGTTTTTCAATTTCAGGATAGTATTCAATAAATTACATAAGAAACTCAACACTTTATTAAAAAATAGGCTTTGTGCTAGATGATTTTGACCAACTGTAGGCAAATGTAAGTATTCTGAGAATGTTTAAGGCATGCTACGCTAAGCTATGATGTTTGGTAGGTTAGGAATATTAAATGCATTTTTATGATATTTTCAACTTCCTATGAGTTAATCAGATATAACCTCATCATAAGTCAAAGAGTACATCCTTAGATTTTAAGAAGCTTCAAGTCAGGTTTGAAGTTTTAAATATTCTCTAAGATCTTAAAACATAAAAGAATATATGAAATATTATTCTTCAAATTAAGAGCAAGATAAATACAAAAATATACTTTGAATTTAAAAACTCTGACTTCCTTCTGTTAAGCTACTTCAAATTCTCTTTGGAATTAGTCATCATTTGTATTGAAACTGATATATACATTTGTAGAAATTTGATACATGTAGTGGGGGGAAATTTTCTTAGCAACCAGATTAGAATCTCTCTTAGAAAGGGAATTGTGTTCACTTGGAAAATTAAGAGCTTAGGGTATTTAATGGATCCTGCCAGTTAAGATGACAACAGAGTTAAGGGCTTCAAAAAAAGAGTAAGACAAGCAGAAAAATTTGTTATTGCCTAAAGAAGAAGGGGAAAATGAGAAAATAAGAAAAAGAGAAGGAATAAGGAAAAGAGGAGGCAAAAGATAGAAAAAGTTGAGACTAGATACCAACTAAGACCAATAAACATTAGATTAACCCTCCAAGATCAACAATAAATACAAAAAAAAAAAAAATCTCTGAAAACCTGTTTGGAGGTACCATAAATCAAACAAAGAGGATAGGACTTGAAGGATCAATATCATACACAGAAAGTAAGCTCACCAAGGTGAAATTCAAATTTACCTCTGCTTTTTCCCTGGAGCATTTGCCAGTTTGTAGCATGGGGAATAGAGGCAGAAAGCAGTACCTATCACTGGAGGCAGTTCCACCAGGTTGGGGAGGCAGAAGTTAGAATTTGTAGATACCAAGATTTGCAGAGCCAAGATCCCAGAGAGGAAGGAACTACACAGAAATGAGTTAGAAATTTTATGTACAATTATCCTTTAAGGCATTAGTTGACACCTAGGTTGCATATGCAAGACACTAAGAAGACAAGTAAGAAGGAAGGCTGGAAAGCTAAAAAGCTGACCAAAGATATCTTAAGTCTTATGGTACTGGGAAGATGAGGTTAGAGGGCAGGGCCTGCCATGGTGGAAGATTTCTGATAAATAACTCAAAATTTCAGATGAGACCCAAAAGGCCTACCCCAAAGAAATAAGGACAAACTGCCCTAACAAAGGCTGTAACCAAGATTTAACTCTGATATAATAATTGGTCCTTGATCTATCTGTCCATGAGAGGAAATTTTAATTTTTTCTGCAGAAAGATAACATCATCTAAATGTTCAGACACAATGTCCAGCATGCAATAAAAGATAAACCAGGACTGAAGACCACATGATCCAAAACCGAAAGAAAAAAGCATAAAATAGAAATAGAGCCACTGGTAAGATAGACTGAGATATTAGAGACTTTAAAATATCATGATTAAAATGTCAAGAAAACAGAGGAAAAGATGGAGAATTTCACCTGAAAATGAAAATCAATAAAAAAAATCAAAGTTCTAGAACTGAAATAATAATTGAGATTAAGATTCAATATATGGGTTTAATAAGGAACTCTATATAAAGTATGAATTTTAATAAGACTGTATCAATATTGGTTCATGAATTATAACCAATGTACCATACCAATGTAAAATGTTAATAGTAGGGGAAAATAGATGCATGGTATATGAAAATTCTCTGTATTAATTTTGGAAATTTTATTAAAATCTAAAAAATGTTTGAAAATAAGAATTTTATTTAAAATAGTATCTAGAGATAGAAATAAAATGGAACAAAAATAAAATTACTTTCAAATGATAAATAATAAGATCAACAGCTGACTTTTCCCCAGAAACAATGAAAGGAAAAAACAAAACAAAAACAAGAACAAAAACAAAACTTCTTGAAGCTATTTTTTAAAACCCTGCCAATCTAGAGTTCAATATCTGGCAAATTTATCCTTTATATATGAAGGCAAAAGAAAAACATTTTTAGACAAATAAATGTGAGAATATTTATTACCAGGATACATAAGCTGAAACAAAAACTAAAGGAAGCTTTCCAGACAGAAGGAAATTTATCCTGGATGGAATCTTGATAGTGCACAAAGACATGAAGGACATCAGAAAGGCCAACATAAGTGAAGAAATATTTTTAAAAAAGAATAAATTTGGAGGGCATACACTCTTACATATTAAGACTTCTTATGTAGCTACAGTAATTAAAACATTACAATACTGGGGCAAGGTTTAAAAAAAGGTCCACTGTAACAGAAAAGAGATTCCAGAATCATACTCACACTTACACAGTCACTTGCATTTCTACACATATGCCAATGCAATGCTGTCAGGGAACAAATGTTCTTTTTAATAACTGTTGCTAAAACAACTCAAATAGTTAGAATAATAAAACAATAAAACATCTAGAACAAAACAAAAGAAAACATATTCATATATTTGGGCTAAAGATTTTTCAAGTAGAAAAAAATACAAACAATAAAGGAAAAGGTTGATAAAGTAGATGTTATTACAATTGAAATGTTCTATTACTAAAAGACATTATTAAGAGAAGAAAGATGCAAGCTTGGCACAGATTAAAGATATGTACAATACAAACAGAAGGTTAGACTGAGGATATATACTGAGAACTCCTACAAATCAATAAGGAAAAGGTTTCTACAAATCAGTTAGAAAGAGGTGTTTTTCTTCTGTTGAGTAGACTCAATAGAAAAATTGAAACAAAAGACTTCAAGGTATACATTATCAGCAAGGATATCAACTTGGCCAATAAGCATATGAAAAGGTACTCTACATCATTGTTCATTAGGAAAAAGTGAGTGAAAACCACAATGAAGTACCATTAAATCTACCAGAAGAGCTAACTTTTTTTTTTAATAATGATCATTACCTCACCAAATGTTGACAAGGTTGTGGAGTACTGGTACTCTTATTTTACTGAGAGTGTGACTTAATACAAACCCCCTGAAAAAACTGTCAGCATCTACTAAAGGCAAACATTGTACATTATGTTCAATTATAACTAAGTAATTATAATCAAGTAATTCCACCCTAGGTATAAGGCCAACAGAAATCAGTTCATAAGTGCACCAAATGACATGAACAAGAATGTTCATAGTAGCTGTATTTATAATAGCCTAAACTAGAAGCAAGTCAACAAGTAGGGCCCTACCTAGCAACGCCTCGAGGAGTCCATGCTTGGAGTATCTTCCTTGAAATTTTCTGTCTCCTTTCTGTGGGTGGTGTCAACTGGAGATGGCGTTGCCATCTGAGTAGGGCACCTGAGCCTACACTAGGACTTACATGGATCCTAATCCCTGTTTTCCCCTTTTTGGGTACTTCCCAATCCTCTACTCCACTCATGGGGGTCAACCACGTGCCCCAAGGAGGTCCAGAACTCCTTGGCTGGAATAATGTTTTTTTCACAGTATTTATGTGAGTTTGAGTTACCAAAATGGTGCTAATATCTAATTTTTGCTGAAACAAGATAAACACGCAGGAGTCTGGGCTACCAACAATCTACTGCCAACCTTGAACTGGAGCCACCTGTGTAGGCCCGTGCACCACTATTGTCCATCCATGCTCTTATTTTAGTTCCCTCTCTAGTCTATAGTACCTGAGAACAGTAGAGTCTTCCATAAGCAGACTATATTCTGCCATAAGCAGCCTGTGCAATTTCTCACCCTGTCCACTGACTGCACATCACATGTTAGCCAGTCTTTCAGAGTTGGCTGTGCCTGTCTCCTCCACAGGTTGTCCAGACTGATGCTCTGCCATGCCAAGCGGTCCTCTCGACCCATGTCTTCTCTTGCTTCTGCTAGACGGGACATCATAATACTTCCCAGGATGGGTCTAAAGCTATCCTGAACAAGGCAAGAACACTCCTTGTGTGAGTAGGACCACCTCTTGTTCTGCTGATGGGCTCTAACCTACCATTGCTATTGGTGAGAGGCATAAGTTATTGGTATAATCAACACTGAAAGATAATCACATTAGGATTCTAGTGATTATGGTCAAAAGAGTTCAAGAGAGGATATGGTTAGAGGTTAGAAGATACTTTGTTCTATGTTTATTCAATAAAATTCTGAATAGTAAATTTAACATGACTGTAAAATAAATTATGTTTGACATTTTCCTGCATACTATAGGTAAGACTGGCATTTGTGGCCATAATCAATGAAGTGAAGTCACAATCTTTGAAAGAGTTATCAGAAACCAATATTCACAGGTGGTACAATGGATGATGCTATATCACGGGTAATAAGGTAATAGGCATTTAACAAAAGGTATTAGGGAAATGCAAAGGCAAGAAAATCTATATTATTTCAATATCAATAAGTTCTGTAGAGCCATTGCAATGTGGATAATAATAGTGTTTCTACCTTTTCCTAGTGTTAGGAACAAGAACATTAGGAAGGAGCAAGACATTTGACAACAAAGAACTTGAAGAGGCTGGGTATAGTGGCTCACACCTATAATCCCAGCACTTTGGAAGGCCGAGGAAGGAAGATAGCTTGAGGGTGGGAATTTAAGGTAACAATGAGCTATGAGGCCACCGCTGCACCCCAACCTGGGCAACAGAGTGAAACCTTGTCTGTACAAAAAACAAACAAAAAAAACAAACCAAAACAAACAAACAAACAAAAAAAAACCCCACCAAATCAGCACTGCCAAGAACAAAAAAATAAACAACACATGAAATGAAGAGATGTTTTCTGCATCTAAACAGGAAAACACCTGGGCATTATGAGGAAATTTTACATTTACTAACTGGACAATAAACAAATATATAGGTACCTCTTCTCTACTCATTATTCTGAATGTTCACTGATAAACCACTATATTCATATGGGTCCATAAATTTTGTAATACATTTTAATCAAATAGTTTATACAGGCAAGGACCCTGCCAAACAAACAAACAAACAAAAGAAAAAAAATGTTTTGCCAAGATTTCACATACCCTAGGGATGGCCCTGTACATCAAATATCCTTCAACAGTAAAATTAATCAATATTTAACATTATATATCAACGAGAATGAACGTACTAATACCAAAGGCAATTAACATGGATGAATCTCATGGAAGATGAAAAACATGAAAGAGTACACACTGTATGACTCCATGTGTATAACTTTCCAAAGTAGGCAAAACTAATATATGATGGTGGAATTGTCAGCATAGTTGTTACCCTTGGGTATATGCATGTGTCAGGGTACTTATTAGTTAGAAGAAGTTTTAAAACTGAACAAATTGTAAGCAAAGTTGAGTATACTGATGGTCTTTTTTCCAATTATTTTCTCTAACCTTAAGAACATGTAAGGCTATTTCATTGTCATATCAAAAATATTATAGAAATCCCCTTATTTTATTTTTATTCTACACAAGACATGTAAAGATAACCCACCAAAATATGTTTCCATATTTGCAAGGTGTACTAGAAATGCACTATTAATGCACTATTTATTCCTTCCAGATACGGTGCTTTTTCTGCACATTTGTGAAAAGATACATTATGAAAAACTTAGAGATCAATTTTCAGTAACCTCTCATGCTACATTATGTTGAGATGACATATTTAAATCTCCAAGTGAATTGATTCTCCAGTGATATCCCATGATTTGATAGTTCCCCTTGTTAAAATATACTGACGTTTCTGTCTTTTCTATACTCTCCTCCTCCATTCTCTCTGTCTTCATGACTAATATGTTGAGAAGTAAAACGCTGGGAAAGGGGAACAGAAAATGGGAAAAGAAAGGATAAAACATTGTAATGTTAGAAGTACTCTGGTGGTTGAGTAATCTGCTTGTCTCATTTTTCACCTCAGACTGATTGCAACATATAAACATGCCTCCTGATATAGCCTTATTTAGAATTTAATTTATGCTTTTTTTTTTACTTATTTTAAAAGCAAAAACATTTTAAATCTATTGCAGTGTTCACAGGTGCTAAAGTTAAGACTGTACCACTTCTGCAACAACAACCCCATTTTCTATCACTTACCAGTCAAGATGAAGTCATCCTTCTGGGGCTAAATTAATTCCTACTCAGTCTCATACTTAGGGCAAGTCTCTGGCAAAGTTAGAGCAAAACAAAGTCCTAAGTACAAATATCTTGCTTGGGAAGTTATTGAGGACATTAGAAAGGAACTGAAATCTAAAAATCAATTGAATTTTAAGAGCCAAAAACCTTTCCAGTTGTTCAGTTCAGACTAAGGAACAGTCTCTTAGGAATTTACCAAAAAAAAAAAAAAAAAAAAAGGTTTTATAAAGAATACACATAAAATGCTACTTAAAAAATCCAATTAGAAGCTCCCAGAGCCCATGTGTAGTTTATTTGCAGCCTCCAGACTTGTCCTCCACTTCTTTGATATTCATGAACATAATAAATACATAACAAAGTCACAAGATGCCTCAAAGACACATTGCTTCTGAAGCACTGCAAAGGATTCATGCAGCAGGTGCAAGCTGGCAACAGTGCTTTAGGCCAGGCTTAAACACTTCAGTAGGAAAGGCAATTTCAGCTGGCCGCTGTTGAATTGTCAGTATACCTCAACCCAAATCAATCAGATTCCTCCTACTGTTTCTTAGAAGGAAACATTTCTGCCTTTGCCATTTGATTTTTTTTTTTCTAGTATACAACAGAAACAGTGTCTAACATGAACAGAACCTATCAGTGCTAAATAGCCATGTTGTCTAAGGGAAGTATATAAAATGGCTTCTTCCTGTCCTGACACCTTTAAAGTGTAACCAAATCCCAAGACTGCTACCTGCAAGCTTGAGGTCAGAATCAAGTTGTTTAAACTTTCTGGAAGCCAGTCTACCCATCTATAAAATGAGAAGGATTATAGTGAACTCAACAGAGATTAGAACTTGATTGTGATGAAGCACATAAAAATTCCTAGTGCAATATCAGCATTAATAGGTGCTAGATATTATCAAAATACTATTTAAATGGTTATAAACCCTTATTTATTTGTGTGCACATTTAATTAAGTCACTTAATCAGATTTTTAATCACTTTAAAGTTATAGTTTTTCATTTATCTCTATCAGTGGCAGTTTGATTAGCTTTTTCTAGTAATCTAGACCACTTCTTTCTACTTATTTTCCTTCCAATTAACTTCAATTTGAACACTGAACATCTCATTAATATCACCATGATTAGACAGATCTATAATAATAAGGAAAAGAAACTCAACCAAGTCATTTGCCACTAAAATTTAATTGGATGGTATAGATGAAGATGCTTCACAGGAGTAAATTATATATGTCTTAAATATTCTTGTAGGGGGGACAGCTGGCTTCTGAAAATGGTGGGCATGCCTACCAGGATTCAGCAAACTTTTTCCATAAACATTTGTGGACAAGACTTTCTCTGTCACTATTCAACCCTGCCATTTTAGCATGAATACAGCCAGCCATAGATGATATGTTACTAAATAGGTGTGGGTTTTTTTTTCAATAAAACTTTATTCACAAAACAAACATTGGTCTGGATTTGGCCCATAGGCTATGGTTTGCCAATCCCTGTTCAATCCTCCTACTAAAAACAAATAAAATAATTAGATCCTCCCAACCTCCCCCTCAAAAAGATCCTAGTAAAAAAACAGAGTGAGTAATCACCAGTTCAAGATCAGAGAACATTAGTGCTGAGCACTACTTCTGCCCTAGAGATTTTACAGATTGACTGGGGGCAGCTGAAAGGTAGAGCTTTGCTTCTGGTGGGCTCAGTAAGCAGAGGGTGGAGTACAACACCCACCAAGATGGCAGACTCTGGTGAATCCTCAGGGTTCTGGGCTGGAGGGCTCCACCCTGACAGTGGGACATTGGGCTATACTCCAATGGGTTATTTAGGTGTCCCGGAGAAACTCAAGTCTTAGTCTAGCAAGGAGGTTAGGAGAACAAAACACATCCACTGTATTTGTTTGTCTACATTTGCTGTCCAGATCTATTTTCTGAGCTTCTCCTCCCTGTTCTTTGCTTCTGGGTCACAGACCTCTACTGGACTGCATTATCCAGGCTCCCTTGTCCTCTAGCTTCTAGTTGATTTTGGACAAAGGGAAGCATGATGAGGAAATCAGAGAGTGGGAGGATAAAGAAGTCAGGGTATTTCTGCTCCACTCCATTCCTGCTTTGGTACTGCTTTTCTGGCAGTGGCTGTATTGTCTACAAGTAAAGCTCCACAGGCAGCCCCCTCCACTGCTGCCTCTCCTGCTCCTTGCCTTTGGTAAATTTAAATAAACACTGAATATAGAAAACAAAAGTAAAATGTCTTGTGGGGTTTAATATAGAAAGAATTAAAGCATAAAATAACAGCATATTCATCGGAAAGACGTAATTGAATAAGAAGTGTTCTAAGAGCCTTACATTTTCTGAACGAACTCAGGTAAAGATAATTATTAATCTTTGATAAATCAAGAGTGCCTATATTATCTCTAGAATAACACTCATGAATAGGGAAAAAGTTTATAAATTCCAAATTCTTAAATATATTTGTGCGTATATATGTCTATGGAAATAAAGAAAAAGTAACTACAGAATAGGCAAACAACTACCAATCACAATAAGTGATTATAATCATAATCAATTTAAATTATATATTTAGCAATCAATTTAAACCTCAATATTTCAGTAATTATATTAAATGTAAATTAACTAAATGTTCTAATAAAAAAGCAATGATTGTTATACTGATTTTAAAAAATAAAAACTAGCTATAAATCCTTTATAATATACAGTTATGCCTCAGTATATATACATGTGGGGATTGGTTCCAGGACCAGCCACATATAACCAAATCTGTGCATACTTAAGTCCTGCAGTCGGCCCTGGGGAACAAGCATATACAGAAAGTTCACCCTCCGTATGTAAGGGTTTTGCATCCCATGAATACTGTATTTCCATCGACGTGGTTGAAAAAAATCTGCATGTAAGTGTTCAAAGTTCAAACATATGCTGTTCAAGAGTCAACTGTACACATTTGAAATTGGACTTTACAGAAAGCTTAAAGTAAAATGATAAAAAAAAAAAAGATAAACCAAATCTAGAAATAGCTAATGTAACTGCAGTAATATTAAACAAAATATATATATTAAGGCAAAGAGAATTATTAGAGAAATAGTCATTGCATGAGGAAAAACTGTTAAATTCACTAGAAATATATGTTAACAAATATCAAGTGTTATAATAAAGCTCAACTAATTAAGACCATAAGATTCAATGACAGAGATAGACAGCAGACAAATCATCAGCGTAGAGAGCCAAGAAAGACACTCATATACATGACACTTGGCTATGACAAAGAAAATACTGTTCAATAAATGATTTTGGGACAATTTTTGCATATGAACAGAAAGAAATTCTCAATCTTGTAACTCACAAAAATCAATTCTAGGTGGATCATGTATCAGAATGTGAAAGGCAATACTACTATTAATAATTCAGCTTTGAGAGGATAACAAAAAAATATCTCCACAATATTTAGGTATGGAAAGTTTTTCAAACAGTTTTCCAAAGCACTAACTTTTAAGGAAAAGACTAAAGTTTGGACTATAACAAAATTAAAAATTCTCTTTTTGAAAAGCAACCACTAAGTGTGAAAAAGCAAGCCTGAGTGGGAAAGATATTTTGCAAGACTTAAAATCAACAATGTTGTATTCAAAATATATAAAGAACTCTATAAATAAATAAGTAAAAGAGAAATGACCCAAATGAAAAAGACCAAAAAAGGAAAAACATAACTTGAATAGGCACATCACAAAAAGGTGCCCCAAAATAAATTAAAAATATGAATACTCAACCATTTTATAATCATGATGATACGTATTTAAGCCACCATGATATCACTACACTCTTGCTAGACTTGAAAAAACTTAGAAATCTCACAATTAGTGCTAGCCAGGACATGGAGCAATAGAAATTTTTGTATATTGCTGGTCGGTTTGTAAAATGGTACAACTCTGGTAAACTGTTGCACTAAACTGAACATATTCAGACTCTTGACCTAACAATTCCACAACCAGGAATATATTCTATAGCAGTGGTTTCCCAAGTACAGACCCCAGACTAGCAGCATCAGTACCTCAGAAGATGTTAGGCTGCAAATCCTATCACAGACCTTCTGGAACAGAAACCTAGGGTTGGGTCCCAGCAGTCTGGGTTTTAACAAGCCTATCAGGTGACTCTTGTGCTTGCTAAAGTTTGAGAAGTACTGTTTCACACAAAAGTGAGATTATGTGCATCAGGATAAAAGCATAACTATCTTCATAACAGCATAGTTTTCATAGCAAAAAAGGGAAACAATAAAAATCAACAATATATCCAATAATAGAATAAAAAATAATAGAATATTATTAAGAAATAAAAATGAGTAAGTTGCAACCACATGCAATAGTACAGATAAATCTTAAAAATACAATAAATGATGTTTCGAAAATTAGGTAAGCATATGAACAAGAATGAGAGGAGGAAAAATAAAACAGACATACACAGTGTATGATCTCAAATACATAAAATTCAAAAACAGGCAAAACCAGTCTGAATTGCCAAGGAATGTGTGACAGACAAACTCTTAAGGTAGCTCCCATAATCCCAGCCTCCTGTGTGATCCTTTCCTCTTAAATGTAGGTGGGACTTGTGACTCACTTTTAACCAGTTCAGTCGAGCAAAAAGTGATGAGATATACATGATTATAAGTACATGATTCCATTACATAAGACTATAGCACAGGTCTTGCTGGAGTCTCTCTCCCTTGCTTTTTTTTTTCCTCTTTTTTTAAACTTTTGTTTCTATATTTACCTTTTTATTTATTGAATATACTTTTTGACTTCTTATATTTACATTTCACAGAATCTTGCTGGTTTTGATGATGCAAGTAACCATGTGGGGGTGCCTATGTGGCAAGATTCTCCAGCTGAGTGCCTACAAGGGTTCAGCAAGAAAATGAGGCCCTCATTTCTACAATGGCAAGGAAATGAATTCTGCCCACAACCTGAGTGAGCTTGGAAGCAGAACCTTTGGAAGTCAAGCATTCAGATGAGACCCCAGCTGCAACCCACATCTTGATTGCAGCCTTGCAGATGACCTAGATAAGCCATGCCTGAACTCTCTTGACCCACAGAAACTGTGGGATAATAAATATGTATTGATTTAAGCCATGCAGTCTGTTGTTACCTCTTATGCAGCAATAAAAAGCTATGCAGAATGTGTCTTAGCTCTGGATCCCTAACATCAGAGCCTGAGACATGGGTTCTTGTTCAACTGATTCATTTATTGGAAGAGTGCTATCAGGAGAAGAGGAGAAAAGGAGGCAGGAGAAAGCAGGAGAAAGAAACCTGCAAGAGTAACGTCTCAGCTAGAGACGAACTTGGGTTCAATCCCAAGGTGAAGCACTGGAGCACCACACAGCTCATCCCACCTTTCCTGCCACAGTCAATTCCAACACTGCAGGGAGGAGGCGTGGCCTCCCTGGTAGCGACTCCCATTTGGCTGAGGGCAAGTCTTCAAATAAGTGCACAGCTGTGAGTTTTTGCCACGCAAGAACTCACAGCATTTAGTAAAGGAGATGTGGGAGGCAGGGCAGAGGACTAACAGCATCCACTACAGACTGCATAACTGAGGTAAAACTTAAAAGACAGCTAGGAAGTGGATGGCATAAAAATTAGCAGAGTTAGGATGGGTGACACAGAGATTTGGGGGGGATTCTGGCAATGTTCTATTTCTTAACCTAGGTGGCAGTCACATATGTAGTTGTATTTTTTTACACCAATTATTATTTATTTTCTGCACTTTTTCATATGTCCATCATATTCACAATAAAATAGATAATTGAAATTCTGCTGAGCAGAAACGGAATCTTTCACCTAAGGGAATTTGGGGAAAATATGAATATTTCATTTACCTCTCTGACACTGTGTATATTTCACCGTACTGTGGTATATCTAACACATTTTAATTTTACTATCTCTACTAGTATACTCTGATTCTTGCCAGATCTAAAATTCAGAAAATTTTGTCACACTATTAGGGGAACGAAGTTGAAGCCACATGGATGAGGATCTAGATAGAGACCTGGGCTTGGGATAAGGAAGAGGAGGAAATGCACAAAGTGTTAATATGTTATCTAGAAAACAAAACATAATTCATGATCATGTAAACTGTGAACAAGGACAAAAAGTGAAGTTGCTGGCATTCATCAAAAAGGTTTCCCAGAGGTGATTCTTTGCATTCTAATTATTATAATTATCTAATAAAAAAGGAAGGAAAATCATAAAAATAAAGAATAGGCAAAAAAAAAAAAAGCTTCAGTTTTCAGCAGAAATATTTTCACCAAATAAAATTTAAATCACAAATCCCAGTCTTCATAGTAAAAATGAAAAATATCAGACAGGATCCAGAGTAAGCCACTTGGGTCATTTTAGGATGAAACTCTTAATAGTTCCCTACTATTTCTCACACTGTTTTCAAACAGCATGATAGAACCCCATGAGACAGATTCTAATGTGATGACCAGCCATAATCCACATACTCCCTGGAAAATTCCAAGCAGTTACCATCAATTACAGACAGATAATTATCTCTCAGTGACTTTCATAAACTGTGATTTTTCCTTTAACATAGAAATTAAAAAGGTGAAAGATAATGAATTTAAGGATATGAAGTACAAGAAAGCTTCTACATATATAGAAAATAAGAAAGTTTGACTTCTTTATGCTCTTTTTCAATTATATCATTAAATCAGGCTGGATAGGTAAAATACATAGGGGAAGAAAAATATTTTAGATGAAAGAAATAATATGAATGTCAGAGGCTGCGAATTCTCATGGAAAGAGTTTAACTTTGGAGTCAAAGAGCACGGCTTGGGACACTTAAGAGCTGAGCCAATGTGGGCAAGTCACTTCTTAGGCTCTCAGTTTTCTCATCTGTAATTTAGGAACCATGCCATTGGTTGGATCTGTTTCATGGGACTGCTAGCTATGGAATAAGATTGCATACATGAAAGCATTTCACAAACTGTTCTATTCCATAAAAGTCAAAGGCATGTTTGTAGACTTCCTGAATTCACTTTTTGTCTAATAACTTCAAGAAGTGAGAGAGAGACTTTTCCAGACTTGTAAGTGACATTTCAGAGCATTTTAAACAAGGGTTAGTAGGAAAAAAAATGATGTTGTGAAGATTAACCAAAAATTAACAGTTTATCTGTGGCACTAGCTTTTCACACAAAAGTATAGTATCAGCACCGACTATACTGGAAACATGGGGAAAATGTTTTCCCTTGGGAATGTTTTGTGAAATTATTTTAATCTACAAACCATGATACAATGTTAGAGGAAAAGATCACTCCCCCCAGGTAAAATCTTTTTTATTCTCCACTAAGTGGATCATGAATCAGGTTTAGCCTATGGTTTTCTACTCCATTGAGCCCAGAACATCCAGCAGCTTCTAGAATCTGCCAAACCATCAAGCACGGCAGACAATTCCCTTTAAGCGGATTCAAGTGCTGAAAAGCAGTGGGCTAGAAATTTTCTCCAAAATCTGGAACTCAATGATGTGTGAGCTTCATTTCTTCTTAAGAAAAATAACTCAAACTTTGTGGTACTTCTGTAGAATTCTGTTAAAATATATTTCTAATTTGGGTACTTTTTATTCTTTGCTTTTTTGTTGTTTTATTTCTAGATGATAAAACATACTGTCAGTATTCTGATGGTAACATTTGTTTCTTAGCTTTCTAAATACTTTTCAACTATATATTTTCAAAATAACTTCTTTGTTTTATCTGAACTAGGTAGTAGGAAATACAAGAGAATTAAAAATGTGATAGTGGAAAGGATTCAATAAAGAAAAAATGTCAAACTAGGTGTAGTGCTGGGAGGTAATCAAACACCTAGTCATTGCACTAGTGACATGCTATTTATTGAATATTGAATACAATAAATTGAATATTGAATACATTTAATACATATTTAAATAGCAAATATAAAAATATATAAAGAGAGCACTCAATATATGTTCACTGAAATAGAAGATTTAATAAAATTTAAATAATAAAGGAATATAAATGTAGCATGGCAGTAACAGAATATTATACCATAGAGAGGAATGGTTATTAGATAGCTGAATGGAAAGAGTAACCCTAAGAGAGATTAGAACTAACTCTCTAGCCAGCTTAGGAAACAAAATGTCAGGGACACACATGAGGTAGCCATTATTTTTATTTTGCTAATATATAAACATCAAAAATGAGATAAAGACAGCTCAAATTTTTATGAAAATTGACTAAATTTAAATTCATGGAGATCATATACCACACTGGTTTTATTTTTCTAATTTATTGACCAACCAGAGAAGTTTGTCAGACTCTTATCATCCTTGCACTATCATTTTAGGTTTGAAACCACTGTCATAGACTATATGAGATAGAAGTTTTTGAATAATAAGAGATAAGCATCCCAGCTGAGATTCAAGAGCTGACTTGTGACATAATCCTGTCCTTTCAAATACATGGTTGAGTTGAAGGGCAGCAACATACTGAAATTTTGAAGGCATGGAGAATTTGGGCTTCCCTATGAAAAGACTGATTTCATGTTTGCCACATGCAATTTTTAATTATAATAAGTTTATAAACAGGTAGTTTCATGGTTTAGTATGCTCAAATTTTGTTTTATTTTATATATTCCCAGTTGTCTAGGAAGGTGAGCTAGGTTAAAGTCCATGAAAAAAATTATTCGGGAAATTTAAGGATGCACTGAAAGGGGTAATATATACATAAGTTTAGTCAGTTTTAAGTGAAATCCATCTAATAATGTAGCTTCTTCAGACACTAATGATATGGGTGTAAAGTAGTAGCTATTGACTAATATTTTAATATTCAAAGGTGCCAGTTTGGCAACCAATATTACCTAAGACACTAAAGAAATCTAGCAAAGCAAATGAAAATTTTCTGCCTCTACCTCCGAAGAAAATCTTTGCTACAAAGCACTGACTTATTCAATAAAATATTATTTCCCCATTATACTATGAATGAAATCACTAATGAAAGTTCTGAAATTCTTGCCTTCACTAAAAAGAAAATCATTATCATAACAGTTAATGTTTATTGTGTTTTTACTATGTGCTTGGCAAACACCAAGTGTTTTGCTTGCATTATATAATATAGTTGTCACAATAATCTTGTAAGATAAGTACTAAAGGTGCTCCTTGATTTACAATGGGGTTACAATCTGATAAATTCATTATATGTTGCAAATATCATAAGTCAAAAATTCATTTAATGCACCTAACCCACTGAACACGATAGCCTAGCCTAGCTTACCTGAAACATGTTCAGAACACTTATGTTAGCCTACAGTTGGACAAAATCATCTAACACAAAGTCTATTTTATAATAATGTGTTGAACATCTTATGTAATTTATTATATACTGTACAGTAGCACCCCCACTCCCATCTGCTGTTTTCCTTTCTGAGGTCTCAGTTGCCCATGGTCAACTGTGTTCCAAAAATATTAAATGGAAAATTCCAAAAATAACAATTTATAAGTTTTAAATTGCACGCCATTCTGAATAACATGATAAAATCTCAAGCCATCCCTCTCTATCCAATTCAGGACATGAATCATACCTTAGTCCAGCATATCTACACTGTATATGGTACCCGTCTGTTAGTCATTTAGTAGCCATTATCAGTTATCAGATCAAAAAATAAAAATGTATATGGCATTCGGTATTATCTGTAGTTTCAGCATCCACTGGGGATCTTGGAACATATCCCCTGCAGATAAGGAGGGACAACTGTTCTGAAAGTGAAAAACAGAATGGTTGTATGGATATTCAAAGTGTGATTTACACTGAATGTATATCATTTTTGCACCATCTGAAAGTAAAAAAAAAAATCATAAGTTGAACAATTATAAGTTGGGGACTGTATTATTATCTTCGTTTTATGCATGAGAAAACTGAGGACCAGAGCAGTTAACTAGCATGTCCAAAGCACTCTACATGTCTTTATTTTGTTTTCTTTTGTTTAGTTCTTTCATTTATTCAACAAATATTTATTGATCACCTAGTATGTATAAGGCTTTGTAGTGCTATGGATATTTCTAACAATTTTTAAGTTAGAATCTATTGGAAATAGAAATATTTTTGCTCTGCAGGCTACCTGTCCCACCCCCAACATTAATTGAAGCATAGGTGTACTTTAAAATTTAAGGAAATGGCATTCTTTCTCTGTCTAAAATTTTGCACCCAAATCAAAGTGCTTAACAGGAAACCCATATTGCAGAATGAATTTTCAGGGATTCAGGGAATCTCTACTGAACAGAAACAAATCCTCCTGACCTTGACATTGAGAAGCCATGAGTGCCACAAAGCAATGAAAGAACTTTTGTGCAGCATTTATGCTGTAGTTTATTAAATCTGGCCGCTATCTTCTTTTTTGTGACCTTTAATGTTTAAAAAGTTTAAAATGTTTTTAGATACTGGAATTACAATGAAAGACATTTACCATATGAATCTACCAAATGTTTACTTGTTTCAACATGAATCATCAACTTGTTTTCATTATGATCGCTTATCCAGAAATATATCTTCCCTCCCCCTCTGTATGTGTGTGTGTGTTCTGTGAAGTAAGGCATCTTAAAATGTTCTTAATGAAATGATAAAGACCAAGAATAATTTGGCATTTGCAATATACCAAAAAAAAAACTAGAAGAAAAACTTATGTCTGAGAGCAACAACTTTTTTGTTGAATACTAACAACATTTGCAGTGACCTATTTATAACTGCAAATAATCAGACTTCATTTCAAGAGTGTAGTCTTGGCACTCCATATTTGCATGTTATTATTGGAATAATAGAAATTTATTTCAAATAAATAAATATTGTTATTTATTTGAAATAGTCCTTAAAGTTATTTTCCTATAAAAATAATAATACATAGTAACAAAATCAGCAAAATAGTAGTGTAATCTGACAATTAATTTAGAAAGAACATGTTAAAAATTGTATTATTATTGACAAAGTTGTAGAGAAAGCTCTAAAGAGCTTGAAATTATGACAAAAATCACTGCAAGAAAAAATGGAGAAGGAAAATAGAGATAATAGACAGTGAGTTTCACATTTCTAAAAAGTACTCTAAATTCTTTATTTTCTCATGAAGGTTATTTGGTGACAAATATTTGGTGATATATTTTAATACGTTTTGTTCTTCAGAATGTAAAATAAATAAAGTAGATCTGGGGATTCCATTTTTCAGTTAATGAGAATCTGCAGATTCTAAAATCAGACACACATGAGAATAGAACAAGTAGGCATATTAGCACATTTTCAAGGACAATTTAGGGCTTTGTGTTCTTCCCCAATTATGTCATCGCTTTAAGACTACTAGACATATAAGCTGATAAAGCTCTTGCTTTAAAGTTTATTCTGAACTTAACCTGTCCTGGATGTGTTTCCCTTAACATTGATCATTTTATTTGCCTTGAATGAAAGAGTCTTCTTTGCAGATTGGAAACCGAAAGACAAGAGACTTAACTCTTGTAGCTAATTCCCCACTTGGTTCAATGGATAACAGAAAACTTTTCTTATTCTTCATAGAAGTCTTGACCTGATGCTAGACACAGCCACAATATACAGTCATCCTATCAGAGAGTCAATTCTACAGCTACAAAAGTAATAGGTATTATATATAACTATGCTAGATAAATGAGCTCTTTTCTGCCATCTGGCAGAATAGTGCTTATTAACAGAAAAAAAGGTTAAGTAGGACTAGGGATCTTATAGGGTATACTTTACTACCAGATAAAGCTGGAAAATCACTATTTGCCATATCCTCTGATATACAATTCAGAGCATCAATTTTGAAAGATGAAAGAAAAGATGAACCTAAGCACCCATATTTCCCAAAAATGAAAATAGAACCATATTAAAATAAATAATCTAGATTTAGGGTGATGCTATTGATCACATGACTGACTTTCCTAAAGGTCCTGCAAAAGACTGCAGAATTCAATTAGACAATGCATTTTCCCAGTAAATCCGAAAATCATGGACTATAGGAACACCAAATTAGAAAGGCACATAAATTAGTGATTTTCCAGCTTTATAGGTATAATACCAGGGATTGGTAAAAAAGAAAAGAAAACACAATAGCTACAAATTACCAATTAGCTTGAAGCTTCTAAAAACAAAAATACACTTGGATTCATTTATTCACTGAGCACCTCTGTGAAGTAAGGGGCCTGAACAAAGTAGGGCAAAGGGGATAGAAAAATTAATGACTAGTTGAGTTAAAGTAAGAGGCAGGCTGGGCAGGAGTTGACAATGGCATGGAGTATGTGGAAGAAGGATGACTCTCCTACATGACTGTCTAGGCACCTAGCTGGCTGCTGGTCCCATGTATTGACAGAGGAAACCAAACAGAAAAGGCTCACCAGAAGAGGATCAGGAAAAGATGGACACAATGAGTTTGGGGTTTCTGTGGGATATCCCGGTGGAGAGGTCAAGAAAATAGATATTAAGAATCTGACCCTAGAGGGACACGTAGGCTACCAATGTTATCTGAGAGGCATCTTCACTGGTTGGTATTTAAAATCATGAAGGCAGGTAAGATTATTTCAAAAGTATGCTTACAGAGAAGAAAGTGCCTAAGACATAGTCATGGGAAACACCCATGAAAACACAAAAATAAAAGAGAATCCATAAAAGCAGAATTTACCCAACTTAATTTCCATCTGGGGATAGAAGAATCAGTTTTCTAACCTTCTAAACATAGGATTTTAGAAATCATCTCACTCTTTTGCCACCATGGGTGATCTTAAGTGTGTCCTACTGGGCTAAGGGTCATTCAACAAGAGTTTGGGCCAATTAGAGGAATGCTTTGTGCAAAACTGTATACCTCCTGTGAAGCAGCAGCAGACAGCTATATTGTTTGCAACCAGAGAGGTAACCGGGTTGCAGAAGGGAAACGTCTTAAATTGTTCTCAGCTTTCAAGGTTAAATTATGGGAGGGCTTTTTTCATTGTACCTTCTCAAGGAGGTGAAATTGAAAGACTTAACCTGAATAATTCACGTGAAAATAAAATCATTTGGGGCTTGTCATTGCGTAATGTAGAAATCCATCATTATTTAAAACAATTGGATACACTCAGTTCTTCAGTTTTACCACAGAAACTCAGGAGGCATGTAACTATATATTCGTTCTCAGTAAAACTCTTTGTTGCCAAGATGAAGTATAAAAGCTGAGAGGTCAGAAAATAAGTGCGCGTTCTCTCAGAGTGCTTCAGTTTTGAGATGACTTCACCAGACTGCAGAATATTTAATCCCCATCACACCTGGCCTTCTTCACAACAGTGTACTGCAAGGCTTTAGATATATTGAAATGATTTCCCAGAAGTATTTCCTAGTCCTCTGGGATTTGAAAAAAACCCAATGCTTGAATCAATTGAAACACTGTTGGCCAGAAAATTAGCATTGTCATCAGGGGTGGCAATACATGAATGCGATTTAAGAGCTAAACCAAAAGATATACAGAGTCCAACTGGAAATAAAGTTATGAAGATTTATTGGTAGCCGTTTCCAGGAAAATTCCCCTTCAAGAGCCAGGACCTCCCAAAAAATGCTACTTTAAGGGGCTTTTTCCTTTGCTTAAATGATGGTCTCCTAATCCACAATAATTGAAGCCTATTAAGGCTCTACATTTTAAAATAAAAATTATTTAGAGTAAAATAATTTGAATTTAGAAACCAATGATACGTTGATTCATAAGAGGGTGATATATATTAATATATATATATGTATATATATATATAGAGAGAGAGAGAGAGAGCACGAGAGAGAGCACATCCCTGGATTACCTACATGCACACGTGACCTATCTCTGGAATCTCTTTCTCATCCCAATAAAAGCAACAATTATATGCTTCACCTAGCACCAGAGTGGAAAGAGCCTTCTCTCCCTGCATCAACTTAACACAGTGTGACACACAGTTTTGTCTTTGCTATTGCTGTTGCACCTGCAGACATACGCTAATAGCAGAGCTGTCCCTGTCTTGCCTGAACAATACTCTGTTCAACAGCAGCAAGTGCCTGGAATGGTGAGAAACTGCACCCTTCCTCCCCTCTGAGTGTAGAGATGGGCAGTGGAAGTAGCTTGCTGTTTTGCTCTCATGGTTTGAGTCTCTGTTCTTTCACTCTTTGATTAGAGGAAAATAGCTTCACTTAGTTTCATCTTCAGACTAAATCTTCAATCAAACCAAAATGGTAACATCATAACAGAAGCATGTACGAGGTATGTTGTGGCAAAGAAGAGGCGGGGAACTTCTCTGCCTGGAAGGGGCAGAGTAGAATACTTCATAGCATAAGTCTACTTCATAAAATACATTTTCATAGAGTAGGTGACTCTTGAAACTTGCTCTTGAAGAATAAGTAGATATTTTCCATGTGGGCAAAGCAGCCAGAGTACATCCAGCAAAGAAAACCACATGCGCAAAGGCATAAATGAAAGGGCAATCTTTTCTTGGAGAACTACAAAAAACATATTAATGAAGCTATAGGGTGAAAAGCAAGAGGTGAGTCCAGTAGATGAGGATTTCACTTGTGATCTATGTGTAATGCAAATAATGCTGGATTTTATTCTTTAAAGGTGATGACTTTCAATGAAGGATTTTAAGCAGAAAAGAGCATGATGAGATTAACATCGTAGATTGGCCATTAAGATTGTCTCAACCAAAAGGCTCAGGAAGCAGATTTCTCAGATCCTAGGGCCAAGTGTGTTCAACTACTTGCTTTGCCATCTACTTTACACAGAAAAGTACAATGATCACATAACATTTATAATATCAAAAGTAGTCTAAACTTACATATATATGTCCTTTGGTCTCACTTCAGCAGCTAGAGAAAGAAGCAATTTACAAGAAATGCCAGCAAGCATATTTTTTGGATATAGAGGGGTGACATTTGTGCACAAGAAAATGCCAAGGTAAATAAATTAGCACTATCTCCCCTTCTCAGCAAAAAAGCACAGTATATACATGCACTCTGCAGGGATTGAGAGTTGCAAGGCTTTAATTTTACACTAGGCACCATTCTCTCCTTAGTTAATAACAGTAATATTAGATCTTTATGAATAATAAATTGTTCTCAAATTTAATATCTCATATAATCACCACAACATCCCAGCAAGGACCTAGAGAGGTAGGCAAAAACTACAGTTTCATTCTCCCCCTTTTAAATACCACATATCAAAACTAAGGTCATGCAGCTAGGAAGTAGCAGAATACAAGTAGCAGCTCTAAAATCCACATCTTTCAACTCCGGGTTTATTGCTTTTTCTACTATTCAATACTATGTATGTAGAGAATAACAGACTTGTGAACATTCTTTACTACAGAAGCTAAGGATTTCAGAAAGCCAAGCTAACTAGTTTTCAATTGATTGGGCAAACTCACCTTGACATCTTCATTCTATTCCTGCTCTCAGCAACTGAGGGTCAGGTAAACTAGGACATCACAAAGACAAATCCACTGAACATTCCCTATGATATTAGTAGCATTTTTCTCCAATATTTTTTTTCTATACCCCATCATCTCCTCCTATGGAATTACTAACCTTTCAATAAGTTAATTATGCTCTTCAGAATACTGGCACGGTAATAACAACCCCCCCCCTTAGGTTTATATGGGATTTTTTTTCCAGCAACTCAAAGTACTTTTATAATTGCTTCAGGAGGATTGGTAGGGAGTTTCTGTAGTAAGCCTGTCTTTTCCTCTATCCAAGTTGTTGGACTCCATGGGATTTTTCCTTTCTGACCCCCTGCCTCTACCAAAAAGTGGAAAATGAAATTCAAGAAAAAGAAGATGGCATGCAATATATTTCCTGTTCCTTCTAAATATTACATATTTTAAATCCCCACCACTTTCTTCTATCATACACGGTTTATGAGAGAGGAATGCCTAAAGAGTTAGATATTAATTCAAAAATTTAGTAAGAGCAAAGAACTGGGCAGTTCAGCTTCCTGAGCTTGCCTTTAGGGTGGTAACCATCACTCCTCAGTCTGCCACTAACACCATTGTGTAGTATAAAAGAGCCACAATAGCTAGGGTCTGAATTACACAGTAGTCAAGCTTGATAATTAAATTTCTCTTTCAGAAAGAATATGTCCCTGCTGAGGAAACCTTATTGCATACTGCTGTTCATGGTGACTATTATTAAATTTGTAGGACATGTCCCTGTATTATAACGATGCATTTGAAAGTTATCATTATACAATCCAATATGGTTAGAAAAGGGAGCAAAAATTCCAACATAGTTTGAAAAAGGATCTGAAATTTCCCCAAGATTTACTCAACAAAGTACATCCTAGCTCTGCATCAACAGAAAAGAGAACAATTGCCCAAAGAGTTCTTGCCATTTCTTGATGGATAGTAAACAGGGAATCTCCTGTTTCAGGAAAATTGCATCCAATCCCCTAGAAGCTTCTTTCCAACTGTTCCTTTGGGATATTTCAATGAGTTGAGTTGACTAGGTAGTGGAGGAAAATATAATGGTAACCTACAAATATGAAAGCCAGTCTTATTTATTTTTAAGAGAATCAAATTCTTACAGAAATTCTAATTTGGGGCACATATTATTGCCAATTCCGTCCTCAAACATTAAGTGGGCACACTGATGTGCTGTATTTTTTAATGAAATTTAAGCATGCACTGCATACAGCATAAATTAAATTTCACTAGGTTCACAATGAACTCTCAAAAATTTTGGCTGTTGTGAATATCCTCACGTTTTCTTCAGAGAGAAAGAAAAAGAGAGACAGATGTTATATTATACACTATGTGACCTTAAAGTACACGTGTCTCTCAGTTCTATTTAGTTTGAGACAAGTCTAACACCTAAGGGGTGGTGGCTATATTTTATACCTTTTTCAATCTTCCACAGCATCTAGTTCAGAGTTGGTACTAAAAAAAATTATAAATGAAGAAGGATTTGTCAACCACCAAGTAATTACTGAATATCTTCCATGTATCATGCACAATGTGACACATAATGAAGGATAAAAATATATAAGAACAGGGCCTTGCCTCCTATAATCTTGTTGCAGAGGCTTGATAGATATGGAAAAATGTTAATATTTCCAAAGTTCAAGCATTTTAATTGTCTTGGGAGTCTGAATCCTAAGCCATAATCATACATGTAATAGGAGTCTGTAGGAGTCTTTCCCTCTTCCTTTGAATTTATCATAACACATTTTTTATTTCTCATTTACTTTCTGTATCCCTTTACATCCTTCTAAGAGCAGATGTTTTTCCCATCAGTGAGAGTGATTTAAGCACATGTGGAATAAAATGGAAGATGAAAAGGTATTATTTGCTTAATTAATATAGGACTTCAATAAGATACGTGGCCCTGCATATTTTTCCTGGGTCTGTATTATTTACTGGTGGAAGAAAGTGCATCATACGGTTAAAATGGTATTATATTCATTCTCCTGATGAATTTGAGGATGAGATTTCAGATATAGTGTATTTTCAATCACTGAGTAAGCCTTAATGGACAACTTCAAATAGCTGCTTTCTGGTTTTATCATTATAATTTTTTACGACAACCAGAAATGCATCCTACCACTCCCCTCTTAAAACATTCACCTGGCTCACTGTCACATAGAATAGGATCCAGGCATTGTATGTTGGCAAAATAAGGCCTTTCATGAATGAGCTCTTATCTACCTTTCCAGTCTCATTTTGGGCACGAGGTAGATGGCAATTTTCTAGGTTGACTTTGGGAAAGCAACCAACGAGGGTCACTCCTATTTTGGCTGAAAATGGAATCCCAACATTTTGGAAAATTTCATTTAAAAAAAAAAAGGTTTATATCTGTACTTGATTTAAAAGAGAACATTTTAGCAGCACAATAATAAGCAAGGAAACTTAGATGTTATCAAAGAATCAAGAGCACAGAATTGAACAAATTCTGCAGCTGATTGCTTTTTATTAGAATACAACATATATCAAAGGAGTAGAAATTCCAGACAGCTCATTATTAAACAGAAAGATGAATAAAAGCAGACTGCATTTTATCTAAGTTATCCAGCTGATCAATCAATTCAAATGAGACTTTCTATTACAGGGATATCAGCCAAACTGGCACTCTGATCACTGATTGATAGAGGAGAGAGTAGGATTAATTTGAAGTCATGAGAATGAAACAATCATTCCTTTTTTAATTTATAAATCTCTTAAAGGGATGATAGGTTCTTAGACAGTTATATAAATAAGCAAGCTTATCTAGGACATTGTTTTTAAAAGTTCCAGACTGCTGTTTGTGCTATTCAGGTGGTAAAGAGCTATCATATAATTCCTTTTAATCACCCATAAGAATTTAGATTCCCAATGACTCAACTCCAATCCCAGGATTTATAACCCATGGCTCGAAAAAAAAGTCTGAATGTTGGGAAGTATCTGCCTTCACCCATCATAATACTCACAAACAATTTAATGGTCTTTGGGTTGTCCATGGTTTTGACTAGCTTTGTGCTTCCTTATAAGTTCTTCTGCCCCTTTGACTAGCTTGAAGGTCCCAAGAATGTTACGTTGCTCTTAAATGGGCAGTCTGAAATGTGCTGCAAGTGACAGATTATGGTCAGGAGCCAGCTGTTCACATATTTGATCAGCCAGCAGGAAATCTTTCAGCAGCTCTTAAATAAAAAATACAGGACAATGTCGGTGTTTGGTGACACTGTTTCTAATCTTCACATTTCTCACTGACAGGAGGTAATGGTTATCCATGGGAGACCTGTCACATGACACCAGCTTCTTTACCACCAGGAGAGTCACAATATGGCCTCCCAAACTACTTTAACTGTCACAGCATTTTGGACTGTTCTTTTGGAAAAGGCTATCTCAGGCCAGAAAGAAAAAAGAAAAAGGGAGACCTTTATTACTTCTAGAATTCCTTTCTGATTTCTAAGATTTCTAAGTAATTATAAAATGTCTTCCCTAATGTTACTGTTATTATCATCACAGAAATTGAATCAGAACATAAAGTTGCAATTCTATTCTAGTATCTTTAAAATTAGACCACGAAGTGAACAAATTTATTGATAGGTCAAATTGATGAAACAATTCGTAGCACTAGGCTAACATCTACAATTCCAGTAACTATCCATAAAAAGAAAACTTATTTCTGCTGTTGTTCAGCATGGAAAACAGTTTCATTAGAAGGTCCTATTCTAAGACATATTTTATCTCTAATTCCCAAACTGTTTCAAAAATATCTATCACCACTTTATAGAAGGCCTAGAAATATCTTCATTGTATTCTGTAATCAATCACTAAAAATCCACATGTATAATAACACAAATTATCCAGGTATAATGCAGTATAAAAACACAATTTGATCAATAATTTTGAAAAAGAAAGCTTCAGAACAAAGCAAAGCACTAACTTCAGACAAGACTGTAAAGAAAGAAAGTCCTATTCTTTGTGACCACAACCTTAAATTTAGCTTTGCTAGTTTCTATTCATATAGGAATGAGGAATTATCAGATACAACATAATTTTCAAAGGTCATTTCCATGCCAATGATACATAAAATAATTACAAGAGAGTTTATATCTGATGTGTGTATGTGTATGCACATCATGTGCAGATGCTCTACTTTGTAATTGGCATGAACAAACAGATGATAAAATATATTACTTTAAATATATAAATCACAATTGACTTCAAGCTTTCCCATAACCACATAGGAATCCCTTCAAAATATCTAAAATTTGGGTTTTCTCAATCTCAGCACTATTGACACTTTAGAGCAGATAATTCTTTACTGTGAAGGGCTCCCCTTTGCATTGTAGAATGGTTAGGAATATGCCTGGCTTCTGCCTTCTAGATATCAGTAGTCTTCTCTATAAGCATGAATCATGTGTTTCCCATATTGGAAACTAACTAATCCCCTCACCACTGATGGTGTTCTGAACACACTTAACCTCAGAAACTGGGGTTTCAAAATGTGTATAGAGAAGAAGAATTTCTTACCCACCACTTGACTCCCAGTGGCCACTAGTGAGCATCAGGAATGGCTGCTGAAGATAGGAATCTTGGCTGGCAATACCCAAACTCTTTTACCAGCCACAAATGGAGTCTTGAGTTCAGAGACTAGGATTTGAGGAATCTGACTTCTTGTAAATTCATGATTAAAGATAAATATACTATAAAATGCTATTCACTTTCTACTGACCCACTTAGTTATGGCTGAAGTCTGTGACTGCAAAGACAATAAAATCCAAACCAATAGTTCACCATCACTCTGCTGTGGATTATCCATTCTTCACTAATATAATGTGTATGTAGACTATTGATAGTCTAGCTTCTTTTTTAAAGTTTTTACTCCAGCATGATTGAATTGAGCCTATAGTTCTCATCTTCCAAGGAAGATGATGTTTTCATCATCTGCACTCATCTTCCACCAATTCGTGGCAAAATGGAAAACATCCAAACCTCTGTTTGGGTAAGTCATGGTTTGTATATGGCACAGTGTACTCTAAATACATACAAAGCTAATAAACATTTTTTCTCTCCACCAAAAAATAAAGAAAGAAAGAATCTGGAGGAGCAGACTCACAAACAGCACGTTTGCTCACTTAACCTCATCATCTGAAATGGAAGTATTAGCAGTGGTACTTTCCACTCAGGATCAATTGATGATTTCAATTCTGAAAGATCAAAATTTCCTGTAGTTTTGAAAAAACAGCTTTTAAAGCCCTAACTTCTTACAATTTCAAAAATAATAGAGCCCAATCTTATCCAGGGTGCCCCATTCCATGTGTGTTTCAGTAAAACACCAGTCAGGCTTCACTCAAAGCGTTTATCAATTATTCATCCAAACTGTGAAGGCATCAGAAAAAAAAAAAATTAGAGTTTTAATAGTTGTGAAAATATCTTTGCTTTTGAGCAATAGAAAACATGAAAGTGGTATTCTATGAAGAAAAGAAAGGCAACAAAATTTTTATATTACTATAAATAGATGTGATGAAAATTGAATTTTACCTTATGATCTTCCTCCTCCAAACCCAAAACCCAAAATCCCAATTGAGGGACATTCTATAAAATACCTGACCAGTCCTCTTCAAATCTTTCAAGATCATCAAAAATGAGGAAATTCAGAGGAACTGTCACAACCAACAGAAGTCTAAGGAGACATGATGACTAAATGTAACGTTACCTAGTAGGGACTCTGGCACAGAAAAAGGACATTCAATAAAAACTAAGAATATTTGAATAAAGTGTGAGCTTTAGTTAATAATAGTGTATCAACATTGGTTCATTAATTGTAACAAATGTACCATTGTAATATAAGATGTTAATAACAGGGACAACTGGGCACAAGGTATATAAGAACTCTGTACTATTTTTATTTTTTTTTATTTTTTTTTTTATATATTTTTTTTTATTTCAGATCATCATGGGGGTACATAAGTTTAGGTTATATACATTTTCCATGTCCCACCCATCCCCCCGAGTCAGAGTCCCAAGCGCGTCCGTTCTCATTCTCCAGACAGTGCACCTGGCACTCATCATGTAGTCATACCTCCATCCCCTCCCCCCCCCACCTCCCCGGGTCTGCACCTTCAAGCATGACCATTCCCCAGAGGGTGTGCAACGGACTCATCATGTAGGCATACACCCATCCCCTCCCCCCACCCCCCATCCCAGTCTGATATCCAATTGGTATCCTTCCCTGATGTACATTTAGGTGATGATCAGGGAAACCAGTTTTCTGGTGAGTACATGTGATGCTTGTTTTTTCATTCTTTGGATACTTCACTTAGTATAATGGGTTCCAGCTCTCTCCAGGAGAACCAAAGAGATGTCGTATCATTGTTATTTCTTATAGCTGAGTAGTACTCCATGGTATACATATACCACAGTTTACTAATCCATTCGTGGATTGATGGGCACTTGGGTTGTTTCCACATCCTTGCGATTGTAAATTGTGCTGCTATAAACATTCGGGTACAGGTGTCTTTGTTAAAGAATGACTTTTGTTCTTCTGGGTATATGCCCAATAATGGGATTGCTGGATCAAATGGTAGGTCTACTTGAATCTGTTGAAGGTATCTCCATATTGCTTTCCATAGGGGTTGCACTAGTTTGCATTCCCACCAGCAGTGTATGAGTGTTCCTGTCTCTCCGCATCCACGCCAACATGTGTTGTTTTGGGATTTTTTGATAAAGGCCATTCTCACCGGAGTTAAGTGGTATCTCATTGTGGTTTTGATTTGCATTTCCCTGATGATTAGGGATGTTGAGCATTTTTTGATATGTTTTTTGGCCATTCTTATGTCTTCTTTTGAAAAATTTCTATTCATGTCCTTTGCCCATTTTTTGATAGGATTGTTTGATTTTTTCCTGCTGATTTTCCTGAGTTCTAAATAGATTCTTGTTATCAGTCTTTTATCTGATGTGTAGTATGCGATTTTCCTGTAAGTCTAAAACTGTTCTAAAATAAAATGTTTAGGTGAGTGACATCAGCAATACGGCAGAGTAGAAAACCCTAGCTCTTGTTACTCCACAGAAACACTGATATAATAATGACATTGGTAACAAATACCTTGAAGTGAAATTCAGAATCCAGATAAGTAGAAGCACCCAGAGGAGCATAATCTAAAAGCAGTCACTTTTATAGATAAGAACAATTTCACTTTACCTGCATCAACTTCTCCCCCAAACCAGCTTTGCTCAGCATCAAAATGATTGCTTTAGCCCATGATTTCTCCCACATGGGTGAAATGAGATTGGAGCCTGCACCTGGCCACCTTGCCTCCTCGTCTCTCAAAACATCCTCCATGGGACCAGCTTATATCTCACCTCATACAAAGCACTGAATGGCTGGCAGAGCCTGGTACCCTGGGACAGATAGAACAAAGAAATGGGCAAGCATTCTCTTAAGTTGGTACTGCTCTGTGAGTTGAGAATAAGTGCAAAACTAGGTTTTTACTCCAAAAGAAAGGGAAGGAAGCAGAGGGGGCTTCATTCCCCAACATTTCAGAGCACCTTCCGTGGAGCCAGTTACTACCTTGCCTCATAATGATCACTGAATAACTAGCAGGGCTTGATCCCCTGGGACAGCTTGCACTGCTCTGTGAGACTGGGAAAATGCATAGATTTTTCTCCAGAAGGGAGGAAAAGATGTAAAGGGGACCTTTCCTCAGCCAGTGCATTCCCCAAGGGATCGGTCTCTATTTTGCCTCATATAAAGTACTGCTGACTAGTGAAGTTCTCTCCTAGTCCAGACCAGTCCATAAAGATTGGGAGATGTAGCTGCTTTGTCAAATGTGCAAACAACAAAGCAAGCCTTCAAGGAACATGAAGAATCTATAAAAAATAACACAATCAAAAGAAGAAAAGATACACTGGGGAAAGGAAGCTCCATTCAATAAATGGTGCTGGGAAAATAGAATAGCCACATGCAGAAGAATGAAACAGGACCCCTTGCCATATAAAAAATTAATTCAAGATGGATAAAGACTTAAATGTAAGGCATGAAACCATAAAAATTCCAGAAGAAAACTCTTCTAAACATCGGCTAGGCAAAGAGTTTATGACTAAGATCCAAAAAGCAAATACAGCAACAACAGAAATAAATAAATGGAACTTAAGTTAAAAAGTTTCCATACAGCAAAGGAAATAATCAACAGAGTTTACAGACAACCTACAGAATGCGAGAAAATATTTGCAAACTATACATCTGATAAAGGGCTAATATCCAGAATTTATAAAGAACTCAAATCAGCAAGAAAAAGAAAACAAACAATTCCATTAAAAAGTGGGCAAAAGACAAGAACAGAAGTTCTTCAAAAGAAGACAGACAAACGGCCAAGAAATACATGAAAAAAATGTTCAACATCACTAATCATCAGTGAAATGCAAATTAAAACCACAGTGAGATATCACCCTTCCCTGTCAAAATGGCCATTATTAAAAAGTCTAAAAACAACACATGCTGGCACAGATGCAGCAAGATAGGAATACTTACACACTATAAATTAGTACAACCTCTATGGAAAACAATATGGAGATTCCTCAGAAAACTAAAAGTAGACCTACCATTCAATCCAGTAATCTCCCTACTGGGTATCTATACAAAGAAGTCATTTTATCAAAAAAATACCTGCAATCAAATGTTTATTGCAGCACAATTTACAATTGCAAAGGTGTGGAAGCAACCTAAGTGCCCATCAATTCATAAGTGGATAAATAAAATGTACACACACACAACATGGAGTACTACTCAGCTAAAAAAGGAAAATAATAATGTCTTTTGAATCAATTTGGATGAAACTGGAGACTATTATCCTAAGTGAAATATCTCAGGAATGGAAAAGCAGACATCACATGTACTCTCCAACAACTGGGAGCAGAACAATGGGCATACATGGGCACAAAGAGATGTAAAACACACTCGAAACCAAGAAGGGGAAAGAGTGGGAGGAGATGAGAGGTAAAGACTTACCGATCAAGTGTAATGAACACTGTCCTGGTGATGGGCACATTAAAAGCCCAGACTTAAGACTTATAAAAGGTGTCAACGTAACAAAAACTTCTGTACTGCCTTAATATTTTAAAATTAAAAAACAGAAATCTCCAATAAATATCCCAAAGGTAATGGAGATCTGTGAACTTTTTGATAAAGAATTCCAAATAATCATCTTAAAGAAGCTTAGTGAATTACAAGAGAAAATAAATGTATAACTATGAAACCAAGAAAAGTTCTACTCAAAGAGGCAGGAAGTAAGCAACATGTGGTTGCCAAGGTCTGGGGGTGTGGGAAATGGGAAGATGTTGGTCAAAGGACACAAAGTTTCAGTTATTCAGGATAAACAATTTCTGGAGATCTAATATACACCATGGTGACTATCGGTAATAATACTGTATTGTGAACTTGACATTTGCTAAGAGAGTAGATCTTATGTGTTCTCACCACAAAAAAAGGTAACTATGTGAGGTGATGGATATGTTAATTAGCTTGTTTGTGGTAATCATTTCACAATGTTTGCATATATGAAAACATCATGTTGTATGTCTTAAATATATCCAATATGTGGTTGCCAGTTATACCTCAATAAAGCTGGAGAAAATATAAATAAACAAAAAATTATTTGTTAAAAGAAAATAATACACATAATCTCAATTCCTTGTTTTCTTCCCAGTACTCTAAAGCAGAATGCTATGAGTAGAGCTGCAATACCAGTTCTGCATATACCTAAAAGCTATCCTGCCATGTTTTGGTTGTCACAGTGATGAGTGAGACTGGTAGAAGGTAACTGCCCGTTTAATTAACATACCATCTCACTGAGATCACATTAAGGGCAGACTAGTTCTTCCCTTAATATGTTTCCATATTTTTGTTTACACTTCACTACCAAGGCCAAACAAAAATTAATGGGAACCAATGGTGTCTGGAAAAGTCCCTCGACAATTGACTTCTTAAAATTAAAAGAGAGAGACTAAATTGAAAACCTATACATTATGGGTGGAATTTTTCAAGACCCAGTCTAATAGCTGCACAACTGAGATATTTTTGGCACCAAATCTAGAAAATCATCTCTTTGTTGCCATTACTATTTATCATGTCTCACACACACACACAAATAAAACCAGTCTTTCATGTAAATTATCTCTCTAACTGCTCCAATAAGTGATTGCTGAGATAACATCATTATCTCCCTTATTTTCTCATGCTTAGAAAGCGTCATAAATTATCTCATTCCCAAATTATTCTATGTATGGCTGCCAAAGTAATCAACCTAAAGTGAAACTCTGACCTTGTGTCTCGGTCCACTCTTTTCCCTCTTCCCCACTACACAAATGAATACACATTCATAAATACACACATATACACACACACACACACAAAGTGCTGCACAGACTTCTGGATTCTCACTGCCTACAATTTCAATCCAAATTCCTCACATAGTATTCAAGCTCCTCCATATTTTACTTTAAGATTTACTTCCAACTTTTTCACTAACTGATCTCAACACATTGGCTCTGCCACAGCTGGGGGCACCTCAAAGTCACTGTCAGTTTCCTCCTATGTAACTTTACTTAAACATTGTCCTCTCTGCTTAGAATGTCCTTCTCTTTCCTTTCCATATCTAAAAATTCTGTCCTTCCTTTTCAGTTTCTGCCATCTTCACTCTGTTACTTTATCTCTTGCCCTTTGAATTTCCTTATATATACTTGAAAAAATAATACTTCATAGGTTTTTTAAAAAAGTAAATTATATTTGTTTATTAGTTATCAAAACTTAGCTAGAAGAGACAAATAACAAAAAGGAAGGAAGTGAGTCAAGTCTGAGGTCATAAGTATCCATTGAGACCCAGGCTAGCTGGAAATGGCATATGATCTAGACTTAGACAGTGGACAGGCCACCAGCAGGCTTCTACCCATTATAGTAGAATTTCTGGCCCAACGTGGTGAACAACATTGTATATTATGTCAAAAGTAGCTGCATTTATGGACCATAACCAGCCCTCTGTCTTTCAGTTTACAAATGCTGATTCATATGATAGTACAGGAGACAGCAAATACTACCAGCTAATGTCAGTCTAAATATGTTAACGTACTGAGACTTCGCTTTCTACCTTAAAGGTTGCTGACGTTTAGCCTGCAGAGTACAATAAAGAGTTCTGTTTTCTCTCGTGCTTAGAAATTTTGCCTTCCATTTTTCAGCCCATAGGTCTCTGTACCACTACACAGAAATATCCACAACGTGGGTCCAAAATGCTTTGGTCCTTATACTAGTTTTCTAGGGCAGCCATAGCATAGTACCACAAATTGGATGGCTTAAAACAACAGAAATTTATTCTTTTACATTATGGGGGCTAGAAGTGTGAAATCAAGCTGTCAGTAGGGTTGATTCCTCTCAGAGGCTTTGAAAGAGAATCTGTTCCATGCCTCTCTACTAGCTTCTGGTGGTTGCCAGAAATGCTTGGTGTTCCTTGGCTTGTAGATGCATCACTCAAATCTCTCTTCATCTTCACATGGCATTCTACTCTCTGTGTGTCTTTGTGTTCCTGTGTATTCACATTACCTTCTTATAAAGACATCAGTTATTGGATTCAGGGCCCACCTGAAGCCTTCAACATAGCTTTTTGGAGGGGACACAAGTCAACCCAAAGCAGTCCTATCTCTGTTCAAGTATCTATAAGAGCACAGAGGGGGAGTAGTCAAGTCTTTCTGGGTCACTCCCTTTGGCAATTTTTCTCAGGTGAAACACACAAAACTACCATGGATGGATACGAATTTCTTGGCTGAATGTTCAGCATTATAGTGCATCATGGGAGAAGCAAAATAGGGTGTTCAACATAACTCCCTGAATCACACAAGTGAAGTCTCCTGTATAGTTAGACCTGGAAAAGGAAGGTGGAAATTCCTTGTTTCCTTTTCTCTTTAATATTTTCTTGAGCCAACTCAAGAGTTATCAATGACTCTTTTCTTTAAGAGAGAAGACATCAAATCCTATAGCAAAATTGATTCCACATTTCTTTTGAAAAAATAGGTGATGTATCTGTGTCAGTGGGGGAAAGGGGAAGAGAGAGGACTGGTACAGTTCATCATCCTATTAAAAATCTCATTAATTTTTTTTATTTAAATCATTCATGTGCCATTCAATTATATACTTTATAAATAATAGCATTCTCTTATATTGTCATTTAAATTCTGGTATAATGTGATATTAAATGTGATATTATATATAAATGTTTATATGTTTCTGGCACTTAATTTCTCAATAATGTTAACTGTTATTAAGTATGTCCTCAGGGAACATGTGCCTGCTATTTCTGTAAATAGTCACCAGATGGCGATGTGGTTCCCTTTGAGCGCCTTCACAATTCATGAATTTCTTAGAGAATATCTAGAAAAGTAAGAAATCTTGACCACCACCTTTTGCTAGCCAAACTCTTTATTATCAGACATTAAACATAAAAATTAACTAATCCTTTACATATGCTAGCAACAAAATTTGTGACCACTGTAGCTGTTTCAAATGAGCACACAAAAATCCTACATTGTTCAATACCAGTCAATTCACTGTTTGATTTTTATTTAAAGTTCTCTAACTCAGCGAATTTATCTGTCTCTACTTTTCCAAGTCAAATATCTAGAAGTCATATTTGGTATCTCCCTCTCTCTCTCTCTCTTCCCAGATAGCTCTTATCACCAAATTCTATTGTTTTTTTCCTAAATATTTCTCAAAGCATTGACTTCTCTTCCTGCTCTATTGCTCTTACTGTAACAAATTAGTATCAACTCTCCCCTGCATTCAATCTGATTACAAATCTGATCAAATTAGGCATCTGATGAAAACCTTTCAGTTGAATGCCATTATTCTTATAATAAAGACAACAACAAAATTTTACCTATGCCACTAAGGCCCCCCATGTTTACCCCTTACTCTCTTCTAGCTGTTAGTGTCTAGGAACACTGGCATCTTTACCATGCTCCCCCTCTTGCATCCTAGGGCCTCTGACATGCTGTTTTCTCTCCCCGAAATGTCTTACTCTCAACCACATCCAGCCCTTCCACCTACTTAACATATTTTCTAAGCAATGATTATTCAAATAAGAAAGCAAATTTTACTGCTTTGTGGAAGCCTTTTCAATCTTTATCTGCTTCACATTCTATTTTAATTTGCCATCACAGGGCTGTATTCATTTCTTCATTTATTTCAATTTATAGTTTTAATTAATTTTATGCATGTTTGGTTCATTGATATTCACTCTCTCTTTATCTCTCTATAATCTATAAATTCCCTGAGAACAGAGATTATGTCTGCTTTTACTGTCATTTAATCCCCTATCGGTGGTTGGTGCCTGGAACATACAAGGCATTTGATATCTATTGTTAAGTGAATGAATGAGACTGAAAGAAACCACTCTGTTGCCTGCCATTAATATGACTTAGCTCCAACAATTCCCATTCTCTTTGTCTCTGTCCCAGATTTCCAGTTCCTGGAAGATAAAATCTGGTTAGCTGTGCCTAGATCACATGCAAACATTGGATCAACAAGCGATGGCCAGAAATTGAAGGTTAAAAATAGAGATGTGGTCACCAAGGGCTGAAATGTTTTTCTCAGAAAAGGGGAGATTACTTTGAGCCAGGAGCTTACCTAAAAAGTATTTACTATAAATACCTACTGCACTGAATTTTTATGATGAGTAAATCAGGTATCATACGGAATATAGGTGTCAGTTGTGTTTTGTACAGTGTGGAGCATGTTTAGTATTTTATAGAGACCTGACTTTTTCTCACAGTCACCTTTTCAAGTATTTTACACACACACACACACCCAAAAAAATCAGAAGCCTACCCTCCAATATTTCAACATGGGGGGACCTCTTTCATTGTCCTATTCTAAGATTATACAATCTTCCAGTTGGCAAATGATTTACAGCATGCAACCTTACTACTTGATTATCTGGCATAGATTATAAAATGACATCCATTCATTAGCAATTATATATTTAAAGCCAAGTATCCACAAAGCACTGGCTTAATAATAAACCGTGGATAAGTAAGCTACGCTCCCAAAGAGCTCACAACCAGGATGGTAGAAGATATGCAAACAAGCAGGATGCCATGAAAAGTCTTATGTGAGAGCTATACACCAAATACCACAGAGGTAGAAAGTGGGGAAAATGCCATAAGGTATGGGCAAGCGGAATTTTGCATGGATATTTAAATGTATACATGAAACATTCTCCTACATAAATAGTAACTGAATGTTTTATTCCTTCTCAGGATAAATATGGAAGCTGTTCTCCTTTTCTCTTGAAGAGCCTTATAGAAGTCTATCAAATTCATAATTGCTAGGTGACTTTTAGTCACAGAATACCCAGACTCCAATGAACATCTCCCCCCTTTCTTTTACAAAAACCTATTTTCCTGCACTTAAAGGTGAAAGAGTTTTCCTGATAGTCTGAATCTTATAAAAATTAGAAATAGGAGGCAGATACTGACAAGTAGGAACTACACTGCCTAGATTTCATGACTTACAACTATCTACTCTCTCTTCAATTCCTTGATGTCTGAGACCCCACAATGAAATTAAATTTTTTCCAAGTGACTAATATTCTGACTTTCTCAGCCTAGATGAATCAAGACAAAAAAGAATTCAAATACCAATTAAAAGCAATTGTTAAAATCATGGAGCAAAGAGGGAATGTTAATCTCAGTATGATCCGGTTCCAAATCAGTTGATTGGGCATAAAAACATTTTATGTAACTATAGGATTCCTAAGGTTAGATTTGTTTATACATTTTTTTTTCCTTCACAGATTATGGGTTGGATCCAAACCTTAGAAAAGCTGTAGCTAATTCCTCTAAGAAAGTACCCATAACTTCCAACCAATAGGTTTCCCTTCTTTTAGTAAGCTGAAGTTCCCCCATACACTCTGAGTTATTTTAAGTTATTTGAGAATCAGTTGTGAATGTTAGATGGTCACTTCTGAGAGGCTAACACTATGCATACCATTGTCAAGACAAATCTCATTTATTTTTATTATCTGTACTTCTCCACGTTTCCCCTCATCTTATATTTTTTGGTTAAATACTGCTTAGTAAGCCTTCTTCTAAGCAATCAATTCATTTTAGAATAAATTTCTTTTGCTTTGCTTTGTTAATCTATCACCCAAGAGCAGGAAATATAAAGTGTATTTTCCATCAAAATTTTGTTTACCATAGAAATACATTAACTTTGAACTGCAAAAGAAAAATATAAAGACCTCTCTTCAGGTAGACTATGATACTAAAACAGATCTGAAGAGCACTGAGTAAAAATCAAACCCCAATAAGTGAACTTGCTTACCCTCACATGATCAAAAGCATACACTGTTGCTCGGCTCTCTGACCGAACGCACACATGTTGAGAGCAAACACTCATAAATTTGCATTCGCTTCTGTTGCACCATTGATCGGGGCTTCTGAAAATGCTTGCCTCAGAGACAAAGTAACTCAACCATATTCAGTATCGGCAAGAAGAAATAAATGAACTGCAATTATGCATCACTGGTACAAGAAAAGATCTGATACGATTAAAACAATGAAGTGGACTAACAAGTGTACATAGAAATATCCAGAATAGCACACAAAACAAACTCTAATACTGAATGCGCAAGTGACACCAATAATGGGAGCAAAGGAAATGTTCTGACAACCACATTTATTACTAAAATAGATACCGTGACAAATAAAAATAGAAAGAACAAGCCTTATAATGGGCTTAAGACAGAGCACAGGAAACTAACAAGTGAACATAAAGACAAATGTGGTGACAATGGCAGGTAGGGTGACAAATGAAATGCTTAGATAAGCAAAATCCAGAAAACCAGACAGCTGAAAGACCCAAGACCAAGCCCGAGACAAATCTGTCAGTGATACAGATAGCATCACACTGTGCCAGAAGACAATGCTAAATTATAAATGTTAATGACAGATGGATTCAGCAAAGCCACAAGCAGAACAAAAGAAATGAAATGGAAAAATACCCTCGCTGCAGTGTTTGATGTAGGTCTTCATTTTAAGGAAGATATAAGAGTCATGCTCTCTCATGAAGGGGATCTTTGATTTCAGAGAGAAAGGCAGCATACTATTAAATGCTTGCAACCCTTTCTCACCACCCTTTAGTCATTAGGAAATGTTCACTTCCATACAGAATCTTGAACTCGGCAGTACAAGGCTCTTCAGAAAGTAAGCTGAGAGAAGAAAGAAATGAAGAATAAAGGAAGAGAACAAAGGTGATGGGGGAAGGAAAAAAGGGACTAAAGAAAGAGAGAAATAAAAGGTGAAAGTAAAACAGAGGAAAAAAGTGGGATAATTGTTTTAAAATCAACTATTTAAATATTTACGGAGCAACTACTGTGGGACAGATGCTGGCAAGGTGTTAGAGATAATGTGGTGGAAAAAAAATAGTCATGGTTTCTGGCCTCGTGGAGCTTATAATGTGGTCAAATTAATCAAATAATCAATTTAATCAAATAACCACATAAAGAATGATAAAGTTGAAGTGCTAATAAGTGTCATGAAGAAGAGGTACATGATACTAAGAGTGCACATAACAGATTACAGGAAGGTCAGGGAAGTCTTCTCTAAGGAACTGATGATGAAGCTGAGATGTAAAGATGCAAATGTTTGGGGATATAGGTGTAGAGTCTTCCAGGCAGGGGGACTGGCACATGCATAGGCCCTTTGTCGAGAACAGTGAGAGAAAAAGACCAAAGGAGGCTGCAGGAAGGTGAGAGGGCTGGAACAGAGAAAACTTGGGGAGCACAGCATGCCTGAAGGTGCTGGAGAATTTAGTGGTGGACCGACCATGCAAGCTTTTGCATCTTCATCCTAAGAGCAATAAAAGCCACTGAAATTTTAAAGCAGTAGCATGATCTCCCTTACTGACTAGCCACTACACCCACCAGTATAGGCCTGCCCCCTGTTCAAACTCATTTCCTCACTCACCCCACTCACCCCCTCTGCCACAGAAGCCTTCTTGCTTTTCCCCCAACATGCCAGACTCATTCTCAACTCAGGGCTTTTGAACCTGCTGCTCCCCCTGCCTGGAACTCTTTTTCCTAATATCCACATGTCTCACCCCTTACTACGCCTCAGGTCTCTGCTCAAATGTCTTCTCATACAACCCTTTCCCAAAAACCCAAACTTATGGCCCATACTGTCCTCTCTCCTCATTATCTTCTTAACCTGCTTCATACTGTTGCACTATGCTTATCACTAACAGCAACTGTGTTCTAATTTTAACTTTATAAAACACACATGTGCATACACACACACACACACACACACACACACACACACACACATCAAATTTGGTTCCAGGGAGGCAGGGACCTTACTCCTAATTATGCCTGGCACATGATAGTGCTCAATAAGACTGAATGAGAGTAAAAGATTTATAAAGAAAGAATGTTGACTGTCACTTAGGGTATAAGCACACAAGAGACCTTTATTCTGGCCTGGCAATTTTATTATCTACATCCACTCCGTGACTTCATTCAAACAAAACAGCATCAAGTTTAGAAAGAATTATCAATCAGAACCACCTTTTTATCTTTCCTAATTGCATTAGAACATAATGCATGAATAGGGAATAGCAGGTATATGCGATTACTCTACATCAGGCATGCCAAAGACACAATATTTGCAACTTCACATGCGGGACTAGTAGGATTAAGGAGATATTATGTGGGGGAAAAAAAGTGTTGCTGTCCTACTTGAAGGGTGTACAAACATAAAGAACAGAGAATACTAATGTCACCAGAGTCTAGGAGGGGAAAACCAAAAACCCAGAAGTATTGTCTCTATGTCACTGAAAACCAGCATCGAGAAGAGTCACCTCAAAGAATCAGGTCAATTAAATACCATAAACATTTATTAAGTGTGCATTCATTTATTGAGATTTTTCATTGCACACATTAATATACAAAGCACCATAATATTAATAGATGTGGATAAAATTAAGCCATACTGCTAGGCATATTCTATAACACTGGGGGAGGTAGGAAAATTCTGACTCTGGTTTTGAAAAGGCAATTACAGAGAGAAAAAAATGGAGTACAAGATTTGTACTCCATTTATAGATTGCCACGGGAGCTGGAGGGAGAAGGAGAAAGAAAACTAACCTCTTTCCCCAATTAAAATTAGAACCCACTGCTCCTATCAACTAAGAAATAATGAACATTCAATAAATGTGTCTGAAGTTTTTCTTTGGAAGGCAGATAAAATGAAACCAGCATCTTGTATGTGAGAATCTCTAAAAATGTATTTATGAAGAAATGAAGAAGAGAGGGAAGGATTACAAGAGTAAGAATTAGTCACCTGCTAATGACCGAAATTTGTCATCAGTAAAAAACAATTTGATCTTCTGGATTCCCTTTCATATGATGAGCTCAAAGGGGCTTTCCAGAGGTATCAAAACAGAGTATGGTCAATGCACCAGAAGCATCAGTTTCACCTGAGAGACAACTTAGAATTGTAAAATCTCAGATTCCACCCAGACTTACTGAATTAGAATCTGCATTTTAATAAGTTCTCTGGGTGACTGACATGCACATCAAAGTTTAAGACACACTGGTATTCCCTTAGAAGGTCATTCATTACAGGGTTGTTTGTCTGTAATAGCTTAGAATATTTTCACACTATCTTGAGAAGAACACAGAATTCCAGAATAACTTAAAAAAAAATCAAATACAGTAGTTGTGGATCAAGAGTAATAGGAAAGTTACGAATCTTACAGAGCCAAACAGTAGGCTTGAGTCAAAGACGGAGTAGCTATAGAACGAGGGGCTGAAAGTAAGCATAGGCTTTTCTGTACCATGGGGTAGGGATAAAATGGGAAAGGAGGGAAGGGAGAGAAATAAAAGAGAAATAGAAGAAGATTACTTTATTATTTTCTTTATGGATGCCCCTGGGCTTTATGCAAGTTACTAACAAATTTGCTTTAGGTTACCATTTTATAATAAATCAACAGTCCCCTAATTTGCTCACACATTTTAGACAGTGTGAGCAAGGCATAAATAATCCTGACTTAGAGGCTCTCTGGCTTCTACTCCTTTCTTGGCTACTAACTAGCTCAGTATTCTAGAACAAAGCATTAAGCTTTCTACGCATGGGTTCTCTCACCTATAGAGAAGGTTTGCACTACAAGCTGTCTACAGTGGTTTCCAGCCAGTCTTCCATGATTCTATTGGCACCAATGTATATATCAAATCATGTTAGAAACACACATTTCTAAACAAATAATGTTCAATTGCCACTGAAGAAACTGTTCTCTTTCAAAAAGTAATGGCATCAAAGAGATGCCAGTCTGTGGAAGGGCTGCTCTTCAATAGTGCAGCTCTGTATGTTTTGTAACCATCTGTTCCTCTCTTTTCTCCTTCAAAATGCTATCCTCATTACCAACAGAGATTCCCTCAGAGTTGGTACCTGGGTAAAAGAAAGGCATCAAGGAGATGGAGCTGAAGTAGTAGGAGAGATATTAAGTATGTATACACTGACAAACTCAACATATATACGTACATATGTAAATATATAATATATATAATCAGTAATACTTTTCTTACATTATCCTTGATATTTCATTAGCTTTTTACTTAAATTTCATTCAACCTCATATCAGCTATCACTGAAAGAAATTAATGGAAACTATCTATGTCTCTACATGTAGAAAACATATTAGCCTGAGAGAAATTTCTCATCCAGAAATTGCACCAGAAGTCTTGCAGAAGAGGCTTGGTCCATGAATGGAGGGGAGCGTTATCACTGTATAATACATAAGCATCCTGTGAGAAGTCTCCTAAGTCCTGGGGAGGCAGTCCTGTCAAAAACTAAATCTCCTTTACCATGGCATGATGGAGACCTCAAACTATTAAATTTGTAGGGTTAATTATAGAAAGATTTAAAAAAAAAAAAAGTGAAGTTTTTTTTTTTTAAATGCTCTGAAGTTGTTTTGTTTTTGTTTTGTTTTTTTTTTAATTAATGTCATTACGGGAGAAAGATTACCGATAATTGTCTAAAGGATCTTCAACACTGATGCCATGGGAGAAGATAATGGTGCCCATATTGTACTCAAATTTGTTGAATTGGGATCCATTTTTAACAAATGATAGCTCTGGTTATACTTGCAGTAGATAGATTAATCAGACCCAGGTAAAGACAAAGTCTCAGCCCTTTCTGCAATGACCTGCCCATGCTGGAAGGAGTGAATGGAACAAAGGCATATCCACACGATAGCCCACAAGAATTCTCCCTTGAGAAATGGTTTCCATTTCTCTCCATGCAGAATTTCCACTCTAGAGTCTAAAAGTTCCCAAGTGCGGCTTCTGAAACTCTCTGTAGTCCTGCCATTTGACAGTCTGAAGAGAACTTGCTTAAGTACTCCACTGATTTCTTTACACATTGCCATAATTTCATCAATGTGTTTATTAAAATGGCCACTGATGATTCTCCTTTTATTTATTCATTTATCATTGGCAGAAGCATCAAGCTCCTGATCCACGTTTGCATTTGGTGAACCATGTTATTTCATAAGCTATGCTCTCTTTTTCTTTGCTGCTCAGCCCATACTTCCAATAGCAAACAGCTGGGTAGTAGCAGGACCTGCTGATCTGAGCCCAAGTCTGGTGTCAGTAACTTTGAGTTCAAATCCCAACTCTACCACACAATTGTTCTGAAGATGTGAGGTTGTCCCATAAAAGCACTCACTATGGCATTCAAATAAGCCTGGAAGCTAGTGTGCTGATGTACTAACACAAAGAAATCTTTCTTGCAGCTGTGCTTATGGCATTTTTCAATAGTCTTCTAATGGAGGTTTGGTCTGCCACAAAAAGCACAGTAAACGGCAAAGATCAAGTGGCCCAGGCTGCCGTTCAGTAAGAATGACTTCAACTGCTCAGAGTGCGATGGGTGGCAAAGGGAAGATTTCAAGGTCAATTTCCTCACCTTTCAAACCTGTGATTTCATATTAGAAGATCAAGCTGTCAGCTTTCCTGTGTCGACAATTCTCTCTGGGAAGGTTAATGTCACTTCTAAGCTTAATAATGGCTCCAAAGTTAGGAATGTACTGTAAACATCCTGAATGTGATGAATAAGTCAAAACAAACAAGGATGATAAATGCAAACTGTGCCTGAAATTCTTTAAACCTAATACTGGTTACAAAAGAAGAGAAAAACATAAGCTAACATTGTATCCATCAAGGGTCAAGTTTGTGTATAAAAAGGACCGCATCTTCATGCTAAGAAATTGAATGTACCTTCTTCATGCTATGAAACTGGAAATTTCCAGTCTAGAATTTAGCAACATATAACCCCACACAAATCTTCATAAAATTACTGATTTAAGTACCTAATGAAATTTATAAAATTAATATGCAGCATTTTCTTCTGTAAAATGAGTATAATATCATCTCCTTTGCTTGTGTCACAAGATCATGGTGGATTTAAATATGATTTTATATTAAAGATATGAAGTGAATTGTAAATCACTATAGAATCAGCAGATTTGGCTACTGGTTCTGAAAACTTGTTAAAACATGTTTGTTAAGTCATTTCAAGTTATCGTGAATTTTGTTTTTCTCTAGTGCAGTGGTTGGTCCCCAACCTCACTGCCATTAAAACCACCTAAAAAACTTTTTAAAATTTTTCAATTCCTAGTTCTATTACTATGATCTGAATATTTGTGTCTCCCCAAAATGCATAATCACCAATGTGATGGTATCACAAGGTGGGGCCATTGGAAGATAACTAGGTCATAAGGGTAAAACCCTCATGAATGTTATTAGTGCTCTTATATTATAAAAAGAGGTCCCCGAGAGCTGCATTGCCCCTTCCACCAAGTGAGGACACAGCGAGAAGACACCACCTATGAATCAGGAAGTGGGCCCTCATCAGATACCAAATCTTCTGTCACCTTGATCCTAGACTTCCCAGCCTCCAGAACTGTCAGAAATAAATTTCTGTGGTTTATAAGCTACCTAGTCACTGGTATTTTGTTATAGCAGCACAAACAGGCTAAGACACTCATCCTAGATCAATATTAGAGGTAGGACTGAGAAACTACTATTTTCAGGGGTATTTCTAATGAGTAGTTAGGATAGAGAACTACTGATGGAGTGCAAATCTACTTACATAATAAAATGGAAAGCCAAGAGCTAGAAAATAAAACCTAGGGATGCTCCAGGCTGTAATGCAAACATCCTCCTAAACTTTATGTCTTCCTGTATATAGTTTTCCACTAAACTTCTAATTACCATCTCACCTAAGACCAAAAGATTAGTGAAGAAAAAAACTTCCATAATTTGGATTAATTGGAAAAGTCAATATAAATTAGTGAAAATTCAACATGTTAAAATACTTTAAAAAGAATTGTAAAAAATATAAAATGTGTCTTTATCAAAACAAATGCTTACAAGTTTAACCAATTTATTTTTTATTCACTGAGTAAGATACATGTTGAGGTCCTTGAGTGATTTCTTTCAATGAATATTTTTTTTAAAAAATATATGGAATTAGCAAGTGGGTGCAGCAGTATATCATCAGCATTTCATATGCACAGATGTTAATACATTTTGTTAATAATTAGATGAGTATGACCTTATAATAAGGAACAAATATAATACTTGTGGAAGCCCCTACTTTTCCTAATTCTTCCCAGTTACAGTTTCTGATACTTTCTTCTATCTGTAGACTCAGCCACACACTTCCACTTCTTATTCTAGCTCACCTTCTCTCTCTCTCTCTCTCTCTCCAGCCCCCATTTCGTTCACACCTCCACACAAATACAATCTTTCAAGAGGCAGGTGTGTCATCAGCTCGATTTCCTAACCAACAGAGCCTATAATTAGTCTTGTTTTCTATGTGTGTGATATTTTGGGCTGGGGATGAGAACTGACATCTTAATCATCATTGGAACTCTGTGTTTTCCATATTGTTCTACATCATGTGACTAAACTCAGAGCTGGATTGAGGGACTAGCCAGTCAGGGACAATAAAATATCACTAGCATCATAATTATTACTGGAAATTTAATGAAAAACTGAATAATGAGAACTCTTCTCAAGGAGAATACTATCTGCCATCAGCAGGAATAAGCCACCTTAGAAGGAAAGAGGAATAGTACCATCAAGGAAGCCTGCCTTCCAAAGAGTCAGAGTCTGGCTGACTGCAGGACTGTTGAGGCAATAAGTTTGGGGCTATGGTTGACTCACTCAGAACCATATTAGGAAGACTTGACACAGCCAACATAGTTCTCAGTCTCCATCTTCCCTGCCTGCCCCTTACTTTTTCTTTAGATTAGTGGTTCTCAAAGTGAGATACTCAGACTTGCAGCATCAGTGTCTCCTGAGGCTTGTCACAGACCTACTGAATCAAGAACTCCAAAACAGAACCCATAAAACTGTGTTTTAACAAGTCCCTTCTTCTCCTATGTGCTCTCCTTCAAACTTTGTGTGACAGTATTTATCAATAATTCTGAAAGTATAATTTCCAGAAATTAGGGATATATGTTGAACTTTTTTTTGTAGAAGCCAGCTAGTTTTCAGATGGACCAACCTACTTTCAATAGCTAAACAGGCATAGATAGTCCACATGCAAAAAACAATTTAGAAAAATTCAGAGCAGTAAATGGAGAAAAGCACGTGAGTAAGGCAATGCCACTTAATCTTGGAAAACTAAGCAAACATATAAACAGACTTCCACTACCACAACCATGATAAAACTGGTCCAGAACTCACTCTTTAACCAAAAAAGATACTATTTGTTTTTTCTAAATCTCAATTTAAGACAATACTCAGCAGAGTGGGGGAAAGAGTTATAAACTTCAAATTCTGACATAGTGACATACATACTGTGTGACTTGGAGGGACTCTGCTCACCTTTCTTCACCTCATTTTTCTCCTGTACAAAATAAATCCCTATCTCAAAGGTAGCAAAATTAATTCAGTGATATAAGCCAGGGAAGGACACAGCTCCACCTAAATTAGATTCAATAATTAGAGTTGTGAGTACAAAAAGAGGGAACCGCAAAGTTGAATAGACCACCAGACAGCTAGTCCCATAACAAAGTCAATAATATAATATCTTTGTCAAACTGTAGGGCTATATCAGTGTTTCCCAGAGTTTGCCCTTTGGAACGGAGTCTCAAAAGAGGATAACTCTTAACATGCAAATAAAGAAAGATTTTATAGTCAAGTGAATTTTGGAAACGTATGATAGATGCCCATTAGAATGATCCAAACACACATTAGTATATTAAAGCCTCATTTTTTTTTTTTTGACCCAACTTTCCTGAACTTCTTTGACCTAGAACTCTTTTGTCAGAAATTGTCTAAACAAAATAGTGTCTGGCCTAATTTAAATAAGTATTAACAATGTATCTTTTATTTCTCCAAGCCTGTAAAATATTATCTTTCTTATCTTTGCTTTTACCCTATGGAATCCACAGTTCACTCAGCTTAAAATAAATCTTGAGGGTTTTTTTCCCCTACCAATAAATGAAGTTTCATTTTTACGTTTTCATCACTCCCTATTCAAATTTTTTGAGAAGTGCTTTCATTTACCTTCTTGCCTTTTCAATTCCTTACCTTTTTACCCAGACTTCATATTTGAAATACCTTCTCAAAGACGTCTGAAGCATTCTATTGTATAACACCAGGGTATTTAGAAGAACTATTTCCTTCTTCCTATGAGTTTATTTTGCTTTGCTAACACTATCTGACAGAACTTTACCTTTGCATTTGATGAGACCTCTTTCAAGGTGTGTTGACATGTCAGTTGACGGTCTAGCAAATCTATTAAAGATTTGTAGCTGTTAAAGTGCTGCTTTTCTAAAAATGTATATAGCACTTGAAAAAATCAATCCAGAGAGTTCTATAGTTCAACTCTCACATCAGTGCTGTAATATCAGTTTCACTGTAAAATGAAGTAATTGGAAACTTGGTTGACCAGAATATACCATTCCCCCAACATGACTGGGATACCAAGGTGTTACCTCACTCTCTATAGTTGTAAATTTTCTGCTCGCCCCGACCTGGAGCTCTCAACCATTTTACACTTAACTTACATCCTCTTTTACTATTCTTTGAAATTACAAGAGAGTTAGGTGATACAACTAAATTTAAATAACCATAAAGTTAAATATGCATATTTCCAACACTTTCTTGTGCTTCTCCTGGAAATTCTGTTAAACCTCCTGGAACCATGGATGGAGCTATGGAAGGGGGTGTTATAATAGTTAATGATAATAATTTTCTTACATCATTTATAATAATAGCCTTTAATTGCTGCTAATACCTTTTTTTCTGGTCTTCCCTCCTGAAATTCCTCTTCATATTTATCATTCATTCATTCCTTGGAGTTCTAAAGGCCATGATTTATGGTCTTGTATACATCAAGAGAGTATATATAAATGAAATGCCAAAATGAAAGCAAGCACTTTGTATATCTGCTAATTACTACTTCATCTAGATCAATCAACATTTCCTGAACTGATGATATAAAACACTGGATATTAAAAGATGCCTTCTATAAAAGAGTGTTCTGTGGTCAAATGATCTGGGTATAGTCAAAAGCATTCAGAAACATTGAGTTAAACAGTCAAACAGACTTTCTTATCCCGGGACCTCTCACATTACTAAATATGCTAATGTTAATTATGACTCTGTAAGAGGGGTGTATAAAATATGCTCCCCAAATTTTTCACCATGGAACTCTTTTTCTTTACCATATATGTTAACATATCCCAAAAGAGAGTCTAGTACAAAAGTGACCCAAGCCAAGAACAATGTCTTCAAGGAACTTGGGCCTCCACAGTGACTATTCCAAGTATAATGAAAGTAAAAAGCAGAATACCATAGGAATTTATATTTACTTAAAAAGAATGGAGCTAAAAATAACAGTGAGATATTTTCCAAATGGGCTCAGAATATGCTAAAATGAGTCACTGAATTTTTCATTTAGTGATTTCAAACTTTGAAAGGGTAAGGAATGTAAAGCAAATTTGAAGTTTCCCAGATTAAATTTAGAATGATATATTACCTATAAAAGGCAAAATACAAAAATTATTTGATTATAATTTTTTAAATAAAACATACCCTTTAGAATACAAAATTGTCTTGAAATTGTTCCAGTTACTATTCTTGTGTAAAAAAATCACCACCCCAAAACTTAGAAGCATAAAACAAACATTTTTATTATGCTTACAGAGACTGGGTCAGGAATTCAGACAGAGCATAGCTTATTTCTGCTCCTTGATGTTTAGTGGGAGACTCAAATAGCTGAGAGTTAGAACAGCTGGGGCTGGGACTTGCTTTCCAAGATGGTTCTTCACAGCTGGGCTTAGGTAGGACGATTAGTCAAGCATATCTACACTTGGCCTTGCCAGCCTGGGGGCCTAAGGATAGTCGGAATTCTCACCTCACAGTTCGGTGTTTCAACAAACAAATCATAAAAATGATGGCCTTTATGATCTGGTCTCAGAAGTCTCCAGATTTAGTTTCTGCCATAGTTTGGTTTGAGCAGTCACAAGTTCAAGGGGATTGGACACAGATCCTGTATCTCAATGGGAAAATTGTCAAAAATCTTACTTAACCTACACAGAATTATTTTACAAGAATTTCCTAACATTTTCTTCACCAAAAAAATAAAAAAAAAAAAAACCTCTAGATTTCATTGCTCAGATTCTTCTAAAATGAAGTAAAGTGGCCTGTTAGGGTAATTTTGGTCAACTCAGAATATAAACTCTCAGAGAAAAATGACAAAGCTTGAGAGTTGGAGCTTAACAGAAAATTGAGTGTGTTGGTTGGGAGATTATCTTCATTTTTATAGAAAAGAGAAAAATAAACCAATACAAAACATAAGAGTTGATTACAAAATTAAGAATACACCTTATAACTGGTATAAGATCTTATCCAAATTCCCTCTATTATTGACATTAATCAGACTGGTCTCAATGTATTAGTAAAAAGCACATATTATACTAAATTGTACGTTCATATCTGGATGTAACAAATTAATCTTTCATGAGATACAAATGGATCAACTCTTCAAGTAGATATATATGATTTGTGCTCTCATTCTGTATTAGTCTATTCATTTAGTCATACATTCTTTCCACAATCAGGTACTGAGCACTTCCTATAAGCCCATACTGTACTTTTTGCTGAAAACACATGGATAAAATGGTATTGTTAGTTTCTGCCCTCAGACAACTCATTCTAGAGGACCATTCATATATTCACTTGTTAAACTTCTTTTTCTAGGCAATTCTTACCACAGTAGAAGCTTATAGTCTAGATCTGTTAATAAAATATATGAGTTCTGTGATAGAAGACAACCAAAGAAAAATCCCAAAGCAGTGCATTAATGAGCCACAAAATTAGTGGTTTAGATAGTAAGTAATTTGAGAGTAGGGAGGGATCCCTATGGAAATGAGTAAACTAAGATTTCATAGAGGTACTTGAGAGATTTTTCTCTAGAAAGAAATAACTCACTAATGACCAAATATTGGGCTTTATTTGTACCAATTGTGTATTTTTAAAAGTATGTTACAATTAAGCATTGTGCCACAACACAGGAAATGTTATATGTGTTTAATTTATCTAAACCAAATTACATTTAGCTACAGTCTCCACTGCCAAGTTTGGTGACAATAACATCAATACTTTTTTTGTTTCATTACTATACTCTATTCCCCTTTCTCCCATCTCTCTCTCTCTCTCTCCCTCTCTCTCTCTCTCTCTCTCTCTTTCAGTCCCCTTTCTCTCTCCCCATTCCCCCACCCCATTTTCCTTACTAATTCATTTTATATTGTACCAGGACATCAGAGTCTATAACTTCTGGAAAAAGTAGGCTAAGTTCTCAACCAGCAGTCACTCATGACCATTGGTAAGAGTACTCATTGTCAACATAATTTATTCAGAAGTGGTCAATGCCACTTCTGGCTCCATTCCATGTTTTCAAAATTGTCCCTGTAGACTTTCTCATGGCCTGTCAATGTTGGGACTTACTACCCAACTTCTTGGGACAACGCCACACAAAAAGGTATGAACTTTTCTCTGGGGTAAGGGAGACAAAACACAAAAACAACAAAGACTGGCTGAACTTTCTGTCCAGAAAATGTCTAAAATTATTTTTTCACTCTGTTAATGGTAAATCTATTCCAGTAAAAAGCCTAAAGACAAGGTAATAAAATCATCAATTTTCCTGCTACACGTGCTAACTGCACTTTTTCTTTTATTTAAAGGTTACCAACTTCCAGAAAAGAAATACCTTGTTAAAAGTGGAGATTAAAGCACATGAATCTTGAATACCTATTAGTTGCACAAATATGAGAGAAAATATGTAAATGCCTTGGTAATAAGAAAATAAAAAGTCATTTCTGTTTAGTTATACATCTAACATACCTAATATTAATCATCTTATTCTAACTGTGCTATCATTTTTAAACTATTTGATATTCACTATAATTTACCTAATCATAATAAATTAATTTGACATTTGGAGATTGCAGCATGAATATTGTCATCCAATTTCTATACCTTTTTGAATCCAGTGTTTACCAATGCTGTAAATTTTTTCTCCAAATTTGAAATCTCTGCTGAAACAATAGTTTTTCATATTGGACAATGAACACATAGCAGTAATTTTGTTTTTTGTTTGTTTGTTTTTTGCCTTTTTGATGGAGGCACTTTTAACCTGCGTTATCACAGTATCAGAGATTTTCATTGTTACCAACATGTTACTTCAATCTGTCTTCAATCTATACCACCCAACTGAGGATTATTAACCATAACTGATATTTCAGTAGTCAATCTGTCTTTTATATTTGTTTTGTGAATAAAATATTTAGGCATAATTCTTGGCTGATCTTATTATTGGCATAAAAATACCATTGCATTTAAATATGATTTCTCAGTTGAGAGCCTCCTTTTACAGGAAGTTAAACTCATTCCCACCAGGGATATAACAAAGTATTTTGCCCAAACACTGAGTTACTAAGATAATTTTTAAAAAATCTTTTCCTTAGGTTCCAATCTTTATGTTCACCTTCATCCTCACTGCGTACTATCTACACATGACTAGACTCCGTGCACATTTTAACTACAGCTACCAAAACATGCTGCATAGAAACACATGGAACACTATTACTAAAAAATTCTTTGGAGGTTTTAAAACTCAGTTTCATACTGGAATCACCTAGGGGAGCTTAAAAAAAAAATGTGTTGTTGCCTGGGTCATGCACCAGAGATTCTAATTTAATTGGCATTGAGTGAGGCCTACGCATCAGGATTTTTTCAGAATTCCCCAGGTGATTCTAATATACACAGCCAACATTGAGAACCACTGTTTTAAACCACTTGTTTTACAGATGAAACAATTAACCCTATCAGTGACACATACAAATTTGATGTTAGAACTAATGCTAAAAAATCAAGTCTTAAGAATTCCAGTTCTTATTTCACTAACCCAGAGGCTTTTAAATGTGGTTCCCCAAACCCATGGCTCCTCAGAGGTACTGCAGGAACTGTGGAGATGATAGAATGAAAGAGTAGACAGAGGTCTGGACCCACTTCCTCCTCAGTAACAGCAGCTCCAATGTCTATTTTGCATATGCTGGACTGCTTAGCAAGACTTCCTTGAAGGAAAAAAACCAAAAACCAAAAAACAAAAAAACACCAGGGGAAAAAAGGGTATCTGACTAAAGTTGAAAGAAGTGTCAAACTATTGTAAATAAACAAGTTATATAGCAATAGATCCCTTTCTCAAAAAGAAAGGAAAGGAAGGGAAAAAGAAAAAAGATAAGTTATGACTTTTTAAGAATAAAGTTGTATATGTTAAAATGTGAACCTTGAGATTTGATCAGTTTAAATCTAAGAGAATGAAAAGTCCTTAAAGCCAGAAAGTAACTACTTATAACATCTAATACATAGGTTGTAGCTCTTAAGGGAGACTGTGTCCTTCCATGGTGTGAGGTATAATAGATTGAGAAGGGCCCTCAGGAACCTAGTTTTGAAACAGTAAAAGGGGTTTTCAGTAAATTAACAAGAAAGGGACATTGGTCAGAGTCAGGAGAGAAAGCCAGAAAAAATTTTAGGAACAAAGTCAGGAAAGTTGGATGGAGAATGCCAAGACTGAGAACTCCTGTTCTTGGTAGAAACTGGACTTATGCTTACTTTACATGCAAAATAACAAAGCCATACAGTCTGAGAAGAAAAGAAAGTATAGAATGGCTGCTTCATCATCATAATCTGTCTGGAAAACCTCCATCCATTTATCTTTGGACCAGAGTTGGGGCAATGAAAAAGTTAAGCCACAGCGCTGAATGTCCATCATCGGCTGTGACATAAGCTGTGACAATCGGCATCCACCAAAATCTTGCAAGTTGCTACTTTACATTTTGTGTCTCTAGTTTTATTCATTCACATTTTTCTGCCTTAGAATTTCCAGAAGTCATCCATTCTTTTATTTTTATTTTGACATGTTTATACTATTTCCCATTACTGCATATAATATGAAATAGAATCCTCTTGTATATTTTTATTATTAACTGGAAATATATAATTTATAATTAATACATAAATTTAATATAATAATACATTTAATATAACAATATAATTTAAGATAACAAATATGAATAACTTATAATAAAATGAATAGCTTCCATATACTGATCCCCTACCATATGCCCAAAAACAAGTGTCACCCTGTAAATATTAAATATTATCTTTAATCCTCACCAAAACACTAGGACGTTATCTTCTTTCGACTCATAGGGAACCTGGGACTCAAAATGGTTATTTTGCCCAATGTCACACAGATTTAATCTATTTTTAAGATTTCCAAAGCCCATGTTCTTTCTGCTACTATCCCATTCTGTTTTGTTTTCTCTGTAAGATATCTGAATCAAGTGGAAGTGCCCCCCATGCTTCAGAAATGTAGGCTAGCAATATTAAACATATTTGAAGCTAATTTTCTTCTACTAATGGTACTTCATTTTCCTTTGTACTCAGAGACCCTCAGGAAACTACCACTTTAACATGAGCTGAAGATTAAAGTTTTTAAAAAACAGTAGTTATAAAAAGCATTTTATGAAATAGAAAAACATTTATTCTTGAATGAGACTTTATAAAATTTTATCAAATTTTATGAGCTGTAAGTATTGTAGAGTGATGAATCCAGAAGTCCTTTTCCATATAGCTATACAGTATATAACATATCTATTTCATAGCAGGCAATTAGACGTACTTATTTATTAATCCATTTTTCCTTTCCTCCTACAAAATATCTAGTAAAAACCTAACATCATAATTATCACTCCAAGTTTAAAAGGCTTAGTCTTTTCTTATTAAAAAATTTTAAAGTATACGTAAAGATCTTTCCTTTCTCCTGTTTCCCAAGGATGTATGTCTTGTCATTGTATAACTCTAACCCATGTAATACTAAATTAAAATTTTGCTGAATCATGTTGTATTTTAAACTGTGTTTGTGAAGATTTTTTGGTAGTTAATATTGACTTGAAATATAATAAGTATTCAGCTTCCAAGGGTGACCTAGCTTCTGATTCTCTTCTGTTCACTGTTTAAATAACATTCTGGCCATCTACTTCCTGAAATAAAAATAGCTAACACTTATTGAGCACTTAACATATCCTAAGAATTTCAATCATTTTAAGTAAAACACTTTGATTTATCCTCATGGGAAATCTATAAAGGACATATAAACATTACCCTCATTTTACAGATAAGGAAACTGAGTTAAAGTAATATATCCAAGATCAAACAGTTAGCAAGTATAATATATTGTTTTAAACCTAGGTAGTCTGGTTCTAGTGCCCTTTGATGACTTAGCTACTATTCAACATAAAATTTTTATTTCCTTTGGCCCTTTTTCTTATTCTCCCTTAAATTATTGTTACCTCAATGCCTGCACATTAGCCATGAGATGACACAGTCTGTATCTCTCTTATTCCTTTTATCACCTTACTATCTCCTAAGAGGCCCTTACACAAAACAGGTGCTCAATAAACTCAACTAATTAATCATTTATAGCATCCATAAATATTTATTAAGTATATTGTAGTAAATTCTTATATGTTGCCCCGGCATCTATTCTGAATCTAGGTTTAACTTGCTCATACCAGAAACAGGGTTTATTCACCCTTGACACAGTTTCCTGTAGTCTATCTCCTTCCATTTCCTCAGTGTGGTCTATCCAGGTTACCTCCCTTATACAAATGCCTCCTCGTGACCACCTCCCTATGGAACATACAGATATAACCTACTTAACTCCATTACTGAACCCCCACACCTGCATGGACTGTGCAGATATGCTGCAGTGACCATTCTCATTCACAAATATGACCCCATGGAAATTGTGCCTGCTTGTTCTAAACCCACCAATTAAACTCCCCCAAAAAACATTCTTGCATAATGCCCTGTACCCCAGTAGAGTCCTCAGCCCATAGATCCAGAGATCTCTCTCTGGCTTCCCATCTGCTGCTTGAGCATATTTCCCCAGCAACCTTCCCATTGACTCTCATCAGTACCCTACTTCTCTCATGGATCTGTAAGTAATAAACTATTTCTGTTATTTCATGTATTTTTGTTGCATTGCCTCCTCGGTGTCGCACTCAACCAACATGCCTGGATCTAACTTTCCTCCCGGTAAAGGCTCTCCAGGATAGTGGCTGTTTTGGCAGGAATAAACTGGACACAGCTCAGACCAGAGCCACAAGTGTATCTGCCAGTATAAACAAGATTAATATGAGAGGAGCATCTCCATAGGTTGGAGACTTAGGCATTAGGCTGTTTGCTACGATGAAGAAGTATCCCATGAAAGGCACATTGTAAACATCCACAGCTATATCCCCTGCAGCCTTGTCAGAGCAGGGCTAGAGTTTATAGAGACCTCAAGATCAAATTGGAGAGAAATGTAACACACGTATGTGCCAGTCATTGTGATATATGATAGACATAAACTCGTGAGCAATGTAGGAAAGGCCCTTCCTTCCCCTCCTAAAATGAATATTCTTATTTGGTGACATTTTATGTATAAAATCTAGGTAGTCAAGTGATTTAGTTGGGATGCTTTTAGTTGTCTGTGAAAGAAACCCAACAAAACTTGCTTAACTTAAAATGTAACTTAATGATTTACATTTCTGAGAAGTCCAACAGCTGATTAACTTCAGATACAACTAGATCCATGGTATCAAAAATGTCTCAGGAAATTGTGTCTCTATCTATCCTTCTTGGTTCTGTGTTCCTCATTATGTTTTGTCCTTAGACAGAGGTTCTCTCCATGTGTTGGTAGCAAGAGTTCCCGGCAGTTCCAACTTACATGGTCCCTATGGCAACTGGGCAGGGGGAGTGGAGGGTTGGAGTTGTGGGGGGTTGGGGGTGTGGGATGGAGAGTATGTTTTCCTGAAAATACTAGCAAACATGGTAGAGCTCTAACTGGCCATGTTTGGATCACATATTCCTCTCTAAACCAATCAAAATTGCCAAACTGACTGACTATACCTTGATAATGTGCTCATATACTCATCCCTCAGGTTGGGGAGAAGGGCAGTCCCTAGAACACTGGGGATGGGGAAACTTACATATCTATTACTATCAAGAATACAAATGTGTTAGCTACTGCACAAACTTACTAAGCAAGAAACAGTTCTCTATTCATATCCTTCAAAAAGATTACTTCTCATACAGTGATATGTATCAAAAAAAAGATTTTGGTTTTTTTTTAAATATGCTCCCTCCTGTCTCAAAATTACAAGTTTGGATCATTTCATTGCATTGATAAGTCTACTAAGCTCACCTATTATATTTGACCCATTAGCTAAAAATAGACAATCCCACCAGGAAAAGCAGACTACCAGCTAGCCTCTAAATAGATATATTCATTAATATAGCTGCATTGTTTTATATTAGAAAATCCAAATTTGAGCAAAATTTTTATCTTTTCTTGTAGATTATTTGAATTATAATCTCTTCAAACCATATCATAGGTATAGAAAAGCTTTCTTGAACTCAATTTAAACAATCTTAATTGGAGATAGCATTGGCTGACTCCAAAAATGCTTGATAAAGACTGTCACAGAATAAAAAATAAAAGGTGAATTCAAAGTCAAACTGATTCACATATTAAAATTCTGAAAAGAAAAATTGTGCAAAATGCAACCATGGTGTGTAAAACACACCGGGAGACTGAAGTTAATGGGAAGGTCAGGGAATGGGGAGCCAACAGAAGCAACTGAAGTACTCATTAACTTCTCTCACTTTGGGGGGACTAAATATATATGCAATGAAAAACAGCAACCCACTTGATTATAGAAGCATGGGGAACAATCAAAGTTTTTTTTTTTTAAAAAAAAGGAGCAAAAAATCAAAGTAGCTAAAGGGAATAACTTGGAAACAGATAAGAAATAAAAATAAAGAAAGCAGCTGACAAGCTGAAAAAGGAGACTAGGGAATCCTTAGGGAGCAATGAAGGAAAATGGGCTTTCAAAAAGTATAGGGACAGATTTTCAACCGCAATCAAAAAGCTCCGGAGATGTTAACATTGAGCCTAACAGTTAAAATCAGAACTCAGTGCATCTGGTATAATATCAGAGTCCAGTAGAACCATGAGAAGAAAATTCTTCAGGTATTTTTAATAAAACATTTTAAAACACCAAATTACATAAGCATATTATACAAACTCAGCTAAGTATAGATATAATAAATAGGGCAATTTAAGATACTAAAATCAACAGAAAATGAAACAAAGAAACAAAATTGGTGGGAGCCTCTTCTTTCTAAGAGTTGGAATTATAATATCAGATAGGAAAGCCTGCTTAAGATGATAAGCTTATATGGGAAAGAAATTTTCACTAAAATTCTAGTAAAATAAAATAAAATTCCAGGCTAGGCTTTTATTTAGCAGATCAACCTAGTATTTTGTAAAGTGTGGCAAAAAGAATCCTCTGTGTTCATCAAAGTATATTTCATTTTCCACACAGCCAGACATCATTTTGCAGCCTCTCTTGCAGTGCACAGGGACACATGAATGAGTCCTGGACAGTGGACTGTGGGAAGAAGTGAAAAACGATGCTTTCCAGGCTTGGCCCTAAAATTTCCTGGGCCACCTTTCAAGTTCTTTCCTGCCTTTGTCCAAGGAGATGGTAGAGCCACTACATAAAAGGAACCTGGCACCCTCAATGACTATATGGAACAGAGCCTCTAGGGACCCACAGCAAACTATGACACAAATATTGAGTGTTTACTTTATTAAACCAATGATATCAGCCTATCCTGGCTAAGACACAAACAAAGGCCCAGAATTTACTAAAGAAAACTGAATTATTCTGCAGCTGAAGTCCAGGGGTTGATAAGGTAGAACAGTCAGAAGTTCACACTGTTTGAAATGGCAGAGGAGCATTTAACAGAAAGGATGTCTAAAGTAAATCTGAGTTGTATGCTGTACTGTGCTGCCTTGCATATTAATCCCCCTCTTGGGTGTCAAATCTTCAGTAAAATGTGGAGACATGGTCAACTTTCTGGACAGAATAAAAATATTATCTTGGGAGTGAAGGAATCTAAGCAGGATGGTATCTAACAGGCAAGATAAGGGAGTAAAGAAGCAATGTATACAGGAGGTGAAACAGAGTGGAGATTAAGAATTCAGTAACAGTAGGAACCTACAGCCTGTGTTGAAAATCTTACTTTTTATTTAGCTTATTTTATTGTAATTGTGCATTTAGATGTCTTTAATATATTCTAGATGTGAGCTACTCTTTATTTCTGCCCCCCAATCCTTAAATAATACTTGAATTATTGTAGGAGATCAATAAATGTTTGATGAACAAATGAAAGATTTACTTCGATAGACAATGTTTAAGGAAACATGGGATGATCACCATTAAATTAACAAAAACATCTCTGCTGGGCACCCCAACTAAAGATAATCTTTAAAACAAGGCATATCACAGCCATATTAAATTGTAATTATTCTTCTGAATCATCTCAGCTTCTACTTATTCTTACTATACAATTATTCCTGGAATATTCCTATATGACATTTAAACTATTGATTATATTAGTTAAATTATTAAGATATAATTTGAAATTACCTTCCAAGTAAAGACAGAAAATTAAAAATGAACATCAACTTTCACTACTTCCCTCAACTCCATTAAAAGTACAATAAAGAGATTTTCAAGGCATAAACTCAGAGGATTAGGGAGAATAGGAAAGGAGAACATAGGAACAAAGATTTAAAAGCTAAAAAGGAGATGGTTAAGAAAGAACTGAGAACACTGAGTGCTAAGCAAGTATCAGGGAATAAAATTGAAAATCAACCTCATTCACACTGGAAAATTATCAAAGGCTGAAATGTTAGAGGCACCAAAAACCTCTAGAAATTGAAATGAAGAGATGGTGCCTAAACGAAAGAAGGCTGGTTTAATATTTGTTGAAAAAGCACTTAGAGAATCTCACTCTGTTCAGAAAGCTGACTATCTCTAATCTTATATCATGGCAAACAACTGGTACATTATCTGGATATAGCAAATCAAAGAGATCTCTGAACTGCCAGATCCAATTCCATTTTCTGAGAAAGCAGGGGACTTCAGTGAAAAAATTCATACTGTATGCTAGCATCCTTCTGTCCTCTTTCACCACTCAGATTCAAAAATATTGGAAAAACAGGCTTTTATCATCCAAGTTGGAAATCAGAAATGTCTTCACCGGGAAATCTGACTACAAAAGGTAGATAAAATAATACTGACGAGGCTACCAGTTTCTGATCTGGCATGTAAGGAGCATAGAAGTCAACACTCTATCTTAACAAATAAAAAGCTGAACAAACTGAAAAAGCAACCACTCTTCTTAGATATGTCAGAAAAGTGAGGTCACAGGTCAAAGAATTGCCCCCCAAAATGGAGAGACAGACAAGCGAACACAGAGAATCACAACTTACCAAAGCAGAAACCCATCGTCACAGGGTAGGAAAAGCTGGACTGTAGTTCAAATATTGCTGGAAGCTTAGTGTAGACAAGCATGAGAAATGAAAACTCCAGGGGATCCCATCATAGGGGTTCCCTAACACTTTTGTGAGTTTTACCTCTAGGACCTCTACCAGGTTATCACAGTGAAGATCAGAGAAAAATCTCCTTGGGTTTCCAGCAAATGGAGGGGGAAGAAATTATTTCAAAATTCACCAGAGCAGTCTGTTCTTCTTAACAAGACCTGCCTTTAAGAAAAACAATTTTACCAGAGCCTAACCTACTGGGTTTTTATCAGAGCCTAACCCACCTGAAGGAAGAGAAATACCCAACTCCAGATGTGAATTTGAAACTATGATTAATATGCTAAGAACTATAATGGAAAAATTAGACAACATAGAAGAACAAATAGATAATGTGAGCAGAGAGATGAGAATACTAAGAAAGAGTGAAAAAGAAATCTGAGAGATTTAAAAAAACAATCTAACAGAAATGATCCCTTTGATAGGCTCATTAGTAGAAGATGTGAATGAGGAAAGAGTCTGAGCTTGAGAATATGTGAATAGAAACTTCAAAAAATATAAAGCAAAGGAAAAAAGACTGAGAAGAAATTGAACGGAATACCCAAGAACAGTGGGACAACTATAATAGGCATAATATACATTTTATGAGAATACCAGAAAGAGAAGAATAAAAGAAAGGAACAGAAACAATATTTGAAGCACTCATGGATGAGAATTTCTCCCAAGTTGATCCCAGACACCAAACCACAGATCCAGAAACCTCAGAAAAAACCAAGCAGGAAAAATAACAAGAACAAAAACTAAACCTGGTCATATCACATTCAAACTTCAAAAATTCAAAGATAAAGGAAAAAATATTCAAGTAAGCCAGAGGAAATAAACAACTTACCTATAGAGGTACAAAGATAAGAGTTCCATTTGACTTCTTTTAAAACAAGCAAGCATGAAGAGAATGAAATAAGGATATTTAGTGTTTAGAGAAAAAAACAACAAACTTAGAATTCTGCATTCTACAAAAATATTCTTCAAATGTGAAGAAACAGACTTTCTCAGACAAATAAAAATTGATAAATCCAGAGTGACATCAACAGAATAGCAGAATAGTTTTCAGTCCTCATCTCCCCCCAGAAACACCAATTTTGATAACCACCCACAGATAAAAGTCCCTTTGTGGGAGCCCAGGAGTCCAGCAGAGAGGTCCCAGCACCCCACTGAAGAAAAAACTCCAGGAATAAACACATTGAAGAAGGTAAGAAGAATAGTTTCACTTTACTTGCATCACCCCTCCTCCAAGTCATTACAGCTCAGTGCCAAAAGATGACTCCTTGGTCCACCATTTTCCCACAGAGGAAAGTGAGAGCACAGTGAGCATCCATTTTCTCCAGTCATGAGGGAAGATGCCCAAGAGGTCCATTTCTTTCTTCCCCAACCTAGACCACTGAGGGGGATCAGAATGACTGAACAGTTTGGGGCAGCTAGGAGCAGATAAAAGGGACAGGGACTCAAAACAACAAGGGTGTGAATCTTAACAAAAGGCTGAGAATTTTACTGATTGTGGACTCTACCAAGAGACTTCCCCACAAACCTCACAGAACACATACCTGAGATCTCACCCCACTATCCCATATGTATCCCCAGTGCTAGGCACATCCTCTCTCTCTCATGGCCAGTACACTGTGTATGCCTTCACAGAAAGGATGTGAATCACTGCAAATCATTCATGAGCATACACAGACAACCAGCTCAACTCTGTTGGATTAGGAGAAAGCACTTAACCTTGAACACTTCAAGGGACTGTCCTAGAGAAAATAAATGAAAGGCTCTTAGCAAGCACCTGGACTGGTTTTGTGGGGTCAGGAAAAAGGACATGATCCTAAGACTTATGTGATCTTTCTAAGGACATCTGAAACATTAAAGACAGACTAAAATATCTCCAGTTCTGTTTCAGTATTAATTGTGTCAAACGGAAAATTCCTGGATTTTCAGTCAGGAAACCCAGGTTCTGGCCTGGATTCTACCATTTTTCCAGCATGTGTTCTTAAGCACGTTATGGATTTTCTCTAAGCCTCAGTTTTCTTAATCTGTGAATGAAGATAATACTTACCTTACTGGGTCACTGGAATATAATATAATATGTGGAAAACATCAAAAACTTATTTCAATTAATTAGAAATAATGTTAATGTATAACTCTAAATATGGGATAAATTTCTAGAAAAATGTGATTAATCTAAATTTTCATTATATATAGATATTAAACAATAAAATTCCTATTTTATTTTGTTTTTGTTTTTGACAAAGACACTTATTAAACTGTAAATATTAAAATTTTTATATTTTTCCTGTTAATGGAGAATAACAAATGGACTTTTTCCAATCTCGTTTAAAATCTTCCAACCTTCCCCTAATCAGAAAACTCCTGAAGAGTATCTTCATGTTTAAGGCTTTGACCCTTTGCACTTGCTGGTGTCTCTGCCTGCAATGTTCTTCCACACATAGTGACTTGTTCCTTTCCTTCTGTCATATTTCAGCTCTCACAGTCAACTTCTCACATCCCTGCCTACCTAAAAACTGCATTTATCCTTTTACCCTTCCTTATTTTTCTCCACAATTCTTATTACCAAACTTTTCTTTACATATACCATTTGTAAGGTGAAAAGAAGATCACACTCTACGGATATTAATAAGATGTTGCAATATTTTATAATTCTGAATTTTAACATTTTTGAACAAATGTTTATTTGCTTGTGTAGTTTTTCACATCCATTATTTTAGTACTTAGAACTAATGAAGCTGTCAGATATAGCTTCCTTAATAGTGATCTTTTTATATTAATGAAATTCCTTAATAGAATTTATTTCAAAATACATGTGCTCTCTCTTTTCTCTCTGCATGGGTATCTCTTTGCCCACATCAGGGAAACTGTGGTAAAAATGTTACAGATTTTCAGTAGCCAGTAATATTAATCAAATAAACAATGGAAAAATATTTCTCTCAAGAGACTGAGAAATAAAAAATGATGGAAGCTCTTGTTTTAAAATTGTATTAATAACTTTTAAAAAATATTTCATGGTAGAAATAAGACTCCTTTTAAGTATTAGCATCCAGCTAAATTGTAATAAATGATTGTGTAATGTAAGTTTAACGATATTTTAAGATGTCGAAGATGTGGTTTTATGCCATTTATATTAGAACTATCTGGAGGAGGGTTATCTTTTGTTTTTTTGTTGTGGGAGTTGGTGAGACTTTCATACCATGCAGATTATAATTTTGATTCTCAGGAATTTTTGAACACTTTAGATAAAAAAAAGAAATCCTTCCTTTAAAACAGAGTTGAGGTTTTGTCAGATAGAAATGATTTAGCTTTATATGCCTTTATGACATAGACTTTTGCAATAATTTCAAAACATACATATTTTGCTCAGAGTTAAAAGAGCTGTCAAGAAAAATTCGGGGGTTTTTCTTAGATCCCTCATCATATTCAAATTATTTTTCATTTTTTTTTGTTGAGATATATTTATCTTCCACTGGAAGTTCTCTTTGCATTACTATAAACATTTCCCTTCTGAAACCACACACAATTCATCCACTCATGATTTGCAAGAAAATGCTGCCTGCCTAATGAAAATATAGCCTAGATCTTCCAGTCTGGTCTTACAGGCAACTGGACCAGGTGTCTTATAGTCAATCCCAAGAACTCAATTCCTTGGTGTTTTTCTGCTAATTATAGCTGCCACCACAAAATTTATCTTTTGTGGAAATGGATGCTGATACCACTTTATCACTTTGGCCTCAGAATAGATATCACATGTTATAACTGAGACAAGGTTGTCATGTATAAAGACATCTTTACTGAATACTACAGAGTAATAAAGGCAGAAAAACCCAGAGGGTATTATGAATCATGACTTTAGGCATTTTGATTCTATAGCTATGGCATATTCATTTCCACTTTGCTGGGACTATTGCTTGCACAGAAGTGTCTCTTTGCATTTTAAGAAAAAGTTCCTCACTTGAGAATATGAGCTCTCTGGGCTACCAAATTAAAAAGAGGTGTCCCCTCTAGGCATATCAATTGCCAAAATTGCTATGTCCCCTTCTCCAGACTGAATAAGCCCCAAGCCAGAGTGTGTGGCACTAGGGTGTGATTTAAGCCCCAATTCATGTCCTCAAGCTAGGCACTTTTATGCAGGGTACATGTATGTTGTGGCTCTGCATTGAGGTCACCTACCAAGGTTTTTTCTAGCTCTGCTCTTGCCTTCACAAAGCATAGACCATCTTTAAACCTCTCCACTGAGATTGCTCTTAAGATGTCCCTCACCTCCTCAGAGTGCACTGGTAGGATGATGATTATCTCCTCCTACCTCCCTTCAAGGGCCCAACCTTCATGTTGTCTGCTATGGTTTGAATGTTTGTCCCCTCCAAAACTCATGCTGAAATTGAATTGCCATTGTGATGGTATTGGGAGATGGGGTCTTTAAGAGGTGTTTAGGTCACATGGACTCTACCCTCATGAATGGACTAAGATTATTCCAGGAGGGGGTTCATTATCAAGAAGGTGAGTTCACCTCCTATTGCCCTCCCTTGCTCTCTCTTTGGCGTTCTCCCATATGATGCCTTCCACCACATTATGACAAAGCAAGAAGGCCCTCACCAGATGCCAACCCTCAATCTTGGAATTCCTAGCCTCCAGAACCATGAGCCAATAAATTACTCCATCTTAGGTATTCCGTTATAACAACACAAAATGAACTAAGACAAAGCCTGTTTTACATTTGAAGCTCTGTATCCTTTTGAGCAACTAGCACCAGGAATGATCTCATCCTTCTGCTACAATTGTCTTCTATCCATATTAAAATAAAATCTAACAACCTCCAACACCATGTAAGAACTGCATATGCCAATCACCATAGAGTTTTCATCCCAAAGCAGATCTCCATGTTTTGAAGATTAATGTTGGTTCCCATTTCATTTCTGTGTTTGCAAAAATACATTGCTTAAAAGAATTCTAGAAATAAATGTTGGTGATGATTGTCCAACAGTATGAATGTAATTGATTTCACTATAATTTTTAAATACATTTAAAAATTAAGTTGGTAATTTTTGCCATGTGTATTTTACAAGAAAAACTGAAAAGCAGTAAAAAAAAAAAAAAAAAAATCAGGGAATTCACTGCCAGTAGACCTATCTTGCAAAAATATTAAAAGAATTTCTTCAGAGAGAAGGAAAATGATATAGGCCAGAAACTCAGATCTACCTAAAGGAAGAATGAGCATTAGAGAAGGAATAAAGGTAAAATATTCTATTTCTTCTTATTTTTAATTGATCTAACAGATAACAGTTGATTCAAAATAATAATAGCAACAATTTACTTGATGACTACAGTTTATTTATGTACGAGCAAAATAAATGACAGCAATGATACAGGGATGTGAGGCAGCAATTAGAAATATTTTCTTATTATAGCGTACTTGCACTACCCGTGAAGCAGTATAGTGTTATTTGAAATTAAACTCATATTAGCTATAAAAGTATATAGCAAACTCTAGGGCACTGACTCAAGTAAGATTTTTTTTTTTTTTTAAAAAGAAGTATATTAGATTTTCTTAAAAAGGAGAGAAAATGCAGTAAGGTAAAATGTTCAAATATGACCTCGAGGCAGAAAAAGAGTTAAAGAGAGAAATAGGAACAAAGAATAAGGGCAAAAAACAGAAAACAGTTACAAACATGGTAGAAATTAATCCAACTATTTCAATAATGATTTTAAAAGTCAACAGTTTAAATACACAAATTAAAGGAGATCATCAGAGTGGGTCAAGAAAACCAATACTCAATTATATGTTGTCTATAAGAACACCACTTTAAATGTAAAGACATATATAGATTAAAAGTAAAGGGGTGGAGGCCGGGCGCGGTGGCTCACACCTGTAAACCTAGCCCTCTGGGAGGCCGAGGCGGGTGGATCGCTCAAGGTCAGCAGTTCGAGACCAGCCTGAGCGAGACCCCGTCTCTACTAAAAATAGAAATAAATTATCTGGACAACTAAAAATATATATAGAAAAAATTAGCCGGGTATGGTGGCGCATGCCTGTAGTCCCAGCTACTTGGGAGGCTGAGGCAGTAGGATCGTTTAAGCCCAGGAGTTTGAGGTTGCTGTGAGCTAGGCTGACGCCACGGCACTCACGTTAGCCCGGGCAACAAAGTGAGACACTGTCTCAAAAAAAAAAAAAAAAAAAAGTAAAGGGGTGGAAAAAGATATACCATGCTAACACTAAACAAAAGAAAACAGGAGTAGCTATATTAATTTCAGAAAGAGCAGACGTTAGAGCAAGGAAAATTATCAGGAAATTATCAGGGATAAAGAAAGGCATTACATAACAAGATAGGGGTCAATTCTCCAAGACTTAAAAATTGTTTATGTGTATAAGCCTAACAGAGTGTGAGGTAAATACAGTAGGCAAAACTGACAAAACTATAAGGAAAAACAGATGAATCCACTATTACAGTTAGAGACTTCACCACCTCTCTACCAGAAATGGACAGATCAAGCAGGCAGAAAAATCATTAAGAAATAGTTGAATTCATCTATTCAGCACCATCAATCAACTGACATTAAATAATTGACATGTACAGGCTACTTCATCGAACAGCAGAACATATTCTTCTCAAGCTCACATGGAATATTCACTAACATAGACAATATTCAGGGCCATAAAACACACCTTAACAAATTTAAAAGAAAAGAAATCACACATCTTCTCTCAGTCTATAATGGAATTAAAGTAGAAATCAATAGCAGAAACATAGCTGGAAAGTCCCAAAATACTTAGAGATTCAATAACAAAGTTCTAAATAACTCATGGGTCCAAGAAGAAACCTCAGGAGAAATTAGAGAAATACTTTGAAATAAATGAAAATGAACAGACCACTTATTAGAATGTGTGGAATGCAGTAAAAGCGGTTCTTAGAAGGGAATGTATACCATTAAATGCACATATGAGAAAAGAAGAGAGATCTAAAATCAACCACCTAAGCTTTCACTATAGGACACTAGGAAAAGAGCAAATTAAAGTAAGCAGAGGGAAAGACATAAATATTAGAGTGGAAACTGATAAAATTAAAATATAAAATCATTAGAAAAAAAAATCAATGAAACATAATCTGGTTTCTTAGAGAGATCAATAAAATCTACAAGCCTCTAGCCAGACTAATTAAGAAAAAAAGAGAGAAGACATAAATCACTAATATCATAAATGAAGAAAGGAACATCAGTACAGATCTCATGGATACCAAAAGTATAATAAAGGGATATTAAGAATACCTCTGTGCTCACAAATTTAATAACCTACTTGAAATGGACCAATTTTTTGAAAGACATAATCTTCCAAAACTCAAACAAGAATAATCAGACAATTTGAATAGGCCCATATCTCTTAAAGATATTGAGTCAATAATTAGTAACCTTCTAAAATAGAAAACTCCAGGCCAATATGGGTTTTCTGGTGAATTCTCCCAAATATTTAAAGAAGAAATTATAATAATTCTATATAATCTCTTTCAGAATACAGAAGCAGAGGGACTACTTCCTAATTCATTCTATGAGGGTGACATTACCCAAATATCAAAATATGACAAAGACATTACCAGAAAAGAAAACAACACACAAATATCTCATAAAAATAGATGCAAACATCCTCAACAAAACAGTAAGAAATTGAATCTAACAATTTTTATATAAAAAGAACCATATACCTAAACAAGTGAAATTTATTCCAGATATGCAAGGCTGGTTCAACATTTGAAAATCAATTAATGTAATCTATCACATCTAAAGCCTAAAGATGAAAATCAAATGATAATATCAATAGATGCAGAAAAAAGCATTTGACAAAATCCAACATCCATTCATGATTAAAAAAAAAAAAAACCTTTCAGCAAATTAGGAATAGAGGAGTAGTAATTCTTCAACTTGATAATGAACATGTACCAAAAATCTACAGTTATCATCACACTTACTGGTGAGAAATTAGAAGCTTTCCTACTAATATCAGGAACAAGGCAAGGATGTCCACTTTCATCATTCCTATTCAAAATCATGTTGGAAATTTTATCTAATGCATAAAACAGGAAAAGAAAAGTACGCAGATTGAGAAGGAAGCAATAAATATGTCTTTGTTAATAAATGATATGATCGTCTATATAAAAATCCAAAGAATTGACCAAAAAACCTCTTGAAACTAATATGTAATTTAAGAAAATTTATAGTATACAAAGTAAACATACAAAGTCCATTACTTTCCTATATACTAGCAATGAACAAGCACGATTTTAAATTAAAAACACAATACCATTTACATTAGCACTCCAAAAAATTAAATAGCTAGGTATAAATCTAACACAGTATACATAAGATGTATATGAAAAAACTACAAAGCTCTGATTAAAAGAAATCAAAGAACTAAATAAGTGGAGAGATACTCCATGTTTATGGATAGGATGACTCAATATTATCAACATATCAGCTCCTCCCAGCTTGATATAAATTCAATGCAATCCTAACCAAAACCCCCAGAAAGTTATTTTATACATGTTGATACAGTGATTATAATGTTTATGGGAAAGCAAAAGACTCACAATAGCCAACTCAATATTGAAGGAAATAAAGTCAAAAGGCTGACACTTCACATCTTCAAAACATCTAAATCTACAATAATCAAGACAGTGTGGTATTGATGAAAGAATAGACAAACATATCAATGGAACAGAACAGAAAGAAATAGACCCACATAAATATAGTTAATTGATCTTTGACAAATGAGTAAAGGCAATACAGTTGAAAAAAGATAAAGATATTCTTGTCAAGAAAGTACTGGAACAACTGGACATCCAAATACAAAATTAAATAAATTTAGACACAGATCTTACACACCTTTTAAAAAATTACTCAAAACTCTATCATAGACATCCATGTAAAACACAAATTATAAAACTTTTAGAAGATAATGTAGGAGAAAATCTAGATAATCTTGAGTATGGTTATGACTTTTTAATACAATACCAAAGACCCTATTCATAAAGGAAAGAAATAATAAGCAGGAGTTCATTAAAATTAAAAAATTCTGCTCTGAGAAAGACAACATCAAGGAAATGAAGACAAAGCACAGAATGGGAGAAAATATTTGCAAAACACATATCAGCTAAAAGATTGTTATCCAAAATATGGCAAGAACTCCTAAAACTCAACAGTAAGAAAAAAAAATCTGATTAGAAACTGGGTAAAAAATTTGAACAGATACCTCACCAAAGAAGATATACAGATGGCAAGTAACCATATGATAAGATGCTTAACATCATGTATCATTAGAGAATTGCAAAACAATGAGACATCACTGTATACCTATTAGAATGGCCAAAATCCAGAACATTGACTACACTAAGTGCTGGTAAGCATATGGAGCAACAGGAATTCTTATTCATTGCTAGTGGAAATGTAAAATCATATAGTCAATTTGAAAGACAGTCTGGCAGTTTCTCACAAAACTAAACATCCTTTTCCCATACTAACCAATATTTAACCAAATGACTTGAAAACTATTAATATGTTTACAAAAACAAGTCTATTCATGTATGTTTATAGCAGCTTTATTCATAATTGCCAAAACTTGGAAGCAACCAAAATGTCTTTCAGTACATTAATGCATAAATAAAATGTGTACATACAGACAATGGGACATTATTTAGCATTTTTTAAAAAGTAAGCTATCAGCCATAAAAAAGACATGGAAGAAACAAATGTATATTTCTAAGTGAAGGAAGTAAATCCAAAAAAGCTACATACTGCATAGTTACAACCATGACATTATGGAAAAGGCAAAACTTGGAAGACAATAGAAAAGATCAGTGGTCGTCAGGAATTAGAGGGAAAAAGGGGTGAATAGGCAGAGCACAGAGGATTTTTAGGGCTATGTAACTTTCTATGTACTTTAATGATGATTTACATTTGTCAAAACTCAGAGAACAAACAACACCAAGACCAAACCTTAATGAATACTATAGACTTTGGGTGATAATGCACGTCAGTGTGTTCATTCACTGTGACAACTGTAGCACACTGGTTTGGATGTTGATAGCGGGGGAAGTTGTGGATGGTGAATATACAGGAATTCTCTGTACTTTCCATCAATTTCACCATGAACCTAAAACTACTCTACCTATAAATTTTATTTTTTAAAATATATTAAGTGCCAAAAGTGGGGTGATGATGGTTTTAAACAGTGTGCCAGCAGCTGTAGCACCAGAAGTCCCTGGATTAGGCCTAACACAGAGAAGGGCGGTTGGAAATACTAGCATTCTATCCTTTGCCAACCAAGAAAAACTACAAACGTGAACTTCTTTTTTTGGTAGCCTCTTAGGAATTGGAGATAAAAGTCAAATCCCGCTGAAGTCATACAGTCTGAAAAACACCTTTACATATGAATTATAAGCCAAGATTTCAAAGGGTAAAAATAAATCAGAAGCAGAACACATATATGCAGTCCATATTTCCAGATCTGATGATTCACGGAATCTCAAACCTTGAACTTGGTCCCAGAATGGCAATACCCACTAGTTCCTAGCAGGAAAATGTAAAATTGCCTCTGAGAAAAATGCTATCATCCTAGCCCTCAAATATTATATACAAATATTTTTTTTTAATTCAAGGATAAGCATATAGTCAAAAACACCAGGCCTTCTAGTTCCAATCATAAAACTTTAACTGTTATAGGGATTGCTCCCCTTACATAAAAACAAACAAAAAATTCTGGAATCTCAGGTGGCTAGGAATAATTTAATGGAGAGTCTCACAATACATGAGGCATTTGGAAAAGTCCTTCAAAAAGTCATGACTTAGTGAGAAGGGGGGACTAAATTAGTATAACAATAAAGCTGGCTCAATATTCATGCTAATAAAGTTTAAAAGGAAACCTCAAAAGTAGCAGACTGATCTACAAGTAACTTACCTGACTGCCAGGAAAAAAAAAATACCAACTCTTAAAATGAATACATTCAAATCTAGCAGCCAACATGAAATTTATCACTGCTGACTTCCAATAAAAATTACCAGATATGCAAGGATATGCAAGAATATATGACCCATAACTTGATGAAAAATTAATCATAGAAAGAGATCCAGAAATAACAGATGATGCAGATGACACAGGAAAGCGACCCCCAATGGTGGAAGTGACTTGAAGTCCAAGTGGGTCCTTGGCTTTGTGCAACAAAGAATTCAGGAGCTAAGCTGACAGTACTGGCCCCCTGGTTCCTGTTGCCTTTCTATTTAAGCTATGGTTTAATTAACAAGAGGAGGAATATTCATGGCAGGGCAGTGTTTTCCTGGAATCAGGGTAACATCCTCTATTCCTTCACCATCTTAGTTCTAACCGGTGGAACTTGCCCTGCCTCCATCCGGTTTTGATCAGGATAATTTGAAACTTTGTTTTGAGATTTCCTGACTCAGTTAGGTAATGCTTTAGCGATGCCCAAAGCAATGCCTAAGGCAATGCCTGCAGTAATGCCCAAAGCAATGCCCAAAGCAATACCTAAAGCAGTACCTGCTAGTTCCCTGTCTCAGAATTAACAGACAAAAACCTTAAAACAGGCTTTGTAAATATTATAAATACTGACGGGCCTCAATTTATAATGGGGCAACCCATCATAAGTTTAAAGTATTGTAAGTCAAAATGCATTTAATACATCTAAACTAATACATCACAGTTTAGTTTAGCCTACCTTAAATGTATTCAGAACTCTTACATTAGCCTACATTTGGACAAAATCATCTAACACAAAGCCTTTTTTGTAACAAAATGTCAAATATCTCATTTATTGATGTTTTACTGAATGTGTATCACCTTCACACCACTGTAAAGTTGAAAAATTATAAGTTGAACCACTGTAATCAGGGATCATCTGTACATTCAAGAATGTAAAAAACAAAAAAGTAAACATAATGAAGAAAGAAATGGAAGATACAGAATGACTCAAATGTAACTTTCTAGATGTAAAAATAAGCAAAAAAAATTAAACAAAAAAATGCACTGGAAAAGATTACAACAAATTAGTGCGGAAGAAAAGATCATTGAAATTGAAGATATAGCAACTGAAACTATCCAAAATGAAGCACACAGAGAAAAAGAACTTTAAAAAATGAATAGTGTAATCAACTTTTAGGACACTATCAAATAACCAACAAAAGTATTACTGGAAAATGGAATGAGAAAAGAGAAGAAAATTGAAAGAAATGAGATAAAATTTTCCATATTTGATAAGAACTATAATTCCACTGAAGATCAAAAAAAACTCAAGCAGAATAAATGTAAAGAAAGGCACACACCAAGGCACATTGGAATCAAAATACTGAAAAATAATGATTTAAAAAAAAATCTGCCAGAGAAAAAGACATTATCTTAAAGAACTATGAAGTATCTGAGATTTTACCCTTTGTGTAAGTTAACAAGTTACCCTTCCACAGTTATCTAGATGCTGGAAGAAGATACAAATTCTTGGGTCATAGAAAGGACTTTATTACTTTTTATTCATCATACTGTATGACCTTATTGTTTGTATAACTTCTTGATTCCACATCCCAAAAGATAATTCAAAGGTGAGCCCTAGTGGATGCTGCAAGTATAGCAGCTTTTATGTCACAGTTGAGGAACCATGGGCTTAGGAAATTTTAACCTGTAAGGGGGTTGCTAACAAATCTGTCCAACTTTTGCATCAGAGGGGCACATTATATTTATTATTCTTGACAGAAAACAAATCTACCTTCTATCCAGATAAACAATATCCTTCAAAGCTATCTTTCAAGATAGTCTGGAACAAAAGCTGCTATAGATGTGCAGAAACATGGACTCACAGAGAATTATCTCCCAACAACATCCACTCCTTATTTCTCAGTATATTGGCTTCTAGACAATTTTCTCATAAATATGCTACTCCATCAGCCACCCTGATTAATCTGACAGATAGGAGACAGTCCCAATCTGTTCAACTTGACTTATGTGGCATTTAATTAAGGCTATGTCAGTATGACTCCACACAACAGGCTGAGGCCAATCTGCAGTATGGATCTCAGCCGTACTCCCCAGGATCCCAGAAGCAACCAGCTGAACAAATCCCATAAGCCATAAGAGTCTACCTTAGTAAGCCAAGTGGCTTTCTCCTTAAATTTCTGTATTGACCTTTGCCATTTGGCCTACATCATTCATCAAGCTATAACAGGATGTATTTCTGATTGCCCAGACTCTGCCTTGAAAGTAGTCTTGGCAATTCTATCATCCATAACAACCTGGCCAGTGAATTAAGGCTAACCTGAATGGCTTACATGGCTGATACAGTCCTTTCCTAAACACTTAGCTCTCTTATGATCATCCTTATGGTGCAATAACTTAAATACTGAAATTAAAAATTCAAAACAGAGGCTTAACAACTGATTAGACAAAGCCAAAAAGAGAATTAATGACTTGGACTAAAAAATGTTAATAGAAGAGAGGATAAAAGAGAATATACAGGGAGAATATTTAACATGTATTTAATTGGACTCCAGAAGAAGAGGAAAGAGAAAAGGGTGAAAAAGAAATATTTGACAAGAAATAATTGAGTTTTTAAAAACCCTAGGGAAAGCACCAGTCCACAGATTCAAGGAGCCCAAAGAATCTGAAGCAGATGGATGAATAAACAAATGAATACATACATATATATATATACACACACACATAAAAAATCCATATCCAGAAACATCAAAGTGAGACTGCCAAAAACCAACGTCAAAGAGACAGCATTAAAGGAAGCCAGAAAAATAAAATCATCCAAAGAGTTTATAGTTGATGGTAAATTTCTCAGTCACAATTAAGGCCATGGGGTAGGCGAATAATATTGTCAATATTCTAAAGGAAATAACTGGAAAGCTTGTATTCCATAAGCAGAAAAAAAATATTATTCAAGACTGAAAATGAAATACAAATAATTCTGGACAAAAATGAGAGAGTTTTCAAGCAACATATGTGTACTTGAAGGTGTACTCCAATCAGAGGAAAATCATCCCAAGTGAAAGTTAGGAGATGTAAAAAAAAAAAAAAAAAAAAAAACAATATAAATGTTAAATATATAAGTAAATCTAAATAAACAATAACTGTTATATGGAATTGTGTCCCCTCAAAAAATATGTTGTACACTCCTACCTCAGAATGTTACCTTATTGGAAATGGCATCATTATCTACCAATATAATTAGTTAAGATTATACCAGTAGAGGGTGGGTCCCTAATCCAGTATCACTGGAATCCTTGTAAGAAAAAGAAGAAACACACAAAGAGAGATTCACACATATAGAGGGAACACAGCTATGTGAAGATGGAGGCAAAGACAGGAGTTTTGCTGCCACAAACCAAGGAATGCCTGGGGCTACCAGAAGCTGGAAGAAGTAACAAAAGATTTTTTCATAGAGCTGTCAGAGAGAACATGACCTTGCCAACACCTTGATTTCAGACTTCTAGCTTCCAGAACTGTGAAATAATAAATTTCTGTTGTTTTAAGCCATCCAATTCGTGGTGCTTTGTTATAGCAGCTTTAAGTACTGATATACTTATTAAGGCAAGTCCAAAGGAAAGTATCTTGATGTCTTAAGAAAACAATGCCATAAATATTGAAAGGGGAAAAGGTTAATGGGCTTACATATCTATCTTTTTCATTATTCAGGGAAAGAAAAAGATATAATCCTTTGATAATTAACCACTAAATGAGGAAAAATACAATCGTAAATTCAATACTAGCAAAGATATAAACAAATAGTATACACACTTAATCAATACAAAAGGCATGAAAGAACTAAAAAATGAACACAAAACAGAACAATTAGAATAAAATAAGACAAAAGATTTAAACCCAAATGTATCTGCACTTACATTAATTGTAATGGATTAAATGCTCAGGTTAATGAATAAAGCATGTCAGACTAGGTTTTGAAAACTCAATTACATGCGGTTTTAAAAAGCACATATACAATATAAAAGTATAGAAGGGCTGAAAGGCAAAGCATGGGAAAATATATACCATGCAAATACTAATCACATGAAATAAGCCCTCTATACATAATTAGAGAGATGAGACAGCTTCCATATCCAGGGGTTTGTGTGTGATTTGTGTAGAGATGGACTATGGAGCAGGACTTCAAAGACAAACTTTGAAGGGATAATGAGAAATCAAGTAAGCTTTAGAAAACAGTGTGGACTGGTGAAATAAACTGGAATTAGGAAGAGCCCCCAGTACAGAAACAAATAATTCAGCTTGACAGTTCTCTCTTAAACCACAATGCTGATTCTATCTTAACAAAAGGCAAGGATGTGGCATTAGAGAGTGATTAAAATAGAGAAATTATACCATATTACAAAATATTGCATGGTGCTTGAATTTTAAGGTGTTGCTAAAGTCGAATACAAATATGAACCCAAACACCTGAAACTTCAGCCCAACCCATTTGAGCTAAATATTGACAAGAATAAAAAGACAGTGGCAGGAATTTGAGGCTTGGGCTAATTGTAAGGGAATTCAATCTAATTAAGTTATCCCTCAGTTCCAGCTCAATTCAGCTCTAAAAAGATCTGAATAATCACCCCCTCATCCTAACCACCCAACAGAAAAGAGGTTTTGTCCTCTCTGAAAAATAAAACAAAAACCATATTTTGACTTCTGCATTCATTATACATAATATCCAAAGTAGCACAAAACTTATGAAAAATAACAGTCCAGAAGATATGAAACATAATCAAGAGAAAATAGAGTCAATAGAAGCAAACCGATAGATGACACAGTTATAAAAATTAGTAGTCAAGGGCTTTTAAAAAAACTACTATAAAATTGTTATAGAATTTATAGGAAAAGAGAGTAACAAATATTCTTAAGCAAATGGAAATCACAGAACTGAAAATTATAATGTATGATATAAAGAATTTACTGGAAGATCTTAAAAGATAATCTGTAGAAAAATAACCAACAATAAGAAGAAATTAAGAGGACTTACTCAAACTGAAGAAGAAATAGAAAAAAAGAATGAGCATCAATGACCTAAGAGATAAGATCAAGAAGATGAAACACCTTGGATGCAGCTCCTCAGCGAAAGGTTCTCTTGATCCATTGTATCTCCTGTGTAGAATGGCTAAACTTAAAATAACTGACAACACCAAGGAAGCAAAACAAGTGAAGCAGCTAGAACTGAAAAAAAGTAAAACGAGTTTTCACGTACCGTTTACCATGGAAATGCAAATTGGTACGGCCACTTTGGGAAAGCATTTTAAAGTATCTACTGAAGCTAAACATACATATATCCCATAACCTCAAAATTCAAATTCTGGATATGCAGTCAACAAAAATGAGCATTTATCTCTATGAAATGTACAAGAATGCTTATAGTAGCTTTAATCATTATAGCCCAAAACAGGAAATAACCCCAATGCCCATTAGCAATATAATACATAAATAATGGTTTATTCATGCATAACAATTAAAATTAATAAACTGATTACATGCAACAACAAAGATGACTTCTATAAACACAATGTTGAACAAAAGATACAAAAGAATACATATTAAATTATTCTACTTATATAAAGTTCAGTATGCATCTATAATCTATGGTGAAAGAAGAATTAAGTTAAAATAATGATTAGTTACTAATATGACTATTGATTGGAATGAGGCAAGAGAGAGAATTATGGGATGCTGGAAATGTTTTATTATCTTAATCTTAGTGGTAGTTACATGGATGTATATTGATATAATATATCAATAATTTTTAATTATTTGTACTTTTTTTGTATTTGAGTTGTACCCCCGTAAAAAGGTATATTAAAGAAAATTAATGGATGATTTTAGAAATGCCAGACTGAAGTCAAGAGAAAATGCTGCAAACATATTTTAAAAGTGTTTACATTTTTGCACACATTGTAAAAAAAATTAGAAAAATCACAAAAATTAGAGAATCAGGCCAGGCAAGGTGGCTCACGCCTGTAATCCTAGCACTTGGGAGGCCGAAGTGGGAGGATCGTTTGAGCTCAGGAGTTCAAGACCAGCCTGAGCAAGAGCGAGACCCTATCTCTACTAAAAATAGAAAGAAATTAGCTGGACAACTAAAACTATATAGAAAAAATTAGCTGGGCATGGTGGCGCATGCCTGTAGTCCCAGATGCTCGGGAGGCTGAGGCAGGAGGATTGTTTGAGCCCAGGAGTTGGAGGTTTCTGTGAGCTAGGCTGACGCCACGGCACTCTAGCCAGGGCAACAAAGTGAGACTCTGTCTCAAAAAAAAAAAAAAAAAAATTAGAGAATCAAAATTATTAACTATCCATAATCCCAGCTCTCACAGAACTACTTCTATCATTATCATAAGTATGATGTAAGGTTAATATCTGAGACTATCTACTACATCTCTATTTTTTAATACTTAACCTTTTATCAACAGCCTTATCCTATGTCATAAATCCTCTTTGTAAACATTATTTTAGGATGAATATGCCATTCTTATAAATACTGTTACATAGCTCTTCCCATAAATGAGAACATTTCAGTTGTCTCTAATTTGATTTTTAAGTAGCATGACAAAAAAAAATTACACACATACATTTTTTCTACAATTTGTGCTATTTCATTAGGATAAATTTTCAGAAGATGAATTCCTAAGTCATGGTGAATCATATAAACTAAAGGCACAAAACATAGAGTGACTCTAGGTGCTTGCAGAGATATCTTCTGCCAGCTATAGTTATAACACTGTTAAAGAAGCTGTAGAAATACTGTGAAAAGTAGCAATGGACTAAAAGTATTGACATATTGCAAAGTAACGGTATAGTCAAGTAGATTGGAGATATTTCTTGAATTTGATAGAAGGAATCATAAAGCTTGATTATTTATGCTGTGGAATAGATTTTCGAGCCTCTGGAGTATTTAGAATGATCTACTGAGAGTAGCTGGCATGACACACCTATACACACACAAAGTTGGCATCTCATTCTAAATATCTAAGATGGCAAGATCACTAGGCTTTTCTACTTGAGAAAAAGATAATATTTCTCCATCTAAAAAGATACTGGGAAAACATCTCAGCAAAACATAAAGAATAAGGATACATGTTTCTGCTAAACTCCTTGTTCTACCTGCTTGCTTGTGATAATCACTTCTAATCCCAGATTTTTCCTTCTACTTGAAATCCAGCTGCATCCTAGATTGCTAATAATTGAAAGATCAATTGTATCATAAGCTTGACTAAATGTCATTTCAAGTGGTGCCTTTCTAAGATGGCAAAAGCTATAATATTGACTATAATATTGAAGTTGTTGTAATAGATAATAGATCTATTAACATATGTGATCTTTCCAAAAGAACACCCACCCCTGAGTTCACTTTTAGAGTATATTCTGGGAACAAAGAGGTAGAATTTAACCAACCATATTTTTTTTTAACTTCAGAATCTTACGGGGGTACATATGTTTTGTTAACTAACCATATGTTAAAATACAGCTGAAAAAAAATAGTGTTCTACAACCAAAAAAAAAATCATAATTTTAAAAGCATGGTACTCTCTTGAAGAAAAATCAAACAAATTGAATCTTGACACAAATTAAAAGCCAAGAAGTAAACACAAATGCACATAGGAATTTAGTATATGATGAAGATGAGGCAATGACTGATTAGTCCATGAATGGTCTTATAAGACTGGATAGCCATCTGAGAGAAAAAAATAAGTTTCTATATCTCATACTTTATATCAGCAAACATTTCAAAATATCAAAATTTAAATATAAAAATGAAACCATAATAGCACAGAAGAAAACATGCACAAAAACTTTTATAACCTGAAAATGTAAGCCTTTCTAAGTATGAAAAAACAAAGAAGCTATTTAAAAAGATGGACAAATGGAACATAGTTTTTAAAAAATTAAGTCTGTATGACAAAAAACCCACCAAAAGTTATATCAGAACTATCAACAAAATAACAAAGTGAGAAAATAATTATAATTCTTATTACAGACAATGCACTAATTTTTCTAATATACACCAACATGTTGACAAGAAAATATCAAAAAATAGAAAACAGAGGCAAAGAATATGAACATACATTTCAAAGAATTGTAAATACAAGTGGCTCTTAAACATGTGAAAAGACACTGGTGAAGAAAAAGGAATTAAAATTGTTGCGTTTACCTTCAAGTCTTATTATTACTCACAAATAATGGAAAAGGTAAGTATTTAAGGATGACAATGTCACATACAATATTTGCAATTTGCAATTTCATAATCTTTGATTGGACTTCAGCTGAATTTTTCTTCCATAAGTGTTCAGTGCATGAAGTGGGTTTGTTGAATCACTCCTACTGAACTTAATTGAAAAGAAGAAATGAGAAAACTTCACCACGATTGGGAAAAAAGAAACAACTGGATGGGTTAGGTTTTTGTTTATGCTCATTTTTAGGGTTTATAGGGGGAGAGGTCAACTTTTTAAAAATACACCATTAACACATTCTAAAAAGTACAAAACGCGTGATAATAATAATCATTCCTAATCATACCTAAAAGTAGTCATCGTGAACATTTCAATGTAATTTTTGCTATTTCTTCTGTAATTATACATTCTTTTAGCGTGCATGCACACACACCACACATACAATATATACTGTGTATACATATTATACATTGTAATGCAGTAGAATTTTCTAATCTGCTATTTTCACTGAACATATTATGAGATGAGTTTTAAGCATCTTTGAAGGAAATATAAGGGTATTTTAGTAATATGAAATAGAAGTTCCAAGCTTAATTGGGAATGGTAAATTGAAGGAGAAAGGTTGATTTGGGGTTTCTTCACAAGAATATATATGTCTGTTGGGGAAACCTACATTTTCTATCCTCGTATTTTCTTTCCATGCAGAAAGGGCTTCAAAAATAGCATTTTCAGTTTCTGCCCCATGTGAGGTGGAGCAAGTTACCTGACCAGCAATTTTGAAAACATAATTGGCCATGTGTAGCTCTGTTCCTTTAGGGCTTTCTCTGCCTCCCTGCAGGAATCATTCATTCTCTTTGCTCTCCACCTTGCAGTAAGTTACTTGTATCAGTGGGTAAAACTTGTACCTACCCAGGTTGCCTGTGCCTGAGCAGGTAAGTTTAATTCTAGAGCAAAGCATTGGGAAGCACATCAAAACTACAACTTCTAATCCAGCTTTTATCACTAATTAAAGTGCTGCTTTGATCTTGAAGTGTCGGCCTCTTCTCATTGGAATTGAACTTGCAAGGTGAAGAAAATTGTAGTATGTGTTGACTTTCTGAAACTCCAACTTCATCTGTTAACTACATGTTTCCAATCCACAAAGCAATTTTACATCCATTATCTTATTTGATTTTCACAGTAATCCTTAATGTAGGAGGGAAGATATTAACATTTATTGAGTGAATGCCTACTGTTTGTCAGAAATGTGCCAAGAGATTTACATTTTTTATCTTAATTAATCTTCATAAATTTAAAAAATGGAATTTACCCTTATTTTAAATATCAGGGAATGGAGTATCAGAGAGGCAAAATGATTTACCTAAGATATACAAGGGATAAATTGCAAGACTCAAGTTTAAGTAACTGTAAAAATCTGGATTATGTTCTTCATTCACTTTTGTATTCCTAAGCTAAGTCCTGGTCTCATGCTTGGCACAAAGAAAGCATTCAATAAATATAGCTAAATAAATGACTGCAAATCCATGATCTTTCCATTGCATCATGGAGGAAGAAAAGAGATTATTTTCGACTACCAAACTCAGGGAACTTCCAAATGGGGGGGAGTGGCATAAGGCTCATTCTGGAGATGTTTATGGAAATTCTATGAGGCTGTGTGTGGTAAAGCAGAAAAACAGAATGGCCCATGAAATTCTAGATCTAGTATTTTACAGGGGCCTTGTCACTACTAAAGCAGCGGGATCTTTGACAAGCCATTTGCTTACTCTCATCCACAATTCTCTTATCCGTAAAATAAAAGTGCTACAAAAATTATCTAATATTCTATCCATGTGTGAGGCCCAAAGTTCAACCTTAAAAAGAACAAATGTTGCTGTTTCCCAAAGAACAAAGACTGTATTTATTGTATAGTTATATAGAAGAATTAGAATTGAACACATAGGTAGAGGAACCTATATCTTTGAACATAACATGGTTCTCATATGTCCACCAGTCTATAAGCCCAGAAACTCCTGAGGAAAGACAGAAGATGTTAACCCATAAAATCAAAACATTTAGCAGGAATTGCTAGCATACGTTTTCTTTGTGTTCCAAAGGAAGCTATGATTTAGAGCTACTAGTTAACACTAAGCAGAACTAAGACTGAATAGGAAAATCGCATTTGCCTAAGGAAAGTAAAAAAGATATCTCTATCTTTCAGCTTTATCTCTCCTTTATGCCTCTCATACACACACACACACACACACACACACACACACAAAAATAGTATTTTGCCAAAAATACACATCAGTCAGAAACATTAAAAAATCAAAAAAAAATTAACAGAATCCAGTCATTTTTTTCCACATTTGACAATGCCCTAGCAACAGGTGACAATAAGGGAATTCTACAATGATATGCATCTTGTTATATCTTTGCTGACCCAAATCTTTCACAGTCAAAAAGAAAGGAGGTAATGTCCCCCATTAACAGAAAAGAAAAGTTTTCAAAATTGCTTAGGGTTACCATTATTCTGGTATATAGCATTTTTTAGATGTAGCTTTAAGATCCAACATGACAGTAGAACATACATTTCAAAAAATATTCTATTTAGCGGTCTGACTTTTGAGAAGTAACTTTTAAAATTAACTAGGTCAATTTGCAATATACATTTGAAACCTATTTTCTCTTTAAAACCATAATGCTCTAGAAAAAATAACCACAAAAAATCTGCATTATTTAAGTTCATCATTACCCACATCCAGAGGTATATAAATGTTTGCGTATTGGACACCAATTTTATCCAAGTCATTTCAAAAAACTATCAACAAAGGATGGTTTCTTGCTAGGTAAGGACCAACAATATAGGCCATACCAATATTCAAACGGTAAGGAGTCGGGGGCAGAGACTCAATGTATTATAATTGTCAGGTAAGAGTATTAAATGTATCTTAAAATTATTAAGCTAGCACTTTTAGAACCAACTGAACAATTAAGTGGGGGTGGACTATCTATTAATTGTACTGATATGTAAATGATCATCATTTAGTTCAGCAGAACTTTGTAGTCCATACTCTGGCTTTCCACTCTGTATTGAAAAATCTCGCCTCAACACCAGTTATCTAGCATGAATATCAAAAGTCTCTTACTCGAGCAGCTTCATAGTTATGTAGCCAGAATTGAAAATAGTCCCTTACATTTTTAGTCTTCAACCTTCAAAGCACTTTTACATATATATTACCTAGAATTATAGAATATATGAACAAAAAGTGACATTAGGTTTAATCTTCTAAAATTCCCTTATTTGACAAAGCATTTAATTCAATAAATACCATGTGTGTATTTCCTATGTAGGTTCTACCTTGTGGATAGGGAGTGAAACAAAATGTATGCAGATGCCATCTGCATGGGACTTAACAACTTGTCCAAGTTCATGTAGTTTATAGGTGTTAGATCCAGGACTTGCAACCAGGATCCCTTACTCATGAGATCTCTTCATTATTTAGCATGCTCTTCTACTCCTATCTGGTCCTTGCTATGTTCCGAAAGTTTGTGTCACCCCAGAATCCATGTTGAAATCTAATAATCACTACAACAGTATGAAGAGGTAGGGCCTTTAGAAGGTGATTTGATCATGAGGGCAGAGACCTCATAAATGGGATTAGTGGTCTCATAAAGAAGCCTTGAGAGAGCTTATTTGTCCTTTCCACCATAAGAGGATGCAATGAGAAGGCACCAGCTATGAAACAGAAAGTGAGACCTCACCAAACACTGAATCTGATAGAACCTTATCTTCCCAGCCTCCAGAAATGTGAGACATAAATTTCTATTGTTTACAACCCACCTTGTCTGAAATATTTTGATATAGCAACCTGAATGAACTCAGCTCTCTAAAACATATAGCTACTATTTTTACTCTACAGATAAGGAAATAGAAGCCTAAAAATGTATATAAGCATTTGACAAAATTCAACATACTTTCATGATAAAACTCTCAACATGTTAGATATAGAAAGAATGTACCTCAACACAATAAAGATGGCCAGATATGACAAACCCATAGCTAACATAATAGTCAACAGTAATAAGTGGAAAGCTTCTCCTCTAAGATCAGGAACAAGAGAAGGCCACCCACTCTTGCCACTTCTATTCAGCATAACACTGGAAGTCCTAGCCAGAATAATTGGGCAAGAGAAAGAAATAAAGGCATTCAAGTTGCAAAGAAAGAAAATAAATTGTCCCTGTTTATGGACAACATGATCTTTTATATGGAAAGCTTGACAGCCTCAACCAAGAAACTGTTACAACTAATAAATTCCGTATAATTGCAGAATACAAAATCAACATAAAAAATAAGTAGCATTTCTATATGCTAACAGAGAACTATCTGAAAAAAATCATCAAAACAATCCCATTTATAATAGCTACAAAAAAATAAATACTCAGGAATAAGTTTAACCAAGGAAGTGAAAGATCTACAAGGAACTAAAAAACATTAATGAAAGAATTAAAAAAAAAACCACAAATAAATGGAAAGATATCTCATATTCATGGATTGCAAGAATATTATCAAAACATCCATACTACCCAAAGGAATCTCTAGAGTCAATGCAATCCTTATCAAAATTTCAATGATCTTTTTTCACAGAAATAGAAAAAACTATCTGAAAATTCAAATGGAACTAGAATAGATCCCAAATAGCCAAAGCAATCTTGACCAAAAAGAAAAAATCTGGTGGCATCATAGTACCTGACCTCAAAATATACTACAAAGCTATTGCAATCAAAACAGCATAAACAGTACTGGAATAAAAACAGACCCATAGACCAATGGAACAGATTAGAGAGTCCAGACACATTTACAGTCGATTGATTTTCAACAAAAATGCCAAGAACACACAATGGGGAAAGGACAAGCTCTTCAATAAGTTATGTTGGGATAACCAGATATCCATATGAAGAAGAATGAAATTGGACCCATATCTCACAACATATATAAAAATCAACTCAAAATGAATTAAAGACTTAAACATAAGACCTGAAATTAAAATTACTAGAAGAAAATATATGGGAAAAACTCCATGACATTGGTCTGAGCAATGATTTTTTTTTATATGTCCCTAAAAGCACAGCAACACAAGTAAAAATAGACAAATGGAATTGCATTAAACTAAAAAGCTCCTGCACAAAAAAGGAATCAATAAACAGATGAACTACAGCAGTGTTGGATAGGATGTGGAGAAAGGGAGCCCTTAAACATTGTTGGTAGGAATATATATTGGTACAGACATTATAGAAAACAGTATGAAGGTTCTTCAAAAAACAAAAAATAGAACTACCATGTGATCCAGCAATTCCATTTCTGGGTATATATCCTAAGGAAACGAAATCAGTATGTCAAATACAGATATCTGTATTCTGATGTTCATTGTAGCACTATTCACAATAGCCAAGACATGGAAGCAACCTATATATTCAGTCACTGATGAACAAATAAAGAAAATGTGGTAGATATACACAACGGAATACTCTTCAGCCTTAAAAAAGAAGAAAATCCTGGCATTTGCAACAAGATAGATGAAACTGGAGAACACTAAGTCAAGCGAAATATGCCAATCACAAAAAGAAAAATACTGCATGATCTCACTGAAATGTGAAATCTAAAAAATTTGAACTCATAAAAGCAGAGAATAGAATGGTGGTTACCAGGAACTGGGGATGGCGGACAGGTTGGAGAGATGACGGTCAAAGGGTACAAAATTTCACCTAGATAGCAGGAAAAAGTTCAAGTGACCTATTGCACAACACGGTGACTATAATTAAAAACAATGTATTCTTGAAAATTGTTAAGAGTAACTATGAAGTGTTCTTACAGTAAAAAATAAGTATGTAAAGTAATGGATATGCTAATTAGCTCAATTTAGCCATTCTATAATGTATACAAATTTCAAAACATTATATTGTACACATTAAATCATACAATTTTTATTTTTCAATTAAAATAAATAAATGTTTTAAATGAAAATAGTTTTTTTAAAAAACTAAGAAAAAAATCAACTAATAAAATAACAAAATATGTGAAACAAGAATTTTAAGACACTTGACATTAGGCCAAAAGACATGGATTTCTGGGAGCTGCAAAACAAATGAAGTCAGCCCTACTCTTGCTCCAGCTTCCTATCTATGGGAAGTTTCCAGATAGAGTAGAAAGGGGAAATCGAGGCAGAGCCCAGCAGACTCCCTGAGTTGAAAAGACAGTTTTAAGTGTAGAGACACCAAGGCAGCTAGAGTGTGGTAGAACAAGAGTATATCATAGAAGAGAAAGCAACACAGAGAAAGAACTTTAAAGAACTTTGGAGTACTAGCACAAGCATGTGAGGAAATTACCTGAGGCCAAGGGAAACAAGCCGAAAGGACTGGATGTAATAACATTTGATGCTTATATAGAACCAGAAATAATGCCTTTTACCTCCAAGAAAAATGGAAAAAAATTATGATTCTTGGGGAAGTGACTATTGTACACGGAAGAGTTTTATATCAGTAGTGAGATATAATTAACCCTAAACTGAACAGGGTTCCAGTCCCAACTAAAAAAATCTTCAAAACAATAGGCAAAAGGATTTTTCAAGTAATTTAATCACATCCCAGACAAAAATCTCAAGAATATTTATAGGAACAGAAAAATACCCAATACCAAAAAAGGTAAAATTCACAATATCCAACATCTAGTAAAATATGACCAGTTATGAGAAGCAGGGTACTATAACCCATAATGAAGAGCAAAGCAATCAACTGAAACCAAAAAACAATCAATTAAAATCAAACCAGAACTTACACAGATGTTAAAATTAGCAGATGCCATTAAAATGTTAATAACTATATTCCATGTGTTCAAAGAGTTAGGTAGAGATATACAAGATATAAAAAAGAATCAAATAAAAATTTTAGAGATGAAAACCATAATTTCAAAGAAAAGAACAAAGCAATAAATGGAATTGTGAGCAGATTGAGTTATGGCAACAGAAAATATCCAAAATCAAACAGAAAGAAAAGAGGATTTTTAAAAAAATGAACAGAGCATCATAGAACTCCATCACAACTTCAAGAAGTCTAGAATACGTATAATGAAAAGAAAAGCCACAGGCTGGCAGAAAAAATAATTGCAAGAAATATATATATATCATATATATACATATATGATATACATATTCATACATATATATGAAAAGGTAAAAGAGCACATGACAAGATACTTTTTATTAGACATTAGGAAAATGCCAATTAAAATCAGAATGAGATATTACTATATGCTTATTAGAATGGCTAAAATTAAAAAGACTGACCATACAAAACATTGATAAGAATGTGGATGAACTGAAATTCTCATATACTGCTGATAGGAATATAAAATGGCGTAACACTTTGAAAACAGCTTAGCCCTTTCTTGAACTTTATAGATACACCTATCATTTAATCTAGTCATTCCTACCCAAGAAAAATGAAAACAAATGACCATATAAAGACTTGTACATGAATATCCATAGCAGGCCTAGTTGTAAGAGTTAAAAACTGGAATCAACCCAACAAGAGGTAAATAGATCAACTGTGGTATATCTATGCAATGGAATAGCATGGATCAATAAAAAGGAACAAACTTGATATTGACAGTGATATTGGTACACACTGCAACATGAATGAATATTTAAATGGTTATGTTGAATAGAAGAATCCAGGCAAAAGGGCATATAGTGTGTAACCCATTTACATAAAATTCTAGAAAATACAAACTAACACAGAGCCTAAATGCATATCAATTGTTGCCTGGGATCAGAGAAGTGGAGAGAGGCAATAGGAAGGAATTTCAAAGGTGATCACTATGTTTATTATCTAGATTGTGACAATAGTTTCATAAGTGTGTACCTATGTCAAAACTTATCAAATTAATTTGCAATTTCTGCAATTTATTAAATGTCAGTTAAACTCTAATGAAGGTTTAAAAAAATTCCTTCAGTAGTAAATTCTACCAAAAATTTTAAAAACATAATAATCTATATTTCACACACACTCTTCTGAAAAATACAAAAAGAGAAAACAGTTCCCACTGACCTGATACCAACATATCCCTAATACCAAAATCTGGTAAGAACTTTACATAAAAGGAAAATCACAGGCCAATATGTCTTATAAACATAGATGCAAACACCTTAAACAAGATAGATATTTACAGGTTGAATTCACCAATATATAAAATATATATCCTTACCAAGAAGGAATGCAAGGTTGAATTAACGTGAAAATCAATGTGTAATTCACCATTTTAACAGAATTTTTAAAATTATCTTCTTGATGTATGCCCCAAATCATTTCATGAAATCTAAAACCTGTTCATGTCCTTTAGCTCTTGGATTTAAATAAAAATAAAAAATATAAAACCTGTTCCTGATAAAAGCTCTTAGCACACTAGTAATAGAAGGGAACTATCTAAATATGATAAAGGTTGGCCACAAAAATTCTACAGTTAGCATCTTAATGGTAAAATACTGAACATTTTTCCTTTTAGTTAAGACACATGATAAGGATATCCATTACTCTTCTATTCAAAATCATACTTTCAATAATGCAATGAAAATAAAGGTTTAAAATTACAAAAAGAAGAAATATGATTGTATACACAGAAAATCTAAAAGAATGTACAATTAGGATTAACAAGTAAATTAATAATTAAGCATAGTGAATTAATGGTCTATGGATACTAAGTTAACATATATACATCCACATACTGATCTAGAGTCAATGCAATCCTAATCAAAATACCAGCATGTTTTTTGTGTGAAAAAGAAATATGATTTTAATTTATATAAATTTATATAAAATTAAAAGGGTTTAAAATAGATAGCCAAGGAAATCTTGAAAAGAATAGGATCTGAGATCTTACAAAACTAGCAAGTTTCAAGACTTAATTTAAGTGACTGTAATTAATATATTATGATATTATCAAAAGAATATACAAACACACCAATGAAACAGACTAGAGTCCAGAAACAGATTCACACATAACTGGATACTTGATTTACTTTAAAAGTATCTGTACTTCTCAATACAGGAAGGATAGTCTTTCCAGTGAATAATGTTGGAACAACTGGATATATAAATGGGAAAGAATAAACTATGGCTACTTCATACCATGCATCAAAATTAATTTGATATGAATCATAGACCTAAATGTTAAATAATAAATCTTCTAGAGGAAAACAGGAAAATATGTTTTCATGACCTTAGCCTAAACAAAGTTTTTTTAAACAGAACACATAAAGCAGTAATCATTAAAAAAAAAAAGATTGAGAAATTGAATTTCATTAAAGTTAAGATATCCTGGCCATCCAGAACATAATTAAAAGTGAAAATGCAAGCCAGAGAGAGAAAGGAAACTGATAAAAGAGTTCATATCCAGAAAAATGTAAAGAACTCCTACAAATTATTAAGAGACAAACACCCCAATTTTTAATGGGCACAATTCTTAAAGTGGTACCCACAAAATAGGATAGTGTATGTGTATTATTCATTTGATGTAAGTATCAATTTTATTTATCAAGGAAGTTGAAGTTAAAATGATGAGATTCTTTCCATAAATCATAATGGCTAAAATTAAAAATTATTTATCATAAGTATTGGTAAAAATATGGGCAACTGAAATTTTCATATGTTGCAAGTTGGAGTGTAAATTAGTAAAACTGCTCTGAAAAACTTCTAGCATTGATTAAAGCTAAACATATGCTACCCTATGACCCAAAAATTCCACTCCTAGGTATATATCCAAGGAAAATTAGTGTATTTGTACACCAAAAGACATGTTAAAGAATGTTCATAAACTCTTTACTTGTTATAACCAAACACTATAAACAAAACTATGAAAAATAAAATGAAAACATAAATTGTGCTATATTAAGGCACAGGATACTATATACAAATTTTTTTAAAAAAAACTGCCATTACATGCAACAAGCCAGATATAAAAGAGGTCATAATGCGTGATTCTATTTATAGGAAATTCAAGAATGGCAAAATTAATTGATGGTGATAAATGTCAAAACAGTGGTTATCTCTGCAGGGGAGTAAGGATGTTATTGACTGGGAAAATGTCCAAAGGAGCTTTATGTGCTGCTGCCTGTTCTATACCCTGATGTGAGAGACAGTTAGTTATATGGTGTATACATATCTAAAAAGTCATCAAATTGTATGCTTAAAGTTTAGGACTTTATATGTGTCATGCCTAAATAAATAGAAAATGAAAACAATGATTTTTAATAATTTTAGTAATTTTTTTAAAAGTTAAAAATTTAGATAGGACCAAGGAGGTTCCATCTCAGTTAAACTAAAATGTGCACTAAATAAAAATCTGTAAAATACTGGCACTAAAAGCAAGCACATGAACTTAAGCCCTGGTAGTCTGAGAAGGCAATTTCTCCAGAAGCCAAGTGGAGCTACACAAGCAACAGGAGAATCCCATATCCATTTTCTCACCAAACACTGGCTCTGAATACATTTTCTCCTCATCTAAAGGTGACTAAACAGAAGAATATGAAAAAGAAAATTTAAAAATACTGTACTAGAAAAAGGGAGCATCACCCAAGAGTTTCAGAGGAAGGACAGTGCAAATTGATTTATTACAGGAAATTGTGGGCAATCCTTTGGGCAGCAACTAAGAAGATATAACTTTCATGAATATCATAAAAAGCCATAAAAGTAGGATAGGATAAATGATTAAACAATAGAATAAGATGAAAATATATGTTTATACTCAACTCAAAAAATAAATTGGATAAGTATGGAAACTTCTAAAATTGTTCATAAAAAATAGTGTAATTATGAGTTTTTATTGGGTAAAGAGGATAGTTGGAGCAAGAAATGATATATTATAGGGGAGAGTGACAATACTTGGGGACCCTTGAAACCAAAATTTAAAAACCAATTGATAACTATGTAACATTATGAGCAAAAGTAGGACATGATCAGATAATATGAAAGTTAATTTGGTCATCAATCATTAAGCACACTAGAAGAATAATAAAAAGCAATGAGAATAACTTAAAGACATACAATAAAACTCTACCATGAGGGGGTATGTGTGGTACAAAAATTTAAATTAAGTAAAGTTTAGGACTGTATTTTCACAAGGTTGAGAGCAAGCTGCCCTGGAGATCCAGGATCTGGCTGCCCTGGTCCGGTTGCCATTTGGCACCATGTTCTGGTAACTGCCCTGTGGTTCAAATAACATTAGAGATGATTCTGGGTCCTGGAGACTGCCTGGGACTTCCAGGCCAGGGACAATTATTCCAGTAATCTCCCAGTTAGTTGTCGCCCTTTTGTCAGCTTTACCAGGAAGATTGTGCCAAAAGGATTTTGGGGAGGTGGGGACTTATCTCCGGTTCTCCCACTACCCTGGATGTGTTGCCTGCAGCTTCCCCTCTTAGCCTACAAACACCATCACCACCACCACCACTGTGAAGATAAGAACTTTACCCTAAGCTGTTTGATAGAGGAGGTAGAGGGCCTGGTAGGAGATGACAGCCATTGTGTTATATTTAAATTTCTATTATCAGGGGTGACAGAAATCACTTTCACTATTCCTCTGTAGTACTTTGAGCCTCAACCAGTAGATTTTCTGTAGCAGTACCTTGGAAATAGATAATAGGAGTGTTCTGAGGAAAAGCATGAGAGTACAGAAGACAGCAAAAGAAAGGGAGGGGGAGATAGATAGAAGAAAGATTAAGGTGTATAAAGAGACTTAAGAAAGAGCATTTGTGAAAAGAGAAATAACCTGAAAGAGATGAAAAAGAGAAAATTAAAAGAGGAAGGAAGGAAGCGAGGGAGGGAAGAAAATGAGGGAGAGAGAAAGGAGGAAGAAAAATGGAAGAAAATGGAAGGAAAGGAGTAAGGGAGGAAAGGAGGGGGATGCTTACAGCACTATTCCATTAATACATGCTACAGGGATTTGCCTTGAATACGAGAAGTAGCCAACTTAATTTCATGTTACAGCACTTACCGAATAATGTTTCTCAACTAACTTCTTTAAAAATACTGTCCCCATTCTCCAAAATACTATGAGTGAAGTTGGGAAAATACTAGGAGTGATCTTTTCAAGTTTCCTTCCTTTCATTGTCTGATAGTACAGAACAAAATAATGGCTCTTTCAGTAAGGAGAAAGTCATTGAATTTCATTGTGCTTTTGTTCTTTTTTTTTTTTTCTTTTTTGAGACAGAGTGTCGCTTTGTTGCCCTGGCTAGAGTGAGTGCCGTGGCGTCAGCCTAGCTCACAGCAACCTCAAACTCCTCAAGCGATCCTACTGCCTCAGCCTCCCGAGTAGCTGGGACTACAGGCATGCGCCACCATGCCCAGCTAATTTTTTCTATATATATTTTAGTTGGCCAGATAATTTGTTTCTATTTTTAGTAGAGATGGGGTCTCGCTCTTGCTGAGGCTGGTCTCGAACTCCTGACCTCGAGTGATCCACCCGCCTCGGCCTCCCAGAGTGCTAGGGTTACAGGCGTGAGCCACCGCGCCCAGCCGTGCTTTTGTTCTTGATTGGAAGAAATTGCCTATGATCAGATAAAGAATCCACTGAGTATTAGAATGTAAAGGCTCAGAGATTTATATTCATAAAAAAGGAAAAGATTAAAAGGTGAATTCTGAGAAACTTTAAAAAATACCAGATGTCAAGCAAATGTTTAAGGTTAAAAAGGTCCAAACAAGAGTATATTGAGACGACAACATAAATAAATGAATCCTAAAAGTACTTTAAAATACATTTGGTTATGTGAAAGATAATTATGGAAGAGAGTGATAAACTATCAATAGTTTATAACCCAAAATGTATTTAAAAATATTCACCTAGAACACTTGGATAACAGAGATTTGAAAGACAAGAAATAAACTGTTATCAGAAATAAAGCATAACCAGAAATTAGAGTTTAGTGCTTAAGCAATATGTGGTGGACCATTAGCAATATTGGCATTCATGAAGAGACTAGCTGCTGCAGAAAGGAACCTATCTGTGAACACCTTCTGTTTTGCTTTGTTTTTTCTTCCTTAAGAAAACCATCTTTGGAGGGGAGCCAAGATGGCAGACTAGTGACATCGCTTGTTTGATTGTCCTGGATGGAAGAAGGCAGAATATTGGACTGAGGAAAGCGGAAAGCAGTTGCAGCTCAGGTGTGAACCACAGGGAGAGACGGCAGAAAGGTCTGGAGACCCAACCGAGAAATATTGCAAAGCTGAGAAAGAAGTAGAGAAGACAACACAGCCCCGCAGTCCAAACCCAGAGAGGCTCGGAGCCCAGCGAAAGGGTGAGGGGGCTTCCCCTCCCGCACATAGTATCTTCAGTGAGCATCAGGACATAAAACATTTTGGCGGGGCTTCCACCCTCCATGAGTCCAGGCACAGCGGCTAAATAGGAATAGCGGGCTGACCAGCAATCCACAGGAGTTCAGGTGTTCAAAAAGGACACTTTTCAGGCGAGTGCCATGAGAGATAGAGTGCTGGGAATCTTACACCTAGACACTGTCTCCTCTGCACCCCCTCCAATCTCAGCATCAGACAGTAATTTTAGCTCTCCGGCCGGCTGGTAGCCATGGTCTCTCCTCTCTCATTGCAACCACAAGAAAACGCTGAACCAAGTAGCACACAAACACCTGCGTCTCCACGGCAGGCGCGCATTCCCCTAGAGCCCACCACTGAGAGTGAAGCCGCCCCAATTTGCGACCTTCCTGCCTGCAGGCATTTCGCAGGCTCCCGTGCTGGTGGCTTAGATAGGTAGGCTGGGACTGGTGCCCACGCCCCCTGCCCCCCAGACACCAGAGTGGTAGAGGGAGACACGGGGGAAAGATCTCCTCCTGGACATGGGCGATAAGGAAACCCTCCTGGACACATCCAACAGGAGAGAACGGATAGGCGCTGAAGAACAGGGGTCTGCCAGCACGCCCGTCCCCCACGCTCTCTGGAGAACCACCGTACTGGACAGGGGTGCCACACTCAGAGTGAACCAGCACAGGCCCCACTTCCGAGTGCAACTGAATGCCTGGGCATGCCGGCTGGACAGGAGCAGCGGCCCCTCCGCCCACTCGTCACAACAGGGAGGACGCGTGAGCCGAGAAACTCACGGGCAGCCGCTTCTCCCTGGCCGGAGGCTGCCCCTAGTAGAGGCCTCTGCAGACAGGCCTACCTCTCTCTCTCCTCGGGGTCTTCCGGTGGAACCGGCACACGCAGCTGGGAATCCCCCACCTGCCAGCGTCCCACAGAGATACACGTCAGTGGGTCACACACACGGACTGAGCCGTATTTCGAGAGCCAGTCTCGGCGGTGAGGGAACTCACGTGACTTGATCTGCCGGGAGAGTGCCGTGGAGTTACAGGGAGCGAATAGGGAGGGACTCGCCCCCGCCCCTCCTTCCATAAAAACCGCGGGAGCGGACAAGAGTGGGAGGAGCCCGGCCAGCAGGCTTCCCGCTCAGCGTTTAGGCCCCGCCCTCGGAAACTGCCTTCCTGGCCCGGAGAGAGCGCCCTGAGCGTCGTACCAACAGCTCCCCCTCGTGGCCGGGTAAGCCGCCTCGGCCACCCGCTGAAGCGTGGAAAAGCCTCTCTACTCTCACAACTCAGCCTTGATTTGTCAACCTCCCCCACCCCACCTCAAGGGCAGCAGAGATCAGGCAAGCTCCTGGGAGCTACGGGGTCCCTTCTAAGGGTTGGGGCATTTGTATGCCTGTGAGGAGGATGCTCTGTTTCTAGTGAGCACTCTGGCACAGGCTTCGGAAATTGGAAGAAAAGGCGAGTGGTAGCAGACAGGTGAGACATGCTCTTTGTTGGGGGGCGGGGAAGGATACAGCAGTGGCAAAAAGCATGGCCAAGAACATGGCGAGCGCTTATATATGGCTCTGAACAATAGTGGCAACATGCCATGGGAAAGCACGGTCACACAGGTTCACACAGGCGATAATACCTTGGTTACATGAGCATGCTGACTCATGCCTCCACGGAAGGCCAGCGAACCAGGGGGGCTGGGCTGGGAAAAACACTGGGGCAGGGGTCTTAGTTTGGCCTAAGAAACCTGTTGCCTATACAAATGCAATTTCCCTTACAACGCCCCACCTGGGGGAACCAGAGATTACCACGGGCACAAAACACCAACTCGACAGCTGTCTCTTCCACACAAACATTAATCAATAACAGGGAGAACAACCCCATAGCTAAACATAGTGCCTTCCAACTCAAATACGGAGCAGTTGATTCATACTCAAAAGTACCACTCACCATCACCAAGATTAAGCTGGGAGAACTAACTTACGACACACTATTGGAAAGAGGTGAAGACAGCAGGTCAGAGGCAACCTGACAGGTACACTTAACCTGATAGAACATCCCATAGGCAACTCAGAACCAGCACTCCTCTCCCTGGCACGCTCAGGGACCAATCTTTGAGGACCCAGAGACAGGCCCATAAGCCAGGCAGCAACCCCAGGTCTCAATAAAGAGGCCAGATGAGAAGGAATCAGTGAAAGAACTCCAGAAACATGAAAAATCAGAGCAAAAGGACACCTCCAAAAGAAAACAACAACTCCTTACTAATGGTAACCAAAATGAAAATATTCAAGTAACAGATGAAGAATTTGGAATATGAATTATAAGGAAGTTCAATGAAATTCCAGAGAAAACAGAAACTCAACACAAAGAAACCAGAAAAACAATGCAGGAAATGAATGAAAAATTTACTAAGGAAATTGAATTATTTAAAAAAAATTAAACAGAACTTCTAGAACTGAAAAATTCATTCAAGGAACTATAAAACACAGTGGAAAGCCTTAAGAATAGGCTAGAGCAGGCAGAAGAATCTCAGCATGAAGATAACACCTTTGAGTTAAACAAGTCAGTCAAAGAGAAAAAACTGAGAAATAAGAGGAACAAACAAAATCTACAAGAAATATGGGATCATGTAAAGAGGCCTAACATAAGAATCATAGGCATCCCTGAGGGTGAAAAAGAAAATACACAATGGTTGGAAAACCTACTTGAGGGACTAATTAAGGAAAATTTCCATGGCCTTGCTAGAAATCTAGATATCCAGGTATAAGATGTTCAAAGGACCTCAGGGAACTTCATCATAAAGAGGCAATCACCACAAAACATACTCATCATGTTTCTATTTTTTAAAATTTGTCAAGACATATTTTGTGGCCTAGGATGTGATCAACCTTAGAGAATATTCCATGACCTGATGAGAATGTATATTCTGGCCAAAATAAACACACATTAGGCATTCATACAAGCTGTAAGGCAGAAGCAGCAAGTAACTTACAAAGGAAAACCCATCAAACTAACTGCAGATTTCTCAACTGAGACTTTATAAGCCAGAAGGGAGTGGGGCCCCATTCTCAGTCTTCTCAAACAAAATAATGGCCACTTGGAATTTTGTATCCTGCAAAACTAAGCTGCTTATATGAGGGAGAAATAAAGACTTTCACAGACAAGCAAACACTGATGGAATTTTTAAAGACAAGACCTGCCCTGCAGGAAGTACTCAGAACTACATGATACACAGACAAGCACAATAGATAACCACCAGTGTAAAATCACCAAAAAGCTAGAGGTGAGAGCCCCGATACCACAATGACTCAAAAGGTAAAACAAAGCAATAAAGTTCTACCCAACAGGATGATCAGAAATCCACCCCACTTATTAATTCTTTCAGTAAATGTGAATGGCTTGAATTCCCCACTGGAGAGACACAGGCTGGCTGAATGGATAAAAAAAAAAATGCAAGCCAAGTTTATGCTATTTCCAAGAAACACATCTAACCCACAAGGACTCATTCAGACTCAAGGTGAATGGATGGAAAACAATATTCCATGCAAATGGAAAGTATATGTAGCCATCTCATATCAGATACCATATAATTCAAATCAGCAAAAGAAAGACAGATGGTCATTCTATGATGATGAAGGGAACAATTCAACAAGAAGACATAACAATCCTAAATATCTATGCACCTAACACAGGTGCACCCAGATTCATAAAGCAAATCCTACTTGATCTAAACAAAATGATAGACAGCAGCATTGTAATAGCCAGGGACTTCAATACTCCATTGACAGGACAGAAAATCCAAGCAGAAAATAAGCAAAGAAATCATGGACTTAATCAGAACTCTAGAACAAATGGGCCTAACAGACATTTACAGAACATTCTATCCGGTTTACCCCAAAACCCGGTGAATATACATTCTCATCAGGTCATGGAATATTCTCTAAGGTTGATCACATCCTAGGCCACAAAATATGTCTTGACAAATTTTAAAAAATAGAAATTATACCATGCATCTTCTCAGACCACAGTGGAATAAAATTAGAAATCAATTCCATTAGAACAATTCTACATAAAGTCATGGAAACTAAACCACCTACTGATGAATGACTATTGGGTCAAGGAGGAAATTAAATGGAAATCAAAAGATTCTTTGAAGTAATTTATAAAGGGGACACAATTTATCAAAATTTATGGGATTCAGAGAAAGCCGTCACAAGAGGAAAATTTATTGCCTTAAATGCCTACATCCAAAAGACAGAAAGAGCACAAAACAACAGTCTAATGAATTTTCTCAAGGAATTGGAAAAGGAAGAACAAATCAATCCCAAACCTAACAGAAGAAAAGAAACTAAGGTGAGAGCAAAACTAAATGAAATCAATAACAAAAGAATTATACATAAGATTAATGAAATAAAAAGTTGGTTCTTTGAAAAGATAAACAAAATTGACAAGCCTCTCACTAGATTAACCAGAAACAAACAAGAAAGGACCCTAATAAGTTCAATCAGAAATGTAAAAGGAGATATTACAACTGACACCATGGAAAAACATCATCTCTGAATACTACAGAAATCTCTATGCACATAAGCTTAAGAACATTGAGAAAATGGACACATTCTTGGAAACACACAACCTTTCTAGTCTCAATCAGGAAGAAATAGAACTCCTGAAGAGACCAATTATGAGCAATGAAATTGAAGCAGCAATAAAAAGTCTCCCAATAACAACAACAAAAAGTCCTGGACCAGATGGTTTCACAGTTGAATTTTATCTTCCCTACAAAGAAGAATTGGTACGCATACTGCAAAATTATTTCATAACATTCAGAAGGAAGGAATCCTCCCCAACTCATTCTATGAAGCCAATATCACCTTGATACCAAAGCCAGGAAAGAACACAACAAAAAAAGAAAACTACAGACCAACATTCCTTGTGAATATTGATAGAAAAATTCTCAATAAGATCCTAGCAAACCAGGCCGGGCACGGTGGCTCATGCCTGTAATCCTAGCACTCTGGGAGGCCGAGGCAGGCGGATCGCTCAAGGTCAGGAGTTCGAGACCAGTCTGAGCAAGAGCGAGACCCCGTCTCTACTAAAAATAGAAACAAATTATCTGGCCAACTAAAAATATATAGAGAAAAAATTTAGCTGGGCATGGTGGCGCATGCCTGTAGTCCCAGCTACTCGGGAGGCTGAGGCAGTAGGATCGCTTAAGCCCAGGAGTTTGAGGTTGCTGTGAGCTAGGCTGACGCCATGGCACTCACTCTAGCCCGGGCAACAGAGCAAGACTCTGTTTCAAAAAAAAAAAAAAAAGATCCTAGCAAACCAAATTTAGCTACTCATCAAAAAAATAATGCACCACAATCAAGTGTTGGCAATGCTGTTCCTTTTGGAGACTCTAGGAGATAATCTATTTTCTTGCCCTTTCCAGCTTCCAAAATCTGACTACATTCCTTGGCTCATGGTTGCCTACCATTTTCAAAGCCAGCAATGGCTGGTCAAGTCTTTTTCACATTCTATCACTCTGATACTGATTCTTCTGCCTCTCTCTTTCACGTTTAAGGACCTTTGTGAGTATGTTGGAGATACTCTTGGATAATTCCTATCTTAAGGTAAGTTGATTAGCAACCTTAATTTCATTTGCAAACTTAATTCCCCTTTGCCACGTAATATGACATAGTCACAGGTTCTGGAGATTAGAATAGGGAGATATTTGATATTTGGAAGCCCATTATTCTGCCTGCCACATCCAGGAATCCATCCATGATTCAAATTCCCTCACCTCTTCTATGTCAAGATGTAAATAATATCCTGAAGTTAGTGTTTACAAACGCATGCAGATTTGAGCTATTCTATATGTGGTTTGGATTATTGTGGAAGAATTTTAATGCACTGTCAATAATCTATTCATTTACCTATTCTTTTGTCCTCTGCATTCACCTCTTCCTCTCTAGCAACTTTGCAACTGCTTCTTCCCAACTCCTAGCCTCACATCTGAAACCAAGTCTTACAATGGCATTGGATAACTTCTGTCTCTTGGTGAAATTAATACTATCACAGATTCAGTCATACACCATCGGAATTTACTTTTAGTTTCTCATCATGAACTAGTATCTATGTTAATCTTCCCTACTGGACAATGAACTTTTTTCTAAAATGAACTTTGTTTTGTTTTAACTTCTTTTACCTGCAAGAAATTCCCATCCAAAGTCCTAATTTCAAGCAGTAAACTTAGTTCTCATCTGCCCCTTTGCCTTCCCTCCCTCGTGTGTACAGAACTTTTAGTCACCATCACCTTAAAGATATCACACTCCTGGCTGCCGCTATCTCTATTGGATCAAGAGACCAAAATTTTCCCGGCTTCAGTCCCTCTCATGTTGTAACTTTTCTACTCAGTTTTCTGTTTCTCACAGTATTGATCTTATGTTTGAACTTTACTAGGTCTACTTGGTTTTCCATTATTCTAAATTATTTTCATGACTACAGTTTTGAGGAGGAAGGAATGCATGTTATCTTGAACTTATGCATCTATTTGATTTTCACACAAAAAATTCTGATAAAATCTCTTCATTTTTCTCATTATATAAAATCATCCAGGAATTAAATATAAAGCATAAAAGATTTCATTATCCTGTGTGGAATAATGCCAATAGGATTTTTTTTCTTAAGAAAGAATAATACATTTAAATTAGTGGTGTTTAGAATTTCTGAGTTTTTTTAACCTTCTCTCCTTTCATACACTGATTTCTGAGTTTGTTAAAAAACTGAGGATCATGTTAAAAATGTAAAATCCTAGGCTCTAATTTTCAAAGATTCTGATTTTTAAGTCTAGCATTAAAGCATTGAGGGGACAGATAATTTTAGTGCACTCCAGATAACATATTCTATATGAATGATTTTTAAATGACTATAAGTTGAACCTCATCTGTAATGACTGTTTTTTAAAAACCAACATGTTTCAAACCTACATGACTTATGGCAAAATAAGAGTAAAAGATCATTCATATTGGAAGACTCTGTTTTTTCCCTTTACTCTCAGAGTTTCTAGTTTTCTTTCAGTTTGTTTAACCACCTCTCAAAAAAATTTGGTTTAAGAATAAATTATGTCTAACAAAATGTATAATGAATGAGGTTTTTACTCTCACCTTGATTATAAATGGTTCACTTTTCAATTCTTAAGCCAAATGAGGCTTTTTGTTGTTGTTGTTATAATGACTACTTTTGGATGTTCTAGTAAAGTTAAAAATAGCCCCTCTTTCATGGATGGGTAAGTGTCTTCCATATTTTAAATCACTTAATTTAAAAAAAAATTATAATAAGGGTGGAAATGGGAAGGGTTGTAAGAGGCACAGTGAAATATATTTCAGTTTAAAGGTCATTGATTTAGGTCAGAGCAATGAGAGAAACAGTAATAAATGCTAAGCTATGTCAAAAAAGTCCAAGTGACTGACTAATTAATGCACACCCTTCTCATACCAGCCTCACATTTAGTGAAGCTATGTCGTTTAGTACCTTAGTACCACCAAAGCCAATTACCAAAGCTAATTTCATGCATGGACAGCACTGAGTTTCACCCTCTTTCTTCTTCCTCCTCCCTGTTTAAGCCAGAGAAAATATATTTCTACACCAACGCACATTGAAATTTATAAAGAGCACGAATACTAGGCTCCATATTTTAGAATGTTTAGCTATCATCGTGTCTCATGTTTAACCAAGCCAACCTGGATATAAGGTGTCGTTGCTTATTGTGGCCATCTCACAATGGGAATACAGAAATATCATAATGGAAATTAAAAATTCCTCTTCCCCAAAAAGCCTAGATTAGGTTAAAAAAATGCTTTAAGAGTATAAATATCAAAAAGTGTTTGGGATTAAAATAACTTCATAAAAAGGAAGCTAGGAGAAACTCCTTTAACATATTTATTGTGTCACTATTACATTTAACTATGCAGGATTAATAAGGCAGAAAATAATTATTTCTCTAGTCCCCAGCAAAATATATGATCATCTCTTAATAATACAGGAGACTTTAAAAAATAGAGAGGTTCTCACTACAAAAATTTGATAGCTTTATGAATTTTTTAATTACCTTGATTCCTTTCCAAGATTAAGACAACTACTTGGCAGTGTTTAACCACAGAAGGTATATCTTTGCCATCTAGAAAGAAGGTAGTGATGTGTCTAGCTTTTCTAAACAGAAACAAAGATTATTACTAAATCAAACTTAGACATAAAGGGTTTTACAGAGTTTCTTAAAACACTACATTATGCTCAGAGTTCATATAGGTTCTTTTGTTTAAAGATTCTTACTGATTTTAGATGTTAAAAATGATGTGGAGTGATGGAATTAGATGATGGTGATTCAACATATGCTCTTAAAATCTAAGTTACCTTATGAGCCAGCAGATAAGCTCCTTGGTTTTAACCCAAAGGAGTTGGAAACTTATGTCCACATGAAAACCTGCACATGGATGTTTATAGCAGCTTTATTAATAATTGCCAAAACTTGGAAGCAACCAAGATGTCCCTCAGTAGGTGAATGAATAAATAAACCTGTACATCTATACAATGAAGTATTATTCAGCAATGAAAAGAAATGATCTTTCAAACCATGAAAAAGACAAGGAAGAAACTTAAATGCATAGTACTAAGTGAAAGAAATCAATTTGAAAATTCTACATATCGTATGATTCCAACTATATGACATTATGGAAGGAAATAAAACTATGGATACAGTAAAAGGATCAGTGTTTGCTAGGGTTTAGATGGGAGGCAGGGATGAATAAACAGAGCACAGAGGAATTTTAGGGCTATGAAACTATTGTGAATGATACTACAATGGTGAATACATGCCATTATACGTTAGTCCAAACTCACAGAATGTATAACACCAAGAGTGAGCCCTAATGTAAACTCTGGATTTTAGGTGATAATGATATATCCATACAGATTCACCAACTGTGACAAATATATCACTGTGGTAAAGGATGCCCATAGTAAGAGAGATTATATGTGTGGGGGAACAGAGGGTATATGGGAACTATTTGTACTTTCCATTTAGTTTTGCTGTGACCCTAAAACTGCTCTAAAAAATAAAGCTTAATTGAAACTAAAAAGATTCTAGAAGGCAAAGGAAACAATCTGCATCAACAGAATGAAGAGACATCCTACAGAATAGGAAAAAAATATTTGCAAACTATACATTGGACAAGATGTTAATATTCAGAATATATAAGGAACAATTCAATGCAAAAATAATAATAATAATGATAATTTTATTTAAAAGTGTACAAAAGTCCTGAATAGACTTCCTCAAAATATATACAAATGGTCAACTGATATATCAACAAGTGCTCAACGTAACTAATTACCAAGGATATGCAAATCAAAAATACAATGAGGTATCACCTAACTGCAATTAGAATGGCTGCTACCAAAAAGACAAAAAACAACAAATGCTTGTGTAGATACAGAGACGGGAACTCATACACTATTAGTGAGAATGTATATTAGTACAGCCATTTTGGAAAATAGTATGGAGGTTCTGCAAAATATTAAAAGTAGAACTACTATATAATCCAACAATCCCACTACTGGGTAAATATTCAAAGGAAATGAAATCAGCATGTTGAAGAGATATCTGCACTCCCATGTTTATTGCAGCATTATTCACAATAGCCAAGATATGGAATCAACCTAAGTGTCCACCATCAATGGATAAAGAAAATGTGCTATATATACATAATGACACAATGGAAACACGGCTATAAAAAAGAATGAAATCCTGTCATTTGCAGAAACATGAATAAACTTGGAGGGCATTAAGTGAAATAATACAGGTACAGAAAGATAAATACATGATCTCACTCATATGTAGAATCTAAAAATGTTGATTTCATATAAGTAGAAAGTAAAATGGTAGTTACCAGGGGAATGGATGGGGAGAGATTTGTTAACAGGTACAAAGTTGGAGGAATAAGTTCTGGTGTTCTATTGCATAGTAGAGTGACTATGGTTAACAATATTGTATCGTATATTTCAAAAGAGCTGGAAGAGATGATTTTGAATGTTCTCACCACAAAGAAATGATCAATGTATGAGGTTATGGATATGCTAAATAGCTTGATTTGATCATTACACAATATACACATGTATGGAAATGTCACACTGTACCCCATAAATAAGTACAATCATGATGTGTCAATTTTAAAAAAGAAAAATTTTAAAAATAAAAGAAACTTTATCCATTAGAAAATAGCTAAATAATTTGAAGAAGACCTAAATGAATAGAAGCATATATCATGTACATGAATTGGAAGATGTAATATTTTTAATATATCCATTATCCCAAGCTGATTTATATACTCAGTACAATCCCTATCAATGTCCGAGACAGATTTTTTTTAGAAATTCACCAACTAATTCTAAAATTTATGTAATCTAATAAGAGAAAAGAGGATATTCAAATGCCAAAAATCATATAAACAGTTGCTAACTTCATTGGTTATTCACCTGAATAATCATTCAGGTAATACAAATTAAAACTACAATGAGATAATACTATAGACCCAATAGATTTGTTAAAATACCAAGTGTTTGTAAGGATGTGAAGAAACTGGAACCTTCATACACTGCTGGAGGATATCTGAATACCATTTTGGAAGATGTTTGGCATTATCTATTAAAGTTGAAGGTATATAATCCAGGTGCCTGCTAACAGAAGTTATATACATGGTTATATGCACCAAGAGACATGTATAAGATGTTCACATCAGTGTTATTCATAATAACCCCAAACTTAGAAGAAACCTAAGTATTTATCAATGGAATATCATGTAAACAATGAAAATTAATAAACTTCTGCAACATACAACATAGAAGAATCCCACAAACATAATGTTGAATGAAGAAAACCAGGCACAAAAAAAGGCATACATTTATAAAAAGTTCAAAAGCAAACAAAACTACTTTATATCTTGTAAGTCAGAAAAGTAATTAATTTGGGAGTGGAAAATGGGGGTAGTGACTAAGAGAAGTCACTGCCAACATTCTCCTTCTTCAAATACGCTTATTTATGATTATTAAAAGATTTATAATTTTTGAAATTGCCTACATGTTAAACTTCAATTAAAATATAAATTAAAATTCCTGTGTTCAAGTCTAACTACTATTCAAGTTAACTTATTTTAAAATGAGGTAATTTCATCATAACTTGTTAAAGTGCATCCATTCTGATAGAAGTGGTCAACCTAGTCTTACTTATATGCATATTAAGTATCTAATAATCAGTTTCTTTGGTAATAATAGGTTTCTCCTTTAATAATCAGTTTCATTAGATTGGCAAATAGTGATAAACATTAAGTTGACAAATTCATAATTTCTATAGTCTACTTTTCTTGCCTTTTTGGAAATTATCTGTGGTGTTTCTGATGCCTCTTTCATTTATCAAAAACTAGTGGCAATTCAAAGAACAGATTCAATATAAAATTTTTTGAAATACAAGAGTGAAAACTAAAACAAGGTAAAAGCAATAACTAAAGTTACAATTGGAGAAAACTTTCCAGATTTAAAAATAAATGAAAATCAGAATCTGCAGGTTCTCCACTGCTGGGTAATCATTTCCAGGGGGAAATAATTAAAAGATAAAAATTGAAACCCTTATTGGCATATCCAGTTGCATAAGAAAAAATTAAAAGATTATCCATAAGGGACATGTTGGCTTCTAGACAACATTAAGACAAGAAGACAATGGGGTAATGGCTACAGACTCCAGGCGAGTAGCAGGAAGATTATTTCCCAAAAAACTCTTTCCATCAGGCTGTCATTTGTTAGAGAATACAACAGAAAGATACTATTAAATATATGAAGACTGAAAATGTGTTATCCAAGTACCTTTATTTAAATCCTCAGGACACATTCCATCTTACCAAGAATCAAAAAAAGAGCTCATTTCCTTTGGATACATACCCAGAAGTGGACTTCCTAGATCATAATAATTATATTTTTAATTTTTTGAGGAACCTCCATAGTGTTTTCCATTATGGCTGTACCAATTCACACCCCCACCAACAGTGTACAAGGATTCGTTTTTCTCCATGTTTTTGCCAACATTTGTTATCTTTTGCTTTTTTGGTAACTGTCATTCTAATAGCTGTAAGGAGATATCTCATTGTATTTTTTATTTGCAATTTTCTTTTTTTTTTTTTTTTTTTTTTTCAAAACAAATTCTTGCTCTGTCGCCCGGGCTAGAGTGCACTGGTGTTGTCATAACTCACAGAAACCTCAAACTCTTGGGCTCAAGCGATTCTCCTGCCTCAGCCTCCCAAGTAGCTGGGGCTTGATTTGCATTTTTCTGATGATTAATAATGCTGAGCATTTTTTCATATACCTACTGCGCATTTGTGTCTTTCTTTTCTCATTTTTTAATCAAGGTCTCTCAGTATTTATTTGAAAGAGATATCTGCACTCCCGTGTTTATTGCAGCATAGCCAAGAATAGCTAAGGCTATTAATGCACAACAGCCAAGATCTGGAATCAACCTGAGTGTCCATCAACAGATGAATCGATAAAGGAAACATGGTGTATATAGATGCTCTACCATTGTGTGTGGGGGGGGGGGTAGGTGTGTAGGAGTGTGTGTGTGTCTGTGTATACACATATAAAAATGAGTATTATTCAACCTTGTAAAAGAAGGAAATCCATCTGCATCCTGGAGGGCATTGTGCTAAGTAAAATAAGCCACACACAGAAAGACAAATACTGCACAATCTCACATATATGTAGAATCTAAAATAGTCAAACTCACAGAAGCAGAGAGTAGAATGGTGGTTGCCAGGGGCTGGGGGTTGGGGAAAATGGGCAGATATTGATTAAATTGTACAAAGTTTCAGTTATGTAGAATGAATAACTTCTGGAGATCTAATGTACAGCATAGTGACTACAGTTAACATTACTGTATTGTAGACTTGAAATTTGCTAATAGTTGATGTTAAAAGTTCTCGCTACACAAAGAAAAAACTGATAACTATGTGATGATATATTAATTAGCTTCACTGTCATAATTATTTCACAATGTATACATATATCAAAAAATAATGTGCATCTTAAATATACACAGTTTTTATTTGTCAATTATATCTCAATAAAGATGGAGAGGGAAGGGAGGGAGGAAGGGAAGGAAGAAAAGAGGGAGAGAAAGTTCAAACATGAAGAATCAGGAAGTAAAAGACTACAGTGAGCAATGTTACTATTTAAACAAAAGGCATTGTCAAAAATGTCACTGAAATCATAGTAAATTCAGTATAGAAAAATTTTAAAATTCTTAAAAGAAAAATAATATAAGAATAATTGAAGTTTAACAAAACTTTACAGTAGCGATAGTTTTTCGATTGTGTATCTAATTTTATATGTCATGAATAAGAACATGAGCTCGGAGCCAAATAAACCTGGATTCTATTCTATCACTATTACATCCTCACCATATTAACTGAGGCAAATTATTGATTTTTCTGAGCTTCTGCCTTCTCATCTATAAAATACCCACCTTATCTGTATTACTCTGAGGGATTATGTGAAAGAACAGACTAAAACCCTTAATCATAGTAGCTACTTAGTAAGTAAAGTTCAAGTTCTCTAGAGGTCATTACGTTGAGTGAAATAATCCAGGCACACAAAGACAAACATGTATGTTCTCACTTATATGTGGGAGCTAAAAAAAATTGATTTCATGAAGGTAGAGGGCAGAATGGTAGACACCAGAGGCTGGGAAGGGTGTGTGGGTGGAGGGGGGATGACAAGAGGTTGGTCAATAGGTACAAATATACAGCAGAATAGTGTGACTATAGTTAGCAACAAGGTATTGTATATTTCAGAGTAGCTAGAAGAGAGGACTTGAAATGTTCTCAACACAAAGAAATGATAAATACTCAAGGTGATGGATACTCCAGATACCCTGACTTTATTATTACACATTCTATGCATGTAACAAAATATCACACGTACCCCATAAGTATGTAAAATATTATGTATCAATTTTTAAAGAGTCCAAGTTCTCTGTCCCGAGTGCATTCTTTCCCTAGAAAGCAATTTTTCTTAGTCAACTGACTACAAATCATTCTCATGCTCTTTTATCTTCATCCACAGTCAATTACCACTTGGCCATGGCACTATTCTTCCAAGTTCATTCTCACTTAACTTGTTTTACATTCCTTTATGTCCTTCAAAAATACGAGCTGCCTTAGAGGGCATCCAGAGCAATCACATTTCTGTGTATAATTGTCTCACCTTTCTCTTCAGATGACAACAAAGCATTTGCCATGAAATATATATCATCAGCTAAAGTAACAATTATTTTCTACGTCACAGGTTTTTATTATTCTCAAAAATCCACTTTTTCCATCTTAAATGAAGCTAAATCTTTTCTAACAAATTTATGCTTGTGGAAATTCCTCAGAATGTATATGCTTTAAATTGACTGAAAGTTAACAAAAACTCAAATTATCTATACATTTAATTCAAAACTTAAAAACTCAGACTATATCTATGCTTCCAGTAAAATTGTTTCTTTAGCTGGAAAAACCTAGAATTATAGCAAATTTTCACCAATTTCTATAGAAATCAAAATATAACCCTCACACCTTCTACCCTATATAGGAAATTGGTAAAACTAAGTATTCAAGTCATGTTTAAAGAGTATTTTAATATTCAAATGTCTGTAAATAAACATTTCAGTATACCTGAAGTTGTACTTAATTTGGCATATCCATTTGATCAAATTAATTTTGTAGAAATTGCATCAATATAGTAATCTGGTAGTTCATTCATAACAACTAGAGAATACCCTAATTATGATTATGTCAAGAAAAATATAAAGAAACACATATCTGAGATATTGAATTCACCTGTAGATTCAAGTTAAACCATTTTTAAATTTCCAAATTGTAAATTGGTGATTTTTATAATTAGCAAAAATTATTTTTTATTTATAGAATTGACCATAAGCCTCTACTATCCTGAACTTTTGGAAAGGATTATTTGTAAATTAATCTTTCAAAGTATTGCTCATAACTAGAATAAAGAATCATCGAGCTTTATACTTCTCAGAAACTCACATAATGGCTCATACCTCTTCTCTCCCAATCTTTTCTTTTTTATTCACCTGATGCACAATGAAGGATAATTCCACAAGACTCGAATATCCACTGGTAATGGTTCATTCAGTCAATTTGAGCAGAGAGTAAGCCTTCCCATATTTTATAGAAAATAGACTACATGGGTACACACTCTGGCACTAAATGACCTAATGTATTCTATTGAAAAGCAATACAACTGAACAAATGATCCATATGGCATTGAACATAAAAGAGATACTCAGATATTTACTGTTTTCTTATTATTAGATAGAACCTGTTCTTTCTTAGTAATGAAATTTCAAAAACTCTTTCTCAGACATTGCTAAGAACATTACTTCTTTCTTTTGAGCTACTTGGATCCCAATATTACATCTATAGTATACTGTCAGGCATTTCTACTATACTGATAGTTTATGGAAAAATACAACCCATTCCTGGTGGACTCAAGGTTACTTGCAAATGCCTGGGCAATGTTCACTCTAACCAGGACTTTCCCACTAATAAAGTAAAATAAGCAGCAAAACCCTATTAGCTCATCTTAACATCTTATTAGCTAAAAGAGTTGATAATAATTACAAATCTTGAATTGAGATTAAACCATCACAGAGAGAAATTCCCAGGTGACAAAAAATTGAGAATGTAATATTGGAAAAAAGAGAACACATACAGTAAGTTCAGTAGTTGGGAGTAACTGATAAAGTGACCCCAGTAAGAAAGAAATGAGCTGAGTCAATTTTAGATGCGTGTTTATACCCAAGAGGCAGAATTTTAAGTAAGCCTAAGCTAGCATAGGATATTGTCAGCTGAGGTTAATATAATACAATCATAACTCAGGGCAAATGCATGGGTTCGCATAATTTTTCTCATCATTTGGATTAAAAAAATAGTGATCTGGATAGAAACTCATATTTCTCCTTTTTATTATTTTTAATCACAGTCTCCTTTGAGATCTGAAAGATAACAGAATTTTCTAAATTTTTTTGCACACCTTCCACAGGAAAAGCTAAATATTGTTTTCTTCTTGATGGAACCTAATTTTCATCTCTGTTTTTGTAGTTTACTAACTAGCCACACTCATTGATTGGACCATCTTTAAGAGAATAAATTATTTTTAATGTACATTACAGAGAGAAAAAAATGTGAGAGTAAGCAGTCCAACTTCTGACACCTTGGCAGCTCAGGGGAGAGTGAGCTTTAATGAAGCATCTCACCCGGGTCACTAATTTGCATCACAAGCAAGTTAGTTCATAACTTCAGAAGTTCTTTGCCATCTGGAAATGGTTTGATGACCTGACCTGGGAGAGGTGAGTTGTTCTGGCCTGTTCCCGGGCACAGGTGCCCAGTCAGCCCTGACTGACACTCGGCAAGCTCTTCAGGGCAGGCCAAAGGTTAAATGGCCTCAGAGAGCAAGGTTACATTTCATACTTCAACATTGGCTTCTCCCAACAGGCTGGATTTCTCTGATCCCTGAAGAGTTGAATGAAAGGAGAAGAATGACTGCAAATTCAACAGAGGAAATCAGAGTTCATGTCAAATGGGCATATAGGCCTCATCACTTTCACCACTTTTAAAGTAACCTCTTTTAACTAGTCAATTTAGATCTTTATGTGAAATTGTATAATACTTATCTACTATAATTATGAGCTTACAGGAATTCCTCGAACAGTGCAATTAGCTCAAGAGAAAGTAGAATGATAGCCTGTGGTCATATGCCTCTGCTCATCTAATCCTTATGTTTAGTCAAAGGTTGTTATTATATATTCATCATTCCTTCTTTCAAACAATGCTTAACATACACTATTCTTGCATCGTGTAATTAAATACATACAGAACACAGAAATATGCTGAAGTTGAGAGAAAATAGTTCAGGATATATATTTTTCCCAGAGGGTTCTAGTGTTATTCTGTAAACAAATAATAAAAACTTAATATGAGTAAATGGTTCCTGTGTAAATTGAAAGAAAAATATGCTTCATGGCTTTAAAAATGTATTTAATTCTTTTAAATTTTGTTCAAAAATAACTACAATAGATTTTTAAGTGCTTTCACTAAGTAAACAGAAAGGTCCAAATCAATTAAAATTAATTTCACATTTTTCACTGTCCAGAAAGAATATCTTTTATTGTGTTTTCTTACTTAATTTTTTAATAATAAATAATTTTAGGCTTTAGCCCAGATATCCCTGAATTTCAGAAGGGGAGCAGAAGGAATCCAATTCCTTTCTTAACACATACACATAGATTAGGACCTTTTTCCAATACTGATGCTACGAGATGGAATAACAACTGTATTGTAGAGTTTCTAGTTTAGAAAGATGTATTAGAAGTCACAGTGCATATGGTGCATATAATTGGATCCTGAAAACAGCCAATTCATTCATACATAGGGTACATTACAAGAGGATTTTATTTTATAGATATATATTCAAAACCACAATCCAAAATCACTGATATTTTATGTTTTACAAAATTTCTACTGTCTAATCAAAAGGCAATTTTATAAAATGCTACTAACAGCACCCCTGTCCACTCTGGATTCATACGGATTGAATCTTCTATTTAGTTTTACATTTTTCTTCTTAAAATTTACAAACCTGATTACAAATCACTGCTGAGTGACATTCAGAAGATATTGCAAGGGCGTCTACTCTACCTCTCTTGTCAAGTGTGTTTCAGTGGAAGGCTTATTGATGGAAGCCTGAGACACAGATGAAGAAAAATTAGAGCTTTGAGGTATAAAATTGTAGAAATTGCATCTATACAAACAGCTGAAAGCAAGATGATATTCTGTTCAAATGTTTCCTATTTCAAAGAACTCTCTAGAGTCCCATTTACTCCTGACAAGTACTAACAGTGCTTACAAGGTTTCTTCAACCTGGCGAATTGCTCAAATTAAGAAAATAGTTTTAGTTAAAAAGAAAGCTGCAACAGGACCTGAAAACTGTAGAACAAAACTTGAAAAGGATTTTGTCAGACAATAAGATATCTCTCTGATGCCTTAGCATGTAAAATAAAACTATGAAATAACTGGCTCTTACTTAATGTTATAGTACAAGGAAATTATTTCAGCTAGTCATAAGTGAGAACAAAAAAAGATTCTGATAGATCCTTCACAGATAATGCTAAAATATCAGCACTTGAGAAAGCATAAGGAGTACATTTCAGGAGATATAAAATTGTAAATGTCCATCTCCCCAAAACAGCTCACTCCTTTGTATTACCATTTATGTAATTCTATTTTTGTTTTTCCTGACTGCCAACTGCAAGATTTTTCAAAGTGTGCTTTCCAGGTCACTAGCTCGACAGGATGCTTATAAAATTTCCTTGATAAAGGAATACAGTGTTAAAATCAGGAAATCATCAAACTATTCATTAACTAATCAGATTTTTATACTGTGGGACTTCTCAGAGCTTTTAATATGCTAATTTATATTGTAATGGTCCATAATGGGGACATAATATTCTGCACTTCCAAATTTATTTGACAGTGGAAGACCCTTGTGTGTGTGTGTGTGTGTGTGTGTGAGAAATGACTTTGACTACTCTTCTAAGGAGTATATCCAGTATCACAATTTTGTAGGCTTGAGGTTGGAACTATTAGCTTTGAAAGTCACTGGCTGTTTTTCCAAAGACCAACATCACCAGTTATTTGACTTGGTGGGAAATGTACAGCAGGATAAAAACATATTGTCTCAGCAACTGCAATTTCATCCCCCACCTCTCCACATCAGCACTCTTCACTCCCGTCAGCCGCATTAGCAGGCTCACTATCAATCAGGTAATCACAGCACACTCATATAATCACAGACATTCATGCTGACCACTCATACCAACACGTGCCCCTTTAAAAACATACCCTCGACATGAAAAGTAACATCCTTTCCATTTTTATAATAGCTTCTCTTATTTGTGTTTGCAACATACTATTACTATGCTGAAAGATTGTTATTTATGTCCCATAACCCTTCCGACCTTCTCTCAGTTACCTTTCTTATTATGACCAAAAAACTTTTGCCACATAATGTTTTACTGAAAAACCTCTTTCGCAGATTTTCTTCTTTAAAAAAGTCTAGCTTTGCTCTACTTTTATTGTCAATTTAACAAACAAGATTGAGAGTTGAAATGTCTCTCATTTGGAAATAGGAATTTGGCCCCCCAGAATGTATACTACATTTATTTTCTTGGGAAATGGAACCATCACTGATATCACTAACACTTGGTAATTGTCACTTTGTATTCACTTCTGATTTTTATGATAGCCTTCATTTAATGAGCACCTACTTTGTGGAAGAGATAGTGCTCAGTAGTTTATACACATTGTCTCAATTTATCTTCACAACATCCTATACTGATGTTATTATTGACTTTATCTTGTAGATGAGGAAACCAAGTCTCAGAGAAAGTAACCTTATCACCCAAAGTCACAGTGTTGTGACAAGCTGAGCTTTAAACCTGTATCTGTCTGATTTTTAATCTTCCTGTCTTCCTAGGATATCAACCAGACATCTATATCATCATTTCTAATAACCCCGTAATAAAGTACTAATCACACATTATCAAAGCAAATAAAGGGTCTTTTCTATCCCAGCCACAGGTGCCCTTCCTCATGTCCTCTAACAAAAAGCAAAGGATTTAAGCTTATGTGAAACTGGGCCTGAAAATTGATAGATAAAGAGAATGAAACAAAAACAGAAAGCCTCCAGGATGTACTGAGTTCAGTGGAACGATATATACCTTAGATCTTAGAGACGCTGCACTTAGCTTATTTTAGAGCCACCTGAGTTATACTGCCTCTTGTAATGTTCTATATGGTACTATTTTTTTGAAAATGTAGCATAGTGTGTCCTTACAAAAGTACTGAAGTCTTCAAATGAGGACTCCTCCCTCCAGACCCTGGTTAATAAATCTTGCGCTGTGAAGTGAAATGCAAGAGAATTATTGTGTAAGAAATGCCCCTTTATCAGCAAATGTGCTGACTAGTCAGGTGGCACAGTATCAGTGTTAATAATTAGGCAGAACTGAAAGGTCATGAGAGATAGAAAAGTAGCTGAAGCTACTATGACAAGAGTTTGTTAAATGACTTTCTCTTTGAAAAAATACACTGTTATCAAATATCAAATGTCTTGGCTATGTGACGCCTTAATCCATTTCTTTGCTTCACTTGATCTAGTATGCCTTGGCTGTGGTATGGACTGTAAACAATCTATGTGTCTGAGAATAATCAGATTTTAACACCCAAATATTAGAGGCTCCCTATAAAAGACATTGATTAGCTTCTGCTAATTACAATAATGGAAAAATGGAACAGAAACTAACATTTATTAAGTACCTATTACGTGCCAGAAACTTGGTAGGTATTTTGATGACATTACTGCATTTAATCCTGACAGCCCTATAAAATAAGTATTCTGCAAATGAAAATTGCTAATGAAGTGGTGCCTTTGCTCCCTAGATCTATCACCTTATATGAAGTTCAGCCAGGGTTCAAAATGAGACTTGCTGGCTCCAACCACTGCACTCCTTCCGTGAACCATTCTGTCCTCCTTGGGTTATTTTCACGTTGTTACCATTCTGTAGTATCAGAGAATGTTTTAAAAGCTTAGAGGAGACCACAGAGATCTCTTAGTTAACCCTTCAGTTCACACATGAGAAAATTTAGGCCCTCAGAGGATTTTTAACAACCCAAATCAAAAGCTTCTCTAGTGTCAGAATGAGAGAAATTAAACCCAAGTCTCTTGATTCATGCTCTTTTTGTCTTTTTACTATTTCCCACTGGTTTTTTGCTGTCTTTTTAAATGATAGTTAAAACTAGGCTTACTACATTTTACAAATACAGAGTATGCCATTCATATTGCAGTACCCAGCATCCCAGGTCAAAACTGTTTGTTTCCTACCTTATGCATGTTTTTAAAGATAATTACATTAATATATTCATTTTACTTTTTTAAAAAAATAGGTAAAGTGAAAAAGAATTTGTATTAGAACAGCCAAGATTGTATTATATGCATAATAGTCTATCCAAGACCACAAAGTATCCAATGTTCTTCCCTCTGTCTAAACTTGACCCTGTTAGTGGCCCCTGAGTGGAGGTTTTTCCAGGTTCTTGGTGATCGCCAGGAGAAAAGAATTTCAGGATGCATTATGTGAGCCAAGCAAGCAACAGCTTTTTTTTTTTTTTAATGAAAGTGCAAGTACACTCTCATAGAGAGCAGCTGCACCAGGAGGGAGTGGTTTTGGTTCTTTGAAGTCTTACTAATTGAGGGGAGGAATATTCAAGCCTAAATTAGGGTTGATTTTTACTAAGAATTTGGGTAGTAATTCCTAACATTCCGTTCCCTCCCATTTTCATATTTTATATGGTCGTCTCAGAATTTTCATGGTGATTTCAAGGGTGGAGAAATTTTAAAACCATGGTGTAAATGATATTATACTTACCCAAAGTTCATGTCAGGTAGCAGAGATAGCTGATAAACCAGTTGAAGCCAGTTCTTGCCTGTGGTTATCAGCCCCCCTAGTTAGCTTCTGCCTGAGGGTTGTTTCCTTTAACACCTGCACCCAATCTTCAAGCCCCTGCATCTGGTCCCAGCCCTGTCTCCTAGGTTCCCACTCTAACAACCCCATTGTGAAACTCAACATAATTTTACTCATCTTTCAAAGTCCTATTTATGTACCATTTATTCTAGGAAACATTTGTTGAGAATCCCTTCACCATAGCTTCCCCACTTTAAAAATTAATTCATACACTGATTATTCAGCATTGTATACATAATTATATTACTCTACTTAATGAACTACATTTCAATTTGTCTGCCTGCTTACCTTGATTGTTAGACTGTAGACAACAAATGTATTATTATTTTATTCATCTCTGTATAGTCAGAATCTCACGCAGTATTTGGTCATATAGGTGCTCAATAGGTGTGTGTTGAATTGAGTTTAATTGAAGTGAATCGGCCTCACTTTCACTGAACTGAATTTATTTAAATTTAATTGGCAGCTGGTACACATCTCATCAATCAGATTACCTGACCAACATCCCAGTCACTTCAAGTCTTGGTAAATTAATACAACACTTACAGTTAAGTTTTTAGAACTACTATACTAAAAAAACATTTGCTGGCTTCTGTTTACAATATCAGGAATGCATGGGTGAATGGCAGGATGAGAGGGACCAGCATAGAAGGTCCTCATACAGCTGCAAGTAGGCTTACTCAGGACAGAATGTTTTCTTCATGCTTTGGCCTGACACTTTAGCAGGATTACGATAAGCACTAGAAGCACAGTGGGGCACAGAGGCAGAAAATTAGACATGCCACACATCTAAATATAGCACGAGAGAAAATCTAAGGCTCCAAAGAAGGCAAAGGTGAGGAATTCTTTACCCTGGTCCTTCGTTGGTGTAGTGTCAAACATTCTTGTCAAACACCTTCATGAAATTATTCTAACATGTTTTAATACATTTTAATGAATTATATTTCAAAATATAGTACTTTCAAGGATATGTTTTATGATTAAAATATATAAGTTGTTCAGCTAACCCTTATGCAAATGTCGTAAGTTTCTGGTGATTGCTATGGTCAAACTACATAGCAAGGGGGATTCGTTTTATGTAGACAAAAAGCAAATACCTCATGAAGAGATGCCAGAGTGACATATTGCACACAGAAATAGAATGCATAATCAAACATAGTGAAGTAAAGAGGAACCATGCAATTAAGCAAAAATAAACTCAAGGTATTGAATGCTTAAGGTATAGAAATGGTGATAGAGATGATCTCCTTTCTACAGCTATAGAAGAAATGCACTTCTAGAATATCTAAGGCTAGAAAGATGAACTTGGGCCCTGCCTTTGCCACTGTTACTGCCAGAGTAATGAAGGATTGATAGCTACAGTGCAGACAATCACCTTGTAAATGAGAAAGCCCCCTCCAGAAACACATTATTCCTTGCAGAAGTAAAGTTTCAGCACCATGGACCATATATCTTTCAAACTTTTTATAACATAGATGGATGTAAATTAAATATACCGTATATATTTCAACCTCATTTCAAATCCAGGCTTTGAGTAGGTCAGGGGGTTATCTCAGTAAGCCTTCATATAAAAACAGAATGACTAAGTTGTGGTTTATAAAAGTTAAGAATTTCTGAGACATACATAAATATTTAAGAATTTTTGAAACATATAGTGCCTAGATATACTTGATCAAAAACATGCTCTTTGGATATAAACTTTAAATGTATCATGGGAAAGTATCAGTAAAGAGCTACCCTTTCACATTTTTAAAATAATTCTTTCAATTGGAACAACTTTTCTGTCTTAAATCTGACTGTGGGGACCATATGATTACCAAGATGAGGATGCAAAGTTCCCGATGTTAGTGCAAGTTATTTTCAGAGTCAAATTCAAGAAGAGAATAAAACTCTTACATTTGACTCTGTGGTCGCAACATTAAAGTGATATACATGTCACACTTACTCAGTGCTTTTATTTAGGAAATAAAAAAGGAAGCCAGCAAATCGCTCTGACATTCCCTACATATCTCCTAAGAAGAAAAATGTAAAGTCCAGTTTATAAAGTTTAATAATTTATTTTGAGGAAAAAAAAAGAATGAAATATTGTATATAATTTTTATTCTGATCAAAATTTAAAAATAAATATTGTTCAATTGGGATGTGGCATAGTGGCAGGGGCTGGCGAGATACAGATTTGGGGAGATACCTGCATAGAGATAATAGTTGAAGTCATGAGTGAGGATGAGAACTCCAAGGGTGAGATCTTAAAGAAATGGCCTTTGATTCTCAGACCAAGGAAGAGTGAGAAGTGAAGCACACAGATTCATAATGAAATACTGTAGCCTCTATTTTTCACAAGGACAAGGAGTAGAAAAAGAATCTCATTAGACAGCTTATTTCCTCTTTATTCCTCTTGAGTCAGAATGCTGGGCTGGTTCCCATTCTGATGATTGTTCTCACATAGCTTTTTAGCTACATCAGGCTCCTAAGGCACGGAAAGTGTGCACCAAACTCAGACATGCAGAGAAATGTTGTGATAATTACCTGGAGGAAAGGCAACGTTAAGCTACCTGCTAGAAGAGCTGTGTCTGAGGCAAACTGTACTTGAGGATAATTCAACTGGCTTCAATTCCTACTTCCCATATGTCTAAAATTTAAAATATTTTCTTTTAAAATCAACCAGGCTTTTTAAAAGAATGGCTAGAAATTTAAGAATTTTTAATTGTCCTTTTTTTTCTCATAAACATCCTCCCTAGAACTTGACCAAGAAAATAATGAGACACACAAAGCTTTTATTTTTTGATAAAATGAAAATAACAGTGTATATCTCTCTTGATATGTTGTAAATATATATACATACATCTCTCCCTTCCTTCCAGGCTACCTTTCTCCATTACTAGTGAAAAATAAGCCAGACATCATTTGACCTTTCTGTACTTACAAATTTCAGCATTCATTCATTCAATCAATCAATCAACAAATACCTTTTAGTGTCATTATGGATAGGCAATGTTCTAGGTCCATGAAGAAGGCAGACGGTGTCTCTGCCATCATGGAATTTACATTCAGAGAATACATATCTCCCCTAATTACAGTAGATTCTGATAAAAGGAGAAATCAACAAAATAGAAGGAAGAAATGGAAAGGAAGGACAAGACCAAGCTTGCTGTTCTATATGGGGGGAAAAAACAACAAAAGATTCTTTAAAATGTTGTTGATGTTTCAGATCATATTGTATAGTCTAGCAGCAACATGTGATTATGATTCTCTAATTCTCTCTCTAGTCAAATATAATTGAGTAGACATATGTCAACATGATCCTGAGAAATACAGGCAGGCTACACCATAATAGATCATATAGATCCAAAACAGCATTGGAAATATGTTCCTTCAATCAACAAATATATTGAACGTCTTCTGTGTTGCAGGCACTCTTCCACTCTTAGAGTTTCAACAATAAATAGAATTCCTGTCATCTTGAAGGTTCAAATAGATGGGTATTTGAACTCATGAGCCAGTCACTGCTACTTCTTCAGACTATCTTTAGTAGGTGAGCAGAACCAGCGGGACCAGTAGCCTCCCTAAGTGACATCACTTTTGCACCACCACCCCCTGCCCCGCATGCTTTTTTCATATCCTTAAATACAATAGAATTGTAAAATGCTAGAGTTGCAGATCATCTACTCTAATACCTTTTAGTTACAGATGTGTGAATGAAACCCAGAGGCTTTAATTAACATTCAAAAGTTATTCAGCAAGCTATGATAACAATGAGACATTAGAAAAATCTTCCTAGAGTGTGCATATATATGTATTAATACCTGCATTGCTGAGAGGACACGTAAGGAGCATTTCTGTTCAAAAAGCAGCAGCTCCCTCACTCTCTTAAACACTATTTTCTGCATTTTTCCCAGTAACAAACCACTGTTAGAGCATTTCTCATTTATCACTAAATTTGCCTTTGAGCTTTTAGACTTGACAAACGTTGAAAACCCTGCAAATTTTTTTATCTCTTGGTGTCCCTTCCATAAATTAATTAAGATAACTCATTTTTCCCCACATTTCCCACAATTCAGAAAATGAAAATAAAATGTAATTTTTAAAACTCAGTGAAAAATCCTTTGACTTTCTCTTTTACTACTGTATTTTTTTTTGGTCCTCTGAAAAACATAAGGCAAACTTCCAACACAAAGGAGTTAATCTTGTATCCTGACTACATTTAAAATAACTCAATCATATTCATTAATACAAAGATAGTGAGAAGGCCCCACGTTTAGTCTCAAATAACATGAGGTCATCAGCGTATGAGGGAATCATATATTCCTGGTCATTAATCTTAATTTCAGAAATTACATTTGAAGATTTAATTCTCTCTTCCTATGTCTGGACAGGCAATAAGGAATAATCTTTTCAGCTCTAATTGCATTTACTCCTATGACTTCATAAAAAGGACAACTCTAGTCACTATTTGCAAAAGAAAAAATAATCAGAGATAATCCTAATTATTACATTATGGTTGTCAGTAACCTCAATACCTGGGCCTCTATAGGAGACTTAAAAGAAATGTAAAACAGTTTTTATCTTTAATAAAAATCATAGTTTTTGTCAAGAAATTATTATCTGCTAACATTACAAATGAATATAATGCAGTGTTTTCCCTCAAGTAGCTTAACTTCTATTTATAGATGGAAGGTGTATTAGTTTGCTCTGGTTGCCATAACCAAATACCACAGATTAGGTAGCTTAAACAACAGAAATTTATTTTCTCACAGTTCTGGAGGCTGAAAGTCCAAGCTAAGGGTGTCAGAAGGTTTAGTTTTTCCTAAGGTCTCTCTCCTTGGCTTGTAGATGGCCACCTTCTCACTGTGTTCTCACATGGTCTTTTCTCTGTGCACACTACCCTGATGTCTCTCCGTATGGCCAAATTTCCTCTTCTTGTAAGGACATCAGTCAGATTGGATCAGGGTCCACCTGAATGGCTTTATTTTAACTCATTTACCTCTTTAAAGGCCCTACATCCAATGGCACATTTTGAGGTACTGGGGGTTAGGGCTTCAACATATGACTTTTGAGGGGATACAATTCAGCCTATAAGACAAGGCATTGTATATAAGTTTAATAAAGCATAATATATTACAGTAATTCAAGAGAAGATGTTTTCTGGTATATTGGTAAGACTCTGTACCAGGAGTCAGAACACCTGGGAAGGAAATGAAACAGCATTTATTCATTATCCATTATGGGATAGCATCGGTAATAGACACTTTACATGTGTTGTCATGGCTAAACCACATAGAAAACACAACCCAACTAGTTATCCCCATTTTATAAATGAGGAAACTGAGGCACAGAGAGGAAAAAGACTTCTGTATGTAATATAACTAGAAAATGGTGGGGTTATTTTAAGAATTTAGACTTGTGATCAATGCTTACCTGCCTGCACAAGACTGTTTCCTCTCTGGGAAATTTAGGTGTTAGTCCTGGGTCTGCCACTAACTAATTGCTTATTCTTGGATATCTCATTTATTTGACTTGGGGTTCAACTTCCTCAGCAATAAAATAAGAAGTATTTGTATCTTTCAGGTTTCCATAATACCCATTGCATACCTTTTAATGTAAAAGGGGCATAACCCATAAATATATCTTGAAAATTTCTAAAATAGAAAATATGAAATGCAATTTGCCACTCTATTAAAAATAGCATAAATATTTTGCTAAGATTTTTTTCTAGTCCCAGCTCCCCAAAATATGGGAAGACAGAGTTTCCTTCTTGTCTCATTCATTTTTGGAGAGAAGCAGATGACCATATCAGTAGACACTCAGAGCACATTAGCAAAATGAAAGGCAAATAGAACAATTATTAATAAATTCTAAGAGGCTGAATATCTTAGTATTTGAAAGGTTTGTTTGTCTTGTGGGCACTTATCCATGAGGCAGGACTGAGATGTGTCACTTACACATACACATACACACACACCCATACACACACATGTGCACGAGCTTTTAGAAAAAACAAACATAAATGGCATCTAAGTGCCTGCGCCAGGAGGAAAAAGAAATCCAACCCTGGGGGAACAGCCAAAGAGTAAAGACAAAGGGACATTAAGAGAGGGGGAGAAAAGTACAGTCCCAGACAGAAGGGACTTCTTGATCTTCATCCAAATGGACTTATAATGGACCTAAAAGTGACTTGAATTAAAAAGCCAAGAATGGTATTGCACCATTCTCTGGACATGGCCTATGCATTTGATCATCCAAGACTTTCCAATAATGGATTGTATGCCCTTCCAAAAAGTAAAGGTATGGCAAAGTGGTTATATATCCTGGAATAGGTAGTGGAATACACACACACACACACACACACACACACATCATGACTTGCCTCTGGTTCTATCATTTAGTAATTCATAAGCATTTTTAATATCATTATATAGTCTTCATAACCTTAATTTTAATGCCTCTACAATACCTACCGAATAAGTGTGCCAACCAATTTACACAGTCACTAGTCTATTTTTGGACCTTTGTATTGTTTCCATTTTTTATGGTAGTATAGCAATGTGCCCAGTGAGGCAGACTATAATTTTTAAGAGACAGAAATATACTATAAAAGTTGCTAGCAATTTCCTGATAAAGATATCAGTTACCTTAGTTATCCTTGGTTTAGAAAGGATAAAAAGAATGATACTTCAGTTAACAATATAAAGCAGCAAGAATCCACCCAAGAATATAGCAGATTTGTTTTTAATATATAAGTGTCTAGAACCTAAAATACAGGTGGTTAGTGGAATTAGGCAGCACTTCTATCCCACAAAGCCACCTGCTCTAAAAAGTTATATAGGGCCAAGGAAATTTTTAAAAGAAAATCCTTTCTGCTAGGATGGTTAACTTTATCAGAATCTACCTGGAGCCAGACTATGGGAAAAAACAAGTATTCCGAGGGAAAATCCACCTGAAAAAATATGTAATACTTCAGACCCAACCTCAAGCTCTAGAATATTATAAGGAAAGGCTGGTTACACAACATTTGTCTGAGGCTGGAGCCCCTATACACAACCACTATAATATGCCTTGGGAAAAATAGCTGGGTGTCTGGACTGAATAAGCTAGTCACTAACAGTTGTAACATTCAGGGGCCCATATCTACTTTGGTATGGAACAAACATACAATGTTACCTGGGAGGAAAAAGTGTCTTCTCTCCCTACACACAAAGAAACAATTGCCGGTCCAAGATGGCTGACTAGAGACATGGCTTGTGGGACCATCCTGGAGGAAAGGCAGGATACCAGTTAGAAAGAGGAGAGAAGAGTCACAGCTCAGGTGTGGATGAGAGAGAGAGATGACAGAGGTGGCTGGGGAACCTACGGAGAAAAATTGTGAAGCCAAGAAGGAAAAAGATAAAGAGGAGAAGATATCGGTGAGGATCAAACCCAGAGAGGCTTAGGGCCCAGTGAAAGGGTGAGGAGGGGATTCCCCCACCATGTACCCTTGGTGAACAGTGGGATACGGAGTTTACTGAAGGCTTTTCCATCCTCCATGAGCCCAGGCACAGCAGCAAACAAGGAACAGTGGGGTTAACTAGCGAGTCCCAGGAGTTTGGGCAGTCTGAGGAGCTCCCTGCAGAACAAGAGTGCCACAAGAGGCAAGAGTGCTCACTTTCTCCCATCCAAATTCTTCCTCCCTGCACTTCCCCTATCCACTGCAACTGAGAAAGCAGTTTGAGCTCAGGCTGACTGCAAATTGCGCTCCTCCCCCACCCATTACAATCACAAGGGTAGTTTGAGCCCAGAAGTTCGGGAACAGCTGCTACTCTCATGTAGACACACATCCCAGGCTGAAGTCTCCACAGAGTGAGGCCCACTCTTCATCGTTTGAGGACTTGCGATAAAACAGGGTGTACAATTTGAGAACTTGCTGCCCTCTGGCATTTTGTGGGGTGGCACACTGGCAGCTCAGATGAGCAAGCCAGTAATGGTGCCACCCGGACATGAGAGGGGTGCAGAGGGACATAGGGGAGAAGTCTGGGGCTGGATTTGGGTGGCAAGGAAGCTCTCCTGTACATATCCGATGGGAGAGTGTGGTGGGGTGCTGAGAAATGGGGATCCGGGAGTGCACCCATCCCCCCTGCTGGAGAACCACCACATTGAATAATGGTATAGCAATTGGAGAGGAACAGTCTAGCTCCTGGTTCCATGGCAACCAAAGCCTCACACCAGGCATGCTGGTTAACTGGATACTTTGGCCCCTCCCCCATTCATTAAATAGGAAGAGCACTTTGAGCTGAGAAGATCACAAGCTGTCATTTCCCTCCAGTGGATGCATGCTCCAGGCTGAGGTCCCCGCAGATAGTAAGGCCCATACTTCTTCCTTTGAGGACCTGTAGTGGAACAGGGGTGCAAAACCTTGGAACTTCCTGCCCGCCAGCGTTTTTCAGAGACTCATGCTAGTGGGTCAGACACACAGACATGGTGGTGGGGGGTGGGGTTGGAGCTGGATTCAGATGGTGAGAGAGCACACATGGACTGAACTGACGTGAGTGTGCTGTGGGAGTCCAAGAAATGGCTATTTGGGGGAGCACCCAGCCCCTCCCCACAGAAAAACTGTGCTGCTGGCTAAGGGTGGAAAGATTCCAGTCCAGGGTCTTAGCACTCAAGCATTTAGGCCCCTCGTCTGTGATCAGCCCCCAGCCCTCACAGGTTGGAGAGCTTCTCCTTACCCTCCTACTAGCAGCTCCCACTAGTGGCCTGAAAAGCAACTTCTGAGACCCGCCAAGGCTCTGCAAAGCCTATCAGGCTACCACAACCTAGCCACGAACTGCCTTGCTCCTCTCCCGCTTCAGTGGGCATGGAGATCAGCAACCCCCTGGGAGCTACAAGGTCTCTCCTAAAGCTTGGGCACTCAAGTACTGTACCTGGTGGACCAGAGTCTACCATGGACACAAAAGACCTATCACACAGACATCAACCAGTGACAGGGAGAACAATGTCATAGCTCATCACAGCATCTTCCAGCTCAAAGAAACAGGACATGTACTTCAAACTAGTACAACCTCTGGAAAACAGTATGGAGATTCCTCAAAGAACTAACAGTAGACCTACCATTTGATCCAGCAATCCCACTACTGGGTATTTACCCAAAGGAAAAAAGTCATTTTATCAAAAAGACATTTACACTCAAATGTTTATTGCAGCATAATTGACAATCACAAATATATGGAATTAAACCAAGTGCTCATCAATTTGTGAGTGGATTAATAAAATGTGGTATATGTATACTGTGAAGTACTACTCAGCCATACAAAAATGAATTAATACCTTTTGTAACAATCTGGATGGAACTGGAGACCATGCTTCTAAGTGAAGTATCTAAAGAATGGAAAAATATACATCACATATACTCACTATTAAATTGGAACGGCACTCATGTGCACAGATGGAAGTAAAACTCAATGGAAATCAAGCAAGTAGGAGGCAGGAGGTTGGATGGGTAAATTCACACCTAACAGGTACAAAGCACACTATCTGGGGGATGGGAACACTTACAGCCTGGACTTGAACAGTACAAAAGCAATTTATGTAACCAAGATGTTTGTACCCCTGTAATACTCTGAAATAAAAAATAATAATAAAAATAAATAAATAATAATACAATGAGCATCTTCCAAAAGAGTTTACCTAATATTTTTAAATCTGCCTGTATGCTAAGTTCCTGGAAGCAGATAAAGGTAAATCACCATCATTTCTAGATGTCAATAAAAAGTATAAAGCCTGATAAGTTGTAAATATGGTATGCACCAATGTTCAAAGGAAAGAGAACCACTGTGTTAAAAAATGAGATGAAGTGAGCCTTCACAGAAAATGAGAGACTTTAACGTAGATGATAATGCAAGATTTACAGTATAGGAAATGGAAATGGTAAACGTGTCCACTCCACTCATGAGTATTCATTCATTCATACAATTAGCACGATTGTATGCCAGCAATTTTGTTTAAGGTACTGAGGGGTACAAGGAATCATGTTGATTTCAATTAATTAAAAAGTTGGCATACAAAAATAACTTTAATTAGTGGGTGTGTTCATTCGTCTTTCCTCTTGCAGGACAAAAAGTTAATCTTATTTACAACGGAATTTAGAGGAGCTTAGATCAAACCAAGCTCCATTCATTCATTCATCTAATCATTCAACATTTACCAAGCACTACTATGGGCCAGGCACTCTGCCAAGTGCTAGAGATGAAGACAGATATGACAAAGTCTCCTCTTAGTATCCAGATAATTACAGATGTTTCACATTGTTTAACATGGTTATATAAAGCATGAAGAAAACCAAAAATCAAAAGAATAACTAAGCAGATTTGGTAGTTTCAGATTATCAGTTGACTTCTTCCTCCAGAAATTGTGAAAGCAAACAAACACCTTTGCATTTGAATTTTTTTTTTTTTAGAGACAGTGTCTAGTTTGTTGCCCAGGCTGGAATGCAGTGGCATGGTCATAGCTCACTGCAACTGCCAATGCCTGGGCTTGGGCAATCCTCCCACCTTAGCCTCCCAAGTAGCTGAAACTACAGGCACACACCACTATGTCCCAGTTAATTTATATTTATAAATTAAATCTACTATATATAAAACTACTACATATATATAAATCTATTATATATATAGCAGAAGACAAACACACACACACACACACACACACACACATACATACATACACACCTCATTTGGATTTTTTTTTTTTTGAGACAGAGTCACTCTGTTGCCCGGGCTAGAGTGAGTGCCGTGGCGTCAGCCTATCTCACAGCAACCTCAAACTCCTGGGCTTAAGCGATCCTACTGCCTCAGCCTCCCGAGTACCTGGGACTACAGACATGCACCAGCATGCCCGGCTAATTTTTTGTATATATATTTTTAGTTGGCCAGATAATTTCTTTCTACTTTTAGTAGAGACAGGGTCTCACTCTTGTTCAGGCTGGTCTCGAACTCCTGACCTCGAGCGATCCACCCGCCTCGGCCTCCCAGAGTGCTAGGATTACAGGCGTGAGCCACCGCGCCCCGGCCTCATTTGGACTTTTTAAAAAGCATTTCTTTACCTCCACATTTAGGCACAGTGACAGGATTTAGTATACTGTATCCTGTTGCTGCCAGGCTATATTGACCCCAGAGAAAAGCTGACAATGGTTCAAAAAAGACGAAACCATCACTTAAAGCTAAAAGACCTCTGTAACATTGCCAGTTGCTGGATTGATCAGAATTGACCACCCTTGATTTTGGGGCAGCCTAACTTCATACAGTCTTAGCCTATTTAAACCCAACTAATCTATCACAGGCGCACTGAGCAAAATTTCCACTCCTCTCTGGCAGCCATAAAGCCAACAATAGTCTGTTTATCTAAAAGCTTTCTTCTGTCCTTGAATCCCTTATTTTTTAAAAAACCAAAAGGCTTTCCTAGAATGCTCTCCTTTCAAGTAAGATTTATCCATATTATCCATTAAATAATAATGCCTACAGCTGGGCACCAAGTTTTCTTTATTTCAATTACCCTCAATGTGCCTGACACACAGCAAGTACTCAATGACTGCTTGTTGAATTGATTTATATAGTTAAAAAATATCTGTATTAGTGACTGAATTTTTCCATTATATGCAGGGTTTTTTTTTTTTATCACAGCAAGGTTGAGATCTGATCTAAAATGATTGATTCCTGAAGGTCACTTGAACTAATTCAGATCTTAATACAAGTTGCTTTGTGTTTAAAATGTGTTTTTGAGCACCTTTTAAACAATCTATGAGTGACAGAAATGGAAAATTTCTAGAATTGTTTGTGATATATCTTTTACTCTAAATTAATAAGCTGTCCACCTAAGACAAATTTATCTATCCATTTCATTTTCTTCCCTTCTGAAAAGGTTGACCAATACTATAATCCTTGCTACTTATGTTAGTCGAGAAATGGAAAAGCCATTTAAGCCAAGAATTCACTAAGATAAATATCACTTAGTTACAAAATAAAAACAATAGGGACTCCCAATACACAAGTTATTGCTTTCAATAATGGATACAAACCTTCACCACTGCCCACATCACTTTCAGGGAATATTTTAAACCTTAGGGATTTGCCACAAGTGTAATGTTGAGAGGACTGCTACCCAGTTCTGAAGAATGGAACAACCACTACCCTGAAAACCATTTTCACTGCTATAACAGAATGAATTAAGAATAAACCCTCTGTAAGAACTATAATAATTAACTGCATTTCTGGTCTACCATTTTTGAGAATGAGTATCACTTCTTCTGGAAGCTTTATTGTATGTTAATTTATCTGTATTTTGTTATATGACAAGCATTCTGGAATGCCAGCAGAGGTGTGGCGTAGGTCTCTGTCACCTTGCTTAGGAGGATTCCTGACTGGATCCTTCAAACACATTATTTAGCATGAAAGCAGAACTGTAAGTATTAGAGAAAAACATTTGTTTATAAGCATATTATAAATTGTTCCATGGCTTGCACCTCATTTCATAAAAAACATCTTTGATTCAAAAGTAGTGATGTTCTCGAAGCTATAAGACAGTGACTTATGACAATACACTTTCAGATACTGACAGAAAAAGAATAATATATAGCCATAATCAGAAGGACTTACTCTGCTGTCCAGTCATTTCGCATCTTAAGTGCTGTTTTCATGGTCTCAAAGGAGATTCCAATATTTTAAGAGTATATAATTTCAACTTTGAGATGCAATGTAATTAAAACTGTGGAAAAACTTTTAAAAGGTCACTGCTAGATTTTGTTACCTCAATACACACAGATGTACCAAAAAATGTATTTACCTATGCTTCTAATACTTCAGAATAAGTTAGGTCAGGAATTTGCAACCCCAAATTGGTAGATCCTTGGGGATCCAAGCCCAAGTGATTGCCTCCATTTAGAAAGCATCTAATTTCAATGTGAGTGTAAATTAATTATCTTTCCCTTCCACGTTTCCCCTCCACTTGACACAGGCCAATTTGTACTGAGAGGAGAGGGTGGCAAAGCAGAAGGGGTGATCTATAGCCTGTTATACTGGGCCACAGGAAATCAGATCCCCAGTGGGCCCAGAAAGCCAAAGAGGGCAAGAAGTTAACGGGGGCAAGATAGCAAATGTACACTATAATTTAATTTGCAAGTTGAAAAACTGTGACTATTTTGCAGAGTAGTCTTTTATCCCTCTTTTTTCAATAGCAGAAATCCATGATTATCAGTATTTCATCCAATCTGAATTAAATACATACAGAAAAAGAGAACTAAAACCCAAGGGGGATTTTATTTTAATTTGACAAATATTTTAGTGAATTTAATAAAATAAATTATTGTCCTAGAAATGTTCTTGCTTTACATGATAAGAACCAAAGTGTCACTTTATTTAAAAATGATCATATCAAAGCCATGTCTAGAAATTAGATCAAACTAGACTAAATCGAGATTCATTCAAATATTTAGGGTATAGCCACACGTACTGATCACTATTCTTAGTGCCAGGGATACAAAGATACATAATGACAGATACTGTCCAAGCACTCAATGAATTCACTCTTAAGAGAGGAAGTTAAAAATACTATAAATAGTATGCAATGTGCATCTTTAAATTAAGAATAGTTATATTACCTACTTTGTTGTAACAATCAAATGAGATAATTCATATAAATTATTTATCACAAATTTCTGGACACAGTAATTCAAATAAATATCAGCATCAAATGATGATCACAATTGTGATGATGATGATGTTACCACCATCCCAAGAATTTACAGGAACATTTAGGACATAGACTAGAGATTGGGAAATGATATGTTAAAAAAAAAAAAAAAAAGGCTTTCCTATAAGTAGTATAAATCTGAGCTAAATTTTTAAAGATGAATAAGAAAGATAATAAAACAAAGAATTGAGGAGGGGGCATAGAAATGTCTCAGACAGATAAGATAGAAGCTTCAAAGACTTCACTCTCTACTCTGAGATGTTTAGAATCCTTTCTTGAGTCTTGGAGCAGCCCTGTACTAGACATCTAGTACCTGGATCCTCTCTGAACTTGATGTTCAGGGACGTGTCCAGACACCATGGGATCCAACATACAAGTCCCCAGATTTTTATCCCTCTTATATTCTGGTGAGAACCTCTTACGTGATCAATTTAATAACATCACATCAGTCAATATAATTCTGTGTTTGGTCTTTCCTATTCACATGAGATACATTTGTCCTGGTACTTGAGTGTATAAATCTGTCTTTTTTTGTTTAAGTAAATGTTATTAAATGTCTTCAGGTCTCAGCTGTAGTACATCTTGCTGTATTCTACTTTTCTCAAACATATATACAACAGTATATTGTTAAATAAATTTATATTATTTGTTCATTCATCCTTTATTCTTTATGTATGCCTATAACACACTAGATACCATGTTCCACATATTTGTAAAAGGATAACATAAAGTAGGAGAAACATAAGTGATTTTTCCCATACAGCTTGAAAACTCTTAATGATCTAGGTCAATATTAAAATTTTGCTTGAATCCATAAATGCCAAAAGAAACTCTTAGCTCTGAAACAATACAAGGAAAGTCTTATTAAATCAAATAAGCATTTCATAAAATTACTATGAAACAGTGAAGAACGTATCTTAGAACTCATATCCCAGAACAGACTCTGTTGTACATAATAGTGTAAACAGGGTTCAGAAAGTAGTAGGAAAACTAAAGACTCAACAGATGGTTTTGGAAGTATTGGTTTGGAACTTGGAAATATATTAAATTAATCTTCACACTATTTATATCCTAAAAAATAAATTCTAGTTATATCAGAGCATGCTGGATATTTTCTGTTCACCCTCTAAATCCTCTCTATCCTTTACTACCCAGGTTTGGACCCCAAGACATTTATAACCTTTATGAATGAGGCTACCTTCCCCAATAGTTTCTGGGTGGGTTTGACCAATAGAAGATGACTCCAACAGAAGATCAGAGAGTAGGAAGAGAACAAGAGCAGGGATTTATTCCCATGGCTCTCTCTCTACCATATCCCCACGGGTTAGTTAAGCACTTTTACCAAAGACAAGGGCCCGGCCAGGTGGCCTGGTCTTTAATGTCCAGTAACTTCTCTCTCCTCTGATCCTCTCATGTCAGGGACTGGTAACAGGACTCCATGGGTACTAACTCTGGGGTAATTCATCATCCCTTATTGATTTCCCTTGCTCCTACCCACACCATTGTCAATTGTTTCCTTTAAAACACTCTTCAATTACAATATTTGAGTGTTATTTGCTGCCAGAACCTTAACTGATACAGAAATATATTGGAGCTTGAGATAGTTCCCCAGATAGAAAGGGTTTACAATTTTATACAAAACTTGTATACAATATTATTTTTGCTCTTGAGAGACCTACAGTTAATAAAATAAGATTTGACAACATAGGAATATTTATTTGTAAGGTATGTACTTCAAAGTTTCATTAAGTATCATATTTACTCTATATACAACATAAGGTAGAACCAATGCCTCTGGGGTACTGAAGAAAACTTTGTTTTCACCATTTTATTATTTACATCATGAGAATAATGTGATGCCAGTGGAGAACTGATTCATCTGTGAGTCAAATAACTAGAAAACTTTAAAATCCTCCAAGTCAAGTTCTTCATTTCCAGGTGACTTAATATGTCCTTAAATTATTTATAGTTAAGAATGTCTTCATTTCTCAATGGAATCAGTAATGATTTCTCTTTCTTTACATAACAGATCAAAGTCATATGGGAACAACAGTTTATCTGGATACACTGAAATCAATCCCAGTTATAAACACATAATGTTTAGACATGCTTGTGTCAAACTATTCTTCAAACTCTTAAGTCATTCAACAAATATTTATCAAGTATTCAGTGTCAAGTATTATGTTAGGTGTTGGAGATACATAATAAATGACAAATGTTTCTGATTTCATGAATTGTAAATCCAACAGAAGAGAAATATCAAAATAATAATAACAACACAAACAAATGTTTAAGCTATAATAAATGCAACGAGAGATGCACTAAAACTGCCTAGTAATGGTATCTTCTCTTGATGGCAGTCAGGAAAAATCTCTCCTAAAGAGCAACTCTTAAATCTGAGACATAAAGGCTAAGTAGGAGGCTCGTTCAGGCAAATGGAAAAACATGTGTGAAGGTCCAGAGCTGATATGATACTCTGCAATTTCAAGAAAATTAAAGAAGCTGAGAAGCACAGAAGGAGGAATATAGCTAAAAATACAGACAGTGGCCGAATCATGCAGGGCTTTATAGACCATGCTAGAGATTTTGTATTTTATTGTAAGGGCCACAGAAAGACTTTGAAGGAATAAGACAGACCTTAATTTTAAAAGATAACTCTACTACCAAACATAAAGAACAATTACAAAGCTATAATAATTAAAATATTATATTGTGGCAGTAGCTCAATAAAACAAAATAGAATCCAGAATCATCCCTAAAATTATGGAAATAAGGAATATATTAAAAGTAGAATTTCAAATTAGAGAGTAAATTACAGACTATTGAATAAAGAGTGTTAGGACCATTGATTTTACAGTTGGGAAAAGCTAAATCATGATCTTACACTGTTTATTGATTAAACAACTTCTATGAAAGATAACCAAAAAATCTTAGTGGCTTAAAGTTACAGAAAGAAGTTTGTCTCTTATTCACATTGAGTCTGAAACAGATGTTCCTGATTTGTGGGTGACTCCTCTCCTCTCAGTAGTCATTCTGGGATTTCACCTCTTTTCAGATTTAACTCCACCATCTTCAACACATGGTTTCCAAGGTCATTTTGGAAGAGGATAGACATAGAGAGGACCTCTTTTGGAATATTTCCATAAGCCAAGACTGGAAGTGGCATATGTCATTTCTACTTGCATTACATTGGCTTCAGTATAGTCACAGGGACTCACACAACTGCATAGGAGGCTGGGAGATAGAAACTAACTATGAACATGGAAAGAAGAGAGGGATGTAGTGATTGTCCAAACGTCTCAGCCATACCCTATATCATATGCAAAATTAAATTCCATATGTATGAAAAATTTAAAGTTAAGAAAACTATGAAAATAGCAAAAAGATATTTTTAAAATAAATTTTTATAATCTTGACCTGGAAAAAGCCTTATTAGGCAAGAGATATAATACAAAAAACATTAAGGAAAAAAATGACAAGAGTCAACTATGTCAGAATTTAAAATTTAGAAGATAAATCTCTCTTGGAGGAAATATTTGCAAAACATATACCAGACAAAAATATAATAAGATATAATAGCCAAACTGAATAAAGAGATTCTACAAATCATTAATTTAAAAAATCCCTTACAAAAGCCCACAAGAAAAATTGAGGAAACTCACTGGGCCAAAAAACATGTGAAAAGATGTTCAAACTTATAATTTCTGGAACAATAAAAACAAAAAAACTTAAAGATGATTTACCATTTTTCCCACAAAATAGGCAAAACATACCCATGATTAATGGTGAAATAAACACCAATAAATTTGGTAGAAGTATAAGGTAGTACAGAGTTTGGGAGAGGGAAATTCAGGAATATATGTCAGTATTTAAATTGACCTAGCAATTTCACTTCTAGAATCTATCTTTTAGAAATACAAACATGCAAGAAAGGCATTGTTTAGATAAATGGGAGGGAAGTATGGAGAAAGGAGAGGAGGGAAGGAGGGAAGGAAGAAGCGAGGGGGAAAGAGAGAGAGAAAAAAGGATGGAAGGTAGGAAGGAAAGAAGGAAGGGAGGGAAGGAGGGAGGGAGGAAGGGAGGGGAAAGGAAAAGGAAAGGAAGAAAGAGAGAGAGGAAGGAAGGAAAGAAAGAAGGAAGGAAGGGAGGTAGGGAGGAGAAAGAAAGAGAACACTAGAAGAATAGATAAGGATATAGAAGGTCATGGTGGCATTATTTGTAATGTAGAAAAATAATTCTCTCATTCCATTTGGGCTGCTATAACAAAATACCATAAACTGTGTGAGTGATAAACAACATAAATTTATTTCTCACAATTCTGGAGACTTAAAACTCCAAGATCAAGGCAATAGCAGATTCAATATCTGGTGAGGGCCATACTTCCTGGTTCATAGACAGCCTTCTTTTTGCAGCTCCTTCACACGAGAAAAGGGAGAATGAGCTCCCTTGGACCTCTTTATAAGGGCACTAAGCCCATTCATGAGAGTGCCACCCTCATGACCTGATCAATACCCAAAGGTCCCACCTCCTAAATACTACCACCTCAGGAGTTAGGATTTCAACTTATGAATTTGAGGGGGAACAAATATTCAGACCATAGCAATTGTAAGCAGCCTGTATATGGTAATGGCTAAATAAATTATGATACATTTATACTAGATTAATGGGTAGTTCTTAAAAAAAATAGGATAGACTGACATGCACTAACAGGAAGGGGGCTATGACGCATAGTGAGTGATGCAGGTTACATAACAATGAAGCTAATTACACACACGTGTACACACACAGATATGTAAATGGGTAAATGCATAGGAAAAATTCTCAGAGAATTAACACTAAACATGCAGAGAGAGGCATGAATACGGGCTAGGGATAGGAAGAGAAAACACACAAGGTAGGTATTTGCTTTTTACATTACACATTTCTGTATTGTTTCAGCTTTTTAAAGTGTGTATATTTCTTTTGAAATTAAAATAAAAAATTTAGCTGGAAGAAAATGATAATATGGATTAATACCTAACTTTTTGCTCCAGCTGGATACCTTACTCCTATCTCATGTGATAGGTAAATTCCTATTTACCTTTCTGGGCTCAACTCAATCATCACAATAGTTGTTGATCTTTAAGTCATAGCTACTCCAAAATGCAAATAAGGATTCTAAAATTCCTGAAGTATGTATGGGGCACCTGGGAAACCTGTCACAAATTCTACAAACACTCGGTATAAGCATCTCACTCATGCTTTTATAGTAGTACGAAATCAGGCTACCTAACATTGTATTGCAATCATTTCTTAGACTTATTTATCTGAGTCTTCTTAATAAAGAGAAATTTTCCTGCAGAAATGCAACTAAAAGAAGTCATCTCTGGCTTTCACTCTCTCTTTATCTAATAAGTGTTACGGGAATGTGAGCCATTTTCATAATTCATAGGCATCCTGTGATGTGCAAGGTTATTTTTAAATTTGTTCCTCCTATAAGAAGAGATTTTCTTCCTAAAATTAGATTGTGAATCTACTTCCAAAACCACTAATCAAACATAAGTTAAAGCTACTTAAGTAAGGGATAGAAATTTTAGAGTTCTAAAATCATTAGAAATAGGTCACCAAGAGGTTCAGTAAAACTTCAGAAAAGGTTCTAATAAAAAAGGTACTCTCATTAAAAAGCTGTAAAGTAATCTTGCTATCAAACAGAAAAAAAATCACATATGCAAAAGCAGCAAAATATAGACTATAAAGTCGTTTAATGAAGCAGAAATTTGTATCTATGCCCTATCTAATGTGCTTCTTGAAAAACCAGCATATTCACTAATTATGAACCATATATTATACACAGTTATTATGGATATCATTCAGCAATAGAAGATTTAAAGTTGGTTGTCTCCTTTACTATAGTTAACAAAGAAATATTGGCACATATATGATCTGCTTAAATAGGTTAGAAAATAGGAGGGAATTTACTAACTAGCCCTTTGATTATGCAAACAGAGTTTCTATAATTCTGAAACTGAATTCCATGACACCCACAGATTTCCCTATAATCTAGCTGTAAATAGTAATTACAGTGTTCACAGTAGAAAATGCTGTATTTTAGGTTGCAAAACAGTCTCTATTATTATCTCCTGTATTAAGTCATTTGATAACTACCTAAAACTTTTCTAGTAGGGCAATTATTATATTCTTTGGAAGTCATATCTTTTTTTATTTTCATGAAAAGCATTAGAAAAATTTGTTCAGCCATTCTCAAATTAAAGGACAATGGGTGAAGGAAATTTGCTGTTGAACTTTAAAACATTATATTTAGCAGGTCCTCAGTGGGTTGCATAATCAGTTCAAGACTATGGATTAACAATCAAAGGGAGCTCAGACACTGACCTACATTAGAGAAACCCTACAAACACAACCAAAAATTCCCCCTCCCCAGGGAACTGAAAGCCTTCAGGGTAACCTGCTAGCTAAGCAGCCCATGTCCCAGTATTATAACACAAGGGACCAGGAAAAAAAGATCATCCTGAAAGGCACAACATTAAGGGTGAGAAAAACAGTAAGAGTCCTACATAACCTAGCATTAGTTTTCTGACCTAGACAATAGGGCTAGAAGGCAATGATCATTTAACTCTTTATTTTGTAGGTTTAAATCTATACCTATTTTGGGAACTACATTTGATGGGGCATTACATTCATCCTCAGGATGCTGAGCACACAAGTTGCCAAAATTAACTGAGCCACATCAGAAGCAGAACAATTTCAACTATCTTGAGTTTCACACCTAGATATTCCACAATAGTAATATTAATACCTGGCATACATGCAAAACTTCACTTAGCACATTGCCACCAAAATCCCCTCCTCCTCCTGTGTTTCCTATCTCAATGAACAGACCTTCCATCGACCTAATTGACTGCACAAAACAGAAAAATAAGCATCATTCCTGATAATTTCCTCTTATCTTGTATAACAAATTACCAAGTTTTTCAAATTTCCTTATTCATTCATTTCTCTTCATCCCCACTGCCCCACCATAGTTCCCACCACCAAAATCACTTCTCTGGATCTGAAGGCAAATACAGAATAAAACTCATAAGTCTTAAGACCCTTTCTAGAGTCTTACATTTAATTTTGTATTCAAGATTTTGTATTTTTTGAAAGGACACAAAATATATCATCTGGAGACTGTGCAAAATCTGTATCTTTTGCTACTTAAATTACTGCAACAGCCCCCAATGCTCTCTCAGCTTCCTATCTTGTCTGATTTTAATCTCTGCTCTGCAATGGAGATGAAGTGCTCTTTCTAAAACACAAACATGACCGTGTTCTTCCATTGCTTAAAAATTTCGAATAGTGCCATGTTTCTCTTAGGATTCAGTCTCAATTCTTCATCATTATTTACATTTTATGTAGTCTACACATCTTTTATGATGTACACACAACTTGTTCAGCTGTTCCACAGACCTTACATCATATTCTTGAGACATAAAAAAATGTGTCTCCCTGATACTTCCCATTCTCTGATCTCAAGAAGACCAGAAGCCAGGTCTTGTTTCCTGTTAAATTGGCAGCCCTACCACCATTGTGTTGCTTAGTAGGCATTTCATAAATATTTATTGAAGGAATAAATGAATGAATAATGAATGCACTCTACATCACTGGTCCAAATCCAGGAATAGTGATCAGAAGCCCACGAGGGATCGATCTAGCAAGAAAAGCCACTGAATGATTCCTGGGAATAAATTGCAGTTGACTTCCCATATTCATGAGTAATTATACTGGAAAGAATTTTAATAAATCATACATCAGGAAAAACAGTCATTAATTCCCACTCTAAGTTTCTCTCTCCCTTAGAAATATGCATATCTTCCCAATAGCAATATCGCATTGCTTTCAATGTAATGCTTAATATGCCAGATGTTTACAGCTGACATTGCCCTATCTACCAAACAAAAATTATCTGATCCAGGGCCTAAGTATAAGTGATCCCTTTTCTTTCCCCAAGCTACTATTTTCTGATAGATATTTTGCTGTTCATTCTCTGTTTCACCAACAAGTAATCTGGCAAACTTCAAAGTTCTCCTGTCCACATTTCCCCACTGTGATAATTTCATGTGGCAACTTGACTGGGACATGGAGTATCCAAGATAAATATTACTTCTGGGAATTGGTGGACTCAGTAAAGCAAATTGCCCTCTCCATTGTGGGTGAGTATCATCCTATCCATTGAGGGCCTGAATAGAATAAAAAAGTAGAGAAGGGGGAATCCAATCTCTCTGACTGACTGACTGAGCTGGGACATCTGTCTTCTCCTGCCCTGGACTGGGACTTACCCCACCAGTCCTCTGTTTCTCAGCAGTACACCACCAGCTTTCCTGGGTCTTCAGATTGCAGACAGCAGATTGTGTGATTTCTCAGCCTACATGAGGCAATTCCTTATAATAAATATTTTACATATATATTATATATATTTAAATATATATTTTATATATTATATATATACACACACACATACACACACACATATATATAGGCTATTGATTTTGTTTCTCTGGAAAACTCTAATACACTTAACTCCTTCATATGTTCATACCAGGTAACTAGCACAATACGTTTCCCCAGTTATCCTTACAATTACTTTCTATATATCACTACTTAGATTTTCATTTCATGCTGAAATAAGCCTTCCAATAATTGATTACAGAACACCACAAACTTTTTTATATTCATTCACTTAAGAAATAGTCATGGAATACTTATTTTATGTGCTAGGAAGTATACTACAGGATACATAAAAGAATGTACATTGTGTGTGTGTGTCTATATATACATAGAGAGAGAGAGAGATAGTCTTATAAGCCTTTTTCCATCTGGGGAGATAATTTAATAATGTTTTATACCATTCAGTAAAATTCTGTAGATATTTTTATATGATTCCTGCATATGTTCTTGTTAAATGTTCCAAATATACATAGATGATAGATAGATATTTGAATACTAGGATTTAGATAGGTAGATACAGAGAGACTTAAATATTATATCCTTGTACATGTTTATTAAAATTTCATATACCTATACAGAAATTAGATTGACCTAACATGCAGCTTTTGATCATTAAATTACTCTAGTTTTTAATAGTTCATAGGGCAAGCCTTCCATCCATTACTTTTTCTGTCAATATTTTCTTAGCTCTTCTTGCTTTTTCCGTCTTCTGGATGAATTTTAATATGATTTCATCAAGTTACAGATAACTGTATATAAGTTTTGAGCAGAATTACATCAAGGAACATGTAAGTTAATTTGTTAAGAACTGACATCTCAACCTATGTAGTAATCTATGAGACTCAATAATGATGATCAAACACATTCTGCTTTTGTCTATGCTTATTCTTATTAATAGTCAACCAAAATTTCTAGATCTTACAAAATATTAACATGAGCAATCCATCCATTTGATCATTGCTTAGTCAAAACACACACAAAAAATTTAAAAAACGCACTTTGTCAAAATAATGCACGCACTTGATTTTATATCCCTCTATTCAAAAAGCCATACCAGATATGCAATGGTGTCAAAAATTTAATACAGTTCACCAGCTAGAGGAAGCCATACTTACCTGAAATTCAACAGAAACATGAACTTTCTGCCTTCCATTCTTTTCATAAAAGAGTCCCTCTCTATCCCAATAAAGGTCATCTACTTCCTCAATACCAGAATACAAAATATTTAAAGTCTTGGATACAATAGTGTTTTAATTCTGAGGATTTAGGAAGGAAATAAATAAATCAAACCAGTGAGATTAATCAGAGGCAGATAACAACAAAAATTACCCACTCTACCGTAGTACCCTCATGATTTTGAATCTATGCAAAGTGAGGAAATATATTAACTTATAAGTACCTTGACAGCAGAGATATTCTCTATTTTATTATAAATTTACACCCAGAATATGACCAACAGAGTCAGAACTGGGAAATTTTTCAAAACAGGTTAGCTTTAATTTTTAGCTCCTAAGTAGGATATTCAAAGTGAAAATACTGCAGGCCACAGCTTAACTTTTGATCAGCATACATATTCTACCAGATAAGAATCTCTTTACTGTTAGTATTTTATTTATCTTTTTACCATCAACAATTAACACCGCTGAATCTTGCACACATTAAATTTAAATAGTGAGAATAATGGCATCATCCTTGAGAATGAAAGTGATATGTAAATGTGTACATGTGTGTGTGTCTGTATGTTTTTTATTGTATCCCAATATAGAGATACGTATGACCAGTGTGAGTTCATGCTTTGAAAATTGTGAAAATAATTGGCTTGGAATTAACAAAGTTACTGACATTTTCAAAGGCCATAAGCTAAAGAAAAAGCACAGAAATTTTTACTAAGTTGTAGGATAAGCCCTTAACAATTATGTCTGTGCATATACTCACATAACTGTAGAAGCCAGAAGTTTTTTAAAACTAGTTAAGAAGCACTAGTTGACCTTTCCCTATCTTCCTTAGAAGTGCACCTTTATTAATGTGCCCTTCAAAAACTGCAAACTGCACAGAGACGTGAAAACAGTGCTCTCCCAAAAGTTAGAAAGGAATGTAAATCATGAATGGCTCTAGCCTCTGACAGTCTCACATGGACCTTGCTCCTTGTATAACTCTTCATTTTTTGCAGTCAACTCCAGAAAGCAGAAAAAGATATTTGTAATTTTGACCTACAACAATAAAAAAAGATTTTTTTGGACAAACAGAAATATGCCACAGTTCAGAAAAAGATAAAAATGTCAGCATTGAAATCACCATAGCAGGGGGATATAAGATGGAAGAAATGCCAGTACAGCCTGTGAGAAACATGCACACACGGAGTTGCCCCAAGCCATGGTCTATGCATTCTCTGCTGCAACCATTCTATCACTGAACCAAAGGTTTGAGTTTGTAACAGTGTTTGGTTTGGAAAGTAAAGTAGCAGCACAAAATAAACCTAGAAGATGCCTATTCCATGATGGAGCATCTACCGGTAATATAACTTCTGTTGTGATCATGTTTTAGCCAGCCATATATAAGCTCTTCACAGAACAAAAGATGGCCGACAAGCACCAAAGTAGCCATGTCCGTCCAAACAGTCAAGAATCATCCTTGTGTTTGTTTACACAATGTCTATCAAATCTTGCTATAAAATGTGAGGGAGCCTCCTTTCAGAGAAGCCTCCCTCCTCCTTTCACGTTGCTCACTATCAAATGGAAGAGATGTCATTGCTGATTAAGTGCAGGTATGGAGAGTGATTCTGGCCGAATAGCATGACAGAGAACAGTGGAAAGAACTTTGAAAAGAAAGAATGGACTGCATCTCTGTGAATAAATCATTCTGTATGTCCACCTTAATTGCTCTTCAAGAGTGCTGTAGAATGTTCTTGTCCTAATCTCCTTAAGACACAAGAGTACTAAAAGGTTATAGAAGAAACTCATCCTATGTCTCAAATGTGCTCAAAAGAAGTGACAGAGGAGGAGTTATGTTCAGGGAAATGTGGTAATATGTGGGAAAACAATCATAGAGACCACAAATATATGAAAAAAGAGTCGCATCTTTCTCAGGCCATAGTTTCATTTATTTTCCATAAAGCATTGAAAAATGTAGTGAGTAGATGGCTCTCTCCTATCCAGGACTGTAGTTCTAAATGTCAAAGTAAAAACAATAAAGCTTCTAGAAGATAATGCAAGTGGATATCTTCTAGATGACTTTGAAGTAAGAAATACTTCCCAGAGGACAAAAAGCACTAACCAAAGGAAAAATTAATAAATTAGATGACATTAATATTAAAAACTTCTTTTCATTAAAAGACACCTAAGAGAGTAAAAATGCAAGCCACAGGAGAAAATATTTGCAACACATATAATCAACAAAGGGCTCATATATAGAATAAATAAAGCACTCCAAACTATCAATAAGAAAAAGCCAGAACTCACTAGAAAAGATGACAAGAGACTATAAACAAGAATTTTGTAAAAAAAAGGATATCAAAATGTTCAATATAATAAACAGGATTCAACTTCAATAGTAGTCAAGGAAGGATAAAGACATGTCTCTACAAACCCATCAGAATAAAATGCCAAAGGTAAGCTAGTCTTAGGAGCAACAAGCAGTCACACAATACTGGCAGAAATGGAAAATAGTTTTGGATTTCTCTTTTGGATTATCTACCCAGGTTAAATATACCGTATCTGGTGACCCAGCAACTCCACACCTAAATATACACTAAACATGCACACATATTAACGAAAACACATGCTCAAGAACATTCGCAGCAACATCATTTGTAACTGCTGAAAACTGGAAACAATTCAAATGTCCATCAATTGTAAAATAAATGAAGTGTGGTATATTCATGTAATAAAACACACTACAACTATCAAAATAAAGTATACCCACATGCAATAACAGCAATGAAGCTCAAACATAATCTACCAAAAGAAGCCAGGCACAAAAGAAGACACTATGTATAACTACATTTACATACAGCTAAAAAAAAAAAAAAGCAGGCAAGACCAATCTATAGCGCTAAAAATCAAAATAGCAGTTACTTCTGGGGAGGAGTAAGGGTTCAGCCATTGGGAGGGAGCCTAAGTGGCTCCTGGGGTGCTGGCCATGTTCTATTTCTTGACTAGGAAAGTGGTTTCACAAGTGAGTTCATTTTGAGATAATTAATTCAGGTAAACACATTATTTCTTCACTTTTCTGTGTGCATTTTACTTCAATTAAAAAGCTTTTTTTTTTTTAAGCAGCAGTCATAGTCTTTCTTTGGACAAATAAAAAAGAAATTAAAAAAACAAAAAGAAAGCTATTAATATAGCCAATTCCTGTCAAATACCATGCCCTTTATGAAAATAATTTAATCTTTTTAAAAAATTAAGTTCACGTGATTATCCTTTTAAAATCAGTATTGACCCAGTTATAAAGCTGAGTAAAGTAAGAGATTGAGTGATGTGTCCAAAATTTAAAGGTCAGTAAATTCTATGTCTGGGATACAAGCCCCAGGTCCTACTATTCCAAGCCCAATACCATTTCTATCATTAACAAAGTGCTTTGAAGTTTAAAGTATAGTTTTGCTTCACATCTTCAATCCACCATGAAATTGTGTGTAATAGGATAGAGACGCTAGTCCCCACTGGGCTGCCAGGAGATTGTGTGTGTGCTGGAAGGTGCCTGTTGCTGAAACCATCCCTCCTGAAAAGCCTCAGGGCATCTACACGCCTACAGGCCCCTCCGAGGGCATCCCTTTCCAAAGGTTGCTGGGCTTTCAATAATATGACCCTGTGACCTGGCCTCTGCCATTTTGCAGCAGTTAAAGTCATGGGTTTTGAAGTTAGACAAAGCTGAGTTTGAGTCCCAACTCTTGTTAGTCATTTAACTTCTCTGAGTCTTTGTTTCCATGTAAGTAAAACAGGCATAAGAATAATATCCACTTCCCAGGGATCCGATAAGCAGTAATCTGAGTTCTTGACATTAAGACATTAAGTTAAATGGCAAATAAATAATGTTCTTGGTACAGTTTTTGGCTTGTGTTGTTGTTCTAATGCCAGGTGATGACTTGACTCAAAGGCACATGGAGACCAATGGCCTCTGAGGTGAGCCCGACAGGAGATGGGCAGTGGCCCTCTCTCCTGCACCAGTCAGTCCACCCACACACGCTGGGGTGTGGCTGGAGTGAACGTGAGACGTGGAGGGAGCTGAAAGTCATTGAGGATAGAAACTGAAAAACCACATTCAGGAGGAAGAATCCATGAAGTGACAGGAGCCAAGTAGGCAGAAGCCATGAAGGAGAGAAGTGAGTAGAGAACACTTTGTTGGGAGCACAAGCAAAGAAACCGAAGGAGAGATGACTTAGGGAACAGGCATGGCAGGGCACAGGAGTGAGCAACAGACACTGCTGCTGAGGGGGAAATGTTCAGCCTCACCGTAATCAGAGCTGAGGCATGGAGAGTGCAGCGCGCTGAGGGACAGCTTCCCTGTGAGGCATCCTCAGTAGCTCCCGAGAGCAACCTCAGCCCTCTGCCCGTGGCATGACTAAGCTGAGCACACCACTGCTCCCTGTGCCCAAAAGCTCTTCCACGTCTGAAATACACATTAGGTTTCCTATCAGGAGGGAAAGTCAAAGGGTCTGATGTAAAGCCAAGTAAGTAGAGCAGAGGCAGGTTAAGCCGATAGATAAAGGTTCAAGTTTATACCAGAAGGCACTTAACTTTTACTTAATGAATGTTATTTGTAAACTTCTTAAATTGTCAGAGACTGTTCAGTGAACAAATTATTTCCAAATCGAAAGAACAGTTGATAGAATCTTCTTAGCTATGCACATAGAGAAAACTTCCAGAATTGGTCCACTCACCCAGAAACCCAGGCATTACTATTAAGTCCCCCAAAAGAAAACAGAACCACAGGAAGAAATAAAGTGTCATCAAAGTCTACTCCAAGGCAAGCTAATCTGAAAAGTGACAATAAATATCCCACATAATAAAAGATCTAGACTTAGGCCAAGGATTTGGCTTCAAGTATAACAGAATTACCACACTCTATTTTATTTATACTAGAAAAAGTCATGAAAAATAAAGATAAGCAGTTTTATACTATAATGAAAGCCCCAGAATATCTAAAAGCCATTACTACCACATACTGTAATGCTTGACTCTTAGGGGTTGAAGTTTTGAATGCTAAATAGATTTGTTTTCTTGGGCTAATATTTAAATTAATAAACTATTTGAGTTCCTATGGCTTTCATCCTTCACCAAGTAAGTGGACATCCAGAAGAAGATGATCTGCAAGGTTATTTGAATAGCTGGAGACTAAATGTATATTGTGTTAATATTTTCAAAGTGAATATTATAAATTCTTTTCTAGATGTTTTCCCAGAAACATTTCCCCATTACAGATACTGTTTGACTACTAATAATTTGAGGGTCACATAAAGAAAAAATCATACGTGCTACAATTCAGAAAAAAATAAGGACTAGGTTGTGAACAAGGGCCGTATTCATTTTGCTGCATTTAGAATAATGTAGCAGCGCCTATAACAAGTAAACAGTGGACAGGCTTGGTTCTGCTGGATTTAGATTAACCTTTACAAGCAATGCAGAATTAGATTATGAAAATAAATTGAAAATGGCATCTCCTTAGACTCACTTTGTACTCTGCATTTTCTTAGGCTTTTATGTGACTGTCAAATATTAGTTCAGGGCTCCATTCGTATTTATAACATTTTATCTTTTTTGTTTTTCTGAAAAGATAAGCACCAGTCTTCAGAGAAAGCTTTTGACTACTGGATACAAAAAACAACTCTTTTCTGAATGGTTAATGTTTCAAATATGAGCACAGATACCAGATGGCAAAAAGGGGAAAAAACAATTCAAGTTGTTTCATTGTTCAATGGTAAGGATTTTTCTATTTGCTGATTGAATACTAACTTGGTTTACATTCACTTAGAGCCAATACAATTAAAACTCTATTTGAAGTGAAATGTTTCAGGGGAAAAAATTAGAAACCCAAGAAATCCTTCTATGGGTTACACCCATTCCTTAAATAGCTAAGCTTTCATATGTGTACAAATGTGAGTGTATGATAAAACTAAAATATCAGATGCATTTTAAAAAATACTGAAGTCATATGGCTTTAAGAAATTCTAATGAAGACTACTTTATGTGATTGAAATGTAAGGGACATCTGCTAGAATCTGGAGTCATGGTGAAATAAAATGTATCTAAAGTAATAATATATTGGGGTAACCACAAAGGATGAAATAGGAGACTACTGGTGAGAGAACAATATGGCAGCAGTTGACAAATAAAGAAGATGAAATGGCTGATCCACTGAGATCCATGTGATGAGGAAAAACAGCATAGCAGTGACTACGCAACATCATCTTAAAGGATAGCAAAGGGAGGACTTTTACACTAAAATAGGTCTAAAGAAGAAAAAAGTACCCAGAAACAAACAGAATTCATGAGAATAAGCCTCAAGTAAGAGTCATGAACAAGAGTTCTAGGATCCCGCTGAGCAAGGTGACCCCACAAGAACACTTCCCCACAATCCTTTCACAGAAGAAGGTCCTACTCAAAATAAAGTATTCATAATATTAAGAAGGAGTTTTCCAGGGTTATCTTCCCTTTTGTCCTGAAAACACTGTTAAACTGAGCATCTCTTGTTATTAAAACTCCTCAAAAATAAGAACCATGACTTACTCTATATTCCTGATGGCTACCATCAAGCATATGATTAATGTGCTACAAATATTTGATAATATTAATAGAACTGATCCAAGAATGCCACCATCTAAATTAATATTGCTCTGGTTTTTCCCCCAGCTTTACTGAGGTATAATTAGCAAATAAAAATCCTATGTATATTTAAGATGTATAAAATATTTTGATAGACATGTGAAGATATACAAGATGATGTTTTGATAGACATATACAACATGTGATATACATTACCACAATCAAGCTAAAGAACATATCCATCACCTCCCATAGTTGCCATTGTGTGTGTGTGTATGTGTGTCTGTCTGTCTGTCCGTCTGTCTGTCTGTGTGGTGAGAACATTTCATGCCTACTCTGTTAGGAAGGTAAAGGGAAAAGACAGGGTAAAGCAATAGAGAGATATATACATGGATACTTTTTAGGTAGTCAGGGAAGTGAGAGGTTAACTGTGAAAGCTCAAATGTGATGGAAGGGAAGGAGCAAGTCACTATCTTTGGAAGAACATCCCAGTTAGAGAGACCAGGAAGTGCAAAGGCTCTGGGGCTAAAGCATAAAGATATTCTTCAGGAGTTTATTGATTAAGGGAAAATTGTAAGATTTTAAACAAGAATGGGAAAAGTCCACTCATTATTCTTCATTAACAGGAAAAATACACACATTTTTATGTTTACTATTTAATAAAATCAGCATCTCCATCAAAAATAAAACAAAATACGAATTTTCTTATCAATGCATATGGAATGAAAATTTAGGTTAATCATATTTGCTTATTAACAGATATTTAACCCATCTTAAAATATATATACATTAACAACATCATTTTCAATTAATTAAAATAAGTTTTTGATACATTCTGTATATTACCTTATATCCCAACAACCCAACAAGGTAAGTATTAACTTCATTCATAGATGAGGAAAAACTAAGACTCGAGAAAATTCTTAACTTGCTTAAGATCACATGACAGAAAATGACAGAATTCAGCCCTAAATCTGACCCAAAACGAGGGCCTTTTCTCATTGACACACTTCATATTAAAATGGAATTAAAATAGTTTAGTCTATATTTTATGTTTCAGGTTACCACACCCAAAATTATTTTATGTATTTAAATAAGTCCATTAAAATAATTTTACATATTTAAAAATATAGGGGTTATCGAAGGTGGCGGACTAGAAGCAGCTTGCTCATTCCACTTTCACAGAGAAGATCAAAAATGGTGAGTATTCACCTTTGGATCAATCATCTAAAAGAGAACACTGGGAATCAACAGAGAGGCAATGGGAGGCAACCAAGGTGTGTGTGTGTGTGTGTGTGTGTGTGTGTGTGTGTGTGTCTGTGTGTGTGTGTGTGTCTGTGTGTGTGTGTGTCTTCCAACAATTGTATTAGCTAGATATTGTTGTCCTCTTTTACCAAGGAGAAAGCTGAGTGTCAGAGAAGCACAAACTAGTAATTGACAGAGCCCAAGGTGACCATGCAAGTTAGCACTCAAATTAGGACACTTTTGATAATGTCCCATAATTATTCTGGGACAACTTCTTTAACCTAACTTGTTCTCTTCCAACCTATCTTACAAACATATGGTTTGAACCCAGGTCACCAATCATATCCTCTTTCCATTATACCTTGTTGCTTGAGAAAAGAAGATAATTTAAAGAGTTCTAAAGAAATCACCCAACAATAAGAAAGAACTTAATAAAATTGCTTTTAAAATATTTTTAACTGCATCAATAGAAAAGGGAAAAGAATATCAAAACATTAAAAAAAAAACCCATATCTTATACCAATGCAGGGCAGCCTTGGTACTAGGCATATCATAATAAAAGTATGATGAGAAACGGCTGAGTATAATCCTTTATACCAAGTCTAACATCACTCAGAGTCTTTTAAAAATATCATATTGCCTTTTTATTTTACCACTTATAAAGAAGATATTAAGAAACTGGAAAAGATCCAGAAAATACCAACTGAAATGGTTTAAATGCTTGTAACACAGAAGTTATGAGAAAAAATAAATAACATAGGATTATTTGGTCTAAAAGTGGAAAGTCCAAAAGATAACTTTAAAATTGCCTACAAGTGAATTAAAAGCTGCTAAAAGGAGGTCTTCATCTCTAAGAGAATAAAACAAGAGAAATGGTATTTAATTACAAACTGTGAGATTTAGCCTGTGGAATTAAGTAATGCTGTAAAGACTATTAAATGCCACAACAGGATACAAAGGGGCATCTTCCAGACTCATTTACAAAAAAGAAACAGTCACCTACAATGCCTTGTTTGACAATTGCTTTTCTTGAAGGCAGAGCAATAAAAGCAATGATCTCCTTATGTCATGCAAGTCCTGTGATCCGTTGCTCTGATTTTCCTGTTGTTCTGTTTATGCCTGATATAAATCATCGGTCATTCAACATTCCCCACTAACAGTATGAAGTTCAAACTCCTTATGATGTCATAGAAATGTTTAATCATTATCTCTGCCTACTCTGTCAGCATAATAACTTGCCACTCCCTCAATACATCCTGTCTTCTGCCATCCTGGAGAGAAAACCACAAGGAGCACTTCAAAACCACAATGTCCTAACAGCTCCTTGCCTTTACCCAGGCTATTTCCCCTGAACAGGATATACTTCCTTCCTGCCAACCACTCAATCCATCCTCCCACCTTCCCAAACCCTCAATCCATTCTACACAATTCCCATTCTTGACGATAAAACTCAAATGTCTTTTCTTAGCTGTTTTAACAGGTGAGTCTCTCCTGTCTGTCTTCAGTCCCAATAGACAAATTTAGCTTCTTTCTGTGCTTTCAAAGTACATTTTTCCCACCTTCCTTCTGGCACATATCACATTATTTTTAAAACTCTTTACTTGCTTGGCACCCTGAGTAGACTGTGAGGCCTCTACTGACAGCAGGATATAGTTTGGCTTTATTCTTTTCGCTTCTCAGCTACCTAGCACATAGTAGGTTCTAAAGTTTTTCATTGAATAAATGAAGCAATTAATTACCTGTTGAGTGCAAAGAAATAGTCAGCATTCAAATTGTTGCTGTGGAAACCATATCTAGGGATTTCTATAGGTCTTTAAATTCAATTGATTTAGACTTGTTTTCCAAGTTTCTTCTGAAAGCATTTTTACTTTCAAACGATAGAATCAATAATGTATGTTCAAACTCTCTAGAGCAAACATGTGTGTCTGATCTACTCTATCAAAACCAGCAAAATACCCAAGACTCCAAAGGTAAAAACAGCGAAGAGCATATCTGTATAAAAGGATGGTTAGAAAGTGTAAATCTTCTCATCAAATCAGTTCCAGAGAAAGCTTCTGGGAGGTGCACAGACATCCAGATCCCCCTTCAGCTTTATTTGTATATGAATAAGGACCACAGAGTTTTCCATGAGGAAAAATAGTGCATAAAAATATTTTATTATTAATATAGACATAAAGCAATATCAGACATCTTAAATACAACTGCTCTCTTGTTGCCATTTGTGACATGTTTGCTCTTTGATGTAAAGTTGATTTATTTCTCTACATTTGCAACATTGGTTAAAGCATTTACATTTTGAAGAAAATGAATAAATATGTCAAGTGCAAGGATGCATATTTTAAATATAGTGTTTACTTTCATAAGACAATATACTTTCAAAGTATTTCCTTTTAATTTAAACATTTTTACTTCTAATTGGATTCATTTTAGACTAAATTATTCTTAATTGGACACTTCAAAAAGCAAGGTGAAGTTACATATTTATGCATTTTAATGCATTTTACTTCTTTTGACTCAATGTAAATTGTCTTTTTAAAAATCTAAAAAGAACAAAAATGTAATAGCTTAACTCAGTAAATTGTTTCAGTTTTTAAACTAAAAATAAAACAAGATTTGATTACCTTAAGCTGTTAACAAAAATAAATCTTGTTCTGTTCAATTTTTACTAAACCAAGAAACTAGAACTCAGTTCCCTAATATTCATCTCTCAAATATTTTCAACCTTTCCCTTTTTGTCTCCACCTGCCTTTCAGCATTTAGATTGGTCCAAATTCCTCCCATATACAGAAACTAACACAGAAACATGTCATAGTCTGGCTATTTCCCTAGTTTTCTCTGCCTTTTTATAAGCAACCTTTTTACGTCCTGTGCTTCCTTCCCTCAACCCTCTGCAATCTGGCTTCAGCTCCTTCTCTGCTGAACCTCTTTCTGTCAAAGTTGCCAACAACCTGCTTGTTACAAAACCTGAAGGTAAGTTTCATTATTGTTTTCTTACTTTGGCAATAACTGACCACTTCCTCCTTCCAGAAGTGGAATCTTCATTTAATTGTTACAATATCATTCTCACTTGCTTTTCCTCCTATCTCTCCCATGTTCTCTGGGATGTATGTATCTTGTTACCTCAACTACATGGCAAGCTCTGTGTGGATACTAATACTTCTCTCCTATCCTCTCTCCACACCACACACTTCCGTGCTGAGGATATGGCAGGTATGTCGTCATTGTTCCATTATTAAAATACTCAGTTTTACATCATCAAGATCAGCTCTATTCAGCAAGTATCACTCTCTTAAGATTACTTGATTATTAATATCAGCTCCTATGCGATTTTCCAATCATATGCAGATAAAATATGATTAGGAATAGGCAAGTCACAGCAAAAAGATCTCAGGATGACATATAAAATGTACAAAAGCCCTCAAAAATAGTAGGAAGAAACTTTCATATTTGCTGACAAGCAAACAAGATTTATGAAAACATTAGCCAATATGGTGTGCAGACTCATATTTAGGCATCATGTTGTAGTCACAGTGTCTGGCCTATACTCCTACCTTTCAACCTGTTATATATGACCCTTAGTATTATAATCCTTAAAAGGTAGCATTCTGTGAAAGATGCAATTTGTGTACTTGCATCCATTCCAAACTTTAGAATTTGACCTCAATTTTTAGCTAACACTTATACATCTACCCTAGCTACTTGAGTCAGAATTGTATCGTAAAATATTAGTAGATGAGTTTTTTTGTGCACTGTTCCTTTTAGTAGTGACTCACATTCAAATGACAAGATCAGAGTCCACACTGCCCAGAGAGGGCAATGTCATAAAAGAATCCAGGAACAAAGATAGCAAATTCTACACTTTTATACCTGCCAGATGCCAGATAGAATATTCAGGGATAAATATGTATATATAGGTCATGGAGGCAGTTGTTTTCTGTTTACTTCCAAACTAGATAAAAATCCCACAAAAAATCTCATGAGTTTGAGAGAGTGGGGATGTGAGAGTTGTGATAAGGGATGGGAAAGGCTTAGAAAAAAAGAACAGTAAGAGGACATACTGCTGTCTTGTGTAGGAGATTCTGTTCTGTGTTCACAGCCCGAGAGGAACTGCAAGACATAAGAGAATTATAGAACCCCCAGGAGGGTTTCAAGATCCATGAAAAGAGAGCACCTAAGCCTGGTTTCCTGTCTTGTTGTCCTAGAAGTTGGCAAACACTACAGAGCATATTCAAGCTGTCCTGGCCCCTGAGTAAAGCAGAGAAGTTTTTTGAACTGCCCTGGCAGATGGGAAGTTTGGCAGGACACTGGAGGCAGACAAACATTTTCCCAAGCGACCCAGAGTGGAGTGCATGGGGCTGTAAATGTAAGTGAACAGCAGGCTAAGAAGACACCCCAGAAATAGCATGAGTTTGGATGCTGTGTTAGTTTCCTAAGGCTGCTATAGCAAGGTACCACAATGTTCATGGCTTAATACAAGAGAAATTTATTTTTTCACAGTTTTGGAGGGTAGAAGTCAAAAATCCAGATGTCAACAGGGTCATGCTCTCTCAAAGGCTCTGGGGCAGAATCTGTTCCATGCCTTTCTCTTGGCTTCTGGTGTCACTGGCAATCCTGGGCACACCTTGGCTTACAGATGCATAACTCTAATTGCTGCCTCTATCAGCACATGGCCTTCTCCTTTCATATCTTCACATTGTTTTCTTATAAGAAGACATTAGTCATAATCAGTCATGACCTTATCTTAACTAACTGCATCTGCAATGACCTTATTTCCAAATAAGGTCACATTCTGAACTATGGGGTGGGAGGGTACCTTCAGTATATATTGTCAATATGTAATTGATAGATCTCAATATATCTTTTTAGAGAACAAAATTCAATTCATAACAGATGCCCCCTAAGATTCCAGTAAGGAGGTGTGGTCATGTCCAAGGACCAGACAGGGTTGTATTGTCTATGGGTAGCCACTTAGAAGAAAAATGGCCCTGAGCCAGGTGCCCTTCCCAACTCCCATGCTCCAATGCCTCTAGAACTTAGACAAATTCTTGGAAAAAGGAAATAATAAGTTAGAGAGGAAAATCCTGAATTAAATAAGCTTAAAACAGATGCCTAAGTTTACCTGAATTGACTAAGATATTTTTTATTTTTGCAATCAGGCAGTATCAGGGCTCTAAAAATGAAGCTAAACAGGGGTATTGAAAAAAGTATAAATTGTATTTCTGGAACATCTGAATTTGTGAAAATAAATATAAGTTATAAATCTATCTGTTCTGTAACAATCCTTGGAGGAAGAGGGAGCAGGATGTTATAATAATTTTCTTTAACTGAGAACTTTATAAAGACCACAAAGGGATTAATTAAGAGTAGCTAAAGGAATGAAAACTACATACAATTTACTTAAACAAACTACAAATAACCAGAAAGGCAGTCCTGACATTATTTTTTTAGTCTCCATTCATTAAAGAATTTATGACCTCCGATGCCCACAGTGACTAAGAATTGCCCCTCTGCTCCTTCGCTCACATTGTTCAGTTTCTGCCTCATCAGCTGTCTCAGTGGCCCCCACCATTCACTTTCAACAACAATCTACATCTTCAAGAATCCACTTTGAAATGGTATACTTTTTGTTTTTTCTTAAAGAGTATTATCATTCTTACCAGTCTGTAGACATAATATTTATTTTCCAGCATGCTCTGAACAATTCCTGCCACAAGCTCCTATGCACGCAGCAATGGTATAGCCCTTTGTGCTTAGCACACACGCTGATCTTCCCTTACAGCTAAGCAGCACATGGTACAGGGGTTAGGACATGAGTACATATTACAATGGCCTCAGTTTGAATGCCAGCTTGGCCACTTGCTAGCCACGCGACTTTCAGCACATTATTTAACCGTTCTCTGATTTTGTTTCCTGACCTATAAAATTGTACCTACCTCATAAGTTTGTTATGACAATTAATTAAATGTGTTAATACTTACAGAGTACTTAGAGTCATAGTAAGTTTAAATAGTAATCACCCATTGTTTATTATTACTAAACACACAAAGAGTTCTTTAAAGTCAATAAGAAAAAGATAATCTAAAGAGAGTAAAAGATGGGAGTAGGCAAATCACAAAAGAGGCAATGCAAATGATCAATAAAAATGAAAATATACCACCTCAGTAGTAAACAGATAAGTGTAAATTAAAACAATGACCATTTTTGCCTATTACATGACAAAGTAAAACTTTAATAACATTGTGCTAATGAAAATCTAGAGAAAATGGCACTCGCTTATTATTGATGAACGTAGATTTTTATATTTTCAAAAATAACACTGGTAATATTAAATTTTATAATATGTACACTCCTTGACTATGTATTTTCATTTCTAGGATTCTGTCAGAGAAAAAAAAAGAAAAAGAAAAATCAGCAATGTCTAATACTCTCAAAGTTTTACCCAAAAATGTATCTAGAGGGTTTATAATAATCTCTGTAAACAACTAGTATGTCCATTTTGCTATGGTCTGAATGTTTGTGTCTCCCCAAAATCCATATGTTGAAACCTAATACCCAAGAAAACAGTATTAAAAAATGGGGCCTTTAGAGAATGAATGAGATTTGTACCCTCGTAGAAACCAAGGGGGCTTGTTTGCCTTTTTCACCATGGGCAGATGCAGCAAAAAGATGCCATGTATGAGGACCAAGCCAGGCACCAAATCTGCATGCTCCTTAATCTTGGACTTTCCAGGTCCAGAACTGTGGGAAATAAATTTCTGTTATGTATAAGCTACCCAGTTCATGGTACCTCATTACAGCAGCTGGAACAAACTCAGATATCCATATATAAGGAAATGGTTTTCTAAATCTTGACATATTAATACTATGAAACATTAAGCAGCTATTCAAAGAATATGGATTATTACACATTAACTTCAAAGTAAGTCCACAACAGCCTATTAAGAAAAAATAGTAGCTCTATGGTAGGGCCCCATGTTTCTTCATCTTCAGTAGGGGGGAGTGTGTGTGTGTGTGTGTGTGTGTGTGTGTGTATTTTACATATGAAATATATCTATTGCATTTATTTGTATTAGCAAATTAAATAGTAATTTACAGTAGTTACATTAGGGAATGGGATTAGAAAGAGAAAGTAAGAGATGATCAATTTCACTTTTGACTATATATTGTTTGGATTGGTATAGTATGCATGTATTACATTTCAATGAAAAAAATTGTGAATAGAGGAAAAAAATGAATTTGCAATAGAAGTCAAAAATCAGCTAGTACATAAATACTTTTCTCAGAGTAAAAAAATAGTGTTCATTAGTTATATAAGAAAATGTTTCCAAAAGATATGTTTAATAATGGAAAATAATTCTTATAAACAAATTATCAAGTTCTTTGAAAAGTTTAGTGATGACTTATATCAACCAATGTGAATTAAATCCCTTTATGCTCACTCCATCTATCAGCAAAGGGCTACACATGACCACAGTACAATGGAAACAGGGAATGTAGACTACTGTAAGTTGGAAATATAGTTAGGTTTCTTCTCCCTAAGAGGAAAAAGAAAAATTTAATTTTCTATCCATTTATATCAGGCCTTGGGGTAAATGCTAAAATGCAGCCTGGAGTAGAGGAAGAAACTTATCTTCGTAGCTAGAGGCACAGTATACAGTAGTATTTCTCTGTAGAATGAGAGGTATCAGGGGAGGGATGCCTCAAGAATAAAAGAATGGGACCTGGTCTGAATCTGAGATGAAGAAACCAAAGACTATCAAAAAGCGTATTTAATATTTCTTTATTTCATTGATTCTAAGAAGTACAGGTTTCACATTTTAATATTTCTGAAATTGGAATGAATCTTAGATTCAGTATCATGTTATAATCACTGCTGGCCAGGTGGCAGTTTTGATGTGGTTGTCATTGTCTTGATTATATTCACATTGTCATCAATTCCATTGAGTTTTGAATATTTTTGGTGCCACAAGTGTTGAGTTTAATTGTCATTTAAAATGTCTTCTAAAAGATTGCACTGTGATTCGGCATTGAAGCAGAAGTCATTACATACACAAAAATATACAGAAATAGAGGGGGGGGAATACATTTTGACTTTAGTGAAGCAAATATTCATCATTTCAGGAATGACTAGATCCCCTTATTTTCTTCCAAAACAATAACCATGTGTTTTAAAGAACATAAGAAAATACCCAGAAGTAGATGAAGCTGTGTTAGGTTTTGTCATTAAGATGCATACAAAAAGGATTGCCTATCACCTGCCAGAGAAACTAAAAACAAAAGAAATTGCTAAATCTCCTGGAATTGATGAAAGACAGTAAGTGGTGATGTGACTGATTCATGCGTCATGCAAGACTATTTTTAAGGCATTATGTCATAGTTTAATTGATAGCATTTTTTTCCTTAGTAGAACATAGTCCAATGGTGTGTCTTTCAATCAATGGCATCATAGGTTTAATGAAATATGAGTAAAATATATTTTTCAATATTGAAAATGTTTTAGAACTTCTTTGGCTGATTTATTAAAAAAGAAAAAAAGCCAGGAATAATATGCTAGAATGGTAGAAATAAAGTACAATGTTTCATAACTAAGAAGAGAAAGAAAAGTGGTCACGGGGCCATTGGACTCTCCTGGGTTTAAAAAAAGAGAAAGAAAGAAAAAGTTGGAGAGGCATTGATTTAGGATGACCTGCATTCCATTTGTGGCTCTTCAATTTATGTTTTGTATGTCCCTAAACAAGGTAGTGAATCTCAGCTTCAGCTTCCTCCTCTAAAAAATAGGTATAAAAATACCTGCATCAGAGACTTGTGAGGATTAAAAAAGTAGCACAAACACATAATCTATCAGGCACTTGGCTTGTAAATGCTCATTAAAATGCCAATCCCTGTGTTTTCCCAAAGGAAGGTGACATCTTTAAGTGAAATTCTGATTTGTAGGGTTTATATCCACTCTCTAAATAGCATAATATAATAGAACTCCAACCTTGAAACATTAGGATTTAACGTTTAAAAACTGGGTAGTGGGTTGATTTGAATCACATCTTGTATTGATGTGATGCCTTTTCTCTAATGTGCTTCAATCTTAAACATTTTCCTGAATATAATTCTTCTCTTAGAAGTTGCCATTAGTTGAGAAATTGTCACTCTCACCTACCGCTTCCTCTAAAGAAAGGAACTCAGAAGCAGCCTGGAAAAAGAACTCCTCTGTCAGAAGTCATGAATCAGAGTGTATTTTTCATTGATATCTTAATTTTCATCTCTAATTATAGTTTAGAAAAGATTTAGGGGTACAAAATCAAACTAAGTTTGAGTTTACTTTTGTAGATTTGAGAGGGAGAGATTAATCTCCAGAAAAATTGGAAAACATCTTTGTTACACCCGAGTCCTCTTAGTCTATGTGTAACTTCAGCCATCATGAGAGGTGCTAATCGCATAAATGTCAAAATATAAAAACAGATAAAATGTCACAACAATACAATAAATTGGTTATTTTAAAGAATATGAAGTCACAAAGTTTCTAACAATTTTCTAACTGTTCAGATGAAATACTGAACTCTTCTTTCCAAATTCATATTGCAGAGGGATACCTATATAGCATTATGGACAAGGATTATTACTTTCTCTAAGAACCATAACAGAGTATTGCCTCCAATGCCCTATGATTCATCTTCCTTTTCCCATCAGTATTGTTACAACCAGGAAATAGGCATTCATGGATGTGCTTCTCCCTCTTTCATTCATTGGACTAAGAATAATAAAAGAGAGAGGTATCTCATGATTGGTTCCACTTGGAAACACTAAAACACACTGAAACATCGAAGAAGCTTTACATTTGGAAACGAAATGGAAATCAACAGAGTCAAAGAAGGGTAATGTGCAAATCCTATCTATTTAGTTTTATAGACATATATTGACAATCTACTACATATTACACTTTGCCAAAAGCACAGAGCCTACTAGGAGAAGCAGATATATACGCAAATTTTTAACATCTAATATTGTTAGTGCTAAAACAGATGTGTGAAGATCGTTATACTCTTCTGCAATCATGTCTTCAAGATCCTATGGATCGACCTCATTCCATATTCTAATTTGAAACCTACATTTTAATCCAAAGGACATGGAAGTTTCCAGGGCACTTGCCTAAATCTGTCACTTTTGGAATCCCTCTCCACTACCACATTGTATTATCTCATGTGCAACATCAGCAATCTCACTCCTAGACACTTATTTCTTTGCAGTTAAAATGAAGGCTCTAGTTCTATTCTAGTTCTTTCTCTACCTCATGAAAAAGATGAAGAGCACAGGTCTAGATTTGAATTCAGGTTTCATTACTCAACAGTGTGACCCCAGGCAAATCGTCTCACATCTCGGAACCTCCGTTTTACCTTTTATAAATGAGGCTAATAATACTTACTGCCTAGTTTTATTTGTGTTAAATGAGATCAGGTATAAAAATGACTGAGTCCAGTACATGATAAGCTTTCAATAAGAGTTTTTAATAATTACGATGTCACTTTTCCCCAGTTGAGTAATACAAAAACAACCTCATTATATAGGTAAGATCTTATTCCCCTTTCTCAGAGAGTGGAACTGTCTTTGGTCTAGTGCAATGGCACCAAATAGTAATCCTACCATTCACTTTATAAGTGCTGCACAACCACTGTTACTGAACCCATACCAGGCATTTACTGGAAATAATCACCATATTTCAGAGGAAACCTGTTTCCTTGCAGGCATTTAAACCCGTATAATAACAGTAATCACTTACTGAGAAACTCTTATGTGACACTCTCACATGGTCTTTCAGAGCCTTGCTATTCCCCATCAATAGGGGGGGTCTTAATTTCCCTCCCCTTAAAACTAGATGTACTTCTGTGATGGACTCAATGAATAGAATGCAGCAGAAGAGACATCATGTGATTCTCAAGGCTGGGTTGTAGAAGGCAATGTGGTTTTTATCTGGCTTTCTCCCTTGGATGTTTGCTTTTGGAACCCTGCCATTATACTGTAATAAAGCCAAGCATCCACATGGAAAGACTTTGTATAGGTGTTCTCTCCACAGCCCCGCCAAAAGTTCTAGTAACAGCCAGTAGCAAACCCCAAACATGTAAGTGAGCCCTCACTTGATTCCAATCCAAAATTTCAAGCAAATCCAGCTGAAGCCATGTGAGCTGAGACGTATGTCCCCACTGTCCTCCCTTCCTCCTATCTTCCCTTCACACACTAGCACTTCTGCCCTAAATCTGGTCCCTTACCACTTCACATCTAACTCCTACCTTTCTCTGTTCCCCTCTACTCCCTTAAAATCACCCAACATATAACTATTAACAGGTCAATCTTCCTAAAATAATATTAATTTCATCCTGTCATTCCTCTATTAAAAAGTACTCAAGAGCTTCCCACTGAAGAATAAAGCCCAAGTGCACAGCAAAGACCTCCAAATTCTGCCTCAAATTAAATCTTATATGTTGTCATCATCTCCCAACCTCCTGATGCAGCCAGTCAAGACTGTTTTCTGTTCCTTAAACAAGACCTCCAACAAATCTAAGCTCTTGATCATAGTATCACATCCTTATAAAGCCTTCATTTAGTGGTATGCTAAACTGGGTTCACACAGACTTACGACAGTTAATTTTTAAATGTTCAAGAATTTTGCATGCCGGCTATTAAATCACTGATAGCTTGAAATTGGCCATGGTAGAAGTATTTACACCACGGAAACTGGCAAACACTATAAATCAGGGCTTTGCAAGGGGGTACGGCAACCAGTTTTACCAATGTACCATTGTCCTCATTTCTCTGCTTTAGGTACTCAAATCTATCCATAGTTTGGATCCCATGCTAAGTGGAATTCTTGCCATAAAGCATTCCCTGGTCACCCAATTTGTACATTCCCCAACCTCCTATAGCCTGTGTAAACTTATTTGTCCTTAAAGACCCTATACTTTGTAGAAGAAGATTTCTCCTCAACAATAAAAAGCACTAGAACTGAAGAAAGGAACTACTTTTTGTTTATTGGGCTTGGTTTGGACATGACTTAGAGCATCTAATGGCATGCCATGTACACCACCAGTATCCAAGGGCTTTACCACATCTTTCCCAAACAAGAAAGAGGGCTGTTCAGGGAAGGTGTTATAAGTCTATATATGTATCTTGACTCAAAAAAATGAATTTGAAATTATTGGTGCTATGGTTTGGATATAGTTTGTTTGTCTCCACCAAAAGTCATGTTGAAACCTGATCCCCAATGTGGTGGTATTGGGAGGTAGGACCCAGTGGGGGGTATTTGGAGGCAGATTCTTTATGAAGGCTTAGTGCTATTAACAAGATAATGAGTGGGTTCTCACTGCAGCAAGACAGGACTAGTTCTTACTAGAATGGATTAGTCCTACCAAGAGTGGTTTGTTATAAAGCCAGTGCACCCCTTGAGTTCTCTCTCTTTCCATATTTTTGCTTCCACTTTGACCTCTGCCATTTGCTTTCCCTTTGACCTTCTCCACCATGCTATGATGCAGCACAAAAGTCCTCATCAGAAGCCAAGGCCATACTCTTGAACTCTCCAACCTGTAGAACCGTGAGCTAAATAAACCTCTTTTCTTTATAAATTACCCTGTCTCAAGTATTCTATTATAGCAACACAAAACAAACTAAGACAATCAGCATACAAACACATATACAAGCACAAAACAACCTAATAAAATATATTAATAAATAGAAAACTCAGGTAAGAGGGGCAATGTATTTGTACTAGCTATAATATTCAATGCTATATTTAACCATTACATTTTGCCCTGAGCTTCCTGGCAACCAGAGTAAAATAAATTGGAATGTAATGAGGTACATTATCGGAAATGTGAATTTCTCATTATACAAAGGAAAAAGCACACATGGAAACAGAGATTATTTTCCTCTGTTAAATTCTAAAAGCCACATGTTTCTGAAGCTTCATATATAACATAGGAAGTGATATAATGGAAAATAAGGAAAAATGGAAAAGTTTTATAAAACAAGTCCAATATAGATTAAGAAATAACCTACAATAACTTGTAGTGGGTCTCAGTCAAAATGGAGAGCGTAACTTTAAAGTATAACTCCTTCAAAATACCTCTGTACAAAGACAAGTATATAGACAAGTGTATACTCCAAGTATATAGACATCTGGTGGTCTAATATAAGGAAAATGAAAGCAATTCATATATAGTAGTATAGTAGATAGAAGTGGATAATAGTATAATCCTTATACAAGAGTCCCTTGTGTATCACTTCCTTCAAGAAGGCATTTGGTAAGAAATGAAGAATTCCCAAGCCAGTAGTGATGACATTCTGTAACAGATTAAGCTTCTGTCAAACTCCTCTCTCTGGCAAGGGCAGTAAGTTGCCATATGCCTTATACATGATTCCAATACAGAGAACCAGAAGTCTAGTAGCAAATGAGCTCAGAGACAGAGAGCTAAAGTACAAACTTATCCAAAAGGGGAAAAGAGAAGAATGAGACTCAAGGCAATCCAAACAAGGATCAGCAATAAAGAAAGGATGAGAGTAAGCAGAAGTTTGTCATAAATTATGACAAGGAAATAGTAGAGATGAACATCAGAGAGTGAGAGCTATAACATCACTGGAATTTTTCACATCATTGACTTTTGAGTGGATAAAGCAAATGCATTTAAAGAGATTAAATATAAAATAAATGAAATCTACATTTTGGAAAATAAGAAAGTGGTATGGTTGATATCTTTCCTATTAAAAATGTTGAGTCATTTAACCAGAATTCCCTCTAGAACAAAAGGCCATCTACTTCTCCATTATAGCAGATAGAAAGAGCATACATATAAGATATTTCCCCAAGAAGATTTCTTGTCATTGGACTGTTAGAGCATTTAAATAAGTGTTTGATAGAGTCTCAAGAGTGCCCACCACAGACCATGAGATATATGGACATTCTTTTTGGGGGGAGTCCTAGGGGCAAGTCTAAAATATATTTCCCTGTAAGTAGTACAAGCCACCTACTATGACCATAGGAATGCCTCAGTTATGCTCCAACAGAACAGCTGGCTCTAAACAGAATGAACAACCATGGTACCTGCCAGGATGAGTCAACTGCAAAAGTGATCTCCAGATGACTGAAGGACTTAACTTCTTGTTTAATATTGACCAAGAAAATTGGTGAATGTCTGCCAACGACAAGGATCTTCACCTACTAATTATGGAGCCATATTTTCCAACACAGGCAAGTACCAGAACAAATTCCCTTTTAAGGCCGTTCCCACTATGGGACAATCAAATCATACCATGTGTCCTTAGGATAGTATTTCTGCTTCTAGGTACTATGGAAGAAAAAAAGATCATTTTATGTCCTTTTCAGCCATAAAATTCCATGACTTAGTTTATCAAAGTTAGTGATATCATAGTTAGAGATCAAAAGAAATTGATTGCACTTAAAATAAAGCAGAATAGTTAGGGATATCCCAAGATGGAATGAACAAAGTAAGATTATAAGTAGTGAGGGTTCTGTCCCTGGAAGGCAGTGGATACTGTGGGGAACTGATATTGTAGAATGACAATATTTAGAGCATGATTTAAATAATGAATGTATGGTTAGACTCGATGACATATAAGATATCCTCCATCATGCTTCTGGAGGCCTCTATTCCAAATTCCTTCCCTAGATTTCTCAGCTCTTATTGCTAAATTTTCTTTCTTGGATTACTGATCTCTACAACCTATTTTATCCCCATATTTGTTCTCTTCTTATCCTTCCCACACACAGGGATATCTTTATTCCTTCTTGCTTAACTAGCTGTAAGAAGGCTTTGGCCTTCTTGCTTCAATTTTACACTTATATCCTGCCAATGCCCATATCCTAGAATGGTAATTGTTCAGACATGAGTCTAATTAATTTTTCCAGTTATGGTTGACTCTATGTAACTCTAAGTAATCCACTGGTCTTCAGGAGGCAGAAGTGCAATTTTCAAAGAGTAGTAAGTTTGGAGCAGAGCTAAGATTTCTTCTAGCTCTCAAATTCTATGTGTTGAGCTGAGTTAACCTAGTAAAAACATTCTTCTTCTCCACTTGAATTCTGGGAAACAAATACAAAATATAATAAAATAGTAAGGGATAGCAATATAACAGCTTTTATACTGATAAACCCGATATTGTAGAATATGATTTATACATTTGGTAAATGTGGATTCCTATCAGAATTAGACTGTCTTATCCATCCAGTTATAGGCAGTACCAGACTACAACAGGCTTCCCTGTGTGAGGCCTGCCCTGAAAGATTTAAGACATGAAGTAGCAGAATGGAATGTATACCCCTATATGTAGCTATGTTCCAAGAGAAAAAGGAGGACAATTAGATAAATTATGCATGCTTAAATCCATTTCCAAACTCATAAATAAGTCCTCTTTATTATTCCTGGGGGAACTGTAAGGAATGAGGTGGAGAAAAGTCCAGGAATAATTCAAAGACATCTCCTCCTGGATATCAGAGGAAGAAGAAAGAAGGGCCTCTCTCTCCCAACACCAAGGATTACAATTGAGTCAAGAAGGTGGCATGCAAGAATGTAGATTATTTATCCCAAGTTGATTTTGAGTGATCACGTCAAGATTTGTGTAGATGAGGGGTGAGAGAGGTTCAGGGAAGGGAATTATGAGAATGAATGTATGTCACCAACCACCTCCCTAAATGAACACTCCGTTTTACTGATCATCTACCAGGACTGCTACCTGTTATATAATAGTCTACTCTAAAATTCATGATCTTTCAATCTTCTTATTTAAGAAACTCTTATTTTGAACCTACTCTGTGCCAGGCTCTGGTATACAAAACAAAATAAAATAGTCCCTCGCCTCAAGGAGCATACATTCTGGAAGGCAGGAATTGTGAAGACAATTGTCAAGAGATAACTATAATAAATCAGGAAAAGAGCTGTAACCAAAACAGGCACATGGTGCCATGAGAGCCCAAAGAAGGACTCAAATCAGATTAGTGAAGCTTCCAGGGAGGTGACCTGTATCCTGGGATTTAAAGGATGACTCAGAGGCACAAGTGTAGGAAATAGAGAGAGACGGTTACGTGGAATGGCAAGAGGGTGAGCAAGGTGCATCTGAGGACAACACGCAGGTCTGAAACACATGACAGATTTGCATTTTTTTAAAAAATCACACCGAAAAATGGAATGTCGAGAGATCTCCCAGTAATCTGGTAAATAATCTAGGAAAGAAGTAAGTGGGTCAAAAGGCAATGAAGACCCAGATGGAGAGGAAACAATTGATCTGGGGAATGTTCAAGTGTTAGAATCAATGAATTTGCGTCCCTCTGGAGAAGACAGAGGAGTCAAGGATGACTTCTCAATTATTAAATCCAGATGCTCCATGTTCCATCTCCTAAGACAGGGTCATTCCTTCAGGGATGCCTTGCCCTGTTTGGAATAGGTATTCCCTATAATCCAGACTCTTCATGGCACAGAGACATTCCAGACAGAGAGTAGCACATGCAGAGCAGCATCCAGGCCTGTATTGTACTAGAGTCACAGCCCTAGGTTTCCATGAAAATCAAGAGCTAACTATATTTACAAGGTTGATATGTACTATGCCCATTCTCCTCCCTCTTCGTGTCATATTATAATCACTCAGCTCTTGATAATTAACATGACAACTGACCCTCTGACAATCACATTAAACTGCACGACTTTTTTCACCTGTGGTACTACATGGTAATCACATGCATGATAGAGACTTGAAGGCTTTCTCCTTTAATACACCAGCTGGGGTTAAAATATTCAGGGTGTCAAAACAGATGGCAACAGGCACTATATTCTATATACAGCTCAACCTGTTCCATATCAGCAGTGCAAAGAATGGCTGACAGAAAATCTATGGCTCAGGCCCCAGCATAGAAAACATTAATGCAAACATTCTCTGCTCAAAGGACTTGGCATTTACCACACTTTCTACTGGAAGCACAAGGTTCCTGTGCCAAAGGTCAGGGGCAGAGGGATTAACTTTTCCCATATATTTAAGCAAACTGTCCATCACACCAAAAGTGCAAGCACACACACATGCACACACACTCCACTTACTGTAGTTGATTATGAAAAAGGTCAGCTGAGTGATTTGCTGCCCCCCCCCACACACACACTGCCCAGACTTGCTAACATTAGCAGAATAAAAAAAAAAAATGACCAACTCTCAGATATCAAACAGCAAAGAAAGCTGGTCACTTCTGTCGATAGAATCTATTGTTTTCAAAGACTGAAGTGCAATAATGTTCACTTTTCTGTTCAACAGGTCATTTATTCCCCAAAGATTTTTGCAAAACAGGAAAATAAAACAAACCAACCATGTGTGCCAAAACGTCAATATGCATACATCCGATGGGTCTCCCATCTTAATAAATGAATTATTTGCTAAATAATGGCCTGAAGATCACTTTACCTCTTTAAATATAACATTATAATATATAATATAAAAAATCACTTAGGTCATCTCTACATGCCACTTAGCAAAGAATATGGCACTTATCAAAAAATAAAATATTTTTCTTAGGTTTTCTATTTTCTTGTGGATCTGGAACACTACATACACATGCCATAAAGTGAACACACTTATATGTTGCATATTGGACATATTGTACATATTAATATATTGTACATATTACACATCACATACATTTATATATTATATATCTTGTATTATGTTATAATCCATATGAAATGTCATATGACAAATATATGTATATTTTTAAGTTTGTATTCCCTCAAAATTAAAATCTAAGGCTTTTATATTTACATACTTTCATTTTGTACATTCATATTCTCCCCAAAAATCTATGTGGAGTGGTAAAAATATGCACCCAGGTGGAGTGCATAAGAGCATTCTCAGCATCGCCCCTCCCTCTTTCCACTTTCTTTTGAGCACATCTTATGAATCCCAGAGAAGTATTTAATCGCCAGTCATGAGTGATGTCATCCACTTATGTGTCATCTTGCACATCCGTTTCAGGGCACACTAGGAACGGAAAACGTCTCCCATGGGGTCAGATAAAAAGGAAAAGCTTCTTTCCACCACTGATAGGTTTGAATGATGCAAAGCAGGTCAGGTTTTAAGGAACAAAAAAAAAAAAGGCTTCTCTGTAAAATTCAAAGCCAAAAAAGAGTTCAAATTGAATCTTTGACAGATACTGCTTTTAAAGAGACCTCCAATCAGTAAAAAGTGCTGTTCTCCAGGTGATTTCACATATATTTTTAATGCCAATTCATGTCAGTATTGACACTATGTTTTGACGGTAAGAGGAATTAAAATGGTTCTGAGTACCTGAGGTGACTCTATTGACACATCAGATTACACTTAATGTTTCAACAGCAAAGCAGAGTGGAGCAGAGCAGTCATCCTACCATGCCTAGCTTATTAAAGCCTTTTTCCAGCCAGGACTATATACCTCGCAAAGAAGAGATATTTCAAATGGAATCGGTTGGCTTTGAATATTAAAAAAAAAAAAAGACTCAGAATAACAGATTCTCTACGCTTTAAAGGTTATATTCATTCTTTTCAGTGGGAATATACAAAAACTGGCTCTTTAGCAAGGACTCAGAATTTCCTCCCTTAGGAATTCCCCAACTCCAGAAGCTCAAGCAGGAGGAGTGTGAGCACAGCAGCTGCTGCAAGGCCTAGGCTCAAGGCCTGAGGCCTCCCACGGTCCTCCTGGAGAATGCAGCAAGGATCTCAGGTATATGCTTTCAACAAGGTATATTTGAGCAAAGGGTATGAGGTGTCTAGGGCTTCATGAATTGTCACATTCACATGCAATACTAAATCTTCTAATCATATGGGGGATGGGGGCCAGCGTATAGAAGGTCAACTGTACAATTTGATAAGAATTACTCCCATAGGTGAAGTCTGCATGCAGAAAGTACAAAGGAAAATGAAGATTAACCTCTCATCAGGCCAAGGGAGATGGCAATTCTAACATCCTCTTTCTGTCTTCAGAGATAAAAATATCATCCAAGTAGACCCTACCAAGAGGGGATAGTATGTTTTGTTTTGTTTTCATTTATTTTAATTGACAAATAAAAATTGTATATATTTAATGTGTATGACATGATGTTTTGAAATACATATACGTTGTGGAAAACCAGATATGTTTTTTAAGTTAAAAAAAGCTAACAGCCCTTTCCTTATTATTTTCTCAAGGTCTTAAAAATATTTGGCACATTGGCAGGGAACATTTGATATTTCACACCAGTGGAATTACACCTTGGGATTCTTAGACTTAATGGGAATTACCATAAAGCAAGAATTTGCCACCTAGAGTAGGTTTGGGGAGTTTGTTTATTTGCAACTAAATATTTACTTTACCTTTTTGTGTTTCAGTGTTTGGTTATTTTTTTCATCTGATCAATGCAACCTGGATAGAAACCATCTGCTCATACCTAGGACTATGGGATTTCCAAAACATATTTCTTCGTCAGTGTGTTTGTATATGAATCTAAGTGGAAGAAAGCAGATAATTCTCCCTAAAAGACATATTTTGCAGCTATCTGTGGAAAACAGGCAAGCCATTGCTTGCCTGGTGCTGGTAATCACAAAGCATTTTTCTGAAAGCTTTGTAAATGCTTTTCGCCCTACAGATAAGAGATTTAAAGTAGACAGAAATAAATGACAGAGCTCACAGTGACTTACCTCTCTATGGCACCAGTGCTTGCCTAGCAGGCTGAAAACTCCAGGTTCTTCACAGTCCCTGTCAGGTTTGACTTTCCTGCTGCCAGCCAAGATGTGACAGCAAACAAGGCAGCATGGAGAAAAGAATGTGAACAGGATTCAAGTGAACCTGGCTCTACCGCTGACTATCTGTGAAGTCCAGCTTTTCCTATGGTAAAACCAGGATGATAGACTCAGGCCAGAGTATACTAAGGAGGAGTAAATTAAAGTGTCTGGGCTAGTGCTTAAAAGAACATAGGACCTGGTTTGGTTCGGTTTGGTTTGCCTTAAGCACATACACTGCTTTTCAGCCACACCTTGAAAGCAATCTTAATATAACAACTCATTTTTACACAACTAAGAAAGAAGTGATAACCTACTCAGCCCTTTACTAATGCCATATATGCCTTCAAATGCCAAGCAACATCAGCTTTTCATGAACCCCACACCACAGAAGGCACTGGATACGTTTTCTTCCCTAAATTCCTTTTCTCTAATTTAGGAGAGAGCCCAAGAGGTTGGGCTGACAATGGGATGGATATCTAACATGTTGACTGCCAATTCTCAGTGCTGCAAGAGGTCCAGAGTATCAGCAGAAGATAACTGAGATAAAAAAAACTTTTGGCAATTCTCATGCTCATAATTTGTTCGATATGAAGGGGGGAAAAATGTTCCCAGTAGTAGTTTCTTCAATGTTTTCCCTAATCCACAGAGGAAGCGGGCCTTAGCTCTGTCCATGGTATCTACCTCCAGCTGAGCATGTGGGAACCCAGAGCACTACACAGCCCTGGCTCAGTCCAGTCCTTGCATCCACCACCTCTCCCTTAACAAGCAAAGGAATAAATTTCTAGGGCCTTGTGCACTCACTCTGCCTCCCCACTGCACACCTCAGCTTCTTCCTCTTCTCCTAAGGATGGCTCTCAAAATATATATTCTGGCTTTGCCATTACTTGATTTCCCTTCTCCCTCCCCAGCCCCAGACTCTTTTTCTGATCATTACCAACACTGACATAGAATGACACTGTAACTAAAAAATTCACTATATCAAAAAGGTTTTTAATTATATATAATACACATACATATTAATAGTCATCTTTAAAATAAATACATATTTATACATACATTTAATATATATAATTTTAAGATATATATGTTCTAATATGTCTATTTTATATCTCATCTGGAAGGAGCTAGACAGGGTGGGAGAGAAGGAGGAAGTAGGGAAAGAGAGGAGAATTTAAGTGTATCAATATATCAAGGCCTGAAAAAAAATAAAATCTCTCTTCAGTTTCTCATGTGAATGTTACTTTTTCTATACACCCTTACAGTAATCTCCAATTGCTATTGACTTTTTCAAGATCAATATGCCCCAGAGGTGCAAATCAAATCTGAATTAAGATCAAATCCTCTTTCAGCTCTTAAGTCTATACATTGCCAAATGCCCCAAACAGTAGAGATACATCATCTCAATCAAGTTCTGCTTTTATTATTGCATCTATATTTTCATTCAACAAATGTACAGTGAGCATCCATCACATGCCAGAAACTATACTGCAGTGGAGACTCAAAAATGTAAAAAGCACTGTCCTTGATCCTAAAGAGCTTAGAATAAGTGAGGGAGACAGAGAAACCAACAATTAAACTGACCCAGATGGATACAATGTTAGGATTATGCACGTGATACTAGGAGGGCTAGAGAAAAAGCATGATTCAAACTAAAAAGTCTTGGAGGGCTTCCCGGATAAAGAAACAAGGGTTCACTATGGATGAACATGTAATCCCCAACTGGGTACCAAACCCAAAAAGGTGTTCCCAGCAATGAAAATAGCATATTCAATGACATGGAAGTATGAAACAGAACAAGACTTATTGAAACTGCTTTCCATATAGTGAACGGATTCCAGATTATATTATAGCAATAGGAAATATTAGAGACGCAAACACAGTTACATCATAGGGAATTTTGGGTGCTAAATTTATCCTGTGGGCATTAAGGACTATCAAAGAATTTTAATCAGGGAAATGATATAATCAAATTTGCATTTAAAAAGCTATGGCTGCAGGGTGAAGGCCAAATTAAAGTAGGAGGGCAGTGGAGTCAGGGAGCCCATTCAACTAGGAATCCAAGCAAGAACTGCTAAGGCAGTGGACTCGGCGATAAAAGGGTAGGAGATTTGGGAGATGTACTTGACAAACCATTTATAACCGTTAGATGAGAAAGAAAGTGGGAAACGTAAGCAGAGGTGATTCCTGGGTTTCTGTCTTTGGTAGAACGGTGTCACCATTTCTTAAGACAGGGACTATGGAAGGGTGAATATATTGGGAAGAAAAATGAATAGTTCAGTTTGGACACCAAATTTTGAGGTACCTGTGGAACATAGGAGAAGAGTCATCTATGGACATAGTTCTAGAGATCAGGAGAAAATCTGAGCAGGAGAAAAGGTGGCTGTTAAAGAGATAGTTGATATTGAATTTCCTGCATACTTCCTACTAACACAACATAACTCTCCTTTTGTTTTTCTTTCTCTCTTTTCCTCCATCTCCATAGAAAACCTATAACACTCATACACTGCTGGTGGGACTGCAAACTAGTGCAAACCCTGTGGAAAGCAATATGGAGATACCTTAAACAGATACAAGTAGACCTACCATTTGATCCAGCAATCCCATTATTGGGCATCTACCCAAAAGAACAAAAGACATTCTATGACAAAGATACCTGCACCCGAATGTTTACAGCAGCACAATCCACAATTCCAAAGATGTGGAAACAACCCAAATGCCCATCAATTCATAAGTGGCTTAGTAAAATGTGGTCTATGTATACCATGGAGTATTACTCAGCTGTAAGAAATAACAGTGATATAATCTCTTTTGTTCTCCTGGAGAGAGTTGGAACCCATTCTATTAAGCGAACTATCCCAAGAATGGAAAAATAAGCACCACATGTACTCACCAGCAAATTGGTTTCCCTGATCATCACCTAAGTGCACATTTGGGAATAACACCAATTGGGTATCGGACAGAGGTGGGGGTGGGGAGAGGGGATGGGTGTATACCTACATGATGAGTGTGATGCGCACTGTCTGGGGAATGGACACGCTTGAAGTTTTGACTCGGGGAGATGTGGAGTGGGGGGAGGGGATCAGGGTATAACTACATGATGAGTGCGATGTGCACTGCCTGGGGAATGGACACGCTTGACTCGGGGGGTGGGAGGGCATGGGCAATATATATAACCTGAACTTTTGTACCCCCATGATGATAAGCTGAAATAAAAAAAAAAAACCTATTCTCTTTGACACATAATCACTTTCGAGCATAGTACAACTAATAAAACATGTTTTTCTATGGGTCCTACTATAAACTAAGGCAAAAGAAAAAGAAAACTAAACTAATGATATCAACCAGGTTTAATATAATCAATTTAGTAAAAGTTTGTTGTATATGAGAGAGCAGGTGCTACACACAAGTGAAAGAAATGCTCTGAATTTTAAGTTCTGATAAACAAAATTGGTTTCATGCTTCCTACCTTGCAGCATTACTAAAGAGGATATTGCATTATTTTATTGTTTACCAAATATCCACACATAATTGTAAAATAGGACTGTGTGTCCTACTAGCTACTCTTATCTTTTCCAGATAACTATCAAGAATAATCACTTATATTTGCAAAACAGAAACAGTGAAGACAGAACATTTGGGCTCCCTCACACATCAGTTTGCGGCTTTATATAATACCTATCTTCTGAGCAGACTATGCACAACTCTTTCCAGTCTTTCAGGTTCAGGACTGAAGGTGTGAAGAATCTACTCCAAACTGTAAATTATTTTGAATTGGACACACATGCCTCGCATTTGTGGCAGCCTAGCATTTGGCACTTATCACGTGTCCAGTCAACAAATGCAGGAGAAAATGACTTTTCTCCCCTCAGGCACTATGCTAGAGAAAAACCATGATGACAGTCCTTCTCTGGTATTATGTTTTGTGGGAGGAGAGAAGTTCATTTCAAATTAATTTATGATCTGTGAAAAGTGCTAGAAACATGCTTCACTGCACCTACAAGCATAGTATGCACCACTCCCTTGTAAAATCCATTTGAGAGATTCTTAGGGAGGGACGATGCTCCCCGCTCCTGGATCAGGCTGCCAGCATTAGCTACTGGTATTCAGAACCATGGAATCAATTTAAGGAGTCAAAGAGGCCTGTCACTTGAAAAAGCTTGGAAAGATAGCACTGAATGCCACTGCAGTATCTAAAGACTGAGCCTAGAGGAATCTCAGTCCACCCAGAGGTATCACCTGGGCCAGTGCACATACGTTTTTTTCAAAACAAACCAAGTCTCTTTCTTTTATAAGAACCTCATTTCTCATTATTAGGGTCTGTGCAGGGCAATAGCCAGTCTTTCACCCAGTTTTGCACTAATGGAATGCTTGTCAATAGCCAATTGGTGCTATTTGATCCAGAGCTTACACATACCAGGAGACTTTGTCACAATCACCAAACATGTCAGGCCCTGATTAAAGTTGTTTTTCCTACGGGGCTTATGGATCCATATCTATTTTGCTGCTCCCCATCTGTCTCGTAACTCAACTATGAGGCTTTCCTTCAAAGCTAGGCTTTTTGGTTGGCACTGTTTTTTCACGGCAATATTACTACTGTACACAATTATAAAACCAATTTTTTCAGAAATTTATAAACTTTTCTTCAGACTCAAAGCAATTCACACCCACTATGTCTAAACCAAAGTTTTATTAATTATCAGAGAAAAAACAGAAGGCTCAAGGATCAAACCCAAGCATTTACCCTTCAGGACCCTTATTTTGTATAATAAGTATTATTGTACTGACAGTCAGACTTAAACCAGCTTCAAGATAAAGAAATATTTGTTTAGGGCTTCTCAATAAGGAGAGAAGCAGTGCTGGTATGGAATTCAGAAGCTCTTTCCATAGGTTTATATGAATATTTATTCTGAAACTGTGGGAAGCAAGTAGATCTCAGAGATAAAGTAAGGAACAGAAACTTGGTAACCTATGGTGAGAGCTAGAGCCTGAGTCAGATATAATCAGAGGGGAATGATTCCTGGAAGTTATAAGTCAAGGTAGAACCCAGGTGCTCAAGAGCTAGGTAACTTACATGTGGAGAGAATGATAAAGTCCAAAAAAAAGGCCAGAAATCAGAACATAACTGCGTCAGAGTTTAAGGTAAGGTTGTGTACCTAAACAGATAAGCAATATTAAAGAAGACATAAGCACCCAGGCAAAAGACAGGTAGATCTGGGAATCAAGTACCCAGAGCCGTATTCCAAAATCCAATGATAAGGCAGTTAAAGAAAAATCACAGCCACAGACTGCTACCAGTAAAGAGACCTTGTAGAGAAGCAATAATCTACCCCAGCCAAGAATCTGAGCAATTTTTACAAGGGCACCAACCAATTCCATAGCAGAATAACCTGTGAGAAACAAACAACTACATCTGGACCAACTAAGGGAAATGACTCATGACCAACAAGTCAAAATAAATGTGTCTCATATGCAAAGGCCCCTCCCTTTTCAGCTTACACCTCTTTTTTGGAGCTGAACTGATTTTAAATAAAAACTGTCCTCTAATTATTGGATCCATTCTATGAACTCCATATGAGATATTTGCATGTTTCTTCCCTAACTTGTACCATTTCCTCTGGCTTCCCTAAGATTTTGGGGAAATTAGGAATGTGATACAACCAAGTAAAGTAGAACCAAGAAAGACTGGAGATCAGGGAGTCCACATTCAATTCTCCACTGCATAATCCGATCAGAGTTTGAACTTGAAAAAGTCTTTAAATTAGAGAGTTGATTTAGAATCTTCATTGTAAAGGGCAGTTTTTGTTCATGGAATTCATCCATGAAGATTTTTAGTGTAATCAGGATATTGATATTCAAACTTAAGAAAAGACTATCAAACAAAATCTGTTATTTTCTTAGGAGCCAATTAACTTTTTTTTCATAATATATTTGGCAACAGATCTTTTAAAAACTATTGTACCAAAACTAAGAAATCAATATTTAGCAATATATTTTATATAATATACATGTTCCATATGAAAAGCCTTGATTGAGAGCCCCAACAAAATACTTTTTGTAATGTTGGCCTTAAATTCTCCTCTCTGATTTTAAACAATTTCAACTATTGCTACTATAATGACTCAAGTTGATGATAATGCTACAATAACAATACTTGACTTCTAAGAGTTTCCTATTGGCTTAAGAATTTTTTTCCTATCTTTTCTTTTCCAGTAGTAATGAACAAAAAGTATCAAGTGATTCTTTAGGACATTTTAAAGAACTAGTAGAGACCTGCACACTTGACTCTAATATTTCTCCTAGGATGTCAAAGCAAAATTTGATTTGGGGGTCTCTTGATTATTTTCTATGTTGTATTTTTGGTATGGAGAAATAAGATTCAGTATGCCTCATAGCTTTGTTTTTGATCAGATTAATATCAAGGAAAGCAGGTATTCTAGGGAGAAGAAAGAGAAATTTAGTCTTTATCATATGAATTTTCCAGAGGAAAATAATCACAAATAATGATGGGAGAATAAACATTACTGGTATTCTAACTTTGAGTTTTTATTAATAAAAATAAAAATATTTCCACAAACATATCTTGAAGGCACACAAAATCATTTTTTAATTTGTTTTTAACCAGTCAGACATGTTCACAAAAAATGAGATGTTGCTGTCATTTCAAAACTCTTAAAGGAAATTTACTTTGCAGTTATTTTATTGATAAACTCATTCTAAAAGTAACCCCATTCTTTGACTCACTGAAGATTTCTGTGCAGAGCCATAGTAGGCTTATAAAAAATGTAAATACCACACAATGCTAGAAAGTAAGATAACTCTCTTAAGAAGTTTCTGGAAAATTTTCTAGAATTTTGTTCTTTAAAAAATTACAGATGGAACAAACTGCATACAAAAGAATTCCACTGTGGTCAAAACAACTATGTGTTGCCCTTTAGTGTGGAATCTATGCCTGGAAATGAAACCTCCAAATGTCACTTTAAGAAGTGAGGTGAGAAATCAGAGTAATCTCTACGCTGAGAAAAATTGTCTCCAGTCCTCCCATTGTGTTTATAATTTAAATATCAGTGAGTGCTTAGAGTTTCAAGAACAAGAGCCCACTGTTTACAAAGAGAACTAGAAAGTATTTCATTATTAAAACAATCTCATAATCTATTGACTGTAGCGGCAGTGAGTCCTGGTGTTCTCATTTAAATAGAATTAAATAAAAATTTTAATTCTTCCCCACTGGAAGAGGAAACTGTTTTGTGAATCGCTGTGTTCAGTTAGTGGCTTCTACTGCTGATATTACATTCAATTAAGCAGCAGGTCTATAAAAGTAGCAAGAATTTCATAAAATTTTTGACCCTATAGATTTATAGATCAGTGACCAGGATTCTCAAATATTCTAAGAGATATAGGTAAGGGACAAATGTCATGGATTAAAAATATATTTTCAAGCAGCAAAAACCCCTTTTAAACCAAAAGTAAGACAAAAATCTTATGACATGACCATATATTCTGACATAAATTCCCTTTTTCACTTGCTTTTCTCTTTACTTAAATTCCTTCTGCCTTTCATTTTTCCCTTATATATTTCTCCAGTTTTTGCATCATTTTCTCTTTACTAGGCTGCTCCTTTTATGCTCTCCTCATTTCTTGACATTTTAAAGTCTCATCTCTTTGGTTTTCCTCATTTTTGTTCACACCTGCTGTGGATCATCTCCTTGTATAGCTTCAGACTAGGTTCAATACTCTCGTACTTTCATTTAGAAATAGTATCAAGAAAGAGATATCTCAAATTTAGATAAGATTATGTGATACATTTTTTAAATGAGTGCTCAACCAGAGAGACCTAGCTTCCAAAAAGAAAATCGTATGAAAAAATTTTTAAACCTACTCGTTATGAAATATTTTTCAGTACAGCAATAACCAGGAAATAGGACTAACTAAAATATCAACATTTCCTGCAGAGAGGATTCAAAGAGGATTTTATAGAAGAATGAAGTGTTGCCCAGTTGAAAAGGAACTGCTCAATAGCTCGGTAACTGCATATCTTGACCATTCCACCAACTTTTGGATTTAGGGTTCATCTTTGTACCTTCAGCTTCAGGCACAATGATTTTGTCATAATCAGCACTTAATAAATTTGTATTGAATTTAATTCAAGTAATAGTTAACTTGAGCCAAACTGTCCACCACTATCAAGACTGTGTGGTTACTTAGATGCCTATATTTCTTGTAATGAGTTTCCTGTACTCATGTACAGGAAAGAATAATGAAAAGCAATCATCTTAACACTATTAAAATAGGTAATTAAAATAGGTAATGATTATCGGTCATCTACTATATTCAAGCCCATCCTGTGATAATCACTAGACTGCCTTTAAATTTTCCAACACCACTTTGAAGTAGGTATAATGACCCCATTTTACAGATGAGGAAACAATCCCTAAAGGTTTTGACCAGCGCATGTAAACCCAGGTAGCAAAGAAAACAAGTGAGGATGTGAATGTAAACCTGTCTGGGGCCAAAGCCCATGCTTTTTCATTTCCTGGCACTTGCAATTGCAGCCTCAGGAATGATAAATAGGGTCAGGATGATGCTACAAAGGGATACTGAGAGTTGAAACAATTGATATGGCCTTTAAAAATAATTTTTTTTAATTTTCATCCAACAAGTCAGGCATTCTTGTCATTTATTTTTGTATGTTTGTGATAGTATTCAATAGGAGGTATATTCCCAATGTGCCTGCTGTCATCACTCACTTGATTATAGGAAAACTATTTCCATGCAGCTAAGTATGCAAGCCTCCCAACATGGGTTACATCTTCCTCCTTATTTACTGCTTGAAACTGTGTCCCTTTCTTTGGCAAACAATACACTTAGTTAAGAATAACTCTATGATCCTTCTCTAAAGTGTACTGCAGAGGTGACACTCAATTTCTGCAGCAGAGGCAAACAGATGGCCCTTCATGGCTCCCCACTGGCCAGGCCACAGAGTGACTTTGATAGCAGCCAGTTGCCTGCCCTCTCAGGATGAGACACAAAAATACAGCTGCTCTTTGGGGAGAGAGCTGGGCAAGAAAGGCAAAAAATGACTGTCTAAAGCGGGAAGAAGCAAGAGGGATGAGGCCAAGACCACAGGCTCACTGAGAATTGGTCCATTTTATGAAATAATTACTGCAGGGGAATAAAGACCATTGATATACAATCTGGTTATGTCATGGGATAATGCAAACATTCAATCTGATGCTGGGCTTCTTGCCCATAATAAAATGTATCATATAATGAGACTGATTTCCTGCATAAGAAAGAGGTGAATAATATTTATTTCCATTGTAAATCATCACCATTAATTCACAAAACATTTTCCTTGCTCAGGAATTACAGGAAGGAAGAGATGTCAAAACAGAACATAAAGGAGAAGCCATTTAAATATATTACTAAATGATCATTTTTTATGGAATCTGTTATGGTTTGGATAGGGTGTGTTTTTCCCCACCAAAACTCATGTGGAAATTGATCCCCAGTGGGGGAGGTTGGGAGGTGGGGTCTAGTGGGAGGTGTTCGGGTCATGGGTGGGGGGCATCCCTCATGAATGGCTTGGTGCCGTTCTAGCAGCAGTGAGTGAGTTTGCCCTCTGGTTAGGCTGGGATTAATTCCCTCGAGAGTGGGTTGTTATAAAGCCAGAATGCACCTCGGGTCTGGTCCCTCTTCACATGTGTCCGCTACCCCTTTGACCTTCTCTGTCATGCTTTGACCCAGCACGTGGCTCTCACCAGAAGCTGAGCAGATGCCAGTGCCATGCCCCTTAAACCTCCCAGCAGAACAGTGAGCTAAATGAACCTCTCTTCTTCATAAATTACCCAGCCTCAGGTCTTCTGTTATAGAACACAAAACAGACATGGCAGAATCCTATAGTTTACCAAATATTTTCACCATTATTTGGGTAAATTGGACCAAAACCAAACCTTGTAAGATAAGGTCCACTATCTCATTTTATAAATGAGAAATTTGAGACCAGTCAGGTTACATAACTTGCCCCAGGTCCCACTGGTAGAAAGCAAAGAAGCTGGGATTTTAACTGGGAACTTCAAATCCAAACCCCAGAAATACACTTTCCTAAAACTACAAAGTTTCTGACCTTGCATTTTACCTTTGAAGAAGCATCTGTGTAGAGTCATTTTTTTCTCTCTTATATTTCCACAGCCAGGACATGTGACCTGTGCAATCGCACAGAGCCTGAGATCAGAATGTCCCTGCACTTGGTTTAATACCCTGCTGTCACCATCTTGACATTAGAACAAGATGCCCCACATTTGCATTTTGCACTGGGCCCCACAAATTATGTAGACAATCCAGTCCACAACACCCTGCACAACCCTACAAGCATATATCACACTGAACTTTGATAGTGGGTTTAGGAATCTACTGTCTCCAGCAGATGGTCACACTTTCCTAGCAGGCCTCTTAGACCTTTGGTGATGAACCCCGGCTACCTCTCTGATCTTACCTCTACTCCTGACACTCTCCACTCCAGCCATGCTGGCCTCTGGGCTCTTTCTCTGCTACACTGAGCACCATGCCCTCTGCCTAAAACACTCTTCCCCCAGATATTCCTATGCCTTATTCCTTCTCTTCATTTCTCTGTTCAAATGCTATTTCAACAGAAAGGCCTTCTCTGACCATCCTGTTTAAAACAGTGCTGCCTCCCACTTCCACCTAATCATTTAAACTGCTTTATTTTTCTTTACAGTATCGGAGTACCACCTTAAATAATACATATGCATTGGTTTAATTTATATTGTTATGAGATGAATTATGTCCCCCAAAAATTCATATGTTGAAGCCCTAACCCCCAGTACCTCAGAATATGACACTGGGGGTAGGACCTTTAAAGAGGTCATTAAGTTACAATGAAGTTGTTAGGGTGGGCCCTAATCCAATCAGACTGTGTCCTTCTAAGAGGAAATCTGGACATACAGAAAGATAGCAGGGGTGTACACACAGAGAAGAGACCATGTGAGGACACAGTGAGCAGGTGGTCATCTGCATGTCAAGGAGAGAGGTCTCAGGAGAACCAAACCTGTCAACACCTCGATTTTGAATTTCCAGCCTCCAGAACTGAGAGAAAATAAATTTCTGTTGTTTAACCCACCCGGTTTGTGGTATTTTGTTATGGCAACCTGAGCAACCTAATACAATTGTCTTTGCCATCCAATAGAATGTGTTCTCTCTGAGAGAAGGGATTTTGTTTTGTCCACTGCTACAAATCCAGTGCCAAGCAGTAGACACAGTAGCTATTTTTAAATTGTTGAATAAGCAATGAATGATTTCCTAATTACTTAAGAGGAATTTGAAGAGAATCTCCAAATACTTTATGGTACCAAAATGTTTTATTCCGTGCTGCCTGAATTAATTATGCCGCAGAAGACTTGGGAACCATTTTGTTAAACAAAGGTTTTCATTGTAATGGGACTTGACCAGCTCTGTGTTTTCATCCAGGCTTGTAATTCAGCCACTAATGAATTATGTCAGGACCAAGAAACTAAGGATCACAATACATGCTAGAAGAAAAGCTATTGTCACACAGTGTCTGTTATTAGAAAAATTACAAAAACAACCAACAGCAAAAATCAATCAAGAATTAAAAGGATACCACACAACCTGCCTCCCCATGCATTTCTTTGATAGTCAAGATCATTTACAACTAATTGCTTTTAGCGCTTGTAAGGCTACATAACTATAGCTTCATTCTGACAAACAACATATTCAAATTGTTGCACATTCCTTGGGTTGTGTCAATATTACCACAGCTTTTGTCTTCACATTACCAGGACAAAACAGGAGAGTAGCAGATTGCCAATCAACACATTGATTGATAGCCCCACAGTTCTCTTGACTCCTATGCCTGGGGTGACTAATATTCTCTGGGAGGTGACATATATTAAGCTCATTCAGGCATTTCTGTCCCTGATGACACTTTTGACATGGGCAGTTAGGGTTAGACATCTTCCACCAGGTAGGTAAATGGAGTTACTTGGGTATTCCAAACTCCTAAAAGAACATGAAAGCTAAATTATCCCTCTTGTCCCTAGGCTATGTCTGCTTACTGCATAAAGTACCCTAGACCTATAGGAAATATTATATACAGACGTTCATGATTTCTGTTTATAAATGTTTGAGATCAAAAGGAAAGTGACATCGTGGTAGGAATTTCAAATCAGCTCCTGTTTTATACTTGGCTTCCTCACAAATCTTATTTCCATGCTACTGAAAACAGGAAAGGTATTAGATGCAGTAAGGGAACCTACTATATGCCAGCTACTCTGGGAAGCTCTTTAATACCATAAGCCATTTAATTATCAACCTAAACTTCTGGAATAATTATTCCTATCAATAGGAAGTGATGAAGCTAAGGTTCAAAAAGATCAAGAACTTGCCCAAGATCACGCACTTAGGAAGTGACAGTTGGATATCTTCCTAGCATTCCAATTTCTGGTAACAGATGCTAACTCTTCCTTTTGGAAAGTCAGCCCTTGACCTATATTCTCAGTCTGAGATTCGGTTGGGGCAGACCTAACAACTAGGTCTGAAGAATGGCATATAAACTAGGTCCCCTGGTACACAGCAACAGGAGGAAGAGGAGGATGATACCTGGGACTTTTGTAGGAATTGCTAGACATAATAGATGGGATGTTATTCTGGACTTAACACATGTCATCATAGGAAAAAAAAACAGTTGGCTAAAAATGAAGCTACTACAGAGATAAGCCAAACAAGGAGTGGAAAGAGACTGTCAAGAGAGGGAAGGAAAGAGAGAAAGAGATTATAAAATCATTATTTGACCCCTGCATTTCACCGTGCTGGAGAGCTCTCACAGATCTGCACCATAGCCTTTCCAGTTCATCTCTCATTGAATTTCTGTGTTTCTAAAGCAAATTTGAGTTTTGTGCTTGTTTGGCTTTTGTCATACACAATCAAGAGCCTTGTAAAATACCTAGGATAGGAACATATGCTACTTTTGACCAATCATCTACTCATTTTATAATGTCCTTGTCCTGTGATTGACTCAATAATTTAGGCTTTGAAAACAGTAAGGACAATTTGACTGCACCATCTTCAATCTAGTAGTTATGATGTAATTATCAGAATCTCTACATGTGCTATACATCATAATTCAGGTATCACGTCAAATCTACTATGAAATGAGACAATAAGTGTTTACCAAGAGACAAATGTCTTCTAATCCTCACACCCCTCTGCCAAGATATTACCATAGGAAACCAAGGCATGGAGAGCTAAAGGGACTTGACCGAGACCCCTCAGCAGTTAGTGGCAGAGATAACTTGACCACTCATCACTCCCCTGTTACAAATACAAAAGGTAGATAACCAGAATGATAGCTGTCCTTCTCTTGAGTAACTTGTAAAGCGCTTCAGTCAATCTAAGGTAGATAAAAAAGCTCCAGCACTAACTAAAGATCTTAAGAATGGGGACCTCATTTCTAAGTTAAACAGCTGATTAAAAAATTTTTTCTACATCCATGGTTTTCAACTTTATTTTGAGAAATAAAATTATTTCATTTTTTTCCAAATGAAATCTTGCTTGATGTCTTACTATGTAAAATAGATAGCTATTTTTAAATGTATGTATAAGTTAATATACATGGTATTTCCTTATAAAATACTTATAATAATGTTAGACATTATAAAATTTTTGGAATAAAGAAAATGGAAGTATTTTTGATGAACATTCATTTTAAAATCAGAGGTATGGATGACAGGTACAGCCCTATATAAGCCTTACATATAATTTATTTCTAATTTTTTTGGTCTAGTTTTATGGTGTAAATAAAAACCTTAATTCCCACTAATGAATGTCTGCTAAGTGGGAATAAGATTATTTGTTTTTACTACAATCTATTTTTCTCAGGATACTCTTCAAGTAAGAGGAGATGAAAGGAGATTTATGTGGAACACTGAGAAAAAAAGAAAATAACTCTATTGCACAGGTTTTTACTGAAATGCTAACAGCTAATATTTATTGAAATTTTTCAACGTATCTAGTAGGATGCTTTCAATATCAAGTAAAACAATTTAATTAACAGTTATTTAATTTGCCAGGGGTCAGCAAACTTTTTCTGTAAAAGGCCAAATAATATTTTAAGCATTGTGAGCCATACAGTCTCTGTTGCCATGGCATAACTCTACCATTGTAGCATGAAAGCAGCCATAGATGATATGTAAATGATTGGATGTGGCTATATTCCAATAAAACTTTACTTAAAAAAAAAAAAAAACAGTCAGAGGGCCTGATTTGGCCCACAGGTCATAGTTTGCCAACCCCTGGTTTAAGCTATAACAACTAGAAAATTTAATTAGAAGTTGACAATTGGCTGTCTTAAGTCAGCTCAGTGTCTCAACAATGACATCATGGACAAAGGTTCTTCCCATTTTTTTTTTACTATCCTCGACACATTGACTTTCATTCTCCATTTTGTTACTTCAAGATTGCAAGATGGCTGCTGCAGCTCCACTTGACAATTTCTCCCGTGACAGAGTCTCAAGCAGAAAGAAAGGGAAAGAGCAAAGCAAGGAACGATCTTCCTCCTCCCATTTTATTAGGGTGTAACATCTTTCCCAAAAACTCCTCAAAAGAACACTTTTCCTTATGTTCACTGTTCACATACTCAACCCTAGACCCCTCACTGGAGAAAGGGAATGGGAGCATATCTTAGATTAGCCAAATCCTAATTTAGCTAAGGCTGAATACATTCCAGCCACAATAAAACTGGGTTCTCTTTGCAAGGAAAACATGACAGTGGCTATTAGTTGGGCAACTACCAATATTTGCTATGCAATGTTTCAAGCACTGTGATGCAAAAAGAAATCTCATTTTACCTTAAAATAATTACTGTAATTGCAGCAATTTCATAAATTAAGAAACCAGAACATTGAGAAGTTAATCCACTTCCCTAAGGCCACTCAAGTGGGTTATATTGGAGCTGGGACACAAACCCCAGCAGCTTGATTTCAGAATCCATGTTCTACTACCATAGGGTTAACACTTTGGGATGGGCTCATAACAATCAAAAATATTTTTAAGTAAAATTTTTATTAAATATAAGCATAGATGACTTGAACCATCTCCACAGATTCTGGGGAAAACTATTTGAAAACCATTATCCTAGCATAAATACAGGAGATTGTGGTCTGTTTTTGAAACCAAAGAACAGTTTGCTAATGGACAGTGCAAATTAAGAAAGACTAAGAACCAGCAATAAGATCCAACTACCACTGTGGAATGTGAGTGAATCTCCCAGTAAGCAGCATGCAGAATAGGGTGACACCTGAAGGCAGGTGATGCAGAGAGAAAGATAGTTGGATGGCCTGAGGGTCCCAATAGCAGATAGCATGGCCCCAGAGTTTGAGGACTTCAGTTCTAGGTAAATATAAAGTAAGAGTAATAATCTCAAGGACATGAATACTAGATGAATTATAAAAGCAGGAGTTAAGACATAGGACAAAGATTAAAATGTTACTGAAACTGAGATATATGGTAGGGCTTGGTCTCAAAATTCTAATTGATAAATCAAGGACATTAGATCAGAGTAAAATCTTTCTAAGGACTCACGTAGCTATCCTCCTAAGGCCTCTTAACTTTCCCACACCAGGAACAGGACTGTCTCTAGAACCTAAGGTTGGACTCAACTGTCAGCTGAAGAACTTGATTGATTCAGAGGTAGAAACACCATAGAGACAGAGCTAAGAAGGTCACCATACAGAGCTAAAGAAGTCACAGTTTAGCTTTCCCATGTAATATGGCACTTATTCCAAAATTTTTTGAGTGTTTGTGCTTTGAATCATATTGTTATTAAAAATTTAGCCCTAGTTATAAAACAACCTTAAGAATCTTGATGTTTACATAAATTCTGACAAAAGCAGCCTATTTGAACCCTTTCATTCAATCTCTTCAAAAATTTAATCAGATTGGCAATTATTCCATATCTTCCTGGCATACTCAAATAAAAACCATGCTGTATTAAAATATAGTAGATTATTAATTTCCTTTTTCACATTCATTCTCTCCCCCTTTATGAAATTTGAAATAAACTCAGAGTAAACCCCAAATAGAAAGTACTGCTACTTGTATGTATATCTGTACACTTCCCCGTAACAGTCCTTTGAAACAACACATCCAACCATCTAAAGCATAAAACTATGTTAAAGTATTTGTAATAAAAACTAGGTGAATAAAAGTATAGTGTCTTATCTGATTTGCTTGATGAATACACAAGAGATTAGCTTTTCTCAAAAATTCACTCCCAGCTCCCCATCACTGCCCAGCCCAAGGTCTATATCATGTCTTGCTTGGAGTTTGACCTTTCTAACCTAACTTATGAATGACAGCCTTAACTAGTCTCTTTCTCCTCATCACGACCATCTCCAGCCTTCTAAAATGATGTCAAAGTAATCTTTCTGAGATAAAGAGCAAATTATGTCACTCTTCTATATAAATCTTTTCATGGCTCCTAATGTCTCACAAGATTAAGTTTAAACTCACAAGCAACACGTAAAAGGTCCTCTACATACTGTCCTTGCCTACCTCCAACATTTTGTACTCCAGACCCAAACATGGGATTATTGATGTGTTTGCATTGCTGTTTCCTCCACCTTTAATAGTCTCTCTGCATTATAATTGCAATCAAGTGAATCTGCAACTCATCTTTCAAAGCCAAATTCAAATGTCTTCCTCTGTGAACTTGCCTGTTCTCATTTTTTCCTTTATGTACACTTTAAACATACTTTTATTACAGCCCACTCTTCTGTAATCTCGACATTTTATTCTTTTATATCTTCTGGCCTAGCATAATGCTAATTAAGCTTCTTTAGTTTCCTTAATGCATCTGAGAATAGAGCAGTTCAGAGAGAAGTGCATTTGATCATCTTTTGTGTGGGATCTTTTACTAGGCCAGACATCTCTGACATAACATCCTAAAAATCCATTAGAAAATTATGGTCATCTTCTTTTAAACTGTAGATTATATAATCAGCATATTTGAGAAATAATGGTGCCCACTTGTAACATACCTCTGGATGTTATATGGTTTTTAATGATTCAGCCTAAAATTCAGACTTTTTAAAGTTAAGTCTTCTTAATTCTGGTGACTTCACAGCCCCTTGCATTGAAGAAGAACAAACAGTATATCCCAATAGAACGGAAAATCATTGAACTACATCAAACTATATATAATGTAAATGCCCCCTTATTTATAAAAATCCACATTTTATGATTCTGATCTTCACTTTTCTGCTCTAAAATGTGATCCCAGGTATTCCTGGGAGTACCCAAAGAATATCAGCTACAAACTCATAAATAAATATTTTCCCTTTAGCCTAGATTTATGCCTGCTAGCAGTTTCCTGGGAGCTATTGTTTCCTGACATAGCCCAGACACTGCAGTTCACAATATAAGAAAGCTATCCAGTTATTCAGCAGCAAAGTAGAAGAATGTTTCTCTCTCCTTTGGATTTCTCTCTAATGGAGAAGGTTGCAGTGCAATGCTATTTGTCTTACAGCTTCTTCAATACTGACATCTTATCCTACTGCTTTTCTTGGGGCTCATATACAAATCAAGAGGAGCAAGGCTGAGGATTCGATCTGAATGGGAGACACCATGTTGCACTTGCCTATCTCCAACATAAAAGACTTTCACCTTCCTTCAAACTTACCTTCTCTCAGCATGAAACCTCCCTAGAGGCTCTGAGGTCCTCATGCAATTGGTTTCTACTAGCCTCACCTTACACATCTGCCAGACCTGCTCAGGCAAGTCTGATTCTCACTTAGACCCAAGCTGCAATCCTAGCTAAACATACAAAATTCCATTCCTGGCACATATTAGACATTCACTAACTCTTTCAAATAAATATATAATAAAATCAGATTAATACATAACTCATTAAATCCCTGAAAAACCATCAGCTCTCAAATTCTTCCCTGTAGCATCGATCCTTAAGTATTTCAGCTTTGTCTTGATGAACTCGAAAGCCACCCCCTTTCATAGCCAGAAAGTGTTCTTTCCATGAGTATCCAGTGTCGACATCATTATTGTATTCCTACTGTTCCTGTGAAAGGCCCTCTCTTCATGTACCAGGTATGCCCAGCAGTCCAAGGTGGACTATGCCTCTCAATTCAGCCAACCATAATCTCTAGCTCTGTTCATGATTTAAGTTCAAGTTTTGCTGATCAAAGTCATAACCACTCAAAGATTGGTAACTATAGTTAACAATAATTTATTATATTTCAGAATAGCTAGAAGTTTTCAAATGTTCCCATACATAAAGCAATGATAAATGCTTCAGGTGAATCATGTCCCAATTACCCTGATTTGATCATTATACGTTATATGCTTGTATCAAAATGTAACATGTACTCCATATATATGTACAATTATTATGTATCTTAAAAAAATTTTAAAAAAAGATTGGTATTTTCAGAATCATTTTTTCAGAGTCCAACCCAAAGAGTCTCAGTACTCTATACAATTGCTGAAATTATCAGAAAAGAGACTCTTTATTTTAATAGGAGCTGCTAAACTGGTAAAATATAAGCCTAGAATCACTGCTGGCTTCTTTTTCCAAGATTGTCTGAGAAATAAAAAATTCAAAACAAAACCAAAAAAAAGCTAAGAGATGGAGAGACACCGATTCCTGAAAACATCATTTGAGGCCTTTATCTAGTTGTACTCTCAGCCAGAATTATCCCCTAAAGTTTTCAGTTACATAAGTTAATAAATTCTCTTTTTTGATGAAACCAGTTTGAGTTCAGTTTTTGTCAGATGCAATAAAATTATACCACAAATATAACAAAAAAATTATTGCTCATATTTTTGAATTCGCTGAAAGATATTCCAATTAATATCACCCCCCTAGAGTGAACATTCTGGGCTCTGTCCCACACCACCAATAGTATTCATTATTCAAAGCACAAGTCAAAAAATTCCATATTATTATTTTAAAAACCCTAGCAAGTCTAAAACACAATGTGACCATGATTACTCCTGCTCCATGGTAGCAGATTATATTGTCCAAAATTGGTCACAGCAATATTTCTATTTCCACACACACTTCCAGCACTTTGTCACTCTCCATCAAAGGATTGATTCTATTTCCTTCCCTCTAGAAACTGGGCTGGACTTTGTGAATGCCTATATGAATAGAATGCAGCAGAAATGATAATATGTGACTTCCAAAGGTAGGTTATAAATAGCAATAGAGCTTTCTCCTCTCTCTCTTTCTCTCTCTTTCTCTCCTCCTTTTGCCCTTCTCTTTTTCTTTCTCTTTTCCTCTCTCCTTCTCTCTCTTTTTCTTTCTCACCTTGTCCTTGGAATCCAACCACCATTTTGTGAGGAAGCCCAGGCTACATGAAGAGGCTGTGTACAGGTGTTCTGACCAGCAAGCCCAAGGAGGTCCCCTGGTATCAACCATGTGAGTGAATAAGCCTTCAGATTATTCAAGCCCGCACTGTCAATTCTTCCAGCTGAGGCCTCAGACACCATGGAGCAGAGACAAATCATCTCATCATGCCCTGTCTGAATCCCTGACTCACAGATATCGTGGAAGATAATAAGTGATTATTGTCTTTTTAAGGCACTATATTTTAGGATAACATTTTTACCAAGCAATAGATAATGAGTACATCCATCTCTATCTATCACAACTATCTTAATTTGCGTGATTCTCATGAGACTTAGTTTTGATAGCTATATTGACCATTCCGTATATTAAGGCACTTAGCACTGTCTTCGGTCCCCCAACTTTCACCAGCAAACTCCTCTTACTATTTCTTAATGGGCCTGATGCTATGAAAGAGATGATCTACTTAATAAGCTACAATATGCATACATCAATCTGCTTTTCTTTTTTCCATTAGTCAGATATTCTATAACTTTGAACAAGATGAAATAATCAGAATTGACACATTGAATTTTAGTCAATAAAATTCTAGTCAATATCAAAGAAAATTGGGAATTTTAGATTATCTGTACAGCCTTATCAAAAATATTTTTAATATTTACATAGTCTCAAGTTGAAAACCACTGCTACAGATGAAAAAATATAATTAACCCTAGATTGAATACCAAAAGTAAAGGTGCTGCCGCCACTAATAAGTTACTGCTTGTTGCTTTACTAATTAATTGGTAGCAATGATGAATTTAATCACCCAATACACTTTTGGAACCTATCAACAGTAATCTTAGCAAATTACCTTACTTACTTTGGGCAACTTGACTTTTGTGAACTTTAGGCAAAGTTGGCAACAGGAACATTCCCGTGATTGTTGGGCAAGAAACATCACAGCTGTGCTTTATTGAGCATTTAATGTGAACCTGCAATAAAAAAGTATTGCTGAACTGATGTTGATCACCACACTGTATTATTTTATTTTGTCTACATACTCACAATTTATCCAATCTTTCTGACCAAAAACTATTCAGTTCAGGCAAACAGCCATTAACCTAATTTTTAACAATCAAATGATACTGCTTGCTTGGATGGAGCAGATATTTAAATAACTAGTAATCCAGTCAAAATTGTCAACAGAGTATGAGTTTTTCAATTTTATTCTCCACCTGCTTCTTCTACAATCTCTTCTCCCTGAAGGTGTTTTTATATTCAACTCAATTCAACAAATATTTATGTAGCAGTGGAGAAAGTGCTAAATATACAGAAAAATGTAAACCAGCGATGGCCCTTGCCTCAGGAAGCTTATAACTTAGAGGTTGATACAAATAAAGAAAGACCACTCAAAAGCTCAGAGGAAATCCACTTGGGCAGACTGTTAGCACAGGTGGTCATAATTCCTCCCACCTTGTGTCACTCCCCTTTGCGATGTGACTTAGCCAATCCTCCTATCAGGAAGTGACATCAATTTCTCATTCAATTTCTCCTCTTGACTCTCGGTCTGTGACTTCCCTCAGCCAGGGAATATTGGCAAGAATAATGCAAGCAGAGAATTTAAACGTGCTTACACTGTGGGGCTTGCCTCTTCCAGATGTGGTTGCAAACCTAAGACCACTATGTGAATGAGCTAGTCTGCTGCGGGAGAGGCCACATGGAGAAGAATCAAGGAGTTGACAACCTGCCAAACACCAGACATGTGAGTAAGGTCCTCTTAGACCATCTAGTTCTATTCGAGCTGTCGGATGGCTTGGATTATCTGACTCTAGGCAAGGCAGATGGCCACAGTACCACTCAACTTAGCCCAGCCCCAACTGCTGACCCATATGATTAAAAGCAGACAAATGGCTGTGGTTTTAAACCATTAGGGTTTGATGTGGGTTGTTCTGCAGCAACAAATAATAAATGCAGTCACTAAATCCAGACCCAGAGTGAAGGGATGTAAAGGAGTCAAAAAAGACTTCTTAGAATCTATGCACTAAAGAAAGAGAAAATAAATGACAGCATATAGGCACTGAAGGAACTTCAATTCTGAAAGAGAAGAGAAACAGCCGTCATGACAATCACAGCAAATTTGATGGTTGTCATGACTGCAGGTAGAGAAGGCAGGAGGGTGTGGTAGCCAGCCTCTAAGACGGTCTTGGTGAGCCTTGCCCCTGTGTCCCTGTGGGACCAATAGCATATGGTGGAAATGACAGGGCATAACTTCTGAGGCTAGGTTGAGGTGTTGAAGCTTCTACCTTGGATTCTTGGATATCTCACTCCCATAGACACCAGCCACAATGCCATAAGGACACTTCAGCAGCCCCACAGAGAGGCCCACATAGAGAGGAACTGAAGCCTCCCACCTACAACCAGCACCAACCAGCCAGTCACGTGAGGGAGCCCCTTCAGAAACGCATCTTCCAGTCCTGGTCAACCCTTCGAATGACTCGCGCCAGCCAACATCTGACTGCAACCTCATCAGAGACCCTGACCCAGAACAACTCAGCCAAGCCACACCCAAATTCTTTACCAACAGAAACCAGGAGGGATAGTAAATAAATATTGCTGTTATAAGCCACTAAGCTATGGGGTGATTTGTTACACAGCCATAGAAACTAACATAAGAAACCTGGGCATTACATTGACAAGTCTTGAGGAAAGCAGGTACCTGTACATACAGCAATCACGCCTTTGTTCAGCATTACCCCACTTCAATTTTCAAGGAAATACAACCACAAATCATTCTCCAGGAGATCCTCCTGGAAAGCTGGTATTCTTATTAATTCAACAGATAGAAACTGGTTAAGTAAATTATTTTAAAAATAATTTTAATAACCAAGTCTAAAACCCAATGTCTTTTTTTTTTTTAGTTACGAATAACTCAGAAAATGTCAAGTAAGTCATTGGAGGAGACAGCATGAAGTTAAGGAAGTTCTGGGACCTAACATCTTCAGCAATGTTGTCATATCATTATAAGTCATTTCTGTTCTTTCCTACTGCTTAAAAGCTCTACATCTTAGAAGGAATGTGTATCGGTAGAGTCTCCAAGGAAAATAAAATTCTCGTAACAATGATAATCATAATATGATGTGATGAAATATCTTTCCCTAGAGTTTTTGAAAAATCAAATAGATGAATATCTGTCTGAGAAGAGAGTTCTTTCTGAGAGCGGGGAATGATGTAGAGGAAATTTCAGGGTCCATCTAAGCCCAATAACTTTCCATCAGGTTTTCTGGCCTGTGATTCCTAACCCTCAAATGTATCATTCTTGCTCAGGCAGTAAAGGACAAAGCATAGGCCCCTTTGCCTTGGCTCTGCTGTTATCCTCGAAGCCAGATAACTAAGTTAACCAGCCTACACCTCAGTTGTTTCAGCTGTAAACAGGATGATAATAGAAGGGGGAAAAAATCTCTTCTCAGGAATTATTAAGCAATTAGAAAATGGGTAAGTATGTACCTTAAATATTTTATTTTAATCTAACATATAAATATCCATTCATGTGGCCAGTCTTTTGATTTAGAACCAAGGTCTTTTCTTTGAGATCTCGGAATTTTTTTAAGTGGAATGAAAATTTAAGTACAATGGTGAAACAACTGTTAGTGTTAGCGAAGAATTTTTCTAGGATTTTATTATTTTCTCCCATTTACAATGGTATCACTCACACTTAATTTGCTTGATTTTTTTTTTTTTGCCTTGCCTTTATTAAATCTTTTTATTCAGTTTGGTTTTCATGGAAATGATAATTCTATTTCCACATTCATATTTCATTGGTTTACATAATCATTGAAATAATTATATAACTACAGTAACATGTTCAACTGGTATAAACAGATTTGGAAACCTCACAATGCTAAACACACAACTATACTATTAGGAGACGTGTGCAAGCATACTAGAAAGTAGCCCACTAGCCATGAGCACTGATGATGCAGTACCAGTCTGTACACTGTACGGAAGTAATGGAGAACATCGGTTACTTCTCTAGGGTTTGAATGTAGATCTATTGAGAGAGCTTCTACCATATCTAGTAGTATGGGCTTTAAAGTCAGAAAAACCTGAGTTTGGATGTGCCCTCCATGTTTCGCTAGCAATGTGACTTTGGACAGATGCAACATCTCTGAATTCTAGTTTTATTACTAATATGGTAGGGATAATAATAATACCTAGAATAATGACTAAAATCTTGTGCCCTGGATTCCAGTCTGTCTGCCATTTACCAGGTATATGATCTTGAGGCCATTTAATCTCTCCAATCATCAGTTTTCTCACTTACCTGCTTTCTAGGGTTGTTTTCAGGATTTCATGAGATAACATATGTAAAGCAATAAACCCAGCAATTGGTAATTTGTAAACAGTAAATAAATATTAGTGGCTGTCCCTTTTGCTAGAGTTGGAAAAATTAAATTAGGCATGGATCTAAAGTACCTCGATAAAGTACCTCATAAAGTTTCTAACCCATAGTAGACACTCAATAACTGGTGGTTATTATTAACATTATTAAATGTTAATTTGGTAATACTTGAATAATACTAGTATTGCTATTTTTTTCTTGGATGATGCATAATAGAAGATTGGTAACTTATTAAGGACACAAATTTAGCCCTAGAAATAACCTCTACATTTGGAATCCCAATTAAACTCTATTTTATACTGTATCCCAGCTAGAGAATTCACTTTAGCACAAAATATAGCTTTATATGCTTAGCAATTAGAAGACACACTTCATCCTGTAAGTCATATATGACAGTACTTAGCCCAGAAAGAATTTTAGAAATGTGGATGTATTTCAATGTCCTGAATAGGAAAAATTCAATTTTTGTTTACTCTTTAAATTATTTTTTAAAAATATTTTAGGATTCTATATATAAATCTAATACATTTTACAGGCATACAATGCCATCATCATCTGCAAAAGACAGCTAATTATGCCAGCTTTATCTACAAGGAGTAACTACTATTTTAATGTCCTTTCTAAAATACACAGTCCTATAAAATAGCTAATAAACATTTTGTTAAATTACTTTTGAAAACAGCAACATAAAAAAGACTGATCCTCATGCTTAAGGCATTTACAGTAACTCTACAAATGTTCATACATCTGGACTTACACAGCACCACACTAACCAAGGAAAAGCAAAAGAGGATCTCATCTAAACGCTTCCTTTGGGATTACTAGAGCATTTTTAGGGATCCAACGTATTTTAGACAATAGCATCTCTCTGGCTTCAACTTTCAACAATAGCCCCTTAAAAAAAAAGGAGAGAGAGAATCTAAACTGAAACTGTCTCTGTAATTTTCTGGCCAGAGCTTAGAATACTCATTCACACACAAACTATTCACCTTCATGCTCTTTGCCGAGTGTAAGATTGATCCATCTGTCCTCCTTGTTTTCTGATCATTTCTCATAAATTGCTTACGTTCAAATTAGCCAACAGACATTGTACCTAAAACCATTAGGCCCTGAAAGCAAAATATGTAATTAAGGTCCACCCTTCCCACCTCCATTTCCACTGTGAAAGCACTCCACAGCATTTGGTGAAATTGTTGCTTTTAAGTTTGCTTTGTGAAGAAGGATTTGGCGACTCCTGACCCTCGAGGGTTGTTTTGTGACCCACTGCTTTTCTCCACCATCTGGCATGTTTACTTGAAGCAAACGCCTTGGGTCAGAGGGCAGAGCAGACATGTGGAGGGACAGCTTTGTCATAAAAGCAATAAAGAATGAGTGGGCGCTTCAGAATATAGCACTGTGCATTTTGTTCAGCTACTGAGCACAATGAGGTAGGGTTAGTCATGTGGCTAAAAACAAAATAAATAAAAAGTCAGTTACCACATAGCCCAGCAGACGGGTAAAATGCAAGATACCCAAGTTCAAACTCGGAGCGCTGTTTCCTTTTCCTTTTCTGGGAGTTACTTTTTATGCTTTACTGGGCACATTACTAAACAATATGTTACACCAGACACAAGGGGAAAATTGGTTTATAGGCTAAATTAACCAGATTGATTATTCAGGAAGAGTGTTGATAGACCAATAATCCCCAAGCAACAAAATTAGAAATAGATAGAATAGAGTAAGGAACTAAAGATCAGGTAATCAATTTTTTCATATCCGGGTCCCATACTGTAATGAGATAATAATGATGACTATTTTTTAATAATTGAAGCTTTTTTGAAAACAACAGCTCAGAAGTGCATTGATACCAATTGTGTGCACCGATTTTAGACCCCCAGAGAGGGAGCTGTGTGCAATAACCCTCCCCTCACCCTATTTTGGCATTTGTGCTAAAAATTAGGACACAGTGAATGAAGCTGTAAAATCTTTAGTGCGTAAGCCCCTTTCCAAAAATCTCATTTCATTTATAAATAGCTACCTCTGGTTCCCTTTATAGAACTTCCCTGGATTCTGAAGATCTTTCAAAAGTCTATTTCTTCTCTCCAGTTAACAAATATTATAAATGATCTATGATTGATTTAGACTGCTTTTCTGTTGCCACAGGAAATGTTTTTCTCCGCAACTCTGGAATGCACAGATAGGAGAGGGGAGAGGGAAAACTTTCGATTCTGCTGAATTCTTGGTGCTCTGCTCACCTCAAATTTCTGTTGCCTACCTCTGAACATTTCAGGACAAAAACAGTGTGCTGAAATCAAAACGCAGAAATGATTTGTGTTTATATTCATTCTTAATGTAAAGGTGGAAAATTGCCATGAATCTTGAGATGAAAATGATTAAAGGGAAGAGTTAGTCAGCAAAAGAAAATGAAAAGGGAATTTTTCCCCTCAGAAAAAAAAAGTAATAAAACAAAGGAAAAAAGATTAAAGGAGACCTCCCTCTTCCAGCCTGATTGTCAGGGGATAGTTCTTCACATTGCGAATGTGCTTTGATCCTGGAAGCTCTGCATTTTTAGTCTTTGGCAAGTTGGTAAAGGGGATGTCCCTTGTGGAAGATTTTCTCACATGGAGCTTTTCAAAAAAAAATCATATCTATCAAGATTTCTATCCCTTGCAACATCTCTCTTGAAAAATTCATGGCACAGAGCACAGCCATTCTCTTTCCAATTGTAGACTTTCTGTAAAGAGCAGCTATTTGCCCAAGTTTGTCCTTGCCAGTTTCAGAATTGATCACACTGTAGATAATTTATAGATGGACATGGAGATCATACTAATGTGTCCACTTAACAAGCAGAAAAGGGATTCCTAGGCTTCCTTTGAGGAAAAAGGCTTCTAGGGAAGTTTCCCCCATTCATATTTAATAAACTAGTTCACACAAGAAAGAGCAAGAAGATCGGGAGCTTTGGAAACAGACAGACCAGGGCGTGAGTCTTACTATGCCTGCACTTACTAGAGGGATGACGCTAGGCAAAGTATTCAATCACTTTGAGCCCTAGTTTCCTTTTTGTAAGAACAATGATAATACTCATCTTCCAGGGTTATCATGAAGATGAATTTAGATAATATGATTCAAAACACCTAGCACAGTGCACTCAGCAAATGTTGCTTTCATTTTATATTAGTTTTATGTAAGAATATGGACCTGTTTCAAATGTTGACCAAACTCAAGTTGTCCCTTGAGAAAATGGCCTTTTCCCTGAGAAAGACAACCAGAAGCACAAGACAAATTCATCCTGCAAACTGTCTTTTAGTCTGATGCCCTTTTAAGCAATTTCTCTGTGTTCACAGAGCCAACGTATTACCAGATTTCCCCTAAACAATGTGTAATCCTTCCTACACGTCACTCTTCCTTGGGCAGTAAGTATATTGCTTTCAGGGTTGAGGGGTGAAAAGAGGACAGGGATGGAGGAGACTAATGGGGACTGAGAATCCTGACAGTGATGCAGGAAGAGACGACCTCAAACATTTCATTAGAGGAAGTGAGATACGTAGTGGAAAAATAAAACACAGCAGTGGCATTCTGAATGGTGAGAACTTTTCTTTTCTGAGAGCTGTATGATTCTGCGTTAAGAAGCCAGTATTTTAAAAATCTGAACTTTAGTTAGAAAGGGAAAAGTGATAGATGAATAGGAAATCATCCCCCTTAAAAAACAAAACAAAACCAAAAAAAAAAAAACCATGGCACCCTCACGTCACCTTCCAAGCCATTATTCCTACAACCTGTGTAAGGTTCTGTCCACTTGGGTCAAGGTGTCCTTTGGCTGACACTCAGTGACCTCCTTAGCACTGGCCCACTCTCACAGGAAGATCTGATTCCATGCTCACTACACCAGGTCCTATTATGATATAATTATCAGAGTCTTGGCCTGAAAGAACACGGACTTCAGTCTTGGTTGGGAATGTAGTACCGGTCTTTCTTCTTGCCAGCTGTGTGACTCTGGGCAAGCTGCTTCACCTCTCTAAGCCTCAGTGGGGAAGATAATGTCTCTCTTACAAGCTTCTGTGAGGATGAGATGAAGTAACATACGCAAAGCTCAGGCTTGGGCCCACAGGGGTGAAGTCAGGGGATAATCAGCGCAACAAGCACCCTGTGTACCCAAAGTCACCTCTCCCCTCTGACCTCAGCCCACTGACCTCAAACCAAACTTCCACATCTTGGTTTTCTCCTTTCTTTTTAAAGACAATTTCTCAGTGTTTTTGTACATATTAACTCATTTAAACCTAACAAGGTTTCTACCAAGAGGAAGGCAAAAAAGCATGTCTTGTGTTATAAGTAAAGATACCAACGCATGGATTAGTGGAATAATTTGCCCATGGTTTCACACAAACAAAGACACTGAAAAGTAGAAAAGAATCTGGGACTATCTTCTAAGAGTCATAGAAGGTCAATAAAAACACTTCTTTCTGTGCCCAGAGATATACATCAGAATCAGACAAATGGATTATCAGTAAAGGGCCAAACAGGAGGAGGTGACTTGGGTACAGAGAACAGGGTGACATGCTTCCTTGAATTGAATTTACCCTCCTCCAAAAAAAAACTATTGGTCGTGCCCACCCAGACAGTCTGCATTGCCAAGGAGCAGCTGAGAACGCATCTTTTCCTCAAACAGGTGGATCCCAAATAAAGAGAAGAGAGGAAACAGCTCAGGATGTAATGATCAGTGAAAACCTCTTCCTGACAAATGGGGTGCCAGTCTTCTTGACATGAGGAGAAGAGAAGGAAGGCACAGAAAGTGACCAGAAGTGAAAGTCCCTCCACATGAAAAGACACATGAGGAGTGGAGAATAAGTATTCCCCTCCCAACATACCTCATTCTAAAATCTTGGTTCCTACCACCACACTAAAGAGAAGCAGAATATCTCAGTGCACATTATGAAATCAGATTTCCCTAATTTTTAATTTAATACTAGCCATGCCACTTACTAACCATGTGCTTTTGGTCATATTCCTTAACATCAAATGCTCTGATTTCCTCATCTGTAAATAACAGTGCCAGATACATGGAGTTGTGAGGTTTATATGGATTAATAGATATAAAGCCTTAATACAGTACCTGATAGATAGTAATTACTCCATAAGTGTCAGTGATTATTATTATGAATACTGCCTCACTGAAAAAGAATATTCAGAGTGCTTGTGAGGTCAGAAACTGTGATTACAAACTCACCTTTTGGATAGACCCATGACACAGTTTAAGTTTTATGAGAACAGAAAAAATGTGAATAAATCAATCTTATTACCAGTTCTTTCTCAATGTGGTGATATAAGGTATATATGAGTCTTAAAAATTATGTCTCTGGGTTTGGAAACTAAACTATTATGTTTTTATGTATTTCCAAATTTTCTACCATAAATACACACTATTTTTCAAGCAAAAAAGAAAAAATGAAATGTGAGCCAGTGGTCAATAAATATCTATTGATCGTTTACTCTATATCAGGCACTGGGTTAAATGATATTCAATTCAATAGGACTTTCTTCCTGGTACCTGTTATAAATGATTCCGGGAAAGACATCTTTACAATAACATAAAAAAAAGAGGCTATTGACATTTTATTCATAATTATGAAGACTGCCTCTTTTCGCTCATTTCTGAAATTCTTTTAACTCATGAACATAGGCATATGCTACATTTTTAATTTTTTATGAATGGACATTTATTTCAATCAAAATGAGAATTTTCATAAATAATAAATGCATTATCATTGACTAAGAATCTACAGTATTTGAGGGGCTTATAACACCTTTTAGTGATGCTACCTCTAATTTTCACAACAGACCTGCTCAGCAGAATAATAAGGTAGGCATAATTATTCCCATTTTGTAGAGGAGGAAACTGAGGCCCAGAGAGGTTGTAACTCTCTCAGGATTCTTTTAATATCAAGCACTCCAGGTGTATTTTAAAGCATATTCCAATTCACACAAATGTTAAGGCATCCGTCTATTTCATAAAGCAAGGTTCACCTATAAAACCATACATGCTGTTTTGTAGACCACACGGTTTTTTAACAGCATCCCATATTTCTGTTTTGAGTCTCTTGCCGCTTGGGTAAACATTGTACTTTTCATTGGATATACTGTAAGTCATTAAAGTCAGTAAATAGCAGAAATGAATAAAACAGCAACTTAGATATTTTTAACACCTCTGAGTTAAAACCACTTTGCAGTGGGGAAGAAGAACAGATGCCCGCTTCTAAATGTGAGAGCCACCAACTGGGAATTTGCTAGTTGTAACTGCTGCCATCTGTTTTCCACTGTTCTTTTTACCTGCCTCTCTTAGATTTATTATTTGAATTCTGGGCCACAGATTCTTAGTATAGGCAGAGGAAGAGTGGGAGGGACTCCAATCTGAAATTGTCCCAGGTGCTCTCTCCTGTATTAAATCAAAGGTAACTTCTAGGGGGAAAATATCATGAGGGTGATTATTTAACAATTGCATTTTATTCTTCTATGCATTCTTTGTACTCCTATTTTCATGTGCATTTTTTCTATTTAATCAACTTCCTGCTTTTCCTAAGGGCTTTAGGGAAATGCTTCTCTGATGCCAATTAGGGCACTGCTGTGTGAATTAGTTTCTTCCCTGACTGCATAAATAATTTTAGTCAAGCCATACATACATTCAGAACTCACTAAATCAGCACTTAACTAGTATTCGGCACTAGTGTAGTGGGCTTTTTTTCCTTAGAGTAAACACGTTGAGGGAGATACTATTTCCGCCTAAGAGAAGCATATAAAATAGACAGGTTAGTAGGACTGTAAAGGGTAATAAGAGATTGTTCCAGTTCACCCTCCTGCCTTCAAGTAGAATTGCTCCTAAACCGTACTAGAAAGAGAAAAGCTGCCCTTTTCTTTTAGGAACATCTGTAGGGGAGGTTTCTCAACATTTGATTATAATTCTGAGTGACATATGTGCATGTGCAAATAACTTCTGGCAAAAGACCAGCAAAGAGCAAGAATAATCATCCAACCTGTAAATGAGCTTTCTCTTTAAATTTACACGATAAAGGTGGACTTCCCATTTTTACAAAAGAAAAACAGGTTCAGAGAAGTTACGTGTTTTGGTCCGAGTAACACAGCTACTTAGTGACATAACAAGATTAAGTGCCAACTCTGCCTGATTCTGTCTTTCACCCAAATTAAGAGAGAAGGGCCTCAGAAGGCAGGGCCCTAACTTCAATTGGTAGTTTCTACTTCTGCTTTCTGTTCAGATTCCAAGTCAGTTTGGAATCATATAAAAATAGAGAAGGTGGAAGGATCGCTCAGGTCGTATGCTCAACTGAAATGCCAAGTCAAAGGTCAAGTCTAACCAGGCTGCTCCAGACCAAACCAGGGTACTAATCCTCATAGTGTTATATTGCAGACAAAGAAACCTATTTAGGAAAAGCCACTCTTTCTAAAGTGCATAATACAATTAGCAACACAACTTTGGTTTATTCGGAAGCTTTCCTCAAGACATCTGTAAAAACAAGAAAATGAGGGATTTCAACAATGATAAAAGGTAAAAGAAGATCATTACCTGCTTGAGATAGTTTGAGGTCACCTGATGCCCATTCCAGAGGAGCAAAATGTAGGTCTGCATTTAGAAGCTCTTCATTTAAGGTACAAAAGCCACCGGGAGACTTGTTGAGTGGCCCAGAATAATTCTTTTCATCAAATATGCATTGTTCAATATTTGTACTAATTCCTCTGAGCTAACCTCCAGGATTGAATTGTCAAATCAAGCCTACACAAATTAGAAATCTCCTTTGAAATTAAGCTTCACTAATGATTTCAAGGGTTCATGCAATCAAGGGGAGACAACAGAGAGAGAGGTGTGAGCTCTCAAGAGTAGTTTCTCAGGCCCTTCCTCCTTCCTTGGACCTAGGCTGCTGTGTAGAAGAATAGTTGAGTTCTTAGCCGGGTGTGGTGGCACACCTGTAGTTCCAGCTACTCTGGAGGCTGAGGCAGGAAAATTGCATGAGCCCAGGAGTTCCAGGCTGCAGTGAACTCTGATGGTACCACTCCACTGCAGGCTGGACAAGAGGATTGTCCACTTAAAAAAAAATAATGAGGCTTTGTGATTATGATTACCCTACGAAGGAGAGAGTATTTAAGTTCTAGAATATCTCTACTTTATACGCTAGATCAGAGGTTAGTAAACTACAGCCCACAAGCCAACCATCTATTTTTTTGAAAAAAAAGAGTTGAGTAGTTGCAACAGAGACTATGTGGCCCACATGCCTAAAAGATTTACTATCTTATTTTTAAGAAAAAAATTATCAACTCCTGCCCTAGAATGTTATATAGCACAGTGACATTCTCCAAAGAGCCAAGTCTCATTTTGGGGGTTTTATTTACTATACGTAATCCTTGGCCAGGGGCACCCTACTAAGGACTATGTGCAGATAAGATCTCTTCCTCCCAGCAAATATCATTATCCTGGAAATTAGACCAAGTGACCTCCCTTTTCTTTCCCCTGGGGGCATCTCTATCCCTGCCCACAGTATAGGGAGTAAAAGGATCTCAGGCCAGACGCCTTCCTCCCCAGCGCTGAAATGTCAATAAAACCTGGTGTACTTTGCAGGAAGAGAAGAACAGAAACAGGCAAATTATGCATGAGAATAACATGGAGTGAGTGTCATAACACAGACAGGTACTGAATGAATGAGAACAAAGAAGGAATCAACAATCCCAAGTTGGGAAAGAGAATAGAATAGAAAAAGAGAAAGTAGGGGTTAAGAAAGTAAAAATGAGTTTTTCTTTAGAATAAGTAGGATTTGACAAGGGGACCTAAGAAAGGAACAGCAGAGGGAATAGCAAGTCAAAAATGTATATATGCATTTAATGGTTAAGGAAGACTCAGTCTTGAAAAGCCATTTGCAGAACACAAGGTCCCCGAGCTCTGAAGGTTAGAGGGGAAGATCAAGAAGGCAAACACAAAGAGCCCCTTAGGTCAGGAGTCCTGAGTTTAGGTGAAGAAGAAAATTTCCTCATGGCAAACTTAGTTCGAGGTGGTTTTTGCCTTTTTAAAAAAACTTTTCATGTCTTACATTTACTGACTCTTGGTCACTGCATGACTCCAGAGAAAACTGATATAATACTTAAAGGTTAAGCGCCACAAACAAATTTGCCTCATGATGAGAGAAATGTCAGGAAAAGGAATTAATTAAAAGAGAAAACGACATCCCCCAGTAACCAAAGTCCCCATCTGCAGTTAAATCAAGATCTTACCATTCTAAAATGTCAACTTTATCTCTTTTGACTCACTCCATTTTTTTAAGGAATTATTACACCTTGATATATATTAACAACAAAATTTCTGTGAGCAATGATCTTTACTTTTAAGGGTTTCTATCACAAGCTGAACATCACAGGAAACAGCTGGATTCATTTATTTGCACATTTATAAAGTAAACACCTAAACTGCAAAAGCTTGTGTCTATGAACAGAAACCAAACGGCATCTTTTTTTTTTTTTTAGCTCTATGGCATCTTTCATGGAAAAAAGATTATTTTTTAGTGTCCAAATTCAGTCAGCATTCTTGGTTTAAAATGACCTGCTTTATGTTTTGAGTTCAAGTTGAATTTTTTTTATCCAAAACTATTTTGACTCTAAGGTACCAAAAAGTATTATAATATAATAGTTTAATCAACAAAGAAAACTCTTGTCAGAAATAAATCACTGATACAATGAAGTCCTGAGAATTGCTAAGGGATTCCCTTTCTAACCAACAGTGTCTCCCCCTAGCCAAGGCCATACTGACCCCAGGTCTCTAGTCTGCTCTCCTCAAGGGTGACCACCCAGGTGCCTCCGGGCTGGAAAAAAGATCAGGGCATTCCTTCTTATTCTCTATTTCCTAGATGACTTCTGTTGGAAGAAAGTTTTTTTCTCACAGAGTTTGTTAAGTCTCCTCTCAATCCTTATTTCAATTAGAAAAGGTTATGTCAAAGGCCAAAGGTGAACCAGAAGTCTTTGTTCAGATTCTACAACGACCAATTTCAATACATATCAAACAATATCACATCTAGGGGGAAAAACATTTAGTTGATAAAAAGCAAATTATAAGACAAGTTATTATTCCCTTTGTGGTGCATGTTATTTGAAGCTTAGTGAACTAAATCAAAAATGCCTCTGCCCTACCCACTAAAATGCCAGCTGGGATGCAAAGGCACAAGATGACGACATGAGAAGCAGTTGAATTTCCGTGGTGTTTCATAAGGTGGCCAGAAAGCCATACAGAGGCTCTTGACAAATTCCCCCTGAACTTTTGGAAAAAATGGATTTCCTAATCCTCTGACTGAAAAGACTTTAGGGGAAGCAATAGCATAGAGCTTTTGCTAATGGTTTTTCTCTATCCCAAGGGGAACTAAAGCAAATTCTTATTCGTTATAAAAGACAGTTTAGCAATAAGAACAAAGTCAGTAAATACAGGACCTCCAGATATATCATTCGGGAACCAAGAAATGCTATCTTTGGCATAAATATTACAGGTCTGTCATTTCTTACCTTGGTGGCAAGATTTTCTGTAGGTGGCAGAAAGTTGTTCTTGTTCACTGATTTAGAAGGTCTCTGTTTTAATCTTCAAGGTAAAACAAAGACTCTTATATTACCCCGTAAGGCCTGGATAGATTGATAGAGACTTTTTGTGAAACACAGAAAATCGGTATTTAATAGAATAATTTAACTATGGGAAAATACGTATATAACATCTTTTTTTTTGAGGCATTCTCCTATACTTGGTTTGTTGTTGTTCTTCTTCTTGTTTGGGGGGATTTTCTTGGTTTGGTTGGTTACCTTGCATAGTCCTTTTATCCAGAAGCAGTCATAAGCTTGGCACCCCCATTTCTGCCACATTCTCATTATGAATATCTCTAAAAGGGGAATTCCAAGACCTTAAGGCAACTTGGTGGGAAGATATTGAAGGAACCCTAGTTTCATAACTCAGACAATTCCTTATAGCACTGAATTTATTCACCACTCTAGTGAGTGCTTAATTTCCGAGACCAGGTATGCAACTTATTCCCCAGTAAGACCCAACTGGATCTTTCTTCTTGTCATATATTTACTTAATTTATTCATCAAATGTTGGATTCCTCCTCTATGCCAGGCAATAAGTTAAACAATGAGGAATCACAATGATGAAAGAGAAAGATTGTGCTAGCTAGAAATTTATTGAGGACTAGTCCCATTCAAAGACCTACTTCCCATGACCCGTATTTCTTTGAGACGTGTTGTGACATCTGGACAGTGCCTTCCTCCAGGGACTTGAATCTAATCCCTAAACCCACTCAAGTTAGCAGAAGCCTTTCTAATTTCTCTTTAAATTGCTACTAAGATGAGATTTGGATCTGGAATCTAGAGAAGAGCTGAACTTCATGGGCATCCAGTGGTCCTCAATAAAGACAGAGGTGGTTCACCCACCAACTCAGGTGGCCGCTGTGTCAAGAAGTAACCTCGGAGGCTGCTTTAGATCCCACTGGGACCCCCAATCCCCAAGTCAACAGGGCTCTTTCCAATTGTTTCCTGTATGAACTCAAGTCTTTGGCAGCAAACGTATAAAAAGTGATGCTGAGGACCAGAAGCACTGCCCACACACACACACACACACACACACCTGTCCTTCCAAGTCAGGCAAGGCATTTCTGAGCCATCCCTACTGTTCCCACAAAGCCAAGTCATCTCCAACAGGCCTTCCACCTCTAAATGCTACAATTCTAGATTTCAGGTACCAGTTCTTCTTCACTTAAAAAGTTTTACTTCAAAAAATTATTTTGAAGTAAAAAAAAAGCATTTTTAAAAATTGATTATAGCTGCTCTTAATTCAAGAACAGAATTAAATGGCTCACTGTAGACTATTTAACTCTAAAAAAGTACCAAGAGACTGAGAAAACCCATATTGTGTTACTTTAAACTCTAGAATAGGCTGGTGGCAGATAAAATGAATTTGAGTCCTACCTACCAATATCTTCCTTTGTTTTCTTGAGAAGAGTACATTTCTGAAACAGAAAATCAGTAGAAAGGGGTAGAAAATTATGTTTTTGAAAGTTCTACTTACTGACTCCTAGGGAGGGAGGGAGGTTTACTTATAAAGCCTAGACAGCTAGTACAATCCTGACCTCAAATGCTCCTACCAGCCCCTGGGTGAAATAGAAATTGAGCCTTGTAGGAGTAGCTTAAGGCATAGAGTTTGATTTGAAAGAAGAATCTGGAAAAATGAAATAAATTTAATGCTGTAAAGAACGTATAGAAACTTAGGGCAAGTAATTCTTTTTGCATTTAATTATAATGGGAAAAATCAAATCAAAAAGATCAGCCCATTTTAGTCTTAAATACCAAAAAATTTTTAATTAAAAAAATTATATATGTGTATGTGTGCAGGCACATGCATGTGTATTATATGTATGTATAATATATATTTAGAAATTAAAAATAAGTATCAATCCATTTGGATTCTAACTCACTCTCTCTGCCTATGTGTGCTTCTATCTGTGTGCTCTGGAGATACATATATTGACATAATGATGTAAACAAAAGATGTGACCAGAATCTAAAACAGGTAAAACCTCAGCTCATTTGTTCACATAGTATAACAGCTACAGAATCCCCTGAAAAAGATAAGCCATTGTTTCAAAAATGCTTAGATTTTAAAATATTTACAAAATACCTTAAAATTGTTTTAAGGTTTGAAATGCAAGTGATTAGCAAATCAATTCTGAAACAGTTAATAAATGCTTCAGAACTAGAAAGTTTTCTCTAAAATGCTATTGTTTAAATAACTTGTCCTCTATAATCTAAAACGTATCAACTTCAGATCAAACTAAAGGAACCAAGAAAATAAAAGACTTTCCCATGGTTGATTCTCCCATGCTCACCCCTACCCTCCAGATCCATTTCCAGTGGTGATTTTCAACTGTTTCTTTTCTTCGTTTTTTTGGTGACTTCATTCATATACCACTATTTATAACTAAGAAATTTATCACACTAGCACTATCTCCCAACTCCTAGAAGCAACTCTTTTTGGTTATCATCTGAAGACTCTTACCCCAGGAACCATTCCCCTGTATATGGACACATAGGCAAAACACGAGACAGAACAACACCCAAATGCGATCATACTTATTTCTCATATTTAAATTACTAATACATAAATCTAGTTGAGTTTTAACATGAGAAAATAAAGTAAAACTTCGAAAACTGTAGCTGGATGCTATCCATAATATTGATTCCTAGAAGAATTCTTTAAAGAAAAAAATTAAAACTTTATGAGATAGGAATCATTACTTCAGGAAAAAAAAGTCCTCATGATTTAAACTTAGACTGTGATTTGAACCCCTACTATGAAAGATGAGGAAATTAAATAGGAATACTAATTCCTGTCTCTTCTCTCTGTACCTCATATTTGTTATTACAAGGTGTATAGCATTTATATTCTGTTCTAATAAAATTTCCACAGGTGTTTAATATTATTTTCATATTTAAGTATAATATATTCACTTCAAATCATGGGTCCTTCATTTTATGTTTTTAAATTTGTTTTGTGTCTTTTTTGGCTAGATGTCATTGTCAAGTTTTTTGTATTTTTTCGAACTAAAGTTCACGGGTACAGTATTGCTTGATTTCTTATTTACTTGAGAATGCCTGTCCATTGCCTTGGTATTTGAAGGAAAGTTTGATTGGGTGTCAAAATAACTGGGACATACTTTGTTCCCTCAGAATTTTAGAGACATTGATCCTCTGTGTTCTCATGGAAACTGCTTATGGAGAAGACTGAGGCCAACATTATGTTTTCATTCATATAAAAACTAGCATTTGTTGCCTAGACATCCACAAGATTCTTTACCTTGATGTTCAGTAACTTCATGAGAGTATGTCTTGTTGATGTTTCACATAAATTTTCCCAGGGATATGACATGAATTTCAGTCCCGTAAAATAGAAATTTCATGGGAACAGTCAACCTTTTCTATCTTTTTCAATATTCTTTTCCCAACACCTAAAATGGCACCTGATAAAAACTAGTAATATAATAAATATTTTTTGAATAAAACAATAAAAGTGTTTATTTCAGAAAAATTTTCTTCTAGTATATCACTAATTATGATTAATATATTACATATCCTTTTCTTCTTCAGGACTACCAATTACATACAGACTTTCTAGTGTCTTCTGTATTTATCAATATTATAATTTTAACCTTGACTCTTATGTTTTACATATGCTTACCTATCATACCCTGATTGTATATATTTTCAGTTGTATTATTCTTTTTGTGGTTCTCAAAACATTTCTGTTTTTTTTCCTTCTATTTCTTTCCTGAGTGCTGCTAGCTATCTACTTAATTGCCTATTCAATCATTCTATCTAGATATCAGAAAGGAACTTAAAACTGTACATGCATCAAACCTTATATTCTACACCAGATTCATAGTTCTCCTCCAGTTGTTCCTATTTCAGTAATAATACCACGATCTATCCAATTCTATGAGGCCAAAATTTTAGAGTTAATTTAGTACAGCCTTCTTTCATCACCACATCCCAATCACCAAGTTAATGCCCACTCCAGTAAATCCTTCCTATAAAACATGCCTTCTGTACATCTGCTTCTTTCCATCTGTTCTGCCACCAAATAATCTTCACCACCAATATTGCTTGCCTAGAGGTTGGAAGCAGCCAGATGGTACAGAGTCTTATAGCATTATAGTAAGGAGTTTAAGTTTCATTAAAATAAAAAATTGGGAAGCTCAGGGGCTAAGCATTTTACATACCTTATCTCATTTAATCCTTCCAACCCTCTGAGGTAAACAGGGGCAAAACTATTTGGCAAATACATAAACGGAGTAGTTTCTCAAAGCCACAAAGCTAACAAATGACAGAGCTAGGATTCAAACTCAATTCTGTTTGAATCCAGAGGCCCTGGTTTTAACCCCTGTACTATTAATATATTGCCTCTCATCTAGGTGAAGGTGATAATTGAAATCATAAGCATTAATGAAGGACACAATATGCAGAAAGAAGAGATAAAGTCCAGGATGTACCTTTGGTAAATAGCTGTAGCTGAAGGATAGGAAAAGGATTCAATGAAGATAACAAAAGGGAGAAAAGAACAACGTTCAGTATCATTGATGCAAAGAGAGGAAGTTTTCTTAAAACATGTAATATGTTTAGGAAGGATAGTAAACGATGACATCTGAAACCTGCGATCTGTGATAATGCCAGTGGATGCTGTAAGGAGGACGATTTGTGACCTATGATAGTACCATTCTTTGTAGTGATGAGAAAAGACCAGGTTACTAAGCATTCAGGAATGCTGGTTACATAATTTGAAAATGAATGGAGGAAATAAGTTTTTTCCCCCAAGAAATTTGCCTGTAAAGGGGAGGGCAAAACATCATATCTTAGAAGGGTGGCAACAGAGAAAGAATTGCCAACAGAGGAGAGACATTTATATGTTCATGTCAGCACAGAAAAAGACCATTGGTCAGATAAACTCTTATCTCAGCCATGTGAACAACTCACTTAGCCTGATGCTCAGTTTACCTGTCATGAAAATTAAAATTAATAGCACCACCTCAGCAATCTCACAATGATGATAAGAATTATATGAGATAGTATTTGTGAAAACTCAGCATTGTTATATAAAGTATTTTAATTACAAGGTATATATAAATATCAAAATTGTTTCACATACATAAAAGAAACAATACATAGGTTTTCTACTTTATGAAAGCTTTCTAATGTAAGACTACATCTGTATGTGCCTAGTAAAGATTTTTCAGATGAATTTCTTAACTAAACTGACAGTCAATGTTTTCCCAGTAGACAATATCAGTCATGTCATGTAGCTAGTCTAATCTGTTTGGAAATACATTTAAACACACCAACCTGTACTTTGATCTTGTATTTTATCATGTCACAACTTATGGATGGAATGCCAATTAATGTTTATGGTAGGGACAAAGAATTAGAAAATTCATTAATTGGAATTGCAGTAGCACATCAGTGATTGGTTGATTTCAAGAAAAATCAAACTTTATTAATGTCAGTGAGTGGGTATGAATTTCCTCATGTGTAATTTTCACATTCTTTCACTTTGTATCAAAGATAAAAACTCACCAATAGCCAACAAATAAATATGGGATTGTGTTTATAACTTTTAGATGATAATAATAGTTTACTCCCCAAATTATTTCTCTTCACAATATAAATATGGAACAAAATCTGATTTTCAAAATATCCCCATTAGTCTTCACTGCCAAAAACTTTAAATTGTTCTCTATTCAGATATGCCATTTTAGGGATTCAATACATGTCCTGGAGATGCAAAAGTTACACTAATTGAGTTGTTAAAAGTATAATATCTGGAATGCAGCAGACACAGTTTCAAATCTTGGCTCTACCATCTAGTAGCTATAGGACTTGGACAAATTATATAATTCCTCTAACAGGAGTTTCCTCATTTGTAAAATTCACATCATAATAATCAGTTTCACCTTGTGTTGTTGTGGGGTTTACATGACTTAATGAATCAAGTTCTTAGCACAATGCCTGGGAAATATTTAATAGTAAGATTTGTTTTGTTATTAGCTATTTTTTGTCTTTTTTAAATATATGTTACACAGTAAAGGAAGTGGGAAGGTAAGAATTAGGGATCAGGATTACGTATGCCACAACTATATTGAGGAGTGTCCTTGAGAACAATGCCTGTGAGGGAAGAAAGGAAGTAGAAGGCAAAGGAAGAAGTTGAGCTGCAGTGAGTCACTACGAAGGCCTCAGGGGCTCCTATGGCAAGCTCTGGAACTGGGATGGCCCATCACAGTTGTCCCAAAGGAGGCAAGAAAATCAGGTTTATACATCCACCAAAGCAGGTGCACACTGTCCCCAAAGATAGGATGTCACTTTGGTCAAGATGGCAGTCTTTAGTTGAGAGCTATTTTCAGAGAGGGACTCAGCTGACATCTTTCAGCCACCAACATTTCGAATAGCTTGGGAATGAGTGCCTTGGTCCTCAAGGGGGATCTGAGAGGTGCACCACAACGTCTTCTACAGTAAGTTATCTAAATTTTTCACTAGTGGACAAAGATAGTATAGTACAGCACTATTCAAATGAAAGGAAGGTCCCCTTAAATTATAGAAATATGCTGAAATAGTCATATATTTAATTATTTTAACAGGTATTCTCATTTAAGGTAGAAACAAGAGTTTATAATCTTAAAGACTTTTCAAAATTTGGGGTATATGCCTCTGTGTGTATCTGTGTATTTATCTGAGTGTATGTATCTCCTGCAATCTTAATTATGTTCATTTCCCTGTTAAATCCCATTTTAGAGAATGCATATTCAAACTTCAGCTCAGTGCAGGCAAAATTATTACAAGCTCAGCCTTACTAGAGACTATTTCAAAAAGTTTCATTGTTTTCTCATTACAGACAAAGTACAAGTACTTTTGCAGGTAATGATAAGAGAAAAGAGAACACTTTATTCCTAGTTAGTAGAAGAAAATTTCCTGGAGAATGTTACATTTTAGCAGTGGAAAAAGTAGAACTTGTAGAGGTGAAGAAGTTTTTAACATAGATGCAAATTTAGTGAATTTCAAAATTCTGAGAGGGATAATCAGGCACATGGGAGAGTGAGTCAGTATGCCTCAGTGGCTATTCTGAGAAAGCCTGATTAAGAGACTTAAACTAAGAGTTTTGTTCTTGTACCTAAGGTAATTAGAGTTCCCCACTGAAATGTAAAAAATCTTATTATGGTGAAAATAGTGTTCAGACAAAATAAACGTGACTAAAGCATTCAATACTGATTATAGGACAGTATGCTAAGATTTGGAAATTGATGAGGCTAAGGATAAAAGTATTCCTTAGAAAAGGACCAATACAAGGGCAATGGATATACACTAAAGAAAATCAAGAAAACAGAAAATAAGAAATAGTGTTATATATTGAAATTCAGTCAAACTATAAAAGATAATAAATAACTGCAAGTCAAATATTTTTAACCTTTCTCTGAAAAAAAAAATGTAGTTGAGACTGAAACATTCCTAACTCAAAAGAGTAGTAAAGCCAAGAGAAGAGATTAAAAGAAAAAGAAAGCTCTCTTGTTACTTTTTGTCTAAATAATTACATGTGTTTTTGCATTGGATGTAGAAGGAAAAAAAAGTAGGAGACATAATTGGAATTCAAATACTGAGAAATCTAGCAATTTAAAAGCATGTACAGAATCGTAAGTCATAAAATTTTAGAACCGGAAGTGACTTTAGATCCATCTAGGCAAAGGGATTTTAAAATAGTTTTAATAACAGAATCTTATTTTCCCCAAATGAAATCTTTTTCAGTACTTTTGACACAAAAAAGGATAAAAACAGCTGTCTTGCTTGAAGTAAGGGCAGGGACTTCAAAGCACTACTCATCAGGTTCATCTCCCCCACCGTGGAATAAAATTGAATTACTCCTGTTCTAGTTCAGTATCTTTAGTTCATGTACAAAAATACAAAGAATGAAGAAGGTCAACTCGCCTACCCAAAATCAAGAAGAAAATACATGGCACAGCCTAAACTAGTACCCAGGTACTAAATACCTTCTGCATAACCTGCCTTTTTAGAAAACATTCCATATAGACAATATTTTACTGTCCAAGGGTTAATATTGACCATTAAAAAATAATATATCTTAATTTATAAAATAGGTAAATGTAACTAAAATATAAAAGCTTAGAAACATTTTTATACTGTCTAATAACATTTAAATTTGTCTGAAAATACATACCAAAAACTTTCAAAATACCCTTAATCCAGCAATTCCACTTTTAGAAACGTATCCTACAAGTATATACCAATATAAGTTTATAGAAATTCAAGCAAAATTATGCTCACTGCATGCCATGTGAAGTAGCTAATAACTGGGAATAGTCTTTTTGTCTGTAAGTAGGGGCATGAATTTTTTTTTAAAATGTTACATCTTTAAAACCTAATAGTATGCAAACATTGGAAAGATGGAGATATGTCTATTGAGTGGATATGGAAAGATTACAAAAATATATTAGTGGACACTTCTGCTCTTTGAGGTATGACAGACTAAATATTCTAGAAGGTTCTCTTGTTACAAAAAAACTACACATTTTATTGTAGTTAAATATATATAATAAATATTATATTAATGGGCTCCCCAAGAAGAGAGAGAAATCTCTAAGGGGAAAAAAATACCCCTATGAGCTGAAATCTGATTGGTGAATGGTAAACACACACAATAGGCAGGCATACCTGAGGGATAAATGCCATTGTTAATGCCACAGTGAGGAAATAAATGCCTTAACCAGTGGGTCATAGGTATGAACTAAAGACTGTTAGATTAAGCTGGAGATCCTGGAAGGGGCTAAAGTAAAACTAGGTTGGTAGTTAGCCCTTGGCTTCTGCAAGAAGTACATGCAAATTGTTTGTGAAGGATAGCATTTACAAATTCAGCTTCTAGATTTTCCACAAATTAAAAGCAATTAAATATGATTTCACAAAGATCAAAAACACATTTTTAAAATGTAATATAAATAACAATCAGGCAGATTTTAATAAGAAAAGAGTGGAACTTTTTAGTAAGAAAATAAATAGAACATTTTTTGTAGAAGTTCTATTCATTTTCTGTCCCTCTACAATTGGGTGAAGGGCAGAAAAACACTTTTGGAGTTGTGTCCCTTGTTATGGGCTTATTTGTGTTCCCCTGCTCTAATTCCTACGTTGAAGCCCTAATCCCCAGTACCTCAGAATATGTATTTAGAGATAGGGCCTTTAAAGAAGCAATTGAATTGAAATAAGGCCATTCATGTCCTTATAAGGAGGAAAAATTTGGACACACAGAGAGATACCAGGTGCATGGGGATATAGAGAAAAGGGCCATGTGAGGACACGGCAAGAAGGTGGCCATCTGCAAGCCAAGGAGACAGGCTTCAGAAGAAACCAAACCTGCTGACAACTTAAATCTACAGCCTCCAGAACTGTGAGAAAATAAACTTCTGTTGTTTAAGCCACCCAATCTGTGGTATTTTTGTTATAACAGCTCTAGCAAACTAACACATCCCCCCAAAAAGGTATGCTGGAGTCCTAACTCCTGATACCTATGAATGTGACCTTAACTGGAAATACGGTCTTAGCAGATGTGATCAAGTTAAGATAATGACAAACTGGGCTAGAGTAGGCATTAAATACAACCACAGGTGTCCTTGAAATAAAACCATATGAAAACACAGAAACACAAAGAGAAGAATACCATGTGAAGATGGAGGCAGAGATTGGAGTGATTCATCTACAAGCCAAGGGAGACCAGGGATTACTGGCAACCACCAGAAGCTAAGAGAGAGGCAAGGAACAGATCCTCCCTCTGAGTCTCCAAAATGCACCAACCCTGCCAATACCTTGATTCTGAGCTTTTAGTCTGCGGACTGTGAGAAAATAAATTTTTGTTTTAAGCCACCCAGTTTGTGGTGATTTGTTTCACCATCCCTAGGAAACTGAGACTTCCCTGAAGCTACAGGGGAAGCAGTATCACTGAGAAGACTCCACATCAAGGCCCCAGAACACAATATATACTTATGATTGAGGCTAGCACAGAATCCCAGGAAGCACTCTGTCACCTCCTACAACCAGGAAAGCAAGCACCAAGTAAAAAATAATCATCTACTGCTGGAGGAGAGGAAAGAACAGAGAGAGAACCTCTACAAATCTCTACAAATTTGACAGAGAATGTCAAAACCTAAGTGTGGAATAAGTACAATGAGAAAAACCCTCCATCAACTCAACTCCCACCACAAACACAAAGTCATGCTAGAAGAATTTGAAAATTTTGTAGCATTAGGGAAATTATAGCAAGAACACAACACAGACTTAGCCCAACTCCTGAATAGATTGACTTAAGACCTAGCAAAAAGAAGAGGCATTTCCCTAATGATTATATCCTAAAATAAAAAAATTTAAAAAAAAATCAAGGAAAAAAGAGGCATGTCCATTTATAAGCATTAGTACTATCAACCTCAATCTCTAGTATCTTACACAGTATGTCCAGTTTTCAACCAAAATTACAATACACACAAAGGAGGTGGAGTACAAAAAGGAAAATATTAATACAATGTCAAGAGGAAAAGCAATTAACATACACTGCTGGTGGGAATGCAAACTAGTGCAACCCCTATGGAAAGCAATATGGAGATACCTTCAACAGATTCAAGTAGACCTACCATTTGATCCAGCAATCCCATTATTGGGCATATACCCAGAAGAACAAAAGTCATTCTTTAACAAAGACACCTGTACCCGAATGTTTATAGCAGCACAATTCACAATCGCAAAGATGTGGAAACAACCCAAGTGCCCATCAATCCACGAATGGATTAGTAAACTGTGGTATATGTATACCATGGAGTACTACTCAGCTATAAGAAATAACGATGATACGACATCTCTTTGGTTCTGCTGGAGAGAGTTGGAACCCATTATATTAAGTGAAGTATCCAAAGAATGGAAAACCAAGCATCACATGTACTCACCAGAAAACTGGTTTCCCTGATCATCACCTAAATGCACATTGGGGAAGGATACCAATTGGATATCAGACTGAGATGGGGGGTGGGGGAGGGGATGGGTGTATGCCTACATGATGAGTGCGTTGCACACACTCTGGGGAATGGTCATGCTTGAAGGTGCAGACCCGGGGAGGTGGGGGGGGAGGCGATGGAGGTATGACTACATGATGAGTGCCAGGCGCACTGTCTGGAGAATGGACACGCTTGGGACTCTGACTCTGGGGGATGGGCGGGACATGGACAATGTATATGACCTGAACTTATGTACCCCCATGATGAGCTGAAATAAAAAAAAAAAAAGCAATTAACAGCATCAGATTCAAATATAGCAGATGCTATAATTAATAGACAGGGAATTTGATAGAACTATTATTAATATTTTAAAGGTCCTACTAGAAAAATTGGTAATTTGCATGAACAGATGAAGAATTTCAGCAGATGGATAAAAAAATAAGAAAAAAAGATCAAATTGAAAGATAGAAATGGATTAAAGATGGCTGACGAGAGAGGTCAGATGCCAGTTCTCAGAAAGCAGCAGCAAAGTTACAGGTGAATAACCACAACTCAAACAGAATTATCAAGAAAACACTGGAGTCTGGCAGAAAACTCATGATAAGAAGCTAGGGTACAGAAAAAGAAGGAAACAAAAGGCTGGCAGATATTGACAAGGAACCCAAGATACTTGGTATTTCAATGAAAGGGTATGTGGGAGTGTTTTAGGTGGCAAACCACTGGTATACGAACTGTCAGAGTTCTTCTGCCTTGGCAAACCTAAACACTAGTGTGGGCAGCAATTTAGGGGACTTCTTGAGGGCATCACACAAGACTACCAGCTCATACGGGGTTGCTCACCCTCCCCAGACTTAAGCTACCATGACAGGTGCCATAGTTGGGGGATACCTGTTGAAGAACTGTGTCCTGCTCAGGGAACCTCAGCTCTTGTGTCTCCACATCACTGGAGCCCCCACAGACATTCCCTAGAACTTGCAGAAACCATACCGGGATGGCTGGAACCAGGGGAGCTACAGGTTTCCCAGTGGTCTAGCCCTTGGGGAGTGCTGTTCCTATGAGAAGGGAGAGTGTACCACCTCAAGGGGGCACCTCTTGGGACAAAGGAGACCAGAGAGCATACTTTCCTGTGACTAAGAGCTACCTGCTTGTCTGGAGAGTGACTGTACCATTTCCAGTGGAGACTCAAGCCCTGTGCTCAGCTCTGCAAGGGAGGAGTGTGGTTCCACCACAGTGGCCAGGTGGGCTAAAAGTGCTCAGGGATCGACGTGGATGGAGGACTTCTCCTCCTCCTCCATCCACACTCACTGCTGCAGACACAGCTGTAGCTGCTCCTGCAGAAAGTCTGCACAAGTATGATGAAGCCATTCTAGGGCTATTAAGTGCTGATGCATCCCCACTCATGCTGTTCCCACCAGGCTCAAGCTTGCTTGGAACATGGAACCCCTCCCCCTATCTACAGAGAGCAGCAACATTCCTGCAACTGAGATCAGGAGAGCAGCAAAACTATGTGTTTGGGGTGGAGGCAGGAGCTTCAGCACTGAAGACATTTCAGCAGTAAGCCACAGGGCAGGCATCTTTCATGACACTCAGCTAAATTGAAGCCTGGAGATAGACAACAGCATCTGTCCAATCTGAGTGTCCCAGGCATCGGGACAGGGGCATGACTTGGAAGTGGATCTCATTTCTGCTTACACAAGACATGGAGTGAGACCAACCTCCTCCATCCCCCCACGGAGACCTCAGCACATTTCACTAGGAGCTCCCACCAGCACCTCCGCCAGGGCTGCTGCTTGTTCCTGCCATTGAGGTATCCAAGGACGGGCCTGGCAGTTCAGCTTCACCCAGGACTGGTTCCCCTCAGGGCTGACCAGGGAGTTCAGGCCAATGTGCATTCCATAGACCAGCTCACTGCTTGAAGCAACAGAGAGTATCTCCCAGTAAACAAAGATCAAGCACAAACACATCTGCTTTTGCCACAGCTGGCTCTTACTAAATAAGCACCATCTACTGGCCTGGAAGTTGAACTACACAACCCAGGGAAAAAAATCCGTTGACAAAAGTACAGGGCGCGGCACGGGGAAACAAAACAAGCTTCCTGAGGCCTCCGTCATTCCGGCACCACAGGAGTCAGTGAACCTGCTCACCCACCTACCACATCACCACTAAAACAAGCATTTGAGAAAGCTACCACACAAAGGCTATCTATAACCAAGGAACTAATACAGAGTTTTTGCCACTGAAAGCACCCAGAACCAAAGCTAAATGACCCTACACAACATACATTATAATCACATCCTCAAGGTGAAAAAAAAAATCTCATCCAAACGAAAGTAGATTCAAAAATAAGAAGAGATAGTTCATCCTGATGGAAAGAACCAGAGAAACAATTCTTGAAGTATTAAAAAACATGGTGTTACAACACCTCCAAAGAATCACACTAATTCCCCAGCGATGGATCCTAGCTAAAATGAAAGTTTTGAAATACCAGATAATGAATTCAAAATATTGAATTAAAGGAAACTCAATGAGATTCAAGAGAAAATTGAAACCAACAGAAAGAAATAAGAAAAATAATTCAGGATATGAATGAAAATTTACTAAAGAGATAGATATTTTTAAAAATAAACAGAACATCTGGAAGTGAAAGAGTCAGTGAAGGAATTAAAAAATACTATTGAAAGCTTTAAAAATAGACTAGACCAAGCAGAATAAAGAATTTCAGAGCTTGAAGACAGGTCTTTCAAATTAATCTAGTCAGACAAAAATTTTTTTAAAAGGATTTTTAAAAAATTAACCAAGGTTTAAAGAAGCATGGTATTATATAAAACAACCAAAGCTACAAGTCATAGGTATTCCTGAGAGAAGAAGAAGTAAAATGCTTGGAAAACCTATTTGGTTGTTTGTCAAAAAAAAACCAAAGAATTGTACACTATAATGGGTGAAATATACTGTATGTAAATTATGCTTTAATTTTGAAAAATGAAATTTTGAAAAAATAAACTTATGTAATAAAACCATTTTAGAAAATGAAATGATAAAATTCAGTTTGCTGAGTATTGATAGGAAATAGAAAATGGGATGAGATAGGAAAGTAACAATCATATAAATGTTTCAAGTCCTAATTGGATGCTTAATTCACTAGTATCCACTTGTTATTATTATGCTTCATTGCTTACATATCTATTACATACACTTTTTATATTTCTCAAACATTATATAATTTTTACACAGACCAAAAGGAAGCACCCTTTAATTGCAAACCAAACAAAGGAAATATATTATTTAAGTGAAAAGAGCAGGTGACAAACACCTCTTCCTTAATGTGGAAATGTTAGGTCCAAGAGTATGCACATTTTAAACATTTGGGATATATACTAACAAATTTATATAAACAACCAGTTTCTTTTCTATAAAAAGTAATATATTTATGCATTTTATTATTTTTAATGACATAATCATTCATTCTAACCCACTGATTTAGAAAGCTTTAACATTTAACACTCTTTCCTGTTTCTTTTCTGTTCCATCACATCCATTTTGAATTTTAACAAATCCAGCCCAATTTCAATATCATGTACTACTATAGCAATCCTAAAATCTGACACTGTTCTTCTGAGGTATGTATGTGAATCGCATATGTAATGTCCAATATCTTTACACAGCCATACCAAACCGAGAATTATCATAATTCACTGATCAAATGTATATTTTAAAAAAAAAACTCGCCCAGTCATGCAAAAATTCACATTCTTTAAACCCTCCAACTCTGACTAAATATTTCATATACTCTTTAATAAGGGTAATACAAATGTGAATCACTTTCTCCTTAATTGTCACTATACCACTGCTAAATATGCACACGCAATTGACATGCTGCTCTGCCACTTGCTGCCCAGAGGGTTGGAAAAGCAGCTGTCACCCCGATACTAGTGATCAGATCAGGGGAGCAATCAGGCCAGGCATGCACAGATTCCATTATCTTATCAGCCTTAACCCTAATCCTGCCATCCCACTGAGAAGGGCTGTTAGAGGCGGATCCAGCAAGGGCCCCAGGTGCAAGTTTTCCGTTAGTTGCCATCAGCGACAATCCACCATGGAGTCTCGTGGGAAGTACTGGTTCACAGCTTTCATATACAGACATTAAATCAAGCAGTTATTTTTTTAAGTCTTTGCAAATCTTTCCTTCCTCCCTTTTCCACCCTATATCCCTAATATGACTTACTTATATTTTTAAAAGCTTTGCAGGTAGTCTTTCCAGATTTTATCATGGACTAAAATCTATCAGAGTTAAAAACAGTTCAAGACTTTATGCACAATTGGGGGGAAGGGACTGTGCAAATTAATGCATTCATTCCAGATTGTATTTAGCTAACATCTTTCTTCACCTGAGCTTAACAGCTCAAGGGATTGCAAAATTATTGCATCAGCTTGACTGTGATGCTTTGTTCATTTAAAAGAAAATAAATCTTTAGACTCTGGTATCACCCCACCTTAAAATGCTATTAAAGTTTCCTAGTGGCTACACAGTCAAAGGAACTGTGTAGTCTCGTTTAATCTCTTTGACTCTTCGGAGATCTGCATACTCTCTACCCATCTCCATTACCTCAGGAATTATGATTGGATTTAACCTTCTGCTCATTGAATTAGTGTCAGCTATCATTCTTAGTGTACATTTGTTAAATTCAATCTCTCCTATAGGGGAATGCCAGGCAGAGAAACGATAAGTGTATTAAATAGTGAGAGAGGGAAGACTGCAGAAATTGAGACTTAGAATCACTGTGCAGATAAAGGGAACTAAGTTCATGTTGCTGCTTCATTTCTTTCAAGGAGGATACAATCACAGCAGGAAGTGTAAGCCTTTATAGTCAGCCTTCCCGAGTGTAAGGAATACTAAGTGACTCCGGACTTTTCTTTTCCCTAAAGTGAAGAGGTTTTTTTTTTTTTTTTTTTTAGTCAATGTTAGTGCCACTGAGAAGCAACCGTATGGAAAACCCTAAAAGTCAGGTCTTCTGTTAATCCTCAAAAAAAAAAAAAATTACAACACAGGCAGTAGCTGTGAATACTTCCCTCCAGCAAAGCACAGCATCTTTGACTGCTGGGTCAGAAATGAGGCAATCATATCCTGCTTAGCCACATGGCTCACAATATGGAACCACCCCTAATCTGCAAAGGTCCACAAGTGGGTTAGAGTGTATTTACATTGTGCTTTCACAAGAAATCCTCATGTCTGTTCCAGGGCTATAATAAAAATAAATAAACAAAATACTCAGAAAATATGGCAGAGCAATCCAAGTACAAATGAAATAATCAAATTTTTAAACACTGGTCAACAGAAGCAAGATATCATATTACTGAAGTCAAAAAGGAGAAAGCCCTATAATATTTAATGTAAAAAATCTAAACCAACACGCCTGCTAAAAAATATCCCACTTTACCTACCAACTCTCCCAAAAAGAGAGAGCTGACTGATTTCAGAAGCCTCCAGAACAGAAATATCTATAAGGTCCAAAGATAAGATAAAATATGAAGGAGTGACCAAACACACAAAAACAGTATCCTGCATGCCTAGGGCCTAAAAGGAATCAAGGAGCCCAGAACATAAATTAAACAATAGGACTAAATGAAATTTAATGTAGACTGCCTTTCATTTCATTTCCCTTTTAGCTTGGTTTTCTAAAGAATTGGTTCCTCAGGGTGAAACTGTATGTGTTTTCGCTTCAGAGAGAGAAAGATATTTTGGCATCCTAATATAATATTTCTCTAACACTTTTCTCCCCAGCATTTCTTAATACAACAAAACAGCCTAAACCCTTAAAAATAAAAAACGTGAGAGGGGTTTGGGGATCAGACTTCCAGTGAGGGGAAAAATCACACTGACAACATATCAATGCAGAAAACAACCAGCCAAGACTACAGAAAGAGCAAGGAAGGAAAGAAGCATCAGAGTTCCCTGAGGAAACTGGCTAAGGATAGGGGCGAGTATGAGAGCCAGGTCTGCTCATACCATTATGATAATAGAAAATTTAAAAAGAAAAACAAATTTTAAAAAAGGAAAAAACCTAGAAGGATTTATACCAAACTGATAGCAATATTTCCCGCTAGAGAGAGGAGAGGATTGGGATGAGAGAGCAGATGGTCCCAACCAGGGTCTCCTGGTCAACACCACAGAACTCATTGTGCAAGGTAGTCTATGTCAATTTGTGCAGTACTGTGGTCCTGGTCAAGGGATGCTTTAGCTTTATTTGTAATGTTTAGTTTTTAACAACAAAAGTTTATTACTTTTGCAATAAAAATAAACTTTAAAAAAATATTTTCTGACTAAATTTTATTAAGGGAGGGTGACTAGGGAAGAGGGAACATCAGAAATGATACAAACTCTGTGGAAACTCTTCTCCCACCCTCCTGCCAGGAGATCATGATTATATGAATGAGTAGTCTACCAAAGGACCTGAAAGGGATACTTTAATTCATGGTGGAGAAATTACAGTTAGAAAACAAACATACATATCAAATGTCCATAGTCACTAATAATAATTATCTATATTTAGCAATGTGTTGGTATTATGATAAATCCCTAGCAAGAGTAAAAATCAGTGTGACTACTTTTGAAAGCAATTTGTCAATTAGTATCAAGAAACTTAAAATGTATGAGATGCTTTAACTCAGTGATGTTCTTTTGGGCATCTGTCCTAAGGACATAACCTTGAAAAATGGGAAAGGCTTATTCAAAGAGATGTTCATCACAGTTTTTACTACAAATGAAACTGTGTCAGAAAACAGAGGACTAGTTAAATAAATCCATGTGGTAATATACTCTGCAGTCATAAAAATGATTATGCAGAATGTAACAAATGTTTACAATATAATATTATATTTAAAGAGACATAAAAGTTTATATATGGTAGGATCCCAACAGTATTTTTAAAGTTGTACATTTAGAAAAAACTGGGGTTGGGGGCAGGACTATTTACATTGATTACTTGATTATCTTTAATGTGTACAATTCTTTCTTCATTCTCTTATTCCTGTATTTTCAATTTGCTCTAATAAAGATTATCTTGAAAAATACCGAGCCAGGAAGCAACGTAAGGGTAAAAGCTTAACTAAGGGAATAGATGATAGTTGTAAATGTGAGCCACAACAACGCATATTTTTGGCCTGATTTTCTTAAAAAATTAATTTATACAGCTGATACATAAAATTTGATGACAGAAAAAGGCAAAAGGCTGTGTTTTTATGTCAACATTTTACTATAAAATAAGCAGGCACCTACCTTTCTACACTAAACCCACCCAGCACACCTAAGATAGAAACCTTTAGGATGGATGGGAACATAACAAGTTAAGGAAATAAGGTTAAATAAGTCATTATGAGAATAAAATTAAACTTCCTAAACTCACATAAAGATTGAGTGCTGACTGTAGTCCAAATGGAACTATATTTACCACATTAACTTCCTCTCAGAAAGGATTTATTAATAGCAGAGCACAAGTGACAGGACTACTGTCTGTTAGGTGTTTTTATTACTTCATTGAATCTGTAAGTTTCATCTACAAGATAGGCATTATCCCCTTTTAACAGATGAAAAAACTAAGACTCAGATTTAAAAATTTGCCCAAGGTAACAACAAATTCATGGGTTAGAGAAACACTGTCATTTTCTGACACGAAAGCCAGAGAGACAAGGGTAGAGGAACAGGCCTTAAATGCTATCTCCAGTACCTGAAGAGCAAACAGTTGAAAACGGGAAGATAAATCCTGCCAGGCACACTCAAGCACCAAATTAAACAAAAGCTGAAAATGTTTTTAGGCCCTGCATGCAAGATACAAGAATCCAAAAAACATATAGAGGCTATCCTACCACTTAAAAATGTGTGAGAGCTGGCCGGGCGCAGTGACTCACGCCTGTAATCCTAGCACTCTGGGAGGCCGAGGTGGGTGGATCGCTCGAGGTCAGGAGTTCGAGACCAGCCTGAGCAAGAGTGAGACCCCGTCTCTGCTAAAAATAGAAAGAAATTATATGGACAACTAAAAATATATATAGAAAAAATTAGCCGGGCATGGTGGCGCATGCCTGTAGTCCCAGCTACTCGGGAGGCTGAGGCAGGAGGATCGCTTGAGCCCAGGAGTTTGAGGTTGCTGTGAGCTAGGCTGACGCCACGGCACTCATTCTAGCCAGGTAACAGAGCGAGATTCTGTCTCAAAAAAAAAAAAAAAATGTGTAAGAGCTGATCACGATTCAAGGTGAGCACAGAGTAAGAGTGTGACATCAATGACTGAGGAAGCAGAGACACTGACAGCCCCAACAAGCCACGCTTTCCATTCAAACCAGAACTTGATTCCAATGCAGGCAGAAGGCAATGGTATTCTAGAAAAGGCAACCAATGAGGAACCCTATTTATTCTTCCTAACTAATGCTACTTCCCTCTATTCAAGCAACTTCTTATACTGAAAATGATGGAGCAACCCATACTTCTTTTCCCTTCAGTCCTTCCTTACTGATCTGTAAGCCAAAGATTGAAGTATTGGTAGAATGTGTGCATATCAAGAAATGAAACAAAGATAGCTGAGTTAGTTTTGTGAAGTGTTTCTTCTGGGAAGAATGAAATACGTATGCATATATGAGCTATGAAATAAAAACGACATAATTTTGGTGATTCCACATATGAGTTAAATGTTCTCGTATTTGCATTTAACACGGGCAATACACAATATAAAGATGAATGATAAAATTTATGTTAATAATTTACATTTAAATTTTATTTCTCAGAATGACATTAAATAGTAAATGAAAAACACCATAACAAGTCAATAGAGAGATGATTAAAAAGTGGAAAGAGCTTTACATCTTAGTAACTTTAATGGCATTTTTTTCTACTTTATGAACAAGAGGCCCTGTTTTTTTTTTTGTTTGTCTTTGTTTTTTTTTTGCAGTGAGCCCCTCAAGTTATGTATTTGACACTGCTTTATACCTTTGCAGCATTGCCTTGAAATCCTAGGAAAGAGATACATGTAGGGAAAGAAGAAAATCATTTAGGGGTGCACCCATAAAAAAATTGATGGTTCTCCTTAAAGCAAAGTTGTTCCAGTCCTGGTACCAGTGCTTTAGGAAACAGAAAACAGAGACTCATGACAGAGTTCACTTATTTGTTTTCTTAGTTGTGCCTGCAGGGATGTACAAAACACAAGTAGCCTTATGAGATTTTTGAATGCAAAAGACAAGTGCTTTATGACGCCAAAGGCCCTTTAAAATTCATACACTGCCTTATGATGCGCAAGCCACCCCAGCCATAAATGTCTTTCCTAGAGTTAATTAACAGGCCTGCTATACCTCTTCCATTATCTTGGTCATTGATGAACATATTAAACAGATTCGTTCTTGGACTGACCTCTTGAAGATGAGCACCAGTGATTCAATCTAAGCTAATGCAGCTTAGAAGTCCTTTTTAAGCACAACACTCTTATTATCTGAGCAATTACTTCACTGGAGGGTCTCTCCATTTGTTGAGCAGCATGTCATGCAAAAATGAAAAGTCTTACTAAGTCAAGATAAATTACAACTGATGTCTTCCCACAGTAACCATTCCTCTTCTTCACCCACCCCCATACCGTCTATTAAGCCCACCTGCCTTGTCTCAGAATGAAATTAGATCTGTTTGTCTTGGCTCAGACAGAAAACAAATGAGTCTCAATGGTCTGACTTGTTTCAGTCTTGATTGTAATTTGCAAAATAAAGCTGAGGCAAGAAGACATTTACCTTTGCAGAAGTGAGTGTTGAGGAGAAGAGAAAAAACCAGTGTCAACTGCTTTCAGACTTTTGAACCATTCTCCACTTTCTTGCCTTCTTTATGGTTTCCCTCTGGGATCCTTCTGATCTTATTCTTTATTAATGTGTCCTCAGCTATGGAAAGTCTGAACATTTCCATTGACACCTGGGATAAAGGGATTCCATTTCCAAAGTAGTGTTGGAATATCATTATCTTTTATTCATATAAGAAAATACTCATTCTCTAATATGGTCAGTATCTAAAATATCAGGCACCTAGAAGAAGGGAAATAATATATTTAGCTTCTCTTAGGTCAGTTTGGTTTCTTTCTTATGGAAAATCGTATTTTTCAGGTACACTTGAATTTACTATGAATACAATCTTGTTTTCTCGCCTTATGACATGGGTAGCATGGGATGAAATTCTCTAGAGACAGTAGAAATAAAAATTATTTATTAACATCCAGAATTAATAATTTCAATAATGTTCAAACAGGAGACCCAAGCTGCTGCTGTCCTAATCATTTTGTTTTTTGTTTTTTGAGATAGAGTCTCACTTTGTTGCCCGGGCTAGAGTGAGTGCCGTGGCGTCAGCCTAGCTCACAGCAACCTCAAACTCCTGGGCTTAAGCGATCCTACTGCCTCAGCCTCCCGAGTAGCTGGGACTACAGGCATGTGCCACCATGCCTGGCTAATTTTTTCTATATATATATATATATATATATATATTTATTTTAGTTGTCCAGATAATTTTTATCTCTATTCTTAGTAGAGATGGGGTCTCGCTCAGGCTGGTCTCGAACTCCTGACCTCGAGCGATCCACCCACCTCGGCCTCCCAGAGGGCTAGGATTACTGGCATGAGCCACCACCCCCAGCCGGTAATCATTTTTTTTTTTTTTTTTTTTTTTTTTTTTGAGACAGAGTGTCACTTTGTTGCCCGGGCTAGAGTGAGTGCCGTGGCATCAGCCTAGCTCACAGCAACCTCAGACTCCTGGGCTTAAGCGATCCTACTGCCTCAGCCTCCCTAGTAGCTGGGACTACAGGCATGAGCCACCATGCCCGGCTAATTTTTTTTTGTATATATATTTTTTAGTTGGCCAGATAATTTCTTTCTATTTTTAGTAGAGACGGGGTCTCACTCTTGCTCAGGCTGGTCTCGAACTCCTGACCTCGAGCGATCCACCCGCCTCGGCCTCCCAGAGCTAGGATTACAGGCGTGAGCCACCGCGCCCGGCTGGTAATCATTTTTTAAAGCCTAATTTGTTAGGACTCTGAAGGATCCACTTGCAATACCCAGTATACTTTAGCAATCTAACTATATATTTGAATGGGAAATTTTACTTATTTATCTTTGGCCAATATGCTGAAGAATTCCCCTGTTTGTGCTCCTATCAATATGGTTGTTAACACTGCAGCAATATTATTCTCTAACTCTGCAAAATTTTACCTGCTCCCCTAATACACCCTTCCCTCCAAGCATTTTACTTTAAAGAGACCTGACTGGCATTGGAAGAATTGTCCAGGTAAATAAAACAATAAGCTGTTGTTTAATTATAAAATAGACAGACAAAAACAACATGGACCCACTGCTTCTTGAATTCTTTTAAAATGTTTCATTTTTTCGTATCAGTCATAGATGATATTAGGGTATATGGTAACAATAACTAGTCATTTCTAGACCTGACAGATGAACTCCTGGACAAGAATTTAATAAAAGACTTGCTTTCTGCTTTCCAAAGCTTTTCACTATAAGCTTAGAGATACTATCCTTCCTTTGAGTGTAATGAATAAGCTGAAAAAATGGCAGATTACTAAGATAGTAGACACATAGTCCCTGTAATAATGGCTCGAAATGAAATTAAACTTGTCAACAGTTGCTCCTTTCCCATCCACCAAAATCCCAAAACTCTTTCCTTAGTTAGGTCATCATTAACAGAACAATGTAGAGGACAATATTTCAAACAGATAAGTTACCAAATACGAGTATCCTCCTTCAGTTCTAATATTCTGATATGCTAGTGAATTTCTCCTCTGGGATATTAAAGAAGTATTTGTATGCACTTATCTTCTAAATAGGATTATGGGTTTTGTGCTTGTGCAGGCAAGTACATCATTCAATAAAAAAGCGGGAAAAAGGCTGAGAGAACCTCACAGGCATATCAGAACCTCATAATTGATATGCTTCTTCCTATAAACTGAATTCAAGGTATAAGAAACACCACAAAATTATTAACACCCTCTCCTTTGCAAAGAAAACCGGCCATCAAGTTCTTATAATTCTTGAAAATCTAACTCTTCAAGTGTCTTAAATTGTAGAAATGTAAAATGGATACTTTAAACACAGTAACTGAAACTTTTTATGGCTTATGCCTTAGGTAAGCTTCCAACTCAAATGCATTTGTGTTTTGTTTTCTTTTTATTTAGGTTTCACTATTGCTACCCAATTATTTATTTTTGTTTTTATAATTATAGAAAATATTATATTTCAACATAAAAAAACATTAAGCATGAGGTGAAAATGTGGTCTAGACCAGTATTGTCCAATAGAACTTTCTGAAATGATAGAAATGTTCCAATAATATAGACACTATCCACATATGGCTATAGTATAATTGAAATATGTCTAGTGCAACTCAGGAACTGAATTTCTAATTTCATTTAGTTTTTATAAATTTAAATTTAAATACCCTCATGTGTCTAGTGGCTACCATATTGAATAGCACAGCTCCAGACCAATCAACCTTCAGATGATTGGGGCCACTCTGTGACACCCCTCCTAAGCTTCTATCTTTAAATGATCACTAAAAACTATTCTGAATTCCATTTTGGATTTCACTAAATCATTCTAAAACCAAACAAAACTCAGATTTGATCAAACTAAAATGCCAAGGCACAAGAGAGTGTGTCTTATAGTCTAACAGGGACTATAAGAAGAATAAGCATGTGCCTATTCCTTGCTGAACAACTTAAGACAAACACATACACACACAAAAAAACCCTTGAGCAATACAGAACAATATGTAATTATGTATCTACGTCTGTAAGTGCTAGAAGACTTAGAAGGAAAATATTGAGAAGACTTCTTTCAGTAACTCTAGCCACTAGGGCTTCCTAAACAAGATAATGACGTGTAGAGAGGACTTTCTACTAAGAGAACACCATTTCAAGGCATTTATTATTTTTTGACCCCCTAAAACTAGAGGTTTCAGGTAAAATTATTAAAATTTTACTAAGGAGAAACAAATTAAGAGGTGCATGTCTTTTCTGAATTAAATGCTTTTGTCTCGTAAGTACTAAGCAAAGCTTTTTGGTGATGCATCTTAATTGCATTTTGGTGTACTCTATCCTGGATGGCTCTCTCGTGTCAATTTTTCTCCATCTCTGCTTCTCTCCTAGCCTTACTTTTCATAGACATAACTGCAAAGCTCTGTGTCTTTTTCCATTAAAAATTCTTTATTTGGATATGGTAGTCATAGCATGGAGGGAACACAGTTCTTGGTTAAATTTTTCATTCTCTCGGTCTCTGCCAATTACTGTCAAAAGCAGTGGTGACTTTTTGTGAGGTGGATGCTTGTTCATTAGAAAGTGGCCTGAAACAATGAATTCCCTTCACATAAACCATTGAACTATCATGAGATAGTAACGACTTTCTGTCACTCCCAACCTAGGTCTAATCCAAACTCCTGACCTAGAGGTGTAAAGGCTTTGTAGCTCATTAGTGATTCCCCTAGAGCCATCAAGGGCCAAGTCTCTAGTCACGTAGCGTCTAAAGTGAAGAACTGTTGTGCACCTTCTAGCATTAGGAGTATTTTACTGGCAAACGTGGTAGGCTTTACTAAGTTAATGTGCCTAACATTTTTTTTAAAATTAAACATCCTCAGTATTTTGTAAGTGAGGCTAAGGTAATCATGTTTTAAATACTTTATTGTGATTGCACTTTTTTATTGAAACTGTTTCCTGCACTCCTAGTGAGGATACTAGTCCAAGGCAGTAGGAAAGAAATGGATTGTTTCATTTATTCTGGCATATAAAATGGCCTTTCCTGAACTAGGAACTAGATTGAGGGGAAAGAGGTAGTTCGAAATGTTAAACTCAAAATAGTTTTACTATTGTGATCAGGACAATTGACTTTCCTTCTCCTTTTTCTGAGCTACTTTTTAGAAAACAAATATGTATATTGGATGAGAATGCAGAAGCTTTGAACTCAGTTTTCCTGGTACTAGGTTAGCAAAACTTTGTGGTCTAAGAGCACTCTCTCAGCTAAGTAAGCCTGGTCAAGTTTTCAAGCCATTGTAAACTTTGGATTTCAGGTTATGGTACAATGCTTTGCTACCTCAGTGAAAATAATTTAATTATTTTTTTCTTTCTATTAATAAGCTTGAAACAAAACCATATAAAACAATAGGTAGGTTACCCCGAATGACTATAACTTCAGTTTCAGGGCCTATCAAAGCCTTACCAAACCAAAGCATTATCAATTTCATGCTTTCTAATATATCCATTATTTATGGTCCTATATACTTGTGAGATATATATTTCTTTCTAAAATGATTTGCTTTAATTTAAGCGAGAGCAGACCAATTAAACTATTTACTAAGTATGATGCCATATATAACTCAAACACTACATAATATACATAATGAAAGCATTAATCATTTTATATGGAAGAATCTATTAATTATGCTATTGTAGCACCCAATTTTAACTCTTTATTTGTTGAATATATTTCATCAGAAAAATGTTTGATGGTGAAATGTGATTCAATATGAATAATTTCGTATCTTCTTTGCTTATTTTTCCTTGAAAATGAGTTATTTTAGGCTCTAGTGACTAATGTTTATAATTATTCAATTTTAATTGAATTAAATGATAGAATATGTTCAAATAAATTAATATGTAATAAATTTATGTTTAATAGTCAAGAAATAGCTCATGTTGACATGCAATTGTTGCAGCAATTTAAAATTCCTATTAAGTTCTAAAGACAAATCTTTTTGAAAGTGGCAGACATCTTAACAATGATCTCCAGTTATCACATCTCCATCATAGCTAGCACTTTGTAAGCTGATATTCTCTTTGCTAAACTGACCAGAGTCAATATATAGTCCAATTATAGCTGGGTGAACCTGACAGCCTGTATCTTCTTTCTGAAGGTTGTCTGCCTCTTTGAGTAGCCTGCAAGACAAGCTGCCAGATCTTCAGTAGTACCTAGGTTGCTTTTTTATTGTTTAGAGGAAGTGGGGTTTGTCTGTTAGATCATCCAAAGTATTGTATACTTTCTTGTGCAGGGTAACATTTTTATTTTGGGTTACATTTTTTTCATCTAGAATTCTGAAAATTTAGCCAATAGCCAAACATTTTTACTCTGTAGTTTACTGTAATATTTTCTTACTAGGTATTAATCCCTAAAACAGTGCACTGTGCTTATATAAGTTTTAATTTCAGATATTTTCACCCTTATGATAGTACTTGAAGTTAAATTGAAAATATGATATTGTTATAATTATTTAACCAATAAAACATTTGAAATGCAATGCTCAGAAGTTAATGATTTGCTGTTAATTAACCACCTAGTTATTGGTGAAATTTTTCTTGATAAAATTTTGTGTTTAAAATAGCCATGCAATTATTTTTTAAATAAAAGCCAGGCCCTCTTCAGAGAATAGCTGACTAATTTTGCACATGGTATAACTTAAGTGTCTTATTATCCTGTTTAGGAAGCCATAGTGGCTAGAGTTAGTGAAAGAAGTCTTCTCAATCTTTTCCTTCTAAGTCTTCTAGCATTTACAGACATAGATACATAATTACATAGTGCTCTGTATTGCTCAGGATTGTTTTTGCATATATTTGTCTCAAGTTGTTTGGCAAGGAATAGACACAAGTGTATTCTTCTTATAGACCCCATTTAGAGGAAATACAAATCTGAGCAAATAGAAAATTTCTAATGCACACACATACACACCTGTTAAAATGACACTTCTACCCAAAGCAGTTTACATGTTCAATGCAATCCCTATCAAAATACCAATGTCATTCTTCACAGAAATAGAAAAAGTAATTCGAATTTATAAGGAACCACAAAAAAACCCAAATAGCCAAAGCAATCCTGAGCAGAAAGAACAAAGCTGGAGGCATCACACTACTTGACTTCAAAATATACTACAAATCTGTAGGAACCAAGTCAGCATGGTACCAGCATAAAAACAGACACACAGACCAGAGGAACAGAGTAAAGAACCCAGATATAAATCCATGTATTTACAGCCAACTCATTTTCTACAAAGGTGCCAGGAATATACAACAGGGAAATGACAGTCTCTTCAATAAATGGTGCTGAGGAAACTGGATATTAATATGCAGAATAATGAAACTAGATCCCTATCTCTTAACCATATACAAAAATCAAAATGGATTAAAGAGTTAAATCTAAGACCTAAAATTATGAAACTTCTAGAAAAAAACATTGGGTAAATGAATGCTCCAGGCCATTGTTCTGGGCAAAGATTTTTTTGTGTAAGACCTCCAAAGCACAGGCAACCAAAACAAAAATAGATGAATGGGATCACATCAAGCTAAAAAACTTCTGCACAGCAAAGGAAACAATCAACAAAGTTAACAGACAACCCACAGAACGGGAAAAAACATTTGAAAAGTATTCATCTGACAAAGGATTAATAACCAGAATATATATATAGGGAGGTCAAACAACTCAATAGCCAAAAATAAATAGTCCAATTTAAAAATAGGCAAAAGATCCAAATAGACATTTCTCAAAAGAAGATATACAAATGGTCAACAGGTATATGAAAAAACATTCATCATTAATTGTCAAAGAAATGCAAATCAAAACTACAATGAGCTATCATCTCATCCCAGTTAAAATGGCTTTTATCAAAAAGGTAAGGAATAACAGATGCTGGTAAGGATGTAGAGAAAGGAGAACCCTTGTACACTAGTGGTGAGACTATAAATTAGTACAGCCACTATGGAAAATTAAATGGAGTTTAATTTTAAATGGAGTCCTCAAAAAGTCAAAATAGATGTACCCTATGATCCAGCAATTCCACTACTGCGTATATATCCAAAAGAAAGGAAAGCAATATATCAAAGAGTTATCTGCATGCCCACGTTTATTGCAGTACTATTCACAATAGCTAAAATATGGAATCAACCTACCTACATGCCCCTCAATGGATGAATGTATAAAGAAAATGTGGTATAGATACACATAATGGAATGTTATTCAGCCATAAGAAGGAATGAAATGCTGTCATTTGCACAAACATGGATAGAACTGGGGGCCATCATGTTAGCTGAAATAAGTCATGCACAGAAAGATGTGTACTGCATGTTCTCACTGATATGTGAGAGCTAAAAAAAAGTGGATCTCATAAAGAAAGAGAGTAGATTGGTGGTTACCAGAAGCCAGAAAGGGTTGGCAGGGAGGGTGATAAAGAGAGATTGATTAATGGGTATAAACATCAGACAGTCTGATAGAAGAAATAAGACCTAGTGTTTGAAATATCAGTAGGGTGACTATAGTTCACAATAATTTATTATATACTTCAAAATAGCTAGAAAAGAATAATTCATATGTTTCTAGTATAAAGAAAAGACAAACATTTAAGGTCATGTATATCCCAATTATACTGATTTGATCCTTACAAATTAGATGAATGTTTTAAATTATCACACGTACCCTGCAAATATGTACATCTATTATGTATCAGTAAAAAATAAAATTAAGAAAAAAGGAAGGGAACTAAATAAAATTAGAAATTCCATTCCTGAGTTGCACTAACCACATTTCAGCTCTATAGCCACATGAGGACAGTGCCTACATGACTGGACAGCACTTAAATGGAACATTTCCATCATCTTAGAAAGTAGTATTGGACAGTACTGGTCTAGACCACACTTTCATCCCTAGAGAAATATCCATTTTAAAATCATGTATCATCTTAAGATGCTTTCAGATGCATATAACACAAAACCTTATTCAAACTGACTTAAACAATAAGCTTTGAACTCTCTTAAGTGCCAGCCTAGAGATAGGCTAGGCCTCAAGATAGGCTGAATCTAGTATTTCAGGGTTTTTTTTTCTGCCTTTTTTTTTTTTTTTTTTTTTTTGAGATAATGTCTCATTCTGTCACCCAGGCTAGAGTGCAGTGGTCTCATCATAGCTCATTGCAACCTCAAATTCCTGGGCTCTAGCAATCCTGCCTCAGTCTCCCGAGTAGCTAGGACTACAGGAGTGAGCCACCACACCAGCTAATTTTTTTTTATTATTATTATTTTGTGGAGACGGGGGTCTTGCTATGTTGCTCAGGCTGGTCTTGAACTCCTGGCCTCAAGCAATCCTCCTGCCTCAGTGCTGCGATTACAAGCGTGAGCCATCATGCCCTGCCCAGATGTTAGTTTTATTTCTCCAAGATCCCCTTTACTGTTCTCGCCTCTAAGTTGGTTTCATGATCAACATACCTTCCTTTGTGCTAGAAAAATGTCTGTGGCAGTTCCCAGTTTCATATGCACATCCTGGAATCTAAAAGAAGAGAGAAAAATCACTTCTCCTCTCTTCTAGGTCAGTAGACTACATTCCTTGAAACTCTAAATAACCCTGCCCCTATGCATTTTATTGACCCAGATTGGGTTCCATGTCCCTTCCTGAAGGAGGAATTAATTTAGGCTGCCTGGCTTATGCCTATATTCCCGAACAATAAATTTTATAAGACTGAGATTGATGAGCCTTAGAGTAACCAGGACCTACACCATGGAGTCAGGTGGTGCTTATCTTCCCCAAAGCACATAGACAATATGGCAGAGGGCAGCGACCCAAAAATTTGGTGGTACCCTTATGAAAAAGGAAAGGAGATAACAAATGCTGGATAGGCAACCAATAATGTCCACCATAGGATAAACATTTTTGTTTTGTTTTACAATTGTTATACATTTACAAGACTTCCTTTGAAATGTGACAATTAAGGAGTCAGTGTTCCCACCCACTTGCCCCCAAAACACCCAAGCATAAAAATAAACAGCAGAAAATCTCTATTTTTAAATTGTGTGAGGCTCTGACATTTGAGTGGGTAGAAAAAAGTGAGGAAAGTGACAACGGTTGTGCTACCATGGAAGATAATTAAAAGACAATATAAAAAGAAAGATCTAATCTGAGGAGGAGGCTAGAGAGAAGAATCCAAATTAAGATAGCTAAAAAAATGCTGTGTCCCAAGGTATATCTTTAATAATTCTCCCAACAATAATCTAATTTGTGCCCTCCAGAGTTTAAAAAAAAATTCTGAGATATGAAGCAAGCCCCCAGAGATGGTCAGTGGCAGTCAGGACTCAAACCAGATTGAACTCTTAACATTCATTCCAGATCCCGTCACCAAAGCCAGTAACTCTGAGGCAAAGCCTATATGCCACGTTTTCTATTCAAACCCCATGTCAGTATGTACTAAGGAGCAAGGCATCACAAGCAAGCCATTGTGTTAAGTATCGGTTGGGGAGAAAAGACAACATGTTTAAAATATGTACATAAATGCATGGAAACATATGCTAGGTGCTTAATCAGTAATTCAGACAAGAAACTCCACCAGACAGCAGCGGTGGAGAGAAAAGAGGAAGAGACGCCAATAACTACAATTCCAAAATAAACTAAAGAAAAGGGAAAGAACATTATGGATCTTGGTGAATGTCGGGCATGTTAGAAGCTTCTAGCATATGAATCTGAGGAGTATCAAGATGAAAAGTTTTCAGAAGGAGGACAATCTTAATTCTTTACTTATAAAACACTTTGTAAATTATAAAATATTTTCACATCCATAATTTCCAATAACTACCATAGAGTGTGTCAGATGTTCTACGTGTGCTATCAATCCTCATTGCAGATGGTATCACTATCTGCCCTTTGCAGATTAGGAAACTGAGGCTCAGGCAGGTCACAGGATTTGACCACAGTCACACAGTGAAGGAGCAGAGAGATAACTCAAACCCAGATCTGTCTGACTCTAAAAGCCTCTTCACTACATTGAGATTCCTTTCGTTGTTTTATTTTACCTTCAAATTGATATTAGAGGTAGATAGAGTGTGAAATTTCATAATATTTCAACTGAATTGAGTTGAGAGGTATGCAGTATGGAGACAGATACTTTGAAAAAGCATGTCCAATAAAATTTCATATGTAGGAAATGGAAAAAAAAACTTTTTATTTTTGTAAATCACAAAGATGGACTGTACATTCCTGGGTGATGAAGATACAAAAAAAGTAACATTGATCCTCTATGGGAATTCCAAAATCCCTCTGGAAAGGATGGAGAACATGTGATTTTATGCTGATGATTGCCTGTGACTGCTCTTGCCCCACTCAGTATGAGTTTCATCCATATGAATGGATAGGCTTCCCTAAAAGAAAGTACAGAAAAATAAGGATGGGAGGAATTATACTAGCATAGTATTGAGGCATAGTATTGAGTCTTAAAAGATAAGAGGAGAATATTCAGAGAAATAAAGTGCATCTGTATATCTTAGGTTACCTAAACTAGCCTACCAGCTCTTATCAATGGATAAACAGCAAAGTTTGAGTGCTTAGAAAAAAAGTACTGCTATAAACACCAGAACTTTCTCCATTCAGAAGCCTAGTATTATGGTTTGCATTGCTCCTATATACGTGTCCTAAGTGACCACATCTCTGCAAATATAAATAAAACCAAAGGAAGACAACAACTGCAAACCCCTATCAAATAGAGTTCTATTGGTTTCAGAGTTGACAGGTCCTCCCCACCGAAACCAATACTACCTGCAAGAGAGTTGAAAGCAGGGCATACAAGAAGATAGGTCTAACCTAACATCAGCACTTCAAAGACAAGAGTAAACAAAATCAAAATCCCCATAAGTGAATACCCTAATACCAAAGCCTAGCAGATTATTATTCTAAGCACTATTTTAAGTAATTTTATTGTTTCTGTGATAAAAATTGTTTTGCACATTGACAAAATCATAATACATAAAGATAACCACCACTAATATTTAATGTTCTTCCAGAATATTTAGAATATACATTTTAAACAAAAATGGGATACTACTATCTAAATAGCCATAAACTGCTTTATAGTATGCAACACTATATTGTGATTTCACTTCTATGTTAATAATTATAGATTTATATCATAATTTATAATGGCTGGGGAAGAAGGCTCCCCTCTTCAAAAATAAGTTTGAGAACCACCAGAGCAAACTATCATAACCAAAATAAGAGTCAAGGAGAGGTTCCATTTGTCATAAACTTTTTAAAAAATGCTATTTGAATTTTTAAAATGTACAAGAAATTAATGTCACAAAGAAATCAAATATCTACTGGAAAAAGAATATGGTGAAAATGTCTTTATGTTTGTATTTACAAACCAAACTCTTACAGTTTTATCACGAATCTGATTAAAATATTTTTCTTTTAACCCCTTCAAGATATTTTAATTTTCACAATATTTGCATTCAAAAGTATGAATAAAATCAATTTTCTTTTAAAATGGAAAATACAATGCTACGTTAGCATTGTGAGATCAAACAAATGCTGAAATGATGCTTTCCTTCTCTCTTCTGGACTTCTGTGTGCTTATTTTCTGTCTGGACTGTTTTCAATTAACCACTGCCTAATGGTATACCTTCAATAGCTGAATTGAAATTTTAATAAAAGCTAAGTAACCACAAAATCCTTTTGTTTCATCTCCTCAATGTATTTTTAACGTTCTTAAGGGCATGGATATTTCTTATCCTATATGCCTTAAACTAGGTAAAATGAACCCAGAAAGGACAAATAGTCTGTAGTATGTACCCAAAGCCATGGTATAAACTTTGTTCATCTTCCTTAAGTGTCAATTTTACTAAAAGACTTTTCGTGGGAACAGTCAAGCATTCCTCTCCTTTAATACTAGTAAGAATTTAAAATGTTATTTACATTGTTTAAAGTCCAACAAAAGACCACATGTAAAATAAAACAAGAAACTTCAAAGGATGTGTGCAGGTGGGTTATTTTTGAGCTGTTTCCCCAGAACCCTCAGAGTAAAAGGTTTAATGTTCTGCATTTGGGATCCTTTTTGGTAGAAAGGTTTGAGAAGTTGACACAATGTATCTTGCACATAATAGAAATTCAGTAAATTATGCTTATTTGAGTTGCCTGTAGATGTAACTTAGAAATACTGGAAAGTTTACTTTTGACACAGTAGACAGCACATCAAAGGAAAAAGAGACAGGAAGGGGAAAAACAGGAAAAAAAAAGTATAAGTTCTGTTAAATGAATTCTTAACACCTCTCACAAGAGTATTGAAATTCTTTGTGGTACACTGAGTTCTCCAATGGCTGCATTAGTGCCAATTGATTTCTCAATTGCCTGTGGAATAAAATCCAAATTCCTTAGCTTGTCATGCAATCCATCCAGAATCTCAGCACATCCTGAGTGTCCCACTTAGTTTCTCCATTTTATCACCCTGTTTCATGCCAAACTGCACTACCCCCAGTTCTCCACACACACCCAAAGTTTTCCTGTTAATACCTTCAGTCTGCTACCTCTAACTTGCATGCCCTTCCCTGTCCCACCATCATCACCTGCCAAGCATAGTTCAAATGCCACCTCTTCCAGAAAGCCTTCCTTGATCTTACACCCTGAAAAGTTATGCTTCTTTCTGTTATTACATAACAAATTTATAATACTTCTTTCATTGAATTTATTTTCTGCCTTGTTATATTTACATCTATGTCTTGCTTTCACCATTATATTATAAACTCTTTGAAGAAAGGTGAAAGATGTGTGTAAATGCCTAATGATGAATGAATGAATGTAGCCAAACTCTTCCAAAAAAAACCAGAAATATCATTAATTTAATTTATTCTAATTCTGTCCTTCAAATATATTTAACCCTGTGTGTAATAAGAAACACACAAAATGGAAGGACCACTTAGTGCATGGATCAATTTCCATTATCTCTTATAACAATTATTTTATTGATTGAAGAAAGCAAAAAGGGACGGAAATGCCCTATAATAAAATCTGCAAAGATTTCTATCTGTTCAAAACCTGTACTGAGAACTCACTGCCAAGTGTCTTTTGGATTCTGACAACAGGCTTTCAACCATTTTAATTTAAATGAATCATCCAAAAAAATCTATGGCATTTAATACACCCACTTCTCAGGGATATGAAATTCAGTTTTTCTTTATGTAATTTAGTTGATGGTGCCAGGTTATGTCAAAAGTGTTCTCATTAATAGTTGTTTCTGGTTATGAAGAAATAACCAAAACAAAAGTTGGATAAATTTTATTTTACAGAGCTGTTTGGTGTAAATGCAGAACTGGGCTCAGGAGCCAATAGTCACAGGCCCTTTGCAGGACTGCCTATAACTATCATAGGCTGTAAAATGCACCTCAAATTAGTGTAAGTGAGAACATAATATCAGCAAAATATATATTTGTAATTCTCCTGATCATATACAACATAAAACACATTTGTTATTTTAAAAGGATTGGAGGCATCTAAGAAAACATAAAAATCAAAAATAAAAATAGCAACACCACATCTTTTTGAACACAGAGATTGCCAACAGGAAAATCTTATTTTAATTCAGCTAAAACTTTGAAAACTAATCGAATGCTGAGAAATCTCCAGAACTTATTTTATGAAATCTTTTTTCTTCTCTCCATTGAAGTAGGTATGATATCATATAAAAACAAATGGACATGAATGTATGTGGTTTCAATGGCTTTTTAAACTTTTTTATGAAATCCTCGAACAGTCACAACATGGGAAACAAATTCTATATCATCGTTCTCTTTTACTTTGACAATTTCTCTTTCTCTTTGTTTTCTATAGAATATAGTGGAAAGGTCTCATGTTTAAATTCTGATAGACATAGGGTTAAATATAATATATATAATATAAATGCCCCTGCTCCTCCATGTGAATTTGGGCTAGACACTTTTTACCTCAAGCTTACGCCTCCTAATTTGTAAAACAGGTTCTATTCATCTCATGGAATTTTGTGGAAGAGCAAAAAATAAATGTGAAGTGCCAATATCTGACCAACAGTAGGCACTCAAAGCACAGGAGTCCTCTTTCATAAGCCGTGATCCTCATTTACATATGAAACACTAATGCTTAGAACTTCTAAAATAAGGCTGGCATTTGGAACACAGGAATACTTTCATGCTTGGCTGAGGGGATATTTTTTAGATAACCAACTACTCTTGACTGAGAAGATTGGCTCCTTGAGTACTCGACAGCTTAGGGAGACATTACCCCTTTTTGAAGCACACAGTTCACATAAAATTTAAGAACATTTGTTCTTATGCCACCACAGAGAAAGCCCACAGACAGAGTCTAAGAAATATAAAAATGGAAAAATTTAATATTTCTTAAAAATCAGGTCAGACAGTATTCATATTGTGTTTGAAACAAATTTATGAGTTGCTAGCCACAGAACAAACAGCCCAGATGACAATAAAATGTAAGTACCAAATTCATGCAAGAAATACCAACCAAATCACTGAAAAAAAATAATAAATGATCATTTTCAAATAAAACTTTAAAGTAAAAATACAAAAGCCAACTATTCAGGATTGATTTCAGATATTAACAAAGTCACAATGTCAGTATGAGATAGAGGTCAGGAATGAGGAAAGCTTATCTTTTTCAAATAGTGAAGTTTTGCTTTTGTTTTTTTCTCCCCCAAATTTCCATTGCTTAAATATCCTTTGAAGGACTTATTTGGTAATTTGATATGAATCCCCTCCTCCACCACCACCACCACCAAAAAAAAAAAAAAAGTAGTTACTTCTTTACTATATAGACTACTGCAAGTACAAAATCTATATGGCCCATGTAAGAGTACCTTCAGAGCTCTTTTGGGTAACTCTAAAACAAACTCCTTAGTCTGACTGGCTTAGATTTATGCAAAACTAGTTTCATTGGATATAGCTCTTTGAATTGCTTATTGTCCTTAATTGGAAATTATCATTTTCAAGGACCCTTAACTCTACATTCTTTCCTCTTCCCAGAATTTCTCAGCTACTTCATCCTTATCTATCATTCATAATATGCACAGGTATTTTTGTTGCACAAGAGCAAGTAAGTGAGATTTCTACCAAAAGAAATAAATTATATTAGCTTACTCTACTTTTCCAATAATGTGCTATTCAAAAGTATAAATAATCTTATATCCTTCAGAGCTTCAATTCCAAATAAGCTGAATTATATTGAAATATGCCCAATATCAAAATATACTATCAACAACTTCAGAGAATAACTGAATACCCATCTATTAGCAAAGAGTAAACTGCCAAATTTTTTCTTTTTTTTTTTAAGGTTTATGGAGTCACACAAAAGACTCACTGTTTTAAATACACAGTTTGAGTTTTGACAAACATATACAGTCACGTAAACATCACCAAAATCAAGAATCAGAACATTTCCATTGGGTGCAGTGACTCACACCTGTAATCCCAAGCATTTTGGGAAGCCCCAGCGGAGGATCACTTGAGACCAGGAGATCAAGACCTGCCTGAGCAACATAGCAAGAACCACTCCTTACCGTTGGCATCTCTACAAAAAAATTTAAAAAAATTAGCCAAGCGTGGTGGCACACCCCTATTGTCCTACCTACTCAGAAGGCTGAGGAAGGAGAATTGCTTGAGCCCAGGAGTTTGAGTCTACAGTGATCTATGATGATGCCACTGCACTCCAGTCTGAGTGACAGAGCAAGACCCTTTCTCAAAAAAAAAAAAAAAAAAAAAAAAACCAGAACATTTCTACCATCTAGAAAATTTCCTTTATTCCGCTTTGTGGCCAATCACTGCTCCTCCTATTCCCAGCCCCTGGCAACCACTGATTTGTTTTCTTTTCCTATAAGTTTGCCTTTTCCAGAATGTGATATAAATGAAATCATACAAAATGTAGTCTCTTGTATGTGACTTCATTCATTTAGCATGCTTTTGAGATTCATTCGTGTTGTCTCAAGTATTTGTAGTTTATCCCTTTTTATTGCCGACTAGTATCCCATTATATGAATATAACACTATCCATTCATTATTTGACATTAGACTTGTTTCCAGTTTTGGGTTATTATGAATAAAGCTTCTGTTGGTTTTGGAGTGCAGGCCTTTGTGTGGACTTGTTGTATTTCTCTTGGTTAAATACTTAGAAGTGGGATTGCTACATCATATGGTAAGTGTGTTTATTTAAAAAAAAAAATGTCAATGCTATTTGTCAAAGTGGCTGTATCATTTCACATTCCCATCAGCAGCATATGAGATTTCCAGTTGTACCACAATCTCATCATTATTGTCAATCTTTTTAATTTCAGCCATTCTAGCAGACATATAATGGTATTGCAATATGGTTTTAATTCGCATTTCCCTAATAACTAATGATGTTGAGCATCTTTTCATGTGCTTATTTGCATTGGTAAATCTTTGGTGAACTATTTAAATATTTTGCCCATGTTTTACATTGATTGTATATCTTATTATAAAAGATCTTTATAAACTCTGGGTTCAAGTCCTTTATCATATTGTGATTTTGCTGAATATTGTAATATATATCCCATTCAATACTTATGCAATGACTTTACAGGTCAAAGTAGGTAAGAACTGTACCCCTCAATGTCAAATTCCCTAAAAACTCAAGGTCAAATTTCCTATACCACCCAAAGGTTAATTTCCCTAAAGATGGTATCACCCAATCTGTAACTTCTAAAGCCGTGTACCACTCAAAAGTTCAATAAAAGTTATACTACCCAAATGGCAAATTCCGTGAGTACCATACCAATGTCTTAGGGAGAGAAATAGCTCCCACGCATCATACTCTGAAATCAGTTCTATATGTTTATATCAAAGATTATCCAATTCTGTCATATTTATTAGGTGATGTCTTATACCTTGAGAACAAAATTGCTTAGAATATATACTGACGACAATTTTTTTAAGTATTTAGCTTTACCAAATTTATACTTTTGAAGATTCAATAAACCTCACTAACTTCAGTTTCTCTTTTCCATCTCTACACTTAATTATTGGACCACTTGGCTATGTTAATTTGTACTTTTATGTTTCAGTGCATATGCCTACTGTCTGTTTTTTGTTTGTTAGAGATCTCTCTCCCCTAAGTTAAGGATCACCCTCTGTTCTGCCTACCCTAGAGTACAGAACTTAGTATATTGCTCTGTGTTTAGCCGTGTATCGGTCAGGCTTCTAGTAGGACACAGATCTCACATTCAAAAGGAGGTAATGAAGGGATTATTTATGAAAGTGTAGACCAACAAGCCATGGTTGCTATTAGGAAACTATGCGTAAAAGTGGGGGGAGAGAAGTTGCTGGAACCTCAGTAGAGTAACTACAGCTACAGGAGCAGTGGTCTGTTGTAGATAGATTCAAGCAACCTGATAAAGATAACGCAGAAAATACATCAAGAACAACAAAATACCCCACTCTTAATCGCTAGCCCTCCATTCTCTTGAAGGTGGCTGCCACTGGGAAATCCCATAAGGAAGCCAGAGAGCAAGAGACCCAACTGGCCCACTTCACAAAGGTCAGCCTCCCAGGACAAAGAATAAGACAAGAGTGGAGAGTAGATCTGGATGAGTCAAAGAAATTATTGAACATAAGCAGATACTCAATAAATATACTCTAATTGCGGATTAGTTACTCCAAGGGGACTCTGGGCCTATAGAGGAAATAAACTATAAAACAATGAGAATTGTAAGTATCTTCATGAAGAAAAAAATTGCTCTTACTAACTCAGATGCTCAACAGGCTCTTTACTTTTGGAAACACCCTTCTATATAGTAGAAATAGAACATATGTCTTCTAAGGGGTTTTGTTTTATAGCCAACTAAAATATTGCATTACATTCTTAGAATTTGGAGACTTAAGGGAAGAAGAATGAGGGGAAAGCAACACTGCCTGATTTTTATTTGCTTACCTACCAATATCTGTTAAAAAAAAAAAAACTGCCATTGCCATTCTGAACCACCTACTGTTATACCAAAAGCTACACAAATGTTCTCTATAACATTTTATAGTTCATAAAATTGTTAATTTACCTCCTTAATCTGGTATTTACACTACTCTCAAGAAAGTATATCAAACATTGCATGGAACTGGGTATTTGGTAGACCTCGGTTTGCTCTATCTTTGCTAGTAATGTGACTTATAGCAAAATATTCAACTGTTATAAAATTTTCTCATTCAAAAATAGAAAAATAGTAATGGCTGCTCCTCAGGACTGGAATAAAGTTCAAGTAATGTGTGAAGAACTTTTCATCACTACATCTGCATCACTGCAGTCCCTATATAAATATTAGCCCTCTTGCCATTTTCATTTGGAGGAAAAAATCTCTTTGGTTCCTCGAGAAAGCACTATAGATGCAGTCAAATAATTCTAGATCCAGACAACCAATGACATAGATGACTATGGGAGCACTCTGGCCTATGATGTTTGAGTCTGCTACTCTATTCCAATTATCTTTTTTTCTACATATACTCCGAACTAGAACTCTAATTTCTTTCAGCCTTGAAAAAAGAGGAACATTTTGAATTTCACAAAAATTTTCAAATCACCTATAAAAAATATGCCAGAAAATAACTGTTTCCTTAAAACAGTAACTAAATGAAGTGGGGAAGTAAAGTAAGAACACAGGGAAATTGGTAACCTCTGAAAATGGTCACTAGACCAAGGAAGCAAATCACACATACGTATAATATGAAAGATCATCACCAAAACCCAACAAAAAGCACATGGCTAGACTAAGATGTCCTGATCCTTGGGAAGAACTATTACATTTAGACTAACAAAATTTTCAGTTTCTAAAACAATTGATATTTTCTATGCATCCTACTTTCAATAAATTTTGTATGTGGCAATATAAAGTTAAGAATTAGTAGCAAAAAAATGGTAATTTTACCATAAATGTTTACTCATCAAGTAAAAAAGATTTCAAATATAGCTAAATAAAATGTTTGGGCACTTATTTATGGTGAGCCCTAAAATCAAGATTATATGGAATGGTTTTTATTCTATTTAACTGAGAAAATTATTCAAATGTTTGAATGTAAATTTTGCTTAATCTAAGTTTTTGTTTTTCATTCTTTGTGCAAGCACTCCTCAAAATTATAAGAGTGCTATCTTTTTCATTTTATCTATTAGATGAATTTAGCACCCACTACTGGGTAACTGCATAATCTGATATTGGAAAATACAAAAGCAAGTAATATTTTGACATGTGAATGCTATTGCTCTCTAGTACTGGTTACAGAAACTTAACAGATAAAGATAGATAGCATTCTGTGAAACACTTGTGTTTATCACTGGCGTACCAGGTTTATATGTAATATTATTATGTTACATGAAGTGGTAAGCTTACTACTGCTCAGGCTGGATAAAAGGTAACCTCCACTAGGTTTTCCTGGCCCTAGGGAGGAAGTAGACCAGTGCATTTGATGGGGATACAGTCAGAAACCCCCCCTTGTGCTTTAGAATTGAAATACGTTAAAAATGATGCCTCAAAAAACACAGCAGAAAAAGCATATGGAAAATTTCAAAGGAACCAAATGAAGAAGGTGGGAGGATGTTAAATTTCTGACAATGAATAAACCATCCCACCTGCTAATTTCCTTCAACTGAAATTATATCTAAACCACTGCTTCAATTTTAAATAATAATAGGTACTCTTTATTGAGAAAAGAGCTTTACATACATTGTGTCATTCAATCTTCAACATAACCCTATGAGATATATATTATGATTCCTAGTTTATAAATGAGAAGATTGAAAGTCAGAGACTAAAAATGTCTGACTAAAATCACATACTTATAAAAAATAAAAATTAAACCTATACTTTTCAGAAAACAAAACTTGTGCTCTTAGCCATAAACTTAGATTTTTAATTACCTCAAGTGCTTCTTAAGACAGGTAACCCCTTAGGATAGAAACAACCAAATAAGTAAACCATGACAATCTTGTATTATTATTAATAGATTTCAAAAGAATATAACAATGATAAAAAAGGTTAATACTAATTAATTATGAAAGCTAGGTATGTTGATGTCTCATATTTATTTATGTCAGCCTCTATTATTCTGTATTTTAAATTGTTTTCAAAATTAAGAATGTAACAGAAACACCAAATTTTAAAATAGATCAACATTCAGATTAACATAAGGATCAGAACACTTTAGAAGGACAGAGTAAGGATCTCTGAAAATCCATACCCCCATAAAAGCAATTAGAAAGAACACTGGCAAAGATTATCAAAATCAACTTTTTCAGAATTCTGGAAATTAACAAAAAACTTGCACAATCCAATGAATGTTTATTTAAAAAAAGCAGCTGAAATTTGGTAAGAGCAGTCAAATTTTGTAGCATTTTAACTTGCCCTAATCCCATCTCCTCTTCCTAGCATTGCAGTAGCCTTGAAAACCAACAGCCTCACAATAATGGTAGCTGTGAAAGCCTTGAGCCTCACAGTCACTGGAGAAGGCAGAATGAGTTTGGAGTTCCTCTAGAAGTGGCCATAGGGAGCTTCAAAAAGTTCTAACATATTACTGTGATCTACAAGGCCACATACATGTGCAGGGTTGAGCGCATGCCCAGGAAAGACCCAAGAACACACTAGTCTTGCATCTCTGGCTGGCCTTGAGGGTCTGCACAGGAAGAAAGTTAAAGGTGAGACAGGGTTATAAACTGCCAGTTGGAGCATTCAAAGCATACCCCAATACATACATAGAGCCCCTTAGCAAAGGCTGGGAGACTTGTTGATATAAGATACTTAAGGAAATCTCTATTCAATCATGAGTTGACCATTAGGTTTACCAAGCAGAGACATCAGTAGTTAGATGAGGCAAAGAACACAGACTTTACAGAATTAGTGCAGAAATGTCACTAAACAAGCAACCAGCAACAAATACTAATAGCAACAAACCCTGGAGGTGGGGAAAATCTAATTTCCAGAGTTATATTATTTTAAATGCCCAGTTAAAATATATATATATATATATAATATATATATATATAAAATACCCAAAGAAGTAGGAAAGTATGGCCAATACACAAGGGGGAAAGAACAATGAATAGACACTATTTCTGAAGAAGCCCAGATTACAACACATACTTTAAATCAACTATCATGTTAAAAGAATTAAAAGAAACCACATCTAACATATTAAAGTATGACAAAAATGTCCCTACCTCATACCAGATACAAAAATTAACTCAATATAAATTACAGACCTAAGTTTAATAACTAAAGCTATAAAACTCTTAGAAGAAAGCATGAGAGTGAATCTTTGTGACCATGGATTAGGCAACAACTTTGACATGATATGAAAACTGCAAGCAACCAACAAAAATAGATAAGTGGACTCTATCAATATTACAAATGGTATGCTGCAAAGCAAAACATCAAGAAAGTACAAAGACAAGCCACAGAGTGTGAGAATATATTTGTAAATCCTATATATATATATAGGATTCTATATATATAAATCACTTGATATTTATATATCTTATATGTACATATATATCAAGTGATAGTATATAGAATCTATTAAAAACTCTCACAACTTAATAAAAAGACAATCCAATTTTAAAAATGGGCAAGAGTCTGAATACATATTTTTTTTAAAGAAGATACACAAATAGCCAATAAGCACATGAAAAATACTCAAAAGTAGTCATCAGATAAATGCTAATTAAAACCACAATAAGGTACGACTTCATACCCACTAGAATGGCTATGATCAAAAAGATGGATAATGGCAAGTGTTAGCAACCACGTGGAGAATTAGAAGCCTCATGCATAACTGGTGGGAATGCAAAATGGTGGCACCACTTAGGGAAACAGTCTGACAGTTTCTCAAAAAGTTAAAAACAGAGTTACCATATGAACCAGCAATTCCCCTCCTAGGCATATTCCCAAGAGAATTGAGAATGTCCACAAAACTTGTATATGAATGTTTATGGCAGTTATTATTTTGTACAGACTATTATAATTAAATATAACCTAAATGAATGGAGAGATCATATTCTAGAATAGGATGACTCAATGTCATACAGATGTCAATTCTCTACAAAATTATCTATTGATTCAATGCAATTTCAATCAAGCTCTAAGATTTTTTTGAAGGAACTTGTAAAGCTGTTGAATTAAAATTTACATAAATTTATGGTAAAATTTACATAAATATAAAAACCTAAGATTACAAAATAATAAGAAAAATGAAAAAGAGGATAATAAAGAGTGGAGGAAGAAAGCAGCAGACGGTGTTGCCCTCACATATCTTAAAACTTATATTAAAACTAGAACAATTAATAACAGAGTAGTATTGGCACTCTGATGGGCAAATTGACATTATAACAGAATAGAGGGTCCAGAAATAAGTCCACATCCACTTAAAAATGGAAACTTGATATTTCACAGAAATTGCAAGCACCTAGAAAGAACTAACTGTTCAGTAAGTGGTACTAGAAAACTGATTGTCCATATAAAAAAATAAATAAAATAGGATTACACCATTTACAAAAATCAATTACCAATAGTTGAAACACTTAAAAGTGAGAGGAAAATATTTTGATGATCTTGAGGTAAGAAAGGATTATTGAAATAAGACTTTAAAAATCAAATGATAAAATACGAATAAATTAATCAAAAAACAAAAAGAAAAACCAAATGCAAGTCACAAACTGGCAAAGATTTGCAACACTCATGAACAACAAAAGATAAAATATCAAGAATACATAAATACCACCTTCAATTCTATAATAAAATGACAAACATCCCAATAGGAAATTGGGCAAAAGGCAGGAAATACATTTCATAGAAAAGAAATATCAATGACCAATAAACATAAGAAAATATGCTCATCTCATTAATAATCAAAAAATGCAAAGCAAGAAAATAAGACACTATCCTAAATTCACTAGATTGGCAAAAATTTAAGTCTGATAATACTAAATGTTGGTAAGAATATGAATCAATAGAAATACATGTTGGACCACTGATGTTGGAGATATAAATTATTAATATAATCACTTGGCAAAACAACTGAGCCATAACTTGAAATTTGACCATTAGGCCATTCTCCCAGATATATATATATAATCTAGGAGATTATATATATATAATCTAGGAGATGTTCTAATCTCTTACACATGTCCCAGGAAAAAAATATTAGAATATTCACAGAAATAGTGTTTGTAATAGCAAAAAAAAGTTGACACAATCCAAATGTCCCCTCTTAGGAGAATGGATAAATAAATCGCACTAGGTTCATACAACACATAATTATACAACAGTGAGAACCAATTAAGTACACTACATATAATGATGAATCAATATCAAACGTAAGGTTGAGTAAAGAAAGCATTTTGCAGAAGACTACAACAATGGTTAATTTTGTGTGTCTCCTTGAGTGGGCTAAGGAATGCCCAGGTAACTGGTAAAGCATTATTTCTTGATGTTTTTAAGAGGACATTATCAGAAGAAATGAGCATTTAAATCAGTAGACTGAGTAAAGACGACCCACGGTCACTGAAGTGGGCGGACATCATACAACCCTCTGAGAGCCCAAACAGAACAAAAAGGGTAGGAAGGGCAAATTTCACTCTCTTTCTCTCTCTCTCTCTCTCCTCCCCTCTTGCTGGGACATCCATATTCTGCCCTCAGATACTGGAGCTCCTGGTTCTCAAACCTTCAGACTCAGACTTACACCAACACAAACACACATACCCCCATACCACACCCCCCAATCCCTAGCCCCATACCTGATTGTCAGAATCCCAGGTTTCGCCACCGAAGATGTCAGGGTGGCAGCCTGCCCTCAGTTCTTGGCGTGCTCTTGGCTGAAGAATGACCAGACACACCAAAGTGTCAAGGCCAAACTATTATGCCAGTCCTCTGACTCCTTTCTTTGGAAAAATCACCAGCAATGCCAGTAGGATGGAGTAAGCTCAGGCAGCGAGGGAGCAGTTTCACAAGAGCAGCTCTTTACTGCAGACTAAACCGGGTCTGTCTCCAGGACTGAAGAGAGAGACCAACTTCCTCGCAGGCACGCACGCACGCACACACGCACGCACGCTCGTACGCACGCACGCACGCGCGCCCACTCACTCCCGATCCCAGATTGTTTCCCTTTATTAGCCCCGGTCTGGAGGCGGGCTCCTGACAGGTGTAGGATGTTATCAAATGATCCAACAGGTGTCCTCAAAATTCCATCTGTATATACGAGCTCCCTCTAAGAAAGCCCACCTGGGAGGGGTGAACAGCAATGCAGATTCAAGCTAATGACATACTAATTACCCTTAAATTATTCCAGGTCACTTTCTAGATCTTACTATGCCTGGGCTGGGGAATTCCTAGATTGATAAAGCGTTCCCTCCTTCCTCAGGTGTCGCAGTTGCTCGGGTTAGGATTAGGGTGGGGCGCCACCAAAATGGAGTGCTCACCCTTATCCTTCTTTCCAGGTGAAGTAATCGCTCAAAACAATACCAAAGTAGGGAACCCTTGTCCCAAGAAGAGCCAGAGATCCTAACTATCTACCTAATAGTTCTCCAGCCTTCAGCGTTGGACTGGGAGTTATACCATTGGCTCCTCTGGTTCTCAGGCATTCAGACTTGAACTGAATTATACCACCAGTTTTCCTGGGTCTCACAATATACAAACAGTATATTGTGCAGCTTCTCAGCCTCCATAATCTCATGGGCCAATTTCCATAATAAATCTCTTCTTATATATCTATATATACAGCTGACCCTTGAACAACACGGATTTGAATTGCACAGGTCCACTTATACAGGGACTTTCTTCTGCCTCTGCCACCCCTGAGACAGCAAAACCAGCCTCTCCTCTTTCTCCACCTTCTCAGCCTACTTAAGATGAAGACAAGGATGAAGACTTTTATAATGATCCACTTCCAGTTAATAAATAGTAAGTACATTTTCTCTTCCTTATGATTTTTAATAACATTTTATTTTCTCTAGCTCACTTTATCATAAGAACAGTATATAATACATATAACATACAAAATATGTTAATGGACTATTTATATTATCAGTAAGGCTCCTGGTAAACAGTAGGCTATTAGTAGTTAAGTTTGGGGGGGGAGTCAAAAGCTATATGCAGATTTTTAACTGTGAGGGGAGTTAACACCCCTAATCCCCACATTGTTCATCAAGGGTCAACTATATGTCCTATGATTATGTTTGTCTGGAGAACTCTAATACAACTGCCCATAATATAATAGTTTGTAAAGCTCAAAGACAAACAAAAGTACGTAATATATATTTTGAGGCTAACCCTATATGGTTTATCAAGAAAATCTACAAGTCCTTTCCTCCTCAAAAATGTCTATGTTCTAGTATCTTCAACTTGAATTTTTCAGTTTTACCTTACTCCATTCTCCAGGAATAATAAATTTGATATAGGGACACAAAGTGAGCACATGCTATTAGAGAAATGGCACCGCAAGACTTTTTTGAGGCAGGGTTACCACAAACCTTAACTGTAAAAAATGCGGTATCTGCAAAATACAATAAAATGAAGCACAACAAAATGAAGTATGCCTGTGAAAACAATTTTTAAAACTAGTTCTTTAGAAACAAAAACTGTGGAAAATCTTTTTAGACAAAAGTTATCAATAAATAAAATTGGAAAAAAGAAAAGGACAACTGGGAGTTGTTTCTTTTTTTAAGCTGAAAAAAATAACATAGAAATTGATATCCATAGAGTGAGGGAGGGGAAATTAGATGAAATGCATAATTATAAAAAATTTCCCAGAAAGGATTTAACTACAAACTTTGTGTTTAAAAATCGATAGAAAACCTAAGTTTAAAAATAATGGGAAAATGTATTGAAAGTATAGTCAATATCAACCCTCCCTGCAAAATGCACAGGCCTAGTTTTACTGGTCAGTTCTTCCAAATTAAAAAGAACAGATAACTTTTATATTATTTAAATTTATTCAGAACATAGGAATAAAGATGGAAAGTTTACCAAACATTGTATCAAGATCATCATTATTTACAAAGAAACTATAAATTCCTCTTATAAATAGATATTTTTATAATAATAAATAAATATTGCCAAATCAGACCAACATTGGGTCATATTAGGGTTAATCACAAGAAAGAAAATTTCAACATTAAAATATCTAGTAATATAATTCAAATCATTAATAAATTTGCTTTAAAAATATGACTTTTTTTTTTTTTAGACAGAGTCTCACTCCATTGCATAGGCTAGAGTGCTGTGGTGTCAGCCTAGCTCACAGCAACCTCAAACTCCTGGGTTCAAGCAATCCTCCTGCCTCAGCCTCCCCAGTAGCTGGGACTACAGGTTCAAGCCACCATGCCTGGCCAATTTTTTCTATTTTTAGTCACCTGGCTAATTTTTTTTCTATTTTTAGTAGAGATGGGGTCTCACTCTTGCTCAGCCTGGTCTCCAACTCCTGGCCTCACCCACTCCTGATGGGTGATCCTCCCACCTCAGTCTCCTGGAGTGCTAGGATTACAGGCATAAGCCACTCACCCAGCCATGACAGTCATGATAAATGCTAAAACATTTTATATCATTTCCCCGCCTGGTAGATCTAACCTTAGAGAGGCACCATCTGTACCTGCAGAGTTCAGGATAAATTCTACAATGTCACACAGATTAAGGAATAAACTTTTTGAGGAAAGAGGAAATTTATGTAAGCCAAGAGTCAGCAAGGGAAGAGATGGCATAGGTGGACACCCCTAATCCTCCCACCATGGCACGGGGAGGCAGGCCAACCCAGGGCACTATACGTATACTCTATGTATACTGGAGTATATATAGGCAGTTCCAGTAAAGGGACCCTATTGTCAACTTCTACTGTCACCTCCACCTCTTATCTCTCCTTAAATCGTTAGAGTCAGTCTTGTAGGTGGGGAGAACACTCAAGCTGCTTAGCATCAGGCTTGCTGGATTTGCAGTAAAAGCAATTCATAGAAATTACCTGGGTAGGTCAGCTACCAGTCTTAATGAAGACTGAGAAGGTAAGATCCTGTAGTTTCTCCTGCAAAGGTGGGGCAGGGAGGGAATAGAAGTTGAATTTCAGTAAGTTATCTCCTACTGAAGTAAAAGAGACATCCTTTCCCCTGGTTTCTGAGATAGTAATAATTTTATTTCTTGACCTAGCTGATAGTTAATTGGTATGTTTGCTTTGTAAAAATCATCAAGTTGTGCACCCACAATTTGTGCACGTTTTGTATATATCCTGTTCTTCAACTTTTAAAATTTTGCTTTAAAAAAAAGAATATAATCAAGAAATAACCATGCGTATGTATGTGGATGTTTAGTATAAGATAAAATTAACATTTTGAATTAGTGGTTGAAAAAAAATGACAGGTCAGTAAATAACGTTGAGACAGTTAACTATCTACTAAGGGAAAATTTAATTTAGATCACTTACAGTTAGGTAAAATTGAAAATGAATGAAAGATCTGAACATTAAAAATCTATAAAACTACTAAAAGAAACTATAGGGAAATATCTTTATGATTTCTAATTGAATACATTCTTCAAGACCCAAAATCTAAGAGGCACAAAGAAAAAATTGATAGATTTGGCTACAAGATACCAGAAGCAAAGTTCAAAGATAACTAACATACAAATGGGAAATATTTAGAACATATATAAGAGGAAAAGGAATAATATCAGAATATTTTAAAGAGCTCATAAAAATAAATTTAAAAAGCCAATTCAATATTTTTAAAGAGCAATGCTATGAACTGACAATTTACAGAAAACACAAATGATCAACACATCTAAGTAAATATGTTGTCACGTATATTGAATGAAACAATTAAAACAATTAAAATAGTAACCAGTATCATATTTCACATATCAGATTGGCCCAAAGTTAAAAATTTTTACAGTATCCAGTGTTAGTTAAGATATGGGGAAACCATTGCTGTTAAGGGACATAGAAATTTGGACAGCTGTTTAGAAAGCAATTTAGCAATATCTATCAAATTTAAAACAGGCAAACTCTTTGAGACAATATTTACATTTAATAATATTCTAAAGAAATAGTTGTACAAATTTCACAAAAAAATACTTATTGTATCATTGTTTGTAATAATATTCATAAAATATTAGAACTGTCCATCTAAATGATAATAGTTAAACTAATTGTATATATTTCAGCCATTAGAAGAATAGGGAGTCAATGTGTACAAACAAGGTAAGATGAAGAGAAAAAAGGTCAAATAAGATACAGAGTATAGTCCCATTCTTCAGTGAAAAAAACATCTGTACATGTTTCTGGGGCTTTTGAGCAGAGCCTATCAACAACATGTCTTCCTCATTCAGAGTCCACTAGAAAAACTGAGAAATAAGACCAAAGAGATATAGACAAATAAAAGAAAAAGAAATATCTTTATGTTGCAACTCTAATTGACAAGATGTCAGATGAAGTTTCTACTCCAACAGAGTTTTTAGTTAAGTGGGAAATAAATTGACAAACAAGTAAAAAATAAACAAACGAGATCATTTCAGATACTAATGAGTGCTTTGTGGAAAATAAAACATAGCCATAGAGAGAAGTTAAGGGATGGGATTGGAATGGGAGGAGCTACTTTTGATTGGGTGGTATGGATTGACCTCTTGCAGAGTTGAAAGTGCAAGATTTTGGAAATAAGTGCAGAGAGCTTGAGGCACAACAGAGTTTGATGGGTTGAAAGAACAAAACTAAGACAGCATATAGCTAAAGCAACATGAACAAAGGAGAAAAAGTCAAGAAATGAAATCAAAAAGATTGGTTGGAAACAGACCCTGTAAGACATTTAGGCCTCAGTAGGTATTTGGGGTTTATTCTAAGTACAATGACAGGGTTTTAAATCCAGATTTAATATGAACAGATTTAATATTATAAAAGGACCACTTGCCTGCTGGGTGCCAAGTATAAGGGGGCAACAGGGAAGGCAGAAGGACCAGGGGAAAAGCCCATTTTAGAGGCTTCAACACTGTGGAGACAAGAGCTGATACTGGCTTACTCTAGGGTGTATGGAAATCAACAGCCTAACCGAACGAGAAAAGCAAAGGCTTTTTATTCAGAGGTTGCTACAACAAGGGAGTCAGCACTGTCACTTGCACTTTGGCAGAGACCAGAAACAAGGAAAGGAGTGGGAAAGCTTTATAAGTGGACAAAGGGAACACTTCAGGTGTGGCCTAATTGGAGGCTATTGATGTAGGGAAGCTGCAGGTGGGCTAAGTAGAACAAGAACAACCTATGTGATTGGTTGGGGGCATATTTGGCTTTCTCTGGTTAGCCCTAGATTAGAAGGAAGGACAAAAATAAGAGAGGCTGTCAGTTATTAATGAAGCCCTGGACATTTGAGGCTGATTATTATGGAAGTTATTGTGTAGCTTCCCGGATTGTTACTGGAGATAGCAATCTGGCTTTCTGAAAGTCTGACTTAGAACAGGCTGCCTTCCTGGGCTATCTTTTATAGATAAGAGTATTGGTTTCCTGGGCAGGTTGCTTCAGGTTATGGGTCAGAGTTCTATTTTTATATATGGTCCAGCCACTGTCTGTTTGTATATTCAGTCTTTCAGGTAGTAGCGGCTGAGGAGGGAAATGACTGAATTCACAACATTATCTGGCTATGTACCTGACAGGACTTATTAATGGCTTGGATACAGAAGGTTTAGAAAAAAAGAAGAATGTGGAATGACTCCTACTATGGAGCCCTAACAACAGATATGATGTGTAGTTACTCCTAGAATCAAAGAAATAAGAAACAATAAGAGGAATAAGTTCTGGTGTTCTATACCACTGTAGGATGACTATAGTTAACAATAATATATATGCTATATAATTTCAAATAGCTAGGAGGATATTGAATGTTCCCAACATAAAGAAATAATAAATTTTTGAGTTAATGGATATTACCCTGATAGGATCAATATACATTACATGTATTGGAACATCACAATGTACCCCCATGAATATGTACAATTATTGTATGTTAATTTTAAAAAATTAAGCTGGGCATGGTGGCTCACGCCTGTAATCCTAGCACTCTGGGAGGCCGAGGCAGGTGTATAGCTCGAGGTCAGGAGTTCGAGACCAGCCTGAGCAAGAGCGAGACCCCGTCTCTACTAAAAATAGAAAGAAATTATCTGGCCAACTAAAAATATATATAGAAAAAATTAGCCGGGCATGGTGGTGCATGCCTGTAGTCCCAGCTACTCAGGAGGCTGAGGCAGGAGGATCACTTAAGCCCAGGAGTTTGAGGTTGCTGTGAGCGAGGCTGATGCCACGGCACTCACTCTCGCCTGGGCAACAGAGTGAGACTCTGTCTCAAAAAAAAAAAAAAAAAGACAAAAAAAAAATTAAATGAATTAAATTAAAAAGAAATGAGACATAGCTTGGGGTGAAAAGCTGAGTACCTGTATCCAGAGAAAGTGTTGATAAAATTTTTCGGTAAAGGACCAGTTTGTAAATTTTCAACTTTACAGGCTATATAATATCTGTTATAACTCCTCAACTCTGCTATTGCAGCATGAAACAGCTTCAGACAAAATATAAATGAATGAGAGTAACTGGGTTCCAATAAAACTTCATTTATGGACAATGAAACCTGAATCCATGTAATGTTTTTTGGTTTTTTCCCAACCATTTAAAATGTAAAAACCATTCTTAGCTCACACGCCTTACAGAAACAGACAGCAGACAGGATTTGGCCCGAGGGCCATAGTTTGCTGACCCCTAATCTAGAGTCAAGGCTCATCAGTTGTATGTGCCAAACACTGTGCTATGATTTATATAGATTATCTTGTAATTCTCACAACTTTATGGGATCACTACCATTATTATCCCCATTTTAATGATTAGGTAACTGAGGCTTAGAGAAAGTAAGCAACTTTTCCAAGGCCACTTGCCTAAGAAGTGACAATATATTTGTTACTGAACTGAAAATATTTGACTTGGATTCAATATTCACTTATAGCACCTCCCTTTACTAGGCAGGTAGCTTCAACTCACTTGGCCTTTCTCAGTTTCAAGTTTCCACAAGATTAAGAATGATAACAACATGTATGTCCAGTTTCCTACGGCAGTTGTAGAACTCAAATAAAACAAAACGTTTTGTAATGCATTTCATAAATTGCAATGCTTTATCTCTACTCCGCCCCCAATATAGCCACCTGTTTTCTTCCCTCATTTCATTCAGGTCTTTGCTTAAATTTCATCACATCAAAGAGATTTTTTCTGATCATCCAATTTAGCATAGCACCCCCAGTGCTGTCTATCAACTCCATTGCTTTTTCTTCTTAACACTCTTTACTCTCTGACACATTATAGACTTTTTTTTATGGTCTACCTTCCTACACTATAGACCACCATGAGAAAAGTGACTACCTGTTTAGGCTACTGCTATATTCTCAATGCCTAGAATAATATCTGGCAGAAGTAAGAAACTTAGTAAACCATCGTTGAATAAATGAAGAAATACATATAATCTTGATATAATATATTTTTTTCTATTTTTCATTTTAGCAAAAGCTTCTAGTAGAAAATCTATCTCACTACACACATTATTTTTTAAAAGGAGAGGGCTGGGTGCAGTGGCACATGCCTGTAGTCCCAGGGATTTGGGAGCCTGAGGTGGTGGATTGCTTGAGTCCAGGAGTTCCAATCTAGCTTGGGCAGCATAGCAAAACCCCTGTCTCTTAAAAAAGATAAAAATTCAAAAAAACAGAGGAGGGTAGACACAGGGTGAAACGAGCTGTGGAACTAAGCACTACAGGCACAAAACTTCTCTTGCTTCCTTAAAAAATATATATGCAATTTATTTTATTTTTAAGGAGAAACTTGACTTTATTTTGAAGAGTTAAAAAAAACTCTTGAGTTACATGGAACTGTGTCAGATTAATTCATAATAACACAAGACATTCAGTAGATAAACAAGGAACTTTACAGTGCTAAAAAAACAAAAACTATTGGTTAAGTTGGAAGATATCTCTAGAGATTAATTACCCCACACTCCTCATCTTGTCAGTTTAGTTGCAGCTACTTTCTTGTTTTGACTTTCTGATCCTAAGCTCTTCAAGTCATGTTACTATATACATTGATATAATTCTTAGGCGTGTCTAGTTTTTCAGGGTTTTCAAATTTTGATTCAACTAGCAGTATGTTCCAATGTCTCCTATGCCAACTCATATATTTGTGTATATATGTTTCTAGATGTTTTTTGAAACTCTTTTTTACCTGATATCTTCTATTACTTCCCATTTATTGACTTTCATTTCATTAAAATTTTTATTTTCGTTATTTATTGTTCTTTCTATTCCTTAAAATTCCAAATTCCAACTTTAATTATTATTTTCATAAATCTTTTTAGAAATTTTACATTTTATTCATGAAGACAATCTCATTCACTTCCTCTTAAGATATAGATCATTTAAAATATCCTACACTTGCTTTCTCTTTGTTACATTATTCTTTCAATCATAACTCACAGATTTATTACATAATCATTTCTCTCCACTTCAATATAACTGGATGAATTTACTAAATATACATATAAATATATACTTAAATATTTGAGAACAGAACTTAATCTGTAAACCGGTGCTATTTAAGAGAGAAAATAAATCGCAGAAAATTTATCATAGTCCTGTTTGAAATTCTCTAGTGGGTAATGCTATATTTTGAAACATTAATTGATGAGCTGCATTCTGTGAAATTTACTAAAAACTACATTCTGCAAAAATATTAAGCAAGTTAATTGATAAAAACATAATGTTCAAAATTGAAATGCATGAAAGGCCATAATGGCTGAAATAACTCTAAGAAAACTCCCTCCAAACAAGGAAATAAAGAACAACAAAAGTGTAAATATGGCCCAGACTAATAATTTCTATTTTTCTAATATATGTTCCCTGAATATATGCGTCATCCCAAGTCATTCTGTGTGCTTGTATGTGCACTTTCACATTTATTTTAAAATGACAGCTACAAAGTAAACAGATTCCAGTAACTTCACAATGAAAGAAACTTAGCAAATGTATTAACCTTGGTCCCACTTATAGTTATATTGGAAAAAATAATAATTTTTTGACTTTAGCAAAGTCCTATGGCTTTATTTTTACTATCAAGATGAGACAATAATGTCAAACAATAGATGCTTTCCCAGAAATATGTTTTATTATTTTGAATTTTATTATTTTATCATTTGCTGTTAGGGCCCACACATGACAAAAGACATGAATTGCAACAGCATGCTACAGGACATAGGCAGATCAACATTTCCTATTCTTTTTTTTTTTTTTTTTTTGAGACAGAGTCTCACTTTGTCACCCCAGGTAGAGTACAATGACATGATCATAACTCACTGCAACCTCAAACTCCCTGGGCTCAAATGATCTTCCTGCCTCAGCCTCCCAATTAGCTAGGATTACAAGCACATGCCACCATGCCCAGCTAATTTTTTCTATTTCTAGCAGAGACAGAGTCTCTCACTTGTTCAGCCTGGTCTCAAATTCCTGACCTCAAGCAGTCCTCCCACCTTGGCCTCCTAGAGTGCTAGGATTATAGCCGTGAGCCACCAGCCTGGACTCCCATTCATTTTTTGATGCTTCTTAGGCAAAGTGAAAACCTCTCTTCATTTACACTTACCTCTAGGTTGACCTCATCCGTGAATTGGGGCCACCATTGACCAATATAGCTGTTTTTAAAAAATGAAAATTAGATAATTCTGGTTGTTTCAGCAGTAGCTCATCTATGTCAGTACTTTTTTTGTGTCTTATGAGCCCAGATTTTTCATTTTAATTCTCACATAATTTTATGGCTGCTTTTTCTGATCCAATTAAAAATTATTCATTCATCCATACATTTGATCAAGAAACATTTATTGAGAGGGTACTATATCCTAGGTTCTAAAAATATATAAATAAATGTTACTGTTCCAGGCCACAAGAATTTTGTAATGAGAGTTACAAATATGTTTTTGTGTGTGTCATAATAGCAATACAGCGTGGTAAATGCCATAACAGCAGTAGAGAACAAAAGATGTTTTTAGCTACCTTGGCGAATTGGGGAAGACTCTTCACAGAGAAGGTACCATTTCATATTGCCAGGCAAATAATATTTTGGAAATTGCAGGGGAGGACAAAAGTCCAGACAGGAAAAACAGTATGGTCAAAGGCACAAAAATGTGTAGGCAATGAAGAGAAGTACAACAGAAGCCATGGTTGGAGATGACAGAAAATGTGGCTGGTAACAGAGAGATTTAGTGACCATTTATCAAGGATATTGGATACAGGACTCAAAAATTGGGAGGAAGGTTGAATTCAAAGATCCATTTCCACTCAATAATAAATACTCTATATTTATTCACTGTCGAGCATATGTAGCAATAATATATTCTCTCTGCCTTGGTGAGCTATTTGTAAAGTGACTCATCAACTTCTAATTTACTTGTTTGTAATTTGTAAGTTTACATAAAGTGTTTGCTTACACTTTACCTGTCCTTATACTTCCAATAATAATTGAAAGCATGGGATGGGGGCAAGACAGCCAATTAGAGACACCGGTTGCTGGGTCATCCCAAAAAGATTTCAGGTGAAAAAGCATAGCCTAGGTGAAATACTGAGAGAAAGGCAGCAGAACTTACTTTACCAGAGATCCCAAGGGGAGAAGTTGCAGAACAAACAAGGAGAAAGATTTTGACACAGATTGACTCCCAAGGGATTCACAGTCTGGTGGAAAGTGTAGGGGGGGAGTATTAACGTTTCCTCCCCTCACACCTGTGGCAATCTGCCAGCTCCTGATCTGTCAGAGAGCTCTTCTACCCTGACAAATCCAGGCACTGCTGCCATTGGTGACCTGAGAGCTTCTTGGGAGCAGAGCACTGGGTTCTGGGCCCACATAGAGTCGCTTCCCCACCACAGTCCCACCCAAACTGAGACAGCGGGCACCATATTCCTTGCATACATGCTGGGTGCCTCTGTCCTGCCAGGGAAGTCACAGCCCCTCAGTCTCCCTGTCACTGCATCCCACACAAACATTCCCCAGCACCCACTGGGACTATGATAACTGCAATGGAACAGGGAGACACAAGAAAGCACTATTTCTGGAGTTCTAACCATAGGGCAGGCTGCCCCAAGGGGTCTAGGAAGTGCCACGAATGATTTTTAGGACAGAGGAAGGCAGAACATGCACTCTTCTGCACCTAATAGCCCCTGGCTCATGATCTGAAGTTGTCTGCATGCCTCCCAGTGGGGATATGAGTACAAAGAGGATTCTGTAAGGCGAGAGTGTCCCCACCTCAGAGCAGAAGCAGCACCAGAGACTGTGAAGGAACATGGAGATGGGGACTTCCCCTCCTCCAACCATTTAATGCTGTGGACATAGCTGCCTCTGCTCTCAAGCACAAGCTTCTGGCATGGGTGTGCTGCGGCATAGTCGGTTCTAGGATCACGGGGTGGGTACACCCGCAATAGTACTCTGCTCACTGCACCAGCACTCTGCATGGAGGGTGCAGCTTATATCCCTTCCTTCACAGGCAGCATTCTGCAGCCATTCCCAACCTGGGAATCTCAGCCCCTAGGTCTCTACATCACCAGATCTTCAACCAACACCCTCCAGCACTCACTCAGACTGCAGTGGCCTTAAGGGATGGTGAGTCCTGAGAGAACTGTGGGTCTTCTGCAGCTTGGGCATTCGTGGTAGGCCACTTCCAGCTGAGAGGAGAGTTCACCATACCAGAGGGCCCCTTAGGATGGAGGGGACAAGGGCACCAGCTCCCCACCATGTAGGGTCTTCTCCTCCCCTCCCCTGCCCTGCCCAGCCCACTGCTGCCAAGGCACCCATGGCTGTTTCTGCTCAGGACTGATGAGGGTTCCATAGGGGATGATTTAAGACACTTGGGAGCAGCTGCCCCACCTGTAACAAAGCACCTATCACACTCAGGTGTCTATGGTACTAGGGGCGCACTCGTTTTCCTCTAAAAAAGCTGCAGCAAGCACTTTCAGGTGCCTTAAGGACAAAAACTACTGCCTCTGCTGAGGGAGGGCAGGGCTAGCAGTCCTGTCCTTGAGCTGCCTGTCTCTTCTGGGAAAAGCCTGCAAATCCCTGGAGGCAAGTCTCTCGCACAGCTACACCTCCCCCATCAGTGTCTTTCATCCACAGCCCACAGCCGCTCTGGTAGTCCTGCACGCAATAGGTTGAGCTACCTCCACCACCTCTGATACAGCTGGGCCAGGGTGGGAGCTGGGAATCTGGGCACAAGTGTGCCCATGAAGAACAGAGAACATTGTCACTGCTGGGAGAGTGAGGTCTGAGTGGCTTTTGCACCACACAGAGGACTTACTCTGCTAATCTCATGGAGAGGGGCCCACCCCACCCTGTTACAGGCTTACAGTGAATTTGTTCTTCTCCTGCCTGAGCATTCTTCCAGAGCAGAAGACCACCCCACCCCTCATTGTCATAACCAGCATCTGAGCTCAGAGAGGTATGAGGGCAAATTCGTCAGCCTGGTCTCAGTCTAGTCTCCCCAGGACTAAAGAGTGCCATCCAGGGGCCTGGGAACTGGAGACTACCTATCCTAGTCCACTACTGCTGACACTTGAACACCTCCCAGGGGTCTGAGGCCCAACCAACCCAAACTGTGGGCACTTAACCTGCAGTAGCCAAAAGGCAGTGTACCTCTCCCTCTCTACACTGAACAGCAGAGATCTCAGCAGAGAAGAACAGGTGAATTGCAAAGCTACCTGCTTTGAGCTCAGGGAAGTGGTTGCAGGTGAGAAGAAACCAACATAAGAACTCTGGCAATATAAAGAAACAGGCTTTTTGACACTTGTAAAGAATAACACTAGCTCTCCAGCAATGGACTCCAACCCCCCAAAAAATGTTGAAACATCAGATATGGAATTCAAAATATGGACCACAAGTGAGCTCATTGGGATGGATGAGAAACATGAAAACCAACACAAAAGAAACCAAAAAAAAAAAAAAATTCAGTACATGAATTAAAAATTCACTAAAGAGATAGATATTAAAAACAAATAAACCATAATTGAACTTCTGGAAATGAAAGAGTCATTTAGAGAATTTCAAAATGCAGTGAAAAGCTTTAACAACAGACTAGATTAAGCAGAAGAAAGAATTTCAGAGTTCAAAGACAAGCCTTTTGAATTAATGCAGTCAAAAATAAAGAAAAAAGAATCAAGAGAAATGACAAAGGTTCTGAGAAATATGGGATTATGTAAAACACCCAAACATAAAAATCATAGCTATCCATGAGGGAGAAGAAAAAAGGCAAAAAGCATGGAAAGCCTATTTGAGGAAATAGAGGAAAATTTCCTTGGTTTTGCTAGAGATTCAGACAACCAGATACAAGAAGGTCATCAAACTCCTGGAAGAGTCATTGCAAATAGGACATCACCAAGGCACATAGTCATCAGTCTGGTGAAAGTCAAAGTGAAGGAGAAAATCCTATAAGCTGTGACATGAAAACATCAGGTAGCTTAAAAAGGAAAACCCATCAAAATAACAGCAGACTTTTCACAGGAACCCTTATAGGCCAGAAGGGGATGGAGTCCCATCTTTAATCATCTTAAACAGAATAACTGTCAGCTAGTAATTTTGTACCCTGCAAAACTAAATTTCATAAATGAAGAAGAAAAAAATCATTCCCACACAAGCAAACACTAAGGGAATTTGTCACCACTAGACCTGCCCTACGAGAAATGCTCAAAAGTTATCTAAACACCAAAAAGAACAGGAAATACTTCCCAGTGAAAAACACTCAAAAGTAAAAACTCACAGCTTTTATAAATCAGTAACACAAGGGAGAATACAAAGCAACATGATGACTGAAACAGTATCTCACTTATTAACATTGAATGTAAACAATCTAAGCACTCCATTTAAAAGGTACAGATAGACAGAATGGATTTTTAAACACTCAAATATCTGCTGTCTCGAAGAAACCCATTTGAATCATAAACAGTCTCATAGATTCAAAGTAAGGAAGTGGGAAAAAATATTCCACAAAACTGGTAACCAAAGGTGACCAGGAATAGCTATTCTTATGTCAGATAAAACAAATTTAAAATCAACAACAGTAAAGGACACAACAGAAAAAGAAAACTACAGACCAATATCCATGATAAACACAAACGCAAAAACACCTCAACAAAATATTAGCAAACCAAGTCCAACAACACATAAAAAAATAAATAATGCACCATAGTCAAGTAGGTTACATCCTAGGGATACAAGGATGGTTCAACATATGCAAATCAAGAAATGTGATTCACCACATAAAATTAAAAACAAAAACCATAGGATCATCTCAATAGATACAGAAAAAAGCATTCAATAAAATCCAGCACCCATCTATGATAAAAACTCTTAACAAACTAGGCATAGAAGGAATGTACCTAAAAATAATAAAAGCCATATATGACAAACCCACAGCCAACATCATACCGAATGGGGAAAAGCTGAAAGCATTCTCCCTAAGAACTAGAACAAGAGAAGGGTGCCCACTGCCACCAGTTCTTTCAGCATAGTACTGAAAGTCCTAGCCATAGCAACCAGACAAGAGAAAGAAAGAAAAGGCATCCAAATTGGAAAAGAGGAGGTCAAACTATCCCTGTTTGCCAATGACATGATCTTGTATCAAGAAAACTCTGAAGGCTCCTCCAAAAGACTCCCAGAATTCAGAAACAAATACAGTAAAGTCTTAGATTACAAAATTAAAGTACACAAATCAACATTTCTACACACTAATAACAGCTATGTTGAGAATCAAATCAAGAACTCAATACCATTTACAATAGCTACAAAAAAATAAAATACCTAGGAACATACTTAACCAAGTAGGTGAAAGATCTCTATAAGGAGAACTACAAAACACAGATAAAAGAAATCACTGATGACACAAATGGAAAAATATCTCATAAGACAAAAATAAATAAATAAGAAAACCAAATAATATCTATCAATGAATCATTCTTGCACAGTTTTGTAACCTGTTTCATTTTGTAAGATGTTCTTGGGAGTGCCAGTACATAGCTTGGTTCTCATTTGCCTTAGCAAAGTGTCTCATGGATAAATGGGTTGAAAAGCTCTATAATGGTTATACTAAATAAAATTGTTGCTTTTATTGTTGCAGTCAAATAAGCCATTCAATGTAATATTAATAGCAGATTTTTCTAGGAAAAAAAGTATAATCATGACTATAAGAAGCCAAATATTTTATTTGGGCACATTCAATTTTAAATTGCTTTATACACAAAAAAAATGTGTGCGTGCAAACACCCAAATATTTACAGAGATATGGATTAATGGTATCACAGAACTCAATATCCCTAATTTTAAGAATTAGTGTTTATAATATTCACCAACCATTTTGTGAAAGTAATTTCCTTGTACTCTACTGAGTTCATATAAAAATTAAATCTATGGCTTTTTGTATTTTGTTGGCAAATCGAATATTTTAGTATTTGATCCCAGTATCTTGGAAAAGGAAACTCATTATGAGCAAGTGGTCCTACCAAAGTTTTGCCAGTCTGGCCAGATTTCCAAGACCTGCCAAGTTCTAAGTGTAGTTGAATAAACACAGACACACTTTCATGAGAGAGTGTGCCAGTTTTTAATCATCCGTTTAATCACCTCCAACATCTGCCAGCTTTTCTCTTTTTGAAAGTGCTGCCACTTTTAGCATGACCCCCAAGAGGCAAGTGCAACATACAAAAAGTGCATTGCTTTCCAATTGAGTCGCTGTTGGCTTTTGGTTGAATGATGTGCCATCCTGGTTTGGCTGAGATCAGATGGGTAACACCCCTGCCCCACCATTCAATATGACAACACCATAGGAGTACCAGAGTCCTGAAAGACCTTCTAGCAGTTCCTAAAGTTAAGATAAAATAAAATAAGAAACACCTAAAGAGGACGGTCAAAACTCAAAAGGACAAAAATAGTGAGAGATAGGTAGACACTAACATAAGCATGAACAAAAATAAATAAATCACAGGAACTACATAATATTCATCAACAAATCAGATGCCCTCATTTAAAACAGTAATTCTGACTGCAAATTAACTGTGTAGGATGAAGTACTGGAGACAGTTTACAAATCAGATAGATTCAAAGAGTGTTCCTAGTGGGCCTTAGCTTAGAATAAATCCTGCCTGAGTACCCTGAAATTCCGAGTTTAAATAATCAATTGCTATTGATTTTTCACTTTTGTTCTGCCAACACTTGGTTATTCCCTGAGTCATATAGCCTTGCCATTTGAGCCAAAGTCAATAAAGAATTTAATCATTTATTAGAATCTGTAAAGGTAGAATGTAATGCTGAAAAATTACATTTAAGATTTTCTAAAGTAAATATCAAACATTTTGTGTGAGATTTTAATGTCTGTGACAAATCTGTATTAAGGACACCAGCAAGATAAACTTATGCCTTGTATGAAACTGTTTTTGATGACTTGAATTGAATTACTACAGGAGAAAAGTAACTTTAAAAAAAAACCAACAATAATATTTTTGGTCCTTGTAAGAGGATTACAAATATTAATTTGCTCATATACTAGCAATCATAAAGTATTGTTATTAGTTTCTTAATAATTCTTGGAAGCACCAGATGCAAGTACAGTATTGTGGTATGAGCTCTATTAGCCAAGTTCATTGCAATGATAAGCTGTTAGTAAGCACATAGAAGTGCAGATTTCCATAGCAATATCAAAGTATAATAGCTCCCAGGTTATCTAATCATTGCAATTAATGTTTGTGAAAACATCTCAATTAACTAGAAAAAGTTTATTCATTTCTTACTTATTATATTTGCCCTAAGTATTCTCTTTAAGTTTTATGCAAAAACACCAGAATGCCTTGAAGTGTTTTTCAGGGATCAGAAAGCTCTAACAATCACTTCCAATAGTAATGTCAAATTGGCTTTTTAAAGTTTGTAAAAATAGTAAATGTTGCTCAGAATATTTTGATAAATTAATAAGGTTCTATTTCATCATATCATTTAGCAATTATATTCTAAGACATTTGATTTCTTTTTAGAGTATTTGTTGATTTCTATCTGGAAACCTCTTTAAGAATTAACCATTGGTATACAATCTTAGCCACATTCTTACTTCTTTCTGTGATTCAGTAGGTGAATCTCTCAAATTTATGATTACAGAACTTTCCTGGTTCTTTTACATCTGTCCTAATATTATGAGTCTTTGTGTAGTGTTTTTATATTTACAGGAATTTTCTTGTCAGTTTTCTATTCTATTCTCACATCAGGCATTTCCTCTGTTTTACTTATAAGGAAATGGATACAAAAAAATTAAGTGAAACCAAGATATAAAAACTCACTTATAGAATCAAGATTAGAACTCAATACTTTTTCCACTAGATCTGTCTCCATTTGTCCTGCTTGAGTTAACCTTTAAAAATAATTACCCCTGTAAACTCATTCATTTCAAACAATGTTCTGTAAGTTAAATGAAGTGTTAGCTAGTAAACCCCAATTTGGGGTAATTAAAGTAAGTGCTATTACACTCAAATTTTTTAATTTAATATACGAATGTTAATTTATAAAATTTAACAAAATTCTAGCTCATATGAACATGATTTCATTCTCCCAAATAAACTGATATATTAATATAAAATTGGGTTTTCTAAACATGACCATATATCTTACATTTCCACTGTAATATTTTTCAAAGAATTCTAAGTCATGGAGGGAAGGTTAAGCCTTGAAGAAAATAGATAAAACAAATATTAGCCTTCAGTTTCTTTTCACTGGCAACCATTAGAAACCAACACATGGATTTTCCAAATCCACATCCCATCATCCAAAGCACATATTTTTAAACAAGTCTTTAGCATCTTATGGATTTTTGTTCTTTTTTACACCAAGTAATTCATTTCTATATTAAGACTAATGTTTTGAATCATGAGTTATTTTTACTAAATAAAAAATTAAATGATTGAATATCTCAACATTTTCATTTTACAAATACAAAATGCAGATTTCAAAGATAGATTCAACAGTGTTTTTTGTGACTCTAAATGGTATTTTCTTTCTGCTTTTCCAAAACAGGCAAAAAAAAAAATTAAGTGAGGGTTTGTGTGGCATACAAGTGAACACAATTAAGGAAACCCTCATTGTTGTCTTCTGAATAGACTTGTCACATTGCTATTCACAGCTTTGTCTAGTGACAGTGGAATATCAAAAAGATACTGAATAATATAGCAAAAATCTATTGTGCCACTGAGATCTAATCTTTGTCTGAATGTAATTGCCTTATTAAAAGATTTGCAAGCTTACTCTTTCTGTGATTCTAAAATAAGCCAAGAAAAACCATGCTGTAAAACTGCAACTGTAGTCTCCATGATATGACAACAGCATGTAAGTCAAACTGAAAATTAAAACCCCATTCCATGTTTCCCCAGCAATGGCATGGATGCTTCGTTTTAGTCCTGCAATTATCCCTGGTGGTATGAATGGCATTTGGAAGACTTTCTTCCCATGAACTTAGCTTAGAGTGCCTACAGAACCGCTTATGTAAATACAGATATCTCATTTATGTTATATGGCAGTATCTGCCTCTTAATACCTGTTCATTATAGCTAATAGATTCAGGATAAGCTCCTTTGTCTTTTTTCCCCACCTCCACCCCCCACCCGGAAACACCTTGCTCTAAGCCTTCCTAGGGGAAGAACAGTTTCGGTTTCATGGAAGTAAACAAATAATTGCACATACTGATGCCAATACCCATTACAAATTGTCAGCTCTGGTAAGTAGTATAAATGGATGAATATTCCTCTTTTTTTTTTTTGTTTGCCCTTCAGCCTACTCCTTTTTACATATTGTAACATTTTACTTTTATGATTTCCTGAAAAGCGTTGCTTCCCACTCCCCTCCCTCAGATAATAGCAAGACATAAAGCAAGCACCACAGTAATAATAGCATTAATTCACTTCAGTTGTGACCTCAAGTCCCTTCTCTCAATAGAGAAATGAACAATCAATTTCATTTTTCTATAATATAACTATCTCTTTAGGAAACAGTAGCCAGTTGAATACAATCCCTTCAATAAGAGAGGATTGGAGTAGAGGAAGAAGGTGGAGGCTGCTGATAGATTTGTGTACATTTTACAATGTGTAGTCAAAAGACTTTTTTGTTATTGATCCAGCCTTGATGGTTTTTCTGTATATACTAGATATGTATAAAATATTACTTATGTAAATTAGGCAAAGATTTTCTTCAAGTATTATTCCCTTAGCACTTCAATAACATAGAAGCAATCTATTCACATAATTGTGAATCTATAGCCACTTGTTTGTCAAACTGAAAATACAAAGTTAAGTCTACTCAGGAACTATGACTCATTACTATGATCACCATGAAACATCAATTTAACCCGAAAAATTACATTTGAGTTCATCAAAATATAAATATTTAGCATATCAACTATGTAAGATAATACTTGTTTGATGCAAGTATTAGCAAAAGTCCAAGAATGGAAGCTTGTTTATAATACTAAGCTTCTCCTTACAAAATCCAGATTTTGGTTTGCTGTTGTGGAACATTAGGACCACATATTGCCCTTAAAAGAACATTTTAATTCAAATTATAGGTATATGAATTAAGAAAACCAAATATGTTTACATATAATTTGTACGTACCAATTAGTCTGTGCCTTCACTTCTGAATAGTAACTTAAACAGAATTATTGCTTTCCCTCAGAAAGTCATTTCCTGATTTTTTTCACTCTTATTTCTTCCTCAAGACCTCAACAGATTTTTTAAGTTTGTAGCTCATATGGGAACTTAGAAGATAGAAGCAATAGACTAAAATATATTAACAGTCTCACAATAAGTGAATGTACAATTATTGGTGTCCTTAAGCAAGAACAAGATAAATGCTGTCTTACAATAAGATTAAACCAAGTCTATCGAGTATACAATACAATACACAATTGTCCGATTGAAACACAATTAATGTGATAAAACATTGGGCCTCTTACTTTATGCAATTCTGGTAAAGCCATTCATTCATTATTCATTCTCTTCCCAAAAGTCTCTTGATTAGCTGGAGGAATGTAAACAAAAGAAAAAAACCATCTTTTCCCACTTCCACTCCACCTTACTTTGTCAGCATAGTTTAACCAAATTAAACACTCAATACCATACAGTGTCCAAGCAAAATAGACCATCTGAGTGTGAAAGAGGGAGCCATTAATAATTATACTAAGACAACAAGTGTTAACACCAGTGTCTCATAAAAACTAGGAAGTATGGGTACTATATCCTTTCCTCCTAATCTCCCATATCTGTTTCCAGAGCAGGGTACACTAACACTGTTTTCTCTTAGGAAAGAGAATATAGATAATAGATGCAACGTTAATGATGTACCTTCAGCGAAGATTTGACTGTTCTGGAGACACTGTTTTGTAGTCAAAGGGGTAAACTGTAAAACTTTAATCTTTTGGGATAGTAATTTTTCATCTGGAGAATGAAGATGTTGGATTGGATCATTTCTAAGGTCTGTTTCCTATTGCAGTATGCTGGGATTTCCCACATGAACCTGAAGTTCTGAGTTGTTAGGAAAAGGAAAACACAGCAAATATTTTGCTTCTTGCTTTTAAAATGTTAGCCATACATTAAACATAAGAAAACATCATGTTTTTTCTCTTAAGTGGGAAATCTTTGAGAGCTAATTCTGAGAGATGGTACATAAAATTGGGTTCTAACTACTCCAAGGAAGAAAAACATTTCTTTTACTGAAATCTATGCATAAAGCAAAAATCAAAAAAATAAATGTAAGTGATGTAAATATTATCATAAACCTACAAACTATTTAATGTTTTAGAAGACCAGAACTGATGGAATAATTACATATAATGATATTTATTTCAATCTCTAAAAATGATACTGACATCCCTCCTGTTCTGAGTTTGTCTCCTTTTATCTTCCTACTCTTTCAATGACGATGTTTTTTTATCTCTCTCGTTTCTGAAACAAATTACTTAATCTTTAAGATCTTGAATATTCATTTGTTTCTCGCCAGACAAGAATTTTTCTTAAATTACATAGGTTCCTTATAAGTAAGAGCAGTTGTATTAAAGTTTCATTTGAAAGCTATTACTTGAGGTGGATATGGATGCTTTTAAAATTAAATCATTAAAAAATGTTCAGTACAATCTTATAAATATCCATGCTAGAATTTCCATTTATGGACATCAATTGGTTGCATGTTTTCTCCACTTTTTGTTTTTAATTTTACCTTAGGTAATAAAGGTTAGCCTAAATGTTCTTAGAATTTGTGCAGAAGGTATTAAAATGCGTAGCAACTCTGAAAATATTTAAAACTATTTTCTGACTTTATCCATGATTCTTGGTTACAAAGAATTGGAAAATGTATTATGTTTGTGGGCTTAATTTTAATGTAAATATTTTTTGGGAAAGATATTTTCATTCCTATGATATGATCATTATGATATTTATTCTTGGTTTTAAATTGGAGATATACCATCAACATTTTCATTATTATCACAGCCAATATTACAATAGATATCTCATTGAAAAATTCCAATTCTCATAATGTATTTAATATCTCATTGAAAAATTCCAATTCTCATAATGTATTTAATGTATTCATAACAAATGTAGATTCCTTATAATTAAAATCTCCTTAGAATGTAAATTACTAACTTACAAGTCAAAAAAGTGCATTCTTCTTTGAAATTTCAAGAACATGGTTTTTTATACTACGTTTATACTATACCATAATTCACATTACTTTGCTTTTGTTTTATCAGAAACAAGTCTTTGAATTATATGCTTATATTGGCTACAATACAATTCAGAGATAATTACAGAAAATTTATTTAACTTTAAGGCATATTCTAGGCATCAAATATTCTCTGACAGATTCTATACTATGTCCTGGTGTTATCATAAAAATTCTAATAATCCTATGTCTTCAGACATCAATTTGGATTAAATATGAGTACTAACTCCATATTTTTAATTAACCTGCTAACACTTTCAAAAATATTTTCAATTTTATGGTATTTTAAATGAAAGCTACAGATGTTTACTATAACTTTTTCTTTTAAATTTTTTTATTTTATCATATTTTATTATATAATTAACATATAGTTATTACCTAAAATTTGTAAAATAGAGAAAAGTAAGAAGAACAAAATATATCCAGTGTGCCAACATCTAAAGAGAGTTGTTCTTTATGCCTTTGGCAATTTTCCTGTCAGTCTTTATTTCATAGAGTCTTTTTAAAATTGGTTTTAATTACACTGCGTAAAACTGTGCATCTTGAATTTTACACTTAACATCATACAATGTTTCTCATAGTGATATAAACTATTCATAAATGTCAATTTGAAGTCTGTTGTGAGAATTACAAAATAGTCCAAGGGACTTAGTATAGTTCATGATACACAGTAACTACAGGGGGTCCCAAAAGTCTCCATACAAAGGAAGGAAAAATTTTGTAAAATTGTGTAATGAATATTTTGTAAATAAAGGTATATTTAGCTACAATTTCCCATTTTCCCTATATATGGTGACTTTGAGGACACTCTGTATATGTTGGACGTCATTTTCATCATTATATTTATTATTCTGTAATACCCAACCATAAGGCTCTGCCATAATAAATATAACCATCTGATTCTTAAAAAATATTTAGATTTCTTACATAATTTAGCTTTATAGATAATGCCAAATTTGACATATTTTGTACATAAGTCTGTTTCCACATTTTATTTTATTTCCTTAGGAGAGATTTCCAGAACTGAATTACTGAATAAAATGAAATACACAATATCACTTCATTTTATTACATCATTGAATATTTTGCAGAGTGTTGTCTCAACTTCTATACCTACTACCATTGTATAAGATCCTTACTGACAGTCAATATTCTCTATTTTTTTCTTGGTACAGATTCATCTACTTTAATTGTGTTCTTAACTATATCTATCTGTAATACCATATTATCTTTTTTTTACTTTTGAAGAATGTATTTATTGATATAATTTAAGAAAAACAGGAGAGACACAGGAATAATACAAAGAATTCTCCAAAACCTTTTACCCAATTCTCTGAATGTTAGCATATTATTACATTTGTCTTATCTTTATCTGTCTTTCTCTCTCTCTGTAGATATAGATAGAATTCTTTTTGAAATGTTTAAAAGTGCATAAATGACACTATTGCATTTCATACAGTGAAATGTACTATGTATTATATGTCATGGCATTGACATTTTGAAACCTTCTTTATTATGAATCTCAGCTGATTTGGCACATGAAAAATAGTATCTTATTTTATTTTTTTTCCCCTGGAAGAAACAATTTACTCAAACTATAAGGCCATCAATTCTTTTCAAAGTATTCTAATGGTGTAACGCAATTTTAACTATAATACCAGAAAAATAGTATCTTATTTTAATTTGCATTTCTCTGTTGACTACAGTTAAACATGTTTCTAAATATTAAGTTATTATATTTAGATTTTTGTTACTCATTTGGTGATGGTGTTTGCCCATTATATTAATATATTATTTTTACTTATGTATTTGCCTCCCACGTGAGAGCAAGATACTAATCGCTTCTCAAGAGCAGAGAAGGTAAGGTCCCTATTCACAGTAAATTTACAACTTACTTTGAAAGTAAAGGTGTAAGAAAGTAGCTTTTTTAAAAATTATTTTAAGCCATGGAAACTATCTTCAAATGAGATTTTACATGCAAGTACAATGAAAGGAAATAGATAAAAGAGCAGGTTCTCTGGTTGAAGTAAAGATAGAAGACTCAGATTCCTCTGAATTCCCTCCCCTTGTCCTCTCAGCCTCTCTAAGTAACAAAGACCTACAACTGGGATGAATGCCCACCAGGAGCTGTTTAAAAACTACCCATAGAGGGTGGCTTTCTTTCTAAGACAGGCAAGAATTTTTACATAATTTGAGTCTCAATCACTATACTGTAATTCTTTTTATCAAAAAGTAATTACATAAGATTTCTTTCCAAATATATTTCACTTTTTTTTTTTAGTTGTTTTGTCCACAATCTTGCTATAAATGAAGCTTATGTTTAATGTTGACATTTCTGAGAGGTTCATTATGTGACATTTTGCCTATTTATAATGTTCCTCCATTATAAATATCTATGGCATTATCTGAATGTCATAGAGTATGTAAATCTCTACACATAACTACTCTTCCTGCTCATCTTCCAGTGTTAATAAAGTATAAGTAAATCAGTTTGATTAAATAATCCAGCCTTTGTCCCAAGGGTACTGAGAACTGGTGCTCACCATAAGGTTGGGGGTAAGGGGAGATTCAAGTCCCTCTCAAGAAAAGGCAGACCAACTAAAAATATTTTATTGATATGTAAAATAGGCTCCTGTCCCCTTTTGTGCCCCTATACCCTATAATTTCTGCCTTCTTTCTACCTTTTATCCCTGTTCCTTCCTAAAATGATTTTTGCTTTCTTAATAAAATTGTTTGTTGAAGAAAACAAAACAGTGCTAGCATTTTTTTTTTAGCTTGTACAGGGAATGTATATCTATGAAAATACAATATTAAGAAATGTCCTTTCAGTTAGATGCCTGCCCTCTGCTAACACTGTATGCACACCCTTTCTGGGGCCACGTATATTCCTCTTAAAAGTTCACTTGCAACAGACCTAAGAAATCCCCCATAGTATTTTCCTCTGAGTTCTGATCTGCCTGACATTTTTAGTTACCTTGTTCTTACTTTGTCAGGTATGTATCCAAGTAACACTTGAAACTTGGCTCTTTGTGGTGTCAAAATCTTTGTGTAAAAAAAACAAAAGAAAGAAAGAACAAAACTTGGCTCTTTCACATTTATTTTAATTTTATTAAATAATTACTTTTAATTAAATTAAGTTTGTTTTACTTAATTTTAGACTTTCTATGGGTGCCAAATATATCTTATTGTAATTTTAATTGGTACTTCCTTCATGACTAATGATGTTTTCCATGTTCTTATTGGCTATTCATTTATATATCTTGAGTGTCTGTTCAAGTCTTTTGCCCATCTTTATGTTGGGTTATATGTTTTTTTGATTTGTATGCATTTTTACATATTCTTAATATAATTCCTTTATTTCGTGAATATATATACTGAATATTTTCTTCCTGTTTGTAACTTGCCTTTTTCATTTTTTAGTGGTGGCTTTTCATGAGCAAAACTTTTAATTTTGATTAATCCATTTATCATTTTTTCTTTTTATGCTTAGTAATCTCTCCTCTTTAAGAATTTTTGCCTTCCCCAAGTTCACAGAGATACTCTCCCACATTCTTTTCTAGAAGCTTTATGTACTTATCTTTTTCATTTATAGCTATGATTCATCTGAAATTCATTTTGAGGTACAGCATAAACCAGAGGGTTAAAATTCATTTTTTTCCATGTATATCCAGTTGTTCCAGCACCATTTGTTGAGAAGGCATTTCTTTGTCCCATTTAGTTGCCTGGTGCATGCCATGTAGGAAATTACCTTGATGAAATGATGCCTCCAGATACCCTACCAGCTAAACTGTCTTCCAGGTCAGAAAAGAAAAGAAATGTACACAGATCAAGATGCTTCAAACAGATGGTTTAAGGAATCAGCATAAAACAAAGAGAGATGCAATAAGAAAGAGGTGAGTAAATTAATATACTTAGGGTGGATTCAAACTGAATGGAAGGACCATACTGCCTGAATCATAGATTATACTGTATTCATATGTTCTGTGTCTCAATCTCTCTGCCACATCAGACTTCCCTGTAGATGGTATGTTTGAGGTCTGAGAAAGAAGACTCAGTGGATGGATGTCTGGAGCCAGCCACATGCACAGTCATGCTACAGAAGAGACACTGGGGAAAGTACAAATGACTGAAGTCATGGCTTGCAGGTTAGTATGATGAGCAGCTACAAATTTAACTTGAGTTTCTTGGATAAGGACACTAAGGGTAGAATAGGTGTCATCGAGTGACCTATTTAAATTCTCATGAATATTGGGAGACTCATGTAGCTTGTGTTTATTTATTGTGTTGTGAATATTTGGTACCTATGTGGTTCTTCTGAGCTTTTCTACCAGTAAGTTACATAATTAATTGTTCCATCCTTTTATCTATGTACAACACACATATGTTCCAGTTCATTTATTTTATTTGTATTAACGTATCTCACAAGCTACTTGTTTCTACAGTCATCCCCGGTATCTGTGGGAGACTGACTTCAAAAATCCTGCAGATACCAAAATCTGAGGATGCTCAAATCCTTAATAGAAAATGGTGTAGTATTTGCATATAACCTGTATACATCCTCCCCTATACTTTAAATCATCTCTAGATTACTTATAATAGCTAATACAAAGCAAATTGTTGTTATACTGTATTGTTTAGGAAATAATGATAAGGAAAAAATCTGTACATGTTCAGTACAGATGCAATTTTTTTCAAATATTTTCAATCCATGATTGGTTGAATCCACAGATGCAGAACCCATGGAGACAGAGAGCCAACACTATATTTAGTTTCAACTATCCACTATATTTGAGGGTTTTTTTTTTGTTTTTTTGTTGTTTTGGGGTTGGTTGGTTTGTTTTTGAGGCAGGGTAGTGCTCTGTCACCAGGGCTAGAGTACAATGGCATCATCATAGCTCACTGCAGCTTCAAACTCCTGGGCTCAAGCAATCTGCAGCCTCCCAAGCAACTGGGACTACAGGTATGCACCACCATGCCTGGCTAATTTTTCTATTTTTTTTTTTTTTTTTTTGCAGAGACAGGGTCTCACTTATGCACAGGCTAGTCTAGAATTCCTGATCTCAGCAGTCCTCCTGCCTTGGCCTGTATTTGTTTTTCTTATGTTCTATGGTAGGGATCAGCAAACTATGGCCTGCAGGCCCACTATCTGTTTTTGTAAATAACCTTTTATTGTAACATAGCCACGACCATTCATTAACATATTGTCTATGGCTGCATTCCTGCTATGAAGACTGAACTGAGCACAGTAGTTGCAGCAGAGACAGTATAGCCTTCAAATCTAAAATATTTGCAAGGTGACCCTTTAAGAAAAACTTTCCCATTCCCTATTCTATAGAAAACTAAATATTCTTGAATAATGAGTAAACACACATTACTGAATCTTTGTTGAAAATCAACTAACTATGCATATGTGGATTTATTTTTAGACTTTCTATTCTGATCTGTTGATCTAAATATCTGTTATTATGTTAATACTATACTGGTTTGAATACCAGTCACTTTAAAGTAAATTATTAAACCAGCAATGTGAAGCCTCCACCTTTGTTTTGTTCTGTTTTTACAAAATAGTTGGCCATTCTAGGTCTTTTGCATTTTTATATAAATTTTAGAATCAACTTGTCAATGTCTCAAAAAAAGACTCATAAGATTTAGATTGGGGTGGCATTAAACCTATAGATAACCTGTGTAAAATTTTCATTTTAACAATATTGAGTCTTGTAAAACAATAGCCGCAGGAGTCTCAGGAGTCTGAAGAGTCCCCGGAGGTTATAAAATCTAACAGCTGCAGACACCGGCATTCCTATCCGCCATGATAAGGACAAAACTACCCCCCTCTCTTATCTCTGCAGGATGAGACAGACATAGGGATCCCAGAAATTGGCTGTTTAAAAAAAATGGTTATTGCAGCGGCTGTTCTGGCTCACGTACTCACTTCCCCCAAAGAAACCCTGTATAAAGCTGTATAAAGGCTTTCTCTTCCCTCAGAGTGGATGCTCTTTGGCCTCCACCCCTCTGCACCCAGATGCTCAAAATAAATAGCATTTTGCTACACATGAGGCTTCGTGTGTCTCTCTGTCAGCTTCGGACCTAACAGTTTCTATTTGTTACTCTTTTTTTTTTTTCCTGAACTATAGGTCACATTTTTCTGTTTTTGCATAACTAGAAAAAATTTTATTGTATGCTGGACATTGTAGATGAGACATTGTAGACACTCTGAATTTTGTTATCTTCCTTTGAAGAGTTTTGACTTTGTTGTTCCAGCATAAAGTTAACTTGGTAGGACTCAGACTTCAAACTGCCTCCCTTGTGATAGGCAGCAGCTGAAATCTGTTCTTTTTTCAGATTTCCAACTGATATCTACCTGCCTGTTTAGAGACTTCCTCATGCATACCCAGTTAAGGGGCTAGCCAAGAATTTGAGGAGAGATGACACATAGATTATACTGTAGAGCCCTTGTTTAGGAGATTTGCCCTTATTAATTTCAAGTTACTCTGGTAGCCCCAAGCTTTATCCCCTGACACCTCAAACCAATAGGGCTATGGCTCTTTGCTTGAGTTCTGGCTGTCCAGCACTGGACAAACTAGAAAAAGTCCTTGGGGGAAAGTCTTTGTCAATGTGAATCTTAGTGTGGTTCCTTTCTGTCAAGGATCATGTTTCTTTTGGAGGTTTTTTTTTTTTTCCTGCTTTTGATTAAATTCCATGTCTTCAAGTGTGTGTGTGCATGTGTGTGTGTGTGTGTGTGTTTAATTTAATCTACAATTTACAATTGCCATATGCAAGATGATTATTCCAATACAAGATTCTTGGCTATTACTGAAACCAGAGTTTAATGATTTTTGCAGTCCACAAAGCAGCATTCCCCAAAGTGTGCTCTGTAAAACACAAATAGTTCCTTAAAATGAACAATCAAAAGGGTTTGTTACACAGTCAAATATTCAGGAACCCTGCGTAGTCTTTTATTCACTATGCTCCCAAGATATTTACAATTGCATAAACATATTAAAGAATATTCCAAGTCCTTAAGTAAATAAAATGATTAAACTTTAACACAGTATTTCATTGATATAATAAATATTAAGTGACTGAGAGGATATAGAGGAAAACCAAACTCAATTTCTCCTACTATACTCTCAGAATGCAGAACACTTCTGATATCAGAGGTGTGGGGTTATTTCCCCACACACCAAGCAATCAACCAATTCTGCTGTGAAACCAGCTGGGTATCCTGTAATTCAGTCCACTGACACTATCTACCTAGCAATAGCTTCAGATTTCACAGGCTGAGGACTCAGTCCCCAAGACTGCTCCTGGCCATCTTCAGAAGCCAATCACATGCCCCATGTTGCTCTATCTGTGCTTCTCCTTGACTGGCTATTAATTCGGTTCCCATGACCTTCTCCTCAGGTTTGATTTATTTGCTAGAGTGGCTCACAAAACTCAGGGAAACAATTACTTAAGTTTACTGGTTTATTATAATATAAAGTTTATTACAAAGGATATCAGTGTACACCAGATGAAGAGATGGGGTGAGACAAGGTATGAGAAAAGGAGCATGGAGCTTCCCAGCCCTCTCCAGGGTGTACCATCCAGGAACCTGCATGTGGTGAGCTCCATCTGGAAGCTCTTCTGCACCCTGTCACTTTGGGTTTTCATGGAGGCTTCATTATACAGGCAGGTTTGATTAAATCACTGGCCATTGAGAATCAACATAACCTTCAGCCCCTCTCCCCTCCCTAATTCCAATCCTCTAATTACACAATTGCTTTTCCTGGCAACCAACCCCCATCCTGAGTATATCCAGGAGCCCATAACCAAAGGTCAACTCATTAGCATACAAAAAATCACTTCAGTGATTACAAGGATTTTTAGGAGCTGTGTGCCAAGGAACAGTTAAGACCAAATATGTATTTTTCGATATCAGTGACATTTTAGAGTTTTTCCAGACACACTTCATTATGGAATACTCTTTTGTTATCTTTTAACACTTTTCATATTTCATAATGCAGTGTTCTATATAGCATACTTTAAGAAATGCTGCATTAAAAGTATAACCCCTATCTAAAATTTTAATTTTCTCTCCTAGAACTTCATTTTAAAATTTTTCTGTTCCAAAAACTTGGCATATTACTTCATAAAAATTATCTCATTTGTTTTCTACCTCCATGATTTTAGTTAGGGCAATTATATTAAATATTTTCTTCCAAACTAGTAAATTTGTATTTCCTAATTATTTTACCATGAAAGCCAACCCTTTTTTAATTTTATTGCTACATAATATTTTACATATTTATGGGATACGTATGATATTTTATTACATGCATAGAATGTGTAATAATCAAGTCAGGATATTTGGGTTCTCCATCACCTTGAGCATTTATCAACACTTTGTGTGAAATAAAATTAAAATCCTAAGTACCCCTTGCCCCCGCAACTAACCAAAAAGACCCCTCTTGGCTAAAGTGATCCCAGAAAAACTAAGTGTCCTAGCCATAACAAGATGTAAATCATCACACCTAAGTACATCGCCTTCCCCACTAAACTTTATCAGATATTTCTCCCAAGAGTTACACAGAAACTAGCCCTAAAAACAAGTAACAAAAGACTCATTCCTCCCCTGGCATCAACCAACTGCATGGCCCTGCAGCCAGACTCCCCTCCCTTCTTGTGGTTTCGGCTGATAGCTGGCCAGTTTCACAATACCTTCCTTCCCAATTCTGAGTAAGGATCATGGACTGGCTCTGGTCAGTTTACAGAGGCTGAACACAAACAGCCTCTTTGTATGAACTTTCACCTTTTGACATACAGAGCCTAATTTTACTGCATTTTAATGTTAAGTTTACACTCCAAAGTGAACATGGGATGTATGTAACATGTATGTTTGCTTACTACATGTGCAGCAACCCCCTTCATGAATATTCATAGCTCCACGTATAATATGTTGAATATGCCTATTTAGCCAAGCTATTTGGCATAAATTTATGTCTGACCCTTTCCTCCCTTGCTTTTGGTCTGGGGCAGGCGTAGGGGAAGGGTTCTGCTTCCCAGCCTGCAGGTTGGAATCATTTATAAGTGGACATATGTATTGGGAATATTTCCAGTACTCTCTTACAGCTACCTGGAAATATACAATACGTTGTTGTTAACTATAGTCATCCTACTCTGCTATCAAACATAAGAATTTATACCTTCTAATCAACTATATGTTTGTATCCATTGACTAACCTCTGTTCATCCACATCTCCTACCCACACACCCTTCCCAGCCTCTGTTACCTCATTCTACTCTCTACCTCCATGAGATCAACATTTTTAGATCCTATAGACAAGTGAGAACATGTGATATTTGTCTTTCTTTGCCTTATTTCACTTAAGATAATGACCTCCAGTTCCATCCATGTTTATGCACATAACATGATTTCATTCTTTTCTATGGCTGAATGGTATTTTGTTGTGTATATATACCACATTTTCTTTATTCATTCATCTGTTAATGGATGCTTAGATTGCTTCCTTAGCTTTACTATTGTGAATAGTGCTGCAATAAACATGTGAGTGCAGATATCCCTTTGATACACTGATTTCTTTCCTTTAGATAAATATCCAGTAATGGGATTGCTGGATAATATGGTGGATCTAGTTTTAGTTTTTTGACAAATTTCCATACTATTTTTCATAGTGGCTGTACTAATTTACATTCTCACCAACAGTGTTTAAGAGTTATCTTTTCTTTACATCTTCACCAGCTTGTTACTTTTTTGTCTTTTAATAATAGACATTCTAACTGGGGTAGGATGATATCTCATTGTGGTTTTGATTTGCATTTCCCTGATGATTAGTGATGTTGGGCATTTTTTCATATATCAATCCTTTTTTATTATGTATACCCAAACTAGAATCCACTACCAATCTAAGACAATCCATAAACATTTTCCTATAGATGTAGCACATTTCAGAGAGCATACAGAATAAAAGTGAGAGCAGAATTACAACACATAAAGCAAGTTGTCATTTGTTTGGTTATCTATTACTGTGAAACAAACTACCCAAAAATAGTGCTTAAATTAATAACCATTTTATTATATCTCACAATTCTGTGGGTCAGAAATTTAGGCAAAATTTGTCTGGCCACCTCTTCTTCTCCATGTGGCATCAACAAGAGTTAATCAGTTAGTTTTGGGACTGGTTGATAAGATTTAGATGGCTTCACTCACTCCCTTAGTGCCTTGATGGGGAGGCTAAAAGACTGGGCTCTGCGGAAACCCTCTTCATCACCTGTAGCCTCAGAACCTCTCCAACCAAAGTCTTCTGCCAGGAAGTCAGATTTTTCTCCAAGGTGCCTCAGGGTTCCAAGAGAAGAAGGTAGAAGCCATCATTCCTCTTAAAACCAAGATCAAGTGCTATCCAGAGGCTTCTTCTGTCATAACTATTTGTCAATGTAGTCATTGGCCAACCCAGATTCAAGATAAGGGAAATACACCCCACACTTACGGGAGGAACGTCAAGGATTTTTTTTTTTTTTTTTTAGATACATTCTCACTATATTGTCTAGGTTAGAGGGCAATGGCTATTCACGGGCACAGTCATTGAACACCTGGGCTCAAGCAATCCTCTTCCCTCAGCCTCCCTAGTAGTACCTGGCAATGTGTTCATCTTTAATTCACTACACTATTCTTAGGGTAAAAGGAAGTAGACATTTTGCAGAAATTCATTTTGCAAAATAATTCTATTCTATTCCACAATTATATAGACAGGGGCAATAAGCTACTAGAAATCATTAGTGCTAAGACATATAGTTGAGGAAATTATTAGAGACACCAAAATCATAAGATTATATCATGAACAACTTCATGCCAAAACATTTGGAAATTTATATAAAATTGAAAACATTCTAGAAAAGTAGAACTTGTAAAACTGATTCAGGCAAAAATAGAATTATCTGGGTAGTCCTACACTATCGAAGAAATTGAACCAGAAATCAAAAATATTGTCACATGGAAAATCCCAGGCCCAAATGACATCACTAATGAAGACCTTCAAGCATTCAAGAAATTTAAGACTTTCAACCATTCCAATCATATCCAAATCTTCTAGAGAATAGGAATAGAAGTTATAATTCCAGGATCATTTTATGAGGCTAGCATAATTTCTTGTATGATATATGTTTACTAGACAAATGGCCTATAATTGTCTTTCTTGTGCTGTCCTCAGCATGTTAATGATCCTATTTTGTTAGTATCCTTTAAGATTTTAGTATCTTAAAATATGGCTTACATTATATATTTCACATTAACATATGATCAAACACTGATTAAACATTAACTCATGTTAACGCATGATGATCAGTTTCTTTCAAGAAATTTACAGGGCATAGGTAATTAAATTCCAGGTAACTTTTCTTTTCTTTCAGATTTTCTGGGTATGACCAGGAAAAAAAGCTTTTTAATGTGAGAGAGTTGTTCTGTTTTCCTGTCCTTTTCTCTATCCCTACTAAAGATAATTTTGTCATTGTCCATTTGGATTCTCTCCCTTCCTACTTTCTGAGAATTCCTCCTTGCTGGACCTGGTCTTTTGTGATGCAAAAGTATAACAATGAGAGAGTGGAGAGAGGGAAGGGCTACATCTATTTACATAACAAAGACCAGGGGAAGAGGGACAAAGGGATTCTGAAAGATCTGGGTTTCTGTTTCGGGAGGTTCCTAAGATCCTTCAGAGAAATTACAAGGTCAGTAAGGGATATTTTAGAAAGTATAATTTGAGAATATAAATTTAATCCTCATTCTTGGACTATAGATGCAAGTAAAGATGTAAATTACTTATTAGTGCCACTGCAGTGGTAGCTAACGTTGCAGTGTTAGTCTTCACTAATTTATTATGCCCTTCAAAGAATGAGAGATGCGGAGCACTATAAGGAGCATGTTCTATTTTTACAATAAAAATTACAAGAAAAAAATCACTAAGTTAACAAAGATACCAGCTGAGGGTTCTCTGTCCTTGTGAACTAAGCCAACTTGGCTCGATTTGATTTCCAAAATACAAAACTCTTGCAAAAATAATAAATTACTGAGGGGTTTTTGTTTTCAGAATCCCTTTTGCCATCTTCATTCCGCTGCCATGTACACAATCTCTATTATGCATAGCTTGAACCTGGATATGAAACTCCACCCGCTCTCCAATGTACACATACATACATTCTGATGGCACGGAGCACTCACGAGTTTAATAGACTTTGGAAGAAGAGATAGAAAATAGGCTTCTATCTCAGCAACTCAAACAATTTCCCATAGAATATTAAGTATGAACTATTTTTAAATGTCCTTCTGCCACCCTACTATTGTAATACAGTTCCAGATTGTCCTCAACTTTCTGGAAGCCTCCCCCTTTCTACAGCAGCAGTCCTCAACCTTTTTGGCACCAGGAACCATTTTCACCGAAGACAATTTTTCCATGGACTGGGGGTGGGGGGTGGGGTGGCGGATGCTTTCAGGATGATTCAAGCACTTTACATTTATTGTGCAGTCAAACCTCTCTGCTAATGATAATCTGTATTTGCAGCTGCTCCCCAGCACTAGCATCACCATCTCAGCTCCACCTCAGATCATCAGGCATTAGGCTCTTATAAGGAGCACGTAACCTAGATCCCTCCATGCACAGTATACAGGAGGGTTCATGCTCCTGTGAGAACCTAATGCCTCCACGGATCTGATAGGAGGCGGAGCTTATGTGGTGATGCCAGCAATGGGGAGCAGCTGTAAACACAGATGGAGCTTGGCTTGCTTGCCTGCTGCTCACCTCCTGCTGTGGGGCTTGGTTCCTCGCAGGCCACAGACCGGTACTGGTCCACAGCAGCCCAGGGTTTGGGGACTGCAGTTCTAAAGAACTTTACTACTTCTGATAATGAAAATAATAATAGCTACCATTTGTTGAGTATTTTATATGTTTCAGTCACAGTGTTAAGTGTTTTACAAGTATTATCACATTTATTCCTCATAATCTTAGGAGGTAACTGTTAATATTACATTTTTTATAGATAAAGAAACTAAAAGATCTAGTAATTTTTCCAAGTTCACACCACTAATCAGTGGCAGAGCAGGGATTTGAACCAATACAGTCTGATTCTAGAGCTTGTCCTTTAAGCCACTATACCATACTGCCTCCAACTATAATATATGACCTTGGTAACTGCTACATCCTTGCCACAAAGTACAATTTATCCCAAGTGAACTTTTGCCCAACAACCCTTCTCACCAGGAAGGGAATTCTAAGGCCAATTGTTAAGGATGATCAAATCTTTTCTCATCTCATTCCACTTATTTTTTATAAGCTTGAGACAAAAATTTAGAAGAAAATAAAGTAACAAAAATATAATTATTTGACAACACTAAGGATATTTATACTGATAAATTAATACTCAGACTCAAGGCTTAATGATCTGCTTGAAAAAATTGGAGAAGGCAAGAGAAAAGGGTGGGGGGCATAGAGAATCTAAAATGATATCTATGTCCTGAAACAAGTTAGGTCCTAAGGCAAGTGCCTCAGTTGTAAAGGTAGAGTCACATAAATAACATAGTGGCCTACATTTTAGCTTTGGTGTTCTCAATCTGTGAAATGGAGATGGGAAACAGGAAATACAGAAAGCAAACAACATGTAGGAATTAGACAAGCTGAATGGTAGAAAGGTAGGATTGCATTGTTCTGAATAAGGCTTTGTATTAGAGGCCAGCTGAGGGGAGTCAAGGAGTAACGTAAGAGTCAAGGCAGAAGTTAGACGTATTGACTATATAAACACACATGGTGAGGGAGCAAAGGAGTTCCTGAGAACACGAGCGCCTGAACATGAGAGTCACATGGGCATATAGAGGTATTTGTTCCAATCATAGTCTTCCAGAGAGAGAGAGAGATTTTAAGGAATTGCTTTATGTGATAATAGGGGCTAGGGGGCTGGCACGTCTGAAATTTAAAACCTTTAGGGCAGTCTGGCATGCCAGAAACTGAGGCAGGATTTATTTTAATTTTTTTTTCTTTTTTTTTTTTTTTTTTTGAGACAGAGTCTCGCTTTGTTGCCCGGGCTAGAGTGAGTGCCGTGGCGTCAGCCTAGCTCACAGCAACCTCAAACTCCTGGGCTTAAGTGATCCTACTGCCTCAGCCTCCCCAGTAGCTGGGACTACAGGCATGTACCACCATGCCCAGCTAATTTTTTCTATATATATATTTTAGTTAGCCAGATAATTTCCTTCCATTTTTAGTAGAGACGGGGTCTCGCTCCCGCTAAGGCTGGTCTCGAACTCCTGAGCTCAAGCAATCCACCCGCCTCGGCCTCCCAGAGTACCAGGACTACAGGTGTGAGCCACCGCTCTCGGCCTATTTATTTTAATTTTAATTTTTTTTTTTTTTTTTTTTTGAGACTGAGTCTCACTTTGTTGCCTAGACTAGAGTGCCATGGTGTCAGCTTAGCTCACAGCAACCTCAAATTCCTGGGCTCAAGTGATCCTCCTGCCTCAGCCTCCTGAGTAGCTGGGACTACAGGCATGTGCCACCATGCCCAGCTAATTTTTTCTATTTTTAGTTGCCCGGCTAATTTCTTTCTATTTTTAGTAGAGATGGGGTCTCTCTCTTGCTGAGGCTGGTCTTGAACCCCTGACCTCAAGAAATCCTCCTGACTCTGCCTCCCAGAGTGCTAGGAATACAGGCATGAGCCACCACTCCCAGCCTGTGTCACAGTCTTGAAGCAAAATTCCTTCTTCTCTGAAAAACCTCAGATTTTGCTCTTAAGGCAACTGATTGGATGAGGCCCACTCATGTGATCTAAGTCACTCTCTTTTACTCGACTGATCATAGATCTTAATCAATCCACGAAATATCTTCATACCAATATCTACATTAATGTTTGATGGAACAACTGGCCACCATAGTCTAGCTAAGTTGATCCATAAAATTTAACCATCAAAATATTCTTTTTCAACATTAGATTGTAGATCTGACAACCAGAGGGCTAGATTTGAGAAGCGAAATGGAAGACTTACCTCAGTCAAGAAAGACTTGCAACTGAGGAGGAGGAGCCAGGCTAGTGTAGGAGTAGTGGACCTTTCTTTGAGAAGCTAGTAAATGGGAGACAATATATAAAAGTTAGGTTAAATAAGAATCACCTAGAAAATTTGCTAAGAATGAAATTCCCTGCATTTTTGGTTCTGTAAATTTGTTGTTGGAATCTACATTTTAACAATCATCCCAGGTGATGCTGATTCAGGTCACAGAAAGATGACAGCTGAGGAAAAATTAAAGTTAACATTCATCCATTGCTAAAGAGAAAGTGAATTCCTAAACATAATCCAATCTCACTGAGGACAAGCTTCACCAAGTGGAATGATAGAATGACCAGCTAGACCTGAATCATATCATCCCGCAGAATGAAGATCAGCTCCATAAAACAAAAGAAAATGATAGCCTAGATATGCCAACCAAATTTAATTTCAGAATAGCCATTTTTGGATCTATGAATGGAATCAGAACAAGTCACAATTGAAAGCCAATTCAGGATATGGCCTGTACCCCATTTCCTATCCCTACGCCTTTCATTTGTTTATGATAATAAAATTAGAGCATATTACAGAGAAATAGAACAAAGTAACTGCAATGCTAAGTGAACAGTTTGTTCTCTGTACCCAGTTTTCCAAACTGCTGTTTATGAAAAACAACTGCATTCTTTTTGCCAAATGAGATGCTCACCAGTTTGAATGACTTATATAGGGTATATTAGAATGCAAGCATACCAAAGACAATGCTTCTGATAAAAGATGAACTTGAAATAAAATTTTAATTGAATTACTGTTGATAATACAAAATGGACAAAGCAATCAAACTTTCATTTTATAAGACAAAGCACTATTATTATCATGTGTTTGAAACTGCTCTTGTAGCCATTCAAGTAGAAAAATAAAAACCTCTCCTCCTTTGGACTTGATCTAATTCACAATCGCCATCCAAAGGCCTCTAAGCAGTTTCTTACCATTTAGAATCATGGATTTCCAGAATCTTAGATTTACAAGTGGCCTGGATATTAAATCCAAATATCAAAATCCCCTACACAATATATTGACCAAAGGTCTTAGGGCCTCTGTTTTAAAGCTTCTGATGATGGGAAAGTATTACCTCAGAAGTGCACATGTGCTCTTTTACTGTGGACTGGTCAACATGGGCTGCATTCGCTGTGCAAAACTGTGAAGAAGGCGGCCGGGTCATCATTGAGAAGTACTAGACGTCTCTGGGAAATGACTTCCACGAGAGCAAACGCGTGTGTGAGGAGATCGCCCTTATTCCCAGCAAGAAGACAGCAACAAGATAGGAGGCTACATCACATATTTGATGAAGCAGATTCATCAAGCTGCAGGAGGAGGAGAAAGGAGAGATAACTATGTCCCAGAGGTCTCAGCCCTGGATCAGGAGATCATTGAAGTAGATCCCGACACTAAGGAAATGCTGAAACTTTTGGACTTTGGCAGTCTAGCCAACCTACACGTCACTCAGCCTATAGCTGGGATGAATTTCAAAACACCATGTGGAACCTTTTGAATCTTTCTGCTATGCTGTAATATTTTAATAAACCTGAGACAACAACAACAAAAAGAAATACACATGTACACTTAGCAACACTAATTTGAAAGTTCCTATCTTTGATATATTCTGTTTTCCTCTCCCTACTTGCCCACAATAACCCTTTGTATTAGGAAGGTTCTCCAGAGAGACAGAATCAACAGGATAGATAGATAGATAGATAGATAGATAGATAGGGGATTTATTAGGGAAATTGGCTTATACAACTATGGAGGCTGAGCAGTCTCATGACAGACTACCTGCAAACTGGAGATCCTGGGATGCCAGTAGCATGGCTCAGCCCAAGTCCAAAAGCCTCAGAACCAGGAAGACAATACTGTAATTCTCAGTCCAAGGCTGAAGGCCTGAGAACCCAGGGGGCCACTGGTGTAAGTCCTGAAGTCCCAAGGCCAGAAAGTCTGGAGTTCTGAGTTCCAAGGATAGGAGGAGGAAAGTGTCCCAGCTCCAGGAGAGAGAGAGAAACAGAGAGAAAGAGAGAGAGAAGGAGAGAGAGAGGAAATCCTTTCTCTCCTTTTTTATTCCATCCTAGTCCCCAGCCTATTGGGCGATGCCCACCCACGTTAAGGGCAGGTCTTCCCCACTTGGTCCACTAACTCACACACCAATCTCCTATGGAAACACCCTCACAGGCACACCCAGAAGTAATGCTTAACCAGTTCTCTAGGTATTCCTTAATCCAGCCAAGTTGATAACTAAAATTAAGCACCACACCCTCAAACCTATTCCATCCTACCCCCTACTTCCCCACAAACAAAAATAGTCACACACACACACACACACACACACACACACACACCCCTACCTCACACCACACACACCACACACATAATACACACTCCAATCTCCTGCGGATATTTATTTATTTTTATTCCTTGCTTGGAAGAACTGGGGACCTTTAAAAACATCGACCATGACAAGGAAGCAGACAAGCAGGGTTAGAAAGCATTAATGATTCCCCTAAGGAAGAATATGGATTCCCCATGGTAATCATTTATTAAGTTTAGGATACTAATATTTTGTTTAACACATGGGAAGTAACTAATCTTCAGTTTTAATAAATGGCCCAATGCGCAGACAATGTTAAGAAATGATTCTCTTTGGAAATTGAGTGGGATATGAGAACAGACAATAGTTTGGGACATAGTTTGCCTGAGTTTTAGGTGTGGTATTTAATTTTCAGTCTCTTCCTCTGCAATATGAGTTTTACTCTTCTTCGGTTGATGAAATTTTGGGGAGGGTATCGAAGGCAATTGTGCTCCTCTTTGGTGGGTTTGGTTTTTAGGTAGATAAGGGAACTTCAGAGAATAGTCTCATTCTGTGCTTTGGGAGAGAGAGGATTAAGAGACTGAAGGTGGAGGGAAGGTCAGGAGACCTAGAGGCTGCCTCTTTTTTTTTTTTTTTTTTTTTATGAGACAGAGTCTCACTCTGGCAGCCGGGCTAGAGTGAGTGCCGTGGCATCAGCCTAGCTCACAGCAACCTCCAACTCCTGGGCTCAAGCGATCCTACTGCCTCAGACTCCCGAGTAGCTGAGACTACAGGCATGCGCCACCATGCCCGGCTAATTTTTCTATATATATTTTAGCTGTCCATATAATTTTTTTCTATTTTTAGTAGAGACAGAGTCTCGCTCTTGCTCAGGCTGGTCTCAAACTCCTGAGTGCAAACAATCCACCCGCCTCGGCCTCCCAGAGTGCTAGGATTACAGGCCTGAGCCACCTCGCCTGGCCTGAGGCTGCCTCTTTAGTTCAGCATGTCAGAGTGCCATATTTTGGGATGTTTTCTGAGCCCCCACAGGGGCATAAGAAGACTTGGGGTTCTGCTAATGTTTTGCTTCCTGGTATAGATACTTACGGGAGTATATTTTTATGATTTCTGCACCTTTCCTGCAGTTTATTATTCTTCCAAAAAAAAGTTTACATAACATATTTCATCAAAATAAATGACAAAGCATTTGGTTGAATTACTGAGATTTGGTAAAGACTCAGTAACTATGAAAATTGGGTAATAGATATGTAAGGATTTATTTTACTTTCTATTTTCAGGTCTGTCTGAAATTTTTCATGTTAGAAATCTTAATGTAATCTGAAAAACACTGCCTCATTAATTAAGGACCTGAGAATTTAAAATTTACCTTCTGAGGAAGGCTTGTCTGCTAAATAAATAAATACATAAATAAATAAAATTTATGAATCCTTCAGAGATACAGATTTAAGAATATAAGTTGTAGGTTTATATGTATATAAATATTTATTATAAGTTTATGTTATGTTGAGTCTTGTGAAACTGCCTCAAATGCCCTTTCCCTATACACATAGCAGTTTATTGTTAAATTAAATTGAGCAACCCACCTTAGAGAGATAACCACGTTAACATAAGTATAATTACATTGGATTCCAACATTTCCTTACTGAAGAGCCTGAAGAAGGCCAACACCGTAACGTGTGTAACATGTTCAGGAAAGATGAACACCTTTCCTGACATCTGAATAAAACAGCTATGCCTATGTGAGTCTTATTAATATTTATTATGTATATTCTAAAAACTAATTCTGAAAAACTTGGATGGGGGTGGGAAGGGAAGTAAAACGAGAAGGTGAGTAGCTTCAGAGCAAGCCACTTATGATTTTCAGCAAAGCAACTTCAAATTTAGATGCAGGCAGAGTTGGACAAAACATCATTAGGCTATTGATTTAGCAGGTAAAGAAAAATTTAGCCTACAAGGAATAGTACAATATTTCATTATGTTAACATGAAACCTCAAGAGTTTGCTGAATAGAACCTACTGGGTATGCATGCCAGACACATTGTCTTTCAAATTAGGCCATTTTTATACCCACTATGAAGAGTGCCCTTTCTGAGTGTGTTATTAGTTAAGCTTGCAAGCTTAAAAAGGTATTCTTAAGGTATATGAAGAAATAATTGATTTCCTCCTCGTCTTTGTTTTACTTCCATGCATATGCTTTTTACGTTATATATAATCAGAAAACTTGAAGTCTGAGGTGAGGCTCAACATTAACAGATCCAAGTATTGATTGATTTTTTTTCATTTTGAAACCATTTGCTAGATTATACCTACTTTTTTTGCCTAACTTGAAAAAAAAATTTTACAGCAGCCCGTTACAGCAGAACTCAGTTTCTTTTCAAGAAATGTGGCACTGCTTGTTGCTTTTTTATGTTAAAGCTCAAAAGGAACTTACAACTAGTACAGGGTATGTGAATTGTAGTTAAGAAACCATTACTCTCTGTGAGCATTATGATTCTGGGTTCCTACTATTATATATTCCTTAAATTAAAATTTTTAAAAAATCTCTCTCCATTCAGTATGAGTAAATAGGCTTAACAGCAAGTAATTGCTGATCATTTTTGCCAGATATTTTTATTAGAATTACATGGTAACCATTAAAATGGGTTTGCATTTTCTTTAGGAACATTAATTTTTGGATTAAATAAAATACATGGTCTTATTTTAAATCAGGCTTATTTTATACAATAGACCAATTTTTTAAATGAGCTACCCTACACTTAACATCATTAGTAAACAATGCATTTAGTCACACGGGAATACCAGACTCATACATTAAAAACACTTCAGCATCTTGTTATGCCAGCAGAACCCTACACAGTGACATAACCTAACAATAGCTACTTATGTAACTGAAAGAATATACAAGTACAGATTTTCGAGCACAGATACCACCTCTTATCTAACCTCTCTAGGACAATGTCAAACTAGTAATGATTATTTTTATATGCTGAATCTATTTGGCATTTTTCTGGGCAGAGTAAGAAATTGATTATTATCCACGTCTCTTTACAGAATTCCATGGAAAGTCTACCAAACCAAGTGAGATTTTCCAGATTGTTCTTAGCTCTAGAGCTTTATTATGGTATGTGTCATTTGACCTATCATAAGTTACATCTGTTATGCATGGGGGTACCTGTCTGCATGTTAACATCGTTCTATCATTAATAGCCAATGATTAAGCATTTACAAGGCAACAATGTGCTACATCTTTCACATGCTTAATCTCATTAAATATTCACAAAAGTCCTATGGTAGATTTTAGTTCCACATTTTATAGACAAAGAAACAGACTTAAAAAAGGTAAACAATGTGCTAACAGTTATATAGCTAAAAAATGGCAAACTTGGGATTGAACCTAGGTTTAACTGACTCTAAACAGAAAATCACCTTAACCAACTTTCTAGATTTTTAAATATTGACTTTTTTTTCTTGTTTTATGCCCTCTATTTTTCTCTAAAAAGTAAAGCACCAGCAATTGCTAGTAAACTGAAATCTTTGGCACTAAGTTCAACACAATTTAAGTACCTACAGAAGTTATTTGAAAATAAGTGTCTTATTTTCTTTATTTTAAACAATCATCGAATTGTGCTGCCTCTATAAAAAATAAATAAATAAAAACTAGCAGGTGCTCAAAAATTTCATTAAATTTAATTTCTTAGTTGCTATCAATTAGCATAAAAATGACTGTTCAGATTTTAAAAGTGATAATACAGGATACACTAGGTTTGTAAATAATAAAGGGATTTTACAATTTTTTAATCACAGATACTCTTGGGATAAAAATCTACAGGAAGCCTCTAGTCCCCTTCTGCCTCACCACCCCCAGCTCCAGTCCATTCTACAAAACACAGATACACTCATCAAATGCCCTCTAATAACATTTCCATAAGTGGAGATTCCATCTCTGTTTAATGGCTCGCCAGTGAAGGGAAACTCTCTGTCTTATTAGGAAACACATTTCACTTTTCAGGCAGTTCCAATTGCTTAAATTCCTCCAAAAATAATGGTTGTCCCCGAGTTTCACCAGTTTAGATAACTAACATTAAACTAAAAATCGGTCAAAATAACAGTTGCAACATTAATAAATAACTTGTCTCCCCTCACACTCTATTTGTCCTTGTGAATTTATATCTTTTCTATTTTAATGTAATCTTAGGAAAGAACACATATAAATATATGTTTTCAGTGGATATATTTAGATGGAAGCTTCCCAAAATTTTTCACTTCTATAGCTGTCTCAAGAAAGGTCTCTTATGATTACCCACTCTCAAGAGATTTAACTAGAATGTGTACAGTGTATAAGTTTTGCACATTAAATATTTCACAACTAGTTTTCCTATAAAATACTCAAATTTACATAAAATATGTTTGCATATATGCATAGATTTACACACACAATTACTTCAGTTTACTGCACAGTGGAGATTTATTTTGTTTTATGAGAATGAATAGAAGGAAAAATATTAATAGCCCTTTGTACATAATTTTTTAATTAATAATTTAAATTATATATATATTTAACAAGAATTGGCTTAGTTTATAGACTCATGTGGCTGAATAAGAAAGAAATTATAATAGAAAAGATTATTTTACCTGTGTTGTAACATCAAAATAAATCACCCATTAGTAGTAATATCTAAAAGACTCATTCTAAGTGGTTAATGGGTACAAAAATATAGCTATATAGAAGGAATAAGTTCCAGTATTCAATAGTTCAGTTGGAAAATAAAAGTTAATTATTTATTGAAAATTTCAAAATAGCTAGAAAAGAAAAATTGTAATGTTTCCAACACAAAGAAGAGATGAATGTTTGAGGTGATGGATATCCCAATGACCCTGATTTAATCATTACACATTGTATACATGTATCGAAATATCACATGTATCTCCAAAATATGTACAACTATTGTAAATCAATAAAAAATGCCAAAAAAAAAGCAAAATGAACAGGAAATAAAATATTATAGATTTTAAACAAAAATAAAAAACCAACTCTCCCTCTTAGAAAAGCAGCTTATTGTTTTCTCATTTGAAAATTTAGTATTCTAAAAATGATTGCTTTATCATTTACTTCTAAATATGCTGCAGGTGTGAGGATAGTGAATAACTTTGTTTTTATTTGTTTCTTTTTGAAACACACTTCACAACTATTAAGTTGTAGATGAATGTAAACACTATTGCTCTGAGAATCCATTCAATATGCAAGAGGACTGATCTTATCTGTCTTCATTTGAGGTATCAGAGAATCTTCTCTCCACACTGTCTACAGGTTAAACTTGAGAACAAGTTCAATTAAATTACTTCAAAACCTGGAGCCAACTAAACAGGCCTAGCGGTTTTCCATCCATTTACTACAGAAAATCGCTCCAACAAATTTTTGTCAGAGACAGTTCTCATTTTTAAAGCAAAAGTGAGCAAATGCTATTAGTAGAATAAGCAGGTTAAGATGTTTGTTACAGATAACATATTGTTAATATTTAAATTTAGAGTAACACAAAGTTATTCCTGCTGTTAAAAGATAGCAACAACAAAATCATCACAAAATTTGAGAGAATACTTGAAGTTAATGCCACTCAAATAGTATTTTGAATTATTTTCAGTTTAAGTTCCAATGAAACAATAAGATATCCCCCTAAAGGAATAATTTATGTGAATCACATCTTTAATACATAATTATATTCATGTAAATAAGATGCGTTTGCTTTCTAAATTACTTTAATTGGGCACACTTAAAACTGCAAAGGATGAGGCTAGAAAGAGCTAACTTGTGTCTTTCTAAAATAAAGTCAGACAAAGAAACATCATTCCGCTGGGCACAGTGGCTGACGCCTGTAATCCTCACACTGTGGGGGAGGCCAAGGTGGGAGGATTACTTGAGCTCTGGAATTTGAGACCAGCCTCAGCAAGAAAAGGGAGACCCTATCTCCACTAAAAATAGAAAAATTGGCTGCACAATGTGGCATGCACACTGTAGTCCCAGCTACTGGGGAGGCTGAGGCAAGAGGACGGCTTGAGCCCAGGAATTTGAAGTTGCTGTGAGCTACGATGACTCCATTGCACTCTACCCAGACTGAGACTCTGTCTCAAAAAAAAAAAAAAAAAAAAGGGAACATCATTCCAAATCTAAGATATTTCTGTGAAAAAAGGTTTTCAATAAATTAAAAAATAGAAGTTAACAGTTTAATTGTACACTTCTTTAGCTTGTGATTGCCATGTTTTCTTCATTATCATAATATTCTGCCTTAGTGTTTTTTTTTTTTTTTAGTGGGTTGGAGGGGTTTGTGGAGAAAAAAAAGAATAGAACAAGGACAGGGTGATTAGAGCAGAAAGGCTAAGGAAAAATAGGGCCCTTGAAACGTCAAGAATAAAAGAAAAGCAAGAGATAATAATTATGGTCAACAGTGAGAAAGAGCCAGTCTCTATGGGGAAAGAAAAAATGGAAAAACAGCAAATAACAATTATCCCTGTTTAAGGAGTAGGGAGAGGGTATTGGGAATTCTGGAAGAAATAGTATATTGTCACAATGCAATATCCTAATACAGCAATAAAAATGAAAAAACTACATCTATAAGTAAAAGCATGGATGAATTTTATAGTGAATCATATAATGTTTAACAAAAGAATACATATTCTGTGGTTTCATTTATATAATGCTCAAAAACAAATTCACTAAATTATAATGTTAGAAGTCAAAATAGTGTGCAGAGTCAGGAATGATTGGGAAAGGGCACAATTCATACTTCTAATGTTCTGTTTTTTGACTTGGATAGTGGTTTTATGAGTTTTGCTTTGTGTTAAGTCATTGAGCTACACATTTATATTTTGTGCACTTCTCTTTGTAGGTGTTACATTCAAAGTGGAGCAAAATAAAAAAGTATTGAGAGAAAAGGTCAAGCCAAAACAGCAATGAGATAGTGGTAAGACCCAAAGCCAAACACTAAACTTCAGTCATACAATTATTAAGGCTTAAATATTAATATTAAACTATGCAAGTTGGTAAATGGGCCTAAATGCTAAGAAAAAAATTTAATTAAAAAATTAAAACTGAATTAAAAATAAAGGTCAATTTTCAGAAATCCTTTTATTGCTTTTAAAAACAAATTTTAAATAAACATTAAATACCAACTACATAGCATTGAGCTCAATAGGAAAGCAATAGACACATTCCTATTAAGGAATAAGTAAAACATATTCTTTACCACCATTATTGTTTAACACTTGTGCATTTATTTAATAAATATTTATTTAGAGCCAAGTGGTGCTAACTACTATTCTAGTCAGAGGGGAAAAAATCTTTTTACAAAATAAATACCACAATCCATAGAATTTACAGTATTAAGCAAAAAACAATGAATATATAATCAATCAAATACTAGATAGGAAAAACTACTATATGCAAAAAATAAAGCAGGATAGAGAGATAGTGTGAGGTAGGTTAGAGTAAACGATGGGACAGTGTTATTTTATATTAAGTGATTGGGGATAGCTTCTCTGTCAAGGTGACATTTTAGTAGAGACATAAAGCAAGTGACAGAGCAAATCATGGTGACATACGGCGCAGAATCATTGTGGTGGAGACATTAGCCAGTGCAAACAGACAACAGAAAGAGTAAGGGATATAAATATTGGAATGGAGAAAATAAATTATCATTTTAGTAGATCCTAAAACTATTTAGAAAACTCAAGAGAATCAGCTAGAAAGCTATTTCAAACATTAGTAAGATGACTAGGTATAATACTAATATATAAATAAATAGCCTTCATATATTCAATCAACAACTTAGAAGATATAATGAAAGAAAAGATCCAATTAAAAATAACAACAAAAAAGATAAAACACCAGGAATAAACTTAACAAGGAAAACATTAAAATGCCACTGACGAAGACAAAACAGGAGGTAAACATATGGGAAGACATAACGTACATGTTACCATGTTTCCATGTTTCTGGAAAGTAAAATTTAAGTTCATGGTTTGATATTCTTTAATTTTTTTTCTTTGAAAGCAATTTATTTGGTTCCGGATCACAAAATACAGGGAAGGAGCAAGGTAACACCTGTAACTTCCTCGTTGCACATCTTATCTTCCCAGTCTGTGCATCTATAAATACTTTGCACAACACCAAGCTCACACTGTCCCCTTAAGCGTCTTCTCACATTATACCAGCTGCTGAGCATAGTATAGGACCAAGTGGGAAGTTAAACCAGATGCCCCATTCACAAGGCAGGGCTCCCCTCCAGTTATTGAAACTTAGTTAATTGGTGGTCCTATCAGTTTTCTAAAACTCTCATGAACAAGTAAGTCATAGATAAATTACGTCTGCACAAGTCCTAGAGTTATTTAACTTTACAGACATGCAGTGTCTGAGGCCCATTCCTTGTCCCCAGCTTTCTATGTCCCAGGTTGCCGGTGGTACCTGGACTGCCACCCCTGGGTCCCCCACATCCCAGTGTGGCAGTGGAGGATGGACAGGACAGGCCATGCATGAAGAATAAAATCTTCATTGGATTCAGACCAGGAGTCCATGGTTCTTGAGGACCTCTGTGTTTTTGTCAATTTTCTTCTCCATGTTCTTTTCGGCCTGTTTCTGTGGCCTCGTGAGCTGCTTTTTCTTCCGGTAGTGGATGTTGGCCTTCTTCCTCTTCTCCTCCAGGATGGCTGTCACTGCCTGGTACTTCCAGCCAACCTTGTGAGCCAGGCGCCCCAGGTAGGCAAACTTTCTCATAGGCTTCAGATGCACAACCTTGAGGGCAGCAGGAACCACCATCCACTTTTTCTTGTCATAAGGCAGTGGGATCCCATCAAACACTCAGGGCAGCCTGGCCTCAGTTGGTCTTGTGGGGCAGCATGCCTCACACAGTCCAGCAGAAAATGCAGCTGGGGGCCCAGAAATGGTAGGGGCCACGGGACAGGTTGGTGTTCATCCCTTTGCGGAGGAAAGCCAGGTACTTTGTCCTGTTTCTTACTTCCAGCCCAGAAATACTTGTTTGGCCATGATGGCCGCCAGGCAGCCCAGGAGATGGCCTCTGCCATGAAGCACCAAGATCTGCCCCTCCGCCATCTTTGGCATCCCTCCGCTTGGGAAAGCACTCTTTAATTTTTGAATTTTAACTTTATCCCTATGTAAGCAGTTAGACAACATTTCTGGAATTCCACAAGCTTCTAAAATTCATACGAAAATAATCAAGCAAGAATAGATAAATGCTGAACAATAAAGGTACTGAAGTAGAGGTGGAGAATCTTCCTCATTCCAGGTATTAAGACATTAAAAAACTACAATAATTAATAGAGTAGGAAAGAGAGCGAAGTCAGCCAGATAACAGAATAGAAGGTTTCATATTTTCTCTCCACCCACAGACGTACTGAATAAACAGGACACATAGATAGATCAATTTCCTCTGTGAGATATCTAGAAACTAGTTGAGAGATTCCTCCTGTACATGGAGTGACTGAGAAAATATTCACATCAAAACAGACAGGAAAAGCTGAGAAACGCTTGCCATAAATCCCACCCTCAGCACTGTGCCATACAAGTAGGAGGGAACCACCAACTCCCAGCTTCCCCCTGAGGAGCAAAAACTTTGGACAGCACATTTAGTGCCCCAACAGTTCCAGCTGACACTTGAGGGACTGCCTCCTAACTCGTCTGTCTCTGGGAGCTAGTGGCCTATCATTCATTAGTGCCTGGGACAGCAAAGCAAAAAAGAGGCAGCTTTGAAAGGATGCATGAGCACTTCTTGCAGCTCCTCCTCAAGGCTCAGTGCAGAGCAAGTAGGCAATAAAGTGCAGCTCCCAACTTCTTCCTAAACAAAGTTAGACTGCACACGTAAGTGTTGACTTTTCTGGCTGCTGCCCAAAGGTTGGCTTCTAACTACCCTGTCTCTAGGATCTAATGGGGAAGGCAATCACTAGTTCTCTGGGAGCTTAAATGACTGTGGAGGCACTTTCTGTGGCTATTCCATCAACAAAACAGAAGCCTCTAGCTTTTCTCTGGAAGGAGTTAAAATACACATCTAGTCTTCCTTCACCCTGACTTTTCCAACTTCTGCCTGACAGACCGGCTTGTAACTCAACTGTTGCAGGGCACTGGTAGGACATGGCATACTCTAGTCTCCTGGGGGTCAGCAAGAGCAATGACAGTGGTTTAGAAGAGCAAAAGGTTAGAGAGGTACCCAGAATCACTGGCCAGGATGATTGATGGGGGTCAGATTCTTTATAAGGCCTATATGTGAATATCAGGGGAGGTGGCTGTTTTGCCTAACACATACAAACCAACACAAAAGTCAAGGAAAACAAAGAAACAGGGAAATATGCTTCAACTAAAAGAACAAGATAAATCTCCAGAATCAACTCTCATGAAATAAAGATATATGAGTTATCTGATGGAAAATTTTAAATAATTCTTATTAAGATGCTTGTCAAGGTTAGGAGGGCAATGTGTGAACAAAGTGAGAATTTTAACAAAGAAAAAACATTAACATACATTCCGGAGAATGTCAGATTTGTATGTAACTCAGATCCCTGATGAACGGCGCGTATATGATAACAATACTAATAATAACAATACTATAACAGCTCATATATGGTAATGCTGATACAGTATAATACTACCTCTGTACTATAATAATAAGTTACAGAAACTATTGTGCTCTTTCTTTTAACTCAGAGCATAAAAACAAATTCATACAGAAGTTTAGATAGGAGAGAGGAGAAATTTCAAAAAAGAATACTAAAGCTTACCACTCAACTAATGTTGCATCAATGCTAGGCTAATAGGCATGTTATACTTATTTTGACCTAACCAAATCAACAATAACCTTTCCATTTCAAAAATTAATTCACTATATTTCTTTGTAATAATTGAAGCTTTCATTGGAGCACTAACTACCTTTCACATGTTCCATTATTCTCATTTTATCCTTTATAATTGTTCTACTCCTGTTCCAATGCTTTCCCAATGAATGATGGCATCTGGCCTTTCTCTGAATGCTTATTTCTACTTTCATTTCCATCTTAATCACCTTTGTCTTCATAGCAAGCTCACCTGGACTTGCCGTGGACTTTTAACTTTGGAGGCATGGTCATAAGGGTCAACACAGACTCACTAAATTGAATAAAAATCTTAAGAAAATGATGCTGTGTGTAAGCAACCATATAAACAATGAGACTAGCCACTAGCATAAAGATGCTCATCAATGAACCTCTTACACCATGCAGGTTTGGTTTTTTTTTCACAATAAGAACAATCAACAAAAAAATTTTTAGGAGGTTTGTTTCTATGCATGGAAGAAATTAGTTCCTAAATTATTAATTTAATTATTTAATTATAAATTATCCTCATGGGGAATCCTTAGGTGCCTATTTGTAAATTTGGAACACCATAATTTGGGTCATCCATAACCCAGGGACTGCCTGTATGTATAAAAATGTATGCATCCAACACCAGAGCAACCGAATATTTAAAAAAATTAATAGACCTAAAGGGAAAGGTTGACTGCAATACAATAATGATAGGAGACTTCAACACCCTAATTTCAGCAATGGACAGATCATCTAGAAAGAATATCAACAAAGAAATTACATTCTCAACCAAAAGGAGTTAAGCAACATTTACAAAATATTCCATCCAATAGTTGCACAATATACATTTTTCTCAACAGCACATGGAAAGTTCTCCTGGATAGATCATATGTTAGATTACAAAACAAGTCTTAAGAAATTTTTAAAAATCAAAATCATGTCAAGTATCTTTTCTGATCACAGTGGAATAAACCTAGAAATCAATAACAGAAGGAATGTTGGAAACTATACAAATTCATGCAAATTAAACAACATGTTCCTGAGCAACAAATGGGTCAATAGAAAAATTATAAAGGAAATTTAAAATTTCCTTGAGACAAATGAAAATGGAAACCCAACATACCAAAACCTATGGGATACAGCAAAAGCAGCTCTAAGAGGGATATTTATACCAATAAATCCCTATACCAAAGGAGTAGGAAGACTTGAAATCAACATTCAAACAATGCACCTCAAGGAACTAGAAAAGCAAGAACAAACCAAACCCAAAATTATTAAAAGGAAAGAAAGATCAGAGCAGAAATAAATGAAACTGAGACTAAAAAATACAAAAGGTCAACAAAGCAAAAAAGTTGGTTTTTTGAAAAAATAAACAAAATCAACAAACCTTTAGATAGCCTAAGAAAAAAAGAGAAGACCCAAATAAATAAAATCAGAGATGATAAAGGATACATTATAACTGATGTCACAGAAATAACAAAGGATCATTAGAGACTATTATAAACAATTATATGCCAAAACCTAGAAGAAATGGATAAATTTCCGCAAACATACATTGTACCAAGATTAAATGGTGAAGAAATAGAAAACCTGAACAAACCAATAATGAGTAATGAGATTGAAGCCATAAGATACAGTCTTTCATTAGAGAAAAGCCCAGGACCTGAAAGCTTCACTGGTGAATTCTACCAAACATTTAATATTGTTTAAGTGATAATTCAACCCAAAGCAATTACAGATTTAATGCAATCCCTATCAGAATATCAATATCATTCTTCACAGAAATAGAGAAAATAATTCTAAAATTTATATAAAACCACAAAAAACTCTGAATAATTAAAGCAATCCTGAGCAAAAAGAACCTGGTGTCATCATACACTTAACTTCAAAATATACTACGAAGCTGTAGTAACCAAATCAGCATGATAACTGACATAAAAACAGACACATAGACCAATAGAACAGAATAGAAAACTCAGATATATATCCACACATTTACAGCAAACTCATTTTCTACAAAGGTGCCAGGAACATATAATGGGAAAAGGGCAGTCTCTTCAATAAATGGGGCTTGGAAAACTGGATAACCATATGCAGAAGAATAAAATGAGACCCCTATCTCTCACAATATACAAAAGTCAAATCAAAATGGATTAAAGAGTTAAATGTAAGACCTGAAACTATAAAACTACTAGAAGAAAACATTGGGGAAATGCTTGAGAACAATTATCTGGGCAATGATACCACAGGCAACCAAAGCAAAAACAGACAAATGGGATAACATCAAGATAAAAAGCTTCTGCACAGCAAAGGAAACAATCAACAGAGGGAAGAAACAACTTACAGAATGGCAGAAAATATTTGTAAGTTATCTATCTGACAAGGGATCAATAGCCAGAATATATTAATATAAGGAACTCAAACAACAGCAAAAAAAAAAAAAGTAATCCAATTTAAAAATGGGCAAGTCATCTTAATAGAAGTTACACAAAAGAACACACACAAATAATCAAGTTTATGAAAAAATGCTCATCACTAATTATCAGAAAAATACAAATCAAAACCACAATGAGGTATCATTGCATCCTAGTTAGGATGGTCATGATCAAAAAGACAAAAAATAACAAATGGTGGCAAGAACGTAGAGAAAAGGGAATTCTTATACACTGTTGGTAGGAATGTACATTACTATAGCCACTATGAAGAACATTATAAAGTTTCCTCAAAAATCTACAAGTAGATCTACCATATGATCCAGCAATCCCACTACTGGGTGTTTATCAAAAGAAAAGGAAATCAGCATATCAAAGAGACATCTGCACCCCCATTTTTATTGCAGCACCATTCACAGTAGCCAAGATATGAAATCATCCTAGGTATCCAACAACAGATAAGTGGGTAAAGAAAATGTGGTATACATACACAGTGGAATCCTATTCAGCCATGAAATAGAATGAAATCCTGTCATTTGCAGCAACATGGATGAAACTGGGAGACATTTTCCCAAGTGAAATAAGCCAGTAACAGAAAGTTAAACCCAACATGTTCTCACTCATATGTGTAACCTTAAAAAAAGTTGAACTCAAAGAAGTAAAAAGGATACTAGAGGCTGGAAGTGAAGGGGGAAGAGCAGGATAGGGAGAGATTTGTTAAAGGATAACACAATTGTAGTTAGATAGTAGGAACAAGTTCTAGTTTTCTACAGCATAGTAGGATGACTATAGTTCACAATAATGTACAGTTTCAAATAGCTAGAAGGATATTGAATATTCCCAATACAAAGTTATGATAAATGAGATTATAGGTATGCTAATTACCTTGATCTGATCACTATAAATTATGTTTTGAAACATCACTATGTACCTCATAAATATGTACAATTATATATCAATTTTTTAAAGTGTATTATATAAATACAAAAAATCAAGTTATATGCCTTAAACATATACAATTACTATTTATCAATTATACCTCAATAATACAAAGTATTTTATTAAAAAGTCCAGAAACAATAGATGCTGGTGTGGATCCAGAGAGAAAGGAATGCTTATACATTGTTGGTTAGACTGCAAAATAGTACAACCTCTATGGAAAACAGTATGGAGATTCCTCAAAGAACTAAAAGTAGACCTACCATTAGATCCAGCATTCCCACTGCTGGATATTTACCTAAAGGAAAAGAAGTCATTTTTATCAAAAAGACACCTACACTTGAATGTTTATTGCAGCACAATTCACAATTGCAAAGATGTGGAATCAACCGAAGTGCCCATCAGTTCATGAGTGGATTCATAAAATGTGGTATATGTATGCTGTGGAATACTACTCAGCCATAAAAAGGATGAATTAATGCCTTTTGCAACAATTTAGATGGAACTGGAGACCATTCTCCTAGGTGAAGTATCTCAAGAATGAAAAAACAAATACCACATGTACTCACAATTGAATTGCAACTAACTGATGAGGACACATGTGCACAGAGGGAAGTAAAACTCAGTGGAAATCAGGCAGGGGGGAGTGGGCAAAAACCTAGCTGGTTGGTGCAATGAACACTGTTTGGGGGATGGGAAAACCTATAGCCATGACTCAAGCAATACAAAGCAATTCATGTAACCAGAAACATTTGTACCCCCTTAATTTTTGAAATTAAAGAAAAACTATTAAAAAAAAGAACGTGGGACTTTGGCCTATGAATATGTATGTGGATATATGTTCATATATATATATGCATGTACATATATCATTCACACATATATACCAATGTAACATCAATAGACCTAAATACATGCAGGACTATAACAGATGATATAGAAAGTATTAAAAATAAAAAAGAAAAATAATTGGTTTATTTCCCGAACAGTGTGCACATAAATACCTGGACAACACAAGTGTGGATCTGTGTTGCATACTTCGCATACTTTGTGCTGAAGTAAATTCTAGATGGATCAAAAATATGTTGTGAAAAAAGAAACCTATGAAAGTTCTCAGAGTGTGGAAAGCCTTTTAATGTATGATTATTAAAAAGAGATTCATAAAGAATATGTAAATTAACTATGGAAACTCAAAATTTTCTGCATAACAATAAACAGCATAGACCAAGTCCAAGATATACAAATTCAGGAAAAATATTTACCACTCATATTACAAATAAACAGTTCGCTTTTTTAATATGTAAAAAAAATCACATCATTTAATTTTTTAAAAAGCTAGTCTCCCAAAATGGGCAAAAGACATATAAAAACTTTACAGAAAAGGAAAAACAAATAGCCCTTAAATTATGAAATAATTTTACTTTCACTTGTAATAAGAGAAATGCAAGTGAAAATGAGACACAATTTTGACAATAAGATACAATTTTTATTTATCAGATTGGCAAATCAGGATGTTCAATTATACACTGTATTAGATTGTTCTGTGTGTCAGAAAATAGGCATTTTCATAATTTGTTGGTAGGAGTATAAAGTGACATGTTATCGAAATTTTAAAAGTGTAAACCATTTTATTCAGCAATTCCAGTTCAAGGCATTTTTCCTACAGATGTTCTTGCACAAATGAAAAATGACACATATAAAAAGAAGTACAGAATTGTTTGTAATAGCAAAATATTGGGAAAATCTTAAATGTCTATCAATAAGGAACCAACTAAATAAATATAACAAGACTATAAAATTGAAGTTTCCACCGAGACATATATGAAGTTCCAAGGACAGACTGTTATATGTCCTTAAAGAGAACATTACAAAAGCAATCACTGTATCAAACTTAAAAGCCTTTTTTCATCAAAGAATATAATCAACAAAGTGAAAAGCCATTCTACAGAATGGGAGAAAGTATTTGCAAATCATCTGTTAGATAAGTGGTTAATATCCAGAATACAGGTAGGACCCCTACAAGGCAACTACAAAAAATTAAGTAACCTGATTAAAAAATGAGCAAAGGACTTGAGTAGACATTTCTCCAAAGATGATGTATACATGGCCAACAGGCATGTGAAAAGGTGTTCAACATTACTGATGATAAGAGAAACGCAAATCAAAACCACAATGACATATCTCCTCATATCCATTAGGATGGCTAGTATCAAAAACCAGAAAATAACAAGCATTGGCAGGGATATAGAGAAGTTGGAACCTTTGTACACTGTTGTGGGATTGTAACATGGTACAATAGCTATGGAAAACATATAATGATTCCTCAAAAAATTACAAACAGAACTACAATCTGATGCTCTAGCAATCCCACTTCTGGATATATATCCTTTGAAAGCAGGGTCTTGAAGTGTTATTTGCACACCCATGTTTATAGCAGCACTATTTACAATAGTCAAGAGGTGGAAACGACCGAAACGTTCATTGGCAGATGAATGAATAAACAAAATGTGGTATGTACATACACTGGAACTCTATGCAACCTTTAAAAGAAAGGAAGTCCTGTCACATAATACAACATGGATGAACCTTAAGAACATTATGCTAAATGAAATAAGCCAGTCACAAAAGGACAAATACTGTATGATTTCCCTTATATGAGGTATTAAAATTCCTAGATATCAAAAGTAAAATGATGGTTACCAGGAGCTAAGAGAAAGGGGATATGGGGAGATGTTGTTTAATGAATATAGAGTCAGTTCTGCAGGATGAAAAAATTCTGAGATTCATTTTGCAACAATATAAATACACTTAACACTACTGAACTGTTCACTTAAAATGGTTAAGATGGTACATTTTATGAAGTGTTTTTTACAACAATAAAAAATTTAAAATTAAAAACAATCACACAGTTAACTTTTTGAGTATTTGGGATTACTACAAGCACTTTATAAGAATTGATTCATTTAAACCTTACAACAAATCCATGAGAACATAATGCTATTTCTCAATTTTACAGAAGAGGAAACTGAAGTTCAGAGAGTTTAAGTAATTTCACTTGTAACTGGCAAGTATATAATGCGAACCAAAATGCTAATCTATACTACTTTTTCATTACCTATTCAGAACCAGTTTCAAGACTAGAGGATATCTCAGCTGGATCAGGTGAGGCCAGCCTGAGCCAGAGTGAGACCCCATCTCTACTAAAAATAGAAAAATTAGCCCAGCTCAGTGTGGGGGACTATAGTCCCAGCTACTCGGGAGGTTGACACAGGAGGATCGCTTGAGCCCAGGAGTTTAAGGTTTTAGTGAGCTGTGATGATGCTACTGCATTCTAGCCTGGGTGACAGAGACTTTGTATAAAAAAAAAAAAAAAAAAAAAAGCTCAGAATAGGGAAAGAGGAGTATTTCCTTGGAGAGAAATGTTGCACTGATGTAAAGAGAAAAGAATGAGGATGAGGGATGTTCCTTCTTTCAGCTCAAGGGAGAAGCAGATGCAAATGAAAAACTTAAGGGAGCTATCTTTGACTATTTGAACAATGGTTCTATGAACATTCATGTGAACATTTTTGTGTGGACATATGTTTTCATTTTTCATGGGTATGTCAATAGTGACAGATAATAGATTAGTGGTTGCCTAGGGCTGGGGGCAGGATGAGAGAAAGGGGGAGTGATTGCTAATGCGTTTTTTTTATGGGGTGATTAATATGTTCTAAAATTCTGTTGGCTGAAAATTTTCAGAATATACTAAAAACCATTCAGCTGTGTACTTTTAGTAGATAACTTTTATGTATGTGAATTATATCTCAATAAAGCTGATATTAAGAGAACTTAAGGGGATGCCAAAAACACAGCAATCAGGATAAATAATTTAATGCAAGATTTTAAAAATAAAAATGCAAAAACAATCCATGTTGAAGAAAATATCAAAAATATAAATAAATACAGGCTGTTGTTTGTTTGCTTTATGAACTTGCATTATCGTGCAACAGAAGAGTCATTTCCAAATAGCCCTTGTTGCAGGGCAGAACGGCCATGTGTCCTTCCCACTGGGTGTGTTTATGTGGGCTGACAAAGGCACACAAACAGATTAGACAACCACGAGGTTTTCCATATAGTCATTTGGAATGTGTGTGTTTGGGGTGAAGAGAGTTTTAACGTTTTTCCACTTGGTTCAAAATATGGGAGGATATTTTGATAAGCATGCATAGGGGCATACACTATTTCTTTTGCATCAGGTGCCAGTGTGGCTCAGCAAGGTTCTAGGAAGGAGTTTTCATTGGCCAGTGAGGAAGCTTGAGATGTGTTACCTGCAGAGAACCCCACTATCTGGGAGGCGAGAAGTTCAGAAGGTAAGAAAAGGGCTAGCTAACCACTGGATAGTGAAGTCAAGAGGTCTGCTGTGTTGAGAGTGGCTCACGGTTCCAAGATTGTCAGGGGAAAAGATGTGATTTTCCAGGGACCAGCTACAGACAGGAGAGAAAGAACCAAGTTGAGGCCATCTTTACTTTAACCTAAGAGGGCTACTGGTAACTGGCAAAGGATGAGAGGGCACATCACTGAGCCACCGCATAGGGTAGAATGCCAGAGAAATATAAGCTGAAGCAAGATAGAGAGGGAAACAGTGAAGGAAAAGGTGTATCTCCCATGTCCAAGGGGTTATATTTTGTGGGACCCAGCAGAGAATCTCTGAAAAGTCCACCAGGGACAGTCCATGTTAAACATATGTCAGGTCTAGAGGACATGAGGGATGCAGCTTGAAAGAGACCAATCCATACTTACTGACCTTCCCCACTCTCCCAGCTCTGACCCTGGAGGTGCTCAGAGACTAGCAAATTTCAAGGAGTGGGGAGTGAAGTGGGAGAGGGTCCACAAAGAAGAGAAGTTTCACATCAAAATAACTCTATTGTCCTTTCCCTCCACAGACTTCCAGCTTAAAGCCTGTTTGGAGAGAAGGTTGTGTGTTAAATCCATTTTGAATTACTTATCTCTGAAGTTTTAACAATTTCTGGCACGTACATTCTGAATTCAGTCTGGGTTTGTAACAAAGTGACTGTAGGACTGATTATCTTTTCCTAAGAGGGAGCTGAAAAGTCATAAGGATCTGCCCAATTGCCACCTAGGGGCAGGGGAAGATTGTGCCCACTGAATAAATTTTAAAGCAACAGAGGAGAAAACAAAAGTTTATTGCTATTACATCTTGTATGTCTGAGTTACATAATTATATATGGATACAAAAGAAAATGTTATGCACAATTAAAAAGAGTGCAGCAATTGAATATGTTTTAATATAAAATTGCTTTCAAGATATATTTAACTTTTCACTGTACACACATTTTCATCTTTTGCATTTTGTATTGTGTTTTGTCTATTCAAAAAAATCAAGTTAATTAAATAGAAAAAATGAGTTCAGACTTCTATGTAAAGATGACCAAGTAAAAGTAAGTTAAAGAAATGACTACAAAAAATTAGTAAAACCCAGCCTCCCACACACACACACACACAAAAAAATTACATAAGGAATGGGGCACAGACCAAGGCCGTTATAAAAAGAAAAAGGTGGCCAAAGAAATAGGTAGAGGATTCTACAGGGCAGCATAATGAGTTTCCCAACATCAGCCTCCAACCCACTCCATCCTTACCCAAACTGTACTGTTGGCGTCTCTGAGGGGGCCTTTCCAGCTTTGTCAGTTTGAAGGGGAAATAATGAGAAATAACACAAGATACCAATAGATGAGACACATAAATATTACATGTATAACTTTAAGAGGTTAAATTGATTACATAGCTCAGGGTAAGAACAAAATGGGCCACCAACTATAATAAAATCCAGATTAAACAGATTTACCCACCAGGTCAGAGGCAACATTAACCATCAGAGAAGCCACTTCATCTCCTCTGGCACTAAGAGAGTTAAGATAAAACCACCAGAATACAGTGCTAATGGCTCTCCTTCAATGCTGTGTTAGTAAACTATCTCCAGAGAAAGAGAGAAAGAGATATTTATTATGAGGAATTGGCTCATGCAATTATGGTGGCTGAGAAGTACCACAATCTGCCATCCGCAAGCTGAGTACTCAGGAAACCCAGTGGTAGAGTTCAATCTGAATCCAAACGGCTGAAAACTAGATGGCCAATAGTCCCAGTCCAAGAGGAGGAAAAGACCAATGTTCAGCTCAAATAAGTCAGGTAGAGAGTGAATTTCCCTTTCTCCACCTTTTCATCATATTTAGGTCCTCAAAGGATTGAATGATGCCCACCCACACTGAGGAGGGCAATCCACTGTACTCCGGCCTACTGATTCAAATGCTAATCTCATCTGTAAACTCTCACAGACACACTCAGAAATAATATTTAGCTAAATATCTGAACACCCTCTGATCCAGTCAAGTTGATACATAAAGTTAACCATCATAAGTAAGGAAAAGTACCATGAGGAATGGACAACTTTATCTTTTCTTTCTTCTGACTGGGGAGTAGTGGAAATGGTCACCAAAGAGAAGGAGGTGAAACAAAAAAAGTGAACAATGGTATGGGCTCTCTCTTTGAAGGAAGTGAAGTCTATACCTAGAACTAAAAGATCCACCCTAATTTTAAGTATATCTCTAACAGGAGTAAGATACAACACTGTCCATGTGGGTGCATTGAATCCTGGTAGAAGACCTTTAACAAAATGTGCAGAGTGATGGCAGAGCCTAGATATTCACACAATTTTGAGCTCTCCTCATTCCCCACTTTGCCCTCATGCTCCAGGAAAAAAATTTAGAACACAAAATGTCCAGCCCTCAAATTCTACATAAAAGGGGAAAACAAACTGATCTTAGTTAAAATGGAAAAGTTGTCAAAAAGTTCTTTTCATTATGAGAAAATAAATGTAGGTCTGAACAGATCCTCAAGCACAGACAAGATGAGAAGAAATAACATTGTGACTAAGCCAATAAATTAGAAGGGGAGGAAGAATGTTGAAAAGACCAGTTTTGAACCAAGCCTAGAAAAAACATCATGCAAGAAAATGAATTAATTTCTCTTGTAAGTACATTGCCATTTAAAGTAATTTAAGAAGAATAAAACAGGAACTTAAAGATGAATTTAAAAACGGAAGAATGGAGAAAAGAGAAATAAGAAATAAAGGACTGAAACTATATCATTAAAGAACTAATAATAAATTTCAAAAGCAAGCAATAAAAATTGGGATAATCATACTAAATGCAGATTTTAAAAAAGGAGAAATTAAACAACAAGAAAAGAAGTTCATAGAACTGGAGAACTGACAAAATCTGAGCAACATAGCAGTGTCTCTTATGTAGAAAAACCAGAGGAACACAGTAATGTATCCAAAGGTATAAATTTTTTTCAATGAAGAAACTTTCTCTGAAATGAAATAAAAGTTTAATATGTAGATTGAAAAGGAACATATATTCCAAGGTAATTTGATACAAACACTCAGCCCTGAGATAAATCCTTAGTTGGTCTCTTACAATTCCACAGTAACACTCAGTAACAGAAACCACTGGAAAATATTTTTTAAAAATTTTTGAAGGAAGAGAACTACAATCCAACATTATAGACCTCCAAGGTATACAAAGTATCCCTGTATCCATATAAGGCAGACAACCGCAATAGGTAGAGCAGACAGATGTCTTCAAACATGAAAGAAGTCTGAAGAATAAAACATCCATGCATCCTTTTTCACTAACACAAAACCAAACTAAAACAAAAAATAGACAAACACACATTACTTGATAATGAAATACAGCTACTTAAGAAATGACTGAAAAGTAAGGAAAAGAGAAAAGGTCTTAGGTAAGCATTGAATCAATTTAAAATATATCTACATCATTATAGAATGAATGCAAATGTATAGACCTTGGTAATATATAAACAATAATATAAATAACAGAATAAGTAGGTGGGGGAGAGGAAAAGGAAGAGGCTAATGTCTTCATCTTTCAGAGCAGGGAAGCAATTGATGCCATCTACAATTAAAATATGCAGATTTTAAAGCTATGATTTCAACATCTTAGTGTTTTTAATAACCTCTTCTTAACTTTGGAGGTATCTCTTAAGAAATAATGTATCTTGTACTGAATATAACATTTATTTGAAGTATAGCATTCCATTCCAATTCATTGCAGCTTCATTTGACTTCTTTCTACTTCAGTATTTATTTATAAAAATAGCATGTATTATATGTTAATAATGGGAAAAAAGGATTGGAGGTGATTTTTTAAAACTTCTTTTTACTTTTCTGCATGACTTAAACTCATTAAAATGAGCAAGTGTTATATTTACAAAACCAATAAAGTAATTTTTCTTTTAAAAATGAACAGGAATGATAAAATCAGAGAGACATTTAATTTTTTCGACAAACTGATTTTGAGCTCAATAAAAAGTGTTGTAATTTAATTATTTCTCAGACTTAAGATTTTTCTCTGCACTTGGATAGATCTCATCTCCAAATTCCAGATAAGCAGTTCCATTTGAAAATCCTTTGATTCTGTAAACAGAATTTAGCATGCAGAATAAGTCCTAGCACTTAAATTACTGACTTGGCTGCTAAATCAACAGCATAGATGGGATCCAGGGTTGGAGCCAGAGAAAATGATGAAAGTTTGAGACTGAAAATTATTACATTCTAATAAGAATGCAAAAAAAAAACCACCTGCTTTTACTTTTATGAAGCCATATTTTGTTTTATTCCGTTTATACCTACACCCATTTTCTTTGCGTTGATCCTCACTTCTTCTGTGGAGGGAGGGTGGGGGACTAGGAGTTTTTATAAATTCTTTCTTCAAACACATAAATGTGATGCCTTCAGGTGAAAACCAATACTTACAGAACATGAACTACAGAACCACATAGGCTTTTAAAAAGATACATTCATACAGGCTACTCATAGTGATTCCCTTCTTAATCTCCTTAGAATTTTCAGTACCTTGCATGAATTCCCTCAGGTCAAAGAGCCTGGCACATTTTTATTTATATTTTGTCTTTGTGAATCCTAGGGAATAGATGACTTTACAGATACTTGTTTACCATGAGAATTTATTTCCCCACTATGTAAATGTGGTAGGCAGAATAATGGCCCCCCTAAGATATCCACATTCTAATCCCCAGAATGTGTTAATATATTATATGGCAAAGAGGAATTAAGGTTGCTAATCAGATGACCTTGAGATAAAAAGATTATCCTGGATTATTTGGTGGACTCAATGTAATTATTAGGGTCCTTCTAAGTGTAAGAGGAAGGCAGGAGCGTCAGTGTCAGAGTGAAGCAATGTGAGAAAGATTCAACCAGCCATTTCTGGCTCTGGAGACGGAAAGGGGCCCCAATTCAAGGAATGTGCCTGCCTTCTAGAAGCTCAGATTCTTCTCTAGAGCCTCCAGAAAGATTTCAGCTCAGTAAGATCCACTTTGGATTTCTGACATTCAAAACTTTGTATTGAATGGTGTTATATTAAGCCACTAAATTTGTGTTAATTTGTTACATCAGCAATAGACAACTGATACAGTAAATAAAAGATAAAAACATGGCACAATTTTCTTCCCTGGACTATGTTTCTAAATGTCCGTGAATACAGGGTGGCCTCAGGCAAAATTTAAAGTAGCTGCCTTTGGCAACTTACTTCCCAACAGCACCTTACAGCTCTTTCTGCATGGCTTTGCTTCATAGAAACCTCAGAATTCCAAAAATGAAAAAGACACTGCAGGCCAGGTGTGGTGGCTCATGCCTGTAATCCTAGCACTCTGGGAGGCCGAGGCAGGAGGATCGCTTGAACTCAGGAGTTTGAGACCAGCCTGACTAAGAGCAAGACCTCATCTCTACTAAAAACAGAAAAATTATCCATGGGTGGTGGTATGTGTCTGTACTCTCAGCTACTTGGGAGGCTGAGGCAGGAGGATCACTTGAGCCCACGAGTTTAAGGTTGCAGTGAGCTATGATAATGCCACTGCACGCTACCCAGGAGGACAGAGCTAGACTCTGTCTCAAAAAAAAAAAGAAAGAAAAGAAAAGACATTGCCCTCAGGATACCTGTACTACACTGTCTTCCCAGCACGAGACACATGGCTCATGTTTTGGCCATTTTCCTCTTTCTGCTGTTCATTTCTGAGGCCTGGGTGGTGGGTGGGACAGCGCAATGAGAGAGCCTGGAGTGTGCAAAAAAAAGAGTGGATGCCTGAACAAACAAGATCATTATCCAAAGGGTAGACTTTCCAAGGAAGGTTTCAGTACTTTGTCATCTTGAGTGGGGAGGGAGTCAGGGGGTTAGGGGAGAGGAGCAGACTAGACATAAACACAGTTGGCAAGTAAATCCTGTAGCAAAATATTAGCAGTTATTCAGGTAGGTAGATGGTGGTTTAGTATCAGGGAAGTTTAAAGGCAGGTATTAAACAGGCATTGAATAAGATCTGTGCGTGGGCATACCAGGCAGTTAATTGTCCAAGGATGTAATTAATACTCACTAGCAAAGAAAAAAGAGAACAAGGCAGGAGACTGCTTACTAGAAAATTATGGTCAAAGTAGAAAAACCTTTAGGCTGAATCAATGCTAAACTAAAAACTTCTAACATAAAGATCCACATATTGCCCTTACCCAGAGATAGGTGTCTTCTAAATGTGGGGTACAAGTTAAATGCCCCCATCAGGGAATGGTAAACAGCTATACAAGCAGTATCCAAACTTGTAATTATATACCTACTGTTGTCAAAACATAATACTTGAGTCCAATTCTCACTGAAGCATATATTTATTAGGTTTTAATTGGTAAGGGTAAATTTAACCAGATGAACTAATTGAGGTTATGGCACTTCTTTGGTTTCTTTACCTGAAAAATAAGGGGTTTGTACTAGAAGGTATTTGTAGCCTCACAGTTCCTACAATGGAAGCAAGAAGAAAGATAGGGACTTTGGAACCAAAAGAATGAGTTCCAGTATCAACTCTATCACTTACTATGTAGCATTGAGTGAATTATTCAACCTATATTACTCTCAATTTCTTCATTTATAAAATGGGACTAATAATAATCTCTACTTTGTAGGGTTGTTGTAAGAATTAGCAATGGTGTGTATATATAGATTGCTTGGTGATCCTTAAAATAATGGATCAATTCTGTAAAAAATTTTCCATAGTAGCAAATGTTCTCACCTCACAACATGATACCTTAACCTCATTGAAATATTATTAGGTTCTTGTACTTTGAACCATTTTAAAGGTTCTTAAGGACTGGAATAATACCTATTCTACACATTGGGGTAGAGTGTATCAATTCACATACAAACCATACCAAAACTCGGTGGCTTAAAACAATATGGGCCTAAGGGTCAGCTGGGCAGTTCCTATTCTCTTGGCTGGCCCTACGTATGTATCAGACGTGGGTCCTCTAGGCAGCCCTCCTGATCTTGGCTGGGCTCTCTCATGTGTTTAGGAATTGGGTGGCTGTAAGCTGGTCTGGATGGTCTCAGCTGGGATAGTGGCTGTCTTCCATGTGATCTCTCATGTTTTACTAGGCTATACTAAGATCACTTACATGGTGGTGCCAGGGTACCAAGAGAAGAAAAGTGAATGACTCTTGAGGCCAAGGTTCAGAACTGGCACACTGTTACTACTACAACTTTCTGTCAGTCAAAGCACTTTATAAAACTAGGCCAGATTCCAAGGGTGTGGAGAGGGACTCCATCTCATCATGAGAAATACTTCAAATTCACATTACAAAGAACACAGTCCTTTGCTCAAGCCTGCAGCTCTGGATCATTAGAATCTCCTAGAAGGCTTGTTAAAACATGGGTTGCTGGGTCCACCTGAGTTTCTGATTCAGTAAGTCTGGGATGAGGCCTAATAAATTTGCATTTCTAACAATTTCCCAGGTGATGATGATGCTGACTGTGGAGCACACTTTGAGAACCATTGGTCTACAATAGAATCTTCTACTCTATGTAAAATCAATTAAATTAAAATTTAATATATATAATTTTACTTCTAAGTAAACATTATTTCCTGCATAGATTAACATATAATATTCACAATATATTTCTTTCCTAGTAAAATATGAAATTTTAAAAGTCTAAATACTTTTTAGAGGTCTTTGATTTTCCCTTTTTCCTGGGGAAAAAAAGCCCTCTTTTTGTGATCCGACCATTAAACTCTAATCAACTAAAAATCATCGAAAGATTTTATTTCATCTTTTCTTGTATCTACCTCTGCAACATTCTATCCCCCTCCCATGACAAATACAATTAGGTCAGTGAGGGGAAGCTCTTGTTGAATCCAATGAGACAATTGTCTTTGATATTTTGTTAAAATTAACTAGGAACAATTGAATAACTGAAAGGTACATTCATATTCCACTTACTCATTGCATAGATGAAGTAACAGGCTCAGAACAGTTGAGTAATTTGCACCCAAACTAATTTTTGTTTAATCACCTCCACTTGATGTGTCATAAACAGATTTAGATCGTCTATGAACTAAATCAACAGTCATCTACCTTCTATTCGCATCTTAGTTGTCCAAGTAATGAAATAACTCTGGAGATTATTTGTAAACTCCAAGTTAATTGTGATTTCCTGGTTCTTAAAAAATGCATCTAGTTTTCTATTTTTTTTGAGACAGAGTCTCTGTCACCCTGGGTAAAGTGCAGTGGCGTTCATCATAGCTCACTACAACCTCAAACTCCTCAAACTGGGCTCAAGTGATCCTCCTGCCTCAGCCTTCCAAGTAGGTGGGACTATAAGTGTGCACCATGATGCTTGGCTAATTTTTCTATTTTTATTAGAGATGGGGTCTCACTCTTGCTCAGGCTGGTCTCAAACTGCTGAGCTCAAGTGATCCTCCCACCTAGGCCTTCCAGAGTGCTACGATTACAGGCATGAACTACCACAGCTGGCCTTAGTTTTCTATTCTTTATTAACAAGTGGCAGAGAAGTAATTGCTAAGTTCTTACCTATTTTTTTAGACCATTCCCTGAGAAGACAGGTATTAGTTACATTATACTGTGGAAAATGAGACTTAGATAGGCAAAGAGATTTACCTATTATCACATCCTGGAACTAGGACTGGTTTTTCTAGGACCAAATTTCTTTCTACTACATTAAACAAAATAATAGATAAATATCCAGATCAGTCCATGTTAACTGTCTACAATTAACTCATAATTAGTTAAATTATTTTTAGAGTTGCAGTTATTGGTAGCAATGCCTATAAATGGCCTAATATTCTTTATATTTTCAGTATTTCAAAGACCTCACTATTTGTCTAACATGATATTATAAAAAGTAATGCTTGTTGATCACTTACTATATGTGCAGCATTATACACAAACTCCATATTTATTATACTATTTAATATTCATGACAACTCTCTAAGAGAGGTGCTATTTTTATCTTCTTTTACAGATTAAAAAACAGGCTTAAATGATTAAATAATCACTCAATCACACAGCTAGTAAGTAGTAAGGTTGGAGCTCAAACAAAATTCTGTTTGATTGGAAATCTTACTATCTTATCTGTGGCACTATCCTGTCTTGCTACTTGTATGTTTTTTTAATCAACTAGAGTAAAGTGATAGTACTACAAAAATGCCTTTGAATCAATTGAACACTGAGCCTGTTTCAGAATAAGAAATTTATGACAGAATGGAAGGGGAAAGGTGAAAAGGAAACATCTGGTTTATCCAAAGAAATTGCAACTGAAAGTAGCTACAAGACTGACGTGTTTAGCTAACACATGTGACCAAGTGTGTGGGCCTCCAAAGCGTTCCCCCTGGGAAGACATATGCTTGTGTGAACAATGCTATAACACATTTTTAGACCTGCTTTAGATCTGATTATTTTGTGTACACATCTAATTGGGTTTTTTAAATGACAATAATATTTTAAGTGATTGCTCACTTAATTTACTAGATTTGACTCTGAACAATTTTTTGTATATTTTCCTAAATCAAATTAAATCTTCAGAGAATATATTATAACAGTATTTGTTAACATTGCTACCTTGCTACCATTCCATAAAATTATGATTCAAATTCTAAACATGACTTTTTGTTCATTTGTTTGTTTGTTTGAAACAAGGGTCTTACTACATTGCCCAGGCTGGTCTTAAACTCCTAGGCTCAAGCAACCCTCCCACCTCAGCCTTCTGAGTAGCTGGGATTACAGGCATGTGTCATCATGCTTGGCTTAAACATGACTCCCGAAGAGGACATTTAAAATTATGTGGAGTTATGGCAGCAAACTAAAGTCATCAATTAAACATTTATTGATTTCCAAGGTGAATATGCTGAATATTCAAATATAAATACATTCAAAGATAAATACATCCTAATATGTTTATTTGAAAACAAAAGCAAAAGGAAATTTTATTATGAAAGGAAAGGGGAAAGACATTTAGACTCAATAATAAACTTTAGGTTCAGTCTATTCTACGACAAGTATGGGGCTTCATCAAAAAGAATTGCCAGTTGTGTGACTTCCTAAAAAAAAAGGTCCTTACAAACCCACTCCATGTTCACTAATTTGAGCCAATCATCCACCCCAGTATCAGTGACCTGGTTATGGATAGAGTCTCAGAGAAATCTTTTACCCGGAATTCTTTAGGGTTACGCAAATAATCAAGGCAGATTTCATTTACAAGCAGGAAACCACAACAACAGTGGCAGATATGTCAGTTAGGAAAGCTTCAAGTTACAGCATATTTTTGTTTTTGTTTTTTTCATATACAACAAGGAGTCTAAAGGTAGGCAGTCTGGGACTTGCAGCTCAAATATGCCATCAGAAACCCAGGTTCTTCCTATCTTTCTTCACCATCTTTCAGAGATTGGCCTTTAACTTACATGTATTGCTTCATAATTGTAAGATGGTTGCCCTACCTCCAGACATCACACAACTCCAGGTAGGAAGAAGGCGGTAAGGCAAAGGGGCAAAAGGTGGTGGCTATTGCATCTAGTCTTCTTTCATCAGGAAAGCAAAAGTATGTCCAGGAGACTCCTCAGCCAATACATAATTTACATTTAATTTTCCCAAACTATATCAAACAACCACTACTAGCTACAAAGAAAACCGGGAAATCAAATATCCAATTTTCCAGTCTCCAAATTAGAGTAAGACAAGGCAGGAGGAAGATAAGAATTCATGCTGAATGAGCCAAATTATGTCTGTCTCAAAAGGGCTGACATTTTACTAGGCAGTGTGTTTTCACACTTTATATCATTAAATCATCACAACTATAGGAGTTGGTCCTTGTTCTTTTAATTTTACTTAAGAGGGAAGTGTGATCTAGAGCAGTAAAAGTACTATCCAAGTCACTCAGCTTAGAAGCATTGGAACCAATTTCTATATGACTCCAGAAACACTGCCTTCTAACATCGGTAAAGAAATCTTAACACCATGCAAACAGATGCTTTCTGAAAGACTGAATATTGAACTTACTCTTAAAAGGCAGCATGCAGGAGAATCTTTGAAATCTTCATTAAATTCTTAAACAATGATCTTGTTCTAACATGTAACAGAACTTGTTGAGAAGTTTCTGAAAGGAGAGAGCCAAGGTCGCTTGGGATTAACCACTGATTTCCATTAGTTACGGAAGCCCTCACGTGACTCTCAACATTCACCCACTGCTAGGAGAGTTATACATAGTGAATTACTTATTTAATACCTAGCTTATATATTTTCCAGGCTTGCTTTGCTTTTATTGATTATAATGTAGTCCTTGATGTATGCCAAAGAAACTCTTTTGCCCTCTATTTTTCCCTGCCATAGATAGAGCAGAGCCTGAAATAAATACTAATAAAAATAGGAACTAGAACATACTACCTTGTTCAGGTAGTAAACACCCTCTTTTCAAAGTTTTACTAACACTATCATATAGGCTATCATGGAACTTTTGGTAGTATTAATATTTTTATAGGTTAGTAGTTTTTTTTTTAAAAAAAAACATATCTATAGTTTTTCTTTGGGCTTGATATATCTTCACCTCCCAGAAAAATTTCTATTTACATTTAAGTATAATTCTTGCCAAATCAGTACAACTGTGTTCCACACTAGGCTCAAGTTTTGCTCATTAATGTTGAGTGAGTTGATATGTCTTAATAATCTCCAACTGTGTTAACTTCTCCCAGGTGCAATCTTATGTTTCACAAGGTTAATGCATTTAATGCATATACTTACTGGAGTTGTTTTTACCCATCTTAAAATTTTTGTTTGTAAAAAGACCCAATTTCTAAATTCATCTTTTATCTCTTTAGTCTGTTTTTTAAGGTGTCAAAGCAAATGCTTTTCTTCCATTAGTTAGCATTCCCATTCTTTCCTTTTTCCCTCTTCTAATAAAGTTCAAGGTTAGAGGAGCAGAAAGGGAGATCAGAGGAAAATGAATTTAGTAAAGTGAATATTTTCCAGGATGCCTTCAAAATTCATTGAAAAGCCAATTGCAAAACAAACAAAAACTCTTGCCCAGCCAGCTAATAAGCTGGATTTTCAAAAATGTCCTAGTAGTTTTCAATCAAGAGAGTGTATTCAAAGAAAAGTAGTATTTTGCCCATCTAGGTCTTGAGGAAATGAAAAGCTTTAATAATAAACTTTTATTATTTATTCTTATGTTTACAATTAATAACATACTACAAAATTCATTTGCCATCAACTCCCAACCATTTTATAAACTCATCTTTTTTCATTATGCAAATTATTAGTATTAATAAAATAATGTAAATGTTTGAAAGGAACAGTTTTCAGATACTCTTATTTACATAGAGACAATTATATTGCTAATTATATAATTCTATATTATATACAATTATACATAATTCTTATTTTTACTCATTAAGGTGTATCACTGAGGATTTCTCCTAGGCAAACTTTATTAAGTTGGTGTTACCGTTAGTCAATAAATTAATTAGTCACTTAATTTAGATTTCTCACTAATTTCAACTGGTCTTCTCTTGCCCCTCAACCCTGTCTTTATATTTAACTCTAGGAAATATGTGAACAGAAGTCTGGCACTACCTTCAAAATACAGAATTGTAAAAAGGTGGGAAAAGTAATGGGTTAAAGAAAGAGGAAGACTTCTATGGCCTTGAAGGTTTATGAACTGAAAGAGCCACTGAAAACACCACACTGTTCCTTTCCTTTGCTGAAAGTCTTCTGACAAGGTCTCTCCTTCCCATTTATTAAAAGTGGTTTCTTATTAGAAGCAATTAAGAGCAGCCGGCTCTTTTACCTTCCCTGTGAATCAGAAGCTCTTTGAGGAGTGGCATAAAATCTTTAATGCTATCCCATGGCCTAGATCAGGCTGCAAACCTACATACACAAATTTTAAGTGATTAATAAATAAATAGGTGACATAAAAAGGGAGAGATGCTTCATTAGATATAAATGCCCTGTTTTCTCTCTGCTTCTGGCTTTCTCTTAGCTGCTATACGGCATCAATGATGAAAACATAGAAGTCGATTACATAGTGTCAGGAATGTGGTGCTCCATAAACTCTAATAAACATAAATAAATGTCATCCACGCGGTTCCAGAGAAATCGCTTAGGATGTTTGGAAGGTGCTTGGTAGCCACATCAAGAGCGTACAGCATCACAGTAAGTTGGGAATGGAAAGTTGAGTGTAAAATAACAGCCTATTTGTGCACATAGGGGTGTAAAGTATCCTGCAAGGCTTTTCTATAAAGGAAAACCCGTGCCTGTGAACTGAGTTCTCGGGACCACTAACAAGACTGAAGGCAGGAAGAAAAAGTATCCACGGACATTTTCAATGGGGTGGGGTCAGTGGGGAGGCAGCGAGGCAAAGGTCCAAGGTTCTCCACCAAGGGGGCGAAAGGACAGACATTTTTTAGGGATTTTCTGCCTTCCGGGGCAGCCGGGCCAGCGCGGGGGAGACCCAGGATGGAGAGAGTCGGGAAGGAGGTGTCAGGTCGGGAGAAGGGAAGAAGAGGCCGGGGTCGAGTCCGGAACGTGGTGACTTCTCTGCGCACCTGTGGGGCGGCGCTCGGGACGGGGGCGTGGGTCCGAGCGGGACCCAGTGGCCGGGGGCGCAACCCCCCGCCGACCCCGCCGAGTCGGCCCCCGGAACTCGCCCCCGCACTCCGGCAGCCCCGCCCGGGTGGGTCGCGTTTTCGGTTCTTCCCCCGCCGGCAGCGCGCGGTCTGGGCGCAGGAGACCCCGGTCTCAGCCCCGCCCGGGGTCTCTCTGTTGGTTTCGCTCTCCTGCTCTCGCCCTGCTGCCCGCCCCCAGGCTCGTCCCGGGCCCCGGGAGGAACGCGGTGCGCCGGGGGCCCCGTCCCGCGCCTCCAGAGCCGCGCCGAGCTGGCGACGCGTGTCGAGGGACAGTTGCAAACTCTCCGCCAGTTAACGTCCCGCTCCGCGCCCAGCGCCACCCCGCTCTGCTCGCCCCGCCGCCTTCACTTTTCGATTTTAAGATCTTCTCCTTCCTTAAGTGTTTGGATAAATTCGCTGTCCGTAATCTGTTCAGTTGGAAATGACCCGATGGTTTTCACACTTTTTTGAACGCTGACAACAGAAAATGTCACAGGGAGGTGGAGAAGGAGGGAGGCAAGAGTGTGTGTGTGCGTGTGTGTGCGTGTGTGTTGGCGCGGTTAGGGGGAGGGCAGGGGGCTTCCCTCTCCTAGAGGACAGACAGAATGATACATACTGTCATTAACAGTTTTGACCCACCCAGACCCCACCCTTTGGTTGCATCCATCACACAGTCATTACAAAGGGGCAGCGCTGTCACACCGCTTGCCCTGCTCCCGGGGCTCTCGGCTGGCTTAATGAGGTGCACCCAGCCGGGGCTATTGTGCAGCGCGAATGAGGCAGGAACGAGACGGCAACGATCCCAGCAGCTGCTCGCAGCAGCCCGGGCTCCGGCAGCCCCGCAGCCGCAGCCAAGCCCAGACCTCAAGTGGATGGATGCCTCTGGAAGTGTTTTCCTGAACGAACCCATCAGACAGTGGAAGACTGTGGCGGGGCTAGTGAACTTAGATGGGGCTTTCCTCTCCTGCAGTTGAGCTGGCTGGAGGCAAGTGCAGTCACACGGGTAATCGCGGGGGTGCAGGGGGCGGGGGTGGTGGTGCTGGTGGTTTTAAGCCAGTCCATGGTCAAAAGGCGGCTTGGATCAATTTCCCCTCCAATCACTCAACTCTCCCCTTTACCTTTTGTTTTGTTAGCTTGGCTTTTTCCACCCCCACCCCCCTCCCTGGTGTGGTCTGAACCGTGCGTCTTGCTCTGGGGTTTGATAGTGCATTTAAATGTAATTCTGATTGGTGAATGTTCTCTCCTTTTTGTTGTGATTACTAGAGATACTTTAGTCCTGCCTTCCCAGTTCTGCGCCCTGCACAAGCAGTTTTGAAAAATTAAGTGCAAAAAGCATGACAAAGCAATATGAGGTTGCCGTGGTAAGTGAACTTTTAAATCAAAAATTACCATTTCTTCTCGTACGCTTGGTCTGTGGGTGGTTTAAAGGGGAATCCTCACACACAAAGGGTTGGGGGCTGGGAGGAGAGGGTGGTTAAACAAGCAACAAATAAATCAGCAGTTTTAATTTTGTTTTTCTCTCTACTATGGTCAGTAGACAAGTTCTGTGTTTATCTGTTAGATACTCTTAAATGGTAATGAGCTTGATGCATTTAAAGTGGGTGAGAGTTGGCAGGGAACAGGGAGAAGATGCAGGGCAGGGAGGCAAAGGGAACTGGGTTATTGTCTGGTTTCAAAAGAATCGTGCAGCTCTGACTTCCTGAACCCGGCACAGTAGCCGGGTCATTCCAGATCAAAATGCTGAAGGAGAAAAGGAACAATAGGGACAGTACAACCTCAACCCTCACCTGCACTGATAGACCCTCTTTCTTCCTTGTCCTTCCTCAGGTAGCAAGATTAGAAATCATCATTCTTAGACAAATTTTAAATGCTAAATGATGATTATATAATACATTTGGAAAGTTGTGGTCTCAAAAGATTTGAGGCTGGAGAAAGGAATTGTTTGTTACCCTCCTTACCACTTTACTCTCTTCCCTGACCCACCCACCCCACTTTTTAAACTAAAGTGTACAGATTCATTTAAGAGTCCTTCTTCAGCATCCTCTCCGAATCCCTTTTATTTGTTTTAAAATAGGAGGTATATTTCAAGAAATGATTTCTGGGTGTTGCCAGAAATATTATTCATTTTCTATAAATAGCTATCCAACTTAGTATTTTTGACAAAGTTAACAATTTCAAGTTTGTTAAAAGGCTCAACTTTTGCTCTGGAGAATTCTAAATTGCTTGGCCAGCTCTGTACATTGAAAAAGAATTAATAGTGCTAAGTAGTCTTAAAACTTTGTTTGTGGATCGAGTTGCCTTTTAACTTATCAAGGGCTGTTGCCATGGAGATAACTGGGATCCCCTATATTGGAATGGACCTGCACATTCTCTGATGAGGCAAGGCCATCTAAGTTTTCTCATTTGAAGGAAGGTATGAAAACAAAAACTTGTCCTGAAAGGAATTGTTTTGTTGAACTCATTCTTAATTTTCATTTATATGTGCAGATACAATTGCATGTGCTTACATTTCTCAAGACCTATTCTAAAATCAAGATTTTTAATGTAACTATAAATTTCCTGTGATCATAGGAAACACAGAAAATAACTTTTTAAAAAAAACAATTGTATTACAATAAAGATTAATGCATTTTATTGGGCACATATTTTAATAACTTATTTTAACAACTGACTTATTTTTTATCTATTCTATATGAAGTTTCTAAAATTTACCAGTAACTATTACAGGAAAGTGACACCTTATGTAGTCAGCTTTCAAAGTCATTACTATTGCTTTTAGTCCTGCTATTTGCAATTGCCATCCATAAAACAGTTTTCAGTTTGGGAGCTTAAAAATCAAATGACTAAACTATTAATATGTTGTTACTAGACAAGTCCAGTAAAACTTGTAGAAAAAATCTCAAAAGAGTTTAGATTAGAATATAGTATTTATATATTTATAGTAGCAAGAATTTCTATTGGTAAGTTTGCTTTTCTTATGCATTGATACTTTTAGACCACAGATAGCTAACAATGTTCTTAACTATATAACTCATTTTGGATCATATTACTCAACTATCATAGTAATTTAATTTCATAATTAATCTTGAACCATACTAGCACTATCTACGGTTTTTAAAGACACATTAAAGAAACATCTTAAACTATACTTATGTATACAACATTAAAGTAAGAATTCATTATCTACTACTGTTATACAGATATTTGTAAGTAAATATATACCCTGTACATATGTACAATTAGATTACTTTGATACTCTATTGAGAAAAACACCTTTAGTCAGAATTATTTTAATCATGTTCATAATCTCAAACAAGCCCTCAACTTTACACAACTTTACACATTTGCAATGTATTTTCCACCTACACATTGAAAATACTGTTTCAGTTGCAGATACTCATAAAAAATTATTATTTAAAATAAGTTGGATAATTGAAAGTTATCTTCTAAATGATAATTAATAGTGAATGTAGCTTAATTGCCTTTAAAAGTATTTAGACTATTTAATGCTATATATTCCTGGTACTTTTCCTCACTAATACCATAATTCTGTGCCAATTTTAGATGTGCTAAGTACTCTTAATGTGGGAATTTCTTTATATCAGAATATAATGCTATAATAATCCATTTTTTCTACAAAATGTGAATACATTTAATATTTTTATACAGAAAATATAAATGTTCTATTTATGTGTTATTGGCACATTAAAAATAGAGTGGTTATGTTCTGATATTTTTCCTAAATTTCAGTGTGTTAGAATAAGTTTTACAAATAGCAAAAAGCTTATAATGTTCATAAGAACAAAATTCTAAGTGTTTTCAGCTAAGCAATACTCTCATAGAAGTAGTCATTGCTTCCCATAACACTGACTCCTTTAAGTGAACAGGTATTCGTACATAAAGGAGAAAAGCAGGTGAGATGTAGGGAGTAAGGGTGGAGGACAGCCAGGTTATCTAATGTTACACTGCAGATTTTACACCCTGTACCATATCTAAGGTGTGATATATTCCTGTGAGCAAAAAAGGCAAAAAGAATGGCTAAAGTGATATAATTTAAAAAATGCAAAAATAATATTCATTTATTACTTCTAATGATATTAAATTTAATGTGTATCTTATATCAAATACACAATCTAAAATAGCTAAGAAGTTATCTTTAATAGTTAACATGTGTGGTCTACCTGCCACAATCCAGTCATGGATCTAGTCATTTATGTAAGTGCTTTGTATGTATTATCTTAGTTAATCTTCAGCACACTCTAAGTGGTAAGTTTTATTTCACCTAGAAACTGAGTAGCTAAGATCAGACAGTTCATAAACCACTAAATGAGGATTTGAATCAAAATCGATCTGATTCCAAACTTGGGTCTCAAAAATGAGAATCAAATAATAGAAAAATATGAAATAATAATACCTAGATTTAAAAAGATCATCCACATAAAACCCATGTAATTTCCACAAATTCTGAGGATAGGGATGATTACCTGTTAATCTTAGCACTTTTGCAATAAACATTTTTGAAGAAAAAAAACTCACTGAATTATTCCTAACTATATCCCCAAATTGCTTTTGGAAACACTAGTCTTTTTTGACTGGTTGTTTCTCTTTTGGGACATTAATTGTGGAGAATTTATTGTTTTCTCCATCCCATTCCAAAAACAAACAAAAGGAAAGAAAGATTAACTCAATTATAATGACAGAAGTCTTTTAAAATAAATACCAACCCTGCCTACTTAATGAAAGGAAAATTTAACTGCAAACCCAGTTTTCCTTAAAAGAGAAGTTAAAATCAAATAAGCAGAGTGTTTTTTTATTTTACTTAAATTTTATTTAATTTTTCATTGTAAAGACTTAAAAAAATTGATTACATTAACATTTGCTAAAGTAATAAAATGTTATGATTTTTATAGGTAGCAAGTCATTTTATAATTTTTTTGCCATAATATTTTTTAAGTTAGAATTTACCTTGATAATACTTACAATCAGTTAACATCTACCCTAATCACACATATAGTGATTAAGGGCTCTTCATTTTTTTAAACTGCCCTCATTTTGTGAACTAAAGAAACATAAAGATAGAAAGTAATATAGAAAATGAAAAGTTTCAAATGGGGCGCCACTATATGATTCCTTTTTAAATATTAATAATGATGGACTCTAATAAATACTAGGGAAACATCCTTTTTCTTTAAAATGCTCTAATTTTGCTGCTTTTTATTTATGAAATCTTTGAACCTGAGAGATTGGGATGTATATATTGCATAGGCCTGGATTTGTTTATTTAAATTAGCTTAGATCTGTAAAGGTGGAGCTGTTAAGTTTTATAAAGATAATTCATTTAAGTCCCCCTCAGTACCAATGAAACAATGTGTAAAGACTTCATTTACATTCAACAGAAAACTGCTCAGTATTTCACTTTCACCTGAGAAGAAATGAAAACACTCAGAATAATTCTATCTGTACTTTATGCAGCAAATGGGCTCCTGAGTTGTTTTATGTAAATCTTTTTTTAAAAATTGGGTTACTGTTTTTAAAATGCAGAGAACTGACATGTTAAAAGAGCATTTGAATTAATGATCTTGTTAAGTGAAGAACTTTTAAAAAATTGATTCATCCATTTTGTAAGTTTCAGGTTTTTATAAAGTAAAACCATCCAGATCTATCATGTTTAAACCACATTACTTATAAGTATACTAATTGATTTTTTTAAGTCAAATAATTTTGGACTTTTAAGAACCATGTTATAAAGGAGAGAATTGTGAGACTTGAGCATTTCAACTCCACAGTATTCTAGCAGTTGACCACATATAACTCAAACTTCTGTTTCACTTTGACTTTGGAGACCATGCCTTGAAAAACCCCAGAATTTTTGCCCCCCCCAAAAACTAATTTTAGTTACTCATTTCATTTTAAATAACATTCAGTCTCAGTTTTTATTATAGCTAGTAAAATGTTCGTAGAATTTTCTATTTTATCCTTGATTCAGGAATTTATATCACATTCTTATGTACCAAAATCATAAGACTGTCTAGACAATTTTCTTTCCATTCAAAGTCATCAAAGTGCACAAATCTATGTAAATAAATATATATACATGTACATATAAAAATTTACAATTATATCAATATGAAGCAAAAAAGGAAAGCTATTAAAGCTGTTTTATAGTTTTAAACTTATGGGATAATTAATTCCACAAAACCAAATTTTATCTAATGATAAGAATATTAGCTACATTTATTATTAACTAAAAATCCAGGAGTATCTTAGGATAGCTCTGTGGAGTCTATTTTCTTCCACCTCTCCATTATTTCTTTCCCATAACTTCATACAAAATGATAATTTCACTTGAAAAATTAGTAGGAAAAATGTAGGCTATGGTTAAAGTAGGAAAAAACCAAAAAAGACCTCAAGAAAGTACCTTCATAGGTCCCGGAATCCTTCAAGGTATGCAACTCAATTATCCCTGTAAATTCCTTTGAACATGAAATCATTACATTTTGTGTTCAAAGTAAAGTTATATGTTGTAGACTTTCAGAGCCTCTCAGAGCACTACAGAAAGGGGAGAATAATACAAGCTAGATACTACCACACTTGACAGATATTGACTAAGGCTGAAAAGTCAGTGTTAATGCTTTTAATTTTTTTAAAATAGAGATTATAAAGTTAATGAAACCTAAGGTCATTACCATTAAGAACTAAGGTCTCAGCTTTTCGAGTGTTTCAGTAAAAATAATTAACCATGAGATAGTTTCAAGACTTGATTAACATTATAAATATTTAATAAAATCTAAAAAATTACCACTATCCTTTGTTAAGGATAATGAGAGCTAAGATTGCTATAGGAATCTAGACTTTTGAATTTCTAATTTCTCAGTGCTTAATTTACCATTGTTTAATCTGATATTGTGGCAGAGATAATATTTAATAAATAAGTTTGATTTGTAACATGGATACCATAACATTTTGATGTGTCTTGGAATACAAATGAATGATAAACTTCACTCAACAAACATTGCATACTGGGTTAGGCACGGTGCTAGAACCTGAAAACACCCTGCTGGAAAAGATAGCTGTGCTGTTAAGTAACGCACAGCCAGTGTAGAAGGTAGACATGTCAACAAAGTGTTATAATGCAGTGAGATAATTGGTATCAGAGGTATGTACAAAGTGCTTTTGGGAGCACAGAGGACGCTATCACTAATATGTTTGCAGTTGGTTTTAGTGTGGTATTTGGGAAGGCTTCTCAGAGGAGGTGAAATTTTGCACGCTGCATTTTTTTTGTTTTAAAAAATGTAATAGTGGATCTTCAAATAATATACAGACTAGCCTGGGTGACAGAGTGAGACCCTGTCTCAAAAATAAATAAATAATATACAGAAAGATGACATATATATTTTTCTTGTCTCTATATATTGATATGTACATGTGATAAGGGAGAGCAAGTTTTCCATTAGGATGCTGAGTTTTTCAAGATTCATTAGTGTAATTTCTCTGATATCCTGCCTTTGACAAATGTGCACAGCTGAGAAAGCCTTTAATGTATTGATTACGTTAGTGTTTTGTTGCTAGTAGCATAATGGATAAAGCAAAGGCTCCATTTTTATTATTCTATGCCCTGCCCAAAAAAAAAAAAAAAAGTATCCTGCAAACTGTGAAAGGCACAAAAAACCCACAAGTAATTAAATAATGTAAATGGTAAGGAAGATCGCTTGTGATCTGGGCTAAAATTAGAAAGGTGGGTGTAAGAAAGAGATTATTTGCAAGGAAATAGTATGAAAATGTTTTAAAATAGGAAAAAGAGTTCTGTTTCATAACAATAGGGTATCAACTTAAGCAATTTCACTTTCCTTTGTACTGCTTTCACGTTTGTAGTGGAGAAGGAAACTACTGGTAATCTGACATTTTCCTTATTTATGATTGTTTCATCAGGGATCAGACCAAAACGACCCTATTTTCTTTCTTAAACTCCCAAACTTATGTAGTTTTACTGTGAAAAACCTTCACTTCAGAGTGATTAGTACTTTGTGTGAATATCATTATGCATTTTTCTCTCTGATATCCCGACAATAGAGTTTAGCCTGTTCCTGCTGGGATTCTCTCCTGGCAACAATTTTTTATTTCCCTGCGTTCATTTTTAGGAAAATCCTCTCAACATTGTTATATGTATTATTTTATAGGAAGGAAGTATGTAAAATACTCTTGAACTCATTTTACTTGTGAGTTTGAATAGCATTCAGATTAGAATGATTTCCCCAGAATTTTGTAGGCTTGCCCAATCCAGCTGTATATTTTATATGCTAATGTAAATTCTATTTTTGTTCCCCTTGGGGGTTTAAGTGATTATAATTGTTGCTCTTCAAAAGCCAAACAGATGATGATTGCTGCTTCAGGAGTATACCAAAAGAAACTGGCTTTCATTAAACCTGCTCATCCACTTCATAATTATCTCCATTTTATCTAGCTAAGAAGCAGGAAAAAATGGCAAGTACAGTTCATTGAAGCCAGTTCAGTTATTTAAACATCGCTTTATTGAACTAGCAGGAGGTGTTAAAGTAGGGGGAATGTTTTCATTCTAACACTGATATGCAGCCAGTGGCCCAACTCAAGAGTCAGTCGAGCATCAAATGCCAGAGGCCACAGAGGATGAGAGGGGAGATACTTTGAGCTATTCCGAGAGGAGTCCTCTAGTGGATACAATAAATAGTGCGGCATTGACAGTTATTCTGAAATATTCTTTTCGTTTTTTCTTCTTCCTGTAAGATCAAAATGAAGTTAGCTATTTGGTATCCAATAAGAAACACCCAGATATGCACTCTAAGTGAAAGAGAAATTTCCTATATGATGTGAAAAAAGGGATATTGATACATTCTAAAAGGATCCCACATTCTGAGACTGAGTGATACCAAGGTGCTTCAAGGAATCCTTATGATCACATGAACCTTGGGATCTGAGGATGGGTCAGAAAGCAGATTCTCACGGAGGTTGGTTTTCCTTGACAGAGAGAATATCTCCCCCATTCAGGTGACAGTGGCCTTGAGTTGTCTGTTCCCCAGTCCTCTAGGGTGACCCAGAAGTTGGGCTGTACTGGAACATGTTTCTGACCACATACATTGCTGGCTGTCCTCCTGGTGGCACAGAGAAGGTCCTTGAACTCTCACCCGAGGGAACAGAAAAGTGTCAGAGTCAACAGCTGTTCAAGCTTCCAGCTGTGAGAAAGCAATTCTCTGCTGGTTAAATGAAAAACTCTGAAAGGGCTCTCTCCTCTCTGAAATTTCAAAGAGCCACGTTTTTGAAACAAATTGTTAGAGGCTAGACTTAAATAAGCCATTATATGCATAAACAAAAAAGCAAATGGAAGCTTTCACGTTTTCTATAGATTTTCATTTTCATGTTCCATGATATTTCAGCAAGTTTCAGGCAATTTCACTTTTTGAAGTTCTAACATAGCGTTGTTATAGTACAAGTTGATTTTGAAACTTTTGGAGAATCATATTGAAAAAGGAAAAAAAAGTTTACTTAATGAAAAAGAGAAAAGATGCTCCTGACAGGCTTTTGGATAATTTACTGGAAAGTTGTGTACCTTAAAATATATATATATATATGTTCCTCTCAATTTCTATGCCACAACAATAAAACATTTTCCAGTGTTCATATATGTACTTTAAAATTTATTTTTTATTTTTTTAGAGACTGGGTCTCACTCTATTGCCCAGGCTGGAGTGCAGTGGCTGCTCACTGCAGCCTCAAACTCTGGGGCTCCAGTGATCCTCCTGCCTCAGCCTCCTGAGTGGCTGGGACCAAAAGAGGCCCTCCCCCGGCTTTTTTTTTTTTTTTTTTTTTGATAGAGACAAAGTCTTGCTTTGTTGACCCAGGCTTGTCTCGAACTCCTGGCCTCAAGCGATCCTTCTGTTTGGCCTCCCAAAGTGTTGGGATTACAGTCATGAGCCACTGCTTCCAGTCTGATATACATTTATTTTAGCTCTACAATAACCCCGTGAAGTAAGAAAAGAAAATAGTAACTTTCATTTTGTATATAGAAACATAATTCACAAAGAATGTTAAAACTAGAATGTGGACATACCAACTCCTTCATCAATATCTCCTTGATCAACATCTCCTTGATCTGCCAACAGCCTGCCAGTACATGATGTTGAATTATATCTAGATTGCAGAGTCATTTCTAAACTCTGAGGATGGAATGTCCCCAGAGAATATGTATTTGCCCAGTGATCTCTTACGTAATCTATGCAATTTGCATTCTGAAGTCCAGAGAGAGGGTACATCAATGTCCTGTTCTCTAGAAACTCTAAAAATTCTCTCTGGTGGTGTGGGAGTATTGGAATTTTCCTGAATTTCTGTGTAGAGATATGCCAGGGTATAAATCACTCTGATTTTCTACCAAAAAGACCTATAAAAGCTGTAAGTCTGAGAATGCACCAGCTGCACCCAAACTAGCCCCAGGCAAAAATGGTGAAAACTATCTGATTGGTTTCCTACCTCCCCATCACCTTCTCTTGATACCTCTAGGACCTGGCTATCCTTTTTTTCCTAGGCTTATACTTTCACCTTTACTAACTTGCTAAAATCTAAGGTCACCTAGGACCTTTCCAAGGTGACAGTGCGGTTGTTAATCTAATAAATTAATCTCCACTAATGGGAAGATACTAAGGAGAGTCCTGATTTTCGTTAATATTTAAAAATTGCTCCCAGGGAAAATGCCTTATTACTGTTAAACCACCATGGTGGGTAACTTGTAAAGTGGTCCTGTCAGGCCAACATACGCATTTTTCTGGTAGTTGCTTTCCTTAAGCATGTGGTACCAACTGATCTCTGTCATTGAGGAGACTGCTTATTTATCTTGCAGTAGGACAGTTAGAAATGAACTAACTGAACAGGAAAATATAACTTGGAAAAAAAATTGATTGGGCAGTATTGGCTTATCTGCCTATGTTTATTAAATAGAAGTAAAAGCTACAAATGTAGCAACCACTAAAATATATCTATGCCAGTGGAATGACTCTGTAATTTCCCAGGGTTATCTCATACGCCTGTTCTTTCATTTCACTAACAGGAAGTTGTAGAGAATCATGCTTGTTCTGTGACCTCACACCCACATGAATGTAAATAAAATATTTTTAAGATATCTGAGTTAAATCTCGGTCAGCATAACACAAAGCATAAATTTGGCAATTATTTCAATTAATCTCCTCAACAGAGAGAGCTGAACCAAAATAGTTCAAACCAGAGTTTAACTCCATGTTAACTGAGCAACTGAAAAATCTGTACTGATTTTGGCCTAAATCAGTAATCATCTGTGGAGCTTTTTATAAACATATATGCTTAGACCTCACCTCAGAATTACTGAGTAGATTCTTTCCACCAGTCTTCTGTACTTGAAAAGAAAAAACCTCCACAGGTAGGTTGAGGCACTGATATACAGCTACATGAGAACCACTGGGCTTTCCTCTCTCTAGTTCTGCCATTCACTGAAGATTCAGTCTGTGCCAGGCACTCTACTAAGCACTTGACAAATACTTTTTTCACTTAATGCTCATAACATCCCTAAAAAGTGGCTATTATTTTTAATACCCATTTTACCAGTGAGAAAGAGAGGTTGGACAATGTGCCTAAAGGGCCAAGGACATGGAAGAGGCAGAACCAGAATTCAGGTCTGGTTTAATATTTTTAACCGAGACAACCCTGAACTTGGAAAGGCCTTTTTAATATACAGATTGAAAATGTACGGCTGTATTTTATAGCTGTAATTTCCAACCTAGAAGCTTCAATTTTGCTGCTTTGATTACCCTAAGAATATCCCGAGCGTACAGGGATTGTTTCATTTTATGGCCTTAAAAGAGAGCCACTATATTCATGTGCAAGAAGACATGGTCTAATAGGTAAAAGATACTTTAAAATTATAGGTAAAATGTTTTGCTTTCTTTGTATAAAGGTCACAGATGACCTTCTATCTCAGTTCTTAATTCAGAAACTAAAGGAGCTGCCATAAACTACCTTTTAATTTCATTGCAAAAATTATTCAGATATAAGACAATGTTAGAAAAGCACGATTTTCCTTCCAGGTCAATTTCTTATAAAAATATTAACAATCGTCTAAAATCATTGCTGATAAATGCAGTTTCTAGTGTGGACTGTGCAACTTTAGGATTTGTTCTTTCTGATTTGGGGCTGACACCAATATTTAGAATAGTGATGACTCATGTCTAGGACTGAAATTTGTTTTTCATGGGTTTATACATTTTTCCCCTTGAATTGCACCAAAAATGGTTTTTTAATTGGCTTTAACTCATGCCCAATAAATTGGACGAAAATTGATTGCCGCAGTCATGTTTGGTTTAAAATTATTCAAGACTGCGCCATGAGTCAAATGAGTGCATGAGTAAGGGCAGCGGCACTTTCTGTCCTCTGTATATGACAAATAAGTTTTTTTCAAAACGGTTATAATTCATATCTAAAAATTAATATATCTCTCCAGTTTATAAAGCTTAAAAGATAGTAATAGAACACATTAAAATGAATCATATTAAAAATGTTTCTCTTATTTTGATATTGTTTTTTAGTACCTTCTTTTCCAGTTCTACCAATATCACAAATCTAATCACACTATTTCTTTTAAGAAGAACAATGCCTGTATGTAGCTCTTGCTAGATTCTTGGCCATGATATTAAAATGTATCTAAATAGTAAAATGAAGTAAATCAGTAACAGTGTTTAGAGACTTTATCATCCTATAGAGTTGAACCAGTTTCCCATTCTCTGACGAGTAATTTTAAAGAAAAAAATTAAACAATATGAAAATTGAATTAACTCAGGTGACTGTTTAGGGCATTGAAATAGCAATTCACTAATAGTACCTGTCAGGAAGCCAGTTTGTTTTCAATCTCATTGTGATTATTTACTGTATTATGGTTTTTACTTATTTATATATCATAGAAATATGAGCAAATCATTTGAAAGGCTTTGCTGGTTGGGAATGAAGTTCAATCTCATAAGATTCTCAAGCAACTGTGGGAAAAGGTATAATAGGGGAAAAATGATTAATTAAATGAAAAGAAGAACATCCCTTGGGCATAATATATATAGGCAGAAAGCAAAGGAAATAGTTGATATTATTATATATAATTAATATTAGGCCATTCTAATTGGACAAGATAGCCATATCTGATATTGTAGTCTAATAAAATGATAGAGCAATTTCTGAGATTTTTGTTATATTGCTCTGTCATATTTGTTTTTCATGTGTATTAAATCTTAAGGTTTGTTTTGTAAGTGAATATTATTTTGTTTATAAACTGTAAAGCTCTGGGACTGTCAATCTGACCTTTCTCTGAATCTAAGTTGTCTTTTAAGAGATCATTGGTCTTTACCACCCAGTTTCTAGCCCCTGCTCCCACCTGGTGGCTATAGGGCCTAAAGACTGAGCTGTAGTTTTTGTCCCCCGCAAAATAAAAAAACTATCTTGCTTTTTCTGATTTATAAGAAAGAATGCATGTTCAGAATTTTTACAAAACCAATAATGCAGAAAACATAAAGAAGAAAAGCAACTATAAATCAAACTCCCATTACCTCAAAATAGCCACTGTTTAGTGTTCTAGTGAACATCGTTTATATAATGTTTAATATGCTGAATAATATTTCATGACAGTCTCACATATCATTAAATAATAAATATAAAGCTCTTAATGGCTTTATAGCTCTTTACTATATGGATGTGGAATAGACTTCTTAAAATACACAAAAGCTAAATAATTAAACCCTAAAATAATATTACCCAGTGGTTAGAACATCCTAGGACATCTTATATAATATTTCTAAAAATTCTATTATATTTTATCTGAATTATATTAAAGAAGCAAAGCATCCAACTGTCAATTTTATCTCTCTCCCCTTTGTCAGCAATAAATAGCATGGCAAGCCATAACAGTATGATTATTCCTGATATAAAAATAGAATTTTATCTGTTTATGTTCATTGTAATATATATTTTCCTTATGATTTGTTCTCTTGCAAGTACTGTGTCATCTGTAATTTCTGCTGTATTTCTTTAAAATTACCAAATTTCACATCTGAAAAGTACCTTAGAGGTAATCTAATAAATATAACTTAAGTACTTCGACCCTAGGAACAGAATACTTGGGGTCAAATCCCAGCTCTGACAATGTCTTATTGTGTGATCTTGGACAAATTACTTAACTTCTTCAGTTTCTATTGTGAAGATTAACAGATTTAATGCAAGTAGGGCATTAGAATGCTACCTAGCACACAGTACATGTTACCCATTATCATTATGATTATAAATCCAGTCTTCTCCTGGGAATCATGAGGTTTAGTCAGAGTGACTTGCTGAAAATAATCAGCTAGTTAGTGAGAGAAAGAATGCTAGGACTTCTTTCTGTCTCCTTTCCCCAAGCCTGGGGATCTTTGCTCAGCGCCACCATTGGTCCTTTCCCAGCAGTGTTTTTAAAGTCCTTGGGCAAAAAGATATCCAGGGCTAAGCAGGGTGCCCGCCTGGTAGTCTCTGGTCCTTGGTTTCTCTCCCTCACAGCTTTCTTGGACTTGTTGGCCTAAAAGTATTATTTGTTCAGAACACTACCACTTTCCCAGTGCCTGGTAGAAATATTTTAGCCATCAAAACACTGTCATTATTATCAGTGTCATGAACCCTTCTTCTATGCCTATCAATCTTTTCCCATCTGTATTATCCTCTCACCCCACCTCACTTCAAGGAGTCTTACATTTTGGACAAAACTGTCTTAACCCTGCCTATGTCTTAGTTCTAATTCCTATACCTATAAGTCTCCTTTTGCTTGGCACTTCCACAATTCATAGTTGTCAATAGGTATGTCCTGTTTCCAGTAGTTTTATATCTGTACTTCCCTCTGCTGGCTGTCAAAGCCAGCATGATGTGACTCCACAATACCTAACCAATCTGATATCCTATGCTTTCTAGCCCACTTCCTCTCCACGGTCAGCCTGGTCTATTCCATCAAAGTCCTACAGTTTTCACCTCTAGACCTCCTTTTATTTGCTCTGACCACACACACATACACAGACACACCAATAGAGTAGATTTATACAAAGATCTTTTAAAACTGAGGACTGAACACTGTAATATATATTAGTATTTTCTTCTTTTATACAAACATTACAAAGAAGCACAAACTTTCATGTATCCTTTTGATATGGTTAATATGGAGACACACCTCACTTTTAGTATTCATTTTACATCTAGGAAATATTAGTATTCTAGAAAACATCAGTGCTCTATGAGTTAAACAATGAGCACTGACATAAAAGAGAGGCTTTCCTTTTTATTGTCTGCACAAGAAATCTAGAAATATCAGCAAGAGAAAAAAAGAAATTTCACAATAAATTGTGTCAAAATAATTCAAGGCAATGTCTATTGTTACTCAAACAGTTTAAACAGTCTGTAACACCATTCATTTATGTTATGTCTTCCAACTCATGTTTACAAAAACTGACATTTCAAACAACCATATTCTCTAATTTCTCATACCAGAATGACAGTGACCAAAGGAATAGGATATTAGTTCTATTACAACAGTATCTTCAGCCTTAAAATGCACATACATATGCACAGTGAAATAGATTTTCCATTTAATGACATCAATGTGAAGAGTTAAGAGGGGTTGGTGTGAAATGGCAATAAACAGCAGCACTGGCTATTCTGTTTGTATGCATATGTGTTTCTTCCTACTGCTAATTACACTTGCTCATAGAAGTCTGGGAGTCACATGACTACGCTTGACCTTGAGCGAGTCAATCTAATCAAATTATGGGATACATTTAGGATGCAGACAGATGTCTATTGAAACTTAAAATAAAAACATTGTCTGTATTCCATTGTGACCTACAATGAATTTAGGTTTCCAAAAGTTTAAGGTTCATTCTTTCTTTTATCAGGCTGCAAAAGGTTGTTTCCTTCTATTTCACTTACTCATTGGAAGTCCACATTTGTAGCTGTATCTATATCAATCCATAGCAAAGTAAGCCCAGGAGGAAACTGCAAAACTATAAACCATAAGCAAGTTCTAGTATTCTTCTGATATTCTATGTTTTACTAATGTCAAGTGGACATTAGTTCTTTATTTGGTTTTATTCAAAACAAAAAACTATTATAAAAAGCCCTTTATATAGTCTATCTCTATGTTCCTTTGGATATCTGTTTTGATAGATTGTTGAAGCACAAACAACCTAAGAAATAGAGAACTAGTGTAGAAATTACTGTTAGCCTATGTAAATGGAATAAAGACAATAGTATATAAAAATATATGTGGAGAGGGAGAATGATCCTAGGGAGAGGTGAATGTTAAGAAGATTGGAACTGGTTTCTTTCAAGGTGATAAATGAATAGTAACTTTTAAAATCTTGCCTTAGGATTAACACAGATGGTAAATAAGAATAGATAATGTGTATAGATATATAATTGAATAATAACAGTATTTTGACATAAAATCTAAATATTTTAATTTGATTAGATTGTGATGGTGTATGTCTGACTCAACTTGATTTCATCAAGTAATTAACTGAATTATAAGCTACACTTAATGCCAGCCACTAACATTTCGGCCCAACTAAGGTAACAATAGCCGTAATTAATGCCAAAGAGAGTAGGAGATTGCAGGAAGACTGACATTCATGAAAACTACTATTTCTATTAACCTTAGAAATGTTACCTAAATTCCTAATACCTCTGTTATGTCCCTAAAAATGAGAAATAATTTATGTCTTTCCTTACCTCCTGTGGTTACAAGGATAAATATGTAAAAGTACATTGAGCTTTTTGCGATAAAGTTACTATAAAAATCCAAGGTGTTTTTATTATTATATTAGTCAAATGGTATCTCAGACTCTGTTCCTTGTTGAAACCGACAGCTTTTTATGGGTGAATCATGAAATTATATTGGGGAATATATTGAAGTTACATAACAGGGCAGACAGAAGATTTTATGCTTTTGGGGGCCTTTTAAACTTGTTTGCAATTAGAAATGTGAGATGATATTTATCATAAGATATCTCAGGACATTAATGCAAACAAATGAAAATGTTTAAGAGACAGTATGTAAAAGCAGGGATTCTAATTCTGGCTTCATCAAATAAATGTGCTAAGTTACCATTTTTGTTCCCATAATCGTAGTTACCATGTATTGACTGCTTCCTACATGCCAGGAAGTTTGAGTATTTTACACTTATGATTACATTTAACCTCGCAGTGATTCCAAATTAGGCATTATTATCACTATTATATAGATTAGGAAACCAAGGCTTAGAAATGATAATTTATCCAAGGCCCCATAGTAATAGAATCAGGTTCAAATCCATGTGTCTGAAGTCAAAGCCCAAGCTCTTAACAGTTTGCAAAACTGTAGTTCCTAGAAGGATAACATTACAATTTCTATTTAAATGAGTAATTTTTAACAAGCTATATTATTTAAAAACTTATAAAGAGATATTGTACAAAAAATTAGAGGAATAAACAATAAAAACAAAGCCAGACCCATTGTGAATGTTTTGTACAACACATTAACTGAGTTTTTTTAAACCTATCAAATTGTCCTTTTTACTAGGATTTCTTAAAAAGTAATCTGATTTCCTTTAAGCATTTCTTGTCTGTAATCTAATTCTGTTATTCTGGGATATAATAGGCACTCAAAAGATGTTTGAATCAAATTGAAATGGGCCTTTGGTCAAAGATCAGTAATAAATATTTAAAAATAGGAACTGATTATGTATCGCTCGTTTGACCCTTACCTGATGATAAATGTTATATCCAGAAGGACATAATTAGTTACGTATGATAGTTTTGGTGATAGAATTATGGTCAGTCATAAAGAAAAATATTACAATTTTTGGATATTTCAAAAGCTTCCGATATTTTTACCTTAATACATTATAGACTATTTTGCCTTCAATATATACTATCCCATTTCCCACAGAGAGGGATTAATAATAAAAAATCCTTTTAAAAAATAAATTGTATATTTATGGCTATTTTATTATTTTTCATTATTGATAATGAATTGTTATAGTTTTAGAAACCACATATATCATTAATTTGTGACCAAAATTTGTATAAAATCAAGATAGTTTTTATATTAATTTCATCCTAAAACACTTTTCTGTTCAATAATGAAAATTTCTCTTCTTAAAATTGTCTTTAGTTTTGAAATGCTATAATTTCAATTTGTGAAATCTTTTTTTCACATTTCAAACTCAGTGAGAGTGCATCTTTTAACCCTTATGCAAATTCATGTCTTTAAAAAGTTTTACCTGTATTAACAAAGAATAGTTTAACTGTTTACTGTATGTATATTTTCAATTGGATTAAGAAAAACCAAAAATAAAAACCATGACTTAAGGGGTTTATTAAAGCTGACAATTCAAATTTGTTTTGAGTATTTACAATAAGCAGAAAAATATCTTGTTATCTGATTATTGAAGACAATAGTGCCTAAAATGTTGGAATTTATTAAAATAATATTTCTTAATATGCTTATATAGTAGCCATTACTTAAACCAATATAACCTTATGGAAAAAGATGGTATAGAAAGGAAAAATTAGCTTATATAACCATAAATTTACCTCTCATTAAAGGATACACATAGCACCCACTCATTCATACATTTGAATTAAAAAAAAAAAGCACCTGTTCTCTGTGTTATAAGATATGAAGGAGTTTTGTATATAACTATTTAACAGAGATGTCTTAGAGCGTCCATGGACTTATATTTATTTGCTTCCTACCTTATGAGTAATCAGATAACAACCTCAAAGTTTAGAAGAATTGTTTTTCATATTTCCAAATAGTTTAGTAACTACTGAAATATATAAAAATCTTAAAATTTTTCTTATTGCTTTTTCCAAGAAAGTCATCTTTAATTTTTCTTCATCCCAAAGTGATTTAAGCAGCCTATTGTCAGTTAAGTGCATTCTGACATTGATCAAAGTTTTGGGGTTAAAAAAATAAAAACTGATTGAACTTTTTTTATCTCAAAATATTAAGGGGTACAAATGTTTTCCTTACATGGATGCCTTTTATAATGTTTAAGTTGGGGCTTTTAGTATGCCCATAGGTAAGTTTTTACTCCTCCCCCCTGAAAAAAAACAGATTTTCTAAAGCTGTATTAACTATATGTTGTCGGCTGAAGGTACATTTTATACATTTCCTAAGACTTAAAATATAAATGCTGTGTGGAAAATGCAATGTATCCTCTCATACTTATACACCTCATAAATGGACACCAGTGAACTTGCAATCCACTTCAGACCCAAAGAACAAGTACAGTACTAAGTCATTACTTAATCAAGACAACAAGGTTGCTGGCTATATGCTGGTCATTATACATATTAAATGTGGGGGAAACATTTATTTAAATAATGCATAAAACCTTAAACCTCATGTCCATAAAAGCACCCAGAAGAACGTAGATGTGTTAGAATACATACCTAGAATTTTTTGTTTCCTGAATTACTCTATAGTAATTACTTGGGTGAAGGGAGGAGGTAGTTGAAATATAACTGTTATTTCTGTAAGTAGCTAAGCAGATTCTTTCCTGTAGATGACAACTTCTTAAGACTATTCTAAAAATTATCCTGGAATCTCTCCCGTGGCCCTTTACTTTAACAAAAAGGCCAGGTTAACTAGTTTACAGTAACTCCTCTGTAGCCGGTTGATCTGCTTTTCTTACAATGAAAGGAAATCTTTAGAGTCCATTTGGAATCCACTTCCTCTGCCCCCTGCTCAGATAAAGACAGAATTCCCTTTTATACCAGATTGGTTTAAATTGTTTCTTAATCTCTGTATCACTCCAAACTTCACGCAACTTTATACTGTACTTTTCAAATTGTTTATTCATAGTACCTATGTTCAGGAATCATGGCCAGATGCTGTGTCCTTCTTCCACTCCTCACAGATTCCCTTCTCCAAATAATTTTTAACGCCAGTGGGCTTTTTCTTCTCCCTACCCCTCCCACCCCATTTTTTTTTTTAAAACAATATCCCATTCCAGGCGCCCCCTCTCTGTCTGCCTAGAGCATTTTAATGACAGTTTACTTTAGCGGTCTATCAGCAGACTGCTGCCTCTGCCACCTGAATTTCAATTTCTTAATTTACAGCCCAGATAAAACAGAATGGAGCAGGATCTGGGCTGCTCTCTACATTGGGTTGGTCTTATCAAGCGTGAAGTTTGGCGCATTGCAAACCTATTCAAGTGATTATCTGTTGAGGACCTCTCGAGCCATCTCCATCTCTGCAGCGGGCTGATAAGACAGCTGTTTCTCTAGCCGCTGTGTCTCCCCGGGCCTCAGTCTTCTTCTGATACAAACTCCGCCTTTGTCACTGTGCCCCGGTGCCGTTACTTGCTCTGTGGGGCAAGGGCTTGATCTGAACATAGGTGGTGGTGGTGGGGGGGGGGGAGTGGGAGTGTGTGAGAGCAGAGAAGGGAGGAAGAGGAGGAGGAGGGCCAGGGGAGCGAGAGGGGGAGGAGGGTAAGAGTTAGAGACCAGAGGGAGGTGGGGGGCAGGGCGGCGTGCGAGCGCGGTTGATAGCGCTGATCGACTGGTTGCTCAGCCCGGCTTTATTATTTCAAATTAGACGTGCATTGCACACAAGTGGAAACATAAATCTTCAATATAAGAAAGAGCCTCCGAGCATCGGAAGCAGAAAATCCGTTTCTTCCCAGGTCCCGGTAAAGGGGCCGGCGAAAAGACTGATTGCTACCAGCTGAGACAGATGGTTTCCTTTAACTTTGGAAACTGCTATTTTTAATTACTTGTATTAATTTTGCATGAGATGTATCGGCTCCAGGAGGAAGCTTAGAGAAGGCTGTTAGCGTCCCTGAAAGGAATGGACACGAGGCTCTGATTTGCCCTTTCTCACCTCCAGTTTTCCTTACCGCACCCTCATAGATTCCCCCTTTGCGTGCTGAGGAAAGACGTGAGTTTATCCTTCTAAAAGTTGCTACTGAGTAAAGGTGGGGAGGAAAATCTGAGGACATTAGTGGGAGCGTTTATATAAATGATCGTTGATCCGAGGCTGAAAATATATTTTCCGAGAGACACTGTGGGGCACGTGCAACAGATCTTAGTCTGAATATCTACAGGCAAATCATTTAAAGGAGAATGAATCTCGCACAAATTTTGCCCAGAAAAAATGAAGTGTGTGTGTGTGCGTGTGTGTGTGTGTGTGTGTGTGTGTGTGTGTGTAGGGGAAAGAGAATAATGTAGGCTGGTCTCAAAGATTTACTGCAACAGGTTACATTTATTTAATTTTTAAACATTTAAATAAACAATTCATGTTTTCTTAAGTGTAAACAGCAACCTTAGGATTCAGGGAGATATTCGTTGGGTGTGCTTTCTTACTTTACAGCCTTTCCCCTCGAACAGGAGTTTAAAGACACAAGGTAAAGAGAAAGTAAAAGATATCTGCAATCTTGCTCACTGCCGCCCTGGCACTGTCCCTAACGGAAAGTGTTTGCAGTATAAGGAGTCCTTTGCAAAATAGTCTTGCAGGTCACTCACCTTCGGATAACAGGCTTTGCCCCTTTGCCAGGAGGTGGAGGGAGCCAGGAGAAGAATTGAGGGAGGGGAGCGAGGGTGAGCAGGTAGGCATTTTTTGCTGCGATTTCCACCGGGAATTTCGAGAAGTAAAAATTCTGGAGTAGGTTTAACAGACTTTTCGAAGACTACCAGGATTTGCATTTATTTTGCATGAGCACTTTGATGAAAGTCAGGCTTACCCGGGCAAGAGAGTGTATGTGAAAGACAGTGGGAAGTGCGCAGCGAGTTCGGGGCTCTAACTCTCTTGGCGGTTTGTCACTATGGCCGAGTCCTAACAAAAGCCAGCCTAATTCAAAACAAATGTCTTCTTATGGAGTAGGACAGTCTCTTCCTCAAAGTCCGTGGAATGAAACCTTCTCAGGAAGTGCAGTTTCCGTGTCTCACAGGGAGGGACAGAAAACTCTATCAGGCTTTGCAAACCTCAATTCAGGGTCTGCTTGTCTCTGTCCATGGTGCTAATTCCTGCCTCATTTTCTTGCCTGGTTCCCACGGTCTTAATTCACATTGGTGTCAATTTTCACTACAATTTTTTTTTTTGGTTGTTTTGTTTTCAATACCGTGGAAGGAAAGTTGACACATTAAGAAGAATAAATAAAGGAGTAACAGCAATTTGTATAATATCTATATTTCTCATGCAAGTATTAAACTATTACATTTCCAATATTATGAACCACAATCCCTACCCTCCCCCAAAGCCCAGCAAACTAACACAGAATAATATTTTTATTCATCTGAGAGGATTTGCTGCTTGGAATTAGTGCCTTAAATCAAACATTGTAAATTCATTTACACAGCTTAACTGCTTTATTTACTTAAAAAAGTTATAAGTAGTTTACAGCATCCTTTATTACAAAATGCTAAAATCACTCCCTTTCTTGGCCCCAGAAGGACTAGTGTAAAGAGGTTATTTATCCTAAAAGACATTGTCCACAACAGGTTTACATATTCCTGTAAATGACTGTTCTTTTAAAAAGAAACTTTAGTAAAATAATTCATTGAATTAATTACTTTTTCAGCTTTGAAAACCATTCTTTTTTACAACTCTATCCACATCAAACTTTTTCTGCAAGTTCTCCATGGGTGACTCCCTCCATTTCCCCCCTTTCTGCTGCAATTCAAAAATAATGCCAAAGACTTTGAAGATATGTCAGAGTTAACATGATTTTTTATCATAACTCAAATGTCTTTTAAATGCTTTTCTAATGCAAGACCAGATGCTGTGGATAATTCTTTTACCTAACTATGAATGAAGAGGGGTTGATTACATTTCTGCTTAACCTGGAGTGAGATGTTTGCACGTAGCCTTCATTAGTCACAAGATAGTACATGTTAATGTTTCAGGCTATGACACAAGAATTTTCTACATCCAGATAACACTTGTTTTAAAGTAGCTGCATTCAATTTTTATTTTCATAAGTTGGAAAGTATATGTTGTCTATGGTTTGTGTATCCATGTAAAAGTTTTTAAATTTAAAAACATCTGTTTTATTGAGAAAGTAAACAAGTATTTTAACATATTTTCAATTTCTTAAATAATTTAAGTCCATTTACCTACATAGAAAAGGCAACATGTTTAAGGATGACAATATTTTGAAAAATATTTTGTTCCTCTGCCAAAACTGAAAAAAGCATATAAACTGAGTCTACAGAGTTTAGCATTTTGCATTTGAATGGACATTTACCATTTTATGTGTAATTTATTTATGTAGTACAAATGCTAGATTTTCATTACTCCATACCACCCTCGGCTTTCCGCATTCTCCCCCCACCCCAAATCCCTTTGGAAAATATACCACAGATTTTTCTCGTAGATACAAACATTCACCAACAAATAAAACAAAGTATTAGTCTCCACCCAGTTACATAATTATAATGGTAAAGAGTTTCTTTAAAATGCTGAGGTTACATGAGCATGTGCAACTAATTCAGTATTAAGAGCATGATAACAAGCAGAAAAGACAATTCACAATAGATAAGTCTTCAGTATTGTACTTTTGCCCAGATTGTATTTATTTAAGGGTTATTTCTCTGCTTTAAGCTGGGAGCAAGGAGAGGGGTCGAAGGAAGATGACTACAAACCCAATCTTCTGTTACTCATACATCTATTCTAGATAAGATGGAGTCTTTCTGTCTTTTCTCCAACCCCTTAATTCCATTTCTTCAAATTGCTCTTCTTTCTTCTAGCCATGAGTTTTACCCAGGTCTAGAGAATAGTTATAGTTTAAATTAAGACCCCAGGGGCTGTTATATAAAAAGTGGGGGGTGAAGGTTAGGGCATGATTATTATAAATGCGAATTGCTAATTATAAGATAACATAGAGTCAGGCCTTCTTTCTCAAGCCCCAGTTATTGCCAGGCAAAGCAATAGAACTTGGACATTGTTATGCAAGCTATCAGGGAGACAAACAGGTCTTCTGTTATTTACCATTAATCATTTATCAATACTCAAGGACACTCTCAAGGAACACTGATTTACTTTATTCCTCACTTCCAAGTCATTTTGCTCTGGGACCATCTGTCCTTTTCTCCTTCCTGACACCCCACCCTCCTGGAATCTCTAACTCTTACCTGTGCCTTCTCTTTCCGGCACTCTCAAACATAGTGACTGGCAATAAATAGGTAAAGAAATTCCTTTCAAAAAGGCATGTGCCTCTAAAGAGGATATATTACATTGTGTAAGAAATGTAAGTACTGTCTAGGAAATTGGCACTATCTTTCAAGACTGAAATGAGAAATTCTGGCTGGAAAAGACATAGGTCAAGTGAATATTGTTTCTACTTACACATCCAGACGATCCTGAGGACCTCACTTTCACTTAGAGGAAGAAATAAATATCATGAATAAAACTGTATTTCAGTCTCCTGAATGTTATTAAAATATGGGGTTGTAATAAAGTATTCTTCATCTATAATGCAGAAACACTGACAGCATTTGGTCTTCTGGTTAAACTTTCTGCATCCTCAGAGAAAGAGTCCTGATAAAGGTTCAACTATCTTTGGTGTCAGCAATACATGTGAGGTCCAAGAACTGTACTGCGTGCAAATGCAGAGTCGTGGCTTGTTCTAATTTTATATACAGCTGCTCTTTTTGAGTCATCAGACACCTCAAAGTGAAGGACCTTAGCTCTACTCAGTACCTCTTTTCCTGGATAGGATGTTTATCCTACACTTTTCTGTTCTAATATGAAGTGAAAGCTAATTCAAACCGTGCAGCTTTGAGAGCATTTCTCACTTCATTCTTATCCTAAAAGGATGCTGAGTGTGTGTGTGTGTGTGTGTGTGTGTGTGTGTGTGTGTGTGTGAGAGAGAGAGAGAGAGAGAGAGAGAGAGAGATCTGCAATATGTATATATTAAAATAGAGAAAAACATACAATTGCCCAATGTCTAATACAAAATACAATACTGGAACACAAATCGAAAAAGGCATGCGAGCAAGTAATGGATGTACATTCATCCCTTTCACTCAGATCAAAGAGAAGGAGCTCTCAATGACTCATACATACCGGACAGAGAGTTTAATGTTATAAAGAAACATGCCATAGATGCAGCAGTGATGGCAAAGGAATGAATCTTTCTGAAGTAGAAAGATTTTAGAGAAAAGAAGATTGTGCCATATCGCAAACTCTCATAGTATAGCTCCAACCCTCCCACGTTGCTTTCTATTTCTTTTTGCTTCTTGCATTTCCCTTCGCCGCCAGTGTTAAGTGTGTACCTCCCCGCACAACTTACCTTGAAACGGGACTCCATTGAGCTCTCTAGAGTGACACAAGCTCCAAGCCAATCATATCACGCGGCTCTGCCTGGGCGGCCTCAATGGAAGCGTCTGAACCAATCAGGATCCTGGGGCGATGAGCAAGTTACGTTGTGGCGCGACTCGGCGTATACTTCCGCGCGTGCTGCCCGGGATAGGCGCCTGGCAGAGCAGCTGCACACACGGCAGTGCGGAGGCAGAGAAGGGGTTGGTGATACGGTGCTATAAATCTGTGGTCCAGTCCACCTCCCTTTTAAGACGTTCTCCCCCCTTATTTCTGTTCTCACTTAGAGATGCAGCAGCTTACTCCTGTAGCGACCTACTAAAAAGCAACAAGGAGAAAGACATCGTCTTTTTGAAAAAACGTTCTTTCGTCTCTTTTCTTTGTTCCTTGGTTTGTTTTTCTTGCCCCTTTTTGTTTAGTTGAACGGCTATAGGAGGGTAGTCTCTCCGTCTTTTTAAACTCTCTTTTTTAAGTTTCCCCTCCCCTTTCATATATATTTTTTCGCCATTTCTTTTAGCATTGGACTTCGGGGTCGAAATCATTTCTTTTTATTTGCTTCTTTTAAGCCGAGCACAGTTTAGGTTTCGTGCTGTCTTAAGAGAACTATCCAGCAGCTTCTTGCTCATCCTTATTGGGAGAACTGCACCGTTACTTTAAAAACACACATACACAAAAACCTTAAGGGAGAAAGGTAAGTTTCGGTTTGGTTTCTTTAATCATTAGTTGCAGCGATGCGCTGGCAAACCCAGACAACCTGTAAGTGAGCGGAATACAGAATATTAAGTTAATTGCACATGTTTGTCTCATTTCAAAGCGACTGTTCTGCTTTTTAATTCTAGAGAGCTATATACTAAAAGACGGCGGACGCATGCTTAACGTACTGAATATTCGCAAATGTCAATGGCAGAAACTTGAGTGGTAAATGTGGCCAGGGTAGAGCACGGGTACAAGGGGAGGCTAGATGTTGAGTGAGCTTCGGGATTGAGATTGGAAGTTCATTTCGTGGGAAGAGAGGGATAACTTGAGTGTTGGGGGATGCATGCCTCTACTTTCGCAAAGCCACGGAAGGACCTGAGAGGCTTTAGTATCATTAAGGGGAATCGGAAGCCTGGACTTGCAGATTAGACCAGCCGAAACCTCAGGCTTAATTGCATTAACCAGATAGCATGTGCTGGGGCGATGGGATTGCCAGATGGAATTTAGATGCCGCACCAGGCAGCGAGTTGTAGTAGACTGAAAAAAGTACATGCCGCCTGAGGGCTGGGGCTGGGCTGCGGCTGGGGCGGTTAGAAGCTGTCAAAACTCATCATTGTATACGGGCTTTACTTCACGGACTCCAGTGACCGTAGTTCAGTTTTAAAAGAAGATAGCCAATTTGGGGCCGAATTCTTAAGCCTGTACCGGATATGAGGTTCCCTTTGTTCAGAAAAGCGTAAATAAGATCCTTGGAGCTGTGTCTGTGAAGTGGCGGCTGCCTGGGAGGCTCGCCGTGCTGGGCGCCGGGAAGTGGATTCCAAGCTCTGTCCTTGGTCCTACGCGGCTGACTTCGCCTTCGGGGTGAGGGGGACCCCTTCGCAGCCGCGATGCTTCGCAGCCGCCCCAGGAGCCAACTCGGCTACGTAGCCCTCACACCCTCCGTGCCGCTCCCCCTTCGTCGAATAGCTATTGTTAAACTGACGCCGGGAGAAAGATGGTTGGGGACGAGAAGCTGGGCAGACAGGCATACGCTTCATTTTAACTTTTGTGATTTCTCAGGGTTTAGGAGAAACCAGCTGGCTTTCTGCTGCGAAAGGGAGAATCCAGGGTAGATGTGGGAAAGGGGGAGGATGTTTGCGGGGCAGGCAGGGCGGAGGCGGCGGCGGTGGCGGCGGAACGAGGTGCTGGCTTTGCCATAGAGAAGTTTAGATTGTTGGCACGAGAGGGGAGAGTGTGTGAGTGAGTGTGTGCGTGAGAGCGCCCGTGTGGGGCTTGAGAGGCAGATATGGGGAAAAGGTACAAAGCCGGCTTGGGTTAATGTCTCGCTGCTTTCCACCCCACCCACCCTCCGGGTTCGAAAAGCCAGCGCACCGCCAGATTCCCCGGACTCGACTCTGCTACAGGGTGGGGTGGAGGGGGGTAGGGGCTACGGATGGCAAGGTGGTGGTGCCCACCATGGGAGCTCCGCAGCGGACAGGACCTCGTGTGGCCATTGTTGCTTAATTTATGCCCAGCACGTTGTTACGTACCCACCTATTTCACGTCTGTAAAGAATTAATACGAGAGCTATACAACTGTGGCAAATTGGAGGTTGGATACGTTCCTTGTTTTCCATTTGCAAGTACCAGTTAGCAAAACTGATGCTGAGACTGGGTATTTTCTCTCGTAATTACCAGCTGCAGGTCTGGCTTTATTGTGGCGAGGGTGAGAAAAATAGCCAACCATTTAGTATTTACTGAGCACTGCTGGACGGGGATGGATGTCTCTGTACTTTCTCCCCGAAATGCATGGATCCTCTCCCCTCCCCCACCCATGTACAAACACTTTGGTTAGTTAAGATCGCAAACCTTCAGCCCTTCCCCACACACTATTATACCCATCCTTTGGATAGCGGTGGTGGCGGGGGAGATGAGTACGTTTTATTTCCTAGGCCTACACTATTAACTGCAACCTACAACATGTAGGCTTAAAATGAAATGGAAAAAAAGTACAGAGCAGACAATGGTTACCGAAGAAATCATTTTCCTAATTGAAAATCAGTTCCTAAAGTTTAGGAAAAGGGTGTTCGCGTTTTGGGGAACAGAAAGGTAGGATATCTGTTTGGACCCACAAGACTTCCTTGTAAAATGGCTTCTTAAATGGGACATTTGAAAGATTTGTCAGAATTTGAACAAATAAGTCCGCAAAAAAGGAAATGTTGAGTGTTCCCAAGTCGCCTTTTATGGGGTTAAAAAAAATTAAAAAAACTATCTCCCTTAGTTATTGCTGTCATTCCCTGAGTCTGTCTTACAGAAGACACTTCTGCTTTGCTTTCCCTTTTTTAACCAAGTGCCTGGGCACCCCGCTTTATAAAGCTACCTGTTCTGGAGTTCGCCACGCAAACGCTACGATCGTGGGCAGAAGTGGTTTGGAAGACTCGGGGAACTCTGTTGAGAGGTCTCTCGTAACTTCAAAAAGTCAGATTCAGAAAGTAGGGCGTAGGGCGTTGTAAGAGTTTTAGGCTTGGCTTGACAAACTAGGTAGGCCCATTTTCACCTAATGTTTGGAAACAGGTATTCTTAGCAATTCTGCGTGCCTGGGATGGGAATATTACAATTAACTGTTTAGAGGGAGGTCAAAGAGGCGCAGGCGCTATGGAGCGGTTTTCCCAGGAACCCGTAACAAAGTCAATTAAGGTCATTTAATTACAAATCGGATTTGGGGTGACACAGAAATGCTAATGTAGAATCAATTAGCTATTTCCGGTGTCCCCAGTCTGGGTCCCCCAAATTGAGGGATGGCCTGCCTCCATTTTGACCGCGTTTGAGCCCTCTACTAAGCTGATTTGACTTCTCCATAGAGGGCAAATTTGCCTCCCCCACCCCCGCCCTGGGTTAGACGAGTCCTCTCCTTTCCCCACTCCCCGCCCCGCCCGTCGCGTGGGGGCGGGGAGCTCTGGGCGCCCTTAGCGGACCTTGCTGCATCAAACCCGCATCATGCCCTTGAAGCTGTAACCTCGGTCACGTTCTTGCGGCGACTCAGTCGCCCACTGCTCAGTTCCTTTCTCTTACCTCCTGCGATTTCAGGTAGGTATGACAGGTGGTATTTTTAAAGGTAGTTTTTTAGGGAGAAGGATTAAAACGGAAGCGTTTGCAATGAAAAAAAAAAAACCCAACACGACAGGTGCTCTTGTAATTAAGCGGCCAAGCAGGTGTAAAAACGTGCTCCCGCTTGCGTGGCTCCGGGGTCGGTTTTGACTCCTAATCGTGGGGCCGGGTCTGAGGACAAGCACAGGTTTTTCTGCGGGAAAAGGGATTGAGCTCGGCGAGGGGGCGGGCCCAGGCAAGGCAGCGGTGGGACGCCCCCTCGGTGAAGAGTTGGCCATTTCGGGGCTTGCGTGGGGGGCGTTGGAAGGATGCGGCTAGCGGCAGGCGCTTGCATAGTCGAGTGCAGGATTTCCTACTTTGCGTTTGAAGCAGAGTATAGCACCCCGCACAGGTACTCCGGGCTTATTCAAACGTCAGATTCCATCCAGCAAGGCAGGGAGGGGCAGCGGGGGCTAAGCCTTTAGTTTTCCCTCAAGGGACAGGACCCTTTGGCTGTGAAGTAGAGGGAAAAAGAGCCTTTTAACTTTGCTTGCGACATATATGTATATGTGTGTGTATATATATTTGATACACATATATATATCAAAGTAATCCCCGCGCTGGCCACTTTGACTGCCCGTTAGCGCCCGGAGCCTCGGGGTTTGCAAACTTGCACCTGGAATCGGCCGCGTCTGGGCGCGCCACGCTCTCCGCGCGGTCCAGGGAAACCTTGTCCGGGAGTCTGGTGGGAATGGGAAGCACAGAGGGACGGAGCTGAGCGGCCGCAGCCCAGCGTCTACCCGCAGGCACCGACCCGCGGGGCGGCGGGGCAGGGCACGCGCCGGCGGCGGCCGCGGCGCCGCGAACTCGCCGCCGGCCCCGCCTCCTGGCGGTCTTCCAGGCAAGCCCCTCCTCCCCGCCCCGCTACAAACGGCGGGACCGCGGCGCCCGAGCGTCACTGAGGCAGCAGCCGGCCGGGTGAGGAGGGCGGTCGCCGGCGCGGGTGGGGCGGAGGTTCCGCCGGGTTCCAGGCCGCCTTCCTGCCGCCGCCTCTCCGCGGAGCTTGCCTGGAGCGACTCCTCCGCGGCTGTGCTGACGGCCAGCGGCACGAGCCGTAGTAGCTGCAGCGCCGAGTCACAGCAGGCAAGTGCCGGGGGCGCAGGGGTGGGGGCGGGGACGGCGGCCGCGCCTTGCCTTCCTCTGCCCCTGGTTCTTTTTGGACGCCGAGGCTCAGGGCTGTGCGGGTCCCCGCAGCGCCTCGCCGGAGCGGGGGAGGTCCGGCCTCGCCTCGCCCGTAGTCCTTGTCCGGGCTCAGGGCGGGAACGCCGGTGGGGGCGGCGGAGGTTGTGCTCGCGAAGTTCCTAGAGCTCGGCCCCTTGCGGCGGGAGTGGAGGGAATTGGGCGCCTTGGTAGGCGGCACCGCCTCTCCCGTGGGCACAAGCAGGTTGGGGGTGGCGAGAGGCGAGCGGGGCCAGTCGCGCCAGGCAGCGTGCACGGGCGTGGACGTGCCTGGGTACGGCCGCGTGTAGCGCGAGAAGGAAACTGCGCCGAGACGCAGGTGAGTGTATTGGAGGGAAAGTGGGGGAGGGGGCTTTTTTAGCAAAAGGCCAAGATTCCTGTGGTGGACGGGCAACCCCGCCTTGTGGGAGGATGTGTGCACTGGGTTCTGCCGAACACACCGGGGTGGTGTCTGGTGTCTGCCCACTTGGTACGGCGCCTCCTCGCGCACGGTTCTTGGAGCTCTCCGGGCGTCTGGAGACTTGCAGCGGACACGCTGTGTGCGGAGGTGGCATGGGGCCGTGGGTGCCCGGAGCAGGAGCAATGATCATTCTCCTCGCGCGTGTTAGATGAGGCCGGGCGCGGCCGCGCGAGGTCGCAGCTCGCGGTCACATCCCGTGTTTGCGCGCGAGCGGTGCGCTGCGCGGGAAGCGCGGGCGCTCTGCCGGGTGAGGCAGGCTCTGGGATTTAAGCTCGCTCGCCGTGCTTGCGGCAGCCGCTCCTCCAGCTCCGCCGGTGCGCGGACGTGTGTGCGTGCATTGGTGAGATTGGTGGAGCCAGGCGGGCCAGCCTTGGTTTACCGGCAGGTGCTCTTTCGGTGGCGCTGACAATGACCAGCCAACAGTCTTAGCACAGCGTTTCCTTAAAAGCCTGCTTGTTATCTTTAGGGCCAGAGTGCAAAACCATGCCTCTAGACGTGAGCTAGGAGCATGGAGTTGTAGCGGTCCAGATGGTCATTTAGAATTGTGTGCGTATTTAAAGACCATCTTTATGATAAAAATTTTCATTTCCTGTCGTCTCTCTGCATTTTCTGAAAATGTAGGAAGAGGATTTGCTACCGGGCATCTACTCTACATTATTCCCTCCCCCAAAGAACGGTGCTTAGCAATGCCAAAATGTAATACCTCTGGCAAGGTCAAAAGAGCTTTTTAAAACTTAATTTTCAGGTGGTCCTATCCTTATTAATTCTGTATTCATAAAAATGTAGCTCAGCCTCAAAACTTATGTCAGATAAGTCCATTTAAAACCATTCGAATACCAGATGGGGTGTAATTTCCCCATCCCCTCAAGTAAAATCTGTTTGTTTGAAATACTGTTCAGTTGCCCTTGAAGACAATTTTCTCAATCATTTTCCCATAGTCGTTTGAATTTCCCATTTGTGCTAAGGTTGTGCTTTCTTGCGGAAGCTGACCTGGAGTCTCCATTTTGGTGAGCGAGTGGAAAAGCTGCCCTGGATCTACTTTCTCTTCTGGGCCTTTGGGTGTAGAAATAGTGACTTGCTGGATGGATCTGAATGTTACTGCAGTTGTTTTCGGGCCCTTCTTTATAGGAGGTTTGTAGCGAAGTAAATTTAACACTGCTTAGGTTGGGGTGGAGGAGGGTATACTTAGGGGGAAGTTCTGTTGCAAATCGAGGAGAGGGAAAGAAGAAGATATCTGGAAGATAATTGCTGGAATGGGGAAGGAAAAATTCGATTACGAAAAAATACATTACATCCAATTTTCTGTGATTTCTCTCCCTTCCTCCCCCGCCCTTCTTGAGGGAGTATTTTTGTTTTTGTGTGATTAAAACTGGTCCCTTGTTGCCTGTTTGCTAACTTTGTACTGCCACCTTTTGGGGAATGAGTTTTGTCCTCCCCATTAAAGACAGAACCTTAGGTGTTTAAGCCCTTCCCTCCCTCTTTGTCTTTAGGTGTTTCCTCTCTTGTGTAGTGTATGCTTTTGGGAACATGTCACTTCAGCTCTTTTCAGCTGCCCATACTCTTTCCCGTGGTTCAAGAGAATTTAATGTCTGGGATACACTCCTTGTAGAACAAGTACCCGATGCTGGTCAGATTTTGCCAGTCCACCTGTTATTAATATTTACTGCAGAACCTTATTTTCCTTCTCTAGGCCCAAGATGCGTTAGTTGTTAGAGTTCCGTTTTGGTGTTGGTTTGTTCTGGTTAACACTTCACTAGAGAAACAAGGACCTCTGTCCCAGTTTCTGGGGGTTTAGTTAAGACCTAGCTCCTAGTAGGTTAAATAAAAACAGTGCTGTGATATTTCTACTACCCTGTGCCTAGGACTAGCCTTTTGGTTCTTGGTACATATTTGGTTCTTTGTACATAGGCTTTCCTGGCTGAATCCTTGTAACCAACCGTTGTTCTCAGGTCTTCCAGCCTTGGGTCTTATGTAAAAATAATGCTCCTCCCACCCCACCTTTCTTTTCTATTCTAGAAGCAAGTCTCAAGTTCTCTTTAAGGACATAGCAAAGCCATCCAGAATACCCTGACTTCCTTTCAAGCTGGGAATTAACCTTTTCTTTCTCTTTGCTGGAAATTTTTTTTCTTTTTCTTTTTTTTTTTTAAACCTGTGACGCTTTTCAGGCATTAGTATGGCACAAGAGCACCACAGTGGCATGTTACACTTCATGTTCTTTTTCCCCGAAGGGCTGGATACTCAGAAATAGCTTATCAAATCAGACTTTACCATTCACCTTTTTGATCGCTTATTTGCACAGTAGACTAAGTTCTTTTGCTTTTTGACTTACTAAATCTAGCAAGTCATCACATTCTTATCGCCACCTTTATCACTCACAAGGTTTATTTGGAAGTGAGAGGCTAGATAGAGATGGGTCGTATTTACTTAGCTTGGTCTGGTGACATTTTTGGTGGCATTGTGAGGAGGCTGGATAGGTAGGGTGGTGCTGGGCCTGGATGGTGTGCCACCCTGTGGAAAACCTTCCCATAGCAGTCCACCCCAGCTCTTTGTTTACTTTGATAGATATTCAGGCAGGGCTGCTTTATGGGTCTGGGACTTGTGCATTTGCACACTTTCCTCCATCTTGAAATTCTTAAGAATTTTTGGACAAGGGTACCCTGCGTTTTCATTTTGCACTGGGATCCACAGATGTAACTTACCCTGGCTAGGTGCGTTCCCACTTGTTAATACTCAGCTGCCAGTATTGCTGCTTTGTTGATGCATAACAGAACTGTTTGAAAGCTTTACGCCCTGGTGATAACCACACCCGACTCGTGAATTAACTCTATGGAGGACATCAAATGCATCGAATGTTCATTTGCTTTGGCTGGTTTCATTTTACAGATGTGGAGGTCTTCACCGATTCTGGTTTTTCATAGGACTCACATATTGTAGTTTAATGCCAAATCCACTGTTTTGTATATTTTAATTTGGGAAGAACATTTATTGTATATTTATTTGGTTCAAGATACTAGATGGTTTATAGCAGTAGTTGATTATTCTTTCTGGATTTCAAATAATGTAAATCTGCTAGGCAGAAACAGAAGGCACTTAAGCTTGAAAGGCAATATTTGTTTTAAGGCTTTTGTGTATTAAAAGATACATGTTTTGTTATGGTTTAAATGGTAAATTTAGGAACCTGAAATAAAAGTAGAAGTATAGTAAAATTGAACACATTTGGCTTTCACCTTACGTAATGGGCATCATAACTCTCATTTTAGTAAGGTCATGAAGAGAGTTTATTTCAAGGGAAGTTGATTTTCTATATCTCTAGCCTTGTATTCCATCGTATAAAACAGATTCTTGTGTGAGCAACACTGTGCTAGGTGCATCTTCCCCTTTGATTCCAATAATAAGTTTCTGGAGATTGGTTTTCATAAAAACATCTATTTTTGGAAAGGGTGTTATTTTTCCAGAGCTATGGGTTAGGCTTTCAGTGATGCTTTTAATGGCATGTTTCCCTTTTGAATGTTGCTGAATACTTTTATGTGATAATAGATATGTTTTATTTGTAAGAAATCTTCATGCAGAGAAGGATAGTGACTTTGGGGAGAGGTAGAATAGGTAAAATAACCAAGAATGTCATAAGAATAGGTGGCAGTTTGTAGGTTGTCTTGAAAATGGTCTTTTTCTTTTTTTAACTTGCAGTTTGTTAGTATACCTCTATATTACAAATTTCTGTTATGTCAGTTTATGACTGGAAATGCTTAGCAAATAAGGGTTGACAGGCAAAACCCTTTTCAACTTTAAAAATTTCCTTATTTAAAAAAACTTGACAAATTTTTCAGTAGGCTTATTTATTGTGAAACAGTTATAGTAGGTTGTTTTTTTCTTTTTAAAAACATGTTGAGGGTTTTTCTTTAGTGCCAGGTACAATTTGGTTGATGGTCCCTATGTTAGGTTGATGTCCTTAATTCCTAGATTAGACAAGGGAATAGGTTGATATATATTTTTCCTTTGTCTAATACAGATGCTCCTCAACTTATAGATGCTTCTTGATAAACCCATTGTACGTTGAAAATACTAAGTTAAAAATGCATTTACTACAACTAACCTACGGAATAGTCATGGCTTAGCCTCGCTTACCTCAAACATCCTTAGAACGCTTACATTAGCCTGCAGTTGGGCAATATCTTCTGACAACACTGTGCACTGTAGAGTGTCTGTTATTTACTCTCCTGATCTCTCTTAGCTGACTGGGGGCTGAGGCTCCCTGCCTCTGCCCAGAATGACAAGAAAGTATTTTACCACATACTGCTAGCCCAGGAAGAGATAAAAATTTAAAATAATTTCTCCTGAATGCATATCACTTTTGCACCATCCATCATAAAATCAAAATAAGTTGCACCATCGTAAGTTGGGGACCATCAGTAGTGATAGATTAATACCAGGCTTTTTCCCTTGACTTAGAAAAAGTTTGTGTCATAAAAAGGAAATTTATATTCTAAATGACTAGCTTTTCTTTTCCTCCAGAATTTTGTTATTGTGAGGTGTTCATTGTCAGACATTTCAGCAACTTTAAAGACTGTATTAATAGAATATCACAAACATCCTTGTCTTATCAATATCAAACTGATAAACTGTTCTTTCAAGGTGAGTTTTATTTTATATCATTTTTTCTTTTTTTTTTTTTCCTTAAAACTTCATTAGACACTTTCTTAACTGATTTTATTTCCTTATGAGTATAGGGAGTGATAGTTGTTTTGGCATTTTTAGCTTTCCTGTGTTTCCTTATTGTGGAGTCATTGTAAAATTGAAACTTCTTGTTAGTATTGAGGGGTGTGAGTCTCTGAGCATCTAAAGAAATATATACAGACGTTTCCATACAGTTTTTACCATCTTGCCTTCTGAAGCAAAAAGTGTTAAAATGAGGTTCGTTTTGGGAACTAGAACTTAGGCAATACTAGTTTTCTTAAAATTATGAGAGGAGGACAAAGGCACGCAGATTAGTTCTTGTCCCCTGTTGAGTTATCGATATAGGCCTTTAGCTTTCTTCCAATGACTGTAAGCTTGCCTGTCTTGCTCAGAGTTTTAAAATCCATGTCTGTTTTTGTAAACAAATATTTCACATGTAAGGTCTTGTGAGCCCAGTGCTGCCAGCTTATCTGCTGAGTTGTCTCGTCTCAGTAGATTTTGTCATTTAGGTTGAAATTCTTAATTTAGCAGAGCCAGGTGGAAGTTTGATATTTTGAGCATCTGATTTTGGCTCAATTGCCTATGTCCTTGGTTTCTTAACCTTTTTTGTGTGTGTAAAATCTCACCCTCCCCATCTCAAGGACTGAGTAAAGATGAGCGTATTGAAATGCAAGATTTTTGGTTGTGAAATGACAGTGTATCCAGAATTGGAAAGGTGGTAATAGGTGGTCCCCATAGATTAGTTTTATGTTTTTGCCTTTCAGGGTATTATTATGAACCATTTTTAGTGATTCTTTAAAACATACCATCATATGTATATTTTTGCTATGGAGGAAAAGAAAAATCCCAAGCTGCAAGGGAGGATTTGGGAGAATTGTGACTTTGAACATTTCGGTATGGAAATAGATATATTTATATCTATGATGATGGATCTTGGAAGGAAAGTTTTAAATGCATTTTCCTTGAAAATATAAATAATGCTGAAAGATTACATATGAGATTATGAGAATTTAGCCAGCTAACATTCCAGGAATATAAATTTCTTAATTTAAATTTTCCATATTTTTTCAGTGAAAAGTCAGATTTTTAATTTTAACCATTTATGTTAAAATAATCAGTCCATATTTTTCCTGATTTTTTTTTCCCCTGCTTTGAATTTTGTTTAATCTCTTGTCAAGGATCTATTCGTATATATCACAAAGTGGAGTTTACACAGAAATACATTTTTTTCTGCTTGTTTCAATACCTTCTCACCACTCTAACTGAAAAGTCTTTGATGGATGCCCTGTCAAGTAAGTTATTGGAAATTGCTCACTTGTTCAGTTTTTAAAGGATATTTAACACTTTTTTATTCTTTAGGCATCATTTGTGTATACCAGACGTATAGGAGATATTTCTCAAAGCAAATAAATCATGGTGTATTTCAAAATAAATTTAGTGAATTGAGTAAGGTGGGGAAAATATTCCTGGAACTGACTGTACTTGATCTTTAGTTTTCTTTGAGCTTCTTTTCAAAAGTGAGGTTTTTCTATTTCACTGATACTGCTGCTTTCCTGGAGGTTCCTCTGGTGACATGGGGGGGAGGGGTCACCCACCATTATTGCAGAGCTATGCAGAATGTGTTAAATATACATTTATTATAGAGTGAACAAGTTCTTGTAACCTATTTCCAGGTGAGGCCTAGTTCTTTAAGAGTTTATTCAACACTACTTTCTCTCCCCTTAGTGCTATTTACTGATTGCTGGCTTATTTTGTTTAAACCCTTGAGGTTCTTTCTGGCCTATGGCTGTGAATGACTCATGAACTTTTCCTGAATACCAGGTCATCAGTGATTTTGACTTTCATCCCTTCCTTTCTCCATTGTCTCTGCAAGGAACTTGGAACTACCCACAACCTTCCTCTCCTCTTTGTGATGCCTCTGTACTTGCCCTCTGTCCCTTGTTTATCCTTCTGAGCCCTGTGCTAGTTTTACTTCTAGTCCTGGTAATTCTAGGTCAGGTGCAACGTACGCACTTGTCTCTTTTTCTTATCCTGCTTGTATTTTTGCATTGGCTCTTACGCATTTTGTACATTGTACTCACTGAAGAGTATCTTCTGTGACCAAGTGAATCACTGCCATCAGAGAAAAGGGTATCAATGGACAAATCTTTTGTGCCATAGGTACAAAAATGTGGCCTTTGGGCTGCGTAGGGCCTGTAGGTGTTTTGATTGGCCCAAACTGTGTTTTAAAAAGTTGTGAATTGTTGATTTAGGGTTGGGAAATAGCATATAAAGATCTAGAGCCAAATTTCTTGCCTCTTGAAAAATTGGAAGGATGGAGCAACACTGAGCCCACATTTATTATCTGCCCCCTTAAGATGAGGCATGGTTTGTTTCACTTTGGAATAAGTCACTGCCTGGTCTTGGTGGGTATTTGAGTTTGTGAATTTAATAAAACTATAGGAATTAAAAAGTTTACTCAAATATAAAGACAAAGACAGTTCTAAACATTTTATATTCTTTCGATTCTTTGTATTTGCAGATGTTTGAATCATGTTAAATTGCTCCTTACAAATTTAGATCGTATGGTCTCCCTCAGTTAGAAAAGTTTTGTCTTGGACTTCTCCTTCCTTAACCCCTTGTTGCAAAACAGTTTCTCCGTATTTTACAAAGTGTGCTTCCATTAGCATATCTTACCTTTTTTTCTCCTGGAATTTTAGACCTGTCTCCAGTGGGAGTAGGATTTTCTCCCTGCCAGTTGCCTGCTTCTATTTCCGATGCTTTGGGGTCAGCACAGTTGCTTGGTGCTGTGAAAACTAATAGGATGTTACCAGCTGTTTGAAAGCACCCATGGCCCACCTGCTAACCTCATTGCTGATGGTGTCAGCTTATAAAAGACATTCTCCCCTCAGATTGCTGTAAAAGGGAGCTGATATGAGAGGCTACCAGGTGTGAGGTTTGTGTGTGTTGTTTCTCTCCCTTCCCTTCTTTTTTTTTTTCTTTTCTTCAATTTTCCGCCTCTGTAGAAGCAGCAGGGCAGCTTTAGCAAAGCTCTCTCCCATGTGTGCAGCAGAGTAGGCTGATGCGCCAGCAGAAGTAGAAAGAAGCTCCACATGTCATGTTTGGACCAATGCTGTAATTTTATTTTACAATAAGGAAGGTAGATATTATTAATCTACTCCTGAGCATAATAGCACGATTTGAATAGCGGAGAGCAACTTTGGTGTGTGTTAACGTCTATTGAGATGAATACAGATGAATGCTAAGTAGGTAGAAAATGTCAGTATAGAGCCTTCCTTTTGGTGACTTTAAGCACTTATATTTCTAGTTAACTTTTTGTTCATCCTGGCAAACAGATATGAAGATCTGTTTTATCAATCTAGCATTAATGTAGCTTCTGAGGGTGCAACAATGCCCATAAAGCCCTGCTCTCCTGGAAGCCACTTGAGCTAGGCCAGTTATAATGATGAATCAGAATGTGTCCCCATATTGAACATCTTAGCAAAACCCTTCAGAATAATAGGAGCTTAATGTTGGCACTTTTAAAAATTGCCACAGTCTACAGCCCAGTAAAAAAAATAAATTTTTTTTTTTGATACTTGGGGGGTGAGTAAAAGTGTATGCTTGCTTTAAAAAATGAATTTTGAATTAACTGTATTTAAAAAAAAATCATTGTAGATCCACTCTGAACTTATTTTAAGAGGCACTTAAAAAATTCTCGGTACCAAGCATCTTCTGTGATTATATGATTCTTTAGATGAATATGTTGCTTGTCTTTGGTGCTCCCTGCAGCATCTGGTTGAGGGGCCTCCAGGGTGTCTTAGTTATTGGGTGGGGGTGGAGAATTGAGTATCAGTAAAAACAAGCATGTTTTATCTCCCTGACGATAGAGAATCATTCTCATGGAGCTTCTGTGCGGTAAGAATGACTTTGACATACGTGGGTTGGTAGTTTAACTTGGAATCTTAGACCTTTTCCAAATTAATCTGTTTCTTTTACAATTTTTCCTTATTGAGTTTTGTTAAAGGAGCTTAAAAAATGTCTTCCAGTTTTTGTATTGTGTTCATGTTCAGAAGCCTGGAATGTCTTATAATACTGTTTCATCACACTTCACTAAGTAGTAGGTACTGAGAGAAGTGTATAACATGTCCTTATCCTCATATTCCTTGGTCTGTCTGCTTTAGGGAGATGGCAGAATATAACACTTAAAAAATCACATTCCTGGCCGGGCGCGGTGGCTCACGCCTGTAATCCTAGCACTCTGGGGGGCCGAGGCGGGTGGATCGCTGGAGGTCAGGAATTGGAGACTAGCCTGAGCGAGACCCCGTCTCTACTAAAAATAGAAGTAAAAATTATCTGGAAAACTAAAAATATATATAGAAAAAATTAGCCGGGCATGGTGGCACATGCCTGTAGTCCCAGCTACTCGGGAGGCTGAGGCAGTAGGATCGCTTAAGCCCAGGAGTTTGAGGTTGCTGTGAGCTAGGCTGACGTCACGGCACTCACTCTAGCCCGGGCAACAAAGTGAGACTCTGTCTCAAAAAAAAAAAAGAAAAAAAAATCACATTCCTATCCACCACCACCCGAAGTTTAATATTAATAGTATAAACTGAGTGCTTGAGCAATTGAGGGGCATATAGTCTGGGGACTGAGATCAGGTCAGGTTGTTGCATATTGCTTTGGAGACAGGAGTGTGGCTTTTCTTGGTCCATTTTGTCTGTATATTTATTTGCTTTGTTTTTGTGTTTTGTTCCTTTCCCCCCTTCTTTCCATGTCATTTTTGTTCCTTTTTTTTTTTTTTTTTTTTTTGAGACAGAGTCTCATTTTGTTGCCTGGGCTAGAGTGCCATGGCATCAGCCTAGCTCACAGCAACCTCAAACTCATGGGCTCAAGCAATCCTCCTGCCTCACCCTCACTAGTAGCTGGGACTACAGGCATGTGCCATCCACCATGCCTGGCTAATTTTTTGTATATATTTTAGTTGTCCAGCTAATTTCTTTCTATTTTTTTAGTAGAGATGGGGTCTCGCTCTTGCTCAGGCTGGTCTCGAACTCCTGAGCTCAAATGATCCACCTTCCTCGGCCTCCCAGAGTGCTAGGATTACAGGTGCGAGCCACCGCGCTAGCCTGTTCTTTTTGATTCTTTTGTGGTGTAAGTAACTATTCCCTGGTTTGCCAGGTGCCCAATCACAGGTGAAAAATATTTATGCAAAACCTGCCAAGTTTTAAGTTGTGGCTGGAGAGACACTGTGACTATCTTAAGTCTGCTATTGTCCTAGAAGGATGGGTCTAAGGCACATGTATGTGAAACTACACGAAGCACCAGCCTTTCCCCAGAAGTTTTATTTTCTCTGAAGCATTATATGCCAACAGCCTCCTCTGGGTATAACATGTATTTTTCAAAACACCTAGGAAAAATTCAGAATGATTAAAACAGTTTTGGCTTCCTTCTCCTTAGGAGTATAGTTGCAGGAGCAAGAAGCAGGTAACAGATCAGATGCTGGGATGCTTTAAGAGCATTGATTTGCACCTTCTCCTTGTCTTCTTCACGCTTAAAGGCCAGGTCCTCCAGGCCTGTGTGTTCTCTGGGCTTCTGACTACGGCTTTCTCATGCCAGTTCTTAGTGTTCTCAGGTTGGCCTGTTGCTTTTCCGCCTTAATGGCATTTACATTACATTTTTTTCTTTAACATCTGAAAGATAATTGAACAATTGAATAGCCTGTATGGCTGCAATATCTTCTTGGTTTGCTGAAGGGGCTCATTCCCTCCATTGGAACTGGCTGTTTGGAGAATTAATTTGTGTTCTTGCTTCTTGGAATTTTATTTTTTTATTTTTTCTTTTTCTTTCCCAGAGAGTTTGGGTGATCTGTGACCATTGTTTTGTGGACAATAGAGGGAAAGTTTGATTTCATAGTGAATAACATAGTTTGTGATCGAGATAGGAAGACTGAAGAGATCTATTTTGGTTTTCCTTTTGTACAACTCCTAAAGTGACTTCTAAATTATTGTCTCTATGCAATTAGAGTAAGAAATTTTGTGTTCAAAAGTCAATTTGGGCAATGTACTGGGACGGGGATGCAGGGAGCTGCCTTTTTCGTTGCTGACTGACTTTACTATTAGAAAGACAGAAAAATATGTGGAATCAGCAATTGCAGGTGGTGAACCACCCAAGATGATGGAACCAGGAGAAGGAGCATTTCCTCCAGTAATGGTGGTGACACCCAGGGTTTGTCCTTAGCTCCCTGAGATAATCACTTTGTAGGCGAAGAAAATGAAGTTCAGAGGTCAGGTGGTTTGCTCAAGGATGCCACTGACAGAGTGGGGCGGTAGGACTCAGGTCTGACTCCTGCTTGTCCCTCTGTCCGTGGACTCCAGAATGATGTTCTTTCTACCTCTGGTAGTTCTGCTGGCTGTAGTTTAGATGGCTGAAATCAGAGACAGATCCAAGAGGCAGCTCAGCTTTAATGTTTGGAGAATGTCTTGCTTCTGTTACAGGTGCTTTGTGATAAAATAGTGTGACTCCAGCAGCACCTGTATCTCATCTTCAGGCCTAATTGTTTGGTTCCTCAGTGGTGGGTCTCTTGTACTAGGTTGTTTTGTTGCTTTGTTTTCTTTTGTACAGTTTCACTCTGGTCCCTGCAGCACTCCTAGGAGAATGCCCAGAACTTGTCCCTTAGTGCCAGGATTCTGACCTTGGATTATTTTAGGTTTGTGACTAGGTGACTTCTGGAAGTGATTCCATCACAGGCTGGCGTCTTTCTGATGCCAGCTGGCATCTTGACTTACAGGATTACTTTTTGGAACCATATGAAGTATGGATTGGTTATTTTTCTATAAGCAAGGAAATGAAGACGCTGTCTTCAGAATTATTTTAGGATGCTGTTAACATCAAAAAAGAAGATTGAAATACTGTATGTTCTATTCCCAGTAAAAGTGACATTGAGATAACCCTGGCTTACTGTAGTAGTAAATTTATAAGGAGTACTCTTTAAATTTGTTAGGTTTTTTTTAAATGAATCTGTTCCAAATCTGGTGGGCTTTCAGAAATAACCAATAACAGAAAGTTTTGAGTAAAAAAAATCTCAGTCAGGTGTTCAGTAGGATATATGATGTCCAATTTTGAATCAATAAAATACCTATCCAGTGAAGATTGTTCTTGATTCACCTTTCTCCAGTAAGTTTTCAGATTCAACTTTGTGACAATAAATTTTCTGCAACTTTACTGTCAGAAAAAATTGGTTGGAAGTAGATAAGGAAAAATACCAATTCAAGATAATCTTGTTTTTCCCTAGAAAGGGGCCATCTGCCTTGTTCATTACTTTATCTCTCACCCCTAGTGTGCTTGTAGTAGAAATTCAGGAAATATTTGTTAAATTCACTTGAACACACTTACAAAACTTGGACTAGAGATAATACTATAAAGAGTTAATATAGGCTGAGTGCAGTGGCTCCTACCTGTGGTCCTGGTACTTTGGGAGGACCAGCAGGAGGATCACTTGAGGCCAGGAGTTTGTGACCAGCCCAGGCAACAAGTGAAACCCTGTCTCTACAAAAAATTTAAAAATTAGCTGAATGTGGTGATGCATGCCTGTGGTTCTAGCTACTTAGGAGGCTGAGGCAGGAGGATCACTTGAGGCCAGTAGTTGGAAGCTGCAGTGAGCTGTGATCATGCTGCTGCACTCTAGTCCGGGCAACAGAGTGAGACCTTGTATCTTTAAAAAAAAAAAAAAAAAAAAAATTTAATATATTATAGTACTTGAGACTGGTAATCAATTGAGAAAGTTGTTTACATCTGTAGGTAAATCATGAATAATAGGTGATCTTATTAGAATTTAAATCTCTACAAGGAAATTTTAGCAAAAAATACTGCTTTAATTAATATCTTACTTCCTCACATCTTAGATGTGCAGTTTTTACGTTTTTGAGTCTCATAAGTATGTCCACTTAATATAGTGATTTTATGTCCGCAAAGCTGTGAGATTAGTGGTATATCTTTCAATCCAAAACATCTTAGAATTGAGAAGCTGAAGTAGCTTCATGTTGTTAAATGTTCTTTGATTTATTATCTCTGCGTATATTTTACTTCTAGAGTATAAATATTATCTTTGTGCTATGTGAAGCTGGTGTAAACCTAAGAAAATAAGGTCATCAAATTGTCTACATATTTCAAGCAGGTGCCTCTGGTATAAAATTGGCCCAACAGGCTATGCACAAAACAGTCAGGTGGGATCCTGCCAAGGATACCCTGTGCTGTTTTTGCTGCAATTTAGGACTTCACAGGTTGAAGCAGAAGTTAAGACAATAGCTAAGAATTGAAAACTGAATAGCATTTTCCATCATTCTGTTTTATATAACACTGTAGTCTTAAACTTTGACCTTAATAAATAAGTACCACTTCTCTTTAATTTCTCTGTGTGTGTGTTTTCTTAAATTTGGCCTAGACTACCAAAGATTCTATTAACATAGTTCTGTAGGTCCCCAGTTCTCTAAGGAATTCAGACTTGTAAAGAGATCCAGGGATGACTTGTTAAATCTTGGATGTTGTGTTTATTTCAAAGTCTGCTTAAGGAGTTTTATGGAACTTTATCCATAAGGAGTTTTTCATTATGGGTGACATTTCTTTTTCTTCCCTCATTCCGTATGATTATTTCCTGTTTGTTGTCTCAAAGAAAGGAGGCAAATTTGTTGACAGTTTATTAAATAGCCAGTGAATACTTGAAAATGTTCAGTATGCCTTTTTGGCAAATCTATTTATTAGTACCTTCTTTAAAACTTTAAACTTTTCTCTAGATCTCTACCTTCCTAGGATTAAAAATTTCGTGATTTTATTGTATTGGTCTCCTGACCTTAATGGCATTTTGCTGTCATTTTGGTTATACGTTCATTTGCTCTTTTGATTGTTGATCTAACCTCTTCTGCCCTGTAATAGTTTAAAAACAATTACTTTGCCAGCTTATATGTGAAAATGTATTGGTTTCCCTGTGTAAAAGTTTATTTAGTATTTGTTTTCATACTACATGCCACACTATCTTAGGTGTTGAGGATATAGTAGTGAACACAATACAGTCCCTGCTGATATGAAACTTGGAATTTGTTGGAGGAGACACATGTTAAAACCCTGTGAATTATTATTTATAATTGTGATTTGTCCTGTGCAAGGCAAAGAGCCTTTGGGGCTCCTATCCTAGTGTGGGAGGTGGTTAGGGAAGGTCATTTGTTAATTTTACCTTCCCTCCCATCTACCTTCTTCCTGCCTTGCAGACTTTTCAGTTTCTAATTTTATAGGCATTCGAATATTAGAATAGACAGGGTCCTAAAATTAAACTCTCTTCTCCTTGATACATTCATGGTGAATTTTGAATCCTGGAGCTGATCCCTGCTGCCTAGCCTGTATCCCACCATAGATCTGGCATTTTTTTTTTTTTACAGCTGAGAAACAAATTTTAATGTTCTTTTAAGGACAACATAATTAGGCAGCTTTTACTCTGAAAACTATACAATGAATGCCAAGTCCAGCAGTGAGATCTGCATTGTCTACATCCTTTATTCTCTTCACCCATGGCTTTGAAAATGTGCTGCCTGTGTCTGGTTTTGGAATTTATTTATTTATTTTTTTGATAATACTTTTCCAGTGTATTGAGGCAGTAAGAACTTAAGAGGAATATCTGTTAGGATTTTTGCTTGGCTCAAAGGACTGTACCAATTTGCTGGGTGCTGTGGAACACACCTGTAGTCCCAGCTACTCAGGAGGCTGAGGCAGGAGAATTGCTTGAGCCCAGGAGTTCATGACCAGCCTAGCCAGTACAGCAAAACCTTGTCATAAAAAAAAAAAAAGGAATAAAGAATTCATCCTAAGTGGTATAGTTATATTTTGTCATTGAATGATTTATTTGTTTAGTTTATGAATAATGTTTTATATAACCCCTCTGGCAACACATGTCATTTCTTTACCATACTGTGTTTCTCCCAGTATTCATTTAAATTTAAACTAAAAGGAAATACCGTATTAATTTGGAATTGTCTTTAAAACATTTGTTGGGGTGGGAAAAGACAAGGAAGAAAAAAAGAGGTTAAGGAGGATGAGGAAGTTAATTAATTCTCCATCTGGCTAGTTTTTCTCGTTCACACATATCATCAGCACTACACAGTACAGTGAACCTATGACAGATTTTTAAAGTAGTATCTTTCTGTCCTGCTTATTAAATCATTACACTTGAGTATGCTCTTAGTTTCCTCAAAGAGGTGGACTCTGGTGGCTAAAATGGTTTTCTTTTGTTTTTATTACTACATGATCTTTTAATATTACATGATCTTTTGGAAGGCAATATGTGCTTTTTAGTTTATATGATCTATAATTGTTTCACATGGATATAGCATTTTTTTCTAGGTGGATCTTATTTCATCACAGCTTTTAGATCCCAGCCCCTTTTCCTCAGGTGTAGAAAGAAGCCAATGAAAATATCCACAGTAACCTCCACTCTTGATGGAATTTGGAGAGAAGTAAAACAAGCTTTAGTTTAGGAAAGGAGAATTCTAATGTTACTTCTGGCGTTTGTGGATAGCAGGGATGAGAGTTATGGAGCTGGTGAGGGAAGGGGCGCTGGGGTGACAGCTTCCCTTTGCCTTGGGTGTTTGTTATGCTCTTAATGCCTTTTCAAATTGGTCTGAATTTGTAGGGACTCTTTAAATGTTATTTTCAGCTACATTGGAAGTGCCTTGATGTCAGTGATTCTGTCTTATAACTTTGTTCCTTGAACATATTAAGTTCTATTTCGTTAAAATAAACATTAAAATTATAAAATTACATGTGCTGAATAAATACTGCATTCAGGTTTTTTTAAAAAATGGTATATTCAGCCTTGGTATTCTGGTTGCTGTGAAGTTGCCATGTATAGCATACATATTTGACCAGTTGGAGTTAATAAAAATTCTTAATATTTTAAAATATATTGACTATTTCTGTGTTTTTATGGATATCACTTATTACTATAGATAGTAGTAGTTAAGTGCTTGATGCTAGACTAGTTAATATTTTAAGATGACTTTTTTGTTAGCAGTGCTGTTTCTCTCCATCCATCCCTGTGAATAATTAAGATTTTATGTATTTGCTGTCTCCTAAATGGTAAGTTTAACAGTTCGCTTGGACCACACAGGAAAAGATCTGCTGTGATGCTTCTGTAACCACTTTGGCTAGGCTCAAACTATGCCTTTTACAGTATTTATGACCTGTTGATATAGCTCCAAAGCATGCCATATTGAAAAAAATACTGGCTGCTTCAGGGTTGGACTGAAGTAGCTATGTTTGCCTGGAATCAGGAGGTAGGCTCCCGGGATGACTGCTGGGCCAATCATTTAATAGCCATGTGAACTTCCTCTGGCTGTCAGAAGAATGGCTGCTTTCCACTCAACGCTGAGTCTGTTTGGAAGCAGAGAAGTCGAAGTCTAAAGTAGATGCTGTAATCTTGGAGGGCTGACCTTAAGAAGGGTTATTGGGCTGGGTTCTGTTGTGTACACCTGGCTCATGCACGTGCATGTGTGTGTGCACGCGCAAAGACACACCATCTATGGGACAGCAGCAGCCTCATCTGGTATGTGGTAGGCCTGCCTTGACATAGAACTGTTTGTTCACAAGCAATTCATTTTAAAATTGCAGTATGTTAAATGGGCAGCCCTTCATTGAAGACCTCGGGTATGCTGGCAGCTTATCAGCAACAGGGTTGTGATCCTGTCACTTCTTGTTAATGAAGGCTTTTATTTAGCTTAGCAAATCATATCTCCTGTTAACATCCACTCTCTCAAATGGTAAACTTGAAAGGGATGTTTGTAACTTTTTATTAATTAGGGTGCTTTGGCCCTTGCTTGTTATAGCCATTTAGCTATGTTTCCTCTACTGAGACATGGTTTGTTTTAAGCTAGGAAAACCTCCAAATGATTAAAATCCTTTTCTGTTTATCATTTTTGAAATGATTTTTTTATCGTTCCTATTAGGTGGCCATTTCCTTCAGTCTCAATTTCACTTCCATTTTCAAATTCCTAGCAGGGGTTTTATCAGAGCATTTACTTTCCCGGGGCAGCAATTTGACTTTCCCAGCATTTGTTTGTTTGTTCTTGGGCAGCCCAAGAGAATAAGCATTCCATCTTAATATTTAATGTGCATTTCTTACATACAACAAATTCAAGGACATCAGAAAATGTTAGAGCTGGAAAAGCCCTTACCCACAGTCTCATTTTATACATTCAGAACTGATGCTAAAGTTGTGTTGCTTGGCTGGGTGTGATGGCTCACACCTGTAATCCCAGCACTTTGGGAGGCCCAGGCAGGAGGATCACTTGAGACTAGGAATTCAAGGCCAGCCTGGTCACCATAGTGAGACTGAATCTCTACAAAAAATTAAAAAAAATCAGCAGGCATGGTAGCATGCACCTGTAGTCCTAGCTACTTGGGAGGCTGAGGCAGGAGACTGCTTGAACCCAGGAGTTCGAGGCTGCAATAATATTGCAGCACTGCATTCCAGCCTGGGCAACAGAGTGAGACCCTGTCTCTAAAAAAAAGAAAAAAGTGTTGCTTAATGTCTTAGGAATAGTGACAATGGGTGGTAACTCTAGATGCTTAGCTGGTTCCTATTCTTCTGCCAATCCGTTTTCTTCTACACAGTTGCATTATTTCCTTTTTAAAAATGCAGGTGATGCCTTGGTGCAATAGTGAATTGGTAAGTTTTTAGAAGGCTTTTTGGCAGCAGCTAGCATAATTAAAAATGCAAATGGACTATGAACCAGCAATTTCTATCTTTAAATTTATACTTTTGCTTTCTTGTATAAGGTGTTTGTTGTAAGGAATGTTTGAAATAGCAAAACCTTGGAATGTTCATCAATATGGGATTGCTTAAATTAATTAGGGTCTATCTTTATAGTCATCTATTAAAAAAACGTTCTCTGTGCTGATACTGAAATGTAAAAGGCAGGGTACAAAGAGCATTTAGAAAGATTTATCTATGTATTAAAATATTTACTTTTCTTCACCGGTGCTTGTATATGTGTTTGTGTTTGCTTTGAAAACATTCAAATCCATGAAACTGTTAATCTCTTAGGTATAGGTTGGAGAAACTGAAGATTAGCTTTTTATTTTATACAGTTCCACGGTTATGCTCCTTTTGCATCAAATATATATTTTTAATTTGTAAAAATATTATTAAAATGGAATTACTAATTACTTCAAAAGCTAATCCCCCTTGTGTTTTTCAGAGCATTTTAATAGGTTTTCAGCATTAACTGTTTACTAGCACTCAGTGCTGAGCATTGTGCCAGGTCTTTAGGATTTGACAAGCACTAGGATAGGGATACCACCTTTAAATTGTCTAAAGTCCAGTGAGCAGCCGGTAGTCAGGAAATACAAGAGATGGATTATGAGAGGGGGGAATTGATGAGGGCTTCTGCAACTGTTGGGAGAAGGCCCATGAAACCAGGCAGATGTGAGCGGCACTTGTGGGGAGGTTTTATGTAAGTAGAGGGAGACTTTTTTTTCTAAGAGAAGAGGGTTAGGTATGATGTACTTTCAGCATACTGGGGAAGCAGTATTGATTATTAGAGGATGGGTACGGTCCTTAAAGGACTTGAAACCCATTCAGGAACGTTTTTGTTTCTTGTTTGAGATAGCCATACTCTGGATAATTTGTAGCGTGGCTTGGTGTGAGGAAAGCATGAAATTAAGAGATGTAGGCTAATGTGAAAGGGGCCAGGGCTTCGAGGGGAAAATGGAGCATGCTTGGGTGCCTGACTATGGTGGAAGCTACCACGTGAAAATGAAAAACAACTTGTTGGCATCCTTTGTGTTTGGGGTTTTTTTTTTTTTTTTTTTTTGAGACAGAGTCTTGCTCTGTTGCTTGGGCGAGTGTGCCGTGGCGTCAGCCTAGCTTACAGCAATCTCAGCCTCCTGGGCTCAAGCCATCTTTCTGCCTCAGCCTTCCAAGTAGCTGGGACTACAGGCCAGCACCACCATGCCTGGCTAATTTTTTTCTATTTTTAGTAGAGACAGGGTCTCACTTTTGCTCAGGCTGGTCTCAAACTCTTGACCTCAAGCGATCCTCCTGCCTGGGCCTCCCAGAGTGCTAGGATTACAGGTGTGAGCCACTGCACCTGGCCCATCCTTCGTATTCTTTAGGAGAGGTTCAGAAGATACCCAAGCATTTTTTAAACCAAAGTAAGTATGCGACATGAAACATAGCTTATGATGATGCTTTATACAATGTCTTGTCTGAGAACCAGGATATGAAGTTATATTCATGGTTCCTGTACCATGTTTTTATAAAAATTCTATATCAAAGGACTTTGAAATGATTAAAATATTTTTCTTGTAAATCAGAGTAATACTGGGCATAAGAAGTAGTTTACATGGTCCCAGGGCTGGAGGAATATCCCTTGGAAGGTAAGGAGAGCTATAGGAAGCTGTGCTAAGGTTTATAGGTATGTGCTGAAGGAATTCACTGTAAAAGAAAACTTACTTAGCAGTGAGTTAGACCAGTGATTTTCAAACATTTTTGTTAGGTGATCCCTTTATACACTTAAATTATTGAGGACCTCAAAGACCTTTTGTTTATGTATGTTATATTTATCATTATTTACTATATAAGAAATTAAGAGGAGAAAGTTTAAAAAAATTGTTTAGTTCAAAAAATCATAGACCCATTAGATGTTAACAAAAAATATTTTAAAGATAGGGACGTGTGTATTTTTCTAAAACAGAAAATAGTGATAAGGGTAACATAGATTTACACTTTTCATCTCTTTAATGTCTGGCTTAGCAGAAGTCAACTAACATTCTCATATTGCAACAGACTGAATGCAGAAGCAGGCCATATATTAATATAAGTGTTAGAAAGCTCTATACATTTTTGAGAAAAAGGCATTGAAAAAGGTTTTGACCTCTCAGGTCTTTGAAACAGTCTCAGGTGACTCTCAGGGGTTCTCAGGCCATACTTTGAGAACCACTGGATTAGATTAATGGCTTCTTGGAAGACATAGGGCTAGGCCTACCTGAGCCTTGAAAGAAAATGTAGAATCTGTATTGTAAGTAGGAGAGGACAGTTGTCTTTCTAGGGGAAGTGTAAATTTAAGAATTAAGGCCTGGAATTAGAGTAATTAAAACGGAGATTGTCACTGGAGTTGAATATGGCCACTAGCAAGTTTTACCTTAAGCCAAGTCTTGGGTCTTGCTTTCCTTACCTAAAAATTGATGCTGTGGACTAGCTTTCGGAAGTCCCTTGTAGCACTAACGTTCTATGATTTATTCATGTATTTTTTTTATAGCACTCTCAACACTTTCTTTCTATAAATACACACATGCCCACACATCTACGTACACATACTTGGAGTACTTTGGAAGGTCACATGTACTAAAAATGCACCTTGGAGTGGTTCACCTAAGTATTTTCTTTTTCCTATATTGGTTTCATTGTCCTAGTTTGTTTCTTAAATAGAAATTGACTAAATGGTACTGTGGGTGTGTATAGAATCTTAACAATTGTCCAACACACCTGCATTTTTTAAAAACAAAAACAAAACCCTTCCATTGCATTTATTCCCCCTCCCCCAGTAGTCGGGATTAGGTGGGTAAGAAGGAGGGAGATGTGAGATGTTATCTAAACCATCATCCTCAGGCAGGGCTCCACTTGTCAATTCCTGAAATTGGAAGAAAATGTCACAATAGCTCCTTATCCCGTTAAAATGCAAAATGGGGTAGTGTGAGGAGTGTCCCTTTAATGTTTTTCAGTGTGCAAGTTCACCTTTTTTTAATATTCTGACAGAATTAATTTCAAGTTTCAGATGTGTTGATTTAGACATTTTCTGCATTTTGACTTGTATAATGAATTCCTGAATATTATGTTGTCAAATATTGAGACCTTTCTTTATAGGGAAATGTCAATAACAGTGGCATCTAACCTCCTTCATGATGATGATTTCTATTTAAAACCAAAGTCCATTAGCTAGGACACCTCTGGTAGGTGGTGGTGGGGATTATTGATATTCTGAAATTTCAGGTTGCAAGAAATTTACTGCTCTGAAAACTGTAGCCCTTGAAGGCAAAGGCACACTTTTGTATTCTGATAGTTTCTGTACATAGAGCTTAATATTTATTGAATGATGAAGAAACTTTTCCTTTCAAGCCCAAAATTCAAGAGAAGAAACATTAATTACTTTTTTATTTTAGGAATCCCTTGTAGCTGTAAAAATAAAATCTTCAACCTGGAAATTTTTTTTTACCTAGTTTAAGAGTAATAAGGCAGCAGTGAGCTTAACTGTTATAGTTTTTCATATTAAACTTGAGCCTGTTTCCAGTAATGCTGTTTTTGTATTTCTTGTGGGCTTTTATTTTTATTTCATACTTCAGATGTTCCTGGGTCAGGGTATCTCCAAAGGCAAAGGACTGTTTTGAGAAATTAAGTTTGGAGGGCTACTCTATCTGTTACATAGCTCTAAATAGAAATTAAAAAGTAAAAATAGATGGGAGGGTTGCTGTCAAGTTCATAGTATTTAGGCTTGATTTGTAGTTCTCTATTGAGTCCAATTGTGAAGTTTATTGGTATAAAATGTATTATTGATCTAAAAAGCTGAAATGAGGTGCTCTTGCTTCAGATGAGCAGGAAGGGGATGTTAATGCCAGTTTTCGTGTGGCTTGTGTTTAATAAAGGAGAATGGGATCCTCGGAGGAGATTTAAAAGTATATTCATTGCCCTTGAAGGCACCCATATCGAATGAAGAAGATAGATCTAAATTAGTATTTGAATGAAAATTTCATACGTCTGCTTCCCCAAACTAAATTTAAAGTTTAGTTTTAAACTTTTACTGTAAGTTATTTTAAGTAAGTTGAGTTTTCTAATTTAGTAGATTTATTTCTGAGAGGGATTCTATCCTGATTCTGCACTCACTGAAACCAAGTAATCTGAAGTAGTTTTCCATTCTCACACTACTTACATTAAAATGAGTTAGTTTTAGTAAAGGTGAGAATAATGACCTGTGTCCTTTGAAAGGCTTCTTAAAATTTCATTTAGTTTTTTAAGAGAGCACACAGGGCTGTAGTCCATTTCAAGTTCAGGACATGTCCTGCAGGTTGCAGGGTCACTTTGAGCATCGAAGCCTGGTGCCATTTGCTCATTCCTCCTGAGGGCAGCTGCTCTTGGGCTCTACCATCCTGAGTTGTGAAGGCTGCACTTAGGCCCCTGTATGAGCAGACAGCTTGGTTACACCTGCTGGTGTTAGATAAGGTGAGAGTAAGGAATGGGAACTTTGTAGAACTTGATTGTTACACCTGGAGTTCAGAATTTCGGGTCCTTATTCAAGTTATTCAGCTTCTCTAAGCCTTCGGTGTCTGACCTCTGACCTACAAAGTGGGAATAATGATACCTACCATGAAAAGTTGATGGGATTTATAGTAAAGCTCTCAAAAGTAGTAGCTACTTTTCTCATTCCTGAATTGGAATTCTTTGGAAGACTGACGATAACCTGCAGAGATTATTTTAGGAGAAATTATTGACCTTTTAAGACTCTGTTTCACTAATACTGGGAATCCTTCAGATCTTGCGTACTAAAAGATCAGGTCTGTCCTCTGCACTCACAGAGCCCCTGGACAACTGTGTTTGGAAACATGGGCTTCATTTAGATTTGCTGGGAGACTTCTTATAGCTTTTGGGAAAGTAAAGAGAATGGAAAACTAAAGGGTTTAGATTTCTCTTTTCAATGATGAATAGAGCCCTTTCAGGGTTTTCTAATTCTTAATAGATTTCTTGCCCAACTGCGTGTTTCCTGTCGGGTGTATTAGGTCTGTTAAGAGGCTTAGTCTAGCCGGAAGGGACTTGGGTGTGGTAAGGCAATTACAGGTTCTCAATAGAAGACACACTAATTAGTGATCTGCGTCTCTTTCAAAACAGGGTGTTGGCTGCTGGGAGTAGCAGGAGTTACTATTAAGCATCAGGGACTAAGAATTTTATTGGTTGGAAATGGAGATATTGTAATTAGATGTGAGACACATCATGGTCAGACCTGAAAATGTAGGCCCTCAGAATTACTCCTTTTCCGTACGCGCATAGTAGGGTGGAGTTAGAGTGCAAAATCTTACTTTGTATAGAAGGACACCTGAGTTCCAGTCCAGCTTTGACCCTGCGTGCCTCAGGAGAGCACTGTACTTCTCAGGATTTGTGTTTTCTTACCGCTAAAATGTGGAATGGGAAACACGGTAACACATAGGGTTGCTTTTCTCCTTTAAAGATCTGATTTGCTAATTTTAGAACCAGGGCAAGGGTTGCTGCTGCTACTCATGACTTTATTTTCTTGTTTAGAAGTCATAGGTGAGAGATCCTGTCTTGTATTTTGGGTGTTTTGTGGGTTGTTTTTTGGAGACAGAGGTGGAAAAAACTTTTTTATTTAAAAAATACTGTGAGATTGCATTAAATTTTGTTAGGCTCTCTACTCAGATTATGTCTGTCATAATCGCGTAATAATTAGCACTTTAGGACAGCCATTATGATGAGGGTTTTAATGTTTTTCTGCCCTTCACTTTACATGACCACCACCTGGGAGAAACTATCAAGGAAGAAAATGATCAAATTTTGGATTTAAGAACCTGATTGTTAAGTCTTGATTAAATGATGCCTATTAGGTTATAATTATATCTATCTATAAAAATGGATGATAGCAGATTTGATTGCTGTGTTTCCTAAAGTAGTCTTTTAAGATAATGAATTTTAATTATACGTGTGCCCAGGAACCATTTTAAACCATTGAGAAGGGAAAAATGGGCAAGGTATATTGAAATGCAAAGTGTTCAAGGTATAAAGCCTTTTAGCGTGACTGCTCCCTCATCGCCCTTACATACACACCCCCTACAAAGGCTCCTGAGTCTACATCCCTTCATTTTTTATGAAGTGTTACATTTATCAGATGTCAAAGGGCGTGGCATAGAAGTGGTTGTGTCAGCATCATTGAAGGCTTTTTCTTTGTGCCACGCTTGGTTCTAAGCAATCTGCATGCGTTCCCTCACTTGAGTTCTTACAGGACTCTGAGATGTAGGTAGCAGATGATTTGCCGAGATAAGGAAACTGCAATACAGAGTGGTTTAAGTTACTGGCCCAAAGGTGCAGTAGATAGCAGAGCTAGAATTGGAACTCAGGCAGTGTGGCTCCAGAAAGTGCACATGAAGTTAACAGCTAACAACTAGAATTCTCCGTGCCCAGGAATTAGACCTAAATTGTGGATCAATTAGAGTACTGTGCTGCTTTTTATACCTTTTAAGCACTGACTTTGTGAACTGTTTCCTCAGATGACCTTGCAGGATTTAAACACATTGAGGTAGAACCTTGTTAGAGACAGATAAAGGACAGCTCTGGTTCTGTCACCTGCCTGAAACTGCTAGTGGCTCCCTATTGCCCAAAGAACAGATTTCAAGCACTTTGAGGTATTCAGATTTCTCCATTCTTTGCCAGATGCAATGTTTATTTCTGAACTAGCCAAATAATTTTTGCTCTTGAACATGGCACATGAATTCTTACCCCATACTTTTTATTTGCTTGTTTATCTCATTGTGGCAACCGTAAATCCTACACATGATGCCCTTATTTATCTCCTTTTAGCCCCTAGCTTTTATTCTGTCACTATCAACCTACCCCACCAAGCACCCAAACTTTAAGTTTTGAGTTCCTAATACGTGGCCTTCAGGGATCATTTGTGCATATTACGTGAGATTTACCTCAAAATGTGAAGGTGACTTATACATTTCTTCAGTTTGTTTATATTTACACTGCTCCTGTTATGTATTAGGGACTTACTCAGTGAATGTGCATTTACTTTGGTGCTGCTTATGTTTTAAGATTCACTTTAGTGATTTTTAGAAAATAGTTCCCTTTTTGTAGTGCTTTTACTGGTTGTATTTTTTGGAAAACAGTTGTTTGTGGCTTTATTTATTTATTTTTTAACAGAGAGGATTGAGATTCACTTTTGGCCTTAAGTAAAAAGTAGGATTTGTTCTGGATTTTGGTTTATTTTTGTTTCAAATCTTAAACTCTTCAGATTCTATTGTTAGCAACTCAGGACATTGAAGCATAAAGGTCAGATTAATTCAACCTGTGTCCATTTAGCTAAGTTGGCTACCATGGTATGCTTGTGAGTTGGACTCTATATTAACTGGCTTTGCAGTCCATTGTTCCCGTGTTGATTCTTTATGGTTAGCTTTTTCTCCCAAATCATGCATACTATTGGCCATGAGGAAAATGTGGTTAAAATGGATATATTAGCAAGTCTAAATTCATTCACTCTATGGTATTTTATGATGATGATGTTGAAGTAGCAGGGTAACCTGTACAGAGGACACAGGCAAGTGCCATTGTTCTCAGAATACTTTTTGTGTATTTGGGGTATTACTCTTTATTTAGAAGAGACTTAATTATTAGAGCTATGATTGTTATAAATACCTTCTTGTGCAGGGAACCAAATCTGTATGTATTGATTTGGCAATGATGGTGTCGAGGCTCCCTGTAAGGATGATAAACCCTGGATATCTTACTTATAGAATGTCTTTAGGGCCCTAGTGAGGCAAATCATACATCTTTGGACCACAGTGACTAAGCAGCAGAATTATAATCTGGCAACTTTGTGGGTTTACCGTTAAGAGTGTAAAGCTGTTTTTGCCTTTTGGCAGTATTTTGCTTTCATCAAGATGATCTCAGCTTTCATTAAGTTTTCATCTGATTGAAAAGATTGATTTTTGAGTAGGTGAGAGTCCTTTTATGTAACGTCTCAAAGGACAGAGGATGGGTCAAATCACTCTTCAAATGGATGGTAATTGTGAGGAAGAGGCTTTTTAAGTGGAGATAGTAAGTTAGCCAGAGCTTATTGGAACTAAGAGCTTTTATATGTAATAAGCTTCCACATTTGTAAATAACAGGAACTGTAATAACCCAGTGAAAGCCCTGCGACCAGGGCTTCAACCAGAGTTATACGTTAACATTGATCACTCTTCTAACACTAGCATTTTAGAGGAGGACCTAGAAACTTCATCATTCGATTTTTGGTATTAAACGATTCTTCCTTGGATCACTGAAGTATTTTATTATTCAAGTTTTTATTTCTTACAAAATTACAAATCAGAAAAATCCAAGGACCTAAATAGGTACACTTCCCTTGTGTGATATTCCAAAATCTGTTGGGAAAAAATATTGATCAAGAAAGTCATTTAAGCATCCATTTAAGCATTTTTCCCAGTTTGTAAGGAGGTGGTGGTACCACAGAGCAGGCTATGAAGAGGAGTCAGTATTAAAAATGATTGTTTAGCTCTTGGAAATACTTTCCTGGAAACTCCAAATAGCAATAAATCAGCTTTCAGGGAGGAGACACATCTCTGTTAAATGTCTTGTTTTTGTCTTAGCTTTTTGCAATGAACAAAAAAGAGTATTCCTTCTTAAATACATAGAATCTTGAGATTTTAAATTTCATTTTTAATATGGGCAACTTAAAATTTCTTCTTTGTTGTAAGATGTTCCATATTTTATGAAAGTCCCACTTTTTTGGGGTCATTTTATATAATATTAATGACTATGGACCTGTTATTTTCCAGTACTTAAAATGCTGCCTTCTCAGTTTCTTGAATAGTCACTGGTAGGCACTTGGACTCTTAGAGAATTTTTATATAAAATATAAACTACCTACTTAATCATGATAAATCTGTAACTCTCCTATGGTTTATGAAGGTAGGGGCTTAATTTGTTTTTCAAAGTTGTTGGCTTTGAAAATATTGTTTAAAAATGTTTTAATGTTGAAAGAACAATGTTAGTTTACTCCTTTGATTTATTTTGATAGCCGTTGATTTTTTAGTGTGTGTATACAGGTGTTTGTGTAAGATAAAATAAGGGGGGAAATTTGGTTAAGGAGAAGTGTTAATATTTTCAGCTTTGTTAAAGTTTTTATTTTTTAGGACTCACATACACATAGAACAATGGTCCTGGGTCTCTGCTTATTGTTGAAACCACAGAAAGTGGAAACATGAATGCTTACTTTGCCATATTTTACCTGTATTCCACTGGTCAGGAAATCTGTCTAGATTTTAGGGAGCAATACCAAGTGGCTCTGGAAAGATTAGATTGGCTTAACCACATGAATTTTAAAATAATTTTCCTAAACACTAGGGATTGATTGTATAAGCTTTGTGTAATTTTAATAATTAGTCTGGTTATTTGATATGAAAATAATATTTGGAATTCTCATTCTAGGAATTTTTAAAACTGAAAGATATCTTATTCAGCTTTGAATTTTAAAAAGGGGGCACTCTGTCCCGTATAGATTAGAATATGCCTTTGGACTCCTTAAAAAAAAAATTGTTGTCCTCAGAAGCTTTTAAGAACTCTGGCAGGACAGCTTGCCTTTTCTCCTGCAAGAGGCCTGCTGTACATGTGTTTAACAGTCAATCTGTCTCAGAAAGTGGGTGGTTCTTTCCCCTCTTGATGGGAAGCCGATGGCCCAACCCTCTTGGGCACTTGGTGTTCCAGGAAACAGTCACTGAAGTCCCTGAATGTTATACTCTTTGTTTGCTTCTGATTCCAGGCCCTGATTGTAGATCTGCTTATTATCATTGCTCTTCCCTGTCACCCCTAAGTTGGGGAAAGATAAGCTCATTAAGCAGCTTGAATACTCTTGGTGTGCTGGTTAGTGACCTTGGAGTATCTCTGGGTGCTACTGACTACAGCGTGTTTTGATTTAGGTCAGAGTGATGGAAGAGCTAAGGTCTTCTAGAATTTAAGTCTCCACTCTGGGTTTCTTTATAAAGACTACCACATACAGATGAAGTCATTGGTGGGGTCTTACAAGTGACTATACGATATGGTGCACTCTAAATTACCAGGAAGGAGCTCTTAGAGGAGTATTTTTAAAGGGGTAAATGAAATTTATTAAGGAAGGTAAGCAGCTGGGCTTGGTGGTGCACGCCTGTATTCCCAGCTACTCGGGAGGCTGAGGTGGAAGGATCACATGAGCCTACAGTGAGCTATGATCAAGCCACTGTACTCCAGCCTGTGCAACTGAGCAAGACCCTGTCTCTAAATAAATAAGGTGATCAAAATTTATCCTGATGATGGGCAGCATGTGTGTGAATTGAAACTAGTAGGGAGAAGATGCCGAGTGAAGAAAAGAGCAGTTATAAAAGTTTGTAGGTACAAAGTACAGTGAGTGGGACAGAGGCTATTTTGGGGGCATATAACACCAAGAGCCAGATATTCAATTTGTTGGAAATCTTCGTATATTACTGTTTTGTCACGCACATGATAAAAATCAGTAAGGATCCAGGGTAGATTATGAAGCTCAGTTATGTTCTCATGGAAAGAGGGTTGAAGAGGCTTGTTAGGAAATTCTTTGGAGAATTGATAAGGGGAGGAGATAGTTGTAAAATGAGGAAATCTGAGAGACCTTATTAGAAGTTTTGTTGCTGGGATTTAGGGTGGTAGCTTTGGAAATAAAGCAGAGGGTTTGAGAGGAAAACTGGTCGAACTCGAGAGATCAAGTCTATGGGGCTTCATGTGGCCTCATGTGCCCTCTAGACCGTATGTAGTGCTTAGGATGATTAGATTTAGGGGGTTGAGAGCCTCTGAAAATGTTCTGAATTGAATTTGTGTCAGATCTGCCCCACTTCCTATTTATGTGGAACTAAAATTTTTCTGTGCTGTGAAAGTTGGAAAACATTGGCTCCAAGGTAGAGCATGGTGTCTCTGTTTTCAAGTGCCAGTGGAAGCCTTATGGATTTCTCCTCTAAACTCTCAAACCATGAATAGGACGCATTATGGAGTTCATGGACATGTTTTAGAATTTGTGACTTTCTATATCTTAAAATATTACTTGTATATTTCTCTTTTAGTAGATGGTACCATCTTTCAGATCTTGCATAAGCATCTGTCATGATTTGGTGGAGCTAGAAGCCTATTTGAATAAAATCACTGGGTGGCAGAGCAGCATTTGGGGGTAGAAGGTTTTGCTGTAATAAGCCCCTTGTGATTGTGTAATGTTCTTCAGTAACTTCTCTCTTCCAGTCACCATTTAGAAAGAGGGAGTAAGCTGAGAGGACATCCTACATTGTCACAACAGTAAGAAAGAAAGCAAGGTTATTTAGAAAATGCAAGAGAGATTCACAGGATGGTTATGGGTCATTTAGACCTTTGTAGGTGTTTTGCTTGAGAAGGTTGGATGAAACATTAGGGTGGGTAAATTAGAAAATTGAAATGGTCTTCGAGTGCAGATCTCTATGTATACAATTGATGATATTTGAGCAGTTGATAGCATGAGCTGTTCTTGAGTAGTTGAAGCTAGCTGGTATGTAAAGATTGGAATGAACTGTGGGTGGTGGGGAAGACAGATCCGAAGCAGTGTATATGGTGATAAAGGCCAGACCTGGTGTCATGGGAATTGGAGGACAAAGGGTAGATATTGGTAGTGAAGGAAAAATGAACAGTTGTGGATAGCTGACAATGTAGATTCAAAAGTGAGGGGTTATGGTTCAGTGGATATACAGATGCTCCTCAGCTTATGATGGGGTTATGTCTTGATAAACCATGGTTAAGTAGAAAATATTATAAATTGAACATACAGTTAATATGCCTGACCTACTGAACATCATATCTTAGCCTAGCCCACTGTAAACATGGTAAGAACACTTAATTAGCCTACAGTTGGGCAAAATCATCTTATACAAGGCCTATTTTATAGTAAAGTGTGGAATAGCTCATGTAATTTGACTACTGTACTGAAAGTGAAAAACAGAATGGGTGAATGGGTACACGAAGTACTGTTTCTACTGAATGTGCATTGCTTTTTAACCATAGTAAAGTCGAAAAACCATAAGTCAAACCATCATATAAGTCAGGAACCATCTGTATACATAGATTGATATTCCAGGAATCTGCAAAGATTGGGTGGCAGCAGTAGGAAGAAAAAGGCAACTTGAGAGAAGGAATTGGTTTTGGGCTGTATTAGTTTCCTTGGTGGTGTGAACAACAAATTTATTTTCTCATAGTTCTGGAGGCTGGAAGTCCAAGATGAAGAGGCTGGCAGGGTTGTTTCTGGTAAGAACTTTCTTCTCGGCTTACAGAAGGCTGCTTGCTTGCTGTGTTCTCACATGGCCTTTACTTCGCACTACTGTCTCTGTATATGTGGAGAAAGAGACACCTTTTGTGTTTCTTCCCTTTTTTAAAAAAAAAAAAAAAAAAAAAAAAGAGGCAGGATCTCACTCTGTCACCCAGGCTGGAGTGCAGTGGCCACATCATAGGTGACTGTAACATCAAACTCCTAGGCTCAAGTGATCCTGCCATCTCAGCCTCCTAAGTATTAATAGCTGAGACTATAGGAGCGTGCTACCACAGCCAGCTAATTTTTTTAAAAAGTTTTTTTGTAGAGATGAGGTCTTGCTGTGTTGCCAGTTTGGTCTTGAACTCCAGGCCTCAAACCATCCTCCCACCTCCCAAAGTGCTGGGATTACAGGCTTGATCCACCGTGCCCAGCCCGCGGGATGCTAATCTTATTGGATTAGGGGCCCACCCTTATGTCCTCATTTAACTTTAATTGCCTCCTTAAAGGCCCTATCTTCAAATGTTGTCACATTAGGGATTAGGGTTTCAACATACGAATTTTGGGAGATAAAATTCAGTCCATAACAGGGGTAAAGGTATTTAATTTCTCCAGGGATGAACAGAAATGAGTCTCTTTTCCTTGAATTTCTAGTCTGCAGTTTTCCTTTTTCATTGCTGAAGGGAAATGCTTTCTGATCTTCAGGACTGGTCAGGGCTCCATGCTCTCACCCCAGCCATTGGTGTTTGGTGTTTCCAACGTGGAGATTTTTTTGTTTTCCTTTTTTACCCTGTACAGTGGTTTCTGGCCTCCTCTGCCTTTTAAAGTTAGATTTTGACAATTGATATACATTTGATTTCTTCTCTAACCTCTTCAGTTTTATAGTCTGACCTCTTGTTACAAACTGCTTTTAAGGCACCGTGCTTATGCTTTAAAAGCCACTTAAACAGAATGTATATTTAGAAGATACTATGCTTTTGCCACAGATATCAGGGGGATCTTTGTAGTGTTTTTTCATGGAATGTTTGCTGGTGTCGGCGCAGCTCTGAGAATCTCTGGGTCCCCTCTAATGGAAGAGGTTAAGTGTTCATCATGGGACCTGTGATGTTTGTGTTGGAAATGGTAAGAGATGGGAGGTTTAGGGTGTCTTTTTGTCGTTTTGCTTTGTGTTCTTATCCAGAGCAAATATCCATAAGTCACAACTTCTTAATGAAGTTCTAGTTTTCAAACTAAAGGGAAAATTAATATATAAAATTAATATATAAAACATAAAATCAAAGCTCTGGGGTGAATGGCTAACACCTCAGTTACGTTAACTAGTCAGTTTATAGTTATTGGCCCCAACCTAACTTAACTGTTCCTCTCTCTGCAGGGTAACCATCAGAGACCCAAACTTAACTTTCTTCTCTTGAGGGACTGCAGCAAGACTTTTAGCTTTATTTAGGTTGAGGTTTAGAAGTGATTGTGAGATGCGATGGAGGATATTATTCAGTTCCTTCAGTGGGGTTTTTAGTGTCCTCATTTTGTTTGAAAGTAAATTCCCCAAGCAGCTGATACGCCTGTAATTAATCCTGAGTAGAAAATCCATTCCAAAGCCAAAAATGTATTTCAGCTTTACCTGTGTAGGCACAGAAGGAGAAAGGGGGTGTGTGGGTCTTTGAGAATGTGAATTCAGTTGGTTTGGTGAAAATATCCACTGTCCTTTCATCGAAGCAGGCTTTTCAGTGTGTTTTTGTGCCCTCTCTCTTACCCTTTTTCAACCACAAAAGTTGAATTTCAAGATTCCCTCTCTCATCTCTCCCTGGTATTCATTGTACTTGTTAGATCTATTTTGTTTCCCAGTACAAAACAGCAATAGGACCCATCTTTTAGAGTGGTTCTCTAGAAGTGGTTCTCTAGCCAAAGAATGATTTAGGAGAAAATTTCTCACTTGTTGAAAGGCTTTTTTTCCCTCCTTACCAGCAACTACCATTTTGTGTTTGTTTTGATGGATCATACAAGCATTATAGTAGCCATTTCTCTTTGCAAACTTTGGTTTCAGTCATTAGAAATTAATGTAATTATGCTTCATTTTAGGGACATGGTTACCCTTTACCTCCGAGTGTCCTACCACTATACATTTAAGAAAGGGTTGAAAGAACATAGAACTTTCTTAGGAACTCCAAATACCTTTCTCATTTGTGATATTTAGTTAAAGCTTGAAAGATAAGAGAAGTTAACTCTTTTTACCACCATATTCTATCCCCCACTCTCTTAAGAATATTTGTTTATTTTTCTTGGGGAAGGGAGATAGGGGATAGCTTGTATGATGTAACAAATTATTTAGGAAGCAATTTTTTGCCATGGAGATTGTGGGTTTCAGGATCAGTTAACTAAAGGATTACCTACTGAGTGTGTGGAAATCGTCTTAACACAAAACAAGGTTTGTGAAAATGAAAGTTAATTGGAAATCTTACAACCAAGCTTTTATCATTCAGCAGGTGTCAGGTTTTAAGTTGTGTGGATTCTTTTGAACAATTGAAAGTTTTGCCAAATCCTATTAACAGATTTGTTTCCTAAATAACACTTGACCCCAAGAATTCAGTTGAGCACAGAAATTCATTTAATTTATTTTTGCATATACATTATATACATTTAATATATCACTTAATATATAAATTCACTAACCATTTGTCTAATGACAGTCACTTGTGGAGTGTGGGGTGTTATATTTCACCTTACCATTTAGGAAGAATTTCCATTTCTCATGGCTACATCTAGTATCTGGGCACTGGCCTAGGCTAGACTGATGTAGAGGGTAATTGAAAATTAACTGAATAGACGGGCCAAACTTTTTTTCTGTGTTTACCGAGTCTTTAAAACTGTCAAGGCCATCTAAAGTTGTTACAGTAAGAAGGAAAAAGTTAGGGGATTTTTTTTTTTTAATTTCAGCTTATTATGGGGGTACAAAAGTTTTATACTGCGCTCTCTTAGAATACAGAAGCTCTTGGCTTATTTTCTTTTACTTGGATAACAGTGGTCCCCCTTTATCCACAGTTTGCTTTCTGTGGTTTCAGTTACCTGAGGTCCAAAAATATTACATGGAAAATTATGGACATAAACAGTTCATAAGTGTTCAGTTGCAAGCCATCTGAGTAGTGGGGTGAAATCTCAGTGCTGACCTGCCCAGGACTTGAATCCCCTTTGTTCAGCATCTCCATATATAGAGGCTCCCTGCCTGTTAGTCATTTGGGTTATCAGTTGACTGTTGAGGTAGCAGGGTGTTTATGTTCAGGTAAACCTTATTTTACATAATGATGGCCCCAAAGGGCAAGAGTAGTTATGCTGGCAATTTGCATATGCCAAAGACAAGTGTAAAGTGCTTCCTTTAAGTGAACAGGTGAAAGTTCTCAACTTAATAAGGAAAGAAAAAATTTGCATGCTGAGAGACCATATAAATTTTATAACAGTATATTGTTATAATTGTTCTGTTTTATTAGTTATTAATTTCTTACTGTGCCTAATTTATAAATTGAACTTTATCATAGGTATTATGTATAGGAAAAAACATAGTAGGGTTCGATACTCTCTGCAGTTTCAGACATCCCCTGGGGGTCTTGGAAGTGTATCCCCTGTGCATAAGGGATCTGCTGTATGTCACGCTCCCTTCTTACCTATAGTCTTAAAATTGCACATTTCGTAGTCTATACTGTGTGTTCTCAGCAAAATGATTCCAACCTACTTTTTCTGCTGTTTTAATGCTTGGATGTAAAGCCTGTGGTCAGATTATGCTCTGGCCCTGCTCTGCCTCAGCAGCTCCACTGTTCTTGAACTCCTGTTTTCCCCTAAAAGCTGGATGCCTTCCCCAGTCTCCTATTGTTTGACTCCTGTCTGTTCTACACCACTGATCTGATAGTCCACTTGTCTTATTGAAGTTCTTTTGCAGTGGCTCTCAACCTTGGCTGCATATTAGAATCAAATCGGGTACTGGGCTCATAGGAGAGATTCTTATTTAGTTGATCTGGGGTGAAACAAGACAATGGTTATTTTAACTGCTTCATTGATGGGGTATGAAGAACATGTGCTTTGGAGTCTGTTAGGCTTGAATTGGCAAGTTTTATGGTTCTGGGCAAGTTCATCTTTTTTAATCCTACTTCCTCATTGAAAAATAGGGATAAACAATCCATTTTATTAGGTTGTTAGGAGCACATGGAGGTAAGGCCTCTTACAGGGGCTTAGTGCACTGCTTGGCATACCCTAAGTTAAACTAATAATAGCTATTGTCTTACCCTATCCAATAATGTCTTCCTTTTCCAAATGCCCCTGTTCTTTCTGATGTTTGCCGTTATATCTATTGCCCTTTCCTTGAGTTCAAATTCCTGTCTTTCCTGTTAAAATTTATTTACAGGTCCAAGGTCCTCCATGATGTTTTATTCCATTGTGTCCTTAAATAAAAGTGTACCTTTTACCTTTTAAAATATATTAGACATGAAAAAAATCTTCCAAAGGGAAATAGAGAAACAGCATCAGAACTTCTTTGAATAGAAAAGTAAACTGGGTCATGAGGGTGTCATTTTAAAATTTCAGTGGCTTAGAGTTTTAAAAGTCTGTCTTTTTCTTTTCTTTTCTTTTCTTTTTTTTTTTTGCCACTGAAGTTTCTGTTACTTAACCCACTGCAAGTTTCCTGGTAATACACTTTTTGAACACGTATGTCTTAGTTTTTTGTCTTAATAGGCTCCTAGTCCTATCTGTACGTTGAAGTTTTAATATTTTCCCCCAAGCCTCTTATAGCTTCAGGGTGACTTTCTGAGTGATATGTTCTCTCTCTAGTGATAAAGGGCAGAGCAACACCAGTTGAAAGGGATAACTATCTTTCTATTTTTAAAAGGTGCATTTTTATTGAACTTTTTTTTTTTTTAAATGAGTGAGAGTGTCTATGTCTAAAAACTCTCCCATTGTTGTTCTTTTGATATGTCAGTAATCACCTTTGGGTTGTCATCATTTTAGCAGCTTATGGTCCATATATATTTTTAAATCATTCATGTCTTATAAATGTTGGTATGAAATAAGTATCAATCTGAGTTCCTTGCCTGGAATGATCTGGGTGTTGTATATATATGTGTGTGTACACACACACATACACATACACATATAAAAATAATTTGTCTCAATATAAATTAGATCTTTATTGCTTACATCATTTTGATGAAATTAGTTATCAAGGTTTAATTTTCTTAAAGTTCCCCTTGACTTTTCTGATACATGATAGAATATTGTTTTTAAACTACTTTACCTTTTCTGTGTTACTTTATTTTTTTTTAGTAGTGCACATGATGTCAGCTTTTATGGCAATTCTTCTGGAAGGTGACTTTTCTTCAGTAACAGAGATAAATGCTCTACTGTAGACATAAATGTTTCTGATGTCCTTGGAAAGATTTAGAAATCTCTCAGGTTTAGCTAGCTTGAGACAGTCAGTATCCAAAATAGAGTGTAGCATCAGAGAAGACCAGCCAGGCAGTTCTTTCAGTAAATCAGTCAGCATTCTAGGTGACCTCATGTCTTCAGGGTGACCTCATCTGGTGACCTTCAAGGACACAAAGGTCTGGAATTCTTAGGTCATCATCCCCTTTTTTGGAACTGTAAATGAAGTGAAAAGGTTGGGAGATAGGCCTCTTTTTAGTGGGACCCAGTGTCTCTTCTCCTCTATGAAGAATTCTACAAACTGATTAACTATTTTTTCCATTGTGTGCCCTTTCCAGTTTTGTCCTATTATTTCTGCTCAAACTGGAACTGGTCATATGCTTCAGAAGTACCTGTTCACAGGTTGATGGGACATAAGAGGGTTCAGACATAGTGGCTACAATTTGAAGGGGATTTTCACCTTTGTTATTTTTGTTTCCATATTATCCTTAAATAAGAAAATAATGTAAAGTTTGGAAAATACCTGATTAAAAATTGTTTCATTTTGACTATTTTTGACTTCTAAGGGCAGCTGTAATAACGAAAAGATCATAAGTCCTCGTCCTCCAGGACACAGAATAAATTCATCAAAATTTTCTTGTCATAATATACTTTGGTCTATGCATGGCCCCTCTTATTGAAGAATATTCAGTTGCATGAACTTGTACGATTTATTTATCTTCATATCTTTCTTCCTATTTTCCTTGGTAAACACAAGTTGTTTTTAGTTTTTTGCTTTGATGAACAGTGCTGCTATGAACTTCACTAGTGGCCCCACACTCTCCCCAAACCTGTGTGTAACCGTTGTTTCTTGATGTTTGTATTTCTCAGGGAAGTACAATAAGAAACTACCTTGGGAGGAGGAGGGTACTGATGGGTTTGCCAGCTCTGTTTTGCCAAGGAAGGGCATTTAAAATAATCTTGATACATTCTCTATTATCACCATCATTTCCTGGATGCTTAGACACCCAAAAGTAGATGCATGTAATTTCACAGGAGAAATTGAATGTATTTTAATTTATGGAAAATTCACTACATTTTTCATTTTGCCCTCAACTGGTGAAGATTTTCCCACAGTGTCTAGTGATGTGATTGGCACTTAGGCCCAAGCATGCCTGTATTCCCTAGAGATACTGTTTCTTGTACGTTACTGATTTACTGAGCTCTGACTTTCCAAATGAATTCTGTGATTCCAAAGCTAATTGTCAGTGTGATGTAATGGGAGTTACAGGCTAGGGCCCCACTGCTGCCCCTACCAAGTTTAGTGGCCTTGAGCCAATCTCTGGGCTTCATTTCCTTAATTTGAAAAAAGGAGTCGTTGAGCATATTTGGTTTTTAGGATCTCTCTAGCTTCTTAAGTTTCTAAAATTGTAAAATTTGACTTACTGGTTTCCACATACTGCATGTAACTGCCTCCCTAGGATAAGATTCCTCAGGGTATAGGTTATGTCTTATTCACCCCCTCCACACCCACAAACAGTACCTAGCATGTTGTGTGGCACCATCCCCTACCTTCCAAAGACCAAGTATTACATATATCTAATCATGTTCCTTATCTTTAGGTCTCAGCTTTAATGTCACTTATGTAGACATTAAAGCATGTAATGTAAACATTCTTTTCTTCTGATCACCATCCCCATTTTATTCCCATAACATGCTGTTTTTCTTTATGGCATGAACTGCAGTTTTAAACACTAGCTTGGTCCTTTGGCTTGTTTGACACTAAGTTCCCAGAGTACTTGTCTTGTTTATGCCGTGGACTCTGCCCAGCACAGTGTCTGGCACATAGTAAGCATTTATTAAATGATTGAATCCATGTGTACCTCACCCCGTTTTGAACATGTAACAACAGATAGCCTAGTACACATGCCCTTTCTTTGTTCTGAGCCTGATTTTTTTTTTCCCCTGTCATCCAGATATAATTCCTCCTTCTCACACTTACCAGATTGTGTCCTGTGTTGTGGTTCTGCATGTGTTCCTGTCTTTGCGTAGACAGCAAGTGGGAACTCCTTATCTGAGTCATCTTGAGTATCCAGCACAGTGCCCTGCACATAGGATTTGCATATTAAAGTGGATGCAGATGTCTTTATCCTTCAAACGTGTTGATATTTGAGGCATATCTATTTTTTTCTATGTCCTTTTGGTTGTGACTAAAGCCTCATTTGAACGCTTCATCTCCAAGGATCCCTGATTCCTTTATTCAGTAATGAACCTCCTGGTTTTCAGGTTGGTGCCTGGCCACTTTGTGGTGGTGCAGAATTGTACCAGTTTGTAATGTTCTCTGAAGTTATGTGTATTTCTGCAGTTTAACTTTTTGATTTTGCTTTCAGACGCTCCATTTAAGTGGCTGTAGGTTGTGAGCTGAGATCTTGCTGTCTTCCATCTTTGGCACTTTCAGCATTTCCTTTTATGTTTACAAGCTAGTTTCTCTTTGGCTATTTTTTATTTTGGGGACTAAAGTATAACAGATGAGATAAGGATAATTCTGCCAAATAACTGATCTGGAAGTGGGGTGACTCTACTACTCCAGAGAGTAGAGGTTGGCTGCCTTTCACAGGTATTGGAATAAATTCCAGATATTTCCTGCTCTTTTGAGATAGGAGTTTGTTGGATGCATAGAAAATGAGGTGGGCTCTCCCTCTCTAGACAAATATTTACCAGTTAGTATCTTGGAATATCTGGGGATTCATCTGAGCTCTCAAATGAGTGAGGGTCCAGTGAGCAGCTGAGAATGGAAGCTGGGAGGAAGGAAAAGGGCCTGAGAGGATATGTGCAAGATTATCAAGGAAATCGGACCTTCTTCCTGCTTTTCTCCTCAGCCACCCCCATGGCCCCTTGCCCCCTCACTTCCTATGCCCTGGGGTCTCCATCTTCAGTTTTGCTTTCTCTTTGTGTCCAAGTCTATTTACCAAACCTTGGTGGTTAGGCAGACCGGTAAGTAGTTTATTTATCAATAATCAGATAGAGGTGCCTCATCAGCAGAAAATACCTAGAAGTATTTGCCTATATAATGCTGGTTTGCTTGGTGTGGGATAGAACATACTGATTCTTTAGGATTAATCTTAGTTCATAGTTCTAGTTCTTTAAAAGGGCTTAGTCTCTTGTATGTTTTTAAGAATGCCAAGCATATAACATTAATCACAGATTACTGGCAATTTGTTGACCATGCTGAGACCTTGCATTAAGCACTATGCTAGGCTCTGAGCAAATGCCCACCATGTACTTTGATTTTGAGTTATTGCAGAGTATCTGTAGTATATGATTCTTAAATTGGCATCTGGACATCACTGTCAGTTTAGTAATAGTGTTTTTACTTGGTTATGTGCTTGACATTTTTATGTTAAAGAAACTTTTCTCAAATACGCTATTCTGTACACTACGGTGGCTTAAATATTTGGCAGCTGGAACTTAGTATATTGTAGAGTTCCTCATCTGCTTGTAAGTAAGTTTATGGTGAAAAAATAGCCTTTTGAGTGGGTGAAGAAATAGCAGCCTGGGGTGCATGTGTATGTGTGTGTTTTCATCTTTAATTTGAATTTCGCAAGTGAGAGTGATTATGGTAGTTTGACCTTACCATCTTACAAATGTGGTGTTAGAAAGGAGAACATGACAGCAGAAAACAGTTCTCAGGAAGATTAGTGTCTTAGGAACAATACCCTACTACTTTGTATAGTGCCTGACAATTTTTATAAGCCATTCTTTTATTATTTATTTCTTATAAAAACTCTGTTTGCTATGCAGAGTGAGAAAAATCTGTCCGTTATAGATGAGGGAGGTTATCAAGGTTAAGATTTTGTTGGTCACAGTACTTCTGAGAAATAGATTTAAGACCAGCAGCCATTGTCTTTGGACCTCATATGGGCTTTTACTTTCTTTCTGGTCTGTTTCTATGTCCCCCTTAGTTGTTTGTTAGTATGGGGTTTGAGAGTGAGATATTTACTTCTCTGAGGCCACTCCTAATCCTGACTCTGGTTTGTGTGAAAGCTTAAACTCCAAATATCCCAAATGCTACATAGTATTGAGGCTTGTTTTGTCTTGGCCTTTATTTATCTGGCCATCTCATAACTCTTCTGAAGAACTGAACTGAAGCCTTCATTTTAATGCCAGTGGATGCATTTAGTTCTGATGTTTTAGATATGGGAAATAGTGGCTATATTTTGGGAGGGTGCTGTGTTTTATGCATGATAATTTTTTGATTTGAATTTAGACCAATCCAATATGCTTATTTCTGTAAACTTAATGAAGAATGTGGGCCAATATAGTTATGGATGTGAGCTAAGAGGTGTACCTCTTACCCAATATTGAGATTCTATTTAACTCTATAAGTTCACAGTAAATTGACCAAAAATGTTACGAGAATATTATTATACAAAGACTCATAAGGAGTTAATATTATAAACTTTTATCAAATTATGAGTATTTAGTATGTGGAAAGTCATTTTCCAAGTTTATTAGATTAGAAATTTATCTTAAGAGTTAACAATTATGTGACAAGGTAGGAACCCTAAGTACTTGTTAGTGTTTATATTTAAGTAAAATGTGAGGATTTTAGATTCTGTTTAGTAAGTTCTCTATTGTGTGACTGCTTTCTTGTTTTTGAATATCATACACTAGATTAGGAAACAAATATAAAATGATTATTATAATGTACTACTATTTAATGCCAAATGTTGGTCTGTTCTTAGTTCATGTTTTATAATACAGCCTCTGGAAGAATCAACCTAGGTTATGTGTGAGGTTTTGCAGAATGGGTGATTATGCTCTGCACATTTAGGAAGCCATACTTTACCTAATAATAGAGATTGGGCTAGAAGTTAAATGAGGATTTTTTTTTTTAAAGGAAAATTACCATGAATTCTAGGGGGAAAAAAGTCAATAGCATTAAAGTAATGGTCTGCAATCTTAAAAGATTTGCAGTTGATAGGAAATAATTTAATGTGCCCTATAAAACCCTCAGTTTTGGAGTTCCTCCAGCTTTTTATTTTTAGCTGTGGCTTTTTAGTTAACAAGAGGTGAAAAAAGTGTAGTTTCCTCCTGCTCTCTGCCTGAAATTACTGAAACTTTCAACACTGTGAAAGTTCAGGGGATTCTGGGAGACTCGGGATTCTGGGAGACCATTGTTATGAATTGGGTGGTGGTGTGGCTGCCTTTTTGTTTAGACTTCCATTTCTAGATTAGGAAAGAATGGTGAGTTAATTATCTTCACATTTTAACCAAATTGTAATTGCTCTGATATTGCCAAATGGACCTATGGACAGTCTTGTAGTACTTGGTTGGAAAATTTACACAGGAAACAAAATAACAGCTTCAGGGACAAAGAAGAATGCGTTAGTTTCTGAGTCTAAGCAAGCAGAAGGAAGCCCACAAACCCTCTAGTGTTTATACTCCATCAGCCACCTCCCCAATAGTCCATTTACCCTGCTATAAATAGCCAGTCTTCCTTCAGGCAGGGCTTTGCTCTCTCCTCTTGTCTTGGAAGACTTTCTGCAGGTCCTGGAATTGCCTTTGTCTGACTGCCTGCCTGCTTGGCCAGGGTGAAGCAAGTTTTCATGGGAATCTACTTGGGGAAGCAGAGTACGGCAGAAAAAGTATGAAGATCTCTTTCTTTCAGTCTGTTCTGTTCCTGTTTACCCACTGTTCTACCTTCAAACTGTCATGAGACAGTTTTTAGAAAATTTAAACTGGAAAATTGTTTAATGTTAATTCAAGGGCTTCTGGCATATGCAAGGTGATTTTTATCTTTTTGTGTGTGATTTTTTTTTTATCTTGGATAAAAACATTTCTTTATGGTATCAAAATATTTAATTGGGTCTGTATTAACTTTCTCTTCAGCCCCCAGAAGGGATGGGATATACTTAATTCTTTGTGGACAAGATGGCGTTCTAGTCCAAATTCAGAATAGTGTAAGCATGCCAAAATGGGTCTTATTTTAGGGTGCTGTGAATGTGTGTGGCAGTCTTACTAGGATGTTTAGTAAAGCAGACTTGATGTTTCGTTACCTCATTTTTGCTTATGCTTATTCATTTGACTATTTTCATAGATTAGGTCTAAAATTAAAGATCCTCAGTTTAGATGACCAGGATATGTCCAAAGCAGTTAAGATTAATTCACCCCTACTCCATCTTATTATTAGTTGTATCTGTATGTAGTGTCTACAGTGAAGTTTCCAGGTATTTTACGCTTGGAACACCCTACCCCGCAATGTTTGGCCTTACTAACCTTCCGCCACTGTGGAAGAAAAGCTGTATACTCTAGCATGTTTGACATCCAGGCTATGATATTCTTTTACTTGAGGGATCTAGCCCTTGCAGGGGCTAGGACGTTAAGGCAGTACTGGGAGAACTGGAAAGAACATGTTCCATTTAAAGGACAACCTACTGGCTGGTAGCTCCGTGGGAATGTGGATGCTTGTCAATCTCGCTCTCCCTTTTTTTTAAAGAGAAGTCTGAAGTATTTTTTAAATGTGAAATCGCTAAATTGATGAAGTTTAAAATATTAAACGCTACTGACTTAAAAAAGAAAAAAAGACATAAGATAGGCCAAATAGCACTTTTCTTTTTTCTTCCTTTAAATGCTGTCTTGTTACCTCTTCTCAACTTTGTGCATGAATTGTTTAAGCAGAGTCCATTGTTGTCTTTAAATTTTATTTTTGGTTTTACTAACTGGCTGTCCGATTGTGTCCTGTATTTGAATGCATAATACTCTTAAGAAGATTGGCTCTTTCCCGCCCACCCTCACCCCCACCTTTTCTCCCTGCCGGTCAGGGCCACTGTGGGGTCTTATTTACCTTGCCATCAGGTGTATGATGAACTTTGTACCATATAGAATGTTAAAGCGGCATCCTGGCTGCTGTTTCTGTTGGCCATGCTTATTAGGCCTTCGTTAATGTGCAGTGAAGCTTGATGAATAAGAGGAGGATTCACTTGTTTGCATTTTGGTCACCTCCTAATGTAGGAGGCCAACTGTCTAGTCTTAGCGATTCAAGGAATGGGTTATTTTCAGTTAGAGCAAGAAGTTACTTCAGAGAAATATCTCTGACTTGGCCAGCGATGCATAGTAGCTGTTCTTTCTTGATCTGATGGCAGTGAAATTTGGTCTGATGCATGTTGCAGTGCAGCGCAAGCTTTCTTAATTTACTACTCCTGCTTCTGCTGTGGTCCTCCCCCTCCCCCACCCCCAGCTTTTGCTTTTTTGAAATGAAGAATAAAAAAGTGTCCTGATTCCTCAGCTGTGTTCCAGGGCCTGCAGTTCCCAGATCTTTGTTGTGAATCCTGGGTTTTAGGCTGACAAAAGACGGCTGCAGAAAGTGTGCTTGGGTGGAGCAGAAGGGCATAGAAAAATCACATTCCTAAGCCATTCTACTTCCTTATAGTGATGATTCTCAACTAGAGATTGGCAGTCAAAAAATCAAGTCAAGGAACTCTTTAAAATATGTCTAAGTTAGAGTGTATTTGAGTAGATCTCTCTTCTTTACAGAAGAACAGTGAAAAATTTGGATTTAGGGCATAGTTCCCTTCAGAAGAATGGCTTAGGATCCTTTCGTTCAAATCCATCTGATATTAAAGTAGTAGATTATGATAAGAATTTCTTTTAGGGTGATCTGAGAGAGACTTCAGTCATAACTGCTCTATACTGTATTGCCAGGTACATAGTAGGTACTTCCTGAAAGTCTTACCAGCAGTAAAAGACTATTAACTGCCAAGCAATTTACATGTTGAATCTACTATGAGAGAGTTCTTTTAAAGAAACTTGCACTTCATATAGGATAAAGTTGTAACAGGAAATGGGTACTCAGAAACTTTTAAGCAATTCTAAATCAGGAGAACTTCAACCTGCACTTCTCTGTAATTTCAAAATTTCGTAGGCAAAAGTCCATTTTAAGTATGGATGCTGTGCACAATCTCCTATTCACTAGTATTTTATACATTGGGAAGCAAAATGCTTCATTGCTTTCTGCTCAAATATATATACAAACTCAGATGTTTAAGTTAGAGGTGGTAGTTTCCATAGCAGCAGTGATTTTTGCCTTTTTATTTTTTTCTTAGGTAGCAAAATATTTAGCACAGGTCAGCTAGAGAGATTATTATTCCTGGCTGTGAGTTGTTAAAGGTTTCCTTATGTGCCTTTGACTTCTCTGGGTGCCTTCCCTGGGCCCAAGTATGTTCTGGAGAAGAAGCTCTCTGAGGGGTGGTATGTTGAGTGTGTTTTGTGCACCTTTGTTTTCCAGAATCTAGCACAGTGCCTGGTACATCCAGTGAATCAGGAATGTTGCCTTTCTGGCCTTAGGTGGTTTCTTCTGGTACTCCTCTTTTTGGTAATTATTCTATACACCACACCTTGGCTGGGTTGGGAGAGAGAGGAGTGTAAACTTCAGGTGTGGCGTTTTTATGTGTCAGTGGTGAGATTGGCTTATTTTAAATTGAGATGTGATAACAATGGAATACAGTGGTCTTTCCTTCTCTTCCTTCTTTCCTGAGGCTTACATAATTTTAAGATAGGTTTGTAGCTAGGAATTAAAAAAAAAAACAATGCTGATTCAACTGGAAGCTTGAGCTTAGAATATAAGAATTAGTAGCTATATCTGGAAACGGATGTGTGTGTTAGTGGTGGGGCTTGACAGGCTACTGTAAATCTACCTTCCCCTTTGTAAACAAACTGAGATGACTTTAGCTCTTTCAGGTGTATAGGGTTGCAATGGGAAAGTTTCCTCATTTGGCAGGGAATGTAAAACCACATGGATAAATAAGCAGGATGTTTTTTACTTGCCATTTTGGATTACACTTCACAGCATTTGTCCTCTGTCTTCATATTTATTACTGAGGAGACAAAGGAAGTGCATGGGGCATACACGAGTGAAGACGAGGGGCTCTCTGCTCCAACTCTGGTTCACAGAAAGCTTCCTGGAGGCCTTGCAGCTCTTCTTGTGCTTGAGGATGTTTTCCATTAGCCAGGAGAAAGGTAGTGAGGCTGCTACAGGTGGAGGAAAGAGGTGGTGTGACTCTGGGAAAGAGGAACTCCTGGGAGTCTGTTAGAGCTTCTTGTGTACGATGGGGATCAGTGGGCTCCAATTCAAGTCGGATGCTTTGCTGTGGAGCTGAGGTGGCTGCTTTGTAGGCACTGTGGTGTCAGCGAAGGCTTTAAAAAGAGATGGTAGTGGGATGCTGATCACTGCAGCCGTGGGATGGAGGATGGTTTGGAGAAGGGGCGAGTCTAGAAGCAGGGAGATCAGCTAGGAGGCTGTAGATGGGATCTCTGCTTAATACCTGTGTGGACTCTAGAAAATTTTGAAATCCTCATTCATAAATTGAAAAAATGTATCTAGCTCACAGTGCACAAGAGGATTAAATGAGGTTTTGTTTGTAAAATGGATAGTTTGAAGGTCGGTGTGGAATCAGGAATCAATAAACACTAGTTTGTTTTCCTTTGCCACTTTTTCCTGCTCTTTTTTAGTCCTAGGATTCATTGATTTCTTCTACAAAAGGCAGTAAGATCATTTCAATCTCTTCCCTATAGAAAAAGATATCCAAATTCTATGGAGCATTCAGGAGGATGCCTTTATTTTTCTTTTCTTTTAATTAAGCATGATCTTAAAGCCACAGTTAGTGCAGGCCTAGAAAATGTTTAAATTTAGGTCATTTTGAAATCACCATAGGAGAAAGATGGTAGGAGAGTGTACAGTGTCATGGATGTACATGTATGGATCATATCCCTGATCTGTGCGTTGTAGAAACTTTGATACCATGTGATAATGTAACGTGCCCATCTTCAGCCTAGATTCTAGAGTCATGAATTAGATTTCCACACTGCCTTTCTCCCTGTTTTGTAATAATAAATCTGGTTGTAAGTAGAAGATGCTTGGGATCGTCCTTGAAGTTCTTACCAGCGGGGAGCAGGGAGGTAGCAGTTTCTAATCTTAAAAAATTAAAATTCCAAGAGGCTGAGCAGCTGAGCATGAGAAGACAGTTGGGGAGGATGGAAGATGTGCACTTTTTCAGGGAAGAGGGAGCATGCACTTCTAAAAGTAAGGTAAATTGAAATAGGCAAGGCTGTAATTCTAATGTGAAACACTTAGGCTATTGGCACTCTGTGTATTTAAATATAGTCTTTGGAGATCTGGGGTTAAAAATTGCAGCATTGCAAGTAAAAATTCTTAACTTCCTTAGTCACCATTTGTGACTATGCTAAATGTAGTTTAACATAGCATCTGCTTCAGAGGCCCAGGACAGGAGTTGACAGTCATGATTAGGAAAAGTCTGCATACTGTAGCTGCTGTCCACAGTGTTCCCTTTTCCTGTTAAGCTCCTAGCACAACTCTGCAGTCTTGTTGCCTATTTAGATGTGGGGGAGAAAAATGACGAATCCTTAACCTAAAAGACACACGAGCAAGTTTTTTATGGTAACATTTTAAAAGAGTTATCTTCCTCTGTCGAACAATAATGATAATAGCCCCTAATATTCACTTAGCACTTTAGAGTTTGTAAAGTGCTTTGACATATTATTTGACAAAATATGTGTATGTAATTAAGGCTTTTAAAGAGAAGAGACCCTGTTATCCCTTCTCCCTCTTCCCAGAATGGAATAATCCAGAGGCTGAATGCCTTTGTGGTTTGAGTCTTAAAATTTTGCTATGTTAAAATGCTGCCCGTGATGGCATATGTGCCCCCTTTTCTCTGCTTCAGTGTAAGAGATAGACATTGCTTCTCATCAAATCTTGGAAATAGGTATGTACGTACATACCCAGGTTATAGATACACAAGTATTCTTGTACACTTCATTGTTCATCTCTAACATGAAGGGACTTGCCCCCAAGTACTTTTAGAGATCCTTTGACATTTGTTTCAGCTGTGCTTTGCTTTAGTGCTACTGAAATGACTTGCAAAGTGGGAAGTGTGATAGAAGTAGGAGGGCAGGAGCTTTGCTGGGGGAGGTGGTCAGGGGTCATTGACTGGGACCTGGGCTTCTTGACTTGTTTACGTGGTAGGGAGGTATCAGAGATCTGGGATTGGGTTACCTGTGCCTGCTGTGGATATAATAAATGGACAGGGTCTGAGGCTGAGAAGGTCCTTACCTTTTTTAGAGTAAATTGCATTAACTTTTTTTTTTTTAAAAAGCATTATTAACTTTTACATAATACATTCTTAGATTAACTAGAAATTTCCTTGTGATATAGTACTCTCTCAGCAACCCCCTCCCCTCTTTGGAATCACTGACTAAAAATAACACTTTCACTGAATGCCAGCCCCCCTCCCCTGACACCTCACCCCCTTTTTGAAATACAGCAAATAACCAGTAGCTTAACTACTATAAAAAGTCACAGATACACCTAGGCGTTTTTTGGCCCAGCTGGGATGTAGGTTTTAAAGAAAGCTGTCATTTTGGGGGGAAGGAGAAGAGGTGGACCAAAGGAAATAAAGTAACTGTCTTTGTGTGAATCCTGTATTTTAAGATGTTCTTTCCATACTAAATAAATCATAGGCATGTTTCTAAATCAAAAATATACATCTCTGGGGACTCTCAGAACTTTACGCATCCACTGAAAAGAAAAATACATTTCATGGGCAAATACCAGTAATTGAGATGATCCACCTTTCAGAGGGGAAGGAACCTGTTTGCACTGGTCAGTGTTTGTAGTCCTGTAGTCCTGCAGTCTACAAGGGAAGAGTCTACATTGTTCTGCTCTCCACCATACATTAATGAATTAAAAGATTTTATGTGCCTGGGATAACATCTCTTTATTTTCAGTTTCTCTGATATCCTACAGAAATATTTGTAGCCTCCCAACATCATTAAGAAATGTACCTTGTTTTGTTGACATTTTTTGGATGCCTTTATTTTGGTATTAGCTGCTTGGAATTAAACACTAACTGTAGTATTTGGTTTTCTGTCTTTAAGTCCTGTTAAATGACAGTGAAGAGTAAAATATTAACCTAAGTGCTCAGGAGGTGTACTGTAGCCCCTTACAACATTTCAGAATTTAAAAATGGCGTTTGTGTCCGTACATCTTCCTTGTCTTTTATATTCTCTTTAAGATTAGCATTCTTCCTGTTTTGGATCTCTAATATGACAGTATTTTAGTATCGGTATCTAACAGAGGAGCTGTGTTTTTAACCTACCTAATGAAAACACTCAACTACTGGGATTAATTTGAGGATTTCCAATCAGCCTTTCACAATTTGTACTACCCTGAGGGGGTTTCTGATAGCTGTGACTTTTGCAGAAGAATGTGAAGTTAATCCAATTTCTATGTTGATTACTATGTTAACTGTCTTAATTTAGCAATTCAAATTTATCTGCCTATACCAAACAAAAACTCTGCTACAAAACTGTGGGAGTAGTTGATTTTATTCTTATTGTACTCATATCCCTTTTTAGGTTCTATAGCCAAATAATGGCATGGAAATTAATTAGGCCCACTGAGGTTGGAATGAAAGAATGAGGTTGGAATGATTCATCACTAGAAGGTAACCATTTAGTGTATTCCAGCCTGTAACCAAGATTGAGTTAACCCATGGTTTAACCTTCACTACTGTAGAAGTGTATAAATGACCCAGTTGAAAAATGTAGATTTTAAAATTTACTTCCATTTCACAAAATATGACTTCTTATTACCTTTATCTACTTTGTTTTGAGGGAACTTTGAGATTTTCTTATTTTGAATTCTGAAAGCTTTAATTAAGGGGGCTCTCATAGGTTATGAATCAATTTCTGACATGCTGTGTTTTAGTAGTTGCATCTTTAAGTTACTGAATTTTGACTTTGCATTTGCTACTAAATGAATCTGTTGATGAATTCTTTTGTAAAGAATCCATACATAAAGTAACTCTTGACATAATATTTATGAACTCAGATTTTTTTATATTGGATTTCCTTAAGGAGATGTATATATTTTTTCCGCTACGACACAACTCTCCATAAAAGCCCTTCCTTTGCTTATTCATTTTGTATTCTTAGTTCCGAGAACATATAAATGTTTTGGTGGTTTGTCTGAATGTGGGAAGTTAGAATCTAAACCAGTTTCTTGATAATAGATTTAAACAGTTTACTGATACAATTAAAGTGTAGCACATTAGCAGTGTGCTTTCTTCTGGGTATATCTGGAATCTGATGACTTCTCCCCTGACACTGCCCTGGTAGGAGTCGCTGTCGTCCTATACCTGGATTATTGCAGTTGCTTCTTGACTGATCTAACTGCTTCCAAGCTTGCTGAGTCCTCCTGCACACCCACACACAATTTATTTTCACAGTAGCCACGTGCTACTCTTTTGCTCAAAACCTTTCTGTGGTTTCCTTTCTTGTTATGATGGCCTTCAAGGCCCTATGTGGTCTGGCCTCATTACCTCTTTGACTCATCTCCACCTACTCTCCCTGTAGCTCCTTGCTGTTCTACACAGCAGACAAGCTTTGCCCTGGCTGGTGGTCTTTCTGCTTAGAATCTCCTCTTCTAGATATCCTTATGGGCAATGTATTTGTTTCCTATTACACCGGAAACAAATTACTTTAAACTTAGTGGCTTAAAACAGCACAAGTTTATTATCGTACAGTTCTGAAGGTCAGAAGTCCAAAGTGGGTCTCAGTGGGCTAAGATGAAGGTGTTGGCAGGGGTGCATTCCTTCTGGAGGCCTTAGGGGACAGTCTGTTTCTACACCTTTTGTAGCTTCCAGAGGCTGCCTACATTCCTTGGCTGGTGGCCCCTTTCAGAGCCAGTAATGTCCTGTCAAGTTCTTCTCATGCTGCGTCACTGACGCTGACTCTCCTGCCTTGGACTCTTGTAATGACATTGGCCAAGCCCACCTTGATAATCCAGGATAATCTCCCTTCTTCGTGGTCATCTGATTGACAACCTTAATTCTGTCTGCAACCTAAATTCCCTGTTGTCATGTAAGGTAACATATTCAGACTTTAGGGAGTAGGATGTGGACATTGGGATTGGGGAGGGCATTATTCCACACAGCAGCCAGCTCACATCTGCTTCAAACCTTGGCTAAAAGCTCACCTTCTCAGTGAGGCCTACTGTTTAATACTAGAAACTATCCATCCCGGATCTCCACATTCTCAACCCCCCCTTACTCTGTTCTGCATTTTCATTTATTCCAAAGTGTACTTATTTCTTGCTAATACACTATTTTCTTATATATGTTCACACTTGGTCTGCTGCACACACCTCCTGTTGCACATCTACACTCCAATATACTTCTTTACTCTGCTGTACCTCATGCACCTAAGACTGTCCTTAGCTCAGGAGAGTTGCGTGCATGTTTGTTGAATGGAAGAATGAACGGAGTGTAAAGCTTAAGCAGATCTTTTTAGCCAGGTCTGTACTTTCCCATTGCCCAACCTGGATGCCTGTAATGGACCTGGAAGTGAAGGGAAGGACTTGGGACCCTAAACTTATTATCTCAACTCTCTAACCTCAAAGCTTTTAATCCTGCCAGCTCTGGAACTACAAAACCTCAGGAAGACTGGCATTGGAGAAACTCCGTACTTTGTCTGTAGAAGCCATAAAGGGCTACGAGACAGAGAAATGTTAGTATTTGTTGCCAGAGAACATTGTCCCTGTGACTCCTGCAGCTGTTGGTGCATTTCTCTGGAAGCTTTTGGACCCTTGTTAGCCCCAAGGCGGAAAATCTGAGTTAGTGGAATCCATAGTGCCAGTGAGACAGCTAACATGGTGTGGAGAGTTGACAGGGATTCTAGGATAGAGGAAATCCTGTGAAACTTAAAGCTATAAACCTTTACTATTTTAAGAACCACAAGGCAAAAGAAAACAAACTAGTGGCTTAGTCCTGTAACTGACACGTTAACCTCTGATTTTAGCACTTGGTTTACTATTCTGTTGCTTAATTCAGTAAAGCCAGAAATGTGTCCTGAAAATACCATTTTAGTGATTTGAACGGGAAAGATAAAGCATTTGCTGTAGGAATGGTGTCTCTTAGGCAGATGACCCCATCCACCGCTTACTCAGCTCTCTTCTGTAAGCTCATATTCCTTATTTTATTGATACTTCAAGGGCTTGAGTTCCCCAAAGGAGGGTCTATTTTTGGCAAAGGTTGTGTTTTTTTGTATTGTTTTAGGTAGGTTTGGCTCTAAACCTTGAGACAAATGTCTTTTGTTCACCTGTAACTCAGCCTTTAGGGAGAGGTTTGATGTGCAAGAGAAGACTTTGCACTAGACTGATTCTGCCCTGGTGCTGTGTCACCCAAGGTACTGAGAAACTTTCTAGCTGCAAATAAGCTAGAGAAAGGTCACTTTATCCAAGCTAGAACTTCCAGCCCGAAATACTTGTCTTCACCTCCAGCCATGATTCTTTTCAGAGACATTACCATTTATGTTTGCCTGAACCTTTCTAGTTAGTATCAGGATTATTTGTGATTCATGACTTCAATCATGATGCATTTCTAAATGTCTTGGTCAAAATCTGTATTTTTTTTCTTTTTCTTTTTTTTTTTGAGACAGAGTCTCGCTTTGTTGCCCAGGCTACAGTGAGTGCCGTGGCGTCAGCCTAGCTCACAGCAACCTCAGACTCCTCGGCTTAAGTGATCCTACTGCCTCAGCCTCCCGAGTAGCTGGGACTACAGGCATGCGCCACTATGCCCGGCTAATTTTTTTTTATATAGATTTTTAGTTGGCCAGATAATTTCTTTCTATTTTTAGTTGAGACGGGGTCTCGCTCTTGCTCAGGCTGGTCTCGAACTCCTGACCTTGAGCGATCCACCCGCCTCGGCCTCCCAGAGTGCTAGGATTACAGGTGTGAGCCACCACGCCCGGCCTGTATTTTTTTTTTTGCATTTACCTTTGCTTTTGCCATTTTCCAGAAGTCAGACCCAAATTTCACGTGCCACATCTCTATAACCCTGCTGGCGAGAGGCTTGGATTTGTCTTGTCTTCCAGGTTTTTGTAGTTGGCAAGTTGGTCTGATAGGTTTTTGAAGTAAAAGCACACAACTAATGTATCACCCAAAAGATAAATGGTTTCCTTTGTTGTGCTGTGTAACAAGAATTTGGATTTCAGTGGGTGAGGGTGGCTGATGGAGTGTCAAAAATTGAAAAATTTGGTTTCATAATTATTTCTGGTTTGAAATACTTGAGGTGGGATAGAAAAACAAGCTACCAAGTTTACACACACTTAGGGAGGTGATTTGCCTTTTCATTCTCCAATTTTTAAAGAAACTGTTTTTGTACTTGTACACATTTTTGAATGCTTAGTCTGTACAGACCCCGGAAATGGAGGAGGGGGATGGGTTTGGAGGGAGCCTTGCAGGAAGATGAACGACATGAGCAAAGCCAGAAGAGTGAGGTTATGCATTGTCTGAAAGACAAGGAGAGTGGTTCAGATTTTTAGGTGCTTGAGTAACTAGGCTGGTAAAACTAGTTTTAGAGGATCTCAAATGTTTATAGTGTTTATACTGAGTAGTTTGCACTTAATTTGATGGGCAGTAGGGAGCTGTTGAGGGTTTAGGAAAATCTTTCTGAGAACAGTGTTACAGTAGGGTGAGGAGGGAGGGACCTTTTGGGGGCTGTAATTTGATGGTCCAGAGGAGGGTGAGGACCCAGATCAAGATGGTAACCTTGGCAATGGAGTGGTTTGTGCAGGCAGGACTAGCCTCACCAGGGCTGGTCAATGGCCCTCTCAGCAGTCCTGCTAGGACTTTAACCCACAGAGTTCTGGTCCCCAAATCAGGTGGTTTCTAGGTTAGGGAAACCTATTTATCCCTTGTGACATTATACTAAGTGAACCCAATGAGAATTCTCATTATATATTTAAGATGTTTTTGGTTAACTGCCTTGTTTGGTGGCTGCTTGGAGGTTTGAAAATAGTGGAGAAGCTGATTAGTTTTCAGAATTTTTTTTACTAGAAAGATTGGAAAATAGAGACTTAGCCTTTTCTGTGACCAGGAAACTGTTGGACCAGTTTCACTTCTCATTCTTACTGTTCTCAGATATAAAAAATAGAACATTGGCTTCCTAAATTCCACTCTCGTAAGAAACTATAGATGTTAAAGTATGTAGAGGGCTGTTTAAATAAAAACAAAATTCAGCCTAAAAAATCTCCATGGCTTTTGGGAAGTAAACTGTGTAAGTGTGAAAACCTAGAGACCATACCCCCTACCCCCAATGAAATCCATGCTCTCACTAAACTTAATACCTCACTATTATCTCTTGGAGACCAGGGAAAGTTTAGAATATTCTAGATTGATCTATGCTAAAGTGCCTTTTCATAAATTATTACATGGAGAATAACAGGAGGGAAAGCAATCCAAATTGGCACAATTGATCTCTAAATTAAGAGGTGAACATATATTGGAACATTATTTTTTTAAGCCTTAAAATTAATGGCTCTATTTTGCTGGAATATGGCCCTTTTTTCCCTTCCAAAGAATTTCAGAGCCAGTGGAATCTATAAATAGTGCACAGCCCGGTTGTCTGTGGTAGATTGAGTATAGCAGAATCGCCTGTCCTTAAGTGAAGGGGAAGTAGCTTTACATTTTTAGTAACTGAATTGTTGGCCAGCATAAAGGTAAGGGCCATGTGAGCAACTTATTTATAACTTCCCATAAAGGTATGTGTCTGCCTCAAGCGGAGAGACTGTCTGGGGTGCTTGAAATGTAAAAGTGCAGAAGAATCATTTTCCATCCACAGCCTTCCTAGCTAGTTGGTGCAATAAAGTGATTGTTCACATCCCTGGGGCTTTCAGAAAGAAGGGTGTCAATAGATTAGCTCATTAGTGTCCGCCTTCTATGGAACAGAAGGGACCGAGGCCATTAAATTAGAGTCTATGGTTTTATGTAGTGGGAAATGTTTAGATATTAACTCTTGAGGGTATTCAGGACATAAATTTAGGCTTGATTTAACCTGTTGGGTGTGGTTGTCCTGTCTTAATTCATGTAGTCTAACCACAGTTGGGTTCGTGTCAAAATCTTTCATGGATATAAAGCACTTCACTTTTTCACAGATTCAGTTCAATTTTAAGTAGATTTTTTTTTTTTTTTTTGAAAAATCAAGAACATAGGGTCAGACTGCATTCTCTGGTTACAGTGGGAGAAGGGAAGAAGAGTAAAAGATTTCCATGACATCCTGTAAAGAATGTGTTAAACCCTTTTGGTAGATGCCAGAAAATGGGATCCATTGTTAGTGTCATCACTAGCAAGCATCAAGAGTAAACCACTTATAGTCAGGTTTAACTCTAAGGATAAAATTTTTTTAGTTTTAAATAATAAAAGTACATAAGCAAAAGGCATTTTCAGCCCTTGTTTTTTATTTATTATTTCTCTACATTCCGGGACTTAGTTTACTGATTATTACGTTGACCATTTAAAGCATCTGAGTATGTGGCTAAAAAGTAAACTTTGCCTTTTGTGCCAATATCGTGTCTCTGTTTAGTATTTGGGCAAGTTGCAATAAGTGGTAAATGGCCCATTAACTATATTGGAGGCCTCATAGCAGCACTAATTTCAAATCGTGCTGGGTTTACAATTTACATATTAAAAAATGTTCACTTGATTTCGTTCAGGGACAAAGCTGACATCCTATACAAGCATTACTCCAAACAATCCTATTTATTGGTCCAATTATTTCAATTGAAAGATGCTGGTTTACTGCCTCTTAGTATATGTTAACAATTCTCAGTGAAACTGTTAGAGACCAGTTTGACTATAGAAGCAAAATAACCTCACAGGGTTTCGATTCACTTTTAATTTTAAGTCCCAGGATTAAGGATCATTTGTAGTATAATGTAACAGTGTGGGCAAATATAGCTTCTCTTAATGCCCTTTTGATATTTTGGGGAAAAGGGTGCTTTTATGCAAAGCAATCACTTATGAATTGCATGAACGATTTTTCTCACTATAAAATTTCATTCACATTTCCTCCCTTCTCCCACATCCTTAAGAGGCAGGACAGCCTGCAGTATTTTGTTTAATTTTATTTTTTTTAATTTTTGAGATGTGGTTTAAGGTAGTTCTTTAGGATAGATGCCAAGTTAACTAGTTAATATTGTATTAAAATCAGACTCTTAATTAAAAATGCTTACATTTGTGCAAGAAAACTACATGTTAAAATGAATTTGGAAAGATTAGATTGGAATTGCCTCAAATTCAATTAAGCCACACTGCATGGACGTGTTGGGAATATCAATACAATCACTGTAAATTTTGTACAAACTGATTTGTTGCATTATCTTGCTCATCTAACATACGGTACTTTTTGTGTCCATATTGCAGACGGCAACTCCAAACTAACATGGCAGTCAGACTGTGTGATGTGGCTTCTCTGCTTAGAAGTGGTTCGTGGGCAGCAGAGCCTTGGACCGGGGTCTGTGGGATTTTTCTTAAATTCTGTAGGCTACTTTTTTTTAGCATGTTGCAGGAGTGCTGAGGCCATACCAAACACTTGAACCTTTCATTTGGCATACTAATTATTCTTACATTTAACCTATTGTGGTATGGCCATCATTAGGACTTAAGGCACATTGGAATTTTAACAATAGTGGTATATGTAGCATCAGAACCATGCTCTTGTATGTAACTTTTTATAATCTAAATTAGGATCTAGTGCAGACTCAAAAGAGTGACAAGCTATTTTTTAAAACAAAAAAAGTTTTGGTATGGTCTGAATACTAAGTTACCGTAATTCTTTACATTCTGTTTACTATGTATTTTTTTGGTTACTAAATTTTGAAGTTATTCATAATTTCTGATGCTCAAAAAAAAAAAAAGTTGAAATTGTAAATCTGGCTGAAAATTATTTGCCCAGTAACTGTTGAAAGAGTTTGCATTCTGTGAACAGTTGTGTTGAGCCTATCAATGGAATATGCATTATTTGTAAAATATAGCACATTAGTATCATTTTATTCTGAGCAGATGGTCCTATAGCTGAGAGATGCTGTAATTTTCAGCTTACACAGCCTACTGCAGCTGTTCACTTGAATGTTGGCTTAGGAGCTCATTCTTGCCACCTGAACATGGAAATAAATGTGCAATTAAGTGAGGAGTGTTTGTTGTCCTTTCTAAATCTTGCTAATTTCAGTCAATGAACACTTTATATTTCAAATGCCATCCCAATGAGCTTTAGTCCAAATCTCACATTTGGGGCTCTCATAGTTTCTACTCTTATACCCTAACTTTTGAATAGTGATTTGTTTTAATTGGCTTTGGCCACTTTCTTCTTATAGCTCATTGTTTTCATAACTGCTGGGCAAAGTTTTAACCCCAGAAGAATTTTGCTGTGGGAAGAGCAGTCCACAGCTAATATTCTACAAACTGGAACAGTTATGCTTTATTAGGAAGCCTGAAACTTTCCTTCTTAGTTTCAAATAGATTTGTTTATTATAAAGCCCATGTCTTCAATTATTTCAGATTTTTTTTTTAATAACAGATTTCCAAAGTTTTATTTTCCTTTACCCCCTTAAGTATTCCCTGAGAATACTTACCCAAGAAAAGTGCTTGCAGCTTGTAGAATAAATACCCATTTCTTTGAAAAGGAAATGAAGTCACAGAGGGGTTACAGGTGGTTGGATAGTTTCAAAGCTATTCTGGATTTTGCCTCCTGTGTTTTTTTTTTAATTTTTTTTTTTTCTAAGTCATGACAGCACTGATTCTTGTCCAGCCTGACCAGTCTCAATCTGGTCAATTGACCAGTCTCAATCTGTCCTCTGCTGCCTTCTTTTATACACGTCTCCTGGCAGTGGAAATTTCTTACTGTATGTTTATCTGCTTGTGTGCCCTTTTATTTTTCTTAGGCAGTATGCTTTTTAAAAGACAGATTTTTCTCTTTCTGTGTAACCCTCTTTCCCTTTACTTTGTTTTTTTTTTTTTTTCTTTGCCTCAAATTCTTTGCCTTTTCTATGTTAAAACTTCCCTAAAACTAGCATCCTGTCAATTCAGAATTGTCAGTTTTGAGTAGTTCTTTGTGGAGCTAAGAGATGTATTGTATGAAATAAAAAGGATAATCCTTTTAGTGATACTTTGATTTTTGGATTCCCCCCCAGTCTTGACTGTCCAAAGTGAGATAGTTATTGGAAAATGCTTTTGGAAAATTTGGGCCTGTGGTTTGTGACTGTTTTGCTCAAAGAGCATCGAATTGGTTTTTAGGAAACTAGATATAAAATTGCTTAGTAAGTGATTTTTTTAGAGTAGCCTGAATAGTTTGAGGCCATTTTCCCCAGGTCTATTATTTATCTGGTATTTGGGGTTTATAGATAGATACCTTATTACTGAATTTTCAACAGGCTTTCGTGCTCAAATGAAATTTCCCTGGGCTGGTCTGTTTGCAAAAGTTGATATATTTACATTGTTGTTTTGGTGGACTGGATAGGTTTTTTTTTCCCTCCTTATAATCAGAGTCAAGGCAAAATACCATATTGAACTAATTGTTTGGGAATTTTATGATGGTGTAGATCAGTTGGCTTGTTGGTGATCTTTAGCTGCCAAGGTTGACAAGAATGGCCTTTTGATTCTACAACGTAGAGAAAGTATTTATAGCTTCATTCCCAAGTTATTCTATAAATCCTTTTCACTCCCTATCATATAACATCTATTTTTTTTCTTACCAATGGTAGAGATACAAGATACTGTCAATCAAAAACATTTTCAATATGTAACCAAAACAGTACATGTTGACAATTTTATATTTTTTAAAGTGCTCTTGCTCCTTGATTTTTAAGTTAATGGATGTGTGTTAGTTTTAGAATATTTGAACCTCTTAGACTAACTGAAAATCTCTTCAGAGTTAGGTCATTTTTTGTGTTTTTTGTTTTTCTTTGGTAGCATGTTAAGCACTTTTATTTCTAGTATGATTTTTAGGCAGGGTACAATTCTGTGCCCTTTGGTGTACTAAGTTTTCTCTTCCGTGGACACTGCAGGTGAGTAAGGGTATGTGAATAGACCCAGGATGTGATTCTAGAAAATGTTTAAGATTTAAATTGTGCTTATGTGCATGTATGGAATATGTATATGAAAGTATAATTATAATCTTAAGTTGAATAGCTTAATAAGAAGTAAAAATTAGTGTAGGTGTTACACTTTTTGTTGAAGCTTTATTGTAATTTTAGCAGAACGACTTGTGTTTAGTGACAAGTGTTTAAATTCTTGGATGGAATCTCTAATAGGTTGTGAAATATGAATTCTGACATTTCTTATTTTCTCTGTTTTTAGCAGGTAATTGCTGCCATGGAAACACAACTGTCTAATGGGCCAACTTGCAATAACACAGCCAATGGTCCAACCACCATAAACAACAACTGCTCGTCACCAGTTGACTCTGGGAACACAGAGGACAGCAAGACCAACTTAATAGTCAACTACCTTCCTCAGAACATGACACAGGAGGAACTAAAGAGTCTTTTTGGGAGCATTGGTGAGATAGAGTCCTGTAAGCTTGTAAGAGACAAAATAACAGGTATGCGGTTTAAAATAAATGACTCACATTTAAAGGATTGTGTTTCAAGATATGAGAAAATAATAAGTTTACTACTTATAAATTGTTCAGTGCTGCAGTTTTACACCTAGATTTTCTATTACTGACTGTGTCAGCAATTTAAAACTTAGTTTTAAGTTTTTCTTTTAAAGCATAAAGTATTTTTTGGGCAGTATATATTTTAACTGGACTTTAATGGAAAATGTTTTAAAAGTGTGTGTACATTTGGGGTGGCAAGTGTCATGTTAACCTTTATTTTTTAGTTTCCTTAGCATACACGATTTAGCAATTCAATAGCAAGAAGTAAGAATATTGTGTTTGGGAGAGGAACAATAATCCTCTAAAAATGTCCTTTCCCTTAAGTTAGTATAGTCCTCCTGCTTATGATATACATGATAAAGTAATTGATACTATTTGCATGGTCAGTGAATAAACATTTGTACTGATATAATTTGAATGTAATGAGATTTTCTGTAATGTTCCTTAACAAGGAAAAGAAACAGTGTAGTGTATGAGTTCCCTCTCTTACCGTAAAGATAAGAATAAAAGGTTTCATAACTTGGCCTTAGTGGTGGTACATTTTGAATAATAGGTAGTTTAAAATCTTCTTAGTATTTCAAAAGATTCGACTGAATTTTTAGAGAAAACCAAAACCTAATTATTAAGGGGCATGTTCTTGGTATAGAAGGGTTAATACTTCCTGTAGGAATTGTATTTAAACACACTGAACATGTATGAAGTTACCTATAGACAGACCCCATGGCTTTTTTATGTTATTATTAAATTTGAGTGGTAGTGTATCAGAATTGCTTTATATGGTTTATAACCCCCAAATATAAAACTGAATGTTTGAAATGAGTAAGGAATACTTATAAAGGCTTGTGGAGAATGAGACCAGGAGTTTGAACTCTTTAACAGTCATGTGACCTTGGACAAGTCAGCTCTTGACTTTAGGTTTTCATTGGTAAAATGAGGTAAAAGGCAGAGAAAAGGGGGTCACACTGGGTTATTTAAGGTCAATTTGACTTTTTCTGAGAGATGGTACTTTTTAGCTATTCTGTTGATCGAGACAGCAGGACTTATCCTAAGCTCTCCAAGTGAGTTCTCAGAGCCAGCACCTACCTAAGCTTGGCCCTACAATCATATTCCCTCAAGCTACAGAGTGAATGAAGCTCACAGAGGGAGCTTAATTCATTGAAATCAAGTTAAAAACTGATTTTTATCTATCCATACCAAATAATTATATTTTAACTAATTATGTTGCAGAGATGTTCACTATGCTATCAGGAAGGTTTTTACGTTCTTGAACACTAATAATTAAATGGATGAGATTTTTCAATTTATTTTCCAAAAGCAGTATGATCAGCATATGTGAAATTTATAAAGAAACAGGTTTTAATAAGTTGGAAAAGGGAGAGAACAAATGGCTCTCTTATGTCTCTGTCCTGATACTGAGTTTTTTATATATATAAATATATATATTTTAAGCAAAACAACATCCTTTACATGTGGATTTTGCAACCCCTTTGACATAAAGGATAAAATGTGATAAATGGCATGCAGGCTATGACATAAATGGTATGTATCTGGTTTGATTGTTTAGTAGCTACCCTACCATTTAAAAAAGAAAAATATACTTGAACAGAGCATAAAAGTCACATATTTTGTTATACCGGGAGTAGTAGATGAAAATTTTAAACAAATCATGTATCCTTTGTGTTAGGCAGTTGCCACAGGAAACATTTCACAGATTTTCAGCTGTCTTCTCTGGTCAATCTTGAATTATATTCTTCTGTAAACCTTTTTCTAGAGCTATTATGTGAAAACATGGGATAAATTTGAGTTCTACATCTTCACATTTTTTGTCTGTCTGGCTTTAGTGTGGTGGACCATGGTAGTAGAACAGCAGCAGCACACGGGTAATTTGAAATACATGGTTAGATACTGAAAAACTGGGTTAGTATTTGTTGTCAGTTTCCTTCGACCTCTGACCCTCGCCCATTGTCTTTTCATTGAGAGAAGGGGGCTAATGGAGAATACCACTATGGTAAAATGTCTATTAAAAATATTTGGTAAGCAAGTGGAGTGCCCCAAAATTCCATGAGTAAGGCATAAGTGTCAAAAAATGTTTTCTTTTTTTTTTTGTCTTTGATTATTTTTTTATTTCAGCACATTATAGGAGTACAATAGTTTAGGTTACATAAATTTCCCTTGTCCCCCAGCCCCCTGAGTCAGAACTTCAAGCGTGTCCATTCCCCAGACAGTGCGCATCACACTTAAGATTACATATTTTTAATTGGCACATAATAATTATACATATTTATGGGGTACAATGAGCTGTTTCAATACATACGTACATTGTGTAATGATCAAGCAGTGTATTTAGCATTTCTGTCATCTCAAACAATTCATCATTTCTTTGTGGCGAGAACAAAGTCCTTTCATCTTGTTATTTTAAAATATACCATACAATGTTGTTAACTATAGGCACCCTTCTGTGACTAGCACTCCAGAACTCATTCCTTTTATCTGTGACCCTGTACCCATTAACCAATCTCCCCTTCCTCCCTCTTCCCTCCCTTCCTCAGCCCCTGATAACCACTATTGTACTCTACTTCTATGAGATCAACTTTTTTATGTTAAATAGTCTGCATGTGATTGATGTCATGGTATTTATCTCTCTGTGCCTGGCTCACTTTACTTAATATCCTCCACGTTCATCCATGTTGCTGCAAATGACAGTATTTCATTCCTTTTTTATGTCTGAAAAATATTTCATTGTGTATATATACCACATTTTCTTTATCCATTCCTCTGTTGGATACTTGGGTTGATTTCATATTTTGGCAGTTGTGAACAGTGCTGCAATAAACATGGGAGTGCAATAATCTTAACAAACTGATTTCATTTCTTTTGGGTATATACCCAGTAGTGGGATTGCTGGATTATATGGTAGTTCTATTTTTAATTTTTTGAGGCACCTCCATACTGTTTCCCATTGTGGCTGTGTTAATTTGCATTCCCATCAATAGTGTATAAGATTGAAAGATGCTTTTTAACTTCTTATGAGATAGTCATAATTATTCCTCAGAATCAGTGTTCCATTGACACACAAGTTTGAGAAATGCTTCACTCCATAGTTCACTGTTTAAGAGCCACACTGCAGATCCTCAGCATATTAAGAGTGATGAAAATTCCAACAGCACAAAAAGCTGTTTGATTTATAGTTCCCTATCCTTATTCGATCGTGGAACTTATTTGAGGAGGATATCTTTCTCACACAACATTTGTACCGAACATGTTGCTGTAAAAGCCTTTGAAATCATTTGGCACCTGATTATTAGACAATTTAATATGAAATTCTTCCCTAACCTGATCACATCAGTAAAATGAGCATGTTTGATAAAGTGAATGTACATGATAATGAAGCATAAGTTTAAAAATTGAGTAGGCAAATCTGAAAACGAGGCACCCCTACTTCTAGTAATCCAGTTTGGATTTGGCCCACTTTCATCTTATTTACAGTATGGGTTAAAATGGCTTTCAGAAGGTTCTGACTCATTTAGCTTTAAGCATAAACTGCCTTAGGATTTTTGTTTCATTCTGAGTTTATTAGTAAATATTTGTATTGAGCAAAATATTCTAGTAAATGGTAGGTATCTAAAACTGGGTTTTGAATGGTTATACTTTGCAAAGTAAGGCACACTTCCCCTAAGAAGTACTGTTGATGTATGTCTAGCAAGGTTTTGAAAGAATTTGAGGAAATTTGGATTCTGCCCTGTGGTGTTCAGCATTAGCCATCTCGTGCAGTTTCTTAGCACAAACTTTAGGGGCAGGACACAGTTCTTTGGCCCCTCTCCGATTACCCAGCTTATTCTACCCACTGTGGAGCAATTGGGTGAGATGTTTGTATTCTGATTTTGTAGGTGCATGAGCATTAATTGGGTTATAAGAAAACTATGGAGCCACTCTTCAGGAGGAAGATTTGGAATCCCTCCTTTTTACTTTTTTTAAAATCATACTTAATGCTGAATTAGGAAACTATCTCAAGTACAAAAATGTCTAGTTAGGAAAGGTGTGTGCCTCTTTCCTTAGTCCTTGAAGGGAGTATATAATTTTTAGTCTGTGTCAGTGTTAGCAAATTAATGTCATTGTTTTGATAGAGTGAGGATTAGGAAAGTACATTAAGAAATGTCTTTAGTAGCAAATACAATAATCTTCTCCCTAGTCTAAATTCTATTTGTTATGTTGTTTGTCAGGCCCTCTGTTTGGGCTCCTGCCCAGCTCTGTGCTTCAGCCTGTTTCTTACCTATAGGCATTCATCATGAGAAGCTCCTTGTGCATGCAGCTTGGCTGAGGTTGGTCTATCCCTTTGAGTTCTTAAATGCACTTCAGAGTCCTTGACACCTGCTGATGTTGCATTCTACAGGAGTGAAATGGATTGTATGATTTAAGGAATGAATAATAGAGCGTTAGAGCCAGAAAAGCCCTAGAAGGTGACCTTAGCCAACCCATATTCTCCTTTCTACCAAATGTCACAGGTGATGAGGCCCAGGTTTGTGAAATGACTAGTCCAAGGCCACACAGCTATGAAGTGATATAGAGCAGGGAGCAGAATCCTGGTTCTCTGATTTCTTTAAGCATGAGACCAGCTGATGAATTTATAATGAGACATATAACTTACAGAGTTGTCCAAGAGGCATTTTCTGCTGAGTGTGTCGCCTCTGGAAGAGGAATGGAAGATTTTTGAAAGTCAGATACTGAAGGATACACAAAATGATTAAGAATATCCATGCACCTCTAGAAATATGGTTGTGAGCTTGGATATTCTAGTGGTTCCCAAATCTGGCTATGCATCCTCACCTAAGGGAGTTTTAAAAAATACAGATTCCCATTGCCTTGAGAATGTGTTGTCAGAGAGCTCCCCAGGTGGTCTTGAAGCCCAAGAAGTTGTGGGAATCACATAGCATTTCTTAAAGCCTAGTCACTAGGATGCCCTTGGGATGATTGCCAGAATGCAGGTTCCTGGGCCCTGTCCAGACCTGCTTAATCAGAATCTCTGTAGGTGGGGCCTGGAATGTTGTGGCTACCTAGGAGTTATCCATGTCTTTTCATGAACATTTTGCAGGGAGATGGACTTCCGTGTTTACTTGAATTCTGGTGCAGGGGTGGATGGGAGAGGTGTTACAACTGCAGTACCTAATTCTTTGGCAAGCTTAAGTTTCAAATGCTGCCCCCTCCTCAGCATTGGCCTCTGATAAGTTAGTTCCTGGGGTTCAGGACTGGAGATGTTGAGTTTAAAAGTCACTAGACTGTGTCTTTACTGAACTCCCAGTCTGTATCTGAGAGTGTGTGCAATTTTTTCAGAACTCCAGGGTAGATTGTTTGTTACTGTTATTTTTCTTTCCTTCTAAAAGAAGAGTTAGAGAAGTATAATTAGCCGAAGACCTCAGGTAATGAGTGTTTCTTGTTTTACCTTGGTGTGATGCTTTACTCTTACTCTATGAATTGTTTGAGTAGGTCCTACGCTGACTCTATCAGCTGCCAACTAGAAGCTTTCAGACAAAAAGGAAAAACAAAACCCAAAACAGACAAACAAGTAAAAACTCCAGGGGGCACAAGGAGATGTTGATTACCTCTGAACAGATATTACCTTGTGTGGTAAGGAAGACTTCTCTCCCCCACCCCTTAGGGCTGGTATAGTTAAATCTTTTTTTTATATGGGAGTTCTTAGCTAGATTTACCTTATGTTTCTCTTGCTTCCTGAGAATTTAAAGCTAGTTTTGATCCTTGTTTATTCTATCAGAATAATGTGATTTTCAAACTTTGTTTAATGGTGTAGGATTCTCCCCTCATAAAACAAATACAATCTTAGCCCCTCAGGATTGAAACAGATAAGTGGTATTTTATTAGTCTAATGCATACCTTAAAATTTAATAGCATTTATTTCCTGTGGTGAAGTCAGTCAATCATTGTGAACACAAGGCTGTTTTGATGACCATTAATTTGAAAATGTAATTCTGTATGTCAGTTACAACCTTATGTCAGCCTGTTAGATGTCCGTAGTGTCAAGAGACCAATAATTCTGATTCTTCCAGACAAGTAGTTGAAGACAGCAGGGTGGTTGGGTGGGTAGGTGGTAACTTAATAAACATCTCACTTTGCAGAGTCTTAATGTTATTTAATTAGAAAGATGGCAGAAAGGCCGTGTATGTTCCCAGGTCTGTAGGAAACAAGATAACTCAACTGCAGAGGGGTAAATGCTTTGTTGGTCTCTACTGTGTGAACTGTGGAATACAATATATTTGAATCTATATTTAAATTTTAGAGGCAAAATTTGTATAAAATGAAATTTGTATCAAGTTTGTGGAACCCCTGATGCATTTTTGAAACTTCTGTAATAGATAAGAGGTAACGGAGAAACTTTATTTGCATCTTTATTAATATATATTTAAAAGTAATTATTTTTCCATTATATCTTTTTCTTTGCCAAAGGTCTTGGCTAGTAAGTCATTTTACTATAGAAGCTTCTTATACAATTTGGGAGAAAGACTTTAAAATTTATTCTTCCATGTTCATTTTTCACTTGAACCTGGGTATTTATATAGAACAATTTTCAGTGTCAGTCTTGATTAGTTTAGATGAAAGATTGAGAACGATGAAACTATAAATTTGTAGAATTGAAGAAATCAAATATAGCATAGTTCTTTACCATTGTCAGACAGGAAAAACTTCCTCTACCCTTTTATGCTTAATGCCTGGGAACCTGCAAGTTAATTGAAGAAAATACATAACTTTTATTAATATTTTACATGCTTGGGAGTTGACAGAAAAGTGAAACTCAAAGAAGTGGTTAGACTTTGGGGCTTATATACCATTTTAACAAAGGAAAGATTTTGGTTTGAGGGATGATAAATTGTGGGGAAGTGGCTAGGAAATATATGTAGGAAACTAATGACAGATAAGGGTTATTTTAGCAAGGTTTGTTTATTCAGGCTCATCTCGGTGTCAGCTCTGTCTCTGGTGATAATAGTCATTCTCCTCTTACTGGTACAGGACAGCAGACACCTTCACGTGGGGAATTGATTCTCTGTTTTTAAGCAGAAAAGAGGAGGTCAGGGAACTCTTGCATGTGTTGTTTCTCATTTGCCTTCAGCCTAAAGTAATACTTGAGCCAAAGTGGAATATTTTGGGGTAGCATATTCTGCACTTCTTCACCATGAAATAAGTTAACTTTCAGTTAACAAATTTAAACAGAAAAGCTGCTGCTTTGGATATCCTGTGGTAATGAAACCTTCCATTAAAGGCTAGTTTTTGGGAAGAGGAAACATCTACTGTGAGGGATACAGAAAAGTTTGAAACAGAACCATTTCTGATTAATTTGTAAATCACCTGGATTTATTTCCCTGATTTCCTGATGTTGATATTTGTTACTCTGTATTTTATTCTTTTAGAAGATACGTGACTTTCAGGAGCTTTGTAAGCAGTTTTCCAACAGCTTTTTTAGAATACAGGGGAAATGAGGTTGAACCTATGGAATAACTGAAGTTCAGGGGTTTTGATTTTGCGCTTTCATGGCCCTTGTCACTGGAACTTCTAGAATAACTGTATTTGTCTTACTAGTAGATAAGGAACATAGTCTTTAATACCTTTCACTTTATTCTTTTGTTAGTTTGATAGGAAATGCAAGCTTTGTTAATGTATTCACATTCATTGAAAATAAAAATACAGTTGAAAAGATTTGCTTCCTTATAGTTTAGCAAGGTATGAGTGTGCAGGTGTGCTATTTGCTATTCAAGACCTTTTCTTTCTTTTCTTTCTTTCTTTCTTTCTTTCTTTCTTTCTTTCTTTCTTTCTTTCTTTCTTTCTTTCTTTCTTTCTTTCTTTCTTTCTTTTTCTTCTTTCCTCTCTTTCTCTCTTTCTCTCTTTCCTCTCTTTCTCTCTTTCTCTCTTTCTCTCTCTCTCTTTCTTTCTCTCTCTCTCTCCACCCCCCTTCTTTCTTTCTTTGTTTCTTGTTTGGTAGTCCTTGTTTACTTTGCACCAGGAGATTAGTATACAGTAGAAACCATTCTTAGTTTATTATTAAGTGGCTGTCATAGTAATGATGGAAGATGTAGATGAGAAAGAAGATGGTAAACTACAATGAGAGAAGATAAAGAATAATTAAATTCTAATACAGGACCTCTTGGTTCTTCCTTTTATAATCTATAGAATGTTAAAATCCTATTTCTTCTCAGGTATGAAAATGACTTATTTTTCCCTACCCCCATTTTCATGATATAGTACAAAATCAACCTATTTTTGACAGTTTTATTCTACAGGGTGTCCCAAAAGTCTCCATACAAAGGAAAATTTTGTAATGAATATTTGTAAAAAAAGGTACATTTTGCTACAATTCCCATTTTCCCTATGAATGGCGACTTTTGGGACACCCTGTATTTCACTACCTTATCTATTACATTAATTTAGCATCAGCCTGTTTGTTTGTTTTTTTTTTTCTAATTTTCTGTCTAAATTCTGAACAGAGCAAAGCATTTTTATTTTGTACGTATTGGAACATTTCCTTTTAAATATTCCTGGACAGAATAGTTGATGGTTGAAGCTGAAGCTGTGCTTCAGAATTTGTCAACAACTTCTGAGCTTGTTCTAAGTTAATTGACTTTCAGCTGAGTACACTGCTGCTACGGAAGTTTGAGAGCTGTAGAAACCCTCAGAGCATGGCTTTCCAACTAAAAAGGTCAACTTTAACAGATATTTTCTGGCATTTTACTTGTGAGTGTCATTTGATTTGTCAGGTCTATGCAGTGGCTTAATTAGCATGTTTTACTCCTTCAGTTATTTGTTTTTGCTCTTTAAAGTTTTGGAATGTCAGTATTTTGACACCAGTGGATGCCCCTCTTTATTGATGGCAAATGTAATCAAGTATTTTTGAAGGGCTTTAAGCCGCAGAGCAGCATTGACAGCTCTTCTAACTATTGTGAAAAACAGGTCCTTAGTTAAAACTATTTTGGGGGGATCTAACTACTCAGTAATCTCTTACACCATATGTCGTGTTTAGCTAACAGAGAGGTGGTCATTCTCTATTGTTCTAAATTAGACAAAGATTCCCATGTCATACCTTGTACCTTCTTCAAGGGAAAAAGCAAGATGGCAGTCTCTAAGCTGTGTTTATAAGAGTTCCTTGTGTATGAAATGGATTCCAATGCGGTGGTAATAGGATTTACTAACCCTCCCTGTATGCACTCCAGTTTTTATTTACTTCGTGTGGGATCAAGTTCTTGGGATTAACATTGAAACAAAATGCCTATTGCTTCCTCCTCCCCTGCTAGGGGGTGGCCTAATGAAAACTAGTTTTAGAGGTTTGAGCCTAGAAAGAATGTTGTTATGTTTGGGTTCAAATCCCAGCCTAGCCACTTAACTTGTGTTGTGGCCTTACGTGAGCTATTTGACTCTGGTCTTTAGTTTTCGGTAAAGTACCTAGCATGCAGAGGCACTCCGTCTGTCTTTTCTATCCTCTGCTTACCAGTTAATATTATTCAGTTGCATAACAGTTGCATATTTTTTTTTTTGGGTAAACCGGTTTTTGACAAATATCTTCAAGTAGATGTGTTGCCTAGAATTTTTTGACAAATATCTTCAAGTAGATGTGTTGCCTTGAATTCTTACGGTTTCTCATGATGTGGGAAGAATACAAAGCTAGTTTTCTATCATTTGCTTTCTAGGTGGTTTGACCAAGATAATTGGTTTTCGAGGGGTGGAACAAAGTAGGAACAGGAAGGAATTGGGAGCATGGAAAGATGATTAATGATATTACACCAGCCTTTATGAACTAGAGCACTGGAGTATGGAGTTATTGCTCTATGTGGTATTGTGTGAATGTTATTCAGAATGAATTAACTTGACTTAAAATATGAAGGTACTCTCAGCTGAGCTTCCCCAGTGGACTATTATTGGCCTGGAAGGTCAGCAAGTTGTTAAATTGAGCCATGAAGTATTGGTTAGATAAAAACTAACTGTGGTTTATTTTTTACTTTTATTGACATCTCCTTCCTTAAGATGAATATCCCTTTAATATAAATTACAAATACTATTACTAAATATTCTCACTTCATCAAATAAGATGTTCAAGTAGAGAAATACAGAGACCTGTGTTTTTGGCTGTTAAGAAGCCTAGTATTCCTGCAGTGTTAGCAGATCAGAGGACTTAGAAAAATTGCTATCCTTTTGTTTTCTTCTCTGTTGAAATATTCATTGAAAACATTTAAAGCATCGCTTCATTCAGTCATCACAGATTTTACAGATTTCAGTTTGTATGTGTGGGGAGGGCGATTTCCATGAGGGCACGGTTAACTTAGCAGATGCAATTTTACATCTTGTTTTCCCTTTTTTGTTAAATCCTTATGCATATTGTGAATTAGAATTTATTTTTAGCTCTTAATGAGTTCTTTTCTCATCATTGTACTTTTTGTTGGAACTCTGTTTTGTACATAATGCTTTGATTTTGAAGGGAGAGTGTATATGGCTTGCAAGTCCTGTATCCACCTCCCCCCCTGCTTCCAGCTCTGTTAAAATGTGCATTTCTTGGTGAAGGATGATAGACTTGGTTATTTATTACCTTGTAGAGTAGATGCGGTGATGCCCTTGACTCTTCACAACCTGTTTGACCTTTGGACTTGCTGCTGAGACAGTGAAATCTTCCTTTTAGAGTAAGGTTTAAGGAAGGCATAGCTGCGTGTAATCAGGCAAACCAGGATCACTGCCTATTTTCAAGGTCATTGGAGCCTGAGGGAACAGCTTTATTTCCTCACATTTTGATGCTTTAAATCCAGTCTTAAGGAGTCACTGGTCATTAACACAGTGGCCTCGAAGGTACTGTTTTCTGTATCCTTTTTCCTTATCCTGGCACTAGTCCATGAGAGCTTTTTTCAGACCACTGAAATGGATTGTGGTTTGCTCTTAGTCTACTTTCAAATACCTCTAAATAGGTTATGATGTATCAAATCAATAGACATCTCTTCATATATAAAATAAAGGAGCTCTCCTAAATGATTTCTCAAGTCTTTTCTCTAAAATTCTGTGCTTTTTTCTTTTTTGAACCTGAGTACTAGGTTAGCTGTTAAACACAGTGCCGAGTGATTTTGCCATGTATAGTGCAGACAGCGTATTACCTTCTCAAGCAGAATGATTTTGAGATCTAATATCTTTAAGTCTTAAGATACTAAATGAGGTTTGATTTTAGATTCCTATATCCTTAGTATTTCTGGGCTTTTTTTCCCAGAGGTATGCCCCTTTATTCATGTTACAGTAGGCTTAAAATATAGGATTGGTGATAGTGATTTGTTGTGTTTTATATCAATACATTTCTTTTTATAAGTGCCGAAAAATCAGGAACCTTTGCAAGAAGGCATGATAAAATTCGGTTATATCTGCAGTTCTAGAGTAGTCAAAAGTGGACCTGATGTGTTATTTAAAGGCAGAATGTGGAATTTTCTGGGGTTAGTTAGCTTCCTTACTCTATTTGAGATTTCAGTTTTCTGAATGTTTGTGGTAAACAATATATTTGGACATAATCATCAGTGTGTCTAATACTCTTTTCTGGCTTACAGAGCTGGAAAACAGATTTTTAAAGAGTTCTTCCTCTCCTTTTTTTTTTTTTTCTTTTTTTTGAGGGGTGTGATATTTTAAATGGACTTGTTAGTTTAGTGTATACAGCCATGAACTAATTTTGGGTAGTTGATAGCAGGCACCAAAGAAGGAATGAGGCTTGGATACTCTGCAGGTTATAATGTAAGCAGATCTCGGACCAGATCTTGCCACACATATAGACATCAAGCTAGGAGGCCTAAAGTGACTGACAAAACTGTTCTGAAAGCATGGTAAAGTCCCAATTCTTTTTTAGGTGATTGGAATACACTTTACATGAACTGTTCATTTGAGGTTGACAACATACCAAAGATGGGATTCTGTACCCTTGCTTTGCATCATGCAAAAAGGAATCCCTTTAAACAAAGACTGGACCATTTAATATTTGGAGGTTCTATCCATCTGGAGGTTCTAAGCACCTTGGATTAAGCCACCTTGGATTCTTGTGTCCTAGTTGTCCAAGGGTGGGTGGTGTCACTAAACTAATTTAGCTCATCTACATATCTTGAATATCATCTTTAATTTTACCAATGAGACTCCATTTCCTACACTCATTATACTAATTGCAAATAAATAGCTTATAGACCCAAAACCTATTTTGGTATTCCTTACACAAATTAGGAGAGAATTGGTTGTTGATTAGATGTGAATAGTAGGTAGGCTTTACTAGCCAGTTTTGGATTTTGGCTCTTACTTGTATAATATTGTGCCAGTTAACCAGTCCTGGACTGTGCATTGATGATAGCATGTTAGATAACTATGCCTGGAATTTAAGCTTACACTGCTGGTGCACACGTAACATCACACTGATTCATACCAAATTTTAAAAATATTTTATTATGGAAAAATATAAAACTTACAGTTTTAACCGTTTTAAGTGTACCATTCAGTGACATTAAGCACATTCACAATGTTGTGCAACCATCACCATTATTTATTTCCAGAACCTTTTTGTCATCTCAAATAGAAACTTTGCACCCATTAAAGTTTAATGGGTGTAAAGTTCCTGCCCCCAGCCTTTGGTAACCATTATACCTGGTTTCTGAATTTGCCTATTCTGTATTGCCTATTCTATATTCTGATATAACAAAGTATTTAAAAAATTAATTATTTCAGGAGATACTAGTTTTTTTCCCCCTTGGGCTGTAGAATCTTCCATATATTTTATTTTCCTTCATCTCCATATGGCTTTAGGGACCAACTCCTGCCCCTGAAATAAATAGCTGCTTTATCTCCAAACTTAGTTCTTACCACTTTCCCTGTAAAAGGAATACCCAATTAAAATACTGAATTTGTGCGATACTTTATCAGATTGCTGACTACTTGTAGGGACTCCATCTTGCCCCTTTGCAGTTATTCAGCCTGGATCAGGCTTGTTTTATTTTCAAAGTTGGGTCCTGTCTCTGTCACTCAGCAGCTAATGGAAGGCCCCCTGGAGGAAGAGGCAGTGGTGTGTGCAGTAGATTCAGGAAGAAAAACCCACGTACTTTTGTTCTGCAGTGGTGTCTTCTGCCTTCACACTTTCTACTTCCTCTTCTCCCAGAGTGTCAGAGCATCCAGGGATGAACATCTGTGTCTTGGGACACAGGTCACAGTGAGCACCATCCGCGGACTTCCTTCTCTCTACCTCATGTCACCCCTTCCTGTGCTGAGCACCTGATGAAAATCTTGACAGAAAGCCATTTCTCAGGAGAAAGAGTCAAAGAGGGAAAAGCAGAAATTCCCTTCTGCAGTTTTAGTTCTTCTATTGTTTGTCCCCTTTCCCTAGCACTCCTTCCAACCACCCCTCAAAGAAAACCCCTACCAAAATAGTAATCAACCAACCAACCAATCAAACGAACCCACAAAGCAGAGCCATTTCTATTGTTTTGTTTGTTTTTAGACCCCTGGAACAAATATTGTAGTTAAAGAAAACTTAAGAATCTTCCTGAAGGAACTTTGGGAGACAGATGCTGATGTATGTTCGATTTAGAGGCAGGTGGTCTGTGGCCTACTTCTGCCTTTGCATTATTTCAGATTCTTTTACTGAGTAGAGCAGTCTTCCTTTTAAATTTTAGGTCTTATGTCTTGGCTTCCTGCCTTCTCTGTTAGCATCAGCCAAATGCCTGCTGGCTGCAGGAACATCATTCCACACTTAGTGACTGTATTTATTTTCAAATGTTGGCTATTGACAACTGAAAAGCGATTCCATGTGTTGAGTCTTCACAGAAAGCCTCCCCCTGGGCTGTACGAGTTTAAAATAATGAAAAAGCGTAATACTATTCATGGTTAAGGTCTTTATTCAAGCTTCATGTAGACTTTTCTTTTTCTCACTGCCTACTTTGCCCCTATATTTGTGAAGGAGCTTCCAAAAGCCTCTTTATGGGATGAGGAAGGTCTTTTACCTCTGGAGCCATAAGGTCTGGTGTGGTATTAGTAGTGAAGACCCAAGCTTACCCAGTTGTTTGGCAGCCTTTGTCTAAGATTTTTGGTTGTGGTGGAGAATATCAGCCAGTGTTGGGTTCTTGATTTCAAGTGGTGATGATGTTGGAGAGAGCCTGAGTCAGGAAATATAGTAGTTCCCCCATATCTGAGGTTTCACTTTCATGGTAGATCATGGTCAATCATGGTCCGAAAATATCCAGTGGAAAATTCTGGAAATAATTCATACGTTTTAAATTGTGCACCCTTCTGAGTAATGTGATGAAATGCTTGCCTTCCCATCCAGGGTGAGAATCATCCCTTTGTCCAGCATATCCATGCTGTAGATGCTGTTAGTCGCTTAGTAGCCATCTTGGTTAACAGACTGAAAAATAGTATACATAGGGTTTGGTACCATCCGCAGTTTCAGACATCATCTTGGGGTCTTGGAACATAATCCTCAAGGATAAGGGGGGAATACTGTACTCTGCTAACATAACTTCTTGTGGCGGCACCTCATGGCTAGGGTGAGGGGGTGGTGGAGGGAATTGGTCAGAGTGTGGAAGGGGATGCAGAATATAATAAACTGGTGCTTGTTTTGCTTTTTGAGCTAGGATATAGAAGCAGTATGGTCTGGTCCTCTAATGATTTGTTGATTACTCCATTTGGTGGTTAATATTTGCTGTAATCATTTACTTGAACAGAAATGAGAGGCTTTTTCCCCCCTGTTTATATGGAAAGATTTCTACAGACCTTGATGATACAAGAGAAAATTGTCTCACTTTTTGCTTTCATTAGGACCCTTCCATATTGGGGAATTCCTTTTCCTAGTATATAGCTGGTGGGAGGCTAATTCCAGAAGCCAATGGGGCAGGTACTCCCTGTCTCTGCCTTAGTATAGGCAATATGCCAGCAAGGGACCCATGTAAAGTCAATTAGGCATTTTCTTCCAGGACCTATGCTCTTAAGGAAGTGATGGGAAGCTGAGATGGTGATGGTGACTCACCTGTACGTTCTGAGGTGGTAGTTTACTTCCTTCTGCTGAACTCCCTGGATCCTGGTTCCCAGCAGCTGCTCTTCATTCTGATAAATTCTCTGTGCCTCTTCCAATAAATTCCTTTCTGCTAGTTACCTAGAGTCAATTTGTAATGCTTAGAATTTAGAACTCCAGTGAAACAATTTTTATGTAACTTGTATTTCTCTATCAGTGTTTACTTTTCAACACACCCAAAAGTAAGCTCATTAATTTTTGTTGATCTCACTTTGACCTATGAGAGGATAACTTCTGTAATTGCTTACAAACCCCTGTTTTGAACCTGCCATGGCCATTGGTAAAGGAGTTTGTGTTTGTTTTGAGAGGCATGTGTATATCTGTATTTTATAAATAAAATCACTTGTCAATATCTTTCAAACAGTTGGCCCATATTTGCTTCACATTCTTAGTGCCGGGGGGAACCAAAATTTTGATATAATTATGCAAAGATAGGAATAGGTGCAATGAAGGTATTGATTATTACCTCTGAGGTCACCTCTTGTGACTTCCCCCTCTTTTGGTTATGTTTCCTGGTCACTGCTTTGCTAGTAGAGTGTGAATAAGAGTAGCCTAAAGAATGGCTGAGAATGACCAGCAGCGATAGTGTTCTCTGTGATCACGCAGCAGGTCTTTTTGGGTGTTTCATCTCTAGCTTTTAATCTTCAGAGGGCAGTCATGTTTCGTGACTTCCATTCCTTTTAGTAGCTGATGAGAGCCATGTATTTTGTGGAAAAACACTTGCCTGTGAATGACCTTTATTTAGTCCTTCTGCCTATTTAGTGGTCATTTAATTAAAACCCTTTGATATCCAGCCGTGTGGGGACATATGTATGCTTAGAGGCATTGAATTTGTCCCATGGGGTCAGTGCCGTACATCATCATTATCAATTTTTTGGGCAATCTTCAGTTCTCTTTAAAGAGATTAAAATCTAGTTTTATCTTTATTTACAGGGTGTTTATTCCTAACAAGTTCACTGATGTAGAATCATAAGTGTAATTGTTTAAAAAAAAAATCCAGTCAGTTTTGTTTTACTCCGCAACCTGTTAAGATATTTGTATAAGCTTAAAGGATTAGAATGGGATATCTGTTCAGGTAGCTTTAAGTGAAAACATGGTGGTAGGTGGGGCAGGGAGGTAACCTGGTTAGGATATCACCAGGTTTTGGGAGATGATACGGAAAATTTTTGCATGAGATGTTAATTAGGCTATCGATAGTACATTCGGAAAACAAACTTCCTTTGGAGATTGTAAAAATCTGCTGTAACTCCTGGTCATTTGATTTGTATATTTCTTTAGAAATTTTGCTTCAGTTAAAAAAATATATCCTAAATGAAAGTGACAGAAAATGCAAATGAGGGAACAAGTTAGTTTTGGAGGGAGTAACGGGATCAAGGGTTTTTGGCCAGCAATCAAGACTGGGAAGTGATTAGGTCTTAGTGATAAGATTTAAAATTTGACTAAGGACAATCATTTGATAAAGTTTGGTAACTGAGATAGTTATGCTGTGATTAACCTTTAGGTTTTTGTTCCTGGAAATTCAGCCCAAAGTCTCAAGAATTGCTAAGAAAGAGAAGAAATTCTGGCTTAATTTCCATGTTGTGAAAGTGGAGGGAGTAACATTAAGATGGATAAGTAGCACAGAACATTTAATTGAATCTTTTAAATATGTTTAACATAATCTTTCATATTCTGGAGGCTTAAGAAAAATATGTCCCTCTCCCTTTCCTTTAAAACAATACTGCTTAGAAGCAATCACTTTATGTGAGTCTTAACTAATCTCAAGTATCTGAAGTTTCTACAAATACACAAGTCACAACTATGGATATGAGATAGCTTTTTAAACACTGAAAGTTCTATGTCCTTTAGCGTTAGTATTAGATGTAATTTTTTTTGGTAGGGGGAGGTTAAAGAACCCAAAAATAGTATAGTAGGCTTTTGAGTTAAGATTCATTTCAATGCATATGTGTTTTCTTGCTGGAAAATATTCCGGCTTGAGGAAAATAAGTGTAGTATTCTAAGTATAAATAGAATACCTTACTCATGTGGGTGTCAATCAGGGGAACTAGAACAAGCACTCAAAGGTTGTATTGTGTTTGGGGTTAGGGACAATGATTGTCCTTAGTCAAATAGGCTTGACTAGTAAGTGATCTGGCAGCATACGTAAGATATTTCAAGTTTTTCCTCAAAGGAAACTAGTTTATAATATATAACTCTTTGGTCCCTTTCTTCTTTACAAATAGCAAGGAAGAAGTTGTCAGCAACACAATAGGCAAACTCCTTGACACTAAAGGCTACTGCATATTGGAATGAGCTGAAAGACCTAGTATTTAGTGAAATCTTTGTTTCTTTGAGTGCTGGGTGTATTTGTAATTGAATACCTAACATTTTATATAGTATTCTACAGCATAGGAAGCTCTTTAACAAGACTGATTCTAACACATAGGTGAGGTGTGAATTTATTGGTGACTTACTTGACGAAGTTAAGGTGGAGATGGTGGAATCCTAGCAGTGAGCATTAGAGAGCACCCTTAGCCCGGTTTTTCCCACAGGTAATGTAATCCTTGAACAGATCTAGGTCTCAAGGTCATAAGGCCAGTTAGCAGGAGGCCTTAAAAAGAAAAGGCCCCCTCTTCTTTAGGGAATGCTTTGTGGTAACAAGGTGGATTCTTCTGATCCACTTGTCTTTGCCCTAATCTTGAAATGTGTTTGCAAAGTAGCCATGTGATGTGGCCCAAATAGCTGAAAAGCTCTGTGTATGGAAGTTACTTCCCACATCAGATGGTCCTTCATAATGTTTAATCTGGTGCCATAAAAACACAGCGCCTTCCCCAAGCCTCAGATATGTGAATAAGTAAATCTAGTAACTTCAGTAACAGCAGATGAAAGAGAGAGAGCATCATATGTAAAGTTTTTAAGATGAATTGAAATTGAGGTGTTTTTGAATAAGATCCTTTTTACCCTCCTCCACCCTGCCACAGACTCATGGCTACTGAAGATGATGATATGGTAATAAGTTAAAAAGATTATTTTTGTGTTTAGGCTCTTCCTGATTTCATGGGAAAGATGTATCCAGAATTAGCAGCAATGCTCAGGTGTGCTAAGTTGCTGAGCTGAGCATATGATTTAAATATTTCATTTTGAGTATACCTTTTAGTCAGTGGTAGAAGACAAGCCTCTGCTTCTCTAGTTCGGAGGGATGGAGTGTTTACTATGATGCGGATGTGGACGGTGGCACATTACTCTTGTGTCCTAATGAGTGATTGTCTAGGCACAATCTTTGAAGCGTTTGCTTCTTCATGAACGTGTCTGTGAATTTTAAATTTGGATAATTACAATAGCTAATCTTTTCAACTTTTAAACGAAGTCATTTGGGAAGAAATGCTTCTGTGTGATATGAATGTAGGAATTGTAGGAGCTGCACCATTTTGTATTTCTCTTTAGAAGCCATCTGTTAATTGGTGGGCAGCTTGCCCTGTGGTCTCAGAGTGGTTTGCTGTAACAAGCTGTCCCTTAGCAAAAACAAATTGGATATTTATTTCTGTCAGGGTACCTCTTTGACTTAATTTGTAGCCATGGTTCCCACCTGACCCATAGCGTTTACAACTTTAACCATGCACAGCTCTGCTTCCTCTGTGGATTGTGTTCCATTGGGATTCTTTCCCCTTCACTGCTTCAGGGAGAGCTTTCTTGAGGTCTTTGAAGCTGTGTCTGCAGTGTTTAAATAGGTTATACTCTGCATTTATACCCTGACGTGCCCAAACACCATTGGTCTGTTTGGGGATTTCTCCTAAGTATCAAAATCAGTGCTTTTGTGTGACTGTTCTTAAATTTAGGGGAAGGAAAAAAAATGTTCCTCATACCCCCTTTTCTTTTTCTTTCTTTCTTTTTTTTTTTTTGGAGATAGACTCTCGCACTGCACTCTAGCCAGGGTGACAAAGCATCATAGTACACAGCAACCTCAAACTTCTGGGCTTGAGTGATTCTCATGCCTCAGCCTCCTGAGTAGCTAAGACTACGGTTGTACACCACCACGCCCAGCTAATTTTTCTATTTTTTGTATAGATGGGGTCTCACTCTTACTCAGGCTGGCCTTGAACTCCTGGCCTCAAGCAGTCCTCCCACCTCGGCCTCCCCAAAATGCTAGGATTACAGGTGTGAGCCAAGGCACCAGGCCCCTCATACCCTCTTGAAAATGTAACTGCTTTTCTTCATTAAGTGTAAACTAAGCAAAATGTCCTGTACAAAGAGAAGGAAAATCACATTATTTATATCTAATCTTTGTGTCGATAGGGGACAATGGATGTCTTTTGGAAATTTATTTCCTTTGTCTTTGCTAAAAATATCACTGATTTAATTCTGCTCTTTCGTTTTGAAAATAAAATGAACTAAAGTGGACAGTTCCCAGGTGGAAGCCTTGTATCACTTTATAGCAGACACTTTATGAAAAATACAGATCCAGTGAAATCAATATGTTTTTACTTTATTGAAACTTTTCTCTAATCATGTGATGCTACCCATCCCTTCTTAATGACCCAGTCTTCTTCCCTCTCTCTCTTTTTCAACTTGGTGTCACTTATTATATGTGAAGGACTTAGGTATGTGTGTGCCTTCAGAAGGCATTTATAAACTTGATATTGCTGCACAGAATGTGGTTTGTTAACATTTGTGGTGGTTTCCACTTATGGTAGTTATTTAATTAACACTTTCTGTTCATTCATAATAGCTTAACAAAAGGATTGAGGTATACATTTTTACAGCTATATAAAGGAGGTCTCAAATCAAAAGTCTTCTTTGGGCAGTAATCTTAGGTTTGGCTTTTTGGTGCTTGGGGTTATTATACCTGTTAAATATATAGTGAGAGAATATTTGCAAGGCTGCTGGGTATTAACCTATGGCTCAAAAGGTTCCTTACCCTCTTGTTACTCTTATGAAGGTAAAAAGTCATCACGCCAAGGAGGTAGATCCTCCTGTGGTTTGAAAGGGTTACCTTAGTTTTCAATCCTGGTCCTTACTCTGGAAACCCCACTGAAGGACAGGGTACCCGACTCGAAAGTTCGCTTTTGGGGAGAAGGGGGCTTGTGTTCATTGGTCATGCTCATTCTAAGCCAAGTTGACCAGAGGCTCATGAGCAAAAGGTTTTGTGTGCCTTGGAATAGAAGATCTGGGCTGGGGTTTATTGAGATGAGAGGTTCGCCCTTTAAGATCAGGGCAGTTTGTAGGGACCTGGGAAAGAAGCTGTGGATTTTTGTCCTCTAATCTTTTTTTTTTTTTTTTTTAAAGTTCTTCTTGATCCTAGATCTGCATCTCCTCAGTGATTGTTCCAGGCCAAGGTTACTGTCCCCAGGTCTCTCTTGTATCTGTCTGTCTCCTTGCTCATTGCACCTCACTGCTGGGTGTATCCTGAAGTTTGACAGCTATAAACCTTCTCTCTTGCTCTCAGGGTGGAAAGTGGGCTTGCTTACCTCTACCAAGATCACTTTATTTCTTAGTGTGCCTTTGGCCTGACCATCTCCTTTGTACTTATCTACAAATTCACTCTTCTCCATGTGCCTGTTTCCTTAATTTCTCTGCCAGGAAGCGCCTGAATTTCATCTCCTCTGTTTTGACACACTAAAGATTTCTCTTTTTCATGTTGGTCCTGGTTAAACATGAAGCCCCAGGGAATAACCTTATGTGTTTCATGTTCCTTAGGTGCCTGCATCTCCCTTGTTTACTGTGGGGCTTGAAATTTTTGGGCATCTTAGAGGGCAGAGACTATGTGGTATTGATCCCACCTCCTTTTGTACAGCTACGAAACTATACTATGCTTATGAAAGCATTTTAATGCAATCTGCTGAGGAGAGAAGTGTCTTGTGTGGGAGACAGTTTTGGCAGTAGCAAACATGTTTGGTTTTAGCCATAAGAATTGCTTTCTGAGTTTCTAGAAAAGGAGTATGTAAATCAAGGCCCATTTTAAATGAATCTTTTTATAATGCAGATATCTCTCATCTATCTGTTTTGTAATGATGGATTTGTTTTGAGGGCTTAAGTGGTTTGTGCATCTGCAGAATGTCCTTCCTTTTCTTTCAGGTTTTTTTTTTTTTTTTTTTTATACATAGTCTCTTGGATTAAGAAAGAACTGTGAGGTTCCAGTCAATTGATTTCAGGATAAGAAATAAGAAAAAAATTGCAGGTATACTTGGATATTATAAATATTCTGGAAAGTTGTAAACTGTGGACACAACAGGATTCTGCCTCAAAGTAATCCCCAGATTTGGCCAAAGGCAATGACGTGTACACTGAAAAGACCGAGTTTGGGAAGGTCATTTCCTGGCTTTGAAACCCAATTGCCATTTACAAGCTAACTGTGTGCCTTTGAGCAAGTTAATTAGACTCTCTGAACCTCCAATTATATATGTAAAATGGGTATAGATGTATCTACATGGAACTCTATTGTGATAATTAAATATAATGTATGTAATGTAAGGATCGTTGAGTTGCTTGATAGTTTAGTTAGGCAGTGGTACTGTTTGTTTCTAAGCAGGGAGATATAAGCATTTATGGGGCAGTGGGAAAGGACGATACCCCACAAACTTACTGATCTTTTCAAACTGAAAGGTTTGGACTGGTGAACCTGTAACTTTTGGGTGAGAGAGATTTTTTTTTAAAAGTGTTCAATAAGAAGGTTTATCTCTGACAATTTTTTTATGATATGGAATTCATGGGATTTGTGTGGTCTAATATTTTCCATGGAGAGCTCTCCATAGTGGTTTGCAAGACTCTGACATAATTTCAAAAAGGGCACTGAGCTAATTATAGTGCTTATGGCCTTTAATTTTTTTTCTTGCAATATCCAGATAAAAATAATGTTTTAGAGAAAAATACATTAAGAAACTGTGCTGCTTCTTGATGGACTGCTCACTGGTTTCTTTGTGTGTGCATGCTCGTGTGTGCGCGTATGCAAGAGTGTGTGCGAAGATTGACACCAGCTGGTAGCACAAGCAACAGCAGATGCCCTTTTTACTACCGCAGTTGTTAACTGGTTTCCCTCTTTACCGCAATACTATTTTGAGGAGTATAATTCCTTTGCCCTCATCCTGAATGATATTTACTTGGACAACTTTGTTGCCTTTTAAGTAAGCACAGGATAAAGCAGATAACATAAGTCATGAGACCCTGTGGGGGAAGAGAAGTATCTGTATGAAGTTACTTAAAATTAACAAAGAAATGAGACCACTGCAGCAGTGAAAGCAGATTGTATGTTAGCTCAGAGTTGTTGATGTACTAAATTTTTTTGAACTGGTAGGTCTGACTTTCTGGCTACCTGACGTTTTTTGGCATTTGCTTTCATCCTGGTGGCAGCTCCAGTGTTTGAAGGTAGAACTGCTGAACTTTCTTTTAGATACTAGGTATATTAGTAAGTAATGAAAACCGGCTTTTGTTTTCATTGTGGTGCTACACTCTCTCTCTTTCTATCGAGTTAGAGAACCTCTTCCAAGCTATACGTCTTGTCCTAAGATGTATATACTAGAGGAATTAGTTTGTTTTTACACTTAAGGTAAAGCTAATTTTTCCTTGTCTTCCTGGTCTTGGATGCAAGGCATCTTAGTACCTGGTGTAGTATTTAATGAGAATTTAGAGGATTTAATATGCTGTTTCTGTTCTCAGTAGCCTAAGAGTGAATTGTGTGGGAGTTCTTAATGTTGTCTGAAAATGTGATGTATTTAAGAACCCACAGTTTTGCCAACTTAAGCAGGGTCATGCTGCATTGCCAGCAGACTCATAATTACTGGGACTGGAACTATAGGAAAATAGAGCTCTACCAGTTGCATAATCAGGGAACAGATATGGCCATTAAAATTAATTTGAAAATGCCCTGGTGTGGAGGACATTCAGTACTCCCTCTAGAATTAGGCTGCTTAGGTAATATTTACCAAATGATCACTATTTACAACTTTGATTTCAGGAGAAAAGTTACAATTTAAAGTCTTCTATATTATCTCCATGTATTTGTGAAGTCCTGAAAATCATTTAGAAGCATTGGGGCCTTTTAGTCTCAGGCCAGCTTTATTAGCATTTGGGTGGAAGATGAGTCTTTGAGTGAGCCATCTGTTTTCTGTATTATGTGAGTGTCTAGGTTGAATTCTCTATCTTTGTGATAATCCCTGGTAATGTCCTTTGGGAAGCTGGTAAAAATGCTCCAAGCTTTCAGGGAGGCTGCCTTGGGCTGTAGCAGTACGATATCACCAGTCTTCCACCTCACAATTTGATCTTACTCATTGGAGGGCAGCAAGGAGGACCTGTTTAATTTGACCCGAGTTGGTTGACTGTTTAAATGAAAGGACCTACAGCATCTGGCATGCTGCATTTGAGGAGACTCACGCTAAGTCAGGAATTAAAATTTGGAGGAAAATGTGACTAGAGAGAATTTCATCCCTCTAAGATTCTCTCCAGCCTTCTCCCTGCTGTGCAGTACCGGAATGGGTTTGCTATATATCAGATCTGAGATATTAAGAAAGCTCCTTTGTAAAGTCTGGTGCGTGTTGCTTTGGTGCCAGAGTTGCAGTGCACAGCCTGTCTGAACAGACACACATAAGGAGTGCCCAAGAACAGAAAGTCCATCTGAAGAAATACAACACATTTACAACTTACTGTGTGTTTGGGGGAGGAGGAGAGAATACTGTTACAATGAGGGAAATGGGGTCTTTAAAAACAAAAACCTTTGTTCCCTTATAATAAAAACTTGTTTTCCTAAATCAAATTATTTGCACTTTTTTTTGATTGTTAAGGTATGCAGTTTTACACAGGAGTTGTGCTTGAAGACAGCATATCTTTTCTATTTTTTAAAAAATATTGCATTGTTAAGTCTCAGGTTCCAAGAGTCTTGCTTAAGAGAGAGGACCATAGTGACCTGTTTCTGCTAACTGTGGGATTTAAAAAAGATTCATGCTGCTTTTATTCTCTTATTTCATAAAACATTACTACTGCTCTAAATGAAATAATAGATACACGTCAATCAGTGTAGTCACCTTTTATTGTTGATTCAACTACCAGGTTTTTACAGAATTCACTCTGCATTTTATTTGACTTGCACATGAATAGTCTCGGCAGACTTAATTATATTAGTGAAAAAGTACTTTCAACAAAATTATATGCTGACATCCCATAATTCATACTTACAGATTTGTGAAACAGATTTATGTAAATCTATCAAATTACTCTAGATGACATTTTTTAAAATTGAGATTTCATTTTAATGGTATTTGTGGAAATTTTTCATATGAAAATTTTTACATGAACTATCTAAAAAAATATAACTCATGTGACTCCCTTATGAAGACTGAATATGGTAACATTTGAGCATCTTGTCTCTACATGTTCAGTAATCCATCTGGTACAATGTAAGAATATGAGGGAGCATGTTTCTAAGGGCAGCTCTCTCCTAAACCATAATAAGCTCCTGGAAGGCAGACGCTGCAGTTTCTTCATTTGTTTATTGCTCATTCATCCATTTATTCACTGAACATTTAGTTAATAATCCGTGCTAGTCTTTGTCAGGAACCAGGTTTGACTTGCCCTTGCTTAGAAATCTGGTTGGTGGGAACATCCAAATGGAGTCGATCACATGTGTAGTAAGATAAAGGTATAATATAAGAGGCTGTGGGAGGACTAGGGAGGAGCACTGAACAGTGTGCATTGGTGATGGGGCAAGTTGCGACAGGAAATGGTCCCAGAGAAAGTCTACAAGGATGAGTGGGAGTTGGCTAGTTGGAGAGGTGTGATTCAGGCACAGGGAACTGGATGTACGTTTTTGGGTGTGCATGTAGGCGTAGTAGAAGCTGAGCTAAAGTGGAAGTAAGCAAGACGCCCATGATAACCTTGAAACCCAGAGCATGGTCATATTTGTCTTTAGGAGATCACCTGGACAGCATGATAGGGGATGGTGGCTGGTTTTGGAGTTCACAGGTGTCTAAGGAAGGGCTGTCTGAGGAGGACAGTGTAGCAATTCTAAGAGTCAAAGTAAGAGAGAACTGAATGCGGAAGCAGAGGGGCAGATTTAGCTGATAGAACTGGCAGAATGTGATGCCTGTGTGGTAGAACTTGAGCTGGAATAAGTCTACATGTGCATCTTCACTGTTGGAATCTGGTCTCCTTCCTTCAAGCCTTGAATCAAATGTTAGCTTTAGGACGAGGCCAGCTCTGACTGCTCTGTTTAAACAGCAGCCTTGCCCTCTACTCCCCACTCTCATCTCTTGCTTTTTTCCCTTCTTGGCTCTGTTTTCTTCTAATATGCTGTAGAATTTGTTTGTCCCCTCTTGTCAGAATGTAAGCTTTATGAGGAAGAACTTTTTCTCTCTTGTATCCTCAGGGCGTAGCAAAAAGTAGCATTTCCATAATCGAGGAATGCTTAATGTACTTGAGAACTATGTAGGCTGACTCTTGTTTGTTTTTTAATACAAAATTTTATTTTCCCAACTTTATGTTGAGAAGGGTCTCATTTAATATTGGTTGGATAAAATTAGATTAATGTACCAAGTTGATAATCAAGAATTGTGGCAGTCTGTTGCTTTTACCTTTAAACCTGAGGGGGTGATTTGGTTTTCTGAACATCGGTAGTAATTGGGAATAGAAAAGACTAAATAAAATGACCTTTGAATGAAACAGGTCCAGAAGATTGTGTACTTTTAATTAAAATATGCAATTAAAATTTTAATTAAAGTAGGCTATTAAAAGCAATGTAGGTGGCAAGGGAATGGCTGATGCTTTGAATTACGCACAGTTTGGGATAAATTGGCATTTACTGTGTTTCCCACAGAAGCACTTTGCCACTAAACGGGTTCTCTTCCGATTTCCTCTCCCCACTCTGACCCCCGAGCAGCTCTCGATGGTCCTTGGTCCCATTCAGAGGCCTGTGGAGTGTGTCAGCTCTGTGCTGTATAGCTCACTTGACCGTGGTTCTGAGCAGCCTGTTTATAACTGTTCTCCTTGTGTCAGGAGCATAAGTGATTTTTGTGTATCTTGTGAAGAAAGGATCCTTTTCTGTGGCATATATGTTAGATTTAAAAAGGAGGGTGCAAAACAAAAGGCATTCACACACATCGGTGTAGTACAGAATATGTGTGCTGAAGTGCGGCATTGACCTGGAGTTTTCAGTCCCTGTGGGAAGGTCATAGGTTGTATGACTGTTCAGATAGCTGCTTCTGTAGTGAAGATCTAGAAGCCCTGCCTTGGCTGTGAGGACCAAGACTTGGATTAGTGGTTCCAAAATCCTTAAGAGTTTGTGACCACAGGTAGCCTGTGAGGATAGCTGGAGACAAGTGATGTTGACCCTGTTCTTTTTTTTTTTTTTTTTTTTGAGACAGAGTCTCACTCTCTTGCCTGGGATAAAATGCTGTGGTGTCAGCCTAGCTCACAGCAACCTCAAACTCCTGGGCTCAAGTGATCCTCCTGCCTCAGCCTCCTGAGTAGCTGGGACTACAGGCATGTGCCACCATGCCTGGCTAATTTTTTTCTATTTTTAGTTGTTTGGCTAATTTCTTTCTATTTTTAGTAGAGATGGGGTCTTGCTCTTGCTCAGACTGGTCTGGAACTCCTGAGCTCAAGCAATCCTCCCGTCTTGGCCTCCCAGAGTGCTAGGATTACAGGCGTGAGCCACCATGGCCGGCTGACCCTGTTCTTGATATTCAGTTACTAGGGGGAATTTTTTGGCTCTTAAAGATAGAATTTGTTTATCTTAAAGGCAAGATAGAATTTGTTTATCTTAAAGGCTTTTTTTTTTTTTTAAGAGCCTTAGCTTTGTCATTTTCGTCAGAATTTTCTTTTAATCGCGTTGGTTTCCATAATGGTTATACTTGGAATTTAAATGTAGAGCTTTATAAAATTTTTTAAGAAATGATTCTTGGTTTTGGGATTATCAATATGCGCATTCTAAATTCAGAGTGACTTGAAAAATAGATTTGGATGATATGGATAAATGATGCTTGGTTTCCAAGTCTTCCCTGGTGGCTCATGACTGTTATTAACTGATGAATACAAGAGGGGGAAAAGTGGATCTAGGCTAGGTATTTTTTCTTACTGTTTGACTTGCAACTGCTTTTATTTTTTTTAAAATCTGCACTCACTTATAATAACCAGAAATATGCACTATATAAATAAGGTGCAATTTATGTTGTCATAGGAATAACAGCATAGAAATTCATGTAGAGTAAAATTGATATTTCCACAAAAAGTACAGAAATTTGAGATAGTGGCAACCAAGAAGCAATTTTTTTTGTGGTAAAACTTGGTCTGAAAATGCCTAGTTACATTCTACTTCAGGCATATTGACAGTGGTCTGGGTTCAGGTATAAACTAGTTGTGAATTGAGTAGAGAGGACCACAGCATTTGAGAGTCCACTACTTCTTACCTGCCTTTTTGATTTGTAGAAGCTGATTGACCTTGCCAAGCTTCAGTTATCATTTCTACCTTGTAGGAGAAGAATCTGAATACCAAACATGATCAATATGAAGCTACAGTTAAACAGTAAAATACCATGTAGATGAAAGGTGAGAATGAGGAGTCTTGCCTATCTTGGTATCATCTGTGATGCCTTTATTAACATATATCTTAAGCATACATTAAATATTTGCTGACTTAATTAACTCACTTTACAATGAAAATCTGTGATGTTCCTAACTCCCTTGTGTTACAATGCCAACATTTTTAATACATCTATTAATATAATGGCTGGTTTAGGAATTCAGCCTTTTAGTAGCAGATACTCCATTTCATATATTTTACTGAGGGTAATAATACAATTTTGCTTACCTCAAACACATTCTAGTTGATCGGTGACACTCTTCCTAATAATGCCATTAGGCAGATTGGAAATGTTTTGCAAGGAGGAGAGGTCATTTGGGGACACATACTGTCTGATTGTATAATCAATTTATAGGTGGTAGAAATTTGACTCATTATCATAGTGAGCCATGATTCCTTGAGGGAGTCAGGTCAAAGACCCATTCAACAGATGAGCCCTGTGATGGTGATGTTGATAATACCTTTGATTAAATAAATAACATCATTAAACTTTTCATTCATTCATTTAGCAAACCTTTGAGTGTCTACGACATGCTAGGAATATGGTTCAGAGGCCAGCATGGGAGACAGCCAAGCAGGAACTAAAACAGGGCAGGCTTTTCACTGTACCCAGTGATCAACCTGAGCAAGCACTGCTGTGCCCGAGTCTGACTCAGGTGGCCAATAAACCATTTGTTTGAAGTGATGGATAACTTGAAGATTTTAGAAAAAAGACATCTCTATATCCTAACAATGCAACTGTAAAAAGGCCTTCTTCCCTGCAGAGTCAGTTCACATGCCCCAGACCCATCAGCACTTGGCCCTTCAGGGCTCCCAGAAGCCCTGTTGTAGTCCAGGATTGCCGCCACTGAAACAGTGATTTCTTAACCTAGTGGTTGTATGTTAAGAGTCACCAGGATTTTAAAAAGCTGGTACCAGTGCTTCATAACAGACCAGTAATATCAGAAGTTGAGGTGGGAGGATCGCTTGAGCCTAGGAGTTTCAACTCCAGCAGTCTAACATAGGGAGACCTGTCTCTAAAAAAAAAAAAAAGAAAGAAAAAGACTCTTTGGGAGTGGGATTTTTCTTCTTTTAAAGTTTTCTGGATGATTCCAGTGTGCAGCTAAGGTTGTGAATGCGCTGTGGTTAGAAGCTGCTAAAATGCAGGTGGGAGGATAGTGCCAGTAGAAAGGAGAATTGGACTCTATGCTGATACAATTGATTTATTTTGTCATACGTCAGCAGTGTGACAAAACTACACAATACGATGTTCGGTTTGTCCTTTTCTTTTTCCATTATATTTGCAGCATCTTCCTGATTTAACTTTAAATGAATACACATAATAACATGTAGTAGACATGCTGTTTTTCCTCATATTATCTTTTGACTAGGACGGTCCACTTTCTTTATTAATGAGCATTATCATCATTGTCTTGGCCACTTAGTTGGGTAGGAATTGTTATCCTCATTTTAGAGATGAAGAGGCTGCTGTTTGGAGGTTTAGAAGCTTCTTCAAAGTCACACAGCTGGTAAATGTCAGAGCAGGTTTGAAATTCATGTTTCTGTCTCCAAAGCCCATATTCTTTCCATCAGAAGCTGTTTCCTTGAGCAGATTTTATGTTCGGCCAATTTGAATCCTGCTCAATGACAATAGAACTGCGACATACTTTGGTAAGAGGGCACAATGCATTCAGCAGACAGAGGATAAATGTTTGCTGAATTAATGAAGCTGGATGCTTGAAGATACAGTAGTTTCACATGTGACTTTTTTTTTTTTTTTAATAAAACTGAGCAAAGTAAGACCTGTGAATTTTAGTGTGAGGGAACCAAAATGAGCTCAATTAGTTTTTAGTTCTCCCCTCCTTATTCTTTTTAAAAAACAGGAAAAAATAAGTTTTGGTAAGAGGGTATCTGTTAACAGTGATTATCCCAAATTCCCATAATAAAATTATGGGTTTTCCTATTGGGTACTGTCTTTAGCCTTTTCTCTTCATTTGTGTGCTAAGAAGGAACCACATTAAGAAAACCAGAGCAGCTGTCCTGAATACCCATATTCATAGCCACTAGGAACTGAGGTACCCCTTCTAGAACAAATCCCTCACTTGCCTCTGAAATTGATGCAACAATGGTATTTAATAAAAGCATTTGGATCTTTGTTGGGCATCTTCCAGGAAATTGTCAGTTTGTTTTGACTTTTAGTAGACTAAATTTTCTTAAGCCCATTTTGGTCACCTTTATGTTTCTCACCTTTTCAAACGGAGAAACTTTTCCTTAGTTGAAAAACTGAAACGTTTGGGATTGACTTCACTTGCGTGTGCATTCCACGGATTGCAAGTGCTTGATACCTCCATTTTCTGAGAGTTGCGTCACTGAGCCATGGGTGAGAGGGCTCTGATGATGGGGAGAAGGCAGCAGCGGCTACAAAGACTTACTTTGAAGCAACTCTTACTCCAAACAATTTTATTATTTTGTGATTTCTGTTCATGCTCTTTTTCTTCCTTTCCCACATGTTCTCATGGGCTTGGATGTCAACACTGTACATCTTTTTGTTCCTATTTTCCTGTATTTCTTATCTATGCTGTAAAACCCCCTTTAGAGCGATTGAATGTATTTGAAGAAGCCATCCACTTAAATAAATGTATGTGTCCGTATATACATGCATAAATACACAGTTTGTTTTGGATTCTAAAATAATTGTACTTGATAAAGGCTGTAAATGTGTCAGGATACAATTTACAGAGCACTGACAGATTCTTGGTTGATGTTTGCCGTCTTCCCGTTTTATGGCTGAGGAAACTGAAGCTGAAAAGGTCTTGCCCGTTAAACCCTCTCGATAGCTCAGCCGAGATTTGTACCCACAGTTTCTGAAGCTGAGTGTTGTCGTGCTGCTGGCACTCTCTGGCTCAGGCAAGGCATGTATGATGGAACACTTTGGAGATGTGTGTATGTTTTTTAAACAGCATTGCTTGCTGAGTTCTAACTGATGTTTAAACTTGCAAATGTAGTAGACAGGAGACAAAAAAAGACTACATGCATATTTCTAGAAGAATTAATGGAGAGTTCTTTTTACTGTTGAGAAAATATGCTGGTGTTAATGATAAGACCATATGCCAAAATGAAAGTTGATCTCCGTTAGTGGTGTATAACTAATATATGCCTTTTCCCCCTTCCTTTTCATTAGGGCAGAGCTTGGGATATGGCTTTGTGAACTACATTGACCCCAAGGATGCAGAGAAAGCTATCAACACTCTGAATGGATTGAGACTTCAAACCAAAACAATAAAAGTATGTTTAAAGGTTTTTCATGTATGCTTGTAGGACAGAAGTTTAAAAAATTAAGGTTTAAAGCTCTCTCCTTTCTTCATTTTGGGCCTGTATAAACATTTCGCTGGGAGGCATAGTGGAATTTTTTGGTGATGTTGTGTGGTGAGGGAAGCTGTTTATTCGTGAATACTATATGTAATTGCCCATGTATTAACAAAGGGGTAGAGCAGCAACTTTCTTAGATAACTACTTTATGAAGCCTACTGAATTGAATCTCCTTTCCTTATAGAAAATTACTTGCCCTGTAACTTAGACTTGTTCTTCTATAAAGAGCCAGGTTGTAAATATGTTAGACTTTGCAGAGCCAATACAGTCTGTCACAACTTCTCAACTCTGCTTTTGTAGCACGAAAGCAGCCATAGCCACTACATAAACGAATGGACGTGGCTCTGAGCCAATAAAACTTTATTTATGGGCACTGAAACTTGAATTTCATATAATGTTCATGTGCTACAAAATATTCTTTTTATTTTTTTCCAATTAAAAAATGTAAAAACCATTTTTAGCTTATGAATCATACAAAAAAAGGTGGCAGGCTGGATTTGGTGCTTCAACTCTGTTCTGACAGATTCAGCTTACTTTGAGGAGACTGATGGGAGAAGAACTTCAGGTTATTTTTCCTGTTATATTTTTCTTTTCAAGACATACGGTAAATCTTGTGGATACTTTTCTGCGTTTGTGTATTTTTAAAATTCTTACATAGATTCTCTCAGGATAAGAAGCTAATCCAATTCACAGCGTAGATTTCTTTTCCTTTAGAAAATACAAAGGATGTCGCCTCTAGCAAATTCTTAGTACCTGCACGATCAATCTACTCGCTCCTGCCCAGTACAGACATTGCCAGTCAGTCATGGCACCGCTTCTCACTGAGTCTAAATGTGGCTCCCAAATATTTTTCAAAATAATGTTTCAGACAACCTCTATCAATTGACTCAAGTTGGAACCTATTTCCACCCTTGATTTAAGAAGCCAGCTCAGACTATAGCCTGAAGTGGTGAGGGGAAGTTAGTCAAGGCTGACTGTGGCATCTGCCTTCCTTAGAGACTTGTCTAGAAGATTTCTGCTCATTTTTTCAGGTATCTGGAAATGCAGTGTCATCTTGTGCTTTAAAGTTTCTTCTTTTAGAATTGTCAGTTAAGGTAATTCATTAATCCTGGGTAGTTTTGACATATCATTCTTTATATTTATTGGCCTAAAAGAAAAGTGCCTACCAGCTCTGTCTTATCTAAGGAAACTGTGTATGGTGACTCCCAAATACACTTGGACATGAGATGTCCAAGAATACTAGATGTTTCTTGATCAAGAAAATGTCCTATGAAAGATTCACCCTTCAATCAGAAAATGAACTAGTTACTATGTTATCAGAAATTGAGGGGAAAAAATTAGATTTCTGATACAGTCTATTACAGACTAAAGTTTGTTTTGACATATTTTCAACTGGACTGATTTTTCTAATTATTCATACTTCTCTGTATGCTTTTTGTGTTAGAGATTAATCTTTTACCAGTACTATTAGGTAATAATTAAGTGCTCTTAAAAAAAAGATATCCAATATCCAGTTACCTTCAGACTGTTTGGTTGTGCTCTATTCTACTGCAGAGTTTTGCAGGCTTTCCCTTCCCCAGCTTATATTGATTTCCAGGATGGCTGCTGTTTTTTCTTAGTTGTGGTTGAGAAGAAAATGGAATAGGTGGTTTGGGATGGCTCACCCCAGGAAATATCCTTTTCTCCGTTCCAGAAATAACCTACCCTCCTTCATTCTAGTGAGTCAGTTCTTTTGCTACACACCCTGGCTGCACTAAGATCCAGAAGAAGGTAGAAGTGCAGGGGAAAGAGAGCACCATAGAAGAAATGCACATGGCCTTCGAGGAGGCCATTGGTGACAGCTGCTTCCTCACTGTCCTTCATCCAGCCTTCTTGCTTCAGGGCCCAGCTGCTTGGGCTGAATACATGGAAGAAAGGACAGTAATGCCTTGTGGCTTTTGTACTGTGACATCTGCTACTTCTGATTTTTCTGAAATGCGGGTGAGGGTGATGGGTAAGCAGCAGGCTACTTCTTTCCCCGCCCCCACTTGGTTCCTGCAAAAATATCAGATAACAGCTGGTATCCTCAATTTGGCCCAGATTTTCTGAGAGGCAAAGCAGACCCTTTTCCAAAAGTATATGGCACCACTTTTGCCTGTTTGTTCTTTCTGTGTTTACTTATTTTCAGTTAGACAGGTTTTGTGCTCTTACACAATATCTTAGGCCTGATTTTTCTAGTATTCACAGCTTTAAGTACATTTTGGAAGCTGTATTTAAGCCTTTCTATTTTCTGGGACACTGTTCCACAAATTAGTCTCTTTTGCCCTCCTCCAGTCCATCCTCATGATGGCTGTCAGGCTAATCTTACAAAGCACCACTTTCCTCATGTTGCTTCTCACTCAGAATTCTATCGTGTTTCTCTGCTGTTTTACCATATCATCTGGCTAAGCTTTGGAGGAGTGACGCCAATGCTATTGCTATTCTCCACTGTAGTCAGACTGGCTCTTCACTTGAAAGCTGATCTTATTCCCAGCCTCTGTGCATATGCTCTTGGAGTTCTCACTTCCTGGTGTCCCTTTCCCACTCATTTTTAGTTTACTTGTGGCCATGTCATGTTTTGGAGCCCATCTGCAGTCCTCCTTTCAGCTGCTGCCTTGCCAGGTTGGTTCTTCCAACTTGTGTTGGGTTCCCCTTTCTTTGAAATGTGTATTCTTTACCCATGAGGAATCACGGAAGTTCTGGGATCAAAGGGACTTGTATGTAATTTAGGATTAAGCACTGCTGTTTGCCCCCCAATCAGAGTAGAGACCTTGGTGGTCATGCAGTTTAGTGAAGACCTGGCAGTTGAAGACTTGTCTTCTGATAACTTAAACCAAAACTCTTGCCATGACACTGTGCTTTGCCTTAAAAAGGTACAGGGTTTATATACTTTATATACAAGTATACAAGCATTTGTATCTTCCTTGAGTTTAGGTTTCTGTTTTGTCTTCCAAGCCACCTAGCATTTGGTTTGTTTTTGGTGAAATTCCTGGTCATTGGGATATTGAAAACAGTGAATCAAGTGGTGTGAACCATGTTTATTTAGCAATTTCTCCTGGGGCTTCCTAATACCATTAGCTTAGTAGGTTTTTGTGCAGCAGATAGTGTGTCAAATAAGTGACAGATATTCAGTATTTCTGCAGTGAGTGAAGTGAAGTCCCTAAGGCACTGTGAGATCCTAAAGCAGTTGTTCCCAGACTTGGTTGCATCTTAATCACAAGAGGAGTTAAAAATACAGGTTCTAGGACCCACTGCAGATCTACTAGATCAGTGTTCACAGGTAAGATTGAGGAATCTGTTTTTTAGTAAGCTTCCTAGGTAATTTGTGACAGCAAGTCCAAGGCCTAGCACTTAGAAACCTCCAAAATGTACCATTGGTGGGTTCTTTGTACATATGTTTTTTTGTGTGTGTGCAAAGTTCAGTTTGTCTTCTAGCTTTTACCTTAATAATCCTCTTGTGGTTAATTCTATCAACCAGAATATTAATCCTGTTTTTTTTTTTTTTTCCTCAAGCATTTGGAGTTCAGAGTGGTTCAGTCTTCACTGTGTGTGGCTTAGAAATTAGAAAAACTTACATACTCACCTCATGTTAGAATGGTATTTATTTTAAGTAGTAGCATTTATAGGTTAAAGTCTCAAGGTAGTTATTTTCTTTCTGTTTCTAAGGATTTTTTTTTTTCCGCTTGGTTGGGGAGATGTCTCAGCAGCTTGCATTGCTAGTGACATTATCCTATCCCTTAACTGCACGGGAGGCAGCTATTATGGGTTAAGCCTACCCACGTTGGTTCTCAGTGTTGATTGACATGGTAAATAAAATGTGACTGTTACAATATTACAAGATGTTTTAACTTTTGATATTAAGGAGGGTAGTGAGAAGGTAATATATGTCCAATTCAGGCGCAGGGTTGAAGGGAATCGCATGGCAGTGTCAAAAATTATATGGCGGCGCAGGGGAGGGAGCCCTCTGGTCCCCAAGGGAACCCTTCCTTTTGTGGACTATTCATGAGGTCAGCGGTGGTAACTACTGTGTTCAGTCTTCATGCCTTTTCTCTAACTCATTTTGTTTTTAGGGATCTTAAATATTGATAAAATCTAAATAGTCCATGAAACATTTATGGCTTAAAACCAATACTTTTGACATGTGGTTTAGGTTAATCATGTCAGACTTAAATTCATGATTCACAAACTAAAATCATTCATTTCCAAAAAATATATAGACTCCCCACCCCCCCAATACTCTGAATAGGTGATTATCACAAACACAGTCTCTCCCAACTTCTCCCTCCTCTACAATGGGCCTAGAAAACTTTATTTTTCCTGAAAATGGGGTTGCTTTATCTGGAAAGTAGGAGCTATATTATCTCAAGAAATATAACTTCTCATTGTTATGGTTAGGTTCTATTCCCCAAAAGAGAGAACCCTGTCTGAAAGTCCTACCAGCATAGAAAAACTGCCTAAGTTTGGTCTTGATTAAATAGATCTTTTTCTTAATCATTCAGGCATGCACCAAGTTAAAATTTACCTTTGCTTAAAAATTATTAATTGATACAGAGTAATATGAAATTTCTTATATTAAAATTAAACTACCATTTTAGCAAATATAGACAAACTCTGTTACCAAAAAATTGGAGAATTAATTATAAGTAGTAATATCCATTTCTTGAAGTGTTCAGTTTTAGGACTAACAAAGCTAATAAACCTATATGCTAAGCTACTGTATTGCTTTTAATTTATTGTTAAATTTATATCTTTTTCTAATTAGCTTATCCTTTTCTTGTTAGTAAATGTCATGTTTGTACTCTTTTATTTCAAGCTTAGCTTGAACTTGACTCTTAATATAAGAGACATATAGAACTATGTTTCTGAAATCTTACCTTCCCTGAGTATAAATGATTTAACTGGCTGTGTGATCTTAGACAAATCTTTTAACCATTTAAATTTCCACTTGTAGCTGTGGCATAAATTAATTTATTCATCACTAAGAATGTTTATTATCTGCCTCTTTGGAGGGGGGAAGAAACATTTTGTGGTTTGTCAGATTGCATGTTAAGAAAAAGTGCAACTGTTTTTTAATGTTTATCATGTAGAATGATTTAGTGTTGAAATGCAGTACCCTGTCATGAAGAGATAACAATTTTAACTGTTCTTTGCTGCTCTTGAAAGTTTAGCAGCCACAGTAAAATCTGGGTTGGGAAACACATTTCTAACTCAGCCTCTTTTTGCCACAGGATGATTGGAATGGGGTTGTTTTTTATGTACTGTAAGTTCCTTTATAAAATATAATTCTGACCGTTAGAAATCTACGTGCTGTGTAAATCAGCCCCCACTGTAGAGAAGGAGGGGCATGGAAGCTGGAATGTGACTAAAGCCATGCCAAGGACTTGCCACCTGGTCGGTCGGTGCTCTGGTAAAATACCTGTAGCACCATTCTGGGGTGTTTTGCTTTTATAATAGTCATAAAGCCAAAAATTCGTGTTTTTGTAGGGCTTGCAAGTTTGAAAGCAGATGTTAGAGGAACCGCATATTATTTGCTAAAGCAGAAAGTGGGGGTGAAGAATATGGAAATGAGCCTGAGAGTGATTGGGGTTCATAAAAAGTGAGTGTGCCATGCAAAAGCACCACGTAGGTGAGGGAGGGCCACCAGGGAGTTTTGAAGAGAGCAGTGATGGGATTGAACTTGAATTTTTATCTGGAGAGGATTTAAACTCCACGTCTCTCTGAGATCTCAGCCCACCCTAGTGTTCTTCTGGCTTGTATAGATTGTTATTTTCTGTGAAGATACAAAGTATAGAAATTTATAAATCACCTCCCATAAAGTACCCCTCATCTTAAAAATTGTATATAGACCATTTTTCCCTTTTACCTTGAGAAGACTTTGAAAATTTGGAAATAATAGTTTGAAGGACAGGCCTCAAGTTAACTGACTCACTTATTAGATGTTAGCCTAATAAATGCTATTTTTTTCTGGTCTGGTCAGATCTGTTTCTGGAGGAGCAACAAAAAAAAAATTTGAAAAAGTATATACCAGCAGTGGGAGCAAAAATGGAAACATTGAGTAAATGGTTTCTTTGCCTTTTAAAAATATGGACAGACTGCGTGTTTTCCAAAGTTTATTTTTTAACTCATGGTCTGGAATTCTCTAGAGCCATGTATTAAGGTTTAACAGTATATTGCTATGTTTGATTATCAGATATACCTCTTCAACACATTTAAATAAAATTCTTGTATTGAGTCCAGTTTACAGTCCCTAAGTGAGAAATAACAGGTGAGTTTTTGATTGTGTTATTCGTATAGTGCCCTTCATGTATTTTGTAGAATGCTTCATTATGAGCTTTGATTTCTTTTTTTGTTTTCCCCTCCACACAAAAAGCCCAGAGGTTGCTTACCTAGTGTGCTCTAGGGAATGAGGGAAAGTGGCCCAGTAGGGTCCAGAACTTGTTTGTCTAGACTTCAGGCCTGTTGTGTTACTTCTGCCCCTTCTAGCTACTTCCACAATAAGTTAAATGGGCATTTGGGAATTCCCAAAGGGCAATAACTCTTTGAATGGAGTTTCTTTAGATATTTTTCACGGTGGCTGGAGCACAGGCTGAGCCACACAGGGAATGGTGAGGACCGGGGTTCCTGGTGGCGGTGTCCCCAACTTGCTTCCTGCCTGTCCCTGCCTTCAAGCCACAGGGCGGGTGGTGGTGGTGAAAGAGTCTCAGCGGTTGACTAAACCATTTTTCTTAGAAGGGAGTTGTTGGATCATTTTGTTACCCAAGCATGCTTTGTGAGGGATGTCATGGCCCATGTGGATGCTTAAACTTACACGAAGTGAGGTCTGCAGTAGAAATTCCCAGCCGTTCCATTTCTGGAACCAGCATGGAGAATTTTAGGTTTTATGAAGCTTACTTCCATTAGAGTTAAAAGAATAACTGCCTCTTTATGTATGCTTGTGTGGAAGGCAAGGAGAAGGCCATGGACGTAATGATTTTTGGGTTTAGGAAGTTGCTGGTGTGCGTGTGTGTGTGTGTGTGTGTGTGTGTGTGTGTGTGTGTTGTGCGGTGGGAGAGAATCTCTTTTAACCTTAGTGACTGTTTATCAGAACTTTGAGCTATTTAGTCAGGACTCTCATAACAGCTTTTAAAAGGGAAAACTACTCGTAGGCCTAGAATGTTAAGCACAAAATTGGTTTTCTAATAATAATGAGGAAGAGATTCAGGCATACTATATGTATCTTGATAGAAGACACTGAAAATAGTAGAACCATGTGTTCAAGTCTTGTTTGCGTTTCAGTTCTAAGCTAAGGATAAGATGAGATGAAATGGAACTGGGTGGCCACAAAACTCTTCTGCCTGGATATCATCCTGGTCCTTCACTTTTCCTGCCTGTTTTATAAGTGTACACCAGGAGAAGCATTTCTGCAAGGCACTGGTAGCGGTTGTTTATTTTACTTTTCCACTGCTGCTTAAGGGGGATGGTGGGGGAGGGGTTTTCTTTCATTTATGACCTGGGAAAAGGGGTGTTAAGACAGCTTGGCTTCATTCAGTCTATGCTGCTGTAGCTAGCTTTGTGAGAGTTCAGATGAATGTGCTAACTTCCCAAGAAGGAGCCCTTAATTCCTTGCTGTATCTACTTTTCACAGTAATTTCATAGGGCTTTTATCTCTTGTTTGGATTCATACAAAAACAACAGTAGTCTATGGTAGGTAAATACTTAATCCCTTCCACGGACGAAATGAAGCTTGAGTTAAGGAACTTGATCAAAATGATACAGCAATAGCACTACTGGCATGAGAAATATAGTATCATGTTGGCTGATGCTGTAGCTTTTATTGTTCCTATCTTAAGATAATAGTATTAAAGGGTTTTGCTTGATACCACTCTAAATGAACCAACTATATTCTCTTGGCGGCCTTAATTTGTACCTTTTAGTGTCTTGAGACTTTCTGAACCAGATCTGTTAGGTGCGAGGGAGTGTAGAGCTGTCTGTGCCTAAGGGTGGAAGAACTCTGCTGTCTTTCAGGGTGAGCACTCGAGACAGCCAGACCTACAGTTTGAGAAGAAGACTGGTATCTGGAGATCATATTTAGCAGATAAGTGAGTTAATATTGATTCAATTATTTCAATTGTAATTGAACATTAAGAGAATTATTATAGTAACTTCCTGAATCTGTTTTATAGGAGAGTACCCATTTTTCAAGAATGTTTTTCTGGTAAGTTCTGAAGAATCTTAGATGCTAATTTAAAAATTACAGAAAAGTGCATTAACGTTGGTCTGTCTTTAAATTTGTGCAAACCCTTTATAAAAGCATGGACGGTCTGCTTTCTTTTACTCCCACCTCTGCCGGACTTTCCTGTCCGTGCCTTTAGCGTGAGTCTCAGCCGCTACATCAGAATTGCTTGTGGAGGTTTTATTTCAAGAAGTTCCTATGGGTAAGCAGGGAGAGGGCTACACATATTTTGGAAACAGGAAATCTGATACTTGTCTGCCTCTGCTATCTCCATTCTGTGAAGAACTGATTTGAAGGCTGCAATAGGACTTGGAGTCCCAAGTCCTGGATTTGTGCTCTGTTCTTGCTCTTGGTCAGGTTTTCTCATTGATAAAATAATGGAGATGGTCCTGGTTTACACAGTTGTTAAATGCTTTCAAGTGTTAAATCATTGGCCTATGGAGTCAGAAAATACTTGTGCTGGCTTTGTTACTTAGGGAAAGCAAAGATGAAGAATATTCGGTTGTTTCTCAATCTTCCTTTTCTATGTTAAAATTATATCTTAGAAATTTAGTTGGGGAGGAATTAAGAGAAAGTCACCTTTGCTCAGAAGAAAGCAGTCACAGTGTATCATTCTCTGGTTTAATTTTTACATTTACCGTAGTTAACTTTGTGTTAGGCAGAAGAGGATGATGGGGGGAAGCAATAAAATCATGCTCATGTGCTTCGGTTTTTGGTCATTAGTGTAAGGTTACCTCTTCCCATGGGAATGAGAAGTCTAATCCTTCCTGCACTGGTTGTGTGGTTGCTAATGAGTCTTGAAATGGCCCTCAGGTGAGCTGCATGAAGAGTCAGGAAAGGCAGGGCACCCACAGTCCTGGAAACTGATAATTCAGAAAAAGCTGTAGTTTTCAGTTTTGTTAAATGCCTGTATTTAGAAATTCGACTGTTCCTGCCTGCCTTAACCTAGCAATGACCCTGTTTATATTCCTAGAAAGATGCTAGAAGAGAAGTCATTGATAGTGGCTCCGACTTCATAGAATCAATCACAGCGGCGTTTTTGCAGAGACTGGCCAGGCTGTTGGGCTCCCCACCCCAGCTGAGCCACATCCAGCCTGTCTGAGTTCTGAGAATTATCTTTGGACGGGCTTTATTTTATGTCTACATTTTTGCATTTGTTGATTTATATTCCTAAATGCTTTGCTTTCAAGCTACATGGGCATTTGTCTCATTCAGAAACTAACGTCAGTGGGTGGCAAGGAGGAGGCTTGGCATCTAAGATTTCTATGAGCTTTCTAGGAAACCCTAATGTGCCCCGGAGTTTGAGGATTGCCTATTTTAAATCCCTTTACACGAGGGACTGGCAAAACTTTAATGTTCATCAGAATCACTGGGGTGGGATGGTTGATAAAAGTGCAGATTTCTAGACCCTAACCAGTTCTTACTGAATCTGATTATCTGCCGAGTGAGGCTGAAGAAATTATATTTTAATAGCTACCGCAGGTGATTGGTAAGCAGGCAGTAACCTGACCTTGGAAATACTGTTTAGTGAATCTTAACGATTTGCACTTGGGTAGGTCTGTGGTGCTTGCTTCAAAACAAATGTACTTGTAAATAACATGATTTTCATTTGTGAGTTATATCTTGATATCTTGAATAGTTGGGATTAACCATTGTGTTTTTAATGAATATAATGCTGAATTTACGTAAGAAGAAATACATCTTTTCTCTCACATAATTTGTGCATTTTCAGAGCATTTGTATGTCATTAAATACTTTAGCATTATGAGTACATTAGCATAATTTATTATTTGATGCTGAGAGTATTTAGGGAATTTGTAGTATGGTTCTTTAGGGCCCATCCTTGTAAAAATGAGTGTCTCATACTGTAGAGATTGGGAGTTGAGTTATATGATCCAAGATGGTTGTGTTCCTTAGATTGTGAAAGTTGTTTTTACAATGCAATAAAAATTCATCTCATATGTATAGGCTCCTAACCACACTGCTCTCCCAACCCTCCCCAGTATCTTAATATTTGAACTTTCTAGCCAGGGCCTGAATAAATGGGAATTTGCTCTATTATCAGAACTCCCACACATTGAATATTAATTTTTTAAAAATAAAAAACCCATTTGCTATATGCAGCCTTAATTTAGAAACCTTTTGACCTGTAAACTAAATTTTGTCACCAAGGCTACCTGAAAGCAGTGTATACTCTTGCTAAAAGGCTTAGACTGTTTCCACCCTGCTCAGATTTGCAAAAATGCATTAATAAGAAACCAAGGATTTTTCTTAGCGTTCTTCATTAAGTGATGTCTTGGGGGAATTGTGAAATATGCATTGTCTGCAAACTATCCGGCGCACAAAGTCAAATGAGCTGTGAAGGTGAGGGGTAAAAACATCCCTCTCACCTTTGTACTTTGTTCTTTGAGTATTAAAGAACATTGATCTACCGAGTGGCAAAGAGGATACTATTTGGCGGTTTAATTACAGCCAGTGAGTGTTATTGATGCTATCAATCAGCGAGACCCAGGGAAAAGGGCCTGGTGCCAGATCATTCAGTGTAATAAAATACCTCAGGACGGGATTCTCAAGGTGCTTCTGCAGATCGGAAGCAGGAGAACACTTTGTCTTGGAACAAAGATAAAGATGGTTGTCCCTGTCCCCACTGCCCTCTCTTTAAATTTCTGCAGGAGTTCTGTAAATGGCAATGATGCAGTCTCTTTGTTGTGTACTGTGACAGTTGTCCATGTTTTCTTTAAAAACCCTTTTACTTGTAGAATCTTTACACCTGTCACACAAAGGGCTTTAGGAATACAGTAATTATTTTTTGTTAAAGCTGTTCGGGGGAATATATAGCTCAGGTGTCTAATAGATATTTGGAGAATGAAGGATCGTGTTTGAATGAGACTATTAGTGTTGCAAATCAGTTCATTTAAAAAAAGCTTTCCCTGTGGTTATTCTCTAACGTCTAATCATGTAGAGAGAGAAATGTCTTGGTACATTTAAAGTCATAAAACACTCAGTAATGTTTCAGGGATTATCCCCTGATGTATTGAATACATTTTTCATAGTTGTGTAACTTAGGTCCACAAAATATATGTAGGTAAAACTTCCTTTGGCTCTGTGGGGAGGGCACTTAATAACACTTCTATTATCCTCCCCCACTTCCCCTTTATCAGATGTGTCTCACACAAATTTCCATCTCAGCCTTTTAAATGCCATAGGCAATCCTGAATGTTTCCTGTTTTACTGCTTTTTCTTTTTTTCAAATACCTGGCACACAATTTCAACTGATTAAGGCTTACCAAAGACAGTCTACCCTTGAAAGAAAGTGAGTTGGTTTTGTAACTTTTTTGTGTGTATATGTATGTGTACATGTGCCTATATATTAGATCTGTGACAAATGGATCAAATCAGGCCCCAAAACGCTAAATTCTGGGATATTGTATGGTTTTCTTAACGAGATAGGCATGGTTTGCAGATTTTGTTTTAAATTTAAAACAGGTGTTTGAAGGGGGATTGTTGAAATAGAATATCTTGTCCTTTGTTTAAGAGGAAGATCACTTGTTAGGAATTTTTCTTTGGATACTTGAGGAATAATTTTTTAAATTTAGTAAAAGTGATTATTTCATGTTCAAGACCCCCATCCTGTTAGAACCTTATTATATTATATGGAACTGTAACAAGACTAGCAGTCAGGCTCCACATTTGTAGGGAAGATTATTAACTTTAAAAGTTATTCATGTCCATCATGCGTGTGCTTCTTCCCCACCCCAAACAAAGGGCAAGGATGAACAAGTGTAAAAATTTTAAAACAGTATTTAATTGTAAGTTGCATTTGTTTTTCTAAGACTATATAATCTTGGCTATATACAGTCTTGGACAGGGAATATTTGTGGGTAATGAGGTAAGTATTTAGTTCTGCAAGCATTTTTGGTGCCTGGTGTGTGCCAGTTAGCTTTGGTAAATGTTGAAACAGTGCAAAAATAAGAGGCAGTCTTGTCCTTGATGCCATTGTGTGGCAGGGAAGACAGCACTTACTTTATATGACCATTATTTGGACGTATGATAAGTGAAATGCAGAGTACAATGCAAATGGATATGTCACTGGCTGTCGAGAGGCCTCTGCTATGATTTCAGAGGTGATAGTGTTTTCCAAGGTAGGTTTATCAGGTGGAGAAAGAAAAAGGGTTTTACACGTGGAGGAGTGTCCCATAAAAAAGCACAGAGGCTTTTACACAATGTATACCTTTTGGGAGAAGCTTATATCTGAAAACTCTAAAGCATACTTATTCTGTCAGGTAATAACCATAAAAAAAAGATAGACAGGCAAATTTGATAAATCATAGTCTCATAGTTTACATTTATCCCCTTTTAGTGAAGAGCTAGTTTGTAAGAGGAACTGTAGGAATGAATTTTGGGTAGATTAATTCATTTGTGCTCATAGAAATATACCTGCCTTGCTCTGCAAAGATCCATGGTGACCTATGGGACTCATTTAAGGTATTTATAAATGGTACCAAGATGAAGTTTCTCTGTGTAGTATTTCGTGTACACAGAAGAGAGGATCATTATATTTTCATTACTCTTTAGTAGGTCAAAGATGACTTGGGTGTCTGAACCAACATTGTTGCAAAGCAGATTTTTTTTCTAGTTACAGAACAAAAGGAAACTTATTGTAGATGGTGTATAAATTAGCTTTTTTACTACCACACTGATTTTGACAGTTCCCCTTACCTAGGTTATGATGGGAAAACCATCTTCATTGTTTTTCTTTCATACATTTCTGTCAGATAATACTTTCCAACATTTTGATTGTCATTCCTCTGCTCATGAAAGCTTCACCCTGACATTTAAGGGCTCTAGAATCTGCCCCTAACTCACTATTCCTATGTTATCAGTGTACTGCAGAAATCTTTATTCTGGCTCAGCTGGGCTTTTCCTCCTCCAATAGGCAAATGTGATCCTTCACGCCTTGGGTCATTCTCTTCCTACACTGCACGATACCCCTATCATTCACCAAGCTTTATTTGGCCCTAAAAGCACTTACTTTTCACCGCACATTCCACTTTCTCTCCTATTTGGTTGTCTGCTTTCTGAAGACAAAGGGATCTTTGTCTTCAGAGCACCTCGCAAAATGCTTACATTTTTATTTATAGCTTCTACATGAAGAAGTTCTATCTGTTGCTTATAAGAAAGAACAGAGAACTGCTCTCTGTGCTCAAAGGTGGAAAAAGTCACAACTTAAGTGAAATTTTCTGGAGATTTTTTTTTTTCCTTTCTTTTAAGGCATCCTGAACTTTGGGTAGGTGGTTCAAAACTCTTGTCACTTCCTGGTAGGTGTCACTGTACATCAAAGATATGGCTGTATGAAAAACGTGTAAAGGACTTAATCTACTTTTTGTTTTCTACAAAACATGAAGATTTAATTAAAGGTATCCCTTTGTGTGAGATTTTCTACATAATGTCCATCAGCCTGTGTCTTCATCTATCATCTCTCTCTCTCTCAGACCTTAGATGAAGGAGTATGTGAAAGCCCTAGGATGTTTAATCTTCCAAAATTGGCTTGATGAGAATCTTTTCCACATTACCAACCAGTACTAGTTGACCTTTATTCTTAAACAGCTTCACTTTACTTATGCCAGCCAGTGTATAGTCATTCTTTAGGTTTAATTTCCTAAGTCAGGATTTTAATCTGTTGATAGTGCCTTAGGCATACTAGACATTCAAATACTACACAAGTCATAACTCAAGTATATTTTTGGTGATAAAGTTATGGCAGTTATCTTGATGGTATAGCTTCTGTTGGAGATGTCATCGGGTCAAGTTTCAGAATCTCGAAAGAACCGTTAAGAAACCATTACTGGAGAATGGCTTTCTAAGCATTGGATTAATACATATATTTTTTATAAGCTAGTTTAACCTGCATTGTTTCCAGTGAAGCATAAGGAGCCAGATTGTTTGGGCAAATGTCACAATATCTAATCATCTTGCCTGAGAGGTACTTCAGAAACAGCTTCTGCATAGGCCATGGAATACATGCACTCAACAGGTATTAGAGTACCTACTTGGTGGGTGGGACTACAAGATAGGCATACACGTAAGACTTAAGTTTCAACCATCTAGGAGCTTAAAACCTAATAATATAAAAGCTTTGAATTGTAATACTCTTAACCTTGGGAGGAAGCTTTGAGGCAGTCTGGTGCTCTGGCAGTATTTAAGAAGCCTAAGTACTGTGATTTTTCTTTAAGTGTCTCTAATGTGTTCATGGTATATTTAATGAAAGTTTCTAAAGTGAAATTTTTCTAGTGCTACCTGCTAGTATAGCCTCCTCAGTATCCTCAGTATTTTTTTTTTAATACTGGTAAAGCACATTGAATCATTAGGCAGGTGATTGCATAGTAATTTATAACCCCATACTACATGTAGAAACATATGCATAACCTTAATCTGAAGTTAGGAGTTATTCTGTGATGGCCATTTATTATTTCTATTTCCCCCCAAAACGTATTGTTTCTTACATCACATCTTACTTTACTAGGTTTAAGCTTTAACAGGGCTCTACAAGAGAGAATGAGGAAATGGAAGGATTTAATATGTAATAGTTCGATGGGAGAAATGGAATTAAGTGGGGCTTTTCTGTCTGCTCATGTAAAGATGTTGGATGTTGGCTCTCGGTGTGACAGTAAGGCAGCGTTCGTCCTCACACTTCCGCTGGGCACAGGCTTTCCACCACACTCATCTTCCATCATCTTACAGAATACCTGAAATATTCAAGAATTAGTTTTAATAATTACCATGGATTTGGAAGAAGTCTCACACATGTAATCTTTGCTTTTATGTTAAAGTGTATACATGGTGTGCCAAGTCTCCCTCTCTGTGTCTCATCTGTCCTCAAAAATAATAGTAATCTCTGAGTTTTCTGTAAATTTGGGGATATTGGTGATACTACCAAATTCATAGACTTGTTGTGAGGATCAGTTGAATTAACATTTGTAACATGTCCGGGACAGTGTCTGGCATGTGGTAAACACTTACTAAATCTCAGGGGCTATCATTATCTGTGTTGTTATGATATATATGCAGTATTACATATTATGATTAAAAATTATGGCTCTACAGCTCTGTGCTAGTAGTTCTGTTATTCCATTTAATACTTGTAAGGCCCCCATGAGGTGAGTACTATCATTAACATAAGTAAAGAAATAGAGGTTTAAAAGGACCTAAGGAAATTATTCCAGAGTTACTTGACTGGCAAGTGACAGAACCAAGACCTGGATCTGGCTCTGTGTGATTCTGTTCCATGTGTTTTTATTTCCTAACTTTCGAGGGGTCTAGTTCAAACATTCAACTCTGGTCACTGGTTCATAGTATGCCCTGTTTTGGGCAGAACTTCACCAGGGATAATGCATTCTCTTCTGCTTTTTTGTAAGATTTTTGGCCTAGTACTAAACTGACTCATGTTTGCCTCAGTTCCCGCCTATTCATGTTACTTAATATTTCTAAAGATTATGTGGCCAAATATAGGCTTATTTCTTATTTTTAAAGTTAATAGTTAAGGGAGTTAGTTTTCTTAACCATTTATGGAAACTTCCTGGTGGTGATAGCTGAAACTCCTATTTTTTAATGTCTATTTTTTAATACCATTTTAGTGTAATCACTTTCTAGAATTTGTGTGGGTTAATTGAAGGTACAAGACTAGAAATGAAATATGGAGCGACAGGTTCCTGGAAGGACTAGTTTATCTCCACTGCGATAGTGGATTTGATTTATCCACCCACTCCTTAGATGCCATATCCACTACTGTTGCTCTACTTGTATTTTATTTTTTCTTAATTTTTTTTTTTTTTTTTTTAACCTGTAGAGGTACTTAGGAATTTGAAAGACATTTGTGGCCTAAGTTGCATTTCAAGAATCTTTACCATTCACTCCAGTTGCCTTTTCCAGCACAAGATATCCTTGTTGAACCGACTGTACTACAGCTAAGGAGAAACGGGAATAAAAGGGCAGAAATGATCTTCCAGCCATACTTTAATAAAAAATAAAAATGTCAGTCTGGACAGCCTATTGAGACTCTCATTTAGAATGCACATGGATGAAACTGGATAGCATTTAGTAGAACTTGCTCAGTGTAATTTTTCAGAGGCTGAGTTTAAGATGTGTGCAAGTCTGCAGTTCATGATTAGTTGCTTAATCACAACCATCATACCTTATTTTTCTGTGGCTATTTGGTAGTTTTAGTACTGTCTTTAGCAAGGTCATGTGATTAGTTATTCTTAGGACATTACTTACTCTTAGCTTCATCTTTAAGTTGAAGCTAAGATCAACTGCATTGACTTTTCTTTAATGATTTTGCACTAAGACTTGAAAATGATATGAGGCGGAGAAGTCTCCCTAGTGTAAACATCTAGTTGCTGTTTTCCCTTTCTGTTAAATGGCATGTAATTTTTAAAAAGGACAGAAATACTTAATATCAAAAAGATTCTATTGTAGGTACATTATTATTGGTGTAAAACACTAGTCTCAGGATTCTTAGTCTGATTTTTCTCTTTATTCTTCCCCAACCCCATATAATTAAATTTTTCTTAAACATCTCCTGGATAATTCTCAGGCATTACTGGTAGAAGAAATATAGTAACTGTCCTACGAGAATGATTCATTTTGACTTGTTTCGTATTTCCTTATGTGTATTTAAGAAAATATTTTATTTTACAAAGCTAAGGTTCTTAACCTTCTTGCAGTATCTCTTTGGAAATATCTGATCATTCTCCTGATAACTGCCGTTACATAAGAACATTTCACGATTTCAAAGGCTGTTGTCGCAGGTAATGGTGTAATGGAAAACCCTTGATAAAGAGTGAAGACCTCTGAATGCTACACTCAGTTCTTTTGCTTTGTGTCTTTGGATAAGTCACTTTGCCTTTCTGTGCCTCAGCCCTGCCTCTTTTCTAAATATAAAGAAATTGGACTAAATGATCTCTGTATTTTCTTTTTGCTCCAAAATTAAGACTTTCCCCCTGCTATCAACATATTATTCTGTCAGAGACTGTTGCCTCTAGGGACTTGATTCTCCGTTTGAGAAATGAAACGTTATTTTAAAAATGTTTAATGGAATTTTCATTCTAGTCTATGTACAAAATACCATAACCTATGATTTTTGATATATTACATAGTGGCTTGTGGTTTCTCTTAACTTTTAAACAAGGTTTCAAAAATAAACTCTCTCAAATGAGTATATGATTATAAATCATCTTGATTCCAATAAATGTGTCATAGGTATCAGGGTGTACAAAGTAGTGTGATGACAAGGTTTCTTATTTCAAGGGGTTCTGTCAATCAGAAGACAGGACAACAGATAAGTACACCTTGGATTGGTCCATTTTTAAGAGAATAGGCATATAATGCATTGTGGGTTCAGGTAAGAGGTCCCTAACTCAGACTGTACTGGAGAGGATTGATGAGCATTGAGTTTAGGGACTAGGTGATAGCTGTGCGTTGTCTGAAATGACTGAAATTTAGATGGGTGGAAGGAACAGCTCATGTTAACATAGGGACGTGAGAGAACAGGAAGCTTTGGGAAAATACTGAAGGTTATGTACGCTTATATAGAAAAGGTAGCCAGTGCCCTGAATGCATAAGGGACTAAGAAACTGAAAATCTTAAAGTGTATATGTATTTTCCACTGATACAGTTGTCTATATTCTGTATCTTGGAATGTTCTTTAAAGGTAACTGCCCTAATAATACCTTTTATAAGCCTTCCTGTTAGAGGTGACTATTTCTTTTAGTTCTAACATCTCTGCTGGAGCTAATCTTTAATTTGTTGTCCTCTCAAACATACTCATTTTTGACCCATTGTGAAATATGCCCTTCCTTATTGAAAATTTAATCTTGGCGTATGGTATGCATATGCCTTGATGTGTATTTGAAACCTGTTCCTGGTAGGATTTTGCATTTAGAAGCAGGATCAAAGTACATGTCTTCCTTTTGGGTGAATTTTGAAGTCTGTGGCCTGAATTGTGGTTAGAGATCACATCCTTCTGTGTACTTTACTTCTGAGGTCTTTTGGAAGGTCCAGGGTATCCAACTGTCTAGTGAGTCTTGCTCTCACAAGACCTTTGCTACTACCTACCAGAGCCAACTTTTTTTTTTTTTTTTTTTTAAGACAGAGTCTCACTCTGTTGCCCGGGCTAGAGTGAGTGCCGTGGCGTCAGCCTAGCTCACAGCAACCTCAAACTCCTGGGCTTAAGCGATCCTACTGCCTCAGCCTCCCGAGTAGCTGGGACTACAGGCATGTGCCACCATGCCCGGCTAATTTTTTATATATATATATATTATTTTTTTTTAACTGTCCGTATAATTTCTTTTTCTATTTTTAGTAGAGACGAGGTCTCGCTCTTGCTCAGGCTGGTCTTGAACTCCTGAGCTCAAACAATCTGCCCGCCTCGGCCTCCCAGAGTGCTAGGATTACAGGCGTGAGCCACTGCGCCCGGCCAGAGCCAACTTTTATTTTGTGATAGTGTCGTTTTCCAGATGGTCCTATCAAGCAAGACTCCTTTTTTTTTTTTTTTGAACAGCAATTAACTCAGTTTAAATAGGCATAACTCTGACCTTATCCAATCCTTTCAGTTGGAGAGATTGAATGGAGCTTTTCAAAAAAGTCTAAAGTGGCAAGTATCTAATTTTTAGGTTTAATGTTTGTAGTCCTGGGTCAGTAATTGACAAATGATAAAAGTTGTTCAATGGTGATCTTGTCAGTGGGTGATTTTTCATATGCTCTTAGTTTAAAACAGAGGGAATTGCTTTGGTCATTTATGGACCTTATCACTTTAATCTGTTGATATTAATATCCACTGTCACTGATCTTTCCATTGATGAATCAGAGAAATGAGAGTAGTTATGTGTTTGGACAAAAGTGTTTAAATGGACTTCTATTGAACGTGATGTACTGGGATTTTAAACTTTATTATGTACATGTAATAAATTACAAATTCTTATTCATAAGATATTTTCATTCCTTTTAGTTCTGTGTATTTTGATTACCTTGTGTTTTGATAGCCCACTCTTAGTGTTATGTGTTACTCATCTTTGCATGTTTAATGTATAATTAGTTTTAGCTGCTGATGAAGAAATGAGTTTTTAATTACAAGGAATATACTGTATTTTAAACTATTCCATTTTTGAGACCTAATTACTTTGATAAATCTATTTTTATCTCTTTTTTGTCCAGTCTAATCTCATTTGTGAAGAACAATTTGAGAAGCCATTGGCTAGAGCATTTATTTTCCTGTTACTTCTAACTGCCTGCCTTTCTCTCCTCTCACATAATCTCAATATTGCTTGTCTTTGTTTATTATATCACTTTTGGGGTTGTGAGAAATTCCAGAATAAACCTGGGTTTTAAATTGCTATCTTTGGAGTAGATTGGTGTTCAGCGTTGTACTCCTTGTATCATCTTTAAATATTTAAATTGCAGACTCTCTGGCTGCCTCTTAAATTAGATCCTTCACTTAGTAGTTTTGACATTTCATAACCTTGCTCCTCAGGCGTTGAATATTCATCTGTTTAAATGGCAGTGAAAATCCAAACCCATGTATTAATCCAGTGAATGTAGATCAGAGAACAGCTTGCAGGTGGAGGAAGAAGCTATGCTGACCCGGGTAGGAAGTTATACTGGAAGTTCATTGTATTGAAGTATTTCTAATGCAGAATTTGTCATTTAAAGCAAATCTCTCTTGGGTCTTCTCCAAGGGAATTTAGTCTTGAAGAACCACAAAGATACTTAACCCTTTGAAGCTGAAGATAGCCCCTGCGTGGTTCTCTAGGTGAGTATTAAAGCAAGGTACCTGTACAAGCTCCAAATCCACAGGAAAAAAAAATTGAGAATAGAGAAGGTTACTGATAATTGTTACAAAATTTGGTCTTGAAACTGATTTGAATCTCCAAAGTGCAAGTCCTTATCCCACGGCAAGCCTTCTTCCCACTTAGGTCTAAGTACATTTTCTATTTATAATCCTTTGAGATGGAAGAAGAAGAAATGTTTTGTTTTCTTGGAAGGGAGGATGTTGATGACAGTGATATCCTTGATAAAGGAAGGAGGGAAAGGGAGCTGCTTAATCCCAAGAAAGGAAGGGATGGCGGGAGGCCTGCAGCACCCGTCTGGGAGGAGGAGGTGGGCAGTTACCCTTCCTTACATCTTTCTTTCCTGGAAGGGGGTGGAGGTGGCATTCTTGTTTCTAACAATTAGAGTGGAAGAAAACCAACTTCAGAATTCTAATTCTGATGTGTAGTTTCTCTGGTTCATCTCAATTAGTGACCACTCATTTTAGAAAGAGTTACTTTTAAAAACTATTCATGGAAAGTGAAATAAAATAACTTTTGACTGAACTGTAGTTTCTAGTGACATCCTGTTTTCTGTCTTGAGCTTAGTTTGTGTGTTTAGGAAATAGCCGAGATTCATTTAATTTTTCCAAACTCTTAGAACAAGTGCACTGAGAAGCTCGTGACCGCAGTGTGTGGTATTGGGGAAGGAAAACCGGACGACAAGGCCAAGGGACATGGAGTCAAAAGATCAGAGTTCGAATCCAGAATTCAACACTAGTTGTGCATAACCTTAGTCATGTTATTTACCTTGTGTGTGCCTGCTTCCCCAGCTATAAAATAACTAATTTGTACCCTGCTTTCCCTCATGGAGTTGTTTCGAGGCACAGACAAAATACTGTAGTTTTTAAAATGCATTGTAAATGGTGAAGTCTTATAAGCCCCTAGATGTAAGTTTAGTATTAAACATTGTTACCACCCTGAGATTATATAAATCTAAGCACCTTTGTCCTGCCTGTGGTAGTGGAAAGTGGTTCTTTGACAAAAGTTACTGAAAAATGCCGTTTTGAGAAGATTTGTATTGGAGTTTTTTTTTTAAAGAAGCAGTGTGAACCGAAGACTGGACATTGGGGAAAAAAAAAATAACTGACCCAAGTATGTTTTCAAAGCTTTTATATAAGCACTAAATATAAACCCGTTTTCCTAAATATATTTTAGGATAACTTTTAAGATACACCACCCACACTCAGCTGAAATGCACAAAGCAGGGAATGTCACTGCATGAGTAAATTATTCTGGAACACTGTCACGGACTCAGGTTACTCTCAACTTTAATGGTGTGGGTCTTTGCATTTTCAGGTGGATGTAGAGGTAAATAATATTTATAATGTAGTCACATAGGTTTTCAGACTACGCATTTCATGTGGATTAGAAATTATTTAATTATTCCTAATAACTGTACAAAGAAGGTATAATTACGTGGTAATAGGCTTAAAGAATTTGTCCCAAGTTCACAGAGCTCATAGTGAATTCAACCTAGTTTTGAGCCCAGGTACATGTATTAGAGAATTGTTATCTTTAACCATTGTTCACTCCTTCTTGCCTCACCTGCTCCCATGCAAAGACTGCCTGCTTCTGCTGTTGCCTGCTTCATTGCAAATTAGCTTCCTTTGACACTGTGGGTGCTTATCTTGTAACCTATGGGAAGTGGCTCTTTATAATGGGAATACCATAGTCACATGATCTGGAGCAGAGTACCGCCTGACTTGTTGAGAGCTCCCTGCTATGAAAGTAAAGCCATGGAGTCCTAGATGTGAATGTGGGTCCCAAGTGGTGTTTTTTTCGTTTTTGTTTTTTGTTTTTGCTTTCTTGGCTAATTGAGAATTGTACTACTCTAGAAAAGAAATTGGGTTTTCATTTATTCACATTACCGAATGTATATATAATTCAGTGGCTTTATGTTTCATCAGTTTATAGAAGTCTCCCAGACTAGATTTCATTTAAATTATTTTGATCACTTGAAATTTTCCTTCCTTTATATTTTACTGACATTTAAAGTCCCAATTTTCATTGTCCTTAAGTGTTTAGGCATAGAGAAGTAAGAGTAGTGTGTGAATAGCTGTCTGTTCTCTCTGCTTCTATTCCAAATTCCTTCTTTCTGTACGACAGGGCAGTGCCAATATGACTTCTAAATGTAGCCTTTGGAATAACAGGTATATTTTCACTTGTTAACGAGCAAACTGGTTGAATAAAGGTAAAGGGTAGGAGTATTAAATGTTAACACTATTGGAGCAGGGTGAGAGATTGCAAGACCTTTATGAAGTAGTGTAAAACCTGGCTTTTTTTTTTCTTTCTGGAAAGCAAACAGAAGTGATAATAGAGAGCTATGGTCATAGTTTAAATTATGGAGAAGGTATTTGATGTTTCATACTAAGAATTATTTAAATGTTAGTGTAAATTGGAAAAAGGTTTTTTTGGCAATAAACTAAATTAAAGGTTGATACTAATGGGTAAAACGAGTAGGCAGAAGTAATCATATCATGATACCTCAGCAAATCAATCCCAGAGTTAGACTCACTGGCCATTTTTATGAGTAATCTGGAAGATGGGGTATATTGTGAGATTTCTGTCCTTGCAGTAGGCTAGTGCAGAAGAGCTTATGGTTAAACCACGGGGAATGTGGTCAGGAATAGCTCAGGAGACTTGCAGCTATCTAAATATTGGCAGAGATAGGTTATAGGCAAAGAGCCATTGATTACAATGGAGATAAGAGATGTAGATGACTTGATGATCTGTCCGTGAAATGCTCCGGTTCAGTAAGCTGTTGTGAACCTGCAGGATCAATGGGGTATTGGACAGGCTTATACTCACCAAATATTATAGCATTTATCACATGCCGAGCATTGACTAGACACTGAGGATACAGCCATGAGCGAGGCAGATGTAGTTTCTTCTGTCATGGAGTTTACATGAAGGATGATGATTATAAATAAATACATACAGACTTATTTTTTCTTTTATCCTTGTAGGATTTTGTATATTATATCCCAAAGATAGGAAGTTTTTTGAAAGAATACATAAGATGGCCGGTAAAGTTAGTAAAAGGACTTAAGACCTTTTCAAAATCAAGGTTAAAAGATTTGTGGACAAGAAGGCAATGGACAGAGAATAATGGGGCTGTATAGCTCATGCACATATTTAAATTGCTGGGAATTTATGGAAGATAGAATGTTATTTTGGCATAAAACAAAAGGGCATATTTACTGATGAAGGGCAAATTGTTTTAGAATCATTGCACCACCACCCTCACAGGTGGGAGAAGCTAGAAAACAAAAACGGGTCCAGTGAATTTCAAATTCTTAAGGTTGGAATGATTGGGCCTAAATCCCTATTCTGGGGTGTTGGCCCCACTGAGGACAACCTATTACTGTGGGGAGTAGTACTGTGCTATATGCACCACTGCTTTGTTTTGAGAACTTAACAAAACCGTCTAGGGATAAATACTACTCTTTTCTACCCTGAGGAATGACTCGTCCATTTGTCTAGAATTAACCCAGAAATGAGCAAAGCACTTGGCGCCTAGCTTGCTTTAACTTCAGTGTTTGTTACATGTTCCTCTTTGACAGAAACTCCTTTTCAAAGGAGGCAGTCTTTGAATTTCTACAGAGAGAGGTGACTGAGTGTGCATGTACATCTAATTTTATTTCCCCTTTTCAGGTTTCCTATGCTCGTCCAAGTTCAGCCTCTATCAGAGATGCAAATTTATATGTCAGTGGACTTCCAAAAACAATGACCCAGAAGGAGTTGGAACAGCTTTTTTCACAATATGGACGCATTATTACTTCTCGTATTCTTGTTGACCAGGTCACTGGTAAGTAGGCAGCTATTCCGGACAGTCTTATGCTCTTTCTGACAGGCAGATTGTGAAATATTCTGTCTTCCCATACAGCAGTCTTGCCTGTAGAACACATCAAAGGTATATGTGGGCCAGAAAATGCAATTTTCTGCTGGAATTGTTCATAAATATGCATGGACAAAAATAGATTGTGGAGTGTAGTGAGCGCACTTGAGTCATTTCCACCCTGAAGGTGCAGGTTTGAAGCCTGTTTCATGGCTTGTAATAAATTTATAGATGTTATAATCTTTATTTCCAAGCCACTGTGTGAAAATAGCCCCCATCCTGCTTATAAAGCCCTAATAAACAATCTTATTTTTGTAAAAAAGCGAAGTCTAATGTAGCAATATACACCTAGTCCTCCAAGGGAGGATTACACTGTATCCACACTTGTAATTGCTGTTAAGGCTGTTTGCCAGGTCCATGCCGTGCTATATAGGCATATGTAATTAAGAGTATGAAATTTTGAATGTTAAAAACTTTGTGCCTAATGTAACTTTTAGCAAAACTGCAAGGAGAAGACTAAGATGTTTATTAAAACTTTTATATGTGAGGAAGCTGTTCTGCCAAATCTTTTAAAGAAAAGCTAGCAATATAAATTTGATTACAGTTTTAAAAATAAAGTACAGATTTATTTTTCTGTTATAAAAGCAATACTCATTCTTTCAGAAATGTTTTAAAAATGGAGAAAAATGGAAAGGAGTTGGGGGTGGTAAATTACCTGTAGTGCCTATACTCAAGCAGCTGCATTAAGATTTGTGGGTTAAAAAAAATAGGTAGCTTTGCTCTTCACTATTTTCTTTCTCCCTACTCCTCCTGCCCTCCCTCCTCACAATGGTAATACCCTGGAGACATACCATATACTGCAATATCTAAGTTTTTTAAAAAAAATAAAGTAGTACATTAACTGCAGAATAAACTGAGACCAAATGTTTAATTCTTCAAATAAAGATCAATTTAGTTGATCTGAATTTGATCAGAGCAGCCCAAGTTTTACCTGCCCCCTGCCTTTCTGTTAATTGGCTTCATAGGAAGCACCACCCTTACAGTTCTGGGTAGAAAGAGATCTACCACTGTATACAGGCCTGGGAGAATAGCCTATAGATTTTGCTGTCATGAGAAAGTAAGTCGAGAATATGTAAAACACAGTCTTCTTAACTGCATTAGTTATTTCATAATACTCACACATTTTATCACACCATGTTGTATCACACAGACTGCTAATAGGATTAAAGAGAAATCCAGCCCTAGGAATCCAGATAAATTTGTGCAGAGCTACAAAAATGCCCTTTTATTTTGTTTATATCATTCATGCTTTTAAAATTCATTCATTCTCAATGAGGTCTTGGTGAATTGAGAGTAGACTTCCCCTGTGACACAGAAAGCCTATCTCATCTCTTAACTGACAGTCCATCCTGAGTACGTGGGATCACAGGTGATCGGTCCTAGCTCACCACTTTGTGGTTTAGTCAGCAGTTCTCAGGTCTAGTCCCATACTTGCAGCATTAGCATCCTTCTGGAACCTTGCAAATTCTTGGGCCCCATCCAAAACCTACTGAATAAAACTCTGAGGAGGAGTGTTTTACCCACCAGTTATTCTGATGTGTGCTCAAGTTTGAGGACAACCAGTTTAGGTGGCTCAGCCTGTGTAGAGGCCATTTTATTGCTACTCTAATGGTTTTCTAATGGAACAGCTAAGTTCTAGAAGTTATTCATTCTTAATAAATGCTAGTAGATAACACGAACGGATGTACTTGCTATCATTTCACCATTTAATCTTCATATGTAAGGCTTTCAAAGTGAACTTACTTTACCTGAAATGAAAAATGAAACCTTGCAATTTTCTTCTTCAGCCATCAGGTGGTAATAATGTGCAATGGAGATGGTTTAAATAGAAAAGGTAAAGTGATGGGGGCTGTCTGAGATAAGCATATATGGAAAAATGCCTGTCTGCCTTAGAAAATTCTAAGCCATTGACCTTTCACAGTATTAATAGTAAAGCAAGTAAACCTGCATTTCATTTTGAAGTTCTTGTAAATCACAGTGGTCTAGTGCATTTTCTCAGCACACCTTTCTCAGTAACCCCTCATTTTTTTCTTCATTGACATACTCTGAGCCATCTATACTTTTCTAGATACTAGTCCCAAACTGGTACTACCAGTACCAAATTACATGCCAAAAAGCATTTCCCTGCAACTGCTTATCTCATGATGACCAGCTGTGGCCACCCTGACTAGCCTGTGCACCCTAATTAAAGGGAAAGAGTTGGGTTTCCGTCTGCCACTTCTCTTAAGCTAGAAAGGTTCTTGACCATCCTTTTGCTTTTCCATTCTTGTCTTTCAGAGTGGGGAGAATATGGGACAGGGAGTGACCTTCTGTAGTCAGGAGTAATGCTGCTGAGGCCAGAAAGCTTTGATGCTTTACTTCTTGTTTATTTTTAAAATCTAGGTCCTCTTTTACTTCTTTTTCTCCATATAGTATTTCTCTAAGAAGGTACAGCTAGCTAGAAGCATGGGAGCTTCAGAGAACTGGAAGAGCCTCTGCAGACATTTTTTTTTTATTAAAGGACCTGTATCCTATATATTATTATTAAACCAAATATTTAAAATTCAGCTGAAATATATCTTTCTACCACTGCGTGTGTATTTTTAGCATAGCTTTTTAGCATTTTTAGCAAATGCTTGCTTCTCTTCTCCTTGTTTCAAGGAAGGGAACTATGGTGTCTCTCATTTCTGAGCTGCTTGTCCAATAGCATAATTGGAAAAATGGAACTCACACATGCTGTTGACATTATTAAAGAGAGTGTATGGGGGGGGAGAGACAGAAAACATGGACGTCCCTGTGCTTCGTTTTCTTGGCTTGTTGGCAGGCGTGTGATAATAGGTACTCAGCTTGTATAGCTGACTTCATGCATTTAAAAAAAATGCAAAATTGAGATTTGTAGATTGAATTGCTAGTAAGTTAAGGTAAAACTTTCCTCTTGGTGTGATTTTTGTGACAAATGTTATATGTGGGTGAAAAACGTGTTCTTGAGAAGGAAAAATTAATTTATCCTTTCTTCTCTCCCTCCCCTCTCCTTCCACTCCCTCTTTCCCAAATCTTTACTCAAATCTACCATAGGCATATCAAGGGGTGTAGGGTTTATTCGATTTGACAAGCGGATTGAGGCAGAAGAAGCTATCAAAGGCCTAAATGGCCAGAAACCTCCTGGTGCCACAGAGCCAATCACTGTAAAGTTTGCTAATAATCCAAGCCAAAAAACCAATCAGGCCATCCTTTCCCAGCTGTACCAGTCTCCAAACAGAAGGTATCCAGGACCGCTAGCTCAGCAGGCACAGCGTTTTAGGTAAGTCTGGTCTAGTTCTTGTGCCCAGCCACTAAACTGAGAGAGAATGCTCAGGTTTACTGTCCAGTGCTTTTTATTGACAGGAGCTCTGGTTTATGTTTATCATTATTGTTGTTTTCTTTCTTTTTCTTATGGGCACAGAGAGAGCCTTCTTGGGGAATAGTGTCTTCTGCTAATGCTGAAGGTGGGGAAAAAAGAACAATAACCTGCAGCAGTGGTTCTGAACTGGGGGTGATTTTGTGTCCCCCAGGCGACATTTGGGAATGTCTAGAGGTGTTTATGTTGGCATAACTTGGATGGGTGTGCTACTAGCATCTAGTGAGTAGAGGCCAGGGATGCTGCCAAACCTGCAGCATGTAGCATAGCCCCAACAACAGCAAATTATCTGGCCCAAAACACTAATAGTGCCAAGGTTGAGAAATTTTAACCTACAGATTGCTGGGATCTTCTTAACTACTTCTAGTGCTTCAGATTTCCCCTTTTTAGTTTTTTTCTTGGTAAGATTTTATTCTCAAGTTTTGATTTTTAGGTCAAGCTCTTTTCAGCTACTTTGTTTTATAATATATGCACCATTAAGGATATATAACCTGTGTGACTGTTAAGTTTCTAAAAATCAGTCCCTCTCCTCCCCTTTTTTTGTTCCTTGCCGTTTAGAGGTTGGCAGACCTTCTCTGTAAAAGACCAGATTGATAATTTAGGTTTTATGGGTCTTGGTCTCTGTTGCATCTATGTCTTTCTTTTCTTTTCTTTTCTTTTTTTTTTTTTTAAAACAACTCTGGAAATATTCTTAGCTTCTGGGCCATACAGCAACAGGTGACAGGCAGTCTGGATTTGGCCCGTGGGTGGTAATTTGTTGACCTTTGTATTGTGCATAGAATGACCATGGCTTTAGCCCAAAGAAGACACTGTTTTTTAAAAATTAATTAATTAATTAATTTTTATTGTTATTTCAGCATATTGTGGGGGTACAGAAGTTTAGGTTACGTATATTGCCCTTGCCTCCCAACCACCTGAGTCAGAGCTTCAAAGGTGTCCATCCCCTAGACAGTGCACACTGCACTCATTATGTATGTATACACCCATCCCCTCCCCCACCCACATCTGCCTTACACCCTATCAATGGTATTCCTAAATGTGCTCTTAGGTGATGATCAGTGAAACCAATTTGATGGTGAGTACATGAAGACACTCTTTTTTTTGACAGGTATAAATATTCCAATTTTTAAAGTTTTATTTTACTCCTACAGTAACAACCAAAGCAGGAGTCATTAAAAAAAAAGTCCCTAATCTGCATATGAGAAGAACAGTGACTTTAAGAAGTTAAACAGAGTACAAAGAGTTTCTGGTTTCATAAGCAAGTCACTGAGTTTTTATTTTCCAGGACGTTTTTAAAATATCCTTTTTGGCCATATGGTATACTGCAGCCAGAATGCCATCTAACCCCACACACTAATTTTTTTTTTTTCCCAAGTATATATCAATTTTATTTCTTTTCTTCCTGGGACAGAATAGTTAATTACCAAAAATATAGTCACAGATATAACCTAATAAGATCAAGGAGTTACACGTTTTCTAGCTTAAATCATGCATTTTTTTTTCATTGAGGTATTGAGTGCTGAAGAAAATGGAGATAAAATCAGTCAAAACATCTCTTCTTTTAAAAAATACTCTGTTGTATTACTTGAGGCATGAGAAGGAAATTTGCCATAAATACAATGTTAACTCGCTACTTAGGTTGGCCTTTGCCCCGGGAGAAGAGGTGGTCCTGTCAGAAGGCTACACTTGAACTGGGTTACTGGGTCCCAATGGATTGAGCCTTGTTATTCACTTTACTCTGTGCTGTAACTTTGTGAGAAAAAAAAAGCCTTGGTAGAAAAGAAACCTTTGCCACCTTTGACTTTGGTGGATGATAGTAGTAATCAGACTAGAGGGAAAGACGCCAGCCAGAGATGGGGCTGCTTGATACTTGCCCTTGCGGAGAAAAATCTCACAATGCCCTTTTTTAGCTCTGCCTGTGGGTTTCCTCTAATGGCACATTTCTTAAGTGAATTTTTTTCTTTTTTTTGCAAATTTAGGACAAACAAGCCTGAAGGAATTTTACAGGTATTTTGTAGGCAGCCTGTCATGATGAACATTAGAGCTCTTTGGGGCCTAAAAAAGAATTACAAGCTTAGATACAGGAAAGTTCTTTAAAATTTATTATTTAATTTTAATGCTCTGAAGGTATAAAATGTTATTAGAAAGCTATATTAGTTTCAGTTGTTATTTCTTTTCCTCCAATTTAAGCTGTGTTTTTGTTTTATGGTAGTTAAGTGAAGGAGATTCTCAGAATCAAGATTGAATTCTAGAGAAGACTGAGCAAAAGGAATGAAAAGGCAGGATTCAGGAGAGTGGTTATTGAAATGCCAAGGCGTGTGGGTGACTCAAGTGTTGGACCGTTGATGACTGCAGTGTCTACTCAGTCCACGCCTAGCCACCCTGCCTGCATGCTCTGTGCTTTTTATTTTTGGTTGGGTGTAAGCTTTATGGGATGCTCTGGTGGTCAATTTTAATGTCTTTTAAAATATCTTCTACCCATTCTGTGTTTTTATCTTTTAGTACCATATGTTATCATTAACTTGGAAATTCTTTCTCTTCTTGACTCCTATAGATAGAAATTTTGGAAGAAGAGAATGAGAGTTGTCAGTTGTAAGAGAAACCTGGTTTTAGAAAAATGGGGAGATGATTCCTCTCCCTTCAGATTCCTAACTGTCGTCTCCCTTTCCCTCCCATTCGTCCCGTAATGTCTGTCCAGATAATAAAATGCGACCTAATTGGTGTGCTCAGTAAGGGTGTTTGATCTAGATTGGGTGTTGGAAGAAATTATTACTAGAATTCAGGTTTAACCAGGTGTGTGTTTGGTGCTTTTTCGTTAATACCATATATAGAACTTGGTTGTCATTACTTTGATTTTTTTTTTTTTTTTTTTTTTTTACCCCTCTCGTTCTGTTGAATAAAAGCTGAACCACCTTCTTTGACCTCACAGAGACTCTTGAATTAACAATGTGCTTGTTTTGTTGGTGTTTTGCTCTTTTCTGTAGTTCAGATCTAAATCTTTACAACACATATTTTATCCCTAATATTTGTGTTTTAATGCCCTTGCCTTAAGTTTGACACCTTACAGCAAGCACTTGGAAAAATTTCTTACCATGTATTTTTATGTTGTCCTAGTACCCTGGGAGTTGAGAGAGTTTGAAGAATACAAGTTATATGTATAATAATAATAGTCAAGGATACTTTTAATAATCATGAAGTGTACCATATCTTTTAAGGTTAAAAAATTTAAAATCCATGTAAGAAGGGTTAAGTTTAAATGGGGGGTTGTGAGATTTATGGCTCAGGCAACCCATGTGAACAATCAGATAATTATTTTAACACGAGCACTGCTGATCTAATATGGTGATGGAATTGCAGTTTTCAGAATAAGACATACCTTATTTATTTTGATGGATAGTATAACTCAAGCCCCTTAAGTATATTCTTGGGACATGATATCTAAATTAAACTTGAAGCCAAATTTTTTTTATGTTCTTTTTTTGTGGAGTAGCTTTAATATTATTGAATGTGATCTAGTTTAACGGCCGGTGTGCCTGCTTCTATGAGCTTTTATGCATTTTTAAAGGAGCGTTTTAAATCAGCACTTGAGTTGCATTTAAGGCATATGCTGGTTGCATTATCACAGTTTCCTTTCGGAAGAAACTGGTGTTGGTCCTCTTCAATAATTTCCTTCTTTCTTAGAAGACAGATGATACCACCTCATTGGATAAGGTGGTAAGTTGATTTTACTGTGAATAACTTCAAAGCCGGTCTTGGTTGGTGGTTTCAAGAGGTTTTGATAACCACGATTTGCAGGGTTCAAAGTTTTATTTTCTTACTCAGTAACCTCTCTATATTTTTATTTCTGAGTTTAACTGATTTCACATTTCCCCTTTACTTTCACATAGGACCTCCCACAGTCTGTCAGCTAAATTTCTTAAAGATAAGGCAGGTGCCTTTTTAAAAATTTTCTATTATAAACACGTAACTTTGAAATGGGGGTGATCCACCTGATACATGATTGTATTCAGAATATTACCTAGTTATTATCTGAGTTATATTTCTATTGACCAAAAATGTTTGCACACATACCCCTATTTTTTCCATAAATTACATATGTACATGGGCTTGTGCTATTCATTAACTTATAAACTGTAATAAAATATAGAAAATAAAGGTAGGCTAAAGATAAACAGTATATCAAATGTCTTGCTAATTATTATACTGGCTGGGTTCATTTTTCATTTACTTATCTTAATAAATAATATGCCTTTTAAAGCAAGATCTGTAAAATAATATTGATTAATTTTGAATTTCCTGTGTGACTTCTTGTGAGACATGTTGAATTATCTTATGTCTAACTACTCATAATGTAGCTTGTACTGGGAGTAGGAGAAATAGTCAACACTCTTCTTATTTATTTGGGTTTCTCTTACTAGTGTCATCCTCAATTCTGATTTTTTAGTTTGTAGGAATCATTTTAGAGCTACCTTTTCTTTAGGTGAAGGTTATTTTAATTAAAGCTAGGTTATCCAGTCTAATCCTCCAAATCCACTGAATGTGTTGTTTGTAAAATGGATTATGGTTAGGGTTACGTTCAGGCTAAAGAACAGGTGAGGGTGCCACTGGCCATCTCTGTCCTTGGAGGACTGTTCAGTCTTCCACCAGGGAAGCATGTGGCAAGTGGGACTGAGTGCAGTGTATTTATTAAAGATAAGTAAAGAATACTTTATTTTTAAGTACTAAAAATATATATGTAATGGACACTTTAATATTTATTTCCCACAGCGTGATACATGATCACGCACACCTCCCCTCACTCCCTGCCCAAGTTATTATGGAGGCTACTAACTTGGTCTCCATTTAAAAATCAATTTCCGTATTTCAATGACTATGTACAAAAGATATCATTGAGTTATGGACAGACCCACCAAAGACATAATTCTAGGGAGCAGTAGAGTCTTTGCATACAAGGCACTGCATCATTTTCTCTTGTAACTATCTAGTTTACAGTGTACCAACTGCTACTAGATGGAGTACGTGGTGCCCATGTGGAGCACCCATTGCTTTCTCTGAGCTCCCATGGGAAATGTGTATGTGTGGCCCTAAGAGAGCAAGGAAACCTTCTGGGCCCAGCTGCATACAGGCAGGGGTTTCAGCAGTGCCTGGTCCCTGGTTCCTAGGTTCAGTGCTCTTCCCTACATTTTTTGGTGATGGGGGAGGAGAAAGGGATAGGGGAGATAACTTGGCTTAAATTCCAAAGGTCCAAAGTTTTCCAAAATAAGAGGCAAGTGAAGAAATCGGTGAAGATCGTGGTATTATATGGGATTTCACAGATAGGACAAATGTGAAGCCCATGTGGAGAGTTCTCAGAGATCCTGGTATAAAAGTCCTAGACCTCCTGCCTGGAGCGGGAGATGGAGGGCAAGGAATGAGATCTGTCTCCCTCAGTGCACGTACAGTCATCCATTGCGTAACAATGCTTCAGTCAGTGACAGACCACATATACAAAGGTGGTTGCATAAGATTGTAATGGAGCTGAAAAATTCCTATTGCTTAGCGATATATTAGCCATCGTAACATTGTAGGGCAACACATTACGTTTTTGTGTTTAGGTATGTTTAGATACACAAATGCTTACCGTTGTGTTACAGTTGCCTATAGTACAGTAACATGCTCTATAGGTTTGTAGCCTAGGAACAGTAAGCTGTCCCATATAGCCTAGGTGTATAGTAGGCTACTCCATCTAGGTTTGTGTACTATACTCGATGATGTTCCTATAATGACAAATTGCCTAATGATTTGTTCCTCAGGGTATATCCCCATTGTTAAGTGATGTGTGACTGTAATTTGCTTTTGGGGCAGGTTTTGAAAATACTGAAAACTTGTTTAGAAAATTCTGTTGCTGGATGTTTGGTTGCTGTCCTAAGTGAGTGGTGGCAAAGTGTGACAGTCCCTACCTGGATGCAATTAATGAGCTTAGATGGTATAACTATTTTGGGTGAATTAATAAGGTATTTCTTTGTTCTGAGCCTTTTAGCATTGGTTGGAGACCTCAATAGGCTGTTCTGTTCCACAGGTATCATATGCCCAATGCATTCTGTATTGATCATTCCAGCAATTTGATGAAATTTTTTTTTAGCAGGTTACCTGGTGATACCAATTTGTGTTCATCTTTATTGCTAGTATTTGTGACCCTTATTCTTGAATATAAAGACAAGGCATCTTTGACTACACTCATCACCTCTGCAGAAAATACAGCCTTCCCACATATGTGCTCCTTTCACACATGTGCTTTCTCCTTGCCTGTGCAAACATGCTTGCCCAGCTTGTCCTCCTGGTAGTTTTCATTCTAGATTAAGTAGTTGATGAATATCTTGGTGACCTCATTGGCTTTGTTTGGTCATCACATATTCATTATAAACCTGCAGTGACCCAGGCCTGTGCTCTGTGGTACGGTAGAGGGTAGTGGGGGAAGACAGACACACGTGGATGAGGGTCCTTGATCATTGTGATTTGTTTTGTCCCTTTACACTTCGCATTTTATCAGCTCAGTTCATTCTTTTAATTTTTACAAAACATAAAATTCCCAGTGGAGATTTGGTGCAGGGATGTGAGAAGACTACATTTTTTTTCCAATTCTGAAAGACCAGATGAGATGTGTTTTAGCTTTTGTAAAACTAAAAGGAGTTGTTTTTACAGGTGTGCTCTAGCCTGACTTGATGGCGGGCGCGGGTCAGACACTAAGTTTGTGGCACTTCTCAAGCTTAGCCTTTCACAAGTGTTAAAAGAATGAGAAAAAATTGTACATCCCTCCCACCCCCACCCCAAGGTTGTCTTTGGAGAGCGTTGAGCCTTGTGGCAGTTGAGGGTGGCTGTGGCCGTGTATTAAGTTATGCCTGCCTCGTCAAAACAATGTAATTAATTGGTAACCACCATGGAAACCTGGGGTATCAGCATGGTCTTTTTACAGCTGATAGATAAAGCAAGAAGAATCAAATGCTATAAAACTAATTTAATTTCTGACATAGGAAAAAGGTAGAAAGTTTTAAAGAGTCCCTGCCCACCCCAATTACTTTGTCTTAAAAATTTTATGAGAAACTCAAGTTGTTTCTTGCCTGGCTTCTTAAAATCCCAGAGAGGTTGCCGAACGGTTTAAACACAGCGTTGGACTCAGGATCTCAACCCCTGGCTTTGTTGCTCACTAGAGCAGTGGCTCACTCTTTCCTTTTCTGGACCTCAGTTGAGCACATTTGAGAAATGGGAGGGTTAGCTAAGGTTGTCAATAAGGTTTTTCTACCTGTAATTATACATTTTTGATTCTTCAAAGTTGGGAGATTAAAGGGAAATGTATAGAATTCTATAAATGGCAGAGTTTGACTATCAGTGCCACCATTTACTAGTTCCATGGCCTCGGGCCAGCCAGTTAGTCTCTGTGTGTCTTAGTATCCTTAGGAACCAATAGAGTTGTGAAAATTGAAAGTCATATAAATACACGTAGGTACACATGGCACAGTTAGAACTTCCCTGGTGAGAACCCAAAAGTTAACTCTTCCAGAGCTTCCACATTTCCTCTCTGAATGGATTCCTCAGATGACCACCACCACTTCCCCTGCACTGACCTTGGTAGAGAGGAACTGTCTCCATTGGCAAAGCTAGGATCCTGTGGCAGTGGGTACCCATTCCCTCAGGGATGTAAAAAGACTCAGTGTTTTAAGACTTCACATATAATTAATGTATAAATATCCCCTTGGAAGATGGCAGTAACAAGCCCAGCTTTCTTTAACATAAAGGGGAAAAATTAAAAACTGAAGTTTGCTAAATGTGTGTTTTGCAGGTTGGACAATCTGCTCAATATGGCTTATGGAGTAAAGAGGTAATGATAGAGGTTCATGATACTCATAATCCCTTCCCACAATTGATTAGTTTCTTTGATTTGGGAGTGATTACTCACACCCCTCATTAAGTTTTTGTTGGGTTTTATTTTGCATGTACAACCTAATGAAAAGCTGCTCTTTGAAGCACGATTGACTCAAGGAATATCTTTATCCCACTGGATGCCACCTGGTCTTTAAAAAACCCATTATTTTTTTCATATTGCGTTGCGACGTTATAGCATGTTTACATATGTGTTGGTTTCTCCCTCCACCCCCCTGCCAATCCTGCTTAATTCATGGAGTCAGTTCTAAGTATATTTCTTTGCTATTGTGGATTAATACAGCAAGTAATGGCCATTTCATAACTTAATAACTCAGTAGCCTAGCATGTCACTGCAAAGCCACACACAGACCTTGGTTGAAACATCAAATAGCTGTACGTATCTGTTGGGGGAGGGGAATCACTAACATTCTTAGGGATGGAAAAGGGACGAGAAAGTCCACTGCTAACCTCTGTTTTTATTTTGTGTGTGTGTTTCCTGTTTTGTTTAGTAGGTTTTCTCCAATGACCATTGATGGAATGACCAGTTTGGCTGGAATTAATATCCCTGGGCACCCCGGAACAGGGTGGTGTATATTTGTGTACAACCTGGCTCCTGACGCAGATGAGAGTATCCTGTGGCAAATGTTTGGGCCTTTTGGAGCTGTCACCAACGTGAAGGTCATCCGTGACTTTAACACCAATAAATGCAAAGGTTTTGGATTTGTGACTATGACAAACTATGATGAGGCTGCCATGGCGATAGCTAGCCTCAATGGATACCGTCTGGGAGACAGAGTACTGCAGGTCTCCTTTAAGACAAACAAAACGCACAAAGCCTAATGAGCTCTTGTCCTCAGTCCATTTATATATGAAAACTATACAACAAAGGCAAGTTAAGAGAAACTTTATACATTAGTAAATGTCTTTGTAAGTCAGTGTTGAGATGGGGATAAAATGACTACTTAGCATCCTAAGAAATATGTGAGATTTTTTATTGCTAGTATTTGAATTAAAACTTCTTAAATATCTTTTATGTTTGAATATGGACAAGAGGTACAGGGTTTTTACCTGTCACATTGCATTCTATTGCCTTCTTTGAAGAAGGTGGACCTTTTAAAGTGTTTCAGCTAAGGGAAGACATTTCTTTTCTTTTTACATAACTGCCTTGAACCTGTGAGTAAAATATTGAGGCTTTGTGTTGTACTTCTTCAGTTGGTTGTGTCTTTTTTCCCCCCCTTTTTTTCCTTTTTCTGATTAGCTTTGTGTTTGGTTTACATTTAAAGCATTGCTGTTATGTCTGTTTAAGAAAAGTATTTTGAAGTTTACATTTTTATTTATGAAGTTAAAAACAGTATTTATTTTGTAATTATGATTTGGGTTGGGGAAGGGGGGGCTACATTATAAACGCTTATTGTAAGAATACTGGAGAACTTTTCGTAAAGCAGTACCTTGCCAAAGAGATAAGAGCCTCTTTGATGTGGGTTTAAAAAAGCATCTATTTTTATAAAAAAGAAAATTTGGAGAAACTTTTTACTGGTCCTGGAACAAATATTTTGACTTGAATACTTTGAGAAATCTCTTCATATGACACCTAGTGAGCTTTTAAAATTTACCAGGAAATTTGCAGCGGTTGGAAAATTTAGAAAGATTTATGATGTAGAAAATACTTTTGAGATCTTTGTATGAAAGGAGTAGAATCAATAGGGGAAAACACTGCTGGTTTCGTTTTTGTAATCACCAGTGGAGTGTCTGATCATCCTGGTTATTATGTGATAGGTGGCTCACATTGATTTGTGATTTTGAAACAAATAAAAAAAATTTACAAAAGAATATATAAGAGCAGGCAAGAAATTTAAATTACCAAGAGATGGGGGAAAAAAAATCTGTTCTTCCTAAAGAAATCCCTTCAGATAGAGCTCATGGTGTTTAGTGATGTACTTGCAGTATTGTTTGAAGAATTGTTTTGTCTTAAGGAAAAAAAGACGTTGCACATGATTTGTACTGCAGCAAATCAGCAAAAGTGATCTGAGTTGGATATATTTGAAAGTATTTTGAAAGTTACGTTCAAGGCTAACACCTGAGCTTTGTGTAATGTAAATAAGACCTTGTGTTTATGAACCGTTCAGCTAATTTGATTTTTTTTTTCCTTACATGCCAAGTGATGTTCAGGTTTTGAATGTTTTTGTATCAGTTTTTTCCTTTGTAAATGGCATTAACATTGTTACTTGAGGTCTTGCTTAATCACTTTTGTTGTCCTGAGGACTTGAATTTACAGTGCATCAGATTTGTTGCTAATTTTGTCTGTAGATAGTCTAGCTTCAGCTGTTTATGGTGATGCTACATTTTTGTTTATAAATATGTTTGTGGTAAAAAAAAATGAGTATAACCATAGGTTTTGAACAAATTTCCTTACATTTTTCATACAAAAATCATAAATATCTGTATGCTATTGAAATTTAACTTTGTATGATGCTTAAACCACTATTTGGGGAAATAATAAAATAAGTCTTTACCATGTATGAAAGAAATTTTAAAAAATACAAAATATTTTCTGATTAGCATCTAGCTTATAATAAATTTTCAAAAAAGCTGAAGGCAAAAAATGGCCTTCATCAGGATGCACTGAGAACTATATAGTTACGTCCTGCTTTTTGTATAAACTGAGATGCTCACGTGCTTCCCCTTAGAACAGGCAATGTGCTATGCATAACATAGTTGTACATTATCTTTGCGGTTGCTTTGAGTTTTATTTTTTATTATTTAAAACTGTAGTTATAAAAATTTTCAGTATAGTACAGTACATATACTGTGAGGCGCGTGCTAAAGTGAATAAGCGAGTTTTCATGCTGACCCACTCAATGCTATTCAGAAATCAATTGGCTTAGCACTTTCTCATATCCTTAGGTGCATTTAGATTGTCAGAGTTAACCTTCTGCGTTTAAAAAAAAAACACTAAAAAATAAAATATGTGTATATACTTAAAAAAAAATTAATAAGGTTTCCCTCACGGGAAAACAGCAGCTACATGCTTCTTTCCTATACTACTGTAGCAAACCAAGGCATTGATGAGAGGGCATGCAAATTGTGCTTCACTTTACAGTGTTTATCAGAGCACTTAATAAAATGTAAGGCTGGTATTTATTTGAAGTTGTACAGTATGACTTAATTCACATCTGTTGGAATAGAAAATATATTCTGTTGAGTATTTAAGAGGCTGTACATGTTTTCTTTTGTGTTTGGATTCTTTGTACTTTTTCATGTTCAGTACATCAATAAACAAAGTTGAAGGGAAAGAACAGTGTGGTGAGTAGGTCTTTGTACACATTTTGGGGGTTCCTGTGCTCACTTTAATAAACAAGACTTGCTCTCTTAAGAGGTTCCCTCAGAGCTTTAGTTGAAAGCAATGTTATCTCTAAAGTTAAGAATTCCAAAAGGCAGGTTGATTGAAGTAGAACATGGAAAAAATTTTTGACTGAATGACATCTGATTAGTTTTCAAATATTACTAGATAAGTGATTCTGACAGGAGCACATACTTTGATCTCCTAGTTGTAAAGTTTTGGAAATCGAATGCTGACATCATTCTATAGGTCTGATTTAACCTCTAACCTTTTGCACAAATGGGAATTGCCCTCACACATTTACTTGAGTTAAAGAAAAACCAAACAGAAGGAAGATAACTTACTTCTGCTTCCACTGGCAAGGAGAATTCACCCATGAGTTTAAGTGTTGGTGTATGAAACTTAATTTTGTTGCACAAGTGCTAGATTGTCAAGAGACTGTTCTCTAACGTCAGAAACTCAGTTTCTGTTAGGTTAGGGTTGGTGTGTATTGCACATGTTGCACTCATGAACTGTGCCAGCAACATACAGTATGTCACATACATGGTTAATTTTTGTAATACATCCTTAACAGATCTGTGGAGGGAAACATTTCTTACTGTTCTTTTATGGAAGGATTTTACTTCTATAGAACTTAAGAAAATTGAATGTAATAATGAGGTACATTTTTTTTTTAAGCAAACTATACTAAAATCGTTTCTTTTTGTTGTTTCTGTCGGCTTTTTTGGTAAAAGCCATTCTAAAAGTAATTGTCCTGAATTCACAACCTGGTAGTCAGAAGTGTAGTTGAGTGACAAGACGCTGCTGCTGCTTTCAACATGCAATTAATCTCAAATCTCCATACTCCCTTTTTTTATTATATGAATTTAATACTCTAATTTTGTGACTTTGAAACATCCTCCCCTCACCTCTCTCCTCTTGAATGCTTTATCAGTATTTTGACTGGTTGCATGTCAGCAGTTCTTTTATAATTGAGCAGACAGTGGAAAAATTCTCAGTAAAGGAAGTTAGTGTAGTAACTACTGGTGTAATTGAGGAGAAATTGCATTCTTCTCCCTCAGAATCCTTTTTCACCTATGTTTGCAAATCATCTGAACAGTATCAAAATTCAGTGTTAGAGTGGCCAACATGAATTCATAATGTTAACATCATTTTACATTATTTTAATCTGACTTGAGGCAAAGTGGTAACAGTTTAACCTTTCTTTTAAAAAAAATAAACAGATTGTAAGATTTCTACCCTTTATAAGAGGAGCAAAAAGAAGTTGTACTAGAAACTTCCAACTACTTACAGGATTAGCTAGAAAATGCATGTATTTTAACAGTAAGTATGTTGAAATTTTAATATCTGATTCTCTATTAATATGCTTTCAGAGCAATATGCATATACCTTTTATCGAGTAGGAGAAAAGGGGCAGTGGTTTTCTTCTTAATGCCTCTGTTACCATATTGGAAGCTCAAATAGTGGGAGAAAACAGAAATAATGATCAAATCATACATAATTTATTACTGGATGAAGAGCATGTATAGTCTGTCATTGCAGTGAATAGCCCATATTTCCCTACTTGCAGCATTCTTCACATTCTGGCTCTGAAAATTCCCCAAAGTAGGCTCATTTCTCTTCAGGATGGAAGGATTGAACATCTATACCATTAACACAGTTAGCCTTTGATATAGGATGAACCTTACTGAAATTAACCTTTCCAAGCATTCTGGTTAATAGAAATAAATGGAAGGATTTTTTGATTTGGTCAACAGGAAGTTAACTATCTACTCTGCTGTGCCTCGGATGTATAAAAATGAGCAAGATGTGGCTCTTATCTTCTCAGAAACCATCACATAGAAGGGAGGATTGATGAACCACCCCGCCAAGATTATAGTATCATGAGAGTCCAGAAGCAGTCATCAAGTTAATTTGTTGTAGTTTTAATAAACCTAGTTACAACTCAAAAAAGTGAATCTGTTCTGCTTTTCTTACAGATTCTTTTCCTTTTTTATATTATTAGCTGATTTCTATAATTCTCAATCTGATATCAATAATCGTTTAGTTTCACCAATCTTCAAATGCTCTCATACTTACTAAGTTGTCCAAATCCTTTCTGAAGCAAAATAAAAATAATGCTCAGGAAGACACTGTCTATCTCTGAATAGTAGATGGAGGAATTTGGCTGGATAGTCTTGCTTTCTCTATAATATATCGAGTGACAATTTGGAAAACACTAATATGGCAAAATACTCTGAATTTTAAAAGTATTAAAAGTATGCTTGACTGGTTTTACTCTAAATTAAGAGTGAATATATTTTACTGCTAGCCGAAGCAGATTGATAGATTCACCTATATTTTAGAGGCTGCTAGAGATTGCCCTAATGCACTAGTGTATAGTGGCCTCCTGGAAAAGTGAGTAGAATTGGGAAATCTTACCTTACCTCTTTGCGAGGAAATAATTCGAGAATCTTGGAGGGTTTGGGTAATTGTATTATAAGTGGGAATCTAAAGTATACACTGAAAATTTGTTTCCTGCTAACTAGCATAAATTAGTTAGAAGTTATTACATTTTGATGAGATTTTAGGTTACTTATATGAAGATATTTTTAGAACAGACTTTCAAATGGCAATTGACCAGACCACAATCTTAAGATCTCAAATTCATTATTAACATTATTTTTAAATAACTAAAGGTTAGGTTAGGACTGAATTGATACTGAACTTCAAAAACACTCTTAGGTGTTACTTTCTTAACCTTAGAGACAAAAATGCAAGAAAATAGTCCATTTATGCAGACATAAACGTGTGGAAGATACACACCTCTGTTCTTCTGGAGTCTGTCATGTGCTCTGGAAGATTACTTCACATCACAAGTAACTATACAGCAAAAAGAAAAGAATGCTGTGTACAAAGTACATTAAAAAGGAGGAAAGGAGTGGCTCTTAACATGTGTGTCGGGGGGGGGGAAGGGGGTTTGTGGGTGGGAATGCTGAGCCACAGAAATGGTAGCACTTGAGCTCTGGGTCATTGAGAGTAGAGTGGATTTCAAAGATACTAGGGGAGGCAATTCAAGAAGAGAACCCTGTGATTAAAACCATAGGCAAGCCTCTTTCCACTTGTAATGTCTTCTGGGGAATGAAAATATTAAGTCATATTCAATATAGACCCACAAGTTCCTTAAATATTTTTGTGTCCATGACTAGTTAAATCTCAGATCAGTCAGGGATTTAAGTCTGTAATGAAATACAAAGTACATAAACATCCAGACTTTGTTATCTTGCCCGTTTCTGTTGTAACACTAAAAGTATTTGCCACCACAGATTATATGTGATTTGGGGAGTTGCATAGAACTTGCTAGGAAGGACATTGCCGCCTTCTAACAGAGACATTTATGTGGGGCATGTTGGGCAATGTGTGCAAAAAGATCAAACAAAAACGAAATCTCCCCAGTAACAGAATACTGGACTCATCTATTTCTCAGAGTATATACCTTTTAAACTCAATGATTTAAGGCAAGGTAGTCTTTTTCTCCCTCTAGTGTTTACATTATTTCTAGTGCTGTAGTACCTGGTTCATTCTTTTGTTGAATATGTATGTTACATTTACATTACATAGCACCTAAGCATCACCGTAGTAGGTAAAGTCCAAATAGTTCTCAGATATTTCTAAGATGAGTAAGGTTTTTTTAATCTAAAGTTTTGACCTTTTTTGTTGTTTGGGAGCTTGTTTGATAACCATTTCAATGAAGAACCACAGGAAAGAGTGACTGTTTTAAAAAGCCCTTCAGTGGAAAGGGCTTACTGGCTTATTGGCCCTTTGACTTACAGGTTGCTGGTAGCCACGTGCTATCTCTAACACTGATTTACACGATATACTCATTTGAGAATCATCCCTGTCCAGTTGAATATATGTGTTTCAGAAGCAACCAGCCCATCTGTGGACCTCCTTGGAGACATGACAAGACCAGCAGCCGCCTTCAGGGTGACCCACCCTTTGGAATGAAGCACAGTTGGCAAGGTAGCTTCATTATCTGGATTGAGGGCTTTTTATTTCACTTGTGGCAAAGGTGCAGCAACTGGCTGTGAGAATGGGGGCGAGCGCATGACCCATAAATACAAGTGCTCAGGTATCCGAAAGATGCAGAGCTTTTATTTCTTGGACCCTAAGAAAAAAGCTTATGAGGAAGTACCATTAAGCTCTGTGTTGAAAATAAAGCCCCATACTTCTATATACATGTTATAGATCATCATCTTTCTCAAAAAATGTGAAGTGGTAGGTAGTAATAATTATAAGAAACAATGCAGATTTTTCACACTAAAAAAATCCCTGAGTAACTACCATTAAAAAGGGTAAGTAGTTGTTATCATAAATCTTGAACCAGAAATTGCAGTTGTTACTGTATTAAATGTTCTTTAGCAGAATTTCATCTCTTGAGAATGGTTGCTGCTGTATGTTCTCTGTATGCACTGAAACATATGTTGAAAGTGTTTTTTTTCCCAAGAGTTACTCTTAGAGAAGTAACATCCACACATTGCATAAGGAAGGGCTTTCTGCTGCTTCAAGTAAATTGCTGTTCATATGTTCGGTATTAAGATTAGATGACCTGAGTACCAGATAAGGCAAACATTCTGTCTTTGCTAAACAAAGGGTGGGTGAGAATATTTTATAAATTTAGTTTGAAACTTAATAAAGATTTATTTTTTTTTGCTGTAATGGTAGTATGTTTAAAAAGTTGTGCGTCCCCAACTATTTCACGTCATGAGCCTCTGTCCTGAGGGGACCATTATCTCGACACATGCATAACCACTTCCGGGCCCAGCACACCAGGGCATGCAAGATGGGAAGCTCAGTTTTAAATATGTGCTTTATTTTTTAAAAAACTTCCGTTTTTTGACTAAATGTGTATCAGGTGCTTGTTCTGTACTGTGCTATGTTTCTAGGCTAAAGATTTAGTTTATGTCTATTTTTCACTCTGGTTTTGAGTTGGAAGACACTTCAGGGGCCGTGTTCACCTTATTTTGCAGATGTGTGAGCCAGGCCCCAAGAAGTTAAGGTTCTCCAAAATTCTTTGCTAGTGTGAGACCTGGCTCTTGAACCTAACTCTCCTTACTCTTGAAACTTTGCCCATCACTACCATCGAAGTGCTAAATCATAAGCTGAATTAACTTTAATAAACTGTGTCCTTTCGTAGAGTCAGGTTTCTGAAATTTTGCAGGGTGGGTATAGTATCTAGAAATTGAGCATAGGTAAGTGCATATAGTATTTTATTACGATGCACTCAATATTGTTTACATCCCTATGAAAGATTTCAATCAATGATATAGTCACTGTAGAAAAGTTATCAAATACGAAAAGTACAAGTCAAAATTTACTCATTCCTTTGCTGGAAAACATTTGTGAGTACCTTTTTCTGCCACCTTTTTAAAGTCATGATTATGTATCTAATTTTCTCATAAACTTTTTAAACTTTCATATTTGCTTTTTTTCCTTTAATAAGGATGTTTTCCCTTTTCTGATTTTGCTCTATGAGTATATGAAGAAAAAATTTTTAACAGACATAAAATAATGCATTTCTGATTTATAAGACATATCAAATGAAAATTGTCTGGTTTTTGTAGTTTGTTACTGACGGTATGTCAGGGAGGTATAAAAATTAGGAGTTCTTCTACACGGTTTCCCATTACAACTCCATTCCTTCAGGCTTTTATAAAGACACAAGATAAATTAGGTCCAGATAACCGGGGTGATCTCTCCGAATCTCATTTTGGGGTTGTGATGCCTAAATGGGTACTTGCCACTGCCTTAGGTGGGCAGTTTGGGTGCAAGCGTCAGCTGTGCAGCCGGGTCATGGATGGGGAGAGGAGAAGTAGGAAACTACTTTTTTCTCCTTATGGACAGAGGACAGACAGGTAGATGTCCTAGAGTACTGATAAGTCAACTACTTCTGCTCTCTCTTTTCTTCACAGAAGAAAATGCTTCCTTCCTTAATGGAGAGGACAACGGTGAACCCAGTTGTGGGTGAGTAATTTTTCCTCCTCCTTCCTTGGGTCTCTGATTGCAGTGATGTTCTCTCCTGCAAGGGTCTGGGTAAATACTGGCTCCTTATTGCATGTGCTCAGCGAAGTAGCTGATGGTAGAAGAGCACTTTTAAAAGAATTGATGAGACTGAAAGCTGCTCGTTAGAGTGCACCTGGATCCTGCCATGACATCACAGGCGGACCATAAACGGCTCTCCAGAAAGCACGACAGCCTTTTTTCACCCCTTTCTTAACAATGAGACGTAGATTGGGCTTGTTCTCTATTCAAGCATCCTTATGAGTAAATGTCTATTTTTACGGTAGAGCTGCACTTTAAAAATAGCTCCAATCAGTGCGACTCTTTTCCCCCATATGTTAAAAAGTTATACATGAGTTAAAATAGATTGCTTAAATTCTTCCAAACGCAAGGCACATTCCTTTTTCCATTTTGGGGGGGGGTGGGTGAGTAGGGGGAGCAAATTAAATATAAAATAAAGACTTTCTTTCTGGGGCCCCTTAACCCGTGTTTGTTCTTTGAGACTTTTTAGCAATAGCAAGGCATTTAAACCAAGATTTGAGATTTCTGACTGTTAAAAAATTCATTAATATTTGGCGGGTACAGTCTTCTTCCTGGAGCGATTGTTTATTTTTGTTGCTGAGAGCAATTAGCTCGAACAGTCACAGTTGCAGCTGTTAGATACTATAGGCTCCAGCGGAGATCACAAAAGGCCTTATGCACATTTAGAGTCTGTATTTGGATTGTTTTTAATGGGTGATTCTTCCAGAGTCTACTGTGTTAGCAAATTCGATTGGGCGATCCTGAGCCAAATCAAATGTACATTGGAATCATCAGCATGCTGTGTAGATCAGAGTCACTTAAACACCTTGCTGCTTTGTGGAAGCCAGGAGGGCTGGGGCTGCTTGTGGGGAAAGAACATGTACCGTGCCTTTCTGTCTGCATCCTCCCCATGCAAACCTGGGTGTGACTCATCCCGAAACATTATGCTGTTTGCTCAGGAGTTTTTCCTTTTGAGTTTACTTCTTGTTTGCTGCTTTTGACTTGTTGGAGGTTTTGTAGGATAATCTACATGTGCAAGTCTGAGAAAGAGATTCACAGATACAATCTGGTGCCCATTGATTTAGGTTTTTTTGGAAAGAGTATCGTCTTAGAGAATCTTGGCTCCAGTTTCATGCCTGACACTTCAGAAACAGCAGCTGAAGTGAAGGAATTGTTTCACTATTTTTCTGGTGTCTGTATTTCAGCCTTTGAATATCGTTTGGGTAAAGGAGTGTATGTTTCTTATTTAATAATCATACGGCTTTAGGATTCACAGTATGCTTTTATGTACATTTTCTCATGTGACTCATGGTAACCTGTGAAGTAAGGAGTCCTGTTTTGTCCATTTCACAGAGGAGTTAGAAGGACTCAGAGGTGGTGAGTAGCCAGCTACCTGCTTACTTTTATGCATTGCAGCCATTTACTTTGTGCAAATAAGAAAATGCATATTTTTGTATATTTTACTGCTAGCCGAAGCAGGTTGATGGACTCACCTATATTTTAAAGCCTGCTAGAAATTGCCCTAATGCACAAGACTAGTTTATAGTGGCCTTTTGGAAAAATGAGTAGAATCGGGAAATGTTACCTTGTCTCTGTGGGGAAATAATTTGGGAACCTTGGAGGGTTTGGGTAATTATATCATAAATGGGAATCTAAAGTATACACTGAAAGTTTGTTTCCTGCTAGCTAGCATAAATTAATTAGAAGTCATTACATTATGATGAGATTTTAGGTACTTATATGAAGATATTTTTAGAACAGCCTTTCAAATGGCAATTGATTGACCAGATGGCAATCTGTCTGATCAGCTAGCTCAGATCTGTTACTAAGTCAAGTAGAATAGTTCTTCTTTAATCACACCTCCCTCCAAAAAAAATTTTCTATAGTCGGAGAGGTACGAATGCTGGTGAATAAAAAAATTATGTAGTAGTTTTAATAGTTTTTCTGTAAATATTTTTATCTCTCTTTGGATAACTATTTTAAAAATCATACTGTAATCTCTTGCAATATTCATGTTTTGAATTGAACACATAAAAATTTTAGTAAAATGCAAGATTTTCTTCCCCTTCCCTGTTAAAGATGATTAAATAATTGTAGTAGTTTGAATTATTGATGGATTTCCTGTTTCTTCAAACTCCTTGAGACAGTTTATGTTTTAATTGCTTAGAAATCTAACCAGTACATACTAGGGCACCAAAAACATTATTAATAGAATTGAAGTATGTCTATTAGGTAAATTTTTGTAATACTCAGACTTGATGATAAATGTATTTGAAAGCAGTGTGGCAACGTCATCTTGGGTAAACTAGTTAAGGACCCACCAGAGATGTGTAGACGTGTAGATGTGAGATGAGCTGGAGGTGGAGATGTGAGTGAGCATAGATGGGGCTGGCCAGACGTCTGAGCAGAGGGGCGCGGGCACCTCTGTGCCAGGCTCTCCTTTCCACACGATTAGCGGGAGCCCTGGGGCAGGGTTGCTAAGGAATCAGGAAGAAGTCCACTAGGAAGACTTCTGGATGGAATTCTAGACAGTGATCCTGAGGTTTTGAAGACTAGGCAGCTTTACTGACCTCAAGAATAAAGCATCAGATCTTAGCTGAATCATGTCTAAACAAATATTGGAATACTTATACAACATTTTTGTCTTCCACAGTGGTTCTCAAACTTAGGTAAGCATGATACTGACCTTTGGAGCTTATTAATACAGATGCTTAAGACTCACTTCTGGATTCTGACTAAGGGTAAGTCTCAGACAGGCCCCATAATAGAGGGGCTTTTTCAGCCAAGTCAAAGACACATTATTTTAGTGGTTCGAATTGGCTGAAGGAGGGTATAGGCAATCTGAGGTGTTTTTACTCTGCCTGTTCCTCTTGCTTCTCTGTTGCACTCTTGCCAGGTTCCAGAAAGCCTGTCTGTGGCTGTCTATTCCTACCCGTCTACACTCAGAAACATTGCATTTGGCTATGTGTTTTGGGTCAAGCACTATACTGTGCCCTTTGTGGTGTCTCACTTAACATCATGAGAGAGAGGTACTCTGATAATCCCTGTTTTACGGAGGAATAAAATGAGACTCTTAAAGAGATTAAAAAACTTGTCTAAGGACCACAACTAGTAAATTGTTGAGCCAGATGGGCAACTCGTTGTCTGACTTCAGAGCCTGCAGTCTTAACGGCGTAGTATACTGTAATTGACAATAGTGGGTGGCCGTAATAGGAATATTTGATTTTTACCCTTCAATGAGGCAGTTTGGTTTTACTGCTGAAAATGAGTCTCTTGAAAAAGAGTCCAGCTGGGTTTTTTTTTTTTTGTGTGTGTGTGTGTGGTGGGGAAGTCTGTAATATATAGATAAGTTAGTTCATGTTTTAGCTTTATAGACGGGAAGATTCCCTAGGGCAGGATCTTTCTGTGATTCTGCTTGTTTTTTCCCCTTTATGTCCACCATAGTGCTTTGTGCATCATGAGCACTCAGAGTGGCTGTAGAATACATAAAAGGCAAGAATGAAGTCTCACGAGCTGCTACTTACTCCACATTAGGTGTGAGGCCAACTTCGTTCTAAATTTTTTTTTCTCTATCAGGAAGTTAGTGGTGATAATTATCCGTGTTTCTTTGACATTTCAGATTTGCTTGTTTCTTTCGTGGGTGAATCAGGGTTGAAAATAATGCTTATATTATAAAACAGTGACTCCAGGAAAAAATATGGAAAAGCAATCACTGTGCTCCAGGAGAAAGTACAAGTATACATACCCAGTGAATTTTGCTACACTTTATTTCTGTTCTCCTTGGATAAGAACATCTTCTAAGTGTGAATGTTTCTCAATAAAGTTAGGAATATGAACACTTAATTATAATATCTTTTCTCTTGGACAACTTACAAACTGGTCCTATTTCTGAATTTTGTGTGTATCAGTAAGAATGAGATAGAAATATAAAGAAAAGTTAAAATGTCTTTGGTTCTATTTCTCAGGGACCCCAGATGAGTGGTATTTAGTATATATTTATAAATAAAAGACTTCATAGCGTCTCCCTTTTTTGATGGAAATTATGGTGTTAAATAGCCAGAAAGTAATCTGATTTCTATGAATTTACTCTTAGTAGTAGAATATTTCCTGTTTAGAGTTTATAGCTTGACTAGTGCCATTTCTTGACCAAATCCAAGTCCTAAGAGAGAGTCATCAGCAATATCAGGATGTTATATACAGTGTGGCGTTACAGGGTGTATTTGGGCAGGTGTCTCTCTGTTTTATACAACGACTCTCGTTGTATAAAACTGTCTTATTATAATGGCTTTCTTTTGTTGAATGTCAACCATGATCGAGTATTAGATGCTGGGCATTTCACATGGGTGATTGTTAATTTTCATGATAATTCTGACGGGTGTCCCTATTTTACAGATAGGAAAACATTAAGTTTAGAGAGACAAAGCGCAACCCCTGATGGAATAAAAATGGTTTAGCTTCTTTTGCTAAATAAAATGGAAAGATGAATTCTCTATTTCCAGGTAGGTAAATGATAAATGATGTATTTGGTAACTAGATTATGATCACAGGACTAACTTTTGGAATAGAACTCAGATTATTCCCTTTGTATCTTGTGGTACATGCACCTCCAAGAGATCAGAAAGCTTTCAAGCTTCAGTTGGACTGAGTTCAGATTAAAATCTTTATTTTCTGCCTTCACAGACAAGAAAGCATTTGTTCTTTTGGTGGCAAGATACACAGTTATCTTACTGCTTTCGGTGTATAGAAAATTCTTATCTCAGTAGCAGTTGTGGCTATTTCTGTTTTTGCTGTTACCTATTGGCCTTGCAGGCTGTTGTACCCATAAAGAATAATGAGCCTGTGGATTAGTTGGGTATAAATGTCTTCATAACTTGGGTAAAGGAGAAGTGATTGACTTGACTAATGTTGAGCACTTACTGTGTGATTAGAACCAGAACCAGAACCATAGACCTCTAAGGACTAGGTTGTGATTTAGAAACTGAGCAGCATCATGTGAAATGATACCTGGAAATACTCAATTACATTTTCCAGCAGCTCTCACTATCTAAATTGAAGTGCATAAACATGAAGAATATGCACTTTTCTAAAATGAAATACACAGTATTTCAGACGGTGGTTCAATTATTTACTTACGTCACCATCAATATCACATAATCTTGGTTCCCAAATTGGATTGCTGATAAATTATTATATAAATAGTACACAGAATAAGAGCAATGGACTCTGTTCTCTACGATTTTGCTATTCTAAGTATGGTCTACAGGTCAGCAGCATTGATATGACGTGGGTCCTTGTCAGAAATTCGAACTCCACTCCTTAACCTTCGGAGCCATAATCTGCATCGTAGCAGAATTCCCAAGTTGATCCATGTGCACATTAAAGTTTGAGAATTGTTTTAAGGCAGTGTTTCTCAAACTTGAGAGTGCTTAAGATTGACGCTTGGAGACCTTATTAAAACGTAGACTTCTGGATCCAGACATTGATTCTGTAGGCCTGGAGTACATACATTGGGAGTTGTTTTTTTCCCTGGACATCTTGCAGAATTGGTTGGATGGCACCTGGGGCTAGGATATTCCAAGTATCAGTTAACCTTAATGAGGTTTAAGATTCTGTTTTATGCTGTTATAACAGAATACCATGAATTGGGTAATTTATAATGATCAGAAATTTATTTATATCATGGTTCCTGGAGGCTGGGAAGTCCAAGAGCGTGGTGCTGGCATCTGGCTAGGGCCTTTTTGCTGTGTCATCCCATGGCAGAAGGCTAAGAGGCAAGACAGCATAGGACAGTAGGAGCAGAGAGGACCAAACTTACTTTTTATTGGGAATCCTCTCCTGAGACAGTGGCATTAATTTTGGTCTAGTCACCTCCTATCTCATCTCTTAATACTGTAACAGTGGCAGTTAAATTTCAACATGAGTTTTGGAGGTGATGTTAAAACCATAGGAGATCTTTTGCAACCAATTCTGGGTACTTTTACCAAGAGCTGAAGGTGGAGTCTACAATAGTTTCACATTTATTTGTTGAAAATTTACCCAGCAAAGGACTAAGGTTGATGCAAAAAAATGTTCTGTGGTCACTAGAAGTGAATATCTATATAGAGATAAATAGGACAGAGGAATAATGTCCAATTTACAGTAATCGATTTAATGGGTTGCCCAGAAGCTTTGCCCTCTTTTATCAAAATGAAAAAAAAAAACTGCACATCTCAGCTTTTCTAAGATGTTACTTCCTTCTGAGAACCCTGACAACTTCTCATCATTCCTCTTGCTAAGTACAGCAAACACATACCAGAACTTGGCAGCTGACATGGCCATTTGATTTTTTTCTTCTAAAATTGATTTAGGGCAGTCCTCAGGCCAGCCGAGGGTTGGCTTCCTACAACTTTGCATCAAGGAGTTTTTATGTGTCTATCCATTGAGAGAGTGGGTACCTTTGAGGCTTAGGAACAGTTCTGTTGATCAGGGTGGTCCGGAAGTACTGACCCCACTCTTTGTAAGATTTGCTAAATCTGTGAGGATGTGGATATTGGTTGGGTTTTAATAGGTATATCTGTGTTCTTGTGAAATGAAAACTCTTTTGAGTTGAAGTGTATTCTTGTTTGTGTTGTGAATTTTTAAAATAGTAGTGGCACTGGAAAATTTACATACATCCCCAAAGTAAAGTTTTCTAGAGGACTTTTTTCCTGTAACGTTTAAACCATTGTTTATCTTCTGTGGTTGGCATTAAGTATTTGATATGTCTTAATGGAAGGAGAAAAAGAGTTGCTTCACACTTGTAGTGGCTGCAATACTTAGTAAATGCTGCTTTTTAGAGTTTTCAGGTGAAGCTTGGTTATGTGAAGTTTTGTTCATTTTCAACTCTTAATGATAAAAAGTACATTCATAGATAATATAAAATAACTGCTAAGAGAGGAAGATTCTATGTGACAGGAGTCAGAATTTTAAAAGCTTTAGTCCTTATACATTTCTTTTGTTTCAGCTTGTATAGGTGTAATTTTTGGAACAATGTAAGGGTTGAAAAAGTTGGATATTTTCTAGAAAATGTGTCCTAGGAAAAAGCTAGGTTTTGTGTTCATTTGGGCATGGTGTGTGTATATATACTTATACATGATAAGATATAATACCACAAAGCCATCAGGTAATTCCAAAAGTTTTAGTTGGAAAGGGCCATGGGATTAGAAAAAGAAGATCAATGCTTCCCTGAGTACTACTGTTAGCCTAGCCCTGTGTGCAGCATCTTATATTATAGTTCTACAAAATGAGTGTGTGTTCCACTCTTACAGCTGAGGAAACAGTAGTATAAGTAAATTCCTAAGATTTATTTGGAGAGCTGATATTTAAGTGTGGGATTTGAACATGGACTCTGGAACCTGTTCTCAATATGGACCTTATTTTTTTGAAAGCTGGGTAAAATAGAATTTAAGTCTATGTAGCCATTAAAGATGAAAATACTTGATGCCTAGCCTATTTCAGGATTTTAAAGCTTTCAATATATATTTTAATTTGACCCTCAGAATTTTGCAAAATAGATAGGGCAGGTGCTAGACACTCATTTATAGGTGGATGGGGGTGAGTAGGTAAGAATCTGAAACTCAGGAGAGGTTGGAGGACTTGCTGGGCGTTAGCAAGGCCAGTAAATGGCAGAGCTTGAGATCACACTCACTCATGCTGACTGAACCTGATACGCCTCCTCATGCCTGTCCTACTGGTTTGTTAAAAGTGTATTTAAAAGAGGCTGCAGAAGTTAAGCAGAATATCCCAGGGTTGCAACATTTCATAAAAAGGGTTGTCAAATACACCTTTAGTTCCACGCTCCCCTCCACTTTTATAAACTGACTCCAGCGGGAAGCTGTGTGGTCCCGAGGGGCCACCTGGCTGAAGTGTGTTAATGGTTGGGTTCTAGTCTGATGATATTCAGTAATATTCAATACCCATGTCTTCAGAGCTTAACTTTCTCAGGGAAAAAAATTTTTTAAACACTCTGCTCTTTTTGAAGTTAATTATTCTTTTCCAGCGGACTGATCATGCTTACTATAAGGGTTTGTTGATCTTTTGGCTTATGTCACTGCATAATGTTTACATCATTAATTTTTGTTTGCATGAAGAGGAGATTTTGCTTACCACAAGAATATTTTTAACCTTTTTGCCCTAGAGACATTTGGAGTGTGCTGGAAGTGTCCTGTGGAAATACCTGTGGCTTTGATAGTTTTTTACCTTAATGGAGGGCAACTTTGCTTTTGTTGTGACCTATCGTATCCACATGGCTGGCTCTGTCTAGTCGTGTGTATGGGTCTGTTCTTTCGGTCTGGTCCACCCAGGCCTGGAAGTGACTTGTCAACCCTGCCATGAGAGCCTGCTTGAGAGGGTTGGCAGACTCTCCTGGTCCTGCTGTGAATCCCTCAGGCTTGCGAGGGACGACAGATGGTTGAGCTAAACTCAGAGCCACCCCTCTACGTAATGATGAAAAATGACCAGCCTCCTGGTAAGTGGAAATCAGGACCCATGTACCTTTTCATTTTGGTAAACAGGACTTTGAAACAAACACAGAGTGAAGGAGGAGGAGGACAATGCTGTGGCAGGCTACCTGCCTGTCTTTGTTAGTACTCTTTGCACTTACTAATAGGCGAGGTCTTCATGTGTGTGCTTTTTCGTCTAGATAGTCAGTACATACAGACTGCTGGGACTGAGAAGGAATCCTGTGTGCCCTTTTGGGTATAAATAATCTCTGTAAATGTCAAAAATGTGAGGCACAGGATGCAAGTAAGGATGCAGAATTGCTTCCTGTTCTGATAGAGCAGCCTGGGGTCCACTGCCCCCATAACCCTTTCCACAGTTGTCTGCCACTTCCTTTAACCTCTGCTGACGTCGGGGCCCTCAGCAGCTCTTGAGGCTCAGGCTCTCGATGGGAATATAGGTACCTAACTCAAGGACAACCCATCTGTAGGCTAGGTTGGGCCCGTTACCGAGAGCTGAAGCGAGTTAATTGTGTGCAAAGCAGATAGGCAGAGTAGCTAAGTGTCAGTAATAGTGGCACCTGACTGAAGAGCCATGAACTTGTGCTGCCAGGAGTCCTAGTTACTTTGTCTCCACGTTTTGACTCCATGAAGCATGTAGTTGGGTTCTTATAAGATCCTTGTCTTCCTCATCTCCACTCTTGTCCTTAGGATGGTAGTCCTTCATGTAAGCAGGCCCACGTGAGTCTCAGTCCACTGGCAGTATCATGTCATGGTTACAAGTGCAGTCAGTCTCTGGAGTCAGTAGCTGGGCTTCAATACCAGCGTTACTCATTCCTAGGTGATGAGCCCTTGGGTAAGGTCCTTAACTGCTGTAAGCATCCGTTTTCTTCCCCTGTAAAAATGAGACAACAGTACCTCAGAATGTTGGAAGACTTAATAACAGATGGACTCCTTAACATAGTGCTTGGCACATGGTTCATGCTTAAAGGGTGTTAGCTGCTGCTGTTACTATTATTACTTTTGTTGCCATTACCACTCAAAAGGGTCTAATGAATGTATTAGGTCATTAAATATGAAATGGCCAATTTTGAATCAGAAGTGTAGTTTATTACATCTCAAACAAGAAGCAGTACAGTTAATCAAAGTATGTGCCTAAACTATCAATACAGTTTTGCCATCTTAACAGTAGCTTGTTTATGCCAGCAGCGAAGAAGCCTGGCCAGTGAGTGGCAATGAAATCGCAAAAAGCATTTTCTACAGCTTGTTGAGAATTGAATATTTTTCTTTGCAAGAAGTGATCCAAAGCCTGGAAGAAGTGATAATTGGTGCAAGATCTGGTGAATATGGTGGATGACAGACAGTTTCCAAGTCCGGCTGCTGTAGTTTTGAGCAGCGTTGTGTGACATGTGGTCTAGCGTCGTCTTGCAACAGGATTGGCCTGTCTCTGCTGGCCAGTCTCGACTGCCTAATCATGATCATCCTCATCGTTTTGTCCAGTTGGTTACAGTAGACATCCTCTGTAATGGATTAACCAGTTTTCATGACTCTTTAGTGGATAATACTAGCGCTGGATCACCAAACAGATATCATTAGCTTTTTCTGATGAATATTTGGTTTTGGAATGTGTTTTGGCACTTCATCTTTATCCAACATTGTGCCAAATGCTTGTGATTGTCAGAAAGAATCCATTTTTCATCATGGATAACAGTACAGTATAGAAATGGTTCGCCTTTGTGTCATGAGAGGAAAGAAAGGCAAGCTTTGAGATGATTTCTTTCTGATGCTTGTTTAATTCATGCGGTACCCATCTATGCGGTTTCTTTACCTTGCCAGTTTGTTTCAAATGGTCCAATATTGTTGGAATAGTAACGTCAAACCTTACTGCTAATTCACGCATAGGTTGAGATGGATTCGCTTCCACTACAGCTTTCAGCTCATCATTATCCGCCTTGGTCTCAGGTCACCCATGTGGCTCATTTTCAATATGAAAATCACCAGAATGGAATTTCTCAAACCATCTACATATTGTGCGTTCATTAACCACATCCTTCCCAAATACTTCATTGATATTTCAAGCTGTCTGTGCTGTGTTGGTTCCATGATGGAACTCATATTCAAAAATAACACAAATTTTTTACTTATCCATGATTTCACAAAAAGTGCTCTAAAAAATGGCCTGAAAGATAATCACAAGCCAAGATGTGCATTTGAAAGACTGAGGCAGTACCTTCACAATAAACATAAAAAAAAGAAGTGTCAAAGTGAAATGTCAGAGATATCAACTGTCAAACTTAGTACTTAAGTGGGTCGGACATTTCATACTTAATAACCTTGACTACTTCCCTTTGCCGAGAGAGTACATAGTCCCAGTACTGTCATCCAGTTCCTGTCACTGGTGTGATTGTGTTGGGATCTTGTAACAGTGACGTTAAATGATAGAAAGCTTTTTTTGCTTTCCTAAGCTCCTTGGAACGCTGGTAGTTGACCTGATCATTGTTTAAACACCTGAAGCTGTTTTCGACTGCTCCTGTTTGAGAAGCATCTAACCTGCAAAAGGAGCCCCAAATCCTGTGAGTCTCAGATCACTGAGAGATTGTCATACCTGGGTAAAATCATATTTATATGGTGTCTTCCTTAAGTACAATGCACACTTAGAATGTCTCTCTGACTACTAATTATAGAAAGTAAAAGGCATTTAATGACATTTCTGTATATTTTCCCAAATGACTGTTGTTGCTCACTGAAATGCACAAACATGCCACAGTCTTTTGAGCATATATCTTTTCTCATTCGATGCCCAAGGCTCTCTAGGTACCTGGACCGGGAGAAGGGAAGCAGAGATGGTTTTTTATTTCTGGACTGTTTACCTTTGGCTCATTGTCCTACTGCTTGTGTACAGGAAAGAGAAGTAAGAAGTAATTATTTAAGAGAACTTTCCCACTGTCTGTGCTGTGACCTCCTTCTCTGACAGCCAACTTTTTAAACAAGCATCTTAATATTTCAGCAGATGGTGCTAAGGTTTGTTGAAGCAGCCTACAATATCCCCAGCTCGTTCCCACATTTCTGGATGCTTTGTAATTAGCTCACAACATGGGTGAAAGTGAGCTCAGATGTAGCCTGAACCCATGGAGGTTGGAAAAAGAGAAGCATATCCGGTGAGAGGAACTGGGATAATCTTGCCTTACTTTCAGGGAGTTGCCCCAGAGGTGAGCTTTGTGCATTATCAGCAGCCAGAGGTCATTGCAGCTGCGTTCTTCAGTATGTTCTGGCTACCATTTGCTTCCAGATACAATTTAAGTATTGATTTCTATTTGTAAAGCCCTTTGTCAGTTTTATTCCCAGCCTGGTGGTTATGAAAATCAACTCTTGCTCCTTGACTTGTTCATTCTCTCTGTTCCTACATTTTGTACACATGTCTGGGGGATTCATGTAGAAGGTGGTACAGTTTTATAAAAATAAAGAGTTAGGTTTTGTAAGCAAATAGTATGTTCTTAAGAAAATGTTACGAGGCCAAATTTCAGCTAAGTGCTTTATCGTGTCAGGGGCAGTGATACTGTTTTTCTAATGTTACAGCTACGTAATACTTTCTTGGTAGAAAGAATGCTTTCTCTTACAACCCACTGAATCATGCTGGGCATATAACTGTTTCTTGACTGATTTTCTATGGCACAGCTTCATCTGCAGAGACATCCGGTTATTTGGGGTAGCATCTTCTTTCCCCTTGACGTTGAAATGGAGTGAGGCAGTATTGGATGGCCTTGTCAGGCTCACAAGGAACACAGGGTTTTTGGGACCAAAAACACTATGAAATTTCCCTTTGCCTCTAAGTATATGAGCCAGAAGAAAGTCAAGAAAGGTACCTTTCCTTTGTGACTTTTTCCCTGGTCCACCTTTGTTTCCGTTTCTAACATCAACTATGCTCTTAGCAGGAACTTTGCTCAGTAATGATTGTTAAGTGCATATTAAGGACTTCCTATGACTCGGGCACTGTTAAAAGACTTACATGTAACTTTCACTCACTCCTCAAAACAACAGCACTAGGTTATTACTTTGTTTTGTAGATGAAGCCCCTGAGATTATGCAGGTAGTAAATGGTAAAACAGGGGCTTAAACCCAAGTCCATCAGACTTCAGCAGCCCATTGGCTGAGATTGAGTGAACAGAATCCATCAGCTGTAGCTTTCCTTAATGCCCTGCTTCTGGTTGCCTGTCTTTCCCCTATGCCTGATCTTAATTTTGTCCTTTCCCTAGTTATGGACTGAACAGAACTAACACTCTGTGCTATGGAGAATTAGTAATGGAATGGGGGAAAGCGTCAGATCTGTGTTCTAATTTACTTACAAATTTATGGTATTCTCAGGGAGAAAACTCTTTAGAATAACAAGGTTAGAATATCAAAGATGAGTTAGAGTGGCTAATGAGACGGAGAAGCATTACTCTATCTAGTGGAGGAGACCTGTTAGCAGTTCAGAAAATAAATATTGCTATTCCTGCTTTCTGTACGTGGCAGAATATCAAGGTATTATTTTTTTCACGTAAGGGAAAATTTACTGTCTGAGGAGACTGAACAAATTCTCTGAAACTGGAACCCTAAATGGGTAGTTGTATGTCCTTGTCTTTGCCCGTATAATTGTCTCCTGTCCTTGTAACTATTTGAGACTTCTTGTCTCAAGGGCAGAGTTGGAATGCTTTACTTACCTTTTGACAGATCACAAATACCTGAGGGTTCTAACCTTGGAACCTAGGATTCCCCTCCTGAATGTTAAGCAAACTCACATAGCAAAGGTCCTCCTAAGGAATCCTCTTTGGCCAGATGGATCAGGGATACATTTCCAAAATTAGTGCTGCACAGAGAATTCTCTCTCATGGACTAATTCTTCTCCCCCTCTCAGAGGACCATCTGTCTCATGGGCAGAAGAAAAATAGGCATCTGTTCAGATTTGCAGGGTTGCCACCTGGACCTGTTCCTATAGTGTTTCCAAGCAGAGGGTTGGGAGTGTCTGTGGGCCAACCCAAAGTTTTAAGTACTGGGATCTTAAGTGAGGAATTATAGAATCAAGACACAACAATTTTGATCTGGCATCAGGTTTTCTAGAGTAAGAATTGGCAAATGCTCCACCAGTTCTAGAGCAGGGATTGTCAAACTTTTTCCGTAAAGAGCCAGATAATATTTAAGGCTTTGTGGGCCATCTGATCTCTGTCACAACTATTCACCTCTCCCAGCATAGCACAAAAGCAGCCATAGGTAATGTACAAACTAGTGATGGTGGCTATGTTTCAATACAACTTTATTTACAAAAAAGGTAGGCGGCAGGATTTGGCCTGCAGGCCATAGTTTGTCCACCCTTGTTCTAGACCTCTCACCCCCCCCCACATATACACAAATATGTATATAGGCTGTCCGGAAAGAATCCAGCCATGTAATATGAAAAATATATTAACAATGGCTGGATACTTGCCGGACAGCCCTTGTGTGTGTGTGTATGTGTATGTGTGTGTGACTTTCCCATCCAAGGATTTGGATTCATGCGATGCGTTTGACGAGGCTGATGGTGTGAAGTCTGTACCCTTTGGCTTTGTGGGCTTGGTTTAAGGTCGTTTTGCCCTGCACCCCCACAGTGCTCACTGTTCATTGACAGTTCAGGTTAGTTAGAAGTAGTTTCATCACAAACACAGATGACACCGAGAAGATCCCATGCGGATGTTGGGCTCCCAGTGGAACACCAGGTACCTTTGGACATCAGTCAGAACACGTCCATTTAAATACGCTGCTTTGTAAACTCAATGTGGCTAGATCAGTCCTGAGACGTCGTTGGGTTTACTGAATAAAGTTAATCATGCTGAATAAGACTGTTCCTTCACTTCTAGATTTTGCCCCTATGTGGGTTGGAGTTTTTCAGCATGAAACTAATAACTTCCTTCTCGTGGTGCTGTGGGTGGTTCAGCATATCACAATCACAGTGATGGATTTAGGCCCAGTAACTTTGTTCCCTTCCTCATTTTGGCTCTGAAAAGAGACATTGAGGGGGAAAAGCTGCAGATGTGAGACACCAAAATAAACACGCTTATGACAGAACTCATGCTTCCTGTTTCTTGGTTGGGCTTGAATTCTTTACATCCAGACTGGTGGTTAACTGTCTAGGCAAGTGATTTAGAAATTGTTTACAAGCTAGAATGTGAATACCAGTTAAGTGTCTCTGCATTATTTTGCATCATTTCCCCTCTCTTTATTCTCCGTGGGGAAGAGGGTAATTGTGCACACCTGAAAGTTCTTTGGTTTTACTGCCCAATTTAAAGATGCAGTGCCCTGTTAGATAAGTCCAGTAGTTACCTTCTTAGTTATGATCAGGAATATGTGGTAAGGACAGGTACTAACTTCTTTGCTCATGTTTGAAGGGCAGTATTAACATTTATGCATCACTTTTGTGACATAATTTGCTTTGATTGGGCGAGTCAAACAATTGGGCAGCTACTTTTGCCCCACTTAAAACAAATATCTCGGTGATGGAGATACATGGAAACCTCAGATGCCCACAGTATGTTATGTACTTGAGCACTTGTTTTCCCCAGGAGAATTCGCTCTCAAACAACAGAATAGTGAATGAAGAACAGAGAAAATAAAGAACTAAAGCACCATAGAAGGATGATTACTGACTTATTTTCTCCCATCTTATTCCTAGTCTAGTGAACTAAAAACTTCTAGGTACCAATTGATGTTAATGAAATTGATGTAATAGTCTCATGAAAAATGGTACATGGAATAGTCACTTGTGCTCATTTGTATATTAAGTTGACTCACTTGTTGTACTCTCATCTTGGCAGATGTTTGTGAAGTCCTCAAAGGTACCAATAGCAAAGGTTGCTATCTAAGAGCCAAAGAAATAAAAGGAAAACAGTGCAGAAAAATTTGTGAATGTATAGGGTGTTTTTTTTTAGTATTTTTTTTTTCAGAATTGGAGAAACCTTTCTTAGAGTATTTTCCTTCAGAATTGTAGAAAGAGTTCCGAAGAATGAGTAAATAATGTACAAATACAAGTAAATTCAATAGTATTGGCTTCTTACGGAAAATAGTTCATGTTTTCACATGTGAGATTGCAACGATTTTTCAATGCTTCTTAAGATATGGAGCTGGAACCCATTCTACTAAGTGAAATATCCCAAGAATGGAAAAGTAAGCACCACATGTACTCGCCATCAAATTGGTTTCACTGATCATCACCTAAGTGCACATATAGGGATAACATTTATTGGGCGTTGGGCAGATGGGAGGGAGGAGGAGGGGATGGGTGTATACATACATAATGAGTGCGATGTGCACCGTCTGGGGGATGGGCAGGCTTGAAGCTCTGACTGCAGGGGCGGGGAGGGGAAGGCAAGAGCGATATACGTAACCTAAACATTTGTACCCCCATAATATGCTGAAATAAAAGAAAGATATAATGAATAAGAAAGACAAGTAGAAAGGCATTAGCAATACAGAATGGTGAGCATGAGTATATCAGGGTGCTTGGAAGACAAAGGGGGAATACTTAACTTAGATGTGGAGGCAGACCTACCGTCCTGGCAGAAGTAACATATCCACTGAGACTCAGAAAGATGAGGGGGCGTTAGCAGGGCACAAGTGAAAAGCAGGGAGAGGCATGCCATGTGCAGAGGGAGGCCTGTGCAAAGGTCTAGAGGTGAGAAATAATACATACATGTTTAAGAACTTTTGAGTAGTTCATTTTAACTAGAGTATAAGGACAAGGGAGGGAATAGTGAGAGGCAAGGCTACGGATACGAACAGGGGCCAGACCTTAATAGGCCTTATAAATCCTTTTCAAAAGTTTAGGCTTTCTTCTCCAGCACTAGTGGTATAATTTGAAAGTTTTAAACAGGGAGTGATCCAATAAAACTTGATCATTTTGGGAAAAATACAAATGGTGGATTAGGAGAAGGATAAGATTGAAATCAAGGCGATCACTTAAATGATTGTGGAACGCAAATGGGAGATGATGGTATCCAATTCTAAAATCTGTTCAGTTAGAATTAGTGGCTATAGAATCCTGTAAAGATTACATTCAGAATTAGAGCAAAGGAAGGGTAGGAGTTTAGGATAGTGGTGAGATTTCTGACTTGGTTTTGCCACACATTCAGTTGCTCATTTGTCGAGATGTGAAGCAATGGGGAAGAGATCGGGTTGGGGAGAGGAGATGAGTTACTGGTGTATCATCAAAGCCTTTACAGCCATTTGGGAAAAAGGACTAAGTTGTACTTAATGGATATGATGTACATAGAGAGGTGTAGAGCAACAGATGGGGCTTAGGACCAAGATACAGAGGTCTGTGAATGCCCAGTGCAAGACCAGGTTTGCAGATAAGGACGGTGATGTAGTTTGAGCTGTATTTGAAGGAGAACTTGAGAGATGGAAGAGGATAGGAAATGAAGTGACTTTGCAGTGGGCCAAGTGGGAGAAAAGGAAAATGCCTATGGAAATGGAAAGAAGAGGCTTGCAAGAAGATGCAAGGGTAGATATTGATGGAATTTGGCAGTGATGTAGAGGAGTTTATTGTGTTTCCAAAGCATTTCTCACATGAGTGGCACAATCCTGCCTTTCTAGTTTTACCTTATACAATTCCTTTCACATGCTTATAACTCAGCCAACGTAGAGGTATGCAATTTTCACAAATGTGAGCTTTATTTTTTTATGTTCTCCCTGCCCCCTGCCCCCCATATGCACATATTTTTCCTTCATCTTAAATGTCCTTTCCACACTTAACAAATGCTGATTAGCCTGGAAGGGAGAGGAGGAGGATTTCAATAAGAAAAGGGAAGCTTTTTTTCTTATCAAGCTTCACTTCAAATGCCACCTTCTGCATCCTCCCCTCCCAAAATCTGTTGTAACGCCAGTACCATGGTTAGTGGTTCACACATCTGGCTCCGCTTAGCTGTAAACTCACTGAAAGCATATGTCTTGATTTATTCATGTCTGTTTTCCTCACTATACCTATTAGTTTCTCAATAAAAATGTGCACATGTTTATTCAAGTCAAATAGGCTGGGACTGCATCTGTGCTGTATCACTTATTGGCTCTGTTACTTGGAGCAACTTAGTTCACGTCTTTAAGCCTCCAGTTTATCATGTATAAAATGAACATCATAAAACCTACCTTACAGATTTGTCATGATGGGTAGGTTAAATAATACATATCCTGTGCTTTCCTGACAGTTGCCATTGTTGAGAGCTGCTAATAGCAATGTGGACATTAGGTTACAAGGAGCCCTTCACATCACGATTTCTTGTAAATAAGAAAGAACATCTGCACTAATGGATGTCTCAAGAGTGTATGAATGATGGGACATTCACATGATGGATTCTAATAATTTTCCTCTACTTCTGGAAGAGCTAGCAGATATCTGAGACTTACCAAGAGGAACCTTATAGAAAAGAACCACAACCATCATAAACCCAATCATGTTTTACTTGGTATTAAAGGATATGAAAAACCTGCCCCCATCCTTAATCTACGAAATTATGGAATGAATCCTGTTCTCAGCTCTCAGAAAATCACCTGGTTCCATATGTCAAGGTACCTCGATTTCTCACTCCCCATCTTGAAATGTCAGAATCACTCAGCAAGCTTCTTAGACGTATCCTAGGTAAGGAATATGCCCCCAAAAGTAGCAAATTGGATGATAAATGAGTTCATCTGTATTTGTTTCACTTAACTGCTTATTTCTCATCTTTATACATAGCTATGTTAACTCTTAAAGATCTAAGATTTTATTTTACTTTTTGTTATTTAGAGATGAACTACATGCGTTCTACAGACTTTTTTCAGGTTTGTCCTACATATTTCACTAGAAAAGGTAAACTTTGTCCTGCGTGGCTAAATAATAGACTAGTCATCGTAGGATCCAGGTAATAATGCCCAGCCATTAGATAAGGCAAATTCATGGATGAACTGAGTCTCTAGTCATCATTTTTCTCATCTTCCCCATAGGCTTTTTATATGGCTCATAGTCTGTAGATACTTTGCACATCCTAAAAGTTTAGCATCTAACACATCATCTTGAAGTGAAATCTGTTTGTGTTTTTAATCCACACAGGCAATTTCCCATTATAATAAAGCTTTCACAGTTGAGTACCACTGATCTCTTGTGTTCTTAAAAATGATTGGTGATTAAAATCACCCCTTTTGCAAGTAGCTACCCACTGTTGCTCTCCACAGAGAATAATAAACTACCATACACAGAAATATTAAGGTACCATTTAGAATATGAGAATTTTAACCACTTCATGTGGCTGAGGCCCAGGGGCCTTTTCAGCCCCAATGCTAGTTATCTCGAAATTGGTAGTGCGGCCCAGCTTAACTCCTGTGCTCTCCTGGGCCCCGGCCGCCTCCTGCAGTGTGGTGTGAAACTTAACTGTAATTTGTTGTGACTGATCCCTAATGCAAGTGTTAACAGTGGCTACTTGCCATGAGTAGGAGAGTGAGAGTAAGTGTTGTTTATCCAGACAAGAAGTGATACCAAAATGAGACCGGAGGTGTGATTCTAATTTGCACCTCCATTTCATTTGCCCAGAGGAACTACGTTATTTTGTCATTATTTCTGAATATATATAGTGACAGGGGCAGGCTTACCAAATGCACTGGTAACAGATGTGGCAGTCACACCTCTGTGCAGCCCCTCTTTTGGTTCATTCATACTTCGTCACATCACCTTGTGCTTTGGAGGAAAGGCCCTGACCAGAGTTGCCTGAGTGATCAGCCAATTAGGAAATAGGGCTAATAATGCCAAAGAGCATTTTGAAATGTATTCATTGTCCTGTGACTTTTCTGTATTATAATACTGTATTTTACATTGCACTGTGTAAAATATGCTTATGATAGAAAGGTAGGAAATTGTGTGTGTCAAAGAGAGAGAGATAGGAAAGCTAATAACATATTCCTGACACTTGTAAGTGGCCTATTCCTGAGATTCAAACATTTATTCTATGGAACACTAGCCCTAAAAAGATTGCACTTCATGAAAAAGAATTCAATGAGAAAAAGTTTAAAAAGATTTATAAAATGTCAGAATATTAAAGGCTCAGAGAAATTCTGCAGAAAAGTAAACCATTTAACTTTTTTTAAACTCTACATCCTGTACTAAATTGCTCAGAGAAAACTTTTTTTATTCCCCACTTAATGAATTAGCACATTTGAAGATGACAACCTGGTCTGATTGTCAGAATAGACATTTCTTGCTCCATCATTCAGCCTTTGTGGCCCTACATTGTTAGATAGATGAACAGTATATTCAGTGTCTTAGCAAGGTGCAGCAGCTTTTTAGTAAGAATATTCATGATGTCATTATTTTTCATTGCTACAATCGACTTTAAACAGCTCTATCCTAAAGAAAACCAAAGTGTAAGTTCACGGAATGAAGTATAGTTGGAATCAAGCTGAGACCATTGTATTTTGCACTCATGCAGTTGAGGAGAGAGGGGGAAGTCCTGCTAGAAACCTAATCTTAGCAGCTGTGGGAGTCTTCACTAGTCAAATGCTGAGGATTGCTTTTACCCTGTAGTCTTACCTATTAGAAAGCCATGTTGGAGGTTTTCAGGCAAATTGAGACATTTCTTCATTTCTAGCACTTACTGTGTATTGTGGAAATAAAGCTTTAGGAGATGCACGATCAATTAATGCCCTCCTTCCTTTTGTGACTTTTTAGAAATCTCTCACAAATGTGTACTTTGAATCGAATAAAGAAGTATTGTATAAAAAGAACCGCAATACCAACTGAACTGCATTACCTTGTACAAATGTCGGACTGGAAAATGTATTTCTAATGAATCAAAAGCAGCTCTGGCTTCGCCGGCCAGCACTTGATCATTTTAGAGCGTGACTCACGTAATTGGTTTTCTTGCTGTCATATGACAGACATATCACCCCACCATTATATCAGAGCTGAAAAATAAACAGTTAGCCTACATAGGGATGTCTGGAGCTAGGAAAGAAGAATGCCTGCAGTTTAGCTCTGGTTGCTCTTTTGAAGTTCTGCACCTCAAGGTGCTGCTTTGTGAAGAGAATTATATTCAAAGGGAAGGTGCCCAGATGTAAGTCATTGTTAAATCAAGGATCTGTTTCAAGAGATCTTGGGGCAGCATCACCACTGATATTCCTGTTTGCCTGTGTGAACGGAAAGTTTTGAGCAGCTATAAAAATAACTGCCTTATTTGTCCCAAACCTTGAAATTCACACTGGAGAAGGGAAAGGATCAAGCCTCTCTGAGTAGAGCAGGAATGAGGGCTCTTCTTACTTCTTAAAACAAAATCGTTGTACAAGAAATGAATACATTTCACGCTCTAGTCGCATTTTATGCATGTAAGAGCAGAATATTATCCCAGGCATGTAGAGCCGGAAGATCTTTTAGGGCCTGTGCTTTTTCCCTGTGATAGAGCGGTTTTCTAGAAAAGGAAGATTTCCCAGGCCCCAGTTCCCTGACTTGCTGGCAGGTTTCAGCTAACTGTGCCTGGCCTACTTTGGAGACTTTGAGGAATAAGGTGACAAATTTACGTAACTGGTGCTGACAGGTTGTTTTATCTTCAGTTGGGTTGTAGCATGCGCTGAGATCAGGTTGTTCTACCTAAATTACAGATGTTCTTCCTGTTGGAGTTTGTGAAGCAGGAGAGAGAATCAGAGGGTGAGTAGGACCACAACAGTGAGAAGCTCATCACCTTGACCACTAACTGACCACAGAGAAATCAGTGACTCCTGGCCCTGTTGTCTCTTTGCTCTCTGTGCTGTGTGGAAGTGTGAGCTCTCCTCACGGGCCGGTGTGAGGAACAAGAAGCAAGCACTGATTGGGTGGAACCTGCCAGAAGTAGCTATAAATATTAGGGCAAAAGCAATTTTTATTAGGGAACAGTGACATTAAGCTGATAAGCTCTTGAATCCTACATTTCTAAGGAAAGACTCTTCTTGTTAAAGTTTGTGCCCATGAATTTTTATCCCTGCCACTGATCCACCATTGTTACCCAAGGTTATTCTGATTTAGAAGCTACTGAGTGAAGAAATGGGATGGAGAAGTTAATTCATTCAGCACAGCCTTCAGCGCCTACCATGGTACCCAGAACTGGAGGTAGCCAGAACTTCGAGGTATGTTGTAGCCAGGTAGTGGGAGAGACAGTTCCACTGTGAATTATATGAGTGGTCACGTAACTGCTAATCCAAATCACCAGTGTGAATACACAGTTAAGTAGTAAGACAGCCTCTTGCGAGGGTAAGTCCCCATCTCAGTGGTGGGTCTAGAGCCCAGGAACAGCCTGCAGCGGACTTCACAGCAGTGTAGGGGAACAAGCATTACCATATGGCGGACCTTTATCATCACCAGGATCATCCTGTTCATACTAAGGTCATTTTCTAATGAAGGAGATGGGAAGGCCAAAGAAGAGGACAGAAGAATGTAAACTCTAATCTACTCATTTATTCCATGACATTGATTGAAAATGCATGTTGTGACAGGCTCTGCCCTAGGGCTTGAGGATACAATGAGTAGCACAGATGAGGTGCCCAGCCTCATGAAGCTTACCTTCCAGTGGGGGAAGACAGACATCAATAAGTAAACGATCAAAATAATTACAGGTTTGATAAATATTTTGAAGGGAACACAAACAAGAGGCTAAGGTAGAGAATCACTGGCAGAAGGTTGAGAGGAAGCTATATTTCAAAGAATTATTAGGGGAGGAGAGATTTAAGCTGAGAATTGCATGAGGAAGTAACAGCAAAGAGATTAATATTCATGAAAAAGGAAACATTCAAAGGCTCTAATGTGGAAAGTGCATCCTGTGTTTGAGGAAGTAAGAGAAGAAAGCAATGTGACCATTGATGGTTGTATTAGGGTTCTACGGAGAAATAGAACCAGTAGGGTTGTGTGTGGGTGTGTATGTATGTATGTATAAAGGGATTTATTGTAAGGAATTGGCTCACAGTTATGGAGGTGAGCAAGTCTTAAGATCTGCAAGGTGAGCCAGCGAGCTGGAGGCCCAGAAGAGCCTATGGTGTAGTAACAGTCTTGAGTCCAAAGGCCTGAGAATCATGAGAGCTGACAGTGTAGTTCCCGTCCAAAGGCTGGCACGCTTGAGACCCAGGAAGAGCCAGTGTTTCAGTTTGAGTCCAAAGGCAGGAGAAAGTCGATGTCCTAGTTCAAAGGCAGGCAGGAGGCATTTACTCACCAGAGGGTCAGCCTTTTTGTTCTATTCAGGGCTTCAATTGATTGGCCTATCCACAGTAGGGAGCATGTGATAGTTGATTTCATGTGTCAACTTTGACTGTGCTAAGGGATGCCCAGATATCTGGCTAAACATTATTTCTGGGTACGTCTGTGAGGCTGTTTTTGGACGGGTTAGCATTGTAACTGGTGGACTGAGAAAGTGGATTGCCCTCCCCGATGTGGGTAGGCATCATCCAACCTGTTGATGGCCTGAGTACAACAAAATGGCAGAAAACATTGGTCTTCTCCTGCCCTCGAACTGGGACTTACACCATCCACACTCCTGGTTCTCAGGCTTTCAGGCTGTAATTCACAGTACTGCCTTCCCTTGGTCTTCAGCTCACAGATGGCAGATTGTGGGACTTCTCAGCCTCCATAATCATGTGAGGCAATTCCCTATAATAAATCTCATTGGAGATGTAGATATCATAGCTATATCTCCATCTTATTGATTGTCTTTTTCTGGAGAACCCTGACTAACACAGAGGGCAGTCTGCTTTACTTAGTCTACCGATTCAGATGTTAATCTCATCCAGGAACACCCTCCCACACACACTCAGAATAGTGTTTGATAAGGTATCTGGGCATCCATCAGCCCAGTCAAGTTGACACACAAAATGAACCATCACACAGAGTCAAAGACGAGGAGAGGAGCACAAATGAAGTTGGAGAGAGAGGCAGGGCCTTGTAGGTCATTGTAAGGGGTAAGGAGTTTATTCTAATTGTACTGGGGGACTAAATAAGGAGGGACTTGATCTCACTTGCTTTTGAAGCCCATCACTGTTTGTGCTGGGTGGTGACCTCGTTAGAAGTGAGAGAGTCATATAGGATGAGGTGGAGGCTGTGGGAGAGATGATGGGAGCAGAGACAGGGGAGGTGGAGACAAGTGGGCTCCTTGGAGAAATATTTTGGAGGATTGGTTTTGGAGAGGGAAGGGGTAAATCTGGTATGGCCATGCTTATGAAGAAAGGCTCTGCACTTTGCATTGTCTGTGGTAGGATGCTACATGTGACAGTTGTCTCATCCTCTCAGTCAAGAACCAGCAACTTACTGCATGGCCTGTGAGCTAAGAAACATCTTTGTTTCTATATGGTTGAGAAAAATCAAAAGAAGGGGAATATCTTGTGACCTGCAAAAATTATATGAAATTTAAATTTCAGCATCCATAAATAGTTTTATGGGAACACAGCCACGCTCATTCGTTTATGTATTTTCTATAGCTGCTTTTGCCCTAGAACGGCAGAGTTAAGTAGTTGTGACAGAAACCATATGGCCTGCAAAACCTAAAATACTTATTATCTGGCCCTTTGCAGAAAAGGTTCGCTGACCCCTGTGCTTATTAAGTGTTTATTCAGCAGTCTCTGGAGAAACGTGTTGGTGTTCATATGTCCGGCTCATCTAACCCTTATATACCTCTTGGCAGGGATACCACCCTGAATGTGAATTTCTCTGTCTTTCCTGTCTGTAGAGGAAAGAAAGCCAACGTTAAAGGAGCACTGTGTTCACCAGCGTTAGGGTCTTAACCTTTTCCAGCAGCCATTGAGGTGTTCTCTGGAGTTGGAGAGATGGTAGAGGTGATCAGAGATGAACAAAGCTTCCTGCTATGCTGGGGTCCCACAGGGTTTCCTCTGTCCTGGAAGGGACCAGCTGGAAAGAAAACAATCTGGAGCGCTTTGGCTCCCTGAGGGTGGAGGAGCAGAGTGCGAGAGGAGAGGGAGGGAATGCTGACGTGGCTCAGACCTAACCCTTGTCTGTCTTTAATTCTCTAGGGATTGTCTCCTGGCTTGACTCAGCAATTCCGGCCAGGAGGGTTGGAGTTCTGTGTCAGGCATCAAGCTTCCTGCAGCTGTAAGGGGCTGGAGGTCTTTCTCTTGACGACTTCTTGATGTGGCTGCATTTTCTACAAGCAGAAGCCCATCAGCGTGGATCCTCCTGTGCTGACTAACAAGACAGGAGTAAAACCCGCCCAACCTGCTTTCCAGATGCAAATGGAGCACTCCCAAATCCTTAGAGACCCTCTGCCCATGTGGTAAATATTCTGTAATAGGTATAAATTTGATATTTAAAGTTTTTTCATTTTGGGAAAAATCATGTGAACGTTCATGGTTGGGCACAATTTCCTAAAACCGACATTGGGATTTACTTTATCAGCATATATTTTTACAAATGTAGAACACGACCTCACAACTTAAGATCACAGAAGCATAGAACGGCTTTTGGGTGGGGGTTCTCAGCCTGACTCTCGTATTTACTGAGGATCCAGGGAGTTGGGGGGCCCGTGCAAGATGGCGCCATGCTCGGTGAGACGCCACAGCTGGGGCTGTCAGGGTGCTCCACGCCGCCCCAGCTCTCTCCACAGTCTTCTGAGAGGCGCTTTTCCGGGGCTCCTTGATCTGCAAGCTCTGCTGATTCACCTTCGGTGACATGAGTGTGAGAGTCCTGCTGTCAGAGAAACAGCATTATAGCTTTTGATGGCTGAGGTGGTATAAGTAGGACCCAGGCTTCACGTTTGAAGCCAGAAATGGGAGGTTTCCCAGCGCAGTGCTTGATGTTGGCGCGTGTGGACAAAGATCCTCTCTTGGGCTCAGTGAAATTTCTAGAGCAGTGTCGCGTCTTCAGTAAAGAGTATTTAATGTTCCTTTCTCATCTTTGTTTGCTTTCTGTTTCCATCTTCTTGACCTGATGTTCCATTTCGCCTTTGCTTGTGTACCTTATGGAGAAATCTGAAAATAATACCGAGCAGGAAGCATTCTTAAAAAATGGAAAAAAAAAAAAATTCTGCTGTTCCAGCATTATTTTTTCATACTATGCTAATCATTTTTGAATACATTGTACAGATGGTAGGTTGTATTTTTGCGGAGGGTTTTTTTCCAAGCCAAGTTCATAGACATGATCTTGAATTTGTAATGCTGTAATTCCTAAGTGTCTTTTTTGGCTGTCAAAATAGTGCTGTCTTTAAAAAGTACAATGTAGCTACTCTGGGTAAAGCTGATTATTTCTGCTTTCTTTCTTTATAAAAAGTATTTTCTCTTATTACAAAAGCAACATACTTATTATAGAAAATTGGAAAAAGGAGAAAAGTAAAAAGGACAATAAATTGGTTTAAGTACCACCCTCAAAAATAACTACCTCCTTTTCTTGTCCTCAGCCCCCACTTTGTTTTGGTTCTACCGTGAGCAACATGCTATATATAATTCATTCAGTTGCCTGCATCATATACGCAGGGAAGAGTAAATTAATAGAGGGCTTAATTGTGTGGTTTGCATATGACAGACCAAAAGATCATGGGTTCAGGGGACCTAGCAACCTTGGTTGTAATTCCAGAATTAGAGTTAAGTTGATACGTTCTTGGAAAGTTACTTGCCTGCGTGTTAACTGTAAAACAGGATACAAGAGCCTCAGGTAGTGCCTGGCTGCGGTTGAGAAGGCGGATGGTAGGGATGGCCTGGTTCTACGGCAAACTGTATTGTAACGGGCCACGTAATCGGTATTTCAGGCTTTGAGAACCAAGAGGCAAAATCAAGGATTATGAGGGTAGGTACTTATATGATCATTTAAAATGTTACCATTTACGGCCGGGCGCGGTGGCTCACGCCTGTAATCCTAGCTCTGGGAGGCCGAGGCGGGTGGATCGCTCGAGGTCAGGAGTTCGAGACCAGCCTGAGCAAGAGTGAGACCCCGTCTCTACTAAAAAAAATAGAAAGAAATTATCTGGCCAACTAAAAATATATATATACAAAAAAATTAGCCGGGCATGGTGGCTCATGCCTGTAGTCCCAGCTACTCGGGAGGCTGAGGCAGTAGGATCGCTTAAGCCCAGGAGTCTGAGGTTGCTGTGAGCTAGGCTGATGCCACGGCACTCACTCTAGCCCGGGCAACAAAGTGACACTCTGTCTCAAAAAAAAAAAAAAAAAAAAAAAAAAAAAAAAAAAAAATGTTACCATTTACGAATGTAAAAAGAAAACATTCTTAGGTCACGAGCCGTACAAAACAGGCAGCAGGACACATTTGGCCACCTCCGGTCGTGTCTTCACATATTACTTGTAACCCTCACACCCCTCTGAGACTTCCAGGAAACTTCGAATAAATGGGAGATCCCAGATGCAAACTGAGGCAGCCGGAGCTGGAGCCCACGGCAGGCTGCACCCCATACTCTCCCTCCCGAAGGTCCGCCTTACCATAAAGTAACCACTAGGACCGCGTTTCCCTCATTCTGCACCCTCAGCTTTCCCCTTCAGCCCTGTCCTTGTGCTTGAACCAACCTGCGAAGCTGTCTTCATCCTCCGGGTTTTTTCGTTTGATGATCTCTCTCTGTAGACCGCCCTTCCCCTGGGTGCTTGGCTGACTCATTTGGAGAATCCTTCCTGACATACTCGTCCTGTGCCTTCGGTGTTCTGCCACATCATCCTTTCTTCCCCAAATGCTTTTCTTCCTTCGTCCCTCCACGTCTTAGCATTTGTCACTTGCTGCAGTAGGATTGGGTTGTCACTGTGTGTACGTTCATCTGCTTCTGCTCACTGGAGTAGAAACTCCTCGAGGGCCAGGGCAGGACTTTGTCCTTTTCACTGATGGATTCCCGGATCAGGACAGTGTCTGGAACATAATAGGTGCTCAGTAAATATTTGACAAGTGTCTTAGTTTTTCATGTTAGCTGTCCTTATTTTTCAGAAATCAGCTTAAATTTTCAGTGTAGGCTTTCGTGACCCCAAATCCAAGTAGGTCTCTGCTAGGACTTCCATTATTTTCCTTTGTGACTATCAGAGCTACCTATTATTTGTTAAGCTCAGCACCTGAGGAAAAGCCAGTACCTCTGGTGTGGAGAGAGGTATGAGGTGTGAGTCTCAGGAACCTGCGTGAGGCAGAATCTCATCTGAGTGAGAGATGGGAGGTCACGCAGGGAGAGGCATGCCTGGCAAAGTCATTACCTGACTCCAGTTGTGGTAGGAGCTGAGGGTTGTGCTTCTGAAATCTAAATGTGCTTAAGAGATCCTTGGGATCTTGTGTAAGTTCTGACTTAAATAATCTGGGGTGGGGCCAAGGTTCTTAATTTCTGACCTACTTTTAGGTGCCATTGAAGGCTGTTGGTCAACAGACCACACTTTTTAGTAACAAAAGCCTGAGTCGGGGTTTCTCAGCCTCGGCAGTGTTGACATTTTGGGCCAAGTCTGTCTTTGTTGTCAGAAGCTGTCATGGGCATCCTAGGGTGTCCGACACCACCCCTAGCCTTCATCTGCTAGATGCCACGAGCATTCCCCCAGTTTTGACAAACAGAAATGTCTTCAGACACTGCCAAATGTCCCATGGGGACCAAAATCATCTCCACTTGAGAACCTTTGGCCTAGATCTTTCCTGCCCTTAGTTGGCTTCTGAACCCTTCCTGGGAATCTCTGAGCCAGTGAATTTCCCTTTTGCCTGAGATAGTTTAGTTGAATATCTATGAACTTGTAAGTGAATCCTACAGCTTACCTGCTTGTAAGTATGCAGTTATTTGTGTGCTTTTACATACATTGCCTGTGTACTCCACCAAGCTCTGTAAATGTACGTTCTGTGTGTCTTCATGTTCATACTTAGCATGGAGTCCAGTCTGTGGGGGGTAGTCGATCAAGGCTGACTGCATGAAATTCTATAAGGGATGAGGTATGCATGCTTTCCCCCTCCATTTGGAGCTCTATACTATTTTTAAAAAATTTTTTATTTAAATGTATACACCCCCAAATGTGCAAATATATGTACAGCTGGATGAATTCTCACACTTAGGACATTCCCATGTCACAGGCTCCCAGATTAGGAACAGAATGTGACCAGCATCCTAGGAGATTCCCTGTGCCCTCTCCTACTCCATTATCTTGAAAAAATTTCTTCCTTTTCAATAATGAAAAGGAATCTGTGTTCACTGTTGAAATTTTTAAAAGTACAGGAAAAAGAAAAAAACGTTATACTCTCCTTTAATGTATACATTTTGTTAACATTTTGATGTATATCCTTTCAGTCTTTTCAATGCCTGTATATGCACATAGATTTTGAAAAATAAAACAGAATTATGAGATTCATATTGTTCCATTTCTAGCTTTTAGGGTTATTTTACTATTATAATTGCTAAGTTAAATAAAAATGAACCCTAATAACACCTACAATCCATATAAACTTGGTGGCTAGAACCATTTTTTAAAAATTAACTAGTTAAAAAAAATGTGTGGATATATGTATACGTATGTAGAGAGAAATTGAGTCTAACATGTGCTCTTGATAAAATAGTCATTAAGAACAGAAAGAATACGGTGAAGAGTAGGTGATGTTTGTCTCCCAAACCCTCCGGTCCCTGTCCTCAGAGTAGGTGCCATTAACAATTTCTTGGAGGTGCAGAATATTGACATTGGTAGACAGATAGGGCCTTTAAAATAAAGATAGTGGAATCGTTTTGTAAAACTTGAAGTTCCCCAAAGACAACAAAAAGATTTATTGGCCGACTAAATCCTCTCTAGATCAGCGTTTAGCAAACTTTTTCTTTGTGAATAGCTAGATAATAAATACTTTAGGCTTTGCAAGCCCCTGGTCTCTGTTGCAACTACTCAACTCTGTTGTTGTGCTAAAACAGACTTAGATAATAACATCAACAAATGGGTGTGGCTGTGCTCCAAGAACACTTTATTTACAATTAGCAGTGTTTGGACCGTACACTCTATTTGCTGACACCTGCTCTATTATTAATTACAGTGTGTCCCATGTGTTACAATGTGAATATTCACAGTAATGGTAACAGTTCAGAGAATGGGATGCAATATGAACTTTCAGCCCTTCCTCACAAGGATCTGGCAGGGACACGTACCCCGTGGCTGAGGATGGTCTTCTTTTGGCCAGTCTGGTTGCCCTGTGACGTTCTGCTGATTGTCCTGTGTGTCCTGCCTTGTTCTTGTTCCTCACCACAAGTCTGTTCCAAAATCTGCTACCTTCATTGCATGAGTTTCTCAATCTCTTCTAATGAAATTGGTCAAAACTTTCTTCAAGTACAAAATCTTTTCCTTTATTCGCTGAGGATCTGAATCCAGCTCCCTCCACAAATACATGCAGCTGATCCCTGAGTGTCAGGACACTGCTGTCTGTGTGAGGTGTGGCGTGGCAGCTGCACCTGCTGTCTGCTCCTACCGCCTGTCCGTTCTTCCAGCCTCCCTGCGGTGGCGGGAGGAGTTCTGTTCTCTCTTGAGGGGGAAGATTCCCTGTCTAACTGACATTCAGACTAAAAACTGTTTCATTACTGAGTACAGATACCCTCTAACTTCTGAATAATTACAATCTAAGAGCCCTGTCTTTCTTTATCTGCCAAAGCTGAGGGTTTCACATCTTATTTCTTAAAAATGTGACATCTATTGTTATATGCCTATGCTTAGAGAAGCATTTTTGGTGCTTATTTGTTCTGCTCTTCAAGAAGGATTCAGAGATCAAAAGTGGCTTTACTTCATTAAAGTAGTTGAAAGTATTTCTAGATCAGGACTCTGTGGCCGGGATCAGCTAGGCTTTGTGGTAGTAACAAAAAAATGCAAACCTCATTGATTTAAAATGGCAATGGTTTATTTCTTATTCATCAGGGGTTAGCTGAGGGCTCTGCCACACATTGCCTTCACTCTGGGATCCATCCAGGCTGGCTGAATAGTCTAGGCTTCTAGGTGCTTCTGTTCTCACCAAGTGAGAGATATTTAATGGTTCACTCACAAACCTTCCTGTGGTAAGTCTTTTTTTCTCCTTTCTTATTAACAGTCAAGAAGTCACTACCTGACTTCAAGACTTACTGTAAAGCTGCAGTGATCAAGACAGTGTGGTATTGATAAAAGAACAGAAAAATAGATGAGTGGAACAGAATAGAGACCTGCACAAATATTATCAACTGATCTTTGACAAGGTAGCAAAGGCAATTCAATGGGGAAAGGATAGTCTTATTAACAGATGGTTCTGAAAGAACTGAATATTATACACAAAAAAAAGAATCTACACCTATTACAAAAATTAGCTAAAAGTGGATTAGAGTCCTAAATGTATAATGTAAACTATGAAACTCATAGAAGATAACCTAGGATAAAATATAGGTGATCTTGGGTTTGGTGATGACACCAAAAGTATGATCCATGAAAGAAAAAAATTGATAAGTTGGATTTCATTAAAATTAAAAACTTCTCTGCAAAACATACTGGTAGAGAATGAAAAGAGAAGCCACAAACTGAAAAAAAATCTTTACAAAACCATATATCTGATAAAAGGCTGTTAACCAAAATATACAAAACCTCTTACTTGAACAGTAAGAAAACAACCCAATTAAAAATTGGACAAAAGACCCGAATAGACACTTTACCGAAGGGTATATACAGATGGAAAATAGTCATATGAAAAGATGCTCAACATCAAATGTCATCAGGGAATTGCAAGTTAAAACAACAGTGAGATACTACTACATACCTATTAGAAGGACTAAAGTTTAATACATTGACTGCCACACTAAAAAAAAAATTTTTTTCCTTGGGGCCACTGTGTTTTATTACAAAAATAAAACCTTTGAAAACAAAATTATCCTTTCTAATTTAATGAAAAATTTGTTATTTTGTATTGTTTTCTGTGAATGAGTTATATGCAACATGAAAAATAGTTCACATGGCTCCCAAGGTAAAGAGATGCATGAGTTATAAATGCTTCACAAGGCCCTGGCCTCAAAACTAGCATGAGTTAAATGCAACTCACATGGTAGTTAATGTGTTAAAACACTAATAATACCAAATGTTGGTGAGAATGTGGAGCGACAGAAACTCTCATTCATTGCTGTTAGGAATGCAAAATAGTACAGCCACTTTGGAAGACACTTTGGCAGTTTCTTCAAAGCCAAACATGGTATACCATACAATCCAGCAATCAAGCTTCTACTAGTTATTTACACAAATGAGTTGAAAACTTTCATCCACATGAAAACCTACACATGAATGTTTATAGCAGCTTTATTCATAGTTGGCAAAAGTTGGAAGCAATCAGGATGTCCTTCAGTAGTTGAATGGATAAACTATGGTACATCCATACAATGGAATACTATTCAGTGCTAAGAAGAAATGAGCTATCAAGCCATAAAAAGTTACGGAGGAACCTTAAATGCATATTACTATGTGAAAGAAGCCAGTCAGAAAAGACTACATACTTGCATTTATATGATATTCTGGAAAAGGCAAAACTATAGAGACAATAAAAAGATCAGTGATTGTTAGAGTTTCAGGGAGTGAGAGAAATGGAGGGATGAATTGGTGGACATGGGGGATTTGTAGGGCGGTGAAACTATTCTGTATAATGCTGTAAATGTGGATAATTGGTGCTATGCATTTGTCAAGACTCATGGCATGTACAACACAGAAGAGTGAACCTAAAAATCAAACAACCCCATCAATAAATGAGCAAAGGACATGAACAGAAACTTTTCAAAAGAAGACAGAATAATGGCCAGCAAACATAAAAAAATGCTCAGCATCTCTAATCATTAGGGAAATTCAAATCAAAACCACAATGAGATATCACCTAACCCCAGTGAGATTGGCCTTTATCAAAAAATCCCAAAACAACAAATGCTGGTGAGGATGTGGAGAGAGAGGAACACTCTTACACTGCTGGTGGGACTGCAAATTAGTACAACCTCTGTGGAAAAGAATTTGGAGATACCTCAAAGAGCTAAAAATAGGAATACCACTTGATCCAGCAATAGCACTATTAGCCATCTACCCAAAGGAACAAAAGACATTCTGTAATACAGACATCTGCACTTGAATGTTTATGTCAGCACAATTCACTATTGCAAGGATGTGGAAACAACTCAAGTGCCTGTCAATCCATGAGTGGATTAATAAAATATGGTATATGTATACAATGGAACACTACCCAATTACAAAAAACAATCATCATCTAACACCTCTTATATTATCCTGGATAGAGCTTGAGCCCATCCTCTGAAGTGAGGTATCTCAAGAATGGAAGAATAAGCACCACATGTACTCGCCATCAAATTGTCACTGACTGATCAACACTAAGGTTCTCACATGGTAGTAATATTCATTGGGGGTTGTGGGTCGGTAAACTCACAACTAATGGACACGGTGAGCATTGTAGAGGGGAAGGGCAAATCATGGCTGGGGTGTGGCAAAGTCATACATGTAACCAAAATGTTTGTACCCCCATGATATCCTGAAATAAAAAAAGATTAGATGCTTATCTTTTTTATACAATTTTATTTTCATACAATTTTAACTGTCAAAATAAGGTTTTGAAGGATTTTCCTATGGGAAAAGTGCCACGTCTTTAGTCAGTAGCCAGTGTGACATCTTTCTTCCCTTCTCAAAGACCTTTTCACTTTATGGATGGTTCTCATGGGTATGGTTGCCTGACAGCTAAGCTCTGCATAGATGGAATGTTGCTTTGTATTTATTGTCCCTTTCTGGGTGTTTTTCCTTCTCTCCTTTAATATGAATCTAGAAAAAAACATAGGATGGAAATTCTCTGTGATTAATGTGTAATATATAAAAAGTGATAAAACATTTAGATGTATAAGGGAGTAATTTGCCTAACTGAATATATATTTTTTGGAAAATATTACCCTGGATATATTTTAGAAGGTGGGTTAAAAGTCATATGTGCATCACCTTGGATTTGTGATATAAGAATTCCAGTACCTTGTAAACCTGATCTATTGCTGGTTCTTTGCTGTCCTTAACCAAGCTACCCCCTAAAGGAGAAAGCCTATCCTCTACCTAATATGCAGATGTTTTTCCCAAATCACAGTTTTAAATGTTTGTACCTGGCATAAAAACCTTCACTGACTTTCCGTTGCCTTTAGGATAAAGTCCAGTCTCTGTAGCAAGGGTACAGAGACTGGATTTAGGCAGTGGTACTAATGTGTGAAGGGTGTTGCAGAAAATACCAAGCCTGCAGTGATCTCTGCCCTGCCTGTACGTGCAGCCTCATCTCTTACTATCTGCCACCGTTCCATCTCCACAGAGCCCACACTCTCTGGCCCCTTGCAGCTCTTGCACGTGATTTTTCCTGTGTTTGGAAAAGCCCTGCCATGCCTGTACTTCAAGAATCATCTTGGACTAGTATTGTTCTCTTATTTCCACAGAACCTTCCAGAACTCTCTACACATTTCATGCATAGGACTTAGGACGGTGCATCATTGGATTTTTGTCTACTTGTGTTGTTTCCTTGACTTGGTAAGTTTTCTGGGTTGTCATTTGTTTCCTTATTTTCTGGCATGCCTGAGTACCCAGTGTTTTTAACTGAATCAACATATAAGTTAACAAATCAAACAAAACCACCATATTAGTAAAGCCAATGTCAGCTACTGCAAGAAGTAAATGCCCATAGTTTATTTTTATTCCTTCAGACTCCTTCCATTTTCTGGCTGTGCCAGCCTTCTTTAACACGTAGTTCCCGAGGCTGGTGCAGATAGGTAAGGAATGTGGAGAATTGTTTCCTTAGGGATTTGTGGGCCAGGCTTAGAACAGCTCACATTACTGTGTCTGCGTTTGATTGGCCATATCTCATTCAGTCTTTTACTCAGCTCTGATTAGGGAAGGCTGGGAAATCTAGTCTAGCTGTGTGCCCATGAAGAATATGAAGTAGTTTTTAAACAGCTAGGAAGTTTCTGCCATAATCTTTACTTAGAATGAATCTACATTCAGATTTGAATTCCCATTACTTTACATCAAGATAGTAAGTCATTTTTGTGTAGAGTGTGGTGTGGAGTGAGGTGGTAGGAAACGGGTTAAGCCCCAATGGAAGAAAAGTGAGTTATTTAGATTGTTATCTCTGTGTTCTAGTAGTTATGTATAATTCTTTCCATATTTATGATACAGTAAGCTGTTGATACTTTATCATTTTGCAAAGCTGAATTTTCTAGAAAACTACCTGAAAAGAAACACCATGCCTCCTAATACTCCTGTGCATAGTACCACTACTTTTATGCAGTAGTAACACTGCCTTGTTCAATTAAATGATGTATAAACTACATTATTGTTTAGAGGATTAAGGAATTCCTGTAACTGTGGTACTGATATTTGAAGGAAATGGTTTTCTGGAATTCAGCATAGTAAGAGAATTAGAATTCAATCAGTGTGATAAATCATTGAACTGGCTGTTGAAGGACCTAAATTTAAATTAAACCTTTAAATGCAATAACCTCTTTTCAATTTTGTTACTACTTGGAGATAATGGAGCTCATAAGTGGAATGAATTTGATTCACAAGTACAGCAATTCTTTCTTCAATTGATGATGTTTTCCCCAGTATATGTTTTATTCTTTCAAAGTTTAATCAATAACTAAGGTTAGTGAACTGTCTCTTTCTCACCTGTTTCCTATTTAAAACACTCTGGTTTCCAGATTTGTGGAGCTCTTTATTTGACATCAGGATTATAGGTGTGTATATAATTGTGTCAGGTGCATATTTTAATGACTTCCTGGGCAGAGAGATGATTTTAAACGAAGGATTTTAGGAAATGTGTGTTTAATAATAAGTGGAATTGTCCCAGGTAGTTTTCACATGACTGAGCACACATGTCTCAGAGCTGACGCACTTGGCCAGTGTGTACTCAAAGGAGCTGCAGCCAGAGCTAGTAAGCCAGTGTCTTGTTCATCCCTCACCAAGGTGTAGGGACAGTCACTGAGGGTGGGGATTGGCTTTAGGAACTGGTCAGCCAGAAGGTGAATCTCCTACGGCCTTGTGGTAAGCAAGACCACTTGCCTGCTTTAGACTGGGATATTGCATTAGTGTTGTGTGGCTGCTGTGACAGATGACCACAAACTTCGTGGCTTAAAATGACTGAAATTTATTCTTTCACAGTTCTGGAGGCGAGAATTCTGAAGTCAGTTCTAGTGAGCTAAAATCAAGACATTCACCATGCTTCCCTCCGGAGGTTCTAAGGGAACCTTGCCTCTTCCTCACCTCGTCCAGCTTCTGGTGGCTGCCAGCATTCCTTGGCTTGTGGCCATGTCACTCTAGTCTCTGCTCTGTGACCACAGGCCACCTTCTCTTCTGACTGTCACATCTCCCTCTCCCTGCTCCTGATAAGGACACATGCACTGTATTCAGAATCCACCCAGATAATCCTAGATAATGTCTCCATCTCATGATCCTTAAATTACTCTGCAAAGTCCTCCTTTACCTTAGAAGGTAACATTTGCTGGCTCCAGAGATTAGAACATGGATATATTTTGAGTGTTGGGCAGGCATTATTCAGCCTACCACAGGCATTAGAAACTGTTCCACAAGTGACTGCCTTGAGAATGATTTTTTTTTTTACTATAATGCTGTTTACTTTTTTAACCCCCCTAGTGCAAGTTCTAGTTAGGCAAAAATACAGCTGTCTAATGGTCTGCTGCACATCTCCTGGGAAAGGTAGGCTTCTCCTTTCTTAGTGAAGGGAAGCTCATATACCATGACGGAGAAAACAAAGGCAAGGTTAGTACTTTGGGGTCATTTTTCATGTTTTATTTTAATTTCTGATCTAGGTTTCCTATATTCTTCACTTGGTTATGAAGATGAAAACGATGACACTGTAAGTATTCGTGTTACAAAAGTTCCTCTGTGAAGAAAGTAAGTTAGACTGACTTTTGCAATGATATTTATATTTATTTTCTGATTAGAAAAATGTAGCTTATTTTAGGAAATTTATAAAACCCATAACAGCATGAAGAAGAAAACGCTCTAGTAATCTTAACCTAGGAGTGATTCCTACTGATGTTTTGGTTTCTTTTATCATGTTACATTATGTTCTTCCTAGAGTGTTCAGCAGATGTTATACCATTTGTCCAGACTGATTTTAAACACAGTCATTATTATTATTTTTATAGAGAAACAGGTCTTTTGGAATGCTGGACAACTGAAGAAGCAGAGCTGTCGTTAAGGCTCAGACTCTACTTTCTTTCTCAGTTGAAGACTTGGCCTTACTGACCTGAATTTGATTTAGGTACAAAGAGAGCCTAATATTTACATTTTCTTAAATGGAAGTCCGTCAATTGTTATTATAAGTTCTTCCTGAATACATCTTTAAGCCATCTTCTAGCTTGTTTTAGTAGAACCCCAATCCTGAGAGATGAGGCAAAGAGGGAACAAAATCTGTTTATGAACAAGTAAGTTTGGGAAATAGTCAATACTTAACGCACACACACATTTTAACACAGTGCATTTCAGGGTGTTAAAATATCAGAGACTTTCTAGAATAAAGGAGCTTTTTAAATCTAGAATTCCCCCCAGCTGATTGATTTTTTTTCTAATGTCTATTACAAGGAATTCTGAGAAGTATAATTTGTGAAATGTAATAATAATGAATTTAGCTAAGGGATATCCAAATGTTTTTGGTTTGATAAGATTTTGGTCAGAAGGTGTGTGTGTGTGTATGGCTAGATAGATGGGGTGTGTGTGTATCTATATGTCTATATAAATATTATTGTCATTTTTGCCAAAATCAGTTTTTAAAAAGTGGCTGATTTGATTCTAGTATCATAAAAACCTTATTGAAGACATCTTATATTCTAGTACATTAGGTGGCTTTTCTCTGTTCTTTGGGGAATTAGGAATTAAAACCCAGGAATAGTATTCAGCAAAGTGAAAGTTCAAGTGAAGAGTGAGAGATATTTGTGTGTGTGTGTGTGTTTCTTTTTAAAGTGTGAAAGCCTCCCAGCCTTTTCCACCAAGTGTCATTTTGGCCTGAAGCTCAATTAGTTCTCATCTGATTAAATCAGAACCAAATTCTGCTATTTCCTAACTGTTGTGAAGTGAGGATTTTAAAAATGTGTCAAAAAAGCAAGAATGTAATCCTAGTAGGAAACAACTCTCTTAAAAGAGAAAAATGAGCATTTTATTTATATCATTGTTTTACAACTTTTCAACGTACAAAAGTATTCACCATGTTTATGTAACATGTAATTATTAAGTGCCTGGTCAAAATGCCAGTATTAATTTGGAATTCAGGTCTCTAAATCTATATCCATGAAGGTTTGAGAAATCTTAGAGGGGGATGGAAAGCCATACTAACTTTTAGTGTCTGAGTCTGTCGAGTTTAAAAATGGTGATTTCAGTACTGCAATTAAACTTTTGGTTTTTATGCTTATGGAATGGAGAAAGGGGCTCAGGTAACACAAACAGTGGCTAACCCAGGATTGTTTGTTTGAATTTAGGAAGCGACCACAGATGCACATTTTTGCATGTTCGTTTTCTACAAACACACACTCAACCTGGTTTGTCTGGTCAATTAAAAATTAAAATGCCTATCAGAGAGAGTAGAAGAGGCTGTTGTAATTGAAAACTCTTTGCTACCAGATGATTTCACTTGTCTTAGCTTATTTATCTTCATCCCAGTCCTATAGAGCCGTGGCTGTCATAGTTCTATCAGGACCACAGCATCACCTGGTGTGATGTTTAATTTTAGGTGTCAGTTTGACTAGGCTGTAGTACCCAGTTTGCTCAAACACCAGTCCAGATGTTGCTATGGCGTTATTTTTTAGATGTGATTAACATTTAAACAGTAGACTCTGAGTTAAGCAGATTACCCTTCATAATTTGGGCGAGCCTTATCCAATCAGTTGAAAGCCTTAAGAGAAAAGTTTGAGGTCCCCAGAAGAGGGGGGAATTCTGTTCCAGACTTGCCTTCAGACTCAAAACTGCACAAGTGACTTACAGCAGAGTTCCAGCCTGCTGGCCTGCCTTGCAAAACTTTAACCTTGCCAGGCCCACAAAGGTGGGAGCCAATTCCTTGAAATCAGTCAATCTCAATCTCTCCCTTCTCCCACCTCTGCCTTTGTACACCCACTCCCACACTTACTAGTTCTGTTTCTACTGGAGAACCGATTACACGTGGGCACTTGCTAGAAATGAGGATTCACGTGCCCCACCCCACATCTGGTGGATGGAGTCCCTGGGGGTGGGACCCAGCGGTCTGCTTTCCTACGCCCTCCACTGGGTGGCTGCCCAGCTGAGAGCCACTGCAGGTAAACGAAAGGAGCCCCCTTTTGCAGTTGAGGAAATGGAGGTTCAGAAAGATTAAATAACATGCTCAAAGTCATCCCCTTGGTTAATAGTGTGGCCAAGGTTTATTCCTGATGCTTTCAAAAAGATAAAGTAACATTCATGGATATCTTAGCAATCTTTGAATCTGCTTTTATAGTTCACTGCTGTGATGCTCATATTTCTTAAGGAAAGAAGACATGAAGTGAACCAACTGTATGAATAAATAGTGTATGAGAGCAGGGATTCCAAATCTTTGCACCACCAGGTATCATTTTTTAATTTCACGTAATGACAGATTTTGTTGACTAAACAAGCAGTGTTTTAAAGTGATAGCTATTTGGCCATATCTGTAGCTTCCCACCCCTGATTGGCATGAGATGGCCAGTGCTTTTGTGGTGAGGTGATACACCAGCCAAAAGCAGAGAGGCTTGAGGTGTAAATTAGCCTGGAAAACCTAAATAAAGACTTCCCATTAGGCATTTGGAATATTGGAAATAGCTAAGGACTTTCATTACTATCTTGCAGTTTTCTAAAACATCTGGAGACCCCTTGATGGATATGTTTGTGCTGAAGAACATTGTCAGGTGTAGATACCTGCTAGGTGCTGCCATATGTGCAGCTAGGATATATTAGAAGGGCTTAAAAGATAAACTGCTAGAGAAGATAAATGCCGAAATCTCAGTAGCGCAACATTTTTTCAGTCACCAAAATGGATGTTCTGGTTTGTGTGGTGGCTGTCCTGCGAGCAGCAGATTAGAGACCCTGGGTCTGTCACTCTTGGAGCTTTACTACTGTCAACCTGTGACTTCCAAGGCTGGCTTGTAAGAGGGAAAGCATGGAGGCATCTAATGGCCAAGCTGGGAACTGGTGTTCGTCATTTCCACCCCCAGTCCGTTGGCTAGAACTCAGCCACATGGCCACATCCAGCTGCAAGGGATGCTGGGGAGTGTAGCCTGACTAGGTGCCTGGGAACAAGAAGAAATGAGTTTGGTGATCGGCTAGCAGTCTCTGCTCCCTGGGACTTCAGTGTGCTGATATTGGTAGATTTGTGCTTCTGCCTGTGACGGATTTACTTGCCACGTGACTGACTCTGAGCCCTTACTGGCTTGTGGGAACAGTAGAGCCACTGAAATAATGAATCAAATTGTACTGGCTCTTGCCCACACCTTCACCTGGGATCTTCCACCACCCCCAGGTTTTCATCTAGTTATATCTTACAGGCTGGCCTATTAGCAATACTTACCGTGTGGTATCTAGCATCTTTTCCCTCCCACTTCATGTGCACTCCCACCCCTTTTGCCACCGTTTAAAATCACTGCCTATTTAGTCATCTGAGGGCACCCTGGGGCTGTCTCAGGCTTCATAAACCAATGTCTCCCAAGAGACTGCAGAAGTATTGCATTCAGGCCAGAAGTAAGGAGGATGAATACCTGTTGTCATAGTTATCTGTTGCTGTGAAACAAATTATTCCATGGAACTATAATTCATTTTTCGTCACACGTCTTTGGGTTGATTGGGCCCACCTGGGCAGTTATTTTGCTCCACATGCTGTTGGTTGAGGTCATACCAGTGGCTGCATTCAGCTGGAAACTCGACTGGAGCAGGTGAGTCCCAGATAGACACTTATCCTCAGGGCTTCTCTCTATGTGACCTGTCATCCTTCAGTAGTCTGTCCTGGACTTCCTTACAACTTAGCAGCTTGGCTCTGAGAAAGTGACAACTGCCAGGTTTCTTACGGTCTTGAAAGTCTGCCATCACTTTCATTGCATTTTTCGTGGTCAAAGCAAGTCACAAAGCCAGCCCAGATCATAAGAGAAAAGAAATAGGTCTTGTGTGTTCAGGGATGGGAGGAATTGTTGGTGACTATGTTTGGAGAAGTATGTCTTGTCACTTTCTCCACTTTGAAACTTGTCCCTCAAGCCTGTGCTGCCCGTGTTGCAGTATATCAGAGTCACCCATGAAACAATTCCTTCATTCCACCAGTGTAACCCTTCCCCAGAGTGTTCAGGCTGCTGACATAGTCACTGTAGCTTCTATTCTGGGAATATGGGAGATATGCAGAGGAAATAATGAATGAGGTAGTTTGACTGGTGCTGAGAGTTTGTGTTAGGAGGGTAGTGAGTTCAAAGAATTAAGCAATGTCCTGAATTCTAGGCTAAAGGACCAGGGAGCCTTGAACTAATGGTAAATTGCAAAACAATGGTATTTAAGGAAGATGACTCTCACAACGGTTGTATAAAGAGGATTGGTTGGTGACTATAATAAAAGTGCATTGTACATTTCAAAATTCCTGTTCAAAAAGAATAGGCTTTAAATGTTTTCACTGCATTAAAAAAATGAGTACGTGAGGGGATGGATTTGTTAATTAGCTTTAGCTTGATTTAATCATTCCACAATGTAAACATATATCAGGACATCACAATGTACCCATATCATATAATGCATACATATAGTATACATGATTATTATTTACCAATCAAAAATAAAATTTAAAAAGTAAGTGAATATGAAAAAGAGAGTTGAAGGGTAGTGTCATTGGCCATGGCCACCATATGCAGACAGGAAATGAGCAGGGCTGGATGACAGAACAGTGGGGCCTAAAAGAAACAGTCATGAAAGGTAGAGGAGTAATCACCATGACTTGGAGAGGATGTAGGGGGCAGAAAGGAAGAAGAGGTGGCTGAGTTCACTAAACTCTCCTGTAATACTGTTAGCAGAGAGGTTTACATTAAACATGGAACTCTAGAACTAATTGGAGATAGGTAACTGAGGGGCTATGGCATTTACGTTTAAATCCTAGTTTGATCTTGGTCAGGGGATAAAGTTGCTGTATTCATCAGCCTAGAATGTGTTATGCTGTGTAACAAACAGCCTTATGCCTCAGTGGCTGATGACAACCCAAGATTTATTCCTTGCTCATATTATGGCTGTTGCAGTTCGGCTCAGATCTACTCCACATCTTTTCCTTTGGCTGAAGAAGCGGCTCGTTTCTAGAACATGACTGTTTTTGGAATGGAGGGGAAAAAATTGGTCAGCACACATGATACTCTCAAAGTTTCTGCTGGGAGTCTCACATGTCCCTTCTTGCTCACATTTTATTTTTATTTTATTAATCAAAGCATATCGTATTGTTAAGCCTGATGTCTGTGGGGACAAGAATGATACTCCTATCATAAGAAGAGGCACCAGGGAAGGGGGCCTAGGAAGGGGAAGTGGATGTTTTTGAATAAATAATGCAATCAGCCACAGTTGCATTTTTTTCTATTTTTATTCCACAAATAATGAAAATTATCATAGAAAATACTGAAAAGCACATGGCAAACATTTCCAATTACCTCCAAAATTTCTTTCACTAAAAATAACTACTGCTGTTAGTATTTTGATGTAAGTACCTTCATATATTTTTCCCTGGGAAATTTTTATAGCAGAATCAAACAACAAGTACTATCCTGTACCTTGCGTACTGACTTAGCTGTACATAATGAACATACATCCACTTCAATAAATATTCATCTACATCCTAACTGATATTGGTCTTCTGAAATTCCACTGTTGTGAATACACCATAATTTATTTAATGATTGGACATTTACATTTTTCCAATTTGACTCTTCCATAAAGTGTTATTGTAAGCATCTTCTATGTACATATTTTGTACATTTATCAGACTATTTCTCTTGGATAAATTCCTAGCAGTGAAATAACTAAAAGGAATATCTTTTCAAAGTCCTTTTTGATCCATCATTGACAAATTTTATTGCTGATTTTTTAAGGCCCACTCTTTCTTTTCCCTCTGCTAAAATGGAGTAGTGTTACCATAGCAATAGAAAAAAAGAATCAGTACTCTCATAGAAGTGCCTAATTTGTCTTTGTCTTCATTTTAACTGAGCAAGTTACATTTTGTGCCAAGATTGGCACATAAATACCTGTCCAGAGCCACTCGTGGGTTAGGAGGTCAGTGCCCTCTGAGGGATGACCCCTGCCTTCTCTGGGTACCCTGTTTCACAAATTGGCTCCCCTGTTGTCTGCTGGGAAATGATCTGTCAGGCACAGTTGGTCAGAGCAGTTGCAGTCAGTGACTGATAGGTGTCCCATCAACCTGTAATTTGGAAAATGACCAGTCATAAACAGGGCAGGTTATGTAAAGATCAGTTATTAAAAAAATTTACAGTGGATTTATTTTGGGATCTGATACATTTCTCACAGTGGTTAGAAGGCATGATGCAAGCTGTCTTCTGGATTTTCTTGAAGAGAAGAAGAAAATTAAGGCATGATGAAATGGTTAATTGAGTGCTTTTTCGCCCACGTTCTAGGGAGGGTCTACTATTTTGAAAACTAAGTCTGAAATCTGGAAGCGGGTGGTTGAATTTAAAAATGGTCAGAAATGGTGCAAATGTACCATGTGAGGTGTCATGTGAGGTCCTCATGAGGTGAACGGTGGAGCTCTGTCCTTGGAGTGTGGGGAGGGCAGAGATGAGCATCAGAAAAGCACCTTCGTTATCCAGCTGCCGCAGTTGGGCTGGGGAACCCTGAAGCTAGACTGAGATGACTGTTCAGTGGTGTTAACTAAAATACCAAGTTGCCTATTCTGAATGGCAGAAAATAAATTTACATTCATGTTGTAAAATGCAGTTTCATGTGGAAACTGGAGCAAAAGTCATTATACAACGTTCTTAATTTGCTTGCTTTTTTTTTCCCCTTAGAGAAGGCAGGATAGCAAACAGTTTAAGACATGAGCTTTGGGAAGACAGAGTAGGGCTTGAGCTTTGGCCATGCTACTTTCTAGCTGTGCGACCTAAGCTTTTGCCTTTTACCTCTAAGCTTTCTCGTTTACAAAAGGAGGCATAATAGCAGTATCTACCTTATAGGACACTTACAAGATTAAAATACATAAAACACGTAGTATGACCCCTGCCCAGCTCATGGAAAGAAGAGTTCAATGGATGGTGGTTACTTTTAATAAATATAATTATGTTATAATTATTTTCAAAAAGCAATAGTATACTCTGGGAGGTTTGATTCATATGATCAAGGACAATTTCATAGCCCTCATTATCATGTACATGGAGATAGCTTTAACTAAATCCTGAAATGTTTCTAGTCTTCTTGCTTTTTTGTGCTGTAAAAAAGCAATCTCCAAAATTTTAGTGGATTGGTACAATAGGCTTATTTTTCCACATAGTGGTTAAATTTGGGTGCTGCTGGGCAGAGGATAACTTTCCTTCACATGGTGCTTCAGAACCCAGGCTTTCTGTGGCTCTACTATTACTTAAGAATCCAAATTTCATTGCTGCCAACAGAGAAGGGAAAAGCATAAAGGAGCATTGTGAATGAGTATTTCATGGGCTTGGCCCGGAAGTGGTGCACATCACTTCTGCTTGTGTGCCGTGGTCCAGAACTCATGACCACACCTTACTGCAAGTAGCAAGGTAAGAAATATAACACCTGGCAGGGCAGTCACTTCCTGGCAACACGTTTACACTGTAGAAAGGGGTCATGAATGTTGGAGAATACCTAACCCACTTCATACTGTATGCTCTGGTTCCAAAGCATGGTCAAGAGAAGGTTTAGATGTTTTTGTCACTAAGATTTTAACACCTTAACTGCCATGTGAATTATATTTAACTCATGCTAGTTTTGAGCCTGGGGCCTATTGAGGCATATGTAACTCACACATCTCTTTACCTTGGAAGCCACGTGGTGCACAGGCAACTCGTGTTGCCGTGCTGTAGCATACATATTTCATGATGGGTGGCCTCCTGGGCAAAACCCTGCAATTGGTTTGCGAAAATCTTACTTGTTGATGTTCTTACTGTTACAATTAATATTGATAATCAGATTGCATATAACTCATGCACAGAAAACATTAAAAAATAAATTTTTCATTAAATTAGAAAGGATCATTTTGTTTTTTGAAAAATTTATTCTATTTTCTTAATAAAACACTGTGGCCCCAAGGAAAAAAAAATTTTTTTTCTAGTGCAGTAGTCAATGTGTTAAAGGAAGAAGTGATGAGATTTGGTGAGAGGAGATAAATGGGCATGAAGAATGATTTGAGGATTTAGTGACTGTAACTAGGCTGCCGATTGTACCATTGTAGAACTTTGGTCTGTTGGGCAGGACAGCGCATTTGTGGGGAAAAGAGCAATGAAGGTGTTTGGCGTATAAGGATTTGGAGGCAACTGAGATGTGCTGTGGAAATCTTCCTTAGACACTTGGGAAAACAGATGTAGAGCTTCAGCGGGGCCATTTTTCCTAAGGAGGACAGGTGTTATCTTCCTTTAAACTTGCCTGTATCCATTTTAGGTATTGAGCTGTCAGAAAATGATCCTGACAGCTTTTACGTTTTCTTACAGGATTTACGTTTTCATGGTAAGAAATGCCCAATCCAAATGGGGAGGAAAAGTAGGCCTCTGTTGGATGCATTTTTTTAGAATATGCGTTTTCAAGAGGATCATGTCTCGTGTACCTTGGGACTGGATATGCCATTGCATGATTAATGATTTGTGCCACTGCTGCTCACAGAGTGAGCCACCCTGGAATAAAAGAGATCTCTTAAAAAATGCAGATCCAGAAAGACTCCAGGCAAGCAAGCCATTGAGCAGTCTGTGTTAGTTATTACATCATAGATCTGGTGTCTGCAACCTTTTTATGGTATTTTGGTTTAAGTTGGCCTTAATGTGGAATGGGATGATGAGCTGCTTTTATTTGAACAGAGAGTTTGTCAACTTCACATTTACAGGGGAGGAGTTTTCTTAAGATTCTGAGATTCTGTAGAGAAGTGTTTTATTATGCACAGTGGTTTTCCTTCATAGCTTCTTATGTAGATACTTAATAATTCAACCAGAGGTAACATTTCCTATGGTCTAATTTTTGCTTCCTTGGTACTACTTATATTGGATTCGATATGCCTTTAGTGCAAAGCACCTGTGAGCTCCCTGTCCAAGTCTTTTACCTTGGTGTACCCAGGCCATCTGCATCTTGACAAAATCATTTGATACATGTAATCACCTGCCTTACCAATTTAGTAGGTTTCACTCCACACAGAAACTTATGTAGTGGAACTGAGGATCTTTTCCAGACTTTAGGTGTAGCAAAGAAAAGGTACAGATCTTATAACTGCACTGTTTTCCTATCATGATAACGTTCTAGTCATTTATTCATTCCTTAAACATTCATGGCACATTTAGTTACCAGGCAATGAGCAAGGTGCCAGGGATGCAGAGATCATTCAGGCATGGCCAGTACCCTCAGATAGCTTGTGGTTTAATAAAAAGGTGTGGGGGGGAGGAGTCAGCTGTCAATCAAATATGCATAGCAAAGTGGCAAAGGCAAAGTGCTATGATAGGAGATAGTGTAGAGTACGTGGGGCCCCCCAAAAGGAATAGTTTATTATGCCTAAAGAAATGGGGAGGGGATGAGAAAGAGCTTTCTGTCAGAGGAGCTTGTGAGCAAATGATGGGCTGGGATTCAGCAGGCAGGCATGGAGGACGTGGGCATTTATGCTGAGGGATTAGAGTGAGCAAATTCACGTGGCTCTGAAATGACCTATTATGGTGTGGAAAAGCAAACAGTTCAGCTGACTCGAGCATGTGTTAGGCGGGGGCTTAGCTGGAGATGAAGGTGGTTGTATAAACAAATGCTATATCTGGGAGGACCCCATGCAGAGGGGGGCGTCCTCCATGCTAAGGAGTTTGAACCTTTTGGGCAGTGGAGAATCAGCAAAGGGAATTAAGCTTGCGAGTGACATTATTGACTTCTGCATTTTAGAAAGATCACTGTGGCAGAGGATGGAAGAACAAACTTAGAAATTCATGTTATGTTTTATTTCTGGACTGTGGAGGTTGGGACATTTATTTCCACGGGTTTCAAGTATTATCAAACATCTTTTGAGAATGACTGTGACTCAGATCTAGAAGTGCATTTATGAGAAAGTACGGGAGAAAAGTGAATTCCTTTGTTCTGCAGCTCCGTGTTAAACATTGACCTAAAGAAGATTGAGGTCAACAGCCATTTCTTCCCGGGGCACTACACCCACCTGGGAAAGGTCACTGGCAAGCACTGCACTGAACGCTGCCCTCAGGCTCTACCGCTTTGGCCTCACACAGTCGAGGGATGTATCTTAAATGAGAAAATATAGTGCTGGCCCAAGAAAGGGAAAAGGGAGTGTACTCTTTATTTTGTTTGTTTAAGCAAGATATTTAATGTTTCTGAGTCAGTTTCCTCATCTGTAGAAGTGGCAATAGTGCTGCAGGATATAATCGGTTCTGCTATAATGATTATTTTGAAATCTTGTTCCAATACCTGATACGATCAGTATATTAGAGAACAATTTGATCGTGACATGGAGTTTGCATTTGCTTACGTGAGGTTAACACCGAAAGCTGCAACCAGCTCAACAGAGCTGCGCAGGAGTACTGGTAATACTAGTATCACAACCACCCCTCCGATTTCAGATGACCTTCCTCCCACCCGTTTCACGGTAACTCATGAACTGCAGCCCGACTGACACCCACACCCACGAGCAAACTTAAGGCCTTTTTCAAGGTAAAGTTCAATGAAGTTTCACACATATTTACTGTAGTATTTATGTATTTGTTAATCATTTAGTACATGTAAAACCCTGCTATTTTTATTAGGTTCCTCTGTGTCACTGACAAAAGTTTGTGACTGTTGTACCCCAGCCCCGGTTTTCCCAAGAGCCCTGTGGCGATCCCTGTCCGATTTTGCACAGCACGGTGATTGCTACTGCTGCATGACAGCTGACTGGCTGTTCCTTGAAGATTAAATGTTAGGATGCATGTGATAAAATTCTCAGTGCAATGTTCACACATTGTGGGCATCAACCCAGACTGGTTTCCTTCCCTTCATGGTGCCATTCAGTGGGGACCAGACCGAGTGGAAGAGTGTTCCTTTGGCAGCATGAAGGGTCACAGGTCAACATCGGGTGAGGGTGGTGAGCGCCTGTGGCCTGCTCTGTCTACTCTGGTTACCAGTGTGCCCGATGGGATGTGTGCCAGTTAGTACCCAGGCTTTGTCTCTAACTTTAGACCTCCCCGTCTGTGCTTGGCTTTGTGTTTGGGCTGGGAGTCCTTGGGCCGGCTCTCGGTTAGATCCTGCCTGTAGGGGCTCTAGAGGGAGGCTGGTAGGTTGGGAGAGGAGAAGGGTTTGTTCCCGGCTATGTGTTTGCAGCTCCCGTTTTTACCCTGGCAGTGGTAGTCTGCTTCGGTCTCCAGCTTGTTAATTTTGGCATACCCAGTGCCAGCTGGGCAACTCCTCGCAACTTCTGCCTCCTCCAGCGTCTGGTGCCCAGCTCTGTAGAGTTCTGTCTCCAAACTTCCAGATTATAACTAGCCCATCTCTTCCTTATGTTCCCTAGGGATGGCTGTGACTTCCTTTGGTTTTTATTTCTTCATTGCCTCGATGTTCCCTCTTTCAATTTTTCAATTCTGCAACATCCATTTAATTAGTTTCTTATATCAAATTCTCTCTGGAAAGATATTTGGTATGGTTTCTGTTTCCTTCCCAGAATCAAGACTGATACAAGATGGAAGGTTTAGTAATTGCAGTGTAACTAGCAGCAGTGGTATAAGAGCAAAGCTAGGGTGGCTCGTGGACTCGGATTGGATAGGCCCGACTGAGAAGCAGAGATGCTTTCACTAAGATGCTGGAGAAAAGCAGTTGAGGGGAAGAACTTGGGCTCTGGAGCCTCAGCCCTGTCATTTACTAGTTATTTCTTATCATAGTAATAGCTTATTTAATCTCTTTAAAGCTGAATTTCTTCATCTGGAAAAATGGGATAATAGTATCTGGATTATGATTGGGACTAAATGAGATGATGCTTACCGTGTGCTGAGGGCAGTGACTGGCGCATGGGTGAGTCTCATTTAAGGGGCCTCCGTTTCTATAATGATGATGATGATGATACTTGTGTAGTCACCCTGCGGAGTGCCTTTTGACGTCTGTGGCTGCAGTTACTCAAATCCTTTTGTTTTGAAAGGCATTAAAGCAGGCATTTTATAGCCCATATTTTCTGCATTGGAGCATAAATGATCATTCCTTTTCTTTCTACCCATAGGAAACTTGCTGACTGTGAAAAAGAGTGACTCACCTTTTTGAAGTTCATTTTAAGCAGAAAACTTTCTTTGATGACTTGAATTTAGAATAGTTGGTGAGTTGCTTTGCAGGGGAGTTGCAGCTCATCTGTTGAGGAGGCTGGTGACTGTGTTCCAGTGCTTTGTCACAAGGGTTGGACGTTGGAATGTGCTATGGCCTTGAAGGCACGATGCGACGATGCCGAAGGTGCTGTGCTAGCACGCCAAGGAAATGAGGACACTTCCGCTTCCCCACACGCAAAGGAAAAAGCCTCCGTAGAGTTAGTGTGGCTCCTCCATTTGAGTGGTGGGTATGAATTTATTCTGTAACATTGGGGTGTATGAATGTTACACTTTCTCGTTACTCAAAGCCCAAATTAAATCTGAATCTAAGCCCCTACTTGCCAAAGTAGAGAGATGCCCAACACTAATTGTTATTATTTTTTTAATTTCAGAATATTATGGGGGTACAAATGTTTAGGTTACATACATTGCCTTTGCCTCACCCAAGCCAGAGCTACCAGCGTGTCCAGCCCCCAGCCAGTGTGCACCACACCCATTAGGTGTGAATACACCCGTCACCTCCTCCCCCCTCCCTCCTGCCTGACACCCGATGAATATTACTACTGTGTGCACATAACTGTTGATCAATTAAATTGAGGAGGGCATCTTCTTGGAGTTGTCTGTGAGTTCTAGAGACCTTACGCAGTTCTGACCATCTGTAATGTGTCATTTGTTCTTAGCTACATTGGTTGCCATGAAAGACTTATTTAAATCAATATGGTCCATTTTAAAGGCAAGTTAGGCACAGCAATTGTTTGTCAAGGCTCTAAGCTGCAGCTTTCGGTTCACCCTTTCCAGGCACCATGTAGTCTTATTTAGAAAACTCACTTGAGCACATTGTTTACTTTCTGAAGTGAAGGAAGGGTAACCCTCTCCTCTCCCAAATCAAATTGTTTCTGTTCTTTTAACCCAAACCTGGATATCAGTAAGACAGCTTGAACCCCACCCTCTTCCTTTGCTGCCTGCTACCGCTTTTTAGCCCTCAGAACTCAGATTGCAAAGGCATAGCTGTATTACTACAAGAGAGGAAAATCCTGCTTATGATTCTGCTTCTTAACGCTGTGAGTTAAAATGCACATTGTCTCAATAGATATTATACCACAGTGCTACATACCAGAAACCATGCTCGAGACTGCGTTCAACAACTCTAAACCTTGACAGTTCTGCACAGCATTGGCTCTGTTTAACAGGTAAGGAAACTGAGGATCCCAGAATAGAAATGATATGCCTTAGGATAGCAGTCCCCAACCTTTTTGGTGCCAGGGACCAGTTTCATAGAATATAGTTTTCCACAGACTTGGGGAGCGAGGGAGGCGGAGCTCAGGTGGTGGTGCCAGCGATGGGGAGTGGCTGTAAATACAGATGAAGCTCATTGCTCACCTCCTGCTGTGTGGCTTGGTTCCTAAAACAGGCCATGGACCAGTACCGGTCCACAGCCCAGGGGTTGGGGACTGCAGCCTTAGGACATGCGGCTGGTAAATGACAGAGCTCAGATTAGAGGATCATTTCTAATATGTGAGACTTTAGTACATGTTTCTTTATGGGAAAACTGGAAAAATAGATTTGACGATTGACTCGAGAGAGAAAAGGCATGGCTGTCCACGTGAGGGAGAACTTTGTACCTTGGAATTTTATTTATAGAGTTCTGCTTATGTGGTTTGCATTTTACCTTTAAAGAGTAAAATAAGGTGAACATAAATATAGCTGAAATTGTGACTGTGGCCTAATGAATACTCTGAGGTGAGAGGTGGTCACCTGCAGGAAGCCTGCTTGTTGCATTGATGTTGCAATAGTATGCTTTTGATTTCTGCGCAGGGTTTGTGTGGCTGCAGGTATTTTGGTACACTGGTATTTTAAGTCATTGGCCTAGAGCTGTTAAAATATGAGATCACTGGTTACGAGGATGTGAGATACATTGCCGTGACCCCTTTTCTCCTGTACCCACGTACCCACTTGGTGGTTTAATGATCTTTTATTTTTTTTCCTCTTGATAAAATGTAGTTGTGCCCTGCTTTGAGAGCAGCTGGCACAGAAAGATAGGGGCTTATAATTAGGAAATAAATGTACATTTTTTAAATGGAAGAAAAACTCATCTTATTAAACAAACGCTACTATTATGTTGCTTTACATAATGAGCTGCCATAATGCATTTAAATTCATCCAGACAACATATATTTATTGAAAGCTTATTATGTGCTAGGCACTGTTCTAAGTGTTCTGGACATAGAGTTCAACACAATAAAGATTCCTGCCCTTGTGGATCTTATAGTCTTTTGAGGGGAAGGAGGCCATAAATATTAGGCATGATGTATACACACACATATAGAAGAAGTAAGGTAAGTGCTCTGGATAAAAAAAGGGAATAAGCTAAGGGATGTGAGGAGTTGGGATGAATGTTAAAAACAGTGGTCAGAAGGATTAGATTTACATGAACTTATATTGGATATTGCTGAAAGTTTGGCTACTATGCAACAAAAAAGTTTCTAAGATGTATTTAAAGGCTAGGCCTTGTAATTTCTGTTTTGGATGGTGAAAACAGATATGGCAGTGTAGTCTCATTGTTTCAAGTCAAAGAGGTTTCAGTCTTGTTTTCCTTCTGTCTGTGACAGCACATGGAAATTAACTGGCATGGTTTCTCTACAGATATGTTAAGTCAGGAAATAAACATTAATGTTTGTAATATATTGTGATTTATTCAGCTTCTGCCCTAATACATTTAATTAATTTGAAAGCATTGGAATAAATTTGCAGATACGCTGGTTATATGCTGCATAACACATCTACAAATTAATTGTTTTTCATAAAGTAATGGTTGTTTCTTTATTTACATTATTTCCCAAATAGATTTCCTAGGGCCAGTTTTTTCGGGTTTGAATTTATATACTCTTTTTAATGGAGAGTGAGAAAAACCTATGGAATTAATTTGGCCAAATATAGGTAAGCAGCTGTCTGATTAAGTTTGCAAATTTATCTATTTTTAAATAATAAGTTTATTTAACCAACAAGACACTTGACTTGAAGGGAGCACTATCTAGGATTCATTTTTTTTTTTAAGACTAATTTATCCCTACTTAAAGACATTGCCCCACATGTAACAGCTATCTACAAAAAAGTCGTAAAATTGTCTTTGGTTTTATAATGAAAAACATTCAAGTTCTCCAATTGTACAAGGTATGCAAGGATTTTTATTTTGTTGTTGTTGTTATTAAACCAGTGAGAGCAAAATAAGACCTGAATGAGCCTGCCACTCATGGAGAAAGGGAATATTTTCACAGAACCAGTGTTTTCCCCCATCCCCCAGTTCCATTTGATGTCCATCAAAACATACCATTGGTCATTTAATAAAAAAAATGCAGTATGCTTGTGCACATGTATCACTTTCTGTACAGTAAAGGAATGGGAAAGTGGGAAAATGAAAGAATAGAGAAAACTATCTGTAGTAGTAAGGATGTGGTGGAACCAAATTGTAGTTTTATAACTGAGAATATATTCTTAGTCTGTAAGGACAGAGTTTTGGAGTGCAGTAGCAGGTTCTCATCTCCACTCCACTGCTGGAACACGTCAATTGTATCTTCATCCTCGAGTTTTAACTGTGCAGGTATGTCTGTTTGATTGGTTGGAATTTGGTCTGCCTCATTGACAAACCCTGCCATTCACTATAGGCTTTCATGAGTTCACTAAGTGTTGTATGCCTCTTAATCTTATGGCACCACAGAACCATCCTGCCCACTACCTGTGAATGAATGTGGTTGTTCTCAGTCTTAACTTCTTCCTTAGCTTTTTTGTTGCCCCTGGTGAGCGCCAGAGTCTCCTCTGCTGCCACTTTGCAAGAGGTACCAAGTCTGCACTGAACAAGCTCACGAGCAGCACCAGCAGTGGCAGAAGCAGTTTGCAAATTGAATTTAAAAGCAGTTTCTCACTTTTCCCTCACCTGAATTGCTAATGGGACCCTTTTCAACAACCTCTGAAAAATCTGGCAATCAGTATTCAACTAGTGTTTCAATGTAGTCATCAAATATGTTTGGAGTATTTCATTAATTTCACTAGAGCTATTATTTTTGCTTTGGAAAATTTTATCATTCAACTTTTTGGCAGTCATCAACCTATGTAAATCAAAGTCAAGTCCTATTATAGCAATAACATTTCAAAGGAGGACAAAAACAACTATTTAACACAACTTCATTTTTTCATAGTTTTTTATAGAAATACGAAGTTTTCACTATGAAAAATTCTCTGCAAGAACTAAAACAGTCCATATGAAAAATTCTCTGCAAGAAATAATAAAGTCCATCAAATGCTTTCGAAAGTTGCTCCTTCTTCAGTAGTGTATAAGTTTTAACTCTGTGTGTGGAAAGGAAGGAGAGAAAAGAGCTAATAACTTGGAACTCTCCTCCTTACCTTGGTTCAAAAAGAACTCTTTAGCTCCCCTCAGTCTAAACAGAACTCTAATATAACACACTCCTACCAAAGGACTTCTGCTTGGAAACACTGGTGCGCATGTTCACACTCACCCTGTGCAGTCACTTGAAGACAGATGAGGAAGGGAAAGGAACTCACTGCATATGGTGCTAGGGGCCAGTGACAGTAACAGTATGGCTGATACGGTGTTGACTCTGTTCCAAGCTGTTTGTACAACATGTTGAGTTATTGCCATATGGAATCCTCATATAATCCCTTGAGGTGGGTAGCTGATATTATCCCCATTTTATAGGTGAGGAAACTGAGACATAGGGAGTCTAAATCAGCCTAAGAAAACAAGTTTCAGCCAGTTTGGCTGAAATGGGTTTCCCATTGGTACGCTCTTTCCCTGTTGACATGTTGGGGTGAACCAACATGTGAATGCCAGGGTGTGATGTTTCTTCCTCCTCCTCTTATCTGAGAAATGCTCTTTGAGGAGACCTTAAGGGAAAACTTTCTGAAGCAGCCTTATTGTTCTATCACATTGACGCACTTATTCTTCTCTCCTTTTTTTTTTTGTATGGTACGTAGCACTGTCTGACATAATATACATTTATTTGGGTAGAATTTTTTTAGTGGTGGCGGAAACTTTGTATCATTTGCTGTGATCCCTACCACCTAGAATAATACCTGGCTTGCAGTAGGCACTAAATAAACCTTTACTAAATGAATACATGAATCCACCCTACTCTGCTGCTTTCGTCTTAAGCCTGTGCTCTGTGTTGCGGGAGATTCTGAGAAGGAAAGGCTGCCACCCCTTCCTGTCCCTGACAGAGCACTTTCGATCCTTGCCCGTTGACTGCCCACTTTAGAGAAAAAGGCCCTGTGGTTGTGAAGCCCTTTATCAGGCTTATGATATGATTTCTAGCCCTGAACTCCTTTTGACCATTGTGAAATTCAGCTGGGATGTCCTTATGTAATGAAATTGTTCTCACAGTCCCTGAAATGCTGAGGACAGCCAGGTTAAGGGACCCTCATTTTGTCTACAAAATGTGCAGGGAGACTCAATTCAGTTTTAATATCTGTGAAAGGAAGTCATTTGAGAACCAGAGCAAATTTATTTCAATAAATAAGAACCGGTAAATAAGACCGACTGCAGAGATCCAATGGAAACTATTGGGTAGTGCCACATGCACCATAAAACCTTTAAAAGAAAACCAAAATATCAAAACCAGGCCCATTTTTATTTTTCTTCCTTGGGTATCTTGGACCTAATATTGAGTTTGCTTTGAGAAAAGAAGAGAAAACATAAAAAGTGTTTTCCAAGGCCAGCTGTTATGTTATGGCACTTTGGGCCCTTCTGAGTTAAAAAGTAGCATAGTTCAGGTACCTGTGAGCTCTGTGGGAGTTTCTAATTTATTTTACTTTCTGCTACTGAGATGGTCTCTCAACTTTTGCCTTAAAATTTGAATAAGGTGATACAAACCGGGGGTTGCTCAGCTGCCCTCTGGCATCAGGTGTGTTTCCTTTGGCCTGGATGAGTTTTACATTTGTTGCCAACTTAAACTGGGGAATTTCACTTTAAAATTTATATTTTCACTTCTCCTGAAAAATCAGGAGATCTGACCATGCTAGACCTGTGTGCTGTTATGGCAAAACCTTGGGCTAGAATTGAACAGTGGTGGCCCCTTCTGTAGGGCCTGGAGCTTCCAGTTTGTCCCCGTCCTCTCTGCTCTCTGCTGTGCCCGTGCTGGCTTCCCGCAAATACTCGTCTGGCTCCTCCAGAATTTAGGTACTAACTGATTCAAGATAGGCTTAGAAAAACTACACTCTTGGTCATCACCTCGTGCCTTTGCTCTCTCCTCCTCCAAGTGCTGTGTCTTCCTTTGGGTCTATATTTTTTATAGAAATGCCCAAGTTTCATCAGGGTGGCCAAATTGATCTGAAGCCTTTGGGAAAGGCTCAAAGAGCTGACTTGGGGATTGGCCTTTATTTCTACTATTTTGCTGTGGTGAGAATATTTGATTCAGTGTCTGTGACATCAAAGAAGATAGACTATAGCCGTCTCCTCCTTCCTGAGCTTTTCCCCCTGGGCTTTGAGGGGGAGGCTCAGTGGACGCTCTCAGTGGACCTTCAACGAGCTGTGCTAATAACTAGTGCCAGCACCAGCTATCCTGTCTGTACCGTGGGGTAGGCACATTGACAGTCCTCTTCCTGCCCTCCCACTCCTTTTGATATTTAACACTCTTCTCCTTTGCAGCCCATTTTAGTTGCCTTTTATGTGACCCAGTGGATAGAAACCTTAATGTCAGTGCCATTAAATCAGTACCTACAGAAAATCTGAAAATGCTAAACCCTGGCAGGAAGAATGTCCCAATTAGTACTGATAAAAGTACAGTGAGCTAAAAACAAAAGTAACTTCAGCAAGGAAAAAGGATGGAGGTTCAGCTCCTCTGGCTCACTTGAATATGCAAGGAGTCTCAAGAACTAATCTTCCTCGTTAAGTGTATTTGCAACGATATTTATAAGAGAATTTCTCTTTCTTTTAAATTTTGTTCTCTTTCTTTTAAATTTGAAAGATGACATGAATGTTTCTTTGCAAGGATAGGTCTTTAAGATTCTGGGACTTTTAGTAATTGTGTGCATGCATGCGTAAGAGAGAGAGAGAAAGGATTGTGACTGCTGTCTTCTTCAAGCTGCATTTATTTGAGATGCCATAGAATTTTCACTGTATGTCCCCTGTGCCATCAGAGGAATCAGTGGGGCTTGTGTTAGGAAAAATCATGCCAACTTCCCATGAGCTTCAGAGAGAATTTTGTTGGCTATGCTGAGATATGATCTGAGTCTTCCTTGGAGATGATAGACTTGGAAAACTTTTACATACTGGAAATGTGTTTTGTTACGTGTGAAAAAACTATTAACTTTAAAGTACTATTCTCCTTTCTACCCAACTATCTCCCGCTTACCCTTTAAAACTCTTTATTCAGGAAACCTTTAGAGCTCCCATGTCCTCCCTTATCTGAGCTAGGTATACCTTCTCTTTGCTCCCAGAGCATCATCTGTAATCCTCTCATACAGTGTCTTACAATCAACATCCTGTCTCTGTCAGATTCCAGGCAGCGTCTCCTTGAAAGATGTGTCTGTTCCTTTCATCTTTTTATCTTCTGTGCCTACCACATAATAGGAACACAGGATATGATGACCAAACAAAAGAATGAATGGATAATTGGAGGAATGAATAGATGAATACATGCATTTTTTTCAGTGATTGCTAAGTTAGCATCATTTCTGGATTTTGTATGAGATTGGACTGAATTATTTCTCCTGTGGTTACTTGTCACTTTGCTTTCACTTTGTGGATTTGCATATTCTGACTTTAGGTTCTAGTATATAGTATCTTTTAGTTCAACATAAATATGTAGCAATTTTTTTCTGATTGCTTATTGGAGTGTTCTATGAAAAATATGCAGTGTTGAAAGAAGGGACTTGGCCCTAAAGAAAGTGAGGGCAAAATGGAAACATTTACTAACATATTGACAGGTTTGGCTACAACAGCACTAAGGAACTTGATAGCAGTTGTTTTTACTTCTAGGCTACTTCTGCAAAGTGAAGATACATAAAGATTTTTGCCAATCTCTTTATAGATCAGGAATGTTAGTGTAGGAGGGGACAGAAGCACCTCAGACTCTGAATCCTTGGGTTTAATCCGTCTCTTGGATATCATTGTTTTACTTTTTCTTTTTTAGAGACATGGTCTCACTCTGTTACCCAGGCTGGAGTCCAGTGGTCCAATTGTACCTCACTGTAATCTCCAATTCCTGGGCTTAAGCGATCCTCCCACCTCAGCCTCTCAAGTAGCTGGGACTACAGGCATGTGGCACCATGCCCAACTTTTAAAATAATTTTTTGTGGAATAATTTTGCTATGTTGCCCAGGCTGTCCTCAAACTCCAGGCCTCAAGTAATCTTCCCATCTCTGCCTCTTAAAGTGCTGGGATTACAGGCTTTAGCCACTATGCCTGGCCCTTGCATTTGTTAAAAATTCAAATGTGAGTGCCTTTAGAGGAGGTATGCACTCTCCAAAGCCACACTTTAATGATAGCTGCCCAACTCCTGAAGACATTTACTCTCTCCATTCTCACTGTGTCTCCATTTTACATTTTCCTCTTACTATTTCTGCTATAGAGGTTTGAGGACTCACCCATGATCACGGAGTTCAGGCCTCTTGCCTTTCAATTCATTACAACCCCATCATTTGAGTAGGTACCTTGGAGAGTACCATCTCTAGCAACCAAAATAAAGGCATTTTTAAAAAACATGATTTAAAATGAGAGCTATTGAGTGAAAAAGTCTCAAAAAAGCGAAAAGACTTTTTTCCATGAGGCCAGCATTTATTGAACTGAAACTTTAAAGAAAGTGTGTTGCTTTGTTGACGGCCTCATGCATCAGAGCTTTGTTTTCTGTTACTCTAAGAGCCAGGCAGCTTACACCCAAGACTTAAATGTGTTCAATGCAGAAGCCCTGGCGCTGAGGGGCTCTACAGATAAAATAGTTTTAAAACCCACCATTCCTCCAAAAATACTCCCGAAGGCAAAACCATGTTAGAAGTTTGCCTTTAGCTTTTAGCACACAGAGGACACAAAGAGAGTCTAAAGTGGCTATAACTCTTTTTTTAAACGTGTGCTATCAATGTGAAATTTAAACTCCATTGACATTAATAGATAAAATGTAGACTTTAAAAATATAATAATATGATATAGAATTATTTCTATTTAGTAAATATTATGGCATTGAGTGTGTGGATCAACCAACTGATGAAGCAAATGGAAAAAACCACATTATCTGCTATGAAATGTGTTGAATTATGGGTTAGACAGAAATATGGAGAGGTCATTCATTCATCCACAGAACCTGTGGTTCTTCTTCTTACTGTTTGTAGTCCTTAATTATCCCAGACAGATGAGGAGCACTCGAGTTTATGATTTCCAGAGAAGTTGTTTCTATATTCGGTAACTCATCCAAAAACCAAACAAACAAAAAAACCAAACAAACAAAAAAACCAAACAAAAACTTTCTATATCTTGAAATTATATTTTACTAAAGCAATGGTGGAAAACAAGCTTATTGTCTTTCATTGCATAAAAGCCTTTTAGACTAGACCCATCATAAACATTTTCTTCACTGTGGCTTCTCAAGGCTGCATAAAATTATTTTCTTAACCTTGCAAGTTAATTTTTCACTATACCCTACCTCTGACATACATGTTCATTGAAAATTAGGACAGACCACAAACATTTTTTGTAAAATGAAGAAAATTACTCTCTCCAGTCTCCACTGAACTTTATATTGCTTTTATTTTGATGAGCTCTCTGTCTTAGTCGTTGTGAAAACCAGTCCTCTGAACGACATTTCTAGTATCTCCTCTGTAATATGTCACTTTGACAGATTATGTTTTCAGGATCATGTTGGGAAAGGACCTTAAAGATCCATCTAGTCCAAGGTTTTGTTTTGTTTCTTTTAACATGATATTTATTGGTGAACGTCAGGGGAAACACAACATCTTGGAAATTATAAACGATGGGGTTTGTTTGTCTATGCAGAAGGGCCAGAAATTTTACCAGATTTTCTGAAGCATTGGTGACCCATAAGAAGTTAAGCATCATTATAAACAATACATTCCTCCCTCCCCTTTCATTTTCACTCAAGTGCTTGTACAGTTTGCCTGAAATCTGTACATTAACAGCCTTTGGATTTCCATTCCTGTGGTGTGGTGTATCTCTCAGGTGGCTGAAGCAGATTCCTACCGGGACAGATGAGTACAGGGGCCTCGTGTGGTCTTTCCACATAGCACAGAGTCCAAGTGGAATTGTCTTGGGCATCATTACCAAATAGACAAAGTCTGTTTGAAATGTCAAGAATCCATTTGGACAATGTCATTTTAATGTCCGTAAGAGTGGTAGAGCAGAGGTAGGAAATAGAGGAAAAGAATGAGTATTCTGTCATTACACTACAGGTCTTTACATTTAAAAGGGAGATTTTATGTATCTTAAGAGCCAAAGAAATACATAACTCCATGAAGCAATTGCAGATTCTAATCTAGTTTGAAATTTAGTAATGATGTGACTCAAATCTTAAGAATCCGGGTATGTGGACCACCTACTTTAGTCTGGAATCCCTCATGTAGACTTTATTTATTTATTTATTTATTTAGAGACACAGTCTCGCTTTCTTGTCCCGGCTAGAGTGCCATGGCATCAGCGTAGCTCACAGCAACCTCAAACTCCTGGGCTCAAGTGATCCTACTGCCTCAGCCTCCCAAGTAGCTGGGACTACAGGTGTGCACCACTATGCCCTGCTAATTTTTTCTATATATATTTTAGTTGGCCAGCTAATTTCTTTCTATTTTTAGTAGAGACGGGGTCTTGCTCTTGCTCAGGCTGATCTCAAACTCCTGACCTCGAGTGATCCACCCGCCTCAGCCTCCCAGAGTGCTAGGATTACAGGCGTGAGCCACTGCACCTGGACTCATGTAGACTTTAAATAGGGCTCAGGATCTTCCCTCAATTTTTCCCAACAAGAATCCAGTGAGGGCCCTGATCAAAATCAAAGTGGTATTTGTTAGCTAGAAAGGTAGTAATTGTCTCTTTTAACTAGGGAAGGTTTTAAACTAAATATAGGAGTATTTAAGAGAGTCAAAACTAACACAAAATGTTTTTGTGTTAAAAAGGAATTTGTGTTTATTTGGTATTTAAAGTTTTTGTAATGCTTAAGAGAATTTGGTCTGTTAAACAGATCAGTTTCATAATTCCAATATAAAATGCATAATTAAGTAATTGATTTAGACTTGTGATTTTTAGGTTGAAATATTACTAAATTGATCTACAGTGTTGGAATGTTTAAAAGAATGTGATTCACTATATTTATAAATTTAATTCGTATGATTTAGGAGATTTATTTAATTACTCAGGAAGGTTTAAAGTCAGACAATTGAAGTACTTAAAGGAAATCAAATATATTAAATTTATAAATGAATTTTAAAATGTGTGAAGAGATTTAATTAACCATTTATAAATGGAACTAAATATTCCTCTAAGTACCCTTAAAAGCAATTGCTAAAATTTACTAGATTATAAACAGAATTACATTTGTATGCTGAAATGAGAAGTGTAAGCAAAAACTAGGCTTTTACATTTGTAACTTAGAAAAATCAAATATTAATATTTAAAACCAGAGTACCAGCAAACTGATCTCTTCTGAGCACTGAGGTCACCCTCAAGGATTCTAGAAACGTCACATAACACACACTTTTTGTTTTAGCAATAGGATTGTTCGCCACTTTCACAGAGAAGTATGCACTCTCCTTTGATTCTAGAATCATGCAGTACTCTAGCTAGCACTAGTTTCCTTTTTTTCATTTTTGATAGACACATTTTTGCCATGAAAGGAAAAATTAGTACAAATGTGATGTTTGGAGAGCAGTAAGGAGTGGCAGGGATTCTGGCCATCTAAATAACGCATACTATTCAGCTGATTGGTGCTAGGTGGTTATCCCAGGGTATAAAAACTTCTGACTTTCCCCCTAAAAGCCAGAGGTTAATGTGAAATCTCTCATATAAAAAATGCTGGTTCCAGTTTTTAAAAAATGTAGGGATTGGGGAATGCCCCAATCTATGTCAGAGACTAAATTAGCCAGCAGGTCACGCTGTTTAGACCTCTGGTGTGTAAGAAAGTGCTCTGAACAGGGATGTGGGCTGGATGTACACTGTCCCCTTGTCAGGGTCCTCCTCAGAGGGATGGAGCGCTCAGCAGCTTCTCGAGTGGCCCTAGAATCCCTCACACAAAGCATTAGTGGATAATGTGGTTTTCACTAATGATTTGGAAGAATAGAGGGAGAGGAAGTTTATTGTCTGTGCACATGCTTGTCCCACATTATGAAACAAGAAAAACTATTGACAGTCCCCTATTATAGATTTCTTCTCTCCAGTCTTTTCTCCACAGCTGCTCTGCCGGGGTGGGAGCAGGAGGGAGTGGTGGTGGTGATTTTTTTCTCCTCTTCCACCTTCACACAGCACCCAGGCTCCTAAGCATCTGTCTTCCTTCCTTGAGTCTCTTAAAGGGGCGCTTCGGGTTCCACTCCCCGTGTGCGGCAGAGCGAGCCAGCTTTGCCCGGCACCTGAGCATTCTGGGCACTGGGTGCTGCTGCTGCTGCTGAGGGTCTGTGAGAAACGTTTTTTTTGGTTTGGCTGAAACCTACAACACATGTCAATATCTAAATGTGCTGCCCACAGCCCGTGTTTGGTAGTTCACTCTAGTCCACTGGCGCTTGCCTTTTCCTCCTGTAGCAGCAGCTGCTCCTGCTGCCCCGCTGTCAGTCGCCAGCCCTCTGCCATCTCCGTGCACTCTGGCCTGACTTCTGGGGCCAGGACCTGCTTCCTTTTCCCCATGTGTTTTCTCTGGCTGCTGGAGCCCACGCAGCCCCCAGGACGCAGCAGGTTGGAAGTGCTGGGCGGCTGGGTCCTTCCCCCGCCCCAGCTGCCCACGGGGGGGAGTTGGTGTGTGACCAGAGCGGCGTCTCCTCTCTCAGGTGGGATGAGCTTGAGGCACCTTTCCTATGCTGCTCCCCAGAATTCCCCAGTGAGATCAAGCTCCTCTTCCCTACCGTGGTAGTTTGTTGATAATGAACCTTTTAATTAGCTTTCTTCCCTTTCCCTGTCTTGTGTTCTTGCCGGAGTTGCCACGAATCACCTCCCACTTGCATTCACATCCACCTCTAGCTCTGCTTCGGGGGGAACCGAAACCATTAAGATATTTTTCAAACCCAGTGCCATTTGAATGAAATTAATTAGGCGTAGAATTTCGTTAGCCCTTAGCAATCTTAAGGCGCGTGTGCATTTCCGACCTCACTCTGCTGGCTCGAGGGCTCGGCACGGCACGTCCCTTATTCAGGTCGGAGAGACAGGTGCGTGGGCTTCAGTTGTGGTTTCCTGGGTGCTGGACACAGACATTCTCCCGTCTAGAACTTTGATTCAACAGTTAGAATTTTAATACATCATGCCGATCTCCAAGTGTTTTCTGACAAAGTCGCATCCCAGGTATGCCATCCCAACTTGAGGTAGACAGGGCGGATGGTGTGGGCGAGGAGAGGGCTCACTCCTCAGCCCTTCCCAGTGGTCTCTGTGCCCTTCAAGATGTGGCTGCACTCACGGTTTCCGCTCAGCTCCGCTGGGAGGCCTCCAATACCCCTGGGCCTAATGTATTCCTCCACTAAAGGTTTCCAGTCTGCCTCTAAATCACCTTAGTTGGTGACTCAACTGCCCCCAGGAAGTTTGCTTCAGGGAAGACGTTTAACATTTCTAACCACTGACCAAGGAGTGGCTTACTCACCCCAAGGATGCAATCGGTTCGTGCTGACATAGGCTTTCTAGTGCAAACATAATAAAGTATTCATAAGCCTCCCCTTGCCTCAAAATAGAACCCATTTCTCCATTTGGGGAAGGTATTAGAGCTTTAAATGCCTCCAAAAGGAATCTGCTCACTTCTGGGTTCTAATTGTCTCTGCCTGCCTTTGCCGGCCTCTGCTTTTCTTAGCCATCTGTCCCTGTGCATTGCTCCTGCCTCATCTCCGTCTCCCGTTCCCGTCAGCCTTGTTTACAGTTCTTTTTCCGAGGCGTGGTTGTGGAGTTGACTTCCCAGGGGGGAAAAAATTAAATATTTATGAGAAAAGGTAGTGTGGGCTTACAGATCTGGAAGAAGGCAAACTGAATATATAGTAAATGAAAAAATTTAAACGTGTTAATTTTAATACTTTAACAAGCATTGGCATGTCTGCAGCCCCTCACAAGATGTAAGTCTTCTTAAAGCTGCGTACGTAGCTTGTATTATAGCTATTTTAGTCAGGCATGATTTTTTTCCCCTCTGTCATTAAATTAGAATATGATTACCTCCCACAGACAAAATAGCACCTTTGGGTACTAAGTAATATAATTTATTTTCTAAATAGGATCAAAACACCTTTATTAGATGCTAGTGACTTGGGGAAAAACAGTATTTTATTAACATTTTAGTATTGACTCTATTTTATTATATTTAATCAGAATGGGATTTTGACAGCAACCGAGAGATGTACTCTAAACTTTTATCCATGCTTCAGCTACCTTGCTTGAAAAATGCTTGCTTTTGTTTTTCTTTTAACCTAGAAACCAAACTCTTTGCAACGGGTTCTTTTGAAAACCACAAAAGCTGTATGTTTAGTGTGTCTGAGATCTGGGCTCCTAGTGGTTTCTTTCTCTTGATAAGTTCAAATGAAAACGTCCACAAAGAACCTAATGTACAGAGTCCAAGGTGGAGAATCCTTGAAGATACTGATTTTCTTCCTCCTCCCCTTCTTTCTTTTCTTTTCTATTTTCAACAAATATTTATTTAACACTGGGGGATGTAGCAGTCAACAAGACAAAATCCCTTCCTTTGTGGATCTGGAGGTTAGGGGAAGATAGACAATAAAAATAAAGAAATGCGTGCTGTGGTATGGGCCGAGTCCCTCACTCGGCAGAGGTTTTTAGGATGTCCGTTCTGTGCAAGTACTGTGTTGTGTGCCACCTACAGCCTGAGCCCCCGTGGTGCTGGACAGCCACACTTGGACGTTTTGGAATGCTTTTCCCTGGAGATGATAAAAATAGGATAGCAACTTATTTCTAGTTGAGGCATAAAAAGAATTACTGTGAAATTTAGAGGAGACATTGAAGGTCATTTAGAAAGCTGGCTCTGTCACTTACTGGCAAGGTGAACCGGGTCCGGTTATTTGACTTCTGTGTCTTAGTTTGCTCTGTTCAATGATGATAATAGCACCTCCCTCCTCAGGTTGTGATAGGATTAAATGAGTTAATGTTTGCCATGTACCTTACAGAATACTCCTGCCATGCAGTAAGTGACATACAAATGTCAGTTATTTGGTCTGCTCTCTTGCCTAAGACTTGAGCTTTTCATCCCTGTGAGATTGATTGGCCAGCTTCTGCTTAGATAATTCTGTTGATGGGGAACCCTGAACCTTTGGAAGGGCCCTTTTGAACTTTGACTATTTCACCCTTTTGAACTTTTTACTATCCTTCCTCACGTGGAGCTGAAATCTCACTCTCTTGTGCAGCTTCTACCTGCAGTCCCTCTCCTTTGGGATCATTTCAGAGCAATCCCAGTCCTTCTTCCACATGGTACCCTCTAGACATTTGAAAAGAGTATGCAGCATTTGAGAGCCCTTTTTACTGTGCTAAATATTCCAGGTCCTACAATTTTTTTCTCAAAAGACATAGCTTCTAAGTTACTAGACTCATCTCAGGTTATTATAAGGACCACACACCAGTTCCTTTTTCATATAATTTGGCTTGGAGTTTCCTAACCATCCAGGTGCTCTCCTCTGACCCATTTTCTCCTTATCTGTAAGAGGCTGAAATGCCCAGGTGTGAGTAGATAGCCTACTGGTACCCATAGCACTGGAATATACAAGTAACAGGGACGTCCTGCTCTCACAGAACTTGCATTCTAGTGGTGAAGACAAGTAATAATCACATAAAAGAATAAGAAAACTTCAGAGAATGCTATTTTAGATTGGGTAGATAGGGAAAAGCTCTTTGAGGAAGTGACAATGCAGTGAGATCTTGAGGTTGAGAAGGAATCAATTGTGTGAATATCTGGGAAGGAGTGTTCCAGGTAGAGGATGAGCATGTGCAAACGCTCTGATGTGAGAACAGGCTTAGCTGTGGGATCAAGCAGCATAAAGAAAGCCCATGTTGCTGAAGCAGAGTGAACAGGAAGAAGGAGGAGTTTGGTGTAGGTGAGGGTCTTGGTCTCTGCTCGTCATATGGTATCCTGGTAATAACTTGCCACTTTCATCTCTGGAAAAGTCAATGATTCCCAGGGTTGGAAGGGACATTTCCCAAACTCCCCAATCTCCTTTCTCGACAGAGCTCAACCTTCACTCAAGCTGTGCTTAGGTTCTCGTAATGTCCTTTGTGTGGGAGTGTTTAGAAAATATACCAGTTGCCCAAATGTAAGTATTGCAGAACATTTTTTTTCTATGTGGATTGCTTTCCCAGACCTCTAGCGCCATGTTTTCTCACACTTCTGTTCCATAACACATACTGTTTTCTCCATCTGGGATTCCTTCTTCCATCTTTCAAATTCCTATGCATATTCTACAAAACCCAACTTCAAGGTGCCACCAGCTCTGAAGGGCCTTCCTTACCCTTTGAACTGCCCCATACTGCAATAGTTAGAAGAGCCCTCTGCTCTTTCAGTGCCTGTTCAGATTTCTAGACTAGCCACTTATCACTCTCTTGAAACTGATTACTTATTTCTTTGTTTCCCCTATTAGTGTCAAGCCTCTTGCAAGAAGAACCTTCATCTTGTGCGACTTTCTAACCCTGAAGTTTAGCAACGTGCTTGAAATTTAACCATCATTCAGCAAACACTTGCTGCGTGATTAAGTATTGAACGTTGACTAAAACATTTTTTTCAGGATTTGTCTAGCTTACTGTTTCTCAGTGGGGGTGCCATTGGCATTTTGTGTGGTAGAGCTATTTGTTGTGTGGGGACATCCTTTGCCTGGTATTATTTAGTTTTCCTGTCACCTCGCTAAATCCCTCAACACGTTTCCAAACAATCCCCTATGGGGCAGTAGTGGCCGCAGTTGAGAACCACTGCTTTCCCACGAATATCTCCACATCTTTTATTCATGCAAAAATTTTGAGTTGCTACTAATGTGCCAAGCCTTGTGACTGACCCACATATTTAAATAACACTGGAGCAAGAATTCGTTACTTCCTGAAGTTGGCCATTGCATCTTGGGTCATCTTTGTAGGACAGTTTTTCCTCATTATATCAAAAGGTATCTATCTGTAACATTGATTCCGGTGTTATTATCTAGTGCAGTACAGAACATATCCGATCTTTTTCTTTTGTGATAGCCTTTCAACTCTTTGAAGACATTTTTATTGCCCTTTGTGTACCTATAATTTTTCATTTCTCTAAATGAAACATTGCTGATTTTTTTGACCATTCCTGGTGAGATGAATTAACTGATCTCAGCTCTTTGTTATGAGGTAAGGATGTGTCAGTATGCGTTCACTTTAACTGTCACATTATAATATTTTGACTCTATTTTCATGTTTGGCCTCTTCCCCATTGTTTACAACTCAAGCAGTGATAGACTGCAAGATTTTTGTGTGTGTGCAGACATTTTTTAAATGTATCAGGTCACACAGATGTTAGCCATAGCAAAGTCATCTTTGTAAAATGATTGCCTCTTTCTAAGCTTTTATCAAGTGGCAAAACATTTAGCACCCACTGTATGTGCAATGCTATATTGAGCAACACAGATGGCAAAAAGTAATGTGAAACATCGCTGTGGTCAAAGAGCTAACTGAACTTACTGGAAAAGTTTAAAACATGAAAAAGTTAAAATTGGTGGTGTGCCCATAAATGTTTACCACTGGCTTTGTGGGGTGGGGTGGAGCGTGGAATCCTGATTTGCAGTGTTTGTTGGTATGTATAGTGTGAATTCTCCTGCCACGACCGACTGCAGGTTACAAGTTACCAATGTGATGCTGCTGACCTTGGAAGTTGGAAAGTGATAAACAGTATCACTCTGTTTCATAGCATTTCCTCCATATACATGTAAGGTATAACCTCAAGAGCATAGATAATAGTACAATGTCATGAATGTCATACATATAACTGGGAAGCATCGTGTTTTGAGTATTACCTTTGTTTTTGTTTTTGATATAATTTATTTAATCATAATTTTGTGTAATTAATTTTTAATAACGGCAGTATTTAACACCCACCTCTCAAAATTCCTGAAAATTTAATAACTGAGTCTAAGGAGCTGTTGTGAACTGGCTCCAGCTTAGCACTGGAAATTTAATTTATGACAAAATAAGATAGGAGTATCAGACCCATGTTTACAATAAATGGTTTGGAAATCCAGAAAAGAAAATAATCACTACATTTTGTATTGAAATAATCAAGGAAAATTTTCCCGGAGGAGGTGGTGGGGCTTCAAGAATGCCCAGGATTTGTATTAAGGAAGAGAAGGGAGAACCATTAAGGCTTTGTAGTATAGATGAAGATTAATGGCATCTTACTTAGTAGCAATGATATAGCAAATATTTCTTGAGGGCTTACCCTATTTCAGGCATTGTACTAAAAGCTAACTGCGTGGCTTAATGTAATTGTCCTAAAAACCCAAGAAATAGATAGTATTATTAGCCTTCTCTTAAAATGAGACAACTGAGACTTTGGTTAAGCAACTTAACTAATGTCAAGAGTTATTTTGATTCTTGTGTTCATCTCGTCCAAGATTATCTTCAGATACATTTAGTAGAGGGGACCATACTATGAGCATCGTCTGGCTTATCAAATTGTCTGTTCATCTATTGACATTCATAATTGTAGAAGTCAGCTAGTGCCTTTCTTAGCGCATTCCCATCCATCTTGCACTGATGGGCAAACTACCGCATATGTAATGCTTTCCCACAGATATCTCCACATCTTTTGAGTGGAGGGAGATAATGGCAGGCGCCAAAACACCGAGATGACATTGGCTTAATGAAAAGTGGAATTTATTGGTCACAAAGAAATAGTTATGCCTTCAGGCACATCTGAACTCAGGGTCTCACGGTGTCATGCCACCTCTCTTCTGTGTTGGCTCATTTATAGGCAGGCTTCCCTTGGCGGAGCCAGATGTCTGCCTGCAGTTCCATGCTTACATTTTCACCACTTGAAGTCAGGCTCTTTCTCCACGGTCTGGAGAAAAGTCCTAGTCCAGGACTCCTAGATCTAATCTCATTAATCCAGGTTGGGCTACACCTCGTCTCTTAATCATCACCCTGGCTAGGAGGATACCCTCCTCTGGCTAAGACTGAGTCACATGGTCTTCCTGTTTGCCACAGTGCAGAAGCTGAAGGAACGAAAAGCAGGAAAACATATTCCTCAAAGAAAAATGAAGATACTGTTAGTGTCCATAATACATACATAGGAAGCAAGATAAGGGAATGAGGAAGAGACATTCATAAAGGAGAAGATGGTACAGTGAACATAGAAATCAGAGCGAGAGAAGCTGTGTCTTAAAGACTAACGTAGAACATGAGAGAAAAAGTTTTATCAAGATCGGTTTGAATTGTAACACTTACAGAACACAGCTCCAGTATGGGGACAGACTGTTCATTCAGTCAGCATTTTTTGAACACCTACTATGTGCTAGGCACTGTGACAGTTACATTTACATTCTCATTTTTTTGTCTTTACACTTAATGTATGATCGAAGCACAGTAACCCACACATATTTAAAGTGTACAATTCAGAACTGACCTGTGTATACATCAATGAAACTATCACTACATCTAGAAAACAAACATCTCTGTCACCTGTAATAGTTTCCTACTGCACATTTGTAATCCATTCCTCCTCTACACCCTTCCCAGGCAATCTCTCTCATCTGCTTTCTGTCACTATGGATTAGTGTTTGCATTTTTTAGAATTTTATATAAATGGATGTGTACTGTATATACTTTCTTTCATACAACTTCTTTCACACAGTGCGATGATTTTGAGGTTCCTCCTTGTTGCGTGGATCAGTAATTTGTTCCTTTTTGTAGCTGAGTAGCATTCCATTGTATGGATATGCTACAATTTGTTTATCCATTCATTTGATAGTGATTTGGGTTGTTTCTAGGTTTTTGCTATCACAAATCAATCTGCTAGGAACATTCATGCAGATGTGTTGATGTCTTTATGTGAACATATGTATTTGTTTCTCTTCCCTAAATTCCTTGGAGTGGAATACTTGGGTCTTATAGCAGGTGTATGTTTAACTTTGTAAGAAACTGCCAGATTGTTTTCCAAAGTGGTTGTACCACTTGACATTCCTACCATGAGTGCATGAGAGTTCCGTTTCTAACATATACTTGCCAATGCTTGGTTGGTATGGTCAGATTTTCTTAAAACTTTATCATTCTAATGTGTGTGTAGTAGTATCTCGGTGAGGTTTACTTCGGTCTCCCTGATAATTAATGACACATTGTCATTCTGACATTATTTCTGACCTAGAAATGATGGGATTTTTCTATTACATAAAACTTCTCTGTAAATATCTATAGACTAAACTCTTTTGAGCTCCTTGTACACAAAAGGTACTCTTTCCATGTGAAATTAACGACAGTTCAGTCATGTGGCATCTTGCTTGACTAATTATATCCCTGAAACTTTCTCTAAAGAAACTATTTTACTCTTTGAAAGTTATTTGCCTCTTGAAATCATTGCTCGAAACCAGTGTAGTTTAAAATAATATAACGTAACAGACTGTAGCTGGCCTGCCTTTTTTCTTTACATGACTAAAAATTTGCATCTAGAAGTTTATTAGGGTATCTGTCTTTAGAACTAGTCAAGGCAAAATCTTACTTCTTCTCTCTGGAAAATTCCAGACTCACAGCCAGAGATAAAGTGACATAGTAAGGGAGAGAAAATTTGCATTATTGTCAAATGGTGCAATTATTCTACTTTCTGGAATTGCTCATATCCACGCATCAGCGATATTGAGCATTGTCACGAGGTTGGATTATTTTTTTTTTTTAGAAATAACTGCTTGTTTACTGTGCTTGCCTCAGTTCCGAGGCCCTATTTTACTTTTTCTAATCTTAATTGAATGCTTCTGATTAAGTCAGTATTTTCTGGTGCACACGCATGCACACAAAGCTTTAATTTGAAGGAGAAAATAGGATTATTTATCTTTGTTCACTGGTTTCCACCTTTCTGGCATGCAAGTCAAATACCTGCCCTTTGTAAATGGGGTCCCTGGGTTTCTGAGGAAATTGTCACCCAGTGTGTTAGCCAGAAATCTATCTGCTAACCTTGAAAATCAGTGGTAGTTCTGTTTTGGCTGTCTACGTTGTAAGATGAAAGAGGAAGAGTAGAGGAAGGGTTTTTAAAAGATTTCAGGGTAATGTTGGCAGCACATTTTAGAGAACTGTATCCAAGTTATAATAATCAGTTCTAAGGCATATTAAGCATTTGGTGTGTGGCAAATACAGTACTAAGTTATTTACTGGTATCCTCTGATTTAATGAGGGTAAGTAAGCAGTGTCATCATCTCCACATTTGTGGATGTGAAAACTGAGGTTCCAAGATTTAAAATAATTTGCTGGAGTTTCTGTGAATGTCTTGGCAGAGCCTGGGTTTGAAACTGGGTCTCTGTGTTCTAGAACACATGATTTGAATCACTACCCTGTCCTGACTTGGCTGGATCCAAAAGTTTATTGTGTTATCAGGAAAGATGGAAGAAGAACAATTTTCATAGCCTCACACATTTTTTGCAATTCATGTCTCTAAAAAGCTTGTTTCCTGCTGGATAAATGACAGGGATTTAACTACAAAAATGTGCTAAGCACTTATGCCATACCTGAGTGCTCCACTAAGGATCAACACAGACTGGCTACGTGGAAATATTCCTAGAAATAAACATCAATTGATAGCAAGATTAGGCAAACATATATAAGCCTTAACAATTTCCCCAGTGCCTTTTCTTTTTTTCCAAGTTTTGTATGTCTATGTGCTGTCCTAGATCTAAGTTTGGAAATGTCCTTAAATGTCATCCCATTGACACATAGTTAATTTTACATGTAGTTGATGGTTAATTTTATGTGTCAACTGGACTAGGACAAAGAGGGCCCAGACTCTTGGTCACACATTATTCGGGGTGTGTCTATGAGGGCATTTCTAGAGGAGATTAATATTTGAATTGGCAGACTGAATAAAGCGGAGTTGCCCGCTAATGTGGACAGGCCTCCTCCAATCAGTTGAAGGCCTGACTAGAACAAAAGGGCTGACCCTACCCCAAGTAAGAAAGGCTTCCTCCTGCCTGGCTGCCTTAGAACTAGGACATTGGCTTTTTCCTGCCTTTGGACTCAAACTGAAACCTCAGCTCTTCCTGGGTCTTAAGCCTGCTGGCCTTTGGACTGGAACTACACCATCAGTTCTCTTGATCCCCAGGCTTTTGAACTGAGACTGTAGCTGTCTCCTCATCTCCCCTGGGTCTCCAGCTTGCCAATGCACCCTGCAGCTCTTGGAACTTTTCAGCCCCTGTAATCACATAAGCCAATTCCTTATAATAAATCTCTTTATACACACACACATCCTATTGCTTCTGTTTTTCTGGAGAACCCTGCCTAGTGCAGACCCCTAATTTGATTCCCTCTGTGCAGCTCTACGCCAAGTGATCATTCAGTCTGTGTGTAATCAGAAAGTGTTTTGCACTTTCCCGGCTCAGGGGGTTGTGGTGTTGGTTCTGTTCAGCTCTACCAAAGTCTAGTGGTCAGGCCTTTTCTTTCATTCCCCAACTTTATCTTGTTTAGGGTTCCACCCATCACCCTTCGTCTCTGAAGTTTGAAGCACTGGGGAGGACATGGTAAGGTTGTAGTGGGAGTGAGTTCGCCTCGTGGGGTGGGTTTTCCAGGGGCTGCACAAAGTTCCTGGGCCTATGCAAACTCCTCTCCCCCTGGGCGGGCATCCATGTGCTTGAAGTGCTGGCCACTGTCGGGTCGCTGAAGCGGGCAGCAGGCAGCACTCTGAGGCACAGGCAGTGCATGGACCTTGCTCCAGGGACCATCTCAAATGTGGACTTGCTTCCTGCCTTCAGGGTCTCTCCAGGTAAGCGGCTGTCATCCTGAGTTTCACACACTCGTTTAAAAATGTCTATGTCTGTCTCCAATCTCTGCCTCAGAGCAGGGTTTGTTTTCTCGTGTAGTGGGTGATTTTTTTTTTTCCATCTCCTCTCATTCCCTGAAGTCTAGGATTTTGGAATATAAATGCAAGAAAGGGCTGCGTTTTTCTCTACCTTGTGTTTGTCCCTTTCCTGAGGCAATGATCACAGGCAACTTAGCTGCTTGCAGGGAAGCAAGGGCTGAGAGGGCAAAAGAAAACTCTTAGAGGTGGGCAGAGGAAGTCAATTAACACTGAAGAAATAGTATCATTACATTTGCTTAAATATGTCCAGAGATAGAGCAGTGAGTAACTTGTTTCCCTCTTCCCAGCCCAGGGAAAACCAATTTAATTTTTGGACTGTGCTATTAGGATGAACTCAGTTTTTCCAGGTTTAACATCCCCAGTTCTTTCCTTCCTTCATTATTCAACTATTCACTCTCCTGTGACATTTATTTAAGCCTCTCTTGTGTCCCGGTTGCTTTCTTTGAATGTGCCCCGTGTCTCTTTTAAGCTTAGTGGCTGAGACTGGCCACCACCTGTGGTCTGACCCAGGGCACTTGCATAATTTCAGGTGGTCTCTGTTTTAGTGATGCACCCCGGAGTTCTAGGCTGCAGTGAGCTGTGTTTGACCTACTACACTGCAGCCTGGGTGACAGAGAAAGATCTCCTCTCTAAAAAAATAAAATAAAAATGCTGCCAAAGCCTAATGCAAATGTATTGTTTTTAAACAAACCCTGGGGTGCAAGTGTGCATGTTTATGCACACACGCGCAGGCTTGCTGTAGTCAAGGATACGGAAACTCAGCAGAGGCAATATGGCCACACAGAGCAAAGGCAGATGAGGAGTGTCTTCCTGCAACTTCCCTTGACCCCCAGAGTCTCTACTGGCTGAGAGGGGGGCATACGGTTACCAGTAACGTTATCCATTTAAGGTGAGGTCTTGTGGGATCCAAGAAGCTTAATTTTGTGCTGGGCCAGAGGCACTTTGTATTGTATTTTTCATCACTATTTGGGAAGAATTTCCACACTCAGTAAAATCTCTGTGCTTAATTTTTCCACTTAAGGAGATGTTTGCAAACTTTAGGCTCTGCTAGTTTTCAAACCAAACTTGTGTCAGAGTGTTCCGTCTTCACCTGGGGAAAAGGGCAGTCAGTGTGCAGGCATTTCTGAGCACTCTCTCTGCCCTCAGCTCTCCGGCATGCTGGAAAGCCTATTCGTTTACAGCACTGTGGAGCACATTGCTGCTCTTTAATAGTGGCTTCACCTGGCTGTGGAGAGGTTTGCTCTATGCAGTGTAGCATAGTGGTAGACGTGGCTGTGCCAGGCAGTGCAGGATTTAAAGCTGTTGTCTTGTGTTTTCCCTGCCCCTCATCCCTTAATTCCCAGGGTTTAAGAATATAAAAAATTCTGATTAAAGTTTTTCCAAAGGAATATAGACCTGGGAAGATCATCTCTGTCAGTGTGAAAGAAGAGTAGACCCACCATCCAATTTGGAAAAATAATAGCTCATGAAAGACTGAACATGCAAAGGGACAATGGCCAGACCACGTATGAAAATGGAACTCTGACCCACGACCTCCACAGCCATCAACCCGGGCAGCGAAACCACAACCTTCACAGCCTCAGCCCATTATTGTCAGGACTTGGCCAATGCCTGCCTGCTCCCCTAATTTTTGTCCCCACTTACAGCTCAGGATTAAGCAAAGAAGGTCAAATATGCCTCTCAAACCAGTCACTTAAGATGTCTGCTTCTGGTTAGCCCCTCTTCATCCGCCCCCTGCCAACAACCTTCAATCAGAGCATACCCAGAGTCTTCCATTTTTTCATTATAAAGTTTCTCATTCCCTGCCTGTCTGTAAGTCACTGCCAAATGCAAGTGACAGTGGCTGACTCCTTGTTGTAGCAAGCTCTAAATAAATACCCTCTGTTTGTTCGCATTTGGGGATGTCTTTATTGACACATTCCATCACTTAAACCTTGCAACAACCCTAGGAATAAAATATTATTCGTATCTCCATTGTTCTGATGAAGGCTACAGGGGATAAATTATCTGCACAAGGTCACATGATGGTTAAGTGATGGGCCCAAATTTGAGCCTGGGTTTCTTGGCTTCCTAAACCCCTGCCTTGAAATTGGTACTGTCCCACTGTGAGTAGTGAGGAGCCAGGCGTTGATAATCTGCCGTAGGATTGGTAGCAGTTGAGATTGATAGAAGATCGTGTGTTATTTTTGGTTTTGTTTTTTTTTAAGTAGGTCTATATTAGGTCCTCAGGCCAGAGATGGCCACCTAATCACCAGTTTGGAGCTCTGCTTCCATGTTGTTAAGTGCCAGTCAGCTGGGTTTACATTTCTCAAGGCTCTAGAATCTAGGTGAGGCTTTGTAACTATTTCTGGCTAATGGAATGTGAGTCTAAATGCTATGTGTTACTTTGGAAGAAGTGATTAAATTTCTGGTAGGCCATGTCTACACTCTCTCATAATTCGATGAAAATAGTGGCATGTCGTGTTGCAGGTGCTAGCAATGTAAGTTAGCACCTGGATCTCTGAGCTTGTGCTTAGAGGAGAGTCACCCAGGAGAGCTGCCAGACCAGGAATATCCCTATTGCGTTTGGCATAAATGAGGAATAAATGTTTATTATGTCAACTCATTGAGGTTTGGGTTTTCTTTCAGCAGTTATCCTACCGTGATTAATATACTTCTCTTTTGGGGAAAGGTTAGGCACTCAGATTATTTTCTAGTAACAATTATATTTCATATTGGTAACTAATATATACATGCTGATATTTTCTTAAAAGTGTTGGTAGAATTTTTAGCGTGTAGAACTAGAAGTGCAGGCACAGTAGACTCTTGTACTAGGAACTGACATTGAATGCAATTGATTGTAGCCACCCCGGGAGCAGGACAGACAAGGTAAATAAATTATGAATTCCAGGGGAAAGGAGTTTGCAATAGCTGCTGTTTCATTTCCCTTTGAACCCCCTGCGACTGCAAACACGCTTATAGATGTATTTTATTAATCATTGTTTTGATGTATTTGGATTTTGCAAGTGGCTATTGTAGCTAGGGGATTTCTGGACACCCCTCCAGCTAATCAGATTAGGGACATGAATGCTGTGGTGACAAACTAGCGTATATATGAAAAGACAAATGGAAAAGCTCTCCCTTACCAGCACTTGTAAGTAGCTATTTGTTTAAAATAACAGCTTTAGACCTCTTTCCAGCTGTGCTGTCCTCACTTCTGTCTACAGATGATGGACTTTAGACTGAAAGTTACATGAGAGATACTTAACAAATGGATATCTTTCAAGGGACATTATCAGAATAAAACACTTCAAAATTCACTTTATGCTGCTTGAAGAGAGATAGCATTGATGTGATATATTGAAAGAGCCATAACTACCAGAACTTAAAAAGACCTGTTCATTTTATAAAGAAGGCAAAGTATGTATATCATTAATGGTACAGCAGGCTACATCTTAAGAGGAGAAGATAGGCTTTGCATGAGCTCCAAACTTAACCTCAACCAAGCGTGTGAGAGAATGAGAAAGAGAGAGACAGAGAGATCGAGAGTACTCCCAGTTTATTTCCCTCTCTGCTTCTCTGGGTAGTGGTAACTACTAGTCCCAAACCTCGCTTCTTTTCAAGGACAGCTCACAGTGAATCCGGACCCAATCTTGCATCACCCCAGACCCCAGGACCTGGTGAGATCACTTCTTATCCTGATAGTCCATTTTAGTAATCTTGCCATATTCTTCTGCTATATAGAAATAGTTTTAACGCTTTTGTCTGCTTTTTGCTCTGCCCTCTTTACCACTTGTCTGTCCACTGCTGTATCTCCAGTGCCCAGCACGCTGCCACAGAGTATAGTCACGATTCGTGGAATATACACAGGTGTGGCAAGGTGACTGCAGATGGCGGGAATTGGGGAAGTCTTAACATCTCAACATAAGATGGGACTTGGGACAAAAATGTGAAAGTTGGGTAAGTTTGAATATGCAAAGAGGAGGAAACATATTCCACACGGGGAATGAAACACAGCAGGAGATAGATCTAGGAGTCAGGAGTGAGTTCAGGTATGTTGTTTGGATAGTAAGCAGACAGTTGAGAGGACGGTGTGGAAGAATGGAAGGTTTGTGTCATGGTGTTAGAATGTCAAGCATGAATAGAAGTATGGAAAATTCTTCATTGAAAGTTTTAGGTTAGTCTTGCTTTCAATCAAAGGTAGTTGTAAAATGCTTTTCCTGGGCTGACTTTACAAGTGGGAGCCACATAGTTCAATTTCTATTATCCTGTGCGGTTCGTCTGCATTAAGCTCTCTGTGATACTATACATGTTCAAACCAGAATATGAGAGCATTTATTGGTTTCATGACCTGCCATGGACTGACTGTTTGTGTCCCCTCAAAATCATATGTTGAAGCCTATATTCCCAATGTGATGGTATATGGGGGTGAGGCCTCTGGGAGGTGGTTAGGTCATGAGGTCAGAGGCCTCACGAATGGGATTAGTGCCCTTATACAAGGGTGAAGAGACCAGAATACGCTTTCTCTCTCATGTGACAGTGCAGAAAGAAAGGGGCCATCTGTAACTCAGGAAGAGGACCCTCGAGAGGAACCTGACCATGCTGGCACCCTGATTGAGGACTTTCAACCTACAGAACTGTGAGAAATAAATGTTTGTTGTTTAAGCCATCCAGTCTATCGTAGTCTGTTTTAGCAGCCAAACTAACTAAGATGTGGCCCCAAACCAAAAGATAAATTTATCTGTTACTCAGCCATTGTACTCTTCCATCCCTGGGCCCAGAATGGAAGAGTCTTACAGATAAAGAAGTATTTCCTGGGAAAAATGTGGTTATGACAGACATAATGTTAGTGTCTCCCATGGACAGAGTTCAGTTGCTTGGGTTCTGATGTGTCCAGTGCTGGAGGAGCAGGGCTGGATCTAAGGTATCATTCTGATGCGGTGAGGGTAAAGCCAGCCGCCATAGCCCCAGTCTGTTTGGGGACTCAGATATTTTGTGATCTCATCTGCCCACTTCCCACCAACTCCTGTTAGTTAAAGAAGAGCAAGCTTCTCATTGGTTACTCTCCTGTAAAATTTTTAAGTGTGAAACAGGGATCCGATCGCTCTGATTTATTTCCTTATAGGAAAGCGTAAGAGTAGGTGGTCTAACTACTTTCAGCGCAGGTATTTTAGCTCACTTAAGGAGATTTATTTACTAAATCAGAAAGAATATTCTGCCTCAAACCTGTTTTCCAGCAAAAATAATAATAATTACTAATATGCATTTAGTTATTGTATTGGTCAGGGTTCTCCAGAGAAACAGAATCAATAGGCTGTATGTATTATGTATGGTGGGTCCTCTCTGCTCAGTCTGCCCATTCAAATGCTAATCTATTCCAGAAGCACCCTCACAGATATACCCAGAAGTAATGTTTTATCAGCTATCTGGATATCCCTTAGCCCAGTCAAGTTGGCACCTAAAATTAACCATCACCCTTGTATATTATTTAATTTATTCCCCAAGAACCAAGTATTTTTATGATTCTCATTATGCACAATTTATTTCCCAAGAACCAAGTATTTTTATGATTCCCATTTTGCATATCAGGAGACTGTGCTGAGAGTTTAAGGAACTTCTCCAACAGTATACAGTCGGTGAATGACAGAGTTATCTGTGGATTCATGATATGTTTTGATCCAAAATATAGTCACTATATAATGCATAGCCTTTGCCTTCATTTTAAAAGGGAATGATTTTCATATTGAGGCAAAAATCTTCACGTTTTTCTGATGGATCTCCAAGTTTAGACGATCACAAATGTATCTTCAAGAGAGGTCCTTGGCAGTGATTATTCAGGTAGAACTGGGAACACTCCAGGAATGCAATGATCTCGATATCCACTTATCAGATGGCCTGGGCTCAAATCCCAGTGTACTATTTACCAGCTGTGTAACTTAAGCCTGTTTTCTCTTCTGTAAAAATTGGCATAATTCTTACTTCTTATGGGGTGTGAGGCTTAATTAAGATGCTATATGGACACCCTTGAAGCTCTGACTCGGGGGATGGGGGTCATAGGCAATATACATAACCTGAACTTTTGTACCCCCATAATAAGCTGAAATTAAAAAAAAAAGATGCTATATGTAAACCCTTAGCACTGCACCTGGCACATATAAGAGCTCTTTAAATGCTATCAGCAATTTTTTCCAAAGTATACAGAGTTTGAATCAATAATGATAGAACTATATTCCTAGTTCAAGGATGTGCAGTTCCTCACCTTTCTTTTTCCCCCTGTAGAGCGTGTGTGGTAGAGTACCCGGCATTCCAGGAAATGAGAGAAGGAAGCAGAGTGAGCAGATGCTTCTAACCTGTAAAAGAGACGACAGAAGTGACTAAATGCATTGTCATATACAGTCATGTGTCACTTAATGACAGGAATATGTTCTGAGAAATGCGTTAGGTGATTTTGTTGTTGTGTGAACGCACAGAATGTACTTACACAAACCTAGATGGAATAACCTACCATATACCTACGCTATATGATATAGCTTATTGCTTCTAGGCTACAAACCTGTATACCATGTTACTATACTGAATACTGTGGGCAACTGTAACACAATGATATGTATTTGTGTATCTAAACATAGAAAAGGTACAGTAAAAATACAGTATTATAATCTTAAGGGGCCACTGTTGTACATGCAGTACATTATTGACCAAAACATGACTGTATTTGTGAGGAAATTAAAAATGGATAAGGTGTGTTTGGAAACTGAGATTAAAAGAGGGATCATAAAGTGCTGAGAGGACTCCTGTTTGAACCCTGACATTCTCAGCCATGTTTCTAAGCTTTTGGGGTCACAATTATAGTTCATAATTGTAGGACCAGGGAGCATCTACCCTCCAAATGCACATACGCATAAAATCACGTGTACAATTTTGAGGATTCACAGACACATCCTCTGTGTCCATCTGTGTCGTCGCTCTCAGGATGAGAGCACCTGGCCGGGGGAGACGTTGATGATTCCTCTACATCAGGAAGCTTCCCTCCGTGGTGACCACGGATTTGGAGATTGAAGCCCAGGAGGAGTTTTGTAGGTAGGAAAGAGAGAAAGACCTAACAGTGGAGGGGATCGCGTGGATGACGTTACAGAAGGGTGACAGTGAATAGTGGGGTGGCCTCTGGGGAAGGGCAAGGCAGCTGGGACTAGATGAACGACAGGATTTTTATGCCGTGCTGAGGATTTCAGACTGGTGGTTATCACTGTGGTCTCCTCAGTGGTCTCCAGGCTTGGGATGGGGCTAATGGACATCTCAAAGCCCCTACCAGAGCTACAACTAAACAACTATATTTTATGATTTATATATAAGATTTTGTTTGAATTAAAGATTTTATGGCTTTAAAATGTTGAAAAAAGGTTACAGGCTATAGAGACCAAAGGAAATTTTAAAGCGGGAGATTGCCTCGAGCCCATCCCTATCTGAGAAGATGAAGCCTGCCACCACAAGGCCACCAGTGAGGAGGACGGCATGGTCTCGCCTCTAGCTTGGCACTGTCCAGACTTTCTGCGACGATGGAAATGTTTTATGTGTCCACTACAGAAGCCTAGACTGGCCGCGTATGGCCTTTGAACGTGTGAAATGTGGCTAGAGTGATGCAGGAGCTGAATTTGTAATATTATTTAATTTTAGTTAGTTTAAATTTAAATAGCCATATGTGGTTATTGGCTGCATTTTGGGCAGTGTGACTCTAGATTAATGGTCTTCCGTCTCCGGAAGGGAATGTAGCCCTGCCCCCATCTTGATTTTAGCTCAGAGACCTCGGCCAGACCTCTGACCTATGGAACTGTAAGATAATACATTGCATTTTTTTAAGCCACTAAGTTTGTGGTGATTTGTTATGGCAGCAGTAGAAAAGTAATGCAATTATAAACCTCAGATGCCATCATTAAAGGGGCATTGGACAAACATCATTTCAGGCTAAAAGTCACCGAGTTGATTTTTTTCCTTTTTGAAAGTTTAAGTGGTGTGTGGTCATTATTCAAATTTGGAGACAGGACTGGCTGCTGTAAAAAGCAAGAAAGCCCTTTCCAGAGGCAGATGATGATAATAATATTTGGTTATATTCTTTCCTAGGTTTTTATTTTTACAGTGGAGATGATAATGAGCTAAGAGTTGTTGAGTGGTTATGTGCCAGGCCCTATTCTAAACATCTTAATATTAACTCATTTAATCCTCATTACAGTCTGTAAGTTAGGCACTGTCTTCCCATTTCACGGATGAAGAAACTGAGGCAAAAAGATGTGGTCACTAATCAAAATTTGTACGCTGCCTTATCTGATTAGACATGGCAAACCAAGGTGTCTGTTCCAGGCAGTAAGTTTCAGACCAAAGCTAAATCTTATGTCATACCGCCTATATTCTGAATATACTACTTTTAATCTTGATTTTTTTTTCATTTAAAGATTATCTCATATTATTAACAACTTCTAATGCTGTTTCAGACTGTGTAGGTGGCACAAATATCACCTTTGTTTTTGGTACATTTTTGCCAAAATAATTACAATGATCTCCTTTATCATTGAAAAGAACTATGTTGGAAATATAGATGTCCTTTACCTTAAAGATGAAATGAGCACAATCCTATTTTATTAATAGAGAGGGGGGTGTGTAGGAGCAAGTGTTGACTAAGTTTGTAAAGTTACTTACTTGAAACTTGGAGTTAATTTTCCTATAAAGTGATACATATTGGACCTTCAATAGCCCCACTTTCCCACATGCCTATTCTTTTCCATAACATAATGGAATTACTAAATGCTATTAGTACACTGAGGTTTATCCCAAGAGTTTATGTATAAGGTAAAGAGAATTTCCCCTAAGGAGTGCAACTATAAAATTAGGATAAAATTGATCAGAGCAGAGATTTGCAAAGTTACCTTTAAGAAGCAATGTAGCTTCTGGGCCTATATAAGATGTTACCCAAAAGGAGACAGAAAGTCCTTAGCCCCAGAAGAACTGAGAAATGAGCCTTTTGAACATCCACTGACAGCATCCACGGTGGTGCTGCACATTGTAGAGGGAGCGTTAGCCAGTGACCACTGAAGGGTCAGGTCTCTTTGGAAGACAAGCTACATCAGATTATTTTAGGTTCTGCAGCTAACATCGGCTAACTCTCTTGTTTTATTTGCATGCTCACCTAATAACTTCTGGTTAAATTTGGCTTATATGTCTGCCTAAAGGGAAAGATTTCTCCGGTTGTGTTGCCACAGGTCATACAGCCCTGTCACAATTATATTAATTGTTGTAAATTAAAATATAGGTGTTGTAATTCTATAAACGTTTCCTGAGTTTGATTAATTCAAATGTACCCCTGAGAGATGGGTCTATTCTTGGCGAGCCGACAAAATCAGATCTGGGGAAGAGCCTGTGAGGCTGATGGTCAATCCCTGAGCCAGGGACTCGCCAGGTGGCCTGGGTCATCCCCTCTTTGCTTCCTCTGACATTAGCATAGGCCACACTTAGGCTTCTGTTATTATTTAAGCAATTTCAGTGTATGTTTGTGATAAAAGAATGGGAAAAATATAGTTGTGATCTTAGTAATTACTACAAAAGGATGGTAAGGTAAAAAAAAAAGCAGTTTAATTAGTGAAAGATGTCGATGCTGCTGGTAACGCTGAACAACATTAATTGGAGATGTAAAAATGTGTCAGTCATTGTGTTAGACACTTTAAATGAATTATTTCCTTTAATCCTAACCAACCCCAAGAGGAAGGTACATTATTATGCACAATTTACCAATGAGGAAATTGAGGGATCTAAAGGTCAAATAGCTCACCCATGGTCAGACATCCAGTCAGCATGGAGCCGAGACTGCAGTCCAGGCAGCACAGATCTTTGCCCAAACTCTTGACTGCAGAGCTCCATTGTGGGGGAGCAGCTGTGGGAGACTTGCATTTCTGTTTCAGGAGTCGATTTCTCTGATTCATGGCTAAGCTTTCTTCTTTGTGATCAAGGTGTGTCATTAACTTCTCATGCTGACCAGTCAGGATTTGATTCCAGTCTTGGCTTACTACTCCACCGAACAGGGGAGAGAAGAAGCTTCTAAGAAAAGCAGATAAGAATTGGAAGGTGCTGAGGCAGAGTGAGGCGGAAGGGGTCAAAGATGATATGTGTGTGTGGAAAAGATGGCCAGATAAAATAAAAAAACTAACCTGTGCATATCAACAGAAGGAAGGAGGGAAGGCAGGTTTGCTGCCCTATCATAATCCTTTTGAGAGAGAAAAAGAGTGGATCAGACACCAGTAACTCGAATCATCTTTGTTTCTGTCTGGAGAGGAGGCGCGCGGGGTAATGGAAGCCTGCTCAGTTGGATGTCTGTACGTTCTCTGGTTTGTAACTGGAAGTCCTTGCTATTGCCTTTGAGCTCTGGAACTGTTTTATTGCTTTTATAAACTACTAGTTATCCGCTTTTAGGGGAAATAACAGATGGTCATGCTGGAACTGAGCTTTTTATCTGAATCTTCAAAACCTTTTTGTGCACAATTTATGAGGTTCACTTCTTTGCAAATTCAGTGCTTTCTTGTAGCTTTTGCTTTTGAGATGAGCCACAAGAGCCTCATTTTTGTTGGGCATTGCCTATTAGTGGCAAAACTCCTTTCTTATTTAATCAGCTTCTCCAAAGGAATAAGGCTGAGTCTGGATAGGTTCTATTTAGGAGGGTGAAGTGATTTTGGTGGTCTAACTAAAAATAACACGTAGAATCTGCCACCTGGGTCTCCCTTTCATAGTCATCTTGTATTTCTATGCATTTTGCTCATGGAGTTCATGCTAGTAGGTCAGCTCCTGTGAGCATAGAAGAAATTTGACTGGGTCAAGTGTTTGTGGCTGTGGAAAGGCCAACCTTGACCACCAGTGTGGTTGGGGGCAAAGGCTGACGTAGCCCCGAATCCTTGCTTTGTTGAGTTCATAATGTACAGAGGAACATTGCGTACATACTCTTTCGAGTGAAAGAAAAAATATGGGTAAAACAGTATTGCCTATGAAAAAACCCTAATGGTATGTTTTTCATAATTAATAATTACCCAAAACCTACAAGATAGTAGGATACACACTGGGGTCAGAAAACAGCTAAACCAAACCAAACCAAACCAAAATCAACTTAGCAGACCTAAGCATCTTCGTAGCTTATTTTCTTCTATAGGCTTGTTTCCCAAACCATTTGGAATTAATACTGTTCTTTCTGCTTTATTATCCAAACTCATGAACCCACGAAAGATACTCTTAGCCAGCTTTTGTGCAGTCTCTGAATATTACCTAGACTTCAGGATGGCAGTGTACTTCAGTGGCTGAAAAAACACAGGCTTTAAAGTCTTTGAGTCTGCTATTTATAAGCTATATGACTTTGGCCTAATTATTAGGTTCTTTAAACCCTTCAGTTTTTCTCAACTGCAAAATGGAGATAACACTATCTTATAGGGTTGTTATGAGGATGAAATCATATATATACAAATATATACATACACATATATATTGCATAGTATGTGTATATATGTATGTATAAAGTGCTGGGCTATCGTACATACAAAATAAATGGTATTTGTATTATTGTTGTTCAGTTTCAAACTTTGCTGCTGTGTTGTCTTTGTGAAGGAAGAAATGCTGGTCTTAGTGTTGAGTATTTCTTGCTTTATGAAGTCTCTGTAAAGTTCCACAATAAAGAAGTTTATTAAAATTCTTATAGGCTGAATATTCTCAAACTTATTTAATCACCAGAACCATTCTTTCCAGTAATACCTATAAACATACTGTGGACCCATTGCTCCGCAAACACAGCAAACACACTGTAGGAAATGCCTATGAGGTCTGTATAGCCATGGTCTGTAACATAGAAATGTGTATTTGAATCCTCGTTCTACACTTCCTGGCTCTGTGACTGGAGAAAAGCACTGAATTTGACTATCTCCTATATCAGTTAAGACTCAGCTCAGATGTAATCAGTTCCAGGAACATCAGTGCCCAGAGAAAGGGTAAGAAACCTTTCCTACAAGTACCCACAGTCAGTGCCATGCAGGGCCACACTGGAACCTGAGGCAAAACAAGAAAATCAGTTATCCTGGTGTTGTCTTCATTTAAAATGAAGTACTGCACTTGCCTCATCCTAGTCCTGGCCCTGTGTTATGAAATGCTCTAAACTATAGTATGTATCTCTCATACTACAGTAATTTATTTATATACATCTCCACAAATAAACCAAAAGCTCCTGATGGGTCAAGACCATGTCTTATTAATCTTTCTATCTAGGGTACCTTGCTCAGTACTTCCACAAAGTCGGTTTTGGTGAATGTGCTTGGGGTGGAAGTTTCTCTTTTCCCAGATATCCACTCCTTTACTTTGTGTTTCTTACAAAACAAACTCTATCGTCATCAGAGAGGCCTTTCTTATAAAATGGTCTCCCCCTCACTACCGCCTCTATATTTATCCTTTATGTTGTTTAATTTTTTTTCATAGCACTTAGCATGATATGACATCTTTTTGATTATTTTTTTATTATGTGTTTCCCTTGACTTAAGCTTAGTCAAGCAGGGTCTTGGTCTGTTTTTTTTCATTTCTGCATCTCCAATGCCCAAATCTAGCTGAATAGGAATGAGAGATGGTAACTCCTGTGGATATTTTTTGGGAATAATGATAACTTCGCTAGAGTTTTCTAATACCATGAAAAGAATGACACCATGGTATCATTTGTGGAGTGGTATTTTTATAAGTGGAATATTAATGAAGCAACAGTTAACTCTCTTTTTTATGTAGAGTACAGGGTTTCCATCTTACGGTCTTACATACTATAGCACAGCATCAAGGCAAGACCTCAGGTAATGGAGTCAAGTGTCTAGGCTTGAATTCTGACTTTGCCCTTTGGTAATTGTGCATGATTTCAGATAAGTCACTCTATTTTTGAGGCTTAGCTTCTTCCTTTGTAGAAGTACATTGTAAATATTTAATAGCTATATCTCAGATTTGCGCTCATTTAATAAAACATGATAAATGTTAGTTGCTGCTGTTCTTTTTACTGCTGTTACTACCACCACCACTGCTACCAATACCACCACTACCACCACGTGACATCTTCTGGGAGTTTAGAAGCTAAGCTATAAGGAAAAAAAAAGCTATCCACTATTTATTTTTCTCGTAAACTTTTAGCAGATCTCAGAGTCCAAAGGGAACCTGGTACCAGGACAAATTGAATTAACTGATTGTATCCACTGACAAAACCCAGAAGCTGCTATTGCCACCAGCAAGCTGTCCTTCGGGTCCTGTAACTCTGGTCTGTGCATCCCCTTAGGATTCTCCTGCTACCTCAGGGAGGTTCCAACACGATCTGACAAATCCTTAGGACAGTGTCCCTTAGCTGACAAGCAGGTTGTTGTCTTACACGTGAAGAATTACAAATGATCGGCATTGCTGGTCTGTTGATGCCCCATTTCCCTGTTTCCTGTCTGTGTGTTTTTTATAAGGTGAGAAAGTGGTTTTACATAAATCAGTCTTTCCTATTGAGCGGAGACTATGTCAAGAAGAAGTCTAGAGGTATGACCTCAGTCTCCTTGGAAATGGGAAGTCAGTGATATGATGGGAACTTGCATGACAGTCCAAGGAGCTGTTCTGGAAAGTGAATCATGATTCTTTAAGGTTATTTAAAGATTGCACTGCTAAAAAGGTGTATTTGTTTATGCTGTTTTCCTGAGGACTTGAAAAGAGGCAGCAGCTTCCCTTGGGTGCTTTTTCTTGTCTACCTCTGCTCCCTTTCTTTTACTACTTCTTCATTTCTTTTCAGAGAGATCACAGCAAACTGTGTGTGTGTGTGTGTGTGTGTGTGTGTGTGTGTGCATGCGTGTGCACGCACGTTCTCAGTAAGTACTGGAAAGAAAAGATAGCCCTCTTAAAATAGAATTACTGGGAACATATCTCCTTAAAAGAAGCTAAGATAACAGATTTCATTACAACTGTGCTTTAATGGAATTGAAGGGAACTCTATCATTAAGATGTGTTTGCAGAAGGTAAGTAGAAAGTGATTTTAGTTATTGAATGTTTCTAAATATATCCACCCACTCCTCCCCAACCAAGTAATACAGATCTGTAGTTCCAGGAGAAACCATGTAATATTATTGAAAGGTGATGAGAGATATCCAAACTGACCGTGATTTGGCAAGGTCGCTTCTTAATTAACCAAAACAGACAACTAGAATTTCCTAGTTGTATAGTAGAATAATATTTTGAAAAATTACAAATACACTTCTTTCCCCCATATTTTCTATTAACTTTACCATGTTCCCCTTTCAGGAAGCAGTGAAGTTTTCCTTTTTCCTCTCCTAAGATTTTCTATAATCTATATGCACAGAGATAGAACAGGCAATGTTCAGATTTTGGATTTCAGAATTAACTTTTGGAACTTGAGGCACAAACAGATAAATCTCCAAACAGCTGTGGGACTTCTGCTTTCCTGGTATCCTCCTTCCCAGGAGGTAGGAAGTCTTACAGAGAAGCTGCCGTGGCTAGGGCAGCTGAGGCTAGTAGGTTAGAATGGTAGCAGGAGGTGCCCAGGCAGATGTGGGCAGCTTCAGAGTGTCCCCATCCTTTCACAGTGTGGAGTGCAGAGCAGCAGAATGTTTGCCTGTGTGGCCCACAGTGGTACACATGGGGCCCAAGAGCTCAGAGCTGGAGAAGCTTCATGGTTAGAACAATAAAATAACAGTACGAACCAGACAGGAACGTGCATGTCTTAGCCTATGGATTGCCAAGGCATAATCTTGGTTTATTAAACTTCCCTTTCCAAAAGAGATTGTTGTCGCATGTATTTGTGACAATTGTAAATGTATTTGGGAAATAATGGAAAATGATTAGGTAAGTTAATATGGTAGAACCTTGAATGTTTGGCATGAGATTTTGACTTGATACATTTGGCAAGTAAAAATAATTGCAGTTTCTCTGGAAGGATAGTGACAAGGCAAAAAAATGCTTTAATTGGAAGAATACAAAAGATATTAGGAAGAACAAAGACATTTAGATTTTTAAGGCTAAAGATTGGGTTTTATTCATCTTTATGCACCAAGTGTCTACTAATACAGAGTCTGCCACACAATTTATTGAGCACACAAGTGCTCAGTAAATGTCTGTTGAATGAAAAAAAGAGAAAAATTCTATCTATTTTGTATCCTCATTAAAATATGAAAGGATTCCAGCAATTTAGGGCAGATATGAGGAAGGTTTTCCTGGTGGGAAATTGTTACCCTATGAAATAGAAACTGAGGGAAAATGTGCAACATCTTGGGAGGTCTCTATGGTTTAGATTTGTTCTAGTCTAAATGCCAGAGGTAATTTTGCTGACTTTTCAGCACTAAAATGTTATATATATATGACTTAGTCAACTCTATTATGCAGAGTTGTTAAAAAAACATGCATGAAAAGACATAAAGGAATCTTAAATGCATATAGCTAAGTAAAAGGAGCCAGTCTGAAAAAGCTTCATAGTGTATGATGCCAACTATATGATATTCTGGAAAAGGTAAACTATAGAAATAGTGAAAAAAAAAATATATATATATATCAGTGGTGGCCAGGGGAGGGAAGGATAAGTCAGTGGAGCATGGGGGAATTTTAGGACAGTAAAATTATTCTGTATGATACTGTAATGGTGGGTACCTGTCATTATACATTTGTCAAAACCTGTAGAATTGTACAACACAGAGATTGAAAACTAATGTGAACTGTGGACTTTACTTAATAATGTGACTATTGGTTAATCAATTGGAACAAGTGTATTATATTACTGCTAGATGTTAATAATAGGGAAAGTGGGGGGAGGAGAGGGAGTTAATTCTCTGTACTTTCTGCTCAATTTTTCCATAAACCTAAAACTGCTCTAAAAAGTAGTTCATTAATTTAAAATAAACCTCTGTAAATCACCAAAACATAGAGGAATGAGGGTTCTCTTAATTTGAGGGACCGTTTTTTTTCTTTACTAACATGTTAGTGAGAATTAGTGTACCCCCCTTTCTCTGCCTGTTTGGAAGGATTAAGAGGCATTGAGAAAAGAACCATTATTTTTCTCTGTTAGACAAAAATAAAAGTGAATTGTAGCAGTCAGTTGCTTTCTGCCTACTCTAAACTGGAAAATACAGGAGAAAAAAGACCCTTCTTTGACTTTTCTCCCTGGCAATTGATGGCTTATGTTCTTGGCAGTTAAAGCAACAGCCATGTGAGTAGGCATATGGAAATCAAAGGGCGGAATGTAGTCAAGTCCAGTCCTCATTTAACATTTTGCAAATATGGGGCCCACTATTAAAAAGGAAATAGCAAATCCCATTCCCATATCTTAGATTGTGCCCCCTTCTCCAGCATTTCCCTGGGGTTTGTCTCAGGTTACTCTCATTCTTTGGGCACATGTTGGTTCTCTTGGTGCCACCCCAGCCTGCTATGTGATGCCAAATGGTATTTCTAGTTTGTATTTCATTCTTATCCAGCTATTAGAGCGAACCTAGCCTTCTGTTGAATTTTTTTAACTTTGTTGGAAATTGAGCAGATGGATTTGAATTCCTAATTTTCTTAAAAAATGTGCCAAGTACTTGTTCCTTTGTTCCTTATTTTCCTCTTGACCAATTCCTTGCATTTTTCGTCTTTGAAGGCATCTCACTGATTAGTGTTCTCGCTCTGTGTTCTAGGCATCTCACTGGAAGCTAAGTTCTCTAGAATTGACTCCCCTTTTGTTTCGATGCATTATCTCCCTAGTTTCACACATATGTAGTGTAGGTATGTGTAAGCATAAATATCACTGAAATAATGGAAAATCATGTTAAAATTCTAAAATATAATTCCTACTTGAAGGACATATTTGTCTAGTGTTCTACTGAGTACTAACCATGAACCAGTTACTTTGAAAAATGCTTAAGGTAAATCATCTTACGTAATTTAATCTTATTGAATGCCCCCAAGAAGTAGGCTAATAGTCCCATTTTACATAATAGGGTAGGTAGTGAGACTATCAGAAATTCACTTGCCCAAGGTCAGATAGCTAGTAAACCATAGAGCCAGAGGCAAAGTCAGATTTATCTTACTCTCTAATCTACTTTGCTTTTAATTGAAAGAGCACTGGTTTTGTAATCTGAAAGATTTAGGTTTGAGTTCTTCCTTTTGGAGAGTAGAGACATGTACTCTCTCAAGTAGGGACTATTATTTGCTTGAACCTTAGTTTGTTTTTTAAATGGGCATGATATTCGTTTCAGTATTGATCTGAGAATTAAAAGAGATAATCAACATAAGTTCCTTGCATAGGGCCTTGCATACAGCAATTGAGGAGTGTCAATTATTTTTTATATTAAAGCCATTATTTTTATTGATGATGATATAATGCATCTGGGGACAGAAAAGTAAACTGTACTAAGTTCAGACGTAGAAATTACCATCTTACCAGATCTGTGTCCCTCACTATCTTTGTCCATTTTGTGCTGCTATAACAAAATACCTGAGACTGAGTAGTTTATAAAGAACCGAAATTTGTTTTCTTACAATTCTGGAGGTTGGGAAGTCCAAGGTCAAGGTGCTGCGGGTTCAGTTGTCCGGTGAGTGTTGCTCTCTGCTTCCAAGATAGAGACTTGATGTTGCATCCTCCAGGGCAGAAGGCAGAAGAGCAAAAATGAGTAAACTCATTCTGTCCAGCCCTTTTATGAGGGCACCTAATACCATTCACAAGGGAGGAGCTCTCATGGCCTAATCACCTCTTAAAGGCCCTGCCTCTTAGTACTATCACCTTGGCAACACCTGAATTTTGGAGGGGACACATTCAAACCATAGTATTTACCAAGCCACCCGAGCCCTGTGACCGAAGTCAGATCTTAAATTGTTGAGAATGTAGTCCCCTGTTGACATCTGCAATCCCATTTCCTAGCCTTGTGTCCAAAAAGTTATTTGGAGACCCAATGGTTTTGCTCTCTTTTCTTGGAAGCTGTGTTTTCCTGGTCAGCAGCTACCTATATAAAATCTAATGCCAGACTTTCTTCTTCTGTCAGCACACCTGTCTGAAACCTTCCTACTAGACTGCAATGATCTATTTTCAATCCTTCGTGAGACTCTTTTTGGATTAAAGGTCAGGTGTCCACATCTGTAGCTCTCACTTTCCTTCCGCAGCTGCCTGTGCAAATAGCAGTGTTACATCGACTTGTTTGCCAGCTTCCTCCTGCCGTTCTGGCTACCGGTCAGATATTAAAGCCTTACCTTGGCCGGGTGCTTGCTTGCTTTTGCCACTGGTTTTAGGATTTGAAATGCATGATCTTCAGATTCAAAATTATTAAATGAAACCAAGAAAAATAGTAAAAAAAAAACCACAAGCAACCAGTGACCTTTCAGTCTATAGCAAATGGCTTATATGGTGTTTTAAATTAAATGTATCTTGAAATTCCTCTTCCTTGTTGTAACATAGAATTTTTTTTTTTTCTTTTAAAACATGCTTTCTCAACCTTAGGAAGTCTGCCTTGTTTCCAAGAAACAGAATCCAGAATCCAAATCAGTCTATAATAACTTAATGGTATGATGGGGGTGGAATGGGACATGCTGGTAGTTTCCTATTATCTTGGTACTTTATTTTTGTCAAGTTAACCTACATGAAACAAATATTTAAATAGCTGTGAGGTGCCACATGAAACTTGCATGGCATGGGGTATAAATTAACCAAACAGAAAAGGTCCAGGAAGCTATAGGTAGGAAGGTAGTTTGGAGAATTAAGCAGGAAACATAAGGATGCTATACCTCAGCCCAGGAGGAGGCCAAGTTCTAGCTCTGATACAACCAGGAAGCTATGGTTCCTACGAAAGAGCTACCAAGTGAAGACCTCCTTCTCAACAACCTCTATGGCCCAAAGAACACAGGGCAGCTGGACAGAGAATGCCTGGAAAAAGGAATCAGACAGAAAGGAATTTTGCAAATGGTATTGATGGAAAAACAAAGTCTCCTTAGTGGTATAATTGACTGTGTTGCTGATTTAAAATCAGAATTTTGATCACTTGCAGAGAGACACAGAGAAATAGTTTTGCAATTTGAAATCTAAACTCTGGTACAACAAAGCAACATCTTGGTATGCCTTTTGGTGGGATAAAAACAGAGAAAGAGTAGAAAAAACCATCAGGCATTTAAATAGTACCAGATTAGATATTAATATCATTGTTTTGTACCTTGGGCTAAGGAGTTCAACAACTTCTTACAAAGGAGTTAGAAGTTGATACCAGAGCCTTACTGTATGGAAATTGAAATTTGCCATTTATTAGCTATGCTTGAGCTAACTGTAATGAGCTGCAAATAAAAATTTCCAAGTAAAACCACTCCTCTGGGTTTTGTGAGAGATGACTGTTAGGACCGGGTGGTCCAGCCTGATCATTGCAGTCCAGGGCCCACAGAGGGCATACCAGATCCATGACAGTGCCGGCACAATGTGCTTTATCAAGGTGGACTTCTAGCTGTGCTGTTGCAATAGCGTTGGGGAGAACGTGGAAGGCAAAAATCTCTTCCTTGGAAGATCTTACAATCTAGGGAAAGCCAGGATACATTAACATGTAACAAATACATAAAATTATTTTTATCTGTATTTTATTATCAAAGTAATATATGTGCATGGTAAAAACAAGGCAAACATTAAAATAACAGAACAACCTACAATTTTAAACAACAGTCCTCTGACCTGCTACTCCCGACTTCCAGTCTCACTATTCAGATTCAACTTCTTTTAACCCCTTCTGTTTTCAGGTTTTCTGGTAGTTACGATTCCAGCATTAAAAAAGATGCATAAGCTACTTTATCTTTATTGGTAAACATTACGTATTATCTATTGCTCCCCGTGATTCTAGATGTGGCTCACCTCCTTCCTATGTCTGTCAGTTTTATAATTGTATTATTGTGTTTATTTTTTCTGATTACTTTTATAACTAATTTACTTAAATCTGTATTTTTCTATTCTACCAACTTTTGATGGACTCTTCTTTCTCGTATTCTCTCCTTCAAGCCTCCTTCATTCCTTGCCCAACTCCATGGTCAGAGCCTGAACTTTGAGACCAGCCTGAGCAAGAGTGAGACCGTGTCTCTACCAAAAATAGATAAAATTAGCCAAGCGTGGTGGCATGCGCCTGTAGTCCCAGCTACTCAGGAGGCTGAGGCAGGAGGATCGCTTGAGCCCGGGAGTTTGAGGTTGCTGTGAGCTGTGATGATGTCACTGCCCTCTACCCAGGGCAACAGAGTGAGACTCTGTTTCAACAACAACAAAAGACTGGTAAGTTTTACTTTCTGTTTTATAAGGAGACTTAAGTCTCTCTTGCTTTATATACAAATTATTTAAATAGCAATATAAAGTCCTTTATAATGAAGTGAAGCATGTATTATCCAGGTTATTGGTTATTCCAGTTACTTTCCCAATTCTGAGACCCAAGAAAAGAGTAAAGGTGAAATAGACGGGGAATGACTCACAAGGCATTAGGACATGATTTGAGTCTTAAAAAATGCAGACAACTCAGATGGGCAGAGGAGGTTGAAGGTAGGGAGCAGATCAGACAACAGAATATTCAACATGAGTCTGATGTAGTGAGCTGATAGATGTGTGACAAGGCTAAATGGAGGAAATTATTTCTTGGAGCAAGATGGTTGGTAAAGTTGGAAAGGTAGTTTAGAACTGATGGTTGGCTCTGAGCCTTAGGCTCTCTGTTTCCAGAAGTTATAGCCTCCACTTCCACTGCCTCCATGTCCTGCTCTCCCTCCCTCTCTCTCTTTGTAACCTCTTTCAGTCTTGTGGAAGCCCCGATAGCTCAATTAAAATTGGTCTCAAAGACCACCAGAAACTTACCTAATAGTTTAGTCCTAACCCACATGCTCCCTTATGTTTTTGTGGAATTTGATACTATTAGGCCTCATCTGTTTCTTGATACTTCTCACTCCGTTTATCCTGTGGCATTGTGTTCTTCATGTGCTTCTCCTGCCTCTCTTAATCTTACTCCTTTGTCTCTTTCAGTACATTTTCTTCAAGGGTCTGCTGGGTTTCTGCACTTGACTCTTATCTCTTTCTGTTGGGTGTTCTATTAACTTCTGTCTTCCTTATGCTGTTGACTCCTGAGTCACCAGCTTTGACTTCCTTCTTGTTCCAGATCTACTTCACATCAACAGGAGTTTGCCAGACATCTCTATCTGAATAATCAGTCAAACCTTTTTCCACTCCAGCATGTGCAAAACTTACCATATTCCCTTCCATGCCAGCTCCCCTTCCTGTTTCTTCTGTCTTCCTTAGTTCTGTCATTGTCCTTTAAATCAGCTGGATTCGAACTTCATTATAGCCTTGATTTCAACCCCTGAATAGCCTTCATATCCAGTCTGTCACTGGGTTCTATTAATTTTCTACCCATGTCATTTCCTTAGCATTTCATTCCATCTTTAAATTTCTAGTATTACAACCCTGATAGGGCCTGCTTTTGGTCTTATGTGTGTTGAGGCAAAGTTATCCTAAATATCTTTTAATACTTCCCCATTTCAATCAGTCCTTCACAATAATACTAGACTAAGGTAGGTTGCATTATTCTATCCCCTTCAATGGTTTCACATTATTGGTAGAATAAAGGCCTAATGCTTTTGCCTGGCTTGGCCGTTCAACATCATCCACACTGACTTTCCCAGAAATGCCTTTCACTCTTTCCTCTCATGCAGCCGATAGTTGGCAATATTGAATTTCTCAGTTTTCCCGCAACTTGACTTCCTTCCTTTATCTGCCTGATTCCTGTTTTGAACTCTTGACATCTTGTCTTTCCTACAAGACTCAGTTAAATTGCTTCCTGTGTCATAAAGCTTTTCCTGTGTAACACCACATCCCTCCCTGCTACCCTACTTTCCTTCCACTGGAGTGAAATAATTTCTGTCTATTTCTTCCATAGTATATATAGCATTTTGCCTTCTACTACTGCAGTATTATTCAAGGATGTCTTAGTCCCTTTGTGCTGCTATAACAAAGTACCAGAGACTGGGTAATTTATAAACAATAGAAATTTATTTCTCACAGTTCTAGAGTCTGGAAAGTCCAAGATCAAGGCACCTGCAGGTTTGGTGGTGTCCAGTGAGGGCTGCTCTCTGCTTCTAAGATGGCGCCTGTTGCTGCATCCTCTGGATGGGACAAATGCTGTTCTCACGTGGCAGAAGGGATGAAAAGGACAAAGTCCTTCCCCACAAGCCCTTTTACAAAACACTAATCCATTCATAAAGGCAGAGCCGTCTAGCTTAGTCACCTCCTAAATCCCCCGCCTCTTAATACTGTTGCAAATAAGTTCCCACATGAATTTTGAAGGGGCCACAAACATTCAAGTCATAGCAAGGGATAAGACAATGGCTTAATTTTATATCACTTTCCTTCTTTTATCACTGGTAGGAGTTTGTTATGTAACATGATTATAGAAAGAGTATTTTTAGTGAGAAAGGCATGCCTTTTGAGGTCAGAATACTTAGTCAAAGCAGTGTTCCTATTAACTTTTTCTTAAGCAAGTCACTGAGCTTCTGGAGCTTCTGTAAAATAGGAATAATGATATTTGTACCTCCAATTTTCTGAGAATCAATGAGTTCATACCTGTGGAAGAACTTTGCAAATTTCCTTCTCTTTAAACGAGTTAATAGTTACAGTCTTCTTCTGAAACATTCTCTGCCAGCCTGTATTACTGTAAGACAGTGTTACTCACTAAGTCTGTTTTAGAGAGGATTATGAGAAAAGGAAGAATTGAGACTTACATTTACCTAAATAGATATCCTCTCTCTGAAAAGAATTCTTAGCCCAAAGAAGGAGGTCTATTTTCCTGGAAACTTTTTGTCAAACACACTGAAGTAGTTAGAGCCTCTGAGGCAAGCCCAGAAAACTCCAGCTGCCTCAGTGTCCATTTCAAACCCAGGCAGGCTCCTGGCCCATTTAACCGGGGAGGTGAGACAGGTCTCAGTGTCTCTAGGGAACCGGTCTAGAGGAGGCTGTCGTTCAGCTGGACGCTAGATGTCCCTCCTGCCCACCAGAGGGTGCTCTACGCAGAGACAGTGAACCATAGTAATGGGACTACTTGGAGTAGCCTTGGGGGCCCTAGGTTTGAATCTTTACTTACACTTTTACTTTAGCCAAGTTACTTATTTTAGAATATGAAAAATGGGATGATACCTGCTTTGCATAACTGTTAAGATTAAATGAGGTCATGTAAGCGAGAACTCCCAGCTCTCGTCCTGGCATAGTGTTGGTACTCTCTGAGTTCCCTCTTTCTTTTACTCCTTCCTGTCCTCCCATCTCATCTCCCCTGTGTACAGCTCACTTCCTTGGCCTGGGTCGAGAGAGGCTTCCTTTAAGGTGACTATCGATCCAAGCAGGACCACATCCCTTGACCTGTCTCAGGGTCCCCAAATCTCAAGGGGTTGTCACTCTAAAAATAGCATTTGGATGAACAAGGAAATGCAGCCAGTCAGCAGCTTCTAGTGGCTTCACAAAAGCAGTTATTGGCAGGGAGCCCACAGTTAGAGAGTGTGGAGACAAGAATAGTACTCAAGGCTAGTTCAGGGTTCTTTCTGCCAGTTTCTGCTGCCGCTGCACATGTGGGCACAGTTGGGGATTAACTCTTCCCTTCTTTCTGCAGCACAACCACAGTCTTTAAGTATGAGCTGAAATTCAGTGCCTTCTAAAAAATTATTTCCCATACTTAATAAAGTGGCACATTAAGCCCATCTGATACACAGTACCTTTGTTAACCATCCCCAAATTAGAAATATTGATTGCAGGCCTTTCACGTTGTTCACCAGGCTGACCTTGTGTATCCACTTAAGTGAGTTTTGTATAAATCACCACCAAACTGAGACCTAGGCGTCTTGAAAAAGCACAGACCCTATTTTAGCAGACACTTGCTTAGTTATTCCTCTGGTTACTTTTAGGGATGATTACTGCTTTGCCATGGTTTCCTAAACCATTTAGCTTTATTGTAGCTGATTGCACAGACCTAATATATCAGATCACATTTGGTCTGCTTCAGTGCCTAATTCATTGGCCTGCCCTTGACAGAAAAGGGGACGTATCTGTTCCCTCACCCTGATGGTTAGTGGCAGTTGATATAGGTCATTGGCTTTCTGTATCTGTGTCTAGTCTAGTCTGCACATCTCAGAGTAATACTTGCTTTCTGGGAGCCAAAAGGAATAGAGCCAGAGTATTAGGAAAGAGAAATCCCTCTATGACTCTTAAGAAAAAATATAAACCAGAAGCATACACCAAAAAGATCACTGAGGCTCTTTTTTTTCACTGAAGAAAGTAGAAGTTTGGTTCCAGATATTAGCTTATTTCCCCTAAATAAGCTTGAGGAATACAGGATAACTCTGAGATAGAGAGGGCTTAGAGGGCAGGATATATATAGCTGAACAGACAATTGGCATGTACCAGGAGTGAAGATGAGAAGAGAGATTCGTGAATGAAATTTATAATTAAAAACTTCAACTATTTAATGGGCACTAACTATGCACCAGGCACTATGCTAAATGCTTTATGCATATTATTCTACACTGACCCTCAAAACAAACCTATGAGGTAGGGCTTATTTTACAGATGAGGAAATTGAAGTTTAGAGAGGCTAAGTCACCTGACTAAGGTCACCCAACAATAAATTCAAGGCTCCATTAAAGTCATTGTATACATCATTATTTTTACCAGTTAAAAATATAAGAAAGAATATAGTTTATTCAGTCATCACCTCTTAGAATTAGAAGCAGTTGATCACATTGATTCAATCACCTACTACCTAAAAAGGTACCCTAGTTCCTGACCTGGCTCAGGTCTGGATTTACGTCAAGAAAGGCTTCTCTTACCCCTTCAGAGTGGACTGCTGGCTCTCCCTTGCACTCCTACCGCCATCTGCTCCACATCTTGCACTTCGGCCTTCTTCACGCTGCACTGTAACTGCCTACTTGTCTGACAGCCCCATTAGACTGTGGCTGACCTAAGGGTGGGGTGGGAAGTGGGTCCTGTTCTTCTGTCTATCCTAACACTGGGTACAAGGCCTGTAATATAGTAGCTGCTCAGTAAATGTTTATTGGATGAAAATCAAAGTACTCAGAGAACTAGCCATCTTTTATGATGAATAAACTCCGGATTATTTAGGTATAGGAGCTGGGGCCAACAGGGATTTAGCACAAAGTGTTAGGATACAGAAATCTCTCCTTGATGTCTATGGAACCACGTGGAACTACAGATGCTCATACAGAAAAGATCATTGAATTTTTAAAATGGGATTTTATGGAATATGTGAACACAAAGTTTACATTGTGTCGTTCATTAGACACCTTCTCTAAAGGAATGTGTGTGCATAGCACCGAGTCATCCATTCCATAAACATTGTATGCTCAGCCTGGGGAGATACTGGGAAGCACAGGGACTGCTGGGCCTCCTTAAACTGTGTGCAAGGCTGTGTTTTTCAAACTGACATTTTGTATCTCAGAATGACTGAAATCATTCATGTCAGTCACAAAGGGACCTGAACAAAAAGTGTCCTATGGCTTTATACACCTGTCCTGAGATTGGGGTTCTAAATATCCACATAAACCTTGCCAAATTCTGAAGAGAGACTCATGTGAAGGTTTCGGTTCAGCCATTTTTGTTTGAGGATCTGCATCCTGTCTTTCACCTTGGTTTTAGAAACAGACATGGGAGCCTTAGGAAATGGATACCCAGACATCATTTATGGTGATGGAGTGTGACTTTATTCTCATGATCATTTTTGCCCAGATGCCTGCTACTGTGTTACTGAAACAGAAGTAGACACTATTCCACTGTTTGGCACAGGACCTCGACAGACAAGTATTTGCAGAGGAATGGGCTTAGAGTGTTTTGTTATCACCAAGGGTTTTGGGATTTCAAATGTGTTAGGGTAACGTGTTTAGGCCCAAGATAGACTACTGAGAGGCCGGAGGAGGAACTGCTGATTTCTCATAATGGTCTTGAAGTGGAGTCTGCCATGGTCTGTATGTTGGCATGCACCATGCGAAGTCAAACTTTCTGTGTTACCTCTATTGTTGGCAGAGTCATGTTCTCTCTTTCTGTTCTTTTTAGGAGTCTCTAAATTATTGATTAGATATTTATTGATTACAAAAGGAGTCTCTGACTAATGGAAGAGCCTGCCCGACTCATGCACTTCTACTTTCTGGCTTCATAGCTGGGCTAGAGATGTCTATCTTTAAGACATTACGGTAAAAGTCTCCTGCTATTCCACGCATTTATACTCTTGACCCTGCTTGACTGTGAGTGCCATAAGGGTGGCAACTGATCACTTATTGCTTATGTATTTTCCCCACAGCACCTATTATAACATTCTGTGTACAGAGAAGTGTTCAATGAATATGACGACTGAATGACCAAGATATTTGGAGTGGCAACACATTTTGAGTGGTGACACAATGTCAATACGACCTTTGTCCTGCAGTGAGAAACAGACAGAATTTTAGCTATTGTTTCTCCAGGTGCCCTGGTTTGGAACACTTGTTTTGTTTTGCTCTGCCTTGTCCTACCCTGCCATTCACTCCTTTCCCTTCCTTTTCTTCCCTTTTATCCCTGAAAGATTTCTCAGGGATATGGGAGTTGAGGCTTTAGTATAACAAAAAATAAATAAATAAATAAATAAATAAACACAGGCTCCACATGGTTTGCCTCTCAGACTTTGAGCCTCAGTTTTGTTATTTGTAAAGTGGGGACATGATTATCTATCACGGAGCTGCCAGGACTAGAGATTTAAAAAGTGCCTGCCGTTATTAGTAAAGCATCAAAGAGTGCAATAAATGGTATAGACTCTTTTGTTGCTCAAAAACTTAGAATGGAAATTTAAAATCAATTCTTGTTGCTAAAATGAGTTCTATCATTTCTATGAAACTCTTAGAAAATGGAGTACCACAAAAAAGGCTCCGATTCCTGACCCAAGAATATCTTTCATACAGTTTTGTAGCTGACAGGAACAGACCCACACAGAGCATGCTTTACTTTTTGGTACACAAGTAACTCAGACTACAATCATTTATTTTCCTACAACATTAATCATTAAGCATTTTAAATTTTTCTTTGTGTGATAAATCTATTTTCTTTTAGCTTTTTAAATGAATGTGTTTACACTATATAAACCCCTGATAGTGAGTATATATGGGTGGATCGATGGGCAAATGATAAATGTGAAAGTTACTGTGGAATATTAGTTGCATTCTTAACCTACAGTTAGTAAGAAACAATTGGTGGAGAATGAAGGCCGTACCTATCTGACATGCTTTCATCTATGAAGAGTAAATATGACAATGAAAGTGCTGAGCTTGATTATTCAGAATAAGAAAAACAAATTTCTCAAGACTCATTTTCTTGATTACCAGTTTTCAGATTGATGTGACTTTGACACAGGATATTTCTACTTGGTGTGCATCTCAAAATATCTTGGACTAATATAGCCTTTCATTTACGCTTTTATAAGATTTGATTCATCAGAAGGAAGTTTGCTGTAAGAAAAGAATATGGGATTCAGCCGTAGGCAGACCTGAGTTAGAAATATAGCTACACCATTACTAACAGTGTGATCTTGTGGTATAATAAGAGGTAAGGACTTAGTCTTTGTCCCTTGGTGCACACATGAATGTGCTAAGAGGGTGGTGCATCTAGAGGGTAAGGAAGCTCCGGACCACCCCTGCCCTTTCCATATGTTGTCCTATTTGTCTCTTTCATTTGGGTGTCCCTTACTGATATTAAGCGTAGTGTTTTCCTGAGTTCCGTCAGTTATTCTAGGGAATTGTGAAGCTTAAGGAGGAGATCCTGGGGACCTCTGAATTGGTAGTCAGCTGGACAAAAGTGTATGTGTGCTGAGCACCCCGTTTGCAGCTGGCATTGGAAGTGGGGACAGTCTTGTGAGACTGAACCCTTAGCCTGTATGGTCTGTGCTAACTCCGAGTAGTTAGTGTCAGAATTGAATTGAATTGTTGGACATGCAGTTGATGTCAGAGATTTGGAGAATTTGGTGTGGAAAAGCAACATGTGTTTGGTGTCAGAAAAAACACCATAGTTCTAAAGCAAGTTTCCTAACTACAATGAACTTCAGTGTGTAATCTGTCTAAAAAAAGTAGGGGGGTATTATAAGCCCACAAAACATAGTTAAGAGGAACAAAGAGAATAATGTACATAATTTGGTGTTTGTTATGTAGTAACTGTACATACATGTTATTAATAACACCCCACCCTCATTTTTCCACTTGATGTTTAAAGGAGTGCCAGACTTCTGTGATGTACTGTTTAAATGTGGTGGAGAGCACAGTAAAGAAATAATTTATGATGGCTCTAAATTACCTGGTTGAGATACAGAAAGAAAAATCCTGGGAACACTGCATGAAATGGGAATGGAGGAATAGGGTTATTTTTTGAAGGACATTAATAGACAGTTCAACAACAGATTTATCCAAGTATTTAATGTATTGATAGCCAGAAGGAAAAGCTCTCTTAGCATATTATCCTTACCTTATTGAACTTTTTTTCCTAATGACTTGGGTGAAGTTATGGAGGGCTTATTTGGCAACTATGTTGGGGTAAAAACTTATGTGTTTGATCACCGAGGATCTCAAATAATTCTTCTTAGGCCTAGAGCTGTGGACCCAAACCAAAACAGTGAAATTTCTCAGGAATAAATTTAATGCCTAGTTTTGATGCCAAGGGTGGTTGTAGATTCTGCTCTGGGATGATTAGAACCCATTCAAAGTATTGTGTCATTGCAAGAGCTATAAAATGCGAGATGTTCACTAGGACAGGGTGCCCAGAGAAGGGCAACTAGGTTGAATGAGTAGTAGACAAGTGAGCTATGGAAGATATGCCAACTAAGGAAGAGTTCACGGCCTGAACTGTTTCACTAAGAGAACAGGTATCTTAACTTTGTTGATTTATTTGAAGGGCTCTCGTGTGCCAGGAGACACAAGCTATTAATAATTCTTGTCACTCTCGAGAACAGTATTAGAAACAATGGGTTTATAACACTGAGAAATGAAATCAAGTTCAAATTATGAAAGGCTTTTCTGATAATTAGAGAAATTTAAGAGGTGAATGGGCTGCTTCACAGAGTAGAGAGATACTCATTGCTGGAAATGTCAAGTTGAGTCTGCATAATGTGATGGAAAGGAAACCCTAAACAAGAGTCTCTTCCAATTCTCACTCTATAAATTCTCTAAATTATTTTTAAAGGTATTGAACTGCATTAAAAACAAAAAAGATTCATAATTCAGCTAGCTTTGACACATCAAATTTATTTGTTTTTATCCTTTATTAGGTCACCTTCCAAAAACAAGAGACACTGACATATTATGTAGTTGAGTACATTATTCAAGACTCATACATTCTCAAGTTTCTTGATTCACCTGACTCTTGAACCACTACCACCTCCAACTCACCAAATCACTGTTGTCAGTAGCAGCTCTCAGTGAGTGATCATACCTAAAGAACTTTGTTCTATTCTTGATTATTTTATTATTCTGTTTTCAATTTATATGTATTATTTAGACTTAAAGAAGATGAGGAGGATATTTGTTGAGGCAGATACTGCTAATTGCCTATAGAGTATCCATTTCTCCCTTTTTCCTTGTTAACAGAATCCAGATTTTTATGCCCAGCTCCAGGAAAGACAATCACTTTCCCAGAATCCCTTGTGGTGAGGGGAAGTCATGTGATACTACAAGTGAGATTTAACTGGAAATCTAGTGGGGGCTTTTCAAAGCCTATTCTTGCCTTGAACATGGATTCATGACTGGAGCTAATACAGTCATCTTGAGATCATAAGGGGAAGGCTGGAAGAGTTTTAGAAACATCAACCCTGATATTGCTGAGCCATTGAACAAACATCAACAGCTGTCTTCTTCTAAGCTAGCTAGATAAGAAAAAAACACCTATTTATTTGTTTAAATCACTGCGTTTGGGGACTTCCAGTTCAAAAATGCTGGTGTAGGGGCAAGCTGACTTCTCTCCTCCTGCCAGAGAAAACCAAAAATAAATAAATACACACACACACACACACACAATGCTCAGATCTGCACCAGCAACAACACAGAGCTCAGGTATGAGATGAGATAGTTGCCCAGATCACAGAGAAATGGAAAGACTCCAAGCAGATGGTAGGAGAATTGGACTTTCACATCTGCAATACCTCTCTCGGCATTCTGCCACCAAGTGTGTGGAAAATTGGCTCCTGATTAATGGTTTCTGTACTCGTAAAAGTGAAATTGAGGTAGTTAACCAGCTTCCCCACCGTCTTGGGTTCCCTGGCAGGAGACCTGTTATTGACTTAACCCACAGGAAGCATTGTGACTGGCCTGAAGTGAGAAATTCCCTAAGGGGACAGGCAGAGACAAACACCCCCCACCCCCCATCCTGCCCTAGAGACTCTGCTTTGTAATTTGGCCAAAGGAAACACCAAATTAGAGTGCCTGCTCAACTGTACCATGCTCTAGGAGGTACATTCCCCAAGTCCCCTTGGCACGAACCCCTAGCCAGCCTTCCCACATTGCTGGGATAACCCCTTTAGAACCTCTCCCATTTGAGACAGGCAGTTCTCTGACCATTTACTAGAGCCCAGGCAAGCCTGGGCTTAAGGTACCACCTTGAGCCAAAAAGAAGAAAGTGACCTATCAGTGAAGATACACTAAGCAAATATATTCAATAAAAACCAAAACAAGCTAGATAGAGAAAAGTGGAATAAATAACTAATTCTACAGTGCAAAGACATAGATGCATGCTCACAAGAAACAGCAACAAACAGGAAACCATGACCTTCCCAAAAGCAAAATTCAGTGACTGACCCTAATGGGATATTGATTTGTGACCTCATTGACCAAAAATTCAAAATACAATTTTAGGGAAACTCAGTGATTTCCAAGATGACACAGAAAAGCAATTTAGAAATTTATCAGAGAAATTTAACAAAGATATTGAAATAATAAAAAAAAATCAAATAGAAATCTTGGAACTGAGAAATACGTTTGCTAAACTGAAGAACTCTTCGGAGGCTCTCAACAGCAGAATGAACTAAGCGGAGAAAATAATTGGTGAGCTTGAAGACCAGCTATTTGAAAATACAGTCAAGAGGAGAAAAAAGAACAAAAAGGAAAGCAGGCTGCCGACAAGATATAGAAAATAACCTCAAAAGACCAAATCTAGGAATTATTGGTGTGCATGAAGGAGTTGAACAAGAGCAAGGGGTAGAAAGCTTATTCAAGTAAATAATAACAGAAACTTTCCAAAAATGATGAGAACTAAGTATAGAGGTACAGGAAGGTCTTAGAACATCAAACAGATTAAACCCAAATAAGACTTCCTAAAGGCATATAATAATCAAACTTTCAAAGGTCAAGGACAAAGAGAGGATCCTAAAAGCAGCAAGAGATAAGAATCAAATAACATATGAAGGAGCTCCAATGCATCTGGCAATAGACTTCTCAAGGGAAATCACATAGGCCAGGAGAGAGTGGGATGACATTTTTGAGGTATTTAAACAGAAAAACTGTCATTCAAGATTATTATATCCAGCAAAATTATCCTTTAATATGAAGGAAAGGCAATCTTTCCCAAACAAAAGCTGAGAAAATTCACAACCACAAGATCTGTCTTGTAGTAAATACTAAAGGGAGTTCTTCAATCTGAAAGAAAAAAATACTGACGTACAAAAGAAAAATTTTCAATATATAAAACCACTGGTAAAATTAAGTACATGAACAAACTCAGAATACTCTTATTTCTGTATTTATGATGTGAAATCCATTCATAAGTCTAGTATGGAGCCCAAAAACCAAATCTATCAAAAATAATAATATCTAAAGCAACCTCTTAAGAGTTAGGTAATATAAAAATATGTAAATTGTGACAACTAAAAATTAAATGTTGGGAGGGGATGAAATTAAAATGTAGAATTTTGTGTGTGGGGATGGGGGTTGCCTTTGTTTCTATACTTTTATTCATGACCTAAGTTGTTATCTCTTTAAAATAACTTGTTCTATCTATCTATAAGATGCTTTTTGTAAGCCTCATGGTTATCATAGCACAAAAACCTATAACAGATTCACTAAAAATAAAAAGCAACAAATTAAAACACACTACCAGAGATAATCCCTTAACCACAAAAGAAGACAGTAAAAAAGGACTGGAAGGAAGAGTGGAGTCTCAAAACTAACAAAAAGCAAGCAACAAAAAGGCAGTAGTAAGTCCTTACTTATCATTAATAACAGGAGTGCAAATGGACTAAATTCTCCAATTAAAAGGCATAGAGTGGCTGAATAGATGAAAAAACAAGACCCAATGATGTGCTGCCTCTAAGAAACTCACTTTGCCTATAAATACACATATAAACTGAAAGTGAAGGGGTGGGTAAAGATATTCCATGCAACTGGAAATCAAAAGAGAGCAGGAGTAGCTATACTTACATCAAATAAAATAGACTAGAAATCAAAGACTGTAAAAAAAGACAAATAGGGTCATCATATAATGATAAAGGGGTCAGTTCAGCAAAAAGATATAATAATTATAAATATCTATGTACCCAGCACCAGAGATCCCAAGAACATAAAACAAATATTAATAGATGTAAAGGGAGAGATAGACTGTAATACAGTAATAGTAGGGGACTTGAACACTCCACTCTCAGTAATGGACAGATTATCCAGACACAAAATCAACAAAGAAACAGCAGAGTTAAACTGCACACTAGACCTAATAGGCCTTAGTGACATATACAGAACATTCTACCCAACTGCTACAGAATATACATTCTTTTCCTCAGCACATTAAACATTTTCCAAAATAGGCTATATCTTAGGCCACAAAACAAGTATGTACAGATTCAAAAAAATAGAGATCAGATCAAGTATCTTTTTTGACCACAATGAAATAAAACTAGAAACCAGAAACAAGAGGAACCTTGGAAAATACACAAACACATGAAAATTAGGCAACATGCTCCTGAATCACAATAGGTCAATGAAGAAATTAAGAAGGAAATTAAAAACCTTGAAACAAATGAAAATGGAAATACAACATACCAAAACTGAGGCATATGGCAAAAGAAATACTAAGAGGGAAGTTTATAGCAATAGACACCTGTATCAAAAAAGTAGAAAGACTTCAAATAAATGTGTAATGATGCACCTCAATGAATTCTAAAATGCAAGAACAAATCAAACCTCAGATTAATAGAAGAAATAAAGATCAGAGAAGAAATAAATGAAATTGAGGCTAAAAAAACACAGATCAACAAAACAAAAAGTTGGTTTTTTGAAAAGATAAACAAAATCAACAAGCCTTTGGCTGAACTAAGAAAAAAAAAGAGAAGACCCAAATAAATATTAATAAAATCAGAGAGGAAAAAGGAAACATAACAACTGAGGCCTCAGAAATAGAAAGAATCATTAGAGACTATTAAGAACAACTATGCACCAACAAATTGGAAAACCTAGAAAAAATGGATAAATTCATGGACACATACAACCTAACAGATTGAACCATGATGAGATAAAAAGCCTCAAAAAATCAATAACAGATAATAAGATTGAAGCCTTAATAAAAAGTCTCCCATTAAGGAAAAACTCAGGATCTGATGGATTCACTGCTGAATTTTACCAAACATATAAAGAAGAACTAATACCAATTCTACTCAAACTCTTCAAAAAAATTAAGGAGGAGAGAGTATTTCCAACTTTATTCTATGAGGCCAGCATTACCCTGATATCAAAATCATACAAGGACACAATAGCAAACTGAATTCAACTACACACTGAAAAGATAATTCACCATGATCAAGTGGGATTCATCCCAGGGATGCAAGGATGGTTTAACATATGCAAATCGATAAGTGTGATAGATACATCACATTAACAAAATCAAGAACAAAAACTATATGATTATTTCAATAGATACCAAAAAAGCATGTGGTAAAATTCAACATCCCTTTATGATAAAACCCCCATCAAAATGGGCATAGAAAGAATATACCTCAAAATAATAAAGGCCATATATGACAAACACGCAGCTAACATCTTACTGAACAGGGAAAAATTGAAGACCTTTCCTCTAAATCACCTCATTTGGGCTTTCTGCCACTTGCAATGGAAAGTATTCCTAATTTCCCATGGCCTTTATTCAATAGACAAAAGATACTAGTAGAGCTTGGGCCATGTGCCTTGTGGGGTGCTAGTCACTGGATACAAAGGGGAATGAGACAAGGGCCCTTCTTTCAGAGAGATCTTAGCTTCAGCTAAGGTCTAAAACAAGTCAGGCAGCAGTCTAAATGTTCTGTTTCTTCTTTTCACTACTTTTCTTGGGAAGAAGAGCTATGGGATGGATACCCTAGAATGATTGTAGGACAGCCGCGTTGGGAAGAGAGGCCTGGGTTAACTTGGCACCTGAACTCTCTTCTTGTCATGTGCTTCTCTGAGGGTGGTTGTACTGAGATTTTGGTGGCATCTGCACTTGATTTGGCTGTTGACAGAGAAGAGGTATGGGTAGTGTTTACACTGGTTTGAGGAGAATGTTAAATTGCATTAAGTTTCTGAGTACTTCATTTAGCTTTATTTATTTAAAAGGTACGTTACCACTGTAAACTGTGAATAAGATATTTAGAGATTTCTATTTAAAAACCATGTGAATGCTCTTTGTAAGACACATTTTTGAAGTGACAATTTATTCCTGACTACCTTTATGATCATATATTAATATTTTCAGGGAAAATGATCCATATATTCTTTTCAAAAACTATATATAAACTATGTCTTTAAAAATAACCTCAGTGAAATAAAATCTCTAAATAGGAAAAATCCCCAAAAGGAAATACACCAAATGTTCATCTAATGCCATTGAATGTTGGGATTTTGTGTGATCAAGAAAATCTTCTTTATACTTTTCTGACTTTATTCTAATTTTATGTAATTAGGAAGCATTATTTTTATACTCTAGAAAGAACGAGTCTGAGGAATTATGTACGGAGTCATGACAAATGAATTGACATAGAAACAGCAGAACCATTTTTAATGTGTTTATATAAATAGATCCGTATAATTATCATTAAGCATCATAAGCACATACTGCTAAAAAGAACAGTTCTATTTACTCAAATTGAAGTTGGATTTTATTACAACATACAACTCAATAAGTTAGGTCATATTCTAGAGAGAATGAGATAATGGCAACATTAAAGCCATTATATTTAGTATGTCTATGTATTAATACCCATCTATATATTAAGCAGACAGTGTTACATTTCCAGAGCTTTGCTATCAGTAACCTAAAAATGCTGATGTGTTGCTTCTGGGACCTTGAAAAGGGAGAGGATAGTTGTCACTTATCCTTTTTAGGTGATAGATCTTCTGTTGAGTGAGTCTTTTCCCTAAGTGGAGAATACTTGATTCTTAAATCCATAAAACCACAGTAAGAAGAGCATGCAATCATATATTTTAGATTTTGAAGTCCAAACTTTTAATTTGAAAAGGTGAAGATACAAAAGCTTAGCAATAAAAGCATTTTGTTCAATTATCTATTTGACAATCATTATGCTCTTACTTGATAATCAGAGATAATCATCCTAAGTGATGGGTCCTGAATACCAGCATTTAGTGCCATGGACTGGTTCAGTGGAGGAAAAGCAGGAAAGCTTTATTCATGGGAAACCAAGGGAAAAAAATGAACCTATATTAAAACTGAAAGTATCTGTTGATGGCAACTGTGGCAGAACAGAGTCACTGGTGAGCTTCACTTGAGTACATTAATTGGAAGGGTGGGGCCAGAAACCAGCTTGTGGAGGACAGGGGAGGTGCCGAACAGCAAGCATTGGATGTGGGTCGTCTTCCCCATCGAGGATAAATGTGGGTTCTGGGACCAGAATTCAAATCTCCTGACTCATAGATTATTAATCATTCTACTAAAGCATATTGAGAGGTTCATGAATGCAGAATTCCATCAATACCAAAGTGTAACAATACTCATTTTATATTCTTTAGTAAGAGCACCAGTGTTTGATCTTTACAACCACTTGACAGAGCTCACTGACCCTATTTTCTAATAATCATGTGCCAAGCTCCCCTGCAGCAGGCTACTACTTTTTGGGCATGGAAGGGCTCAGTAGAAACAGGGACTCTAGTTTTATGTATGTGTGTGTTTATGTGCATGGTCATCTCCCCCAAACCCAATCAGAATTATATTTTCTCTAAAAATGAGGCCACATATTTCAGACCTTTTTGTATCCACTTGCCAACTGCGTGACAGTTCCTAGTCTTTCTCTCTCTTGACCCTTGGAAGGTTTAGCTAATTGGCCAAAGTTAGGCCAGTTATAGGTAGTCTCTCCCAACAAGCTGTGCCCTTACCTTCCTATCAGTTGTCCATCTTGTCTAAAACCCAAATTCCCTGATGGCTCTGCAATTCCCACTTTTGGTTTTATCAAGTATGAACTCTCCTCTGAATCCTTTCTATTGTTAAACATTCAGAAACATGTATTTCTTCATTAAAAATTACCCTACAACCTTTTATCAAAATGCGATGCAGCTGAATTAAAAACTTTCCTCCTCAGGACACTCCTTCCCCAGTTGCTCTGCAGTGAAAGCTGATCTTCCCCTGTTTCATGGGGCCGGGAATGAGGCCTGTCACTCTCCTGACTTTCCAAAAAATTTCCAATCATCCTTCCTGATTGAAAACGGATCCTACACCGAGGATCAGGCCTTTGTTTTTCCTGGACTGTTGTCGTCCGGCTTGCCTCTCTCTTCCACTGAAACTTCCATGTGTCGGTGCAGGTTTTCTTCTTTATGCCAACTCCCTGAGTATCGGGATGTCCCCAGCTACTGAATAAGCCTATGATATGAAAGTGAATGCCTCTGTGGGCCACATGTGCATTTACATTCCGATTTTAAGCAGGACTGCCAGGAAGAAAGCCAATTCTAAGCAAGGAGTGAGTGCTCTCAAGAGCAGGCTGTATGCTGAGTGGCAGATCTCAGGACAGTTTCTCTCTAAAATTGCTCTCGGGCTCCAGGGAAACAGGAGACTTTCAAACAACTCCAGATCTATTCAGGTAGGATCTTAAACTCCTGGACCACAAGCAGAAAAAGAAGCTGTTTCAGGTTGCCCCCAGGGCTCAGGTGAAACACTATAGTGTGACAGCAGGTTTTAAAAAGAGCAAGAATATAATCAAGGAATAGCTTGTTTACAAGTGAAAAAAAAAATCTTCCGGTAATAATAATAATATGAATAACGAAAAGCCAGAGAGTTCCAGGAGGCTTTGATAACAATGGACAAATATGTTACAATTTTTGGTGAAAGGAACTCAAAATAGTTTCCTCCCTAGTTTCAACTGCGGGTGAGTGTGCCTTTTCTCGGCCAGCTGAGCTTTATCTGTGTGGTGTCAGTCAGATTTGACCTGTGAGGGAAGATCTTTGCTCCACATTTCTGCCAGCTGCGGGAGTTTCTTGCTGGGCAATGCTTTTGCTTCATCCCTTTTAATGGTTGACCAAAGAGATAAGTGCTGGGGGTGAAGGAGAGAATAATTCTGAATCCATTGAATGGAGAGCCCGGTCTCAGAGTCTGCCTTGGACCTTCCCTGTCTTGACTTTTATTATCCAACAATCAGACTGAAAGGGGGCAGGGGGGTAGCAAAGGAGAGGCAGAATGTTTTCTCTCCTGAATACTGAATTTATTTCTGACACATGCAGCAATTACAAAGAGAAAATGGCTTTTTAAAATGTCCTAAACAGACAGCTATAATAAAAATCTTGAACTCTGAATTCTCATCTCAGCTCTGATTTAATTCATAAATGTTATAGCCAGAAAGAAACTTAGGGATACTCACATAGCTGAACCCTGCGCCTCCCATTTTACTGATGAGCAAATTGAGGCACCAAGAGAATATTGTATAGCGACTTACTCAAGGCAATACAGCTATGCTCCCTTCTCACTGGTATTTGCAGCATTCTTCCCTCCAAAAACAAACTCAAATTCTCTAAGATTCATCCCATTTACATGGCTAAAATCCTTTTTTCCCTACCAAAACCCTTAAAGTTTTTATTGACTCATTTTTCTAAGACATCAGGGTACCTTATAGCCTTTATTTCTAATCACACATAGTTCTTGTTAAGTTAGGGACACAGGCTCCTGGGGACAGTTAATACTCAGAAAGTGTCTTATGCCTTGTTCAAGATAAAAAGGAACTGAAAACCAAGAGCTGAAAATGGCACGAATCCAAATCTATATTTAACAGCAGAAGTACTTTCCAGAGTGTGCCCAGCAGGGAGGAGACTTGAGATATGGGGAATCACCGTTACTGATCACACTGTGTGTATTTGACTCAATGGAACCTTGAGCCGGTTTACTTTTGTCCCCCAATCTTCCTGCTTCCAGTCAAGTCATGGCTAAACCATGCCATACATGTTTTTTTTCTTTTTAATGACTTCACCTTTCTAACTTAATACTTCTATGTGCCATCTTGTGTTTACCTAAGTAAATAAATATATGTGTGACAAGCTGATCTCTAATTCTTATCTTTTTTTTTTTTTTTTTGCTATGATGTAAGTTGTTTCTTCTGTTCCACCTTCAATTGAACAGAAAACAGGGCATGGTCTCCATAAGCCATTTGGTCTTCTCCTGGACTCGACCTGAGGGACAGACTGTAGGTCTCCTTCTCACAGGTAGACCAGTAGTTCATTTGTGCTTTTTCTTGACGAATCCTTGATCAACTGCATTCCTTGTTTTTCTCTTTGACTTCATACTCAGCATTTGACCCTAAAAGCCAATATTTTGCTGTCTTTGTTTTATGATTCTTCTTAATAACGTCCTCTTGGCAGGAATGGGGAATGTCATCAGATTAAAAACAGTGAAGATGGGGACAACAAACAGTGGTAGGATCTGGAAGAATTTGTAATCTTAGTTAGAGAGTAATAGGAAAACCTTGCAATGGTGAAAAACAAAATAATCCCAGAAGTCATGCCATGATTTGAAGTTTGTGAAACTTGTCTGCAGTGTGAACAGAGATTTGTCTTGAAGAGAAGTTTAGTAGCCAGAAGATTGGAGTGGTGGATAATCCCTCATTTTTGACTTAATTTCTTCTAGCATACAAATCAGAGTAGTAATATACTTGGTGGTAGTTTCTGTTGAAAGAGCAGTTTTGGTTTTTCTCTACCTCATTCTTACACGAAAAGGTTATTTCCTACCATTAGAGGTGAGAATGTTGAAATGGCATTCTTTTATTTATTTTTAGTAGTATGTCTATAATCTTTCCAAATGGTTCATGAACAGTAAAACATTAACGTTATGAGGTTGGAAATTTTCTTTTTTTTTTCCTTTTTAAAAGAATTTTTGAGTAGCAATGGCTCCCAATTCTATAGTGTGACTTTGGGTGGATAATTACTACAGAATACTGCAGACCTCTTTTTTTCCCCCTGTAGTGTGATTGATTTTAACCTTTCTCCTCTGCCAAACCTTTGTTCTGTGCATGACATTTCAACCCCCTTCACTTCCTATGTTCTATTTTGCTAAAGAAAATTGCATTTTCTATTTCTGGACAAAGCATGGTTGTTTGTGTCAGTCAATTTAACACAATACACCAGTTCTTATTTGTGCAGAGGAAGCACTAATAAGATTCCAGCAGGAGATGGGTCCTGAGCCCATGACCAAGCCTCCTCTTGGGCCCGGAAGACGGAAGCCACAATAATCCATTACCGACAAGGCTACTTAATGGTGATGTAGCACCTTTTTGTCTCAGAAACTTCCACGTAGTGTGGAGTCCCAATTCCTGTCTTATATGCTCGTTCCCGCAAATGGTATGTGGACATAGAAAGAAAATGGCACAGTGGAAATGGCAGACATTTTGAAGCTTGTGACCCAGCCCTGCTCTGCTATTTCCCAGCTCCGAACCATTAGTATTACATATCTTTTCTGAGCTTCTGGTTCCTCATCTGAAATGGTAAAAAAATATAGGTTTTGACCTGCAGGATTGGTGGGAGAATGAGAAAGGATAATGAACACAAAGTTCTCAACATAGTGCATGTTATGAGAGTCACTCAATAAATGTTAGCTATTATAATGAACATATTGCATTTTGATGAAGTAAGCAATTCTTATTATGAGATGTTTTTCAGTTAAAAATGAGAGTATAGACCTCTTGCCTTTTTTGTTCCATAGAGCAAATTAGCTATGGGAAAAGTGTAAATATTTTATGTCACTGCTCTTTATGCCTTAATTCATTAGGCAATCGTTTAATGAATGTGTACTATGCTGAATGCCTGAGTCTAGAGGCAAAAACAAAGAGCAAACAGGCAGCATCATGGGGAGGAGAGAGGCTCTGGCACAGGCAGAGGTGGCTTCCCATTGTGGCTCTGCTCTTTGTTAACTGTGCAATGGAGCAGGTTCTTTAACTTCTCTGAGCCTGGTTTCTGGATCTTTACAATGTAGATAATAATACATAATACATGCCTTGCAAAGCTGTGATAATAGTTCATAAAGCAATTACATTCAAAATATAACTGGGATGATATTCAAAATATTTGCCAACCAGTATGATTGGTAAATCAAGAAGAACCAGGTGTAGAAAACCAGTAATCTAGTACATATCAGCATATCCGTGCAATATAAGCGCTGCTTTCAACAAGGCCTAGAACACAGGAGGGAAGAGTACAGGTTTTAGTTTGGGGGTTGGGAGTTGTATTGTTTACATTTTTTACTTTCTATATATTTTGATGTTTTGACATCTTAAAAATCTTTCCGCCTGGAGGGAGACTGCCCCCCTCGAGGGTGGGGCTGGCCAATTCTTAGAGGTAGCCCAGGTAGCCGGGAGCATGCCTTTGATATGCCGATCATCTGGTCCAGAACTGTACCTCCTCTATCTGGGCTGGACATCCTAGGAAACACTATTCCTTTGCCTTAGTTATCCCTGGACCAGGTACCGGGCAACTAGAGACTACCTCTATAGCACACAACCTGCCAGAATGATTTAATTTTGCCAGTCCTCGCCTGTTTTCTCTGCCCTGCCTTGCTTTTCCCGAAGAAACCTCAATAAAGTCTCTGGCCTAGACTTTCCCCTGGCTGCTATCTTCTGCCTCCTGACCAAAACCTGGTGCTTCCTCTGCGGCCCTGCCTGCCTGCCTCCTGTTTCTAGACCTGTGAGTATAATAAACATTGTTTTCCTGAACGTCTCCTGTGTTTCCTCTTGTGGCCCCACCTGACTGACATCATATTAAAAACACAGAACAGGAGTGGACAGGGAGACAGACGTATAGACGATGGCCATACAGTGTGAAGTGTGCTATAATGAGAGCATGTAAGAGGGCAAAGAGAGCACAGTGTAGGGAGCCCCTAAACCTCACTTGGGGGATCCAGAAATGAAAAGAAAACATTTTAGCTGAGTGGTGAAGGATGGGCAGGAGGGTTTTCTCAAGGCTGACATGCAGAAGGAAAAGCACACACCACAGCAAGAAGCTGCACACCTGAGGGGAGTGTTTCAGGATGGATGGGGGTTGGTGGGTTGAGAGGGGGCCCTGGGGATGGAGTAACAAGCAAAACTGGAAATGCAGGTAGGGGTTTGACCTTGAAGGGCCTTTGAAGTCCTGCTGTTTTGCAGTGTGAGGAGCCGTGGGAAAGGGGGAGTTATGGGATGGAGGAAAACCAGTGAGTGGTGTGGCTGCACTGGTCAGCAGCTACGAGAGCCTGAAATCTAGCGGGATGTCCAGCGGGCGAGGAGAGCACTGATTCAGGAAATATGTGAGACATGGAACAGATGGAACTGTGTTAGTGATTGGATGTGGGGGTGAGGGGAGAAGGCAGCTGAAGATGACTTCTCGGTCTTTAGCTTGAGTGACAGATATCCATAGAGATCCCAGGAGAGGGAACGGTTTTAGGCCAAAATGCTTCTCTATAGGACTAGGTAACCACATCATTCCTCTGCTACCAGGTCAAGTAAGGGTTTTTTTTTTTTTTTTTCCCCCTTACAGCTGTAAATATTTCATGTTAGTGGCCATGTTTCTGTTTTATTTTGGGAATGGCACTTTAACTGGTTTTTCAGTTTAAACAACTCAGGAACTGAAGGGCCATTTTTGTCCTCAGGGATATGTTTGGTGCTGAAGATGGCAGACAGTTGGGTGTGGGTGAGGACAGATAGCGCCTGAGGTCTTGCAGCTTAGAAGTAACATCTTGTTGTTTGAGGATAACACTGCCAAAGGTGTGTGGGTGTACCTTTGAAGAGACAAAACAGAAAAAGCATGACCAGCAAACTGATCTAGGCTAGGTGTCTATAAAAATCATTATTTTCTTTATTGCTGTAACTCTTGTGGAGCTCCCTTTCTGGCCTCAGAGATGACCCTGTGTCCAAAGGAAACCACCCCATTGCTCTCCGGGGGTGGGCAGCCAGCCTGTCCGTTGATGCTTTTTTTCCCCCAGCACTGCCCTGTTATGCTGATGGATTTATAATTTTGCTTTTGTGTTTCCTCTCCCTACCATCCTTGGCAGTAACTAGTGATGACCCACTCCTGGGGCCGTGGAGCACAATAAGCCCCTGGTCCATGTGTTTCAGAACTGGGGGGGGGGTGCACAAAGGCCAGGTTTTGCTACCCCCTTACTGCTCTGCTAGCACTGAAACCGTTCCAGTGGGAGGACAGATTTATAAGAGGATTCCTTTCTTGTCATACTTGGTTGCTGTCCAACCTTTTGATTCTAAAGAAGTTTGCAATGGTCTGGAATTTTCTTGACAATGCACATTTCTGTCTTTTAAAAAAACCTATTAAGAGCCAGACTCTTTATACCCATCATATCATTTACTACTACTGTACAACTACCATGGGCTGCAGTGATTGAGCTCTTACCCGTCAGGCCCTGTGCTAAGCACTTGACACAGGTACTATGAATTCATCTTCACAACAACCATGAAGTAAGTCCATCCTCAGATGAAGAAATAGGCTTAGAGGGGGAAAGTCATTTGTTCAGGTTCACTCAACTCTAAGTGAGCAGGTTGGGAGTCCAACCCAGGCACTCTTCACTGCGGAGTTTGCACTCCTAATCACTACATTCTACAACCGTGCAAGTAAATAAACAAATATTGTCACTTTGAAAGAAGATGAAACTGAGAGGTAGACACGCTCAGAATCCAGAACTCAGGTGTCTCTGACTTTAGAGTCAGGTTGTTCTACCCAGTCACCAAGTGCCTCTGGTGATACTTTGTGGCCAAAGCCATTCTGTCTATGAATTGTTTCGTCACAGGCAACTGATCTTGAACCCTGGGAGCTTCAGAATAAGCTGATGAAATTGGTCTTGGTTTATGGTGTGGTAATGCTTCTGGTCTTATGTCTGAGCCTGCCATTCCTTCTCACCTTTGATGGTAGAAATACATAAAATGAGACTATTTGCATCATAGATTATAATATTAACTATGAAATCCTGGAAAGTCAGTTTGGGCTTGCAACTTTGCTGACTCGTCACTGACTACCAACCACTATGCCATTAAGGCTGATATTTCTCCCTCTTCCTCTGGAGTTTACAATCTTCAGAGAAATACAGGACAGCTATTTATTTTTGTATTTATGCAAATTATATATACATACAGAGTGGTTAAAACATAAAAACAACATATGGTTTAGAAGAATTTCCAAAGTGCTTGAGGCATCTCCAGATACAGAAATAGCCTGGCTGCTAATAACATGGCTTCCTCAGCAAACAAAGATCACAGTGCTCAGCCCCTCTCGGAGTATGCAAGGTGAGGGCTCTTCTAGGAATCGGTGCCATTTTCATACTCACACACTAGGTGATAAACAACTGTCATCTTAAGGATGTTTGACCCGCGGGATAAGGGAAGAAGCTTGAGGTGACAGAGTAGAACAGAACAAAACTCACTTGTAGGATCTAGCCTGTCTTCTTGGGCTGAAACCAGCCAAAAACATTGACCTGTAGCATACAGAAAATTTGAAACACTTAGCAGAATTTTATTGAAGCCCAAGCCCCTAAATCAGAAATATTTAGAGGACAGCATAGAACCAACTCCTAATTAATGATCCTAATAATCTCTCTTGCTAATCAGGGAGAAAGGATAAAAAATTAAAGAAAACTGAAGAAATGAAGATAAAGAAAAATGGATCTGCCAGTTATCAGACTCCTTCACATGCCAGGGTTGTGATTTCATCTCATACCACCTTTGAAACAACTAAGAGGAGTGGATACTATTCCTGGCTCCAGGTTGTCGATAGGGAAACTGAAGTTTCAGCGTGTAGGGGATTTGCCCAAGGTCATGCAGCTAGGAAGCGATATACTCAGAATCTGTACCCAGCTCTTTCTGATGCAAGGAAAACTTGTACTTTCCTACCCTTGTGGAAAGCTTTCCTGAAAGACTCCAAATCACTGCCAAATGGTGTTTGCAGCCTCTGGGCACATCCTGCATTGATACTTGGCCGAAACCGTGGAAACCGAAGGTGAGCAGTATGGCCAGAGCACAGCTGGGGACTTCAGTTCTCTCTCCTCCTAGGCTGCCAGGCGATAAGTATAGTCCTCACTTTCCACACCAGTTTCATTTGTTCTTTATACCACAATGCAACCCCAGTGCCTATCGTGCAGAAAGCAATTAATTCTCCCAATATTATCTAATTTCTGGCATGTACCGAATGCAGCCAGAGAGACTAAGCCAGGATCGTATCAAGGACTTATGCCTGTGTCTGTGCAGAGGGATGTGTAGTTGCCATAGCAGCAATCAATCTGCTAAATAACTAGTAACATAAACTGATTCAAAGACAAAGACTGATTTGGGTCAGGGAATTGCACTCTGTAAAGAACAACTTCTTGGTGACTTCTGAGGATTTATTTTTTAGCTTTTATGGGTGGCCCTAGAAACGTATAGTGAGTGACTGCTCAGGTGGAAGAGGGTGGGCGTGCCTGGAGAGGAGAGCAGCATGCTGCTCCCAGGCAGTTAGAATAGGGAATCCCATGGAGCATGCTGTGAAACTGCTCTTCTGCTGCATATCAATTCCCAGGGGCTCAGGAGGACTAGTAACAAAAATAACAGCATCCACTTTCTGAATTCCCACCATGTCCTGGGATGCCTCTCAGTGCTTTACATGCATTTTGTCACCAGCCCTGCAAAATAGGATTTATTACCATTCTACTACAGATGCAGACACTGATGTTAATATGCCCAGAGTCATACCACCACCTGGTGTGGACTCGGGATTCAAACTCAGGTGGGCCTGATGCAAGTGTGGTGCGCCCTCCACCCTGCCATAAGGCTTCTTTTCCTTGGACTTTCTTTGAAAAGAAAGGGCATTTCTTCCTGGCCACCCACATGGTGAGGATTGAAGTGTTCTGATTCTGCTTCGTAGAGTGCAGAATGCTACTAATTATTTTTAATCCAACATGAAAATTAAGTCTTAGGGCAGGAAGACTTGACACCCCTCGAGATAGCACTGACCAGTTTGGGTGACTCATATTATCACACTGAAAGCAAAAAAGCTATTTTTTCTTTTCCTTGGTTTTTAGAATAGCATCAGGTATTCTGTTGTCTCTCTTTTGATCTCACCTAGCTCTTGGGTAGATGTGCACTAGAGAAACAGAATTTCTGAACTATAATAAGAGGTGGCATGTTTTAAAGCAGAAACCACTGACTTGATAGTCGATGTTGTCTTATCGGCTCTTCAACTTTCTAGCTGTGTGATCTTGGGAAATTTACTTCAATTCTTTTAGCCTCAGTTCTCAACTCTATAAAATGGGGACGATGATGATAATGACAGTGGTAATGATGATACCAACAACTACCTCTCAGTTGCCTAAAATACTTTTGGGAATGAGACAGAGGCAAGAAATTGCCTCACAGGCTTAAGAATTAAAGACTGCTGCAGACTCCCCTATATCAGGGAAATATTTCCTCCTCCGTACATCCTGATTTTTAATTTTCTTTAAATTTTTACTTTTTGGCTTAGTGGCCCTGTGTTAACTGTGAAATGAATGAAGTCTAGGTAAGCACTTAATAGAGTGCCTGTCAGATGGTTATGGTTTAATAAATATTATTTTCTATTTAAACAAAGCCTAAGAATTATTAGAGAATCTTTCATCTTTAGATCTAGTTTTTTTTTTTAATAGGAGAAAGCATATGAATTTATTTCTTAACGTGCATGGGGAGAACCACAGAGTGATTGCACCATCAGGCAGCGGGGTACAGTGCTTGTGTACCCTCCTTCTTAGGGAAGAGGGAGATGGGGAGTGTGGATGATTTTAGGAGGGTAGTAAATGACTTTTAGGGAAATTCAATGGGCTTGAAGAACATACAATGGCCTGGGACAAAGTCTGTTGGGCTCACAGAGCAGACAATGGTTTGTGACAGTCTCCCCACGTGTGTTAACAGACATCAGTCTTTCCTCCTGCAATGTGAGTTCAGTGAATGAAAAGCCTGGGAAGAGACCAGAGGCAATTGCTTTCTTCTTGGCAGATCTGGACTTTAGGCAGATAAGGGAACTTTAGAGAAACACTGTGTTCTGTGTTTGGGAGAGACAGAGGACTGGGGGGACCGTGAGGTTTCTTCTTCAGTTCAGCATGTCAAAGTGCCCTATTTGGGGGCATCGATTTCTGAGCCCCAGTACAAGATCTCCAAGATCTAGTTTTTAGTCACTGGTTTGATCCAGTACCTCAGAAGACCTTGAGCCCTGGGATCCTGGAGGAAGGAGATTTGGACATACGGACATGCCGTTACGTTTTCTGTCCCCTCCTTCTGACTCTGTGGCTGAAAGGCAGGAGATGAGGCAGGAGATGCTGACGGAGTTTCCTCCTGGAGGCCTCACCTTTTCAGGGCCGGTAGCCACAGAACCTGGGTCCAGAATGCTGAGTATGAACTTTATGTAATGTGCAATTTCACATGGCTGTGGCAGCTGGAATACACCTCTAGGAGCTGAGTAGGTGAGTTCATTTGGGGGGTCCTACTGTTTTTCAGTCTCTCAGCTAAAAGGATGGCGATTTTTGGTGAAAATGTAGTCGTGGTGCCAGCCCTTTTCACACGGACTGTCAGTGGGTTATAAACCTCATACAAGCAGGGCTGGGCTGCATTCTGAGCTTGTGACCTGGAGGTGAAAATTCTGCTTGTCCCCTCTAATCATTCTTCCCCATGAGATGGTATTTTTGTATTGACCTATAGCCCCTCTCCTGGTTTTCTGTACATGGCACTGCTATAATTTGTGGCTTCAAAATACGTGCTCAGTTTTCTTCCTCTGTGTGGACATTGATTTTTTTTTTAACCTAGAATGCAAACGGAACCTGTGCTTGTTATCTGAATATCTCTAATTAGACTACTTGTGCAAATCTACCAATTGACTTGAATGGATTGAATCCAAGTCTGCAACTGTGTTGGGGGAGGAAATGAGGTTGTCTTACCTCCCAAGTTATCTTAAGTGCTTTGAATGCAGACAGATTTCCCAAATTCAAGACACAATGGCAAGCAAGAGTTCCTGAGATACTGGAGGCAGAAGGTAATCACCACATGGGTAAATTATCTCTGCCATGAGAAAATTGGAGCAGCAAATGAAACAGTCCACTCACTAGAAGGTCATGGATGTTACCGTGCCCCGCCATCCTGCTTCTCTGATTATAGTTAGAGTTGAAGCAGCCATTCATGCCTTCACTTTTTTTTTTTTTTTTTGTTCTTTTTCTCTTTATATTCTGCTGAGCTTTATTTTACTTGAGCTTCTTTGCCTTCTACCAATTAAGCCCAAAATTGGCAGTGAAGACAAAATACAAATGAAAGGGAAGGCGCGGTGAGAAAGTGGAAAGACAATGGAGAATAAAGTTGAAAATTGCTCCTTTCTTCCTTCCTCTCCTGGCAGCTGTGTTGAGCAAAGGACTGAGACTTGCAAGACAAGGAACCAATAACTAACCAGATTTGACTCCCTGAGCAGTCTTGAGTAAAATGCTGTAGGGGACAAAGTTTGTTATTTGAGCCTGTCCTCTCCCCACCTGACCTCACTGCTCAAGTTGCCCGAGCACACGTGGCCTCCTCCACATGCAGCCATGCTGGATAAACAGTTATCAAGGTTTGCTATATGTCAGCTACTGTTCTAAGTGCTTTATGTGAAATATCTCACAGTTATCTCATAAAAATCTCCAAAAGAAACTATCATCTCTATTTACAGATGAGAGAGCCGAAGCAATGGAGAAGTGTAACATTTGCATGAAGATCACAGTTACAGAGAAGTGGGAATAGGATTTAAACCCAGGCAGTCTGACTTGAGTGCATTCTTGCATTAGTTTCTAATCATAAAAGTATTTTGTCTTGATTGTAGAAAACTTGGAACATATAAACAAGCATACAGAAGAAGATAAAACATCCACTCTACTACTCTAAGACCACAGTTATAGCATTTTGTTGCATTTCCTTCCATTGCTTTATATAAATATACTTTAAAATATATATAGTTGAGATCATACTTTAGATAGAGTATCTTGCTCCTGTTTAAGTCAAAGTTTTCAGTGAACATTTTCCAATGTCATTATAATTTCTTTCTTTAGACAGTCCATGATGTAATTAACAATCCCCCTATTGTTGAACATGTTGGATATTTCTGCTATTTACATTTTAAAAGTGGAACAAAAGCCCATTTTGTTTAAGAGGAAAAATGAATGCTTTTAATGTGTGAAGTTAGGAAGGAGTGGCATTTTGCAGGTCAAGAAGTCCTTTGATCCCAATTTATTTTCCTTTTTCAGATTATCATATTCACTTTTTATTTGTATACATTCTTTAAGGCTTCTATTCCTCAAGCCTGCTTTCCTTTGACACCCGTACTTACGGAAAAGTGTAATTCAGCCTTAAGACTGACTGACTGACAGTCTGTAAAGTGAATCTTATTCAAGGGCTGCTGTAGGCTTCTTTTGATGTCACATTTCCTAGATTTTCTGGAAAATCTTTATTGTGTGTTCCACTGTCTCTAGTTACATTTGGACTATACACCCCACAAAGTGCCTTGTTTTCAACTTAATCGCACACCTATTGTTTGATACCTTTTGAGTGTGCATGTGTGTATGTGTGTATGTGTGTGCATGCCAGATACTCAACAGGACAAGGGGAGTAAAGAGCCAAGTCACACATGGGTCCTGTCATCAGGGACTGACAAGTCTAGCCAAGGATGAGAATGAAGAGCAACAATCATGACTTTCATGAAAGTGCTGTGATGCATGTGCATAAGGGGTTATGGGAACTCAGCTTAAGGAGCATCTTTCCTAGGAGAGCAGGTATCAGTAAAAGCTGCAGATAGATGAGATATTGTTTAAGCTCAGCCTAGAAGGGTAATTATGAACTAGAAAAGCAGATGAGGTGAGGGAAGGGCATGCCTTGCCTTATAAAGGGAACGTTATGCATAAAAGCATAGAGTAGGGAATGTTCAGGAAATACGTGTAATGCCGGGTGAGTCCAGCAGAGGAAAGATAGTGGTTGAAGATGAAGATATGGAGAGTGTTAGGTGCTGACCTCAGAGGTTTTCAAACTTTATTCTGTAGGTGCTGGTGCATGCATGGGACATTTAAGCAAAGGAGAGACCCGATCACATCTTTTAAAGAGCTCGCCAGTTGTACCCCCTACTCATCTTTCCTTCCATCCACTTCTGCTTTATAATAACTTGGCCCCTCTTAAATACCCTGGCCTCTGGAAAATTATTCAAATATCTTATATTAATAATACCTTAATAAGAAGTCACTCACTGATTAGTGTCTCGTGGAACCATTTAGGACATTTGCAGTTAACTTGTTCATGGCCTACAGTATTGTAGTCTACTCTGGAGAGCCCTGTTTTATTTCTGCCTTTGGTGTGTGTTACTCAGGGTTGATCAGCTGCTGTAAAAAAACAACACTCAGAGCTGAGTCTCTTAATGCATTTGCTCCCTTCCTTTACAGTCTAGTGCAGATCAGGGCAGATGTGTGTGGAGGGGTGGGTGGCTGTGCTCTGTGTGATAATTCCTGGTCCCAGACTCCCTTAGCTCTTCCATTCGTGTTTCATCGGCCAGAACTCAGTCTCAAGGCCACGCCTTATCCAGGGGAGGCTGGGGATGTGGGTAGAGCAGGTGGGCCCAGGAAGAAAAAGAAATGGGATTTGGTAAATACGCAGCTACAGTGTGTTCCCTTTTGAGGGAGGCATCGCCAAAGCCACCAGTCAGGCTTTCTGGTTTGGGGACTTCCCATGCCCTATTTAATCACTTATGAAATGTATCTGGTTCAGTTTGGATTTAGAGTCTGGCTTATTTGCCCAGATTTCCTATTTTTGTTCCTTATTCAGAATTTGTTTTCCATCATTGTCCTCACTTGGTAAAGCACTTTTAGAGTAAAGATGTTTATACCTTCTGCTTTCACTCTGATGTTGAAGCGATGATTGTGAATCAATCTTCAGATTGTAAATGCAAAATTGAATATTCTATCAAAATAGTCTTCTCTGTTAATTTAGTGGCATCTTAAATAGAAGGTAAATCTGGAGCCTATGAAAGTCTAAAAAACAGTAAGGGTTTTCAGACTGCATTTATAATAAAAGGAACTGCTAAAAATTATTTTCAGTTTGATTTATCTGTATAAAAGTGTGATTCTATTGTGCCTTTTGCTCTAATCTTCACAGAATATAACACTTGCTGTTTTTACCCTCTCCCCACAAGCCAATGGTCTGCCATATAAGTCATATCCTATGTTTTGTTCTGTCACCTGCACACCTGCCTTATTTAATTCTGTGCAGTCAGGAATGTGCTATGGAGAACATAATCAGCGCCGCCAATAGGCCACAATGAAACTGCATCCCTGTGTGGAAGAAGAAAGAGATGCTGCTGGGGAAGGAAATAGATTTTAGTTTCAAATTACACAGGAACTAGTGTAAACCCAAGGGATAGGAGTTGTTGAAATATAAAATATATTTTGGTAATATCATTTGACAATTAATTGGTCTTTTTTTGTTTTTTCCCTTCATCCCTTCTGCCCTCAAGCCCTCTCTCCCTGGCCCATCAGTCTGGGGGAGTCAGGGTGAGAGACAAGTCACTGAGCAGCCTCTTTGCCACCAGGATAATGTCCTCAATAGAAAATCAGGTTGTTTGCTCCTCTTTGACCTTGAGAGCAACTCAGATGACACTGCCTCGAGAGGGGCTTCCCTGACCAATGAGGCTAGGCTTGCAAGAGCTCCTACTCTTAAAATTATCCATCAGTAAATTATCTGTTGTAATCCCAGTACCTAGCACAATCCTGGCACATGGTTAACACTAGGTATTGGAATGAATGAAATAAAGCATAACGTAAACAGGAGAAGCTTTAGAAACAGGCACATTTGGGTTTCTTCTTTGGCTCTGCTGGTTCCTAGTTCCACATTTGTAGGTGATTTATTCATTCTTTTCATGACTCAATCACTATAGCTGCAAAACAAAGATGGTAGTCCTAATTGCAGGAGTGTTCTGAGGATTAAGTGAGGCAATGTATATACAGCCCCTAGGAGATTTCCCACCACACAGATGCAAATTCAATGTTATCGCTGTAGTCTGAGAGCAACTTTAGAGGATTTTGAGCAGGGAAGTGACAGAGTGAAAGTTGTGCTTTATGAAAGAGGAATCTGGTGGCAAGGTGCGGAAGAGATAATAGAGTGAAGAAACTACTGTGGTATCCTTAGTGTGAGGTGGTGAGGGCAGGGTGCAGCTGACATCTTGGATGGGACATGTAGTCCCAGATGCCATCTCTGGGTGGGGCAGTTCACTTTGTAAAGCTAAGTGGCATATGAATGTGACAATCTCTCCTTGAGGCCCCTTACTGAACTGCTGGCCATCTTGCCAACTTGTGCTGGCTTGGGTTAGTCAGGCTCCTAACCAAATGAAGAACAGTGACTCCTTTAGACCCTCTCATAAGGGGGGGTGGGGTGGGGTGTATTTTAAGGGCATCCTGTAACTCCCTGCAATTGAAACAGTATAGCCGTGAGGATCCAAGACAGTTACTCTCTCCCTCTTTACTCTCAGCACTTCACTGTTGTGTAATGTCTGCTTCTCTCTGTGTATTTACCCCTTTACATCTTTCTGATGACCTTCCAACTTCCTGTGATTCAAATTCCACAGGGGAGCTATCTCTTTGTCTTAGTTACCGTTATCCCACTTAGAATGTGCTTTGTGCTAGACCAGCTCTTGGGTCCTCAGGCTGGCTGGGAATGAACTTGGGGCCTCTTCTCCCTTACAAAGAGGGCCACTGGGGTAAACTAGAAAGGGACATTGACATCAGGAATGGTAAGAAAGCATGACTGATGTGCCCAGGATAGAGCAGATGAGAGAGCCTTACAACTTTGCTAGCACTATTAGAGAAACTGGTCCCATCTGTTGGCATAAACATGGGCCTGCTCTGATGGCAGGGGCCAGTGACAAAAGCACGAAAGGGAAGATAGGTCCAGGAACATATGAAAAAAGTGGTAAATATGAGGTCATCAGATAGAGTGCCCCCCCCCGAAATGAATTTAGTAATTCAAGAATCATTATTGGTGCCTTCTGTGTTCCAAGCACTGTACTAGGTGCTGAAGATACAGTGGTGGAAAAGACAGCGTCCCTGCCCTTGTGTAGCTTACACTCACGGGGGAGGCAGTGACAGCAAATACATATGAGATTTAATATGAGTGGGAGCTAAGCCTTATTATGGAGAGAAGTCTAGTAGCATGAGGGGCCAGAGGACACGGTGAATCACCAATTCCATTCACTCTTCCACATAAACACAAAGATAGACTGTATTTCCCTACCTCCCTTGCAGTTCAGTGTGGCCCTTTGACTGAGTTCCGGCTGATGACATAGGATAAGAAGTGACGTGTGCCACTTCCAGGCATGGCCCATAAAAATTTCCCACTGTGGTTCTTCATGCTCTTTTCCACTTTGGCTGACTTGGAGGGAGGCAGCTCCCGGGACAACCTTGGGCACCTGTGTTAAACGTAGTGGAGGCAGAGGACCCTTGAATCACTGCCTGGAGAAATGCTTTCCGGCTTGGAATGCCCACATGCTATGGTTGTGTGCGTGAGAAATAAACTTGGTGTTAAACCGGTGATTCTCAAACTGGGGTCCCTAGACCAGCAGTATGAGCATCACCTGGGATTTCAGTCCATTTGTGCTGCTACAACAAAATACTTGAGAGTGGGTAATTTATAAATAATAGAAATTTATTTCTTATAGTCCTGGGGACTGGAAAGTCCAAGATCCAGGTGACAGCAGATTCAGTATCTAGCGGAAGCTCTCTGTTTCCAAGATGACACCTTGAACACTGTATCCTCACAGGGTAAAAAGGACCAAAGGAGTCTAGCTATTTCCTTCTAGCTCTTCTATAAGTTTGCTAATCCTGTTCCTGAGGGTGGAGCCCTGAGGGCCTATTCACCTTCTAAATGTCCTACCCCTTAGTACTGTTGCACTGGGGATTAAATTTTAACATGAATTTTGGAGAGGACACAAAAATTTAAACCATAGCACCTAGAAACTTGATATACATGGAAATTCTTGGGCCCCACCCCAGATGTACTGAATCAGAAATTTGGATGGTGGGGTCTAGCAATCTGGGTTTTAACAAGCCCTCCAGATGATTTGGATGCATGCTAAAGCTTAGGACAATTTTGAATCACTGAGATTCTGGGGCTTATCTATTACATCAGCAGTAGCATCTTAACCAATATAGAGAGTAATTTGAATGGTTGAGGTGGTTAGCAATTTGAAATGGAGTGGCCATGAAAGGCTTCCGAGGCAGGAAATTTAATTAAGAGGGAGGGAAGGAGCCATATGAAGACATAGAAGAAGATAATTTTAAGGCCTGGAAAGCAATTGCAATGAACTGGGGAAGAGAACAAGTCTGGTGTTTTTGCAGAAAAAAACAGGAGGTCGATATGGACAGAGTAGAATGTTTATGGGGAAAGGGTAGAGATGAGATTAGAGAGGAAAGCAGGAGCCGTATTACGTAGGTTCTAAGAGGCCGTGTGGGTAAGGCTTTAGGTTCTCTTCTAAGTGCAATGTGATTGATTTATTTAGCAAAAATATACATACCATACAATTTACTGTTTTAACTGTATAATTTAGTGGCATTAAGTACATTCACAATGTTGGCCAACCTTCACCACTAACCCCTTTTTAGAACTTCATTATCCCAAACAGAAACTCTGTACCCACTAAGTAACTCCCCATTGTCCCTTTCCTGCTACCTCCTGCCTGCTGGTAACCTCTATTCTACTTTCCATCTCTATAAATTTGCCTATTCTAAGTGGAATCATGCAATTTTATCCTTGTGTGTCAAGCTTATTTCATTTAGTATAACATTTTCAAGGGTCATCCGTGTTGTAGTATGTGTCAGAATTTCCTTCTTTTTAAAGGCTGAATAACATTCCATTGTACGTATATACCACGTTTTGTTTATCCATTCATCTGTTGATGGCCACTTGGGCTGTTTCCCATTTTTGGCTATTGCGAATAATGCTCCTGTGAGCATGAGGGTACAAAGATGAGTGTATGTGTGAATCCCTGCTTTCAATTCTTTTGGATCAACAAACTTTTTTAGTGCACTGATGCGATGTAATGAGAATGAGGACATGCATAGGATCTGATCTGCTCAAGGCACTCATTCCAGTGAGGGAGGAGATAAATAAAAAATCAATTGTGACGTATCGGAGTAATAGAGGTATGCTCACATAGAGCACCTAGGAGGATCACTAGAGGTGATGTCCTGGAAGGCTTCCTGGAGGAAGTAGTGCTGAGCTGCATCTGAAAGAACAGGTAGAAATGAGTCAGATGGAGAAGAGAGAGAGGGGCGTGTCAGGTAGTAGATGATGGAGCACAGTGATGTCCTGGAAGGCTTCCTGGAGGAAGTAGTGCTGAGCTGCATCTGAAAGAACAGGTAGAAATGAGTCAGATGGAGAAGAGAGAGAGGGGCGTGTCAGGTAGTAGATGATGGAGCACCAAAGCAAACAGGCATGAGTGTGTACCTCCTCTGGAGACGTTCAAGCTGGTCCAGGGTGGATGAAGCAGGGAGGGAGCGGTGGGAGACAGTGATAAGTGATGAGGCTGAAGAGATAAGCAAGGGCCCGGCTGCAGAGGATCTGGCAAGAGACTCTAAGGAGCCTGACACTAATCCCTTAGGGCAGTGGTTCTTAATCTTGACTGCACTTGAGAATTGCTCAGCAGCTTTCAAAAAAGGCCTATGCCAAGGCTGAGTTCCACCCCCACAGATTCTGGTTTAATTGGTCTGGGTTGGGGCCCGAACATTGGCATTTTTGAAATTTCCCCAGGTGATTCCAGGGTGCAGCCAGGGTTGAGAAGTGTTGCCTCCAGCAATGAGGAAGCTTTTGGAGGGTTTTAAGCAAGGAAGTAACAAGATCAGATTCTTTCTTAACCACCTGCACATATTTCAGTGTAAAGTGAATTTTATAGCTGAGGAGGCCTCCTTGGGGAAACAGGCCCTTCTCTATTCTCTGAGACTCATTTTTCCCACTGTAAAATGAAGACACTACCTACATACTTCAAGGGCTGTTGTACGGACTGCACGACATCGCATGCCGTCCCTACCCAGGGTGGACGGTGAGTACACTCTTTCTGGGCAAAGCTGACAGTACAGAGGAGCCCTGGGCAGGGTCCTTTATTCACAGGGTTCTGGGCTCACACTGGGGACGGCCCTGGAAGGCGGCATTGCTCCCACCCGAGAAAGACAAAAGCAGCTTCCCGTTTGTGTGGCCAAGTCACCCCCCGGGCAGAGAGCTGGCTGGGGGTTCTGGCTCCTCAGGCCTTGGCACTCTGCTGTGATCATGTCAGTCTCATCTCCTTAGCGGGAGACTTCCTGATGAGCGGGATGAATTTACAGTGTGTTTGACCAGAATGGAAGTAGAAGCTGATGCAGCTGCGCGTGATAACGGTGCAGGGCTGCGGGGATGAGGGCGGGCAAGGCGGCACCTGCCTGCTGACGGCATCGCAGGCTCCACGCTGTGCCAGCAGTTGTGTGGCGTTTGCCGGTTTCCATCTCTCTCCCAGCAAAAATCCAGTAGCAGCGCCATTCACCTGCTCCCTTCCCGCCCCTCCCAGGAGGGAGGTGGATGACTGGGTTCAAACAACAAAGAGTAAGAAGCTTGATTGTTACTTGTGTCTTTTCTTCGGGCACAGCAGCCCTAAATTTTCTGGGTGGAGGAGGTTGTTCTTTCCCCCACATTTACCGCTCCCTGAGGCTTGAACCATGCCCATGGTCATTTTGTGCTTTGAGCTTATTAGGTGAAGAAAAGACACGTGTTTAGTTGACTAAGGATCAGTTGGACTTGATCATGCTAGAAAGTGGGAAAATGAAGATGACTTGAGTGGTCTTGAGACTTAGAGAGAAATGGGCTTTGGGGGAGGTTTCTGCATCTCTCTCCTAGTGCAAGTTACAGGTCTGGCAACTGCCCCATGTTTGTGATCATAATATGTTCAAGTTGCTCCCAGAGTAGTGAAATCCCAAGCCTCTCCTATTCCACTGACAGTAGAGCCAAGCTTGATTGGAGAGTATCCTAGTGTGGGAGACCCAGAAACACCTGTATGTTTGGAAGTGTACACCAAGATATGGCATATCCTTGAGGCTCTTTGCATTCTGAGGTCACATATAAAATCTAAATAACTGCATCAATTTATCCACACCTCTGCTGTCTTCTACTCATGTGGGTAATTACGTAGCTGTTGGTAATTTTTTGGGGATCCTAAATCCAATGGCCTAAATGTTAAAGGGTGCAGTGTTTTTCTTCTCTCTAGATCAGAAACATCACCTTGTTAGCTGGATTTATTTTTAGGTTCTATACTACCCTTTCCCAATAAGCTGGTTCTCCATTATTTTAAAATAGCATCATGGGGTTAATGGTGCATTCAGGGCAAGTGTTTCAGCCCATGGCTGTCTATGGGGCTGTCCTGGAGCCACGGCCCAGTGGGGGGCCCTATGATTCCTAACCTCAGTAACAGGGCCTGGCCATGCATGCATGCTCAGATGATGGGCCATCTGTGCCCTGCCTCGTGCCAACTCATAGAGTACCTCACTTGACAAATTAAAGGTAAGGAAGCCTTAGGCTTCCTAGCTTCTTACGAATGTAGAAAAAAGCCCCTTCTAAGCCAGACCAGGAGAAGGAACTGAAAGAAAGGACCCTACTGAAAACGTGCCAGACGTATTTTATATGGTACTTCTTTGAACCCTCACTATCCTTATGAGGCAGGAATTTTTATCCCTATTGTACAGATAGAGAAATTGAAGCTCCAAATGGCTGAGCTACCTGTCCAAGACCACACAGCTAGACTGGTGACACCCAGAATTCGAACCCAGGCCTGATGTGCTGTACACCCAGGTTTCCCAAAATGTCCAGCTATTGACATTTTGGGCTGGTAATTCTTCATTATGGGGGGTGCTGCTCTGTGCATCGTAGGATGTCTAGTAGTATCCATGGCTTCTATTCTAGATGACGGTAACATCCTTATCCCAATGTGACAACCAACATGTCTCTAGATATTGCTAACTCTTCCCTGATGGACAAAATCACCCCACTCCCAGTTGATCACTACTGCCCTGTGTTAATATACATGTTTCCTCATTTAATTCTCACAACAACCCTGTACAGTGGGTACCATTATTGTCTCCACTTTGCAGATAAAAAAATGGAGAAATTGTGAGTTGACCAAGGTCACACAGCCTATAAATAGGCTCCCATTTTTTTCCTGGGTATAAAGTGGGTAGAATTAGTGAAGGTGACAAGAGGCTGAGTCACTCAGTGGTTGCTACCAGGCAAATGTAACACCAGTCTTTATTTTTTTATTTTTTATTTCTTACCAGGCATTTGAAAAGTTTAGTTTTGTGAGAATAACTCAGAGGGAGTCAGTTAAAATTCAGATCCTGATAGATTCAAATTCAGTAGATCTGTGGTGGACTCGGGAATGTGTATTATAAAACACGGCTACGCTGAGTAGAGGTGCAGTGGTCCAGGAAACCTAAGCTCTGAAACACTGAACACTGTGCCTGGCTTTTAATTTTAAGGTGTTTGACGTGACCTTAAAATAAAATTTCAGGAAAAAGAATAGAGATGGTAAGTGGAAAGGAGAGGTTTGGGATGAGACCTGACATGCACCCACTTGCAGAATTCAATTTAATTATCAGACAAACAGGGCGCTGAATGTGCGTTACACCAAGTGACCTGCGCTACTGGGATGAGGGATCTACTCTAGACTTGGGGATGACGTGTTCAATGCGTTCAAATCACTGCCCACCACTGCCCACTCCCAGCTAATGTTTAATCCCAGGCCTAAGTGGGCTGCCTAGTTTGGAAGCTTAGTGCATCCTGAGGTTCTAAAAATGGTTACAGTGTAACAAAAACAGCTGTGTCAATTTCCAATTTCCGCTCTATTCAGATTCACACTCTGCTGCCTCGCTTCTCTTGGAGGCACTGGGACAGGGTTACATGGGCACACACAGGCACGTGTTTTTCTCCCAGGCACCGGAGCCCATGGAGGGACATGGGTGTGCACACAAGTGCACACACACTCTCTGCCACCTCTCTCTCATTCACTCAGTTGAGTTCATTTCTCCATGGAGAGGGAATGTTTCTAGTTTTCCAAAAAGGAATTGCAAACAAGACAAGCCACAAGAGCCCAGACTACAATAAAATGCTACAATATGCTTTCAAGCTGGAGCGACTAAAAAGCTGGGAAGAGAAAGCGGCAGTATAATGTCTATTTTTATCTTCAACTATAATCTACCCACTTGTAGTTTCATAGCTGTCAGGAGGCAGAAAAGGACATGTAATCAGCCTACCGTTCTCTGCCCGCGCCCTCCGCCCATGAGACATCAATATGGGTGTGTGTGCACATGCACAGAGGCTTTAACACACTGTCAGAGGGTTCAATCGAACTCACACCTGAAGCCAGATTTTTTTAAGAACCTGTCCTGTTCATTATTTCTTGGCCAGACATAGAAGGTGAAAAGCAGGTAATTAAAACCCATTTTCTGGGTGCCAAGGGATAATGGTTACTATTCAGTAACCAGAAGGGGTAGCAGTGCACCTATTAGTGTTCTTCAGCCTTGGCTAGACCGGGTTATGAAGATATCCTAACCTCCTGGACACTACTCATTGATTTGGTGACTGCCTATCTCCTTTAGATGAGGCAGGTGTGGACCAGTGGAAATAGTACAGCCTTGGAGTCAGGAGCCATGAGCATCTCACCTCATTCTGCCATGTACAAGCTCTGTGACCTCCAGCAAGTTACTTGACCTCTCTGAACATCAGAGTTGTCATTTGTAGGAAGAAGACAACCCCTATTTAATGCATTGTTGAGAAAATTCAAGATAATATATGTACACACTAAGTGTTATTACGTAGTAGAGGCTAAGGAAATGCTGCTTAGTAATAGTATTTTTGTTATTGCTGTTTTATCTGTATTATTATTTTATTATTATTAGTAGTAGAAGTAGTAGAGGTAGTTTGGCATTTCCATACCTGTTGTGGATTCTTTGTTGTTTTTCAATTGTTACTTTCCTGTATTGGTGGTGTGGGGTATTGCACGAGGTTCCTATATCAGAATCATAGTCAGGTAGAGGAGTGCCCTCTTTTGCGTGTAACAGTGGGCTTTTGAAAAAGTCTAAGATGCCTTTGCCTCCTCCTTGACAAAATGCTGTCAGATAAGGAATTTAAAATCTTAATGGAGAAGATTTGTCCCTTGAAAGCTCCTTCTATCAGAGGCTTCCTTTTTATAATGGTTGTTGCAGTGACATCTCAGCGTACATGGAGGAACTGAGAATAAGTTTGGTGACAATTCTTCAGAAAGCCAAGCCCCTGGAGTCACACAGACATCTATTCAGGTGATGTTCCTGCCTTTTTTTTACCCACATGAACTTGTGTATGTTGTTAACCTCTGAAGGATTCAAATTTCCTGATCTGTAAAACAATATATTTACAGGATATGGTGAGGTTCCAAGTGTGAAAACACCATAAACTCTAGAGTGCCAGATAACTGTTAGTGTGCTCCTGTTACCATAATAGATGGCAGAGGGATGATCTAGCCTTTACAAGTTGCGAAGTCTCAAGAAACATATTAGTTCCTTTAGGCTCCAAACCCATTTTTTTTTTTTTTGCAAACGAAGTAGTATTTTCCAGTGTAGGTTTCCCTCTGTGCTTTCCTCCCAGCCTGTGTGCGGACCCAGAGCCACATGCCACACAGTCATTTCTTTGTCTGCAAGCTCATTAATGCAGCAACAACTTCAACAGAAGAGCAGCTGTCTGGCTCACTGAGAGGGACACACAGGTACTGCTGCTGCTATTAAGCATTTGCAGGGTGACAGATTGCCTCAATGCAGCGTCCATGTGCTTCTCCATTATAATGCCTCAGGTCGAAAAAAAAAAGCCTGGACCCACCAAAAAGCTTTCACAGATTGGGAAGTGCACAGTTTGGGGGTGTTTAGCACTTCAGCACATGCTCTGTGACTGTGCATTCAAGGCAACATGTCAGAAGAAATTAGTCTAGAGCAGGCCACATATGTCAGCCAGCCGGTGGAAGCATTTGTGTGACACCCAGGCTAGGGACTCAGAAGAAAAAGCTGCTCACCTTAAAGCCCCCTCATGGTTAGCACATTGGCAAGATTGTCCAGAATCTCGTGCTCAGGTCTGAAATTGCTGTGGAGAAGCATGAGCTTGGATAAGGAAGAAATAACCAGGTGGTGCTAAGGGGGAAAAAAAGGGAGGAATCTCGTGTTATTTACTTTGCGTCAGGCAGAGAGGTTTGCATTGCACACACTATCATATAGTATAACAACCCTGCGAAGTGGGCACTATTAATGTCTGCGTTTCCAAATGGGAAGGTGGAAGCTAGGAGAGGTCATGTGGCTTAAAAGCCATCTAACTAGGGAGTCCCCAAAAGATTTCTCGGAATCTAAAATACGCTAACACTCCTTACTTTCCATTGAGCATGTGCCTGGAAGCTAATGAGGTTGATTTTCTTTGTGAAGAAACACACGTGTACTTGTACATTCAACTGTCATCTTCTTCAAAGAAGAAACTCTGGAAGGTGCTATTCCACGACCAGTATTCATGTTCGGGCTTTGCTGGATTCCTGTTTGGGAATTTCCTTCAGAGGCGGTGAAACATTCTTTAGAAGTCAGTCAATAATGATGAGTTATTGCCTCTTGCAGGTGGGTTTGACAAGGGGTAGAGAGAATGATTACGATTCTATTGTTAAAGTATAGGCAGGAGATGAGCTATAGTCAAAGGCAACAGTGGTAGAGGCAAGGAAAGACATGAGAGAGAACTGAAAAGATGCACCAATTTGACGAGGAGTGAGGGAGAAACAATTGCAGCTTGAGAAACTGTGTCCATGGTAGTGCAGTTCTCTAAATAAATGTAGGAGGAGGCCAGACATGGTGCCTCATGCTGTAATTCTAGCACTTTGTTAGGCCAAGGTGGGAGGATTGCTTAAGGCCAGGAGTTTGAGACCAGCCCAGGCAACATAGCAAGACCCTGTCTTTACAGAAAATTAAAAAAAAAAAAAAAAATTATCCCGGTGTGGTCGTAGCTACTCATGAGACTCAGTAGGGCTGGAATTGGAGGTTACAGTGAGCTATGATCTGGCCACTGTACTCTAGCCTGGTGACAGATGAAACCCTGTCTCTAAGTAAATAAATAAATATAGCAGGAAGAAGAACAATTTTCCTGAAGGAGCGGGGAGGTCAGATTGGGAAGGAAATGGGCAAAATGTACTCCCTTTAAGACTTGAGGCATGCTGCTCAAGTTTAGAGGGAGTTAAGAGCTGCTGTTAAAAGAGTTGGGAGATCTTTGACAAAGCAGACAACAATATATATACACTGGGGAAAAGAAGCCCTATTCAATAAACGGAGCTGGGACAACTGGATGGCCACAAGCAGAAGAATGAAACAGGATCCATATCCCTCACCACTCACAAGAATTAATTCAAGATGGATAAAAGACTTAAATGTAAGGCATGAAACCATAAGAACTCTAGAAGAAAATGTAGGAAAAACTCTTCTAGACATCTGCCTAGGCAAAGAATTTATGACTAGGACCCCAATGGCAATTACAGCAACAACAAAAATAAATAAATGGGACTTGCTAAAATTAAAAAAAACTTCTGCACAGCTAAGAAAATAATCAACAGAGCAAATAGACAACATACAGAATGGGAGAAAATATTTACAAGGTATACATCCGATAAAGGGCTAACAACCAGAATCTACAAAGAACACAAGCAAATCAGCAAGAAAAACCAAACAACCCCATTAAAAAAAAGTGGGTGGGCAAAAGACAGGAACAGAAGCTTTTCAAAAGAAGATAGACAAAGGGCCAAGAAGCATATGAAAAAATCCTCAACATCACTAATCATCAGGAAAATACAAATTAAAACCACAATGAGATATCACCTTACCCCTGTTAGAATGGCTTTTATTAAAAAGTCCAAAGACAATAGATGCTTGTGTGGATGCAAAGAGAAAGGAATACTTATACACTGTTGGTGGGACTGCAAATTAGTACAACCTCTATGGAAAACAGTATGGAGATTCCTCAAAAAACTAAAAGTAGACCTACCATTCTATCCAGCAATCCCACTACTGGATATCTACCCAATCGAAAAGAAGTCATTTTATCAAAAAGACACCTGCACTTGAATGTTTATTTCAGCACAATTCACAATCACAAAGATGTGGAATCAACCCAAGTGCCCATCAATTCATGAGTGGATTAACAAAATGTGGTATATATATATATATATATGCCATGGAGTACTACTCAGCCATAAAAAAGAATGAATTAATGCCTTTTGCAAAAATTTGGATGGAACTGGAGACCATTTTCCTAAGTGAAGTATCTAAAGAATGGAAAAACAAACACCACATGTACTCACTATTAAATTGGAAGTAACCGATGAGCACACATGTGAAGTAAAACTCAGTGGAAATCAAGTGGGGAGGGGGTTGAGCGAAAACCTACCTAACAGGTATAATGAACACTATTTGGGTGATGGGCATACTTATAGCCCTGACTCAACATTACAAAAATGACCCATGTAATGAAAAAATTTGTACCCCTGTAATATTTTGAAATTAAAAAAATATTCATTGGGTATCAGGCAGGTTGGGCAGGGAGGAGGAGATGGGTAAATTCACACCTAACAGGTCCAATGTACACTATCTGGGGGATGGGCACACTTACAACTTTGACTCAAATGGTACAAAAGCAACTTATGTAACCAAAATGTTTGTACCCTGATAATATTCTGAAATTAAATAGATAAATAAAAGTCTGATGCAGCCCTCAAGGGGCATCTGGTCAAATAAGGGTGTCTGACGAGATTCATGCCAGAACCTTGGAAGTCTGAAGGAGATGGAGGTTGGCCAGGCTCATGCTCCTGCTTGCCTGGTGCCTTACTTGATCCCCTAAGACCACAGTATAAGCCCCTGTGGCTTCCTTCTGGGTCTAGCCCCACTGACCCTCTAGCATCACTTTCTCTCTCTGCCCCCTTCATGCTCTCTATTTCAGCTACTCTGGCCTCCTTGCTGTTTCTTGACCATGCCAAGCATACACCCAGCTCTGGGCCATTGTACTTCCTACTTAGTCTGTGTGGAGGAATATTTGCTCTTGTCTGATATCACATGGTAGCTTTCTCACTACTTCTAGGTCTCTGCTTAAATGTCACTTCCTCAGAGAAGACTTTGCAGAACACCCCATATAAAATACCAACTTACACATCTTTTTTCCACATCCAGCTTTCTTTCTTTCCTCCCTCCCTCCCTCCTTCCCTCCCTCTCTCTCTCTTTCTTCTTTCCTTTCAACAGAGGCTCGCTCTGTCACCCAGGCTGGAGTGCAGTGGCATTATCACAGCTCACTGCAACTTCAAACTCCTGGGATCAAGAAATCCTCCTGCCTCAGCCTCCCCAGTAGCTGGGACTACAGGTACATGCCACTACACCCAGCTAATGTTTCTATTTTTTGTAGAGCTAGGGTCTTGCTCTTGCTCTTGCTCTGGGTGGTCTGGAACTCCTGGCCTCAAGCAATCCTGATGCCTTTGCCTCCCAAGGCTAGGATTATAGGCAGGACCCACCACACTCAGCCTATTTTTTTTTGTCTTACTCGATATTGTTATATTTGTTTATTGACTATCTTTGCATGCTATAATGAAAGCTCCAGGAGGACAGAGACTTTGTTCATTGCTCTATCCCCAGCACCTAGAACGGTAGCTGGAATAGGATAGGTGCTTAATAAATGCTTTTTGAATGGGGCTGAAAGACCACATGAACAAATAGTAGAGAATGTACTTCAAGAGTTATCTTTCCTGATGATATAACTCCTTCAGTTCACTCATGTCCTTATTGAGAAAGGTAAGACTGTCATTTTCATGGAGTTTATGTTCTAGTATGTGAGACAGAAGAAAAACATATGTCAATACTTTAAGTTCAGATGGTGGTAACTACTATGAAGAACATAAAAGGGAGATAGGAAGGACAGTGGCTGTGCTGGGATGATGGAAGTTCTTTCAGATAGGGTGGTTAGGGAAGGTCTCTGTTTCAAAAGAACTATGCAAGTGAAGAATTGAGTAAACAGCATGTATAAAGTCCCTGGGATTGGAATAAGTTCAGTATATTTGAGCAACTGTAAGAAAGCCAGTGTACACGGCTGGACTGGAGCTTAGTAAACCAGAAGGAGAACACTAGGAGTCTAGGCTGGTGGGCAGAGGCCCAGTCATTTGCAATGTGCAGACCATGGTAAGGAGCTTAGATTTTATTTTAAGGTTGATGAGAAGTCATCCACTGGCTGGCCAGGCTGTTAGGGTCAGGGATGGTTCAAGTTTCAACATACATAGTGCCTGTAATTCCACTGAACTTGACCTTGCTCTTGGGTCTGGGTCACCCAGTCCAGAGTCCCATCCTCTGGAGAGTTTCTTTTCTGAGGTTGCATGATGTCCTTTTCCATCATCTGGTTTTAGTAACAGCAGGACAGTCCATCACACAAGTTTTTAAATAAATATATTTGACCATCGTCTGGGGAGAGTCAAATACTGTTCCTATGTTTTCCAGTGGGTTTTGCTACCACTGGGTAAGTTTTCAGGTATTTAGGGAAAGGAGTCTACTTCATTTCTCCCTTAATACCAATAAATGATATTTCAGCATTAAAACTCCAGGCCACGCTCTTGAACTGCTAAAAATGTTAGTGTGTGCTTGTGTAGGTGTGTGCATGCATGTGTGCATGTGCACACACACAAATATACACATGCTCTTTCAGCTCTAAATGTCGATAATTCTTTTGCTTTTTTGATAGAAGACCCTTTTTACTTCTTGCATTGGATTTCTAGTATAAGGTTGGTTACATTTGTTTATAAGTTTTACAAATTTTTCATGATTTTGAGGTACTCAGAAGAACTTTCTGGCACAGGACTTCTAGAGATGTGCAGTTCAAAGAATCTCAGGTTTGGAAAAAATCTTTAAAGATTTTCATCTTAAATGTTGTGGAACAGGCTCTTGGGTACAAAGTTATTACCACTTTCTTTACGTTTTGCAATTTTGTTAGGCCAACACTTGAATACTCTTTCAGGCAGTTGATCCAAACCCACTGCATTATAACAAACTACCCAGTGGAATATTGGGTTGAAGTGACCTACAGTTAGTCCAAAGTAGTGTCAATCCTTTCAAAATTTGCAGGGGGAAAAACTTGTCATTTTACAGGAGATAATTTTCTCAATATTTTCTCCTAAAATTTATTCTCTAATTTTGATGCCTGCTACCACTTGTCTGGTAGCAAGCACTAACAGACGACCAAAGAAATGAACAAGCAGCAAATGAATATTAATGGAAAAATTCTGAAACAGTTGATCATGCTTGGTTTAACAGCTTGTTTCTTTGTGGGCATGTGGGCTCCCAGTTCTACACATAAAATTTTTCTCCCGGTAAAATTGTTCATGCTTCATGTGATAGAGCTCATTATGCTGATATTTTAAGGTGTTTGACAGAACATTGTGTTTTGCAAAGAGCAGTATGTCTTCCAGGTTCTTCTTCTTTTTCGTAAGTTTGAGAACCATTGAGTTTTAGTGATCAGCTGAGGTCTATCCCTTAGAATGTGCCCAAATAAGATTCTATCTCTCAGCTACCATAACCTTAGAATGTTCCTGACTAGTTTCTAAAAGGTTGCATGAAGATGCAGCTACTTTAAGGTATTCAGGGCTTTATGTTCACTCATTCATTCAGTAAGCATGGCTTCTCCATGTTGTGCTGAGTTGTCTGTTGTCAGCTTAAAATCATGTCCATCCTTACCTAAGGACTGAGAGAAAAGAAGCTGGAAAGCATATTTCCCAGGATCCTCTTGCCCATGTGGTTCAAAGGTGGAGTCCACTCATGTGAGATTTAGAAGGTGGAGAGAAAAGGGGTCATCATACTCCAGAGGCAATGTATGCAGACATGTAGACAGACGGCAGAGGAGGCTTGCAGACTCTTGTAGCAAGCTCCTGTGGACCACCTGCTTTGTGCTCCAGGCAATGGAGGTAGTAGGTGTGGCTTTTTGTTTTAATCTTTGGTTGGATATTCTGGCTGAGATAGGCAGGGGAGCCTTCTGGAGGTTCTTGACATTGGCACCAGCTTCATGGGAACCATGACTGTCATTGCTGCAGGTGGAGGTCTTCAGTGATGGCTTGCCTGTTCCTTGCTGCTGCAGTCCTCCCAGTCATGCTGGAATATGTAGAGGTTGGAAGTTTTAGGAACTGGGGTGTTTGGTTGGTCTGATCAGCCATTTTGACTCTCACCAACCTTCATAATCCCATAGGATATCATCAGATTGGTCATATTCATCCTTCAGCCAGCCTTATAATCCCCTTTGACAGCACTGTATTTGTGGAAAAGACAGTCTTTATCACATGAATCTCAAAGGACTTAAGAGGACACTAATCTGTTCAGATCTTACATCCTTGGACTTACCAAACCCTCCTTGCATCTGTTTACATTTCCAGCATTACCAGCACTTGGGAGATAATTCCACTTTCCTTCTTTTATTTTTCCCTATAACTATCATATTTAATGTAAAACCTGGCTGGTATCACTGAAACAGTTCTTTCAAGACTCTCCAAGTTAAACATACTAGGCATGGTGAAATCAAACTTTTTCCTGGGAATATGCTCTTGCCCAATATCTGTGTTAATTATCATACTTAAAACTGATCAGGGAAGGGTGCTGAAAGCAGCGATGTAATAGACATCTACTACTTCCTCCAAGTTTGCTCAACATGCTCAACATGATTGTGTAAAAATATTTTCATCTTAGCTGTTTCACAGAGAAAAAGCAGCACAGAAGTTCAAACAAAATAAATTTTAAAATAGATATGGAAGCAGAGTGAGGGGATTTATTTGGGTAGCTTGAATGTTTAATGGACGTAGGCTCAGAAAGCCAGCTAGGCCCGTCTCCACCATTGCTTGATCCTGCTGGGTGGACTAAAATCTCTCCTGGATTAGCATCAGGATGGGTGCTGCTGACAGAATTTGCCTCCATGTTCCATGTTCCGTGGCTTCTCTTCTTGACGTGTTCAAACATTTAGTCGTGTTATAGTCAAGTCATGTTTTAGGAGGCATATCCAGGGCTGATGTCCCACTGTTGTGCCATCTCTATGACCCTACCAGTTTTTAAAATATTGAAAAACTTTTTTTTCTAGTGAGTAAACAGTCACTGCTTCAGGTCTTCTCATTGCACCCCACCATCCTACCACATTTCAGCAATTCAGGGTTCATAATGAGTGACACAGCTGGGCAGCCCCCAGGCCTGCTCATTCCCATTGGTTGATACCTGGTTCATCCCACTTGTTAAATACGGTTAATATTAATCCAGAGCAGAATAGCCACCCAGGAATATTTATAACTTTAATGTAATCATATATAATTGTGGTTTAATACAACCATAGACCCCACAAATGAGGTTATTAGCAGCCTCATTAGATACTCCCTAAACATGAGAAGGGCAGTGAAACTTCAGAGAAGAGTTCCCTGAGTTCTTTTCTACTGCAGAAAGTTAAACTCTAGGGATAGGGCTTCTCTGTTGCTCCAGTGTCAGACCCAGACATAGAACATGAAACAGTCAAGAGTTAGCCAGGAAAAAGGAAGACCCTGTAAAGCTTATGCCAGAGAGAGAGAAGGAAGGAACACAGATGGTCCTTAAAGGTATTCTAAGTATGCAGGTTATTGACCCTGAGGTGGATTTGGAGCATGCGGGGAAAGAGCACCACTGCCTGTGTTGCCACAGATCTGATCTGATCTGAACCCAGGTTTGGCCACTTCAGGCTCTATGACTGTGGGCACTTTAACCTCATTGGGTCTTAGCTTAGTTATTTAAAAATGGGGATAATTCATAGGGTGGTTGTGGGGATCAAATGAGGTAGTCAATGTATGCAAAGCACATGGTACTGAAATGATAGCTAAAACCCAAACCACAAAACAGGCAACTTGCTTTTCAAACTTCTTATTCTTGGCAATGTGAAGAAAAGGCTGAGAAGATGCTCCTAGCCAACGGCACTCTGTGTTGTACTTTTCGGTTGTGTCTGTGATGGACTCTTTATGTATTAGCCTACTGACTGAGGGGCCTTCACCAGTTATGAAGGTCATGTCCTAGGAAAAAGGAAATGAGATCCAGTGCTTTTTTTTTTATCACTTCTAGGGAGAGGTGGCCAAGGAGAACGGACTTCCTATTCCTCTCCTGTGTCCTGCTAATCCTGAGAAACCACCTCCCTGGAAATCTTCTGAGGCCTCCTTAGTTTCCCCAGTGCATCTGAATACCTACCATTTCCACGGAAACACATACAAAAGCAAGTGCAAGTTTATCAAGTTGCCGCCTCTGCAAGCTCATCCTCCCATGCTGATCCCTTCCCCCCATTCCATAGGCTGTATTCCACGGCTTCTTGGGGAAGTCAGGAACACTTCCTAGCAACAGCAGACATGCCCTCTTTATAATAAAGGTTGCCTCACTGGGTCTTCTCACTACCTCTTGAACGATGAATTTCCTGTGTTTTAATGTTTGTAGTATATGATTATTATCTTTAACGCTAAGGTGACAAACAGGAGTAACCTCAAATACCAGCACAGATGGATTGGTTGGGGCTGCTGGTGTCCTGTGTTTTAGCAGGATTCGAAGGCTGCGTTAAGGCGTTGAGTGATTAGCAATGTCTATAATGGGCACAGGAAGGGATGCTGGCAGTGTGCCTGTATCACATTTGCTCATCCTATTTTAAAGTGGTCTCTTTGATTCATGTTCTAACGATAACTTTTTTTTTTAAGATACAAAATAGCAGATTGAATGGATTAGAGGAGCTTTTCTTAGAAAAATGATAGAGCACAAACTATGGAGATACCCCTCCTAAAGAGTGTTCTATGATTTCAAATCAGAGGGTGCATTGTTATATGTGCAAGGTGGGTTTTCTGGTACTTATGTCTACATTCAATGAAAAGAAAAGCTAATATGCAATGAAAGGAAAAATATGTGTATCAGTGTGCATAATCTACATGTCTTGGCTTTTACCTCTGTCTTCTAAAGTAGGGTTTACAAGCAGATTTCTTCAGATTTTTCGATTTTTGGCTTTCCTTAGGGGGGTTTGCACAGTGTTCTTTCCTACGATGGGATGTGTCCATTTCTTCCTTTTCTATTCTCTCCATCCTACCACCTACACCTACCATCTGGGAAGCTACTTGATGGTGTCTTGCTGCTATAGGTACCCATGGAAGAAGCTTGATGTCTGTGCCAAGGATGCCATCCCCTGATGCTCTGAAAGCTGTAAATCCTCAAGCACCTGTGGCTATGTTACTCGGGGAAGATGGCCTCCAGCCCCTGTCTGTGTCATACTTTGTATCTGGGGCACTAAAACAGCACTACACTTAATAAATCCACACTTTCTGCTCCTGCATGCAGCCCCTGTCTGCCATGGGCTAAACAGGGGATGGAGTGGGGTCCAGAGGCCAGTGGGGTCCATGTTAATCTCTTGTCCCATCCCCCACAGGTATGCCAACTACACATCTTGTAAAACTGCTTGTGCGAATTGCTAGTTTGTGGGCTGGTCTTCACTGAACATTAACACTTGGGCAGTTATAGTTTTTGGTCTTTTAGACCCTGAGTACTTAGTGATTCAGGCTTCCCTTTTAATTCCTCATAGCCACTTTACTTCAAAGTAAAATGATATGATTTTTACTGTGGCATACAGGAATATCTGGAATAGTGTGTGTATGGAAGAAATGTTTGACATTTAGTTTAGACATTCTTTCTTCTTTCCAATTTTATTATATTCTCTTTTGTTAATTTCTAATATTTGCTGTTTTTTAAAATTCTTTCATTTATTCAACATTAATTGAGCTGCTCTGATATAGTAGGAGATAATATTAGATCCTGAACCAATTAAATATGACTACTACAATCTCTGTCTTCAAGGCTTTCACAATTTAGGGGAGGAAGGGAGAGAAACATGAAGCTGAAATTCTATTGATGAGTAAAAAATGAAACATTCAAGCATTTATGTCCAGAGAATAAATAGCCCATGAGAGGAAAAGATTAATCTCAGCCAGATGAGGGGAATCAAATGATATTTCTCACTTTAACTTTGCCACCCAATCTCAGATACCAGTCTCTGTGGGCTGCTGTTGACTTTATCCAGCTGACTGAGGCGTCATTGTAGTGCACTGGGCTGCCAGTGTGGTTTAAAAACCAAAACAAATTTAACAGCATCCTGAGCTGGAGGAAATCTTAGCTGAGAACTGCAAGGAATAGCTGCCTTGGCACAAGCTATGTGGAATCTTAAAAGGGAGCAGGTTTTGAGGCCAAGATTTATGTTCAACAGCTAATGCTTTAGAGACAGTTATATGTAGAAAAGCTGACTCCGTGTTTGTCCTTTACTGATGCAAATACGAGTTGCATCTATAACCCACGCTTTATTTTTTTAGACCCTGACAATAATAGGAAAGGTGAGTGTAAGGCAACCAAGCTCTGAAGGTCTGTTTGCTCATCCCGTTGCAGGACCTAGCTAAAAGGAGGAGGAAGGAAGACTATGGAAGTCAGTTACCACATCGTCCCTAACTGTAGGGGTTGGTTAGCTGTACATGTCAATAGTCCTAATGAGGGCTGTGGAGTAATTTGTTAAATAACCGAGTGAGCATGCCAGTCAGAAGCTGCTGGATGAGAGCACAGCATCAATTAGAGACAAAGGAAATCGCTTGCTTTGCTCTGCAGCAAGTGGGCCCTTGGAGGCTTAGCACTAGCTGGTCCAGAAAAAGCAGAGAAAGCAGAGGGAAGGAGTGGGGGAAGGATGTGGCAAGTCTGAGGGGTGATAAAGAAGCAGACCCCTTGCTCACACTGAGCAAACACACATGACCAGAGCGGAGAGTGGAAAGAAAGCCCCACAGTCCCCAGGGAACTTGACAGAGAGCATCTGACAGCCAGACTGAGTGACCAGCCAGACCATCTGCTCCCACACGTCTCTCCCCAACAATGGGAGCTTCTGCAGACCTTCTGCCCCCTCCCCCTCCCCCACCCTTAGCATGAATTTCAATGAGGCCCATAACTGGGGGCCAGTGGCCTCCGTTGTGATCTCTCACGGGGAGAGAGTCAGCCTAGTGCCCCGAACAGGGGGCCCCAGGGGAGAGGTTAAAATCTCAGCTGCCCAGAGAGATGATTACGGAGCCGCTCCCAAATTAAGCTGCTTCACTGCTGGTCCTTGGGCATGTGTTGGGATAATTGTGCTTGAATACTTAATGCTTGATTGACTTGGCTGTTTTGTGTTTGACCATATTTTGAAATGCGATCTCACTGTTGGGGTAGGCAATTAGCATAGAGCCCACGGGGTTGGAAAGAGTGAGACTGAGTTGCTTCTATGGTGATTTCTGCTTCTTTCCTGGATTCAGCACAGAAAGCTGAGTGTTCTACTGGGGCTCATTTGCCTATATTTGGATCATCTGGAATTTTGATCTTAAAGAGGAAGTCTCTTAATCCTGAACATCAGTGTGGCTGCCAACTTTGATCTTTGTGCCTTTGGTAACAGCTAAATTTTGCTTCCATTTTAAGTGACCTTTGTTCCGGTTCAACAGTGGAAGAATAGAATAGGAGAGGAGGGGTCAGTGCTCAGAAAAGGAAAATTAATGCTGAGCATCAGAAAGGCTAGGACAGAATGTGGGTGATAAATTATGACACAGAATCTATAATTTCAAGATGACAGTCAGCTGAGTGGCTTGGGTGTCCTGTCTTGTTCAGTTCTTTGTGGGTATATCTTAATCATCTTTGTATCCCCCGCACCTAGCACAATGCATTTAGTATTTATATGTGTGGCATGTGTATATATTAAGGCTAGTACAATTTCTAGGGAAAAAAGAGAAGGGCAATTAGTAAATTTTTAAAAATCTGCTTAATTTCATTTTGATATGCTGACCTTGAGCACCATTTTTTTTCTTGGAATAAAGCGTTCCAGTTAAGCATTACAAAAGGCAGGCAACGGATCTCACAGATTCAAGATCATTTTGGGTATATTCAAAACTATCAACTTTGTAATAAAACAAAGCCAGGTTTCTGCTCATTTAATCTCATTAAAAGCAACACAAGTTGATACCAATTTACTTAAAGAGAAGAGGAAGGTGGACCATGGAATAGGCAGATGACTTAATGTGTAGCACTAATCCCATAAATGAAAGTGTCCATTCTGTCAATGAAGGTGTCACCAAATTTTTTAAGAAAATAAGAACCAAGAACTAATTAAATATATGTTGAAACCTAGGTGATGGGTCTCATGAAACAATTCCAGAAATACAGAAGAAAGTATGGTAGAGATCGAAGACCCAATGTTAATAATATGCATGCAGTAGCAATTTGTGTATTGCATTAGATCTCCGAGGACTAAATCTTAGTAAAATAAAAGTATTCTCTGACTTTGGCTTAGTAGTGTGAAATTCACCGTATCTGGGATACAAACTCAATTTATTTGTAAATTGATCGTTAATGTCCCTCAATCAAGTCACAACTCCTATGTGTTGTTCTTGTTGTTTTGATTTATAAATGAAGAGTGATTCTTAGGTGCATTTGTTTTGTGTTCTTTTCTTGTTAAAGACTTTTTCCTGTCCTGGATGTTTAATCAACTCTTTCAAAAATAATTGTTTATACTTTTTGTACCTTTGTTTCCTCATCTGTAAAATGGGAATTTTAATAGTATCTACATTATGGAATTGTTGTAAGGATTAAATTAGATAATATATGTAAGATGCTTATAATTGTGCCTGCCACCTGGTATTTACATGTATTTTTGCAATTAAAATTGCAGCTAGATTGGAGGAATAAGTTCTAGTGGTATATGGTACTGTAGGGTGACTATAGTTACTATTAATAATTTACTGTATATTTTCAAATAGCTGGAAGAAGAGAGGATTTTGAATGTTCCCAACACAAAAGAATGATAAATATTTGAGGTGGTGGATATGCTAATTATCCTGATTCGATCATTACACATTGTATACATATATCAAAATATCGCTCTATACCCCATAAATATGTACAATTGTGTGTCAATTAAAACTAAAATATACAATTATTACTTGATTTGAGCACCTTGTTTATTGAGGTACAGTCTCATTTCTATTTCTCTTTTGTATATGTGACTCTGCTTTAGAATTCCGTAGACTTCTCCAAAAGATAGTGCAGACAAATTTATTATAGTAAATACTTTTGTAAGGTCACATATTGAAGTATAATAATTCTCAGTCACTGCCCTAAATTTGAAATTCTAATTATACAATTTAGCATAAATTCCTAGCAGCCAGGGAGCCTGGGTTAAGTATTAACAAGTCTAAGTATTTTCGTGTAGCGCTTAAAGCAGAATAAAGTAGTGAATAAGCAAGTGGTGTTGGAATCTTGGCACTTTCGGTTATTAACCTCTTTGAGCCTTGAGATTCTTATTCATCTTTGAATGGAGTAATAATACCTACCACACAAAATTGATGAGAAGATTAAATAAGATAACATACGTAAAGGACTTAGTACAGTGTTTGGCCTATATAGAAAGGACTCAATAAATGGTAAGTATTATTTTATTATCATTGCTATGATTTTAGGTCCCGGAAATTGGAAGATGGGCCTTTTCTTACTCCTCGTGGGAAAACATCATTCTTGGGGGAAGCTCATGGGGGACAATTTGGCATCTTAGAGGGTATGCCGTGGTCTATTGCAAAGAAGACAGGGAACATGGATTGAAATTCTTGCAGTGAATTGCAGCTTCCAGTTCCCCTTTCAGTTCAGCTCTGGAAGGTTCTACAGAGCTGAACTGAAAGCCCTTTTCTGACCAAGGATGGCTTTGCTTTTATGGGATGAAGATGGTTTTGCTGCTACAGGAGCAAAGGTTTGTTCTCCTCTTGTGCTCTCTCTCTGCCCCAGTAATCAAAACTATCATCATTATAAAAGCACCATTTGTTGACTTCCTTATATGTACAAGGACTTTATTAGCATTATATTTAATTGCCATAGAAAATCTGATCTGCAAGCTAGATATTACTTCAATTTACCGACTGTGTAAAAGTAACATAGCTAATGAGTAGCAGAGCCAAAGATACAACCCAGGTCTTTCCAGCTGCTAACCCTGAGTTTTTACCATTGTTCTCTGGCACATTTTACCACCTCAGTGCTATCTCAAACGCTAACCTTAACAAACGTCTCTAAAAACAGTTATAAAGAAACATTTTTGAGGATAATTTTTCTTCTCAACTTGAGTTGTATTTCTTTTCCTCCCCTACAGAGTACAAAATTATCAGAATCCACACATATACACACTTGTGAAACTGTAGTGCGAGTCACTACTCTGAGTGATGTTACATATAGTTTGGCTGTAAGAAAATTAAACTCTATTTCAGGAAATGGTTTCCAAGACCAGTAATTTTTTTTTTTTTTGGTATAAAAGCAGATGCCAACAAAAGAGTAAAGCAAATTAGAAAAATGTCTACCAACCATAGATAGTAAATATGTATAATATTTAGTTCAATATTCTAAGGAGATTGAGGTATACTCAAGGTCCATCACACAGTACATTAGTAATGGAATAATATTAGACTCCAGCCTTTGGATTTTCATTCTGGTACTTTTCCCTGTAACCTCTGTAGTCTCCTAGGGATTGGAGTGGTGGAACAGAGAATGGCTTTTTAACACATTCATTTAGAAATGAATTGTAGAAGGGGAAAGTGTTTAACACACTTGGGGGGGGCGGGGAGGGGTAACTGAGGAGGGTCTATAATTTTAGGGAACTCCCCTTTTTAAAGTGAGACAACATATTCTTTTCTTTGCAACTTCAGAGCAATGCAGATATCAGGAGATGGATGCTATTTTCTAATTTGACATCCTTGGGAGGACTAACAACACGAATGTTTCCTGGTTCAATGGCTGTAGGCACAGCAGTTTTCAAAAGAAAAATATGATTCTCTATAAAAGACTTGAAGTTTACTGGGAAGAGGACAACTGGATAGAAACAGTGCTGGGCACTTGGCTTCCCTAGTTTCAGCATTAACGCCTGCACTTCCTTGGAGTTGAAACAACAATGAACATTACAGAGTTAAGGCTTTATCTGCCTTGAACTCTTCTTCAGTATCAGCAAGATTTTCAGATTCTTTTCAGGAAAACATCTGCAACTTTTGTTTAAGGAACAGGGCTGATGATGGCAGACATTGAAGGACATGTTATTTATCTATTAGCTTTGCCTTCTTAGCAATCTTAATGCCGCCTACTCACTGATCTTAGAGAGAAAGACTGTCTAACTCCAGATTATTTCCAGTCTTCCCCTGCAGGGAGATACTGTGTACATAATTGATGGCAAATCTGGAGGTTTACCACATCCTTGGATCCAGGTGTTATGTGCAGAAACAGCACATTTAGCTTCTGGCCTCGTCTCGTTCCTGAGCGTGCATTCCACTGGACCTGTTGCAAGGACCACTAAATATCTCTCAGGGACAACTGAGGTGCAGGCAAAATTTGTTTATGGCAAGCTCCTCCCTTCCCTCTCATAGTTTTTGATATGCCTACTAGCGCCCTGGAAGCCCCTAAAGTCCTTCTTGTATGTTTTGATTATTGAAGAGTTTTTTTTGACATAAGAACTAACTTCTACACAATTCTACTAATTTGTACAAAAAATTATTTGTTAATAGTAATCACTTGTATTTGTATAGCTCATTACACTGTATAAAGCATCCACATAGGCATTATTTTATTTTTCCTGTTAATTCTGCCAAGTGGGCCAGATAGGTGGGTTATCCACATTTTACAAATAATAAAAGAGTTGGGTTACAAGATTTGCCCCAAGTCAGCTGGGCAATGAGCAGTCAGAGAGAGCTCAGATGTCCTGAATCCTAACGGGACACTCATCACAGAGATGTACTTCCTCACAGAGTGTATGCACTTCAGGAGAAAATGCCTAAAGATAGAAAAGTGTTTAATGCACGAAGACTGTATGTAATTTCAGGCTTTATGGCAGGGATTAGGGAAAGGTACACTTTGAGGCACCTTTTTATTCATGCTATACAAACCTAAAGCTCAATGAAGAAATATCATTGGAAGCATTTGTCTCTCTCTAAGGTCTTATCTCACAGCAAACATTTGACAAGTTTTTTTTCTTCAGGAGAAAAGTACATTTTCATCAGTGTCAAAGGTAAATAAAAGTCAATGTCAAGCCAAAAATACCCACTATTTCTTGCATTTACCATCTTCTAGAGCATTTTCATTAGAAGTTTTAAAGTTTTGACATAGATGTTAAGCAAATGAATACATGGGATAAAATTTATGGGAAATGGGTAAGCAACTAACATGAAATAATTAAGTTAACTTCTGGTCAATATGTTGTGCATTGTGTTAGCTGTGGGTTCTTTAGAAAATTCAATTGAATAATAATTTCTTAGGTTTTTGGGAAAATGAGGGCCAGCACTACAAATATTTTCAGGTGGGCAAGTTATCCTTATTGTTAGGGAATAAGCAACTTCTGTATCTTGAGAAAGAAAAGATGCTCTAGCCATAGCTGCCAGTTATGTACATTTACTAACATGAGATAATGTTGATAACTATTTTTAATTTTTTCATTTGTTTCAAGAGAATTTGTAGTTGCTTGTGGAAGCCTTTTTATGATGGTTGCTTTAACATCCTTGTCAGATAATTCCAATATCTGATTAATCTTGGTGTTGGTGACTATAGATTGTCTTTTCTCATTTAAGTTGTGATTTTCCTGGTTATTCGTATGCTGAGTGATTTTCTATTGTATCCTGGACATTTTGGATGTTATATTGTGAGAGTCTGAGTCCTATTTAATGTTTTATTCATGGATAGTCCCCCTGTTGTGTAGCTTGAGGACTAGAAGGGTATAAACATCCATCTAGCCAACGAGCTCCACCAATGCCAGAAGTGGAATACTGACTCCCACTGCCTTATTGCAGGTGGGTGGGGTAGAAGTTCAACTCCTCTCTTTGCCCTACTGACACCTTCTCAGAGAAAGGGGGGCACTTCATTGCCTCAGAGTGGGGGATTAATGCCAGCTCATGAGCGTGACTGTACTCTGCTAACACCAGAGAGGGCAGAAGCAGAGGACTGACTCATGCTGCTTTGTTGCCGTAGGGTGAGGCAGAAGCCCAGCTCCCTCCTGGGCATCACTGACACCAAGGAAGGGGAAGGCGGAGAAAAGGAGTTTCAACTAACCCAGCCTCATATTTCCTCTTACTGCTGGATGTCCATGGATATGCAGCTTCCCACTGGGTTCCACTGACACGGGGGTGAGGTGAGAGTGAAGTGCTGACTAGACAGGACAGTTTTGTTTAGTTTTGTTGCTACCTTAAAGGGGTGAGAGGCTCAGTTTGACTCCAGACCCCATTAATACTACCTGGGTGTAGAGTCTGAGCCTTACTGATTGCTTCTGTGGGAGGGGAGTCTCCTGGGGTGGGGGTAGAAGAATGGCTCCCTACTTAGCCCCACTAAAACCACAGGGTGGGGGCAATGCAATTTTCCCTTTGGAATTTGGCTGGAACAAGGTGGTATTGCCAAAAAGAAGTTTTTATTGATAGACCACCCTTTGGCTAGGGGGATAGGCTTCTCTTAGAGTATTTTTTATCTGTGCATGTTGGTGGTCTTGGATTGGAGGTATCTGCAGTGCTATGTCTGGGATATATAGGAGGCAGGTGAGCGGGTATAGGTGGGGGACTTTGCAATATCCTTCCTCAAGTCCTGAGATTCCTAGGCAGTCTGTCTTTTCCTCACTTTTTAGAACCTTAGCTTGTTGGTGCTGTTATGGCCATGATTTTTTAGTTATAAGAGGGGGGGCTTTTGCCTTTGTAAGAGAAATGGGACAACTCCATCTTGGCCGGAACTGGAGGTCCTTGTTATTTAAAAAAGAGTTGATTTTTAAAGAACTCTTTGACATTCAATTTGGTCGGACTATTTCCGTGGACCTTGCCATGGGAGTACTGTGTGTGTACATGTATAGCGTTTTCGTGGTTGTTGTGGTTCTACCATGCAAGTTTACTTTGTACTTCTGAATGCAACTTTTCTTCCTGTTCCTACTCCCTTTTCTTTCCAAGTTTTCCCCCATAATTCCTTGCCTTAGGGTATATATAAAAAATCAATAGTATTTATTCAGGTTACCAAGTGCTCCCAAGCATCTACTCATAATTTTGCAATAATTTGATCATTTCCTCTGGTATTTTAATTTTGTCTCAGTGGTCTCACATGGAGAATTCCTTGAGCTCAGGATTCTAATTATTTACCTTTACATCTAAAGTATTTGGCCTCAGTGCCTAGCACCTCAAATGTTCTCAGTGAATACTTATTGAATACAATGTCCATATGAGCATGTCTTTAATCACCCCTGCCTTTGATTGGAATCCTTTCATTGCATATCCTCATTTGCAGTTTAATATATTTGAGAGTGAAAGGTATGGCCCACTTGGTATTGGATCATCTCATTTTATAACTTTCAGTAGCTAAGAGTTTTAGTATCCATTGATATGTAATAAACCACCCCAAAACATAGTGGCTTAAAACAGTAATGATTTTGCAATTTGAGTAGAGCCTGGTGGAAACAGCTTATCTCTGTTCCATGCACCGTCAGTTGGAGTATCTTGTCTGGGGCTGGGAAATCAACATCTATGATGGTTCACTCACCATATCTGGCAAGTTGCTGCTGGCTGTTGGCTGGGAGCTCAGCTGAAACTATCAGCCAGGGGTCTTGATTATTCTCCATAGGAACCTCTCCACATGGCTTCTTGGGCTTCCTTACAACATGGTGGCTACATTTCAAGATGTAGAAGCTGCCAGGTCTTCTTAATTACTGGCTTGGAAGACTCATAATATTTCTTTCTCTGCATTGTATTAGTGAAATAAGTCTCAGACTCAGCACGGATTCAATGGGGAGAGAATTTAAATTCCACTTTTTTATGGGTGGAACAGCTTGTACATATAGTAAAGGGGCAGAATTATTTGGGACTATTTTTGAAGACTACCACAATAACTTTAACTTTCTGCCTTCAATTTATTTGTCTGTAAAATATGAAATGGAAGGAGGGCAACAAAGTCATAAATCAGAGTTTCTGTGAAAATTATAAGATGTGATTCCTGGCGTGTAGTAAGTACTCAGTACGTTTTAGTTAATTTTTGTTGATGTGGGAATGGAGAATTGATGCAAAATGCTAAGTTAAAGAGCATACCTTTTCCTGGTAAAGCTCATTTAGACAATTTTACTGGTTAATATTTTCTTTGACAACTTCAATTAATGTATTCTCTTTGATTTGCTTCCCCTTAAACAACTGATGGAGTTTTTGTTGTTGTTTTGTTTTTTTTAAGGACCTCACATTAGTAGCCATCAAATGAAAGGAATAACCTACAGTTTTGGTGTATAATGACTTTTGGTGTCTCTGTTGGAATCCTTTTTATTTTCATACTCCCTTGCAGGTTATTATTAGGTGTTTTTCCTTCTTGATATCACTTTTCAGTCCCTCCACATTGCACTTTGAAAAAGCAGTCCTCTAAAGAGATGTAATGAATGATATTGGAATGGTATGCCCTTGGAAACTGCTCTTAGTTCTCTCTTCAGAGGCATTTGTGTGCATAGTCCTGTAAAAAAATTACAGATCAGCGGAGGTCATCAGCCAGATAAATCCAAGGAATAACGGGGATGGGAGGGGCAGGTAAATTTCAAGTCAAGCAGTCTCTATATTTTAGCAACTTCTATGAGAGAGTTTTTTGTTACCACACCAGAGGTGGGGATCAATGCCAAACAGTGTGCTGTTAAAATTATGTAAATTCATTATTTTTAGCCGCTGAAATGTTAGCGAGGTCAAACTGTCATTAACTAATGTACAGTGTCTCTACAACTACCATGATTTTGTTTAAAAAGAGCTATCAAGTTCATGCCATATTTCTCTTATACCACAGCTAATTTCCATTCTTTTCTTTTGATTCTGAGTCCACACCTGTAATTTCTCCAAGTGATTAAGACCACAAGTTGTTCCTTCTATAGCTGACATTTCCTTCTACAATTATTCATCTCTTTAGTTCTTTTAACAGCTACGTTTTATTAATGATCATTTACCATGCAGTAATAAACTCTGTGTCATTTAGTCCTTCCGGAATTTTCTGAACTTTGATTACAGTGTAACATATTGCCTGATTAATTGCTCATCATTGCTGTTTTCAGCTTCTGCATGCACTAGTTAAGGTTATTTCTTCCCTTTTTTGGCTTTAACATTCCCCGAAGATTTTCATTTTCGACAGCTTCGTTAGTTGTCCCCCACTTCTCTTACTTCCTTTTTGCATTCCCTAACAACACAAAGCGTGTACAGAAGCCTTGTAAATGGCTGCCATTTACTCTTGTTGCAGTCTCGCATGGTGTTTCTGAAATTTTGCTGTGCCTCAGAAGCACCTGGAGGGCTTAAAACACAGGTTTCTGGGCCCTACTCCCAGACCTTCTGTGGGGTGTATCCAGAAAGGTTACATTTCTAACAAGTTCCCAGGGATGCTGATGCTGACTGAATGCCTGGCACCAAGCTTTGAGAACCAGTGGCACAGCAGATTAGCGTGGTGGTTAAGAATTCAATTCTGGGTTCAGCTGATACGGGTTCAGATCATAGCTCTGTCACTTAACTCTCCCAACCACGTGACCTTGGTGAAGTTTCTTCATCTCTGTCAGCTGCAGTTTCCACCTTTGTAAACTGGGAAGAGGATCAACCTTCCAGACTTACAGGGGTTAAATGAGATGCTCCATGGAAAGCACTTAATACAGTGGCCAGATGTAATGCTCAGTGATGTTAACTATCGGCATTTTTGGTATTTTTTATAAGACATGAGGAATTAATGTTTAAGCTCAATTACCAAAATTAAGAAAATGTGCGTCCTCCAGCAAATTGGTCACTTTCTCTGGAACTTGATTTTCTTTACTGCTGAGATGAAAATGCTTTTTTGCTTTTTTTCTTTCCTTTTTTTTTTTTTTTTTTAAGATTGGCCATGTGGACAGATAGACACAGTGGAAAAATTATCAGATTTGGAATGAGGAAAATGCCTGAGTTCTAGTCTAGACCCTGCTATTGCTAGCTTTGTGACTCATAGCAATTTTCTTCATCTCTCTGATCCAAGTTTCCTGTAAATATCCTCTAGAGTGCTGATATAAATGGTAAGAACTGTGATATGGATCAAATGAGCCAAACCATTTGGAAGATTTTTTTTTTCCACTTTAATGTTCTGTGCAAGTGTAGTTATTGTTATTTTTATTGAGAATAAGTCTAGAGCAATTTTTATTGTACTTATTTATTATAATCATAAAAGTTATGTTTCTATGGAGTGACAATTATAGAAAAACTTCCCCATTAGAAATATTTGGAGATGGTAGTGACTCTAACTGGGAATTGTTACACACGTGCTTAGATATTTGGACATGCTATCATCTATTAGTAATCTAGCTAGACCTTGTTCTTATTAACTCAAATGCTGGTTCATCTTTGGACCAACAGCACACTTAAGAAAACTTTGTTCTCAGGGTGTGAGTTGTTTAATTTTGACAATAAATTTTAGACAAAAATCATGGCCTTGTTTGCAGTTGATACCACAGGATTCTTTCAGAAGAGAAAAAGAAGGGCCATTTGAGCAAATTTTAAGAAATGTAGCATTCGGCGCTGCGTTAGGCACTGTGGGAGATGTCAGAATGAAGCATACACGCTTTGTGCTTTAGGTGGGCTTTTCTCTAGCAGACGTCAGAACAGCACACAAAAATCACTACACATGTCACAGAGAAGGTTGAGTCAGAAGGCCGAGAGAGTTTAAAGGAGGAAGAGATTATTTCTGGCTGGGAGACCAGCACCCTCCATTTTCAGGCCATGCGCTGAGCCACATTAAGCCAGTGTATCCGAATATCATAAGGAGCCTGGAAGGGACTTGGCGAGCCAATTTATTGACCTTGACAAAGGATTATATTTAAACCATCTCAGAGAGATGAGAACCTATTCTCCATTGGGGGAAGAAATCCTTCCCTTGAAGGATAGTCTATAACCTTCCTCATTAACTCATTTCAATATTTAACAGCTTTTGCTTGCTGCTGAGAAGACTGCTTTAATTTAACTCACACATGAACCTCAGGATTTGTCCTTCCTTAGACTTGCTGAATGCCAGCTTAACTCTTTATGTTAGGCGACCATCATTATATCCTTGGGGACCCCCATATTAGCACTTCATTAATTGATTAACCAATTAAATAAAGAGTTCTGGGAGTTAGAATATATTAATAATAATGCTGGTTAAGAGCCTTGAGAGTCAGGCAGTCCTGGGTTAGAGTCTTGGTTCCTTTACTTTCTTGATGTTGTGTCACTTTGGGCAAAGTTACTTAAAATCTCAGAGCCTCAATTTTCATACTCATAGAATGGGGACAATAACATATCTGCCTCTTAGGATAGTGGTGAAGATTAAAATGATGCATGTTTTAGGTTGAACTACATGAAATCACCAATATACGACTATTTTGACCAATAAAAACAGCAATTCTATGCCATTCAAGCTAATAAATGACTTAGCAAAGTGCCTAGAATCTGCCAAAGACTCACTACTAATAGCCACTATTGTCAGCAAAAGGAATAACTATTATTATTACATTGTTGTCACTGTCATTTACCCAGGCACAGCGCTGGAGGATATTCCTGCAAACCAGCCATTACGAAATGGTGAGAACACTGACTTACGGAGCTCTGTGTATGTTGCACAGAAGGTAGAACATCTGTGTCCGCAGCCTGCAGAAGGCAGCAAAGGCTACAGAGAGGTGGCAGCGTTTGAGCTGGGCCTTGTAGGGTGAGTTGGAGATTTCTGGGTAGACAAACCAATGGAAAAATACCAAGCAGAGCAAAGGGCATGCGCCCAGAGTGGAGAGGTGAGAGGGAAAGTGGGAGATTGGGGAACCTGCCGTGAGTCTGTGTGTATACAGGGTAAAATAGGACCTTGGGTGACGAAGCAATTAAGGGTGGAGAGAGGAACAGAGAGGTGGCTCCAAAGAAATGTAGATTTTTACTGGGGAAGTGCTCCAATTGGTTTTGAAAGTTTGAAACGTACCTGTAAAGGTTTTGCAGAGAATGATTGTCCTGAAGCAAGTGTAGCAGCAGAGAGATGCATAAGGAGTCAATTGCAACAGTACAGCAGAGAAATAGTGTGGGCAGAGTCCAGGCTGGCAGCAGTGTGCTTGGAGAGGTGTGGATGGAAATGATCTATTTCCAAGGTCTTAGTGATCAGGGGGTTAAGGCAGGGGGTGAAATGTCAGTTGACTTGTAGGTGCCTGACTACCTACAGTTTCAGTGGGGCCCCTGAATAGGGGCCATGCTATTCCCCGAGATATAGAAAATAAAGGAGCAGGAGTAGGAAGATGAGGCATGGGAAACGGGGTGAGAGAGGGATGAGAAGATAACGAGTTAAGTTTGGGGTGTGTTGCTTTCAAGGTGCGTGGGCGATTTCCATTTCCTCTGACTTTCTTAGAGCCTGATGTTTCCGTTCTGACTGCAGCACAAGGTGTTGTGTTCTTGTGAATGTCACAAGGATTCATGAGATCCTTGCCCAAGCATTCTGACAGCATGAATTACATTTTGTGTTTTTAATTTCACTAGAGTTTTGCCTCCCCAAGTGCACTGGTCATGTACCTGTGCTGAGGTAATGGTTAATGAGTTAAAAATAAAAAGTAGCTAAGATTAATAAAGAGAGTTCTATGTTTTAGGCACTGTTCCAAGGGTTTTCTGTCAAAACCTCATTTAATTTTAGCAGCAACGCTATGTGGTGGGTAGTACTATTAACCCCATTTTATAAACAAGGAGATTGAAGCTCATAGAGGTTAATTAACATGTCCAAGGTCACGTAACTAGAGAGTGGTGGATCCAGGCTGCAAACTGAGGTGGAGGCTCCAGGGACTGTGCTCCTAAGCACAGTGCTTATGTTGGGGTGTGTAATTTGGCCTAGGCTGGAGAATACAGTCTATTATTAGGGTTCAGTGCAATGGGATTTTACTGTTTTAAAAATAATTCCAAGCTTGCCAATCACAGGGACTGCTTCTGAGATGGTTAAGGGTCCCCGTGCTTAGAGGTCCTCACAGGTCTCCTCTGAATGAGAGAAGAGGACTTGATTGAGGAGGAGCAAGGGGCTGAGAAGGGTCTGTTCCCATCTTGGGTTGGGACTCAATGCAAATGCCTTGGCATTATAGGTCCCAGGGCGCTCAGACATGGGGGTGCTGCCGGGGAGTCCTCTAACACCCATAGTTGCTGGAATACTCGGCTTGCCTCCCACCTGCAGCCTGCTGCTACTGCCACTGGCTAGCAAAGTCAACCCTGATGGGACTTCTCCTGTGGCCCTGCTGCCTGAACACCCCCCAGCCATCCCCTGACGCCATGGGGATAAAGCACCCAGCTGCAGGGGTGCTAAGAATGTCAGTGTTGGGTGTGCAGCAGGCACTGTTCAGAGTGGGGCTCATGTATGCGATTTCATCTTTCCCTCACCCAGCAGTAAGCGGAGTGTGCATATCTGCATCAGAAATCAGAAATGCTACCAGCTGGCAGAGAGAGGGGAGGCAGGAGCTTTTACTTCACATATTGTTACTAGGGATCTAGGGGTCTTTTGAATTTTCTAAGTATGCTCATGTATGACTTCTATTTAAAATGAAAAGATCAACAATGGTGACAAAAATAATTCTTATTTGGTACAAATTCTGTTACATAGTGTTCTGAGCTTTGTGGATACATAAAGACAATCTATGGCTTAAAAATTCTTTAACCTAGTCCATGTTCTCCAATGGGAATAATTCTGGATTTTGGTTCTAGATAATCTTATCGTTTTTGGTCTATTTTGTTTTGCTTTCTACTTTGGGCCTCTCCTTAGGAGAAGTTGGAGATTATAATTACAGGTGATATTTATTTGCTAGAGTAAGTTACAGTTATTTATTATTTTTAATTTTAGTTGAAATAGAGTTTTTATTTTTTGGTATTTTTTGCTACATCATGTGGTGTCTGGCATTCTTTTAGCTATCTCTTAAAATTCTTCCATTTGGTCCTCCTGGGACTCTTTGGTAAAATGAGTCTTGCCTCTGATGTGGACTCATACAATGGTGTGCACGGTCCTCACTGTAAATGAGTCCTCTACCTTGATAGCAGCCCAGTCACTGGTTAATGGAAAAACTAAGCTAGATTTTTTTTCCCCATAGTTGTGTTTTTATGAATTATTTAACTGGGCTTTGTCACTCTCTTTATTTGACTGCACTCATGGAGAAGAAGTAGAGTGTTGGCATTAAGAACCCTTTAAAAGACAAAGCAGTTGATTATTGCTATCATTAAAGTAGGTGCTCACATTGGTGCAGTAAGAAGCACTGCACAGAAATAGCTCATTGGCAGAATTGTGCTCTCAAGGGCGGATATCTTCAAGCCTTCGTTAACTCTCTAGAGCAGAAAGGCAACCAAGTACAATGCTGAGCACTGGGAAAATGTTGAACTGCGGGCAGAAGAATCTCATATGAAACTGCAAGTGGCTTTCAGTGATGCCTATCAAAGGAAAACCTCACAGTGATTCGCTTTTCTTCTTAATGATGGCACTACTATCCTCAGGAAGGTCCAGTTTTCTCTCCAGCTTAGGTATCAGCTGACAGTTTGCATGAACATACTCTTTTTACCTACTTCTCTTTGTGTGTGCTGATTCCACTGCCAGGAAGGTCCTTTCTACCTCCCTGTCTCTAGTCCTTCTGGAGAATTCCTACACGGCCTCCCATACCTAAATCATAACAATGATACTAGCAAGCATGTATGTAGTACAGTCCATGTACCTGGCAGTGTAGGGGATGGAGGGTGGGGAAGTGGAAGTATCTGCTTTAGGCGCAGGCAATAAGGGTTGCATTGTGTATGGAGAATTAGAAAACAATAATAAAACCAAAAACAGAGTCTGCTTTTTCTGACCGCCATATGTTGGTGATTCTAAACAATGTCAGTGATAAAGTACTCCTTCCCATTGGGGCAGCCTTATCCTATGTGCTCAGCACCTTACTAAGCATATACATATATTAACTTTCATAATTTGTCCCTAATTTACAGCTAAGGGAACTGAAGCACAGAAAGGTTGTACTAAGGTCATATAGCTTGATAGTACTGCCTAAGCAGGTAAGTGATGTGTCCTAAGTTTCTCTCTGGGCAGTATTGCAGCAGTTTACCCACCTAGGGACTGAGCATGTGCTTCTTGGAATATCTACTACAAATATAAATATACCTCCCTAAAGACATGCATTATCTACCAGTATAATGTACTGTGTTGTACACCAGTCTGTTCTTATTTCTATTCTAGCACTCCCTGGGCCACAAAACAACAGAATGAGGACTCCTTGGCTGCCCCATGGTAGATGTGAAATGAATGTATGCAGTCTTTGATACTAGAACTAGAATAATTACGTATATTATGGCTGATTGGTGGATTTTGGTTTGAAAGTCAAGGACAGCCTTCATTTCTGAATCTGTCACTAATTATCTCTGAGACCTAGAATCGGGGATTTAATATGTCTGGATCTTTGTTTCCTAGTCTGTAAAATAGTAAACAGAATTATATCATTGATTTTTAATAGTGGCAAGGCAGGGGTGGGGAACCTGTGTCCTTAAGGCCACATGTGGCCTTCCAGGTTCTTAAGTGTGGCCTTAGGGCCGCAGGTTCCTCACCCCTGCAAGTTCAAACTAAGTAGATTTCTTTTTTCCCCCTCATATTGCTAGCAAGCATTTTTGTAGAAAAAAACTTTTTAAGTATAATATACTGCAGAAGCACACAGATTATAAGTATACAATATGGTTTAATGAACTATTACAAGGTAAGCATATCCATGTGACACCATCTGGATCAAGACATAGGACATTACCAGCCACCTGGTTGGTAATCCAAAATAAGGGAAAACAAATAGTTCTCTTTGGCTAGGAGGGAAGCCAAATGTGAAGTTCTTCTGACTTCTAATGTCAAAGACTAACTTTCTAATAAATGGAAAATTTAGTATATGTTATTTTGCATAAGTCTTCTTTTACTCAACACTGTGTTTATGAGATTCATCCAGGCTGTTGTATAACTGTAGTCCATTCATTTTCATTGCTGAATAGTATTCCACTGCATAAATAGACTATAATTTATTTATCCATTCAATGTCTTATGAATATTTTAGATAAATACAAAGGAAGCCATACCTGGTGAACAATAATAAAACTACCGAAAAGATCAAAGACCTACCTGCTAATACTTATTTATTCCAAGAATACTAATTCCCTCCCTTCTTTCTGGGAACTATTCCTTTTCCCTTATTTTGGATAAATGCAAAGTAAGCCATACTTAGTGAATCATAATAAAACTACCAAAAAGATCAAAGACCTACCTGCTAACATTTATTTATTTATCCTAAGAATATTAATTTCCTCCCCTCTTTTTGGGAACTATTCCTTTTCCCTTACTTCAGCTGACAACTTCTAACATACTTTGAGTCTCCTTCTCACAACCATCCATGATTAGCCAGGGCTGGACACATGTATAGTCCAGGCCAGTCATAGTCCTTGTGCTCATGCCCATCATTCCTAAGTCCAGGAATAATCACTATCAGGGCACTCTTCTAGGATTTTTGACCTTGGAATCAGAGAGAATGATCATAAGAGACTTTGGCACTGACTTTGGCACTTAATGGCTATGTTCCCCATTAAGAGGAAGAAGTCATTCTGTAATAGGACAAAGTAAAGCTTACTTGTGGCTAGAAACAGCGTGGAAAGATGTAGAAAGCCTGGGTGGTATCCCTGGCTTCATTCATCCCTAGGGCCCTGCCATACCTTCCTCTTCCTGTTATCAGTTATTTGATCCATTTAATTCCTCCTTGCCTTAAGTCAGTTCAGGTTGGTATTCTGTTACAACAACAAAAAAATATTACCAGTATAGACTTGTTACACAGACAAAAATATATAAAATCAATAAATTTGGAGCTGCTTGGCCTCATCGCCTGACCTCACAGAAGCCCTTTTAACATTGAATGGATGATATCTAAGATCGAGATGTAATTGGGGAATGTTGAGGGTGGTAAGTTTTGTCAGTACAAGACTAGACAAATTATTAGGATCTGGGGTAGCACTTTATGAGTGGCACAGTACTCTGGACTCCTGCCCAGCACTTGCTTCAGTGCTATACTCACATCCATTCTAAATAATGCTCTCCTTGACCCTCTGCATCCTTCAGCCTAGGTCACAGAGTTTTCATAGTGAAAGATGTAAGCCCTGTATACTTGGCTGATGTGCCCAACATATAGAAGGAACTCAGCAAATATTTATTTTCTAATTGCTACCCAATTCAGCACTTAGCTGCAAGTTCTTTTCTCATTTGTGGATGAATACTTAACACAAGAGTCCCTACAGCTCCTCCAGAGTCTCTTAATTCTACTTAACTCCACCTTCTTACTCAGTGATGAATGAGTTCCCACTCAATTTTTAGTGAGCAACTTCAGAAGTTCCCAACTTTATTCCAAAACATTTCAACCTTCTCTTGTCCTTCCCTCCAGCTCAAAGGAATCTGTGTCCTTATTTTTCTCTACAGCCAGATCCTGAGAGTACTATTGTTATGTTTATTCTCCGTCCAGCATCTTCAGACTCTCCCTCTGTGTAAACTTACGTTTCTCCTTCACCTCAAAAGAAAATCTTAGCTTGATCTTGGTGCCCTCTCTAGCTACCATCTTATTTTTTCCCCTTTACTGACACATTTCTTGAATAAGAAGCTCGAGAATATCTTGATTACCGGTCTTGAAACCTTGAAGCACCCTTTACCTATTTCCAAGGTAAGTCATTCTACCTCTTTACTGGATCTCTGTCTCAGACCCTGGCTTCACTTCTTCTTCTTGTCCCCAACTCTGAACTCTTGAGTGTTTCTGAAATTTCAGCCTGAGTTCTGGTCTCTTTCTCTTGCTACAAATGTTCCGTCTGCTTCCTGGAGAATGTCTATAAAAATAATGCCCAAATCTATACCTTCGACCTTGTTCTCTCACCTAAGTTCCAGCTGTGTCGTGTTTAATTCCTGCTTAAGATCCCACTTGGCTGTTCTATTTTCTCCCCTCAGATGATCACTTGCCAAACTGAGCTCATCTTTTTCCTTCCATCTACATTGCTCAGCATGCTGTTCCTTTCCTTCATTAATAACACTAGCATTTCCCCAATTAGGCAGGCTTGAAAACTCCATCAGAGTTGACATTCCCTATCCTTCATTACACATAGCAATCAGTCACTATGACTTGCGGAGATTTTTCTTTGAAAAGACTCTAGTATCCACGCCTTTTTCTCTTCCTTACTTCCGTGCCAATCCACAATTTATGTTAGCTGTCGCCATTACAAAGCTCATAGAAAAATGTGGCATCTTCTTCTTGCCATGTTTTCCCTTCTTAATGGACCTGTAACTTCTCTCTTTGGAAGATATTTCTAGCTCTGTGCTATTTTCAGAACCAAGATAACTGATCCACATGAATTCCAGGAATGCAAGTCTTCCTGTGGCTCACTCTGCCAGATATGCTCATGTCCCATGGGCTCTTTATAACTTCTCACTTAGAAGATTCTTTCCAGGGGGCAGGATATTCTAAAATCAGAATTTTACAAAATCAAAATACCGTAAACACACTGAACAACAGCCATCATTCATAGCTAGAAAATCACAGATGATCCCCACACATCCTCATTCTGGTGCTCAGAAAAGTCGACTATTTCTCTATATTGTAAGCAGTTCAGGGGCTGTATTTGCCATTCTCCTTAAACCCTGCAGTGCCTAACTCAGGATTTTATATATAGTAAGAATGTTAAAAAATTGGATGAATGGATGGGTGAGAGGCCTATCTAACCAGTTCAGTAACATATTATTTATAAAAACTTCATAATTTTTAACTTTATAGGACCCCACGAGTCAACCTTTGGGGTGGGTAGAACATGTTATTTATGCTACTTTCTGCTAAGGAATTTGAGGAAAAGAGATGTGGATTGCCCAAAGTCACACAGCTATCTGGCAACATGATTAGGCCCGGAAACTGATCTGTCTTCTGCAACCCAGTATCCGAACACTGACTCATGCTTTCTCTTGCAGGTCAGTAGCCCCAGTTTTGAAAAGAATAATATTTAAGATAGAAATCTCTAAATGTGAATTTTCTCCCTCAGAATATTCAGTGGTCCCTAAATATCCACAAAACATTTTTTTGTGTGTATGTTTTAAAGTAAAGCCAGTCTGTCAGTTATTTCCACATAAAATTCTATTGTTCCTCTATTTATGACAGGAAAACAAGTTACCTAAATTTAGAAATTTTAGTTGCTGTCATTTGATAATATTACCTAACATTTGGAAATTGTAGATCTGGAAGGTATGTTAGAGGTTGTCTAGAATGGTCTCTCATTATGGGACTCCCTTTCTCCAAGAGGGAGTGATGAAAAGGGCTGTGGGATGTAAAGTCTGGTGTTTCTCCAGGGGCCCGCAGAGGCAAGGCACTGGAATGAAATGAGTTGAGCCGTACTGGGAAACCTTGCACTTCCTTGGCTGATGTGCTCTCCACACCTGCCCTTTGTTTCACCTGTGACCTTTGTCTGGCATCCCACATTTCCTCACTACGGATAGTATCACCTGCACTTATGTTTTGTCTTAGGAAAATTGACATTTGTCTGCCTGGCCATCCAACCCCTTCTGCCTTTTCTATTCTAGACATTCTTTAAAATTCCTGATCCCTGGATGTAATTTTGCTCTTATGGATGGGGTCTCTGTTCTTTGGATGTACCAACCTCATATCCACTCTAAGACTTTGCAGTTGCTATGTCCTCTACTGGGAATATTCTACCCCAAAGACTTATGCAGGTCTGGATCTTTAGATTATTCAACCCTAGGCCCACACGTTACCTCCTCTAAAAGTATTTCTCTCACTGCTAGGTATGAACTAGTCCTCTAACCCCCTCCTACCAGTTACTCTCAATCATAATATTCAGTTTACTTACTTTTATTGTATATATCACGATCTACAATTATCTTGTCTATTTATTTGTTTTCTTGCTTATTATATTTTTTTCTCTTATCCCCCATCCCCAGCTAGAATGTAAGCTCCAAGGGCTCAGAGACCTTGCTTATCGTGCCCACCACAATAGCACCAGAGCATAGTAAGAGGGCACTAAATATTTCTCAGATACATGAAGAATTCATAAAAACATTTAAAAAATCATCTCAAGGTGTTTTGGGTACTGAGAGGTAAACCTGTGTACTCAGTCTATCATATTGGTTCATTTTTTTCCCTGCTTAATATATAGGATTTTGATACTATTGGTAGTCACTTTGACATATCAATAATGATATTGCAAGAGAACACTATTGTTCCAAATAATTGGTACACAGCATCTGCATCTACCTGGATATTTTTTCAACATCTAAAGGATTATGCTAGATAAAAAGAAGATCCTTTCTGAAAAATGCCCCTGCTCTACAGTCATTGGATGTGAGATACTGTGGTAGTAGGGATTCCTGAGGATATCATGAAAGCCTTGAAAGAGTGAGAAGGGGTTTTTGTCTTGTAAATGCCTGTGTCAAAATCCCTACCTTTGAGCTGAGCTCTGGCTATTGTCTTTCCATCTTTTGTGATATTGGCAGGCATTGTCATGTCCTTATATTTTCCTAAGGCTTTATGAGCCTGACAGGAGACAGGGCCAGGTTGCTGTCCTTTTCTCTGTTACCCTGGTCCCTAGGGAGGCCAAGGCAGTTTCTTTTTGGGGGGGGGGGATTGGGTGGGGTTGAAGGGAGACTTTTATGACATTTAATCTTCAGAAAAACCCTGATCTGGTAGGTATTATTAGGACCAATCTTCATATTAAGGGAACAGACTCAAAGGTTACACAACTTGGCTAAGGTCTTATCACTATAGGTGGCGGCACTGAGATTTGAACCTCAGTCTATCAGATACCAAGTTTATATTTGTTGTATGTCATACCATTCAGCAGCATCCTTATCTGGGGAGATGAGGAGTTCACTATTTCTAATCTATTATTGATTAGTTTAAATTGTTGGAAAGCAATTTCAGATACTGAACCAAAATCTCTTTATTTCTACATAAAATTGCCCTGTGGGAATTGTACAGAATGTCCATCTTTTCCTTTTCCTGACAATCACTTGCAAATACTTGAATAAAACTCTGAAATATGATAGTTAGGGATGGATTAAAAAGGTGGAACCTGAAGAAGAAGCATAGCATTTGGATTGGTTGAAATGAGAGAAACAGACATTATAGGCAATCAAAAGTGATAATAACGGTATGATCTGCTGAATGCTTATTATGTGTCCAGCATTGTGCTAGTCACTTTCTATGCATCATCTCAAGTAATTCTCATGATGATTGTGCAGTAGGTGGATGATATTCTCATTTTATAGATGTAAAAACAGACTCAAGAGATGTGAAATAATCCAGTTCACCCAGGCATTAAGTGACAGAGGTTTGAAACCAGACTTATATGATTCTAAAGGACATGTTTTCTGCATTAGTTTAGGCTTGTGTCTTGGCTACATAAATTAAGTTACAGAAACAGTGTAATCTGTTTATCACTTTCAATTTAGTAGAGGCCTTTTTGTTTTTCAGTTACTATCTTAAACATGTTCTGCTGAATTACTCCATTTTTATCTTCTATTAATATTTTAAGAAGACTCCGTTGCTTTGTTGGGCCTTTTTAGTTATAACCAAACCTGGCCCAAAAATTCCAATCTAATTTCCTTTCCTCTCTCCAGCTCAGATCCAATAACTGTATCCAGAGTGACTTGTAGTAAAGAATATGGTCTTCTAATTTACTCGTTTTTCCTTATTTGTTTTTCATAGGTCTGTGAGGTAAGGAACAAAAAGAGTGGTGAAGAGCAAATAACTCTTTTGTTTTTTTCATAAATGCCCTTATTTATTTATTTAATATATTTAGGGGGTACAAGTTGAATTCTGTTACATGTATATATTGTGTAGGGGTGGTTTCCAGGCTTTTGGTGTATCCACCCAGATAGTGTACATTGGACCCCATAGGTAATTTTTAACTGAGGCTGTTGTCATCCTCTGTTGACTATTGCTACTTCTCTAGGTAATTCCAATCAGCTTCTGATTTATCTGTGAGGCTGGCATCCACTAGTGGCTAGATTTGGGGAAATGAAGGAGAAAAGGGAGGCAAAGTTAAGGTTTGGGTGCCAGGAAAGATGATATTGATGGAGATGAGTGAGCTGGTTCAGGATAGGCATAATCCAGTGGGCATGACAGGAGCTTCTACATAGTTACTGAAATAAAAACAGTTAGCTTTTGCTTTATGGAACGGATATGCTCCAGCTGATGGTTCTAAAAGGTACCCAATTTTCCTTGTTAACTGCTTTTATAAAATCAAGGGTGTATCCCCACAAGGAAAAAAGAAAATCCTCAATAGACTCAATTAAAAACTTTTGGTGAAGATGGAGTTGAAATGGTGGCTAGCCTTGTAGACTCTGTGGGATTTGTTGTCCCACTTAGTGGTTCACTTCTCCTTTGCTGTGATTTTTTGACTCCTTGGTCTCCCATAGGCTGTCAGGCACACTCCTGCTCCCTTTGGGATAGAATGTTAGTGCAGTTTCTATTATTGGAGAAATGACTGCACTTCTCCTAATACACTGGGAGTTTTCTGGCTGGCTGTAGAAGATGTCACATTTGCATTAGGTTTTACACACTTACTCCACTGCCATTTCTCACCTTTGGAACATTTCTAAAAATAAGCCAACCTGCTCAGAGCATCCATGAGGGATAACTGTGACCTCTATCTCTTTATCTCTACATGAACAAAAATCATCCAAAAAACCACCTGTAAATATGATGTCTTATATTTCATCATATTCTTAGTTGTCCTATAGATTTGACATTCTTCATGTTTATATAATATCTAGTGGTCTGTTTATTATCAAAGAGCTCTCTTTTGAAATAGTTATTAGAAAACCCAGTTGGGCAAATGGTGAGTTACATCCCTTACTCTGCCCTATGAATGATTTGATCTTGGGGACCGTGGGAAGTTGCTGAGATTTGGGAGGGGAATCATGCGTGGCAGACACCGGGAGATGGAAGACCCTCAGAACACCCTGGGAAAGAGAGAGGCATAGGGAGGGAGGGAAGGGGTACTGGCAAAGATAAAATTGCTTTAGAAATATTTCCGTGCTGGTTTCTACGTGGGAAACCTATAATACCAATCTTGTTGAAAAGACTGGGTCAATCGAATCACCTCCTGAACTCTCAATTTATAGTACCAACACTTTCTCTAACTTTGTTACAGCTGAAGGAAGGAGTCATGTTGATATAAAACACTATTATAGCTCTTCTTGAAAAGAAGAAAAAGATTTTCACAAATGCTTCCCTTCTCATTTATTGTCACTGCCATTTTTTTCCCCAGACTACTTTTATTCTCAGCCTACGTAGGAAATCAGAAGATAATTTAAAATTAAATGATGATGGCTCAGAGCTTAAAGCACTTAAAAAAAGAGAAAAAAGAAAAGTATTGCATCTTGACAGTGCTGGGAGTGATGGCTGGAAGCTTAACAAGGAGGCCCAGAACAGCTGTTGGCAAGTGAGCTTTTGGTAGTTTGTGTGACCGTGGAGGACCCCAAGACATTGTCCTTCCTCATGCCCTTGGAGAATGTTTGAGTTTGTGGGAACCTAGGGGATTGAGTTGAGAAAGAATAGGAAGAAGGTGCAGATAGAGTTAGTGAGTTAGGAAAACCAAACTGAATCCTTGATTTACCAATTACTGTCTGGTATTAATAATATAATCCTTTTAAGCATTTCTTTCTGTACCTGTAACAATATCGTTATAGAATGTCTGTGAAAATTTTAAATCAAATTATATACACACATATTTATATACATACAAATATGTATACCTACATACATATATATGTATATATAACCTATAAAAGGGCTGTCCAGAAAGTATCCAGCCATTGTTAATATAATCAGAACGGTTACATGGCTGGATACTTTCTGGAAAGCCCTTGTATATGTTATATACATATATCCATGTATATAAAACATACAGACCACGTAGAAATAATTCTCAATCAGCTCAAATGCTGACATAAAAAAGGTTCCTTATAAATAGTAATAGTATTAACTATTCTTATATAATATAAAGCCAGCTCTTCAGCTTACTTTAGCTTTAGTTCCATTTGCTATGTGTGAGGATGTGCAAATCACTACAATGGGCCCATCCATCTTTCATCTTGCATTCCTTTTCAAAGTTATCTGACTATTCTAACTAAAAAGAATCTAGGCATCAGAGTCTGACACATCAGAATATAAATTTGTCCTCTGCCATTTATGAACCATAGAACCTGGGGCAGGTACCTCTCTGAGTCTCAGAGTCCACATCTGGATAATGGTAATTATTTCTTATTTTATAGGGTGGCTGTGAAATTTAATGAGGTGAAAAATTATGTAATGATTATAACATATGATAACCAGGGTTGACAGACTTTTTCTGTTAAGGGCTAGATAATAAATATTTTAGGCTTTGCAGGCCTAACTACTCAGATGAGCCATTGTAGCATGAAAGAAGACAGAGACATATATAAACAAATGAGCATGGCTGTGTTTTAATAAAACTTTATTTAAAAAAGAAAAGTTGGCCAGTTTTGGCCCATAGTCTACAGTTTGCAAATCCCGGCCCCTAACCAATATTAGTTTCTTCAGCTCATTGAAAGTATATATTAAGAAAATGGATAGGCAAGCGTAGGAGCAAATATTCACTGTAGTGTGTGTGTGTGTGTGTGTGTGTGTGTGTATGTATACACACATACATATATATAAAAAATATATAAAACAAAGGACTTGTATACAGGATATATAAGGAACACCTTTAATTCAATAAGACATCTCAATAACAAATAGGCAAATGAGACACTTCAAAAAGGGAGACATATAAATGGCCAATAAGTACTTTAAATATTGTACAACATTATTAGTCATCAAGTAAATGCAAATTAATATGAAAATAAGATATTACACTGCTGTAATGGCATAAGTTTTAAAAACCTGACAACACTAAATGTTGGCCAGGATGTGAAGCAACTAGAATTCTTATATATTGCTGGTAGAAATACAAAATGGTTCAACCAATTTGGAAAATGGAAGTTTCTTATAAATTAAAACATATGACTAGCTTATAATAAAATAATTCCACTCATACCTATTTATCTGAGAGAAAGAAAAACATATGTCCACAAAAGACTTTTATACAAATGTTTGTGGCAGCTCTATTAATAATAGCCCCAAACTGAAACAAACCAAATGTCCACCAGTAAGAGAATGGATAAATTGTGTTATAGCCATATAATGAAACTCAGCAATTAAAAGGAAGGGATAGATTTGAACATTGCTAAGGTGAAGTCAGTGTCAGCTAGTAACTGGTTTAAAGAGAAATGTGGAAGAACAAAGATGCCGTTGAGATGATTAGCCTACTAGTCTAGGAGAAAGATTGAAGAAAAAAAAAACATGGAAGGAGAAAAAGGCTTAGGAATGAGAATAAAGGTATAGATAATGATTCTCTGAAATCTACTTAATCAAAATTGTAAATTTTTTTCCATGTGACGTAGAGAAAATTTCTTTATTAATTGAAGGTTCCAGGTAGTCAGAATCTACTTGCTTTCATATTTCAACTTCTTTGTGTCTCTTTCCTGGGCAAAGTTTTCAATGTCTTCAAAGGGTGCTTTGACTTTGTGAGAGTGAGCACTGAGGATGGTCTTGGGAGGAGATTACTGATCATGCTTTAGCACTCCTTGATCGTCTTTCTCATGAAGTATTTGCAGTTCAGGGATTTGTGGCCCAGTGATGGGATGGGTGCCTGCACGTTTACCCTATTTTAGGTTATATTTCAGCTAAGGGAATTTGGACTGAGGTCCACTATTTTGAATGTTCAAGAATGACGGTGAGAAAGGAGCAGAAAAGCATGATATAGTGCTGTATATCAGGACCTTCAGGCATCTGTCATCACATGTATTTATCTTCTATAATATAGTTATTTTTTTATTTACTAGTTGGTAAATTCTTTGAGGGTAAAGACTCTCTCACTCATCTTTTCATCTTTTCTCCCTGAGGTTTAGCACGAGGTAGAGTTGGTGTGTAATGAAAAGATGCTGAAAGAAGGAGTGTATTTGCCTCTTAAGAGATCTTATCACTACTTCCTCCGAGATACAAAGTTTTATTATTAAAGAGAACAATAACAAAAATAAACAACAGTAACAAAGTGGATTTTAAAAGAAAATTTCCTTTCAAGAAAAAAGGAAAAAAGACAGACCCAGTATAAAAATGGAAAAACCCTTGACTAAAACTGACATTTAAAGCCCAGATTGAAGGGGATAAGAGAGCAAAAGGAGAAGGAAATCAGATACTCAAGATTTCTGAACTCACAAAGGAAAAAAGCAGAAGACATATATCAGAGAAGCAAAACTCCATTAAGGGGAATAAAATGGAAAGTAAAGGGACTAGGGTATCCTTGAAAGATACACAAGCATTTTGGTTTAGTTGTAGAAACTGAGGAAAGTCACACAAAAACAGAGGGAGGCTACATGAAAACTGCCCACTGTTACTCACGAGGGAAGCTGGGACTGACGTTCAGTTTGCTCTCACTGTTCACTCAGTGATCTGTTCTCTAGATTATCACCTCTTACTATTTACTCATAAGCTTGATAACCAGGTTAGAATCATGCCTGCTCATGAAGAATTCATGCTATGACCACTCAGCCACCTTGTATTTTGCTAGTTACTGTCCTGTCCCTTCAAAATCTTTAATCCTGACCTTGGAACCACTTCTGCTTCACTGCTCTATGTGCTTCACTCAGAACATGGTATAAATCCTGATATCCTCTACTTCTAACTAAGGGGATTACTTGGGGATATGTTCTTTCAAGTATACAAGCATGAATATGGGCAAAGAAAGTAAAAAAAATAAATAATTACTGTAAGGTACAGAGGGTATGGCTATCTTCCTCGAATATTATTTAGCATTAGAGTTGAAGTCCTCAAAGTCAATACTGTAGTCTGAGAAGCAAGCTTCTTATGTTCCAAGGTTGTCTTCTACAAAATCAAAGTAGGTTCGTATCTATTTTTAAATATAAGTATTCAGAAAGAGTTAATATTTGAGAATGAAGGATGGCACATTGGCAGAAATGCTTTTCAGTATGAAGTTGTCATGTATTGTATATGAACATGCAAATACTTCAACAAAAGCAAAAATCATCTGTCTCTGGATAAGTCTTTGAAAATTTGTCTCCTTAGTAACCAAAATTTTGTGTGAAGGAAATATGGAAAAAAAAAGCATTTGTTTTATGTTTTGGGAGTTTAGATGGTCATTAGTTTCCTATCTGCTGCTGCAACAAATTACCACAAATGTAGTAATTTAAAACACCATGAATTTATTATCTTACAGTTTTATAGGTCAGAAGTCTGACATGGGTCTCAGGGTCAGAAGTCCGACAAGGTATCAGCAGGGCTGTGTTTCTTTCTGCAGGCTCTAGGGAGAACTCATTCTTTTGCCCTTTTTAGCATCTAGAGGCTGCCCACACTCCTTGGCTCATGGCCTCCTTTCTCTATCTTCAAAGCCAGAAATGGCGGGTCTAGTTCTTCTTACATCTCATCACTCTGACTTCTTCTGTTTCCCTCTTCTACTTTTAAGAACTCTTGTGATTATACTGGGCCCACCCAGATAATCTCCCTATTTTAAGGTCAACTGATCAGCAACATTAATTCCATCTACAACCATAATTCTCTTTTGCCATGTGACATAACAGATTTACAGGTTCAGGAGATTAGGGCAAGGACCTCTTTGGAGGACTATTATTCTGCCTACCACAGTTGGCTTTTAGTTTCCACCTTGGATGTAGCATGCTATATGATGGCAGTCCCTACTGACCTTGGGGAGTACCAGTTACTTTTATTTTAAAAATATACATGTTCCAGCCCATGTGCAGAATTTTCTCTGGCATAAAATGGGAAAACATTGGCAGCTAATAAAAATAAGAAAAGTGTTTGCAAGTGGCCTTTCTTTTACTCACCAAACCTAAGTTATGAATACTTGATTATCCCCCAAAAGACTTCTAGTAAATTATTTTATAATTATGTTTCCATTAAGTGCAAGTAAGGGCCAGTGTCTTGGTCTGTTTAGTGTTGCCATAACAGAAAACCTGAGGCTGAGTCATTTATGAAGAAAAGAAGTTTATTTAGCTCATGATTCTGTAGGCTGGGAAGTTCGAGAAGCATGGTGCCAGCATCTGCCATGTTTCTGGTGAGGGCCTCACGCTGCTTCCATGCATGGCTGAACAGGCTTGTGCAAAGAGATCTCATGACAAGGAAACCAGGTGTTTTTTAACAACCACCTCTTATGGGAACTAATTTATTCACTCACCTCCACAGGAGGACATTAATCTATTCATGAGGGATCCACCCCCATGACCCAAACACCTCACACTAGGCCCCCCTCCCAATACTGCCCCATTGGGGATCAAATTTCAACATGAGTTTGGATGAGATAAACTACATGCAAAACTTAGCAGCCAGGTTTCATTAAACACTCCCTGTCACACTTCATTGGCATTTTAGTTGCTTTGAAATGATATGTAATGCTTTTCTGCATTTTGACTGGATTCTCTCCTTCTATGGGTAGATGAGTGTAATAGAGTTTTCAGGAAATGCTGTCTTGATCCCCTTTTGAGGCTCTGGCTAGATGTGAGTCAGCTTCCCTTCCTGAGTAGCTGATCAAGTCCACAGTCCAGTCTCTTCTTTTATCAGGGTCTCACACTCCAGGACCACTATTACCCAGGGATCAGGTACTGGACAACTAGTCCATATGACGTGGAGCCCATAGAATAGTTAAAATTAGCCAATCCACAGGGAGTCCAGGACACTTAAGTAGTGCAATCCCATCTGCCATACGTAGGTTGCCCCCTCCAGCTCCAGTTTGCTGTTACCCTGTCCTTAGATGCAACCCCGTGTGTGATCCTGCCTGGCAGCCTTTTCTCATTTGGAGCTGGAGTTCTGCCTTTGATTTGTCTGAGTGTCAATGTGTTGTGTCTCACCAATGAAAGATCTGTAAATCTTATAAAACAGTGAGCCCTCAGCCGTCCACCTTTTCCTCCATGCCACAAACATTTACTACATATTTACTATGCCAGGCCACAGAAGTGATAACTGTGGTCCCTATACCTGAAACCTATTCAAGATACAGATTTCATTCCTACCTGGGCTCTGTTTCCTCTTTCTTCCCTCTCATTTTTTAAAAATCAAATTAATAGCTCTGCATTACTGTTGCACAACCCAACCAAGGTAGCTAGAAATCTGTGGGAATCTGGATTATAGGAATGAGACATTTCATTTGAATTTATATAGATTTAATATGCCACAATACTGATTCTGATATACTGTACTTTTTAAAACAGTATGCTCCTTGAAGTTGTCAACAATTTCCTTCAAGATAGCTTTGATACATGAACTACAAAGGCAAAGAAAAAACAGCAAACCTATTGTAGTTAGCTTTGTAGACCAGCTATGTAATAAAAGAAATTCAAGCAATGTTTTACCAAATGATACCATCTGTAAAAAAGATTTTTTTTTTCTATCAGAGGCAGCAGGTATAGCATTTGTTTGAGTGACTAGGTTGTTACCTAGCTTTTGTAGGGCAGCCAAAGCCCATTTTAGGATGGTGAGAGACATGTTGCCAGCTCATTTGAAACACATCTCTGGTGGACAGGGAACTTCACACTAGAAGTTTCTCTGTTGTTAGAAAGGGATAAAACTGCTTTGACTTCAGGAGTACCGGAGGTATTAGGAGCTGCCTGGCATTTTGACTGTGTTTTTGGAGGCGAATATGTATGTGTTACTGCCTAGGGAAAAACCACACACAGCAGAACCTGAAACGAATAACATTGGGTGATATATTGCCCCTTACCATCAGTCATATCATATGCAATGTAAACAGAGGGAAGTAATTTGCTACTTTCCTGGGTTCCATTATGTGTATGTGTTTATTTAATCAGAACTAAATGATATTACATGAAGTTCCCCTTGCCCTCCTGAGGAATCCAGATTCAACACTTTCAGCACTGTTCAGTGCTGGAGAGCGAAGAAAGTGTAACCATAGTGATGGAATGGAAATGATTTTCTTTGTTCAGAGGCTTCAATATCCAACAGACATTACAGTTTTCAAGGTCAAAAATATATTAGGATGAGATAAAAATTAAAGAAAAATGTGCTGGCTTAGCTACAAAAGCTAATTTAGTTTATGCATTATAAATTATGTTAAAATGACTAAAATGAGATTTCTCAGCAAGAACTAAATGTGTGGTTTCACAAAACTAATTTCCAAAGATGAACATGATTACAGAATTTAGCTTTAAAAGCTTTTCAGGCCATCAGAGAAAACAGCAAAGCTATCAATTATCAGACTTTAGTGGTGCCTCTGTCAGAAATATAATGGTATTTTTAGCATTCTGCTCAGCATTTACTAAATTAAGAATGTCTACAAACAAATCAATTAATTGGGACATTATTTAATTAAGTAAAACATGTGATCTGCCAAAGAACCTTAAGCAGACGATTATAACAAACATCCCAGTAGCCTTCCTTTTCTATTGAGGGAAATAGCACACCATGCAATAAAGCGAAGATGGAAGCTATGGAAAATGAAATGTTGATCAAACAAACACAGGCTCATGCTTTTCCAATTCATGCTGCATATTTATGTAATTTTTAAAAGTGCTTGTTCTGAAAATCTGTGATTTCCTGGGAGAAGGTCAATGTTATCTGTCAATCATTTCATCCTGTTAGGTGGATATGTGGCATTTGTTTTCTTATAACAATGCATATATAAACAAAAAGAATCTGTATTCTCATGTGTGGTATACTTAAATCTCTGGACACTAGGAAGTTACTGGTTTCCTGATGTTTGTTTTCATATTACTGGAAAGCTTAACAGTTCCGATTTAGTGAAGGTTTATTTTGGACTCACTATATACCAGGCACTTTCAAACAAACCATGCCATTCAACCTTTAACAGTCTTGTGAAATAGGTATCATGAGCCCAGTTTTGTAAATGGGAGACTGAAATTCAAGGAGGTTAAGCACATTCCCTGTACTCACACACCTGGTAAATTGCAGAGCTAGGATTTAAACCCATGGCATATGACAGGTCTAGACATTTTTCTATTATTCCATGAAATCTTCTTTTCTCTAGAAAAGCCATTATGCACTAGCCTGGATGTAATAAGGGCTGCCCCGATGAAACAGCTACCTTGTTGACCAAAAAAGTCATTGGAAATACATGATCTCAAAAGAGAGTGAGCAATAATTTGGTTAGGAAGGGAGCAGAGACTATCATCAGATATTGCTTGGACAAGTCAAAGTGTCAAACACTCTGCTCGCACTAGGCTCCATGGAAAAATGAAGACTGCCTTTTCACCCACAAACAACCCAGAATAGAGTTCCATCCTTACTTAAAGTAACTGCAAGTATGGATCAAGAGTAAGCGAAGTGAGTTGTGATGGAGAACAAGGGTGGCGGGGCTGGGAGTAGGTATTCAACAGCAATGCTATAACCTCTTAGAAGCTTTAAAATCTAATTCCTTCTTTTTTCATTAATGAAGATTATCTTTTTACATGTATGAGGATGGTGAGCTTATATATTAAGGAACATCTTATTATCTGTATAATACATCCTTAAAATCGTTTTCAGAAATCATTTGATCTGAGCAATTATTAATGGTCCTACTCAGGTGAGTCTTACCATCCAGGCCAAGTAAGTGGTCAGGTCCCCGTTGTTCTTTCTTTGCTTCCTTTTCTCCTTGCAGAGGCAGGTGCATCCCTGATGTGTTTATGTATCTGGGCTTTCTTATCCTGCTGAATTTATCTTTCTGAAAATTTCTCAGACAAGACATGGATGTAAGTCTGTAAGTCATTGACATTTGATTATCTGAGAATGGTATATAGAGAATCATGAGAACACAAAGTGCCTTCAAATTTGTGTCTTGCTAAATATTAATTTTTAAGTCAAAGTTTTGTTACTTGTTATTCACATTTTTATTACAGATAGGTTAAATTTGTAATGAATGCCGTGTGGGGAAATTATAATATTTCCACTCAGTTTTAAAACTAAAAGAACTTACTCTGTTCATCATGAAACTGGAGAGAAATATCTTATTGCTTAGCTTGTACGTGATAACTGAGGTGAGATGCTGGATGTACTGGCTGGAGCTATAGGAAGGACACAGATGGACTCCACTTTTTGCCTGGGACTGACAGCATGTGAGCAAAATGCTTTGCTATAATTAGGGTAATTTTATATGCAATGGGGAAAAACAGCCCCTTAAATATCAGTGTGGGATTCAACAGCAAACTATGTCTAGACATGTGAAACCTTCCATGCTGAAAGAAGTTATTGAAAAATGATTCATTTTTACATCCTCCACCTGCTGTCTGAGTCTTCGTGATATTGATTTGTGAGGGAAAGAACTTTTTCCAAATGATAGGACTGAGATGTGTTGCTAATAAGATACATAGTTTTTAGCACTCAGCCTTTATTGAGCATCAGCCATGTGTTAGATGCTGTTTAGAAAAATTAGAGTAACTATCTTTATTTTAATAATTCAAATTTCATAAAGTTTTCTTTTATCATTCATATTAATCAGAGTTTAGGATCAACTAAATGTGGATGATATTTGATCTTTTTTTAGAGCAGGAAAGTATGACTTTGGAAATATGCTTTTTAAAGTAAAGCTATTCATTGTAATAAAATTCGAACTGTTTTTCTTTGTTGCATCACTAATTGAGTACTTTAGAGATGGCATCTTAGACATTCTCCTGTATCAGTTTTGCTGTTTTACCTGTAACTAACAAAATACCTAACAATGCCCTTAGACAAATAGGAGTTTTTTTTTCCTTACATAGCAAGGAGTCTGGATATAGGGGTTTACTCCTGTTTGAGCAGCTCTATGATGTCAGGAGCATCTAAGCAATTTTTCTGATGGTCATAAGATGGTTGCTGCTGTTCTAGGCATTGTGTTCCTATTTAGGTAGGATGTTGAGGGACAGGTGTAGTGTTAGAGAACGGATGCTTCTTTTATCAAAAAACAGAGTTTTTCAGATCCTTCAACAAGCTTCTACTTACAAGTCATTGGCCAGAGCTCAGAAATCTGTCCATTCCTAGTGGCAGTGCCTGCCACTTCTTACCACCAAATTTGTATTTTGATGACTAGGACTGATATCGTGACCGAGTGAAATGACCTATAGGTCGAAGCTTTGTTATAAAGGAAAAGGAAATGGATTTAAAATCCAATTATCTAGGTTTAAATCTTAACTTTGTAGTGCCTATGTTGTGATCCTAAACAAGTCACTTGCTTGCATAACCTTCAGTTTCTTTATTTCTAAATGGAAATAAGAATTCCTATTTACATTGCTGTGATGAGGATCAAATAAGGTAAGATGTCTTATCAAGTGTAGATTTGAATACTATATAGAAATTCACCAAATTGTTCATTTATTTTTTCATTCATTCATACATTCAGTAGACCGATATGAACTTTACTTAGAAGAATTGAGAAGAAGTCACTACTCATGAAGTTTGCATCCATGAGGTCAAAGATGCAGTACTTACTCATATCAGGATCTTGTCCCTGAGTCTGTGTGTGTGTGTGTGTGTGTGTGTGTGTGTGTGTGGTTACTCCAGCTTCCAGATGGTAATGAGGGGTGGAAGGGAATTAACTTTTATTGACCACATCCTGCATGCCTCTCTTATCATTTCTTTTCCTCTATATTAAACCAGGCTATTAAGCTAAAATCAGAATGGCTTTGACCTCCCATATTCCTAAATTGTATATATTGTACAGTTTTTCCATCTCATTTATTCTTTTATTTCTTTGGGAACCCATCACCAGTCCCGGGGGCTGAACAGAAAGATTGTTAAATACTGCAAAGGATCGCACACCAAATCTTTTCTTCCTTTCAACCTCTAACTGATATTCCACAAATAGGTTGGTACCCAATTATCTCTCCCCTGAGATTATATTTCTTTCCTTATCTAGAACTCCTCCATCCAGTTCTACCCAGAGATAAAGGATAGCTATTACTCATTACTAATTTTGAGTCTGAACCTTAGGAACTATTGTCCACCTCTTCAAATATTGCCTCTTCTCTGAAGTCCATTGTGCCGTCTTTGCTGTCCTGCAGGTATGTCCAGGTGTGGCCAACATGGCATACCCACATTTGCTGTGGATTTGTTCTTCAGGTCCTTGTTCCGGGAACTTTGCCACATATGGATTATATAACAGTGTCACATGCGATGTTTTCTAAATATGAGCATGTGAACATACAAACACAAATGTCTTCTGAACAAGGAGACAATTTTTATTTTTTCATTTGTTTTTCCTTCTATTCATTTATCCTCCCTCCCTTTCTTCATTCTGGTCTGTCTCTGCTTCTCACTCTCTTTCTCTTTCTCCAATCTGGGTAGTCTGCAGCCTTTATATTATAACTGCATCATTTAGAAGGGAGACACCTGAGAGATGGATAGTGATCTGTGTGTGACCTACTGATGTGTTAGAGATGGAGAATTCGTCACTCCAGAAGGAATGTACATGGAATCAAATCAGTCGTTGAATGGTTGCCACATTTGCTCTCATCAGCCTTTGTAAATGGAAATCAGCATAATGAAGATGAGTAGGACTCAGTACTAATTCCAGACTTTCCTCTAGAGGGAGCTGATGGTCAGGCTAGAGGAAACCAGCAGTGAGACTGGTCAAAAACTCATAAGGAAGCTTTAAATGTAGGCAGTATCACAACACTGAGTTGGGGCTGAGCAATTAATCCTGAGCCTGTGGATTTAAAAGACCAGAAACTCTTTGATATAATAGCAGGGAAACAACTGCTATCGACCTCATCTTAATGCTATTTGCTATGTGCTATAGAAAATGCTATAGTGGTAATGTCTTGATTTTAGTCCTGAAGATTAATTCAAAGATTTTATGAAATTTGAGCCACTCATCATTCATTTATCCACCTCCCATTAAATATTTTCTGAGTTTATATTATGTGCCCAATGCTATGCCAGATATTGGGGGTACAGAACTAAAAATTCATTACCCTTAATGTCAAGGAACTCACAATCTAATGGTGAAAATAAACACAGAAGCAGCTGCTCCAATTGGAACATGACCACCGACCTGAGACTGCAACCATGTTGCCTCAGTTGACAAATTAGGCTTCCTAGCTCTGAGCACAAGAACTGGCTTTGCAAACTCAAATGGCCAGGTGAGGAGAGGGCAGCCACCACATACCCCTTTGATTTCCCACACTCATGGTTTCTACAATGATTATGGTATTGATAGAAAACTGTAGAAGTCTCTAAAAGTCAAGTTTTGAAGATTTTATATACATCATTTTGAGACATGATACTCACAAATTTGGAGTGTAGAACTGAAGTCAATCATAGCAAAATGCAAATGAGTGGTGGCAAATGCCCAAATACCTACCAAAAGTTGTTCACTTGGTTTGATGTCCTAAAAAAGCAAGTAGGTATTATTTAGTGTCCCCAATTTGCATGTGCATTTCTTCATTTTTTAAAATAAATTTCTTCTAATATATAAAACATTTTAACCTTGCTGAGGAGTTTGCCTGTGGCTACATGGAAATTGTAAGGTACAACTGTTCTAGCAAAAAGTTAAAATATTTAGTGAAAATAGAAGTTTGAAAGGTGAAAGATACTGCTTACCATAATCAGACCAGTCAATGTTCAAACTGAGTGTTCGTGCCTCTTAATAATAATAGGGGAAGATTGTCACCTTCATGTATGTATGAATTACTCTGACCAAAGTTTAGAGGAAAATAAAAATCATCTTTGGGCTCAGATTCTTTCAAAAACCTTCAGCTACAAGGGTAAAATTATGAGATAAAATTATTAACCATAAAAATGTCTTCTCAAAATAGATTTGCCCTAAAAGATGCTCTGTATATGGGTTTGACTTTTAACACGAATCATATCATCTTGTGTGCCAAGTGGTGCTGAAGAGCCGTAATTTAATTGTATTGGCATGAAATGACTGAATTCATTGGTGATAGAAGGCAGAGTGATTTAGCATCAGATTTCCTGATAGAGGAAGCTTCACTGTTTAGCTTTCATTTCTGCAATAGCCCCGGGGGAAAGTGGGTGGTAAGGAGGTTATGTTCTTTCTAAAACACAGCCTGGATCTGAAACCTTCACTTGAAAAGAAAGTAGTGAAAATTCTTTCAAGTTAATCATTCATTTGATCTATAAGGACCCTGGAGATATTTTAAAATATTTTATAAATCTGAATGAACGAATTTATCTGTACCCTTTTATTCAGAACATTGTTTTGCATCACTTGGAAGGTAAGAACCCTGAATTCTTGCCCTCAAGAAGTTCATAATCTGTTCATGAAGACAGGCTATTTGCCCATAAAATGTATAACCTGCCCAATGAATGGGTCAGTTATGAAATAATAAAGGAGGCCAGAAAGGATGGCTGACATTTCTAGGTCTCATGTTGAGCAAAATTCAAAAATCAGTACAACTTGCCTTTCCTTTGAACTTTTCATACATATTAGCAGTTGCAATAGAAATATTGGAAGTTAGGAGCATATATTTCAACCTTTTGTATGATTTGAAATATCATTCAATTAGGAAATATCATTCAAATGATGAAATATTCAAATTGAATATATTTCAAAAGGTTGAAATATCTAATATTTCAATGTAGATAATGTTTTAGGTAATATAACTGATTTTTTTCCCCCACAAGAAAATTGTACAGTATGAGGATAATGATGTTAAAAGAAATACGGTATTTTGGAAAGCACCCCTCCCCCAATTACCTATGTGTTCCAGTGGCTTCCAGGACTTCTGTGATGATACATCAGGGGTGTGTATCTTCCTCATTTCCTGAGGACTTGATCATCTTGTGCTAATAGAGTATTTGACAGAGTAGGTGATGAGTCAGTATTTATTGAATTGCAAAACAACTAAAGTCTTTTATCCTTGACTGTGACAAACTTGGCTTACACTATTTGGTAGCTCTAACCAGGTTGGCTTCTCACTGTTTTTTTTTTTTTTTGAGACAGAGTCTCATTCTGTTGCCCAGGCTAGAGTGCCGTGGCGTCAGCCTTGCTCACAGCAACCTCAGACTCCTGGGCTCAGGCAATCCTCCTGCCTCAGCCTCCCGAGTAGCAGGGACTACAGGAATGCACCATCATGCCCGGCTAATTTTTCTGTGTATATTTTTAGCTTTCTGTGTAATTTCTTTCTATGTTTAGTAGAGACGGGATCTCCCTCTTGCTCAGGCTGGTCTCGAACTCCTGAGCTCAAATGATCCGCCTGCCTGGGCCTCCCAGAGTGCTAGGATTACAGGCGTGAGCCACCGCGCCCCTCACTGGTTTTTTGAACATGCCAATCTCTTTCCTGCCTCAGGCTTTTACAAACTTCTCTGTTTTAGAAAAACTCTCCCTATTGTCCTTTGCTAGCCATATCCTCACAATCTCCTCAGAGAGGATGTCTCGGATCACCACCCTGTATAAAGTAGGTCCCCTCTGCTACTGGTTTAGCCCTTTAGATTTTCTTCCTATCCTAGCGTATAGTGTCTTATTATCATTTACCCCCTCACCCCTCCCACTATGTTGTAATCCTCATGATGGCAGGCATCTTTCTTATTGTCCACACCTGTAACTCCAGTGCCTAGTACAGTGCTGGATGCGTAGAAGTCAATAACAAAGGAATAAATAATGCTCATGTGTAGGGCACATTCATTAGTAATACTTAATCTCTGGCTGGAGTATATATAAATATGGTAGTTTACTTTATATTTAATGTTCCGCACACAGACTAACTTCACATCCTTTCCCCCACACTGATCTAGCAAGTTGAGGCACCATGATACAAAACTATTTGGATGTATTGTTTATGAGGGAGCAGAGAAGAGAGCATGATTCTTTAGGATCCCATTTGGAAAGGTGACATATGTGGGAGGCTCTGGAAAACACCTTTGTGGATGATTTTTCATAGCTTACTATTTCGGTTTTCTTGGTCATTTGAATTATTTGCAAATTCTCTCTTTCTCTCAATTGTTTCTTGATATGGGAATACTATTAATAAAATCTGTTATATTAGACTAATTACCCAGAAAATTCTACTTTTCAGAAATTATTTTTCCTACTTATGCAAGGTTGCTGTGTAATAAAAATTATGCTCCATCTGGCTCTCGGACTTCACCCATATGAAGGAAACACCAAGAGAGCACCCCTGCGCAAGAAAGCTGAGTGGCAAGAGAGTCAGGTGGCTTGGGAAATGCGTTATTTCCAATGACTATGTCAGGGATATCATCCTGTTACAATAAGGATGCTGATAATAATGATGATTGTAAGAACAATAAGATGTAGATGATTACATAACCCACATTTCCCCAAATGACATCAGCCTGGGCTCACCGCGCTTATGATGACATCAACAAACATTCTGACTCAATGCCATCCACCAGTATCACTGGAACCTCAGCCTAAGCCTCTTTGTGCTGGTCCTCAGTGCATTACTGGGAAGTTTCATTTACTCTTGATTGGCCATGACGATCCCCTGCTTCAACCTCAGAGTGGTGTATATATTTTTCCTGCCAACCCAGTGCCTATTTGTGGTCATCTGTGTTGACATTACCCACCCAAGAATTTGCAGTGTCAGCCCTTTCTTCTCCAGAATCCCCTGTGCCTGTGCTATTGTGGGAAATGCCCCACCAACTCTGATCCGTTATAAAAATGCAGCCCTGAATTGTACTCTCAGGTTCTTAAAATGACTGTAGTTATTTTATTCCTCTAATATTCATCCCTAGGACCCTGGCACAAATTTCCTTTGGGGCTAGTCTAGAGTAGATCTTTGCCACTCAAATTATAGTTCATGGACCATTCGTATAGGTGTCATCTGATTATTAGATACTGTATTATACTATTTCTATACTGTTCATTGGAAATACAGACTCTCAGGCTCTGCCCCAGCCCCGCTGAATCAGAATCTATATTTTAATGCAATTCCAAGGTTGTGTGTAGTACACTGAAATCTGAGAAGCACTGAGAGATGATTAGATCAGCTTTCTTTACTTTCTTCCTGATGATTGCCACCTAATTGCTTTCTTATCACCTGTCTCTCTTGCCTCAGAGGTTATGGTTGAGTCTCTTAGCACCTCAAAGGTCTTAGTGCTCTGGACTGCCATAAGCCCCCTGTGATGCCTGCTTCATAGGCTTTCCAGACACATAAAAACTTGCTTGAATATGCAATAGATCTTTTATGAGCCCTTGCATTGGAGCCCTAGTTACATAAACTATGTTAGAAAAGAGAAATCATAGTAACACCAACAATAATACATGCCTTACATTTCCATTATTCTTTTCTCTCAAATTATTTTAATTTTCTATATTTATTGTGTGCCCAAAACAACTCAGTAATGGGGGTAGAACTGGTATTTTTATACCAACTTTGCAGATGAGGAACTTAGGCTCATAGAGATGAATCTAGTTTCCAGATTATATACCTGGCACATCTTTTGACTTCAGTTCACCTTTTACTACACAAATCAAATCAAGTAAAAAATGAACATAGACAAGTGAGAATGCAATTATGACAAAAACATGGCTGCTGTTTTGAAGCTATTTTAAGTCATCAGCAGAGAGGTTTAATATATGCTTTATGGTCCCAAGAACATGTCTTCATGCCTTGAGGGCTTTTAATGCTAAAATCTTTTATTAAACAGAAAAAAATTAACTGAGGAAAATATTTCAAATGAGATGTGCTGCTAGAAAACAAATTAAAGCAATATTTCCAGCCCTTTGACAGCCTTACTTGGGTTAAAAAAGTCACTATATACTTCTATTATCTTTGAAAATGTTAAAGGAATGCCAACTTTGTGTTTGCATCTCTTCAATTTATGAACTCAAATGAATTCTAGTTCAAACAATATTGGTTTGGAATGAAATGTTTTATGCCAGCTTTGGAATAAATCCTCAGGTATATTCCTAAGATTGCTGTACTCTTTAGTGATGAGGCAAACTGTTGATCAGAAAGCAGGGCATTATTTAAATTCTTTCTTTTTTTTATCTGGAATAAAACACAAGATGAATTGTTTTCATTTGTAAAATTTTGCCCTGTTTTGTACTTTCTCGAGAAGAAATTGATTTGGCACCTTTGGAAATGATTCAGCATTTTCTTTTCTGTTTTCTTCAGAACACTTTTGTTGCTTTTGGTGTGAAATGTAATAAACCTTTCCCCATCTGTAGGAAAAGAGTGCCTGGCTGCTCAGGGGCACCCAGAGATTCTCTTGGCTATGGAAAACTAGGAGCCAAAAGACAACTTGAGCACTGGCACAGCTGGGAAATGTTTCTTACTGAACTTACTGAGCTTTTTCTGCTCTCGGTACTCCAGTGTGACTACCTACAATTACTCCATTCTCACGCCACCTGCATCACCCATAAATCTGCACTCTTTTTTCTGTTTACAGTAGCTTCAGCTTTTATTTGGGTCCTTTCCACTGGCCCCCTCAGTAGTTTTCCTATTTTGGTCCTCAGACTTCCCAGAGCCAGGGAATCTTATCTTTTCATTTTTTTTTTTAACCCAGTTATTTCTTTTCCATCTCTCCTCCCTTCCTCTTCTTCTGCTGCTCCTCTTCTTTCTCTTCCTCCTCTTCCTCTATCTCATCCTCCCCTTCCTCCTTCTCATCCTCCCTTTCTTCTCCTACACTTTCTCCTCCTTCGCTTTCTCCTTGTATTTTCTTCTTTGTAATAATCTTCTACTTCTCCTTTCAATTTCTCTGTGATCAACTTTTCTATTTAGATGAAGACCAGTTTTTTCTGGTGAAATCATGAAGGTTCTCATGATATTAGTTGAGAATCTGAAACAATCACTATAGAATTTATTGGTCATAGTTATTTTGAAGACATCTCAAGCTTGGACACTATCTTTCTGAAACCTGTGTATTTAATCTGGACTAGCCTGTGTACTTAGCCTCTGGATCAGCCTAGCACCCAATAATAGAGAAGTTCAATTGTCTCAGCTCTGTTTATATAATAACAAGAATCATGTACCTTCTCATCTTGTTGCCACACTTACTTAACATTTTTTTAAACTGCAGTTGTGTATTTACTTAAGTTTTTTAACTTTTACCCCCTTTTTTATTTTACTCTCACAATGTTGGGTCTGTTAATAGATTTTTGTTTCTGTGATTTACTCTTTGGTTCTCTATATCCACAATGTAATTAAGTCTTAACCCTTGTGACCCAACCCTGGGGCTGCTTGATGGAATGGATTTCCACGCATCTCTCCTACCCCAGCCTTCAAAGAGTAGTTAATTTATAGAACCAAGTCTTAAACTTCTGTTTCACAATTAAATAGAACAAATAATCAATGTTTAATAAATCCCTGACTGATGCAATGAAAGGTAGAGTTGCTCCTGGTATAACGAATCTGACTTTCTTACAAACTCTGTACCTCTTTTCATTTTTAAATACTTATTTAAATTATTGAAATTTGAAAACATAAAGCAGATAATAGACAGATATATCTTACTTTATGTAATAATTGTATTCCTGAACATGTGTTGTATAAACAGAGGACATACACATGAATTCTTATTAAAACTATCTTATGGGATCCTCTGTTTAAAGAAATCTCAGGATAAAAGTTTTACAATGTGAAGAAAAGTCCTCATGTTTTTTATCAGTTAGGACAAGCTGATTTATGATGCAGTAACAAATAACTCCCCGGTCATAACAAAAGTATATTTATTCTTCATACTATACGTCCAAAGTAGGTTGGTAGGGAAGTTCTGGAAGTTTGATGGAAACTCCATCTTTACCATGCTTCTAGGATCATCTCAGCAGGTAGAAGGAAGAACAGAATTCAGGAGCATCTTACACTGTTAAGAATTAGAATTATCACGAACATAGATGCAAAAATTTTCAACAAAATGCTAGCAAACCAAATACAACAGCACATCATAAATATAATTCACCATGATCAAGTGGGTTTCATCCCAGGGACATACACAAATCAATAAATGTGATTCACCACATAAAAAGAATTAAAAATAAAAACTGTATGATTATCTCAATAGAGGCAGAAAATGCATTCAATAAAATCTAGCACTCCTTCATGATAAAAACCCTCAACAAACTATGCATAGAAGTAACATACCTAAAAATTATAAAAGCCATATATGACAAACCCACAGCCAACATCATACTCAATGGGGAAAAGTTGAAAGCATTTTCCCTAAGAACTAGAACAAGGCAAGGATGCCCACTGTCATCACTTCTATTCAACATAGTACTAGAAGTTCTAGCCAGATCAAACAGGCAAAAGAAATAAAGGGCATCAAAATTGGAAAAGTGGAGGTTAAACTATACCTGTTTGCCAATGATACATCTAGAAAACCCTAAAGCTTCTTCCAAAAGACTCCAAGATTAATAAATAATTTTAGTAAAGTCTCAGGTTACATAATCAATGTACACAAATCAGTAGCATTTCTATGCACTAATAACAGTCAAGCTGAGAGTCAAATCAAGAACTCAATACCATTTACAATAGTTGTAAAGAAAATAAAGTATCTAGGAATATACTTTACTAAAGACGTGAAAGACCTCTACAGGGAGAACTACAAAATACTGATGAAAGAAATCGCAGATGACAGAAACAAATGGAAAAGCATCCCATGCTTATGGATCAGAAGAATCAACACTGTTAAAATGTCCATACTACCAAAACTGATTTAAAATTCAATTCAATTCCCATCAAAATACCAAAATTAATTTCACAGAAATAGAAAAAACAATACTAAATTTCATATGGAATGAAACAGCAAAAGCAATCCTAAGCAAAAAGAACAAATCTGGAGGCATCACATTACCTGACTTCAAATTATACTATGAGGTTGTAGTAACCAAAAAAGCATGGTACTGGTATAGACGTAGACACACAGATCAATGGAATAGAATAGAGAACCCAGAAATAAAACCATATGTTTACAACTAAATGATTTTCAAAAACGCAGACAAAAACATATACCGGGAAAAGGATGCCTTATTCAATAAATAGTGCTAGGAAAACTGGATAGCCTCATGAAGAAGAATGAAACTGGATCCCTACCTTTTACCATATGGAAAAATTAACTCAAGATGGATTAAAGACTTAAATGTAATACCTTAAATGATAAAAAGTCTAGAAGAAAACAGAAAAAATTCTTGTGGACATTGGCCTAGGCAAGTTACTTATCAATAAGACCTCCAAAGCAAATATAACAACAAATATAAATAAATTGGACTTAGTTAAACTAAAAAGTTTCTGCACAGCAAAGGAAACAATCAACAGAGTAAATAGACAACCTACAGAATGGTAGAAAATATTTGCGAACTATACATATGACAAATGACTAATATCCAGAATCTATAAGGAACTCAAATAATTTAGCAAGAAAAAACAAAATAACCTCATTAAACAAGGGCAAAAGACATGAAGAGATTTTTTTCAAAGGAATATACATAAATGGGCAACAAACATATAAAAAATGTTCAACATCACTAATCATCAGGGAAATGCAAATTAAAACCTCTATCAGATACTACCTTGTCAGAATGGCCATTGTTAAAAAGTCAAAAACAGTAGATGTTGGCATGAGTGCAGTGCAAAGGGAATGGTTATATACTATTGGTGGGAATGTCAATTAGTACAACCTCTCTGGAAAATAGTATGGAGATTCCGCTAAGAACTAAAAGTAAACTTATCATTTGATACACCAATCCCCCACAACTGGGTGTCTATCCAAAGAAACAGAAGTCATTATGTCAAAAAGACACTTGTACCTGGATATTTATTGCAGCACAATTCACAATTGCAAAGATATGGATTCAATCTAAGTGTCCATCAACTGAGGAGTGGATAAAGAAAATATGGTGTATGTGTGTACGTGTGTGTGTGTGTGTGTGTATTCACCATGGAGTACTACTCAAACATAAAAAGGAATGAAATAATATCTTTTGCAGCAACTTGGATGGAACTGGAGACCATTGTCCTAAGTGAAATATCTCAGGAATAGAAAAACAAACACCACATGTTCTCACTTATAAATAGGAGCTAAACAAAGAATATATATGGTCACACAAAGTAAAATAATGGACATTGGAAACTAAGAAGGAGAGAGGGTGGGAGGGGAGTGAGGGATCAAAAATTACCTATTGGGGACAATGTATGCTATTTGGGTGATGGGAACACTAAAAGCCCTGACTTCACCACTATATAATTCATCCATATAACAAAAACACCTGTGTCCCCTAGATCTGTTGAAATAAATTCAAACAAAATGAAATAAAAAGAATTAGAATTAAGTGTTAGTAAGACTTAGGAACTTTATTAAAAAGTCAAAAAACAATAGATGCTAGCATGGATGCAGAGAGAGAGGAATGCTTATACACTGTTGGTGAGACTACAAATTAGTGCAACCTCTATGGAAGACAGTACCGAGATTTCTCAAAGAACTAAAAGGAGACCTACCATTATCCAGCAATCCCACTACTGGATATCTACCCAAAGGAAAAGAAGTCATTTTATCAAAAAGACACCTGCACTCAAATGTTTATTGCAACACAATTCACAATCACAAAGATGTGGAGTCAACCTAAGTGCCCCTCAATTAATGAGTGGATTAACAAAATGTGGTATATATTAATATATATCATGAGTACTACTCAGCCATAAAAAGAAAGAAATTAATGTCTTTTGCAGCAATTTGGATGGAACTAGAGACCATTATCCTAAGTGAAGTATCTCAAGAATGGAAAAAAAAACACCACATATACTCTCTAATAATTTGGAACTAATTGATGAGCACACATGGGCACAGAGAAAAGTAAGTCATTTGGAAATCAAGAAAGGAGAAGGGAGAGGAAAGGAGAGTTAAAAACCTACCTAACAGCTACAATGAACACTATTTGGGTGATGGGCACACTAATAAGCCCTGACTTAATCGTTATAAAAGCTATCCATGTAATAAAAGCATTTGTACCCCCTTAATATTTTGAAATAAACAAATTAAGAACTTAACTAAGAATTAGAATTTAGTAAATAAGGGGCATTTCACATCATTAAGTGTTCTGATGGGGGAGGGGTAAAAAAAAAAAGTAAGTCTTCTGACCTGGAAATGATGGTCCAATGGCCAGAACTACACCTATTGTTCCACACAACCAAAAAAGGGCTAGGAAGTTCAGTTTCCTGTACAGGTAGAAGAAAATAAGAACTGGATATTAATGAGCAGCACTAATGCCTATTACAGTTTCTCCTTGTGGTTACCAACTATTTGTTCCTCTCTGCTTCCTCCAGGTAAAAATACACTCCCTCCCCTATTTCTCTAAAGGAGGCAACCCCAAATACCTTCCAATCACAGCATCTGACACACACTCCAGGATCCCTGGTAGTCTTATATCCAGACATGATGTAAAATATTTGCATCAAGTCCAGATATAGGTCTCCTGATGATCCAGAGACCTATAACTAAAAAGATAAGTCACCAAACTTTTTGCTCACTTATCTACCTACACGCAATATGCAGTGGTGAAATCAGGCCTGGAGAATTTCAATTTTTAGAAAGTGTACAAATTGGAAGTATATTACAATCACTGGGTCAGGTCATTGCAACTCTAAAGTCTTTACTGGGCAAATGTTTTCAAGGGCTTCTCTCCTGAGGTTGCCCTGGAGTAGGAGGGTCTGTCTCCTTGGTTCATACAATCCATGATTCTTGGTGGTGTCCTCTGGGACAATCTTCCTTTCTGTGACCTTCTTTGGCCACATTTGAAGTGGGTGTCAGGGAACATACCTTCCTTGAGGGTTAGGCAAAGTTCTTAGCCTACATCCTATCCAATGACAGTTGAAGTCTCAGTGTTAAGTCCTGAACCATTACGTTGTCTTTCAGTTCAGGCTGACTTTTGGCAATGTAATTCTCTCAAAACCTTCACTGGATTTCTCTTTGATTTCAGTCAGCCTTATGTACCATAAACTCATGACAGTTCCTTTTTAGATATAATACTCATATTTGCTAAGTGTCTTTGCTTCCTCACTCCTAGGCCTCCCTCTTCCTTACTCTCTTGATTTCATTGTATCTTGTGCCTATCAGGTGTTCAGAACAACATTTTTCATGTCTTTTCCCTAAACATTTTTGTCCAGTTTAAAGGATTTTCTTGGTATCACTCCATGGTGGGCAGAATAATGATCCCCCTAAAATGTCCACATCCTATTCCCCAGACCTGTGACCACACTGTTACATGGTCAAGGAGAATTAAGGTTGCAGATGGAATTAAGTTTGCTAATCAGCTGACTTTAAAATAGGGAGAATATTCTCAATTATCCAGATGGGCCCAATGTAATCACAAGGGACCTTAAAAGCAGAAGTGGGAGGCAGAAGGAGAATCAGTGTCAGAGGAATGCAATAGGAGAATGATTCAGCTAGCTATGTCTGGCTTTGAATATGGAAAGGGGCTGTGAGTCAAGGAATGTGGGCAACCTCTAGAAACCTGAAAAGGCAAGAAAATGGATTCTCCCCAGAGCCTCCAAAAAGAAACACAGCTCTGCCAACCACTTGATTTTAGTTTAGGAAGACCTATCTAAGTCTTATGACCATCAGAACTATGAGAGTCAACTTGCATTATTTTAAGCCAAGCTTTCAGTGATTTGTTACAGAATCAATAGGAACCTAATACACATCTTAAATCTGCTCAGAGCTTCTAACACTAGGTGTGATTGCCATGTCCTTAACTTAATATTAGCCACAAGGCTCAGTTTTAATCAGCCTTCATTACTCAAAAAATGTTTCTCAATTATGTATTTTTGTATGTAAGTATGAGACATGATCATTTTTTCTAAAACCTTACTAGTCCCTGAATTTGTGGACTTTTTGTTTGCTTTTTTAATCCAGTTTGTGAGCCAGCTAGTTCTTTCTTCAGCTTATCTCTACTATAATACCTTGTCAAATAGAGCCAATAGCAGCAAACACATATTACACATTTTATTTTCCATCTTCCTCTCCTAGTTCTCCGAGTTTATTAGGCATATGGTATTCCTTCCAAGTTGTTGGACATGAAAATCTTACCAAATAGTCTGCCATTGCATAACATGCATCACCATTCTTCCAGCTCCATGGACAGTTTTCTCAACAAGGTTTTTAATCAATGCCACATTTTTGTTATAGTAGGAGCCCACTTCTGTGTACTGATTTCTATTGGTTAGGCTATTCGGTCTATCCAAGGTGAGAGAAATTATGCTGTGTAACAATAATCCTAAAATCTTGCTGGCTTTAAGAAGGAAGGTTTGTTTTCTCAATCACACTGTGAATATCAGGGGGACCCTGCTCTGCCTTGTCTTAACTCCAGAACCTGAGCTAGTAGAGTAATCACAGGCTGGAACATTGGCCAGTTTCTATGGCAGAGGGAAAGAGAGATGTATGGCTCGTTATACACTGCTCATAAGCTTTCACCAATAAGTGACACGCACACATCCCCTGACATTTCCTTGGTCAAGTAATATGACTCCATTAAACTCCAAGGAATCAGAGAAGTGCAATCCTACAACATGCCCATAAAGAGAACAGGAAATATTTGGTGTATAGCAATAACTACTACTATACATTTTATAATTTTTGTAAATTGAGGTTTATTATAGTACAACACAAACGTATTCAGAAATGGGTGCTGTAATATGAAAAAAGATGAGTTTACAAAATTTTTGTATATTTTCAATAAGTTGTAAATGATAGACACATGTAGTCATAATCAGCTGCTTACTCTGACTTCATATTTTAAAAGCCTATTAGTTTGCAAGCATATTTTAGGATGTAAGGAATACTTGAAAAAGACTGACATAATACCCCACTCAACACCTAGGTATATATCCAGAAAAAAATCCAAAATGCTAACAAAGATTTATGTTTAAAAATGTGTAACTCAATGTTATTCATAATGAAAAATTTGCAAAATCTCATATACTCTTAAATAGGACAAAATGTGACACATTCATTCACCATAATATTATGTGGCAATTATGTAAATATTGCATGCCAGAAATTGTTATCAACTTGACATTGATTTAAGAAGTAGACTAGAATACTGCATATACTTTAACCTTCAGCTTTTATGACTATGTGCAGAAAAGAACTGAAACAAAAAATATAAATACTAAGAGTGGTGGCTATGTATTCTAAGTGATAGAATTATGATTGGTTCTAATTATTTTTTTATTTTACAAATTTTCTACGTAAGAATATCTTATTTTTATGTCCTAAACAGTAAATATAATGAAGAAAAAAATATATTTCTTTCTAAAAAGGATTTATGATGCCTTATATCAAGTCCTATCAATAAAACTGTTAAAATGGAAATAGAAAATTAAAACCATGTTTGGTAGGCAAGTTTCTAATGATATCCCTCCAAAAGTCCCATCACCTGGCTATTTAATTAAACACTAATCTAAGTATTGTTATGAGAGGACGTTGAAGATGGAATTAAGGTTCCTAATAAGCTGATCTTAAATAGAGAGAATGGCCTGGATTTTTCAGGTGTGCTCAATGTAATGATGTGACTCCTTAAAAACAAAAGAGGAACATAGAAGAAGAGTCAATTAGAGAGATGTCCGGGAGAGAAGAGGCAGAAGAGGTCAGGGATAGTCAAAGCAGGAGAATGACCCAAACTGCTGTTGATGGCTTTGAAGAAGGAGGAAGGGAAACACAAATTAAGGAATGCAAATAGGTTCTGAAAGCTGAGAACAACTGCTGGCTGACAGCTGGCAAGGAAACCAGGACCTCAGTTCTGTAATAGCGTGGAACTGAATTCTGCCAACAACCTGAGTGGGTTTGGAACCACATCATTCCCCAGAGCTTCCAGTAAGGAACACAGCCTTGCAAACACCCTGATGTTAGCCTGGTGAGACTTGTGTGGGACTTTTGATACATGGAAACTGCGAGGGAGTAAATTTATGTTGTTCTAAACAGCTAAATAGGTGGTAACTTCTTATAGCAGCAATGGAGAATTAATAAACCATGAAATGGAAGTGAACAAAAATATACTGATTCAAAGGTCTAATACAGTTACTGTGATTGAGGATTAAATATTGTTTTAAACTTCTTGGCAGTCAAGGCAGAAAGGGGAACAGTGGATGACAATTTTGTTTACCAAATGATAACTGCCTATGAAAACTGATTTAGACCTGCAATAACCTACTCATAGACCTCTTTGCTTTCAGTTATAGACCATTCCAAGTCCCATCTTTATATGTATTGCACAGAGTGATCTTTCAACAATCAAATGGAATTACATCATTTTCCTGCTTAATATGCTTCAGCAGCTCCCCATCATTTACAGGATGATTTTCAAGCTTCTCAGCATGACACAAAAACTTCTTCAAAATCTGATCCCTGTTTCTATTTCAGCTTCACCTCCTGCCGTTGCCAGAATAGCACTAGCACCTGTACTCCAGCCACATACTTGCAGTGGCTTTATACCAACACCCTTTTTATACTCAGCCTTTACAGATGCTCTTTCTAGACCCTAGAATGGATTTTTCTTCTTCACATAGACAACAGTTCATACACTGTGACTCAGCTAAAGTGTCTTCTCTTTGGTGAAGTCCTCCCCATCCCCTCACCAAGGAGAGACAAAGAGACTAAGTCACTCCTTTCTGTGACCTCCTTGCTCTATTGTAGTACTTAGATATTGTAATAAAATTGCTGGTGCACATGCCAGTCGCTCCCACTAGAAGATGAACTCACTAAAAGCAGGTACTATATTGTACTGAAAACTGGAACCTCAGAGTGTAGTACTGTCTGGCACATAGTAAATCCTCAATAAATATTAGTAGAGTGAATCTACGTTATAGATTCAATCACTATTTAATACATGATTGGAGGCAGAATAATGCAATGGAATATATCAGACCTCAGTCTGCATTGTGCCCAGTCACAAAATACTTTGACTTTGTGATTTTGGCAGTTATCTGAGTGAGTCTCTGTTTCCTCATCTATGAAACAGAATACTATCTATTTCATAGGATTATTATAACAATAAATTATATTGCTTGTAAAATGGATAGCACAGTTCCTGGAACATTAGTAAACATTTGGAAAGTGATAGTACGACATGAAAAAACAATTGTAAATGTGGTTATTACTTAAGAGAGGCAAACTGTGTTTTTTTTTTTTTTTTTGAGACAGAGTCTCACTCTGTTGCCCAGGCTAGAGTGAGTGCCGGGGCGTCAGCCTAGCTCACAGCAACCTCAGACTCCTGGGCTTAAGTGATCCTACTGCCTCAGCCTCCCCAGTAGCTGGGACTACAGGCATGTGCCACCATGCCCGGCTAATTTCTTTCTCTCTATATATAATTTTAGCTGTCCAGATCATTTCTTTCTATTTTTTTTTTAGTAGAGACGGGTCTCGCTCTTGCTCAGGCTGGTGTCGAACTCCTGAGCTCAAACGATCCGCCCACCTCGGCCTTCCAGAGTGCTAGGATTACAGGCGGGAGCCACCATGCCCGGCCTGTGTTTTTATTTAAAAAGTTGAATGAAGATATCAAAATGATTTTTGAAATAGAAGTTTTCTAATATATAAATAATTCAATAACAACATGTTAGCTTTAATTTCCCACATTATAGTAACAAAGATTGGAAAAGTAAACAGGTAATGGTGAGGGGAAGTTAAAAACTTACAAAATTCTTCCTCTTACCTAGAGAGGAGTCAAAAGATACCATTTCAATCTTGAGTTTTATTATTATAAAGAAATATAGGTTAATAATTATTTTGATCTTTAGCAGATTTAAAAAATTAATTCATTTTACATTACTTTTTTTCAACCCAAAACAGAAAATAGTGGACTTAGCAAGAAAGAAAAAAATGAATGAAAAAAGATAATGCAGTAATGGTAAACATACTTCTTATAAATAGTGGCAAAATACCCTAGAACAAAACTTTCATTTAAGAAAAGCTGTCAATTAAGAAAGCATAGACAATTTACATGATGTTAATAATATGTCTAAAATCAATGAACTTGGAAAGGTAGAAAAGAACAGTCTGGGCAAAGATATACCCTGTTGAGTGAAACCAAAAGGAAGTAGGAATAGCAAAGTTGACATAAATCAGAGTAGAAACCAAGTGTAAAAGCATTTAAAAGGAAAAGGATAATTTAACACTGATAAAAGATACTATCAGATAGTGGCGAAATCTGTTGAAATGTATAATGCAAAATGTGTTGAAAGCACCAGAAGAAATCATCAATACCACAGTGATGTACAGAATGTTATTAAATCTATTAGATTCCTTTGGCCTTTCACATGTCAAGGAGGCAAAAGCATTGAATCAATGGGACTAAAGAAAATTTGATCACTATCTTAAGATTAGTATTAGTATCAAACTTAGTAGCCTACAGAGAATGTACCTTTATTTATGTATTACAGACAATTTACAAAAATTGATTTCACATGTGAAAAATCCATTGGTCAAATTCTCTAACCACAACAGTTTAAGGAAAACAATTTCTTCAGAAATTACAAAAGGAGAACTTTTCTGTATAACTACTGCAGGATCAAAACTATCATTATAGATTATTAAAAATATTAACGTACAGTCATGTGCTACATTATAATATTTTGGTCAATGATGAACTGCATATACTATGATGGTCCCATAAGATTATAATGGAGCTGAAAATTTTCTATTGCCTAGTGACGTTGTAGCTGTGGTAACGTCAAAGCACAGTTATTTAAGTTTTCTGTAAATTTAGTATAGCCTGTGTACAGTGTTTATAAAGTCTACAGTAGTCTACAATAATGTCCTAGGCTATCCCATTCACTTACCATTCACTCACTGACTCACCCAGAGCAACTTCTAGTCCTGCAAGCTCCATTCATGGTAAGTGACCTATTCATGTGTACCATTTTTCATCTTTTATAAAGTATTTTTACTATACCTGTTCTATGTTTAGATGTGATTAGATACACAAATACTTACCATTATGTTGCCGTTGCCTACAGTAGTATTCAGTACAGTAATGTGCTGTACAGGTTCACAGTCTAAGAGCAATAGGCTATCCCATATTGCCTATGATTGTTGTAGGCTATACCATCTATGTTTGGGGAAGTAAACTCTATGTTGTTCACACAATGACAAAATTACCTAATGACACATTTCTCAGAATGTATCCCCATTTTTAAGTGTTGCATGATTGTATATCAAAACTTGAGGTTATAGCCACATGTATACCTACAGATAGATTCTTTATGCTATTATGACTAAGAAAATGAAAATGAATGTGTAAATGTTAAATGAAGAGATAAGAAAAAACAAAAAATATGCCTACAGGGAATGATTATAAAAATAAAATCATAAATAAATAAATTAAGGAACACAAAACAGTAGCACTTAGCAATGATTTCAAAATCTGGTCCTTTGGGGGAAAAAAACTCATCTATTAATTAACCTGATGGGTGAACAGTGTTTTCAATAAAAAGAAATGAGACAATACAATACACAAATACTTCTCATAAAACTAGGCCCAAGGATGCATATAAAAATTCACTAAGCAATCCTTTTGAGAGACAGTATGAGTTATTAAAATTATGGTAGAAGTAGCAAATCTAACTTGGTAAAAGCCACGAAGAAATGGGAGAAAAAAGTTTTAGGGACACATATTACAACTTTTAAGGACCATATAATTTCCACGTTTTTGAACTATTTTAAAAAATGGTAAAGTTTTGATGTTTGTTTTTTTATCATTAATGAATCAACTTGATAAAGGTGACCTCTTTTCACACAAACATACTGAACTATATGTAATTTCTCTTATAAATAAATATAAAACAAAATAACTGAAACACTAGCAAATCATAAATAGATACATATTAAAATAATAATAGATTATGACCAAGTTGGGCTTATTATAAGAATATAATATGGTAATAATACAGTGTTGTGGGGTGTTTTTTTTTTTTTTTTTTTTTTTTGTGGAGGTAGGGGCTCAGCTCTGTTGCCTGGCTGGTCTCAAGCGATTCTCCTGCCTCAGCCTCCTTAGTAGCTGGGAATTAAAAGAACAATGGCCCAAAATTATGCCTTAGAAATAAATCCAAAAATGTCCAGGAATTTGATATATGATAAAGATGATAAAGGAAATCAGTGAGTGGGGAATAGGAGTTATTCAAGAAATAATGCATAGAATTGGTTATACTATACATAAGTTTGATATATACATATAAGTATTGATTTTTATTTCATGACTTATGTCAAATGCAGGTACAAGAGTTTAATGACAAAATAGGAAGAGAGTAAGAGAAGAAGAGATAGAAAAAGAGAAAGATATAGAGGATGAATGATAGATCAGGAAAGGAGGGAGGAGAGAAAAACTGGAAGAAGAAGGAAGGAAGAGGAATATATAGAGAGATCATAGAAATAACTAAAGATGGTGTGGGCGGATTATCTCTTTGAGGGATAGAGAAGGACTTTTTAAGCAGGAAAGAATGGTGAAAAGCACAAAGAAAAATATCAGTTGGTTTTATTCCACAAAAATTAAATATTTTGTACATACAAACCCATCATAACAAAATTCAATGTCAAGCAGCAAATTGTTTTTAAAATAGTACCACAAATAAGAAACTGGGTTAATATCCTTGATGTACAAAAATATATTCAAATGGAAAACTAGGCAAATCAAAGAAGAACTGTAATTGATAAAAGTATTATAAGAATATTCTTTTGACAGCTTTTGAACTAAGCAGAAAAAATTATGGTCTAGGCAAGAACGTCCTAGAACTATAATATTAAACACAAAATAAGAAAGAATTAGGAATTAGAAGCTTTTTTTTGAATTAGAAGGTTTATAAAAAGTTGGCAAACAAAATAAAAAGGCCCGTTACAAATGTTTTTAGAGTGAAATTATATTTAATGTTTATTTTTAGTTGAAGAATTCTCAGATTAAAAAGTAAAAATCTGAAATGAAAAGAAAGATTTGGTTAAGCTCTAGATTCCAAGCTATAAAACATAACATATATATTATGCATTTTAAAATTATTACATAATTCTCCTGTCAGATATACCTGATGTAGGAAAGCCCCAAATCATCCTCTAGGTTAATTGGCTTGAGGCTCAGCCAGAAACATAGAGGCAGGAGGGGACCCTAGTTGAGGGCATAGGCCCTTGGTTGTCAGTCTCTGTTCACTTCCTGTAGCTGAGTTACCTTGGCTTGGTATTTTAATATCTGCAAATCTCATGTTTTTTTAATCTGAAAAACAGCCAAATATGGTTATTGGGAGAGTCAAATTATATAATCTATGTAGACTGCTTATTATAGTTCTTGACACTTAGAAGGACTCTGTGTCATTATTGTCCTAAACATACTGAGCGCGATTCATCAGGAAATATAACATGGTCCAATTTTCCGAGTAGTTATTGAAAACAGGCAACGTGAAACTATCCGAGAGACCTTGGGACACAGTTCTCATGACAAGGAAGTCTTCTTACCTTGACTGAGTCATGTTACCTCTGTAATTAATCTTTAGTTTCCTTTCCTTTAAAATGAAGACACCACCTGCCTTGCCTCCCTTCTAGACTGCGTGTAAGTGCTTTGTAAACAGTAAAACACAGTGTCAATGGAATTTGCCACTCCTAATGGGTCACAACTATTGCTAGGGTCCCCTTTTGTTGTATTACTGGCACAATTTCCTGTCCTATGAAGGGACTCACACAGTAATCCCAGAAATCATTCCTTCAGCATCTCCATAATGTGTGGTCTAGGACAAGGGGTAGCAGGGTTCAGGAACAGATGTAAGACAGAAACTCTGACCTCAGCCAGAAAGACTGATCTACTAGCAGCATCAGCAACTGATTAGAGAGAGAAGAGAGTAGACTTGGGGAGACCAGTCTGGAAGATTTTGCAACGGCACAGGTAGGAAATAATGGGGGCCTGCTGTAGGGTGGTGACAAAGGAAAAGGAGATGAGGGAAGTGGTTGGGACCATCGTGTCATACTGTGAGTGTGGGGTTTCGCTGGGGACTGTTTTGCTGGCATCGCTGTGGCCAGCATCGACCATGGCTGTCGGACCTCAGCGTATCCCCATCTAGTGATTTTCCCTCACCCCCAAATCCTGGGGCAGAGATGATGATTGATAGTGAGGATGATCATGATGATGCTAGCTAATGTTTATGAAGTGCCTACTATGTGCCTGGTACAAATATTACTTATATTAGCTCTTCAGAGCAATCTGATAAAGTAGGTGCTATAATTACCTCTATTTTACAAGTAAATAGAGACAGAGAAATGTTAATAACTTGTCCAAGAATACACAGCTGGTAAGCAGTAGATTTGGGATTCAAAGCCTGGGTAATCTGGCTCCAGAGACCACACTGTTCCACAGTGATAGTCATGGTGACGATATTAAGAACAAATACTGGGGGCTTCTTTGTGATACCCTGTATTGAAAGTTGTACGTGAAATCTCCACTTGAGAGATCAAGTGAAGGCACCTTGATCACATGAGCTCTTTCAGCAAGGTCTCTACTCTTATATGAAAGCATTAAACCAGGTCAATGCTCCTGACTGCAGCTACAGTTCCTCTGAGTGTCTGGCCCACATCCAGGGCATGGGGCATTCAGGGGTGGAAATGGGTCTTGCAGAAAGGCACACACTTATTCGCTGAGGCTCTGCTTGTTGCCAGACACTTCAGGTCTCATTCATTTACTTTCCTCAAGGAAGCCTGCCAATGCCCAGTATTAGGACATCCTTAAATCAAGGGACTTACCTTTATGACTCTGCAGAGAGGCTTTCGGGCCTCCAGTTTACTAACATGGGGCACTGGAGCACAATATGCAACTTATCACTATTAGTAGTCATATCTTTTACGGGCATTCTTTACATATTCCCATTTTTTTTAAGTGAATTTTGGCTACGCCCCTCACTCCCTTGGGCAGATTAATGAATTTCTCTGAGCCTCACTTTCTTCAAGTATAACATGAGGATAATAGTTGTTGTGGGGCTTAAATGAGACAGCCCATGTAGTGTAGTACTTACCAGAGTGCTTGACCCATATAGCAAATACTCCATAGATGTTAGCTGTTTTATCACCTTCATTTTCAACAACCTTACTTCACGTAGAAGGTATTTATAGCACTCTAGCATAACTGGGAAAAAAAGAGGAAATATAAAAATTTTCCCATAGAGCTGTCTCATATAGAGAAAATATAGAGAAAGATGTGGTATTTGTTCCCACCTGATTTCATGCACTTTAGGGTTAAGAATAATTTAGGCTGGTAGGAAATTAACTAGCCTTCTGAAACGTAACCTAAACTGCTAGAGAGAAATGCTGCATATTTCCATCCAAAAGGCTTGAGGGAGCTATCATTATTGAGATGTTAAATCATTTAAACTTTGCCTATCCTCATCATTAACACTTTTGTTTTACTTTACAGGAAAAAAGGAGGTTGAAAGTGAGGTGGCACTTTTGGGAGATTAGGGACTTGGAGAAGGGTGAAAGGGTGGAGAGAGGGTTATAGGAGACTGAATAGACCTTCAACCAACAGTATTAGAACAGCCATGTAAAGAAAAATTCCAGGGCAAAGGAACAAAACCAGAAGATAAATTTAAAATGTGATAATTTAGTGTTGTATGGCCATCGAGGTGTAAATGACTGATGAAGACAGGAAGTTGGAGTTAGGGATTAGAATATTTGAACTTGGCTCAGAATGTGTGTGAAAGATTCTCTCTTGTGGAGCAGGACAAAGGGACAGAGAGAGCAAGCCTTAGGTCCTGGGACTGCTTTGCTATGTGTGCCAAGTGGCTGCTGAGGGGGCCCCCTGAGTGTCAGGACTGAGGAGAGGTCCAGGGCAGGGTGGGGGCAGATCCTGCCTAGTCACATCTGCCCTGAGACCATGCATCCAGAGTCATGCACAAATACAGTTGCCATCTCAACTTTTTCATGGCTTCTGCATTAACCTGCCAATTTGCACCCACTTTGCAGTCAGTTCCTGGACACCTTCCAGTCTTCTCAGGTTTTGGCTACATTATTCCAAAATAGACTTATGAATTTTCCTTGCCCTTGGATCTATAACTTCTTTTGGCTACAGACTGGCCCCTCCTCGGGCGACACATGCCTGTGTCCACCCTGGTGTGTAGGGGACTTGAGACTTGGTGTAAATAGCTGGCTGATATGCCTATAATATTTGTTATGGGCCTACAAGAAGACCAGAACAAGTGAAAATTATTAATGTGTCTTGGCCAAGAAATGCCTAGAGACTGGTAGGAAGGCATCCAGAAACTTCCATCATCACGATGCCTTTCTTTACTCATCTGTTCCAAATGAATCACTCCCTCCCTCACCTAGGTACAGTTGTTCCAGTTCTTTTTACATCTATATGGTCGATCATCTGCATATTTGAATTCTATTAATGATAAAAAATTCAAATGAACAAATAAAAAAAAGTAAAGATTTTCTAAACTGGGCTGAGAAGTATTTTGAAAAATGAATACAAATGATTTTGCTACTTTTTTTGTTAATACGTAATATGCTCAGCCTGGAATAATTTTTAGCTTCCTGGGGAACACAGACTTTGATTAAAGAAAAATATATGCTTTTATGAATCCAAAAGGAACACAAGTTAAATCTGGTAAACGCAGACATTCTTATGAAAGAGGAAGAAAGAAAACAGAAATCAAATGAGAAAATAGTCCTAGATATGAACATATGAAGAAATAAAAAAGAGGCTTTGTTGCGCCCAACTTGTCTTGAAAAGTTTTGGAGTTAAGAGCAAATAAAAAATCCTTAGCTCATTTATGTGACTTGATTACCTTTTCAAATATGAAACAAAGAAAATCCTTGAGAGTAGAAAAGATACTAGGAAATGGAAAGTGTTTTCATGCAGCATTTTCTATTTTAAAGAGAAAAATCTCAGACTTGAAAAGAAATCTAAACATGGATCAGTAGGTTTGTGTTTACCTTGTGGTAAAGATTACTGCCATCTGCAATATCCGATTAGGTGTCAACATAGTATTCTCTGTGGTCACCAATGCCGAGACAGCTGCATGTATGCAGGAGTAACTTTTTGGAAGAAGAAAAGACAAAAAGCTGCCTACGCTCTGAAAAATATCCTTGGTTTTATCCTCTTGAAACAGGACATACAGATTATTCCACAGTGGCAAAGGTGTCCCTTGATTTCACTCAAATATAAGAAACACAAAAAAATTGAGCTAAAAGATTAGATGGCCTAATAAAACAATTTATAAACACAAACCAATGGGGATATATACAAAGGAAAATGGACTATGACAACCTTAGAAGATTGTTTAATATAATGTCAAAAGCTACCAATATAAAAGACCCAATTTACTCCTGTCTCCAGATGCTGGAAAAGCTTTTGACAATTAATTGGAAGCTTTTATTTTTGACATTGAAAAGCATGGGCTTGCCACAAGAATTCATTTCATGGGCAGTAATATTATCTGATCATCCAAAGGCCAAAATTAAAGCTAATGTGTATAATTTGAGATCATTTCTTTCTTTTTTTTTGACAAGGAAGCAACCACAGGCTGTCCACGTTTTTCGCTATTATTTGGTTCATCAATAGAATCTCTGGCAGGCAAGATGAAGGAATAAAAATGGGATACTTCAGGCCCACAATTTTATTGTGACTAGATAATGTGGCCCAATTCTGGGTTGCATGTAAACTTGTGAAATCCACTTCTGGGGAGTCAAGTGGGAGGCGAATCTCCTCTCCTTGTGGAGGGGTTATTTGGTTTAGTTCAAGAGGTATTTTCCTCTTAGGATCAAATTCTTTATTGCTAAATAAAAATGTGTCTCGGGTGGCACCTTCTTTGTCCTTAGAAGCAGGAGCATATCCCAATTTCAGCCTATTTCTTCTATTCTTGCCCAATTTTTTTTCCCCCGGAGCAATCTCTGGAACAGAAGAGCAGTACTTTCAGTAATTGCCATGCACTGTTACTTTCTCAAATTTTCTTTTTCTTTCCTAGCCAAATATATAAATAACTCAGATTGTCTGATGGGTCAATAGGTAAATGAAAACATAACTCCTTATATATAAATACATAACTCCAACAAATCATAAAGAAGTGGGATAGAGAATTGCTTTAAATTAGTTTTACCTAATAATGAAAATAATGGAAGGTGTGGTGCTGGGACAGATTTTATCTTCTCTTTCTCTTTTTAAACAGCTTTATGGGGCTATAATTCACATATGATGCAATTCATCTGTTCAAAGGCCACATTTTTGGGTATATTCATAGAGTTTTGAAACCATCACTACCATCAACTTTAGAATATTTTCTTTTTTTTTTAATGGAGCTTTTAAGGTGAACTATTTTATTTTAGGTACAAATGCCAAAGGAATCTGAAGATTTTTATAAGGATTGTTATTGTTTTGTTAGCGCTCAGATTTTATTTTACTTATTTTTTTTAATTTTTTTTAAAATTTCAGGATATTACATGGGGATACAAATGTTTAGGTCACATATATTGCCTTTGCCCCAGCCGAATCAGAGCTTCAAGTCTGTCCATCCCCCAGATGGTGTACACTGCACCCATTAGGTATGTATATACCTATCCCCTCCTCCTTCCTCCCATCTGCCCGACACCCTGCTTTGTTTAAGATCAGTTGACAATATGAGGATGGATTCATATCTGTGTTTTCTGTTCTGATTCATAGATCTATGTTGCTGTTTTTGTGCCAGTACCATGCTGTTTTGGTTACAATAGCCTTGTAATATAGCTTGAAGTCTGGTAAAGTGATGTCTCACGATTTATTCTTATCATGTAGGATTGCATTAGCTATTCAGGATCTTTTCTGGGTCCACACAAAGCATAGAACTATTTTTTCAAGGTCTGCCAATAATTACATTGGTATTTTAATGGGGATTGCAATGAATCTGTAAATCATTTGGGTAGCATAGACGTTTTATTATAACAATGTTGATTCTGTCGATTCATGAGCATGATATGTTTTTCCATCTGTATACATCCTCTGCAATTTCTTTTCTCAGTGTTTCATAATTCTCCCTATGTAGTTCTCTCACCTCCTTAGTTAAATATATTCCTAGGTATTTTCTTTTCTTTTATGCTATTGTGAAAGGTATTGCATCTTTGATTTGATTCTGAGCTTGACTGTTATTGGTGTATACTGATTTGTGTGCACTGATTTTTTTAGCCTGAGACTTTCCTGAATTCCAGGAGTCTCTTGGAAGAATCTTTGCAGTTTTCTAGTTATAATATCATGTTTGTACTGTGAATAGGTTCTTTTTTTTTAACTACATCTTCTAATTGTTATGACCAATATGTAAGTCTTTAATTTTTGTATGTTGATCTTAATCTTGCCTACTTGCTTAGTTACTTAATTTTAAAAATAATTAATAGGAAGTTTTGTTGGCTTTTGAAAGTGGATAATCATATCATCCATCAGCTATGACAGTTTTCTCTGTTCTAAACTTTGTTTTATATATATGTATGTACATATATATATATTTTTTACCTGAACTGGATAGAAATTTCAGCATAGTTTTCAATAGTATCTTTAATAGCAGGAAACATGTTTTATGCCTGATTTTAAAGAGAATGCCTCAAAAACTTATCCTTATATGTGATTTTTGTTATAGATTCCTGATAGATATTCTCTATCCTTTACCAGGTTAAGAAAATTTATACACACTCATATATGGATGCACTCATCATATAGATAAAAATGCTAAGTATAATTGTATTCTAAGAGGTGGGATTATGGTGATTTTTAGTTTTTTTATTTATTTGTAATTTAAAAAGATTTTTGAAGAACACATTACTTTTGTAAAATAAAATGCTCTTTTGGAAGAAAATAAGCAGGTATATGTGTTATTTATCCTAAGCTGTCAGAAAAGGCCCAATTCTCAATGGTATAGTCCATTTTTAAATATTTGTTCTATAATAAGGTTTCCCAAAGCTTGTTCCTCAAGATGTTATATTTACTCCATGTAAAAATTTTTTGTGGTCCCAAAAATGTGGGGTAAAAGAAAAGAAAACATAATTTCTTTAATGCAAAAATTCTTATAATATTTAATATACAAATATGAAGATTGAAGCTCTAACAGAATACAGAATCTGGCATGTTTTCATCAGTATCTTTTAACCAGTGTGTCATTCTTTCTCTATAGTTCAGTGGACATTTCATGTTGTTGCTGTTTGTATAAAATAAAACAAAACTCAGTGTTACATGTGGCTACTTGAACACAGTTTACTTCAGAAATGCCATATAATAAAGACTTGTATCACTCTCTCTCTGTAGGAAGCCTTATACTTGTTTTAGAAAGCAAACAGAGTAAGCCAAAAAATTAGTCAATTCTGTTCTCTAGAGCATTGGATTAGATGAAGAGGATAAAAAACTAGTGTTTGCAGTGTTAAAAAACGAGTGGCTCTCAAGGAGTTTCCAGTCTAATAAGACTTGTACCAAGTGTCTTCCTCTGATTCAAGGTTGTAATAAGACCACTAAGAGCCCTGTTTCTTTTTATCAAATAAGGAAACAGAGACACAGATGGATTGGTGATGAATCCAAGCTCATGCAAATTGGAATGTCAGTTGGGAACAGAACAGATTCATTTGACTACACTTCCAGCACCGTATTTAATTGACCTAACTTCCTCTCTTACAAAGTAGATATAAATAAGAGATTAACTGTTGGAAAGGGAAAAGTGAGTGAGTGGGAGCTAAGCATTTTGGAATATCAAAATAATTTAATTGGATCCCAAATGAATTAAGATGTGTGGGAGTCCAAATTATACCCCAAATACCAAGCCTGCATAAAGCTAATTTAGAAATAATTTAAATGAACTAAATAGAATGACTGTCTTTTGCTAATAGAAAGAATGCAAAAAAATCACAATGAATATGCTAAAAATAATTTTACTCATATCAAACCATAATTATTAAACTTACATTTCAACAAGGTAGGGAAATTTGGAATCTACTTCAAGCATGAGAAAAAGACATATCTATACCTAATTTGAAATACAGTATAGGTATTTTTGAACAGAGAGTAAATCTATTGGTTTGTTAATTTTAATGACCCACATATTTCTGAAGGTAATGCTAATTTTTGCCAACCACTGGGTGTGTATACATAAAACAACCCCTAGAGAAGTATATAAAATTGCAGGTCGGCACCTTCTGTTTGTTAAACCTGAATGCAGAAGGAGAAGGCCCAGTTCTCTTTTTGCTTTTTCCCTCCCTTTCTCTGCTTCTCTCCCAAATTTTAAGGGGCTCCCTCATAACCTCTAGGAGTTCATCCAGCAATTCTTTTTCTCTCATTATCCAAAGTCCCTAACTTCCATGTTCTTCTTTCTCTTTAAAGTATCTGTAATCCAATATTAATTTTTGCTCCTTCCTTGGGAGACAGCTAGTAATTAGGAGTATAATCTTGAGCAACTTGCTGTGCACCTGGAGATTCTCTGTGGTAATAACTAACTTTTGGGATTGTAGTAAGTGAAGGCAGTATATGATTTTGATCTTTATCTGGGAGGGAAAGAGGAAGAATTGGGACAGAGTAAAATGATGCATTGATTTCTCTCATGATTCCTGAGTGTCTTTCTCTGTCAGTTAGATGTTACGGCTTTCTTTCAATATAGGATTTTCGTGTCTTAATTGCTCTAGGATTCTCCAATTGAGAGGTTAATCCACTTCTGAGTAGATCAAAGCAGCTGGATACCTATCCCACTCTTGATGCTGGAATGGATTCCCCTGTCTCTTCTTCTACAATTGAATGCTACTTGGGAACTCTCTGGCTTTGGGCTTGAAAAAGAATGCCCATTAAAGAGATTGATTGGGAAAAAGATTGGGGAGGGAGATTTAAAGCGATGAACAACTTTTCCCTATTCTTTCCTTGGGCAAGTGGTAGGGTTAGTGAGTGAACTAGCCAAGGGATAAGAATAAGGACATTCCTTAGCCCTTAGCTCCTGAAAGGGCAAGATATTGGATGCTCCTGCCTCAGAAACAACTCCAGTTTCTAATTAAGGAATGTGGCAGAGTAGTTTCCTTCTCTGCTCAGTTTCTTTTCTCTCCTCTGTCAGTGAATTCCAAGAACGACTTGCTTAGCATAAATAAAAGCAATGTTATTTGCATTTGTTTATGTTGACTGTCTGACTTTTATGCCCAATGAACTCTTGACACTATCACAATTATTCATATTATTAAGTATGAGTTGGATTAACTTTGTTATAGATTACATGTGATAGTAGTGCTGAGCTTTATATAAATGAAGTTAGTGCTGTTTACCATCAAATGTGATCATTTGACTTTAAGTTTTAAATTTTGAGAAAATTTTAGAGGTTGATAATAAAATTGTTGCAATGAAATGCTGAATACAATTATGACTGAATGAATGGGTGAATTCATTCACTAACTCACTTAACATTTACTCAATGCCTGGCACTGTATTAGGAGACAGCAACACAGAGGTGAAAGCCATGGCTGCACTTTCTAGAAACTGACAGTCTAGGATGTGAAAAACATTAATAAACAGACAATCATAATACCAATATGACACCTTACTAGATGAGGATGTGCGAGAGGACTCTCATCCACTCTGAGGGGTGGGACTAGGCAAGATCAGGGAGGCTTCCTGGAGTAGATAACACTGGAGCTGAATTTTAGGTAACTTGTGAGAGTCCAGCAGGTGGAGAAATGGGGAAAGGGAGATCCAGGCAAGGGAAGAATCAACAGGGGCATCAAAACACGAAAGGACATGGCACTCTTAGAAAACTCCACAAGAGAGTGGAAGAGATGTGGGAAGGACAGGCAGGTGCCAGATCATAGAGGACTTTGGGTGTCTCCTCATTAGCGGGAAAGAACAACCTATATAACAGACATTTCTGTTTCTTGGACAGTAGCTGCTAGCCTGTTATATAATGATTCTTCATTGCAGTAAGTATTTACTGAGCTTTTTACTCTACAATTACACTATGCCCTGTGATGAATATATTTTCTATAAGGAGGTCTCAAATGAATTACCTGAGGTTGGCTTTTTGACGCATAATTTAAAGTGTAAGAAACTATAATACTAAAGTGTAAACATATTTTGTCTTATTACATGTTCTCTATTTTAAAGAAAGACCTATTATCTATCCATCAATTAATTAAAATATACACGTAGGGTCTTTATTGAAATTGAACAGTGTCTTTCCAACATGAAGCAGCTGTGAAGTGTTTAGTTCTTGTAGTTCTGCTTTTCAGTTAATTAGTCAAAATACAGAACTTCCAAAGTAGAGGAGGATAGAAAGGAGATTGAAACTCTCCAATGGTATACATTTTATCGAGTCTCCAAGATGGACTGAGTTGCTCATAAATTAGGAAGAAATGACCTTTTAATGCTGACATGTGGTGGTGAGAGGCATTTCACCTTGCTTGATAGGTTCCACTCCATGTTCTCGTGCTATCATGGTTCTATTTGGGTTTTGGTGGCAGGGCAACCTAGTAATCATGCCACTGGCTACCATACGCCTGGAAAATGTTTTGCTAGCCTAGAAGGTTAGAAAAGTCCTATCCTAGTTGCAAACCTCCCAATATAAGATATTCTGTAATATTGTTGGGTGGTTTATTGAGAACCTACTTTACAACAGATGCTTTATACATGTTGTTTATAGACTTCATAACAACATTGCACAAATCTTAATTTGTAGGTTAAGAACCCACGGCCATGAGAAGCTTGTTTTGAAGCTGTTGCTCCTCCTGCATCGTATGTACTCTCACAAGGAAAGCTTACTCTATACAGGTCAGGTGGGTCTTTTGTGACCTACCTCATTGTGCTAAAGGTTTAGTGTTTTTCTCCTTTATGTAACTACATATTTTTTGAGATATAATTCACATACTTTAACATTCACCCTTTTGAATTGTATAATTCAGTGGTTTTCAGTATATTCACAAGGTTGTGCAACCATCGCCACTAATTTGAGAACACTGTTATCACCTCCAAAAGAAACCGCATACTTGTTAGCAGTCCTCCATTCCCCTCACCCCTCAGCTCCTGGCAGCCCAAGTTTGCTTTCTGCCTGTATGGATTTGCCTGTTCTGGGCGTTTCATATCAATCGAATCATATAATACGTGGCCTTCTGTGTCTGATGACTTTCTGATGATATTTTCAAGGTTCGTCCATGTTGTATCATATATCAGTACTTCATTCTTTTCTGTGGCTGAATAAAAAGACCATATTTTTGTTTATTGATTCATCAACTGACAGATGTTTCAGTTTTTTCCACTTTTTTTTTTTTTTTTAAAGAATTCTGCTATGGCTTTGTGGTTTTAGGCTGCACTAGGAACTTACTGTCATAAAACACATCACATTTTACTGTAATTACCTAGTGCTTTGTCTTTTTCTCTTGCTGTTCTGCAAATTCTATAAGTGCAAGAAGCATATTTGTCTTGTTAGCCATTATATCGAGTGCAGTATATCTGTGTAAGGGATGTGCGAATGAATAAATTAAAGAAGGCAGTTCTGTAGCTCTAGGTGAGAACTTTGAACTGCTCATCTAGTTTGCCTTGTGTCACTTAACTGAGGGCTGTATCTCTCCCTGTTAAGAGTATGTGTTTAGGGGTGAAGATTCTGCTCTCGTTTTTTCCTGACATTTTTGATTATTGGGAGAGTGGAGGTTACATTGATATAGCAGCCTCATAATTTGTTTGGTTGAGTTGAGTGTTATCACCTATCAACAAAAGTCAGAGGAAAGCTAGATTTGTTTTGACAGCTTGTGCTGGAAGCATTTGGGACATTTATTAGTAAGGGAAGCAGACCATGATCCCAAGTTTGTCTGTTGTCTTGCCAATTAAACTTGCCTGCCTGGGCATGTGTCACTACCCCACAATGGGATTCTTCCCACTGGGGACATTGGAAAAATCCATCAGTGTTAAATTAATTTTCTCCTTTTCTTTTTTCACTCCTTCTTTGTCTAACTCTTCCTTACTCATCTCTGAACTCATTCAGAGAGATTTTCTGAGTTTAGCGCAAAATGCTGTGTAACTTCCAATTCTCTCCTATAAAAATAAGAGGACTTAATCAGGACAAAATCATCCCACTTATTTGTTGCTTCAAATAAAGCCTTGGATTTTGGAGCCTGCCTTTCTTGTGGGACACCTTGCTCAGTTGCTGAGATCTATCTCTCTATCTTGAACTCAGCAAGGACACCTGAGAAACGCTGGACACCGTGGAGGCCTGTAGTGGCAACTCTGAACGTGGCAAGTGCTCCGGCAGCCTTTGCTTTCCCCCTCCCTCCTGCATCTGCCTACTCCTCAGTCTAGTGAGAATGACAGGAAGAGAGAAGGGAGCTGCCAGGTTTCCTGTATGCATGTCTGTGGGAGGGAGACGAGGAGGGTTGGCAGCCACGAACTAAGTGGGCTCCATTCCATCTATCTTTTCTGATTAAAGTGAAGCAGATTCAGGCTGCTGCCTACGAGCCGTGGTGGGAGCCATAGCTCAGAGATAATTCCTGGAATGACTGTTCTAGACGTTGCACCCATTTCTACCCCTGAAGCAACTTACAGACTGAGGGGGTTGAGAATTCTAGAGCTGTTTGTAGTGTATACGTGGCATTTGGATGATAAACTTCAAAGAAAATACTGTGAAAATATAAATAAGGATATCCTTAAAAGTAAAACGCGTTTTTGGTGTGGCATCCCATGACTTCGATTTTTATGCTATTTTATTGCTATTTTTATCTCCCATTTGGGGAACTATGGGCTTAGCTTCCAAGTAGTTGTCATTAAAGGCTTTGATTTAAAGATCCAATGAATGCATTACTTCACTTAAAGTTTTGTGCCTGATTGTTGCAACCGATTCCAGATTCTTCTGGAAGGATCTTTTTAGATATGAATTTTTTTCCCAGTCCAATCTGGGGGAGGACTGTCAAGAGTCTGGATAGCAATCACTGTTACAATAAAATGGGTCTGAGCCTCCATGGTGCAAGTTCTGGGACCCAAGTTTCCCCGCACCTCCCCCACCCCATGCCCAAGCAGTATCTTATAGATTATCAGTCCTCCTTGGAACAAAGAAAATTCTGTTGTATGCTCCAGTGTTACCTCTGTGCTGCTGTGGAGGGTGTTCATGGCTGATATCCTGGCCACGCTAGGATGTTACTGCCACGCACACGAGGATCAGTGCTCTTCCTGTTGCTGTGGATGATGGACCTGTGGTCTCCCTATCGTTGTTTCCACAGTCACTTTAGGAGCTGTTGAAACAACAAAGTGCACCAATAAAATTCTTCTGGTTTAATTTTGTCCTCCATTACTCAGAGGGCTTCTGTTGTTATAACTTTTTTTTTTAATTAAACTTTTAGGTCAGGCTCCTACTTTCTTGAGAATTTTGAAATACATTCTTCAAGGCTATGTTAGGAGATATTTCAGAGGCATTCTGTGTTGCTTCTCAAAGTAACCTTCTCTAAAAATTAGGGTCCCAGGAGAGAAAACAGGCACTTCAACTCTTTCATATGTTAGTGTAACTTCCCTCATCTTTTTAAAACGACTTAATCTCTCATCATTAGACACACTGCATTCCTAATTACTGCTGTTCCTAAGTGGAGAAGAGACTGCTGGGTGCTCACCAACAGGATTGCTGTTGCTTTACTTGAGACATTAGTAAGGATAAACTATGTTCTGTTATGGTAACAAACAACCAAAATATGTGGGTGGCTTAAAACAAAAGAAGGTTAGTTCTTGTTCATACTACATGCCCAAAGATAATTGCATTGTAGTTATTTAGGGGCTCATACTGACAAAGACTTCATGATCTTACGATATCTCCATCTCATGATGATGTTAAGGTTTTGCTGCGTTAGTGAAAGGGAACAGGTGAACACAACTCTTAAATGCTTCAATCAGAAAGTGATACACATCACATCTGTTCACTTTCATCAGCCAAAGTCAGTCACGTGTGGCTGCACATAATTTCAAAGGGAGGAGGGCCAGGAATCTTGGTGAATACTGGAAGTGAGGGGAATGGAGGCTTAGCCAGCAAATCGATTGGAAAGAAGTTTGAGTGGTTTGGAAGGTATATACATGATTATCCCAGAATTCCCAGAATTGATTTTCTGCTTATAGCATTTATTATTTCTTTCAAGGGAGCCTAAGCAAACAAATCAATAGACATGAATGCTGTAACTAAATGATGCTCTCACATGAGTAAAGTGATCTGGACTTTCATTCCTGACTAAGAGCGTGAAATGCCACAGGAGTAGCTGGAGTGGTACAACTGAGCTGGTGGGGCCACTCTGCCAGGCCTCTCACATTCTGCTGCCATTGTGGGATTGCCAGAGAGCGTGGGAACCACTGAATGCACATGAGGTCCTGCCTGTTGCACCTACCTGATGATCACGTACCATCTGCCTGGAGGAAGGATGGCACTCTCCGTGGGTTTGAAGCAAGAGTGTGTGGTGAGCATTAAGCTGATCCATAGTCATTTAGACAGTGAGTTCGTGAGAGTTGTATGACACATCTTCTGTAACTTGCTCTGGATAAAATCAAAACATAGGAAAAATAGAACTTCTTAAGTGGTATGAAAATTTCAACCATTGTCTTACACTTCTCTAAGCACTTTTGTTATTATATACAATCTCACTTCTTTCTTAAAATGTATAAAATCTGTTTTAGCCTTTTTGCCTGCCTTATTTATCTTCTTACCATTTAAGATCATCTAACATTCTAAATATTTTACATATTTGTCTTAATTGTCTACCTTTCCCAGTAGAATTCAACCTCCTTTCTTTTATTAATTTCAAAATATTAAGGGGGTACAAATGTTTTAGGTTACATAGGTCACTTTTGTAATGCTTGAATCGTGGCTATAGGTGTGCCCACCACACAAATGGTGTTCATTGTACCCATTAGGTACGTTTTTGCTCCTCCCCTGCCTCTGCTCCCCTCTGCTTGATTTCCACTGAGTTTTACTTCCCTCTGTGCATGTGTGTGCTCATCAGCTAGTTCCAATTTAACGATGAGTACATGTGGTGTTTGTTTTTCCATTCTTGAGCTATTTCACTTAAGAGAATGGTCTCCAGTTCTATCCAGATTATTGCAAAAGCTATTAATTCATTTTTTATGGCTGAGTAGTGCTCCATGGGATACATATACCACATTTTATTAATCCACCCATAAATTGATGGGCATTGGGTTGATTCCACATCTTTGCAATTGTGAATTGTGCTGCAATAAACATTTGAATGCATGTGTCTTTTTGATGAAAAGTCTTTTTTTCCTTTGGGTAGATACCCAGTAGTGGGATTGCTGGATTGAATGGTAGGTCTCCTTTTAGTTCTTTGTGGAATCTCTGTAATGTTTTCCATAGAGGTTGTACTAATTTGCAGTCCCACCAACAGTGTATAAGTGTTCTTTTTGCTCTGCATCAATGTCAGCATCGATTGGTTTTGGACTTTTTAATAAAAGCCATTCTCACTGGGGTAAGGTGATATCTAATTGTGGTTTTAATTTGCATTTTTCTGATGATTAATGATGTTGAATGTTTTTTCATATGTTTATTGGCCATCTGTCTTTCTTCTTTTGAGAAGTTTGTTCATGTCTTTTGCCCACTTTGTACCCCTGGGATGAAGCCCCCTTAGTCCTGGTGAATTATTTTTTTTGCTGTGCTACTGAATTTAATTTGCTAGTATTTTATTGAGGATTTTTGCATCTATTAATATAGTCAGAAGGGATATTGGTATGTACTTTTCTTTTTTTCTTGAATCCTCTCCTGGCTTTGGTATCAAGTTGATACTGGTTTTGTAGAATGAGTTGGGAAGGATTCCTTCCTTCTCAATTTTATGGAATAATTTCTATATTATGGGTACCAGCTCTTCTTTATGGGTCTGATACAATTTGGCTGTGAATCCATCTGGACCAGGGCTTTTTTTTGGGGGGGAGGTTTTTTTTATTACTGTTTTCATATCACTGTTATTGGTGTGTTCAGGAGTTCTATTTCTTCCTGGTTGAGTCTTGGGAGATTGTGTTTCCAGGAACTTGTCCATTTCTAACTATGTTCTCTAGTTTATGTGCATAAAGATTTATGTAGTATTCATGGATGATGTTTTGTATTTCTATGGTATCAGTTGTAATGTCATCTTTTTCATTTCTGATTGACCTTATTTGGGTCCTTTCTCTTCTGTTCTTGATTAATCTTGCAAGAGGTCTGTCGATTTTGTTTCTCTTTTTAAAGAACCAACTATTTGTTTTGCTAATGCTTGGTATTGTTTTTTGTTTTCCAATTCATTTAGTTCTATTCTGACCTTCGTTATTTCTTTTCTTCTGCTGGCTTTGGGTTTGGTTTGTTCTTCCTCTTCTAGTTCTTTGAGAAGTGATATTAGGTTGTTAATTTGTGATCTTTCTGTCTTTTTGATGTAGGCATTTAAGGCTATGAAATTTCCCCCGAGGAATGCTTTTGCTATGTCCCATAGATAGAATTCAACCTCCTTGAGGACATTTTTAGCCGAATATTGTATCCTCACAACCAGGAACGGTACCTGGCATAGAGTAGGCGCTCATCAAATATTTGTTAAATAAATGAATGCATAATAGTAATTCTTATTGAAGTTAGTTTCATAGAACAATGATGCACACTGGTGCCTTAAAAACAGATGTTTCCTTATTATATCCTTCTGTGTTAAAAATTAGTTATAGAAAATAATTTTCTGTTTTACCTTCTTTCATGAGTCAATATTTTTTGAGCACTCCCTAAGTGCCAGGCATTTCAGACATCAGTGAATAAAGCAAAAATCCCTGACCGCATAGAGTTTTATATTCCCAGGAGTCAAAGATAGAGGGAGATAGTCAATAAATATAATTAATAAATTATATAATTTAGAAAATTATAAATGCTATAAAATAAAACTAGAGCAGGTGAAGGGAATTAGAAATGCAGGAGGGTGGAGAGGAGAAGAATAATTAATGTGGGTGGTCAGGGAAAGCCTCATTGACTAGATGAGATTGAAATACAGACCTCAAAGGAAGTACCTCAAAGAGAGGTAACCAGTGGATATGGTGGGGTGAAGTGGGTGGGGAGAAGTTGCAGGGGTAGTGACTGGGGCTGAGGTTGTGGCTGAGGAAGGAGGTCTGAAAAATAATGAGTCCAGTATTCCTGAAGCTGAGAGAATGGAGGTAGAAAGTAGGAGGAGATGGAGTCAGAGAGGGCTGCATAAGCCACTCTAAGTATTTTAGCTTTTGCTCTGAGTGAAGTGGGATATCTTTTCAGGATTGTAAGTGGAGGAATAACATGATTTGACTTAAGTAAATATCCCTCTAGTGGCGACTTTAAGAATGTTAAGAATGGCCAGTGGTGACACTATAGCTGAGTCCAAGCTAGAGGTAATGGTAGTTTGGACAGAGATAGTGGAAATGGAAGTGGTAAGAAGTTGTCAGATTCTGCAAGTAGTTTGCAAATTAATGTCTGCTGGCTGCTTTCTGCCCTGCCTAGTTGTAGATAGAGATGGACTTAGGCACACTGTGAAGTCATCAGCCTACTTTTCATGCCCACGCTCCTCCCTTGATGTGCTGTACTCGCTTCTGAGGAAACCCTTCCTCTCCTCTAGTCATGTCATGTGCCCTAGCACTTCCTTTTCATATCAAACAACAGCACTTACTCATTGAAGGATTATGGTTTGAAGCTCATTTGCATTTTCCCTCTTAATACTTGAATTACTTATATAAAATGTATTTTCTTTTCTTTTCAAGAAATTTCAGCCTTGGTCATATGAAAGGAGTGGGGCCTTTGAGCTCAACTGTCCTGGTCTTATCAACTAATGTTTCTTGTCTTTTAAGTTTGGACCCTCAAATCACATTAGCTGCTCCACAGGTGGATATAAAAAAAACCTAATTTCATCTTTTTAGTGTGATAAGAGAAAGGTCAGAAGAATAAGCCTCAGGGTGCCTGTTACTGTGGGCAGATGGCCTGGACTAGGGTAGTTTGAGGCTGGATGTTTGTGGCTCTTAGGGAAGATGAGGCCAGTGTCATTGGACAACAGGTATTTTCCCCTTCAACCTGCTCAGATCTCCAGCCCCAACTCCACATTCTATCTTTTCTCTCCCCTTTCTTTTCCTTCCTTCTTACTCACTAGATCAAAAATAAAAACTTTTTGGATTTTCTTAGGTAGAGCACTTTATCTCTGATGCCTTCATGGTCTCACTTTCTTTCACAGTGAAGTATTTTTCTCAAGCAAAGGTATTTTCCTTACAAAGAAGACTTCTGATGCCAGGTATTACTATAATTTTTTTCTAATCTCATTACATATGTGAGATAACATGAAATAATCTCTTATTTTCCCCTTCCTTCCTTCCTCCCTTCCTTCCTTCCTTCCTTCCTCCCTTCCTCCCTTCCTCCCCTATTCTGATGAACCAGAAATTAAGGGTCTCAACCAAGTTCATAAAATTGTTTGGTGGCAGAGTTAATAACAAAATGTCTTTCTGAGTTTGCATACATTTTAAAATTCATAATAGGTGCTCAAAAAGCCTAAGATTTGCAAATCGTGTTTGTGGAGGCACAGTCAGGTTAATGTAAAATGAAAAGGAAAGTGCCTTGGATTTGAAGGTGTGTTGCTGAAAGTGGAACAGGCATGGTGAGTTACTCCCAGACCCTGCTTAAGTAGAATGGGGAAATAGAACTCATTTCTAAGTGTTACTTTTTAATGCAACAGTTCCTTTGGCAAAACTGAAAGGGACCAAGTACAAACTTTTAGGTACTTTAAATATTGTGATGAAATCACATTTCACTCTTTAACTTCTTTGAGTGCAGATGGTCCTAATTTTTCCTCTCCAGGTGTGTATTAGTTTCCTATGGCTGCTGTAAAAAATCACTACAACTTTGGTGGTATAAAACAAACAAACAAAAAAAGTATTCCCTCAAAGTTCTGGAGGTCAGAATTTCAAAATCCAGGTGACAGCCAGCCAACCTCACTCCAGGCTCTGGGGGAGAATCCTAAACTTGCATCTTGCAGCCTCTGGTGGCCGTCGGTAATCTTTGATCTTTTCGGTTTATGATTGTATCACTCCAATCTCTGCTTCTGTCTTCACCATACACTCTCCTCTGTGTGTGTCAAATCTTCTCCCTCTCTCTTATGTAGACACCTGTGATGGCAGTTAGGGCCTGCCCAGATGATCTAGGATAATCTCATCTCAAGATTATTGATGTAATCACATCTGTCTTCAAAGACTGTTTTTATCACAGAAATAAGTAAGGTAACATGTCCAGGTTCAGGGATTGGGACATGATTATCTTTGGGGCCATCATTCAGCCCACTCACTACAAGGCCTTAACTCAAACACTGCCTTTAGTCTCCCTGTTTTTCTAATCTCTTTCACAAACTTCTAAAACACATAGTACCTTCTTTTCTGTCACAATTAGTGTTACTTACAAAAATGTATGCCTTTTAATAAAATGACAGAGGTCTTTTTTCTGATTTTCTAAAGCAGGGGTTGCTGAGCTTTTCCTGTAAAGGGCCAGACAGTACATATTTCAGGCTTGTGTGCCCTGTCGTCTCTGTTGCAACTGTTCTGTTCTGCTTTTGTAGCATGCAAGCAGCTATAACCAATAGCAGAAGAATGGACATGGCTGCGTTCCAATAGAATAAAAACCGGATTTGGCATGCTGTCCTTAGTTTGCTGACCCTTTGTTCTAAAGACATCTCTCTATGTTATTTATTGTTTCTACCTCTGAATATTAGGTTTTGATGTTATGTTTTAATGAGTTCTCCTCTTTATTAGAGATATCACCATGTATTTATTTGTAAGTTTTCCCTATCATCAAACCAAAAAATTTACACAGAAAGTCAATGGGTTGAAGTTTGGTACTTCCTAAACCACAAATTCAAAAAATATTTTTTCCTTTTCTTATGGCTATACCTTCTTGATCTCGTTTTGATTATGAATTCATTAATTTAGCAAGTTTTTATTGTAATTGTACTAGATACCAAACATTGTATCCAGAACTGAGGTCCATGTAGCCAGATTACGTTGTAAAGAAGAGAATTAAGTTGAGATGGTTGTTTTTAAGGTACTTAGGAGACAAAGTCGTCTAGTGGTGAGTGTGACGTGGGCATGAGGCAGGAGAAGATCTCCAGGATGGCTCTTGTGTTTCTGACTTGGCTGTGGCTGGGGAGTGTCTTCATCTTTAGATGAACAATGCGCAATGCTGGAGGAACGTTTGGTGGTGCTGATAGTTTGCTATTGGATAGGTTCATTTTGAGGCATCTTTGAGGTCTGCTTTTCTCAGAAGCTTTTGCTTACTTGCCCATGTCAACATTTCTTCCTCTTCTTATTTTACTTTAAGGGTTTTCCATAAGTGTGTGTATATATATACACATACATGATTTGAAGTGTGTATATATGGACATATAATTTTATATATATATAATTTCAGATACACATACACAATGAGCTATCCCTTTAGGGACTATAACAGTAATCTATCATAATCTCGACACCCCTGCTTCACATAGAGATTTTGGTAAGAGATAGGATAACTATTCTTACACCAATTCATGCAAAAGGAAAGAATTAAACCAGTAAACGTGTACTGAGCACCAGCTTGAGATACATAATTAAAATTTCATTATTACAACTAATCTATGATGTAGGTACTAATGTTACTTCTACGATACTGATGTGTAAAGGGAAACATAGAAAGGTTATTTAGGCCGGGCGCAGTGGCTCACGCCTGTAATCCTAGCCCTCTGGGAGGCCAAGGCCGGTGGATCGCTCGAGGTCAGGAGTTTGAGACCAGCCTGAGCGAGACCCCGTCTCTACTAAAAATAGAAATAAATTATCTGAACAACTAAAAATATATATATAGAAAAAATTAGCCGGACATAGTGGCACATGCCTGTAGTCCCAGCTACTCAGGAGGCTAAGGCAGTAGGATCGCTTAAGCCCAGGAGTTTGAGGTTGCTGTGAGCTAGGCTGACGCCACGGCACTCACTCTAGCCCGGGCAACACAGTGAGACTCTGTCTCAAAAAAAAAAAAAAGAAAGGTTATTTAATTTACTCAATCTCTGAGCTAGGATTTGAATCTAGCCAGCTTTTTCTTATTCCTGAGTTGCACTGATAGGCTCGTGAACAGTTTGCTTATACTTTCTCAAATTAAATGAGACTTCACTAGGAGGTGTTCCTAGAATACTCTTTCCATTCCCTGAAAGTATAGTTTAGATGCCTTGCCAATGAGTCCCCAAATTCCATGTTTCCTTTTTCTGTAGCACTTAATGTGTTACATTTTTATAGACTAAGTTTTTTGAGGGCAAAGATTGTTTATTTTTTGTCTTGTCTTATCTCCAATTCCTATCATAATTCTGAGCACAATCAGTGCTCAGTACATATTTTCTAAATTAAGAATTAATCTCTTCTCTGCTTAAGGGCTATGAAACTGATATTATAGTTTACTTTCTCTTATAGTGTCTTGAGAACATGATATGATGCCATCCAATGGTGTATTAGTGTGCATCATTCATGTTCTGGTGCTACCGTAATTTTGTTCTTGAAGATTCTTGATTAAAGGAAAGTAAAGAGAGCTGAGCAAAATAAACAAAACAGTATAAAATAGCAAAACACTTAGTAATTAATCTCAAGTTCAGTGGAAGTCTGCTAGGAGAAATGTTTCTGGATAGTTGATCCTTTATATAAAGGAAGGTGAGCTCCTTAATAAAGGAATGCAAATGAGAAAAGGTTGCATTTATCAACTTCAGGTATTAGCTGAAGCTGGGCTTATTGAGGCAAAGGAGGTAGTTGACAAACAATTAGCTTGCAAAGTCTCTTCTCATATTTTGAGTTGATGATTTCAAATATCCATCTAGTATGGCCCAGTCACTGGATTATATATTTTAGATGCATTGTTTCCTTTAATCCTTACAACTTTGTAGAGATAAGTTTTGTTTAACATATGGGGAAACTAAAAACCAGAGATGTTAGGTAATTTGCACAATGGCACACAGCTGCTAAGTGATGAGCACAGGTGTCAAAACTAGGACCAGCTACTGCAAATCCCCTAGCTTTTTTCAGAATACCACAGAAAGTGGTGGCACACATGGCAATTTTTAGGTTGATAAGGTGCGCCACCCTCTAAGTTTTCTTAAAGCACTTCTTCTCAAACTTTAATGTGCATAAAAGTCATCCTGGGATCTTGTTAAAATGCATATTCTGATTCAGCATGAGGCTGGAGTTTGCCCTGTTCTAACAAGTTCCCAGGTGAAGGCAATGCTGCTGCTCCGTGGACCACGCTTGACTCAGACATAAGAAACCACTGAAGTTAAAGTTCTCCGCTGTGATAGTGTGAGGGGGAAGCTCGGTGGCTAGCGCAGGCTTGGGTGCAGGCTTCGGAAACTGGAAGAAAAGGCGAGTGGCAGCAGGCAGGTGAGACATGCTTTCTATTGTCGGGGTGTCGGTGGGAATACAGCAGCCGTGAAAAGCATAGTCGAGAACATGGCAAGCCTTATATATGGCTCTGAACAATAGTGGCAACATGCCATGGGAAAGCGTGATCATACGGGTTCACACAGGCGATAATACCTTGGTTACATGAGCATGCTGACTCACGCCTCCCGGGAAGGCCGGCTTGCGGGGGGCTGGGCCAGAAAAAACACTGCGGCTGTCGTCTTAGTTTGGCCTAAGAAACCTGTTGCCTATACAAAAGCATTTTCCCTTACAGATAGGTAAAATAACGTACAAACTGTTCCCAAACACCAACCCGTGCCAAAGCTTAGGTGGAGAAAACGTAGCTTCGAGAGTGGGTTTCAGATGCCTGTCACGCTTGGTGCCGCTCTTAGAGACGTTTGCTGCCTTAATAGGCAAAGGAGAGAGATTGATGACACTGGAAAAAGAACAGGATAGAAATAAGGTGAAGATTTGTCTGTCATATCCTCCATCAGCAGTAACTGCCTTTGATATGCTGTGCTATTGTTCATTTCTCATTGCAACTTCACTGATTTCACTGGTTGTTACTTTAGCGGAAGGACTTCATGTAAAAATCTCCTTTCCTTTTGGTTGTTCCTGGAGATCTAGTTTTTTGTCACAGTTTCTCCTCAACACCAGATTGATAAGTTAGAAAAAGATGGTGGCCTCTCTTCTCCCAACTCTTCCTCCCAGTTTAGAATATTGGAGAGCCTGGGGAATCTGAGAGTGGGATCCCAGTGAAGATGTATGCAAGAAATGGCACAAAAATCTGCAACAGCTTCTCGCTGTCCCAAATGCTTTCTTGTATATCCCGGCTCTTTGTTTATGAATCAAGAAATAGTGGGATAGCTAAGGCTCCCATGTTCTTCTAACTGATATTGGATTCGGAGTTTGGGAAACTTGGCATCTCCCATGTAACAGCAAATGATTAGTAAAAAGAAAGACAAAAAAAAAAAAAAGGAAGGAAGAACAGATGCAATGAAAAAGGCTACTTTATAATCTATCTTTGCCATTTTAATTTCTATGTAATAGTTCATTCTTTAGTAGATGTTTGAAGGCTCCTTTAGAACCTGAAAAGTTTAATGAGCATTTCTCTTTCTCCATATTATCTATCTCTTTTGTTCTATAATTTTTACGTTTTATACAGCTTTTTAGAACAGATACGAATAGGAAATGGAATTGAGAGGCAGCATAAAATTGTAGCGCAAGATCTGACCTACGGTCGAAAGGCCTCAATTTTAGATTTTGCTCTGCCATTTATTTGTCTACCATGGAAGTCAGCTGGGAGTCAATGGACTTTTAAGATTAATTGAAACCTTGTACCAAGAATTGTGGAGGTCTGAAGCTCTTCCTGAGATTTTTCCAGACTCCCTGGGTGCTTACTCTTTGCTGGTCACTTCAGTCTCAATTTTCTGTGACTGTTGGGTGTGTGTCCTCTTTGCTATTTGAAATAAATGTTGTGGAAAAATCATTTCGTTGAAAATCAAATGGTATTTAGAAATTCATGAATAAGGAGAATATTTAAAAATGTTTTTAAATTATTATAGCAACATATCAATACTAGAGAAAATGCAGGAAAAAGAGAATAAAAAGCAATTCGTAATTCCAATATCCGAATAAAACAAGTATTGTTACTTTATACTTTCTTTTAGACACTATCACTATGCACGCTATACAGTGTTGTGATTCTAATATACATCTAATTTTGTATCCTGATTTATTTCATAAGCATTTTCTCTGTTCCACAGAGTTTTCAAGTTACTAATTTAGTTATATAACAGCATTTGATCATTTCCTTGGTTTATATTAATGTTTATAATTTTTCATTATTAGAAATAATTATAATAACATGATCTATCAAATAGAATATATTTCCTTAAAATAAATTCCTAGAGATAGTATTACTGAGTCAAAGCCTCATAATTATATCTAATGTCCCAGACCTATAAGAAAGAATTTTAGTATACTTTTATCAAATAAGGATATTATAATGTTTTTAATTGCTAATTTAGTAAGTGAGAAATGGTACCCAGTTTTCCTGATTGGCTCTTTTTTTCATTATTAATTAGTAGAACTTTTTGTCTATTAGTATTTTTTCCTCAAATTTAGTATTTATATCCATAGCATATTTATCTGTTGTCATTTCATTGTTTTCTTACCCATTTGTGGCTATCAAAAGGCTTTTGTAGAATTTTAAGAATGATGAAGCTAAGTAGTGTTTTGTTTAAAGTACTTTTCTGATGAGAGCTCTTTGCTACTTAAAGCAAAGGGTGTGGAATCCCATTCCATCCTGGCATGTGCTGACTTCCTCAGCAGATTTCAAAGCTGTCTCTGGGCTTCATGTCAGTGTGACCTAGAAAGAAATGAAAGCACAGTCAGCCTAGGTCCTTGTCACAGCTGTAACCTTCACTCTGATTTCCTGTTTTCCCTAAGGTTGGCCTCAATATAGATTCCATGTTCTTGAGCAAAGTGCATCATTGAATTGATTTTCTTTTTGCTTTGTCAAAGCCGATTAATATACACGGAGGTTAGAAACTGGCCAGGAATACATGGTAAGGAAGGCAAAACTAATTTTGGCATCTACATCGCATTGTCCCGTGATCCCATTATGCCTTTAGAAGCTTCAGGAGCTTCCTGTTGAACCACATGTTCTGGACCTTTCAAAGCCTTCTCTTGACCATCAAAATCTCCCTGTCAATTATCTTATTTTCTCTGAATCCTGTTGTCTGCTAGTTTGTTCACTGCAGTGTCTTTTGGTTACTGTTTTGGCCATTTTGGATTACCTATTTTGAAAGAAATGTATAAACAAGAGGTCCCTATGCTTTTTGCTCATGTGCCTGTTCTGCTTGTATACTATCACTGTTTCTTCTGTTAAAAATCTGTCTTTTAAGGTGCTTCGCACATGTTTTCCTGTCTACAAAGATTATCCCAATTGCTTTGATTAGATTACATCTTGTCTAATTTGATTCTCTATTGGATATATTTGCTCTCTTCTTTTGGCGTATACTGAATTAGAGTACAGTTATTTGCAATTTCATCCTTTCTTACAATGGGTTACATATTTTGTAAAATAGAGACTATGTCTAATAATTTTTTTATTTCCCCCAAATTAATGAATGTACTTGCCTCATATAGTGAGCACTCATTGGTTGTTTAGCTGAAATATTTGAATGATACTAATGGTTAAAATTTCAAGCATTATGACAGGCAAAAGCAAAGGGAGGTATTTTTGTGCCTTACGTATGGTTCAATACAGGTGCCTGCCAAACATGGCTTATAGGAAGGGCAAACATTGGTTAAGGCTGTTCTTCAAGGAAAGGTAAAATCAAATGTTAGCTGTTGGGTGATGTTCACTTATAGGAATATGATTACAAGTCAATATTATATTTGGATTTTGTAGGAGACAAAATTGCCTGTCAAAATGAGTAGGAAAGGATGAATACTTATCCAACCAATAGGATGTGATTGTTTAAAAATCCACTGAGTAAAATGTTGTGTTCTATTGGCCACAGGTTTTGCTTTGTATCACTTGGTTACGTGGACAGTGATGCTATGAGAATAGCACAGGTGTTTCAGTTTTCTCCTTTGGCTCCTGGCTGTTGGGAAGGGTTGCCAAGCCAAGGTTCCAGTGTTGGCTCATGGGGAAGACCCCACTTGACTCATACGAGTGTATTAAGATACGTTTGTACAAGAAACTTGATTTAAGGAAATGAACTTTTAATCCAAAATTGCTGACATGATAATATGTCTTAATTTTTCATTATAGTAAATATAACTATTTTACAGCCTTTATTCTGGCAACTAGTTTTTTTTAATCAGTTAGGGATTAATGTTTAATCTTTAAACTTCAATCATTTAAACTTTCTGTTTTAACATATTTTTTTTTTTTTTTTTTGAGACAGAGTCTCACTTTCTTGCCCCGGCTAGAGTGAGTGCCGTGGCATCAGCCTAGCTCACAGCAACCTCAGACTCCTGGGCTTAAGCGATCCTACTGCCTCAGCCTCCCGAGTAGCTGGGACTACAGGCATGAGCCACCATGCCCGGCTAATTTTTTTTTTTGTATATATATTTTTAGTTGGCCAGATAACTTCTTTCTATTTTTAGTAGAGACGGGGTCTCACTCCTGCTCAGGCCGGTCTCGAACTCCTGACCTCGAGCGATCCACCCGCCTCGGCCTCCCAGAGCTAGGATTACAGGCGTGAGCCACCGCGCCCGGCCTGTTTTAACATATTTTAAAGAAACTTTTAGACACATCCCTTCCCTATGTTGTTAAACAGAGCACACTGTAAATAATTCAGTTATTTTCTACAGGTTTTCAAACCAAACCATTGTTTTTTTCAATAAATTTAGATTAATAGCTACTAATTAGCACTTTTTCAAACAGTAGGAAGTGCAACAAAGATGAAGATGACCTTGTCCTTATTTAAAATAAGTTTAGGCAATACTCTTCATAGTATAAGCCACTCTGTGAAAAGCCATGTAATAGAACTTCATAGTTTTATGAGGTTCTTTAGCAGATAGATCTGAGCCAGAGATCCTGTCCCTGGCCAGGTGTGCCCATGAAACTTTCCAGAAAAAGCTTCAGGTTTTGCTTTACCTTTTAGTCATTTTAATCCACTTAAAGGTGGAGCTGATATTTAGAGCAGTGACTTTCTTCACTCTGGATCAATGAAATGAAGACTTAAGGTGTATTTTGTCTGGCTTTGTCAACTTCCAGAAAAATATCACCTTCATTGTTTGTTATTGGTGCTTTTGACTTGTCAGCACTGTCTCAAATGTCATTTCTGATTCCTACATCACCAACACAGTGGACCTTGTTTAAGTTTGTACTCACCTGCTCCTCATTTGATTTTTGTGGTCTAAGACAACCACTTACTTCTGGGTTTTGAGTTACTCTGGAAGGTCAGTGGTTATGAGAAACCGGCAATCATGTAATAAAATCTTCTGGACTCTACAAAATTCAGACTCTACTGTTTCTCTTCTAATTCTTCTTTTCTGTTGCTGCTTTTTCTTATACTACAATCCATACAGCTCAAAGTAACAAGGCCTTTGGCAGAAGGAGGATATGATAACTGAATTTAAACCAAAGTACATTAAAGATACAAGAGCAGATTAACATTTAAGTTCCACTGGGCTCCATATGTAAAGAATCTCAGTTTTGTTCGGGAGTTCTGCCCTCTTTTAAATGACTATAAGATAAAGTCTGAGTAGTCTAACCTCGGCATAATTAACACATGACCTGTGGCAATGATTGGGTTAGAAATGAGTATATAAACTTATTCTGGCCAGTGCTACGTGAGAAGATTGCTGGTGGGCAGTATAAAATGTCTCTCTGATAAATAATCTATAAGATGAAATATCTACTCTTATTCTGGACTTGGTTGTGTTTATGTAGGATGCCTGGAACTATGATGGTATATCTTGCCAACATGAGAGGGGTTTGCTTGGGACAAGGTGGGGGACATGCTGAAGTGGGCAGGGGAGAGAGATGGGGGACAGCCTTGTTAGTGCTTGGGACTTCCTGCACGAGATAATAAATATTATTTTGGCCATTTGAGTTAGAGATCTCATTACTTGCAGCCAAAACCATCATAACCGATAAAGTGTGATTTGCTGGAATAGGCTGGGAAACACTGAAGATAGATTTCCTTCCATGTTGCCATGTTTCCTGAAATTCTACCAGTAGGCTCTTCCACGAGTTAAGGCACCAAGGCCTCTGTTAACTATAAATCTGCTTGCTAGAGGGTGTGACACATTTGCATTTTATCTCAATATTTAATCAAATTCTCTCATTTGTCACCAAGTTCCTGAGAAAGTAGCAAACCAAACAGCAAGGTTTGATGAGAAAGGAGCCAGGAAAGACTGGAGTATGGGGTAATGCCAGGAAGAGCAGTTTGAGAGGATGGGCTTCAAATCGGGTGAGCTGTGAGTAGCTTTGTGACAGCACAGTGGCAGCTGTGGGGACACACTGAGCAAAGGGCAGGGAGCGAGGGCGGGGACCAGATAAATAAGGCTTGTTTCAACTCTAAGTTTTACAATCCAGGACTGCCAAAAATGGCGCAGTTCTGTGCAGGGACACAGCAAACTGCAGGGTTTCCTATTTAAACCTGCAGAATCTGTGCTTCCTACATCTTCCACTATGTTGATGCTGTATCAAGTTTTGCTTCTCATGTTTTTTATGATTGGCTGAAAGAAACTCAGCTTCTGCAACATAATGGAATTTAATGTTAGGGCAAAATATTCATTCCTAACAGGTAGGCTCTGGGTCTAATGACTTTGCCATATACAATTTGATCTGGGTTTGTTAAGACATATTGATTTTGAATCTGCAAAAGAACATTCACTTCTATCCTTTCATCCTCTCTCTAACCACTCACCATCCTCACATACAAAAGATAGACTCTTTTCTCCTGTGTTTTTCAGAGCAATAGAAAGTTTTATTTTTTTCCTTCTCTTGGTGGACATGGAATGGAAAAAACCCAACTCAAATAGACTCTGTGTGAAGAAATATATTATGTGGAAGCTGAGGACAGAGGCAGCTTCTGCAGTCATACTAGGTTTCATTTTCTAAACAGAAACTTCCCAAGTCTCCATTTTAGTCTAAGGTTGATATAGTCCCCCCAGGTGCTGCCCGCGTGAGCAGAGCATATGGTTCTGTTAATGTGCAATAAAACTTGAGAGAAGCCGTTGCAGCCTGCTCTCTTCCGGGAACAGAGAATCTTTCCCATCAATTCTCCCATGATCCACCCATGTCCTCTTGGCACCTCCCTTCTGGGCCCTGCCAGGTGCTAGCTCGTGGCTGCATTTCATCTCTGCCTATTTGTTCCTAAGAGGCTAATCCCATGAATTTCATTTGCTACTTTTAAAAGGGGAGAAGGAAGTAAATCACCTTAAGGCAATTTCAATAATAAATGACTACAGGGCTGAGTTTCACATACTAATTATAAACGACTGCTTGAGTAGATGGGCTCCTCTACAAAGTGCTTGGAGTTATGGTATGCTCTTAACTTGGTGCTATTTCAAAAATGCGGGTTAGCTTTATTATGCAGCCCACGGAGTGACCAGTATAATTAAGTTGCCAAGCAGCTTCTCCCTCTCTTTCTTTATCACCTTTTTTTTTTTTTTTTTTTTCAATTACGGCAAAGTTTCTGAAAAATTCAGCCTAGTACCTTCCATCTTCTACTTGATCCAGGCAGGCGAGGCCAGAGTAAACAGATGGTGCTGCCGCTGCACTCCTGCAGGCAAGCTGCCTCGGATGCTGTTGGATTAGAAGAAAGCAATAAACGGGTTTTAGTGCTTTGGGGTCTACGCTGTAAATATCTTTACTCCACGATTCAGAATTGAGAGTCTTTCAGTCTGCGCAATGGGATCAACTGAGCTGTGTGAGGTAGGGCCCAGAGTAAGAAATAATTTATAAGGGCGTCAGCAGTGGGATTCAAAATTGTAATAAATAATTAGACATTTATTAAGGTGAAAATTAGTTAATCTGGCACTCTATCAGCTTGAACACTCAAGTAGCAATTTTGCCCAATTACAGGAAAATACAATTAGTGCCCATAATGAGGGCCCCGAGTCCCTGCAATTACTGGAAACATCCTTCTGAAGCATCCAAGAGGGATGTCACTGTGATCAGCCCAGTTAATATTATGTTTGTTATGTATTCCATGTTTTAAAGTATGGGGCTCTGTCCTTGACTTAAATGGAAATTCAGAGATGTATGAAACTCACTGTTATATCCTCTATTGGGATGTTGAAAGTATTGTGTGCATAAAGCATCCTATTTATGAGGATCACAGGAGAAATTATTTTAAATATAAAAATCAGTAAAATCTATCTTGCCAATTATCTGATTTTGACTGACTTCTGTAACCTGTCATGTTTCCTGCTTTGCTTTGGCCTCTAGGAAGCTTAGTGTCTGTAGGCTATTATTGAATGCATGGGATGGGATGCTAATCTTATTCCTCAATTTTATTTTCTGTATTTTTTTCTTATTCTTTGTTGTCTCAATGATTTATCTTTTTTTTTTTTTTTGTATATGTTTTGGTAAGCTGTCTTACCTTGTCCATGGAATGACTAAAAATATAAATTCTGTGTTCCTTCCCTGCACCATGCCAGATAGCAGGAATCTTGCTTTATGTGAGTTATCTACACTGTAATTGTGGTATATAACTGATAGCTCGTGCTTGGTATTTGCCTCATATTTTTGTGGGGTTTCCCCTAGTTTTGTTTACAAGAATACCCTATACAGGTTTTAGCCTCTGCTATTATTGGTTACTGGCAACTGTAATCCATATTCCTTTGGTGTTAGCTTGACCATAGTGCTGCATATGTCTGGAGTGTGACTCTTACCACGTTCCCCTGGAAGTATGGGCAGTGTGAACAAAAAAGCTGAAATGTCAAAACAAATCATATCTACCCAGGGCCTGATACCCTGGGGGGATCTTGTTTATGATTCTGTAATGGTGCTCTCTGTCCATTGTTTGGGAGTTACATGGCCAGGCCTTTTCCTTCTACCTTCTGTAGGCTTCAGGCCTTTCCAACCAGCTGGCTGTAATTCTTGCCTCTCCCAACTGGAAAGTCACATTGAGTAATGATTGAGTGTGGCTCAAGTATTGGATAGGTCTAGATTTGGATCCTGATCCTAACTGTTCTAGTTATAAAATGTGCGAATGTGAGTCCATTCCTTAGATTCTCTATGCTTCAGTTTCTTCATCTGTAAAATGTGGAGGTAATAATTTTCTCCTAGAGGGCATAGGAGAGATATGCAGTGTTTGCTGCAGAATAAGTTCTCAATAAATGTTTGTTGTCATGATGATAAATCGTTTTAATAACAAGAGAGGATGAGAGTGAATTCTAGTCAAACTTTTTTTTTTCTTTCGGATATGGACACCAGAAAAAATGTGCCTAAAAAATGATTTGGGGCCATTTTAGTGACTAGTTCTATCCCTAGTCTTTATCACATGGATTACTGTGGAATGAGTAAAGATCCTAGTTGAGTTTGTGACCAGTGTGGATCTGAGTTGAAGTTCCTGCTCTGTCTCCTAATACCCCTGTGCTTTGACTTCTTGTTATTTAAAATGGAGACAGTCATCCCTATCTGAGAGGGTGAGTATGGGAATTGAATGATGTATACCTACACAAACATAAATATGACTGATGTAGCAACCCAGAGTTGAATGAAAACCACTTCTTTGTTACTTTTAGAGCTACTTTGTATAGTAAATACTTAATAAATATGAAGGACATAATATATGTATTATATACAATTGATGATACATAGTGTGCCTTAAAGGATTTCAATGCATTTTTTAAAGAATTTATTGCAGTAAAAACTGCATAGCATAAAATGTATTGTCTTAACCATTTCTAAGTGTTCAGTTCAGTAATGTTAATTATATTCACATAGCTGTGCAACTAATCTCCAGAACTTTTTCATCTTGCAGAACTGAAACTCTATAGAACAACAGTTCCTCCATTTCCTTGTCACTCCAGCCCCAACGACCCTCCATTCTGCTTTCTGTTTCTATGAATCTGACTACTCTAGATACCTCATATAAGTAGAATCCTACAGCATTTGCCTTTTTGTGACTGGCTTATTTCATGTTGGAAAATATTCTCAAGGATCATTCATGTTGTAGCATGTGTCAGGATTTCCTTCCTTACTAAGGTTGAATGCCATTCCACTGCATGTATAGACCACATTTTGTTTACCCATTCCTCTGTCAACGGACACTCGGGCAGCTTCCACCTCTTGGCTATAGCAAATAATGTTGCTATGAACACAAGTGTGCAAATATCCTTTCAAGATATTGCTTTGAATTCTTTTGGATAGATACCCAGAAGTAGAAATGCTGGATCATATGGTAATTCTATTTTTTTTTTTTTTTTTTTGAGACAGAGTCTTGCTTTGTTGCCCAGGCTAGAGTGAGTGCCGTGGTGTCAGCCTAGCTCACAGCACCCTCAAACTCCTCAGCTTAAGCGATCCTACTGCCTCAGCCTCCTTAGTAGCTGGGACTACAGGCATGCACCACCATGCTTGGCTTATTTTTTTTTTCTATATATATTTTTAGTTGGCCATATAATTTATTTATATATTTTTTTTTTTAGTAGAGACGGGGTCTTGCTGTTGCTCAGGCTGGTCTCGAACTCCTGACCTCGAGTGATCCGCCTGCCTCAGCCTCCCGGAGTGCTAGGATTACAGGCGTGAGCCACTGCGCCCGGCCTCTATTTTTAATTTTTCAAGGAACTGCCATATCTCAATGTATTTTATAAGAAATCTTTTAGTTATTTTGTGAATTAAGTATCACTTAATTTTAAACAGTAAATGTCTGCTGAGTCAGATATGGGAAAACTATGAAGTGGAACTCTTTTGGTGCCTTCATGCAACTTTATGAATAGACATACATTCAATCTTTCCAGATTTATGTCTCTAAAAACACAAGAAAATGACTTAAAGGTCATGAATGGACACACTTGCCACCACAAAACTGGGAGATTTAAACTCAGTTTTTCTATGACTTTTCTATTTCTTAGTATAGACCATTATGTGACTTTAAGTCATAGCAATCTGATTCCAATACATAGTCTGAGTCTTTGTAAAACATTATAGGGTACTATTATAAAGAACAAAATAAATTATGCAGCTACATAAACTTTGGATGTCCTGCCTTGGTTACAGTCTCATTATCTACTTTTAATGGTGCATGATATAATATTAATACTCATTTTTCAAGTTTATACCCTTTCTGCAAAATGTGTTTACACAAAAGGCTGAGGAAGAATTTTTTTTCTCTTTAAACTGATGATGAATAAGTGTCATATGCTTTCAGTGGTATATTTTGGGATTAGAGAGAACAAGAACAGTAGGAGAATAGCAGAGGTGTTAGGGTGAAAGTAGAAGCCATCCCATTTTCCTGTGTCTCCCAGGAACAGTAATCCCAACTCCATTAGTACAGAATGAGAGGCCATTTGGGTAAATATAGTCACATAAATATATCATTAGGCAGTTTTGTAAAATGCACATTATTTACTCAAGCAAATATGTAATTAGAACATTTTTTAAAACACAGATTATCTACCAAAGAGACTCAGACTGTTCCTTTGGAGCATTTAAGCCTATTGGGTAAAACTGTAATTAGGCCATTAATTAAACCAAAATCACATTATTTATTAAAAGGTGCTTTGCTGATCTGATAAGCATTTTCTTTGCTCTTTTAAGACATTTTAATAATTGATTATTGTGAGCCCCTTGGCTATCACTTGCCCTTCATTCATTCCTTTCTGATTTTCTTCTTGTTTCATTTTATGATGATGGTTATAGATTTAGATTTCCCTGTGGATAATATGCACAGAAATGCCTGATCTAGCATCGCCACCATCTTTTCCTGCACAGTCCTTTAAAGATGTGAGGATGAAAGGAACAGCTCACTATTTTTTAACTATATCCTCTTTGAATATTTTTTTAGGGGGAGTAGTTTTTAGAATTGTCTTTGTATTTTTTCCTCATTATTATACATGGATTTGATAAGATAAAAATTCTTTCAAGTTCTAAAACTCTGAGGTTGTGTGGACCTTCTGGAAACGGCTTAGGTTTGGATGAAGCTGGGTTCCCTCTTTGAGCCATTTTTGTGGCTAGAGAACATATATTTGTAAAATAATTTATTTGCTGTGGTCTTTTGTGTGTGGTCCTGAAAAGAAGTGATGACCCATGTAGGAATTAAACCAATAACAACATTCTTTGGTTTGTTTAGAGCCATATTCACTTACAGTCCTCCAAGAAACCCATGTCCGAAAGGATTTTAATAGTTGGCATGTGAAAAGGGTTACCTGTTTTTGGTTTGCCTTGCTCCAGTCCAATCTTCTCATTATAGCTAGTGGGTTTTTTTTTTTCCTTAAAAAAGAAAGCAGTGTAATCAGTTAGTTTCTAAAAAGCTTAGAGTCCTTTTTTGCCTCAAGGTCTTTGCCTTTGCTCTACCCTTTCTTTGGAACTTTACCTATCTCTTGACTCTCCTTTGTTTAGGCAACTGTAAAAGATTAAATGCAGTGTGCAGTTAAGAACACAGAGGGAACCAGACTGTCTAGATTCGAATTGAGCTGTCCTTCTAATTAGCTGAGTAAACTTGGCAAGTCACATGCCCTTCTTACTCCTCAGTGTCTTTATTTACCTCTCCCATGGATGAAGACCAGTGTAAATTACTGTGCATTAAGTGATCATTATTATTATTAGGTCTTTTGTTTCTGGGAAGCTTTCCTTAACTCCATATCTGGGTTTCCTTTGAAGCCTCTCCTGTTTTAAGTTCTACCACACATTGTATTGCACTTGTTTATTGATTACATTTTTCTTACACTAGACTGAAAATTTCAAAGAGATAGGGTCTGTCTTCTGTAATGTTCTGTTACAGCACCTAGCACAGTATAGGAGCACCTATATAGTTCAATGCACTATGCTAGTTCACTGCTAATGTTGTAGTGAACAAAAAGTACACCACTTGCCCTTATGTAATTTATGGTCTAGTAGGAAGATAGATATTGATCCAATAACTATCCAGAAAATGTAAAATTGCAAATAAGACAAGTGCTCTAAAGGATAGGCATGTAGTTTTATGAAAGTTTAAAACGGAAGCATTTGGTCTCATTGAGGTGTTAAAGTAGACATCACTGAAGAGGTAATGCTTGACTGAAATTTTAAGAATGAGTGGTTACTAAATAGAAGAAAAAGAGAGAGAAACACATTCCAGGTAAAGCAAAATAGCTTGTGCCAATATTCTACATGGGAGCCCAGCAGGTGTGCTGGATTGCAAAAGGTACAAGTCTTTCAAGTGGAAGCTTTGAACAAAATAGAAATGCTGGTTGAAGCTAGAGAGAGATAGGGGCCATGCGTAGAATGTATTGATGGGCATCTTCAGAGGGTTTTATCTATCAAAAAATAAATGCAAAATCATTGATATATTTAAGTAGAAAAAGGACATGATTATATTTGGTATTTAAAAAATATCACTCATTTTGGACATGTTAGGTGATGAATAGGTTGGACGCAGGTGGCTGATGCAAAATAAACATATACACTTGGGCCTTCATATCTGCAGGTCCCACATCCATGGATTCAACCAACCATGGATTGAAAATATTGGGAAAAATAAAAAAGAATGGTTGCATCTGTACTGAACATGTACAGACGTTTTTCTTGTCGTTTTCCCTAAACAATGCAGTATAACAACTATTTACACAGCACTTACGTTGTATTAGGTATTATAAGTAATCTGGAGATGATTTAAAGTATACAGGAGTATGTGTGTAGGTTATTTATAAATACTATGCCATTTTATTTATGGAATTTGAGCATCCTTGGATTTTGGTTTGGTATCGTGGGGGTCCTGGAACCAATCCCTTGTGGATACACAGGGACTACTGTATACAATAGTTTGTATGTTGTTGCAAAAGGTCTAAAAAAGAGATTATGGTAACATGAACTATGCTTGTAGTTGTCAAGATGGTAAAAAATAGATTTGAGAGACAGTTAGCTATAGAGCCAACAGGGCTTGATGATGATTGGATGTAGGTGGTAAGGAGAGGGAGTCACAAGCTGATGCCCAGGTATTGCTAAGCAAGCTGATGGTTACTTCCATAACTTCCTGAGAGCACACTGCAGGAGGAGGACAAAGTTAAGGAGGAAAATAACAAGCTTCATTTTGGACATATTGTGCCTGAAAGGGCTTTGGAACATCATACATATGATTCAAATAGGAAATTGGAAAAATGATTCTAGAGCTTAGAGACGAAGTCTGGAATATTGATATAAATGTGGGTGTCATATGCAAATGGGGGTAGATTTTAAAGCTATGTATGTGGATGCAATAACCTAGAGAGAGACTCCTGAATAAGAAGAAAAGAACTGGGGCTGAGTCCTGAGGTCTCCAAAAATTACTGACTGGCAGATGGTTAATGAGCTTGTAAAAGAGTACCCAGAAGTATATAGAAAGAAAGAACCCAAGAGAATTATATTGCCAAAGCTGAAAGAAACCAAATATTTCACCCCAGATATACTTCTTTGACACATTTTGAGATGACTGTTCAGAGCAGCTGCAAACGGAAGTAGCCTTGCAAATCTGTCTTTCGTGGGGAAGATTTGTATCTATAGAGAATCTGCATTGATGCAGCCAGGCTTTCTCTGAGGGCCCTCCCTTGTTCAGATCTAGAAAGATTAACTTAGAGTCTGACACATTTAAAGGTCTGAAAGAAACATTTTTCATCTGGTCTCTCTGAGGGCAGCTACTTGTGAGGTTTCATCCACATAGAAGGCTGCCTTTGCTAGCCAGCCCTTTTCTTCTCCCCGTCTCGTAACCTGTTTTGCCACTCTCCAAGCTCCTATTCTTTTTGTAACCTCAAAATGGTATAAAAGTGTCAACCATCTGGCCATTTCTTTGAGTTCTTACATTTTATATGACTCCTGTGCATGTTAATAAATTTGTATGTATTTTCTCCTATGAATCTACCTTTTCTTAGTTGATTTTCAGCAAACCTTCAGAGATTGAAAGGGGAAGTTTTCCCCTGGTGCTCACAAAGCCATGTGAAGAGCATGTTTTAAAAGGCGAGCAAGGTCTACTCCACTGAATCTAGAGCTGCTCAGAAGTCCTTTGGATTTAGGGATTTACAGGTCATTTCATTGCTGACCTTTCCAGAATGAAGCAATGAATGAATTCATGGATGAAGTAAATTTAGTATAATCTGGATAATGAAAGAGAAAAAAGGAATCTTTAATGAATTTCTTTTTCAGAGCCTGTATTATGATAATGTAGTATGTAGGGCTTTTCAACTTCCCTATCCTTGGAATCCCTCTTTTCCTGGTGCATCTTATAGGACAAGATGTTTTGTGGAATTCCAGCTTGGGAAGTCTTGCGCTAAAAGTATTACTTGAACAACAAATCTTGGTTCCATCAAGTTTCTCATTCCCAGGAAGGCTTTCCAATTGACTTTCCTCGTCAAATATTAGACAAGAGCGTTAGAACTGTGTGGTGGTTTACAGACAGGTCTCTGAAATAAAACTTCCAAGATTCTAATCCTCTTGCATGCTGGACGACCTTGAGCAAGTCACCTAAGCTCTCTGTTCCTCAATTTCCTTACTTGTAAAATGCAGAGGGTGATACTTATGTGAGATTTAAATGAGTTAATGCACACAAAGTACTTAGTAGAATGTCTAGCTCTTAGTAGGCAATTTAAAACTGAGTGTTGATGATAATTAGAACATCAGAGGGTACATTAGTTCTTTTTACTATAACAAGGAAGAAACCAACCAGTTTCTTTTAGGATGTATACTGAGGTTAAGAAAAGGCTTTCATGTGGGGTCTGCTTGGTAGCATAGATAAAGCACAAACCAGTAGTGTGCCCCATTGTGTGTTTCAATTTCTGCTTTTTAAAATTGATACATGAATTTGTACATGCTTATGGGGTACGTGTGATATTTTATTACATGCACAGAATGTGTAATGATCAAGTCAGGTATTTAGGATATTCATTACCTCTTTCATTGGGTAAATGAAGCCTACACATTTATTATCATTCACATGTAATCCTTACTTTTGCCAGAGAATATTAATTGTCTGTCCATCTGTTATCAAAGTCTTTGTTAAAAATAAAGTGACTTACATATTCATGGAGAATTACATAAAGAATATTCAGTTTGACAGTACCTCCAAGTTCTCTAAAATTTACCCTTAGATCATCAGGCCACAGGGCTCGTAGGTTTATAACCCGTTATGGTGACCTTGTAGAATTACTTTTCAGCTCTTCTGTGCACTGTGCCCTCAGTGAGCCTTGGTACATGCTGCATGAAGGAACTGTATGAAAGTCACTCTCAAGTTCCCAGGGGAGATTTTTATCTCAAGCCTCTATGCCTTTTCACAAACTATTGATAGGCTATTAATGATAAATGCACTGATATTTGGAACTACTTACGCTTCTCGTTTTGTTCTGGCTGGTTGCTAATATGTCTGGAACTGAATTTGCAATACCGTGTGTTGGATGTCATCTCTTTACCCCTCTTTTCTACACCCTGCTCTGTGCTCTGGGGCCTGATCCCTAAGGACCCTGTCAAGGGATTTCTCTGCCTCTGAGCTGCTATTAGATTTAGCCCACAAGAGGTACCAGAAAGAGATCTAAAGGAGAGAAGAGAATGAGACTAGGTACTTATTCCTTGAGCTCTCTGCAGGTTAGGACATTGCAGGTTGGTTACTTCCCTTAGTAAGTCCACAGCTCTTATCAGGTAGCCCTCTCTAGAATTCTTTCTTTCTCTGGGTACCACTAACAACTCCTTCAAGAGTAGTGAAATTTCCTGGAGAAGTTTTTTCTGTTACTTTCCTGGAGAGACTCCACCACCCACTTTTTTCCCCCTCTCATTTCTTAAACCCTTCCAACACCTTTGCAAATAGTCCCTTTATTAAACTTTCCTTAATGGATTCAATTTGAGTGTGCCATCAGATTCCTGCTGAGACTCTGACTGTCACATACTCTAGCAACTGTCCTGGGCACTGACCAATCACCTCTTATTTTTCCTCTGTCCTATTTCATTTATGATTTTATCTTTTATTCCTTCAAATTATAAATACCTTTATTCTATAAAGCACCTCACAATATTCTTTTGCAAAGAGCCAGGATGTAAATAAACAAATGCATATGTGAAAGAAACATGCCAGGTGCTCTGCTATATGGTGGGGAAGAAAAGACAGTTAAGTCTTAGTCCTGGGGGAGATCAGTCTTTGAGGAAGACTTTCACAGAAGCAAATAATTATAATGCATTGTGATGAATTATAAAGAGTGATAGATAAAGGATAAAGTTCTATAAGGACCTGAGTGATGAAATTCCTCTGATCCCCCTCTTCCTCCCCCCTCCCCCAGAGTGGTCACAGCACTTTATCCAGAGGGCCGTTTATCTCCCTGAAATATCCATGCTCTTGCTTGGTATATAGAGTTCCCATTCACTTCCTGAAGTGTTGATTATTTATTATTTACAAAATCTTTTAATTTTCAAGTTTTGATTTAAGGGAAAGAAAACCTTAGAAAATTCAAAATACTTTGTTATTCTTCAAAGATTTATGTTTGACTCAAATGCAACTAATGAGCCTTGAAATATATGGCTAATTCCTTTCCCTTTTCATGTACTACAAGGCTTACATAAATCCCATATCTACTTCATCAAAACTTTTTAAAAAAATAAGACTTTTTTTTTTTTTTTTTTTTTTTTTTTTTACTGAGAATATGAGCAGCAGGTAAGTAATGTCCAAGTAGTGGAAAATACACACCAGGTGAAAATTGTAACAGTCCTTGAAAAGGAAATTGTGATTTACTATCTGATCTTAGAATAAGTTTAAGAATTGCCCACAAAGAGCCTGCAGGCAAACACAATGCATCCTGCTATGTGTGTCAGAGATGGCTATTTATTATCTGTCACATATGTTTAAAAAAGACTAAGTGATCAAAATCTCTGAATTGTTTAATTTTGGATTAATCAGAAGATGAATCACAGACTCTCAGTCTTTCATCAGCCTTCAAAATGAGTTCCGACCTAGTCTGCTAACTTAAAAATAAAACTGAATGCAAACCTTCCCTGCCGTGTGAAAAGGTTTGGCTAGCTGGCCTCCTGGACTTTTTTGTCTGTTGGGTTTTTAATGAGAACCAAAGTCTAGGCTCTGGAACATTGTGAATTTTGATTACAGTGGGGTTCCAGCCTGGTTGGGTTAGGAGAGAAATGTCAGAAAACTTGTGAGCTCACCAGCTAGCTTCTAGATGAAAGGCTTTGGAGAGGCTTCTCAAATGTTGCTCAACTCTTGGTTTTTATCCAAACCCAAACTCTAACTCCACAGAGGTTCAGTAAGCACAAAATCCCAGCCAATCATTGGCTTTGTCAAATGCCAATTTCTCTTTCAGCAAACAATTACAAGGCATAATTGCTACTAGTGGAAATCAATTGACCTTCATAGATTTTTAATTGCCCATTTTATTTTGCTTCCTCATATTGGATTTAGTACAATATTGTGTTTCTGTTAAAGTCCTGAGGTACCAAAAGTGAGGAGGAGCCCCAGTGGCCTCCACTGATGCAAGTGTCCTGTGACAGCTCTGATCTCCAGGGAAAGCGTGCTTCAGGAACACACGGGAGCTAACAAGTGCTCAGTTTCTTGGCTTCTCTCCAGAGACTTCTGCAGAACATGCCAATTAGTGACTTGATGGGTGACTTGCACGTGTAGATAGACATCAAGACATAAGGATCATTTCAGGCAGTGGTCACTGAGCTACTCAGCTATAAGAAGGCTGTAATTAATTTTAACCCTTGTCTAATTGAGAGTAAATAGCGCTTGGTCAAAATGAACAACTAGTTATTATTGAGATCATTCATGCTACTATGATGAGGCAATGGGTCTCAAACTCTTCAATTTGACAACTGATGTGGTGAGACGAAGGTTCTATGTTCACCCAGCAGTTTGGTTCTGTTTGCCCCTAATAAGGTTAGGAGATGAGTGGAAGTGGGGCAGGGAGGGAATAGACACCCTTCATTAGAAGATGAATGGTATGACATTAGATGAGATAATCTGAATTGATAGCTGATTTCTATTATTTATAAGTCAGCTATTTATTCTTTCTTCATTCTTTAAACATTCGTTGAACCCTTACTCCCTATGCCAGGACTCTAGAAAAATGAAAGCTCTTGTCCTCATATAAAATTCCTGATGGAAGTAAGCAGCAAGTGCTATGGGACCTCACACAAGGGACATCTGACTAAGACCAGGGGGAAGGAAGTTTTCCTTGGCCAGAGAATACTTGAGTCAAGTTTTGAAGGACAAATGGGCCATCAAAAAAAGAATGAAGTGTGTTCTAGGAAGATAAACTGAGACCAGGCCATGAATCATCTTGTAGGTTGTGGTCACAAGTTTGGGCTTTACCCGAGGTCAATTGGTAACTGTTAGTGGGTTTTGAACAGAGAAATGAAATACTTCAATTGAACTTTTAGCTAAATGTTTAGAGGTGGTAGAGAGCTGATTTAAGTGTAGCAAGTCTTGCCAGGGAGACAGGAGAAAATGAAGAAAGCCTAACTAAACTAAAACAGTGACAGTGGTAAAAAAAATAAAAAAAATAAAAAAATAAAATGCCATGGGTTTGGGAGAGATCTAGGTGATCGAAACCACAAAACTCAGTATTGGAACATAGAGTTTGAATTTTTTATTGGTTATCTAAGTGGAGATGTCTATTTAGCCATTGGATATAAATATGCAGAGTTAGGCTAAGAGAAGTGCTAGCCTAGAGTTAGATTAAGCTAATGGTATGAATTCCAAAGTTGTCAGCAGTGATACTAATGTCAGTGGTGGCAATGTGCTGTGGTAGAGGATGATTTGTGAAACCTTTGGCACCCTATAATATAGAGTCACTGTGGTGCCTTACTGGTGGGTCCATGGGAGATTTGGTGGTTAGATTAAATCGGATGCCACAGTAAGAGCCTCTGGCTGAAACTCTAGCTTTTGAGACTTAGTCTCAACTGAGCTGTTTTTTTTCCCCAAGGCTACTTAGCTTTTGAGACTTTTAGTTTTCTCCACTCAGAAATGTGGAAATTAGTAAGCATCCCACCTGCCAATCAAAGAAAATAATCTCCGTAATTGTATATTATTATTACAATGAATTGAATGCCTGCAAATATAACCATATCTATAAAAAGCAAACATGGCTAAATATTTTCAGTAGTGATAGCATGCAGGAAAAGTAAAGTTGCATTAAGTTGCTTACAGATCCCTTTCAACTTCTATTATGTCTCTCCATCCCACACTCCTCAATTGTCCCTAAATATTGATGGTTGCAAATTGGGATGTGGGGATGAATTTGTTATGTTTAGCTTGCACAGAGGCTTTTTTAAAAAATTGAGACAGTTATATCATTGAAATATCAGATTTTATATAAAATCCTAGTTTTCTGGTATATTGGAGAATTAGAAGATCTGGAACCCTGGGTTCATGTCTTTTTATGGCAGTGATCATTTGGAAGTGGATAGATCTTGTCCCCTTATTATTATATTATAAAGAGCTTTGCTCTTTAGTTTACCACAGTTCCTACCTGCCTTTATTTTCTTACTCATGGCTAGATAAAGTTTTCAGTATTACTTGACTTAGCTCTATAGGTTTGGTTATGATACTGGATTGATTTTTCACAAATTTTCCAAGGAATGATTGAAAAAAGATGCAAAACAGAGTAAAAAATAGGAAGAAAATATGAGTGATTTTTGTTTTCATAATTCCTTTCACCCTGTTTTCTTCAAAGCACTGATTTTTATTAGATTAAAATGCATTTTATATAGGGATGAAGATATTTACTGTAAGATGTGGTACAGTTAAGTTTCACCTCTAGCCTCTGTAGATGAATCTGCTCTCTACGAAAACCTTTCACAAAATTGAAACTTTTGTTTTTCAGACTGGCATCTAATGATGATTTTTTTTAGAGAATCCACAAAGATCTTGAGGACTAGAAAATATCTTTAATTTTCAAAATCATTTTAAAAATTATTAATATAAACATAGCCTGGCCTATTTAGATGACCAATTTTTAAAACTTCTAATTGATCTGAGAGCAAATTTGCAATTATATTGTTGCAAGTGATCATCAAAAGAGGCAGCATTTTACTTTTAGTACTGTGTATTTTGTGAACTTCAGTGCTCAGGTGATCACAGTTGTATTTTAAGGTCATTCATGATACATTTTTTCCTTTTTAAATGCTGACTATATATTTCTCAGTTTTGAGTACTGCTGCAAAATATTTTGGAATTGGTATATTGGAATTTGTTTGAGGGTTATGCATCTAAGTGACATGAGGATTGATTAAGAAGGTGCATTTAAAGTCATAAGAAAACAAGAGATGTTTATATTTTCTGTTTTCCTAAAATGAAGGGTGGAAGTGGTAACATAGTAGTTATCAATTATTGGGCACTTCCTGTGTGCCAGGCTTTATGCCAAGAAATTTACATACCTTACTTTGCTTAATCCACAAGCATTATGAGACAACTATAATCCCTATTTTGATGAGGAGTTAAGGTTCAGAAAATTTAAGGGCCTTGCATCATGTCACACTGTTGGGATTAAAATCTAGCCACTTTTACTGGAATGCTAGGGTTGTTTGCCATGTGGAAGTGATAGATACAAAGGATAGGAAGGGAAGGAAGAAAAATGCAAGTCTTCCAGACAAGAAAACATTAAATTAGCATTGAAATACTGTCTAATTCTTTGTAACTTGGATAATACCTGTATTTCAAAGAACTCTACTTGCCCATTGCTGTAGTTAGCGATGAATACCCACACTTTTCCATATCAGCAGGGTCTGCATTTTTCCGTATAGCAAACCTCTCAGAGATGCTTTTCTATGTAGCTGAGAATGTTGCATGGCCATTTTATATGCTGTTAATACTTAAAGAAATATTATGTTAAAAACTGACTAAAACCTAAATGTTTTTTGTGCTTCTGAGAAAGCTTAAACCTTTCAAGGCTCAGTTTCATTTCAATACATTTGGTCGAATATTCTGATATCTTAAAATTCTGCAAGTGTTTAGATAATAAACTTTTTGCTATTATAAGATTACTATTGTTCTCTGGGTAGTATTTCTATGATTGATTGTCATAAAGTTTCCTAAACTTTACATTAATTTAATTCTGCTACTAAATAGAATAATAATTTTGGAGGGGGGCGGATAGAAAACTCTGATTGTGTATGTGAAAGGCAATACCTATTAATTGTTATAATAAAATGATCATAAAGAACATAGCTTTATTATTTAATTGCCAAACCTAAGGCTTTTAGAATTAGGCTGACTTTGAACATGGGAAGCCCTCCAACAGAATAATCAGAAATTTTATCAGTAGTCTGTGGATGTTCATACACCTTTATTTATTTTTGTCACATATAGAACACTTAATGGTCTTATTTATTTGACAGTTTGTTTTGGATTTGATCATGTGACAACAATTTCTTTAGGTATGCATTTCACCAATTGGGGATTATTTTGAGCAGAGGCTTTCCAATAGAAAAGGACAAACCAGTGTAGTCCCCTTGGATTTGATGTTTGGGAAGAATACCCGCTGCTAGAAAACGCAGAAAGTGAAAACCAGGCTGCTATGGAGAGGCAGGGGATGAGGAAAGGAAGAAAATGTAAATGCTTAAGAAGACAAGATATAAGATGTTACTGTAAAATTAAGAAAGAGATAATTTATCAGAAGCTGCTCACAAACCCTTTCGGTCTTATTTACTAAATAACTGCATATGTGAATCATTCCCTAACCACCCTAAAACCATCAAAGCAAATCAGGTGTGTGTTCTACATTTTACATTTTACACATTGCTCTTTGCTCTGCTCTTACACATTCTTTGAATCTGATACCCCAGGAATGTGTCTGAATAAGTAATTCTAGATTTTCACACAATAGTTCTGAAGTAGAGGAGAGTAATGGAGTGAAGAAAGAGAAAATAAAGAGACTGTGCATGTATGTGTGTAATCCCCAGGTAAATGAGGCAGCAACATGAAGACTCTAGAAGAAAAGTTAAAGGCCTCATGGGATGTATAATTGTGACATGGGGACGGATAGAGCTAGACTTTCTTGAGCATGTTTTAAGTGTTAGGCACTATATTGAGCAGTGTGGACACAGTATCCAAGACAGACTTGGACCCTGTCTTCATGTAAGTATGTTAGGAAAGAGAAACAATGGTCAGGTAATTAGAAGTGTTTTGAGGGTTCCAGAAAGAAAGGACAGAGTGCTAAGCAAATACATATGAAGGGAGTTTAGCCTAGTCCAGGAAGTCTAGGCAGTGTCACTAAGGAAAAACGAGTGCTAATTAGTCCAAGCAAGGGGTGGGGAACCTGCAGCCTTAAGACCACATCTGGCCTTCTAGGTCCTTAAGTGCAGCCTTTTTACTGAATCCAAATTTTACGGAACAAATCCTTTTATTTTTATTAATACATTTTTGCTCATCTTTTATATTTTTATTTTTAAAGTGAATGTATTTAAAATACCAAAGAATAAGTTTCAAAGAAATAATCCTCCCAGATTGATTGGCACAAGTAGAACATTAGTAAGCCATAAAGGCTAAATTGACAGCTGTTATACTCATGATTTAATTCTAACTTCCCACGCCTGACTGGCACCACTACTGTATTAGGCTGGTTGGCAAGAGTTTATGGGAGTCAAGTATGCCAGTCTGTCATCAGCTTTTGACAATGGTGCACTGTATTTCTGTTTGAAGAGGAATTTGTGAATAGTTGCATAGCTTGACAATGTTTTTTTAATTCTGTCTGCTTTAAGAGCCCGTCATATCAAAGAAGACCAAGAGAACGCTGAATGAAGAAAACAGATGTTTGAATGAGGGTTGGGAACTGCAATATTATAACATTTTGTTTCTGCTAAAGATAAGATGATTTGCTTGCTTTGTGATATGGCAATATCAACATTAAAGAAATTCAATGCTCATCAGCATTATAATGCTCATAAGAACCACAAATATTTTAAATTAGAGGGAGAGGTGTGAAAGGTTGTATTGCAGAGATTAAAAGATGAAAAGCAAAAGCAAAGACAATTCTTTCAAACAGCAACAAGACCTGCAAATAATGCCACTAATGCAACTTATAAAGTAGCTTATATACTCGGGGAAAAAAGGGAAGCTGTTCAGTGATGTAAAAATTGAGAAAGAATGCATTGTCAAAGTTGTAGGATGCTTAGACCCCAATAACATTTCAAAGTATGAACAACTGCCTCTTTCAAGGGGAACTATAACTGATCAGCAGCATGAATTAGCCTTAAACTTAACAGAACAACTTTATGCAATACTTCGGAAGGAAAATATGTATTATTAAATTGCTTTGGATGAATCAACTGATCCTACTGACTCGGAGCAGGTTTTATACTTCATTCAGGTCATAACAGAAGATTTTCTTTGCTAGGAAGAGTTACTTGCTTTGGACACTCTGTGAACAGACATGGGGAATAGATATCTTTGACAACTTTCAAGATAAAGGTCATGAAGTTGGACTGAATTTGGTAAATTTAGTGAGTGTCTGTACAGGCAGTGCACCTTCCATGACAGGAAGGGTTTATTGCATAGATTAAAAAAAGTATTAACAGATGCAGATGCTCTCATTTCTTTTCATTGTATCTTGCATCAGCAAAATGTCTGTGCTAAAGCTCCTATTTTAAGGGGCACTTTATAACAAGTTATAAGTGCTGTTAACTATATTCATGCAAATGCAACACAGTATCATCACTTCCATACCATGCTAAAATTGAATGATGAGGTATTCAATGTGGATTTGCCGTATCATTCTAAAGTGCATTGGATATCGTAGGGACAGGTGTTAGGCAAAATTTTATCTGTGAGAGAACAGATAGTTAGATTTCATGAAGAACAGAATCAGCAGTGTGAATTATTGAAAGAAGATTTCTATAGGAATGCAGCATTTGTGTGCTATCATGTCAAATAAAAATTACTTGAATATTTTGTTGCAAGGTAAAATTAAATCTATATGATATGTGGCAAAAAATCCAAGCATTTTGAAAAAGCTATCTTTTTTCACAACACTTCTTCAAAAGGAAATTTCAGATGAACATTTTCCCCAGTTAGCAAAGGTCACTGATGAGCAGGATGATATAGGTGAATCATTTGAAGAATACAAAGCTGTCAAAGACCTAGAAATTGGAGAATACAATGAAAGGTTCACTGACTTTGAGAATAATGTCTTCACACTCAAATTAACATTTCAGCCTCACCTAGCTGATATCACCAAGGCGCCAAGAACTACAGATGGAATTGATTGAGGTCTCAGTAGATGACGTTTTCAAGTCATTGTTTGATGCTAAGAAAGATAGAATTGAAATGTGGAAAATGCAGAATACCCACATCTTTGGCAACATGCCCAAAAAATGCTTTCTTGCTTTTCAACCATTTATTGCTGTGAATCGACATTTTCTTACCTAACTCAAATCAAGACACCCTTAGGATCACAAATGGCTGATACCCATCTAGAGGATCAACTGAAACTGTGGACGTCCATGCTGCAACCAAATATTCACATGCTTTCCAACAAAAAGCAGACACAACAAAGTCATTAAAAGGTTAGTTAACTTTAAAATTAACAAATAGTTTTTATTTGTTGAAATTATTAAGTACATAGTAGTTAGATTTTTTTACAAAATAATGTACATTTTAAAGTGTATCTAATTGAAGTTTCTTGAATGTGGCCTTATTTGATTGCAGCTGAATTAACTCAGCCTTTCAACATGAAAAGGTTCCCCACTCCTGGTCAAAGCATTGGAGTTGTGAGGAAGGAAATCTGCCAGGTAGACATAGCATCTACCTCCATGAAGGAGAAAGGTAATAGGAAACAAACAAATGCAAATTGTGAAAATGGCTATAAAGAAAACCAGTAGGTACCATGACAGGACAAAGAAAAAGATGTATTTGATAAACTTGTCTGGGAACACCTCTTTGAGGAAGTGATATAACCATATGTCATTTAACAATAGTGCTACATTCTGAAAAATTCATGATGTTAGGCAATTTTGTCATTGTGTGAACATCATAGAGTGTACTTTCACAAACCTAGATGGTATAATCTACTCCATTCCTAGGCTGTCTGGTATAGCCTATTGCTCCTGGGCTACAAACCTGTATAACATGTTACTGTGCTAAAAGGTGTAGGCCAATGTAACACAGTGGTATTTGTGTATCTAAATATATCTAAACATAGAAAAGGTACAGTAAAAATATAGTATAAATGATTAAAAAAATAGTATACTCGTATAGTGCACTTACCATGAATGGAGCTAGTAGGAAGTTGCTCTGGGTGAGTCAGTGGTGAGAGAGTGGTGAGTGAATGCGAAGGCCTAGGACATTACAGTACACTACTGTACTTTATAAACACTGTATACTTAACTAAATTTATTAAATTTTTTTCTTCAGTAGTTTTAGTAGATTAACCTTAGCTTACTGTAACATTTTTACTTTATAAACTTTTAAGTTTGTGTTAGCTTTTTAACCCCCCCTTTTTTTTTTTTTAAAGTGATGCCCTGGGCTATAAGTTTTTGACTCTTTTGTAGTAACACTTAGCTTAAAACACAAACACATTGTACAGCTGTACAAAAATATTTTGTTTTTTAATATTATTCTATAACCTTTTTTATATTTAAAAATATTTTAATCTGTTTTACTTAAACTTTTTAAGAGGTAAAACAGTACATTAGCTTAGGGGCCTACACAGGGTCAAGATCATTAATATCTTCTACCTCTACATCTTGTCCCACTGGAAGGTCTTCAGGGGCAATAACATACATGAAACTGTTGTCTCTTATAATAACAATGCCTTCCTCCTAAAGGATCTGCCTGAGGCAGTTTCGCTGTTAACTTTAAAAAAAACATAAGTAGAAAGAGTACACTCTAAAATAATGATAAAAATGATAGTGTAATGAATACCTGGTGATAGAAATTTTTCAGCTCCTTTACAATCTTATGTGACCACTTTGCATATATGACGTGTCCTTGATGGACTGGTACATGACCATAGTTGGGATGAAACTCAGAGGATGAGGAGAACCCAGCCATGGAAAGAGCAGGGAATGAGGAAATTCAGGTGGAAGAGACAGGGCTTAAGGCCTTAGGACGGGGACAGTCCTTGGTATGTTTAAGGCACTGAACATAAGCCAAAGTCCCTGACATTTTAGGAAGAGATAAAATGAAGCAGGGACCGGGCTTAGTAGGCCTAGCAGACTCTATATAGCTTCCATGAGAAGTCACTGGGAAGTTTTTTTGGCAGGGGTTTCACAGCATGTGCAGAGGCCTCACAGTAACTCTGAAAGATGAGGAAGTAGAGGCTATGAAAAGTTAAGTAAGTTTCCAAATGTCTTGCACACCCGACATGACAGAGCCAGTTAGTTGCTGGGCCTCAGTCTGTTTATCCCCAAAGCTCATGCTTACTGGAAAGTATCTGTGAGTGAATCGCTTAGATGGATGATTGATGAGGAAGAGCCCTGAGACAAACGTATTCAGAAAGAACTTCTGGATTTTTCAAAGTCTCTACTCCATAGAGAAAGACCTTGAGAATGGATACTCTCAGATGTGTTTGAACCAATTGTACTCAGATCAAATGCTAGAGGAAAAACTCCACAAAACAAAAATAGTAAAGCCCATCCACAGGGGATCTCTTTATCCATTTAAGCCTGTGAAATTAGTTCTTTCCTCCTTTCTTACTTCTTTGTAGTACATTTACCACTTGTTTCCTGTTTCATTTAAATGTTGTGTCTTGGCTTTTGGTGTACCCTAAAATTATGTTGTACCCTTTATTGGTAGTGACAGTCAAGTAGCTAGTGAGCAGGCATCTGCTTCCCAATTCCCTACCTCCGTTGGCACAAAAAGGGTGTCCTCTACTGGGCACCTTGGAAGAATGATTGGCACAGAGTGGTGTCATGGTCAGTGGATAGCTCACAGACATAGACTTTTTATCCCTAATCCGAAGGTAGTTTCAGTGGTATTCTCAGCTGCCTTCTTGAAGAATCTTCATGGTTCAGAAATTTTCAATGACCCTTCTCCAGAGTCTTTGAAGAAAGAAAAATAGATTAAATCATTAGATAGGAGAAAAAGGTTTGAACTGAAAACACAGCCTGAGCATTGTGGTGAATGCTGTCTGTTCATTGGTGATCTGGGCAAGGGAGGGAGTCCTGGAGCACTGACAGCTGGCAGGCATATTTCTGAATGAGTGAGGAAATTTTCCAGTTCATCTGTGGAGAATTTAGTCCGAAATTACAGCATTAGGCTACCCATCTGCAGCCTGCAATTGGTACAGACAAGAGAATCACTATTACTTTGTGGAGACAAGCCACAAATCTGGAATGAGGCAGACTGGCAAGCCTATTTGGGGTTGGCAGGGCTGAGGTTTAGTCTATTGTTACAAGCCTGCCCTGCCAAGGGAGAGTGAGCGCCTGATTGCATTGTGCCCTCGTCACACACATTATCTTAGAATGGACAGAATGTGTGGAATGAACTGAGAAACTCTGACTTTATGAAGGCTGTTGTTCACACTCCCTTGCTTGTTGTTTGTGCCCTTCCTAATGGGCTAGTGTCTTTTCCTCTGAAGGCCATTTATTACTCGAGTTGGATGGCTCTGTTTTGATGCTGATATCAGTTTATGGGTTATTATATCCATTTGCAAATCATGACTCAAAAGAGGAAACTCTGGGATGCAAAACACTCCATATGCCCATAAATCACAAACTGAGTAAAAGTTGGCAACATGAAAGTGATTGTGTTGGGAGTTTGAAAGCCTCAGTCAGCCAACCTTTATTGAAACTCTGATGTTGCATGCTGCACTACTTGGGGGACTGCAAAGAAAATAAAGACTATAAAAGGGTATGTGCGGAAAGGAACTTAGAGGTCATGCATTCCTAATGGCAATATCAAATAGACGACTGGTTCTTTGACGTCAGGCTTATATTTTAAAGAAGGGGATAACTAAAAAAAAAGGAGCCTGTGTTTTGGACTAACTAAATTGATTGTGGCCCTTATTGATTGATTGATTGCATCTGGTGTAGCTGATTGGTTGACTCTAAAATAGTTACACTATTACTAATATGAATGAAAAATAATAAAAGTGATTGGAATTTATTGAACTCTTACCAATTACTGGTTTCTTTGCAAACATTGTATCATTAATCCTTACAAAACTCTGATGTATTATCATTAGTTCCCATTAAAATATATGAGGGTTTTGAGGGTCACATGGATTGAATGACTTGCCCAAGATCAGAGAGAAAGTAGTGGATGGAGCCAAGATTTTCCCCACATGAAGAGCCTCAGCATTCTTTATATACCTGGGGAAGAAAAGTAGATACAGAGTCATAGAACTGAAATAAATGCCTTTTCCAAGCACTTGTAAGTTGTGTAAACTAGGAAAAATTTTTTCCCGTCTGAATCTCAATTTACTCATTTTAAATGGCAAAAATAGTTGCCTGTCAACACAAAGTTGGCTGGGATGAATGTATGAAATAATGTACTTAAAAAATTCCAAAGGATTACTAAAATGATCTTTAAGGCAAGAAACATTAGTTGAGTGCCTCTACCATGTTCAGCATTTTGGTGGAGTAGTGTTAGAGAAAATAATAAGACATGGTGGAGGTCACAGAGAACTCAGCCTCCTGAGGGAAGAGGCAAGCATGTGATTACATGGTTATGAGATAACTGCCATGGCATCAAGAGAAGGAAACACCAGAGCACTGTCTGGAGAGGTTCAGGATGACTTTATAGAAGATGTGATGTCTCAGATTTTGTCAAATGGAGAAGGAGGCTCATACTCGTCTAAGAAAATATCATAAGGAGAGATGAGAAGAGCATGGTGTGTTAGAAAAAAGATGACAAGTTAAAAATTTTTTAAATAGGCTTTTATTTTGGAATAGTTTTCGATTTACAGGAAAATTGTGAAGACAGTACAGAATTCCCCACATATCTCACACTCAGATTCCTCTATTATTATCTTACATTAGTATGATAAACTTGTTACAACTAATGAAATAATATTGACATATTATTGACTAAAGTCAGTATTTATTCTGATTTTCATAATTTTTACCTGATGCCTTTTTTTACTGACCCAGGATCCAATCTAGCATACTATATTACATACAGTCATAATGTTTCTTTAGGTTCCTTTTGGCTGTGGAAGTGTCTGAGAGTCCCTGTTCTGGACCTTTACATTTTTGAGAAATACCAGTCATGTATTTTGTATGATGTTCCTCAATTGGAGTTTGCCCAGTAGTTTTCTCTGATTGACTGGAGTTATGGATTTTTGACAGGAAGATCACAAATGTTAGAGTGATTTTTCTCATCAGTTCATATCAAGGATATATATATATTATCAATATGACATGACTCTTGTTATTAACCTTAATCACCTGGCTGAGGTAGTGTTTGTCAGGTTTTTTTTTTTGAACTGTAAATTTACTAACACATCCCTCCTCCAGCTTTCATACTGTTCCCTTTGTAAGAAAGTCAATATGTACAGCCCTACTCGAGGAGTGGAGTTATGTTTAACCTCCTTGAGAGTGAAATAACTACATAAATAATCTGGAATTCTTCTGCATGGGAGATTTGTCTGTTTTTCCCATTTATCATTTATATATACCAGTATGGACCCATGGATACTTAATTTATCCTTTGGCTTATGATCCAATACTACTTTATTTTGTTGCTTATGTTATTCCAGCTTTCGACAGTAGGAGCTCTTCAGTTGACTGTGTCCCTTTGACTTACCCCTCACTGGTTTATTTATTTACTTATTTATTGCCTACTTACTTACTTTCTGGTACTACTGGATGCTCCAGGCTCATCTTGCATATTTCCTAGAATCAGCCATTTCTCTAAGAATTTCTGGTTCCTTTTATTGAAGAATAGTATTTGAAATCAAGATCTGGGTATAGGTATGATTGCTTGTATTACTGGAATGTTACTGCTTCTAAGTCTTGTCAGCTTACAGAGAAAGGAAACATATGTGTGTAAACTAACCAGTGTAAATACACCCATTGATAAACACATCTATATGTAACCATCAGTATCAGTATTGACCTAAAAATAAGTTCATACTGATGTTTCCTAGCCTAATCCATAGCAACATGGATCACTTTAGCCTTCTCTCCCTATAGAGTTTTTCAGATTTTCTACATAAATAAACATGTCAAACAATACCTGGTTTTGGTATTAAAGCAATGCTGGCTTTATGGAATAAGAAAGAAAGCCTTCCCTTTGCTGGAAGAGATTATGGAGAATTGATATTTTTCTTCCTTAAATGTTTGGCAGAATTCACCAATAAACCATTTGGGCTTAATGCTTTCCTAAAGAAGTTTATTAATTATTGATACAATTTCTTTAATAGATATTGGCTCTTCCAAGTTACCTATTTCTCCTTGTATAGTTTTAGTGGCTTTTGTCTTTAAAGGAATTGGCCCATTTAATCTAAGTTATCCAATTTGTTGGCATAGAGTTGTATTCCTTTATTATTCTTTTCTTACTATAGGATCAGCAGTGATAATTTTTCTTTTTTTTTTTATTTCAACATATTATGGGGGTGAAAATATTTAGGTTACATGTATTACCTTTGCCCCACCCAAGTCAGAGCTTCAAGTATGTCCATCCCCCAGACAGTGCACCGACATCCATTAGGTGTGAATATACCCATCCCCACTTCCCCCACTATCTGCCAACACCCGATGAATGTTACTATATGTTCACATAAGCATTGATCAGTTGATACCAGTTTGATGGTAAGTACATATGGTACTTGTTTTTCCATTCTTGTGACACTTCACTTGGTAGAATAGGCTCCAGCTCTAACCCTCTTTTCTTTCTGATAATGTCAATTTGTGTCTTTTCTCTTGGTTATAAATTTTACTGAAATTTTCAAAGAACCAGCTTTTGGTTTTATTGATTTTTCTCTATTGTTTTCCTGTTTTAAATTTCATTGATTTCTACATGTGATTGTTATCATTTCTTTTCTTCTGATTGCTGTATGCTTAAATAACTATTTCTCTAGTTTTCTAAGGAAGATTACATTACTGATTTCATACCTTTCTTCTCTTTTAATGAATGTATTTATTGCTATCAATTTCCCTTTAAGCACTGCCTTTGCCAAATCTCATAAAGTTTGATAAGTTGTATTTTTATTTTCATCTAGTTCAAAATATTTTAAAAATTTCATTTAAGACTTATTCTTTGACTCTTATGTTATTTAGAAATCTATTGTTAAATTTTTAAATATTTGGGGATTTTCCAGCTATCTTTTTGTTGTTGATTTTTAGTTTAATTCTACTTTTGTCTGAAAACAAACTTTGTTTGGTTTCCATATTCATTGAGATGTGTTTTATGGCTAATATATTGGTGAACATGAGCTGGAGAAGAATGTGTATTTCTGCTGTCATTGGATGAAGTATTCTGTTAATGTCAATAGAGCAAGTTGATTAATAGTATTGTTCAGGTCAACTACATCCTTATGATATATTCTGCCTGTTTGATCTATATATCATTGACAGAAGTGTGTTGAAGTTTCTGACTATGACAGTAAATTTCTCTATTTTTCTTTGCAGTTCTATCTATTTTGTCTTACGTATTTTGATGCTGTCTTGATCTAAGATTGTTATGCCATCTTAGAGAATTGACCACTTTATCAATAATATATCATGCTTTTCTTTATCCATAATAATTTTCCTTTTCCTAAAGGTAACTTTGACAGACGTTAATATACCTACTCCAGCATTTTTGATTAGCATTAGCATGGTATATCTTTCTCCATCTCCATTTCCACTCTTTTTATTAATTTTTATCTGAGTCTTTTGTTTCATGTGGGTTTGTTGTAAACAATATGAAGTTAGGTCTTGTTTTGTTTTTCCACTCTGATCTCCATTTTTAACTGTTGTATTTAGACCATTCACACTTAAAGTGATAACTGATATAATTGGGTTAATATTTACTGTGTTTACATCTGTCTTCTATTCATTACCTTTGTTGTTTCTTTTTCTGCCTCTTTTGTTTTTTTTTTGTTTTAATTGAATATTTTGTTTCCATTTTATCTCCTCTCAGCATATCAGTTATACTTCTTTTTAATTTGTTTTGTTGCTGTAGAGTTTACAAAACACATTTTCTTTAACAATTTAATTTCATTTTCTAATATTATATGGCTTCACAAAAGAGTATTCCCAATTCCTCCCTTATGTCTCTTGTGATATTGTTGTCATTCATTTCACTTAGCCATATGCTACAGTAATGCAATACATTGTTACTATTATGACTTTAAATGGTTCTTTAGATTAATTAAGAATAAGAAAACAAAATTACTTATTCATTGATTTATTCCTTCTCTGATAGTCTTCTTTTCTGTAGATAGATCTGAGTTTCTGACCTGTGTAGTTTACTTTCTGCCTGAAAAACTTCTTTTAGGATGTCAAGGAAGGTCTGTTGAAGTCCCTCACTTTTTGTCTGGGAAAGTATTTCTCCATTATTTGTGATGAACAATTTTATTGGATGTAAAATTCTAGGTTAATGGTTTTATTCTTTCAACTTTTTAAGTATTTTGCTTTACTTTAAATATTTCTCTCCACCATCTTCTTATTTATATGGTTTCTGATTAGAAGTCAACTGTCATTCTTGTACTCGCTCCTTTCTAAGTTGTTTTCCTCCCTCCTCTGGCATCTTTCAAGATTTTCTCATTGTCCTTGCTTCTCTGAAGTTTTAATATAATATGTCTAGGTGATTTTTATTTTTATTGCAATTATTTTGCTTTGTGTTCTCTGAGCTTCCTGGACCTGTGGTTTGGTATCTGGTCATCAATTTTGGAAAGTTCTTGAAAATGTCTCCATTCTCTTTTTCTTCTCCTTCTAGTCTTCTAGTTGTATATATATTATACATTTGAAAATGTCCCACATTTCTTGGATGTTCTATTCTGTTTTTTAAATTTATTGTTCTTTTTGCATTTTAGTTTGGAATTTCTATTTACCTGTCTACAAAATCATCAGTTCTTTCCTCAGCTATGTCAGGTTTATTGACAATATCATGAAATGCATTCTTTATTTCTGTTAATTTGTTTTTGATTTCTAGAATTTCCTTTTGATTCTTTCTTGGAGTTTCCATCTTTCTGCTTACATTACCCATGTTCTTTGCATATTGTCTACTTTTTCTATTAAGGTACTTAATGTACGAATCATAGTTATTTTAAATTCTCTTTCTGGTAATTCCAAAATCTGTGCCGTATCTAGGTCTAGTTCTGAGATTGCTTTATCTCTTTGCACCATGTTTTCTCTGGCATGTTTTGTAATTTTTTTTTTTGTTAAAAGTCAAGCGTGTTTTATTAGGTAATAGGAGCTGAGGTAAATAGGCATGTAGTGTGAAGATTATGGTAATCTGGCTGGGAGGTTGGGCTATTTTTAATGTTAGCTGTAGCTTTGGATACAAGTTCCTCTAGTGTCCATGTTTTTGTTTTCCTACTTCTTAAAGAGTCTATGTCTTGCTGCTCTTTCAGGTGCAATGCATTGTCAAACTGGAGCCCTGTTAGTGGGTTGATAAATTGTGGGGGACAGGGCGCATTCTATAATCTTCTGACTAAATCTCTGTTATACACAGCCTATGTTTGGGGGCTGTAACTTTCACAAGTATTTTTCCATTGGTATACCTTCCCTCTCCCCTACTTCTTTGCTTGTCTATTTTTCTACCTCCTAGAAGAAATAGGAAGACTAGAGGAATCTGTAGCAGGAGGGAATGTTCTTCCCCAGCAGGGATAAGATTCTAGAATATTCTTTAGGCCTTTATCATGGAGAAATCTCTGGCTGTATTTCACAATAATTACTCTTTATCTCCCCCTGCCAGAACCATCAGGGGCTCTTTCTCAGATCTTTATTATGAGAAACTGGGTTTCTTGATGGTAAAACCTGTGGAAATATGTCCCCTAATCCATCCCCCCACCAAGTCTCCAGCCTCCAGGAGTTTCTCACCAGCTTCTCTATCCTCAGCTTTGAGCAATTCATCAAAATTACCATTTAAATGTTCCTGCCAGTTTATGGCTCCAGTAGATTTCTGCTCCAGATAAGAGGAGCTCAGCTGTGTTTCTCTGGATGAGCCTATTTCTTTAGATTTCAGGGTTTGCAGTTTGTCTTGTGATTTCAGTTCTCTGATGATTCCAAGAAAAGTAATTGATTTTCAGTTTGTCCAGGTTTTTTCTTGTAAGAATAAGAGTAATGACTTCCAAGATTTTTACATGTTGGAATTGAACTGGAATCCAAGGAGACAATATTCATGTGGCTGAAATATAAGAGGTACAAACAAGGGGTGGGAGGTAAGGCTGTAAAAATAGGTATGGTTGCACTTCTATAAGGATTTTTGTGCCATACTAAAAGTTTGGACTATATGCTATAGGCCAGGAATGTGTAACCATGGAAGAGTGTTAGCTGGGTAGTGACACAGCCAGAAGGATTATACTGGTGGCAGTGTGGGGGCTTATTTCCCAGGGACTGGAGGCACAGACATGATCTGGTTAAACTTATACACTGGCATCACATGCACCTGTCCCATTTAGATATCTTAGGTGCTTTTAATGTTATTGTTTAGTTGTTACTTCAGCAAGGCATATGTCACTGTTTATTTTAATTGGACTAGAAAGAAAGCTTTTTGTGTTGTCTTGTTCCATACTGCTTTCCCAATGAACTAGGCGTAGCAGATACATAAATAACAACTGAGTTGAGCGAACTGAATCATTCAGGAGTTTCAATGCAATTTCAGCCCAAGCAATCTCTAATAGGTATGTTGTTGGAAATACAGGTTACACATGACAATCTATTACATTTTATAAGACTTATGAATTCAAGTTAATTTTATAATTTGGGTGAAGAGGAGACAAAAAGAGATTGCGTCTTTCCTGCTGCTTTTTAGAGATTGTGTGCAAAGCTACAAAGAGAACAATTTGTAGCACCCATCTATTTGGGTTGTTAAACATGATGATAATCATACATGATTTTATACACATAAACCAACATATATATTAGTACATTTTCTCAGCAAAGCCCAGGAAGAAATAATTGTCTCAAAGGCTAATGGAATTAATAAGCACTAATCTGGCACCATCAATGAGTCAGGCACTGTACTAGGCACTGTAGATAAATATATGAGTATAATAGACCCACCTTTAATGATTCAAACTCTAGTGGATTACTCAAGCATGCTGTTATCTGTGATATCAATCAGATTATGATAAATGATGAAATAATAAGATGATAAAGGTAATGTCAGTACCTTTCTTTGAGTTTTTTTTTTAGTCAAGCCCTATGCTAAGCACTTATTATACATGATCACAGTTAATCTTTATGGCAACCATGGTATGTTGATATTATTTATACCCATTTTATAGATGAGAAATATGAGGCTCAGGGACCTTAAGTGTTTTGCCCAAGGTCACAGTAAGCAGAACAACCAGGATTGGAAATGAAATCTTTATGACTCCAAAGCTTTTCACTCCCATCTGTTACACTCTATATTAAAGGTATAGGAACACAGAAGGTGTGATTAATTCTATTTGGATGAGTCAAGAAAAGCTTCCCAGGGAAGGTAGCATTTAAACTAGATTTTGACGGAGGAGTTGGATACTGCTAGGCTGAAAATAAAGGAATATATAAAACAAAGGAAAGAGCAAGAAAAAAGGTGTGCAAGTGTTCAGGATTGGTAAAATATAGGGAATGGCAGGATTGTGGGCACACGGATGGCATCTGTGAGTAAAGAGGCCTGATCTGGATGGGGCTGAAAATAAAAGGTGAAGGATGTTTACTGCAATGCAAAGGCAGGAATTATAAACCACAAAGGGATTTTGGAGCAGAAGAGTAAGTGACCTGGTCAAATCTGAGTTTTAGCAAGGTTACATTGGAAGCATGTAGAAGATGAAATGCAATGAAACAAGCTGGGAGGCAGGGAGAAAACTACTATGAAATACAGGAAAAGTTTAAATATCTGATTCTCAATACCAAGTCCCAAATACTGTAATATACAGGATCAGATTATTTTAAATTGCTTTATAAGAAAAAAAATCCCTCTTTATTCTCTTGAGATTTACATTCCCTAATAAATTGAAATGGTTTCAATGCCTGGGTTACTATATGAGTTAATTCCAGTTTCAGTGCTGTGAGTTTTAGAGAGAGAGCCTCCTGTTTCTTTTGAACAAAGAGAAAAACAAAACAATATTCCAACTTCATCATGTCCAGAAGATTAATCAACATTTATTTATCCTTTGAAAGAATGATTATTCCATTTCTACAATGTTGTAGACATACTTAGTTAAGAGAATTTATTGAGCACATACTAGATACAAAGCACTATGCTAGGGGCTAGAAATGGAATGGTGAACAATACACATGTGGATTCTGCCTCTAGAGAGATTTTAATCTAACTAATTTGGGATGTGGTAGGAAAGCACCCCAACTTTGAGAAAAAAGATACCTAAGTTCCAAAGCAACACAGGGACAGAATCTCCTTTCGGTGAGATTCCTTTCCAGGACTGATGTAATTCTGCCTGCATACCTTACTTTTTCTCTACTCTTAAGTGTTGAAACCATTGTTCTCTTCTCCTGGTTTACTATTTCCTTCAGTTTTACTTCCAGATGTGGCAAGTTTTGGGCCCATTTCTTTGCCACATAGCTCAAAACTTACTATAAATACCTCAGGTTGTCTGTTAACTATCATGATCTGATGACCTGGTTCCAGGATCCTCTTTTAAACAAGAAATACCTTTCTTTTCCCCTAATATAGACTCTTGGTTCTTGGGACTGGACATCTTATCATGATGGTTTTCTTCAGACTCATATTGTTTTTATTAAACAATATTGGAGCTCAGGATCCTGAGCATTGAAAGTTTAAATATGCTTTCTAATCATAATATTTTTCCACCTATTTTTGTAAAAACTTAAATAATTTTGATTCACCTAAAACATTGCAATCCTAAAGTTGTTTGAAAAGAGTGGTTAATGAAGCCCTTTTTATGGTAGAAGGAAGTCCAAATAATTCTCTTACGTTTAATCTTTGTCTGTGAAGTTTTTACAAAACATGGAGACATTTCTTTGTTAGCAGTAAAGCTATAGAGAGTCTTAAAATAAATTGCAGCCTGAAACTGCAGTGAGATGTTTGGGTGAAATCCAGACATTCACTAGCAAGTATCTATGGAATAATATATCACAGAATGGATCAGAAGGGGCCTCTTCATATCTGGAGGGGGCAATGATGAAACTGGGTAGTGGGCAGGAGTCTGAGAAAATGGATAAGCTAATTCTGTGTCACAGAAATGTAGAGATCCCTCAGCCAAGACCTCTTTTAATTGGCAGTGGATCTGGTTGGGATTGGAGCAGCCTCTCACCAAGTTAAGGCAGACCATCATAGATGGGCCATCTGCTCTGTTTCCTCAGCAATGGCACTTGTTCAGTTCTTACCTTTAGAACCTGCTCCTCTTCATGAGATAAACAATATGTTTGAAGCACTAGAGATGCTGTGCAGTTTAGCAGAGAAATGATGTTTTATGAAGCATCATCCTGTGCAGCCATCTGCAGAGGGGCACATTTGACCATCCTTGGGGACTATTGCATTTATCCCTGAGTTCTGATTCCATCCATTGAAAACTGTTCATTTCTTCTTGGTTTAAAGATAGCATACTGCACTGCCCCTTTTTATAGATGGAGAAAGGGTTTTCTCTCTTACAGTGATTCATGGATAAACATCACAGTTATTGGAGATGCATTATTTAATGGGAATACAATATAGAAAACAATAAGGCCCCATATCCTAACAAGAGTTTGTTGTAAACTTATTTCCTGTCTCCTATAAACTCATTATTCAGAGCTATGAACTTTCCTTCCTCAAGGTGGGCTAGAAATTGGTTCAGTATAAATAAATAAGTCATAAAAAGAATTAATCACTAACACATAGTTTAAAATATTTTAAAATTTTAATGTATTCAAAATGATGTAATGAGGCAAAGGCATTATTTAACACTGACAATAAATACATCATGTCATTTAAATCCACTTCTGTATGCATGTATTTTTAAAACAGATATTTTCTCACATAACCACAATTATTATACCTAACAAAATTAATAATTTCCTAGTAATTTAGAATACCCAGTGCATGTTAAAATACTTCCATTATATCAATAATATCTTTTCAGAATTTATTTCTTCTAATAAGGGTATACTCTTGCATACGGTTGCTATGTTTCTTAAGTATCTTTTTTTCCAGCTTAACTGAGGTATAATTGACAAAATTTTATATATTTAAGGTGTACAATGTGATGTTTTGACATACATATACAGTGAAATCCACAGTCAAGATAATTAACATATCTATCATCTCACATAGTTACTTTTTTATGGTGACAATACTTAAAGTCTACTCTCAGCAAAGTTTAAGCATATAATATATTATTATCGTTAACTATAGTCACCATGCTGTACTTAGGCATCTAGAACTTACTCATAATTTACAAGTTTGTACCCTTTGACTGCCATGTCCCATTTCCTCCATGCCCCCATTCCTGGTAACCATCCTACTCTGTTTCTATGAGTTTGATTTTTTTTTTTTTTAGATTCGATATATATGAGATCATGCAGTATTTGTCTCTCTGTGTCTGGCTTATTTAATTTAGCACAGTATCCTCAGGTTCATCCACGTTATTGAAAATGGCAAGATTTCCTTCATTTTAAAAGCTGAATAACGTTCCATTGTGTGTGTGGGTTTTTTTTTTTTTTGGGAGGGGGTATTTTATTTATTTATTTATTTATTTATTTATCTGTCAGTGGACTTAGGTTGTTTCCATACTTTGGATATTGCGAATAATGCTGCAATGAGCATGAGAGTGCAGATTTCTGTTTGAGATAATTCTTTTATTTCTTTAAATATAAACCCAGAAGTGGGATTGCAGGATCTTATGGTAATTCTATTTTTAACTTTTTGAGGAAGCCTTATACTGTTAATGTTATTCATAGTATAAAGTGGTTGTACCAATTTATGTTCCCAAAAATAGTGTACAAGGGTTCCCTTTTCTCTCTCCACATCCTCACCAACACTTATCTTTTGGCTTTTTGATGATAGCCATCCTGACAGTTGTGAGGTGATATCCTGTGATTTTGATTTGTGTTTCCCTGATGCTTAGTGATGTTGAACACCTTTTCATATTACGTATTGACCATTTGTATGTCTTCCTTGGAAAAATGTCTATTCTGATCCTTTACTCATTTTTCAATCAGGTTTGTTATTATTTTTTTCCTATTGATTTACATGGGTTCTTTATGTATTTTAGATATTAACCCTTTACTGGATACATGGTTTGCAAATGTTTTCTCCCATTCTGTGGATTGCCTTTTCATTTTGTTTTCATATTGAAGCAGAAACCTTTTAGTTTGATGTAGTTCCACTTGGTTATTTTTGCTTTCATTGTATGTGCTTTTGTTGTAATTTTACCTGTTCCCCCATGCTCAACATTATTGAATTGTGGACTTAGATTCATATTAATTTTTTTTCCTTAAACTTCATATTCAATATTGTGTATTTCACATTCACACCTGGATGCATATAACGTCCACTTTTCTCATGGCAGTGACTTTGAATGATTATTGACCACTTCAACTTTTCTTTTTGTAGTTTTAGTGTAAATTCCAGACTATTTGAAAAAGATTTTTTCATGAGTTTCTAATATTCCTTCTGCATTTGTTAGCTACAATTATTCTCGCGTAGAAAAATTGCTGCTCATTCACTAGGTCAAAAAGAGTATGATATATGATGGATTTAGTTTGAACCTTTTCCTAAAGAACTTTTCTTCTTTTGAGTAGAGAATTGGAATTAGAGACCACAACGCATATGCAAGAGGTGCTCATTGCCCTTGAGTTGCCAACTGCTTCCAGACTTTTCAGTAGATAGGAATAAGCAATATGTGTTTTTAAAATAAGAGAAAGAAAATATTTTTACCTTAATATTTCCAATTCAATTTTAAGATGTGGGATTTTGCTTAATTTCTTGGATTCATTTTTTTTTCAAACTGAAAATTCTTGTTCTTATTGACATTAACACAATTATTCACTTTATCCTAAACATCCTTTAAAAATAGACACATAACATAGTTTAAAAATATAAATGCAAATGTTAGTACTAAAATTAAGTCTAAATAATAGTTTAAGATCTCCATTTCCCTGATTATAAATGAGAGTAAGCATTATACACAAATACACACATGTGTGTATGTATATGTTTAATGCCATCTTAATTTCTTTTTCTGTGCTTTCTCTTCACACCCCTTGCTTACTTGATCATTTTCTGTTCAATTATTAGGAGTGATTTAAATATCAGGGGTATCAAAACTCTGTGATGTAAGTTGCCAACATTTTTCTCAGTTTATCATTTATTATTTTACTTTTCATAATGTTTTAGAATTTATGTTTTAGAACATTTTTATGTAGTCTAATTTATCAAGTTGTTTTTGTGGTGCTTTTAACTTTCAAGTCAGAGGAAAAATTTTTCTACCCTTTGTTTATAAAGAATTCATCCATGTTTTTTCCTACTACTTAACTGGTTTCCTATTTTGATCCAGTTGATATTCACATAGGTGTGTAGTGTGAAGAGCAGATTCAATTTTAACTTTTTCCATATGGCTTCTGAGTTGGCAAAACATTTAAAAAATCTATTTTAGACCTCTACTTTTGGATGGGATGGACTAGCTTGTGTCTTGATAAGACAAAATAGAAACAGTAGAATAAAATGATAATAATAATACAAAACAAATTGTTTGAAGGTATTGCTGAGCTATCATGTCCTCTAGGACTTGAGGGGCTCAGTTGTTGAATAGAAGGGAAATGCACTGTGATGAGTCAAATAGTCTATACTGTCCTTACCCTCAAAGAATTTGCTGATGTAATGTGCACAGGACTGAGAGGCTGAGAAGCCAAGCAAAGCAAGAACTAAAGACTGAGAATGTCTTGAGTGTACAATTTAATATGTTTTGACAAACGTGTACTGTTTTGTAACCAACGCTTGAACAAGATATAGTTCATATAGGTGTGTAGTGTGAAGAACAGAAAGTTCCTTTGTTCTTTCCAGTCAATACTCTAGGGAAGCAACCACTGTTACGATTTCTTTCACCATGGATTACTTTTGCCTTGTTCTTAAACTTCTTATAATGGAGTCATATACATGTATTCATTTATATCTTTATTTTGTTAACCATAATGTTTTTGATTTTCATTTATGTTGTTTGTTATCAGTATCAGTTTTGGTTTTAGACTGGCCAGTTTATGTTAGGGGAATGGGGATCTATCCTAACTGTCATCCAGTTTGTTGGGTCATTGAATACATTATGTATCTATCTTACTTAGTTACCTGCCCTCTGGGGCTAGACTTTTTTGTTTTTGTGTCTAAACTTGACCTTATGTATACTTCTCTTATGGTATTTATACTCTTCATAGGCAGAGACTATGGCTTAACCATCTTTTATCTCCAAGTTTAACACAATTTCTATTAGGTAGTAGGTGGTCAGTGTGTCAAGGACTTGCTTTTAATATTCTGCTTTTAATAGATTTGTCACCTATAACCATAGCACTACCATTCCACAATTATTTTCCTTTGAACCAATCCTCCTCCTTGACCTTGAACAAACCCTCAAATTTTTGGTCTTGATTTGATCTGCTGGATCACTGCCCAACATTGTAAGTGGCAACTGAAGCACTGAGTCAGTGAAATAAAAATGAAAATTCCCCAGCATACTAATTGGCACAAATTTGTTTCTCAACGAAATGTGTGTGTATAAGAAATGGGGCAGTCAAGCCCGGTCCTTCTTGGGCTATTGATTAAAGCCACGTAGGTCCTACTTACTATGTCCTGTAGCTCAGCCTAGCTAAGTTATAAAATTATTTTTATTTTTTCAAAATTGTGTCAGATTTGTTTTCCTTGTGTTTTTCTATTTAAAATATTTATGCTATTTATGACATTCCTATCTTCATCAGATAGTGAGTACCTTGCAACAAGGTGCTATGTCTTTCAATACTTTGATCATTCGTGGTAGGATCAAGCTACAATTTATACACATTGGACACTCAAACATGTAGAGAAAAGGGTAGTGGTGGTAATGATTCAGAACAGAATAATGAATGGATATAATCCCTGAAGTGCTTAAAAACATACAATGTCACATAAAAGCTTATAACTGTCACTGTTGATAGTAGAGCAAAAGAAACAAAGATAAAAATCAAAGAGAACATCTGTATATAAAGTGAGATAGAGAGTCATAGAAGAGAAACTTGGTCATAAGAATGTGCTGTAACTGTGAATTGCCAAACACAGGGGAAAAGTTTAGAAAAATATGATAGAATCCACTTACAAGCAACTGAGTTTCCTGAGCTAATGGATTCTGTAATTGGAATTTTTGTTCCGTCTTTTCCTCTGGGAGTTTGTGGATGAGAGTTAATTAATGTGGTAAAGTTGTGCAGTATCTGAGAATGTTGTATCTTGTTAAAGAGCCCAATTGTACTACCTCTGTGTAATTTGGGTGATGATATGGGAATAGGTAAGGAAGACCCAAGTCTATTCCCTCTGAAGTTTCAGGCTCCAGAGTTAAGATGAATTAACTGGAGAAGGAATAAAATGGAGGAAGACAAATACTTCAGATTTATAGCAGATGATTGGAAGCTTAATTGTATACCTTTGTGCATAAACCTCACCTGTCCTGTCATTTAGGACAACTTTTAAATTTGCATACTCAAGGTGAATTCCACAGCTTCTAAGTCTCCATCCACTTCATTTTTTTCTTCTCATTTTTTCCAGTAACTACTGTTGACTCACATAGATCACCCCAGACTTAGTAGTGTAAAACAATCATTTTATAATGCTCGCCAATTCTATGGGTCAGGAATTCAGACAAGATGCTGCAGGGATGGCTTGTTTTTGCCCCATGAGGTCTACAGCTTCATATAGCTGGGGTGAGTGGAACAGTGGGGACAAACGTCTTCTGGATGCTTTGTTACTCACATGTCTCATGCTTGGGCTGGGATGACTCAAAGTTGGGCTCAGGTGGGACTGTCACACAGAGCTTCTTTTCCACATTGTGGCTGGGTTCTGAGAGGAAGAGCCTGGATTCCAAATGCTCCAAGAAAGCCAAGCAAAAGCTCCATGGTCTTTGTGGCCTAACTGCACAAGTCATGTGCCTTCACTTTTGTACTGTTTTCAGAATAGCCACAAGAACTCTAAGATTCTAGGGGAGGGAGAGACTATAGATCCCCGCCTTTCAATGGGAAAAATGTCATAGACTTTGCAAAACAAACAAACTACCACATCTCTACATTGAAAAGCAAAGAAAGGTATTTTATTAGGCAACACTTTCCCAGGCTTGGTCAGAAGAAAGGTCACACATTTGTTTCTGGTCCTTTGACTATTAATGGTAATACTCCCTAGCTAATAGGATTCTAAGTTTGATTCTGCCAATAAAAGGCAGTTGCATGATGTTTGGAAGTTCGAAAAGATGCCATTTTACTGTCTGGTAATGGTGGGCAGACAACAGATACTGCTTCAGTGCTACAGTCAGCTGAGTTCATTAGTGGCAATTTCCTTAAATGCCCCCAGCTGGTTAATCTTCTAAAACCCAGCAGTCTTTCCCCCTGGCCTTTGTCCTCTACCCTTTTCATCCGTTCTGTAAGCACTAATTTCTTGTATTAAATTCCTTCTTGTTTGAAATGCTTACATTCCTCTGTTTTCATAACTGACCCTTTCAACTATATAATTGATTTATATATTTATATTTACATTGGATCAGAAAACTCTTTGTCAGATATCAGTTCCTAATGGTCAGACATATTCCATTTTGGGACTGGCAAAAATTATCTTTATTACATGATAATATCTAATTTTATTTACTATAATTAATTTATATTGAGGGTTCCCAAAATAATTATTTAAAATAGGAATATACTTTTGGCAGTCAAGTTATTAATTGGCATCTGAGATAATTTTTAGTGAGGAAGGAAGGAAAGAGAGAGAAAGAATGAGAGCGAATATTCTGAAAACCTATTTAGGGGGAAAATGCCATGAGTACAAGGAAAACCTAAATAATTTCATAAATTCCAAAAGGAGAAGGATATGATCTAATCTAAGCTGAATAAACTATACTAAATACTCATGGAATTTTGATATTTAAAAGATATTTGAAATAGGAAAGAAAAAGTATATTCTAATTTATCTTATTTTATCCCTTTTTGGTGTTCTCTTCCAGTTAAGAGTTTTTATTGGAGAGTCTATCTGCATTACACTTAGAGTCATGAATATCTATAACACTACTCATCTATATTTATAGAACATGAAGTGATAATAATGTATTTTATATATTTAGTCAGTAAATATATATTGAATATAATTTACATTTCTAGTTCTAGGGAGAGTCAAAGATAGAAACAACACTGTCTTTGCTCTTAAATATCACAATATTATTGCAGTAATTTCAAAGAAAATAAGAAAAGGTTTTAAAAATATTGTAGTCAAACTTGCATTTAACTGATAGTGGGGTAATGCAAAATATAATTTTCAGCAAAATTTTCATGATTTCTGACTACTTGAAGGAACTTCCCTAAAAGTAACCTGTTATTCTTGATCCTCTTTGTATCTGGATCCCCAGAGAGTTAGACTTGAAATTTTTAACTTTTAGTTTTCCAGCAAATATCTCTTTGCTAATTGAGACAGTATTGGGTAAATTCAGAAATTCTACAATTTTAAATGATAAATATAATAGTGCCCTTTTTGTACTTTGATGTCAGCTTGTAAACAAATCTGAATGGGTAGCCTAGAAATACATTGTGTGTGCATGCATGTGCAAGTGTGCATAAGTGTTGTATGTTAATATGTTGACTATACTGTGTTACCCTTCTCTGCTAGTGAGAACACAGGGTTATTATTGGATCATGACTCACCTAGACCAGCTGGACACACATTGCTGCTTGACTGCATTCATAATCCTTGCTAATATCCTTACTAATGAATGCTTTTAATCACTGAGGGATTTGAACGAAGATTGTTAAAGGATAGAAAAAGTCTACATTGTTCAGAACAAATTCCAAATTCATGCTTATGGATTGGTGGAATGATATTTGCCTTTCAGTACAGCATAAACAAATATAATTTCTTGGAGCACTACGTGTCTATATCTAAAGATATTCTTAGGCATTCTGTGTAAAATATAATTTCATGCACACGTGGAGCCTTTGAGGAGCTTAGAGACTTACAAGGAGAGACATAATGTAAACAAATGAATAAAATAAAGAGTTTATAGGGGTCCTGATAAAAGTTTCTGTAAAGTATAATGGAGTGCAGAATAAGGACTGGAGTCACTGTAGATTCCAGAATGTCTTAAGCAGAGGAAGTAACAAAAAATATGCTTTGAAAAATGAATAAATTTTTAGAATGAAATAGGAGGAAAGGGAATTATACATGGAAGGAACAACATGTGCCAGGGCATGAGGCCATGTAGGAACTCTAGTAGCTAGTAGCTTTTTAGAGATGGAATATGCAGAGTAAGCTGCCTCTGGGAGAGGAAGCTCCAGAATAAAGGAAGGGACCAGAGAAAGGTATGAGCTTGTGTGCCTGTCTCAGAGTTTCACTTTGCATGTAAGAGAAGCCAGGAAGGATTTGAATTGCCTTTGTATTGCAAGGCCAAAGATTTATTTTAGACAAGATCATACTGTCTGCATTATGGAGACTGCATTAGAAATTTGGTAAGAAATAACTTCAGAGAAATTTAAAGTAGTTTATCCAAATGTAGTAAAAACAATCTCCTTAAAAGCTGAGTAAGGGTGGGGCTACTTTCAGGGACTTCTCCAATATTTTTCGCTACTGTGTGTGTGTCCACAGAGAAAATGAACCAGGCATGGTGTGATATCAGTAGCTATGTCTGTCTACACCGAAGTTTATAATTCAGACCTTTATGCCTGCCTCTTACTGCACAGAGTAGATCAGTGAGATAACAGGGAGGAGGGAGGAAAGGAAGTGTTCAAAAATAAAGCAAACACTGGAATAGTCAAACATGAATTACACAAGCACAAAAATCTCTACTTTTGACGATTCCTAAATGACAACAAAGGGCTGGAATGTTGATGGACAAAAGGTTAGCAAAAGACTCTATGTGGAAAGAATTCAATAAATGTAGCAGGTTTAGAGAAAAATCCACAGCTAAGAAAGTAAAGCCCAATATGAGGATGCCTGCTGAGGCAGGCCAGTCTAGCTTAATTGATGATGCCTTGCAGAAAGATAGTTTTCAAACAATCTGGATGGAAGACAGAAGATGTAAGAACAAAAGAAGAATAATTAGAAGTATATTATGCTTGCTAGCAGGAAACATTGCATTGATTTCTCCTTAATAAAATGTTAATAAGCTCCTCAAAGAATTCTTGGCTTAAAATTTTGGGGACATCTTGGACTTTGTGAAGAAACCAAGACTTCCCCAAATTTATCAAACCACTGAAAAGTAAAATGACTCAGGACTTAACTTTAAAGATGATAATGCTAGTCATAACAAAGAGGTCAAAATGGATGAACTCAAAGACAATGTAATTAAAGCAGGCCAGTGAAATCCACAGAAAAATCATTGGTCTGTGTGTATGCATGCATGTGTGTGAGTATATAATTTTGTGGAAATTGAAGTTGAAAATAAGAAATAAACTCAGGTATCCAGCTGTGAGTGGAACCTCCGGAAGGTAGTTGAATTGTGCATTTAACCTGGTTTACTATATACTTTTTATGAATCTCTATAAGTCTGAAGTCGGGGCCAAAAAATTTCATGTCTTGAAATCTGAGTATGTATATTTTTCAGAAGTGATCTGTTCTAGAAGATGAGCTATACTAACCAAACTTACTAGAGAGTGAAAAATCTGGAACAATGCATAAATTTATGAGATATTTATTTTCCAAGCAAATTGATATACTTGTGTCATCTGAACTGCTCAGTGTAGGAAAAAATATGTCCTCCAACTAGAATAAGTGCTATGATCTAAATGGCTGGCATCTTAAAGACACTATAGCTAGAGGTTCTCAAGCAATATAAGCAAACCACAAACACTAAACAAAGCTTGCTGGCTCTTCAGGGCATGCTGTACCCTGAATGAGGGTAAGGATGTGTTTATAAATGTTCTCCTTTTGTGTTCTCTTTCTGAGCACTGTACAAACCATTTCTCTTTCTAGTTCAGGCAACTGTTAAAAGGAAGGATAGAAAATCTAAGATTTTTAATGAGTTAAGTACAAGCTAGAGAGAGGGAAGAGGTGGGAATTACTTAGGGCTAGAGTTAAGCTTAAGGATTGTAAAGAAGTTATAAATTCAGCAGTTGTGATCTGAAGCAAGAATGGTGAATCAAGTCTTGAGGTTGTTGATTCCAGACCTTACCTGTTTGGTGGGCTTGGGATACAAACTCAGGTGCCAATTTTAAAACCTTCATATTTGATAACTGAGCAGGGCTAAGAAATCTTGGCTTGACAGCAGATGTGAGCATCCTGTTAAAAACTACCAGATGATTGCCTCTGTGATAGAGTAGGATGAGAGCTTGGAAGCTGATTTACTCATGCTATCAAGGGCTTAAAGCCTTGCAATTTATTATTAGCTGTACTCTATGAAAACTTTTTGTTTACAAATTATTTAAATTAGTTTTTCCTCCCGAGAGCTGCTGATTAACTCACAAACTATGGAGGAAACTATAGCTGAAACAGGTCAAAAGACTGCCAAGGGTTACGTGGCAAGGCTGTGGGGCAGAGCTGGTATGAAAACGGGAATCTCTGGAGTCCTCTCTCAGCCTGTGGAGTCGCTGTGCAATTGAGAGTTGCCATCCTGCTCCCTCCAGCTAGGTTTGCGATTCTTAAAGCAACTCTCACCACGGGCAGTTTACAGATCATCTATCTGGTGTCTACGACTGTAAATAATCTCTTGGCAAAATATATTTGAGCTGCAGAGTAAGTAATAGAGTTAAAATGCCTTCATTTGACTCTTGAGCCTGGTAAAAACTGATTTTCTTAAGCCTCCCATATATTCAGTGTACAACTTCTCTGGAGGCCTGTCAGACCTCTAGAATATTGCAGGAAAGAAGGTTGCATGGGACAATGAATTAAGGTAATGCCTCACATTTGACTCCTGCACTGACAACTGCACCCACCTTCATAAACTCATATGCCTGTCTACTTACTTTTATCCTTTTTAATCAGTAAGTCTATTGAAAAACATCAGAAAATGTTTTTATTCCTTTTGGCTATTAAGAAAATTTGGAATATAAATATATCTGGGGATTTTTTTAAATCGTATAACTGATGGATTTTGAGATCTGTTTTTATGGTATATGAAGGGAGTAAGGCTGCTTTTGACTTTCATCTTGTGGTACAGATTATTATGCTGTTACCTGCTTGTAATGGACCAAATGTTTCTCTCTCTTACCAAATTCATATGTTGAAATCATAATCCTCAATGTGATGGTATTAGGAGGTGGGGCATCTGGGAAGTAATTAGATCGTAAGAGAACAGCCCTCATGAATAGGATTAGTGCCCTTATTAAAGGGACCCCAGAGAGGGTTTTCTCTTTCTTCCATGTGAGAGTACAGTGAGAAGTTGTTTATCTGCAGTCTGGAAGTAGGCCGTCACCAACCGGCCATGCCAGTAGGCTGATCTGAGACTACCAGCCTCCTGAACTGTGAGAAATAAATTTCTATTGCTCATAAGCCTCCCAGTTTACGGTATTTTTTTTATAGTGGCCCAAAACTAAGATACAGCATATCTGAATAGTCAAGAGGCAATATTACATTGAAAACTGGGAGCATGGCTAGTCCAGGACCAATTTTTGAAGTTATCTACCTTTTGTTTTTAGGGTAGTCATAATCCTCTTTCCTTACCCTTCCTCTCTCTTTACTTACCTCATCCCTTCTGGCTGCTGTAAACGCCCTTCCCTTATTTTAATATCCTAAGCAAGCATGTCTGTACTAAAGCTCCTCTCCCCATATTCCAGAATTGTTCTTCCCTTTTCTAAGTTTCTGCTATTAAAGGGCTCATTACTCTGGGGATATCTCAACTACAGTTTAGGAGAGAAGTAATCTGAGGCAGCCAGTTCACTCTCCATAAAGGACTTAATTGTTAAAGTAATTCTTTTAGAGTTATTTACCTTTAGAAATAGGCTTGTTAACCCAAATGACTTTTGTTTTTAATCCTCAGATGGCTCTTTATTTGTAATCTTAACCACTGTAGCATCATGCAAACTTTCACTGTAAGAACAGATTTGTGAAGAGAAAGTTCGTAATTACTTTAGCAGTAACATTAAAATAAGATCTTGGAGAAACTATTCCTTGCTTTAAAAAGAAAAAAAAAAAGGAAAAGACAGACAGATACACAATACAACTGAACTGGAAGAGATTTCACGCAATTGTCTTTCTATTCTGGGAACCTGACAAATGGATTGTCAGGTGGGGGACTAATCAGGGAAGCACATAAAGAATACCTGAGCAAAATACCAAATGAATCCTGATTTGGTAGAATTTCACACCTGAAAAGAGGCAACGTGATATATTCAGGCAGTGTGGAGAAGAGATTTTGGGGCTAGGGGATTCCTTTTCTCCCGCCCTCAGCCTTGAAGTTCATCATGTGGACTTATATATGAGGCTAGAAAACTGAAAATGATAATCAAATTGTTTCTAATTTTAGCAGTACTCCCCTGCAGAACATTGGTCAATTCAAATAGGTAATCTTTAGATGACACAGATAAAGATTTTAACAAGGGACTTCTGGTCTGTTGATTGTTTCCAATAGAGAGATGATAATGCATCTCATAAGGTAGATTACTTGTTCGGACTCTAAGGGGCCCATAAGTATTCTGCCTTGCTTGATAGTGTACACTGTTCACCTTGCTTGAATTTCACACTCTGGGTCACTAGTGGGTTAGAAAACAAACTAGAAATATCTGTTGCTTCGTAGCGGTTTTCTCTCCCTTTTCCAGACCTGAGACTGTTTGAGGCTAGGTGGCAGAGAAGTTTATAATTGCACAATTATAAAGAAAACAAGGGGAATAATTTTAATTGGTGAAGATTTGACTTCAAACCCCAGCTGCTTTCAGGTAGTATCCTAGACTAGGTCCCCTGAAATAGCTGATGCTCTACACTCTGCTATGGAACTGACAGTTCCAGAAAGAGACTACCTTTGTGTACTGTAAGACAAGCACTTCCATAATCTGAGGTTCCTATAAAACATGCTTGTGCCTGGGATTCAGTGGAAAAGTTTTTGCAGACTTCTTCCGCTAAAGCAGAAAGTACAAGCTACATAAACACCACCTATCCCTGCCCCTGGATCTCCAGGTTCTCCTCTGAACTGAATGACTTTCTTTTTGGCAGGGCAGGAGCAGCTGATTTAGGGGATGGGGTGGGCAGAATGTAGAACAAATGACATTTTCTTTCTTACATTGCCTGGCAGACTGTCTTCTTGGAACACATAAATACAGACAGTTGTCACACATCTTAATTATATGAAGCACAACTGTAGATAACACAGAAAATATATTTGCTTCTCTAGAAAATATTTGATAGAAAACATGTTAATACCCATCTGAAAAAGCCCACAGTTCTTGTTACATGGTGGAAAATATCCCATGAAGTTAGTAGTATTGAGAGCTCAGCTAGGTGTTTTAAACTAACTCCCAACATCTTACTTTCTTTTTCCTCACAGAGCCAGAGCCAATGCTAGGATCATTAAGAGTTGCCTTTTACTGCCAGTAGATGAACATATCTCCCACTATTGTCTCTGCCCACGTTGTTTCTTGAAGTACTAAACCAAATCATTTTGCTCAAGGAAAAACAGATTTTGTTTATAATAATGTTACAAGGCATTTGATGAGCCTCGTCTATTCCTAGATTTAAATTACTTGGCCCAATAATGCTCTAGAACATTTACCGTTCTTCACAGCACATGTACTGTCTGCAATTACCTTGTTGATCCACCTACTTGTTTACCGCTTGTATCCCTCAAAAGAATATAAGCCTCATAGAGCCAGAAACCATGGCTGTCTTATTTGATACCAGGTTCTGAGCACCTAGAGTAGTTTTGGCCACCGTAGGCACAAAATAAATATTAATCAGATGAATAATCAAAGCTAGAAGAAATGTCCTGCATTGAATTGGTTAATGAATGAGTAAATTCGATGCTATTGTTTCTATCCTACTCTGATTTGACTTTTCAGGAATTTTTGACATAGTTTATCATCAGTTCCATAATGAATCACTCTCTGTCCTTGGATTCCATGAAAAGACATCATTTTGTCGTTGACCAGTCTCTTCTGCCAGCTCTTCTTCTCCTAGCCTCTAAATATTGGAGCTCTCCAGGACTCTGTTCTAAACACTCTTCTCTTTCTTTTGCAAAAATAATTAATTAATTAGATTTCTAAAATTGTTTTCTTCCAGCTTTTTATTGATACATACTAGTTACACGTATGTATCAATAAAAACATACTAAATGATACATTTATGAGTTTTGTATGTATTCTGGCTATTCCCTTTTCAAATGGATATTTTGCAAATATTTTCTCCCATTCTGCAAGTTGTCTCTTCACTCTGTTTCATTGTTGTGCAGAAGCCTTTTAGATGGATGTAATCTCATTTGTTTTTGTTTTTGTTTCCTGTGCTTTTGAGGTCATACCCAAAAAATCTTTGCTCAGACCACTGTTCTAAAGTGTTTTCCCAATGTTTCCTCTAGTAGTTTCATAGATTTAGGTCTTAGATTTAAGTCTTTAATCCATTTTGATTTTGTTCTTATATATGGTAAGAGATAGGAGTCTAGTTTTATTCTTTTGCATGCAAATATCCAGTTTTCCCAGCACCATGGAAGAGACTGTCCTTTCCCTAACATATGTTCTTGATACCATGGTTTAAAGTCATTGCTGTAAATGCCTGGATTTATCTCTGGGTTCTCTATTCTGTTCAGCTGGTCTATTTCTCAGTTTTAATGCCAGTACCATGCTGATTTGATTACTATAGCTTTGTAGCATAATTTGAAGTCAGATAGTGTGATGCCTCCAGCTTTTTTCTTTTTGTTCAAGATTACTTCAGCTATTCAGGATCTTTTGTGGTTCCATACAAATTTTAGGATTTTTTTTTTCTGTTTCTATGAAGAATGTAATTGGTATTTTGACAGGGATTGCACTGAATCTGTAGATCGCTGTGGGTGGTATGGACATTTTAACAATATTAATTCTTTTATGAGTGTTTTATTTTCTTTGTAGAAAACTTTTACTACTTTGGTTAAATTTATTCCTAGGTATTTTTTGTAGCTATTGGAAATGGGATTGCTTTCTTTATTTCTTTTTCAGATTGTTTGCTGTTAGTGCATAGAAATGCTACTTATTTTTGTATGTTGATTTTTGTATCCTATAATTTTATTGAATTCATTTATCAATCCTAGCAGTTTTTTGGTGGAATTCCTAGGTTTTCCTAAATATAAGATCATGGCATCTGTGAACAAGAATATTTGATTTCTTCCTTTCCTATTTGAATGCCCTTAATTTTTTTTCTCTTGCCTAATTGCTCTGGCTAGGACTTCCAGTACTATGTTGAGTAAAAGTGTTGAAAGTGGGCATCGTTATCTTGTTTCAGATCTTAGAGGAAAGGCTTTCCATTTTTTTTTTCACATTTAATATGATACTACCTGTAGATTGTAATATATGGCCTTTGGTTTTGAGGTATGTTCCTTCCATATCCAGTTTTTGAGAGTTTTTATCATAAAAGGATATTGCATTTTATTGCTTTTCAGCATATATTGAAATGATTATTTGCTTTTTGTTCTTGATTCTGTTAATATGATGTGTCACATCTACTGATTTGGGTATGTTGTATGCATCGCTGGGATGAATCCCACTTGATTATGGTGGATGATCTTTTTAATGTTGATATGGTTTGGATGTTTGTCCCCTCCAAATCTCATATTGAAGTTTGATCTCCAATGTTGGAGGTAGAGCCTGGTGGAGGCATTTGGATCAAGGGGGCGGATCCTTTGTGAATGGCTTGGTGCCCTCCCTCAGGGTAAGGAGCGAGGTTTTGTTCTAGTAGTTCATGTGAGAACTGGCTTTTTAAAGAGTGTGACACCTCCCCCCACTTGCTTCCTCTCTCACCTTGTGACACACCTGTGCCCCCTTCACCTTCTGTCATGAGTAGAGGCTTCCTGAGGCTCTCATCAGAAGCAGATGCTGGCACCATGCTTCTTGTATAGCCTGCAGAACCATGAGCCAAATAAACCTCTTTTCTTTGTAAATTACTCAACCTCAGATATTTCCTTTATAGCAATGCAAAACAGACTAATACGGATGTGTTGTTGAATTTGGTTTGCCAGTATTTTGTTGAAGATTTTTGCATTTATGTTCATTAGTGATAATGGCCTGCAGTTTTCTCTTTTTAGTATTTTTGTCTGATACTGGTATCAGGTTAATGCTGGCCTCATAGAATGAGTTTGGAAATACTCCTTCCTCTTCAATTTTTTGGAATAGTTTCAGTAGAATTTGTATTTGTATATTTAGGTATATTATTCATTTTGAGTTAATTTTATGTATGGCATAAGGTAAAGGTCTAAATTCATCTTTTTACGTGCAGGTATCCAATTATCTCAGCACCATTTGTTGAAAAGACTGCTTTCCCCCCTTTGAATTGCCTTGGCACCTTTACTGAAGATCAGTTAACCAAAACAAAAGGATTTACTTCTGGAATCCTAATTATAAGGATAATGTAATATATTTAAATATAATATAAGGATAATAATGACTACTCAAGCTCTGGGAAAATTTGAGAAAACTGATTACATTTATAATGCTTTCAGGCTTTTTCACAAAAATTTGCATATAATGTAATGCATAATTAAAGATAACTTATTTACTTTGTATTTGTTCTCAGTATAGTGAGGCAGTATCTTTTAATGTTAGACTAAAAAATGAATTTTGAAAATGATCAAATGGGGAAATAATCATTGTTTTGATAAACTATACACCTAGGCATACCAATAGTAAAGTTTCCAGGATGTCATATTATTTCTGAGATATTGAACTTAAAGAACATCTAGTTCTTGTCTAGCTTTTCTCAAGGTTCTGTGAATTTAATGAAGGTAGTGTTAGCTGGTTCAGCATGGTAAAATAGAATTTGAAGTTGATTGTTAATCCTATTTGAGCCACCAAATTAAACTGCTGGGTTTTTTTTTGTTTTGTTTTTTTTAAACCTACATTAACTGGAACAAAACTTAAAAATGCTAAACCAACTGTGTATAATGCTGGTCAATACTGAGTGAGAGTTGTTAACACTAAGAAGAATTGGCAAAGCTCTGAAAACTTCCTGTTTGTAGATATAAGGGATAAAACAGGTGTGTTTTAAGAAGTTTTTACGTTCTGTCTTCCATAGAAAAAGCTATATTAAGGGGTCTATTGCAGTCTTCTGATTTCTTAATCCCTACTATGTAATAGCTACTGTATGCAATGTACTATACCAGGCTCTGCATCCTCAAAGAACTATAACATACCATTTAGTGATCTTTTCAAATCCAGAGACCAACTGAGTAGTCAGGGCATACATACATAAGGACAGCAACAATACATATGACACATAGTAAGTGTCAAATGAATGATCTGAATGATACTGACGATAAATACCACTATGTGAGTTTGAAGAGAAAGAGATCCTTGAGCGGTTTGGTATTGAGGTCATAAAAGTAGACAGAGATTATTAGCTATTTGCATGTATTTTTTTTAATGCAGTGTCTGTTTAAATCTTTCCTTCATTTCTTTTATTGTGTATCTTTATTTTTGAGTTGTAAATGTTCTTTATATATTATGGACACAAGGCATTTAATAGATACATTATTTGCAAACATTTTCTCCCAGTTTATGACCTATTTTTTCATTTTCTTAATAGTGTATTTTGAAGCATAACATCTTTAATTTTGATGATGTCAATTTATTATTTCTTTCTTTAATGAATTATGCTTTGGGTGTTGTATCCAAGAAGTCTTTTCCTAACTCAAGGTCATAAGGATCTTTCTCCTACATATTCTTCTAGAAGTTTGATAGTTTCAGCACTTATATTTAGGTATATTCATTTTGTGTTAATTTTATGTATGGTATAAGGTAAAGGTCTAAATTCATCTTTCTACATGCAGCTATCCAATTATCTCAGCACCATTTGTTGAAAAGACTGCTTTCCCCCCTTTGAATTGCCTTGGCACCTTTACTGAAGATCAATTAACCAAAATGTAAGAATTTACTTCTTGACTCCCAATTCTGGTTCTTTGATTTATGTATCTTTTCTTTTGTAAGTGCTACACTATTTTGAATATTGTGTAATTATAGCAAGTTTTGAATTGAAAGTATAAATCTTCCAACTTTTGTTGTTCTTTTTCAAAATGATTTTGGCTATTTTGCATCTTTTGCATTTCAATATAAGTTGTAGAAAAAGCTTGTCAATTTCTGAAAAAAAAAAAAAAAAAAAAAAAAAAAAACCTCCCCCCAAACTCCAAAACACCTGTTTTTATTTTGCTAGAGATTACTTTGAATCTATAGATTAATTTGAGGAGAATTTCCATCTTAACAATATTGAGCATGAACATAAAATGCTTCTCCATTTCTTTACATCTTCCTTCATTTCTCTCAATGTTTGGTGGTTTTCAGTATGTAACACTTGTATTTCTTTTATTAAATTTAATCCTAAGTATTTTTTTCTTTTTGAGGCTTTTGTGAATAGAATTATTTTCTTCATTTCATATGTGGGTGGGTCATTGCCAATATATAGAAATCTAATTGATATTTCCATATTTATTTTATCCTTTGTGACCTTGGTGAACTCATATATTAGTTCTAGGGCTTTTTCTTTTAAAGTGGGTTCCTTAGTATCATCTACATACCGATCACTGTTTCTTGCAAATATAGTTTTAATTTCTTCTTTTCAATATGGATTCCTTTAACTTACTGATATTGTCTTATTACGCTAGCTGGGACCTCAGTATAAAGTCAAATAGAAGTGATGAGAGTGAACAGCTTTGCCTTGTTCTCAGTCTTAGGAGAAGGCATTCAGTCTTTCACCATTAAGTATAATATTAGCTGTAGGTTTTTCATGGACGCTCTTTATCAGGTTGAGGAAGATCCTTTATAGTTTTTTTAGACTTTTTAATCCTGAGTGAGTACTAGCTTTTTTCAAATAATTTTGTGTCTATTGAGATGATTATGTATTTTTGCCCTTTATTAATACAGTAAATTGCATTGTTTTTATATCAGACCAATCTTGAATTTGTGGAACTAATCTCACATTGCATTGTTGTGTAATTCTTTTCATATGCTGGTCACTTTGTACACTAATATTTTGAGAATTTTTGCCTCTATATCAGGGGAAGGCAAACTATGTTTCACAGCCAAATTATAACACTATCGAGTGTTCTAGTCAATGTACATAGAGTATTTTCTATTTAGTTCTTTCTTGATTTCCTTTTTCAATGTTTTATAGTTTTTATATACAAATCCTTGTAATATTTTGTTAGACTTATATCTAAGTGATTTATTTTTTGGAAATGTTATAAATGGAATTTACATATTAATAATTTCTGGTACATGGGGTGACAGTTGACTTTTTTTAATTTCGGCTTATTATGGGGGCACAAAAGTTCAGGTTATATATATTGCCCATGCTCCCCCATCCCCCCCCTGCCCCCCGGAGTCTGAGCTTCAAGCGTGTCCATTCCTCAGACAGTGCACATCGCACACATCAAGTAGGTGTACACCCATCCCCTCCCTCCAGCCCCCACCTCTGTCCGATACCCAATTGGTGTTATTCCCAAATGTGCACTTAGGTGATGATCAGGGAAACCAATTTGCTGGTGAGTACATGTGGTGCTTATTTTTCCATTCTTGGGATACTTCACTTAATAGACTGGGTTCCAATTCTCTCCAGGAGAACCAAAGAGAAGCCGACAGTTGACTTTTGTACATTAACCTTTTATCCTGTGACTTGCTAAAATCATTTATTAGTTTCAGAAGTTTTTGGTAGGCACTGTCTCCAGATCATGCACATAATCTTGTAAATGCACACAGCATTTCAGGCCACGGGGATATGTGGGAGCTTCTCAAGGCTTACTGTGACTTTCTAATTACCTGGATATTCCTGTTAAACTTTTTGCTAATCTTCTGATTTGTTGTTTGCCACAGTCAGATAGCAATTTTAGATTAGCTGTGACTTGACTTTAGCATTTGGTTGCAAAGTATGTCTGGGGCCTTTTTTTTTTTTTTTTTCTCATAGTTTACTTAAAATCAAGTCAGCTCCCTTTGGCAGCAAAGCTTCTATTTTTCAGAACTTTCCTTCTTCTGGTAGAAGTACCATTCTGGTGGAGCCATGGAAGAGGTGGTATAGTAACAACCCCAGACTAAGACATGACAAACTCCCATTGTTCTTATCCAAGGTTCAGTAGCTTTTCTTGAATGAACACTTCTCAATTTGTTAGATACCTGTTGGTGGTTTCCAGAGTCTGGAAATCATTGTTTTTGATAATTTTATTCAGTTTTATTATTGCTCTTTGGGGAGGGAATTTGGTATTCTGCCATTCTGGAAGTTACACCTCCTGATTAATATCTTAAAGAAATTAAAATGAGAAGAAATTGTCTATATTTACCCACATACTTACCAGTTTAGTGTTATTCATTTCCTGTGTAGATTTGAGTTGATATCTGGACTAAGATTCCACCTACCTTCAGAACTTTAACATTTTTCATAGTACAAGTTTCCTTGATGATAAATTCTCTTAACTTTTATGTTTCTAAAAAGTCTTTAGTTACCTATATTTGTGAAGACAATTGTTGTTGTTGCTGGATATAGACCTCTAAGTTGATAGCTGTTTTTCTTAATATGTTAAAGTTCTTTCATTGTATTATGGTTTTCATTTTGCTGATGTGAAATCAGAGGACATTCTTATCTGTTTTCCCCTAAGTGCTGTGTTCCTTTCTCTTCTGGCTGATTTTAATCCTATTTATCACTGACTTTCAGCAATTTGATTATGATATGCCATTATGTGGTTTTGTCTGTGGGGTTTGGATTTATGTGTTTACATTTTTCATCAAGTTTGGACAATTTTAGTGATAATTTGTTCAAATGTTTTGTTTGTAGCCCACAACTTACCTCCTTTTGAGGTAATCTTTCTGGGGTCTTTACTGAAAGTTACATGTACTAATTGGGATCTGGAAACTCTGGTCATGTGTAAACTCCTGGAATTATTTGATTTACAGTTTCTTGCTTATTGTTTTTTTTCAGCAGCTGTTTTTTCTGCCTCATGAAATTTTATTCTAAGCAGTTGCAGTTGAGGACTCAAGGTGATCTCTATGCAAATTTACAGAACCCTGTTTTCATATCCTTTCTCTTCCATGGTACCCTGTCCTATAAAGTTTAGCCACATTGACTTCCCTGAACTCTAATCTTTGTCTGTTGGCTTTTTGTTTGTTTGTTTGTTTCAGACTTCTGGACTATATTTGGGTTCCATGACCTTAAACCATACTCCAGAATTGACTCTAAGCTGAAAGCTGGGATTATCATTGCCTGACCTCATTGTTTTTGAACAATGCATTGAACAATTGCATTGAAGTTTGGGTAGTGCCTCTAGGCATAAAGCTGATGTGACTCTAGGACTCACTCTATTTGTTTTATCGCAGTCCTGAGCTCCCTATTGTCCAGTGTCTAAAAACAGTTTTGTATGTTTTTTTCCACTTTTCTGGTTGAATATAGTGGGAGGGCATGTCTAGTACCACTTAGTATATCATGGTCAGAAGCAGAAATCTAACTTTTTTATATCCTTGATATGTGAGGTGCTTAAGTTTCTTCTTCAGCTTCTTTATAAATTCTGCATGGGGGGAGTATCTGCCTCATATTTATGTTGGTAACCTCACATCCACTTGGTTTCTCAGTTGAAAGTCAAGTCAGGAGGAGGAGCTGCATTCTAAAATAGTTTTATATACCGTCCTCTGGGCTCTATGCTGTAGGCAAGTCAAAATTACTACTCCCCAAGATCCAGCGTAGTGCCAGGAACAGAGTAGATGTATAATAAATGTTTAATGGATGTAAGAACACATTAATAAATGGCAATGTATGGGAATGAGAATGATTTGCAGACCAAGTAGTTCGGACATTGCCTTGTGTGCAGTGATAACCAGTGCAAATGAGGATGAAATATGTTTTAAGTGGTGCACATTAGAATTATGATCTGGAAGTGGCTATAGAGAGATCTATACTAGTGTGATGTCTTCTATTTAAGAAAAACAGAATGCAGGCAAACAAGAGGCCTCAGTGAAAATAATCAGTGAATTAAGCATTTCAGTTAAAAGCAGGTTTAGAATGGACCTGGGTTCTGAAACTAGGTGAAGAGGATTGTAAATCATTCCTGAGTGTCCTGTCACAGAATAATGAGAGCCAAAAAGAGTCTGGCTGACCATTTGTTGGTAATACTATGTAAAGTGTTTTAAAAGTCAGTGGAAACTAGGGCTATATGATCTTGAACATTCTTTCCATTTCAAATATTCATTCATTCATCCATCAAGTGTTTATGATTGAACATATCCTATGTTCCAGCAACTGATTTAGGGATACAAAAAAGATTGAAACTCCCCTTTTGTCTTAAAGGAGAACATATTACTAGAGGAAAATAGATATGCAAATACTAACTGCAATATGGTGAGAAAGTTCTTGACTGAAGGATTCTGTTTTCCCTTTGAAGGTCACTTCTGGGGAAGGTGAGGGAGAGAAGCAATAAATAGGTTCTATGTGATTCTGAATTGATACTGCAGTGTAGTATATGGATTAGACTTTCACTGTTGCAGTACTTAAGGGACACCTTGAGTACCTCTAAGAAGTGAGCAAAAAAAGGGCAAAACTGAGCTGGAGAGTAGTGAATATATATTCCTAATTATTGAGATTTGCACTGCACTTTTGCTAGGAAAATATGTCTAAGCCACATTAATTATCATACTATTTAGCATTAATCTGTATAAAGATGATTGGCTTATTTAAAAGCTGATTAGATTAATGCTATTATCATGATAATAGCTAGAGTCATATTAGAAATACCTCATTTATTTATTTCCTTATTTTTAAAAGCCTGAAATCACTGCTATAAACAGAGTTTGAGGACTATGGTATGTTCCATGGGCACCACTGAAGTTTGGTCCATTCATAATGTAGGCAGGATAACCGTTTATGGAAGAATATTATTTTGTGTGAGGATTATTTTTCTGAGCCAGTAGTTAATCCAGTAACTTTTGTATTCATTAATGAGAGCATTGGAATTTCCTTTATATAGAAAGTTTATTTTCTATGAAATTTATGTTTTTCATTAGGAAATTAAATATTAATTATACAAAGATTGGGAAATAGAAAACAGTGAAAAGGATAAAGATGGATTTATTTTTCCACTATCCAAAATCAATCAGTCACTAAATATGTATTCTTCTTTTTTTTTTTTTGAGACAGAGTCTCGCTCTGTTGCCCGGCTAGAGTGAGTGCTGTGGCGTCAGCCTAGCTCACAGCAACCTCAAACTCCTGGGCTTAAGTGATCCTACTGCCTCAGCCTCCTGAGTAACTGGGACTACAGACATGTGCCACCATGCCTGGCTAATTTTTTTTTTCTATATATATTTTTAGTTGGCCAGATAATTTCTTTCTATTTTTAGTAGAGACGGGGGTCTCATTCTTGCTCAGGCTGGTCTCGAACTCCTGACCTCGAGCTATTCTCCTGCCTCGGCCTCCCAGAGTGCTAGGATTACAGGCATGAGCCACTGCGCCCGGCCTAAATATGTATTCTTACAAATACATCCTCTATTCTTTTTCTATTCATGTTTATGTATTTGTTTATTGTCTCATCGGTTTGACATTGTTCAGACTGTAGTACATGAATTACTCTGTACCTTTTTTACCCTTATTGTTTTAACATATATAATGGCAAATAGTAGGTGTAGAGTGTCTTTCATAGCTCCTATTACTAAATCATCTAGCAGGAAGGAAAGGGAAGGGGAAAAACAACTAAAATGAACTATGTACTTGTTATGTGCCTCCTTAATTAACTCATTTAATTATAACAACCATGTATGGAAAATGTTTTTACTTTTAAAATAAATAAATGAAGTCTTAGAGAAGTACTTCGGTGAGTTTATAGAGTAATTTTATAAGAATGTACCTGAGATCTGAACTCAGGAACCTAGAACTTTAAAAAATATATTCTTATAGATCTCAACAGAAGCAAAAAAAGAGACTAAAGAATGAAGGAACCCGTGTGGGAGCTGTAGGGTAGTTGGCAGAGGGGTGAAGGGATCAGGAAGTAATGGATTCTTGTTCATAGAGCAAAATTTAGCCTCCTTCATGTAAAATTAGAAAAAATGCAATTGAACAAGGGGAAAATAGAAGGAAGAAGAAATAATTCAAATTTTAGTCCCTCTTAAAGATTTTTTTTTTAGCTAAGCAATCCTATGGCTACTTGAGTTATATTTTCACACTATCTTTGGAATCTGATTATTTTAACAAGAGCTGTCCAATTGCCCTATTATTTTAAATAAATGGTTCTTACATTTCTAATTAGTCTTTATTTTTAAGGTACCTGTCATTTTAAGGACCTGTGAAGATTTATATCTCCTATTTTTGAAGATGAAAGATTTTCTTTTTGTTTTTTAGGCTAATTCTGCTTATGTAAAATCATCAGGGAGGCAGTTTAAGTTTTGTGTTCTATTGTTGGGTAGTCTAGATGCTAGTTTGAGAATGTGAGTTGGTAATATGCTATTTATCTTGAAATATAATTGAAGGATTAGCCAATCCACTAGTATATATTTTGAGAGTTTTAGGAGAAATGAGATGAAGAACAATGCATCTCTTCTGGAGAAGTCCTTATCTTGGATTTCTGTGTACAGAATAGTCTTGAATTGCCCACCCTCAAAGTCAAACTTACCACATATAAATACCCAAAAAGCTCAACACATGGTTGGTTTTGCCATAATCATCTGCCTAGCAGTTTTCTTTTAATCCCAACAATTCCATATCTGCTAGTGATAGATCAGCTGTGACAAATTTCCTCTTAGGGAAACTGAAGCTGAAGAATTCTTTTTTTCTCTTATTTCCATCTATCAACCACTTTCAGAATTCCATCAGTTTTCCTCCAATTCTTCCTCAGTTTTATTCCTTCCTTTTTATACTGAGGCATCATATTCAGATCATTATTGCTTTTTTTTTTAAATTGCAACTGCTTCCTAACTTGTCTCTGTGGCTCCAAAAATTCCCTTTCTTTTCATCATACAAAATTATGTCCAGGTAATGTTCAGTCACCACTTTTATCATATTTGTTATCTGCTGAAGTCTTTGTGATGACTCAAGTATCATCAGCCTGGAAGATCCCTGAGGGTAGGGTCTGTATACTCACGGTCTGGGACAGTGTCTGTCACACAGTAGAATGTGACTGTTGATTTAGTAAATAGAGAGTGGATGCCCACTAAATCAATGGAGTTAAAGTATGGGGAGCAGATATAACTCTATGAACTTTTTCTGTTGTCTTAAAATTTCAGTTAAAACCCCAAAGCAAAGGACTTACAAAGAACACCTTCATAGGCTAAAGACAACACTCAGCTGGAGGCATTTACCATCCCCCCGGGGCAGCGATTCTCAGCTAGGGTATTTTTGCTCCACATAGAATATCTGGAGACATTTCTGGTTGCCACACCCTGGAGGGAGGGGGTGCTGCTGTCATCTAACGAGCAGAAGGCAGGGATGCTGCTAGACATCCTACGTGTACAGGTCAGCCTCCCAAAACAAACGCACAAAATGTTCTCCAAAGTGTGGTGGTTGAGAAATCCTCTTCCAAGACTTCATCAATAGGTCCTTTAAGTTTTTCTCTTACCCACTATTAAACCTCTATATATTTAGAAGATAGAAAATCAAGAAAAAAAATCATGAGTAAAGAGTCACTGACTGAAGGGTAAAGTGTTTTTGTTTTTCTTCTCTCTTTTACCTTCAAGTCAAATGAGGGAGGCTCTAAGAGAATCCCTCAGGGATTTGAGGTGGTTGCAAGATGGTAAAATGGCATTTTGCATCCTCACTGGTTGTCTGCTCAGCTGCAGAGGCTTGTTCACTTATTTTATTTTGAGACAGGAGCAGGGTGAAGGGAGGAAACTCGTGGAAGTGCTTGATGTGCATTCTGAGGGTTTGGGAGCATATATGAATGAAGAGGCTGGTCTTTGGACCCTGTGTGAAGAATTCTAAAGTTGGGAATCCGAGTGGAGTGGTCTCTGACAGCAGGACAAGAGAGGAAGGCACTAAGAAGCAGATGAAACCTTCCATTTTTGGTTTGACAAGATTGCATGAATTTTCTGTGGGCTGAGTACTTGAAAAGGTAACTGGGCTTAAGATATTTTTGTGGAGCCATGCCCAGGAGAATAGCTTGCCTAGGCAAAGGGTCCCCAGAAGTGGGAAGTTATAGGAGTACGTGCTGGTGGCAGGAGATGAACAGAGAGGTATTGCAAAAGGTCAACTGGGCATTGTTTTGCTTGCCTGAGGAAATTGTACAGTTGGGAGGTCACTGTAGAACCTACGAAAGAGCTGGAAATGTGCTTCATGGAGCACTAGCTAGCATTTAGGCATCTGCCACACTGAGAGAACAAACGGCTGGATTATAACAGCACCTTTGTCCGTGCCTCCTACTGAGTACCAATACAGTGGAGGCAGAAGAGGACCAGGAAGCAATAGTGAGGAAAAGAAGGAGCAAATAAAGGAGAGAAGAAAAAATGAAAGAAAAGGAAGCATAAAAGCCCTTCTTTCTCCCATGTAGATTTCCAAGCCTGGCTCCTATATAAATTGATGTGAGGGTGGACTGTTTGAATTGAGTAGGAAATTGCAGTTTTGGTCTAGACTAGAGTGTATAATACCTGGAAGTGAATTCTTAGTTATAAAACATGATTTTGTAATGAAAATTATGTTTTCATAACAAAATGTTATGTTACGAAAATAATCAGAAAGCTCAAGGAATCACTCAAGGTGTTGTCAAGGATCAGAAAGGAGATCCAGCAGGGAAAAGTGTTCCTGTTTTGTTTGCTATCCAGGGGTGGGGGACTGTTAAAAAATCAGTTATGTTAGCCTTTGTCACACACATAATATGGGTCAGTATTGAGTATGTGAAACATTTGCATACACTAAATCATTTAATCTTTTCAGTGGTCTCAAAGATGATGACTATTTTCATCTTAAGATGAAGAAAAAATGATTTGTAAAAGTTAAATAACTTATGATGAAATAAGTGGTAAATCCTTTCTACATCCTTGTGTTTTGAATGTTTTCTCAAATGGCTAATGATTCTGCAGGAACTAAAATTTCTGTTAATTTCTGGGAATTCTGAACAACAGAAAATGGAATTTTAGAAATATTAATATTTAAAAAATTACTTATATAGAAACTAACATGATAGTTTAAACATAAGTGTGATCATATTGGTTCTGCTTTTGACTCATAGGTACATGTTCCATAGTGAGCTCCTAAGATTTTTTCCTTTTCTAACAGATTTATATATGTTCTTGTTTTATGCATTGATACTTCTATCAGCCAAAGCACCCTCTCCTTTAGCACTAGGGCTCTCCATTGTGAATTATAAAGTATGCTGTGACAATTGCATTGAATGAGAGAGGAGTTTTTCTGAGTTACACTGAAAGCACCTCATAAAGGTGGAAGAGCTCATTCATGTGATGATCCAACAATTTAGCACACATGGGCTGGTGTCTACTTTTCTACCTCCAGTTACACGTGTGAGCATGTATGTGTGGCCAGAGAGGGCAAAAATGCAGCAAGTTAAGAATTAATTTCTGTTACATCCTGCTATTTGTTTTACTGGTTTGATCTTAAAACTTGCCCAGAGGTCTGATTCCAGGTGTGAAATGAAACCATTTTGCTTCCTTCTTTGTCTTTTACAAATGACACTAAAATGATCATTGAGTAAGCACGTATGCATTCAAGGATGCAGTAAGACAGAAGTCAGCACTCTATATGCCAGAGTCTCAAGTCTAAATTAGGCTTCTTTTAAAGAATTAATGAGGATACTATTATTTATACCTGTTCATCTCTATGGGAAAGATCAATACCTATAAAGTATGCAGGCTTCTGAATTCCTTTTTTACCTCTTATTTACTTGTCTTAATTGACAAGCAAAATTGTATATATTTATGGTGTATAACATGTTTTGGGATATATATATATATGCGTTGTGGAATGGCTAAATCAAGCTATTTAATATATGCATTTATTTCACATATTCTTCTGTGCAAGAACACTTAAAATCTAGTCTCTTAGCAATTTTCAGGTATACAATATATTTTTGTTAACTGTAGTTACCATGATGTGCAATAGACCCTTCTTCCACTTTGTTATTCCTTCTCCCCTGAGCACCCCCATTCTGTTTCCTTGCAACACCCTTCCTTCCCTTTCAGTCTTTGCCTTGTTACTTTTCAACCATCTTTAAGTTTTTGAACAGATATTACTTCCCACTTGGACTGAGTCTCTAGCTAATGCTCTGTACTTTCTCTGACATACCACTGACCATGTACCTCACACTTTGGACCCTCATCTCCATGAGTCAGGGACTGTCTTTTTTTCCCACTGAATTCCCATTGTCTGACACCTAGTAGGTACTCAATAGTACTTGCTAATTTAAAGCATTTTTATGGACCTAGTACTTTTGTGGATTTTAAGCCTAGATTGAAGAATTTTAGGTAGTGATAAATGTGTACATACTCATCACACATGCACACACACAATTTCCCCTTGGTTTTTGTGTTTTATGTACTATGCCTAGGGAACTTGGGAAGAGAGCTATCCAAGCCTAAGGATTGGATTGGCAAATAATTCTTTACTCCATCAGGCTGTTAATCCTACATGCCTGTGGTGATAAACCCCAGAAAATCCGGATAATCCTATATAGTATTCAGAAAGAGCTGGAAACAGCTATAAATACATATCAACCTGTCAAATACCATTATCATTTAGACAACTCTGCAGTTTCTTACAAATTATATTAGGCTATCCCTGCTTCACAGAGTCTTCGCAAGCCTTTTCCTACTTTCCCCTGCTATTCCCTTTACTTTCTATGTTCTTATTCTGTCTCCCTAACCTTCTCCCATTTCTCCCTTTTCCTCCTCCTTTTTTCTTTTTATTAATTTTGTTTTTGACACTTTCCCCTTCTGCCTCAATTTTGCATCTAAGAATTCTGTCATCCTCTCCAGCATGGCTCTTCCTTTCTCTTCTCACATGTCCTTCCCTCCTTCATTGCATTTCCTTTTTTGTGGTGCTTTTGTGTCTTTGTTTTTTCTCTCCCTTTGCTTTCTCTTTTTCCAACCTCTGCTCCTAGTGAAGTACTGTGAATACCTGCCTCTGTGTGTGTGTGTGTGTTGTGGGGACTTGCCCAATGACTATAGTAAGAACCAGTGTTCTGTGCAGCCCTGTTTATTCTAGATCTGCATCCATATGACTCTCAGGCGGGGAAAGTAGTTGAAATTCCACAGATAAGCAAATAATTCTTGGCAGTTTCAAAATGAAAGCAACTGCACTGCCAAAAGGCTTCTGTTTACCACACAAAACAAATGTTGTTACTATTTCAATTCCAAAAAAGCATCTTAAAAGCATCCTTTCACGAGAACATTGTTCTAGCTTTTATGTCTAATTAGATGTAAAGAAAATCTTTTGTTATTTTTGTTACACAATTTAGGCTTGGCTAATAACCAGAGATAAATAATAGTTTACCCCTGCTGGGTTCTGCAGCGACACTCTTCTGAATAAAATAAGTGCACGTGTGCGATACAAATTCTGTGAAAGGCCTTTCTTTTCTATGCTTATTTTTCTTTCATCCTTGCCCTGATTTCTTTCACTTTACAATCTTCCTTTCCTTTTTTTTTTTTTTTCCTTCAGGAGCTTTGTAGTGTGGTTTGCATAAATATTTGTGGGAAAATAGCCTAGTTTTTTTCTCCATCCCACATTTTGTGTGTTTTCAACTAGAACATGCCATGAGTCTATGGCTTCTTTAGTTGTAACTAAACTATTCTGTTGAGACTGGATGGGTTGCAGGTAGTTAGTAAAGAGATCAGATTAGAGAGGTGATTGGCTTATACAGTATTGGCAAAGTAAGTTACACCAGTGGGTTTTTTTTCTTTTTCATATATACAATCTCCACTGCCAACCAAGGTAAAAATCCCTTATTGAGATTCCTTTACTTAGTGTGCTGTTCGTTCCCTTTACTTACCGTTTTAATTTGGTTTTTGACACAAGCAACACATTCTGTTTGCTCTGAATACAGTGATTACCTTTGGTTTTCTACCTACTGTGTTTGGTGCTGATATTCAAATATGGGTAGGGTTGCTGATGTATGGCAAACACCTCAAACCCTGGAAAAGATGCTACCTGGTGGAGGTAAAGCAGAGTACATTTTAGCCCATAGCTAAAAGTCAGGAGGCCTGGGCTTTTGACCACACACCTCCATTTGACCTTGAGCAAGTCCTTTGACTATTCCATAACTTTAAGTCTTTATCTGCTTTACATAATTGGCATTCTCATTATAGAATCAAATAAGATGCTCTGCTTGACATATTTGAAGAAAAAATTTAAGTACTATTCGAACATAAGTTTTGTGTCTACTGTAAGGATAAAATTGTATGGATTATTTGACCCTGTCAATTGCAAAATACATTGGTTTCCACTGGAGTGAGCATCCGTTCTCCTTTTGAGAAAGAAGTGACCTCTAATAATTCATTGTGTGACATGCTCCACACTAGACCCTTTGTTTCTCTATTGTCTCCTCAGAGTAATAATTAAAGTAGATTCTATTGTGTCTGTTCTCCAGATGAGGAAAGTGAGGATCAAATAAATTTTAGAATTGGTTTATGAATTCACAGGTAAGTAACTAGGATTTTACTCCAAGGTTGTTTGGCTCCAAAGTTGATGCTTTTTTTCTATTACACTAACACGTATATACTCCATTGTCTTAATCCATTTTGTGCTGCTTTAACAAAGTACCATAGACTGGGTAATTTATAAAGAACAGAAATTTATTTCTCATAGTTTTGGAGGCTGGGAAGTCCAAGATCATGGCACTGTCAGGTTTACTGTCTTGTTGAGGGTCTGTTCTTCACTTCCAAGCTGGTGCTTTGAACACTGCGTTCTCCAGAGGGGAGGAACATTGTGTCCTCAACGTGGCAAAAAAGTGGAAGAGAGAAACCCATTCCTGCAAACCCTTTTATAGTGGCATCAATCCATTCACGAGGGTGGAACCCTCATGACTAAACACCTCCCATCAGACCCCACGTCCCAACACTTGCACTGGGGATGAAGTTTCCAACACATGAGTTTTGGAGGGAACAAAAACAATCAAACCATAGTGTACACTAAAAATAAAATCCTAAGCCCCTTAACTGACTGAATAGACCCCTTCTTGGCCAGGGGGACCCCAGAGAAACCTTAGAATCCAAATTCCTGGCTGTGATGGGATGAGAAGTCAGACACACCTCATTATACACTCCTCCCTTTGTTGTTTAGACAAAACAACTGATCAATATTAATGTTAAAATAGGGATCATAAGACTGACAGATCAGACTCTTTGTGGCAATAACTTACGAAATTATAAACAGGCCTAAGGCCATGCCAGGCAAGGTTTAAGTCACATCTGCAGACCATAGATGTTATTGAACAGGTTCCTCTGACCCAACAGAAGTAGTTTGCTCCCACAACCTCACGGGTAGCATAGCATCACAGGAAGACTTCTTTTCTTAACTAATGTGTGTTAAACTTAAACATTTCTTCCTGCTGAAAGCTGTTAGACAAAGCCTTATTCCTTTAACCAATTACAAATTAAAGAATCTCTGAATTCACCTCTGACCTGTAAGCCCCTGCTTCAAGATATTCTGCTTTTTGGGGTCAAATCAATGTATAACCTCCATGTATTGATTTACCACTTTGCCTGTAACCTCTACTTCCCTGAAATGTATAAAACAGAACTGCAAGCTGAACTCATCGGGACTACTTACTTGGGCTTTGGGTTTCTTGGGTTTGTGTTTTGCTGGGCCACAGTCAGACATACTGGATCAGAATAAACCTCTTTAAAACATTTTATGGAGTTTGGTTTTCCCATCAAAAAACAATAGCATCAATTGAGCATTTCTTATTCCTACTATTTTGCTGCTGTGCTTAATAAATTAGATCCATCAAAATAAATTTATTCAGCCATAGGCCCCTCTTTGTTTTCCTGATATCCTTTCAAACTTGGTTTCTTTTTCTTTAGTGTACCGGCAAGCTGCCTTTCAATTAGGGGAAATAGTAAAGATAATACTAGATCATGTGGGTTAATTTCATATTGCCTAATTATAAGGTATGTTGTTTACTTGTAAAAGCCTGAATATGTTTGGCAATATTTATCCAACAAAGTGCAATAGCCATGGCAATTTACTTGTTTAAGTAAATAACAATTTAAATAAAGAATTTAATGAAAATTGGATAATTTAAATCTATTTTAATTGACATATTTTATAAACAGGTACTTGCAATACTGTGCCAAGTAGAGGCGGAAATGATGTGTAAACTTAATGTTGTTCAGCTCATGCTAGGTAAAGTAAAAAACAATGTGCATATTAGAGAGCGTAACAAAGCTCTGAAAGCTGTTTGTTATTATTATGCATCTTTATTGCTGGTTTGAGGGGAGGGATTCCTCAAAGTTATCCTCACTCTGTGAATGAGATTATGTCTTCTTTGAATTGATGAAGTTAAATTCCTCTAAATAAATACCTTTTAATGTGATTTTTTTTTTCCTTCTTGTGGTATCATATGGGGCAATGGTGATAATTTCCAACACTGTGTGATTTGTGGGGCAAGGATGTTTGTTGTGTTTACCATCTGGTTTCTCACTAACTTTAGATGAAGGGCTAACATAGCTTGCTGACAGTAGTAAAAGGAAATGCAGCAGTACAAGCAGTAATAGAAGTTGTAAGAGTAGTAGTAGCTACTGCTATAGCAGTGCTATCAGTCATAGAAGACAACACCAGGAAGGAAGGCTGCCCAATACTGCTGTTTTTTATTTTTAAAATTATTATTTTTGACAAATAAAATTATATGTATTTATCATGTACAGCATGATGTTTTAAAGTATATATATGTGTATGTATTGTGGAATGACTAAATCTAGCTAATTAACATACACATTACTTCACAGGATTATCCTTTTTGTGGTGAGAACACTTAATGTCTACTCCAGGCACAGAAAGACAAATAGTGCATGATCTTACTCATGTGGAATCTAAAAAGGTTGATCCAATACCTCCTTTGTTGATGCTGGCTTCATATACAGGAGTGGATCTCTGTTGGTGATATCTGTGGGCTTCTGTTCTTGGCTCATTGATCCAGAAGTAATAAATATCCTGAATCAAGTTGGAGCAATTAAGTGTTCCCTCCTAGGAATCTGAATCTGGACTGGAGAGACAGAGCACATTTGAGGTGATGTGCCATTAATACTGATGGCACAGAGCCCCTGCACCTGTGGCCTTGAGTGGCCCCAGTTGCTGTGTCCAAAGCATTGATTCTTAAGTTCTTCCACAATATCATTCAAATTCTCTGCCCTGTCCTCCCCCTTTTTGAGTCAACTTAACCATTTCATTTATTTGCAAGCAAAAATAACTACTACAATAATTATAACAACACTATTGAGCTCTTAGCATAAGCAAGCATTGGCTCACCTCATATTCTGTATCATATAATCTTCACAAAAACCTTATGAGTGTACACTTATTCCTATTTATCATATTAGGAAACTGAGGCTGACAGCAGTTAAATAATTTAGCTAACATTGCGCTTGCAATGAAGGGCAGTCTGAATCCGGCTTTCTGATACTAATTCTAATTATCTTAGCAAATATGCTATGTTCACTTAGAGCAGCTTATACAATACTAGCTAATGTATGACAAAAGCTGACATTAGAAATGGATGGAAGGGGGAATGTAAAGGAATTGTGTTTTGTTAGAGAAGAATGGGTGGGGGTGGAGGTGGGGAAGAGTTAACAAGTTTTTTAGAATACGAAGCAACACAGAATGGAAAATTTATATTTGCTATTGGGAAGAATTTCTTGACCATAAGGTTTGTAAGCAGGGGAATAAGTTACTGAGGGGATAGTAAAATTAAAAGCTGTAATAAAATATTAAATAACTATTCATATGGAGCAGTTTATGTAGACTTTAATGTGAAGGCAGGGAATTGGAATTGAATTCAGCCTTGAAAAATGTTGTGGACTCTTACAAGCGTAAAAAATTTAGTAGCTAATAAAAAGATTTTTTTTTCTCCCCGTAAGGAGATGCACAGCTTATAATATTACAAATATCAAAATTACTCATTTTATTCTGAGCATCAGTGATCAGAAGTAGTAGCTGATTATAAAGACTGGAATTAAATGAAATTTTAAATTCCTTTGTAAATACATAAATTGACGTAGAATCATGCCTAGTTATCAGTATTCGAGAAATCATAAAAACATTCCCTGCTATGGTTTGAATGTTTGTCCCCCCATGCATTCAAACCATAGCAGGGAATGTTTTCATGATTTCTCAAATACTGATAACTAGGCATGATTCTACGTCAATTTATAATGATTAAATACTGGGGCAGTATTGAGAATGGGGTCTTTAAGAGGTAATCTCTTCAGGAGTTAATGAATTAATTAATGGATTAATGGGTGACTGGATTAACTGGTTATCATGGGAGTGGGACTGGTGTGACTTTATATGAAGAGGAAGAAGGACCTGAACTAGCACAGTAGCTGCCTCATGTGATGCCCTGTGCTATCTCGGGAGTCACCACAGTCTCCACCAGCAAGAAAGCTGTCACCAGGTATGGCCCTTCAACGTCAGACTTATCAGCCTGCATAACTGTAAGAATAAATTTCTATAAATTACCCAGTTTTAGGTATTCTGTTATAAGCAACAGAAAATGGACTAAGAGACCTCCTGAAACTGGAGATGAATAACTTCTTAAGTTTTTTAAACAGGATAAAATAAATTCTTAAAACTATAGGCAAATGAAACTTGATCTCAGATCTCCTCACTATTCTAAGCTATATTGAGAAAAATCTAGCAAAGACTGTGATAATCCTCCCAAACCAGCATAGATTCACTAAGAAAAATAAGTCTCTTACTCCCAGTTTCTGTTTAGAGACTTGCTAAATTTGTAGCAGGAGTTGGCCAGTGATGTGGAATATAGTGAACATAGCAATGGAAGAATCAAAAGGGAAATGGGGAAAAATATAGCTAATATTCTTATGAATATTTGAAACTAGTTATCAATTGTTCTTCAATTTGAAGAAAAGTCTTTAATGACGTCTCACATAAAGTTTTATTGTTGCCACCTCCAGTCCAAAAATATTCTCAAATGCTATGAAGTGATTTGAAATGTTAGTTTTAACATATTTTAAATATTCATCATAGTTTTCTGTATCTCTATTTAATTTTTAGCATAAACTTTGTAAACTGAAGTATAATATACATTCAGATAAGCACTCAAATCATAAATAAATAACTAAATGATTTTCAAAAAGTGAACCCACTCTTGTAATCAGCACCCAGATCAAAAAAAGCACATTGCCCGAGCTTCAGAAGGTCTCTTATGATGTGCTTTTTCTATTACCATATGGTCCTAAGAAGCATCCTGGCTTCTAATACCATGGATAAGTTTTGCCTGTTTCTCAAGTTTATATTAATGGAATCATATCGTTTGTATTCTTTTGTGCATGGCTTATTTTTCTCAGCATTTTTGTGAGATCTGTGCTGTTGCACGTAGCAATAGTTTATTCATTCTTACTGCTACACAGTACTTCACTGTATGAACATTGCCACAATATTTTTAATCCATTCTACTAGTGATGGACATTTGGGTTGTTTCTAGTTTGGGTATTTTATAAATATCATTGATTTGAACATTCTTGTAGCATACATTATGTGAATATACATACCTCTATAGAATATACGTCAAGGGGAGAATTGTAGGATCATAGTTTTTGCATATTGGCAGCTTTAGTAGAAACAACTAAAGAGTTTTCAATGTGATTGTTACAGTTTATTCCCACTAAAAGTGCAGGAGAGGTCAAGTTGATCCACATTTTGAGCAACATTTGGTTGTTAGACTTTTTAATTTTATTTATTCTGATGGTTGTGTCATGGCATTGATTGTGATCTGATTTTATACATTTAAAAATTGAGATATAATTCAAATACCATAAAATTGACCATTTAAAATGTATAATTCAGTGTTTTTAGTATATTTACAATGTTGTGCAATCTTTATCATGATTCCAGAACATTTTTTTTTTTTTTTTTTTTTTAGGTAGGCACCATCAATTTATTGAGGGCTTGGATAGAACAAAAAGGCAGAGGAAAGGTGAATTCTCTTTCTCTCCTGGAGCTGGAATACCATCTTTTTTTTTTTTTTTTCCAGCTCATCGTGGGGGTACAAAAGCTTAGGATATATACATTGCCCATGTCCCTCCCATCCCCCTGAGTCAGAGCCTCAAACGTGTCCATTCCCCAGACAGTGTGCCTGGCACTCACCATGTAGTCATACATCTATCCCCTCCCCCCACCCCCCAACTCCCCGAGTCAGCACCTTCAAACATGACCATTCCCCAGACGGTGTGCAATGCACTCATCATGTAGGCATACACCCATCCCCTCCCCCCACCCCCCGCCTCAGTCTGATATCCAGTTGGTATCATTCCCTGATGTGCATTTAGGTGATGATCAAGGAAACCAGTTTTCTTGTGAGTACATATGATGCTTGTTTTTCCATTCTTTGGATACTTCACTTAATATAATGGGTTCCAACTCTCTCCAGGAGAACCAAAGAGATGTCGTATCACTGTTATTTCTTATAGCTGAGTAATACTCCATGGTATACATATACCACCATTTACTAATCCATTTGTGGATTGATGGGCATTTGGGTTGTTTCCACATCTTTGCAATTGTGAATTGTGCTGCTATACACATTTGGGTACAGGTGTTTTTTGTCATAGAATGACTTTTGTACCTTTGGGTAGATGCCCAATAATGGGATTGCTGGATCGAATGGTAGGTCTACTTGAATCTGTTTAAGGTATCTCCATAATGCTTTCCACAGGGGTTGCACTAGTTTGTAGTCCCACCAGCAGTGTATGAGTGTTCCTGTCTCTCCGCATCCACGCCAACATGTGTTGTTTTGGGACTTTTTGATAAAGGCCATTCTCACTGGAGTTAAGTGATATCTCATTGTGGTTTTGATTTGCATTTCCCTGATGATTAGGGATGTTGAGCATTTTTTCATATGTTTGTTAGCCATTCTTATATCTTCTATTGAAAAATTTCTATTCATGTCCTTTGCCCACTTTTTGATAGGATTGTTTGATTTCTTCTTGCTGACTTTCCTGAGTTCTAAATAGATTCTTGTTATCAGTCCTTTATCTGATGTGTAGTATGCGAAAATTTTTTCCCATTCTGTAGGCTGTCTGTTTATTTTCGTGACTGTTTCTTTGGCTGTGCAGAAGCTTTTTAATTTAATCAGGTCCCATTCATTTATTTTTGTTGTTGCTGTGATTGCCTTAGGGGTCTTCTTCATAAATTCTTTGCCTAGACCAATGTCTGTAAGAGTCTTTCCTACATTTTCTTCTAGAATTCTAATCGTTTCCCATTTAAGGTTTAAATCTGTTATCCACCGTGATTTGATTTTTGTGAGAGGTGAAATCTGTGGGTCCTGTTTCAGTCTTCTACATGTGGCTATCCAGTTTTCCCAGCACCATTTATTGAATAGGGATTCTTGTCCTCAGAGTATGTTTTTGTCTGTTTTGTCAAAGACTAGATGGCTATATGAGGATGGTTTTATATTTGGATTTTCTGTTCTGTTCCACTGGTCTGTGTCCCTGCCCTTGTGCCAATATCAGGCAGTTTTAAGAACCACAGCCTTGTAGTATAGTTTAAGTCTGGCAAATTAATACCTCCCATTTTGTTTTTATTGCTTAAAATTGCTTTTCTATACGGGATCTTCTCTGATTCCATACAAAGTGTATAATTATTTTTTCTAAATCTGTGAAAAATGATGTTGGTAATTTAATAGGGATTGCATTGAATCTCCGCAGGGAGGGAGCTTAGAGGGAGAGGGACGGAGCTGCACTAAAGGGAAAGGCAGTGAAGAGTTGCAGAATTACAGATTTTTTTTTTTCTTCTTCTTTTCCTCTTTCTTTTCGGGGGCCTCTAGCTGGGGAGCTACTGTGTACTCCTGAGCTTGCCAGGCCCCCAGCTCTGGTGCCTGCCGGACCCTGAACATTCCCCCCCAGTGCCGGTGATCTGCGGGTGGGCAGCCGCCATTGTGCGGTCCAAGGCCTAGCTGTTGCGGAGCCATAGGGTGCCAGGCAGCTCCCCGGGGGGCTCCATCTCCTGGTCCATGGACCCTCTCCAGGTCCCCTGCCCGTGTGTGAACACTGAGTGCTTCCCCAGATGCAAGAGTGTGGAGCCTGGACCTTGGGGACATTGGGACGGTAGACCTTTGCCCATGGGAGCTGCAGCAGCTGGGGCACTGAGTGAGTGAGGGCACTGCCTCCTCCCCCTAGCCAGTGTCTTTCCTGCAGAAAGAGACAGAAACCACACATCCAGAGGAAGAACCAAAAAACAGGAAAAAAAAAAAAAAACAGAGAGAGATTTTCTGCCTGCAACTAGTGTGAATCCTGCCTGCTAACTGAAAGTCCACAACACAGTGACTTAACTTGCCAAACCGGTCTTAGGTCAAGCCAATCCTCTGGGGCTGGACCCATCAGAAGCAGTCCCCCAACTGAGATAGAAAAAACTCTAAACAATACACAACAATCTCCTGCTCTGGACAAAGGAAGCAACATACCTAGATTGTTTCACAGCCTAAGAACAGAGTACAAGGCGTGCTGCTAGCCAGACTAAAGCTGTGAGAAAAGATCTAACCTTAGATCCAGATGGCAAGGGCTCAGTGGAAAAATACGGGGAGCACAAAGAATCAAAGGGAAACCTCGCCCCCAAAGAGAAATACCAGCTCTCTACCAACCAGAACATTTTGATCAATCCAAAAAGAAACCCTATAACCATCAGCAGTTACTCCCCATTTCCCCTTACCCTTAGAACATAAAAAGCAATAATGTACTTTCTGTCTTTATGGACTTGCCTATGTTAAGTTTTGTATAAATAGAATTATACAATTTGTGACCTTTAGTGTCTGGCTTCTTTCATTTAGTATAATGTTTCCAAGTTTCTTTCATGTTGTGGCATGAATCAATGCTTCATTTATGAGTGAATAATATTTCATTTTATGGTTATATCACATTTTGTTTACCCATTCATCCATTGAGGGACATTTGGTTTGTTTCCACTTTCGGTTATTATGAATAATGCTGCTATGACCATTCATGTACAAGTTTTTGTGTGGATATGTTTTCAGTTATCTTAGGTGTATACCAGGGAGAAGAATTGCTGGGTCATATGGTAATGCTATGTTTAACTTTTTGAGGAACTGCCAAATTGTTTTCTAAAGTGGCTACAGTATTTTACATTTTCCCCATCAATGGATGAGGATTCTAATCTCTCAAATCCTCCCTGATCCATTTTATTTTCCTTTTTTGGTTATAGCCTCTTAGTGGGTATGAAGTGATACCTCATTGTGATTTTGATTTGCATTTTTCTAATGGCTGATGATGGTGAGTATTTTTTCATGTGCTTATTTCCCATTTGTATATCTTTAAAGAAATGTCTGTTTAAATCCTTTGCTCTTTTATTGGGTTATTTGTCTTCTTACTATTGAGTTGTAATTGTGTTTTATCTATTCTGAATGCTAGACCTTTATCATACATATGATTTCCACATACTTTTCCCTATTCTCTGATTTGACTTTTAACTTTTTTGGTAGTGTCAGTTGCTATAAAGTGTTCTTAATTTTGATGAACTCTAAGTTATCAAACTTTAGTATGGTTGCTTGGGCTGTTGGTATCATATTTAAGAAACCATGCCTACTCCAAGGTCATGATGATTTGCATCTATGCTTTGTCTAAGAGTTTTATAACACATGTAGGTCTTTGATTTTCGACAAAGTGCCAAGAAAATTCAATAGGAAAAGAATAGTCTTTTCAATAAATGGTACTGAAACAACTGGATATCCATATGTGAAAGAATAAAGTTGGAACCCTATCAGATTCTACTCTATACAGAAATCATCTTAAAATGGCTCAACTGGCCATAAATGTATACATTTTATCATAGTTTTATTTTCATTTTGTCTTCTGAATAATGATACTTAGCACTGTTCCATATGCTTATTGAAATTTCGATATAGTCTTCTGTGAAGTCTTTTGTATATTTCTGCTATTTTCTTAACTGATTTATAGTAACCCTATATGTTTTTGTATATTAGTCCTTTGTCAGTATATGTCCTTCAAATATTCTCTCCTACTTTGTGGCATGATGTTGTTGTCTCTTAATGGTGTCAATAAATAAAACTTCAAAAATTTTAATGTAGTCTAATATATAAAAGTTTCCTTTTATAATTAGTCCTTTATGTGTCCTGGTGACAAAAGCTTATGCAAGTTTGTGAAAATATTTTTTTCTAAAATATTTATTGATTTACCTTTCACAGGTAGATCTATAAACCATCTGGAATTGTTGCTTGGCTATAGTGTAAGGATGGATTTAATAATTAGGATATAGGCAGCCAACTGACCCAGAACTATTTATTTAAAATGTACTATAAAACTCTTAGATAAAATATAGATGCAAATCATCATGACCTTCAATTAGGCATGACTTCTTCGATATAATACCAACAGCCCATCTCTATTGCACAATAGAAATACCTTTGTTATGAATAAGAGGACAAAATTCATGTGGGCCTATTATTATACTACCCTCCTCTGTGTTATGTATGAGTCTGTTTCCCAAAGTTCTATTCCATTGATCTATTTTTCTCTCCTTTCAGTAAGAGCACACTGTCTATATTGCTCTCATTCTTTGATATTTGGAATTTTACAGCTTTATTCTTTTTCAATATCACCTTGGCTATTCTTTCTTGGTCCTTTATTTTTTGTATACATTTTTTCAATTAACTTGACAATGCCTACAAAAAAATCTTTCAGAGATTTTGATTGGGATTGCATTGAATCTATAAATCAACTTGGAGAGAACTGATATATCTTTAATATTGAGCTCTCTAGTCCATGGGCAGTATTTTTTTTTCTATTTTTTAGGTATTTAATTTTTCTCGATATTTTTAAATTTTATACTGGTAAAATCTATCTTTTGTTGGATCTTAACTGTTACTTTGTACTTGATTCGATACTATTAAAAAATCTTCAAAATTTCAGTTTTTGATTAGTGCTTGTATAGAGGAATTGTTAATTTTGTAATCATAAGATCAATATCTAGTAACCTTGCTAAACTCAGTATTAATTCTAATAGTTTGAGGTTTTCTTTGGATTTTTTAAATGAACTTGTAATTTTTGGAAAATGATAGCTTTATTTCCTTTTTTCTAATCCTCATTTTCTTTTGTTATCTTAAGTCCCTGATTAGAACTTCAAATTTAATGTTAACTAGAAAGTACATTAGTAGTTAGACCTTCTTTTTTTGCTTCTGCAAAGCATTCAACAATTTATCATTAGATATGATATTGCTGTAAGTTATTTTAGATTAACAGACCTAGGAAGTTTTCTTCTTCTTTCTTCTCTTTTTAAAATTTCAACATACTAAAGAGGTACAAATATTGTTACATGAATATCTTGCATAATGCTTACGTCGGGCTTTTAGTGTGCCTATCACCAGAATAGTGTTCATTGTACTTGATAGGTAAGTTTTTACAGCTCACCCTGTCCAACCATCCCCTCTTCTTGATTTCCAATGTATTTTACATCTCTTTGTGCCCATGTGTGCCCATTGGTTAACTCCCAATTATTAGAGAGCATATGTGGTATTTGTTTTTCCATTCCTGAGATACTTCATTTAGGATAATGGTCTCTAGTTCCATCCAAGTTGCTTGCAAAAGACATCATTTCATTCCTTTTTATGACTGAGTAGTCCTAAATGGTGTATGGTTGTGTGTGTGTGTATGTCACATTTATTTATCCATTCATGAATCGATAGGCACTTGGGTTGATTCTACATCTTTGCAATTGTGAACTGTGCTACAATAAACATTTGAAAGCAGGTTTCTTTTTGATGGAATGACTTCTTTTCCTCTGTGTAGATACCCAATAGTGAGATTGCTGGATCAAACGGCAAGTCTACATTTATTTGAGGAATCTCCATACTGTTTTTCATGGAGTTTGTACTAACTTGCAGTCCCACCAACAGTGTATAAACATTCCTTTGTCTCTGCATCTACATCAGCATCTATTGTTTTTTGACTTTTTAATAATGGCCATTCTGACAGGGGTAAGGTGATATCTCATTGTGGTTTTAATTTTCATTTCCTTGATGGTTAGTTATGTAGAACATTTTTTCACATGTTTGTTGGCCATATGTCTATCTCCTTTTGAAAAGCTTCTGTTTGTGCATTTTACCCAATTTTTGATGGGCTTGTTTTTTTCTTGATGGTTTGAGTTCTTTGTAGATTCTGAATATTAGCTCTTTATCAGATCCATGGTTTGTGAATATTTTCTCCGATTTTGTAGGTTGTCTATCTACTCTGTTATTTCCTTGGCTGTGCAGAAGGTTTTTAATTTAATTAAGTTACATTATTTTTGTTGTTGCTGTGTTTGTCTTCGGGGTCTTAGTCATAAATTTTTTGCCTAGGCCAATGTCTAGTCCACCATCTTGCCCTATTTCAGTTTTCTTCTGTTCTTAATTTGATAAGATGTTTTTTGTTATCATAAAGAAGTATTGAATTTTATCAAGTGCTTTTCTGTATCTGCTGGTGTAATCATTCTTTCCTCCTTTTTTTTCCTCTTAATGTTTTGAATTGTATTGATTTTTTTGAGTGCTTAACATATTTTTGCATTACTAGAATAAACCACACTTGGCCATAATGAATACATTATCTTTTACTATGTCATTAAATGCCAAATGCTAATATTTTATTTTTCCCCTCTATATTTATGCAAGAGATTAGTCTTTATTTTGACTTTCTTGTAATGCCTTCATCAGATGATTTGGTCAGCATTTATCTAGCTTCATAAAACAAGTTTTATTGTCTTAAAGGCTTTGTCTAAGATTGAATATGTATACATATATATATATATACATATATATATATATATAAATTTAACATCAAAGCAATCTGGAGTGGGATTTTTTTTTTCCTTTGAGGAAATATTATTTGTTAAGCCTGTTCAACTTCTTTACGATAGTTAGGATTTTCAGATTTTCTATTTTCTGTATTACCAGTTTATCAATAAATTTACTGCATATCTATTGTCAAATTTATTGACATTGATACTTTTTATAATATCCACTTATCTTTTTAATTTCTCTAGCTTCTGTAGTGAGGTCAACTTTTTCATTCTTGATATTTGACATTCATGTTTTCCCTCTTTTTACTTGATCAGCTTGGCTAGATTGTTTATTAATCTTTTCAAAAACACATTTTTTGGCTTTGTTTATTTTTCTTTTTAATTTCATTGATTTCTTATCCTTTGTTACTTTGTTTTACTTTATTTGGATTTGTTTACATGTTCTTTTTCTAGCTTCTTGATATGGAAGCTTAGATCACTGATTTTTTAGTTGTTTTTTTTTTCCTCAATGTATGCATTTAAAGGTAAAAAAAATCCACCCAAGCATTCTTTAGATACATCCCACAAGTTTTCATATGTTCATATTTTCATCATCAGTTAAAAATATTTATCAATTCCCATTGTCACTTTTTGTTATTTACCTAGAAGTCAGTGAATTGCTTTTGGGGATTTCTAGTTACCTTTAAGTTATTATTTTTAAGCTTGCTTCAACTATGATTAGAAAACACCCTGAATGAAGTTAATGAAATTTGCTGGGAATTGCTTTATGATACAGAGTAGGGTAAATTTTAGTAAATATTTCATAGGCACCTTAAAACAAGGTGTGTTTATTATTGTTGGGTGCAAGTTCTATAGGTTGTGTTTGTTGTTAATTATGATCAAGTTTTCTATTTTTTATTGATTTTTGATAACTCATTCTATCAATGATTGAGAGAAGTTTGTTAAAATCTATAGTTATGAATTTATGTATTTTTCTTTTTAGTTCTGTTAAATTTAGCTGTATGTGTAATTTACAGGTATATTATTTGATGCACATATATTTAGGATTATGATATCTTACTGGTCTACTATACCTCTTTGTCATTGAGAAATGTCTTCCTTCATTTATTGCCTCAAATATATTTTTGACACTGCTGTACCTTCAGAAGCTTATTTATTAAATATTATATGGTACATTTTTCCATGTTTTTATTTTCAACTTTTAACCATCTATATATTTAAGGTAGTTTTCTTATAAGCAGCATATAATGAGGTTTTGCTCTTTTATCCAATGAAACAATAAGACTTTTACTTACTTTTTCTTTTATATATGTTCATTGTTCCTACCATCTTACTATTTGTCTCTATTTAGCATACCTGTTTTATGTTTCCCTTTTTTTTGTTCTTTCTTGCCTTCTTTATTTGATATTTAAATATTTTTATCAATCTGCCTGACCAATTTATTAGAAATTCTTTGTTTTGGTTTTTTTCCTGTTACATTACTGGTTAATCTGGCAATTAAAAATGTATCCTGGCTTATCATAGGCCAGAGAAAATAATTACTTTGACTACTTATTTTGACTTATTTGAATTATTTGAAAATAATTACTTTGACCACTCTTTAACTTCATTCACCACATTTGTATTGTCATGTATTTTAATTATAGATATTAAGGAGATTATAGTACTTTTCTTGGAGTCAATTTATTGTGATTTATTCCATGTAATTAACATTTCTATTGCTTGCTTGTTATTTTATGAATTTGTATGTTTCTCTCTAGAGGTCATTTTTCTGCTGCTTGAAGAACTAACTTTATGATTTTTTTTACTATGTCTTCTGAGGACATGTTTTCTTAATTTGTTTATTTTGCCCTCATTTTGGAGGGCATATTTATATTGTCCCATTTTGGAGAATGTGGCTCAGGTGTTAGTATCAAATGATATTATTGATCCTTTCTTCCTTTCTCTTCCCACTATAGCTGTAGAAACAGCCTACCTGAAGAAAGTTTTGATTTTGCAGAGCAGATACATTTATCCAGTGTCACTTTCTCTGTCACAGGCAGAAAGGAAATAAGAGAGACTAAATTATTGATGTTATTGCCTCTTAGTAGATCAGATTGTAGGAACTCAGAAAAGTGGACCAATGACTATCTTTCACCAACCAGGTACCTTACTCTGGTGTGAAAGAACAAGAAAGAAGTTAAAAAGTGGTCAGGAGTACTCCTTCAGCAAGGTAACTCTACATGGAGACTTAAGTGATCGGGGGCTAAATGATCCTCCCATGAGCCATTCCCACAACATTCTTAGCTTTTGGTTCTCTTAATCCATTTATCTGAAATATTAATCCTGTGTAAGTCCTGCTTGCATTTGCATGAGGTGTGTCTTCTAATGCTAACAGTTGTTCCCCTGTGAATCCTCAGACCTCTGGTTGTTGGTGCAAATTTTGACTCCAGAATTCTCAGATATAGGTTAGAACAGCATATTGATTAAATCTTATAAGGATTCACTATATTCAGGAATGAAAATTCACTCCCTCTTCAATTACCGTTGCAAAATTCCCAGACAAGTAGTCCAGTATAGCTCAACATAGTTTTTATAATGAGTTTATGACACTATTAAGTTACATCAATGATTTAAAAGCTCACAATTTAGAGGTGCTCAAAATTTTCATATAAATTCATTCTTACTATGAATTTTCCAGAGAGAAATTGAAGTTCACCCAGTAAGTTACAAGTTTAAGTCCTTAGAAATTGCAGTCCAAGTCTTTAAAGTCCCAAATAAATTTTTTCTTGAAATTTTGCATTAAAAGACCAAAGAAACTAAACTCTAAAATTTGCTGTTGCCAATTTCTCATTCTCCTTTGTCTCAGCAGGAGGGACTTTGGGACAGTGGATATATAGTGTTCTGTATCTAGGTCTGAAACTAACAGTTTGAAGCTAGAGTCATACCAGTGCTCTATGGTACATGTAGATCTTAACTGCCTTTGTAGTCTTAGCCTCCTTATTTGCAAATCACATGGTGAAACAAAAAAAGAATAAAAAATTATTTTTCCTCAATGCTTAAAAAGACTGTCTGCACAAAAACTATTCTTTTCTCTGTAATTAAATCTTTGCCTAAGCTGTGCCTGTTTAGATAAAAGCTGCACTGGTATAATTCAAGGTCAGTTCCTGCACAACACACACTAAATGCTTTAGTAACTTGAATTTTCCAACCACCCACCCCATTAAAAATAAACCCAGCTTACAAATTCTAGCCATGATTAGCTTCTATGGACATTCAATGTCAAAGTCCCATATAACCAAGTTTACTGAAGTCTGAGTCCTTAAGGCACAATTCAAATAAACACATTGGCTTTTTTCTCCCCATAGATACTAAATCAGAGTACTAAAACTGAGATTCAAGGGCATAAATTATGTCCGTCCTTTCTTCACCACCAATTGAGACAGTAATAAAAGTATCATTAGTGAAGATAAAACTGTTGGGAGAATATGTCTTAGAAAATGACTCTGAAAATGCCATTCCCAGGCTCCAACTTCTTTTTGCTTACCGTCTCCCACCCTCTGCCCCATTGGTGTCTCTTCTTGGGCAGGTTACCCCAGGGAATTTTGGTCTATGCAAATCATTGTCTCGTCTTGGGATTGGGCAGAGAGGGGAGAGAGTTAATCCCCCATCTCTTATGACCTGTTAATAGATTATTGTTATAAACCTGGAGCAATGGCTGTCACTCATGGACTTGGAAGTCACATCATCTGGGGATGCACAAGGGATGGGCAAGAGGCCAGGAGTATTATTCTAGGAAGCTCCTCCACACAGACACATGCGTGAAGAGGGAATAGCAGTGAGCTCTCAGAAGTAAGTCAAATATGTGATTACCAACTTTAACAATCCACCACTGTATCAAAAATTTATATTTGGAAAGTACATCAATGTCTCATTATGAGAATGTTCATTATAGTTCATGGTTGCAGAGTAAGTATGTTCATACTGCTTAGTGAGAGGTGGAATGCTCCCATACATGTAGACTCTTTGAGGAAATGGCGTGAAGAACTGTGCAGGAGCAGATGAAACTGGAGTTGTTTGGTGTGGAGAAATAGCAGGCTGGGGAAATAGTCTATGGCTAGTAGTCTCTTTTTGAGACCCCAGGAGCTATCATAGGAAGGCACTTAATTTATTCTGTGTAACTAGAAAAGGCAGAAATAGGGCAATATGATAGAAGGTTCAGGGAAGTATATTTAAATTCACTAAGGGATATTTTATTTTTCAGAATTAGAACTGATAAAAATGGAAAGGACACTCAAAATGCTCATCTTGTATCATTTTTGATGTATATGGGCGAAGGGTAGGTCAATCAGGAAAGCTAGCACAGAAGATACGGCATAGGGTGGGCTACGGGTTGGATCACTCAAGAGTCCTCTGACTTCTGACCATGTCAGGAGATTGTCATAGTAACTGGGGCATTGCACAAGCACTATTTATGTGATATAATCTTAAAGCAATTTATTTGGTTTTCCATAGTTCCTTTACATCTGCTCACTTGGGGGTAGTTTTGCCCTTGACCCTGAATGAAAATTTGGGCACTTTTAGGACTTACAAAGGTACACAGTAACTTGAAGTTGTGGAACGAAGTCCCAATTCTCTAATTACAATGTTCTCTACCAGGTTGAAATGTAAACTCCAAATGTAATGTAAGATTGAGGCTTTCTGTTTTTTTTCTCCTATCTTGGGCCTATTGTAAATGGAAAGCCTGTCATTAGCAAAAAAATGCCAGATACGTTTCCTTGAGTTTGCCGTTCTACCTCTCCTTTCCCATCGTATGAATCAAGATTTATGGCTTCTGTGGGGTCAAAGCTGGGAAAATGATGAGCTAAAGAGACCTAGAACTTTATTATTTGACTAGTAGAGTTGTGGCCATCTAATTTTGGTGGAACCTTTTGGATTGGGCATCTCCCACAGGTGCATTCTTTATCCTGTGAGAATTCTCACTTGCAGTGTTCTTTTGAGGATGACAAAATCATCTTCAGCTTCTTGCTTACTCCTTCCTCAGCCCCTGGGAATCTGGAAATGCTCATAGCACTCCTTTTCTGATGTCTGTGTTCACCTTCAAGTGTCCTGTGCATGGGATATGATAGGCCCACCACCAGCTTTCTCTCTGCTATGTATATAGACCATGTCTGACCCACAGGAAACATCTGTGGGTCCTTGGTTTCAACAATTTCTAGGAGTGAAGTTAATCATAAGTCACAGCTCTCTAGTCTGCTCTCATAAGCTCATTAGGCTACCTTCCTAATTAATACAATAGTTCATTGGTTTCTAAAACTGTAGAAAATATGTATTAAACTTAAGCTGTAAGGCAACACCACCCTCATCCAGTGGGGGTCAGTGGAGACCAGAGTTCCACCCTGCCCAAAAAAGATACCATGCATAATTCCTATATAATTTCTGTTCCTGGCCCTTTTATATTTATAATGGAGGTGAGAAGTCTCTCTTTTTTTATTTCAGAATATTATAGGGGTAAAAATATTTAGGTTACATATATTGCCTTTGGTACTGCCTGAGTCAGAGCTACAGGTGTGTCCATCCCACAGACAGTGCACACCGTCTATACCCATTAGGTGTGAGAATATACCCATGCCCTCCTCCCTCCTCCCACCTGCCTGACACTTGATGAATTTTACTTTCATATGTGCACATGAGTCTCGATCAATTAGTACCAATTTGAGAGTACATATGGTGTTTGTTTTTCTATTCTTGTGATAACTTCACTTAGTAGAATGGGCTCTAGCTCCATCCAGGATAATATAAGAGGCATTATACCACCATTGTTTTTTGTGGGTGAGTAGTACTCCATGGTATACATATGCCACATTTTATTAATCCACTCATGTATTGATGGGCACTTGGGTTGTTTACACATCTTTGCAATTGTGAACTGTGTTGATATAAACATTTGAGTGCATATAGATTCTAGTTATCGCCCTTTGTCAGATGCATAGCATGCAAATATTTTCTCCCATTCTGTAGATTATCTGTTCACTCTAGTGATAGTTTCTTTGGCTGTGCAAAAGCGTTTTAATTTGATGAAGTCCCATTAATTTATTGTTGCTGCGATTGCCTTTGGGGTCTTCTTCATAAATTCTTTGCCTAGGCCAATATCTATAAGAGTTTTTCAAACATTTTCTTCTAGAATTCTTATGGTTTCATGCCTTAGGTTTAAGTTTATTATCCATCATGAGTTGATTTTTGTGAGAGGTGTGGATCCTGTTTCAGTTTTCTACATGTGGGTATCCAATTTTCCCAGCCCCATTTATTGAATAGGGGTTCTTTTCTACAGGGTATGTTTTTCTCTGATTTGTCAAAGATAAGATCGCTATATGAGGATGATTTTATGTCTGCGTTCTCAGTCCTGTTCCAGTGTTCTAAGTCTCTACTCTTGTGCCAGTACCATGTTATTTTGGTTAGTATAGCCTTGTAGGATAGCTTGAAGTCTGGTAAATTGATGCCTCCCAATTTGTTCTTTTTGCTTAAGGTTGCTTTGGCTATATATGGTCTTCTCTGGTTCCATATGAAGTGTAGAATTATTTTGAGAAGTCTACTATAACAAGTCTCATACATGTTTTTTCATACATCTAGTTTTGAAAGTCTTAAAAAGTAATATGGTCTACAAATAAGACTGTATTACAAATGTGTTTGGTATCTAGCAGCTTGTCACAAGGACACAATTAAAACTTTAATATTCTGATATATAATTGGATGGAAAACACTTATTGAACATTGGCTAAATAGAGTTAACTTAAAGAAGATGGTGAGGCAGTACATACCAATAAAGGAAATAAGAGATCACCTAATATTACTAGAGATAAATTACTTTCAAATGAATGGTGAGAACAATATAAACAGTTAATAATTTTCCTTCTTTATAACAGAAAATTTAACTCCCTAATAGACTCCTCATTGATAGCCCAAAGATGTCTCAAACTCAACCTGTTCAGAATGATCAGATTTAATCTATCTGACCCTCAAACATATGTTCTTTTTCCTGGTATCTTTGTCTTGATTAATAAATAGCACCACCAACTACTCTAATTCCTAAGCTAGAAAATTTAGTGTGATGGGTTTAAATCCTTAGAACAGAGATGGGGGGGCATAGGAAAAAACTGATAATCTTCTAGGATGTAGTCCTGCAGATGGATTGGTGACAATTCCCTTTGTGTTAATCCTAGATGAGGACATAGAATTGTATTGTTACATTGTCTAGTTTCTAGTTGCCAGGTAACAAGTTACGTGATCATCACCGTTGGTTTTTTGCAGACTGAAGTCATTGGCCAATAGGGGGCAAAATGGTCTCTTTTATACATGTTATTGAAAATTTTTTGCATCTCAACATTTCTTTTAAATGTATGACATGCAAATATATGTGTATACAGTGTACTGGAGCAAACTACATCAAGAAATTCTACCCAGCTACATACTCATATTTCATTCTATGGAAGTTGAAGCAGGAGAATAACATTATTTTCATTTTTATGAAGCCATGTGTAGGGTCAGTGGACTAATAAATGAAATCTGAATTATTCATCAGTCTGTATGTCATTCAGATCTTTAAAATCAATGCTGATGGAGTAGTAGAAATGTTTCAACTCTCACTAAACCAATATAATTGTCTCCTTCCTTCTCTTTCATTTTTAACCATTTACTTTTATTTGGGACTTTGGAATCTGGGTAAATTTGCATATATTGCCCCTAACAACTGTAACACACATTAATAATTTATAGGCCCCAAGTGTAGAGGGCATTTGTGAAAGGAGCATTTCACATAGAGTATAATCTCATAAAAGTAACCTCAGATTTCTGGGTCAGTTTAGTTAACTTAGAGACTGACTAATTTATGAATTTTCTATCTACAAAGAATATCTGTGAATTCTTGGGAGTCTACAAGGAGGGGATGAGTAAGACTTTATGCATATATATTTTTAGCAAATATGTATTTATTTACTTTTCTTGTTTTTAATACAAATCTACATGGAGAAAATGGAATTAACCCTAAAGCATGATTTATTGATTAATTTTTTTTCATTTCCTCCAAATTTTGCATCTGCCTTCACCCTTATAGATACATTTCTCTTGTGTTCTTCTTTGGACTGTTTAATATAGACTGTAATAAATTCTCAGTATTCGCTAAGCAATTCTCTCTCCTCATGTTGCACTAAAACATGCCAAATTAAAAAGAATATTCATGACCTCAGGAAGATTTATTCCTGAGCTAACTGAAATTTTATTTTCCCCATTCACTTTTTTATTTGAAAGCTTACTTTCAGGGACAGCTGCAAAAGAAAGACTTGTAATTTAATGAATTACAGAAAATACAAGTAGAATAAGAGGAGATACTTTAATACTCAAGCACTCACTGATTATATGTTGTGGACTTAGATTAAATTAATAACATCTGATATTAGCAATAATATTTATCGTATATAGTCTATGTGTTAGATAGTGTTTCAGGTATTTTATATCTATTACACTTAATTTTACAACAACCAAAGAGATAAAATCTGAGTATAATACCCCTCTTACATATGAGGAGTCAGAGGCACAGAGAGGTTAAGTAACTTGCCTAATTTGCATAGCTGCTGAGTTGAGGGGCCAGAGTTCAACCCAGTGTGTCTGGTGGTAGGGCGTTCACTAAAAGCTGCTGCTTCCTGGTGCCTGAGCCAGGCAGTGCCCTGTGAATCACAGAATGTTACAGAATCATTTCCTTTCCAACTAAATACTGTTAATGTCTGTTTTGGGTAATCTTTAGCATGGAAATTGGAATGATTTCCATTATGCTGCATTCTATGTCTTCGGATGAATAATATGCACATGAATGGCATTTTTTTTGCAAACTTCAAAGATCTAAGATCTATATTCAGTGGGGATGGGACCTAGGAATTTATATTTTTCAGAAATTCCCCAGGAGATTCTGATGCAGTTACTCTTCAAATAAGCCCTTGGGAACTTTAGAGCAAATCTATAAACAAATATGCCCATATCTATACAATAGCACATAAGATTTTGGCAAGGAACCAAATGGCACAGATGGGTGTGGGTTGTAATTAGTTCAACTGGAGCTACCCTTTAAAATGTTTCATCACACTGTTGGTTCCAAAGCAGTGTGTCTTGTCCCAAGAGGGGTAGCAGCATTGGCTGCCAATTTCCTAGCTGAGCTCAGTCACCAGGATGGTGTTCTTGTTCACAATCGGCACTCAATAAATAACATAAAGGTAATAGTAAATACAAATTTAGCACTCGTCATATGCATGCCAGGCAGTGGTGGTGCTTTAGGTGCATTATCTCTCTTAATCCTCACATCCTTCCTGTGAGTTAGATTCCTTTTCATGTCCATTTTTTCTCATTTAAAAACCGAAAACAAATGTCAAGAGAAAGGTAATAAATGAAAGAACTGGGGTAAGATTGACTAACTATGAGCTCCAAAAAAATGTCTCAAATGATAACTTGAAGCACAATCACTGTGCTTATCTTTCTTCTGCCAATCCAAAGATGAAGATGAGGATTTGTTATTATTACACTTTTATGACCTGCTTATCTGGATTTAAGAACTTTTCTTTTCTGGTATGTTGCATTTTGCCTCTCTCTCTCTCTCTCTCTCTCTCTCTCTCTCTCTCTCTCTCTCTCTCTCTCTCTCATATCTCTCTTTTCCCTCTAAGACCTTTCTTATTCCTTCCTCTTTTTTCATTTTCTCCCTGTCTCTTTTCCTTTTCCTTCTTTCCTCTTTTTTCTTTCTTCCTTTCTTTTTTTTTTTTTGAGACAGAGTCTCATTCTGTTGCCCAGGCTAGAATGAGTGCTGTGGCATCAGCCTAGCTCACAGCAACCTCAAACTCCTGGTCTCAAACAATCCTTCTGCCTCAGCCGCCCGTTTCTTCCTTTCTTATAATTAAAAATGCTTATCAAAGCACACATTATTTAGTAAAATGAAAAAGCAAAGAGTTCTTATCCAAATACTTTGATAAATGTATTTGGGACTATGATTTAATAAAAAAAAAAGCTGTGCATGGATTTCAAATTTTTTTTACATCAAAATAAACTTGTATTAAACTTGTTATAACATGTCTCAATAGGATCTAGTTTGAGGCACTAAGAATGATAAGATATCAGGATAAGGAAAAGAGCCCCTATCAGAGCCACATGAATTCTGCTAAAGTTGAAGCAAGAACAAACATCAAACTTATGGTAAAGCTTTGTGTGGAGGAATGGTGAAATCATTGATGTTTTACAAAACGTTTGTAGGGACAATGCTCCAGAGAAATCAGCAGTTTACAAATGGATAACTTGTTTTGAAAGGGGCAAGAGGATGTTGAAGATGAGGCCTGTGGCAGAAAGCCATCCACATTAATTTGCAATGAAAATATTGAAGATCTGTGATTAACAGCACAAACAATAGCCAACACCGTAGGCATCTCAATTGGTTCAGCTTACACAATTCTGACTGAAAAAATGTAGCAAGTTTTTCACTTAGTGGATCCCAAAACCATTTCACTCAAATCAGTATAGAGTTCAGTGGAAATTTTAAACAAGTGGGATCAAGATTCTACAGTATTTCTCTGAAGAATTGTAAAAAGAGAAGTAATATGGCTTTACCAGTACAATTCGGAAGATAAAGCACAATAAAAGAAATGGCCACTAAAAAGTAGAAGTGGTCCAGTGGAAGCAAAAATGAACTAACCAGTCAAGAGCAAAGGTCATGGCAACAGTTTTTTGGAATGCTTGTTGACTTTTTGGAGCCAGTAACATCTGCTTAGTATGAGAGTGTTTTGAGAAAGTTAGCCAAAGCTTTAGCAGAAAACACCTGAGAAAGCTTCACCAGAGAGTCCTTTTCCACCACGACAATGCTCCTGCTTGTTCCTCTCATCAAACAAGGGCACTTTTGTAAAATTTGGATGGGAAATTTTTAGGCATCCACCCACAGTCCTGATTTGGCTGCTTCTGACCTCTTTTTGTTTCCTTATCTTAAAAATCTTTAAAAGGCACCCATTTTTCTTCAGTTAATAACGTAAATTCACTGCATTGACATAGTTAAATTCCCAGGGCCCTCAGTTCTTTAGGGATGGACTAAGTTGCTTCTTTGATTGCTTACAAAATTATCTTGACTTTGATGGAGATTATGTTCAGAAATAAAGTTTACATTTTTAATATTTATCTTTTAATTCCATTTTCCCACAAATTTTTTGATGTCCCTCATACATTTCTAGATCAATTTTTTAGGTAAGCATCCATTTATCTGAGTAGAACTCTCATTTTTGCTTGGTGAATAAGAAAGAACAGTTATTTTTCTGTACTTGTACTTTTCCCTGTACTTTTTAAATTTAAAAATTGCTTTTAATTCCCCCATTAAGAGATAGCCACTGTGTACATTTCAGTGTCATTCTTTCTATTTTTCCTGCATATATATAATATACACCTTGGTGGGAATGACAGAGGACAAAGGGAAGACAGGCAAGGCATTAGCCCCAGGATAGGGTACAGCAGCTCCTCCTTCTCCTGCTGGAGCTGTCACTGGAACTGTGCCTTCTTCTGCAGGGCCTTGATGGAGAGAAGCCGGTCTCCCGAGAGCTGTTTTAACTGGTACTTGGCTACATGTGCTCCACAGGTTGATTCAAGATTGGAGAAAGTGTTAGGGCTTGGTACCTATGTCAACTTGCCTGAAGGCTGTTATAAAGGCAGTAGTGACCAACTGCTAAGTTTTTTCACTGATTTAGATGGAAATGATGAAAATATTCTCTTGAGCTTCAAATAATTTGAGATTTCTAATGCAGCCCAAGAATACAAATCTGGAGCAGTATTGGCTGGCTGAGCTCCACATTTCAATCACTCCCAGTGTGGAACTTCTGTGTTGTTCCAGGGCGGGACTGTGGCTTTTATTTTGTATCCTCCATATTGGAGATAATGGCTGATCTATGTGGGTGGCCAATGAGAGATGTGTTGCTGGAATAAATAAATTTGTCCACCTAATTTCCCAACCAATAAAACAAGAGCACTCCCAATTCTTCCCTAAATGTCTTAATTTAAATCCTCACCATTTCTCATGCAAGTGTGTTAAACTTCAGTAATATATATATCCTCTTGTAGGGAAAAAAATCAAAAATTTCCAAGTGTTTATTTAAAATTATTTTCATTATATAATAGTAGGCACAAATTCCTTGTGCTTATACTTTCTAATTAAACCTCAAATAAAAAATTATAAATTAAATACAAGTAAGATAGCAAAATGATAGTGTTCAAGATGACAAAACATCATTATTTAGTGTTGCAGATTTTTTTTTCTACTGCAACCAAGGTACCAAAGTCAAATTTACTATTAAAAACATATCGAGTGTCATGTTTTATTTATTGTCTAATTAATTCTTCTGACTCTAAGTGTAATAAGCCATTATTTACATCATGGTCTCTAACATTATTATCATTTTAGGTACTTTGAAAAAATAATGTCATTTTAACCAAATCTTTTGTTGGATCTATCAATTTAATGGGTGTATCACATTATAATGTGCTTGATAGCACATTATATCTTGCTATCAAGATATAATGAATACTTCTTTTATTGTATATTTGCTAATAATCTAATTGCTATTAATGCAAATGATAAAGCGAATTGTATATTTGGTGCTACAGCATTGCCTCTAGAGTTTTTATACTTATAGTACTGTATGCTGCACAATAATCAAATTTTCTTAGCACTTTTTCTCATTTAAAAAAACTGTAAAATATTTTTTATATTCACACTATTTCTGAATTGGTTTTCAATTGGCACAAATTCATTTAAAATCCATCATTGTTCCTTTATTTAAAAATCATCATTTTATTTGCCCTCAATAATTAAAATAATACATATTTTCTCTCTATTGCAATGTTCTCATGACATCAAATCTGTCTTATTTTATTAAATAACTTAAGACGCAGCACTATTTTATGGAAAATTTTTCTCAACTGAAAATTATAATAGCAAAAGAGATTTTCTTAATTGGTTAAAGAACAACATGACTATGAGTTTGTACCTGGAACCATCGTTGTCATGTTGACCTTAGAAATATAAACTCAACAACAGGGTGCCAAGGCAATAATTGGTTAGAAAAAAATTGTCCTTCATATGCTCAAAAACTAATATAAGATTAAATAAAAAGACGTTTTATTTCTAGTTCTCTCAGACCTCTCAGTATTTATCCATTTTTAAAACCTAGTCTGGTTTAGGGAACTTTGGTCACCTTGTCTCCCTGTATGCAGCTTTAATCCCATTAAATCTACTTTTAGACTAAGACCTGAATAGTTTATCTCAAATGCAGTTCTATTCAATTCATTGCCCTATGAAAATCCTTTAATAGCTCCATCTTGCCTAAAACCTAAATTCTGAATTCTTTGCATGACACACAAGACCATCGTTTGGCTCCATCTATCTTTTAAATCCCATGTTCATGTATTCCCTTTTGAGGGAACTTCATGTTCTGCTTTTTAAATGTACCCTAATTTTTCACACTTCATTTTTTTTTTTTTTTTGACATTCTGTTCCTTCTTCCTTAAATGCTCTCCCTTCTCTCAAACCTCCCCTTCCCATTCCACATTTCTGGAAAATTTTCCCTTCAAAATTCTTTTCTGTGTTGACTTTCTCAGGTAAGTCTTTCCTTACCCTCATCAGGCAGTCAGGCCATGTTTGTGCTCCTATAGTAACTAGAATATACTTCCTTCATTGCATGTATCAGATTGTCTTGTGTTTTTTCACATTTGTGTCTTCCTGCATAAGCAGATGTCCTTATAGACAGTGACTTTGTATCTGCAGATTTTAAACATATTTATTAGGTCAGTGTTTACAATGGAACAGCATTAACAGGCACCAAGAAACTCTGCAATAAAGAGGATTTGATAATTGTACACTTATATGTTGGTTGATATCATGACTTTGTATGATTTAGTCTTTTAATTTTGACTTGACAGACCAAATAAAGTGGCAATTAAAGAGCTGAAGCTTTGGATTAAAATGCACTTAGACGCAAATCTATGGTCTTCTATAATTCTCTACATGACCGAAGACTTGTTTGCCCACATCTACTTGCTATATAGGAATGTTTTAATGATTAAATGAGATGACAGAATGGTGAGTACATAGTAAGTATTCAATACTAGCTAGGTACAATTGATAATAAAATACTCATATATAAATTTAGAAATCAAAGAAAATCCTGACTTGAGAGAGAAATTAAGACCACTACTATCAGATGCTGCAGAAAAACACTTTTTGTCTCTTTGGCATTCCAATCCTGCCCAGATGACAACTGGAAAAACAGGTTGTGAGTTTATTTTGTATGACTAAATTTATGAAGTTTTTTCCACTCCCTGGCTCCCCTCCATCCCCTATGCCAAGCTTGTACCATTTTGGATTTTCCATGTAGAGCAGTATCTAGTGTTAAAATTTACAAGGATTTGATAATGAAATATCTCTTGTCCTCTACCCTTTGAAAGGATTTAATGAATTCCTGATGGTTTGTGCTACCAAATGTATTTTGTGACTTTTTCTCCAGTACTGAATCTAAAGCACATGTAAAATATATCCTGTAAAATTTTTTTTGTTTTTTTTTTCCCCCCTTATATTAAGAAGGTGTCATTTGGAATCTTGGATGAATCATCTGTCATTGCTGAATGGCAAGATAATGGTCCTATGTTGGTAAAGAGAGAGACATAAATGATGTGTTGCAAAGTAATAACAAAAGATTGCTTAACAGGTATGTGAAAATGGCACTAATGCTTACAGTTACAAATGCAATGTGACAGCAATCTGTTAGGACACAGTGCTACTTGTGGAATGCACATATGCTCCTGCAATGGATATGTTTTAATTCTCTATGAATACTATACATCTATGCATTTGTGTGGGATTTATAAACATGGTATAATAATCGTTTCTGAGTATTGTAGTGTAGAGCTCACACAAGTTTAATATACATTATCCTAATTGTTATGTATAAAAACTCTGTGATTTAGGCATCTATGGAAAAGGAAATTGAATTTGAGAGATCAGGGAACATGTGAGAGATCACATAGATAAATAATGATGGGTAGATTTGCCTTTTCCAACTCTGTGTTTCTTCTATACTATGTAACAATCTGGTTTTACCATATAACAATCTGTTCTCCATACAAACACATTTGGAATATGTAAACTTATAACTGCACTGACTCAATTTTTTTCAAGCATTAATATAAAGCATTTTCCTTCTTTTTATTCCCAGAAAGATTTGTGATTTGATTTTTCCTGGTGACCAGGTTGTTTTTTTCTTCCACAAGGATATTACTGGAATGCAGGACATAGCAATTTTCTGTACTGTGTCTCTAGGGTTATAACATAATACTCAAACAAGCTTAATGCTCTATAAATCAATGCTTTTTGGTGATGGACAAAAATAATGCAACCATTGTAAAGCTATATTAAGACATAATAGTAGTTTTATATTTGTCATAAAGAAACCAAGGAATCCACAAATTGATTTTTTTCGTTTGTTTTCAGTATATTTTCTACTTCAATTTTTATTTTTGTAATTAAATTTGATGACTATATATTCATGTATGTTATGTACAAGACTTGGAAACTTTATAAGGTCTAAGATCAAGAGGTGTATAGTCTAGTAAAAGATACTGATGCATAAATTACATAACACTAAACCAGATGAAACAAGATTAGTTACATTGCAATAGCAACTCTACAAAATTAAAACCACTGTACTATAATTTACAGAAGAGTTATGACACAGCTGGTCAATTTTGTTTAGTAGATGAAATTTTAATAGTATACTATGTTTTGCCATGTTAAGATAGCCCAAGTTCAAGGTTTAGTGAAAAGTTTAACACTGATGCTACATTCAGTATATAATTTTTGTTATGTTTCTATTCACATGAAATATGAGTGAACAGTTTTCAAAAGTTTGGTAATTCATTAAGGTATTAGAAATATACTAATATACTTTTTGCATACTCTATCCATCCAGTGATCTATCATTCTACCATCTATTATTTTGAATGTTCTCTTGAGAATATAATTGTGATATTATTCTCTATGGTTTTGTTTTGATGGTAATGATAACATAAAAGTGAATAAAAGGTTAACCTCAGTTTTTCCTCACAAAATCATATGATTACACTTGGAGAAGGAAAACTTGAAGATTTGGTATAATTGGGCATCACTTTATTAGGAGACTTAGGATCTATTGTTAATTTCTCTGTGCTGTTTGCATCTATCAAAATTTCATCTAGCAAGCCTTAAAAATATTTGTAACACAATATATACTGAGAGGCAACTAGTGACAAAACCAATCTATGGGTAGTCTTGCTTAGAAAATTTCAAGAGTTGGTTTTTTTTTTCTTCCCCACTTGTATTCAGGGTAGTTTTTGTGCATCCGAAACATTTCAGCAGATTCACTCTGTCACTTTATGCTTCTATGCATATATGCTTCTATGCATAACTATTGTAAGTTTGGCTTTAACGAAAAGAACAGAATCTGACAATTTATTAAATACAACTGTATTCAATGATCACTTCACGATCCTAGTTGCAAAAAATTTGTAAGTATCATGTATCATTCATATTAAAGGCTGTATAAAATATTATACTAAATGTCAGTAGACTTCTGGACTCACAGTTTTTACTTGTTTGGGTGATCATAAGAGACTTGTGGCAGTTATGAAAATGTGCTGCTGGAGATTTCCTGCTGTAAGGAGGATGATTGATTGACATTCCCTGCTGCTACCCCTCTGGATCCACCACTGTGTTCACTTTGAGGCCATGCTTCAAAATGGGCTGTTCTCAGCCAATGACTAAGCATGGTGGGGGTATTAAGGCAGGCCAAGACAATGAGCTTGCTCTTCCAGTGAAGGTTGTTAGCTCTAGGACATCACATAATCTGGCTAAAACTTTCTTGCGACTGTGCTGTAGTCCAAGAGTCTTTCTACTCAATCCTCTTTCCTTCATTCTCTATTTCCGTAAGTGTTATACTTGCATTGTAGTCTGAAGGTTCTCTTCACTTCTGTGATCCTCTTCCAATAAATCTCTTAAAATTCTAATCCCATCTTACAGTCTGCTTCTTGGTAGACCAGTTAAATCTTTTTTAGCTTCAGTTTCCTCATCTATAGTTTGAACCTAATAGTATTTCACCAGCCTACGTCATCAGATTATTGTCAGGACCAAATATTAAAATGTGTAATAAAAACACTTGAAATTATAAATCACTATAAATTATTATAGGCTACTTTTATAACTTCTTTTCTCTAGAAGAGCCTTTGTTCCCACAATCAATTTGCTTTTTGCTTTCTCACAGCTTGGGGAAGAATTTTTTGGTCCTAGTTATCATATGAAAGTCCACTCTCAATTCATCTGTTTCTATATCTTGAAATAAGGATATATTAGACCCAACCTTGCTATATTCTGAGATTCTATTCATGATAGGGAAAAATTCATCATAAGGCAGGTATGTCTTAGAAAACATCCAAGGGGATTAGTTACTTGAAATTTCAAAATGACCTTCTTCTAAATAAACCTTTCTAGAAGTTGTCCTCACAGTATGAAGCCAAGCAATAGAGCAATTCCAAACATTATAATAATTTAAGAGAATTGCATAATATGTGCATTTATTTTAGAAAAAATATGTAAGAGGTAGAGGAAGAAGAAATACTTGCTCTCCAAATAATTTTGTTACATAGTATAAATTTCACAAATTAATCCACTTTAGAGAAGAGCCTGTTTTCCAAAGCTGCTTTCAGGGCTAAAATAGGCAAGGAACATAAAGTCTAATGTAGACTTTGAAAGGATAAGGTTAATTTAGTTTCCATAGTGTTCTGTCTCACTACACAACCTGAGTTCAATAGCTTTATTTTTATACACACATAGCAGCATAGAAAACAGAATTTGAGGCAAAACACCTGTGGTTATTCTGAGTCCAGCCCTTAATTTTATGTACAACCTTGGGTGAATCACTTAATTGCTCTTCGTTTTAGATGTCTTTTTAGTTGAGTATATATCTTACTTCCTCAATAAGTGATAGCTATTTTCTGTCATTCATAGAGAAATGGTGATATCTAATTACAAATTTATGAGAGAACTGGGGGAAAACATTTTAGTCTTCATAGTCAACTGCCCTTAATTTTTAGATTCTTCCAGTGGAAGCCTAAAAAGACACAGTGTTGTGTCATTGGTGCAGCAGCTCATCACGGTGGAGAGAATGCGGCAATGCAGTCAGACATGCCCTAAGCCAAATCTAGGATTTCACATTTTCTAATGAATCTCACTAGTTATTCAATTTATTTGAGGCTTCAGGTAATATTACCTCCCTTTCAGATTTAGTGTGCAGATTAAATGAGATAATTCTGCAAAAACACTTAATAATAATGTCTCCTTTTATCACCCGTCCTCATTTCAGTAAACATCAGTGAAGGCCTTACTTTGATGCCTCCTCATCTTGAGCATGGTTTTATGGATGCTTGCTTGTATCACATTCAAGGAGCCCAAATGGACATTTGTAGACTTGAAATATACATATGAAAGGATTAAAATTGCCTGGTGTCAGGTAACATTTTTCATGTTGGTGATCAGGTATGACATCATGTTTAAGACACTGGCTGTTTCACCTGAGGCAGCTTGCTTACTGGCTCTGTTTCTCAGTTTCTTCCTCAACAAACAGATCATAAGTGGATACCTGTTTTGTATAATTAAATGACATGATACATAAGATATGCTTAACACAATGCAAAGCACAAAGTCAACACTTAATTGCTTTTTGTAAAAATATGAATTGGGAGAAGAAGGTAAAATTTCTTATTAAGCTTAGAGATAAATATATTTGACAAATTTAGAGATAAATATATTGACATATTTGTCAAATTATATTAGAAAATTAGAAGAAAAATTGATAAAATGAGGCAGTTGCACCAATTGAAAGAGAAGTATGGGGTAGAGAGATTAGTTGAAATGGAAATGACTGGTACCTCATTGCAAAATATATGATATAGGCAAGTTAATCCTAAGTAAAATGTGAATCAACAGGTGCCTCCAAAATGCATATTTCCTAGATAGATATCTCCTCTCAACTCTGGAAGCCTATAACCAACTGCCTACTTGTAATGGAAATATAAAAGGCTTCTCAGACTGTATGTCCAAACCCAAACTCTTAATTTTGTCTTCTAAGCCTGTATTTGACATTGGCTCCCTTGTCTCAATTAAAAAAAAATCCATATATTTATATTACTTTTATTTGCATACTTTGTTGCTTATCTGTTACTACTCACTAGATTTGAGTATACATTTTAAAAAGGAAGGGATTTTTATCTGTTTTGTTTACTGTTTTAATACCAGTTCCTAGAACTAGTCTAACTCATAGGAGCTTTCTGTGAATATTTGTTGAACAAATGGATGAACCAAGAATATAGCTTATTTGCTTAGAAGAATATATTTGTTCTAGTTCTTGCCGTAGCAATGTCATGGAGCAGCGATGTTGACTGAAATGACGCATGTGGCTATGAGGAAAATAAAATGGGAATGGGGGTTGTTTGACCTGATGTCTGAGAAGTAGCATGATTATCAGAGATTTATTAGCAAATGTGTTCCAACTCTGTGTTGAACAAAATGCGAAGAGAGTTTTAAATAACAAGATGGGAGGAATCCCTTGTAGGCATACACATAGGCAACATGGGGTGTGTAAACATTGGAATTACTGAAAATTTCTTTCCTCCAGCTCTAGAAGACAGTTACATGTTCAATCCTCTTGATAGGTTTTTGGCAGGGCCGTGCCTGAAGGCAGGGTTATGTACTTGAATATGCCACATGAGCTCTCAAGCCTAAGGCTCCTTTCCCCATAAGTCTGTGAATTAACACATCTCTTTGAACAAACTTGTTTGATAGTTTGTGAAAGAAAACAGACTTAAATAGCAGTTTGGTAAAAAGTGAAGGCATGGGAAAGAACTGTTTTTAATAGAGAACTCAGAAAAATCTCCAGAGTAGAAGAACAGTTATATCTACAGACAAATTGTTTCCCAAATACGATCTAAACAGTGACCTGATTTTTTCTACATCTACTAGTTTAACCACTGGGGCATCTAAGTCTAAACATGTGCAATTCATTTAAAGGAGCAATGACTGAAAGTGAAATATGGCTTCCAAAGGAAATGGATATTTTTGCCATAATTGTGACATTTATGGTGACACAGATTTAGACATATATTCAATCTAGGCTGAATATGGATGTCGCCAAGATTTGAATCAGCTAAGCTCCTAGAGAGACAAATCTGCAAGCTGGAAGGCTTCAAAGGACCGGATTGCTCCATAACCTCAGAAAGCACTATGCTTTCTTCTAGATTGGCTTTGTTGCTTAACCTGCTTACCCTACGTGGTTTCTGATTCTGTGCTCTGGGAAAATTCCCCTCCTGATTGATAGCAAGAGTGTTAAGATAGTTGTCTCCTCTATGTTTAAAGACAATTTTTAAGAGCCCTTGAATCAATCTGGCCCATGGGAATTCATGCCCCCAAGGGCCATGTGGTATCTCTAAACTGAAATGTCCTTGAGTAATCCGACCAAAGAATATTCTAAAAAAGGTCTCCCATCTAAGTTCTAATTTAGTGTGCTGCTGTAGACACCAGCTTTGGGTGAGCCAGCTCAGCATGTGTCCCTACTATTTAATGTCAGCCTATGACTATTCTTAGCCTTGACACCTCCAGACAGTTTTACCAGAATGAACAGATTTCTCCAAACCATCACATTTTCTATCCATTCAGTTGCAGATGGAAGAGGATAAAAAGGATACATATATGAAAGGGAACTGGTACACGTTTCCCCCACCCTCATGAGCTAATCTCAGCAACTGAGCTAGTGTCAGTTGAATGTGAAAATAGGTTTTTATTCTTTATTTTTCCCTATGCTGGGTTCTGGAAAAATGAAATATAGGGATGACAATGATGTATCTCTGCCAGCTTTGGGTCTTTAGCTATCCAAGTTGGCAGATACTTAACATCAAGGAAAGACTTTCTAGCTAAAGAGGAAGGAAAATTTTAAAGATATCAAAGTAAATGGGTATTGACTTTTTTTGGAGGGCAAGAAAATCTATTTTGAAATAGGAGCTAATTGATGGTTTAAAATGTGAGGAAATTATATTTTCTGAAGTATATTCTGAGAAACTCTACTGCCCACAGAATCTCTGTGAATGAAGAACAGAAAATTGGATGGTTGGTTTTTTCATTTCTGTCACAAACAATTCTGCAAGCTCTGAGAAGCTGACTGCTTCACACAGTGGGTTTTTTGATTTGTTTTTGAGGTGAGGGTTGCTTGTCAAGAAGAGTAACTCTCTGAAATGTCAGGAAAATATCGAGATGGTGCTTGAGGTGGGCACCATCACAGAAGGATGCCCTCTCTCTTCTGCACACAATCCCCCACGCCCTTTGTCATCCCACAGGGGTCAGAACTGGAACAGAAACCCTTTATAACACAGGGGAAATTGCGGGTGAGGGGTGCAAGGTCTGACTTGACAGCAGAGTAGTGATTTAGTAGATGCTTTATTTCTTCATGGGAAGAGTTAGAGAAAACAAAAAATGAAGTAAAAGTGATTTTAAAAAAAGAAAAGAAGAAAAGGAAATATGAAAAACAGAGCCTGGGTCAAGGTGACAAGTGCTGTGGGAGAAATTTCTGGAAACGTTTTCACCTGATTGGGATTGAAAGACAATTAGCCCCCACCCCCTGACATACACCGAAAAATATTGGCAAGCAATTTCATTTCAAGCACTGTTCACAGCTCCATCTACTACTTGAGAAACCTTACCCAGAAAGCATTTGAAGCCACAGACTTTTCATTTTTCAGAGCTCTTGATACACTTAATAGTTGTTGATTTTTGCTCTTCTACTCAAATGGTTTCTGAATCTATGTTGCATTGGTAATTTTTTTGTAGAATCACAGCGCAGAAATTGAAAGGACTAGTTCAAGATCATTTGTATAGTCAGGTGGAACTAGGACTGTTAACTCCTGTGAAGCCATTGCCATGCTGTACCTTGTCTTTTTCCCAGCAACTCCTTGTGAAGTGTAATTATAGCTTTTACCAGGACTTCTCTGTACTCTCTGATGCCAGGTTCCCAGTGATTATGGATAAAGAATTTTGAGGAGGTGTCAGAACATCTTTGATTTGCATACTTATGCCTGGTTTGGGGATCTAATTCAGTCTTTGGGTGTTCAGTTGGTTGAATTTTCAAATCAATCAGGGTTGATGTCTCTAAGACATGACAGCAAGTTTTAGAGTGAGTTGTCTGATAATACTAGGCAATTACTAATGTAAAATTTGAGGGCATCAAACTTACAGAAAACACAGATACAAATTAATTTATATACAATTTCCACATGTATATGCATGTGAAACCATGATAGAAAGGTAGAAGACAGTAGCAATTTTATAAGAAATATGCATTTTCTCAAAGTCAGAAATTGTATATAGTTCCTCATGTATTGGAGGAGTATAACTATATTTTTATGTGGGGGAAAAACATGTTATTTCACTCACACCATGTTGAGTCTTTTCCTAACACAGCCTTAGATCAGTTTTTATAACATTTGGACCATGTTGCATTTGTAAAATGTCACTACTGGTTATGTGCAGATCTCACATGCAGATGACTGAATTCTGTTTAGGTGCCCAAAGGTTTCAGAAGACTTCTAGATAAGTATCTCTGCCTTTTCAGCCCATACGAATTTTAAAAAGGTTTACTTTCTTCATGTATCACATCACCTAAAACTAGGCAAACAGAAAAAAGAAATTGAATCTAAAAACATAAGAATTATTTTTTGGATTGGCCCAGGATAAGTTGTTAATCTCTGAAGCTGCCTGATAAGAAATAAGTTAAAAAAAAAATAGTCACAGATAGCACTAAGATGCAAAGGAAAAGAGCCATATAGTAGGAGACCTTAATTATATTTTTTGTTAACTATTTTAACCCCCATATCATGAGTTCAGCATATCTTAAGAGGCATTTCCTATCCAAAGGTATTACACTTTGGGGGCCCAAGATTTTCTTTATGATATGGTAAAACCTCATTACCTTGGACTTTTTCTGATTTAGAATTGGTGATCACTGTGATAGAACTGGTGCTAGATTAGAAAATCCTTTTTCTCATGGAGGAAACTATAAACAGGATCGGAGAGTGGATGTTAAAATTCTTATAGCAGATGCAAAGAAGAAAAATATCGTAAGGAAGTAAGTGAGATGTTTAACTTTGGTTTGCTTATGTGGTGGAATTATACATAATTTCTCCCTGTTTTGCCTATTTTTACATAATGTGTTTGTTAGTTTATAATGAAAATACACATTTAGAAAAACAAAATATCTAGAAATTTGGGGGCACTTTTAAGTATTTGTGAGCTGTCCAGTTATTTGCAAACAATTGAAGTATGCCTTGAAAATTCTGATCTATCATATCAATTTTTCTTACTCTACCTTATATGGTTGAGCATATTCATATGCTTTTCTCTAAGTATATTATAAACACTTTCCCTTTCCTCCAGTGGATATTAGTTTAGAAAGAATCCATATAACTCTAAACCCATTTGAAATGTGTTTTAAAAGGGTGCTACCATATTGCCCAAAATTGAATTCATCATAAGGATGTAGGCATATATTTTAGGTATGTGTCATCTTGGACCTTTTGCAAGTGTGAGTTCTGTTAAATCACAGTAGAGATTTGGGACCATTTAAAATATAAAATCAAATACAGGTATGAACGTTCAAGTAGAAAGAGAGCTTAAGACAGAGCAATACACCTGGTCCATATTGAATTAGTATCTTTTGGTGTGGATTTGTGACTTTATTAAATCATCACATTTTCAAACCTTCTTTTGTTTCTATAATTTTCTTATGGATATGTTTTTTTAAACAGTGAATATTAATAGGTGTATATATTTTTTAAATCACCTTACATATTATTTAGTACAAAAACATTTTTAACAAAATATTTAATTAGCTAACTTACTAACTAAACTTATTTATTTAGGATGGAGATTTTTGTCCTAGAGAATAATTTTTTTGTGTAGTCATACCCATCAATCTTTATCATTAAATGTTTGGCGTCACATTTAGATAGGCCTTCTTCACTTCAGATTTATAAAACTAATGATCTATGCTTTCCTTTAATACTTCATATATTTTATAATTTTATTTTTTTATCCATTTGGTATATTTCATAATGTAGGAATTCAAGTTTATTCTTTTCCAAATAGTTATTTAATTGTCTCTTCCCTAGTGTTTGAGTAACACATCCTTTCTAAACTGAAACCTACTTGTATTTTATATGTTTCCATATTTTCATTATTATGTTCCATTGGTATGTCTGTTTATTCCATATTAGTGGATCCTTTCCAAATTAGGTTTTAAATCTAGCCTTATTGTTACAATAGGGGAATGAATGGAATGGCCATCTGGAAAGTCCAGGCTAAAGAAAATACAAGCCTAAATTAAGCAAATTATCCCCAAATGATGTTTTGCTGTGCTTATTTGGATGGCTGCTTCATTTCTTGTTTTTCTTTGATTTTAAAAAGATACTTGGTCTCTTAAAATTAATATGTGAAAAACATACTTCTATAGAGACTGGCATGCACAATTTTAGGGTCAAAATGATACTTGGTTCTGTTTTGGGTGAGGGATGGCTTGTCATGGAGGGTTACAGGTGTATCTATTTACCTAACCTAGTGCTGCTTCTGCAAATTTGGAAGTTGAAGATCTGTGAAACTGTGCACAGGCTGTGAGAGAACAAAAGTTTGTGATGTCAACTTTGAATTATATAGGGATTTCTAAGATTTATTTCAAGAAAAGTGCAAAAGTAACAATGAATAACCCTTTGGATATAGGTTTAGATTTCTAATAGTAAGAATATGTACCTGGACATAGCTTGGATGATCAAGTGAAAATAATTGTTTCGTTATTTTACATTTTTGGCATTATGAAACAAGGTAATTTAGTTATTCCTTAACTGGCATTCTGATGCTTCTGTGGAATAGAATTTATACGTTCTTCTGTATGTTTTTTTTTCTTATAACCCTGTACTTGCCTAAAATTCTCTAATGAGTTCAGAATGCATTAAATCTCTTGTGTAAATTTCAGATCTGCCTGCTGTTGTTGGTTCTGGGACTGCTTCCCCTTGCTGGGGCTGCTGAATGAGCTCTGTTACACGAGGCATCATTCTCAGTACCACTGAGGAAGAAGGCTTTGCAGTAAATGCTCAATTTCTTTTCTGAGAGATTTTCTGGGAGGAGAAACGCTTTTGATTTTTTGAAAGGAAATCAGGCTGGACTGTAATGACTATACAAAGATGTTTCTGCAAGTGTTCTAACTGTGTGTGAGAGTGAATTGGGGCTATTCTCCATACTCTTAACCCCGTATTTGTGGGTGGAAAAGGCAAAGTTTAAAACTTATAGTATTGCTAATTTAGAAATATTTGGTAGATTTAGGTCTATTGCCTGGAAATAAATCTTGCTTTATATTGAGTAAGGGAGATATGTATACTCACACATATATTATGACATTATAATATTATATGTAAATTCCCAGAGTGAAAAATACAGAAAAGTTTGAAGAAAATACGTACTTTGCAGACAAAATAATTGTAGACATTTTTGTTTTTATTTCTAATCCTCACTTTATTATAAAACTATATATATGCATATTATTATGTTTATTTCCTGTTTAAAATGTTTCATATGTTAATTAGGACCCATAATATTAATATCCATATAATATTCCATTCTGGGATATACTGTATAAACTTTCAGCATTTCTAATAAATTTTCAAGCAGATTTTTTTAATATATGAATATAAATCTTTAGTTTTATTAAAAAGGAAATACTTGATTAAAATGACTTAATGTTTACTGAGTAAGAATAAAGGGAAAACCAAATTAGAAAAAAACAAAATGTTAATCTACCCCAAACTAAAAATACCATAGATAAATTTCAACACATTCAGAAAAAGAAAATAAATTATTATTTTTAATACTGTTTATATTAAACACAAATAAATCAGGAATTCATGCTGTAATCTCGAGAGTACCCTAGAATATGCGCACACAAACCCACCCCCACCAAGGCTAGTAGCAGGCAAAAGTTACAAGAATACCAAAGGTGGAACGAAAGAAATAAAGCACATAAGGGGATAATTGTTAATTCCCAATCAGCCAGAGATTTCTTGTTGTACACACTAACAGAATATATAGGTAAAAATTAGGAAAGATAAGTAATATTTTAAAAACACAATAAAGTTGATGTTATTGTAATGTATGGCTATGTGCCCAGTAACCAAAAGAATAATCAGAGAAAAATTAGTAAATATAAAGAAACTTTAAAAATAGTGACTAAATTTACATAGTTGCATATACAAAGCACTAGTCAAATGACTACAGAACATGTGTTCTTTTTAGTATAATTGGAACATTTTATAATTAGATTACAAATGAAGCAACAAAGCAAGTCTTAATTTCAAAGGATTTGAATTTATAGAATATGATCTTTCACCACAGAAGACTTAAACTGAGAATAACTAAAAGATAATGGAAAAATCCTAAATGTTTGAAACAAAACAGATAACTAGAAAATTCCTAAGTTTTTGGAAGTTAAGAAATACACTTCTAAACTATGACTCTAAGAAATCACAATGGAAATTTAAAAAATCTTTTGAATGATAAAATATAAATCAATATATGTGAATATAGCTATATCAGTATTTACAGGAAAATATATAGCTTTCAGTAGAAATATTAAAAAGAACAAAGGTTGAAAATCAATTGTCTAATTTCTTAGGAAGCAAATCAAAATCAAGCAACTATAGGAAAGAAAATATAAAAATAAAATCAGAAATCAATGAAATGGAAAGAATATACAACTTAAAATCTTAAAAATGACTCAAGTTGGATTCTTATAGGGATTAATAAAATTGATAAACTCTTGAAATACTGCTTAAGAAAAAATAGAGGAAACATAAAATATCAGGTATGAAAGGGTGGTACCTCTTCAGATAATATAAGTAAAAATAAATTTGACAACTTAGGTGAAGTGAGTACATTTTTGAAAAAAATTATCAAAGCTGACACAAGAAGAAAAATATGAATTGTATTATAAAGAAAAAATTCTATAATTATGGCAATTTAAAACTTCTGCTTAAGGAAATCATCAGATACAGATAACTTCACTCATTAATTCTTCTAAAAATTAAAAGAAAAAATTATAGGACAATTTTTTTCCATGATTAAGGAAACATTCTAAGTCAAAAATTAGAAAATCAAGTCCCAGAGATCCATTGCTTTTATTCCTTCATTAAATCTTTTTAACTTACCCTTTATTTTTTTGTCTTATTCTTTTATCTCTTTTCTTTATCTCCCAGTGATGTCTACTGTTGTGTTCCTGTTTTTTTCCAGTACCTGATGCTTTTATTAATCAATTCCATCTGTTCTAGACTCCTTCTGTTTTCCTCTGTATAGTTCTGTTTGTCATTTCTTATTCTTTTCTTTCCTTTCCTCTTGTTCCAAAGTTTCTGTTTCCCATTTCATGCTTTGCTACTTATTGATTCTCATTTAGTAGCCGTCAACCCCAAATTTCTGAGATAACTTTGTTTTACAAGATCAGTCATCATTTTGTATCAAAATTTTACTTGACTGAGTGCCTCAGGTAAAATATGAGTTTATCATTGCATCTCTAGTGCTTTTAATACCTATCAAAATGTTTAATATCTAGCAAATGATTGGAACAGATTTGTTGAATAAACAACTACAAAAAAAGAATGAATGCAAAGAAGATACGTATAACACGAAAGAAATAAATCATGGTCTTCTGAATAAACATCCTGTATAAGTGATCATTTTTTAAAGTTTTATCTAATTTCTAAGTCTTTTTTCTCTTTCCATAATGCCTACTGTTGAATTATTTTGTGAAGTATCCATAAAAGGACAAAAATGAATTGTACTTTCAGCTTCTCTGTGTATCTCAAATTTTTATTCATATTCTTCTATGTGAACTGTTATGGCTGTGACTTCTAAGAGAGAGACACAAAATATGTACTTGGTAGACACAATAAAATAAGACTTTTGGATGTGGTTAAGAAATTCCGACCTACAGAGATATCACAACCTATCAGTACCCAGGGAGAAATGATTCTTTTGCCTCCTAACTCTGATACACATTGACTGTCAGGTTTGGGTTCTTTTTGTTTTGTTTTGTTATTAGTGCTTATGCTAGTTAATGTATGATCTTCTGCGGATTGCCAGCTTCTTCTGTACTCTGTGGAACAGTTGATCTTGAAAGATGTCACTTTTTTCTCATTTTCTGACTTGTTTTGTTACATCAACATTGATTTATTTTTCACTTTTGACAACCTGAATTTTTTTAAAAAAGACAAAACTGGATCACATCTCAGAAAGTTTAAATTAATGAACGGGATGCTGTAAGCAAAAGGAAACTATAATATATGGGTCTGCCTATTTCCCTTTTTTCCATCTCATCTTTCTTTTTTCCTCTGTCTCTTCTTTCCAGTGTAGAAACACATGCAAATATATTTCATCTGCCTTAAATGCAAATGTTTACAGAGATACACAAATTCAATAGCTGATTAAAAGGTCTTCATTTAGTATCCTTTTGTGGCTTGTAGTCCATTTCTAAGACAGGACTCTTGTACTGACTTTGAATCTAGTTATGATGCATTAGTACTAGCAAAATTAGCTTATTATTAGGGCCACCGTCAAACTTATTTGTAGTTTTAGGCCTATTTGTAATTTAAATGTACATCCAAACACATCTTTTGTGTACCTTCATCTTCACATTAAGGGAGACTCATTAATTAAATTTAAAAGACACTTTAGAGAAATAGTGACTGACAAGGTCTCTATTTTCAAAAAGCTATCCAGAAGTGAAGTATAAAATCAGTGTTTAGTGCATAGACTTTTGAGTTAGACAAACCTGCATTGATTCAGTTTCTGCTGCTAGGTTTCTGGTTGATGTTTGGCATTTTGGGCTAAGTCACAGCTTCACATTTTTATTTCTTTAAATCTTTACTGTGGGATAAAGGTACCTCAGGTTATTATGAAGATTATATGTGCATACATATATATGTGTATATATACATATATTCATAGTAAAGAGATGAGAGTAAAGGCTCAATATTTGGCAGCTTTGATTATTCTTGCCATTTTGATTGTTTATTATTAAATATTTGGATTTTAGGGCTCACTGAGTGCCAAATAAGCATGAGCACTAACCTAACCTCAAACTCAAATTTACTGAAGGAAAAAGAAGAATAGAGAACTTGGTGTCAGATAATGTTTCCCTCCAGATATATTAATCATTTTTAATTTTTCCAGAGTGGACAATATGTTTATGGAAAAGTATAGTAGATGAGAATTCAACCTGCCTATGGAAGAAAATGAAAGAAGAAACATTATGGACCACAAATGATTTACATTTACACGTATATGTCATGTAACTTTAAAATTAGTTTCATTAAAAATATCCACGGAGAAGCAGAAACATGAAAAATAGGTAATGGGGGACGGATTTTTTATTTTCATTTGCCTCATATTTTCCCTTCCTGTTTCTCATTGCTCCAAATTTAAAAATGTTCTGCATTTTGAGTTGTCCGTTTTAACTATCATATTGACAGTGATTAATAGGCCTTTATCACTCTACTATTGAAGACAGATGTGATTAGTAAGAAATTTCTATTGATTGAAACAGCTCAATTTGAAAAATATCGAATACTAGCTTATATGTTGTAAGGTTTTTCAAAAATCTTCAAACTTACTGATTTTGGAAAAATATAGCTACTCTGAGATCATTGTTTGTCATTTGTTGATCTAGTAACTTAGTTTACTAGAAAAACTGAATTTATTAGAAAATTCTACTTAACATTTTTGTGGATGTTCTTCATTTTTTCAAAATATATACTTTCTAGAACTTCAGGTTAGACTACTTTTTTCTTTGCTATTAAATGCAGATAAGATTAGTAGTAAAACAATCATATTTTATAGTTTCAAAATTGGTAATAAACTGTAGATGTTGTTTTGTAGTTTATTCTGCCAACAATATATCATGAACATCTTTGAAAGTCATTATATATTCTTCTAAGACACCATTATTAATGGCCTCAATAGTAGCCTGTTGCGTGACTGTGCCATAATTCATTTAACCAATACAGTTGGTGTATTCTTGATGTAATATTGGAAATATTGTAAATGGAGTCATTTGGAATAATTTATTCATATTTGTATTTCCTTTGTGTTTCTCAACTTGATTTATTTGCAGCCCTGAGAAATGGAGCACATTCTGCCTTTCTCGGAGCGCATTAGGCATAAACATACTCAAGGCTGAAATAACATGTATGTGTGCAGGTGTATGTTTTCCAATACGTAAACATGTGTACAGTGGGGATGCGGAAGGCATACAAATTGGGGATAACTTGTGGCATTAATCAGAGCAGGTAAAGACAAGAGCAAGAATATATCTTTGGTAATCCTTTCTAAGATTTTAATTGCATCACAGTTTGAGGTTGAAATCTTGCAGTGAAATAGCAAAACTGCTTGCCTGTGGCTTTTTGCTATGAATACTTTTTAGAAAGGAAAGAAAAAAATAAAGGAACTCTGAGTTGGAGAGTAACTTCTTGTAAAGTTATATTCAGCCCCCAAATCATTTTGCTATACTAAAAAATGGGAACTGTGCCTGCTCTCCTCTATTTTAAATGCATAGATATAGCACTTGCTTACCTTCTGGAGGCTGTTAACAACCAGAAGCATAATCTCTATATAAACACAATGAATGCTATAGATTCCACAGTTCTTTTCTTTGGCATTTTCATCACATTTTATCTTTGGCATTGAAACATTATCACAAATGAGAGAAAAAAAATGTACAGGTTTTTCCTTTACTCTTTCTTCTTCTCCCTTTCAGATCCGCTTCAAAAATCAGAGAGAAAAGTTAGTTTGTTCTCAGGCACAACGGCCTCCAAGAGTGCACAACTGTTCTCCTCTAATCACCCTTTTCTTTGTCTGAATGTTCCTGGCTAACGTTCTCAGCAAAGAGCCTCCACTTGCTCATCATCCTCTAAGCCCTGAGCAACAATCAGTGTGTACTCATGTGGCAAAGTCCTGGCCTTTCCTATCAATTCTCTTGACAAGAATGTTGTCAAGTCTCATTTGTTCTTTTCTGAGCTGATGAACTTATTTCAGGAGGCTGGTAGTTATATTTCGCATCTGTCTGTGATGTGACGGTGACCCTTGAGGCTCTGTATCTTCCTTGGTTTTCAAAGAGCCTCTGCAGAGAGTTATGTGAGATAGGGTTTGGTGACTGCAGGCACAGGGTACCCATTCTCCATTGTCCAAGTAGTGCAGAAAGGCCCTGTTGTGTGGGGTGAAGAGGGCCTTAGTTTGCATGACAACTTCTGTTCCCTAACTTCCCTTGCTTTTTTGCTTTTTGCTGAGAGATTAATCATGGAAGAGAAGTCGGGAGCTGATTATTTTGAAAGTGTCAGTGAAGAGATGACTACTGCCACTACTGCTACCAGTGCATAGATGGCTACTGCCGTACTAGATTGTTAATATGTCGCATACTCTTCAGCTGTTCATGGACTAAAAATGTTGAAAATTCCAAATTTCTGGCCAAATTGCAGAACCCAATGGTGATAATTCAACCAGTTCAGTCAAGAAGCATTAATGCCATGGTGCCCCATGTACTAGAAACCATCCTATGTGAATAATATCCTAAATTCATTGGTCTTTAGCTTCCTAAAGTCTGGTAAGATGAGAAAGGCAAGATACCACATACTCTCAGTATAAAAAGGTAAATACTGTGATGAAAGAATAAATGGAGGGAGGGGTACTTAATCCCATTTGGAAATTAAAGGCAATGCAAAGGATATGGTAATATTGACTTCCATTTTGCTTACTTGATTTTCAATTTGAGTATAAGAACCAATTTTCCTATTTTGGCATGGCTGTATTGAATTTAAATTTTTGTGTCTGAATGCAGTATATAGTGTGTGATCAAAAGGTACTTGTAACGGGGCACCATAAGTGGCTGATTGAGAGGCAGTTTGTCTTGTTGAGAGCAGAGGTTTTTAGTTTCAGGAATCCTCATTCTCTGTCTTATTAGTTTCATGGCATTGGTCAAGTTAACTAACCTCACTGATCCTTATTTTCCTCATCTATCAACTGGGGATAATATTAGCTTCTACACAGAGTTGCAGGGTATAAATGACTCTCCCAAGAGAGTGTTTTCATGGCTTGGAGATTTTCTGCCATGGCATTCTTTCCTACTTGTGAAGGAAAAAGTTATCCTTTGAATCAGATGAGTAATACCTACATCGCCTGTGATGTGCATTTCATCTCTTATTGTGTTCATCCTTGTTTCTACAACATACCCATTTAAGAATCTTTTCTGTATTTCCGGTTTCACTCTATTTTCTCATCTCATATTCAAGAAGAATAATGCTGACTATGCTTTTTACTAGCCAGCATAAGGGTAGTAATTATAGAAAGCACATCAGGCAACCAAGAACAATAGTATGACCAACAATGACACTACATAATTGGGTGAGAAATTCATTGTATACAATATCTGCAATAGGATTTTGGATAAAGGGAGTAAGACTTCCATCATCCAATTTGTAGAAGATAACCGCTTTCGAGGGCTTGCTAATACAATGGAAGATGAGACTAAAATTCCAAAGAGTGATGATATTGAAAAGGTATGGCAGCCTAAAGCCAGACACAGTTAGAATCCTATCTTTGCTGTATACTCACTCTGTCTTTTGGAGGAAATGAATTTTTTTTTTTTTTGCTTAATAATATGTGCCATTGAGAGTTGTTTTTAGGATTAAAGTAACACACATCGAAAAGTTATGTTCTTATCTGCTGCTTCTTAGATTTCTTGTCTTAATTGCGTCTAATGAGGGCTCTATCACTATGTAGCAAAGTGACCTTTGTGTAGTCACTATGTTGCCACTCAGATTTCCCCTTTTTAACTTGAATTTTATATACGAGTTCCTGAATATTGGGCTAAGGCATTTGTAATACCATTGACTACATGGTAATTAATCCTATTTTGAATCCAATGTGTATATTTACACAAATTAAATGCTTACCAGGGCAGCCCTGATTCAAGTAAAAAACAAACAAAAATATAGTTAGTGCCAATCTTTCTCTTTATTCTAATTTAATGATATTCCCTGCCCTAGGTTTTTGATCTCACTATTTACAATTCTGAAGCAATAGTGGCTGAAGATCACAGTTCACTTTTAAATGCCTTTTTAATGTGTTGATAAGATGTATTCATTGACTTGCACTGTCCTTTCTGTGCACTTTAAAAATTCATTACAGAGATAATTATTTGGTGTTTATTTCAGTCTACCTGTGTTATCTCATTTTCTCATCTTTAATAGGGATTGGGAGGGGAAAAGAAGATTGTGTGTGATTATTTTCAGCATTTATTTAAAACATCATAAATGATGTTAAAATTTCTGGCTGACACATGAACTTCAAAAAAATCAAATGATTGCTGTTATTTACTGCTCCAAAAGGAAAAAGAAAAGCAAAGGAGGGAGGAAAGGGGAAAGATAGTGAAAGAGAATGAAAAGGGAATCTTTTATATATGGGAACACTAGGAGTTGGATAGGAAGAAGAGTCATGAACCATTTGATTTCTTTATCTACCACTTAAAATAAAATCACATTCTCTAGATCTATTTCATTCTATTATATCTTCTTTTATTTTCCTGATAAACATAACTAGAACTTTAAAAATAAATGCATAAAAAGCATGTGAGATCCTGAGATATTGTGTGAAGTATATGTAATCTAATATGTAGATTTCAGAGTAATTTTGTATTGCTAGTGCACTTTGACTTTCTATTACATCTTGTTTCAAATTCTGGACATTGAAGCCATCTTTATTTTGTTTGAATATCAGCAACTACATATGAGCTTAATGTCCACAAGTTGTCAGGAAGCAAGTTGGAAACTTTGGTGTTGACTGAAACTTCAAGGCTTCATTCCATTGGTTGAAAAAGGCATATTATTTTCTAAATAAATAATAATTAGAATGCAGAATTTAATCAGATATTATAAAGACAAACCACAAACCCTATTATTTTTTGACAGTACTCTATTGAGGCATGATTGGCATACAAAAAGCTGTACATATTTAACGTATACAACTTGATGAGGTTGGCAATAAGCATACAACCCAGAAACTATCACTGCAATCTATGCTATACACACATCTATCACCTACAAAAGTTTCCTCCTGCTCTCTTTATTATTTTTTTCTGATAAGAACACAACATAAGATCTACCTTCTTAGCAAATTTTTAAGTATACAATGCAGTATTAACTATAGGCACTATGCTGAAGAGGGGCTCTCTACCATTTGTTCATCTTGTGTAGCTAAAACTTTGTGTCTTTTTAGTAATACCCCCATGTTTCCCAATCTCCCGGCTCCTAGCAACCACCATTGCATTCTGCTTCTGTGAGTCTATTTTAAATTCGTCATATAAGTGGTATCATATAGTATTTTCTGTGTCTGGCTTATTTCACTTACTACAGTGTCCTCCAGGTTTACTCATGTTGTCACAAATGGAAGGATTTCCTTTTTTACGTCTGAATAATATTGTTAAGTATACAACACAATTTCTTTATCTACTCATCAATGGGCATTTTGCCAATGAAATCTTTTATAGAAATAGGAAAAATTCATAAAATTCATGTGGAATCACAAAAGACCCCCAATAGCTAGAGCAATTTTGATCAAAAAGAACAAAACTGGAGGCATCATACTTCCTGATTTCAAAATATATTAAAAAGCATAAAAACAGACACGTAGACCAATGGAACAGAATGGAGAACCCAGAAATAAACTCCTACAAATATGGTCAACTGATCTTCAACAGGGGACCAAGAATACACAATGGGAAAAGGATAGTCTCATCAATAAGTGGTATTGGGAAAACTGAACATACACACACAAAAAAATGAAATAGAGCCTATTTTACACCATACACAAAAATTAAAATTGAATAAAAACTTAAACATAAGACCCCAAATTATAAAAATTCTAGAAGACAACATAGGGAAATAAATAGCTTCTTGACATTGGCCTGGTCAATGATTTCTTGGCTATGACACCAAAAGCACAGGGTACAAAAGCAAAAATAGCCAAGTGTGATTGCATCAAACTCAAAAGCTCCTGCACAGCAAAGCAAACAATCAACAAAATGAAATGCAACCAGTAGAATGGGAGAAAATATTTTCAAACCATATATTTAATGAAGGATTAGCATCCAATATATTAAGGAACTCCTGCAACTAAATAGCAACAAAATGAAACAACCTGATTTTAAAATAGACAAAAGACATGAATAGACATTTCTCCAAAGAAAATACAAAAATTGAAAACAAGTATATGAAAAGGTGTTCAACATCACTAATCAGGGAAGTGAAAAAAACACGATGAGGTATTGCTTTATACCTGTTAGGATGGCTACTATCAAAAAGTGAAAAGACAAGTTTTAGCAAGGAGCAAAGGGAGCCTTTGTATATCGTGGAAATGTAAATTGGTGCAGCCATTATGAAAAATGGTATGAAGTTTCCTCAAAAAATTAAAACTATCATATGATCCAGAAATACCCACTTCTGGGTATATAGCCAACGAAATTGAAATCAGGATCTTGGAGAGATATCTGCATTGCTTTGTTCATTGCAGCATTTTCCCTAATAATCAAGATATGGAAAAGCAAAACTTTCAGAATCATATTAATCTGTGTTTAAATTCTGGCTCTGGCATTTCTTTCTTTCTTTCTTTTTTTTTTTTTTGGTTTAAGCATGTCACAAATTCTCCAAGCCTGTTTCTTTTTCTGTAGAGAGGGAAAAAAGAGGTTTTTTTCAATAGATTATTTTAAGTATTAAAAACTATATAAATCTAGTAGCACTTTGCCAGGCCCTATAAACATTCAAAACTTACATATTAATTATCTAGTGATTGTCACTGCTATTACATAATTTGGACTCTTTGGGTGAAAAAATGCCCTGTAAATACAAAGAACTGAACATAATTAATAAAATTTGTATATATAGAATCAGCTGAACCGTGGAGGAGCCTTAAGGAGGTTTAGTTTTAAGAAGCTTACCCAAATAGCCTGACCTGTGAAGAAATACGCATTTCTTAATCCTACATGTCCTACTCTTTCAATAAATCCCTACTATTGAATACACCAATCCTAGTTATATTAATGGCCCTTAAAATATATAATGTCTCACATCTGCCAAATGATAAACTGTCTCTTCTTTGCCATACCATGTACCCAATAACATTGACAACTGTTGATATTATTCCTTCAACTACGAGGAAAAAAGTTTTAGAGTGAGGATGTATTTTAATCCAAGTTTTTGTAGAGAATATTATGGGGGGGAAACCATTAAGTGTGTATTTTATGTATCATCAGTTCAAGTATTAAGAACTTGTTTTAAGATATTTTTGCAAAGCAGGGAAAAAAAGTGATACCAGACATAAGAAACTTGGAAAATAGAATCATGTTATATCTTTAGGGTAGTAGCTTAACTGCAATTACATCTTGAGTTTAAGATGGTCTATCCTCCTTTCTTCCTGTCTTCCATTTTGCCTCCTTTTCTTCCATGTGTCTGTCATAAAATATTAGTGTCTGTGCATTAAGACTTTATTGGAGTTTCTGGAGATACCATGATGGTGGATATGGCAGGGTTCTTGCCTGAAGAGGGCCATCATCTTTTGGAAGAAATAAACAAGTCATCAGATCACTATACTTCGTGGCAGTAAGTGTTAGATTAGCAGTAAGCATGCGTTAAAGACGTATACAGGTGAAATGTCTAATTCATGTATGGAGTGTATCTGTGTACTTTTCAATCTGACTTTACAGCTCCTCCTACTAAAGGGGTGGTGTATATTGATTTGCCTCTTGAATGTGGGTTTGGCTTTATGATTTGCTTTTGGTAACAGAATGTGCTATTAATAGACATGCTAGCATGCCAGTTTTGAGCCTCAGCCTTAAAAGGTATAGCATGTTTCTGTTTCCTCCCATGTATCTCTGCTATCCCATGAACAGTACATGCTCTGGTTATCCTGTTGGTCTCAGGAGGAGGATAAGAGATGCATGAACAAGTTTAACACATTGACTGCCACACTAGAAAAAAAATTTTTTCCTTGGGGCCACAGTGTTTTATTTTGAAAATAGAATGAAAGCTTCAAAAACAAAATAATCCTTTCTAATTTAATGAAAAATGAAATTTATTGACTTACATTCATTTAATCCACATTTTTAGAATTAATTTGTCAATATTAATTGTAATAATAAGAATATTAACAGGATTTTCACAAACCAACTGTAGGGTTTTGCCCAGGTTTTGCTTCACAAGGCCCGGGGCTCAAAACTAGTGTGAGTTAAATACTATGCATGTGGTAGTTAATGTGTTAACCAAAGTCAGCAGAACTGCTTAGCTGAGCCCAGCCTAGATCAGCCAACACCCATTTGCCCCACAGACACATGAGCTAAATAAGTGCATACTGTTGTGTGCTACTTAAGGTTTTATGGCTATTTGTTACTTAGCTTTATTATACCAATAGGTGACTGAGAAAATCATTGAATTAAGGAGATGATGGACAGGTCAGAAAGATACTATGCAAAGGAAGACAAGTTAAGGAAAGGAAACTAAAGAATATTTACATTCATATTATCAAGGAAGTTTGATCAAACAGAGCAAATAATGTAATCTAAAGTGACTTGTGCAAATATTGTCTGGTTATAGGGCCTCTTTACAAGTTACTTCTCAATGTGAAGTATACTCATATATATACACACACACACACACACACACACACACACACACACACATCTACAGAGTGAGAAAAGGAGAGAGATAAACTGTATGTATATAAATAGTAACCAGGGGAGAAAGAACATGATCTAAGTAGCACACCTTCAGGTGAAGTCGGGGAGGCCTTCAGGAGCAGATTCTGTATTAGACAGTGAATGAACACACAGAAGAATGGTTGTATCTATCTATAATACTGATTCTACTGAGGATGTGATCTTATAGAGCTTCTGTAGACCTTATATGGTCTTCTCTTGATGGTAAAAATCTAGTTGTTGATATCTCGTTGCTTCATCTCTTCTGCTTACTGCCAATTGCTACGTGGGAAGAGGCTCCAGGATTGGGCAATAGAGTAGTAGAATTTATTCCTCTGGCATGAAGATTTTTGTAATTGGCTTCAGTTATAAAATGTAGTAATTTTCTGTTTTCTGGCCCTTTTCTTCCACCAAGGAGGTTACACCATGACCAACTATGTTAGGAGAGATAGAATGGGTTGTCAAAATCCTACACTTGGACTTCTCTTTCCTTTTTCTAATTATTGAAAGTAAATTTCAAATGTCAACTTCATTTGAAGGCTTTCACTATCCTTTTTTCTTCAAAAATAACCTTGTTTTTTCCCCCTAAGATCCTCAACATTTTGTGCATGTCTTCTTTATAGCATTTCTCACTTTCTAAGTTGTGTCATGCCTTTCCTCCATGTACAGACGATTGATTCCTAGAGAGTAGAAACCATGCCTTGTCTACTGGATATGGTTTGTGTCATCTAGCACAATGTTTGGTACGTGCTCAATTACTGTGGTAATTTAATGTAGTGCACCTGCCCCTCTATCAAACCTTCAGTGGACCCATATGTCAAAATACTAAAACTTTATTATTTCCTATTTAAGTTGGACACATTGTTTCCTACCATTTATGGAATGCTTTTGCTGGGGAGAGTGATATAACTAAATCAAAGTATAATTTCAGTTCTGATTCAATTTGGGCTCCTTTCCTGCTTATAAACTCAGTTCAAATTCATTCTGTATACTGTTTCTTAAAAAAAAATTGGACTTGATTTAACACATTCTATAGTAGGAGAAGCAAAACTGCAATTTCTCATCATAGAGGAAAACACAAACCAGTGCATACTTGATAATTTTCCCTGTGCAAAGAAGATGCCTATTATGGAAACCAAAACTAAGTGTGAAACATCTAACATTTACTTTCTTAAAGGAAGGCTATACTTGTTATTGCTGGCAAAGTTATCCAGACATGAGGAATTGTGACATGTTGCATCAAAATGTATATTAACGCCCTTTTATATCCAAACACAAAGGCATCTAACTGAAGTCATTCATTCACAAAGGAAGATTCCTGGCAAAAATCATATTTATAAATTTTTACATTAAAAATTAGAAAAATTTTAAACTTTTTTTTCCAATTCATTTTGATGCTTCCAGAAAAATAATTCTATAAAATCTGAATCAGTGGTTCTAAAATATTTCAGAAACATAAGCTTTAAGCAGAATGCTTATTAAAAATGCAGATTACCATACCAAACTTGAGATATTCTACATCTGCCCAGGAAATGACATTTTTTTTTTAACAACCACTGCAAGTGACTCTACTATAGGTTGTTGTAGGTTGTCCATGAACCATACTTTGAGACAGATTGAATTCTTTATAACACATGCAAGTAAATTTAAAATCACCGAATACTGAAAGGAAATCATCCTTTATTGAATATCTGATGTTTTCCAAGTTATAGTAGTGGCTATTATTTAAAGTGATATTCTGAAAATAGGAATATGGTCTTCTATAAACCTCTTTGGGTCCCATTAGAAATGAATCAAAAAGGCAGGTAAGTTCCTATCTTCCATCTCCTCATCAGCCATCTCCTGTAGCTTTGATCAGTTCAGTTTTACTTACTTACTTTAAATAAACTCTCCTATGTAAGACAGTGTTTTAACCAAAATTTGTTTGGAAAAGGATACAATATAATAGCATGCTCATCAACTAATATTTATTTTATTTTGTTCAAAATTATACATTTTTTGTTCCAAAATCTAGAAACCATTTCTGTATTTTACCTAACAATTTGACACATTTCCAACTTTTTGCAGATTTTCTTTATTCCTTCTTTTATAAAAATAAAGCCTGACAGAACATATGTAATTTTAGTCTTTCATTCCAATTTGTTTTTTACTAAAATATGTGTGTCAAAAGATTATTACCATGGTGCCATCTATTCTTATTTACTGATGTTATTAAGTTCCTTACTATATAATTTTTTCATGTGGTGCATTGGATTTAAGGCTAAAACTGAAAACATGAGATCCTGGATTAATTTATTATTTTTAAAAAGGAAAGGTGTGTAAAAATCAAGAAATATTTGCCACAAAGTGAAAAGGAAAATGTTTCCCTTAAAAATTAAATTGAAGACTGTCTAAAAACTGTAACAAAGCTGAAAGAAATATTTACTGAGCATCTAGTATGTGACAGATGCTGTGGTGAATAGAAATAACTCATATTAAATGCCTCACTGTGTTAAATCAGCAGAGAGATTAATGGCAACAATATGTCATGTGCCATGACTTGCATTTTCTTAGCCCATCTCATTTAATCCTTACAAGTCATGGCAAAATACATATAACATGATCTTGTCCATGTAACAAAAGTCATATATATTTAAACCTATCTTACTGATTTATTTACTACGTATGGTTTGATAAATACATTGGCAGTTATATTACGGTGTGGAGATGTCAGAGGTTGGAGCCATTTTACTTTGGTTTGAATTGCGGGTTCAGTAGTTACTAGATTCCTGCTCTTGAACAAGTTATTTAACTTCTCTAGGTCTCAGTTCCTTCATGGGCAAAATGGAAATATTAATGGCCTGTACCTCACAGTGTAGTTATGAGGATCAGTGAGATAGTCCTGGTGAAACACATAGTCAGATGTTCTGCACAGAGCAAGCACTTCATAAATGTCATCACCATTATTATTTTGTAACTGTACAGAAACCTACTCTGGGATAATGCACATAAACTATTTTTTAAGTGCTATTATACTTTATTCATATTTGATTGTATATCATCTCATTTGTCTCTGATATAATTAATGAGAATAATATTCAAACTTTTATTTTTTTTTTATTTTTTTTATTTTAATGCAATTTCTTTTCTTTTTTTTTTTTTTTTTATTTCAGCTCATCATGGGGGTACATAAGTTTAGGTTATATACATTTTCCATGTCCCACCCATCCCCCCGAGTCAGAGTCCCAAGCGCGTCCGTTCTCATTCTCCAGACAGTGCACCTGGCACTCATCATGCAGTCATACCTCCATCCCCTCCCCCCCCCACCTCCCCGGGTCTGCACCTTCAAGCATGACCATTCCCCAGAGGGTGTGCAACGCACTCATCATGTAGGCATACACCCATCCCCTCCCCCCACCCCCCATCCCAGTCTGATATCCAATTGGTATCCTTCCCTGATGTACATTTAGGTGATGATCAGGGAAACCAGTTTTCTGGTGAGTACATGTGATGCTTGTTTTTCCATTCTTTGGATACTTCACTTAGTATAATGGGTTCCAGCTCTCTCCAGGAGAACCAAAGAGATGTCGTATCATTGTTATTTCTTATAGCTGAGTAGTACTCCATGGTATACATATACCACAGTTTACTAATCCATTCGTGGATTGATGGGCACTTGGGTTGTTTCCACATCCTTGCGATTGTAAATTGTGCTGCTATAAACATTCGGGTACAGGTGTCTTTGTTAAAGAATGACTTTTGTTCTTCTGGGTATATGCCCAATAATGGGATTGCTGGATCAAATGGTAGGTCTACTTGAATCTGTTGAAGGTATCTCCATATTGCTTTCCATAGGGGTTGCACTAGTTTGCATTCCCACCAGCAGTGTATGAGTGTTCCTGTCTCTCCGCATCCACGCCAACATGTGTTGTTTTGGGATTTTTTGATAAAGGCCATTCTCACCGGAGTTAAGTGGTATCTCATTGTGGTTTTGATTTGCATTTCCCTGATGATTAGGGATGTTGAGCATTTTTTGATATGTTTTTTGGCCATTCTTATGTCTTCTTTTGAAAATTTTCTATTCATGTCCTTTGCCCATTTTTTGATAGGATTGTTTGATTTTTTTCCTGCTGATTTTCCTGAGTTCTAAATAGATTCTTGTTATCAGTCTTTTATCTGATGTGTAGTATGCGAAAATTTTTTCCCATTCTGTAGGCTGTCTGTTTATTTTCATGACTGTTTCTTTGGCTGTGCAGAAGCTTTTTAATTTAATCAGGTCCCAGTCGTTTATTTTTGTTGTTGCTGCAATTGCCTTAGGGGTTTTCTTCATAAATTCTTTGCCTAGACCAATGTCTGTAAGAGTCTTTCCTACATTTTCTTCTAGAATTCTAATTGTTTCCCATTTAAGGTTTAAATCTGTTATCCACCGTGATTTGATTTTTGTGAGAGGTGAAATCTGTGGGTCCTGTTTCAGTCTTCTACATGTGGCTATCCAGTTTTCCCAGCACCATTTATTGAATAGGGACTCTTGTCCCCAGAGTATGTTTTTGTATATTTTGTCAAAGATTAGATAGTTATATGAGGATGGTTTTATATTTGGGTTTTCTGTTCTGTTCCACTGGTCTGTGTCCCTGCCCTTGTGCCAATACCAAGCAGTTTTAAGAACCACAGCTTTGTAGTATAGTTTGAAGTCTGGCAAATCAATACCTCCCATTTTGTTTTTATTGCTTAAGATTGCTTTTGCTATACGGGGTCTTCTCTGATTCCATACAAAGTGTATAATTATTTTTTCTAAATCTGTGAAAAATGATGTTGGTATTTTAATAGGAATTGCATTGAATCTATAGATTACTTTGGGTAGTATAGACATTTTAACGATGTTAATTCTTCCAATCCATGAGCATGGTATGGATTTCCACTTATTTACGTGTTCTGCAATTTCCTTCCTTAGCGTTTCATAGTTCTCTTTATAGAGGTCCTTTACCTCTTTAGTTAAATATATTCCTAGATATTTTATTTTCTTTGTTGCTATTTTGAAAGGTATTGAGTCCTTAATTTGGTTCTCCGATTGAATGGTATTGGCATATATGAATGCCTCTGATTTGTGTGTATTGACTTTGTAACCTGAGACATTACTGAATTCGTTAATTAATTCCAGGAGTCTCTTGGTTGAGTCCTTGGAGTTTTCCAGATACAACATCATGTCATCAGCGAAGAGTGAGAGTTTGATCTCTTCTGTCCCTATTTGGACACCTTTGATTCTGCTCTCTTGTCTGATAGCTCTCGCAAGGACTTCCAATACTATGTTGAAAAGTAATGGGGAATTTCAGAATATTATGGGAGTACAAATGTTTTGGTTACATAAATTGCTTTTGTACTATTTGAGTTAAAGTTATAAGTGTGCCCATTACCCAGGTAGCATGCATTGTAACCATTAGGTGTGAATTTACCCATCCCCTCCTCCCCTCTCCCACCTTCTTGATTTCCAGTGAATGTTATTTCTGTGTGTGAACATAAGTGTTGATTAGTTCCAATTTAATGGTGAGTTCATGTAGTTTGTTTTTCCATTCTTGTGATACTTCACTTAGAAGAATAGTCTCCTATTCCATCCACATTAATACGAGAGGTATTAGTTCACCGTTGTTTTCTATGGCTGAGTAGAACTCCATGGTATACACATACCACATTTTATTGATCCACTCATATATTGATGGGCACTCAGGTTGTTTCCACATCTTTATAATTATGAATTGTGCTGCTATAAATATTCAAGGGCAGGTGTCTTTTTTATAGAATGTATTTTTTTCCTTTGGGTAAATACCCAGTAGTGAGATTGCTGGATCAAATGGTAGTTGTACTTTTAGCTCTTTAAGGTATCTCCATACTACTTTCCATAGAGGTTGGACTAGTTTGCAGTCCCACCAACAGTGTATGCATGTTCCTATTTCTCCACATCCACACTGACATTTGTTGTTTTGGGACTTCTTGATAAAAACCATTCTCACTGTAGTTAAATTATATCTCATTGTGGTTGTTTTGTTGTTTTGGGACTTCTTGATAAAAACCATTCTCACTGTAGTTAAATTATATCTCATTGTGGTTGTGATTTGCATTTCCCTGATGATTAGAGATGTTGGGCATTTTTTCATATGTTTCTTAGCTATTAGTCTATCTTCTTTTGAAGTTTCTGTTCATGTCTTTTGTTCACTTTTTAATGGGGTTGTTAGATTTTTTCTTGCTGATTTCCTTGACTTTTTTATAGATTTTAGTTATCAGCTCTTTATTGGATGTATAGCATGCAAATATTTTCTCTTACTATGTAGATTGTCTATTCGCTCTAATGATAGTTTCCTTGACTGTGCAGAAGCTTTTTAATTTGATCAGGTCCCATTTATTTATTTTTGTTGTTGCTGTGATTGCTTTTGGGGTCTTTTTCATAGATTCTTTGCCTTGGCCCATGTCTATAAGAGTTTTTCCAACATTTTCTTCTAAAATTCTTATAGTTTCATGCCTTAGTTTTAAAGTCTGTTATCTATTGTGAGTTGATTTTTGTGAGTGGTGAGAAATAAGGCTCCTGTTTCAGTCTTCTACATGTGGCTATCCAATTTTCCCAGCACTATTTATTGAATAAGGATTCTTTTCCCCAGTATATGTTTTTGTCCGCTTTGTCAAAGATCACATGGCTATATGAGGATGATTTTATATCTGGGTTCTCTGTTCTTATCCATTGGTTTATGTTTCTGCCTTCACGCCAGTACCATATTGTTTTGAAAGATTCTGCCAAGAGACTAGTGGAATTGATAAATGAATTGCAAAGTTTCAGGTTATAAAATCAATGTACAGAAATCAGTAGTGTTCATATATGCGAACAACAGTCAAGCTGAGAACCAAATCAAAGACTCAATACCTTTCACAATAGCAGCAAAGAAAATAAAGTACCTAGGAATATATCTAACTAAGGAGGCAAAAGACCTTTATAGGGAGAACTACAAAACCCTGAGGAAGGAAATAGCAGAAGACATAAACAGATGGAAAACTATACCATGGTCATTGGTCAGCAGAATCAACATTGTTAAAATGTCTATACTACCCAAAGTGATCTACAGTTTCAGTGCAATTTCTGTTAAAATACCAACATCATTTTCCACAGATCTAGAAAAATTAATTCTATGCTTTGTATGGGACCAGGGAAAACCCTGTATAGCCAAAGCAACCTTAAGCAAAAAGAACAAATTGGGAAGCATCAATTTACCAAATTTTACATAAACTATTAATAGTAGTTTGGCCTGGGAAGAGGAGTGTAATGAGTGCAAAAGGATGGGGAATTTGGGGACCACTTGTGTTTATTAGTCTTCAGTGTCTCTGTTAACATTGAGTGTGTTTTGCTTTTGCAACTTAATTAATATATTTTAAAATTCAAAGTAACACATTATTTTCAAGTTTAAGATCATTATGATTATGGAAAAATCTAATAATTCAGGCCTTTTAAGATTATATTTAGTGTTTTTTTCTGTAGATTTATAAACTATAATTAGTGAACTTAATGCTGGATTTTTCTTTTGATGTTTATTTTCTTTCTCAGATTGTAAATTCCTTTGGGGAACAGATAATGTCCTGCATGTATGTATATATATAATAGACACTTTGGAAAAATATGTGGACTGATACAGTCTCTTGGGTTCCAGTGATTTACATTTTAACATCTCTGCTTGTTAACTTAAAATTCACAAAATGATTATACAATGGAATGTTCAAAATTATGTATTTTAAAATTTCGACATGGTTCTGGAATTTGCTTCTGTTTGCTTTCCTTTTCCTTCCTCTTTCCCTCTTTTTTCTCCCAAGTGGAGTGATATTATAGAAAGCATGGAAAGATCGAAATATCAATTTAATTTAGTCAATAAAAATGATAAATACATCATGTTTGAGTAAATATTGGTTTAGTTAATATAGCCTAAGAACCTGGCTAAGTTACACTCTAGTGAGACAAGAGAGACATGTGGAGTATATTAGTAGTAATGAAATGTATCAATAAAATTTTAATGATATGATGCAAACATACTGAAAGAACATAGTCGTCATGAATGGAAAGGAAAGGAAGTGATAGAGGCATTTAGAGGAGAAAGATTTCAACAGAGGCAAGGTAAAGGTTTTAGTTGGGTTTTGATATATGAGTAGGAGACGAATAAGTATGAGTGGGGGAGGCCTTCCATAAAAAGAGAATGATGAGAATGAAGTTGTTAGTACCATAGAGCACACAAAATGTGCCTAATGTTTTTTTCCCCCACTTTTTGCCCTTTTACTCTATTCTCCATCACCTACAACATAGTCATCTAGATAGTACTTGTTCCAAATGTGTATTCCTAATTTGATCCCTGGTAATCTTATGAATACTTAAGTTTGAGAACCTTTGATCTCACCTGTTTTTTATAAATAATAAAATTTGATAACCATTAGGTTAAATGATGCCATTAGTGGATACTATTTCTCAATAAATAATGTGACTTTATTTTAAATTTATTCATGTTCCCTCTTATTGCATCCCCAGTATTGTCATACTTTCCTTGGACAAGAGTTTTCTAGTTTCCAAGAGCAGTACAATGCCATCAGTCCAGCATTCTGTATGTGTGCAGGGTGATGGTGTGGGCAGGGACATTCCAGCTGCTCTGTAGACAGCCTTACTACTAATTATACTGATTTCAGCTCCGCAGCTCATGATTGCTCTCCAGATCTGCTGACTACATGGTTGGCTTCTCTCCAGGGCATTGATGGAAATGGTGGCTTTCACCTTTGATGAAGCCTTCTCATGCACATATTCTAAGATTTTCCTTCCTTTGTTTGGGTATATTTTAAAAAATAATCCCATCTTCAATCCATCCTATGGAAGTTTGTAAAATCTCTTGTCTGTTTATGATACTCTCTTTCCTTGTTATTATATATTCCTGTGTGTACATCTCAACTCTATTGCGGTGGAATTTTGACTAAGAGGGCAGACAAATATATGCACTCAGTTCATCTTAAATCTTAAAATCAGATGTTCTTTTGAACAATTCAAACTTTTACTAATTTGATAGATGTCATATGGAATCTCACTATTGATTAAATTTACATGACTTTGATTACTAGGAAGGCTGAACATTTTTTAATAATTTAGTCTGCCCATGTATGTATTAGGCTTTGTGAGAGGCAGATTAGCTTCATGGCTGACTCAGGCAAACCAGCTGTTCACTGTTACACAAAAATATGTGTTGCCAAGCTCAGGTTTCACAGAGCCTTTCTCTAAGGATTTCTACTTATGCAAAATCTTCCTGTGAAAAGGGATACTTCTAAAACATAAAAAGACCTTTTTTGTCAAGTTAACTTAATGTTTCTTTCTTCCCTTCCTAAAAATTTGTAGATTACAGTTGATACAAAGGAAGCCTTCAGCTAGTCTAACCCTGATAGGTCATCAAAAATTCTGAATTAGTTGAGCCTGAATCAATAGATTTTTAATGATTAGCTCCAAAGTAGGATCTTTTCTCCTATGTATTAAATTAGCTTTTGTCACATAGCAACTGAAAGCAAATCTTCCCAAAGGGAGTAAATGATAAACACATCTTTCCAAGGTACAAGGACAAAAGTCTTGATATCATCCTTAGAGCTTCCTTTTCCTCAACAACTCCCAATTGCTCAATTCTTCAGCAAGTTTTATCAAAATATATCCACAAACTCACCCTTGTCACCTCTCCACTGATTCTACCCTCTTTCAAGCTCCCATCATATTTTATCCAGATTAAGAGTAATTGCCTTTTAATGAGCTTTCCTGCTTCTACACAATTCTCCAGCAGCAGCCAGAGTGACCCTTTTAAAATGTAAGTCAGATCATATCACTCTTATTCTAAATCTCTGCAATATGCTCCCTATTTCATTTAGAATACAATTACCTACAAGATGCTATAGAATCTGGTATCCCATTCCTTCTTCATCTTCCTTTGGCTCTTCCCTCATCCCCCATTCTCCTTTAACCACTCTTTACTGTCCCTTGAATATGCCAGGCATGTTCCTATCACAGGAAGTTTGCACCATTTTTTTCCTCTATACCCCTTATCACCTTCAAGTCCTTGCCCAGTAATAACTTTCTCAAGGGGTCAGATCTGACTACTCTTCTTAAAATGGAAATCCCCAAGCTACTTCCCCATCTTGTCCAATCTCTAACTCCTTTTTGTTCCCCACCTCTGCCTTGGCACTTTATCATTTTCAAATGTGGACAAAGATTTTTGATTATTTTGTTCACAAATGTATCCCCATTGCCTAGAAGAGTGTCTGGTAGATAATAAGTGTTTAATGAATACTTGTATGAATCTGAAACAAGATCATTTGTTGCATATCCAATAATATCTCAGAATACCTTTGCTAGACAGGTACATATTAAAGATTTTTATTTTATGCAAACAAAACAGATACACTGTTGTCATTATGGACCTCATCAAAACTTCTGCTTCCCAACAAATGAAAGTGTTTACCTCACCAGTTTATAACATTGAAAAGCCTTTCAGGTCAAAATGCTTAGAAACAGTGGGTAAGATTTTGGGTACTTTTTCTTAAACATAAAATTCCATGTAATAATCATATTTTTGAATAAATGAATACATTGAGTTAACTTTATCCTTACATATACAAAGTGTACTTTGTAAAGGCTTGGAGAAATGGCTTACATGAGTCTGTATGCAATATTACTTAAAGTAAGTAATTTTAAAAAAGCAAGATTACTATTTTCAATCAAAAAGAAAAAACAATTTATTTCCATCTTTCTGCACATGTTATTTGGTTCAAACAAAAAGGCTAGTGTAAAAAATATACAGAAGTGAGAGTATGTGTTTAACATTTGGATGGACAGTGTTTTAAAGCTAGAATTATATTCTGGTAATTGTGTGCCCTCAATTCGTATTCAAGTAGACTATATAGCAATTAAGCACTTGGATTTTAAGATTCAATTTGTAGTTTTGTTGAAATACCCCTGTGTATGTGCATATGTGTGCATGCATGTGTTCATTTCCACTTTTTATAAATTGTCTTTTCTAGCAGTCCATCAAAAGCTTTTCCAATTAATAAATAGAATCAGCCTCCTACAATAACAGACTCTCTTCCACAGAACATATAAATGACAATGATGACACTTATAAACTTGATAAGGTCACATCTGTCAGAATAGAATGTTGTTTTCTGCCAGTTTTCAGTTTGTTCTCTCTCTTTCTCTCATTTTCCTCTCTATTTATATTCCTAAAATAATCCTACAAGACCATATCATGCATTTATCTAAAATGTAATAAATATAATTTAGTTTGGAGAGAGATTAATACAAGATGAATGACAATAAATGATATATATAAAGATATTTTTACTAAAGTGTAATGCTTACCAGACCCTAGGGCAAACTTCTATTTCAGTTACAAAACTTTGAAAAGAATATTTAGAGCATGCAGCTGTTAGAAAATGATTAGAATTTATCAAGGAATATTCTTGTGACATGTGGTCTCAAGATGTCGCAACTGTGGCTAGGCTGAGAAAACACATTTTTGTTCAGCATGAAAAGATCTTTTGTGACCATAATATAGTCTGGGTGTCAAGCTCCAGAGATGCCATAGAGATTAGCTTTTTATTCCATGCTTCCATTGAAAACTTTCATTTTCAGTTTAAAAATCTTGCTAGAGGAAAATGAATATGGCTGAATTGAGGGATTGGTTCTGCCATTCACGCACTGTGGGCTTGTATTCAGAACATAGAAAGTGAAAAAAAGGAAGTGGATGTTTGAATATGATTCCCATTGATGGAGCTGGGAGGCACCTTTATCTGCAGGCAACCACTTAACTCTAGTTATGGCTTGTGGTACCTTACTTAGCAAGAGGTGAAAAGAAATGGTAATTGATAGTGAAGAGTTTTTTTTTTTTATTCCATTTTTGTATTGACACTATTCCCATCATATATTGTCTTTTCCTTCACATGGTATATTTTCCTTTCTTTCTTACCAAATTTTCTTTGTCTCCAATCTGTCTCTGAACCTTTCATCATATGAACAATCATGTTCTCTAACTTACTTTTCTACACTCCATCTTAATCTAGTCTTAACTCTCCACATTTCTTCTCCAGCTCTCTGTTCTACCTCCAATTTCTATCATTCACTGCAATAACTGGGGATGATCTTTGGTTTCTCCCTCTTCCATTGCCTATATCCAATTATTTGCTGAGTCTGTGTATCTCTTTAATGTCTCTCACCTCTGTATCTCCTTGACTTTTCTTTTGGCTGTTCTAATTTATATTTTTATTACCATTTGAAGGGAATAGTATAATAGCTTCCCAGGCTGCTGTCTTTTTCTTCTTGTTTTTGCCCCCCAAAAAAACAAACTAAAAATGACCGATGAAAACCAAAAACAAAAGTCCTTTACTTTATTGCTGAATACCTACTAAAGTGGGTATATGACCTTTACCCTTCATTCAGTCTCTTTATAAGGATTAAACAACTTTTTCAGTTTTTCAACTCCTCTTCTTTCTTATTAAATTTAACTTCTCCTTATTTCTTCAAATTTCAATATATTTGAATTTCTACACCATGATCTTTTGTCTTCCTTTTTTTCCTAAGTCAAAATTACATTTTTCCTTCCAAAGCCTACCTCAAGTAACACATTCTCATGATATACCATAAACACGAACTCTTCCTTATTTGATCCCTTATGATATTTGTAGGGCCTCTCTTAAGGCATATGTAAAGTTTAGCTTCGTTTTAGAATTTCTTCATCTCTTGCTCAAACCTCCTCTTAGCATAAACATTTTGAAGTCAAGGCTTCTATATTCCCAACTGTTGTTTTTACCGTCTTTAATTTAGCATGGTGCCTTGCATTAGGAAAGAGCTCAATCAATTTTTATTTAAATTAAACAGCCTTTATTCAGTCCTATATCCATAATTTTGGGCCCGTATAAATTAATGCTTGTGGCTTTAGAAAAATTGTGGTGGTTACCTTCAAACCCTAGAAAAGTATGTGGACGTAGTATATACTTTGGTATTCTAAAACAAAAGTAATGGGACAACTTTGGTCCCTTCCCAGCTTACTGAACTTTGTCCAAAATATGCAGATCCAAAGTCCTATTGCTAGTAGCTCAGAAACACACAATTGCTAAACTGGTGTGACTGCTCAGGTGTTCCCTTTGCTGGATCTTACTGCTGGGGAAGTTTTAAGCCATACAGTACACTAAATTCCACCGCAGGTTGGATACATCCTGCCAGAGCCATAAATGTCTTAGATCCTGGGAGATGAGGAGAGTAAGCAGAAGAATTTTGTGCCATTGGTTGGCGTAGACGACTGCCATGGGTTTTAGTGGTAAATGTCAAAAAATAAGAAATTTGTGTATTCCTCTAAGATTCAATTTTTGTTTTCATTATTATTCAGGATAATCTATGAAGCACTACCTTTCTCATTTTTAAAGTTTTCTTGATATGACTGTATAGCCACTGATAATTGACCTTTTAATTGGTAACATATAATACATGTCAATAAAAGTAAAACAATGGCACAAAAAATTAAAGGGAATTATGACAAGGGCATTGAAGAAAGAGTGAAATGTTACAAATTAGACTAGTAATGAGTAAATGAAAAACTAAGAACTGTCTCATCTAAAAAAGAAAAGGAAAACAAAGAACAATTTATTTTTCGCACATTTGACTAATTAGTTGTCAATCTTATACCTTATTATACTTGAATCTGATGTCAGACCTGTGTATAACAAGACATTTGATTGACAAGGATGTTTTTTACAAATGGATGTGATGTTATCCTTATGTGTAACTAGGTATTGATTGACACATGAAAAATAAGTATATCTTTATATTTCCATGTAAGAGTTGATATTATCCAAAACCAAAATGAGATGATCAACAAGCACTTGATTATACATTATCTTATCTCTTATGGTTAATACAGAGTTGTCAAGAAATTAATTTTACTTTAAGATTGATTTTAGAGCATTTCATAGTATCTGAGAAATATACTTAATCACTAAAGTATATATTCTGCAAACCTTGATCTCAATCTCATTCCTAGACATACTACAGAATCTCATTATAATAGAACTAGCTATTATATGAATTCAGATATAGTAAAAATACAATGCTGTTCTGGAGTATAGCAATCACTTAAATGTGAACACAAGAGTATCGGACTGAGCCATCCCAATGATAATGTTATTCAAGGTTACCATTAGATTTCTTTATTGTATTATTGAATTGTGTTTCAAATGTGAATCACTAAATTACATAAATTATACTGTTTTTAGTAAAAATCTGAGTTTTTCTTCATTTTATTTAAACTTGGACATTTTAAATTATTTTTTAAAGCAGAAAAGAATGTTCTAAAGCATGCCAATACGTATTATACCAAAACAGTATGCCCTGGTTAATGAATATTGACTTAAAATTGAACATGTTTCTTTAGTGTTGGACTTCTTAGAGTGTTTGAAATGCTAATATAAATTGTGAATATCAAAGTATATAAAATAATATCATGTTCCCCAAACTTCTTTGAATGAAACTCTTTTCTTGGGAAGCATCAAGTGGGTGCATAAGAAATTTGTCTAATGTCTTTCAGGAAATAATATTCTGAGCATTTTTTTCCTTTGTTATAAGTATATTAGGATTGGATAATTCTATAAATGTTACTAGAAAAATAATGAAGTTTGGCAAAATATTAAAAGTCTTAAAAAATTATTATTTTAAGCCTGATTTCATTTTTATTAAAAATATTACAATTAATTAAAGATGATGGATTACGATAAAATATTAGCAATAGATAGATATCCAAAAAAAAGAAATTGTTAAACAGATTAGGGCTCATAATCTGCAGCATGAAATAGTAGGCAGCACTAAAATCATGATGACAAAATTAAGTATACTGACATGAACAGATGGTTCCAATACACTGTTAAGTGACACAAGCAAATTACAAAATAGTGCCTACAGAATGATTAAAATTTTGTAAAAATATTTCTAAATATGTATGGAAAAATGGAAAAGAGATACATCAAAGTGATCATGGTAGCTTCTCTGGGTAGTGGTGTTTTAAATAATTTTAAATTTCTCTTCTGTGTTTGTATTTTATAATTCATCTGAAATATCTTATGTGGAATCCAATAAAAAAGAAATGTAAATTTCCAAATATAATATTATCCTGTATTTTAAGCTCCCTGAGGTCAGGGAACTCATCTAAAGATGGAGAACTCACCCGAGGACAGAACAGGGAGCTCCTCCTAGTCTCTTTTCCTTACAGTCTTCATCAGAGCCTACCCGAGGATCAGAGAGTGCTCAAAACATTGATGTTGAACAGCCCTGAACTGAACTGATCTGGATCGTAGCCCTCCTGATGTAAAATAGATTGAAAATGTTTCTGTGGACTATGTAATGTTTCCAAAAATTTAAGATAAATCACTGAACATTGATCATGTCTAACAGGCCATGGTTCCTAGCTTCCTTCAACTCTGACAAGTTTGTGGCATTGGAGATGCATGAAGAATAATACATGAAAATTTTTTAGGCTAGTAGTTTTGGGTGTATTAGAAAATTTTAACCTATATGGATTGTGTTAACCTATTAAGAGATTAATTTGTAGGGAGTTGAATATTTAGATATTCACAACTCATTAATGCTACATTTTTTAATACTTGTGCATTTGAAATGGGTTGGTAAAATTTTATATCAATACAAATGTAAAGCCTTTCAAGTCATACAAGAAATTTTTTTTCAAAGTTTTTCTTTCATTTTAGATCTTAGAATCAAAGAACTGGAAAAGATTCATAGAGTTCCTGCCTTCAAGTACGATCATGTTAAATCATTCCTGACAGAAGCCAACCTAATTTTAATTCCCAATTGGTTTTGCTCCTCCAAGTGAATTACTGTGTTCTGTTGCTCATACCTGATGAATTTCACTGTGCACATTTCTGATTACCTTCTTATAGCTTTCCATGGGGCAGTTTCAAATCCTGATCTAAACCTTATCACCAGATTATGATGCCAAAGTCATTCTTAACAACATTAAGCATCTTGAACCCAAGACTGACCTGGTAAATCACTACATATGCAATTCTCTCCTTTCCCCTGTGACTAAGATTGGCTTTGCTCCAATCATAAATACTACTGAATATGACTAGGAATAGATAATTTTACAAACAAGGTGAACAAATTCTCATTGCTTCAGTATGCAAGAAATTGTCTGATTTTTCTTTTCATGTTTCTGTATACCGATACACAATAACTAGAAGTGCCAGTTAGCCCATAATTCCTATAGCCAGTCACTCTTCAGGGTTGTAGTCCAGCACTATGTGTAAACAGACGAATGTATCCATGTAATCCAACATCTGATGATCCTGCCAGTTAATTCAGACTACTGACCCCTGTGTAATATGAAAATGAGGTCTCTGGAAGTTTTTGGCCTTATATTTAAATTATTGTTTCAAACTTATACAGATTTGTGTATGTGGCTTTCTTGTAATGGATTGACCCCTCATTAGTTTTATAGGATGCCTGCAAAGTTTTTGAGAAAATTATATCAACATAAATGCTGCTGGCTTGGACTGAGACAATATAAAAATTTTAAAGTGATGCTATTGAACTTTAAAATTCTACTGGCAGGGACTTTTTAACAAAGGCCATTCTCACTGGAGTTAAGTAATATCTCATTCTGGTTTTGATTTGCATTTCCCTGATGATTAAAGGTGTTGTTCTACTCAGCCACAAAAAAGGAAATGGTGATCTAGCACCTCTTGTATTATCCTAGACGGAGCTGGAGCCCATTCTACTAAGTGAAATATCACAAGAATGGAAAAACAAGCACCACATATACTCACCATCAAGTTGTTATTAACTGATCAACACTTATGTGCACATATAGTAGTAACATTCATCGGGTGTCAGGCAGGTGGGATGGGGAGGAGGCGATGGGTATATTCACACACCTAATGGGTGTGGTGAGCACCATCTGGGGGATGGACATGCTTGAAGCTCTGACTCGGGTGGGGAAAGGCAATATATATAACCTAAATATTTGTACCATTGTAATATGCTGAAATAAAAAAATTTTAAGAAGTTCTGGCAGGAGGAAGGCAGAGAAAATGACTCAGCTGCAAACATGCCCTACTTTTCATGAAGAAGGAAAGATGACTCAGAGTGCAGAACTAAGAGTACAGAGGGTGGAGCTAAGAGTAACAGATAATTAAACCTGGGCTATGAGACCTAATCAACAAATTGCCTACATTTTTCCAGTGGGGTTTGGAATTGCTACGGATCAGTGACTCCCTTGGCCTACCATTTTGCCCCTTTTGAACAGAAATGTCTGTAACATTTATAGCAAACAGACCCTTAGGTGGTCCCATGATTACTGCCTCCTGAGTGTTCATACCTTTGTGTAATCTCTATACTTAGAATGTGAGTAGGAACTGTGACTTGCTGCCAACCAATAGAATATGGCAAAGTATGTGATGTCACTCCCGGGATTATGTTACATTTAAAAATTTTTGAATTGCTATAAGATTCTCTCCTATTTTCTAGCTGACTTTGAAGAAGCAAGCTGTCATCTTGTGTACTGCCTATGTAGAGGGCCATGTGGCAGGACTGTGGGAAACCTCTAGCAGCCAACAGTGGCCTCCTGCCAATAGCCAGCAAGAAGTGAGTCCCAAGATCATATAGCCGCGCAAAAAAAAAAAAAAAAGAAAAAAGAATTCTGCCAATATCTGAGTGAGTTTGGTAGAGGATGATTCCCTAGCTGAGCCTCCAGATGAGAATTTATCCCTGGTCAACATCATTTTTTTAAAAATTATTTCAGCATATTGTGGGGGTACGAAAGTTTAGGTTATGTATATTGTCCTTGCTCCCCCCCGCCCCGAGTCAGAGCTTCAAACGTGTCCATCCCCTAGACAGTGCGCATCGCACTCATTATGTATGTATACACCCATCCCCTCCCCCCCACATCTGCCCGACACCCGATTAATGTTATTCCTGAATGTGCTCTTAGGTGATGATCAGTGAAACCAGTTTGATGGTGAGTACATGTGGTGCTTATTTGCAGCCTTGCAGAGGACCCAGTTGCCATTCCTGAATTCCTGACCTACAGAAACTGAAATAATAAATTTGTGTATTATTATTTTGGATTGAATGTGCCTCCCCCTACTTCATATGTTGGAATCCTAACATATATCCTAATATAATGATATTAAGAGATGAGGCCTTTGAGAGATATTAGGCCATAAGAGTAGAACCCCCATGAACAGGATTAGTGCCCTTATAAAAGAGATGCCAGAGAGCTTGCTCTCTGCTTTCCACCATGTGAAAATACAATGAGAAGATGACCACCTTCAAACCAGGAAACGGGCCCTCTCCAGACAATGGATTTGCCAGCACCTTGATGTTGTACTTCCTGGGCTCCAGAATGGTAAGGAATACAATTCTGTTGTTCATAAGCCACTCAGTCAATGTTATTCTATTATAGCAGCCCAAACTGACTAAGACAGTTATTTTAAGTAGCCAAGTTGTGGTAATTTGTTATACAGTAATAAAAAGCTAACACGGCAGTTACAGTGTGCCTATGCTACCATTATATGTTGGTTGTGTCAGGGGCAGGTAACTTGTCCTTTTAGTTTCACAGGTCCGCATACCGAAAACCTGTACTTTGGCCATCTCATTTGCACCAGAACCCAATTTAAGTGAAAAGATTTTGGACTCTGGAGCTATGATGTAATAAGATGAGATTTTGGGGGGCCTTGGAAGGGGATAAGTGCATTTTGCAAGTGACAGGGATGTGAGTCTTGGAGGCTAGTTAGTACATAGCCATTAAATTTTAATTAGGATTTATTCCATTTATACTTAATGTAGTTTATTTAATTTGGGTTTAAAATCTACCATCTTACTATCTTTTCTTATGTAAGACCTAGTCTGTGTTTTATAATTCCATTTTCCATTTTGATCTCTTTAATTTTAGTAGTATTTTCGTAGCTGCCTTGAAGATTATGGCATGCATCTTTGAGTTATTAAATAAAATATAAATTAAAACTCATTCTACTGCCTAGAAAATGCAACCACCTTAGAGCACCTTAACTGCTTTTATCCTCTCCTGTCTTTTGTACCTATCGTAATCACATATAAACATCAATACGCAATTTATACATTTAAATGCCTCAAGAAAGTATTATTGTTTTATAAATCAATATTTTGTTATATTTACTCACAATTTTTACCAATTTAATTTTTTTCTTTCTGCATTTTGACCATCCAAGCATCATCTTTTTTTCAGTCTGTAGAACTCTCCTTATATTTTCTTTAGAGCAGGTCTATTGGATTTGAACTCTTTCAGTTTTTGTTTGCTTCGTAATGCCCTTATTTAGCCTTTATTTTTTAAAGGATATTTTCACAGGGCATAGAATTTTAAGTTTGTAGTTTTTATTCTCTCAAAGAGAATTTAATTGCTCTGGAAGTCATTTAGACTGAAGTCAAATCACTCTAGTTCAATCAGTAATGTCTGATTTAAGAGTGTGGCTTAAATATTTATGAGAACTGGCTTAATTTTATGATTATCCAGCTCCTAACCTATAAACCTTTGAATATCTTGACTAAAACCTTGGCTGTTAACTAGGAACCTTTCCTCTTGATGAGCTCAGAACTCTAATATTTTTTGTACTAAAATTCTGCTGAACTTCTCAGCCTCTCAGAGGCTACTTTCTCAGTTTCTTAGCTTCTCAGTTTCTCAGCTACTCAAATTCAAATTAGCAAATAGTTTGAAAGAAAATAGACACCAAATATCTGGGTCATAATTTTGGTCTTCCTTTCTTTCCAGGATCTAGTCTTCTGCTTTAATACATCGTCAGTACCGTCAACTAGATGATTTTTCTATTATTTATCTAATTGGTTAATCAATACCTCCAATTGTGTATCTAACAGGCACCTCTAACTTTACATGTCCACAATTAAACTTATTATCTTCATGGCTTCCAAAATGCTTCCATTGTAGTCTTCACCGTATCAGATAATGCCGATTTCATTCTTCTAGGTTTTTGTGTTAAAAATTTGGGTTCAAGCTACTTCCACTCCTTCTTTCACACCACATGTTCAGTTCATTAGCAAATGAAACCCTATTCAACTTTAGAATAAATATATGATCTGAGCCTCTCTATCTTAGGTAGAGTTTTCCTAAAAGACAGACATTGAAACAAGCATTTGAGTGCAAATAGTTTATTTGGGAGGAACTGCAACCAGAAAAATGGGGACATGAGACAGGGAAGGAAAGGCAGCTAGTAAATGGTGCATTATCAAAAAAATTACTACCATGGATATCTGAAACTTAATTTCAACCAGTAGAAAACATGCTTCAGAGTTTTTACTCAGTGATGAAGGAAATGTGGTTTTTATACACTGACCTTTGTCTGTGATTAGTTAAGGGATGTTCCTATGGGATATTAATTTCTTGGTGCTTCTGTCCTGCTAAATGTGCAGATACAGTAGGTTTTAAAAACCAAAGATAAGCCTTAAGTAAAAAGATGCAAGTGCCAGAAGTTGGAAATTGAGGCACCATGTGCTGAAATAGTCTGTAACAGATCATCCCTAGCACTATTCAGTTCCCTTTCTACTCCATGTTAAATCCACTTCATCCTGTCACTGATTATTCAAGAATGTTGGCTGGCCATAATTTCCAAAGAAAAGATTTAAAGTAATTGATACTCATCATATCCCTTCTCTTTCAATCATTCTACATTCCTCTCAGCTAGCATAGTTGTTTGCCTAGTATAGACCTTCTTCCAAAAGAGAAATGACTTAGTTATTGTGTTATTTGGGGACCATTTTTGAAAATGTCCATGTAAAGTTACACCCAGGCATAGAAGCACCTAGAGCTGGCGTAGAAGCAAGCACCTAGAGCCACCATACTAAATTTCCTGAGTTTGAGACATCTCCCACCCCACTATTTGACAGCAACCATGTCTCCTCATGATAATCAGGATTAATTTACTTATCCAGTATAATAATTCCTTTAACTGCTGCTCTGCTTGCATGCAAAGATGCAAAACACCAGGTGGTAGTTACAGCTTTAGTATTAGTGGAATATTTATTCTGTTCACTGGTAGAACTCCCCTGACATCTCCTGGCAACAAGGGCCTCTAATCGAGAAGAGCCTAAATTTGTGAGCATGGGAAGCATATTCCCCACAACAGGTTTCTGAGATTTATGGTGAGAAGCACACTCCTACTCATACCCCTTGGTTCTTAATGTCCAGGGATGCTGCAGACATGACTGTTAGTTCAAAATATATAATGCTCCTTGAAGGATATCGCCTGAATCTTACAAGGTGTTATGCCTAAACTAATCTCTAATCATGTCTGTAAGAGACAATTCAAATTTCTACCAGGTTTCAGCTTTTAAATAATACAGTGTCTGGATGGACCAGTGGATTCTTATAGTCATCTCCTCATTGTACTTACTTCACCGAAAAAGTGAGTGGCTCATTAGAACCAATATTATGAGGGATCTCATGTAAACCCCTGACTGCTGGTTGAGCTGAGGTCTATTCTACTGTCCGTTTTAACCTGGGGCGCACACTCTTGGGGCAGCAGTTTCCCTGCAGAAGCATCCTCTCATGATGATTGCAGAGGTACGTACAAGAGAGCAAGATCAACTGCAGTAGCACATTTTCAGCCTCTGCTAAATGACATGTTCGATAACATCCCATTGGTCAATCTAGTCACATGACTGAGCCAAAAGTCAAGAGGTTGAGACATATGCTCTTTGCACAAAGGTTGGACTGAAGTATCAAGTGAATATTTTTGAATAACTGAATCTTCCCCAGTCTTCTACTTTGCTCATAAATATCGGTCCTCCTCCCAAATGTTAAATATAGTCACTGCCAGTCACGACTCCCCAAACTCTTAGTGAATCATAGCATCAGGTCACCAGGAATTCATGGTCCAGATGTGAATCATTTTGATCTGGAGAACCGTGAACTAAAAAAAAAAAAAAAAAATCTGCCCCACACATACTCAACCTACAGTGGTGAAACAGAGGCAGGAGAGAAAGAAGAAATATCCCCATTTGAAAAGGGAAAAATAGGAAGACAGAGTAACTGCTTCATAGCATTTCTTGCAACCCTTTGAGTGAAACTTGTCAGGGCTCTTTCCCCAGGATAATAGGCAGTGTCGCTTGCGTAGCCCCTGGTTCTGTCACCTGGCAGTGGCTGCCAAGTCTATTATTTTCTAAAGGTCTGAGCTCCAACTTTGCTTTTCTCTTGCCCTCCTTGATCATTTCTAAAGAGAGCATTGTTGAATTTATCCTTTTGGTGGGTAGGCAGCTTTCTTAGCCTACTTTTTTGCGTACAGAAAGTTGTAGATTAAGAAGTATTTTTACATTTCAAACAGTCTGAGTCATATTTAGTCCACATTAGCAGTGTTTTTATAAATACAATTCTCAAGAATTGTGTAGCTTTTTAAATGTATTTAAGTCACATTGACTTACACAATTCTGTTTTGGGACATGAATCTCTTTCTAGACTCAGTTATATATATGTTAAACACATCAGGAGTTTGTGGGACCAGGCGCTAAATCCTTCTAGGAGTTCTCTGACCTAGCTGAGAGAATTGACAAGGCTCCAATCTAATCATGTCATAAGTCTGAACCAAGGGTCCTCTAGCCACACCTTGCATTGGTCTTTATTTTAAAGATATGACTGTCTGGAAATCTCTGGATTTGGTGACCTTGTGTTATAAAAGCCATACCTTTTCTTTGGTCAAAATAGTTGTATTTTTAAATACCACAATTTATGAATTTTTCAATATCTTCCCTAAAATAGGCTTGCAGAGTAGCCAATTCTTCTGTAAATATATTTCCTTCTTACAGTATGTTATTAAATGTGCCAGTAGCATCCACCTCATTCTTTTAAAAATTTCCATTGATTTCACCTTCCAATGCACTTATTTTTCCAGCTACAGTTCTGCCAAGTGTTGCTGCTACGTAACGTGGGTCACCATTTTTCTAGTCTCATATGACAGTTTTCAGCATTTTTTTCAGCCTCTTGTAACAGTTTATTCACCATCCAATGTCTCATTACAAAACTAATATCCCATGTTTTAGGTATTGGTTATCTGTTACTATCCAACAAACCACCACAAAGCTCAGTGACTTTTTTGATTCTTATTATTCTTATTTATTCTTGCTCATTTGTCTGAGTTGACTGGGGGTGAGGTGATTTAAGCTGGGCTGAACCGTGCAGCTTTGTTTCAAGTTGTGAATCTGACTGATTGTGTAGGCTTGATTTCACAGTACTGGTTGGGCTTGGGTCCATTTCACATGTGTTCCTTCTTGTGCTCAGCCTGAGGTGGCAGCAGCTACCTAGAGAAACTTCTTCTCAGGGTGATGGACAGAACGTAAAAGAGCAGCCCAACTATACAATCACATTTAAAGTCTCTGCTTGCATCATGTTGGCTAATATCTCATTGACCAAAGCAAGCCACATGGCAAAGGCAAGTATACTCTGCTTTGCAGGAGAGGGGAAGTGGTGAATATTTTTGAATAATAATCTAATCTACCACAAAATATTAGTGTTCTGCTAGTTATTAAGTGTGTCCATCTTGACTGTGTGCTCACAGACTGGGGAAATAACAAGTGAGTCCAAGAATCCCTTGGTGTCCCATAGTAAGATGAATCTGGACCAGGACCTCATTTTCCATCTGGCCTTTGAATTACCCCCATTCTGACAAGGGTGGGTGATCTGAATTTGTTGCTCAGTGCCAGCTCATACACCACGTTTCACATGCCCCAGGTGATCTGGATATTCTTTTCTCTGTGGTATAAAATTACTCTGATAAACAGCCATAGTCCTTTGGGATAGGACCACTTCTATCTTAGGTTGTATTTCTCCTGGACTCAGATCCTGGGACAATGATTTCAATGCCTGTTACTTTTTGGGATATGATTCCAGGAAACTTCAGCAGGGAGTGGGGAAATGAGACAGGAAAGGGCAGATAGCTAGTAAGAGGTGCGTCATTAGGCAAGTTTCCCCAGTAGGGAACTGGAATTTAATTGCCCTGGGGAACTCTGGAGCTCTTGTAAAACACATGCCTCAGATTGATACCACTCCAGAAGTGATAAAGCTGTGGTATTCATATAGCAACTCCTGTTATTGGTGGAGGCTTTGTCCAAGGGGACAAACTGGGTATTTCCGGGCTTCTTCATGCTTGGGAAAAGTTAGTTCCAGCGTCAACCCTCAAGCAAAGAGATGTCAATGCTGCCAGTTAGAAGTTAAATGGCATGTACTGAAATAAAAGATCCAGGGACTATGGGCAGGGCACTCGCATTATCTGCTGTAACCTCTAATGCCAGAATGGCTCTCAGAGCTGCTGTCATCTCTCATTGGATTCTTGCAGTTGCCTCCTATCTGGTGTCCCAACTTCCACTTTTATGTCCCTTGAAACTGTTCTCGGCACAACAATGAAATGGATGCTATAATAAAACATAAACCAGGTTGTCTTTTCTTTGCTCAAAATCCTCTGTTGGCTTCCTGTCTTGTCTTACACAAAATAAAAGCAAAGTCTGTTATCATGAGCTTGGAGGTTTTACAAGATCTGCCCCAGTCTCTCTGACTCCCTCTCCTACTGCTTTCTTCCCAATCCATTTTTATCCAATGAACTGGTATCTTCAATCTTTAAGCATAAAAAGCAGGCGCTGCCTTAGGCCTCTACAAACATTACCCCTTTTCCCTGGAAAATCCTTCCCCAAGATACAGACATGATTCTTTCCTCACCTCTGTGCGATCTTGACTCCAACATCCCCTCAGTGGGGCCTTTAATTTCAAAACTACCCCCCAACCCCTATTTCTTTCTCTCACTTAAGTATTCTTCCTTATCTTTATCACTATGTAAAATTCTACATATTTTAAAATTAATTTTCTTTCTTCTGTGCCCTTCCTCTAGAATGTCAGCTTCACCAGGACAGTTTTTTTGTTTGTTTTATTCACTCCTGTATCCTTGGTACATAAGAATCACTCAACAAATACTGAAAGAAGCAGTTGAGAACCTAGTTACTGAAAATGACCCAGAACTTGTTTTTTAATTTCTTAAGAGGCAAAGTAATATTTTTTTTAGGCAATTTAAAAGTCCAATTAGTAAAGGAATGTATTTCTTTTAACATAGTTATACTATTAATATTAATATCCTCAAAGTCATAATGCAGTCAAATTTGTAGCATTAATCCCTGTATTGTTTAGTTACACTGTTATAGTACATAATGTGATATTTAATATTAATTAAGATACACTTTGAGAGACAGACTATTTTTAAAATTGTGATTTTTCCATGGATCCTCCCATACACTATAGGCTTAATAACTATTTTATAAATTAAACAGAAGAATTTGAGGATGATCTGTTTGGCATAGCTATTGCCCTGTTCTCACAGAAGATTTATTATACTAAATACATTTAATTTTTATATATTATCTTTTATAATTTTTTGATACTATTTTAAGCTTCTCAGTCAAATTCAAAAATGTGGTTTTGCTCTGATGTTTACTGATTTATTGTTATTCCACATATTTTCCATTCTTTTTATTACAACTTACCTTTTCTCAGGGTTTGAAACAATGCATACCTGCTATAAAAGACAATATAGAAATGCATAAAATTAAAAGTAAAATACTGCTCTTATTCCTACTCCACAAAGAAAATGTTTATCCACTTAGTATTTGTTTATTTTTATACTTTATGTGATCTCTCTAGACCCATAGAAGGATATACTGTTGGTATTATTTTATATTTTCACATACATATGTGTACTTTGATAGATAGTATATGATATTATTTATTTATTTATTACTGTGGTAAGAACACTTAACATGAGATCTATCCCCCTAACACAATTTTAAGTGCATAATTCATTACTATTAACCGTATGCACAGCGTTGGATAGCAGATCTCTAGAACTCATTCTTTTTGTATAACTGAAACTTTAGTACTTATATAATTTTAAAGTAATAATAAATATCACATTGAAGAGACTGAAGATCCCATTTGTATTGGTTACTACCATCAGATCTGGATACAATTTTGAATTTTGCAGATATTTATTTTTATTCAGATATGATTTTGTATACATAAATATTAACCTGGACTTATACTACTTCTCAAGGATAAATCCTAAACAGTAGTACATATGTTGAGGGGCATTGATAACTGTAAAAAATAAGTTGTCTTATAGCATTTGAAACTTGACAACTATAAAAATCGTGAAGATTGAAGAGAGATAGCTGGTATAAAATATAAAGAAATCCCAACCCTTCCTTATAAGAAGTGTCTTTATGAGATGAGTGAGAAGAAATACCTTATAAATAATATAGCCATGGACAAGTCATCCCATCTTTTCTTTCATAAAGATAAATGTCATAATAGATCAGTTCTCTGCCTCTATTTTATATATTCAATGTATATTTTTTCCTCCTCTATTCTTTGGGACTGAAATTACTTTGGAGAGTAGTTAGAGAAAATTGAAAGTATTTCAGAACATGTAGGAGTATAAAGTTCAGACTGTAGTGAAACCTTTAATAACTTGTGAATTATGTCATCTGTGAAATAACAATAGATGACAAACTCAGCTGTGAGCAGAATAAAAACATATTTTTCTTTTAAAACAAAAGAAAAAAGTCAGTTTCCCTGTAGAGTTGTGATCAGCTTTAGATTTTCAATGTTCTTTTTGCAAAATTTTAATACACCATGAAGAATATCTTAGGTACAATGAGGATATTGCCTTTTTAAAAATATATATAAATTTAAGGGGTATAAGAAACATATTATCTTTAATAGAATCTGGGGCCAAGTACCCGTTTATTATGTGCTAAATCTACTTAGGTGGTCTTGTGTTGGGAAAGAATTCAGTTTGTATATACCTAGATATTCTACTAAGAGATTGATTACCTCTGTCACATGTAGACTAGATTTTCTGATAATGAATTTTTTATTCAGACATCCACCATGTATTACTGCTAATACTACCCACCTGATGTTGATTTATTTTCTCTTGGATGACTAATACACATCTCATACTTGAAATCTCCAAAATAGATCTTTTGTTTTTCCCTAAACATTTTCTCCCCTCTATAGAAAGTTAAATACTTACATAAAGAAAATTATTTCAGGCCGGGCGCGGTGGCTCACGCCTGTAATCCTAGCCCTCTGGGAGGCCGAGGCGGGTGGATCGCTCAAGGTCAGGAGTTCAAGACCAGCCTGAGCGAGACCCCGTCTCTACTAAAAATAGAAATAAACTATCTGGACAACTAAAAATATATATAGAAAAAATTAGCCGGGCATGGTGGCACATGCCTGTAGTCCCAGCTACTCGGGAGGCTGAGGCAGTAGGATTGCTTAAACCCAGGAGTTTGAGGTTGCTGTGAGCGAGGCTGACGCCACGGCACTCACTCTAGCCCGGGCAACAAAGTGACACTCTGTCTCAAAAAAAAATTATTTCTTATTACTTCTTAAAAGTCTTTTTCTTGTCAAGAAGGAATTAAAGTAACATATACAGGAAGATATTTATTATAATAACATTAACAATAGAAGAGTAGAGAAAAAAGGGAACATAACTGAAACCATTAACATAAATTAAGCTTTGAGCCTAATTTTTGACTCAGAACATCCTGGATATTAGGAGTAAATGGTAAACATGATAGGTTATATTATTATTATTAGACATAAGGAATCATATTCACTTCTCATGAAAGGAAAAATAAGTTTGTCATGTGGGATTTTATACAGACTTTGTATGATGTCATGGGCCAACAGCACCACTTGTGAAAGTGAATTGTGTACCCCTATCCTAGTAACTGCTGATTAAAGCATATTTAACCAATGTTTTTTCTTTGAAGGACCAAGTGCCTGTGCAAAAGTATGTACATCTCTGGTGGTCTACCTTCATCCAATGATAGACATTTTAGGATTGAATGGATAGTAATTTCTCTTTTCCAAACTCTTCAACTCTTGGTCCCTAGAAATACTTCTTTCCAGTGTGCCCAACTCATGAACCAGCTGAAAAATGAACTCAAAACAGTTGTATGAGGTGCCTTCTGTGGAGTTTGAAAATATTTGCCAGTACCACTTTAGTGCGGAAATAGAAATACCCCTGGGGAACTTTCTTCTCAGAATTATATAATCCAGATTGGCATTTCAGAACCTCATTTGTCATGTAGGTTAATCATAAGAATAATAACATATATTAACATATATAGCTATTAAACTCAAAGTTCATGTGATCTAATAAAATGTTTATGTACATTGATTTTGGTATTAGCCCATTTAAAAAATACACATTGCTGTCAGTCGCTGTTCTTAAATCAGTGAACAGCTCTATGAACCCCTCCTCCTAGGTCTGATTCCATCTTAGTCTTGTTGCATTTAATGCCACTGGGAAAATAGGAGAGAGGATAAAAGTGGCCAAATAAGAAATCTATTTATTCATTATACCTTGTAATTGTGCTGCTAACTCCAAATACTTGAGCCTGTGGCAAGTAATAGGAAGGGGGGTGGATTATTGATAGAATGAAAATGAAAACATTTAAATTATGATTGATTTTAATATAAGATAGATCCTTTCTTTTTTGCTTCCCTCTCTTATGCATATAAAATAAACTAGTCTTATCTAACTAGAGAACAGTTTGATGGTGACACACTGGAAAATATTACAGAACTTTTTCCTTCTTTTCTTTACTTTTTTTTTTCTTCTCTTCAAGCCTCCCCTTCTCCTCCTTCCCTTCCTTTATTCTGTTCATGAGAAAACAACAACAAAACATCTGATATTAACCAACTTACTTTTGGATAATACATTCCAACATCATAGCATCTTTTTTTTTTTATCATGATTAACATTATATTGTTCTTTGAGTGTGTAGATAGTTTCTAAACCCAAATTATCACTGCTTTGTCATAAAAAGTTACATCTTCAGTATATAGATGAAAATACTTCCTCCTTATTTCCTTTAACAAAATTGCATAAAGACAGGTTTGTAAGCCTTATAGTCAAACATTCAGATAGACATTAAAGACAAAAGATGCTAAAATAAAGCACTGCTTTATACTAAGTGAGATTATTTGATAAATTTAGACTCCTTATACCCCAAACACCTTATAGAAGAATTCAGTGGGTGTTGAATGTTCTGTTTTCAGAAATGTGTCCCTTTGTGTTGAATATGTAATTAAACTTTTAAAAGTCACGTATATAGAATATTCTTTGCTAAGAGATTCTCATCTTCATCCACTTTTAGATTTCAATTATCAGCTATTGTAACTCTTTAAAAATATCTGTTTTATTGGTTTACAGGTCTCTGTTCAGTTTAGGAGTCAGATTGCACATATCTGTGCAATAATAAAGTGTCTCGGTGAAATTTTAGGTTAGAAGAAATCCAGTTTCCATAGAGGTTGTAATAATTTGCAGTCCCAGCAGCAGCCTATGAGTGTACCTGTCTCTCCACATCCATGCCAACATTTGTTGTTTTGGGACTTCTTAATAAAAGCCATTCTCACTGGAGATAAATGATATCTCATGTGGTTTCTATTCTCATTTCTCTGATGATTAGAGATGTTGAGCATTTCTTCATATGCTTCTTGGCCATTAGTCTATCTTCTTTTGAAAAGTTTCTGTCCATCTCCTTTGCCCACTTTTTAATGGAGTTGTTTGACTTTTTCTTGCTGATTTTTCTGAGTTCTCTATAGATTCTTGTTATCAGTCCTTTATCAGATGTATGACATACAAATATTTTTTCCCATTCTGTAGGTTGTCTGTTTGCTCTAATGATAGTTTCTTTAGCTGTGCAGAAGCTTTTTTATTTGATCAGGTCCCATTTATTTATTTTTGTTGGTGCTATGATTGATTTTGGGGTCTTCTTCATAAATTTTTTTGCCTAAGCTGATGTGTGTAAGAGTTTTTCCAACATTTTCTTCTAGAATTCTTATAGTACAACCTCTATGGAAAGTAGTATGGAGGTACCTCAAAGAACTAAAAGTAGAACTACCATATGATCCAGCAATCCCACTACTGGGTATCTACCCAAAGGAAAAAAAGACATTCTATAAAAAAACACCTCTGCATTCAAATGTTTATAACAGCACAATTCACAATTGCAAAGATGTGGAAACAACCCAAGTGCTCATCAATACATGGGTGGATTAATAAAATGTGGTATATATATACCATGGAGTACTACTGAGCCATAAAAAATGGTGAATTAATACTTCTTATATTATCCTCGATGGAGCTGGAGCCCATTATTCTAAGTGAAGTAACACAAGAAAGGAAAAACAAACACCAAATGTACTCACCATCAAATTGGTACTAATTGATCAAAACTTATCCATTAGTTATGGAAGTAACATTATATGGAAGTAACATTCATCAGGTGTCAGGCAGGTGGGAGGGGGGAGGTGGGGATAGATAAACTGACACCTAACGGGTGCCGTGTGTGTAGTCTGGGAGATGGGCATGCTTGTAGCTTTGACTTGGGCGCTGCAAAGGCAATTTATGTAACTAAAGGGTTTGTACCCCAGTATTACTCTGAAACTTAAAAAAAAAGATTTTTTAAAAAGCAATCCAGTTGCATCATGTAACAGTAAAAAGTTAAACTGATATGTAGCAGAAGTCAGCATTCATTTGTTACAAATCATCATAAACCTGTGTAAGCTTTATTCCTTTGGAAATCTCAATCCAAATAATATGTTCTCTGTTTTGAATCCTTATTTTCTATTGTATTTGGGAAAAATGAACACTTTTCTTCTTTCTCCCATGAACCATGACAGTTTATAGTATGTGGTTTAAATTATGGCTTCCATTTTATAGTCTTGTAATTAATTTCTCAAATTCAATATTTTCTCTCTGTTTACCTTCAAGTAACCATCCATAAAATCTTAAAGAATAGATCATAAATAGTCACATTATTTAGAAACAAAATTCATCCATAATCCCAATCAAACCTATATAACTACATTTATTTTGCGTGTTCTGTTCTTTTTTCACATGAATCTACTTATATGCTGTTACTTATGTTATTCTTTGTTTTCACTTGGAAGTATTTAATATACATTATACTACAATGTTTATAATAATCACTTTAAAATGTAATAACTTTCTTTTGAATTAGTATTTAATAAGCATCTTACTCTAAACTTTACAATAATCACTTTAAATATTTTAATTTACATTCAATATTCCATATAGTAGACATGCCATAATTAAAGGAGCCATTTTGCTGATACTTGTCATTTAGGTTTCTTCCAGTTTTCTCCATTGTAAATTATGCTCCAGTGAATAGCTTTTGATATCTACGGAGACAGACACAGACACAGACAGGGAGAATGACAGTGAGGTAAATTGCCAACATTTGGATAACAGGTGAAGGGTACAGAGGACTTCTTTGGAATATTTATGCAACTCTTCTATCATGCTGAAATGATCTCAGAATAATTGAAAGAGTATGTCTGGATAGTAGAATTATAGGGTCAAGTGTTATACATGTTTTGAAAACCTCTTTTGATACTGTCTTCTTATACCAATAAGTGGTATAGCACTATGTGAATATCTGTTTCATGCTCAATTAACAAGTAATCTATGAATAATCCATGTAAAGAAGAGATTTTTATTCTTTGCTGAATTAATCAACAAGTTCTGCATTGGAAATGGAAGGCTGTGAAAATGTGAATAGTGAGAGATAAGGAAGAGAGGGAGGAGATATTGTATTGGGGGAACATGCATGCCAAGATTTTTTTTCAGTTATCTTTGGAGGTACTCACACAAGAGAACAAGAGTGGGAATAACAATAAATTGATTTTTTTTTTCCTTTTTGGTGAGTTTCTATCTGGCATATATCCTCAGCAGAGCAACTCCATTATTATTAGCAATATTTGTAGCATTGGTATATACAAAGTCATAGAAATATTTTCAAGCTGGACAAAAATTTAGAGATTCTCCCACCTAAATCCCACAGTTTTATGAATAAAACTTAGGAAAACCCAGGTAAAGGGTATGATTAAGTTTACAAAACTAATCAGCAATGGAGCCCTTTCTATAACAAAGTTCTCTTTATTAATATTTCTGAGCTTTTTCCATAAACACCATAATCTCGATAAGTCTGCAGAATGAGAACATTTCCTACCATTTTTACATAAAACTGACTTCCAGTTACTTGGATATTCTTTCAGTTTTCAGTACTTCTAGAAATGCTTTAAATCAGTGAACTACCCAAATTATCCAAAATTCTTAAAATAAATATATGAAAATGAACACAGACCAGTATGCATTCTAGACAAAATTATTTTGAAAAGCAGTGGAGTTTACATAAGAAATACTGATATTTACAATTGAAGACCTTCATCAGAGGATCTTGCTGAGTTTTCTGCAAATATATATATATAGTGTTCAGCTATTATGTGTTACTTGTTTTTTCATTTAGATTCTAGGGACTGGGAATACACCATCAAACAAAACCATATCTAACTTTCCTGGAACTTACATTTTATTGATGAAATTACATTCAAGTGAGTATCAGCCTAATGTGAACTAGATAAGTTGCTCTTAAATGTAATTGCAATTAATTGAAAAAATAATTTCCATGATCTTTGTCCTGAGGGGGAAATAACTTTAAATCAATAGGCATCACAGTGTGTAGAATAATCATTTGTAAAAATACATGCTTGAGAAGGAGCGAGAGAGAAACAGCCTTTCATAGTAGCCAGGTGTGGTGTACATTTTGTGGCATTAAGTTTGCCATTTCAAGTATAAAGAAATGCTAATTCACTAATCAATTTATTTCTTTTTAGCATTTTGAACTTTCATTTTCTCTTCCATCAGGTGTTAGAAATGTGGTTCACGCCTTCTAGCCCAAATCAGGCAACATTATTATCTGAGATCCTTTTGGTGACTGAGTGCTTAGCCAGATTTATACCTCTGCTTAACTTAATGGCACCAAATTTATGCCCATCCTAGAGCCCCCAGTGTTTTGCTGTTACAAAGAAAGATGGCAACTAACACTTTTGTGCACACATGAAAATGTATAATCATGGAATAAATTCTTACAGTAAAGATTCTGACTTGAAGGTTTTGTAAATTATTAACTTGATAGATATCAGCAAGATGTCCTGCAGCTGTGCCTATCATCCCTAGCTACTCAGGGAGGCTGAGGCGGGAGGATGGCTTGAGGCCAAGAGTTTAGGACCAGCCTGGACAACATAATGAGACACTGTCTCTACAAAACAATTTTAAAAATTAGCCAGGCATGGTGGGGAGTGCCTGTAGTCCCAGCTACTTGGAAGGCTGAAGCGGGAGGATCACTTTAGCCCAGGAGTTTGAGGTTGCCGTGAGCTATGATTGGACCATTGCATTCAAGACTGGGGCAACAGAGTGAGATCCTGTTGCAAAAATGTCACCAAAAAAAAAAAAAAAAAAAGTGTCTTCCAAAGCAGTTGCACCAATTTATGTACTGGCCAATAATATACAAAAGTGTCAATTTTTCTGTACACTTGTCAATACTGTGTGCTAAATCCTTGTCCTTCTTATAATTGAAAATGTTTTTCTAACATTGTTTTACTTTTTATATATTCAGTTATAAGTAAGGATAAATATCTTTCACTTGATATCTGACAAAGTCTGGAGTCCCTACTTTCTGGATAGTTGGGCAGGTTCTGGAAAAATAGTATTTTTAGCTTATGAATTTGAAGAATGCATTTCCACTTATTTTAGCAAAAGAAACATTGTCAAATTAAAAATATATGTAGGTATTTGATGTTAGGAATATTTTCAGCATATCTCTTTCCTTTTTCACAAAAATCCTTATTTTGGATATGTGGATATTTCTATTGACTTTGGTTTCATAGAAGTGTGTGGGTGGTATTCTCCCATGAATAAGAATGAGATGAGTTCATTTAAAAGTATTGAAAGAAAGGCGGCGTCTTCTGTACACAAAACCAATCTTTTAATTTTCTTGTTATCTTATGCCAGAGCAGTGCACAGAGGCTATGGAGCAATGTATTAAACTTAGCCCCTTGGGATTTCATGGAAGTGACTGTTTTCTGAGAGAATTGTGTTCCACTTGGCTCATACCTTATTTTGGAGTAGAGAGAGTTAGAATTCTTTTGACTTTCTATGAGTTAGATAGTTGTTTCACTTTTGCAAAATTTGAAGCCTCTTCTACAAGTAGTGACATATGTTTAATTCTACCATATGTTATTTTGGTGGCAGATAGCTAGCTACCTAGAGAATAAGCTAAAAGACACAGGATGCAGATGTCATATAGGTTAAATTGTAAATCTTTTAACCAAAGAATAATTATAGTTTAATATAGTTCATCACATCATCCTTACTGATAAACATTTATGTCTAAAGTGTACTAATAGATATCATGTCTCATTATTTATGAATTTTATGAATTAATATGAAAAATATGTTCCATTATTCATTAACTTTGGATGGCAACTGTACTATTAATAAGGATACTTTCCAATAAAATTGAATGGGGTTCATCTTAAAATTCAGTGACATGAACTAATAAGATTAAAGGTAATGTTATGACTGACAGCTAGAAATCAAACTTGAGAACCTCATTGTAGCCAGTAAAGAAGCCTACTCTGATGTTTTGAGGTGTTTTAAGGATGACATAGAATTTTGTTGTAACATGAGTGATAGTAGAGAAAAACACATTTCATTTGACCTAGGTGATTTTGAAGTTCTTTGCCAATTTACTAATTCATTTTTACCTGATAAATACTTTTAGCTTTCTTGTTTTCTGTATAGAAGGAATTTTCAAACTCCATGTGTTAGCTGATATTTTTCTTTGAAAAGAAAAAAAAATATTGGAGAAAACATAACATTTATTAGGTGCTTAAAACATACAATGCTTTGTGTTAAGCACTTTACTTAACTTGTTTTGTAGATGAGAAAACTAGGCCTTAGAGGGTACAGGTAACTTATAAATGACTCACAGTTAAGTAGAGGAGTCATAATTTGAACTCATGAGCATTGGACTTTAAAAGTCAATCTCTTAACATTAAGTTACTCCAGTTGGGCTACCTAGGCGAGGAAAGAGGAGCAATTACCAGCTGTTTGAGTAGATGAATGCAACAACTGTTTCAACTTAATGCATCTTGCAGTACATTTCAGGAACCTACAAAATTGGGGGAGAGAATCACAGTTATTTGCTCTTTTATTAATCTTCTGTATGGCTCAGGGCAAATGCTATCCTTGGAATTTTTTTATAAAGTGAAAGCATTTATTGAGGCTCTTCTATGTAATGGCCATGTTTTTTATGACCACATTTTAATTTGCTTTTCAAATCTGTAATGAAAAGATGGAGAAATTGAGACCTGTTAGTTTGCCCAAGGGTGACAATTGGTCTAAGAGTAGCTCTAAAATTCAGATGTTCCCATCATGCCCATGGATGTGGAAGGTGAACCAAAATGTAATGATTTTATCCTATAGAGACAAACATTATAAAAGAGTTTAACTGTTGTGCTTGACCCAAGTTTAAAAAACGAAGTTTTCAAATGTTTGCTTGCTCTCAAATCTAAAAATAAAAATAAAGTTTTCACTTATTTTATATTTTTGAAGACATTTAACTTGAGTTCTCAAATGGGAAAAATGTGACATTTTTTCCTGGTACTTTAAAATTTTAGAAAATACAGAAGCAATGATCTTATGACTCTGCCTTTTCCCACCAGAGTGGACCTACTTTTCAGAACCAAAATATCATTATTTTACCAGTGGGAGATTTGGGGAAATGTTTTAGGTAACAGAATAGACCATTTTGACACATGTCACCATTATTCCATCTCAGATATGCCTCAGGTCAAACACATTCTTGAAACGCTATCTTTCAAATAAAAGCCCTTTGTAGAATAGCCAAAGAGGAATTTGATGTCATGTTTCCCTAAAACCAATACCAAGGACATATTACATTCTACTTAGAATATGTGTTTATGGGTTGAAAGGAGCTGAAGTAAATCTGAATTTGAATATTAACCTTATTATTTAAAAAAATACCAAGAACTACAATCAAAGGAATTAAAAATTCTCAGGTTACTAGGGCTTGAGCATAGGTTAGTTTTATGAAAGCAAAATGAAGAGGTGTCTGGAGATTTTCTAAATCCTCCTTGTCTTCCACATTAAAATGATGAATTAAACAATCCAGTTCCGATGTGGTGAGCCATGAAAATGAGAATCATGAACTTCTGTCATTTAGTGCTTAAATGTCCACAATAAATGCAGCTTTCTCTGTATAGCCTGGATTTCCTTCCTTCAACAACAATTAATTTCTCTGCATTTATTTGGCTACATCAGGTATTTGAGTTTGTTTCTGAAGTGTGCTTCACACTGTTCATTACATGGTGTGTCTGAGATGGGGCTCTGATTCAGAAACAACCTCCTACTCTAAGATTTATGAATTTTAAAGACTCCACATTGTTTTCTTAGATAGAAGATGTTGTGCACAGAGAAATAAAAAACTAGGAGGTAATAACTTAAAGAGATGTTGATGTAGGTTGTCCTATGTAGCTAAGAATTTCATTAAGCAAGGTTCTTAGTATTAAATAGTAGTGGGGAGGGAGGGATAAAGTGGGAATGGTTAATGGGTGCAAAAATAGATAGAATGAACAATATTTGATCGCAGAACACAGTGACTATGATCAACAATAAGTTAGGGTATACCTTAAAATAATAAAAATCCTGGGATTGAAATGTTCCTAACACAAAGAAATGATAAATAATGATAAATAGAAATGATAATGGTGATGGATACCCCAATTACTCTGATTTGATTAATTCTCTTTGTATTGCTGTATCAAAACATCACATGGACCCTATAAAAATATAAAACTATTATGTAGCCATAATAATTGAAAAAAGAAAAAGAAATGGTCTTTCCCATCCAGGATAACCAATTTAGGAATTTCTGTTCTCTCCTTCCTTACAAAAGAGATAGGTACTTCAACAGATACTTTACATGACTTATTTCTTTGTTAAACAATACCATGAGTTAGGAATTGTTATCTCCAGTTTACCAATAAGGAAGCTGAGGTTTAGTGAAGTTCAAAGCCTGCTCAAGGTCATGAATATAATAAACAGCAGAGTTAGAATTCCAAAACACTAAATGTTTGGTGAAATGAATGGATGAACAAAAAAGTTGGGTTGTGCTTATTCTATATTATATCCAAATCCAGAGTGCATGTTTATATTGTGAAATGGTAGCAAAATTTGTATCGTTATGACCTTTATTCAGTGTAAGAATATGCAAACTATCAGAGGAAAGACAAATCTCAATAACTCTAGAGGCTCATTCTCCCTTCTGCTGACAAAAGCTTAGTAAAGACCTTATTCAGCTGGTTTTGGTTAATTTAGTGGAGGAATGAGCTGACCCCAGAGGCTTAGCTTTGAAGGCCCTTCCTGGAGCTCCCCCAATCCTCACCATTTCTGTTCTTGACTAGAGTGCTTCCATTGCCCTTTAGTTGCATAAGTTTCCCCTACCCCCTGTTTCTTATAAATATGTGAAGTTTTCCCTCAATGCGAAAGCATCCAGCCTAGCTGTGCTCACTTTAGCACATATTTCTGTGGAAGATTAAGTAATTAAAGGGATCAAGTGTGCACTGATATTTCTCTGCTTATAAGTCTTTACCCAATAAACATTATTTAATATTTTCACCACGTAGCATGCATGTCTCTGTTCCCTCTGCACACTACTATAATATCCTGCAGAGTTTAAAACGAAGCTACTGGTGATTAAGTCTTTGTTAATTTCATGTGTGATCATGTTGGATGAGAATTCTTTGAAGCTGAGCTATGTAAGGTATATTCCATTATTATCCATTCTCATCTTAGCATTTTCTTTTCTGCTGACTTATACCTGATGATCCTCCAAACATGAATCCCGTCTGTTCTGGGATCAGCTTCCTCAAAATCAAACCCAAATTCAGAAGTAATATTATGCACTGGGATTATTTAGTGTGAATCTTCTTTGTCAGAAAGAAGCATCTTTCTTGAAGTAAAGGGAATCCCACAAGGAAATGAAAATAGGCCATTTCACACCAGTGTACTTCTCTCTTTCTCTGCCCCTTTTCCGCACTCTTACACCTCTCTCTCTTTCTCTTACTAGTGTGACCCTTCTCCCTCCTTGGCTCTTCTTTCTCCAGTGAATGAATTGCTGGATCAAATGGTAGGTCTACTTGTATCTGTTTAAGGTATCTCCATATTGCTTTCCACAGAGGTTGCATTATTAACTTCTCATTGTATACTTCTCTGAACATGTATGATATCTAGTCATATGTATGTACACCTTTATCAGCTTTTTTTTTTTTTTTTAGGAGTAGATTTGAGTCTGAGTTGATTTTATTTTTTACTTAAGAAACATTTTTGGGGCCGGGCGCGGTGGCTCACGCCTGTAATCCTAGCACTCTGGGAGGCCGAGGCAGGCGGATTGCTGGAGCTCAGGAGTTCAAGACCAGCCTGAGCAAGAGCGAGACCCCATCTCTGCTAAAATTAGAAAGAAATTATCTGGACAACTAAAAATATATATAGAAAAAATTAGCCGGCCATGGTGGTACATGACTGTAGTCCCAGCTACTCAGGAGGCTGAGGCAGGAGGATCGCTTAAGCCCAGGAGTTTGAGGTTGCTGTGAGCTAGGCTGACACCACGGCACTCACTCTAGCCCGGGCAACAGAGTGAGACTCTGTCTCAAAAAAAACCAAAAAAACATTTTTTATACTTTCTACCTTTATTACTTTTTAAATATCAAGAGACTAATGAGATGAGAGGCCATTTTTAGCATTATAGCACCCCAATAAATGTAATTTTGAAAATATTAACTAGTGGCTGACATTAGAAAACAATGCAATATGAAGCCAGAACTTACTATACATCCTGTTTAAAAAGGAATCCTGGTTTTAAGCTAGATGCTCAGGCTTCCTTGAACAAGTTTTTGAATGACAATGGAATTAGATATGCAGAGCTCAGAAAAATTGCTTGGTGACAGGAAAGAATGAACAATTAGTAATGTGTGTTTGCTCAGGCCACAGCAGACAGGGCAATTCAGTCAGGTGCATGGGATAATGGAAAGAAGCAATAATTTCCTATTCTTCGTGCCATTGCTAATACAGATACCAAGCCTCCTTCTCCTCTGGGACTCTTGAAAGACCCCATAGACTCTTGCACAGCCTTAGCACTCCTTTGGTCACAAAGTGGTGTCCATTCCCCCTCTTTTGATGCCCCTGTGCTCACTGAATGGATGCACAAATCCATTGTCACTGCCTTGTGGGGTCTGGGCCTGGCCAGGGTTGCTGCACTGTCATCTCTTGCTAGCCCCCATACTAGGGATGTAGTGGCTGTATTTCTCAGTGTCCCCATTGACGTAGGAGGGAAGGCTCTTTTTTCATCTGTTTCGAGCTTTGCTATTAGGTCCAGACCAGAGTTCACAAAACAATTCAGATGACACCACATTCTCTTTTGACATTATCCCCTTTTTCTTCCCTCTCCACAAAAACCAAACTTGTATACCATGAAGCTCTTCACTCTCAGCTAAATATTCTATTACTGGGGAGGTTAGAGGTGAACTTGATTTGTTGGCATGCCAGCTCCGGTGATCTGCTGTCAGCTTTACTGTGTCTCTCATGAGAGTTACTGTACTTTTCTAAAAATGGAATGGTATGTATTCTGTCTATACAAACAGTGAGGATGGAGCATGTCACCAATTAATATGGCTTCAGTGACTACCCAGATGCTAATATTCCCAGATACTGTAACTAGTTTCTGAGGTCCAAAACAGAAGATCATTAATCTGGATAACATGCAGCCATCTCACATATTTTAACTTGAAATCACTGTCTTTCCTTAATGTAGTAGTTAAAAGTGTAAGACTTTGTAGTCATGGGTCTGAATTCCAGCTTTCTCCCTTGTTAGCTGCATAACCTTGTGAAAGTGGTTATCTAATGTCTTTGAGTCTGTCTTTTCTCATATCCAGGAGTTGGTATGAAAAATGTAAATAATAACATCTAAAACTGCTTAGAACACACTACTCAGCACATAGCAAGAGTTCTACAAAAATATGGAAAGTGGTTAGTTATTACTCTTTCTCAAACTCATTAATTGTACAATTCAATACCAGTCACCATAGCTAAAAACAATAATATAAATCATCTAGCACATAAAAAATATATAAATTATAATAAGCATTTAACAATAAAATTACATGAAAATGTAATATTAATTATGTATAATTAGTTTAACTTAATACTTTAAAGTTTACGATTAATAAATTTTGTTTTGTAACATTAATTATAACCACATAGCATAAGATAATTAGTATTACATGTTTTTCTATAATAATATCACTATTATAAAAATATTATTATGACTAGTCTTTCTCATTACACCTCTTTAATTTTGTCATATTTGTCCCTTGTATCCTTCTGTGGCTGAGGCCTTAATTCATGCCCATATTACTTCTCTCTCTATATATTTTCATAATAATAAAATACAAATATTTCTAAAATGCAAATATTTTCATGTTCCTTTTTAATTTACCATTACATTTCAGTGGTTCCTAATTGTTCCTATAGTAAATTCCATGCCTTCAAGAAAAGCACACTAGGATTTCCCCGAATTTATCTCTTCTTCTCCATCCTCATTTCTCCCTACACCTTATAACTTCTGATTCACTTATTGTAAGCCATTAGTTTTTTTTCTTTTTTCATGAACCATGAAAAAAGCTACTGTTTTTGCTCATGTTGCCATTTGTGCCTGAAATGATCATGATGCCTAGTTGGTTTTCAAGGTCATTCAAGCTTTGTGAGTGCAAGAGAACACGGCCAGGACATTATATTGTGTTATGGGGTGGTGGGATTGCTAAGTGAAGGTAAATGCAAGTGCCTTTAGAGGTTCTGTAAAATACTGTGATACTGTGTTGTGATTACTGCTGACTTTTAAGTGTTGTTCTGACTCTTAAATTCTAATACTTGTAAATGAGCTGTGAATCCCAAAAGCATGAGGTCTATTGAAGACAAACATTTTTAGTAGCACCTGTAATCCTAAATTTCATTTATTTGTTTAGAGATGTGTACTTCCTTTACTAGACTGTAAGCTTCTGAAGGCCATTACTGTATATAATTGTTGCACAGAGAAATTCTTACTGTTTGTTGAGTGAATGAATGGGTTGATGGGTAGGCAGATGAATGAATGATATTATTCAAATGAAGCCTAAGCTCTTGGACACTCACGCACTGCATACCAGAGCTTTCTCACAGCTTTTCATGCTTCAAGTCAGAATTAGGGAAATCAGCATTCTCATACATACATACTGTAAAACAGTACAACCACTCTGGGAAATGTTCTGGCATTTTCTTATGAAACTAAACATATGCCTACCCCATCACTAAGCAATTCACTTTAGCTGAGAGGGAAAAAAAAGAAAATCTCTCTTTTCTGAAAGAATTTATGTAGGATTGGTGTTATTTAGAGAAACCATCTGTGTCTGGAGTTTTCTTTATAGAAAGGTTTTTAAATCATGGATTCAATTTCTTTCATTGATACTGGTATTCAGATTTTGTGTTTCATCTATGTCAGTTCTGGTATGCTGTATTTTTTTAATAAATTTGCTTAATTCATCTAAGTTGTTGATTTTTGGCCATAAGATTTGTTCACAATATTCTATTAGTACTCCTTTAATACTTAAAAGTTCTGTAATGGTAGCCCCTTTATATTAATAACACTGGTAATTTATGTTTTTTCTCTTTTTAGTCATTAATTCATTTTATATATATTTTTATTGATACATACTAATTGTACATATTTATGAGATACATGTGATAGTTGGATACATGCATACAATATGCAACAATCAAATCGGGGTATTAGGGTGTCCATCACCTCAAACATTTATCATTTCTATGTGTTGGAACAACCAAATCTTCTCTCCTAGCTATTTTGAAATATACTATAAATTAGTGTTAACCATAGTCACCCTACTGTGAACACTAGAACTTATTCCTTCTAACTGTATGTTTCTACTCATTAACCAAACTCTCATTGCCCCCGTCTCCTTCCCAGTTCTGCTAACTATCATTCTGTGTTTTATCTCCTTGAAATAAACTTTTTTATTTACCATATATTAGTAAGAACTTGCAATATTGGTTTTTCTGTGCCTGGCTTATTTTGTTTAACATAATGACCTCCAGTTCCATCCATGTTGCTGCAAATGACATGATTTACTTGATTTTCCGTGGCTAAATAGTATTCTACTGGGTATATATACCACATTTTCTTTATTCATTTATCTGTTGATGGCCATCTTGGTTGATTCAGTATATTGGATTTTATGAATAGTGCTATAATAAACATGGGGTTGTAGGTATCCTGTTGATATACTAAAATCCTTTTTTTTGGAAAAATAGTAGTAAAATTGCTGGATTGTATGGTATTTCTTCTATTTTTAGTTTTTTTGAGGAAACCTCATCTGGTTATCCATAATGGCTGTACTAATTTACATTCCCACTAACAGTGTATTTGAATTCACTTTTCTCCACATCCTCACCAGTATTTGTTATTTTTTGTCTTTTTGGTAGTAGCCATTCTAACTGGAGTGAGATGATATGTCACATGAGTTTGATTTGCATTTCTCTGATCATTAGTGATGTTGAACATTTTTTTCATATACTTGTTGCTCATTTGTATGTATTCTTTTAAGAAATGGAGATTCAGATCATTTGCTCACATCTTAATGGAATTATTTGGATTTTTTTGCTGTTGTCTGAGTTCCTTGTAAATTCTGGATGTTATTCCCTCACTGGATGAATAGTTTATGAATATTTCCTTCCATTCTACAAGTTGTCCCTTCACCCTGTTGATTGTGTCCTGTGTTGTGCAAAAGATCTTTAGTTTAGTATAGTCCCATTGGCTATTTTTGTTTGGTTGCCTGTTTCTTTGAAGTTGTAACCATAAATTCTTTGCCTACACCAATGTCGTGAAGCATTTCTGCTATGTTTTGTCTAGTAGGTTTATAGTTTCTGGTCTCATGTTTAAGTGTTTAATGCATTTTGAGTTGATTTTTGTATATGGCAAGAGAGGTCTAGTTTCATTCTTCTGCATATTGGGTATTCAGTTTTCCTAGCACCATTTATTGAAGACAGTATTTTTCCCCCGATGTATGCTCTTAGTGCCTTTGTTGAAAATCAGTTGGCTGTAAATACATGGATTTATTTCTGGATTCTCTACTCTGTTCTATTATTCTATGTGTCTTTTTATACAAATAAGACGCTCTTTCATTTTGTTTTGTAATACTTTGTAGTATATTTTGAAGTCAGATAGTTGATGCCTCCAGATTTTTTTTTTCTGTCAGTATTGCTTTGGTTATTCTGGCTCTTTATGGTTCCATACAATTTTTGGGATTGTTTTTGTCTATTTCTGGGAAGAATATCATTGGCATTTTGATATGAATTGCACTGAATCTGTAGATTACCATGGATAGTATGGTCATTTAAACAATATTAATTCTTCTGATTGATGGGATAAGCATGGAATGTCTTTCCATTTGTTTGTGTTCTCTTCAATTTCTTTCATCAGTGTTTTGTAGTTTTCCTTGTAGAGGTCTTTTACCTCTTTGGTTAAGATTATTCCTAGGCATTTTATTTTTTGTACCTATTGTAAATGTGATTGCCTTCTTAATTTCTCTTTTAGCTGGTTTGTTATTGGTGTATAGCAACACTACTGATTTTTATATGTTGATTTTGTACCCTGCAACTTTACTGAATTTGTTTATTGGTTCTAAGAGTTTCTTGGTGGAATATTTATATTTTTCTATATATAATATATCATCTGCAAAGAGGGACAATTTCACTTCTTCTTTTCCGATTTGGATGATTTTTAATTCTTTCTCTTGCCTGATTTCTCTGGCTAGGATTTCCTGTGCTTTGTTGAGTAAGTGTGGTGAAAGTAGGCATCTTTGGGTACTCCATTTCTTAGTAGAAAGGCTTTCAGCTTTCTCCCATTCAGGATGATGTTAGTTGTTGGTTTATCATACATAGCCTTTCTTACATTGTTATATTCCTTCTATGCCTAAGTTTTTGAGGGTTTTTATCATGAAAGGTTGTTGAATGTTATCAAATGCTTTTGCTTAATCTATTTATATGATTATATGGATTTGCCCTTAATTTAGTTGATGTGATGTATCATATTTATTGATTTGCATATGTTGAGGCAGCCTTGAATCCCTGGGATAAATTCCACCTGATCATGGTTTATTTTCTTTTGGATGTGGTGTTGAATTAACTTTGCTAGTGTTTTGTTGAGGATTTTTGCATTTATGTTCATCAGGGATATTGGTTTCTGGTTTTGTTTTTTGTTGTGTCCTTGGCTGGTTGTGGTATCAGGGTAATGCTGGCCTTGTAAAATGAATTAGGGAGAATTCTTTCCTCTTCAGTTTTTTTGTAATAATTTCAGAAGGATTGGTATTAGCTCTACTTTGTATGTTTGGTATAATTTGGCTGTGAATCCATTTGATCTTGGACTTCTGTTTGTTGGGAGACTCTTTAATACTGATTCAACCTTGGTTCTTACTATTGATCTCTTAATGTTTTCTATTTATTCCTGGATCAACACTGGTGAGGCATATGTGTCCAGAAATTTATCCATTACCTTTAGTTTTCCAATTTGTTAGCATGCCGTTGTTAATAACAGTCTCTAATGATCCTTTGTATTTCTGTGGTATCAGTTGTAATATCTCCTTTTTTGTTTTTGATTTTATTAATTTGGGTCTTCTCCCTTTTTTCTTTGTAAGTCTAGTTAGTAGTTTATTGCTACTGTTTAACTTTTTGAAAAAACAATTTTTTTTTGTTTCATTGTTCCTTTGTATTTAGTTTATATTTCATGTAGTTCTGCTCTGATCTTTATTACTTCTTTCCTTCTACTTATTTTGGGTTTGTTTTTTTCTTGCTTTTGTAGTTCCTTAAAGTGTATCATTAGGTTGTTTATGTGAAATCTTTCTATTTTTTTGACGTAGGCATTTATTTCTAGAAACTTGATTCTTAGCATTACTTTTTTTGTATCTCAGGTTTTTGTATGTTGTGTTTTCAGTTTCATTTGTTTCGAAAGATTTTTATAATTTCCTTTTTAATTTCTCCATTAAACCAGTAGTCATTCAGGAGCATGCTTTTTAATTTGCATGTATTTGTACAGTTTTAAAAGTTCCTCTTCTTATTGATTTTATTTCATTGTGTTCTGAAAAGATACTTTATATGATTTCAGTTTTTAAAATTTTTTGAGACTTGTTTTATGGCCTAACATGGTCTATACTGGATAATCTTTAACGTGTTGATGAAAAGAATGTGTATTCTGGAGCTATTAGATGAAATGTTCTGTAAGTATATTTTAGGTCCATTTGACCTAAAGTTTAGTTTACATCCAATTTTTCTTTGTTTGATTTTTCTGTCTACATGATCTTTTCAATGTTGAGAGTGGGGTATTAACATCTCCACCTGTATGGTGTTAAAAATCTACCTCTCCCTTTAGGTCTCATAGTATTTGCTTTATATATCTGGGTGCTCCAGTGTTGGGTGCGTCAATATTGAGAATTGTTATATACTTCTAAATACTTAGCAGAGCTAAAATTGAGACCCAGGATACCTTGGTGAATACACCATGCTACTGGAGATACCACACTGTCATCCACTTTGCTGTACTGGCTCTTGTTTCCTTCTTGTTTCCTGACCTTTCTTGTGGGGCCTGTCCTATACCAATTGGTTAGAGTGTTCTGAAGCTTCTGTTGTGCCTATGAGCACTTTGATCAGAAAGGAGTGTGTGTTTGCATCCAAGAAAATGTGGTTATTTAAGCAAATGTCATGGTTCTAATTTTATTAACTTTAGGTAGAATAGAAAGATGCACTTCATTTATTTTTGTTATTTTTATTTCTAAAACAAATATGTGAACAGTTTATACAAGTTAATTTTATGAAATCCAGTGAAAGTCAGCAAGCCAAAATTTCCCTGTTTATCTCAGTGTATAAGTCTAAACATAAGTTAAATTTCTTTTTCCAGCTCTTAAGGGGAATGATATTTCTTTACTTCCAAATTCTTATCTTTTTAAATAGTTTTGTTGATATATAATTGATATACAATAACCTGAACACATTTTAAAATGTGCAACTTGGTATGTTTTAACATATGTATGCCATGACCACAATCAAGATAATGAACCTATCTCACTACTCACAAAAGTTCCTTTGTGCCCCTTTGTGCCTCCCCAGGCAACCACTGATTGGCTATTACTGTAGAATAGTTTACATTTTCTATAACTTAATTTAAATGGAATTGTGCTGATTGGTCTGTGATTTTTTACTCAATATAATTATTCTAAGATTCAAGATGTTTCTGTGTTTATCAATAGTAGAATCTTTTGTATTGCTGAGTTGTATTACATTGTTTGGGTATATCACAGTGTGTTTAACCATTCATCTTTTGTTGATTAACTGCTTGGTGGGAGTTTGGGTTTTAAGTTTTTGGCTACTACAAATGAAACTGCTATGAATGTGAATGACAAGTCTTTGAATGGACATATACTTTATTTGTCTTGGGTTAATATGTAGGAGTGGATGGCTGGATCATATGGCACACACATGTTTAATTTTTTAAAGAAATTGTTAAACTATTTTTTAAATTGGTTGTACCATTTTACATTCCCATCAGCAGTGAATGAGAATTCCAGTTCCTCCACATCCTCACAAATCCTTGATATGGTTGGTCTTAGCCTCCTAATAAGTGTGTAGTGGTACTTCCTTATGATTTCACATCCAACTTGAAAGTAAATAAAAACTTTTTTCCTGAATATCTAATAGATTTTCATAGACTTCAGGGTATAAAAAACTAAAGAGAGAGCACTATTAAAACAGATAGATGCAGACTATTTACACATTTAAAAATGTTTTCTTTTTCTTTAGCTCTATTGTAGGGAGGGATTCATAATGCTTATTTTTGAAAGTAATTTTTAAAGGTTACATTAGATGACATATTCACTTAGAATCCAAGTGTTATAACAAACCAATCATTTTCATGTGATTGTTGTCTTAGTCCATTTTGTGTTGCCATGAAGGAATACCTGAGGCTAGGTAAATTGTAAAGAAAAGAAGTTTCTTTGACTCATGGTTCTGGAGACAACAGTCATGACAATGGCATCTGCATCTGGTGAGGGCCTCAGGCTGCTTCACAGAAGGTGACAGAGAGTTGGCTTATGCAGAGATCACATGGCAAGAGAAGAAGTGAAAGACAGAGAGAGTAGAGGGAGGTGCCAGGCTCTTTTAACCAGCTCTCTTGGGAACTAATAGAGTGAGAACACACTCATGCTTCCCTCTACCCCCCACCCAACATTGGGGACCAAATTGCAATATGAGATTTGGAGGGGACAGACAAAGCATATCTAAACTACAGCAACTATGTTCCCTAGTGAATGCCAAACCAAAACAAAAACTGTGGTCCATAGTAAATTGTCCAGAATCTTGCAGAAAATAATGACTGAATTAGTACTAAAATGCAAGTTTCTTAATTTCTAAATTGGTGTTATATTATTCCTGCTATACTGATGTGCTGTATGCATTATTTTGAATTCAATATGCAATTGGGAAATTTCGAGTGTGTAATAAAAGAATACATATTTCTTGTTTAAAGAGTGATAAAAAGTGTTCATGCTACACGACATGCAGAAGAGGAGACAAATCGCTCAACTTGTACATCTTCCACTTATGGAAAAGACCTAGTTGAGCTTATAACATGTTTGTGTGATTGGAGTGAAGTCTCTTTATCTCTAATAGAAAGAAAAGGCTGCAAAAGGGCACTTCAAGAAGAACTGCAGAAAATATAATAGCTCAAATTGTATAGGAAGAAGAAAATAGAATGAAAAGTAAGAATCAAAGTAAGAATGCGCAAGGGTTGCAAAAATGCTGTGTGTGGAGATGAGTCTTACGGGGGAAAGCAATTTATAACAATTGCTACTATACTGAGTTATGGTCAGAAGAGTTAGCTTTAAGTCCACAGAGGTACAGAAATGGGAGCCACAAAGACCGTTTTAGATGCATGAATGGAACAAAATGTAAAAATAAATTATAAGAATAAAAAGCCCAAAATAGAAGAATCTATCACTTACTACATTGTCAGAGTACAGGAGGGTGATAGTATGGAACTTGAGAAAAAGAGAAAATGTAAACCCCTAGATGTCAAAGGATAGGGAGTGTATGAAGGATAGTTCAAAGGAAACATCTGAAGGACTAAACAAAATGATAAAATACACGAGCTTCTAGAAATAGAAATTGTAGAGCTTTGAAAAAAGGAAAATGTATAGGAAAATGGCTTATATATGAACCATTTGCGTTTGTGGCTTGTAAAAATAGAGAGGGGTTGGATTTATGATTAACTTAGAAAATATTATAAAATATATAAAATTTATATTAGAAGATACATAAATATTATTTGGAGAGATGATTAAATTATGTTTCTATTATTCCACTCCCCTCAAAATGGTTTCACCAAATTACTTAGCATGATTATGTGATAACTGATGTTATTTATAATGGGCCAAATTTTATGAAAATAAAACAAACTAATAGAAATGACGTGGATATTTTTTCTAATACCAGTTCAAATATTGCCTTAAAAGTGCACATATATCATTATATCACAGGTAAATTGAATATTAGCCACTGCCTTAGATATATTGGCATAGCTATTAATTTAGTCCTTTGGATTGTCAAGAATGTGGATAGTGTGTTCAGCTTTGATGCATTGACCCACTCCATGCAGAGGAGAGCTGAGTTTGCAGCTGATTGGTGCTGGTCCATCTCCATCACAAAGCACAGATTCTTTCATTCCCTTTTGACTTTGCCTCTCATCTTTGTAATTAAAACTCCTTTGATTTTGTTTGGCAACTCACCATCTGCAGAAAAGGAGGGCAAGCCCAGAAAACTGGCGCTTTCACAATTTCGCAGGGTCCTTGATTAAACTTCGTTTAATTCTGAGAATCTTAATCAAGGTAATTATCTGACGAAGGGTGTCTGCGTCTGTCCTCACCCCTCTTGTGGTTTCCTCCAACAGCTGGAAGGTGTTTTGAATGTGGCAGCTCTCCACAATGGGCCACTGTGGAGAAGCGGTGTGCGTATCAGCAGCTCTGTTTAGCATAGTCCTGGGTGTATGGCTATATTGATTTGTTTTTAAAACCTTCCAAATGTGTACAAAGCAGGCTGCTTATTTTGTGCCAAAAGACTAGATTAGCTAATTTGCAATAATGCTGAATTCAACCCTTTAATATATTTCTTCGTAATTCTCATAATTCTCACACCAAAGTGCACTAATTACTTACCTAGCACACTTCACTAATTTCCCCAAAATACAACAAGGAGTTCAATCCAGAAAAGGCCAGAGGTCGTACTCAATTCATTCATCAGTCATTTTATGCCATTTCAGGTTTACTAGATGCTAAACATTTTAACTTTGTTGATGGCAGAAAATAACAAATAAAAATAACTTATAATATTAGAAAATGTTGTTCTCTGGGAAATTTTAGGTTATAATAGTTAAAATCATTTCGAGACCCAGTATTATGGATAACTACCGAGTTTCACATTGTGTTGTTTATATTGTTTCATCCAAAAGGTTCATCTGGGGTTGTGGGGTACATAGATTTTCTTAAAAATAATCTAGACCTTGCCTTTTGATTTATAACTTATGAGTGAATTGATCCACCAGAGCTATTATATACCTTCTCTTTTTCATTTCTTTCTGTCAAAGCCTTTAGTTAGTGGGTGGAGGAAAGATGAGAATCTGCAAGTCATGGCATTTCAGAGTAGGAAGCCCTTGGAGAGCCTCCAATCCAGCCACCAATCACCCTTTGATTTTGTTGTTTTTGTTTTGTGTTTTATTTCAATTTGCTAAACTCTTCCATAATAATATAAAATCTAGTGAACAATTGTATAGAATTCTCATTAATTTCTAGCTTCTGGTATGGATTATATAAGGGGATGGTAAGCAAAATATTTTATTTCATATCAGCATAGTATTTAATACTATACAGTTAATTAAACATAGTATCTAATCATACTCACAATATATAAAATTATATTGTCTCTTCTGTTTGTTAATTTATATTAAACACTCAAGAAAAAAATATTCTTTTTTCTCCACTGTGGTTTGAAAGATAAAAAATATTCTTGATGTCAAAGAAATTGAAAAGCTTATATTTTATAATTTTTTTATGTGTAAACATGTGTTTTAACAAAATAGATAAAAATTACTTTCATAGCTTCATGTTTGGAATATTTTATATCACACCTTAAAGTCAATGCTTTTTAAAGATAAAACTTCCATATGTTATTGTAGATAATAAAATAATAGGCTCTGTTTGCATGCATTTCTTCTCTAATTCTTATTGACAGTGTGAATCATTTTGAATTCTGATGTCTGATCTTATTTCTAATATACTTATTGCTTATAAGTTAAAACTCCAAAAGAATAGAAATATTGCCATAGCTTTTTTTAAAACATTAAAGTTATCTTGATGTGCCATATATGAATTTTCTAACATGAATTCAACTTACGGATCTGGCAAAGATTATCTTGACACAAATTTCCAGTAGAATAGCTCTCCTACATTTTTTCAGTAACTGGTTGTGTTTAAATATCAGAGTTCCTCAGGCTGCCTTCTTTAAAATGATTGCCCATTTTTAGTACAAAAATATGTGACTAAAAACAAATTTCAAAATTATGTAATAGATTTAAAAAATGACATGGAAAGATATATTTATGACAGTAGCTTCTGTGGGCAGGAAAATGAGAAAGTGGCTGAGGGTAAGGAGGACGCTTAGCAGTATTTTATTTTAAATATTTAAAACAAAAAGCTTAAAGCAAATATTACAAACTCTTAATCATTGACAATCCATTGTCTGTGCACAATCTCCAAAATTTTTTCTGATTTGGTTTGCTTTGGAGATGTGCCAGACAGCTTTCTGTCATTACTGACTATGAGAAAATGGTTGTGTAGGTTAATATCTCTGTGCTTCAGTGGATTGCTCTGCTTTACAGCATGGTTGTAAAAATTAAATGAGGTAATATGTAGAAAGTGCCTAGCACAATGTCTGGCCCAAGTAGCAAATCAAAATATTAGTTATTTTATCTTCCTCCTGTTACTGTCTCCTTCTTTCACTATTATGTTTATAAAAGTTTCTAAGACTGGATGACTTTATATCTTCTAATTCTTTCATATGGTTTTTAATTTGTCTATGACTGCCCCACAGTCCATCCCTGGTGGGTGCTAATAGTTTCTCTCCCCAGCACCTTGGAAATCTCTTCTCTATGAGAAGTCCAGCAGTGACCGTAAAATTCACTTTCTCTGTACACGGTACAACGTTCAGAATACTTTGAATGCCAGTCTGTTCTTTTGTCAAATAATAATAATAAAAATTACAGTTCAGAAGTTGATTTTTATGTGTTCCAAACCAATAATTCCTCAAGTGTCCAACCATTTAACTTGTTTTTTTTTCCTTTTCCACTACAAGGAGTGTCGGTAATGCTTGGGGAACTGAACAGGAAAATAAAAGTGTGCTAGTGGAATAAGGGGAACGTTAGTTAGAAAGTCAGTATAACACCAGGATGATTTTTTTTTCTTTACTATTAAAAGGCATGCATTATGTGATTACTTTAAACCAGGACACTATTCTGTATACATTTTTATTATAACTGTATTTAACAATATAAATAACAAAAGCTTGTTCATATTACAGATTACTAGAAAGAAAGACTTTATTATATGTCAGTGGTGATTTCAGACAGGCTATTTTTCCTGCTCTAATATTTTTGGATTTTCAAGTTTTCTATAATTGAACATGCATTACTTTTGTACTAGAGAAATTGTGTGAATTGTAAAATAAGAAAATAGGTAGTATTAATATCTTGGATGACTTCTATTTAGGCACATATGTGCACACAACAAGGTGAGGTACCACTCATTAAAAATAGTGGGGGAGGGGCTTAGGAGATTGGGTATTGATGAACGTGGGTGCCAGTGCCAGCAACCTTTGTAAAGGCTCCCCACAAATCTATGAGGCATGCAGCGATGACTCTTAGAACAAACAGTCAAGGTTATTTCAGCAAATAGCTGTCTCAGAAACACTTCCAGGATGACTTTGAAGGTTGAGGAATGTTGATCAAAGCAAATTCTCTTGCAAAACTTCAGAGACATTTCAGCAGGACATTAAAACAAAATTAGGAAGCTAACATCAACTTAACTCCTCACTCTGATGTGGTTTGTCTTTTGGCAGCAAGCCTCTGATACTACCTATGCACAAGGGTTTAGATGACAATACATTGCTATTGCCATAGCAAAAACAGCAAAATATCTATTAGTGTATGATCCACATAATGCTTAGAAACGAAAACATTATGTTTACTATGATTAACTTCTCTTTCATGGGGCCAGTGGGACTCACGATCTCCTGGATGGCTGCATTTGGCACTGCCTTTCCTCAAGGAAGGGCTAAGGACATGTCTGTCGTACAGTAGCAGCATACAATTCTGCTCTGTATATAAGCTTTGTGCACAAGAAAAATAGGAAACTTCACATTTCCCATCTCCTGTCTTGGCCCCTATTCCCAAAGAAAAATGATTGCTCAGTCTTTACTAACTGGTAGGACTCAACGAGGCAGAAAGACATTGATTTTGGAAGGCAAAATCTTAAAATTCTCTAATGAAGAGATGGCAAGTATAAAAACCATTTTCTTATCCACACTCCACTGGAAATATTCAAAGTCCTAGCAAAAGCATGGCATTCCAAAATACCCAAGAATATGGAATGCATTTGAAAAAGGACAATCAGAAATTTTAATGAGTTACCTTAAGTCCCACATTATAAAATCTTTGGTTTTAAAATTCTAATTTCTGTTCCCTCTTCCCTGACCATGTAATTGTTTCTCTGGACAAAAGGATTAACGCAAAGCCTTCACTAAAAGAGTAAAATATTGATTATCCTATAATAGACATACTTCGCATGCTTACATAATACAGGGAAAGGGGAAACCATACCCCACACACTCACTCTCTTTGTATCATACATAACTGAATGTTTATGTACACCAGAGAGCTCTCTGATCTGTCTAGTCCTCCTTGGTTTTCTTCCCTCTTTACCTTTCAACATATGAAAAAAGAGAAGGCTGAAAAAACTTGGGTTTCAGCAGTTGCTTTTCTACATAATCCTCAAGGGAAATTGAATATCATCTCAACCACCAATAAGGTAACCTAAACTTTGAACCTGAGGGGAGAGCAAGAGTGCAGTTGTGGCTTGTTATATAACTCATGACCTAGAATTATATAGGATGGTCCATGTGATTTAGTGAAATCTAGTCTATGTTAACTGGAGATAAGAAGTTGCACAAAGTAGAAGAAATAAACCTGGGTAGTCTTTGTTAATAGACAATGTGCACAGTGACGTAAGGTACTTTATTAAAAGGTTTGATTTCCTTAGTGCTCATGTCTAGTAACAGTACACATGGGTATTTTCTGATCATGACTGTAAACCTAAGACATTTCTTTCTTTAAATTTATTTTTAATTATTTTGGGTACATGATAGTTGTTTACCTTTATAGAGTACATATGATGTTTTGATACAGGCATACAATGTGAATTAATCAAATCAGGGCAAATGGGGTATCCATCACCTCAGGTATTTATCATGTCTTTGTGTTAAGAACATTTCAATTTCCACTTTCTATTTTAAAGTATACCCTAACTTATTGTTGATTATATTTACTTTGTTGTGCTATCATACATAGTTCATTCTATCTAACTACATTTTTACACCAAGTAATCATCCCTACTTTATCCCAGCCGCTCAACTCCCTGTTACCCTTCCGAGCCTCTGGTCACCATCATTCTACTCTGTCTCCATGAGATCAAGTATTTTGATTATGTAGCTCTCACATGTGAGTGAGAACATGCGAGATTTTCTTTCTGTGCTTGTCTTACTTCACTTAACATAATGTTCTCCAGTTTCATCCATGTTGTTGCAAATGGCAGGATTTCATTCTTTTTTGTTTATTTTCATTTCCTTTTTATATAATATTCTATTGTGTATGTGTACCACAATTTCTTTATCTGTTTATCCATTGGTGAACATTTAGGTTGATTCCAAATCTTGGCTGTTGTGAATAGTGCTGCAATAAACATGGGAGGGCAGGTATCTTTTCAATATACTAAATTCCCTTCTTTTGGATATATACCCAGGAGTGGGATTTCTGGGTCATATGGTAGTTGTATTTTTAGTTTTTTGAGGAACCTCCATACTGCTCTCCACAGTGGTTGCATTAATTTACGTTCCTACCGGCAGTGTATGAGAAGGTCCCCTTTCTCCACGTCCTCACCAGCATTCATTATTGCCTGTCTTTTTGATAAAAACCAATTTGACTGGGGCGAAATGATATCTCATTGTAGTTTGCATTTGCATTTCTCTGATGACTAATGATGATATTGAGCATTTTTTATATACCTGTTGGCTAAGGTACTTCTTGATTTGACCTCAACCTGTATTTCCAAGCATCATACTCAACTCTGTGATTTTCCAATAGTGAATTAGAGGCTCCCCCAAATCTACCCTTGCACTTCGTGGTTTCTTGTCTTTGGCCTGTTAGTTCAGTGTTCATGCTTCCTGGAATGCTAGTCTCATCACTATCTGAAGTACCTGGAGCAGTTTCTAGTGTCCCTAGCAAAAAGTGCAAAATGTAAATCATTTCAATCTGTCTTGTTCTTAGTTGTAGACTTTGATCAGGCCATTATTATAGCACTTAATGTACACTGATTTTTCTTATATTGAATTCCATATATTACTAAACTACTAACTTTTTAAGGGCCAGAACCATTTATTACTAGCAGAAAGATCAAAAGAAAAGACTCTGAAGTCACACAAACCAGAGATGATAATCTAGTCTTTGCAACATAGAGGCTGTATCGACTTGAGCAAAATTCTTAAATTCTCTGAGACTCAGTTTCCCAATTTGTATCTGGGTATATATCTCATATGGTTGTGATGAATGTTAAACCTCATGGTGGGTTTAAAGCACTTCGCATAGTGGCTGGCATGTAGAAAACATTTAAATAAAATGTCATTATTTATTTTACCCCAAAATGCCTAGCATAGGGTTATGTTCATCTTGACTCCGCAATAAAAATTTATTGATTGTTGAATGAACAAATGAAAGAGTGAATGAAAATGTCCTCTTTTTAAAAGTCATTTAAGTTTCTTACTCTATTTTTTTTTTAATTTGTGGGAACTAAGAGGATGTAACCAAAAAAGTTAGCTCTGTGCAACAAATAAGTCTGCTGAAGCATTCACAAACCTACTGGGGAGCAGTGTAATTGGTGACCTTGGGTGAATTTTCTCCTGAAGGCAGTTCCCTGGAAAAACAAGGAAATGCAAAGATATGCAAAGGGTATCATCCAGCTGAGACAAGTTTATTAGTGCTCTCATTGACTCTACCAGGAGGCCCACCTGCTACAGCTCTGCCTGGGAACCCTCAGGGGCCATATGGCCTCAGATGCGAAATAACAGCCAGTGCGGGGAGTAAACCAGGTCATTAGCCTGGGAACGTCCCTTCTTCAACCAGCCTGTCCTGGTTTGGGCGGTAGTGCCACATGTATGAAAAAGGAAGGGAAATCTTGGCTTTGCATATGAAAGAAAAATACTTGTTTATGTTTCATGTCATGAAAATATATTTTTACAATAATTCAAGAATACCCCAAAGATTGAAAGTGAAACTAGAATAGAAATGGTCTATCCAGGTAAAATGACTTGCTCACAGATAAAGAAAATTTTTTGAAAATATTCTTGTTAATTATTCTTAGCCTAATTCTAAAAGTGTTCATGTAATTTCTTATGACTAAAATAAGTACCCATGGTGTTTCTTGAGCTGGACATGGTGTTTTATTGTTAAAATTACGTAATAGAAAGAGGTTCCCCCACCCTCAATTTATAGCAGAGAAAACCTAAAAAACAATTTTCTTACTATAAAATGAAATGCAAATATCAGCTGGGAACTCCCTTCCTCTTGAGATTTAGAAAACATTATTTGAACTACAATTCCATAGGCTAGAAGCCCAAAACCTGACCCAAGATTTCTGAGACCACTTGGGCTTATGATTTGCTGATCACCTCTCTTCCTGGACTCTGGCCCCCCTACCCCTAGCCCCAGTGAAATCTCTGTTCTGTACAACATTAACGCAGATATGAAACTCTGTCCTGTCACTGATTTCTACAAGACTGTTGATTTGGAGGTTCATGAGGAGGAATCACAATATGCACTGCTCAGCAAAAGAACATAACATTTTGCTGTAACATTAAATGCTCTTCTAAAAAGTTCTTTCAGGCAGGGTGTGGTGACTCACGTCTGTAATCCCAGCACTTTGGGAGGCTGAGGTGGGAGGACTGCTTGAGGCTAAGAGTTGGAGACCAGCCTGAGCAAGAGTGAAAGCCCATCTCTACAAAAAATAGAAAAAGTAGCTGGGTGTGATGGTGCACACCTGTAGTCCCAGCTACTTGGAAAGCTGAGGCAGAAAGATCACTTGAGCTCAGGAATTTGAGGTTGCAGTGAGCTATGATGATGCCACTGTGCTCTAGCCCAGGAAGCAGAGGAGGACCCTGTCTTCAAAAAAAAAAAAAAAAAAAAAAATCCTTTCAGTCATTGTGCCATTATCCTCCGGGTTTTTGCCATCTCTCTGATTCTTTCCTCTGCCCACTTCATTCCTCCCTCCCTAATTTTCTCTTTCTTTTTCCTAGAATAACAAACAAACCAACCAACAACAAAAATCACCTACAAAATTATTCTTATTTTACCAGATAAAGTAGCACTGTGTGCCAGTTGAAGCTTGGACTGTAGGTGGGTTCAAATGCCAGTTTTGCCACTTACAGCTTCATGAATTAGATAAGTCACTTAACCTACCTCTACTTCAGTTTTATCATCTGTAAAATGTGGAGAAAATAATTCATATGTCATAAAGTAGTTAGGATGGTGAAATCTGCTACTAAGTATAAGCACTGAGAACGGTGCTTGGCATAGAGTAAGCAACAAAAATGATCTCTTGTTTCTTGAACTCCCCCAGCACCTCATCTTCAATCTCCAGTGACTTACTAAGATAGTTTCCAGCAAAACACCTTTTCCTTCCTAAGAGGAATTTTGGTACCAGATGTTCAGGGAATACTGGTTTCATATTTTTAAATATGTTTCCATCCTAGAAATCATTTGTAAAATATTGATGTCTGCTATTATTTTCTGCTATCAAGTGCTAAAATAACTGCAATTAACAAGGAGCTGATACAGATAAGTTGGGAACTAACCTAAGTGCTATAATATTTTAAATTTATGAAACATGATCCTATAGGACTTGCTGATTAGAAGATAGATATTGCCTAATTTCTTTCTAAAAAGTTTATGAAAGGAGTGAGGCTTTTCAAGTTCAAAGGCAATATCAGAAAAAATAATTTCTGTTGGACTGTGGCACATAAACATTAACACCTAAAGCAGCACGTTTTTCTTATGGCTTTGAAATAGAATTGTTTATAACCCCAGCAACATTTGAGGCGATGACCAAGACTTACAGATCATTTAAACTTGCCTCAGTATTAGAGTGTTTCCTGCAATGAAAAGATAAGCAGAAATATTTAAGGTCATCTCTTGGGTGAAGGAAGGGCATGTGAACAGTAGCTGCCAGAACAATTTAAAATAAAAACTGAAAAAGGAGGTGTTTAAAGCAGATTTGTGGGAAGTAGAAAAACTGATTAGGCAAAGATTATTGCCAAATTATGTAATGACCAAGACAAATTAAACTGAGATTTAAATCTAAGATCTTCTAACTGTGCCAAATGGCTATAAGCATAACCTGTGACCTTGTTAGAAGTACAAATTACAGTTGCTCACCCTGGTGCATACTCAACCACACTCAATTGAATCCTTGTAGGCTGGACCCAGGGATCTGTGTTTTAACATGCTCTTCAGGTGATTGTTATACTTGCTCAACTTTAAGAAACACTAAGGAATATGCATTTTTGATTCACCCATACTCTTTAAAATAACTTTAAAAAAATCCAAGAGAGAAAGAGAGCAAAATTAATTTAACATTTATTTTATTTTACTTTAAATTTGCCAGGCCAGGAGTGCTTGGCTCATGCCTATAATCCTAGTACTTTGGGAGGAAGAGGAGGGAGGACGGCTTGAAGTCAGGAGTTGAAGACCAGCCTAAGCAAGAGTGAGACCCCGACTCTACAAAAAATAGAAAAACTAGCCAGGCATGGTGTGGCTACTAGTCCCAGCTACTCAGGAGGCTGAGGCATGAGGATCGCTTGAGCCCAGGAGTTTGAGGTTGCTGTGAGCTAGGCTGATGCCACTACATTCTAGTCAGGGCAACAGATTGAGACCCTGTCTCAAAAATAAATACATTTGCAGGATTTGTAGTTTAATTTCCTTGATGAACCTAAGCATCTCCTTAGCGTGCCTGCTTTGGGACTGTGTTAGTCACATAAAAAAAAAAAATCAACCCAAAACAGATTAAAGATTTAAACCTAAGATCTGAAACTGCAAAACTCTCAGAAGAAAACACAAGGATAAGTTCCATAACATTGGTTCTAGCAATGATTTTTTGAGTATGACCCCAAAAGCAAAGACAACCAAATCAAAAATAAACAAGCAAAACTACATCAAACTAAAAAGTTTCTGCACTGAAAAGGACACAGTCAACAAAATGAAAAGGCACCCCATGGAATGGGAAAAAAATATTTGCAAACCATATATATATCTGATAAAAGGTTATTATCTAAAATGTATAAGGAACTCATACAACTCAATAGCAAAACCCCCCAAATAACTCAATTTAAAAATTGGCAAAGGACTTGAGCAGATATTTTTCCAAGGAAGACATACAACTGGCCAACAGATATGTGGAAAGATATTCTACATCACTGATCACCAGAGAAATGCAAATTAAAACCAAAATGAGATATCGCCTCCCACCTGTTAGAATGGCTATTGTCACACACACAAAAAATAACAAGTGTTGGGAAAGATGGGGAGAAAGGGAACCCTTGCATATTTTTGGTGAGAATAAAAACTGGCACAACCATTGTGGAAAATGGTATGGAGGTTTCTCAAAAAATTAAAAATAGAACTACCATATGATCTAGAAATATCACTTCTGGGTACATATCCAAAAGAAATAAAACCACTATCTTGAAGAGATATCCGCATTCCAATATTCATTGCAGCACTATTCACAAAGCCAAGAAATGGGAACAGCTTAAGGGTTCGTTGACAGATGTATGGATAAAGAAACTGTGATACACACACACAGGCATATGATTCAGCCTTAAAGAAGGAAATCCTGTCAAGAACATGTATGAACCTGGAGGACATTGTGCTAAAAAAAACCACACACAGAAGGACAAATGTTGCATGGTCTCACATATATGTGGAATCTAAAAACATTAAACTCAAAGAAACAGAGAATAGAAGGGTGGTGACCAGGGGTCGAGGGGTGGGAGAAATAGAGGTTGGCCAAAGGGTACAAAATTGCAGTTATGAGATGAACAAGTTCTGGAGACCTAATGTACAGCATAGTGACTATAGTTAATAATTATGCATTATATATTTGAAATTCACTAAATCTTAAGTATCTGAATATGTTAATTAGCTTAATTGTGGAAATCATTTTACAATGTATATGTATATCAAAACATCACATTGTACACATTGAATATATATATTTTTTGTCAATTATGCCACAGTACAGTTGAAAAAATATTTAAAAGAAGGTAGTGATTTCAGTAGAAGTCTAAGATTCAGTAAATTATTAACTGAAATAAAAAAATTTCCACCAAATTCAAGCTTACGCTTTGCAGGAAGCCCTGAGCAATTAAATATCAATTTCTCTTAAAAAAAATACTATGTTCTCTTTGTTTATCTGTAACATTTCTGGCAGTCTGTGTGGTAACACTATGTATAAGAGGACTGAGGGTCATTTTACTGAGGGTTCTATGGATTCTGGTCTTAATCCAGGCAGACAGTACTAGTTGTTTGGTTAGATCAGCAATAGTCCATTATGGGCTAATGCGGCTTTCAGTTTTCAATATCCAAAGAGATAGAGAGACTTTTGTATTTTGACTGACAAACAAGAGTATACCAAAAGCAGGAGTTTCAAAATTTCTTCTTATGAGGATCTAAGTTTGAATAAAATGATATAGGAATCATTATTTAGTTTAAAAAAGGAAGTGTAGCAAAAATAAGTAATTTTGGAGATGTGAATGCTTAGCATTTGTTATGCTTTATAGTAACATAATTTTACAAATATAATTAATGTGTAATAAAATACTATAGTTATTGATTTCAAATTTAAAAGCTAAACAAATATTCACATACTACTAAAGTTTTCCATTTTTCACAAATTTGATTATAAATTTAATAAATCTGAAAAAGTGTGCTTATATTACTGTTGATTTAAAACATTAGATTTTTCTTTGGGATATAACCTTAAAACACTGTCAATTATTCTTAAGATAAAAAGAAATGCAGAAACATAATCTCACATAATTTTCCCAGAAATGTGAGGCTATGAAAGGGTGAAATATAAACAGAGGGGGAAGAAAGAAGAAATTTTGGTAGGCAGAAATATCTTGAGTTATTAATAAATCATTTAAATATTTTAGAAATATAGAGGGTTACTTAAGGATCCCAGGTTCCAGAAACCATGTATGGTATTTTTTCAATATAATAAGGCCAGCTTTGAATTTCAGTTATGTTCTTTATAAGCTTGTAGGAACTAATTACATAACTAAAGCAACTTAATGTTATCAACATATTACTACTTTTTTTTAAAGAATGACACATTGCTAATAGTACTGTTTTACTATAAGTAAATAACAATTATGTGCATCAATGAGGGAAATAAGGCTGGGTGTGGTGGCTCATGACTGTAATCCTAACACTCTGGGAGGCCAAGGCAGGAGGATTGCTTGAGGCTGGGAGTTTGAGACCAGCCTGAGCAAGACTGAGACCCTGTCTCTACAAAAAATAGAAAAATTAGCAGGCCATGGTGTCATGTGCCTATAGTCCCAGCCATCTGGGTGACTGAGTCAGGAGAATTACTTGAGCCTAGGGGTTTGAGGTTGCAGTGAGCTGTGATGATGCCACTGTATTCTAGCCTGGGTGACAGAGTGACTGTCTCAAAAAAAAAAAAAAAAGAAAAAAAAAGAAAATAATGCCTATTCCATCACCATTCTACACATTAAAACATAGTTTACTAATTTGCAGTCCCACATGAAATTTAAGAAAAAAAAGAATTACAGATGAAAAGAAAATAGTTTATAGCTTATAGAAAACTTCTTTCCATTTTCTCCAAAAATTAACTGACATTTTAAGCCACATTTTCCCATTCCAAAAGTTTACTTTTGCCTTTCTCATTTAAAAAGTGTATTTTTTTTAAAAAATAATCTGCATTGTGAATATAATTTTAAACAATGTAAGAAAAAAGTCAAATTATGCACGTTTATATAAAGGGAAAAAAAGCAGACAAAATTGGGATCAAAAGAGACATAATATTTTCAATAAAACCATTAATTATACTTAACACACAAAATAGAAATTAAAAAGTAACCCAAGAATATTTGTGTTCTCATTAGAGGTAGTAGTTCCTTTAAAAAGTCCTCCAATGATAAGTGGAAACTGACTTGTACTTTTTGAGACTTTATATTCATTATTTTGAACTACATGTTTCAAATTTGGGACAGTAAATACTGAATCCTCATTATAAAAGATGATAAACTCACAGATTTAAGCATATTTAATGTGTTTTAATCTTTTGCAGTTTATTATTCCTATTGATTTTTAAATTGTCACAACTTCGATCAGTGGGAATCTTTGAATTGGCTTTTGTGTCCCTTGACAAGATCCCAGTAGTCTTTTATAAACATACTGATTTTTTGATGTGACCAGATTTCCTGCCGTGGCCCTGGAATCAGCTGCTTTCTCCCTGCTCAGTTATCCTGCTTCATTTTAATGGTGAATAGTGCTTAGAGATCAAAACTGTAGTTTGGAGTTGCTGTGAACGATTTTTTTTTTTTGGTAGATTTTTATTTAAAATTTCAAAGACCAATTGTTTAATCAATGTTTATTTAAAATTTGTACTGATTTGGTCTTCCTTGGTCATATCCAAACTATTTATTGTCACTTTTAAAAATTTCCAATTTTTGGCAGGTGAGGTGGCTCATGCCTGTAATCCTAACACTCTGGGAGGCCGAGGCTGGAGGATTGCTTAAGGTCAGGGGTTTGAGACCAGCCTAAGCAAGAGTGAGACCTCATCTCTACTAAAAATAGAAAAGTTATCCAGGTGTGTTGGTGTGTGCCTGTAGTCCCAGCTACTTGGGGGGGACAAGGCAGGAGGATCACTTGAGTCCAGGAGTATGAGCTCGTAGTGAGCTATGGTGATGCCACTGCACTCTACCTTGGGTGACAGAACAAGACTCAGTCTCAAAAACAAAACAAATAAAAATTCCCAATTTTATAAGACAAAAAATAAAGAGTTTGCATTTTTAATTAACATTTCTTTGTTAGCATGATTGAATTTTTTGTTAGAGTTTATCAATCGCTTATATTCTTTTGTGAAATTCTTTCATCCTTTTAGTTTGTTTCCTGTATTCCTTCTTTAGGTACCCAAAATAGCACCCCTTGTGTCTCATAAATGTGTGTAAAATGAAGTTTTATATGTTGCATCAACATTGTCTAAGATTCATATTTCTGTTGAACATTGTTTAGAAACACGTATTTATTGAATACCTATTCTGTGTCACACAACAAATATTTATTGAGTGTCTCCCAGGAACCAGTGATACAGAGTAAAAAAGATCTGTACTCACTGGGATACAATTCTGATGGAGATGTTAAAACTTTTATTTTTTTAAAAAAACTACTTGTGTAAGAATTTATTATATGGAATTTTCAAAATGAATAAGAAAAATAATTTTCACTTTGGTTAATGTTTATCTTATTCCTATTTCGATTTTTAGCATATACTGAACTTGCAACATGATGTGGTTTGAGATGCTTAACATTTTTTAAGGGTTACAACTAGCCCTTGAAATTCAAGTATTAGAATTTTATTCTGTTAAGTTAAATAGTATATCCTGTTTTGAAAATACATGTTAAATAGGTTTAGTTATTAACATACAAATATTACATAATTGTTATGCTGACATAATGGTAATGAATATTACTATGCATTACCATAAATGTATACATGCTATTCCATTTTTAAATAATATTTAATGTATTATAGATATGATTGAAACTATTATGCTAGTTAATACTGGCGGAACTACAACATATGATGAAGTAACATTTATTGTATAAAAGGTTTCTTACCTAACCTAAACATTTAAAAAACAAAAATTAGGAATGCATTTTTAGGTTTATATCAAGCATGCATCTTGGATTTTCTTGGATAGTCATGATTTTTAATATCCTATTGCATTGTTTAAAAATTACAATTAGAATTGTCAAAAATCATGCATGTAATCTTTAGTCTTAAAACATTAGTATTTGTATTTAGAAATCGTTGAGTACCTTGAAAATTATAAATCGTTTTGTGAAAATAGATGCTTTACTTCAAAAAAATAAGGTATAGGACATTGGACAGGTACAAAGCTCTAATGAAATCATGCAATTTGTTACCGTGTTTTAGATTATTGTTCAAGGAGAAATTGCTAACTATACTTCAGTAATGAATGAATGAACAGTAAAAACTTATTTAAAAAAGGAAAAGCATGTAATTGTTGCAGAGGGCCCTGGATTGGAAAGGAGAATGCTAAGATGTTTTGCAAAAAGTTATTTGGTCATCCCCCCTGCCCCACAACACCAGCTGACCACCATGTATTACATTGAGATGTGTGTAAAAGGGTCATTTTCACTTTCAAATGAGTGTTAAACTGCATGAATTAACAGAAATTTGATATCATGGTATGGTAGAAGCTAGATGCACATTGAAAGCGTATAAAATAATCCGCAGCATTTAGGTAGTATCAGATTATTTCTTTAGTTTTACTATTTGATTCAGTAATATGCAAGTTGAATTTATGCTCGAGCGAAAAACATTTTCAAGTCCTACTAGAAGTGATGGAAAACACTAAATATGACCTATTGTTATGTAAAAATATATAACGCTACAAATTAAAATGACACAATGAGATTACCTTAAATATTGAATTTTACTACTTTCTGTGCAATCATCAATTAAGATCTAGTCTTAGGAGATTGCCCAAATCCATTATTTATTGTAAAAGATAAGTGATGCTTTCTTCCTCAAATCTTCAAGCTAAAGAAAAATGTGCTTTTAAAGGTGTTTTCTTAATTCTGTGCAGCTGGCTCAGGGATTTTGCTGCTTTTTAGTGTTGCCTTTAATGCTGTTTCCTACTCTCCACCCAGCAAAAGTACATCTTCGCTATATTAAAAAGAAAGGATGTAAGAATGTCACTTATTTTTAAAGTTTTCCCAAACTACAAAGGTTTACACTATCTAATACATAAAAGAGACAAAGTGTCCAAGGGGAAACAAATACAAATAAAGCAAGTATTAACTATTTTTGTAGTGCCAAAGCTGTGGTGGTATTATTAAAAGCACAGCAAGTGAAAACACTAATGGCAGGATTTGAGTCATCACTAGAGGAGAACTACAAAGAAAGGGATCAGAGCTCTGGATTACAACTAGTAGAATATTGCAGTTTGTACAGGCAAACCATAAGGAACGGAGAAATGGCAATTGTATCATGAGTAGAGAAAAAAGAACATGTTAGCACAAATAGTTTAGGCAGGAGATGATATTGCCATGTATCAGTAGGCTCAGACTGATAGTGAAAATATCAACATCCTTCCATACCCTAGGGTACATAGCTATCCCATGATATTCTTACATTCAGCCCATTTCTTGAAAGCTCCAGATCTCCCTATGACCCAAAAGCTGTAGGGTCAATCCTGGGATTCTCAATCCTGACCTAACATTATGGCATCCCCTTCGATGCATTGGTACCTGTTACCCAGATTGTTAAATATTTTCAGTATTACTCCTGTCTTTAGAAACAAAATTAATAGAACATGGTAACTAAATTTTGTAAGATCTGAGAAAAAAATGGAGAGGATAATGTTTCTCAAATATTTTTGAGTGATTGGGTAGATTTTGCTCAAAGGGGGAATATATGAGAAGGGCTAGTTTTGGAGAATGGCAAGAAGAGAGATTGAGTTCAATTTTTGGTATGTTGCATTTGAATTGCCCATGGTGATATATAGAGTAATCTGTTGTGAATACAGACCTTGAAGAAGAGATGTAAAATTAAAGTAACATTAATATTTGGATAGTATCAGTGTATAGGTGATTATTAAAATTATAGGTGGGGATAAAGTAACCTAATGTGAGATCTTAAAAGAGACAAGTGAAAGAAAATTGTAGTTATATAATTAAAACTGCTTTGAGGTAATGGTTTTTGATGAATATCTGGGCATCCTGAAATGTTCTGTGCCTTTGTTGCCAGTCTCCCAGTGGACGTTTTCCTTGGTGTTTGTTGCAAAAAGAATTTCGGGACACACCACATAAGGCAAGCAAGTGAAAGCTTTATTGAAAGTCAAAGTACACTCCCAGGGAGGAGAGCAGGCAGGCTGGAAAAGAGCACCTATGCTGAGAGGGAGTAGTTTTAGATCTTTTGAAGTCTTACTAATTAAGGGGACGAATATTCAAGACCTAGTGGTTGGCTTTTACTAAGAATTTGGGTAGTAATTCCTAGAATTGGTTCCCTCCCATTTTAATACTTTATATGGTTGTTTTGGAACTAACATGGTGATTTCAAGTGTGGAGAAATTTTAAACCCACAATGCAAATGATATTGTAACTAGCCAAAGTTAATGTAAGGTGGCAGAAATAGCTGACAAGCCAGGTTTTGCCTGTGGTTATCAGTCCCTTTGTTTAAGGGTTAACACCTGCACCTGATCCTCAAGCACCTGCATCTGGTCCCAGGTCTCCTAGTCTCTTACTCTAACACCTTTATGATTCTGCATATATATACAACTTAGTTTGGTTTTTAACTAACTCAAATGTTATTAAAAAATAAGAAAATCTGGTCAATTAGTAATAATGGCTACCAGAAATTAAATGTTTACTATATGCCAGACATTGTCTTAAATTTAATATCCCTAACAATCTTCTGAAGTAATTATTATCTCCATTTGAATTCTAAGAAAACTGAGTCTCAGAGGAATTGTGTAACTTGATAATGATTTCACCACCAGTATGAGTGGAACTGGAATTAAAAGTCACGATTGTTTGTGTCAAACAGTGTTCTTAACCTCTATTTGACAGAGCATTGTAGAAAATTAAATGTGTCTAAGTCAAGTAATAGTTAAAAATAATAAAGGTATTGATTATACATGTAGAAATATATACTTTGTTCTCTTCTCTCACTATTAATGATGAAAAATCTTTTATCCATCATTATAGATTACCTTCCATTTCTCTGTGATAAAATTCTGAGATATCATTTTATTCACTGTTATTTTTATTTTTATGGGAATAGATGTAGACTTCTTTTCTGTCTATCCTGCTCATCCCTTGGTGTGTACTTTCAATATGAGGATCAATGTCTCTCTTCAATTCAAGAACATTCTTAGCTAATATCCCTTCCATGAATTTTTCCCTCATCCTTAATTCTCTTCTGCTATATTTATTGGTCTACTTTTGAACTGATGAATTTATTCTACATGTCTCTCAGTAAGATTTTTCTACTTTTAATACCAGTTTATATTTTTAATATAACACTGTTTAATATGTAGCATTTAAAAAGCCATTTTTAAATTTATTTTCATTTTTTTTTTCTGGGGAGAATTCATCTTCTCATTGATTTTATCTACTTGTTCACTTAATACCATTATTAGTTTTACTTGTGTATTTTTTGTTGTTCACCAAAAAGGAAATCTCCTTCTCTTCCTACTTCTTCTCATTCTTTCTCCCTCTTGACTCAACCTTTACAATGTCTAACAGTTCAGTAAATGCTTCTGGCTGTGTTCCTATGGGTCTCAATCCAAATCCAGGTCATACATTGGTAACTTAGGGGCTTCATGAGATAATGATTTCGAAGTTGCAGTCACTGAGGATTAGAAGCTTGTCTCAATTTTTTTTTTTTTTTTTTTTTACTGGGATATGTCTCCCACTTTCTCCCCTTGGGACTCAGCTTTATATAGGCAACTATAATTCAAAGCAAGTTTCAGAAGTTAGTTTTTTGTTTCCTCACATAGATAGAGAAGGGAGGCCTCAGCCACAAAGTTCATGTAATGAGCCTAGGTCCAGCCCTCTTTACGCTCCTCATATGAGGCGCTTTTTTATCTCTCCTATTCTATAGAAGTAGAACTCCCTACTTCAAACTTGAGATTCTATAGATTTGCTTTTCAGGATAGATTACACTTTGTGTCTTCCTTTATTACAGGACATAGCAGTGCTTGTCTTCCCATATGAACATCAATATTTTATTTTACATTTATCATTTTATACTTTATCATTTCTATGATCTTAGATGAAGGGAAGATGGCACTTTTATCAGTCACGGTTCCAGCAGGAAACAGATGGCACACTCAAATTAGAATAATTCAAGGCAGGTTTAAAAAAGGGACCACTGTTGTCAGGGTTTAGGGAATCAAAATTGATGCTGTCCTATTCCAGAGCTAGTTAAGAGTAGGACCTGAAGATACAAAGAGAGGAAACCATTAATGGAGGCAGCAGTAGAGAGGACAAGATTGCCCTTTGTATGGACAACCAAAAAAGTGCAACTTCTCACCTCTCCTTTACACATACATACAAATATGTAAACCATTCATTTGTGGGTATACAATGTTCATTCTACAGAATGTGTGGGGACTTTTAGCTAAGATGGTGTTGTGCATTTATGTATTGTACACTCAGCTAGATTACTTCTGTTTGTCACTTTCCCACAGAGAGCAGGGTGGAGAAGTGTGGAGGTGTTTGAGTGTTTCATAAACATGTATGTGTGTGTGTGTGGAGTGGTGGTATGTGAAAGAAAAGACTGAAATTAGATTTTTTTAGTGTAAGTAGTCTATCCTTCATACCAGGATGATGATACAATTGGTGGTGTTTTTCACTCCAACGCATATGCATGTATGTGTGTGTGTGTGTGGACCTCCCTTCTTTCTTTCCTTGATTTTTATCATTGCCTGTTTTTTTTCTTCACCTTTTTATGGTAGAGAATTGACTTAATTTTCTTCAGTAATAGCAAATCCAGATAATATTTGTCTGTGACATTATAGGCAATGATAGAAAAACCACTGGTCTTGGAGTGAAAGATTTGGGGTTTGACTTTGGCCATCTGACTTGAAGGAATTAAACTCTCTGAATAAGGAATAAGCTCTTCATCTTTGCAGTGAAAGCATTGATGTCCACCTTTCCTTAGAGATTCAAAAACAAAAGAGGATAACATAAGTGAAACTGCAGATCATTAAAATGCTGGCTATTTTTAGAGAGAATTAGAGAGAAAGAATATGCCCTAGAGACTGAGAGTGGGCCAGAAAAAGAAATTTATGAGAGGGAACTCTGGTTAGGGAAGAAAAAGACCCTTGAAACAAAATGTCTCCAGCAAAATGTCTCCCTTACTTTTTATTCAACATGCTAGGAAGGCTCCCATGGTGGATACTTCGCACTCGGTGTACTCTCTGCCTCAAATGCTCCTCCTACAGATATTTGCCTGGAAAATGCCCTTATTGCTTTCAAATCTTTACTAAAAAATTACTTTTCTCATGAGGATTACTCTGTTCACCCTATTTAATATTGTGAACTATCGTCCCCAGCACTCCTGATCTCCTTTGCTTAGATCCATTTTTTCCTGTAATGTTTGTCACATTCTAATTTACTCTGTAATTTGCTTATTTATTATGTCTATTATTTTTCTGTTGTTTGGCAGCACCTCATTGACCCCTATGACAATTGCACTAGAATGCAAGCTCTATGTTGGCAGGGATCTCTGTTCACAAATGTATCCCAAGCTCATAGTTTAGTATATGGTGAATAAATGAAAGTGTTGCTCTACTAGTTTGAAGCAAACATCCCCAGCTTTCCTTGGGCACCCACTAAAGAATGGTGTATCATAACTGGCAGATTAGATGGAACTTAGTTATAGGACTTTTGGAGGCTCCAGTGATTGAGAGTCAACTTAGGGAAATTGCATATGTTGCTGTGCTGTATGTTGTTTTTTCTAATCCACTGTCAAAGCAGTTACAGCCATTGTTCGAGTATATGGTGGAGGTGTTCTCACAAAGGACTGCCATTCTGGGTGGACATCATGTCCCCAGGGGAAGAAAAATAAACATCACTTTATATTCCACTAGATGATAAATGGATAAATGGTTCATTTATTATTTCATCCTTCTTGGGTTGTTCTGAGTCTTCACAGTGTAAACTTACACAGTTATTTCTCCTGTCTGTTTCATCACATAAAGGACACAATCAAGTGACTTTTTTATAAGCCAGAGTTAGGAGATGTTTTGTGTGAGCCATTATTTATGCATGACAAAGCATTCTTAAAGAATATGGAAATGTTAAATATTTACAAGGTAAGGTGCCAATTGCAAAAAGCTATTTGGAGGGCAGGGGCTATAGTAGTCATGAAACTATTGTTCATACAGTCTTAAGTGAAGGGAAATAAGGCAAAGTTTTGAGACCATAGAAAAAATTTCTCTCCAAATTTGAATATTCTGCATTGGACAACAAACAAAAGGTCTCAAGCTGGAGCCACAGTATTACAGCCTGTAGAGGAAGACTCCCAAAACCTGAGAAGATCATGGTAGCGTGAGAGGGATGGGAGTAAGCAACTCCAAATTAGGGTGCATTTGACTTCAAACTCTCTCAGTGCATTTGAACACAGTACTGCAAATAAGCAGTTCTTCCAGGTTTATAAGACCACCTCCTTTTTAAAGGAAGAAATACATCTAGGCTTCCACTACAGAAATGTGAAAATTTGTAAACAATGCCACATGTATGTCCATTCAAGCTATATTCTCCATCCCTCTAGAGGATACCATTCTCTGAGACTTGGATGTGAATAAACAGTCTCTATAATGGTGCAGTGGAGTCTGTACCATGGTACAATATAGGTACCTGGTTATCAGGTTCTGCAGATTAACCCTGACTTCAACCCTGGCTACTAAAATGAATCTTCTTATTTCTATCTATTGTCCCTACCAATTAATGAGAAATATGGCTTCTTGACTTTTCTTTATTCCCTGGAGTGGCAGTGTGTATAATAATCATTTAATCTAAATTATTAATATCTCTTCTGAATTTAATTCAAATTCATATGCTTTGTTTTTAAATATATATTTCTGCTTCATCATCACCTCTCTTGTTTGCTATAATCGTGGCAGGCAGGGGGGACAAATACTTGCAAGGAGCTGTCTATTATGGTCTATTTGGAAATTCACGATTGTGCCCAGAGTGACTCAAATGAGAAAGCTGGCTTCTTTTTTCTTTTTTTGTTATTTGATTTCCAAATTTTAATAAACCATGTATAAAAGCTGTAAATTAATAGTTTTCTGCTTTAAGTCATTCATGTCAGTTATACTGAGGCAAAGACAAGGACCTTTGAATGAATTATCCTAAGTACCAGATCTGGGTAGTAGCCGTGTGCATCAGGTGATCTTGCATTTCAGTCTCCATGTGTGGCAGGAAGGGATTTTAGTAAGGGTTGCAAAACACTGTGCACTTGGATCTCTTTATTTGCTTTAAGAAACACGAGAAAAAAATATTTGTTTTGAATGTTACATTGTTTCAGGTATTCAAATTTACTATTTATTATTCTATAATTATATTAGAAATATTGAAAAAATACATACTTTATAAAAATTCTCTGCAGTTTTTCCTTTCATCCATTTTACATATAATTTAATCTTTTATTAAATTCTGTTTTTCTTAGGGTTTCTCTTACAATTTTTTCTAAATTAAACTATTTACATTATTTAGTTTAATTTTTCTTTTTGCGTTTTTAAATTAAATATTTCTTTAAAATATATAATGTATACACACATATTTATGTATACATGTTTGTATTTGTGTGTATATTATATATATTATTTGGTAATCTTTATATTTCACACACACACATACACACAGCCAAGGTTTATTATAAATAACTGCAGTCCTATTCTCCTTCCTACCCCCTTCTACCCCCAATCACTCTTATACCAATACCAATCTTATCATTTTTAGATATTTCTTTTTGTGATTACTTGACCAATTCTAAATAATGTGATTAATTGTTATAATTTGATTTTCCAATGTTAGAGATAATAACATAATTTATTGATACCTTATTTTGGAAAAATAGAATCAACCCACTTATGATAACATCCTCTCTCTTTCTATGTACACACACACACACACACACACACACACACACACATTCCTTCCTTCAGATTTCTCAAAATAATGTCTAACATTTTATTTAAATCAATATGTATTGCAGACATTATTATGACTATATGAATATAATTCAATGCTAAGCTATACAGCAAACTATCAATATGTTTCTTTATTATGAAATTTTTTTCTATAAATATTAAAAATGATCTTACTTTTTCCTCTGGTGAAGTTTTTCTATGGACGTATTGTAAAATATTCCTCACGCTTTCTAACAGAGCAAACAAACTTTTCTCATTGGGGTCAAACACATCAGTGAACTATGGGTTCCATATTCTTCTGCAAGATATCCCTTCCAGAGCCTTCCATATTGCTGCTCCAGACTTGACTGGTGGTTTGGTAGGCCTTGTGCATTTATCCTGTGATTTCTTTTCATCATTATTTTAGGAATGTCCTTTGCCTTTTTCCTGTTGATTGCCCTGTGTTTGGGGATCCCGTTTCTTTCTCTTTCTAGGTTTACTCTTTCCCTGTATTGAGCACATTCTCCAGTAGTTAACACAGAATGGATAAATGGAGGTTAATTTTCTGATCCTTTGCATTGCATTATTAATAGTATCTTTATACAACCCTTGATTGAATTTTGATTATGTGCAGAATTCTATGTTGAAAATATTTTCCTAAATGATTTTAGGGTCTTAAACTCCATTATTTTCTGGTTTCTAATCCTGCTTTCGAGAAGTGGGCTGTAGTTTGCTAATCTTTGTATTTCATCTGTTATTTCTGCCCATCAGGATATTTTAGGATTTCTACTTTACCCAGGCTGTTATGAAAATTTACATTGATGTGTCCTACTGTGGATCTTTCTCCATTTATCTCTTGACAGGCACCTTGAGAGCCCCTTTAAATCTGGAGATATAAGTCTTACAGTTATGAAAGAAAATCTTATTTCATTTCTTTAATACTTTTCTCCTGCTCATTTTTCTGCATTATTTCCCTTTTTTAAAAAAAATAACTTTATGTGTATATTTAAGATATACAACATGATGTTATGGTGTACAAATAGTTAAAATGTTATTCTATTTAAGTAAGTTAACATATCCATCATCTCATGTAGTTACCCCCTTTTTTTTTGTTTTTGTGACTTGAGTAACCAAAATCTTCTTGTTTGGTATGAATGCCATATACACTATAATCCTCAAGATCTACATTAGGTCTCTAGACTTGTTTATCCAACATATCTGCTACTTTGTCTCTTTAGAACATGTACAGTTGGGTGTTGGACTTAAAGGTTGTTCCTTTAATTAATTTTTTTTTCATATTTTTTATCTCTGAATTTGGGATTCATATTCTGTGATATTTCTTCAGCTCCATTTTTCAACCATTCTCAAATAATACTTTATTTCTCTTATATTTTTAGCATCCGAAATTTATTTTTTGTTCTCTGAAGGTTTCTTTTTTTTATAAAATCTTGCTAGTTTTCTCTATTTTTGAGTGTATTAAAGGTTTTTACATCTTCATTTTAATTCTTCTTGTATGCATTTTCTTTGAGTTCCTTTTGAGGGAGGGGTTATTTGGCCTCTAATTTTCATTTTTTGAGAGTTTTGAAATGTTTAATAATGTTTGACTGTCAGCAATTTTGAAAATTTCTTATCAATAAATCATAAATACACTCCGGGAGGTTGAGGTGGAAGGATCGTTTGAGCTCAGGAGTTCAAGACCAGCCTGAGCAAGAGCCAGACCCTGTCTCTACTAAAAATAGAAAGAAATTAGCTGGACAAGTAAAAATATATAGAAAAAATTAGCCGGGCATGGTGGTGCATGCCTGTAGTCCCAGCTACTCAGGAGGCTGAGGCAGAAGGATTGCTTGAGCCTAGTAGTTTGCTGTCAGCCACGGCACTCTAGCCTGGGCAACAGAGTGAGACTCTGTCTCAAAAAAATAAAAATAAATAAATAAAGCATAAATAAAAATGATGTTTATTAACAAAAAATAATAAAAGATTGTTTATTAATAAAGCATAAAATACAGATTGTCAGCTCTTGAGCATATGGGTGGCACAGGGTGAGTGATAGGATCCATTATTGGATAACAAGGCAGGAACATGGATCTTTTGTTAGACTATTCACAAATGACTAGATCTTTTCTCTCAACCCAGCCAGTTTCTTTGGAAAACTACATTATCCTGTCTCCCTGGGAGGAGGGTAAAAGCCTGTCTGCCCAGAGGAGCTGAGCCAAGGGGAGAGGGTGCAGTGCAATGGCAGATTTCATTAGTAAATAGGTAGCATTTCACTAATTCCTCCTCTTTCCAGTATGTCTTCACTCCTGCCTTCTGTTGTGGATTGTTCCCTGTGCTTTATTTTTTAGCAAATAAATTTTAGAAGTTTGGGAGGATCAGAAGGCTCTTAGAGACCCAGGAAGTACATATATGATGTTATATCCTTGGCTGAGAAAGCAGGGTTGTTTGTATGGGTACAGCTCTTGTAACTTTTTACAGTCCTCTACAGTTCTCAAGACTCCATTGAGCCACATAAATTAGCCACCTATATTTACTCCTATTTGTATTTAATGGGACTTTTACTTCCTATGCTGATAAAACTTGTTCATTTGGAAAGAGAGAAGACCAGTATTTCTACCATTTTAAGGACATTACCCTCTAAGAATATTATCTGCTCATGCTAAACCCTGGTGTTCTGTTTTTTTACTGACAGATTGAAAAAAGAGGAAAATATTTCAGCAATAAAGGAATTGATTCTACTTTTTAAATTAAAAACATGAGAATAAAAGATTTAATGTTACCGACTAAAGGGAAATAATTAGCTATAGGTAGAAAGGGTCCTAAGCAAAAATTATAATCCCATTTACCAAGTAACCTCATCCAGTTACTTTAATGTAGATTTTACAATTAATTCATCTTGGAGATTTCATCATAAAAGAACATTGCTCAAAGCTAGGTATTCTGTGAGTTTTTATTGATTTGTTCCATTGCTTTTTGTTTTTGCATGGTTCGGGTAGGCATCTTGGTTTTATCTGCCTTAAAATTTCGCTAGATTAAAAATGTTGTTACTATGCTTATGACATAAACCCTTGGGCCTCAATTGCATATCTAAAATAACCAAATGTGTTGCCTTAACTAGGGATGCAGACTTAAAATCTGATACATACAATATATGGTTATATCTTCTTTATCTACATAACTAGCCCCACTAGCAAATTATCATAAAAAGAAAGATTGCTATTCTAAACCCCAAATTACTTTGGGTATATATTCAGGTTTACAGTCCCAGGGCTAGTGGGATCTTTGTAGAATCTACAGAAATAAGGTATAGGCTGAAATATAACAGATTTTGGAAGATTGAGCTGAATTTGAAGGGAGTAGCTAGGAAGTTAGAGGCCAGGTTATGGTTTCCCCAACACTACCCTGGTGATTCACTAGGACTCACAGATTCTACATATAGTTGTACTTATGGCTGAGATTTATTAAATTAAATCAAAATTACCAAAGCGAAAAGGCAAGTGGGGGCAAGTCTGGAGAAAACTAGATACAAGCTTCTAAAAATGCTCTCCATGTCGAGTTACACAAGACCTGGTTAATTCTTCCAGCTTTGAATTGTGGTAAGAAATGTAAAATGCTGTCTGTCAGGGAAGCCCATTAGAGAATTAGTGCCCAAGGATTTTACTGGGGACTGGTCATGTAGGCACACTCTGGTAACAAAAGTTTGAGACTCCCAGAAGGAAAGCAAATGTTCAGCATAAACCTATGATTTTCACAATTTAGGTACAGTGAGCCAGTCTAATCACCTAGCGAATGGTGGGAATGATTCTGAAATCCAAGTACCCAGATGCCAGCCAAGGACCAAACTTGCAGGCAGGGCTTTCTAAAGATAGCAGTCTCAGGCCAGCTTTGTGAATTCTTTTGTGCACAGAGGCAAAATATGGAAACAAATTTTGTTGGATGCTTCTGTATTATAATTTTTGGTAGGAATTTATATATATATAGTAGCCCATTTAATTTTCACAAAATCTCCGTGAGGTATAATAGCAGAAGAGCTGGCTGGAACTGAGGGGTGAGGAAATGTAATGAGAAGCCTTTGTCCCAGCCCTTAAGACTTACGCTTAAGACTCTATTTTATATACAATGGCAATGGCAAAAGTTAGAATTGTCACTCATTCCTACCCAGTGGGCTCCAGGACTCTGGAGACCTAAGGATTTGTTTTGTCGTACAAATTGACTGCATTAGAGCATGTAAACTTTTCCTTGAGAAGTAAAAGTTGGCTTTTGCACTGTCTCCATCCAGTAAAGAAGGTACCCACACTCTGGGTGGGGTTTCTGAACTTTCTGTGTTCTTTCTTTACATTAGGCCTTGTCACAGAGAACATAAACACACAGGAGGGTAGCAAATTAGTCAGGGCTCTTTAGAGAAACAGAACCAACAGGACGTATGTGGATGTGTGTACGCACACACAATTGTGTCTATACAGGATTGTTTCACATGATTATGGAGGCTGACAAGTCCCAAGATCTGCGGGGTGAGTCGGCAAGCCGGAGACCCAGGACAGCTGATGGTGTAGTTCCAATCCAAAGGCCAGAAGTCTCAAGACTCAGGAAAAGCTGATGTTATATTCTGAAGGCAGGAAAAAGCCCAGTGTCACAGTTGGAAGGCAGGCAGGCAGGAGGAATTGTCTCTCACTCAGGAGTGAGTCAGGCTTTTTGTTCTATTCGGACCTTCAGCTAAGGGGTTGAGGTCCACCCATATCAGGGAGAGTAATCTGCTTTATTCAGTCTACAGATTTAAATGTTAACCTCATCCAAAAGCGTTTTCACAGCATCATACAGACTAATGCTTGATCAGATATCTGAGTACCACATGGCCTGGTCAAGTTGACACATAAAATTAACCATCACAGGTACTTTTATATTTCTCCACGGAATAGGTGCATTTGATAAATGGCAGAGAAAGACAAACACATACGAATGTGTTTAATCTGATAAATTTTCTCCCTGACAGCCACAATCTGTCCACAGCACAGGAAGTTGTAGTGAGGATAAATTGTTTTTGCCATATCAGTTCCCCTGGCTTTCTCCTGATGGCCACATACCTTCATTACCCTTTTTTTTGTCCTAGCCAGGTTCTTTCTGGAAGCTCTTTCTCCCTATTTTTTCCAGGTTTTAGGAGGTTTTGAAAATTGTAATCACCTTTCTGACATAAAGTTCAAACTAAGCCAGTCATGATCAATTTCTATCTCCTATAATTATCTGGAAATGAAGTGGGTTAGGAAGAGTCACTTCCTCTCTGGAGGGGAGTTGGAAGGAAATGAGTTTGGAAGCTGCTTCTACATATAGGAGAGAAGGAAGACACCTGGTCAAGAAAAACAGGAGCAAGAGATAGCATACTATTCCTGGTCTCAGCTCTGTCCCATCCTTCCTGTATTTGTGAGCTTTTCTTAACGGACTAATTCAAGTTGAATTTCTTTTACTAGAAATCACAGTGCCTCTGACCCTGCAGAAGGGCTGTTATACCTAAAAGTCATTGTTGGGAAGAAGAAAATGAAACATGGGATTCAGATTGTCTCAGTGAGGTGATAAGGAAGGTTCTTTGGGGAATAAATATTCATATGAAGTCAAATTTTATTTGATAATGAGAATGAATAATAATGCTTCTTTTACAAACTGAAGGCCAGAACTGATTTGAGATGGAGAGAATGAAGATAAATCTAGAAGAGCATGAGAGTGGGCCCACTCTAAACCATATCAGGACACATTTCCTTCTGTTTGAAAGACTAGATCCAGAACTTCAGGGCAGGTGTGAACTAGTCTTGGTGTTGAAGACGGGGTCAGAAGGAAGCTGGTCCGAGACCAGCTTTATCTTGAGGTGGGAGTGAGATCTAAGCTTTCGTATGAGAAGTCTACATCCTTGGCAGGAGCTTATGAGCACATGCCATAAAAATCATGTGAATGTTTCACAAACTAGATAAATGCTTATCTTACTTTTCTTCTGTTACCTTTATGATCTCTTTTTAATATTTATCTCTATAATAAAAATGGAATTTGTTTATTGCTTAGTATAGAAATCTAACTACCAAAAGGTAAGGGATTTGAAGGACATAATCATATAGAAGAAAGTATGCTGAATCTTAGCTTTTAAAAATATTTAAAATATGATTTCATATATTATGTCCAGATGATCTGAAAGAGTATTCTGTACAACTTTCTTTTCTAATTATTAATAATATGAAGAAATTACCCTGTTTTTCTTCATGTCTATAAATGTGGAACACATCACATGACGGTGTATATCTACCTTTTGGAAACATGTTGAGGATGATTATTTCCAAATAATACTTGTTTGTGCTAAAGTAAGTAGTTTTTTTTTTTTGCTTAAAAATAGAGTTGGTAATTATACATCGTGAAAGGCCCTTAGTTAGACATCAATATTTTACTGGGATAAATACTGGATGATTTAATTTCTCTTGGAAATTGGCAATCATATGAAATTTCAAATTGATTAAATATAAACTTTGTTATTACCAGGAAGTTACAGGAAAAAAATCCATCTTTAATTTTATATATTTTTGTGAAGAGTCATGCAGTTCCCTGCCATATAAATGGGAGTTTTCTCATTTGAATAACAAATCTAAAAGGGTACCACATAATATGATCAGAATGGTCTGAGTAGCTTTACATTCACAAATGCAGATTTTTAGGTGACTGAACTGAATTCTAAAACTGCTTTCAGCAGATAAATTTTATCATAACTAGTTCATTTTATTTTTGCTTTCATTTTGTTGTATGACAGCTGTTTGTTTTTTCTCAATTTATTTACCCAAATTACTCTCCTTTCTGTTAATTACCATTGTGTTTGGGCATAACGGACCAGAATTCGCCAATCTGTGTCTGATTTATAAATAGTTACAGTTTGCATAAAAACACATATGCATCAAACCACAGATACAATGCAACGAGATTATGTGCTGTAGGAGTTTACTTCCAATGTCCTTTGACCTCCATGCCATCCTGGATGCCACACTGTGGTTGTACCTTTTCCAGAGTAACTTGGAGAACTGCCCTCTTTTTCACTGATGTTCATGAAAGCCATTTTCCCTCTAATGTGCTGCTGCAAAGTAGTTGGAGCTGGTTGCTGTGGGATGTTTGTGTGCTTGCATGGTGCACATTTTTCCCCTGACGACTGCTGTCATATCGACTCACTTTGATAGTCAAAATAAGTATTTTAAAATGTTTCTCTATGCACTCCAAACTAATCCAAACCTAAAACAATCAGGCTGACTTTGTTTGCCATTTTCAGCACCGGCAACATCAAGATAGCAGACAACACTTCTAGCTTCAAGAATGATGACTGTTGCCGAAGATGTGAGAGCCCGATAGAAGGAAGCTTGACTTTCATAAAAGAAATTATCTCTGGAGGGCTTAGAGTGGCTCAGAAAGAGCTTGCCTGGGGAATCAGAAAGACGCTATCAATGGCATAGACTCGAGATGCCATTTCACAAAGAGCTTCTCTCTCTTTCTCTCTCTCTCTTTTTTTATCACGGTTGCCACCCCCACCAATGTTGGCAGAAATTCTTGCAAAGTTATAGAATGAACGTGAACAGGACAAAATTAGTAGATTCCTGTGAGTCATGACAGTTTCAACACAACCCCTAGCTGTTCTTCATGTTAAATTATAGTGTGAGGTATTTTAGCATGTATCGGAATGATTAACCATGGGGCAGGCTCACCTCTAAAGGTGGTACTTTATGTCATTGTGTAACATAAATTGAGAGAGAAGTAGAGATGGAGAAGGGGGCCAAATGATTTGAATTTATACCATTTTCATCTCATTATCTTAATGTATGGTACAGGCAACAGACTCACTAACTTCACACCTTCCTGTTGACAAAAGGGCTCCATAATGAGATCTGGGCTGCACAATGCTGGCGTTCAAACAGCCTAACAGACCTTTCTGAAGACCTGATATTAACTGTGGAGTTCTGACATGGCATTTAGAACAACAGTAAAAAAGAAGTATCTTTCCAAAATGAAGCACCAAAATAATCTCTTATAATCACCGAAGTTTAGGAGGAGGGATAAACTGAACCTTTTATTTCCCTCACTGTTTGAGATAGAGCTGCATTCAGACAGGAAGGGTTTTTGTTTTTGTGGTCTTAGAGCAGAGTAGGATGGTTTTGCAAGAGCAATTGCTAACAGTTATTGAGCCCTTACTGCATGCCAGATGCTGTGTTGTTTATACTAATACATAATAGACTTGTGTCTACTCTACGAGTTAAGCATGTACTTATTATGTCCGTTTTGTAGATGGGGAAACTGAAGCTTAGAGAGCTTAATTTCTTTGCCTAGGGCCACACTGCTAGTCAATGGTGGGACTTTTTATGTTTTCTTTTCTCTTACTGGGGGTGGGGGGTGGGGAGGAAATGCCAGAGCTAGCTTGACTTTGGAAACGTGTAATTGATATAAGTGGAAGGCAGAATTCTGTGGTACATCTTGCTGCATTTAGCATTTTAATCAAAATGGGTCCCTGATTTTCTGAGGCAAACTCAGCCACTATCAAACACCATTTTTGTTTGGCTGCAGATTAGAAATATGAATGCATTTGTTTCTGTTTGCACCCTTTTCCAGCTGAAAACCTCTCTTGTTAGCTGTCGACAATGTCACTTCCACATTTTCGTGTGATGGGTTTCTACTGCTGCTTATTTTGAAACAGAGGTGATAATTAATCTTCCCACATTCAAGCACTGCAAACATATTTCAATTTCAAATGAGATAAGACCCAAGCTGAAACGCCCACACTTATATCTTAGATAGCTTTGTACCATGCATTGTAACTGGCCTGAATTTTCTCCATGGCAGTCGCATTATTGATAATGAGTGTAGAAATATTATTTCTAACGGACAGGCTCAGCAGAATAGAGAGCTGACACATTAGCAGGTTCTTCAAGATAGCGAAAGTTGGAAAGAAGAAAGGAAATGGGAATCAGGTTAATGTTAGTCATTTTGCTCACACTATACACTTCCCCTGCATCATCCACTTGTTATTCAGTAGCAGTATGATTTTGAAACTTACCTGTAGCACCAGATAAACACATGTCTCCCTGTAGTCACTGGCAGTGATTTTGAAGGTTAGATCTGGTCAGAGCATATTAGAATCAGAACTATAAGAGATCTGCAGGTCATATAGTTTATATTTACATGTATGTGTTTAGATACTTACTTCTGGACTAGGGTTTTAGTAAACATTATTTACAGGTGACTCAGTATCACTAGTTAGGTTAGTTTCATTGAGAGCCATAAGAGGAGACAATACAATATCTACAAGAGGTTATGTTCTTATACATTCTCTGTAAGTATGATGCACATGGTTCAGTTTTTTAATGGCATTTCTCTTAAAGAAATCAGAAATCCCACTTAAAACCCTAGAGAATGTTAATGTTATTAGAGGTACTGCTAATGAGCCCAGTTTTGCAGAGCGTAACTCAGCCTTCTTCAAAGGTACATATTATAGGTACTTATATTTCACAGAGAAACCATGATGGTATCTCCATCTCTTTTTCTCTCTTCTTTTTGTTCTTTTAATCTCTTATGTGGCTGAATGTGGCTTCCAGGAAATCTGCAAGTCAATTGTCAACTCAAAAGTCATGTAGATGGGTGGGTGATGGCTGGGGCCTCTGCAACTTCACAGCACCTCCACTGGGACATGTACCATTTTTTCATTCTGAGTGTTGCTATTGCTAGAAATTCTGGAGATTTTCTGGTAGATAAAATGTTTCCTCATTTTACAGATGTATACACATACATATATAGATTTATGAACATTTATTTACAGAAAGAAAAGATGTTTATTTACTTTAGCAACAATCACTGCATGAAATAAAACAGAAATATAGAGCAAAGGAAAAGGGAAAATGAAAGCAAAATAAAAGTAATGCACTATCTTTGCTCACTTGTCATACGACTCAATATTTCATCTGTCATATCTTGCGTATTATTTTAATGTAAAAACACTAATAATTCATTTATGTATTAGGTTTTTAACTTTCTTTAAAGAAAAGAGAGAAATTGAGGCAATTCTGAGAAAAAAGAAGTCCCATTTGGGAGAGTTTTTATTGGAAGCATGTATTGATGTAGACTTTTTTCCTACATCTAGGAAACAGTGTAACAAAAAAGGGTGGTGTGATGGGATAGCAAACAGAAACGATGGTGATTTGGAGGAGGATAAATAGTGAAATGTGGGTCTTGGTAATTTGAGGTACTAGGTTTTGATTTAGGAAGACCTGTTCAACATAAATTAGAAACTTTGAAGATGAATCTCAGAAGAGAACTGAAAATGTGAGATACTAATTTAAAATTCTTATCTATAAGAGGTGACATTTAAGGGCTAACAATAGTGGCTAACACACATTGAACATATCATATCTAAACTCTTTGCATGAATTAACTTATTTAATACACACAACATCCCTGGAAGGTAGGTATTTTACTGTGCCTGTTTTACAGATGAAGGAAGAGAGGAACAAAAGGTTAAGTAAATTTCATAAAATCACTCAGCTAACAAGTGCCAGAGTCAGGGTTTCAAACCCAGACAATCTATTCACAGAACCCAAATTTGTTGAATGAGTAAACACAAAAATGCGTGGAAAAAAAATGAATGAATGAACACATAAAATGCATTTTAAAAACCAAAACTTCAAATGAATGATCCAGATTCTGATTAGTCCCTGATTAAGTGATATGATCCAGCTCACAGCGCTCATTGATTTGGGGTCTATTTTTCACTATATAAGGAAGATATTCAAAATTGTTTTTAAGTTTCTCCACTCAATATATTCATGATTCTAAAATTCTCCACTCCATCTCCCCCTCATTATATTTTGGGAATGAGAAATTGTATCCTAGTTCAGTAAAAAGCAAGAGTCTGAAGGCTAAATTTGGATCTGCTCAAGACGTCAGGATGCCTGGATGTGCTCCTGTGCACCCCTCGTTGGCCCTGAGTCCACTGTGAATCATTTCACACAACAGGAAGAGCTGCCTTCTGCCTCAGTTGCTCGATTCAGTTTCTTTCAGCACAGTGTAGTCCAGCCTAATTCCTGAAAGCTGGAGATGCGATTCCTTTTCAGAGCTTATTCATCATTTGGTCACAATCGCATTTCTACAGGCTAATTTTATTTTTGAAGCAGAATTTTAATTGTCAGGTGACAAATCCACCAACTGAAAGTACCTGGGTGTTTCTAAGCTTCTAAATCGCACAGTCTGAGTTGACATACTCCATTAAGTGCACAAGAGTAGGATGCCTTGTATTTAGGGACATGTCCACTGGGTGCTAAGAAGCCACGTTTTGGTCTGCAGGTGTTATAGGTAATTATATCATGCATGACTTCTGGGCTTTCTTAACATATATTATGTGAAGAAACCAAGTTTTAATTTCTATCCCTTTTTGGGTTCTGTCTGAAAATTCCTTCTCTCATTCTACTTAAAGGGGTTGAGCTTTAAAGAGCTGGGTTTGCTTCAGGGACGGAACAACAAGGGAGGAGAGAGGCAATAGAGGAATTGTTTTCTGCAAAGAATATGCAATATGTCTACAATTATTTTCTGTATATGAGAGGCAAAGAAGGATGATGATATGGTGATTTATGTTCCTTGTGAAGGACAGAGAAAAATGGATTATAGTATCGGTCTTCTGGATCTAGAAAAAGATTATTCATCTTCCTCTATCCAGTGGCATGATGTATCATGGTTTGTGCAGGATATTTTAAAAACATTGTATTAGTTACTTATGGATGAAATGGAGACATGTGGATTGTGGATTAAGAAAGGAGGCTCTTCTGCAAGTTAAGAAATGTTCATTCAGAGAATGTTTTTGAATAAATTAAATCATTCAATTTGGAAAGCAGGGCATAACCAAACAAATGAAAGGATTAATGCCATCCTGAATGAGGCCCCCAGTATTATGTCCCTTAAACTGGTTTTATTTAACTTTATTTTTGTAATTCAAATGATGAATTAAGACCTAGAGGACTATATTATAATTGTCTCCCCACTAGATAGAGGGTTGTTCAATAGAAGAGACTGTTTCTTTTTTGTGTTGAAATGCCTGGCATCTGATATGAATGACTTTTACTAAACTATCCATGTGTACAGTCTGTAAAGCATGTAGAGCTGGGATCCTCATAGCTCACTCTTCATGAATAACCATTTTAAGAGGGACATCTAGCTGTTGTCCATAACATTAGGAGCATCTTCATATTCAACATACCCCTTCATACATCCCCAGAAATCTCCAAAATATCTCTATGTATTAATCTTTGTGTAACAATGAGAGAATGAGGAAAACGTAGGCAAAGGAGAGGGAGAAAGAATAAGAACAAGGAATTCAATTTCTAATTCCAATTCTTATGAGAATATTGGGGGACAAATATGTCTATTTGTAAAAGTCAGAAAAACAATGTGATTAACTAGCTTAACCTTCTTCACTAAGGTAGAATGTTTCTCTTTGTATTTGTGCTCATCTTCAACCAGCAAAAATTAATCTGAATGTCAAAATACAATAAATGTCTTACACGAAAATAGCATTGCTTATCGATAACATATCTTCAAAAGTGTGCTCTAAAAGGTGTTTTATGTCCACTACATCCTTCTTAGAAACATTTTTCTGGTGATCAAATACCTCATTTGGACCTTTTCTCTGCTTTTCTGTAACAAAATGGGAAAGTGAAAAATAGAAGGTGAAGGGAGATTGTTATGGGAACAAGAGGAAAGAACATTAGGCAAAGTAGGAAGGAAAAGTCTAAATCAGTTAGCAGAGGGATATAGATGATTTGTACTTTCAAAAATATCTCCTAGATTTAGATGAGAACCAAGTTTTGAACTCTCACTACTATAACTAGTAAATAATGTTTTACCTTAGCACTGAAGCAGCTAGAAACTAAGGATTCTTTCCTTCACACAGTTACTCATGTGCTACCACTTGCACCAATATGGTTTTCAGGGTAATACCTGAAAGCTTCCAAAAAAATCACAGCTCTGCCCTAGAGATAACCCGCAAACAATCTAAATTACATTTTTAGACTCTTAAATGGTAAGAAGTGAATAATCCATTTCATTTTTAGATGCCTGTGGATTTGTGCCTAAGGTTTTCTGGATAGAAACAAACAACAGTGGTATACACACATAAGAGTAGGAATAATAATATTTTTGGTAGCATTAATTACTGAGCTTACATGAGTTACCAAAATTATACTTGGAGGGAAAACTCAGAGATTGCTGCTTTTGCTTTTTCTGGAGCTTTTCGACAATCAATTTTGGATCAATTCTGAAACCTTTTCAAAACAGTACAGACAGGAAAGAAATACACTGGTAAGATGGAATTGCATATCAGGTTTTTCAACTTTAATTTGATATCGGTTCATGTATTAATTTGCTACTAGATTTCCTAAAGATCATTCTGAAACTCTTAATTTATAATATTTATTTACAAATACATAGGAAAAACAATAAATGTCTCAAACACCATCTGCCTGTATTTTCCCTGAAGGGCTTTGCATATTTTCAGCAAGAAACAAGTCTAAATATCTTGTAATTTTCACCAAAATGTTCCACGATTTCACAGCAACTCTGCTAATGAAGTACAGTGTGAGCCCTTATAATAAGCCAAAATGATTCCAAATGGCAGACAGTGCCTCCTAATATTTTGAAAACAGCGAGAACTGCTAGGGAACAGGGTAGTTATTTCCTGCTTTGGGCAGAGAAGAAGGCTGAAAGGAAATTTCATTTTGAAAGGAGAATGAGAAAGGTTGATATGTGTATCCCTCCACCTTAGACGAAGTTCAATGAATTCAGAAACTTGGAAAAATGAGTCTGTGAGGACTCTTAATATTAGCTGTGAGCACTGAGATCTAGCGACAATTTCAGAGATAGATACCAGATCATTTCCTCATATGTGGCGTATGAACATTGATGTAGAAAATCAACATTTAGATACCTGAGGAAAGGAATACTGGAGGTTGAAAAATTGGATCTGAAATTAATTTCCTGGTTTGCCACAGTCATAAATCCAAGCTTTCAACACAGAGCAAAGGTACGACAGCATATGAAGGCTTAAGAAGGCTGGACTCTTGGCAGTAATATTAACTGAAAGTTCCTCTGACCAAGTAGAAACACAAACACAAGGACACTAACAGTTATGGCAGATAGTGGCTCCAATTTATTGAGTGCTTAATATGTGTTTAACACACTGAGGGGGTCCCCAACATAGTATCACATCCTCACAAGTCTCCTTCAGGGTATAGTCATCTCCAGTTTGCAGCAAAATCTGAGGTTCAGAGAGTGTGTTATTTTCTCAGTGACTTAGAGGTACTATGTGACAGAGTTAACCGAAAGATCTGACATACCTAATATTCACTGTACACACTTGCCTTTCAGATCATCAAGCCTAATGGGCATTTAGTGTTAATTACTCAAAGACTAGAATGGATAGCTGGTCTGGTGTGAGTGAGGAGAATAATTTAGGTGGTACTGGCTGCAAATTATTTTATTTTTACTAATTATGTATTTCTCTTAATATGAATTGACATTATTAGCATACTATAATGTTGTATCCAGCTATATTATTTTTGAAGATGAAGTAAAAAGTAAGGCAAGGGCATTGTAGTCCAGTTTACATAGAACACACAAATTACTGGTGTGGGACTGAAGACGACCCTGAATGTTTCAAGCTTTGGTTAACATTAAGCTGAAAGTCTTCTGAGAATGATGATCTAGGTCTATCTATCTATCTGTCCATCTGTCTGTCTATCACATGTCTATCATCTATCTAGTAGAGGCTTTTACTTTCTGAATTTCCAAGCTCCTCATTGTGTTCTTTTTAGCAGTGCATTAAAATTTCCTTTAGCAATAGTCAATACAGCAAAATTTATGGAATAGTATGTGAGGGACTGAAATTTGAGAACAGGGCATTTAATCTGGTGGATTCCAAACTTTTTTGAGCATGCAAGAATATTAAACAATTATAAATCTATATAAATATATTATGTATAATGTAAGATATATACAAATTGACAACTTAATAGAATGTAATAATAAAAAGTAGTATCTGAAAATTGTGAAATTTCTAACTCAATGGAACCTTGTTTCACCACATCCCCGGGGTACTTATACTCCACTTTGAAGATCACTGACTCTTATCTGTTTTTTAATTAAGGATAGGAGAGACTAATATTTCTTAGTAACCATTATGTGCCAAGTAACGTCATAATCTTTATCATTTAAAAATGCAATAAATTTATTGTCAAATCTTTCTCTTTGTCCCAATTGAAGAAAAGTTTTCTAAGTACCTCATTTTGTGCTGAATATTCTAGGTTCTCATAGGTAGTGGGTTAGGAACGCTAATTATTCTCCAAACTGAATAAAGACATTATAGTTGAAGTTGCAAAAATATATTAATTAGCATGAGATGCTAGAGTTTGGATCAGTATAGAAGGAAACAAGGTAACAAGGGTAAGACACTTAAAATGTATAGTAACTATATATTCCTATAATGAAACCATGAAAATGGAACAGCTTGAAATAGCAAATAGAGCGTCTAAATCTGGCTTGCAAAAAAAGAAATATCTGTCCAAAACGTGGCAAAACCTGCCAATCCCATATTGGTTGGATTAGTAATTTAATGAAAAATAAAATAATCATATAAAAAATATCACAGTCATCCTCAAATAATTACTGATCATCGTCTCTATATGTGGAAGTACATGTGCTCCCAAAACTAGGAACATTCAATAGCAGCTTCAAACATATGTCAGCATATGACATGTTGGCTGATATTCTACAAATATTGTTCTTAAATCAGAATAATGGAGAAATTCAAAGTGATTTTAGAACATATGCAATACCATCCTTAGGATTTTAAAAACAAAATAATTATCAGGGCCAAATAACTTACTTTTTCATGGGAAAAAGTTAGTATATGATGTCCTGCCTGAGTCTGGTGGAAATGTTGCCCATGCCATTCTCCAAAATCTAAATTCTAAATAAAAGATTAAGTATATGTTCCAGCAGCAGACAAAAGTGGTGAAAGAATCAAAAGCCCAAACAAAGGGAAAATTGTTTGGTTTGAAATGCATATACAAAACCATTCCTGCCATAAATAAAAAAGACAGTAGGCAGCAAGAGGCAGAAGAGTTCAATTGTAATTATGTTAGGGGGATTTAAATGTTTTCCAATCTTTTACTAATGCAGACTTCACTTTCCACATTCTTGAACCTAGTTTGTTAGTAGTGATGGCAATGAAAATAATGGTATTGTATCTAGGAAATGAAATTTAGTGAATAATGGTTTCTGAAAGAATAAATCTGGTCCTATTAAGGAAGATGAGCATACACTACAATATAAAGGAGAATATTTTTATAGTTCTGAAATATATGTGAACTCTTCTGGGTTTAAGTTTGATTTGTTCTGCTCTTTTCTCATACATCTTTTGCATACACCTCTTTTCATAGTACTTATAAAATTGGCAATATAAGATTATGTGTCCCTATTCCCCATTAGTATATGACTCCTTTGAAGGCCAGAACTATGTCTTAGTCATCTTTGTATGTGAAACACACAACACAGAGATGGGGAAAGTGGGAAATACTACCTGAGTGTTGAAATGAAAACAGATCAACAACCTGTTGCTGCTGAAATGTCAGCATATATTTATTCAACACATTAAATGGATTTTCCAAACTGTATTCTGGATAACTGAGAATTTGTAAGTAGGACCTGGATCCAACCTTTGTACCAATTCACTTAAAACTTATACATTTTTTCTTGCCCTAGAGGAAATATGTAATTAAATAAGGTGTCCTTGAACTAGACCAGTGTTTTTGGTGATTTGGTAAGTTAGGCTGCCTCTATCATCCAAAGGCATTTTTTTTTTAAACACAGATAACTGACAAGAGATTGAGTAAACAAAGCTTTATAAAAGTCACTCAAAGTTCATGTTATATAAGATTGATCCATCATAGCAAAGGCATAAAAGAAAGAAATAAGAAACAAAACCTTTTGCCTAATATATGATCAAAACTCCCAGATTAGATGATAAGTAGCAGATTGAAATGTTCAAGGGGATTTGAGCTGCAGTGTCTTGGACTGAAGAATCGTGCAAAGATAGCAATTTCCTCTTGAATTGAGAAAGAGCTAAAGCCAGTAATAAAGGGCAAAAGTACCACCAACAAATTTAGGTTTATTATGACAATTAAAAAAAAAGTCACTCCACTGAAACAAAATATAAAATATCATGGAAATGAAATTGAATTGTTAAATATCAGTTAAATATTGAATTGTAATATGCTAAGTGCTATACAAAAAAGAGAAAACAGTAAAAGAGCTGATTTATATTTCAGGTGTTCCTAATGTACCGGAGTGCTATACCATAAGTCTTGCTCAAAGTGTCTTCAGTATGAGGAACTAAAGTCTTTACAACACAAACTATATAAAAATTTTAATATAATTATATATCAATATTAAAGTTAAATTACCAATATTTTCTGATTACAGAACTAATCTGTACTCATTTTAGAAAAAAAGTGTTGAAATGCACAAAGATTAATGTGTACCCGCTATGATTCTATTAACTACGGGGAAAAAATCTGTTAACATTTTATGTTGTATTTTCTTTCAGAAATAAATAAAAAGTAAATATACATATGTGATTACACAATGTATAATTTGAAAATATTGAATACTTTGTGTTTACCATTTTTCAGCCAATATTAATGGTGACTAATTACTTGTCTTATCAAATGTTTAAAACATTTTTAATCCCAGAAAAATATACTGTCACATGGCTATGTTGTGATTTATTTATTCATTCCCTACCTTGGGAATTTACATTGTTTCCAAATTTTTGCAATTCTAATAGCACTGAAATAAGTTTCCTGATAACAAATCTATGCCACATCTCTGATTATTTTCTTGGGTTACATTTTAAGGAGAGGAATTACTGGTTGAAAGAATTTGACAAGTTCTAAGATTTTTTGTTCATACTGTAAACATTTTTTCCAGGGCACCTTTATGTAATTTTTCTGTTTATTATGAAAAAATTCAAACCTGGAGAAATGTTTGAATTTTTCAAGGGTGAAAGAATGAAATCCCATATACCCACTCACTTAGCTTAAGCAATTGTTAAAGTATTACCATATTTGCTTTATGTGTATATGTATACATTTTTCTTGGCAGAACCATCTAAAAGTTAGTTGCAGAGGCATCATGTCACTTAACCCCTAAATACTTCAGCTTACATTTTCTAAAAATGTGGGCATCCTGATACATAACCACAATAATAATATCACAACTGAGAAAGAGTTCCTAATACCATCTCTTTTCCAGTTCATATTCAAAATGTATCTATGCCACTAAATTGGGTTTTATGCCTCGCATTTGCTCTTTACCTTTCCCTAGTCTACGTTAGCTTTATCTATATTACTGTATTTCTTTAGTTTCAGTTAATCTAAACTTTTTTCTCCATAGAACAGTAACTATATGAGTTTTCTCAGACTGTAGAAAATTACCCTCAAACTTGATGGCTTAACACAACAAATATTATTATATCACAGTTTCAGTAGGTGAGGAATCCTGGAACAGCTTAGCTGGGTGCTTGTGGCTCAGGGCTTCTCATGAGGTTCCAGTCTAGATGTCTAGCTGGGCTGTAGTCATCTGGTGATGCTACTGGAGCTGAAGGCTATGCTTCCACGTTCATTCACATGGTTGTTAGTGAATGGCACACTGACTTTGCAGGAGTCCTCTGTTGCTAACCACATGGGGCTTCTGAAAACATGGCAGCTGACAGCCCCCGGGCAAATGATCGGGGTTTTTGGTGGCGAGCCTGAGACCATGACAGAAGCCGCTGCCTTTTCATAACTTAATTTCAAAAATGACATCCCATGATTTCTGTTATATTCTATTTGTTACAAATGAGTCACTAAGTACAGCCCACAGCCAAAGGGGTAGAGAATTAAGCTCCACTTGAGGAGATGAGTATCAAAGGATTTATGAACATGCATTTAAAGTGACCACACTGACTATTTGAGAAAGTCAAGGTGGCAGTCTTGTAAAACACCCTAAACAGTGGATTTGTTTAAATTTCACCAGAACACCAGCATCAATTGTGGTAACTCTGTGACCGTAATGAAACAGGACAAAATAGGACACATCATATTGGAACACCAAAGAAGCACTGCGTCAATCGTAAAAATTACGGCACCGTCCCTCTCTCCCCTTTCGCATAAGTGACAATTGCTTGTTTTTACCAATTATAGTGAAGCTCTATTTAGTTTCTCCTGCCTTTTAAATAAAAATTAAACAATCCAATCATTGAATTGCCCTTGCTTTCTGATAGTACCCAATCCTGAGAAAACAACTGTTGTTTGAACTTTTCCCCAGATTATGTAGCATAGGGCCTAATCCTATAACAAGCCATTCCTAACATCCTCTTATTGAGACATCCCATGGTTTCCTCTGGTGTGCAGACTCCCTTGCTGCAGCAAACAGCAAACTCATATCTTCTTTGACTATAGGTGTTTTTGATTATTTTTAGCTGTGGGCATTAAGAGAAGGTTACAATTTTTTTTTTTACACTTTTTAGTTTTAGAATATATTGCAGACTGCAAAACTTGATATATATATTCATATGTTACAAGTTACTAAGTTGTTTATGTCCTGTACATCCTGATTATATTTTTTATGGTCCACTTTGTCTGGAAAAGAGTTCTGTGTCAAAGTGTACTATTATCAGCATGTTCCTGTAAATTTTATTTTGCATGACCTTCAGTGTCTTATGAAGTTTGCTGTTGCATTGATTGGTACACAGATATTCACAGTTGCTCTGTCTTCATTGTGAATGGTAGATTTGGTGTTCTGAGGCATTGCTCTTTGGTCTTGCTTAATGCATCTTACCTGATTATTAACATTGTCAGATAGCACCGTTGCAACTTCTGTTTTACTTTGCTTGAATTTTCCCAATGTTCCTTTGCTCATATCTTTAATTTTACTTTCAGTACTTTTTCATTTGGTTTGTCACTTATATTCAGCATGGAGTGTTTTTGAGATTTAACTGGTGAGTCAATTAGAAAATATTTCTAATAGATCATTCAAGCCTATTTATATTTTTATTAAAAACTGATATATTTGGTTTCTGGTCATATCATTTTAAGTTAAAATTACTTAATGTATTACATTATGTTTACTGTGTTTCTTTCACTATGTGACCTGCTTTCTTTCGTTCTATTTATTTTGATTTTATATTTCTTTTGGTATTTATGAACGTTTGTATTTTTGTTCTAGTGTTAATTTTCATAGTGATAACTTTATGAAATGAACACAGTCCCTTTTTTCTCTACTTAGCCTTGTACTGTTTGTTTGTGGGTAGAATGTTACTAGTTCTGATCATCCACCTGTTCCTATATCCATGCCTTTTGTCATGTAATTTTGTAGTAATTTAAAGTTATGGGCATATTTGCATTTTTCCCTGCCTTTTGACTTTTAGCATTTACATCAGATTCTTCTATATTTATCCTTACCTTTATTTTCATATTAGATTTATTATTAAATGATTATTATATTCACCATCACTCATTTTTCCATAGTTTCTCTAATTCTATCTCAGTTGGTTGAAGCTCTTCCTCTAGTTATATCCCTCAGGAAAAGCTCTTGAGTGCAGTTTCCTAAGGTTTTCATATTAAAATTATATTTTGATAGATTTGATATACAATTGAACTGTGTATTAATTCTTTCCCTATTTCTTTCTTTGATTTTCTTAATAATATTGTACTACTCTTTCCCACCTTGTATGTTGCTGTTGAAAAGTTAGATGCCAACACTTTTTATTTTTGCTTCTTAATTACTTCATATTTGACTATGGCCCGAAGAGTTTTCTCCTTTTTTAGTATAATAGTTTACTAAGATATGGCTTGTATTTAACAGTAATGGATTTATTTTTCTGAATACTCGATAGGAGCTTTCAATATGAGATTCAAGTCTTCTTTTATTTCAGTAAAGATTTCTTAAGTTATAATTTTTATATTAAAAATCTCAATTGCTTTTCTTTAGGGATTCCATTTATATAATTAATAGATCTTCTTTACTTGTGTTTTATATCAGTGACTTTCTGATCCCTTACTGTACTTTTAGTCATATGTCCCTTATTGTAACTTTGGTTATAATTTGTCTCCTTTGGATCTTGTAATCTATATTTACTTTCTGAAATTATGTTGTCTTTAGCTTTTTTCTTGAGTTTGGTTAGCTCTGATTTCATATCCTCCTAGTGTTTATCCAGTAGTACTATTCTGATTTTTTAAATTCTAAATTTATGTTCTTTCATGTCTACAATTGCTTGCTTACCATTATTTAATTCCTCGCAGAATCCTACATAATATTTTCCTCTGCTTCATAGCTCTTTTTTGGTGTTTTCATTTGCTGAAAATTTTTTATTCTATTTTCTGTTTTCTTCTTTGTATGGGCTACCATAGATACTGGATTCCTTTTTGTTCATTTGTATTTATACTGCATTTTCTCAGGCAATAATTGATAATTCAATAGGAATAACATAAGAGCTTTGGATGGTCCCTTTGGTGCTTAGCACCCTCTTCTGAGCCACAATTAAATATCATTTTTAAAAATGTGTTTTTATCTTTTTTTCTGATTTTTCATACTAACTTGTTTCAGCATCTTTATATCTTTATTCACATCTTTTATTTATTCACTAACTAACAAGCCTGTAGGGAACACCTACCTTTTCAAAGTTGCCCCCATCTTCCCTCGATGTCCTGCCTTTCTAAGAGTGCTGTCAACCTACCTTTTCTTTGGCCCCTGGTGGCCAGTGGTCTATACTGTGAAGTTTTAGGGCTCTTCTCAATATTTCCCCACTCTAGGTAAAATCTGTTCCTTTCAGAGGTGATACTTATGAGGTGCTATCTTTGACGGACCACCACGACTCCACTGTACACTACTTGTGGTACAAATTTCCCCAATTTTCTCTGCTAGTATGGGCTCTGGATCCAGATTTGTTGGTTTCAGGTATTTATGTAGTCACGATGCTTTCTAAACTTGGTTAGGAATGGGTTTCAGCTGAGTTTTCATTGTCTTTGTACTTTTGTAGCACTTTTGGGGGATGTAGGAAGGGATTAAAATACAGATAGCCACATTTATCCCACAGAGATGTGGAAGCCCTACATTTACCTTAATTATAACAAAACCCTTTTATGGTTAATTTAAGAATTCCATAAATAAAATTTTTGTTTCTGACCTCAGTAAGCTATGAAATATGACTTGTACCAAAGCTATTCGTCAATTGAGGTTTGGAAAAAAATATTTTAAATGTGGTAGGAATGTAATTATTTTGGCTTTTTCAAAAACATAACATTTTCTAGGTACTATCACATTATAAATTTTTTGGAAGTATATTCTATATGTCACTTACTGTGCTTTAGTTTATACAGAGTGAGCCTGTTTATTGTATATTGATGTGGAAGATGGTGATAATTCCTTTAAAATATAAAAACTGTGCCAAATATTCTGTGAGGCAAGTCAAATAATATAGTAAAATTATCCTCATAAAAGTGTTTTGAAAAAATTTTAAGTCTGTTAGTGATTAAATTTCATTCAGGAATGCACTGTAGGCTCATATTTCTATATTCAATATCCTAGAACTTCTTTTGACAGCAAAGGGCAAATTAAGTTGTTAGATTACCTAAGGAAAAATATATGGTAATATAATTGCCCTTACCAGTTCTCATTTAGTTCACCTTTGCATAGAGACCTACATTTGATCCTTGTTTCTCATGTAGGTAGACAGCAATGTTGAAAAAGTTTGGTTTGCTTTCCAACAATCATATTTTTATTTTTGTTATTTCATATGACTAAAGTACTTGAGGTGGAAACTAAAACAAGTGGAAAATTGTAATGGCTCCTTTAAGTTTTGCAGTAATAATATGCTGAGAGGTCTTTAAGGTTTAAGGGTTCTAGAATGCTTATATGTTCTATACAATGTGCCTTCCATCGAGTTGCTAATTTCCTTACCTTCCAAGAAAAGGAAAAAGAATAAATAAAAGTGACATTCTCTTATATCCAACTATTAGGCTATTAAAGGAAGCAAAATAAAAGGAAGAAATGAAATATATAAAGAAAAAAACACAGTGATAATGAAATAAATTATATCCCAATGTGGAAATTAGTAAGGAGAAAAAAAGATGACAGCTAAAATTTATGTGAGCTTTGTGAGTCCCTGTCAATATACCATAAACAATTATTATGGTCAAAGGAATGTTACACTTAACCACTAAGCCCAGTACCCTCAAGAGACATAGATAATAACATCAAAGGCACAGTAAAATATAGATCTCCTAGTGTTCAACAACATTTAATAGTAGTGCTCAATACATTTTTTTCTCCTGTACTGTTACTGAAACCAGATATTAAACTCAGGGAGTAAAACTAAATTCCCCAATGATATCTGGTAGTAAACATGCTAAAATATAAAATTAGAAAATTCAGAATGACAAAAATCAGACATTTTTCAATTAAGTGTTTAAGACACCACATTACTAGCTTAAAGAAGAAAAGAAATATATCAATATAGGAATTATCTATAATTCAAATGATTAGTGATAATCATTAGATTTTTTAAAAACCAAAGTATACGTGTTATTAAAAAAGATTTATTTCTCTTTGCAGTCATTTATTCAATAAATATATATTGAACACCTATAATGTTCTAGGGATTGCTCAATAGAGAACACAGTAACAGCCTCTGCAGACTCACTTCTTAGGCCCACTCAATGGGAAATTTACAGAAAATTTAGAAACTATAGAAACCAACAATATTCTTCACATGGATGTATTAAAGTAAGTAGAGTACCATGGAAAAAGACCCAATAAAATTTCATAACATTTGTGGAAGAAAACTCTCAAAATTTTAATTCCATATTGTTTAGTTCTAGGAAGATAATTTTTTTCTTAGAGTTCAATTTAAGGAGTATAGATTTTTAAGTCAAATAGACATGCATTCAAATTTTGACTCTGCTCCATCTGCTAGCTATTTTATTTTTAGAAGTTTGTTCAGTTTTATTGAACCACATTTTCCTGACTGCAAAATTAGTTACTATGTTTTGATTATCAGATGCCTATTAGGATTAAATGTGCTAATATGTATAAAGAACATAGTGGGATAACTGATTCTTAGTAAGTTCTTATTGTTAGCTCCCTTCCTTTTGTTAGTAAAGACAAAAATGTATGATATTCTAGCAAAAGAAAATATATCCATGAAAATGTGAAATATATCCATGATAGAATAATATTTTCATGCTAATTTTACATGTTTTAAGTACTAGCTTTCAAAAGATCCAGAGTAGCAAGATTTTATCAAGTAAAGTCTTCGTTCCAACAGTAGAAATAGTTGCAATACTTGATGTTTAATAAACCTCAATAGTCTATGCAAATAATCTGAATTTCCCAAATTCCAAGGAATTCATAATACCTCCTTTAAGTATATGTTGCTAAGAGTCGGAGATCCTGTTATGTTTTGCTCAATCACTAAGTGATACCTAAAATATATCTGATATAATAAAACAATATTATTCTCTTTCTCTCCTACTATTTATGCATCCAGTTATAAATCATTGATCGCATTAACTTTTTTTCTATAAACTCCAGCAATCTGTCTATGCATTTTAATAATAGAGAAAATTTAGAAGAGAGAAAAATTATTTTACCCGTAGTTTTACAGTAAGTCATTAGCAAACCAGACCCACTGTGTCAGTACCATAATATAAGAGTAGAGCCTAGCAAGCAACAATGCCAGAAATTTGACCTAAGAGAATATGGAGATAAGGCAGATTTGTTAGTCTAGGCTTGGTGTGTTATTAGGAAGATCTTTGAGAAGTTACGATAGTTTAGGAAGGGGCAGTGAGCTGAAACCAAGCTGATAGATGTAGGCTACAATGTCCAAACTGTCAAACACTGAGTGTTAAGAGTGCTTATAACATAGGCAAGCATATGAGAACACATGTAGGCAAGAATCTGGGTGAAGGACATACAGAAGCATTAAACATCCAGTAGAAGCCATGCAGAGTACATGGGAAGTAACATCCTGCAGCTCTTGCTGCAGAGAAAATACACTATTTCAATCAGGAGGATTCCTGCTGGGGCAGGAAAAAAAATCTTCTGGCATGCTGACAATCGAATTCTCCAGGAGGCTTTGTGGTGTATGTATCCTATTAAGGAGGCCAAATATTCCAACACAATGGGCATGATTTGTCTGAGCCAAGGATCTAGTTTGAGGAAGAAAACAATTATGAAACCTGCCCAGTTTCTCTTATCTTTATTGTCTGAGCCACAAGTGCTTGTGGTGAAAAGAATTACCCACAAGATTAGTTCCATTTCTAGAAACTTGAAGGTCTTCTACTGTCTTTATTTTCTTTGTTAAAAGTGGTTTACTTGACTAAAATCTCCGCGATGGCATAGACTGAAACTTTCCATTCTCATTTTTTATTATGAGCGATGATGCCTAATGTAGTCATTACTCAAAATGTTGTTATTAGAAAGGATAGTTATTTTTGATAGACAAAATCTCCTCTCATCTTTTGTATTTTCTCCATCTGAACGGACGCCTTAGGGTGGCTTGAAAGAGTTCGAAATAGCTTATGTGAGTGTGTTTAGGTTATCACAAAATATTGATTTGTGAATTCATTTTTATTATTTGTGTAGGGTAGGTTCTTATGCTTTTTGACGTGAAAACTGGACATAGGGCACTCTGGTGCCTTGGAAAAGCCAGATGCATTTATATTCTTTTTGGTAATGCTATAAATATTGAGATGCTAAAAGTTCACCGAAAAAAGGATAAAAACCATAAAATGGAAATTTCCAAAGAAATCTTAAAGGATTTCTACTCTGCTTTTCTTGAGAAACATTTTATTTATTATGTTTGTGGTTTGTTTTGGTGATGAAAAGGGATGCAGTTGGAAAAATAATGAAGATGATCTAAAACATAGGTGGGAATATTCTTTTTCATATGATTTATTTTCTTATACGGGAAGGAGGAAGGCAGGAGGGCAAATTATACAAATATTATAGTCATATTCACAAATATAATTTAGTTCAATCTCTTTTCAAATGTCATTCTGATTTATATCTTAATCAGAGAGTGACATTAGGTCATGCAAACAAATTAGGAGCAGATGATGCAACTTGTCAGAAAGAAATAATCACTGCAGGCTAAATAAATAACCACATTCATAACAATGTGTCCACACTGAGGTGTCTTGTGTTGTCTTCAGCTATGCAATGGAAATCTCAAGATAAATATACAATATTACAATATCGTATTTATAAGGCCACATACTCAAACTAAATTGCTGAAATCATGAGACATTACAACGTGGACTGCTGCCTTGCATTTAGGTAATATATCTCCAAATAGGGCTCCATTTTGGAGCTTGTTATGGTTAATTTTATGTGTCAATTAGGCTAGTCTATGGTACCCAGTTAGTTGGTCAAACACTAGGGTAGACATCCCTGGGCAGGCTTTTTTATTTTTTTTTGGTGAAAATGACATGTAAATCAGTAAACTTTGAGTAAAGCAGATTACCCCCCATACTGTGGTTGAGTCTCATCCAAGCTGTTGAAGGCCTTAAAAGACTGAAATCCCCAAAGGAAGAAGGAATTCTTACTTCAAACTGCTTTCAGATTCAAGTTGCAACATCAGTTTCTCTCTCTCCCTTTCTTTCTCTCTCTCTCTCTCTCTGTTTCTCTCTCTCTCTCTCTCTGTTTCTCTCTCTCTCTCTCTCTTTCTATATATCTATATCTACATATATAGAGAGATATATATGTAGACAGAGACACACAAACATACATATGTATGTATATACAAACGCATTGTATTGTTTCTGTTTCTGAGGAGAATGTTGACTAATACAGGACTCTTTAAGGAACCTAATTTCAATCAAGAAAATTCTCAGAGTTTTTAGCCTTGTTGTGAGGTGTGTATGTTATTTTCTCTTTCTTCATATTGTTTTCCCATTCATTTCTGCCTGAAAGTTTATACTCATATTTTTAGCCCCCAAATCCACCTTCTCTCTGACGCCTGCTTTAATTCTCAGCCTTGCTACACTCTCCTGCAGCCTTGATTATTTTCTTCTTTTGTGCTACTCTAGTACCTGCAACCAGTACTATTATTGCCCATATTTCAGAATGGAATTAAACTTTTGAAAGTCTGTTACACGTTTTTCTGCTATCACCGGTTCTTGGATATAAATCTTTCCATTTGCCACGTTGGCTCGCTGTCCTTTATGACTTCTTCCTTCCTTGAGTTCTCCAGAAATTCTGACTGTGAGCTCATCTTCAGCAGTAGTTCTTGTGGAGATTTTTTTATACCTTATAATTTCAAAGTATCTCTATAGAGCATTTTCCAAGTTTTCCCTTTCAGAACTGAAGTGTTTTTAGTGGTTCTGGGCCAGTTTTTAAATTAAGTTTTATCCTGGCATGAGTAGTATGAATTCAGCTCTCACGCGACGGCATTGCTTTGGCAATTCTTTTCAGGTGGCCCAATTTCCATCTCCATATGTGTAGAATTTAGCCAATTTCCCTCACAAAATTTTTATTCTAAATGATGGACAGGTAATAAGCAGACATACAATTCTACCTATTTCTTTCTGGTAAGGGGCATTTGAGAAGAAAGCAGTGGGTAAACTTACTCCACAGAAATCCAGGGTAAGGCTCTGCAGACAAGGGCACTACAGGTGTGAAGACCTTGGGGTGGTCATATGTTTGAGGTGTTAGAGGAGCAGCAAGGAGGAGCCCACTGGGGATAGTGCATAGTGGGAATGAGTGTGAAATTGGTAAGATGATGTCAGAAAAGCACTAGGGCCCAGTTCATAAAGGGTCTCGTATGCCTTACTAAGGATGGAAGTAGGGAGGGAACACAGTGGCTTTAGAGGAAGGTGGTAACAGTGGAAATGGTGAGATGCTTTCAGATATTGGATATATTTTGAAGTTAGAATTTGCTTTTGGGTTGATTATGGAGTTAGAAAGAAAAATAAGGTTTAAGATTACTTAGAGGAGTTTTATAACTCTGAGACCTTGGGCTAGTAACTTTAACTTTTCTAGGGGTGCTTCTTCATGTATAAAATCCATTTTTTATAGTAGCCACTTCCTGCATAGAGCTATTTTCATTAAAATTAAAACTAATTAAAATTAAATTAAACATTAAAAAATTAGTTCATTAGTGGTATTAGGCACATTCCAAGTGCTCAGTAGCCACACGTACAAAGTATTTCCATTGTCTCACAAAGCTCTATTAGAATGTGCTCAATTAGAATATTTCTAAAGGCCCTTCTAGATAAAACATTTAATCATTGAGGAACCCTAGTAGAAAGCATAGTGGGCTAATATTATTGTTATTTGTCCTTTAACTTATTTTGGCTAATATGCAGGCTGGTTTTACAGTAGGTAGTCATTAAATGCCTACTGAATTGAATTAAACTGGGACCAGTGAAGAAAACTGTAAGAGATATTGTAGTGACTTAAACTGAAGGCCAACAGCTATAGTATAAAAAGTGTATATGGACGGGACATGAGACATCAGAAAATAGAAATGGTCAGGTCTTGAAAACGGATCAGCTATAGGAAGCAGCTATATGAGAAAGATGTAGAAGGCAACTGAAAGTTCATAACTATTGTTGAAAGAAGAAAAACAGGTCAGATGAAGGTGCAGTAGTGGGCCAGATGGGAATGTGTAGCTCTTACAATGTAGGCATGTGGTCTCCTGAAATCCAGAGTCTCTAAGTTCACTGCTCTGTGAACTTGGAGAGTAGAGGGAGAATAGAGACAAAGGAAAAAAGAGAAACAAAGTAAAGCAATTAATTGATTGATTTTTATGGAAATCATCATAATTATCTGGAATTGCTCTTACTCTAATACAGTTACCAGAAGAACACATTTCTGCCTGTAATGGGGCATTTGACAATCTGCAGAAAGAAAATGTTGAGGTCAGCTTGCAGCTCTCACTTCATTTAACAAAGTAGTTCAGGCCCTAGCAGAGACAGTTGTACTAACATTTGCTATTGTTAGCAAATAATTGCCATTTTTCCCTGTTGGTGGTGGGATAGTGTATCAGCTAGATAAGCTGCTTCTCTCACTGCTACTGTTTTGTTTTATCATTGGTCTCCTTATTAAGTGACAACTTTATTATTTATCCTAACCATGCTTTAAAGAATAATAATTTTAAAACCCCTGATGTGATCAGGGGTATTCTCCCTTAAAACCACAAATAAATGGGCTACATTCAATGTAGGAAATTTCTACCTATGTAATGAAAAAAGAGACCAAAGAATGGAAGAAACCTTAACAAAAAACATTTCCTACAACTCTCCGTTTTACAGACATTCTAAGATTTTGGAAGTGTAATATTTTACTCAAGTAATACACTTAGCTCATCACAGAGCAGAGGCTAAAACTAAATTCTCTCAACAACCACCCACTCAAATAATTTGTTACCAAACCACTTTACCAGAGAGTTTACAGATGTTATCATCATCATCATCATCATCATCTTAGTACTATCACACTTTCTGAGTCCTTACCATGTGTTAGTACTGTTCTCTTTCACATTTTAACTCTTCAACTAATTCCAGACTGTTTTTTGAGTTAACTTCTTATGTTTTAACTCATTTCATTCTTATAACAATGTTATGAGGTAAATCGTGTCATTAGTACCTTTCTTAAAGTTGAAGAATCTGAGGCACAGAGGGATGGATACTGAATTAAGAATCTTTGTTCTTCAGACTTTTCTGCATATATTTATATTCTTATAATTTCCTTTTCTAATTCTCACAGTGTTTACTATTTCAGTAATACTACATTGTCCATTTCTTGAGCAGAATAAGACATCTTGCCCAGGCCCTAGGAGCTCATAGGCTACTGATTGACACTTTTCCCTAAACCAATAACACATTTTGTAAAGATTTTTATTAAGCACACATATGAAATGCAATAAATGAATCTACTCACAAGTTGGGGAAATGGGGAAAATACTCTTGAATTTTGAATTGAAGGAAATATTTACAGGACTCAGAAGTGAGGGAGGAGCATTTCCAGGCCCCATAGTTATGGAGATGTCGCCAAAATTTGCTCAATCGGGCAAGGCGTGCGTGGTAAGATATTTGGTGAAAGAGATGAATCTGGAAACAACTTTCGGTGCCAAAGTATTTTTCTTCTTTAAATTCCCATGTCTTCATCCCTCAAAATATATAACAAAATTTATATATTGTATAAATATTTGCTGAAGTAAACTGAAAGATGATTGATTAATTGAGTATGACTATATACTTTTCCCTTGGTTGTACACAAGGTTGTGTGTGAAAATATTTTAGTCTAGCAAACAAGAAAAAGCTGTGGAATCCTTAAACTAGCTTATGCATAGTAGCAATAAATTATGCATTTCCACTTGGCATCTGTTTATTAAATAATTCATTTAGTTTAAATTTTTTCTAAGTATCTTTCCCCGATAATTTATAAAATCTCCTGACAGTCAATGAAATAAAATACACCAAACTTATTTTCTCTTTTTCCCTCCCTCCTGTCTTCCTATTCCACCCTCCTCTCCTCTTACCCCCCACCTCTCTGCAGCTCCAAGAGATGATAATAGGAGGGGCTGAAGTATACCAAAAATGTTATTAATTTATTCTGTGTTATATAACAGTGTCAGAATAGATAGAACATTTTAGACGAGTGAAATACATGATTCATATGTTTAAGAGCCCCAGGAAGTTTTTAACAGAGCTCAATTTTTTTTTTTAAAGAATATAACTCTCTCTCTCTTTTATTTCTTTGCCATCTGCTCCCCAATCCTTTCTACTAATGATGCTATAGAGATTGAGGAAAACACCTTCCTACTGAGATCAAGTAGAGTCCTCTTGTAGTCTACTTTTATTGTCTCTGTAGTACAAATCCAGAATATACCATGTGTTTTAGGTCTTTGTTTTCTTTGAGAGGAGGCAGACCTGGTGAATTGGCTGTCAAGTAGTTTTCAAAGTAGCCACTGCTTGTGCCCTGATAGACAGGAGAGTACAGGATACAAATGGTAAATATTTAACAATGGGGAATTCTTCTCTTGGCTTGTACTCTAGCACAAATTTGTAATACCAATAATCAGCTTTAATTAATAGGTTGCTGTGCCTGAAGTCACAGTCCTCCCCAAAATAACAAATTACACACACAGCTTATTAAACCTTTTATTGCTGATGCCTCAGTAATCTTTTCTACAATAACACACTCACCCTATGGTATAAGTACCAAAATACTATGCATGGAAGATGCCTGATCCACCATAGATGCTGAAACAATATTTGTTGAATATATTCCATTACTTATATAATAACAATATTGCCAGATTTGATGAGGATGATAATGATAATAATAACAAAATTCTATGCATTTTAGAGTGTTTTGCAATTTGCAAAACACTTTCATATAAAATAACTTAACCAATTTTCATACATAAAATGAAAAATTAGTTGAATTCACTCATGTTTGCATAGATGGTTTGTATAGGTAACTCCCATTCAGGTATGTCTCTTTGTGACTGATTCTAGTGCTTCTTTAATTGTACTAAACTGTGACCATAATGCATCACCTTCAACTGTAAAGTATTATGAATACAGGGAGGTTTTAATGTGAAACACGTTAAGTTTTGCTTAAAGAAAGATGTTAGTAAAGAAGAGGGTATCATCAAAAATATTAGCTGTCTACTTCTTTTATGCTTTCTTTGTAAATGCCATGTCAAGCAAATACAGTTCTTGAATAACATATATTACCAGGACCACACCAGCAGGTACATACACAGAAGAAGAAAAGTTACATTGGAAAGCAATAAATCTTATATTTCAGTGTTCTACCTCTGGAAGTTTAATTAATGTTTGGTTTGAGAGATAGCTTGCTTGCTCTCAAAGGTTTAGAGTATCATTTTCTAAAGTGTATTATGCAGGATAGAAACCAGTGAGGCTAAATGAGACCAACAAGGAGGTACACCCTCTCTAAGGAACGCCTTACTGCTCGGGTACAGGACAAGCAGTCAGCAGACTATAGTCAACAGACTGCCTCCCACTCCCTGCTCCTTCAGCGTGGGCCTCAGCTGCAGAGAGCCACCTTCTTGGTCTTCCTTATTTGGTGACTGAGGGAGAAGATAGAATAAAGGACCTGCGCCAAGCAGAGCCACTCTGATGGACAATATTTCCCCTCAGCACCCCAAACTTCATCTCAACATCTACTCCAGAAAGCACAACTCCCACTGCCAGAAAATTGGATCCTTATTAAATGTTTAAGAAACACTGGATTAAATACAATCATCTGGGTTTTTTTTCCCACTTCTGAAATTCTTAGAGACTTAACGTATCTTTATACATTGTGAATTATTGAAACCAGACTACTGTGCAGTGTTTCCCAAACTTGACAGTCACCTCCCTCCAGAGCATTTCACCTGTTAAATTATATACACAGTAGGCCATAGCCTCAGGCTGTCTCTGTACTTTGAGTTCCTACATAACAAACTACAACCTAACTTACTAAATAAACAAAGCAAAACTTAACTTAGTAGTACATTTTTGTAACCAAAACCAGGTTTCCGCCAATCACAAACAGCTAAGCTTCAGCCAATCACAAGCATCTAACTGATCAGACCATGCCCAACTAAGGTAATGCCTCATCACATCATGCCTAAACAAGCTCTAGTCAATCAGGTGATTTTTCTATTTTTTTTTTTCCTGTTGGTTAGCCTATAAAAGCTTGTTGCACATGATGCTAGGTAGAGCTCTCTGAACCTCTTCTCGTTCTGAGTGCTGCCCAATCCATGAATTCTTCTTTGCTCTAATAAATTCTTTTACATTTTATTTACCTAAAGTTTTTCTTTCAGTGCACCAGATTATTATTCTAAAGTAGGTTAGAGAATCAGCACAGCAATTCCCACAGCCCACTATTGGTTGATTTCTCAGCTCTAAACTTAGCTAAATCTATTTGAACACATTATATTTCAGTATATCACCTATTGGAGAATAATAAATCTCTTTAGTTTTCTTTCTGCTCTGTAAAAACAATTTTATCTGATTTTTTTTCTATGTATCTTACAAGTGACAAGGGAGAATTTATTCATCTTATACATTCTGTATATCCTTAGGATAAATTCAAATTCTCCACAGGTTTTTCTTAGCACCCCAAGAACCTCCCAACATTTTTCCCCACTCTTGGTTAGAGAATTGCTGATCTGTACCATATTTACACCATTTGTCTTTACTACTTTAATTATTTTAATTTTTTATCTGTAAGCTTATTTTCAAACTTACAGAAAAGTTACAAGAGTAGTATAAAAAAATCCATGTACCCTTTGCCCAGATTCTCCTATTGTTACTATTTTACCCCATTTGTTAGTCGCATGCTGTTTACCTATGTATTGATTTGTATATATGTATATATACTTACATGTATAAATTTTTGCTGAACCATTTGAGAGTAAATTGTATACTTTATGACCCTTCTTCTTAAGTACTTCAGTGTGCATTTCTAATTTTGTCAATTGATCCAGTAATGTTCTTTGTAGCATGTTTTCCTCTAGTACAAAGAATCAGCCTAAGAGCATGTATTGCTTTATCATGTCTATTTAGTCTCCTTTTATCTGGAATACTCAGCTTTCCTTTGTCTTTTGTGACAGTAACATTTTAAAAGAATACAGTCCTTTAAAATATATATTTTAGTAGAATTTTCTTTGTTTGGGGTTTATCAGATATTTCTTCAGATTATAAATTCCCACCTGGAATGCTATGTAAGTAATGGTGAGTCCTTCAGTGTATTGCACCCATGAGCACATGATGTCCACCTGCCCCTCATTGTTGATATTAATTTTGCTGTCTCAATCTATATGTTTTTATTTTTTCTCTGTAGTATATTTACTGTTTTTCCCTTGCAAATAGTGGGTAATTGATGAGTAAACTCTTGAAGATTGGGCAGATACTCTGATCCTTATCAAAATTTCACCCCTAGGTTTAGCATCTTTATTTTATAATTCTTGCATAAAACAATCTTTACCAGGATGGTTGAAACTTGCTTTGTATTCATGTGGAATTCTACTGTGACCAAGAATCCTCTTTAGTCTTTGTTTGTTTATTTATTGATTCAGTCATTGGAAGAAATAGTATCAGTGTGGACTCATACCAATTTCAGTGAGTCATTTCCCCCCCCTAGTAGTTTATAATCCATTACTGCCTTTATTTGTTTTGGTTCTCAGTTCTCCTAGATTTGGCTAGTAAGAGCCCCTTCAACGTAACTCCTGTATATTTATGACATACTCTAATGATTTTTTTAGCACTTATTTGCTTTCTGGTATAAACTTTCATCTTGCAGTTTCCTTGTGCTAGTCCTGAGAACAGTCATTTCTCTGAGTATCCTTTTAGTGGAATGGTATTACAAACCAAGACCTAAATTGTGTGCTCATTATTATTGACATGTCTTTGCATCTAGGTTCCCTGTAAATGTGCATGTATATGTACACTTATATATGCATGCACACACATAAACACATATTTAAAATCACAAGTTCATACCAATACCTCCAATTCCAGTCTATCTGCACAGGGTGTTTTATTGCCTTCCCCCATTCTATTTCCATATTTGTAATTCTGTTCTGCTAGAGGGGGAATCTTGGATCCCAGTAACATTAACACATACCTATATGCAAAATTACATAATTCATCTAAAATAGTTTCAGAATTGCTTCAAAATCCCTACTCCCAATTCCTGTCAAGACTGAAGGAATACAGTCTAATACTGTCTTCATAAGTTTCTTATATTTGTTCTTATTCTTTTCTTTCATTTTTTTTCTTCATTGGTCTCATACCCCTTCCCTTCATTGTGGCTATGCTCTTCATTTGGAATGCAGTTAGATTCATTTATTTCAGTTTCAATTATTTTCCCTCTTTCCATCCTTGTTGATTTTATTTTTTAAATATGTAGGCTATTAACATACTTAATAAAAGTTAAATCTGTACAGAAACACTCAGAGAAATGTCCTTTTCCATATCTCTTCTACACCATTTCTCCAACTTCTTGAAGATAACACATTATATTGCTTTGTGGTTTATCATTTCTCTGATTTTTAAATAAAAGTAGCAGATACATTCATATTTTTTCTTTTCGTCTGCTTTGCTCCATAAAAATATTATCTTTTTGATAAAAGTCATTTTAACTGAGGTGATATATCTCATTGTAGTTTTGATTTGCATTTCTCTGATGATTAATGAAGTTGAGCATTTTTTCAAATACCTGATAGCCATTTGTCTGTCTTTTTTTGAGAACTATCTATTCAGATCTTTTATCCACTTTTAAATCAGATTATTTGTATTTTTTCTATTGAGTTGTGTGAGTTCCTTATATATTCAGGTTAATAATCCATTATTAGATGGGTAGTTTGAAAATATTTTCTCCCATTTTGTGGGTTGTTTTTTCACTTTGTTGATTGTTTCCTCTGCTGTACTGAAGCTTTTTAGCTTAATGTGACCCTATTTATCCATTTGTGCTTTGGTTACTTGTGCTTTTAAGATTTTACTCAAGAAATCTTTTCCCACTAATGTCCTCAAATGTTTCCACAATGTTTTCTTTCTTTTTTTTTTGAGACAGAGTCTTGCTCTGTTGCCCGGGCTAGAGTGAGTGCCATGGCATCAGCCTAGCTCACAGCAACCTCAAACTCCTGGGCTCAAGCGATCCTACTGCCTCAGCCTCCCAAGTAGCTGGGACTACAGACATGCGCCACCATGCCTGGCTAATTTTTTCTATATATATATATATATTTTTAGCTGTCCAAATCATTTCTTTCTATTTTTACTAGAGACGGGGTCTCTCTCTTGCTCAGGCTGGTCACGAACTCCTGACTTGGAGCAATCCACCCTCCTCGGCCTCCCAGAGTGCTAGGATTGCAGGCGTGAGCCACCACGCCCGGCCCACAATGTTTTCTTTTAGCAGTTTCATAGTTTCAAGTCTTACATTTAAGTCTATAATCCATTTTTAGTTGATTTTTATATACAGTGAGAAATAGGGATATAGGTTTATTTTTCTGCATATGGATATCCAGTTTTCCCACAACATTTACTGAAGAAACTATCCTTTCCCCAACATATGTTCTTGGTGCCTTTGCTGAAAATGAGTTGACTGTAAATGCATGGAATTATTTCAGGGTTCTTTATTCTGTTTCATTGGTCTATGTGCCTGTTTTCATTCCAGTACCATGCTGCTTTAGTCACTATAGCTTTGCATTAATATTGAAGTCAGGTAGTGTGATGCCTCCCAATTTGTTCTTTTTGGTCAGGCTTTCCTTGGCTATTCTGGGTCTTTTATGGCTCCATGTAAAGACAGATAATAACAAATTACAGTGAGGATATGGAGAAAGGGGAAGCCTCCTTGGTGTTAGTGGGAAGGCGAATTAGAAAGCCAGTAAGGAGAACAGTATGGAGGTTCTTCAAAAAAACTAAAAACAGAATGACCATATAATCCAACAATTCCACTCTGGGTATATATCCAAAAGAAAGGAAATCAGTTTATTGAAGGAGATACCTGCATTCCTATGTTTATTGCAAGACTATTCCAGATAACCAAGATATGGAATCAACCTAAGTTTCCATCAATGAAAGATAAAGAAAATGTGGTACATATACACAATGGAATATTATTAAGCCATTAAAAATGAAATATTGTCATTTGCAACAACATGGATGAAACTGGAGGACATTATGTTAAGTATTTGAAATAAGCCAGGCACAGAAAGTCAAATATCACATGTCCTCACTAATATGTGGGGTTAAAAAATATTGATCTTATGGAGATAGAGAGTAGAATGATGACTGCCAGAGGCTTGGCAGGGTAGTGGGCAGGGGGGATAAAGAGAGGTTGGTTAATGGGTGGAAAAATACAGTTAGATAGAAAGAATAAGAGCCAATGTTCAGTAGCACAATAGGGCAACCAACTATAGTTAACAATATTTCACAATAACTAGAAGAATGAAATTGGAATGTTCCTAACACAAAGAAACGATAAATGCTTGAGGTGATGGATATGGTAATTACCCTAATTTGATCATTACACATTGCATGCTATATCAAAATACATGTACTCCATAAATATGTAGAACCATTATGTATTTGTAAAAATTAAAAATTAAAAAAATAAAATTGATAACATACTATATACGCACTTTGCCTTCCCATCCTTTTTTACTTAACAATATATCACTGTATATTAAATCATAGAGATTTTCCTTATTCCTTTTTACAGCTGAATATTACTCCACTCTCTATGTATGTACCTTAGTATTTTGAACCTATCTCTTTTATTCGGATATTATTTACTCCTATAATTGAGGTCCTTTTAAGGCAGAACATGTAGTCTATTTATTTCTGTGTTACTGTCACCTAGCAGCTTCTGACACATAGCAGCCCCTCTTGAAATGCTTGTGCGGTGGATGGCTGAATATTTTTGTGTAAAGTGTATGCAAACACTAATGTCTATTAAGCCTATTAATGTCAATGTTCACACTTCATATTTCTAGTAGAGTGCTGAAAAATACCTCTGTGTCTTTTCAGATTAACCAGGGAAGACTTCTTAGAAAAAGCAGAATTTCAGGAGTTTCTCAAATGTAGACAATAAATATGTGTGTGCATATGAGTGTGTGAGCTATATGCATACAAAATTAAGTATGTCTGCATTTCCAGGCCAAAAAGAAAATGCCAAGGAAATTTTTGAGTACCTTTGTATTTAAACTATATAATCAGGTGTTTTTACAGATTGCTACATTTAACCCTCACAAGTCTATGAGGTAGATGCTATTATAAACTTTTGAAAGATGAAGAAATCAAAATTTTAGACCATTCAATAAATTACTCAGGTTACTAACTATATTAAAGAACCTATGTTAATCTCACTCTAAATGCTCATGGGAAATAAGATCATGGTAAATGGACCTAGGCAAATGTGTATTTTGCTTGAGAGTAGTAGAAATACCTGACATAGCTGCCTACAATAGCCCAATATATTAGTGTCCCTCTTTCTTTCTACACACACACACACACACACACACACACACACACACACACTGCATGCAATTTCTCCTATTAGTAACATCTTAGATTACCATGGTATATTTGCTATAATTATGAATCAGTATTGATATATTACCATTAATTACAGTCCATACTTGGTTCAGACATCCTAAGTTTTTATCCAGTGGCCTTTTCTTCTTGTTTCAGGGTCACATCCAGGGTATCACATTACATTTAAAAGCCATGTCTCCTTAGACTCTTCTTGGCTGCAAGTTTTTCCAATGTTCCTTGTTTATGATGACTTTGACAGGTCAGGTATTTTGTAGAATGTCCTTTAATTGGAATTTGTCTTGTGTTTTTCTCATCATTAGACAGGGATTATGGGGTTTGGGGAGTAAGACCACAGAGGTAACGTGCCATTTTCATCATATTTTACGAAGTGTACATACTTTGAACATGATTCATCACTACTGATGTTGACTTCGATCACCTGGGTGAGGTGTGCATCATTACTTTTTAATTTCCATAATTAAACCCTGAATAGGTATTTTATTCATTTTAAAAGATATGCATATTTTATAGGTAAGGAGAAAAAATATCAAGGAACTTGGTCATAGTCACTGGCATCTGTTTGGGCAATTCCCCCATTTTACCACTAAATTAAGTCCTTAAAGAGATGAGATTAGTGTGAATGCTATTGGTCAATCCTTGGCTCCAAAAAGCATAGGTGTTGAAAATGTATAGAGAAGATTCCCATTATTGGGGGCAATGTTTTTTTTTTCCCCCCAAGAATGAAGAGATGGGAAGGCAAATACACCAGACTGGGTGTACAGGGCCCAGCATAGTTTTAGGACAAAAAACGGAGGTTGGTGAAAGGTCATTTCTCAGGGAAAAGGTCCTTCTTGGTCATGGGAAGACTAACAGAGGCAGTAGTAATAATTCCATTTTAACTATGTTCTATTTATATTAAATCTGGAGTGAAATCATCACCAGCTAATATTCCTTGAACACCTGGGATGTACCAGGCACTTTTACATAGGTAATTTCATTTACTCTTCCCAATAAGGTTGTGATGTAGTAATATCCCCATTTAATAAATGCAAGAATTGGAACTCAGGGAGTTTAAGTGACTTGGCCAGGTTCAGAGAGCATATAAGACATGACCAGTCCATTAAACTAGCTCTCAGAGACTTTGGCTTTTCCTCTTTGCCTATGTCACAGGCCTTACAGATATAAAAATATTCAAAATTATTTGTTAAATAGATTAACTGAATGAACAGCTGGATGAAGAGACAAAACTAAGGTAAAACAAAAGATCCTCTGATTCCAGATTTAGAAATGCCATGTAGTTAGAGGAGGCTTGCATGCCAACTTGTGTGTGCCTTGCTATGTTCTGGGATATAATGATGATAATTTGCTGGGAAAAAAAGAAACTATTTTAATCCTTGAAAATATCTCTACCAAATTGTGTTTCTTGGGGAAGTCTAATACTTTATGAAGAATTACATTTCTTGGCCACTGGATTAACTTAATGTAATTGTGATGTTCATGCTTGGACATGCTCCAGCCCTATGGGTAATGAAAGCCAGCTAAGGAACCCAAGAAAGAGAAAATAATAAAATAAGTTGGAGTAGGCCTTATGAGGTAACACATTAATGAGACTATTACAGAGGGTATAACTCCTCAAAATGGCAAGCCTTTTATTTTTGCAAAGGGGCATCATTAAATATTTTAATTAAATGTACTCAAAGAAGAATATCCATGAACCTTTAAAAAAAGGGGTTAGGCAAATTTATGTTATTATTTTTTCCTAAAGAATCTCAAAAATCAGCAGTTCTTAAAGTGTGTGCGTCAAGCAGCATAAATCAGCAGCTTTTAAAGTGTATGTGGGGTACAGTTAGCACGAAGCACCATCATTACTAAAAAGGTGACAATATCAGTTTTGTCTCATCAAGGGATTAGTTTACCAATGGGAGCTATTTGAATTTCCAGAAACTCCCCTTCTGGTCTTGGGTCAGATCTGGCTCTCTATTTTCTCTAAGTGAGTCAGAAGCTTTGAATTCTTTTCTGTCTATTCTAATCCAGAGCTCTGTAAAAAAGAGTGGAACTATAGTTATTTCTCTTCCTTTCTCTGAATATGAGTGAATTGAATTCATAACCCCCCACTGTTGCACACCTCTGTGGCCTTGCGCCTTAGAAACAGCACTCAGGAGCTCTTGTTTTTGAGACTGTTCTTCCTGCATTCAGATTCGGGTACAGCAGGGGACAGGAGAAGCAATTTTCAGATTCCGTGGTGGGCTGGATTAAATTACTCCACAGGCCATATGTCTCACAAACCTACTAGAGTGGATTAAGTGTTTTGCTTCCTCTTTGCATTTGAAATTTTTTTTCATAAAAGAAAGAAAATGTTAATGTAGGCCTAGTAGGGGAGAAAGAGACAAACAAATAAACAAATTCAGTTAGCAGAGAAGCAGCCTGAATATTTCCTGTTAGTGTTTGACAGCCAGGACTAGAGGAATTTGAAGATGAAAAGGTTGAGGCAGGCCATTCTGCTTAGATTTCATTAACTATTAATATATGTTCTATCAAGGACCAAAGAGTAACCATCAGGTTTTTTGTTGTTGTTTATTTTTGATTCCTTTCCAGAGCTTGATGACCTAGACTGTTAAAATTTAAAAATAAAACACCTAATATATCTATGTTTGCATATGTAGGAAAAATATAGTTTGGAGTCAAATAGACATATATTGTGATTTCCCAGCCAGGTAAAGTACAATATGGAATTTAATACTTTCAGTCTTTATTTTTATAGTAAAGTAGAATAATAATAACTATGTCACATATAACTTCTGTAGATAATAGTAATGTAAGATTTATTGTGTAGTCACTAGATGCCTCATGTTTTGTTTGCTATTTGCTGGTTATTTCGTCCTCAAACAGAACTCTGAGAATTGTTACATTATTTTAAAGATTAAGAAATTCAGGTTAAATAAGCTTCAGGCTACACAGAGAGAATGGGATTTGAACTCTGGTTTTGTTAACTCTTGAACTCAGATTCTCAACCACAACCTTATATTTCTACTTACGTAGAGAATGTGCAGGAAAGTTTAAACTTTTCCTCTGAAGGTTTAAGTGAGTCTGCTGACATAAACTGACGATGAACAGAATAATAGGAGAAAAGGCACACAAATTTATTAACACACACATGTACATGGGAGCCACACAAAATATGAGACTCAAAGGAGAGCCAGATGGTTGAGTTTAAATACCCTCTCCATAGTGGGGGAGGGAAACCAAGAACGTAGGCAATTTTGTAGGAAGAGTAAATGATTTTTAGGGGGAAACGAATGAACCCAAAGAGTAGATAATAGTCTGGAACAAAGTTCCCCTGGGTTCTGGGAGTGGTAGCAATACGTTACAGGAAGGTGAAGGCAGAACTGCACTGTGATCAAAGGTTGCCTTATTATGCAAATAAAGTCTCTCAGGTAACAACTCTTAGAAAAATAGTTGGCAGAATAAGTAAAATGTCTGTCCAGGGATGATGTCCTAAGCATGGAGGCTTTTATTTTTCTTTCTTGTAATAAGACTTAGTCTTTTCTGGTTAATGTAAATTCTAGGGACCGGGGTCAACGACATTTGCATTTCCTTTGGAATAACTTCCCTCAGTCAAATGAGGGAAATTTAGAGAGAGCCCCTCCCTGCACTTAAGGGGAGAAACAAGGGAAGGTCGGAGAGGCCTAGATTCTGAGGCAGTTTCTAAGGCCTTTTAATTTTTTTTAATTCGAAGTGTTCAGCACACCAAAGTACCATACTTTGGGGTATTGTTTACTGAACCCCAATAAACAAAAATAAAACCTTGGGAACCATGATATTAGCTTTCTTCCCTTCATCAGATTTAAAATTGTAGACTGCTATGAGGGTAGGAGAAGAAAAGTGAATAAAACTCAGGAAGAATTTGAAATTTCTGGATGTTTCTGTTCTTTTTATAAGACCAAGAAAGGCAGTAAAGATAAGGTCATCATTTATAAAGAAACAAATCTTGATATCAACTAAGTACTTTTTCTGTTGCCCTCACAGCTTTCTGAGGTAATTGAGTCTAAAGAGAACAACAAACACATAAATAGCAACTAATAGACTAAACAGAAAAAGAGTTCGGGTGTTTTGAAGCAAAACATATTGATGTAATTGAATATGCCAGTAAGTATTTATATTTTTATAGAGAAAGTCAAGCAAACCATTAAAAGTTTCTCCAGTGTGCGTTCCTGTAATATTAGCACTGTTTATAACATGTGATGTTTCAAAATGAACTTGATGGTATCATTAAGACAGACCCTTCCTTGTGACCATCAGAACCTTTGGTGGGCAAATATTAAGTCTCATTTTCAGATCAAGAAAATAAGAGGTCCTAAGATTACATAAATAGGTAAGGGTATTAGCAGCTCTTGAAAAACCTTGTCTAGGGCTCCAATTTTGCCTTTCATACTAGCTTTCTCACAGAGTATTATTTGAAAAATATGCATTATTTCTCTTCAGGCTCTTTTGAAGAGACTAGTAAGGTCAAACACACAGCCTAATTAGTGGGATGTGAAATAAACACTCTTCAAAGTCTCTTGGCCCTGTGATGGGTAAGTTGCCAGTCAGAGTGGTGTGTGACCGAAGACACGACTAAGCAGAGTATGTGAGAGAGCCATGTGCACTAGGTTTTGCTCAGCAGCAGAGGAAGTAGTAAATGAATTTGAATTTTAAGCCATCTTCAGATTAGACCATTATTCAAAAAGGCAGCTAAGTGGGCAGAGACACTGACTCTGCATATTTAATGATTTTTACTTTAATAACAAATATCTTAAATCTTTATCCTTTGCTTTACATTCTCGTAATTGGGTTGAATTTAGATGACAGCAAAATGCTATTTGGTTAACTCATTGCCTCACAATCATTTTAATGTCATGGCAAGCACAGATATTTCGTATTTAAAAAGGAACATATTATTCCAGAAGTCACTCATGAAGCAAGTTTGGATGTCACTGAAAGAGTTTATAAACTGCAAAATGAAATGTCCAAATTATGCAAAGATTTTGCATGGAATAATGTATACGAAAAGCCCTACCCTGCTTCTTTCTGTGCCTCACACCTGAATCCAATGGCCCACACTTAGGGCTTGGTGCAGTGCTTTTTTGGATTGGAACACAACTTCCTTTAGGGGACTCTCGACTGCCTTGCATGGTGGAAGATGGTTCAACCTTCTGTGAACTGCTGAAGTCGGGTCACACTGTGTGCACCCCAAAGGCACAGCAAGTGCTGAACATTGGTTACTGTGGCTGCTGCCTGTGAAGACTGCAGGGTGCTCCATTGTTCTACTCTCCAAGAATTCCTTGATGAGGCTTCTGGTAACAGGTGTTTATCAATCTAGGGTTTTATGTCTGCCCCAGGCCCCACCTGGACGTACTGGCTCAGTGTCACATGCCACACCTTTAAAGGATTTGCAGACCACAAACATGAGCACAGATTTCTTTCATCAATATCTTTGCATCCTTCTGATGCCACCTTAATGCCAGAATAACAATGAAGAATTAGCAAGTAAAATTAGTCCTATAAAGTATCCCCTGTACTAAATGTTCTGTGTGGAACAAGAACAATGGTAGTTGTAAAGCCACAGAACTTGAAACTGGTTCAAGTGAAAGAATATTTTATGAATTGCTTCTATTATATTATAGTAGGCAGTATGTCACCAGAATCTGACAAGGTTAGAAATAATCTCATAATTTACACTCCAGGAGAACTCACAAAAGCATTCTGAAGGTTGAGAGTTCAGTGGAACAGAGAAATAGTTTCACTTCTAGTGACCTGAGTTAAAGGGTTATAAATCACTATAAAAGTTAGCAGATTATTTTCCAGAGTATGTTTCACGCAGGTAACATTTATGAATAATATTTTTCCTAATTATAGAAAATTGTGTAAGTAAAAACTAAAGTGAATGAGGTATCATTCATAATCTGACCTCCCAGAAGCAACTGTTAAGTATACTGAGCATATATTTCTGGTAATTTCTACATGAATATATACATGCATGTAAATATGTATAAATAGACACACACTCACATAATTAATGCATATTGTTTGTAAACTGTTGTTTCAATTCAATACAGTTTGTGATGTTGTCAGTGTTTTTCCTCCTTGTTACTTTTATAATAATAGCGCTAAGGATTGAATTGTGTCCTCCCTAAATTCATATGTTCAAGCCCCCACTGTGACAATACATGAAGAGAGGATCTTTAGGAGGTAATTAAGGTTAAATGAAGTCATAAAAGTGGGGACTTAACCCAAGAGGTTTGTGGCCTTTGAGGTCTCTTTCTCCATCTGTTTGCCACACTGCAAGAAGGCAAGCTTGGAAGGGAGTCCTCACCAGCCCCCAGCTATACTTGTACTCTGATCTCAGACTCCCTGCCTCCAGCATTATGAGAAAATACATTTCTGTTGTTTAAGTCACGCAGTCTATGGTACATTGTTATGGCAGTCCGAATGGACTAAAAAAATAAACAGACCTAATTTGCATATAGCCTCTAGTCATCTTTGGTCATCTCCTTCTCTTTCTCTTTCCATTTCTTCCCTTCATACTTGACTGCCACACTCTGTCCTGGATACTCAGATATTGTGTGCATTATCTTTCTCAAAATGTGGACCCTCCCAAACTGCCTGAGGTAAAGAAAGGGCAATTTGGGAACTTCTGTGAAAATGGCTTGTGTTTGTGAATCCTCTAGATTAGGTACAGATGTTTGCTATGGTACCTAAAACATGACAGGGAGACTCCTACCTCATAGATGGTCAGGGCTCCTTGCTTTCAGCAACATACTTAACAAAAGATAAGAAAGGTGTTTATTTGTTAACGTTAAACACATTTGTTAGTTTAAGTATGGAGAAATGACAAAAAAATATTATGGAACATGTGCGAAAGGAAATGAGAGTGACTTCAGTTGGAAAATCGTGTGTTTGTAGGAAACGAATGGTAGTTACAAAATTTTCTATAATGCTTATAAATGGTAGGCTGCAGGGCCAAGAGTAACACTCAGATATTTCATTTACCTATTATTTGGTTTCTATTTATATTTAAAATATTAAAATGAGTTTACTTTCCTCAATTTACATCGAATAGCATTGAAGGGAAGCAATTTCCAAAATGTGCTGCAAGAATGGGAAAAGAAAAATCATATTAAGATTTTAAAACACGCTCCAGAAGGAGGTACAAAGTAGAATTCTTCCTAAGATAGCAGGTGCATTAGCAGTAGGCACTTTAAAGGGGCTGTTGCAAGTGACAATGTCTGTATATTAGGCTTATGCTGTAAAAAAAAAAAAAAAAATAGGGAAGAGAGTGAATGGCAAAGGGAGTGTGCAGAGGAAAATTAACTGTCTACGGCTTACGGAGCGCTCTTGTTCAGGAATTGAGGCTACTGAGGGGGATAGCAAGGCAGAGTTTGCAATCTTCAAAACTTTAAATAGAGGTAACAGAAGCACAGGGAGTTAAACAACTTTTCCAAGGTTATACAGCTAAGTGACAAATCCAGAACCAGAATTCAACTCTCTAGATGCCGGTTTCATTTTTTTTTTCATTCCACACAATGACAACCTTAACGTTCTATACGTGCCAATGTGACAGTTTTCGTTTGTGAGATTTCAAATCTACATTTACTTGACTATACCTAATCCTTAAATCAAAATAGAAAAACTAAAAATAAAATTGACATTATTTTGTATTTCCACTCCCCCTTCCTTCTTTCTTTCCTCTGTCCCTATTTTTTTTACACTAGAGACACTTACAGATAATGTTACTTTCTGGGAAAAACATAATACCTCACAATTCCTTAGTGAATATTGTTTTAAATTCTTCATTAATTTTGTGTCATAAGCACTCCAGAAGGAATACAAATAACATCTGTATTTAGAATTGATTTTTTTTTTCCTGCAGTGTCTTGGCAGGGAGGGGGAAGTTGAAAGAATGGGGCTATTTGGTAAAACTCTTTGCCCTTTTATTTTTGTAAATGTTGTCTTTTTTCTGTAAATGTCACGTCCAAATTATAGGTGAGTATTGGCAGAGTTGCAGAGACTATCTGAGACCCATTACAGCCTCTGGCATTTGTGCTGCTAAATTTGTAATGAGTTGCAGGTGTTTCTGATTGAATTTTGTGTTGCCTTTAGATGGGCTTACTGCTTCATAGTCCATTAAGTCTATGCTTTTTTTGTGGATATTAAAATTTTGGTGTTGCAAAAACATCAGTTAAAAGACAAGGTGTATTATAATAGTTTTAACATAGAAAGAAAGATCTGTGTGCTTTATACCAGTGTCAATTTTCACACTCACGCATGTGGATAGTCACCAGTTTCAGAATATATCTCAAGTATAGTGGCAATGGTTTGACATGCTTCATTGAAGAATGCAGTTGAAAGACACTATTTAGATCCTTTTCTATAGTAGCAGTACTCAGCACTTAGAATAAGAATATCTTAGATAAGAATTACCTTATATCGTTATAGAAATGTTTCATGGACAGTTGTGAAAATCACAATGTCTGACTCACTTTTTTTGCTTTGGTGAGGGATGAAGAACAAAAAATAGATCTGTTCGTGTTTCCTGATGATTTTGTGGAAGAGATGAGCTTACTCAGTTAGCCTCACTTTCATTTCAGAGTTATTGTTACTTTCCTAATATTTAGATTATTCACAGGCTTGATTGGGAGCTGTAGAGTTTAGCTAATTATGCTGGATTAGTACAGATCTAGCGTACACTAGACTTGGTCAGTCAAATCCCTATATATAATTAGAATTATATTTTTATATATTTTATAGAAGTTTGTGTGTGCAGTTTACAAAGAACACACAATGATTCTATAGAATAGTTCATGGAATGTTTGATGTAGAAAAGATACCAAGTGCCATTTGCTAGCACAAATATGGACACTCTAGAAATTTTATGTATCTGAATATCTTTCAGAGTCTTACAAAGTCTCAGGATCATCACTAATAATAATCACACTACTGGTAACTACTTTTTGAGCATTCATCATGCTGTTTCCATGAGCATTTAGCATGAATTATTTTAGCTTATTCTCATCACAGTCTTATGAGGCTGGCACTATTATTTATTTCTATCTCCTTTTTACACGTGAGAAAATGAGGTTGAAGAGCTTAAGCAGCTTATCCAAGGTCAAAGAGCTAGTAAGATGTGGATCTGGGATTTGAAACTAAGAACTTTGACCCAAAGTCAGAACCCTTGAGAATCGGTGACCTAATTCATGCCTTCCATGAATATGTATTATAGAAACACCACTGCAGTATGTATCTAGAGATAGCTGATTACTTGTGACTTCTGCTTGATAAAATGAAAATAAATAGGCATTTATTGTATTTGCCTCATCTGATTCAGTACTGCATTTGTAGATCATGCCAGTGAATATATAACTGCCTGTGTATAAACTTACTCCTACAGTTTGATAAGCTGCAGCTATGAGTACAAATCAAGCATGAATAAGCCTATTTATATATGCATGTATGTATGTATATATGTATGTATTTTCTATTCCATGATATGTGCATAAAATCAACAGACACGCTAACAAGAGCAATAGCAACACACCAACGCGCAAATCTTCTGCTGCATTTTCCTAACTCATATTTTAATTTAGTTGTGGTTTATTTTGAATTTTAATTATGCCTAAGGCCTTGCCCTCTTCTTTAATTAAAACATTTGCATGACATGTATATATGTCAGATACATGTAGTGTTGAGTGTCTACTTAGTTCCTAATATGCAATAGGCAGTCAATAAATATTATTGAACTAAATCATTGCTAGGAAGTGCAGAAAATGCCCACATATAATATCAGTGTCAATCATGGTCTTGGCAAGAAACAAATGTTCACCTGAAAGGGTTTAGCTAAAGTTAATTAAGGGAAGAACTATTTACAAACGTATGGGCAATAAGGCATCCAGGTACTAAAAATAGTGGGAAGTTTTTACAATCATTGAAAAGGCAAGAAGAAGAAATGGCATTATCAGTGCTTGATAAGAGCTGGGGCTTGGAAGGGAATAGGAGCAGCCAGGCAGAAGGTATTGTCATAGTTAGCTGGTAAAGAAACCATGGCTGGACAGGAAGATAATGGGGAGAGAAGAGTTCTCCCATGGTTGGATCTCAAAGAGAAGCTTAAGAAAAAATGGATCTAGGAAATACAGGTCATGAATGCAAGGCTACAGCACAGAGTAGGGTGGGGAATGGATCAGAGTGGAAAAGAATGGAGAATAATCAGCATATCATTTCATGCCATCTTCTCAATAATACATCTTAGTAATTATCTCTATTTAAAGGATAGGAAAAATTACTCAAGGAAATAAAATGAGTAGCTAAAGCTCATTTAAGAATAGGTGGAGCTACAATTAGGGAGAAGTCATTGACCCATAAGAACAGTGGCCAACACCCCACTATTTAATAATATTTTTATTTATTTAACTACTATTATAACAAATTATTATGTCAGCATATACCTAGACACTGGGGAAAATTCACTTAACAGGAGAGTCAAAGTCCATGCTCTCATTAAACTTGTATAATTGCTAAAAAAAAAAAAAAGGAAGAAGATAAAACCAATAAATAGAAAATATAATTTCAGATAGTGATAAGTGCTGTGATGACTTTGCAATAAGGTCTTTCTATGACAGTGACTAGAAGGAGGAGATCAAATACTTTGGACCGGCTGGTGAAGAAAAGACTCTCCAAGGAGACCTATAGGATTTGGAGAAGCTACCAAGAATAAAAATTTGGCACAAAAAAAAGTGCTTCTGGCAGAGGGAATAGCAAACAAAAAAAGGCCTAACACAGGAACAAGCGTGGTGTGATTATTTGAAGAATAGCAACAACAGTGGCAAAGCCATGTGTTTGGAGTGCTGTGAATAAGGGGAAGAGTAACGCAGAAGGAGGTGGAGGTGAGATGACACGGGGCCCTGAGATGAACTGGGGTTGCATTCAGAGAGCAACACAACTCCTTTCGAGAGTTTTGAGCCAGGGAATGATGCCATCTGACCTACATTTTTATAAGGTCTCTTAGGTTGCTGCATTGAGAATGGATTATAACAAGGCAAGAGAACAGGCATGGAGATCCATGAAGGTTCTATCAGTGAGTATGGTAAGGAGTGAATAGACTCAAGGTGTATTTTTAGAGCCAATATTCTGATAGAAATACTAAAAGAAAAGAGGGGGAATAAAGCAAACATAATCACTATGATTTTCGTTTGAATAATTGGATGTATGGCACTATGCTTTACTGAGATGAAGAAACCTGGAGATGGTCATGGGTGAGAAAATACAGAGTACTAATTTGTGCTTTTACATTTGAAATACTTATTAGATACCCATATGGATTTCTTAGGCACTTGGGTATGTCAGTGCTAGAGTCAAAATCTGCAGTCACTTGTGTATCAATGGAGTTTAAAACAACAGGGCTTGACTGGATCACCAAGGGAGAGAGTGTAGACAAAGATGAGAAGGCTGAGTATACAATGAACTCAACATTCCTGGCAACATACAACCTACTAATATTAAACCATGAAGAAATAGAAAACCTGAACAGACTGATAATGAGTAACAAGATCAAAGTAGTAATAAAAAATCTCCTATCAAAGAAAAATGGCTTCACTGCTGAATTCTACCAGCCATTTAAAGAAGAACTAATACCAGTTCTACTCAAACCATTACAAAAATGAAGAGGAGAGACTACTTCCAAACTCATTCAATGAAGCCAGCATTCTACTGTTACCAAAATCAGACAAACACAACAAAAACATAAAACTACAAGCCATTATCCCTAATGAACATCAAGGCAAAAATCTTTAACAAAATATTAGCAAACAGAACTCAACAACACATTAAAAAGATCATTCACTATGATTGAGTGGGATTTGTTGTAATCTGTCTTGCAAAATGACCCCCTTCCTGTTATTTTTTGTTCCCTCAGACTTTACTAGTCAAGCCTAACAACTAGACTTAGCCTCTCCACAGCACTCACTATGCATCACCAGCATCTGATTCTTGAATTAGAACACCTGAAGTCCCTGTGACTTCAAACCCCACAGCACCTGACCCACATTCCACAATCCACTATAAAAGCCCTTGCCCTTAGTCAGAGAGATGGATTTGAGACTATTTTCCTCATTCTCCTAACAGACCTTTTTCTCATTAAAATTCCTTTCATCCTTGGCAATCCTTGTTGTCTCAATTATTGGCTTTTTGTGCAGTGAGCAACATGGCCTAGGCTGGATCATTTTTGGGGGGGATTTGATAACATTATCCCAGTGAGGCAAGTATAGTTCAACATATATAAATCAATAAACATGATATATCAACAGAATCAAGGATAAAAATCATACGATTATTTCAATAGATGCAGAAAAATCATTCAATAAAATTCAACACCACTTCATAAAAAAAAAAAACTCTCAACAAATTGGGTATAGAAGAAACATAACTCAACAAAATAAAGGCCATATGTGTGAAGCCCACAGCTAACATCATACTAAATGGAGAAAGATTGAAAGCCTTTCCATTAAGACAAGACAAAGATGACCACTGTCAACCAATTTTACTCAACATTGTACTGGAAGTCCTAACCAGAGCAACAAGACAAGAGAAAAAGATAAAGGGAATGCAAATGGTAAAGGAAAATCAAATTGGTCTTCTTTGCAGATGATATAATCTTTTTCTTTTTTTGCAAGTAACATATTTTTAATGATATAATACTATTTTGCCACAAAGACCATAAAACACTGTAACACAGAGAAAATGAATTACAAGTAATGATTAGAGTGATCAGTGAACAACTGCTCACATGCCTCACTCATGTTTACAGTTTTACAACACTAGCTTTAAGGAGCACCCATGGTGACTCAGCAAGGTCTTGGATATTAGGTTGGTGATTGGATGTGGTTTTAGGACTTCTGTCATTTTTTGAATACTGAATATTTGAAGCCTCTCCTTATGTTTGCAGACATTTTCACTACAGAAGAACTGGTTATCACCAAAAAATCCTGCACAAGGATGTGGATACAATGATAAGAAGCTTTAGTGTATCCCCTTTGGGAAAGGGATTGCAGACTGCAAATGTTTTTGTAGTAGGGAGAGTTGCATTAGCCTACACAGGAGCATATATATACATTTAAATAGAGGGTGAATATTAAAGTTTATAATGGGGGAATCAAAAGGGTGGACCAGAGTGGAAATCTTTTTTCTTTGATCTTGCTGCTTAGTAGATTAGTCACCACCCTGTGTATGAAAAATCACCCAGCTTATTAGTTTTGGGGAAAGGCAGAGCCTACAGAAGCTGCTGCAAACACCAGAGCACTTGCTTCCCGGCCTCACTCACAGGCTCATAGCTAGGGTGCAGGCACCTGATCTGGATTCCCCCAGCATCTGTAGATGACATGATCTTATATTTAGAAAAACCTAAAGATGAAAAAACTCTTAGACTGATAAACAAATTTAGAAAAGTCACAGGATACAAAATCAACATTCAAAAATCAGTCGCATTTCTATATAATAACAGCCAATATCTGAAAAAGAAATAAAGCACTCCCATTTACAACAGTTCCAAAAAAAAAAAAAAAACCAACAACCTAGAAATAAATTTAACCAAAGAAATGAAAGATCTGTACAAGGAAGACTATAAAACACTGATTAAAGAAATTAAAAAGGATACCAAAAACTGGAAAGACACCCCATCGATTGGAAGAATTAAAATTTTAAAGTGTCTATGCTACTCAAAGCAATCTATTGATTCAATGCAGTCCTTATCAAAATACCAATGACATTGTTCACAGAAATACAAAAAACATTTCTAAAATTTATATGGAAACATGAAAGACCCCAAATAGCTAAAGCAATCCTGAACAAAGAAACAAGGATGAAGATATCACACTACCTGATTTCAAATTGTACTACAAATCTGTATTAACCAAAACAGCATGGTACTGACATAAAAATAGGCATGTAGGCCAGTAGAATAGAGGAGAGAACCCAGAAGTAAATCCATGCACTTGTAGCCAACTCATTTTCTACAAAGGTACCAAGAACATATATTGAGAAAGGGCAGTCTTTTTAATAAATGGTGCTGGGAAAACTAGGTATCTACATGCAGAAGAATGAAAATAAACCTCTCTCACTGTACACAAAATAAACTAAATATGGGTTAAAGACTTACATGTAAGACCTGAAACTATGAAACCATTAGAAGAAAACTTTGGGGAAATGCTATGCTACATAACATTGGTATGGGCAAAAATATTTGGGCTAGCACCTCAAAAGCATAGTCAACCAAAGCAAAAATAAACAAATGGGAATAAATAAAGCTAAAAAACTTATGCACAGCAAGGAAGACAACTAACAAAGTGAAGCGACAACCTACTATATGAGAGAATATATTTGCAAACTATCTGACAAAGGATTAATAACAAGAATATATAAGGAACTCAAACAACTCTATAGCAAAAACAAACAAACCAAAACAAATTAAAAAAACCCAAAAAACAAAATACCCAATAATCCAATTTAAAAATGGGCAAAAGATTTGAATATACATTTCTCAAAAGAAAACTTACAAATGGCCAACAGGTATATGAAAAAAACAGGGAAATGCAAATCAAAATCACAATAAGACATTATCTCACGCCAGTTAAAATGGCTATTATAAAAAAGAAGACAAGAAATCTCGTGAGGATGCAGAGAAAAGGAACTGTTACACACTGTTGGTGGGAATGTAAATTATTAATAGTATAATCATCATGAAAAACAGTCTGAAGTTTCCTCAAAAAATTAGTAACAGAACTGCCATGTGATCCAGCAATTCCACTGCTGGATATTGCATCCAAAAGAAAGGAAATTAGTATATTGAAGAGTTATCTGCACTATCATGTTTACTGCAGCACTATTCCCAAAAGCCAAGATACAGAATTAACCTAAGTGTCCATCAGTGAATGAATAAAGAAAACATAGTACACATATTCAAAGGAATACTATTAAGCCATAAAATTGAATGTAATCCTGTCATTTGTAGCAACGTGGATGGAACTGGAGGTCATCATATTAAGTAAAATAAGGCAGGCTCAGAAAAACAATACCACATGTTCTCACTCATATGTGGGAGCTACAAAAGTGGATCTCTTGGAGGTAGAGAGTAGAATGATAGTTACCAGAGGCTGGGAAGGGGTAGAGGGTGGGGGAATGAAGAGAAATTGGTTAATGAGTATAGAAATACTGTTAGATAAAATGAGCATGTTGTACTATTTGATTGTACAGTAGCGAAATTATAGGTAACAACAATGTATTGTATATTTCAAAATAGCTAGAAGAGAAGAATTGTTATATTCCCAACACCAATAAAAGATTAATGTTTGAGGTGATGGATATTCCAATTACCCTTATTTGGTCATTACACACTGTATGTGTGTGTCAGAATATCACATGTGCCTCCAAAATGTGTATAACTATACACATGAATAAAAAATGGAAAAGAAAAAAAAAGCACATTCAAAAAAACTGAAGTGCTCTTTATATACATAACATTTATTTTGGTGCCTTAACTCAAAATTGATGGCAAAGAAAAAAAAATTTTTTCTGCTGGAATATATTTAGCCTTTAAGTCAGTGGTTTTCAAATTTATTTATTTTTTAGCATCAGAAATATTTTGCCAGCCAAATCTTATGAATAAAAACACAACATAAAACATGTTGAAAAGTTCATTATATAAAACTAGATGATAGGTACATGGGAGTTTTTTATAATGTTCTCACTACCTTTGAATATGTTAAAACTCTGCATTTAAAAAATGCGTAAGAGAGAGGAGGATTCAATGCACTGATTGAATCCCAGGCTTATCAACTGGTCGACTTAGCTGCTCTTCCATAGACTTTCCATAATTCCTTAAAACAAGCTTAAAATTCCTCCATGGATGAATACTTTTAAAATCTCAATGATATACTTACTAATTATGAATAGGAGATATTACACAATCAATCCCTGTGGGAAACTCTTTGCAACTGTTATTAATGCTGTGGACCATCTTATGTGCTGGTTATTATTAATATTCCCATTTTGCAAATGGAGCAACTGTGGTAAGGAGGTCATATAATTGGCTCAAGTTCAAGTAGCTGGTAATTGGAGGATCTGTGATCCACTCATTCTGCTCAAATTCACATTAATAACAACATTAATTACAGCAGTTGACATTCAAATTAACTTCAACAACAAAAAAATAACCACAAATTTAATCAGTCTTTTATTCAGGATGATAATTTTCTAATTAAGATGGTAAATCCTGTCCATGTATTTCTTTACATCATAAACTTTTTCCACACTATATTTTTACGAGCCACAAAGTTTCACTCTTTTCTCTTTCTATTTACAAAATACAAGTAGTGAAAATGAATTTCAAATAGATTTACAGTGACTGGCATTTACTCCTAACCTAGTGACAGTAGAATATTGAAGTTCAAAGAAATGATTAATTAATTCAGTCATGCACCAACCACGTAGAGTAACACCAATTCAAAGGCATTTGTACCAGGTTGCTTTTTCTTGACTAGACTATTATCACTTTATTTTAGCTGAGATTTATGTCCAAATGATGAAAAACTTTGATCTTGGTATTTTTTTGGAGATCAAAGTTTTCCATGTAACACTGTGCTCTACAAGGTCTCAGTGCAATGCATACTGTTCTAAAGTATTAAATTAATGCAAAAGAATAATTTGCTTTTGTGCTGGGAAGTGTACCTTAGATATGGTAGTCCTCCAATACCTTATTGTAAACAATAATAATATGGAAAGAAAAGTGAATGTGCTGTAAAATACACCTAAATCCATTTTCTCCCTTTCCTATTAACCATTTACTTCTAGATTTTAAGAGACCAGTTTTCCTGGTTTTGGTATGTGTGTACAGTTAAATTTGTTTATGCATTTTATTGTCATCTACTAGTTTTTTGGGGTGGGGAAGAGGGAATGTCAAAGCTATTTCTATAGTCTTTCTTCTTCTTTCTAATGATTGCTAAATGATGCAGAATATATATTATTGTCTTTTTAACATAGGCTCAATTCATGTGTAAAGCAACCAAACAAGTACTATAAACATCCTGTCACTTCCAACCTCACAGTTACAGCAAGCAGAATGACTTTCAAATCATGTTTATCACAGCAGAACTTTAATTCTTCAGTTGTGAAATGAGCTAGAGAAGCCCTTTCTATCTAAAATAACTATATTGTAACTATCTGAAGGTTGATTAATAAAATAAAATTACATATAGAATGACATCTTTCTAGTCTAAATAACCCCATGGACCTTTTATCTCTTTTCCTCTCTTCTTCTCTCTCTCCCTCCCCTTCCCCACTGTGTTCTTTTTGCTGCCTTGCCGTTCTTCTATTTCCCTTACCCCCTATTTGTCCCTCTTTTCCCCCTCTTCTGTCTCTACTTTTATTGTGATGGAAAGTACAGATGAATCTCCACTTATGACTCTTTTGATTTATGATTTTTTTGACTTTACAATGGTGTGAAAGCAATAAACAGTAGAAACCATACTTTAAATACACAACCATTTTGTTTTTTACTTTCAGTATAGTATTCAATAATTACATGAGATATTCAATACCTTATTATGAAATAGGCTTTGTGTTAGATGATTTTGCCCAATTATAGGCAAATATAAGTGTTCTGGGTATGTTTAAAATAGCCAGCTAAAGCTAAGCTGTTCTGTAGCTCGGTGTATTAAATATAATTTTTGACTTACAATATTTCCAACTTACAATGAGCTTATTAGGACATAACTCCATTGTAAGTCAAGGAGCATCTGCATTGCAGAAAGATAGATTTAATTAGTCACAGCAACAACTCAAAATTACTCAAAGATAAAAGCATGATTTTGTTGTTGATTTTGAATCTTCTGTAGTGTTTAACATGGCCTGATTGTACAACTGTTATTTATTAGTTATGCTTAGAAGATTAGCACAATAAATTAACTAGTAAATAATGTTAAACTATCAGAGTTTATACTTTTGGATGTAAACTACACCAAGAGAGCAAATCTGGAATTGTACCCCTTCTCAGTGGTCTAAAATAAATTAGAACCAGCAAAATATACAACAGTTAATCAAACAAAAGGTAGATCACAACGTTATCCAAAAATCTTTGAAAAGTTTTGTTTGAAACACACAGAAAGTAGTATCCAAAAATCCACAGAAATTTTTGTATAGTTTGGTGGGGATCCTCTTCATGCTTCAAAGGCATAGTCAAACGGGGAAAGGTGAGTCCACTAAATTCAGAAAAGAATTTGCCAATTTCCCTCAACTAAAAGAAAGGGAAAATGTAGAGAATGTACACCCCTTTACTTATGAGGAGTAATTTGAAAATAGCTGCTTGGGAGAGGTAAAAGAAATGTTAACACCCAATGCAGAATTTTTCTGTCACATGCAAAGCATGTAGTTTATCCTAAACAACATGAACAATTTGAAGCCTAACAATAATCCTGTGGAATTAGAGTGCCCCCATCACAGACACGCAATCAATAAGATTATAAAGAAAAGAAAAGATGGGGGCAGGTGCGATGGCTCACACCTGTAACCCTAGCACTCTGGGAGGCCTAGGTGGGAGGATTACTTGTGCTCAGGAGTTTGACCTCAGACTGAGTAAGAAAGGGGGAGACTCCATCTCTACTAAAAATAGAAAAAAATAGCCTATGAGGTGGCACATGCCTCTAGTCCCAGCTATCTGGGAGGCTGAGGTGGGAGGATTGCTTGAGCTCAGGAGTTTGAGGTTGCAGTGAGCCATGATGACCACTGCACTCTAGCCCAGGTGACATAGTGAGACCATCTCAAAAACCAAAAACAAAAACAAAAGTTGGCAAAGCAAACTTTTCTACAGTTAATCTCCCTTGTAGTATAGTTAAACTTTAGAAGTATTTTGTAAAGTTTCAACAAACGTGTTCACTTTTGAAAAATAAGGATTAGAGTTTAGGGATTTGTTTGAGAAGAATTGTTCTTATAATATTAAGGCTTTCCTCTATGAACATGATATATACCTTTATTTATTTAGTTCTTTATTGTTATTATCAAATGCCTTATAGTTATATGTATGTATTTTATACTCTTTCTGTTAGATTATTCTTGGGTATTTGATCAATTTTTATGCTATAGTAAAAAGTTTCTGTTATAAAATTTTATTTTCTAACTTTTAGTTAGTGTTATAAAAATAAATTGTGTTGAGTAAACTTGTTAAGCTCACTAATCCAATTTAATAACGTACTTTTGGATTCTTTTGGATTTTCTAAACCCACTCGTATCATCTGCAAATAATGAGAGTTTCAATTCTCCCCTCTCTAATACTTATACTGTGTATTAGTTTGCTCACTTCCTTGTTTGCTTGCATGTTTGTTTTTATCTTACTGCATTGCTATGACCTTCAGTTGAGTCTTGAAAATAAATTGTGGTCCTGAGCAGCTTATTTTGTTTTCTATTTGAAAGAGAAAGCATTCAATATTTTCCAATTAAGTATAATATTAATATATGTTATAGATGCTTTGATATATGTCATTGATAGATTTAATAATACATGCAATAAAATTTTTGTAGATTTTTTAACCCCTAATAAGGAAATTTCTTTCTATTCTTAATTTTGCATGCACTTCTTTTTTCGTGAAAAGACGCTGAATTTTATCAATATTTTTCTGCATCTACTGCAGTGCCCATGTGATATTTCCTTCACTGTTCAGTAAATGCGCCAAATCAAATTTATTTTTACGCCTTAAAACATCCTACAATTTTGGCATTGAATCCAACTTAGTTGTGCTATATTAACATTTTTCTATGCTGCTGAATTTTTTTCTGCTGTTTTAGTGTGTACGTATATATAAATTGTGTTTTTGGTCTGCAATTTTTTCCAATGTCTTTGTTAGGTTTAAGTATTATGGATATGCTGTCCTCATAAAATTAGTTGAGCAATTTATAGCTTTTATATTTTCTAGAAATGTTTGTATATTATTGATATTTATATTCTTAAAAGCCAATAGACTTCTGGTTTGGAACCCAACATGTGAAAAGCTTAAAAGTCTTCACTCCCAGCCTCACAAGAAAAAAATTGAACAAACTGAAAATCAACAGCTCTTCTTAAATCAGAAAATTGAGGTTACAGAATAACTGCTGCCCTATAAACTTAGAGACAGATACTTTTATGTATACTTTTCAAATGCGGTTTATTATCATTTAGTTAAAAATATTTTCTAATTTTCATTTTAATTGCTAATATGACCCTAGATTATCTAAGTATATAGTTTCCTGTTTCTGACATGGGTATTTTGATGGTTATCTATTTACATTGATTTAACAGTGCATTTTGGTCAGAGAACATATTCTGTATGATTATAATTCATTGGGATTTTTCACTGGAATTTTTGACTTCACATATTGTAAATATTTGGAAATATTTCATGTGTACTTGAAAATGATATATAATCTGCAGTTATTTACAATGTTTTACATATGTAAATTAGATCAATAATATGAAAAAATGTAAAAGGTGGTCTCTGATTGTTCTCAGAAACACATGAATATTTGATCCTTGGTAGAATACTACCCATGGTGTAAAATCAAAGACCTTATAGGAGTATGTTGGATCCAACAAAAATGATACATACTGCTATCTATACTATATATAGCATTTGACACTCATTCTTAGTTTATTGAGTAACTTGTGATTGATGAGTGGGCAGTAATTAATGTGATATAGCTGATGCTGAGGAGTTTATATGAAATTGGTTTTTATTTTGCTCAAGTACATACATTAGTAATTCTTTCAGAAAGCCATTTACCCAGGGCGCTGCCCTATTTCTTAGGTACAGTTAGTTCTTCATACTTACAGGTAAATGCTTCTGCTACCCACTCCTTGAGAGGCCAAATTTCTAACCTTCCCCAAGTGCTATTTCTCAAACTGTCAACCTGAACATTTCCCAGGGCTTCTTTTTATTCCATTTATCCATTACTTCTGGGTTTAGAATATCACGGAAACATTCCCACCTCTGCAGAATTACTCTTGTATGTATGTTTTTGGATATAGTCACTTCTATATATCTGGTACATATGTTCCCATCTTGTAGGAATTTCTACCATTCTATCCCTCAGATGGTATTCTCTGTTTTTAGCACTAAGTATTTATTAATTTTATTACCTATCCTTATTGTTAAGAATTTTAGATGTAAGGAAGGCCCATGTACTAAGGCATTCTAATTGATTAATTCCCTGGCCTTTCTCTTCTTCTGAGTCTTTCTCAGGATCTCTCTTGATGAGAACTGGAGAAATTTCCCTGTTTACAAAGATTTACTCTCCAGGGTAAATTTCAGCATGTATGTGCTATCATAGTTATTCAAAGTGGTGTAACCATAGTATGTGAAACTATAGGTGTGCTACGGACTTACAAACACTCAGCCTAGTAAGACTGATTATATTTCCAAAGAGAGGGTGTGGGCCAGATGTGCTGATAATTTTAGGCAAGGAAAATGATAGCGGCAATGGAAATATGATGGGAGACCAAAATAATATATTTAAGAGTTAGTGGGTAGATCAATTTGGCTATACCAAAGATTCAAGAAGTAAAATAGTGGAAGGTGAAGCAAATAAATTGAGACCAAGCTATGCAATTTGAAACATGCTAGTCCTTTGCATAATACACATCTCCAAGAATAAGAAAAAAAATCCTTAACCTATCCTTATATGGATCTGCATGTGGTCTCTGTCTACTGCACAAAGCTGGACTCTTGATTTTTTCCTCCTATATTATATACAGTCTAGCTCACAGCTCTTGTTTAAGTTCCCCAAACATGCCTTTCCTCCTTCAAAATATCCTCATGACTCTAAATATGCTGTTCCTTTTGCCAAACCCTACTCTCAAAAATTTTTTAAACTGATTAATTCTTCAGATATCAGCTAAAGTCTACCTTTCTAAGAAACAGTTTCTGATTTCTTCATTTAATAACTTCAGGAAAGACTATTATGTCCTCTGATAACAGCCTGCAACTCTATTTCATAATACTTAGCAATAATTAATTTATTCTGTAATAGTCTAAAATTTCCTCAAACATTTCTGATTTACACGTACCCTCTGAAGATCAACATAACTTTGGGCTAATAAAGTTAATGGCCTTTTATATTATTATATTTGGTATTATCTTGATTTTTACTCAGAAGTGTCTTCTTCTACCTTGACACTTTCTGAAGAATGCTCCCATGTTGCAATTTTTGTTTAGTTTATTGTTTTTGGAGCCTTGGGCATACATTCCTTTGTTCTGAATATGAATCAGATTATTCCTAGGCATTCTTATATCAGGATTCTCTTTTACAGCAGAAGGTGCTATTGGGATATGTATTCTACATCCAGAACATACCTCTGATAAAGACAGTGGTTTGTAATAAATAGATCCTGTTAAAAGTGTATGTTGATTTGGTCTACAATATTCTTTTCAGCTCTTTTTTTCCAGCTATTTGCACAAGATAAGGTGCATGTCTACATATATCAACAACAGCCAGAGGAAAGAAGATATGTTCTGTTTCTCACTAGAGTCCTTTCAATGAAATGTCAATCAAAGTATGTTAGTCCAGTTGTCAGTACCCACATTAACACTAAAATAAGCATTAAGCTTTACAAAACCATGAAGACAAGGTGAAAAGGCACCAGAAAGTCACTGATTTTAATCTTAGATTAAATATTTATTCTTACACTCCAAAAAAATTTATCTTGAAAATAAACAACAAAAAATAAACCTACTGCTTTTGAGGTCATTCCACTAAAGGGGACTGGCAACTGTTTTTAAATGCTACCTTAGTGTTGATAGTCTGAAAATATGAAGTATTTATTGTTTGGTTTTTGTCTTTCTTACAACCTAAGTTTGGCAGAAACCCTGAGCATATTCTCAGGGAAAAAGAAAAAAAAAAACTTCGACATTTCAACCATCTGCCAGATATACCTATCAAATTATTCATTTCTCAGGCTGCTTAAGGTTATTTAAATTCATAGCTTTTCAAACTACTGACAAGGTTTGCACACTGTGAAGAAAATGAATATTGTTAAGGGTTAAATGGACAGCTTCACACTTTAAATGCATTATAAATTCACCCCAGGCACTCTCCTACTGATTTTTCTCTTTATTATTTTGTTTTACAATCAGGGACTCTTCATAATTGTGGACCATGCTGACAATCTGCATGACAACGGAAAGATTCAAACAAAACTGACCCAGGTATAGGACAATAGGTGCATTATACCTGCAAGGAAACAAGCTTTCAAATAAATTTTAGATACACAAACTGCTTCCAGAAATAAAGATATACAGTTAAATCCACAGCCTGCCTTGCTGAGCATATCTACCCCACTCTGAGCAATTTGCATGAGTTGACATGAAGACAGGCAAGACCACCTTTAGAAGTGGTCATCATTAAAATGCAGGCTGTCTATCAAGAGAAACTGTCTCCCAGGAATCAATACCTAAAAAGTCTGGTGGCTAACTCGTCTGCTAGACACTTTAAAATTTCCACAATGCTGAAAATAGTGCCTAGAAAGTAGAGATCCTATTGCTTCGATTTCTTTTTATCACGTTCTGTCCTCAATCAAGTTTCTTAACTCAAAGACAGACATTTACCACTAGGTGTCATTCAGAGAGATGTTGACCTTTCATTTACAAAACCCCTTAGATTTACTCTGTGCTTTTTCTAAGAGATTCCCTTTTTTTATATACCACAAGCAAAGGCCTGCAGTGTTGAGGACATGATTTAGGATGACACTGGAACTTGCACCCCCTGGTGGCCAACAGGCCGTGTTTCATCGTCCTTCTTTTTGTTTGGTTTGGCAAAATTGGTTCAATGAGAGATTGAAAAATATTTTAATAAACTTTGATGTAAAGTGGCAATCATGCAGGGAGGGTCTTACAAGGGTGGCATCTTTGGAAATCATTTCACTTGGACCCGGGATCTGTGTTACAGGGCACTATAATAAAACCATACTCTTTTTTGTCCGACATACTTGGCAGAAAAACATTTTAATCCTGCCTCAGCATTAAACTTATGCCAGTTATTTAACTTTTCTGATCCTTACTTTTTTTTCACTTGTAAAATAGGGCTAATAATTTTATCTAGGTCATAGAGTTCTTGGATGCAACAAATGAGATAATATATTACAAAGGCATAGCTCCATGATTTTGTAGTGCTGGAGAAATGACTGTTGAAAATGACAGTTGTGATATGATAGTTAACATGATGACATCACTCTATCAGCATAATTGGTATAATGAGAGCTAATAGTTGTAAATAATAGTTGTGAACATTTGTATGTAAAATGGAGTTAGATTTATTTTATGAATTATGAATATTGTTTTTTTACTGGTAGTCCTAAGTTCAGATATACAGAAAGTGGAAATTGTTTTTATTTTTCCCTCTTTCCATAGAAACAAAATCATAATTATGAAGAGCTGAGTCTAGGCGAGCTCACACAAGTCTAAAGCTAACATACTGGCCCTTTTCACTGAAAAGAATAGAAAATTGTGTGATTATAATAGCAGTCATTAAATCAAAATATGCAGATTTCATGTAAAATATGTAGTGTTGCATTAGATATAGTTGTTTGTGTAAAATCCTGATTACTCAGAAGATGATAAATAGACATAAAAAGAGACTTCTGCAAAGATTGGGGACATTTGGCCATTTGCATAGGCCTTTGGCTTTAGAGGCAGCAAAGTGTCCACAGCTGTTTTGTCAGATGCCCCAAGTTTAGATTCTGGTTCCATTACTAGAGAAAGCTTGCGATCATAGGAAGAGTTCTAAAATCTCTCTGCGCCTCAGTTTCCACATCTGCGCTAGAGGAATAATAACAGCTTTTATCTTATAAGGGTATTTTTGAGGATTACATATGTTATGAGTGTAGGTAGGCAGGATAACCAACATCCAATAATAATGAAACTAGCTAACTCTATATGTATTTCCTCCATATACATTGTCTGATGGATTCTTGGTGACTTATTTAAAACTTAATTCTTTAGTTGAATATTTTTTAAATGTTTGGTCCCGAGATGATGGTCAATAATCATCTTCAAGAAAATAAGAAGAGAATGAATAGATTTTTCTCTCCCACGCTTGAATCTTAATAATAACCTTAATGTAAAGCAATATGACTTGGTTAGAGACAAATAGAATTTCCCCAATATGGAATAATTTGTACTCAAAATGGATTATTGAAGGAGGTAGTAGAATTTCCTTCTTAGAAGAACTTCCAAAATGAAATTGTTAAAGGTCAAACATATGCTTTTGAAGCTGATTATATGGGAAGGCCCAGGGATGAAAGTTCTTTCTTTTTATAAGTCACCTTCAGGAATATAGAGCAGACCGAAAAGACTTAGACCCTGGCACTAGTCTCCCCCAGATCCTAGGGCAGATACTGGGGGTGCAGAGATATGTGTAGCGTCTGAAAATTGGCAGTCAGAGTACACTGTCAGGATGGTGTGGACCAGTCATAATCTTAGGAGTGGGAAACCTCTGCCATGACATAACTGGCATTACGTGATTGCAAGCAGGAACAGGAAACAGTGTTTTGTAGTACCTATTGATTTTACCCAATTTTTATTCTCTCCAAAACTATAAACAGCTTATAAAAATACACTCAATTCAGCAAGATAAAAGCAAACTAAAAGTAATTAGTTGAGCCTTTCTGGACTTTGTAGAGATGAACTTTGTAGGGAAAGTCAAGGATGAAATTACTGCAAACAAACATTGGCTGTGAGGTCCTGCATAATTGATAGAGGTAGATGCTGAATTTTTCTAACAGTCTTCAAAAGGTGGAAAATAGTTACATAATTCAGAGTGTTTGAAAAATAAAAACAAGCAGGTCAATAAATAAAAAATAATGCATTTTAGTTAAAGTATAATGATTCCTGTTTCCAGGTTCAAAAGAGAAAATCTTCCTATGGATTTTCATAAAAAACTTGGGGATTTTCATAAAGAACTCACTGCGCAAGGTGATGGGAAATATCCTCAAGAACAGCCTTATAGTGCATACAAAAATGGATTTCACAGAGCTGGCTGATTCTTATAATGTTCTTCCATGTAGGCTAATGGCATAATAAAAAAAAAAATTCCAGCAAAAATAATTCAATGAGTGGACAAAACAAACCAGTGCAACATGGCAACAGTAATATAAACATAAGCAAAGTTTGGGCTGTCAGCAAATATCAGTGCTTGAGTGTTCAGCTGGGATCCACAGGCCCCATTCCTTCCCCTGGTTAGGAGACTATCATGACCATAGCAGAGGTACAGTCCTAATAGCATTAGGGAATTGCTTAGATGATAAAAATAGGAACTAAAGGCAGAGGAAAAAAGACAGAGACCCAGTTATCCAAATTGGAGCATAAAATGAAGTTGGTGTCTTAGGAACATTGTTGTCATTTAGTTATAGATCTGGAGGACAAGGTCCTCTAAAGCAAAAGAATATGGATGTGCAGTTCCAAAATCCTGGGAAGGAGCTTTTAAACCATTCCAATGAAAGTGAGAGCAGGGCTGGAATAAACTTACAGGTTGAGTGACCCTAGCTGGAAGCAATGAAATATTACTATAAGACATCATAAGATGACTTGTTTTGCCTTTCTCTCAAAACAAATCTAATATTCCAAAAGACTCAAATAGTGAATATTGTAAATAGATACAAACACATTAAAATTATTCAGAAGGTAATCTGAAGTTTCTCATCTGTCATTAAGCTTGTTTTTGCTACTTGATTTGAATCTCTAATAACTTCGATATAACTCCAACAGGTGCTACTGTTTTGAAAACCCTATAACTTCCTCATATTTCTATTTCTATTATGATTTCAATTTTTTTATTATAACATTTGATTTTTTTATTTCAGCATATTTTGGGGATACAAATGTTTAGGTTATGTATATTGCCCTTGTTCCCCCCTCAAGTCAGAACTTCAAGCGTGTCCATCCCCCACACAGTGCACATCACACTCATTATATATGTGTATACCCATCCCCTTCTCCCCCCTTTTGACTTTTAAAGACCCTTAGTCTTTCTTCATTGCTTCCAGTTCCCACCACTTGTTCTATATTGCTTTGTCAAACTTTGGCCATATTATTCTTGCTTACAATATTGGATAATGAAATTTATTTATTTAACCCAGATAAAAATATTGCTTCATTTGTTTACTACCATACTCTATATATTCACACTTAATATGTTAATTATCTCAGATGCTTTAGTGTACTGTATTCTTCTGGCAGGTTGTGCAGATATTCATAAATAAAACCTGGTAATATGATAATAAAGAAAAATTATTTTATCTAACAGATTGAAAAACTATCTCTTCTGAGGACTGATTTAACAAAAACAAAATGGAAAGTCTTAAATATCTATTTTAAAATTGTTGTCATTTCATAGGTGACACCAGGAACAAGGGAAATCATTTTGTGATTTATAAAACAATTCTCAACTACTACTTTCTCTCTTCTTTGTGCAAGAAAATTCCCCCGAAGGTATACATATGAGGGCTGAAGTTCAATAAAATTTAGAATTGCCTGACTTGGTGTCAGTTTGAAACTTTAGATTTCTAAATAAAATTGACAAAGTCATTTATAGAAACTTCACATTTTTATCCTTGGGACTAATAGCAGCAGGGAACAGAAACATCTAACCATCAATATAGAAAGAGAGGTCCCCTGGTGCTTTGTGATTTTTAAATGAAAATAATGGAAGATGAAAGCAAATCTTCACTTAGTCTTGTTTATGATGCCTAGTAATTATGCTTGAGGAGATAAAAATACTCATTGAAGAAAATATTTTAAAACTCCATACGCTTAGCCATGCTAATGCAGGTCTATGTTTTTTGTTTTTTTTTTTTAATTAATCCTTTTAGAAAAGGACGTTTTCTCAGCCATCTCTCTGAAAATGATTTGAGAATAGGTTTTTTTCCCCCGGTAAATCATTAATTCAATATTGAGCAACATTTTACAATTGCTGTTACTGTCTTTAAGGAGGGTGCTGGGGAAGATAAAAGAAAAACAAGTGGTGTCTGTTTTGTCTATAAATAAAGGACAATAGATTCTCACCTTTGCATGCTATGTACTTGGCATACTGCTTGTCATATAGTAGGCACTTACATTTTGTTGAATTTAATAAAATGTCTTAGTTTGAAAATAGAAAAGAATAGTATAATATGTTAAGAAACATCTGCCATAGTATGTATAAAAAATGATGGAGACACAGAGAAAGAAGTTTAGTGTCTTACTTATGGAAGTCAAGGAAGGCAGCCCAGGGAAGAAGATACTTGGTCTGAGTTTTATAGAAGGAGTAGGTGTTTATTTACAGACTAAGAAAAAGGACAGTCCAGGAGGGGACCATGATATGCAATATGCTTGTATTGAACACTTATATTGTATACATCACTAAATTTTAAAAATTAGAAGGTTATCTTCTAGAATAAAATGTAAAAAATGACAGACTTATCACATTTGAAAAAGGTAAGATATGTTTAGAAAGAATACATGTGCTTAGAAAGCAATACACTATTCAAAGTAGCAGGAAAAACACGAAACAAAACAAATGAGATAGGATTAGCAGGTACTGACAAGAATTTTTAAATTATAAATCAAAATTGATTGGAAAAAAAATAATGGAAAACCTTTCTAAAAGACATTTTGTTAAACTAACTTATAAATACCCAGACATTCTACATCTAGGCACTTAGCTTAAAAATATAACCCAAGTATGCACCAAAATTTATGTAACATTATCATCAATAAAGACTGATTTATTAAAAAAAATAAAAGCTTATAAAAATCAGACAGTAACAGTGGTCAAGAAATTATAATAATTCATCTAAAGTACTGCTATTTATCACACAAACATCATGGCTTGAAAACACTGATGACATAAAAGATGATTCAGAATATAATATTAAGTAAATAAAAAGCATACACAACAGCATATGCATGATAACATCAGTGTATTAAAAGCAAACATATCTATTGCAACACCCACTCTATTTAGCCAACACAGATTGTCTGTGTTTTATGTTGGCAGCCAAACTCATGAGGCAAGATGGGTTCTCCCAACACCAAGTGTACATTGTGTAAGCTTCATCACAGCAAAGGAAACAACCAACAGGGTGAAAAGACAATCTATGGAATGAGAGAAAATATTTGCAAACCATATATCTAATATGGGGTTAAATACATATGTACATGTATTTATATATACTTATATTTATATATATGGAACTCCTAAAACTCAACAATAATAATAATAATCTAATAATCAATTTAAAAAATGGATCAAGGACTTAAATAGACATTTCTCCAAAGATAATATACAAATGGTTAATAGAAATATGAAAAGATACTCGACATCACTAATGATAGGGAAATACAAATCAAAACCACAATGAGATATCACCTCACACCTGTCAGGATGGTAACTGTCAAAAAACAAAAACAAAACACAAATGATAAGAGTTGGTGAGGATATGGAGAAATTGGAACCCATATACACTGCTGGTGGGAATGCAAAATGGTGTAGCTGCTATGCAAAATATGATAAGGGTTCCTCAAAAAATTAAAAATAGAACTATCATATTATCCAGTAATCCTACATCTGAGCATATATCCAAAGGAATTGAAAGCAAGATATAAAATAGATATTATCACTTCTGTGTTCATTGTAGTACTATTTATGATAGCCCAGATATAGAAACAACATTAATGTCCATGTATAGATGAATGGATAAAGAAAATGTGGTATATTCATATAATGAGATATTAGCCTTAAAAGGAAGTAAATTATACATTATGCAAAGACAGATGAACCTGGAGTATTTTACGTTAAGTGAAAACAAGTTAGACAAATACTGTGTGTTTCCACTGCTATGATTTATCTAAAATAGCCAAATTCATAGAATTAAAGACTGGAGTGGTAGTTGTCAGGGGCTGGAGAAACAGGAAATGGGAGGTTACTAATCAACAAACATTACATTTCAGTCAAGAAAGATAGGTAAGCTCTAGAGATCTGCTGTACAACTTTGTACCAATAGTCAATAATAATATATTGTACACTTAAAATTTTGTTAAGAGGGTACATCTCATGTTAAGTGTTCTTACCACAATAAAATAAAATTTATAAAAGAAAGAAAGGCTATAAACCAAGTAATACAATAAACCCTGTGTGCCTAGAAGCCAAAGATTCTCTTCCACCCAACTGGAAAACCTTATTCTCCTCCTTGTAGGTATATACCACTTCTCCAATCAAGAGGTGGATCTTATGTTCCTTCCCTTTGAATCTGTGCTGGGCCTTTAACTGCTTAGTGATGTTCTGGGGCTTTTGAGTCCAAGCTCTATGAAGGCCTGAAAGTGTATACTTTTTCCTTCTTGGGCCCCAAAATTGCTAAGAAACCACAGGGATAGATCCATGTGATGAATCTAGGTACCAAGGTGACAAGCCTAACTGAGCTTCCAGGGCAATCAGCATCAGCCCCATTTGAGTCAGCCCAGCTGATGTCACATGGAGCAGAGATTTGTTTCTTTTTTGCCTTGTCCAGAAAGCAAAACCAAAGTGGTGCTGATTTAAACCACTGAGTTTTGTTACACAGCAATAAACAATGAAAACAAAGGATAATTCCATAATGGAGATGAGATCCAAACACTCGGTGTGACTTCTCAATGTTACAGCCACTTTGCACTTGATACCTGCAAAGTCACAGGATTCAAGACTGGTTGGGTATAAACCACCCAGTTTAGGGATCTCTGGGGTACCTTCAGCTTTTCTGCCTTGTCTTAATCCAAGTTGTGTTGCTATAACAGAATACCCGAGGCTGGGTTTGTTTAGCTCATGGTTTTTAAGGCTGGGAAGTTCAAGAGCATGGTGCTGGTTTCCAGTTAAGGTTCTCAAGCTGTATCATAACATGGCAGAAGGACAAAGGGGATGCAAATATGTGTAAAGAGGAAACAAATAGGAGGAGCCTCACTTTATGATAATCCATTATGGTAGGAATTAATACATTTCTGCAAGAACTAATCCAGTCTCACAAAAGCAAGAACTCACTCACCACTGTGAGAATGGTACCAAGTCACCCATGAGGGCAGAGCCTCTATGATCCAAAGGCCTCGTATTAGGTCCCACCTCTTAACACTGCCGCACTGGCAATGACACTTCAACACGAGTTCTGGCAGGGTCAAACCACATCCAAACCATAGCACACCCTCATGGTTACTTAGCTTCTTGAGGGTTAAATGACTAACTTCCATTCTCCAGTATAACCACATTTCATAAATATCATTACTCAATAAACAATTTGGGCAATAACTTTTAGGTGCTTGATCCTGTACATGGTACCTTGGCCACATTTTCATTTTTCTAGGATCTTGCTATACTTTAATACGTTCTTTGAATTGTGGTTGTAAGGAGAATTCGACCAAAGAACAAATCCTCAAGTGTCTTGAGGTAAAGGAAGGCCACATACCAATTGCGTATTTTCTGTTTCTACCTATCTACTTATAGCCATATTTTAAAAACCACTGGAAAGATGTATACAAAAATATGTGTATGTTGTAGTCACTTAATTGAGTTTTATTTTTTATTTATACTCTTTCATATTTTCCTTTTATTTAACATAATATAATAAAAACTTAGGTTGAATTGTAAAATGAAATAGAAGTCAATGCTTAGACCTCTTCAGCCTTTTATTGAGTGACCTCCCTACTACAGAAAGACTGATTCTTTGTTTTAAAGTGGGGGTCACGCTTTCCTTGAACTGTGTTTTTACATTGATTGCCATCCAGCAGTAAAACACTCTTGGGCTTTTGCCCTGCCCTTGCTCTTACTCCTACCTGTAGGTGGTGAGTGAGTTACCAAATTGGGAAGTGAGGAAAATATATGAGGCATGTATCACATAACCTTTCTGCCGGCTTTCATTTAGAAGCCAGGAGGACAGCAAGAGACATTTGGCTCTGTTCCTCCTGGCTATAAGCTTGTCAGGAAAAGGCCATTACATGGGAAGTTCTGTGGTGATTCAGTGCTGCCTGCTGCTGGGTAGACATATCTGTCTAATGATGGGATTTCTTATTAGGAAGTCAAATTTTGCTTAATGTTGCTCTTCCTTATTATGGTAAGAGTAGTGCTATTTTTGGGCCCCTTCATACCCCAATGTTGATAATTTTTTAAGATCTTCTAGAGCAGTGCTTTCTAAAAATAAGTTGTCTATACTAGTCAGTGTCTAAAAATAAATTTAAAAGATGATACACAAAACTGTCAATATTGCTTTTTTTGAAGGGTAAGATTTTAGGCTAATTTCAATATGTATATGTATATATGTATGTATATATGTGTATATGTGTATATATGTATATGTATATATGAATGTGTGTATTATGAGAGAAATTTTGTCTTTAAATGTTTATAACTACTTGATAATCAGGAAAAGAAGATTAAAGAAAAATGCCAGATGATGTTCAGTGGGTGTGCTTATTAGGTAATAAAAACCTTACATTATCTAATTTAACCCTATTAACAACATGTGAGATAACTCTTATTTCCCTGTTTCATTAATGAGGAAACCCAAGCTCAGAGATATTGTGCCCAAGTAATGATGAAGCCAGAATTTCAATTTAGGCCTATTTGGGCCCATAGTCCATATAGTTATTCATGGTGTTATACTGCCTTACTGTTCAGCTCATGATGGCTGATAATTAAGTTGGGAATTGATGGCTCATTTCTCATTTTACTCTATGTTTATATGACTGGTCCATGTCTGAAGATAAGTGCACCTGAGCTCAGTTCTCATATCAGCAATGAGCACTCATTTCTAATTAACAAGAATAGCTAGTATCATATTTTTATAGTCATAAAACTATTCCTTCACGTCTAACAGCCACACTCCTATCTCAGTGGAAATTTTACTGTTTGGTTTGATGTCCTGCCTTCTATATAGTCCTTGTATGATTGATTTAAATGTCTTGGATATAGCATTCTGTGCATTTAGCCATCTTTCAATTTTGTAATACTCAGCACATTTTCTACTCTTTTTGTTCTGTTTAATAACTTACTGTAAAATCAAACAAATGTGTAGAAGCACAGGAGCATAGGATTGATTAAGGACAATGTACTGTATTCAACTGTACGTGCTGACAATTGGAATTAAATTTCACACCAAATCCTATTCCATGTAATAGCTCACTTCTTCTAAGAGAAAATTTACTTATGGTAAGAAATCAGCTGTGAATAAATTAGACTTAGATAAAGGCTATAATAAAGGTCTATAAAACAGATGTGCATTATTTTACCAATACCACACATGTTCATTCAACTGTAAAGATGTCTTTCTTTTTAAAAATAAATACTATGAATTTTATTGGAAAAAAATGAACCCACTTTAAGTAAATATATATTGACTTTAAAACATAGTATTTTAGCTGACATTGAAATACTCTTTGTTTTGGGCTTGATATAGGACATTGATCCTACTGTATAGAGATGCTGTGTAGTGATCAACTCTGAAAGAAAGTGGTAAAATTTAAGAAAAGCAGTTAGGAAAAATGATGTTGAATGAATGCAATGTCAGCAGTAACACAAATGCTGCTTATTGGAAGGAGAGCACTTGGGAGGCCTTTCTAGTTTACCTGCTAAAAATTTTACCTAATCAATCTACGCTTTGATTGTTCTCATTATAAGGTGAAGATGATAATAAAGGATTTATCCCACAGGAAAACTTTGGAGAAAATTCAATTATTTTGAAAGTTCTTATGATCATATGTAGCAAAAATCTTCAGTTTAGAAATAGAAATAATAAACTAATAGCCAACCAAATATTGCAGTCTGTTGACTAATGTATCTGGTAGATTTACGTATGGCCAATTATTAGACATAAAATATTCTTATTAAAGAAGTATAATTATTTTTTAAAAGCCAACATAAAGAAGTGCAAAACCAAAAATTTCCACTATAGTTTGTGACTAGGGTACTTATAAATATTACTTTTCTTCAAGTGGCAACATATAGAGATTTAATGCATACCTTTGTTGTGTACTAGCAGGGAAGATAGAGCACCGATAAAGAGAATTACTTCTTAGCCATAGGAGTTTATTATGTTTTGGGGGGTATAAGCATCACCTTTACAGGTAAAACTGGAATCTATGAATGAAAACTGCTTAGGCTTGTCCAGGTTGAAGCAAACTGAATGCTTCTCATTTGTAAAATGACAGGGCAACTTGAGAATAATTGATAAAGGATTTTCCTTATGTGCAACAATATAAATTGTTAATAGAAACAACTAAACTAAATTTCATATATTCAAAACCAACATCATACATTAAAATATAAAAGTTCATCTATTTCTAAACATCTAAAGGTTTACAAATATTTTGGCACTATGAATTAGGGAGTACATACATGGTTCACAGTAAGTGCTTAATTTTTTTTTTAACCTGTACTCAAATTATGTTGATGTTTATTGTTTAGTATAGAATTTTTAAAAATAAGCATAAAAATGAAATGCTTTCCCAGAGTATTTTACTTTCGTCTTAGATCTCAACTTTAGAAAAGAACTTTGACATAAAAATTATATTAATAATTCATGGACTATATTAATGGCTGAGTTAAAACTTTAACAACTTGGTGTTACAAAACTGTCAAAAACGTAACAGCCTTGCCTTCTTTAATTTCAACTGCTTCTGATGAAGCGTAGGGAAATGCCTTATTGGTGTGCAATGTTACCAATTATCTGACAGAGCCAGAGTGTATTTCCAGCTAATCAGAAATAAGAGTGCAGAATTAAATCTCCTGTGTGAAACTCATCATTTACATATTTATGATTCAAAAATGATAATAAGGCTAATGAGAAACTCACATACAGTCTTTAAAAGTCAAGCCAATCTTATAGTTAATTTCCAACAGATAAAGCTCCTGATACTTGGTTGTTGAAAGCTGACCTCTGTTGATGACAGTTTAGTTTAATTAAACATTACAATTATTTGTGTGGAATTATCCATACCTTGGGAGGTTTGTTTGTAAGCTGCCATTCTTTGGGTTAAGAGTGAGACATAAGGTTAATGGAAATGGCTGTAACACAAGCTTATACACGTATAATGCATTAGGGAAAACGGTGATAATATATGCCTGCATTCACACATCTAACCCCAACACTAAGGCGTCTGGAAGTACTAGAAAGGAGGTGACCAGTTGTAGTTGGTGAAGATTCTTTAAAGCTGCTAAGAGCTCAGAATTGTGTGTTGCATATACATTTCTGAGTTGAGGCAGTATGTTGTGTGCAATGATTATGCCCGTTAAGTGGCAGTATCTTCAGAAACAAGACATTTGAATATGTTCATTGCTGGAGGTAATGTGCTCCTACCACCACATTCATCCTCACTAAGAAATGCTTATTCATGTCATCAGTTTGCTAATTCTGGCAGATGATCCTTTCTGTATACAATATGGGTTTTAGTTCTCTGTGGGGATTCTCATTTGTACAAGAATTTGGGGCATACTTTGTGTAATCCAGCACTTTCAAAATAGACATTATTATTTTTCCACCTCTGAGGTAGCTTCAACTAAAATTAACCTGAATTGAAAAGTTTTGTGCTATACGGTGTTTATTTATATTTGCTTTCTTTTTAACTGCTTTTCTAACAGGAATTTTTGCATTAAATAACATTGCTGTGTGAAAACGAATAGAGACTTGGCATTTTTAAGCTCTGTTATAGTGCTTTTTAGTGCCTTATTGTTATTAACACTGTTAATATAGTGATGCAACAATAATAGCCCAAAATAACAATAACAATAGCCTATATGGTCTTGGGAACTTTAGGGGACAATTAAAGCTCTAGTTAAAGAAAACATCATCATGGCTTAAATACAGTCTCCTGTCTACATTGCTATATTAGTTGTCTATTGCTGCATAAGAAATAACAGCTCTATAATTCACTGGATATATGATATTTGAAAGGTACTTAACCAATCTGGATCTCATTTTTACATCTTTAAAAGAAGGATGATAATAAGATCTACTACTAATATTGTTGTGAGGATTCAATGCATTAATTAATTTTAAACACTTAAAACACTAGCAAATAGTAATCTCTTAATATATGTTTTATTGCTAACTTTTATGATGAAATAAATTATTTTCACATTCTTTAGGGAAGTGTTAACACTATACATATAGATGAAGAAGGTGGCCTTCTAGGGAAATGACAAAAATAGTACCTTATCACTAGATTATTTCCCTTGAACCTACCAAGATATCTATAACTCTAATTCTTGAGATCCTTATTTGTATTATACTTATGTATCTTGACTTTTGGAGAAAATGATCCAGTGAGTAGAATTTGAGCATGGAAAGATTTTTTTTAAACACAAAAGAATATCTAAGAGATATGGAAGATAGACTGAGAAATGCTAGAATTCAACTTAAGGAAATTTGAAAATAATGAGTGACAGGAATAATGTCAGAGTTTCTGCAGAACAAAAGAAATAATCAAAAAGTAAATAGACAACCTACAGAATGAAAGAAAATATTTGCAAACTGTACATCTGACAAAGGACTAATATCCAGAACCTATAAGGAATTCTGACAAATCAGCAAAAGAAAAACAAATAATCCCATTAAAAAGTAAGCAAAATGACATGAACAGATTGTTTTCAAAAGAAGATATATAAATGGCCAAGAAACATGTGAAAAAATGCTTAACATCACTAATATCAGGGAAATGCAAATTAAAGCCACAATGAGCTATCACCTTACCCTAGAATGGCCATCACTAAAATGTAAAAAAAAAACAAAACAATAGACATTGGTGCAGATGCGATGAAAAGGAAATGCTTATACACTGTTGGTGGGAATATAAATTAGTACAAACTCTATGGAAAACAGTATGGAGATTTTTCAGAGAACTAAAAGGAGATCTATAATTTGACCCAGCAACCCCACTACTGGGAATTTAAGCAAAGGAAAAGAAGTCATTTTATTAAAAAAAAAAAAAAAAAAAAAGACAGCTGCACTTGTATGTTTATTGCAGCCCAATTTTTACTCTTCATGTATCTAACTAGTGATGAAATAACCCTTGCAGATCACAGAGATTTGTATTTTAGTTATTTTTTTATTTTATATACTTATACATTGTGTAATATAGTAGTAATGCAGCTTCTCTTTTAAGCCTATGCTGAGGTATGGACATAACCTCTTTTGTATCATCCATAACATGACTGAGAAAACAGTGATACATTATAGAAGGAAAAAGACATTGCTAAATACTTAGCAGAGCAAAGAAAAAATAAACAATAACAATACATAAATCACTGGACTTGCAGATATAACTTATTTTATGAAGCATACCAATCTTTGTTTACATAAGTTAAAACAAGGAAAAAAGATTTCCCACAATACTGACTTTCCAGTTCTTCATCTCTCTACTCATGGGATAAATACTAACCATCAAATTCACTTCTAAGGTGTGTTCTTAGACAGCTAAATCCATTAGGGAAGGCCAAGAAAGATCACAAATTATTTTAGCCCCCACACAATTTTATGAACGATCTTTCAATTTTGTACAAATCATCAAGATACCAGTATATCAGGAGAACAAAATAACAATGATATTCATACTAAAAGAGTTCTACTCATATGGTCATGAAAGAAATTGTTTCAGAAATATGGTGCATTATTTTCTAAAGCCCTGAATTTATGATGACATACCAATATAAAACCCCAGATTAGTTATTAAAGGGGTGGGCACAAATCCTTAATGGAGTCAAACACTGTAGTGTGAATTAGAGCAAGATCCTCCCCTCTCTGGGCCTCAGTTTTCTCATCTGTAAAGTGATGTGGTTTGACTGAATTAGATTATGGTTCTTGTTGCTCTAATCTTTCTACTCCTTCTCATCTGTTCAAAGCTGTGATCCCCATAAAACTCAGAAAAACATTATCTTCTTTCTAGCTCAGCTATCTAGGAAAAAAACTTTTTCTGTTTTCTTTTAATTCTTCTTGGAAGAAATATCTCCTTAGTTTTCTGGTTCAAGCTTATTCTCTTCCTTTAGTTGGCTTATTTCTCCCTTTTCATGGGTGTCCTGGTTGTGTGTTTGGTCCTTCTGAAGCTATGTGTTATTCAGCTGGCCTTTTGACTTTTTTTTAATTTCAAAATATTTTTTTATTTTAAAATATTAGGGGTTATAAATGTTTTGTCACATTGTTACCTTTATAATGCTTTAGGTGGGGTTATAAATGTGTCCATCACCTGCATATTGTTCATTGTACCTGTTAGGTAGGTTTTTACCCCTCCCTTTCTCCTGCCACCCCCCTTCTTGACTTTCTTGATAGAGCATTAATTCCCTTTAGATTCTCAGTTCTTAGAAAGTGAATCAATACTTCCTTTTATTGCCTGACTCTTCTTCATGTAGGATGTTTTCTGCTATTTCCCTAAGCCTATTGAAGGTAAGTCTTTAAGCCAAATGCAGATAATCCCCAATGCAATCTGCTACATGACCTCAGTCTTCTCCAGGCATATCCTTAGCTTACAGTGCTCTGCTCACCTTGCAAATCTGTTTAAAATCCCTTCTCTTAAATGTGCATCTCCAGAGCAAAGTCATTAACTTTCCCCCAAAATGGCTGCTGTATCAAAACTTTTGTTTATAGATACTAAAGGGGACCAAGTATCTGACAGAAATATTCAGATCCCATTTTATGGTAAGGTGTAGGCCTGTGACATACCACAGAATTTGAATTCCTGGTCATCTCGCTCTTCAATATACTATGGATTGGTAGAAAACATAATTAAAGCTAAGAAATTCAACTTGTCATTTGGGAGATTTGTAGACTTTAATAGATTCTAAGTGAATAAATTAAGAAGTAGCAGCTATTTTTTTTTATTTGCCAGTGAAATGTATACCTTCTCTTAGAAGGGTACTGACACTTTAATTCATTGTTTAAGGATAAATAAGAATTCATGTAGTAGAGGGAGAAAAGAATATCAGGACGTAATATGGTAGAATATATATATTGTACTTGGAATGACAGAAAATTTCTGATATGTTTAGACATGGTTAGAGCATAAAGGATGTTTACAGAAGTGTTGTACAATAAAATTAAAATGATAGTCTGGTCAACATTACCACAGATACAGTCTTAAAGGGTTTTTGTTAATATTATAACAAAAGGTAAGCTTTTAAAGGCTAAATTTGAAGAGCGTAGTATAAGTGGATTTATGATCTAGCATAATCATGAAGAGGGTAAATTGGGGGAAACGAGACTGGAGGTGTGAAAATGTTAAGAGATGTGAACTGTGGTAGTGACATAGGAGAAGAGAAAAAAGACACTTTAGGACTTGATAACCACCTTATATAGAAATGATGAAGAGATGGCAAGAGGGATAGAGAGGGTGAGGCCATTTCTTATAGTTTAGTAAATGACTAGATGGTGATGTTAGAAGAATTAGAAAATAGTAAAGAAGTGTATGTGAGCTTTGTGGAACAAAGTGGAGACATGATTTCATCCTTAGAAGTGTTGAGTTTAAAACTGCAAATAAAGGGAGGGGCCAGAGCAGGATGGCCAGATAGAAACCTCCAGCAATTGTCCTTCTGCACAAGCATGAAATTCAACAACCATTCAAGCAAGCAAGCACCTTCAGAAGAACCAAAAATCAGGTGAGCAGTCATACTACCTGGTTTTAAAATTATATCAAGGAAAAAGGCACTGAAGGTGGCAAAAAAGACAATCTTGCCCACAGAACCCCTCCCACATCCTTTGACTGTGCTACTCCAGCATACAGAATGGAGAGAGAATCTGTGTGCCTGGAGGAGGGAGAATGAAGTGATTATAAGACTTAGCATTGAAACTCAGGGCCACCCTGGCACAGGGGAACACAGCACTGGACAGAATTCTGCTGGTGCCCATGGAGGGATCATTTGGACCAGTCCTGTCAGAGGGAAATTGTCCACTCTGAAGCACAGGTTTCAAGTCCTGGCTAGACCCACCACCTGCTGACAGAAAGTAGCCCAGGGCCTGGACTAAATTCATAAGGCAATTGGGCTACAAAGGCTGCAGTCTTTGGGAAATTACTGCAGCTGTAATGATTTCGGCTAGTGGACTTGGGATGCAGTGTGATGTACTGAGACACCAGTGGGGGTGGCCAAGCCAGTGCCTGTGTCAAACCTCCACTAACAACAGGCAATGTGGCTCAGGAAGAATCTTCTTTCACTTGGGGAAAGGAAAGAAAAAAGTTTAGAGGATTCTGCTTTGCAACTTGGGTACCAGCTCAGCCTTAGTAAAGTAAAGTACCAAGCAGACTCCTAAAGCCCCTGAGTCCAGGCCTTAGTTCCTGCACATTTCTAGATCCACCATGGGACTGAAGGAAACATGCTTCCCTGAAGGGACTGAGTCCTAGTAGGATTGACCACCTGCTGACTAAAGAGACCATGGGCTTTAAATAAACAACAGAGGTAGCTAGACAGAAGTCAGGACTTTGGGTGAGGCTGGGCTAGTTTCAGGTGTAACATGGCACTGGTGGCCACAAGGGAGCAGTCACATCACTCCTTCTCCAACTCCAGCAGCCTAGCATAGAAAGTGAGGGAAGAGAGATATTTTGTCTGGTAACCCAGGGAATTTCATCTTACTCAAGTCCTCCAAGGTGGTACCACCAGGAGTCTGCAAGACTCACAGCATTGGGGCATCCCCACTGTTGATATGGCTGCAGTCACCAAAGACAGAGATCACAACACTCAATTCCCTTTTAACATCTGGAAATCCTTCTCAAAAAGGACAGGTTTCAAAGAAGCCCAGACTGTGAAGATTAAAATAAATACCTAACTCTTCAATGGCAAACATTGATGACCACCCACAAGCATCAAGGACATCCAGGAACATATGACCTCACCAAATGCACCAAATAGGGTACCAGTAATCAATCCTGGAGTAATGGAGATATGTGACCTTTCAGACAGAGAATTCAAAATAGCTGTCTTGAAGAAGGTCAATGAACTTCAAGACAACACAGAGAAGTAATTCAAAAGCTTATCAGAGAAATTTAACAAAGACATTGAAATAATAAGAAATCAAGCAGAAATTCTAGAGCTGAAGAATTCAATTGACAAACTAAAAATGCATCAGAGTATCTCAAAAGCAGAATTGATCAAGCAGAAAAATGAATTGGTGAGCTTGAAGACATGCTGTTTGAAAATATACACTCAGAAGAGAAAAAATAAAAAAGAATGAAACATGCCTACAAGTTCTAGAGAATAGCCTCCAAAGGGCAAATGTAAGAGTTATTGGCCTTAAAGAGGAGATAGAGAGACTGGGGTAGAAAGTTTATTCAAAGAAATAATAACAGAGAACTTTCCAAACCTAGAAAAAGATATCAATATTCAGTTACAAGAAAGTCATAGAACACCAAGCAGTTTAACCCAAACAAGGCTGCCTCAAGGCACTTAATAATCAATCTCCAAAAGATAACAGATAAAGAAAAGGTCCTCAAGGAAACAAGAAAATAGACAATGGAGAGGCTCCAAGAGGTCCAGCAGCAGACAGGGTCACATGACATATTCAAAGTGCTGAAGGAATAAAACCTTAACCCTAGAATATTATATCCTATGTAAATATCCTTCAAAGATGAAGGAAAAATAAAGACTTTCATTTCATCGACATCAGACCTGTGTAATAATTAAATGTGTGAAAAGGAATGATGGAAACAAAATATTGAAAGTAGAGAAAAAAGATGCATTATATAGAGAGGAATACAGAAAAGTATAGCACTAGATTTCTTTTCAGAAACAATACAAACTAGAAATAAATCATTATTAAAGCACTAAAAGAAAACTTTCAACCTAGAAATATGTATCCTGCAAATATATATGGACAAATGAAAAATAAGGCAAAGTAAAGACTATTTTTAAGAAATAAAAGCTAAAAGATTTCATTACCATCAGATGTGTGCCCTATAACAAATACTGAAAAATTACTTTAGGAAAAAAATGAAACCATATAGAAATGTACATTAAAACAGCACAGGTTTAGAAGATCCTTGGAAATGGTAAATATTTAGCTACACAAGAATGATCTTGTCTTTATATTAAAATCTCTTACAGATAATTAAATTTCTAACATATGCAGAAGTAAAATACATGACAATAGTAGCAAAAAGAATGAGAAAGAGGAAATGAAATTATGCTGTTGTAAGGGTATTGCATTATATGTGACATGGCGTAACATTATTATACAGTAGACTATAATAATTTAAAGATGTGTAATGTAAGCCTAGAACAACAGTTTAAAAATAAACAAAAGAGTATCACTAAAAACAGATAAAATAGAATAAAATGCTCAATTTATTCAAAAGAAGATAAGAAAATGAGGAAAAAGAGATAAAAACATATAGCTTAAATATAAGATATCAAGATAGATTTAAAACCACATATATCAACAATTAAATAAAGAGGGGCTTAACGTATATTTGAAAGTAGAGATTGTATAAGCAAGAAAAGTTGAGATTGTATAAGCAAGGACTCACTGTATTGTTTTGACAAGAAACACACTTTAAATATATAGAAATGGATAGATTGAAAGTAAAATGAATGAAAAATGCATGCCATGCAAAGAAAAATCAAAAGAAATCAGAAATAGATCTTAATATCAGCCAAAGTAGACTTTGGAATATTAAAAAAGCCATTTCATAAAGATAAAAGGGATCAACTCATTAAAAGGATACATAAGATCTATAAGTGTGTCTACATCAAAAAAAATCTTCAACATACATGAAGCAAGAACTAACAAAATTTAAATCAGTCAAATACCCTTATATCATTCTTCTCTTAATAATTGATAGAACAAAAGACAGAAAATTACTAAGGACATAACTTAATACTGTCAACTAACATGATATAATTGCCATTTGTATAACTCTCCACCCAACCATAGCAGCAATCCACTTTTCTTTCATGTGCCTATAAAACAGTCATCAAGACAGAACATAATTTGGACCATAAATAAATCTCAATATATTTTCAATTGGTATTAGTACTGAAATCTTACAAAGTATGTGTTTTTACCATAAGGAAATTAAATTGAAAATCAGTAAGAGAAAGATCTGAAAATTCTCAAATATGTAGAATGAGATTATACATTTCTAAAAACCAATGGATCAATGAAGACATAAAAATATTATAGAAAAAACATATATATATGCATATGTACAAATATATATGAAGCAAAACTAAAAACAAAGTACTTTAGAATTTGTGAGATGCAGCTAAAGAAATGTTTGGAGGGAAATTGATAGCATTTAAAGCTTAAATTAAAAAAGAATGATCTAAAGATCATTTATCCAAACTTCTACCTTAAGAACTAACTTTAAAAAAGATATTTTAGACAGAAAACATGCCCAACTTATGAAATAAAGATAAGAGCAGAAATCAAAGAGATATAAAATATAATTCAATAGAAAAAAAATCAGTGACATCAGAAGCTGATTCTTTAAAAATATCCCTAAAATGAATACTTCTGTAGTCACACTAACCTTAAGAGAATAAAAAATATAAGAATTACTAAAATCAGCAGTGAAAGAGGGAGACATCACTACAGATTCTACAGACAAAAAAATTAACAATAGGTGCTGGCATGCATGCACAGAGGTAGGTACACTTATACATTGTTGGTGGGACTGCAAACTAGTACAACCTCTATGGATAAGAGTTTGGAGATTGCTCAAAGAACTAAAAGTAGACCTACCATTTGATCCAACAATCTCACCACTGGGTATTTACCCAATGGAAAAAAAGTCATTTTATCAAAAAGACCCTTACACTAGAATGTTTATTGCAGCACAATTCACAATCACAAAGATCTGGAATTAACCCAAGTCCCTGTCAATTCATGAGCAGATTAATAAAATATGGTGTGTGTGTATATATACACCATGGAGTACTACTCAGCCATAAAAAATGAATTAATACCTTTTGCAACAATCTGGATGGATTTGGAGACCATTCTGCTAAGTGAAATATCTAAAGAATGGAAAAACAAACACCACATGTACTCACTATCAAATTGGAACTAACTGATCAGCACTCATGTGCACAGATGGAAGTAAAACTCAACACAAATTGTGCAGGTTGGAGGGGGGAGGAGAGATGGGTGAAATCATACCTAATGGATACAATGTACACTATCTGGGTGATGGGGATGTTTACAACTTTGACTCACACAATACAGAAGTAATCCATGTAAACAAAACATTTATACCCCCATAATACACTGAAATATAAAATTAAAAAAAATATGGAAGGAAGGAGTTACAAAGGAGCTCAAGAAAACTCTTCAACATAATACACATATTCACTATTTTGATTGCTGGACTTCATACATGTGCTCATGGGCTAAATCTATAAAACACCTTTTGTGAGGTAGTTACTTTTATTGCCAAATTTTATAATTGAAGATAATGAGATTAAGAGAAGTGAACTAATTACATGTGGCTATGGAGCTGGTAAATATTAGCAATTACATCTTGTGGACTCAGGACTTGCGTCTCTATCTAGTTGCCTATGTTGCCATCACTGCCAAGGTGAGTACTCATATTTGGGTATTTTAGTTGGCTAGTAAAATGGGGAAAGAAGTTAAAAGCATGAAATATTAACAGAAATTGATTATATTCAAGAAACATTTACAGAGTCTGATATATTCCATATATTGTACTAGATCAGAGGATCTAAAATATATCATCTGGCCAGGCACAGAATGAGTTTTAAATGCTCAATATACATATGCACAAAATATTTGAATGCTTTTTTATAAGATAGGCAATTACGCAAATCCTGGTACCACCAAATAATAAATCTGAGGCCTCAGAAAAGTTTTTCAGATTATCTGTCAGTCTTTAATATTTTCAAAATGATGGTCATAATAGTAGTTTCTTTATCACTTTGTGAGCATTCAAATTTAATGTATTGAATGTTCTTTTAACTGTACCTAGTATATAGTAAAAACCCAATGAGTGCTAGTCATTGTGTTAGGTAAATAGGATCTCTGGCTCTTCTTGGCACAAGTGTTCCCTTGATGCTGTCTCAAGTAATTGCTCCAGCTGGGAAGAAGGATTAAGGGCAGGCACTCCATTTTTGTTTTGCCACACCCTTAATCCTATCCCAACCAAGTGCTACACCTGGAGAAACAGGGAAAGCTTTATCAATGTGGGAGTTCCCCAGCCCAGGCATGATAGAATTTAGAAAGTGATCTAGAGTAATCTAAGGGTAATTATGCCATTAGCTTGAATCTGCATTGTGGTTTACCCCCAGGTGGACTTTCAGAGAGGGCACTGGCCTGCAGGTGGAATTTTTAGGACACCTGATGATCATTTGGTAATATCCCATAGTGCCCAAGATCCCTTCTCCAGACTGGGCTAATAAAAGGAAACAATCCAAGAATTCAGTGAGAGACAGAGTGAGAGAGTGAGTGAGTGAGTGAGTGAGTCAGTTAGTTAATTCATTAGTCAGTCAGTCAGTCAGTGAGTTGGTCTGGCTCTCCCTACTTGCAGAGACAGATCCATTTTGCTCTACAGAGAGCTCTTTGTGTGAAACTGCTTCCTGCTTGGGGTTACTCTGTCATATTGGCCCTGCTGGTGATTTTTCCAAGATCATATCCTGGATTTTACACTTTGGTGAGTCTGGTCATTCTTTGGCCAACAGCACATCAAGAACTGAGGGCAAACTGCCACCCTAAAAATTGTTATTATTTTATTTGTAAATAGAGTTAGAAAGCCAAGCTTGGACTCAATAGCAAGAGGAAGTTTGGTGTAACTTATCCTGGTTACTGTTTTTTTTGGTTGTTCATTTTTATAGTATATGTTTAATTAGTTATAAACATACCTATATTGGAAATTGTTTTACCTCTTTTGCTTATTATTTTCACCTCTTAGTACATAAAAATTTCAAAATAGTTGTGATTGTCATTTATTTATAAATGCAGTTTCTAAAGTGCTTTCTGGGTACTGCTGGTTCTTCTCATTTATCCAGAGAAATCACTGAAATAGGCTAAAAGCATTCATGAGGATGTGAGTCAAAGGAAACATATCTCAAAGTCAGCCTCTGAGGCACCTGCATAAACAGCTCCTAAGATGTACACTAAAATGCAGATTCCTGGCTCACTTCAAACTTACTGAATCAGAATCGGTATTTGCAATGGCCAAGGAACCTACATTTTACAAGCCTCCCACAGAGAGTACTAGATTCAGAGAGAGACTGGTCTGGGAAGCTGGCTTCAGGGACTAAAGCTTGTCGACATCAAGTACATTATTATGGACAACTCCCCATCCCCAAAGCTCCCTCTATAATGCTAGTTTTTAGATCTTGTTTCTGGAGGTGCCTTCTTTGATTTTTTTTTTTTTAATATTTAAATCTTCTCAATGCAACCCACTCACTCTACAGATTGCTAACCCAGTCTGAGTGGCTTTTGTCACTTTCCAGAAATCAAAAGCATTGGTATTCTGTTATAGGTTATTTTTAAAAGGTAAGGGGTGGGGGAGATTAATCCTCCCAAATCAAGTGTTCAAATTGTTCTTCATCACCCTAATCCTCCCCTCCAAAATGACTTGTTCTTTGTAATATTTCACAAGCATGACAGAAAGCCACGAGATCTCAGATTTGCTTTGAACAGCTAACTTTTCCTACAGCTCTAATTAAAAGGAAGTTTCAAACCTACAAATTAACAGTTTTAATATGCTGTTCCTGGTGATTAACTGCTTCATTTTAGCAGGCATTCAGTGTTAACACTGCAACTGTTAATTTTAGTGGCTTGATTTTTAAATTCCAAGAAGAGTAAAACTAGTTCAAAACCATTCCTATAATTTTTGTCATTGGCCTAACCATCTTCGTTTACAAAAATATTTGTGAATAACATTATTCTCCCTTCAGGAAGTTTGTCTCTTTTACCTAGAATAGATCTTGAGCAGAAATCTTGGTGTGTTTTTGTTTGTTTGTTTGATAATTGATCTTTTTTTGGACTTTACCTCAATCACTACATTCACAGGTTACTATGTCTCTGGAGATTGGGTGAGGAGAAAATGTTTTAATGAAAACTTTCTTCATTTAATAAAACATGTATATATGTTTGTAGTTTTTAGAATAAAATTAGAAAATTGAGCCACAACATAACCAATTCATAATGGCAAATTTTAGAAAATATGGTAAATTAAATTTCTTGAAAAATCTAAAATAAATATATACAGCCACCTTTAAAGAAGCTGACTTCTGACTTTCAGAGTTTTGTTTGTTTCTTTGTATCCCTAGAGGACACAGAGCTCTTGATTATCAATGATGATATAAAATCCACAGATAATCCAAAAAATTTCTTTTAGCTTCTAGTTTTAAGGTCTTCTCTTAAATAAGTCTTTTTTCCATAGCTGTTTATACATAGTCAGAGTGGCTGATTTAAAATGTACCTCAGAAAATTGTACCTTACATATTTATATTAAATGTCACTTTCTTGTATCCATTCTTTCTCATTTTAATCTCTTTCTCATCAATCCATTTCTACCTACCTTCCACAGGAAACCAATCTCATTCATTTCTTTGATTGTTTCTGTTTACTTTTTCTGTTATTTCTTTTTGCATAAGTGAGCAAATATATACATAGGTATATACATAGTTTCATACATATATTAAAATACATATTATAGGTTTATTTATAATTATACATATATTACTTTATAAATATATACATATATTTTATTTCTGAGAGGCAAGGTAAAGCTATAAATATTCTTTTGCCCTTTTGTTTTTCCCCTAAGAATATATATTTTAAAAATTGCTCCATAGTAGCTTATAGACATATAATTTCCCCTTTTATATAGCTCTATTGTACTTAGATATGTGCACCAAAGTTTATTCAGCTACTGTCTCATGTGTTTCTATTCATTTTATTTTCAATATTTTGCAATTATAACCTTGTGTGTATATATAATGTGTATGCAAATATATATACATATATATATTTCCATATTGTGGGAAGTATATCCTCAGGATAAATTCCAAGAAGTGAAAATATAGAATCAAAAGTAAATATGTAAGAGACCCTGTCTCCCTACATACAGCTACTCCAACAGAAGATTTCTATTTTTTTAGTGTTGTTTTTTTAAATTTATTTTTATGCATTTTAATTTATACTAATGTGGTATCTTAGAAATGACTTTCTTGTAGTTTTAATTTACAGTTTAAAACATTATGATTGAAATTAACATATTTTCACATGGTTAAGGGTCATTTTAGTATATATTTTTGTGGCTTGTTCATGATTTTGACTTTTTTTTTGTTTGGATAAGCCTGTTTTTTTTTTTTTTTTGAGACAGAGTGTGGCTTTGTTGCCCTGGCTAGAGTGAATGCCATGGCATCAGCCTAGCTCACAGCAACCTCAAACTCCTGGGCTTAAGCAATCCTACTGCCTCAGCCTCCCGAGTAGCTGGGACTACAGGCATGCGCCACCATGCCCGGCTAATTTTTTTTTTTTCTATATATATTTTAGTTGGCCAGATAATTTCTTTCTATTTTTAGTAGAGACAGGGTCTCGCTCTTGCTCAGGCTGGTCTTGAACTCCTGACTTCGAGCAATCCACCCGCCTCAGCCTCCCAGAGTGCTAGGATTACAGGTGTGAGGCACGGCGCCCGGCCTGGATATGCCTGTTTTTAACCTCAATGTTTTCTTCATATTGTAATGATACTAGCTCTTTATATGTGATATATAGTGTGAAAATTTTTTCCTAGTCTTTCAGCTGACTTTTGCGTTTCTTAATTGTGTATTTTGCTAAGAAGTTTTCTTAAAATATTTTACAGTGTCAAATTTATTAATCTTTTAGTTTATTGCATATGCATTTTGGGTCAAAGAACACTATCTCCTACATCCATGTTATGAAAGAATTTGCCTGTATTTTCTTCCAGTACTGGCAGCGTTTTATTATTGTTATTAATATTAATTTATACTTAGATCTCTGATTCATTTAGTGTTTATTTTTGTGTATGATGTGAGGTGTCGATCTAATTTCATCTTTTTTTTCCCAATAGTAACCATTTGCCTTGGTGCAAAAACTTCATCTTTATCCCAGTAATAAGATATATCATCTTTAACAATGCTTAAATATCTATTGTATGTTGGGGTTTATTTCTGGATTTTCATTCAATTCTACTCTTTCATCTATTCATGCACAGTACATACTATCTCAGTTACTAAATTTTAAAAAAATTTTATTTCAAAATATTAAAGGTAATATTTGTGATCCAATTAAGTACAGAAAGTGATTCTACATACTCTAATTACTTTATTAATTTCAAATGATATTTGTTCTTCCTTCTGAAAAAATTGAAGTCTGTTTCTCCAGAATAAGGCCTCTGTAAACTATTTAAATAATTAAAGCATCAAACACAAAGAAAATCTTACATTAGCACTATAACAGTAGAAAAGTATGATGAACAAAAATATTATTAATTATTTACTACTAGATATAGGGCAGTTGGGGCCAGATTAAACACATAAAGTTGACTCATAACTACCCTTGCTAAGAAATTAGGCCAATATTCCTGCTAAAAAGCAAGCACTTGAGAACAGGGATTTGGTCTGTTTCTTTCACTACTGTATCTCCAGTGAACATGCTAATAATTCAATTAATAATTGTTGATTTAGGTCAATTTTTTCCAGAGTCCCTTGTAAGTCCAGTGTTTCTTTGCTGATTTTCTGCCTTGATGATCTGTTTAGTTCTATCAGTGGAGTATTGGGGTCTCTCATTATTATGCTAGTTATTTCATTTCTTTGGTATTGTAGTATTTGTTTTATGAATCTGGGAGCTCCAATGTTAGGTGCATATATATTTAGGATTGTTGTATCTTCTTATTGATTGATCCCTTTATCATTATATAATTACCATCTTTGGGTTTTTTTTTCTGCTGCTGATTTAAAATCTCTTTTATCTGATATAAAAATACTTACCACTGCTCAGTATCAGTTTCTATTTGTGTGGATTTTTTTTCTCCCACTCCTTTACCTTGAGTCAATGAGACTCTTTATGACTTAAATGGGTTTCTTGGAGACAACAGATATTTAAGTTGTGTTATTTTATCCATTCTTTTAATCTATATCTTTTAAGTGAGGCACTTAAACCTTTTACATTCAATGTTAATATTGATAAGTGAGATATGTACCAGTCATCACGTTGATTGTTACCTAGTTGCTTTGTATTCTCCCTTGCATTAGTTTTATAAGAGCTGTGAGTTTTTACTTTCAAGTGTTTTTATACTGGTGAGTATTGATTGTTCTTTTTGGTGTTTAGAGCTCTTTAGAGCATTTCATGTAGGCCAGGTCTAGTGGTGACAAATTCCCTTACTGTTTGCTTGTCTGGGAAAAATTTTATTTCTCTTTCATTTATGAAAATTAGTTTTGCAGGATACAAAATTCTTGGATGACAGTTATTTAAGAAGGCTAATTAGATGGAACCCCAATCCCTTCTGGCTTGTAGGGTTTCTGCTGAGAAGGGTTCTGTTAGTCTGATGAATTTTCCTTTGTAAGTTACTTGATGCTGTCATCTCACAGCTTATAGGATTTTCTCCTTCATTTTGACTTTGGCCAAACTGATGATTATGTGCCTTAGTGATGTCCTATCTTCAATTGGAAGAAACAATATTGTGAAAATGCCCATACTGCCCAAATTGATTTGTGAATTCAATGCAATTCCAAACAAAGCACCAACATAATTTTTCACAGAATTAGAAAAAACAATCCTAAATTTCATATGGAATAAAAAAAAGCTCAAATAGCCAAAACAATCCTAAATAAAAAGAATAAATTTGGAAGCTTCACATTACCCAACTTCAAATTATACTACAGGGTTGTAATAGTCACCAAAACAACATGGTACTGGTATAAAAGGAGAAAAGATAGATCAATGGAACAAAATGGAGAACCTAGAAATAAAACTATATACCTGGAAACAACTGATTTTCCACAAAGCAGAGAAAAACATACACTGGGGAAACGACACTCTGATTAATAAATAGTGCTAGGAAAATTAGAGAGCTACATACAGAAGAATAAAACTGGATCCCTGTCTCTTGCCATACACAAAAATTAACTCAAGATGGATTAAAGACTTAAATGTAAGAGCTGACCCTATAAAACTTCTAAAAGAAAACTTAGGAAAAACTTTTCTGAACATTGGCCTAGGAAAAGAATTTATGATTAAGACCCCAACAGCAAACAAAAACAAAAATAAATGAACCTTGAAATTTCTGCACAGCAAAATAAATAAGAGAGTAAATAGACAATCTGCAAGAATGGGAGAAAATATTCACATTTATACTATACTGTACATCCAACCAAGGACTAATATTCAGAATCTACAAGAAACTCAAACAAATCAGCAAGAACAAAACAACCCCACTAAAAAGTTGGCAAAGGACATGAACATATTTTTTCAAAAGAATATAGACAAATGGCTAGCAAATATAGGAAAAAATGCTCACTATCACTAATCATCAGGGAAATGAAAAATAAAAACACAATGAGATGTCACCCTATTCCTATCAGAATGAAAATTATTAAAAAGTAAAATAAAATAGGTATTGGCACATATGCACTGGAAAAGGAATGCTTATATACTATTAATGGGAATGTGAATTAGTACAATCTCTATGGAAAACAGTATGGAGATTCTTCAAAGAACTATAAGGAAACCTACCATTTGATCTCGCAATCCCACTACCGGTTATTACCCAAAGGCAAAGAAGTCATTATATCAAAAATACACCTGCACTTATATGTTTATTGCAGCAAAATTCACAATTGAAAAGATATGGAATCAACCTAAGTGTCCATTAACAGATGATTATATATACACACACATATGTATACAAACACACGGACACACACACATACATACACCCCATGGAGCACTACTCAACCATAAAAAAGAATGAAATGATGTCTTTTGCAGCAACTTAGATGGAACTGGAAGCCATTATCCTAAGTTAGGTATCTAAAGAATGGAAAAACAAATGCCACATGTACTCACTTATAAGTGGGAGCTAAAAGATGGGTATACATGGTCATAGAGAGTGGTATAATGGACTTTGGAGACTCAAAAGGAGGGATGGTGGGGGAGGTGGGATCAAAAATTACCTATCAGGTATAATGTACACTATTTGAGTGACAGGTAAAGTAAAAGACTTTACTTCACCACTATGCAATTCATCCATATAACAAAAAAATATTTATACTGCCTAAACCTATTGCAATAAAAAATAGTGTTGATTTACTAAACCACTTACTAAATGAATGAAACAGCAATGAATAAAACACATTAATGGATTACAGGTAAAAACATTAGCAGAATTTACCAATCATCCTATAATTTGGAAAATCAAGGATTAGAGTTCTGAATGAGTTAAGGGGAGTATTATTTCATTTGAATCCCCCTTTGTAGTGATAGTTGACAACATTTGTTGAGATCTGTACCTGGGATTGAAACACAAGAATAACTTCATTAAATACACAGTCCTTGGATTTCAGGGTTTCCTTTCAAAATGCAGCTTTTTCACTTTGAATAACCACATTTTAATTTTTCCCAATGGAGAGTAATCCTTTCTAGATGAGGCAGGGATTCTCCAGTTAATGAATAGCACTAGGGAGAATGTCAGTCTCAAGCACAATGGGGCCCAGCATAGATCTGAGGCCATATTGAAAACTAAATATAGAAACCTGGTTACTAGCTGGTAACAGGATTAGCAAGCACAGGCCAGAAATCATGTAGGAATGACTTCCCTTTTAGAATGGCTTATGCTCCCATCTTTTTGCCACTAAACCCACCAGGGCTGTGAGATTCCTGAAATGGTAACATAGAACTACATCATATAGTCCTATGGTTTATGATCTGACTGGAAGATTCTGACAGCATTTCAGTGAATTGTGAAAGACCTAATGAAAACCCACTTACACTACTTTTGTCAAACATCTGCCTAGGATAGACTTATTCTCAATTAAGTATAAATAGACTTGACATATTCTTTGAACAAATAACACAACAAAAATGAAAAGAATATACATAGCCCTCATGAAGTAGGAGAAAGATTATTATAAAAATAATAATATGAATCACAAGTAAATTTTAAGAGCATCAGATTTCCACTCTTAAATGGACAACAACAAAGACAATAAAATCTGAAAGATTAGATAATGAAAGCATACCAATATGAAAAGGCAGCAGGAAGGCTTGTAGGCATATGTATTTATTTTGTACATAGATACACATGTGTGTAGATTGTTAAAAATCTTTTTCTTTCCACCTCATCTTTGTAGGTACTTAATTAAGGAATTTTTTTCCTCAGACTTCAACAGTTCATGGATAAATTTCTGTAGTAAAAATTGTTGTGTGTTGATTTAAAAATAAAATTATAGCCTGTGCTTGGTGTCTGGGAATATGTATCTGGGTGAAAACAATTTTTTTTGAATGAAAACAATTTAAGATTAAGAGTCCAGCAAACCACTTTTAGGAATTGACTAGAGAATATTACTTCATGTCTGATAAAATATTATGAAACTGAAATAATTCTGAAGCATAAGTATTGCATTGGCAAAGCAACATTGTTTGCATCACATTTATAAATCTGCTAGTAAATCATGGATCTATCATTTTGGTTACATGCCTTTCAAATTATGGAACATTTAAAATGTAAGCATTTTAGTGCAAATGGAACTAAATGGCAAGGGGTTTTGGAAGTGTGAAGTCTGTTGAATAGAATTTTATTTTACATCATATAGGTGAACTATTTTTAATGTGTGAAATTTGCCTGGCATGAAAATACAACTTTTTCTGTCCACAGAAATGTAAAACCAGAGGTGCTATGAAGCTCAAAAAGCACCTTTAACTAGATTGCTGAAAATTTCCAAATATTTCCCATGTCAACTTTTATATTTTTTCTTTATTGTCCAAATTAATTTCCCTGACAAGAATCAAATAACTTTTCTTCATTACTGCCTTCCCAATCTCAAACGATATATGCATCTAGAAAAGTCAGTCATTCTCAACAATCTATTATATTTGAAATTAAAGACTTCTTTCATGAGGATGACATTCCCATTACAGATTTTGTGGCAGCTGTGTAGTCACTGTGACTCTCCACCATGAATGCCAATGAAATTTTCAAGTATAAGCAATCCTTGAAACTAACAAACAATTTACATAGATCTTCATGGAAAAGCAAGGTGATTTTTTTTTGAGAACATAACCTAAAAGTGGAAGTAATTTAACCAAGTACATGAATTTGTTTCTAAATAGCTATGTGACCCTATATACGTAGCTACATACACATATTCTCTTTTAAATAGATTCCCAGAAATGACCAAGACATTGTATTTAAATAATTCAATGTATTCATCACCATTCAAGACATTAAATAAAGTTATTGAATATTATTTTAAAGCTTTTTAATACAGTGAACCTGATGAGTTTAACTGCAGAACAAAGTCAATCAGAAAATATTAGTAAAACTAATTGAAATTGTATAGACACTAAAATATGAGATGACTTATTCTATGAAGAAACTATGACTGTGTTTTGTTTTGAGGCTTTATTTCCCTCTCTGTGACAATTGTCGAGCTTTTCTTGTGAAAAAATGCAAGCATTCTATATTCAAAGTCAAAAAATAAAAGGATCAAGAAAGCTATGACCATGTAGGCTAGATTCAAGGTAACATCTATAACTGACTTTGAAGCCTTGTAAGACTGATTAATAGAAAACTAAGCAAGAAAATTTGAGTTGGTGTAATTCATTCACCAATTAAATTCTTTTTGTGAAGATGAAACTATTTCTTTTCATTTTCATGGTTCAAAAAGTAATCTTATATACAAACCATCTAAATTTAAAAAGTATTTATTTAGAGTGTTCACCACAAAGCAGGCAGTGTTCTTGGCATTGGTGGTATATTAGTAAGGCAAACAGATCAAAGATCCAAGTCCCTGTTGAGTTTTATATTCTCATGGAAGTAGACAATAAAACCCCAAAACAATGTGAGACACAGTAAAGGAGATTGAGAGTGTCAATGGCATGGTTACACATTGAATGCAATTTTAAACAATGATGTCTAGGTAAGCCTGATTGAGACCCTAACATCTGACTGAACACATCGATGAGGTGAGTGAGCAATGAGAAAAGACAATTTCAGACAGAATCAATAATAATTCCAGAGTCCCTCTATGGAAGAGTACAAGAACACACCACCACATGTCGTGAAAGTCAAGTAATAAAAATAATATTTCAAAGTGAATAAGTGATCTGCTGTGTCAAATACTTCTGATACACAGGACAATCGTATGAGAACTGACCATGAGAGTCACAATATGGAGTTTATTGCTTACCTTTAAGAAAAGCAGTTTTGTTTATGATGTATAGAAAAAGCTTGGATAGAGTGGGTTTAAGAATGGACAGGAGGAGAGAAATTAGAGAGTGAGTCTATACAATTCTCTTAAAAATTTTTGATATACAGGGGAGCAGAGAAATGGCCATTGCCAAAGGGGCAAATGGAGGCAACAGAGGGATTTGTATAATGAGAGGAATGATGGCATGTCTGTGTCCTGATGAGAAATTAATGACATAGATGAGATAAAAGAGAATTGCTTGTGTAATGCCCCTGAGTAGGCAAGAGAAATAGGATCCATTGCACAAGAGGAATGGTTGGCACTAGAGAGGAACATTGACAATTAGGAGAGGAAGGGAAAATGTGTATAGAAGCTCCAGGTAAGTAGTTGTACTGGTGGGTAATTGTGAAAGTATTAGGTTATTAAATATGCAATGTCTGATTTTGAATCAAAAGTGTAGTTTATTATATCTCAAACAAGAAGTACAATTAATCGAAGTATGTGCCTAAACTATTGACACAGCTTTGCCATCTTAACAGTAGCTTGCTATTGACAACAACAAAGAAGTCTGGAGAGTGAGTGGCAATGAAATTGCGAAAGGCATTTTCCACAGCTTGTGGAGAATTGAACATTTTTCCTTGAAAGAAGTGGTCCAAATCCTGGAAGAAGTGGTAGTCAGTTCGTACAAGGTCTGGTGAATACGGTAGATGACAGAGAGTTTCCAAGTCCAGCCTCCATAGTTTGAGTAGCGTTGTTTGTGCAACATGTGGTCAAGAGTTGTCTTGCAAACCGATCTTGGCTGCTTAACCACAAGCGTCCTGATCATTTTGTACAACTGGTTGCAGAAGACATCTGCTGTAATCTATTGACCAGGTTTCATGAAGCTGTAGTGGATAATACCAGTGTCGGACCACCAGACACCATTAGCTTTTTATGATGAGTATTCAGTTTTGGACCGTGTTTTGGCACTTTATCTTTATCCAACCATTGTGCCAAATGTTTGTGATTATCAAAAGGAATCCATTTTTCAACACATGTAACAATATGGTGTAGAAATGGTTTGCCTTTATGGAGTGACAGCAAAGAAAGGCAAGCTCCAAGACAATTTCTCTTCTGATGTTTGTTTAATTCATGTGGTACCCATGTATCCAGCTTCTTTACCTTGCCCATTTGTTTCAAATAGTCCAATATCGTTGGAATAGTAACATCAAATCTTGCTGCTACTTTATGCATAGGTTGAGATGAATTTGTTTTCACTACAGCTTTCAGCTCATCATTATCCACCTTGGTCTCAGGTCGCCCACATGGCTCATTTTCAAGAATAAAATCACCAGAATGGAACTTCTCAAACCATTGATGTACTGTGAGGTCATTAGCCACATCCTTCTCAAACACTTCACTGATGTTTCAAGCTGTCTGAACTGCATTGGTTCCATGACAGAACTCATATTTGAAAATAACATGAATTTTTGACTAATCCATGGTTTCACAAAAATTGCTCTAAAAAATTTGAAAGATAATTACAAGGCAAACCATGCACTTGAAAAAATGAGGATGTACCTTCACAATAAAAATAAAACATGAAGTGTCAAAGAGAAATATCAGAGATCTCAACTCTCAAACTTAGTACTTAAGGAAATCGGACATTTCCTACTTAATAACCTAATGCTTTTGTGATTGTTGATCTTGATTCTTATTTCACTGAAAAAAAAGTAAAAAATCACAGGAAAAAGGACAAGACACTGGCAAAAGATGGAAATGGTGAAAAGATTCATTAGCATGGACGGCAATGTATACCAAAGAATTGTTTGAATCAGGTACATGTCAAGATGTTACTACTGCTGTTTTACTGTAATTATTACCTAATGTTTTGAGTTTCTGCCATATGTATAGCATTGGATAATGTCCCACAAGACTGGCAATCATAACTAATTTAGTTATATTCAGTGAGGTGAAATTTAATTGTTATGCTAAATAAATATAATTATATATAACTTAATATGACTTTTACATATTTATCAGATTTTCACATAATAATTTTTCACATAAATACATGGACTAATCAAAAATGTTGTGTGCAGGACTACCTTCTAAGTTTTATTGTTAAAGACAATGGGTGTTATTAATACAGGGGAATTGGATCCTATTTTATCAGCTTCATAAATTTCTCATCATTTCTGATGTATTTTTGCTCTCTTCTTGCTCTCCAATTGTGGAAATACAAGAGATATAATCTGGAAATATTGCCAATATTACCTTCAAATAATTTGGAAATACTAGCTTCAAAAGTTTCTAAACCATATTCCCATGTGTTTTCTTCTCACAAGTTTGGGTCCTATGAAGTTTCCATCCCTACTGATTTTTGTAATTATAAATTGTTATAAAACTGATATACTCTATCCTTATAGTTCTATGACTACCTCAGAATGAATGGAAACTAAGTGACATCGGTTGACGTCTAAGTCATAAATTATAAAGTAGAATCTCCTTATGAATGTGAATTATTAAATAGTATTAGAGAAAGTTTTTAGAAATGTGTTTATGTTTTGCCTTACATTAAATCATTAGTGATACTTTTTTTTTTTTTTTTAAAGACAGGATCTCACTCTACCCCCCTAGGCTGGAATGCAGTGGCACAGTCATAGCTCATAGCTCACTGGAGCCTTAACTCCTGGCCTCAACCACCACACCCAGCTGATGCTTTCTTTTTAAAATGCTTTCATGCTTTGAGGATAAGAATGGTTGGGACAAAATTTTGCATTGTTGAATCTAATGATTAATATTTTGTCAATTCTTCTATCAATTAGCAGCATTTGGCACAGTGTCATTCCTCCTCCTTAAGGCACTTTTATTTTGCCTTCTAGAACATGTGGTTTCCCCACTATCTCAGTCTCTTTTATTGATACCTCTTCTTTGTCCTGAATTCTTGACATTGGGGTCCTCAGTGCTTAATCTATGGATTTCTCTTCATCTGCTCTTACTCCTTTGTTGATTTAAGGCCATGTCATTGATTCAAATACTAATTAAGCATACAATTCAATGAGTTTTCACAAACATACAATGTAAACATAGAACATATCTTTTACTCCAAAAACTTCCTTTGTTCTCCTTCCTGTCAATCTTCACCTCCCCCATAGGTAATCTCCATCTTATTTTCATCACCTTAAATTATTGTTGCCTATGTTTGAAATTTATGTAAATAAAATCACATTATATGCATATATTATATTTCTGTCTAGCTTATTTTGCTCAACATAATATTTTTGAGATTTATGTATGTTGTATCAACAGCTCATTCTATTATATTGGTTAGTAGTGTTTTATTTTATAAATGTGCCACAATCTGTTTATCTGTTTCTGGGTATTTGAACTATTTCCAGGTTTGGGTTACTATGAGTAAGGCAATAAAAATATTTTTTGTCTAATTATTTTGTGGACATCTATTTTCATTTCTCCCACAGGGAAACTGCATTCACAGGGATGGCTGTATGTTTGACTTTAAGCGAATGTGTGAAGTTTGCCATCATGAATACGTCCTTTACACTTCTATGATCATTGCATGAGGGCTCTGGCTGCTCCACCTCCTCACCAACATTTGTTGTTCTCAGTATTCTAGCAGGTATACAGTAGTGCCTGTTTTAGTTTTAATTTGTATTACCTGATGCATATTTGTTACATATTCTTGGCCATTCAATATACATACATGTAACAAAGTACTTGTACAAAATGCAGAAAATATAATTTTAGTGCAATAGGAAGACATACATCCCAGTGAAAATAGACAATTTTAAAAGCTATGTCACACAAGAAGGTATATGAAGATATTTTTCTCCCAGTTTGTGACTTGAGTTTTTGTTTCCTTAATAGCACATTTTTAAATTTTTATGCCATCTAATTTATCAAGTTTTTTTTCTTTTATAATTATGGCCTTGTTTTAGCTAAAAAATCTTTACTTGCCCCAAAATGGTAAAGATATTGTCTTATCTTTTCTTCTAGAAGCTTTATAGCTTTGGCTTTTACATATATGTCCAAGATGCACCTTGAGTTAATTTTTGTGTATGACATGACTCAGGAATTAAGGATTGCTTTATTTCTACATCCAACTGTTTCAACAATATTTGTGAAAAGACTTTATATTTCCTATTGAAATGCCTTGGCACCTTGTCAGAATTCAATGAATGATGTATATATGTCTAGACTCTGTTCCATTGATCTATTTTTCTATCTTTATGCCAATATGATACTGTCTTGTAGCATTACAGTAAGCTTGAAATCCAATAGCATGCATGAATCACCTAAATTTCTCCATCTTTTCCATAATTTTTATAGCTACACTAGATCCTATTCATTTCCATTTTGTAGTTAACTACCCCCAGAAACCTGTTGGTAATTTGACTGGAACTAAATTAAAATGGTACATCAATTTTGGAAGAACTGGAATCTTAGCAATTTTGAATTTTTAAATATATATTTAAATATGTATATGTAAATATATAAACATATTTTATACACTGTGTATATAAACTGCCATCATATGTGATTGAAGACAGTTTACTACTTCTGTTTCAATATTTATGCCTTGTGTTCCATTTTCTTGCTTATTGCACTGACTAAAACCTCTAGTATGATGTTGATTAAAAACGATGTGGGTGGATACCCTTGTCTTGTTCCTATAGGAGATAAAGGTTTTATATTTCACTATTAAGTATGATATTGCCTCTATGTTTTCTGAAGAGGAAATTCCCTTTCATGTTTGAAAAACAATCATGTCATTTTCTGAATTTTGTCTTGTGATTTTTGTGCATTTTTATATCAATTTTTAATGTTAAGCCAAACTTGCATTCCTAGGGTCAACCTACCCAGCCATTATGTCACACTTTTATGTTGTTGGGTTCTATTAGTGAATACATTGTTTATATTTTTATATACATTTACATAGGAATATTGGTCTCTAATATTTTTTATCTTTCAAATAGTAGATTTTGGTGTCATGGTTGTGTTGGCTTCTTAAAAAAGATTGAGACATACTCTCTCCATTTATATTTTTGAAAGCATTTTTGTGAAATTGGCCCTATTTCTTAGAAGTTTGATAACATTTACCAATAAAATTATATGGTCTTTGTTGGATGATTTTTTTCAAGTAACAAATTCAACTTTTAAAATAGATATAGAAACATTTATATTTTCACTGCTTTTGATTTCTCCTGTTTTCTAGGGCTTGAGTTCAAGATTCTTCAACTGGATTGTTTGAGAGAAAAGGGAAGAGAAAAGAAAAGAGAACAAAATGGAGATTATCTTGTTGGTAAGAGGAATACCCTGTAGTCCTTTGACCTTGAATTTCTACTGGTAACTGGCAAGAAATTCTTGGAGAATCAGTTCTAAAATCTAGGAAGAGGTGACTAATTAGTCCAGCATGGCTATACAAGTGGCATTATAGCCTTACTTTATAAAAATAAGTAATTTTAATAAGTTAGGTATTATAGCACTTTTGGCTATTCAAATCATCAAGAAGACTCACTGATATATATATATTTGCCTCCTGTAATGAAGGTACTCAAATGAGATACTAGAGGTAAGAAAGAATCCTGTAGACATTTTAATATTTGTTTGGGACTTACCTTTAAAACTTGGCATATTTAAAACAATGAACCCAGGAAAAGAGGCAACCTAGATGGAAATTTAAGTCACAAATTAGCTGAAGAACTTCATTGAAAATAATCAAACAAGGCTGACCCACATGACATGCTCTGTTCCTTGCCTCTTGGGTCTTACTCAAAGCTGGCAGCGCAATTTTTCTCTTCTAAGGTTGATCCACTTGTGCATGGGGCTGACAATTATTTCAGTCTAAATTCAGTATTTAGAAACCTCACAAGTTTTGGATAGTGCTGCATAAGACAATCATTGCAAAAGTACAAATTTAAGTATAAACATTTTATGGGAAGTAAATAACTTACATGATAAAATATCTGTGTTTGCAGTCTATATATAAGAATGTCTGGGGCATCTGTTGGTTGGAGTTTATGGCTGTTTATTTTCCTCAGATTGGCTACTAAGCCTGGAAAAAGTTACATACCATATTGGATTCTCTTATAAAACTAGCAAAACTATTTCCTATAGTGGGTCATTTATTTTTAAATGGGGCATAACACTTGTTGAAAATGGAAAAGTTGACTTTGGAAAACTAATAAGAAAACTAATAAGAAAAATAAAAAGAATTAAAACTCTCAAAAAGTACAGAACTTAAACTACAACTGAGAAACTAAGTTTTAGTTTCAAACTATATGTTGAACAATTGAAAAGTCATCCACACAGCACCATACGGTCTTCAAAATCAAGAAAATGTCCCTTATATCAACAGATTAATGTGAATATTTTAAAGGCTTTTTACCTAAGCTATTAAAATTATTTTGTATACAACTCAATAATTATAAACAGTAAATAATAATATATCTATAGAAATAAAATCCAGTGTAAAAAGACATGATACATATTAGTGAGACAGCCAGATAATGAGTCAAGCGATACATATCAATATTGATCATTGGTATGTGGCTGAAAGTTAAATAGTTTCATTTATTTTTAATGCTTTATTGTTCATAAAAACTATGCTAAATATTCCAGATTAGGGAAATGCCATTACTCAGAGTTTATTCACATTGTGATTTTTGAGAAAAAAACCTGTGGTTACTGAGATATTTTAATTAAACCCTTTGAAAAATAGAAATGAGGGTTATAAATTATTTTATAGTAGTAGGTAGATTAATTAAGAGGAAATCAATGAAAAAAAATAAACATGGTAAGAGTCCTGTCTTTGAGGGGGATAGTAAATGATGATTAGCTGTTTTAAAATTGATAAAACATATTCAACAGCAAGACATAAAATGGATATGAATGCATACTTTATTGTTCATCATCCCATAAAATTTATCACTTTTGGGCAAAATAATAAGAATACACACACACATTATGCAGGATATACAAAAACAAAAAATTAAGAATATAACTTTAATAACTTAAGATGTACTCCAAGAAAAAAAAAAAGTCTGTCTAGCCTACTAAAGCTTTTTTTCCTAGCTAGGATAGTAATTATTAAATTATTACTTACATAGAAATTATAAAATTCAATAATTTCAGAAGTTTAGGTCTCTAAAACTTTAAAGAAACACATAATTTCTATAATATATACATTATCCCATAATATAAACATTTTTCTCACACTAGTAAAACTGCAAAATTAAATCTTTTCAAATAATTACTGTACATATTTTAAAATTAAAAAATAACTAATCTCATTTATTTCATTTTATAAGTATATATTAATGTAAAGATAAATAAATGAAATTGCAATAAGTTAAGGTTATAGTAAACTTTGGTAAACTATGACCAAAGAAATTATATTAAACTTATGTAAAATGATTTTTATTGAAAAGTGCAGTAATATAACTCATATCTATGTTTTAAAAGAAACGTAATGTTGATAATCTCTATAAAGGCTGAACAAATATCTTGATTAAGAACAAAACAGAAACCATATGACAAAATTAAGCGTTATCTATCTAAAGAAAACACATTTTTCACAATTATCTTTTAGAATAATATAAAAATTGTAAAAATAACATTAAACATTCAATGTAAAGAAGCAGTTCAGATGTTTGTAATAAAATCTCTTAGTTAAGGTAAAATAGAAAATTATAAAAATTATCTTCATACCTCTTGCCACTAGGTCTAAACAATGTTTTTCCTTTCAAAATCTTAGCATAATATTTCCACCATCAACTTTGTTCATGTATAGAAATAGATAAATTACCTGACCATAAATAATTCCTGACCATGATATTCACACCATTCAAAAATTGCTTTTAAGTCTGAAAACTGCTAAACTTTTATAAAAAATGCATCAGATTTTTACAAAGATTAAATTTTCTCAAAGATCTATTTCATCACTTTGTTTTGTATGTCATATTGTTGGGTCTGTATGTGTAACTTTAACAGTAAAGCAAATTGAAGTATAAGCAGAAGGCTTGCATACATTAGATAACATTTAATAAGTAAATGTTATTCATAATTTTATTATTTAATAAATATTTATTTATTCATTATTTATTTATCAGAAAGTTAATCAGGTAATATACTCAAATCAACTTTTATTTTCCATCCATGAAATTAGTAAAAATGTAGAGAATATGATTTCTAAACAAGGTATTTTATGGTTTTTATAAAATAAATGAGGGACAAATGAATTTGGTTGATTAAAACTGATAGAATCTTCAAATCAGAATTTGTCGAGTTTAGAGGCTGACTCGCCCAATGCCTTTTATTCTTTTCACCACAACCCACAGTAAAGGCACGTTTTGTCACAATGCAGAACACACATTGATAAGCACACACATTAATTTGCAAACAATTTTCTTAATAGTTTACTTATTCTTATTTATATGATGACCTTTAATAATTTTTCTTCTGTTTCATTTTAAAAATGTTCAAGTGCTGATTGTGACACCTAATTGATTTTATGATCTACTAAGAGGCTTTTAAAAATCAGTTTTGAAAACTTTTACTTAATTTCAGCTATTTATTTTGTAGATACAGACTAAGATCCCAGAGAAATAAATTCACTTTCTTAAGTGCTATGGCAGGATTTGGTAGAATGCAGCTTTTTTGATTTTTAGTCCCTTTGTCATTTGCATAAGATATTATGCTACTTCATTTGAAAGCATAATCATAATAAGAATATATGCAATTTAATTTGATGATTATTTGGAGAAATAAATTTCTGAAATACAAGGGGCTGACCTCTTAAAGTTTAATAGCATAAAATTAAATTTTGTGTAAAAAGTTTAAGTTCTCTAAATTTTGACCACCTGTCACTCATTTCAGAAGGGAGTTGTAGAAAGTTATATTTCAGGGACTCTATAAGATCAGAGAAGGTCAAACCATTTACTTTTAATAGTTTTAGATTGTGTGGTTTTGACTCATTCCCACCACTGAAGTGTAGGGCAAGCCTAGTTCCAATGTACTAAACAAACCATTTCTTTCTTGGTCCTTAATCTATTCAACACTTACTGCATTCTTATTGTGTGTTAAGCATCGTGCCAAATACTATAAAGACAGTAAAGACAAAGACATGGGCCTTACACTTTATGGGAGTTCATTAAATTTTAGTATAAGTTTTACATTTCTTAGGTCAGGTTGCCTGTATAGAGTTTCCTAAATATTAGTCTCCTCTAAAGGATCCTCGCATATTCCCTACTCTCCTGGTGTGATATGTCCATGTGTTTGCTATTCTCAAATGATTTACAAGGAGAAAAAATAAACATGAGATAAAGGATTAATATTATATATTTTTCGTAAAGGAAATGGTTTTTTTTTAATTTGAAAAGAAAATAACATTCCAATGATGGAGTGCATTGTAGTAGAAGCAGGATTATGGAGGTGGTTCTTATGTCTACTTCTACTAGATTACTCATCATAAGGAATTTAAATTCAAATGATCCACTTTTGGGGGGAATGCAGAAATTAACATTAGGTGGTTGGAAGAGTGTACAGGTGTATCTGTAAAGAAAATGCATACAATTATCTCTCAGGTTATGAACAACCCCCACCACTACTGTTCCAAAACGGTTATCCCACTTGGTAATAACAAAGAAGGATGACCAAACAATACTATAAGAAGTAGGTAAAATTAGCAGAGGGAGTATTATTGAGGAATCAAATATTGAGCCAGTCATCTAAAGACTGAAATAAAATGACAAAACTTCAGTATACAAAAAAATATAACCACACAGATATAACAGAGCATCTAAATTGAGAAAGAAGACAAAATAACCAAAAGTGACAACAATAAAACCTATAAAATAGGTTGAAATCATCTAAGTCAAAGAGCAATATAAAAATAAATGAACAAAAAGAAAAATAATACAACACAAAAATTGTTTGAAAGTGATAAAACCAAAATGGCTAAGAGAACAATCTAAAAGAGAATGAAGGACTGACAAACACAAAAACAGAAGAGGACCCATGGTTTTTATAAAGCTACAAATAGTAATTATATAATAGTTTTCTCAAACTTGGTAACCTGTGGTAGGTTTTACCTAAGAAATATCTAACAACAAAAATCAATTCTTCTAGCCTTTTTGTTTCCTTTTTAAATTATAAACTATTTCAAATGGAGAAAAATAAAACTTAGTTTTCCTTACAAACAAAATATTCCAAATATTTAAAATGTCACATAACACAGTAAGAAATTTTTTTCAACTTACGTGCCAAATATTATCATTACCAATATTTGCTTCAGATAGATTTTTAAAGAAGATATAAAATAGATTTAAGGCAAGAGTTCTGCCTAAGAGAGCTCATCCACCTCACTCATACTCTAGAAATAGCCATTATAAAGTTTTAAAGTTTATTCAGTGGTTTCTTATATATCTAGGATATGTATCTAGGATATTAACTGGAGTCTTTTATTCTGAAGTTTGAACATATCATTTTATTTACCCATTTGCCTATTTGAGTATTTCAATTATTTGGATTATCTATGTAATAATACACATACATGCATACATGTACATACATTCATGCATATATACACATAATATATGTATGTACACATATACATATTTATCAAAAACAATGAAATTCACTTTCTTTTGTCTTTTTTGTGTTTTTTTCTCATTCATAGATTATTTTTATGCACATCTACATATGAAATTTCTGGATCATAATGAATTTGCTTCATGGATTTACTAGATACCAACAAATTTTTTATAACATTGTTATCAATTTAAATTCCCATTTTAACAGTGAGAATGTCTCAAATTCCCCACATCTTAATCAGCATCTTATATTACCAGTCTTTTGTATTTATGCCAACCTGCTAGATGTAAAATACAAATTATTATTTTAGTTGTATTTTCCTATTAGCAAGTTTGAGTATTTTTCCTATGTTTATGTTCATTTTGAGTTCCTTCCTTGTGAATGAAGTGTTCAAACTTTTTCCCCATTTTTAAAATTGGATATCTTGTCATTTCTTACTGATTTGAAAGAAATTTTAATATTGTATAAACATTAACCTTTTGTCTGTTGATGTTGTTATACACATCTTTTACTCAGTATATCACCATTATTTACATTTTTGTTAATATATAAATATATATATACAGAGTATGTACTTGATTTTATAAAGAAATATGATTTATACACTGTGGTTTCATTTCTGTGACAGGTGAAAGATGTGGGTCCTGTTTCAGTCTTCTGCATGTGGCTATCCAGTTTTCCCAGCACCATTTATTGAATAAGGATTCTTTTCCCCAGTGTATGTCTTTGTCTGCTTTGTCAAAGATTAGATGGCTATATAAGGATGGTTTTATATCGGATTTCTCAGTTGTGTTCCACTGGTCTATGTCCCTGTTCTTGTGCCAATACCAAGCTGATTTAATAACTATAGCCTTGTAGTATAGTTTGAAGTCTGGTAAATTAATACCTCCCATTTTGTTCTTATTGGCTAAAATTGCTTTTGCTAAATGGGGTCTTCTCTGGTTCCATACGAAGCATAAAATTATTTTTTCTATATCAGTGAAAAATGATGTTGGTAATTTAATAGGGATGCATTAAATCTGTAGATCACTTTGTGTAGTATATTCATTTTTAACAATGTTGATTCTGCCAACCCAGGGACATGGTATGGTTTTCCACCTGTTTACATCCTGTACTATTTCCTTCCTCAGTGTTTCATAGTTCTCCCTGTAGAGGTCTTTTATGTCCTTAGTTAAATATATTCCTAGGTACTTTATTTTCTTGGTTGCTATTGTGAAGGGTATTGAGTCTTTGATTTGGTTCTCAGTTTGACTGTTATTGGAGTATATGAATGCCTCTAATTTGTGTGTATTGATTTTGTATCCTGAGACTTTACTAAATTCATCTATCAATTCCAGGAGTCTCTTGGTTGAATACTTGGGGTTTTCTAGATATCATATCATATATAATATATATATATCTCATATCATCAGCAAAGAGTGAGAGCTTGATCTCTTCTGCCCCCATTTAGACGCCCTTAATTTTGTTCTCTTGCCTGATTGATGTCGCAAGGACTTCCAGCACTATATTGAATAGAAGTGGAGAAAGTGGGCAACCTTGTCTGGTTCCAGTTCTAAGTGGGAATGCTTTCAATTTTTCCCAATTCAGTATGATGTTGGCTGTGGGTTTGTCATATGTGGCTTGTATCATTTTTAGGTAGGCCCCGTCTATGCCTATTTTGTTAAATGTTCTTATCATAAAAGGGTGTTCAATTTTGTCACATGCTTTTTCTGCATCTATTGAGAGGACCATACGGTCTTTTTTTTTGCTTCTATTTATGTGGTGAATTACATTTATAGATTTGTGTATGTTGAACCATCCCTGCATCTCTGAGATGAAGCTCACTTGATCGTGACGGATTATTTTCTTGATAAGCACCTGGATTCAGTTTGCTAGGATTTTGTTGAGAATTTTTGCATCTATATTCATAAGGGATATTGGTCTGTAGTTTTCTTCTTTTGTTGCATCCTTTCCTGGTTTAGGATTTATATTATATATTACATATTTTGGATCTATATATAATATAAATGTACATATTTATATTATATATATATAAGATGTATTTTACAGTTTAAAACATTCTTCCATAGTTTAAAAGTTTCAGGTTAACATTTAGATTTTTATTGCATATAGAATTGATTTTTTATGTATGTTCAGATAAAGCATGCAATTTCTTTTTTTTTTTTCATTTGGAGGGCCATTTACCTAAGCATTTGTTGGATAGCTCATTGTTTTTCTCACTAGAAGTTTCTTATATTCACACATCTGTTTCGTGACTCTCTATATTGTCCCTCTTGTAACATTTAACATAAGCTTATAATAATTTCGTATATGTGAGTAATTTTCTTTTGGCCTCTTTTTTTATGTTATAACCTGTACAACATATTAATACAGCAGTAGAGTATTCTGTGTTTGTATATTTACTGTTACCATTGAGTTTTATACCTTCAGATGATTTCTTATTGTTCATCAACATCCTTTTATTTAACATTGCAGTACTCCTTTTAGCATTGTAGGATAGTTCTGGTGTTGATGAAAACCCTACACTTTTGTTTGTATTGGAAAGTCTTTATTTCTTTTTCATGCTTGGAGGATATTTTTGCAGGCCATAATATTCTAGGGTTAAAGTTTTTTTCTTTAGCACTTTGAATATGTCATGCCAATCTGTAAGAGTTCCACTGAGAAATTTTCTGCCAGACATACTGGAACTTCTTTCTGTGTTATGTTTTTTTCAATTTTCTTGCTTCTCTTAGGACCCTTTCCTTATCTGTGACTTTCGGGAGCTTGATTATTAAGTGCCCTGAGGTAGTTTTGTTTGGGTTAAATCTGCTTGGTGTTATATGACTTTCTTGTGCCTGAATATTGATATTTGTCTCTAAGTTTGAAAAGTCTCCATTCTTATTTCTTTGAATAATCTTTCTAACAATCTTTGTCTACCTCCTCTTTAAGGACAACACATATTTGCCCTTTTGAGGCTCTTTTCTAGAACTGGTAGGCATGCTTCATTCTTGTTTATTCTTTTTCTTTTTTTCTCTTCTGACTGTGTACTTTCAAATAGGTTGTCTTCAAGTTCACTAATTCTTCTGCTTGATCATTTCTGCTTTGAGAGACTTATATGTTTTTTAGTTCATCAATTGAATTCTTCTGGAATTTATGCTTAATTTTTTTTAATTTCAATCTCTTTGTTAAATTTCTCAGATAGTCTTCTGAAATCTTTTTCTGTGTTGTCTTGTAGTTCATTGACCTTCTTCAGGACAGCTATTTTGAATTCTTTGTCTGAAAGGTCACATATCTCCGTCACTCTGGGATTGGTCACTGGTACCTTTTTAGTTCGTTTGGTGAGGTCATATTTTCCTGGATGTTCTTGATGCTTGTGCATGTTCATTGATGTTGGCCATTGAAGAATTAGGTATTTGTTTTAATCTTCACAGTTTGGGCTTCTTTAAACCTGTCCTTCTTGAGAAAGCTTTCCAGATATTTAAAGGGAATTGAGTGTTGGGATCCAAGTTTTTGGTCACTGCAGCCATATCAGCACTAGAGTGCTGGAAGCCCAGAAATGCTGTGACTTTTACAGACTCCTATGGTACTACCTTGGAGGACTTGGGTAGTATATGGGATAATTGCTTGGATTACCATGCAAAGTTTCTCTTTTTCCTTCCTCACACTCTGTGCTAGGCTGCTGGAGTTGTGGGAGGAGTGATGTGGTCACTCCCTCATGGCCACCAGCACCAGGTCATACCTAAAGCCAGCCAAGTCTCACCAAAAGCCGTGGTAACTGTGCCTGGCTACCTCTGATGTTTATTCAAAGCCCAGGCACTTGTTAGTCAGCAGGTTGGGTCCTTCCCTTCAGGGCAACAAACCTTTCTTTCTGGCTGCGGGTTGGTCTAGAAATGCCATCTAGGAAGTAAGACCTTGACTCAAGAGTTTCAGGAATGTGCTTGGTACTTTATTTTACCTTGGCTGAATTGGTACACAAATTGCAAAAAAGAGTCCTCTGAATTCTTCCTTTTCTTTTCCTCAAATTGGAGATATAAGATATTATTTCTATTGATTTATTTTTAGACTTTCTGGAATTCCTATGTATATACAACCATATAATCTATGAATAATGACAACTGTCTTTCTTTGCAATATTTATACATCTTATTTCTTTACAAAGCCTTATTTGACTCTGTCTGATGTTGAGTAGAAGTAGTGATAGTTATCATCCTTGACACTTTCTCTATTTCAAATAAAAAGCTCTCAAGATCACACTGTTAACCATAATAGTTGTTAAAGGTTTTATGTAGCTACAGTTTTGTAGATAAGATATATATTTTTTTATACTTAGACATGTATTTTGAAACTCTGATATGCGCATGCACATTTATGGTTTTTTATGTCTTCTTGATGACTTGCTGCCTTTATTATTATGTAATGTCTCTCTTTATTCCTGATAATCATTCTTGTTCTGAAGTCTATATTTTCTGAAAGTAATATACCTAGCCCAGCTTTTTTTTCATTAGTTTTTGAATAGTATGTTTTTTTCCCATTATCTATGTGTCTTTACATTAAAATTGGTAGTGTATAGACTAATTATATCTGATAGCAAATATATTTGAATTCAAATCTACCATCTTGCTACTTGCTATCATCCCATCTCGTTTCTTTATCCAAATTTTTCTCTTTTTTTAAAATTGACTATTTCTAGCCCTAAATAATTTTCCAAAATTGTTTCTACTGCAAGAATGTTCCTAAAACATTCTTCTCATGTTTTTTCCCTGGCTTTGAGTACTTTCCTCACATCAATTTTCAGACCAATTTTTAGCCAAAGACTTGAGGAGACTTCTCTGCAAGCTCTTGAACTCTTTCTGTCTCTCTGGGGTGTTGTTCTTCCTAGAACTGTGATCCCAGATTCTGGATGACTTGGACTTCCTGGCTTACAATCTCTGACTCATCAACTCAGTCAGATCATCATTCTGTGTGTTTGCCTCTCCTTGGGACTCTATAGGCACTAAGCTGGTGCAATCCGCAGGCACGGTGGCTCACTCCTATAATCCTACCACTCTGGTGACACTGAGGTGGGAGGATTGCTTGAGGTTATGAGTTCGAGACCAGCCTGAGCAAGAGTGAGACCCCCTGTCTCTACTAAAAATAGTAAAAATTAGCTGGGTGTGGTGGTACACATCTATAGTCTAAGCTACTTGGGAGGCTGAGGCAAGAGGATCACCTGAGCCCAGGAGTTTGAGGTTGCTGTGAGCTAGGCTGATGCAATAGCACTTTACCTTAGGTGAGAGAGTGAGACTCTGTCTCAAAAATAAAAGAAAAGAAAAAGAAAAAGTAATAAGCTGGTGCAATCATAAAGCTTACATTATTTCCCTTTTCTTAGAGATCACATTCCTATATTGTTTAATTATCAAAAACCTGAAATTTTTTGGTGCAATTACCTCATATATTTTAGTTGTTTAGCTGCTTCATATAGTTGAGTATTTCATATTCTAGTTGTTTTTTTAATACTTCTAATTGTTTAAGTCTGTCCCTGTTATTTCATCTTGGTGGAAAACAGGAATCCAAACATTTTCATTATATTACATATGTTGTTTTCATTGACTTGTACATCTTTATGTATCTGCATGAAGGTCCAATATATATAGGTATTGCAAGCATTTTTTTCTTATCTCTTATTTGCCTTTTAATTGGATTTAATGGCTTTTGTGGAGTTTTTTGTTGTGTCCTGTTTAAAAATCTTCTCAAGCAATGATTATGAATATCTCCTATGTTTTCTTTACATGCTTCCTTGTTTTACATATCATTTATGTATCTGATTCATTGTGAATAATTTTTTGTGTATTGTGTGAGGTGATTTTTTTCCCAAGTGGATATCCAACTAATATCATTTATTAAAACGATCTTTTTATCCATTGAATTGCAGTAAAATCTTTGCCATAAAAATATGTAACTGAATATATGATCCTGGACTCTCTCCTGTTCCATTGGTCCATTTGTCTATCCTTTCACTAGAAAGACACTATTTTATGTGTGGTAAGTATTTGATCTGGTAATGTAAATTGCTCCAACCTTGTTCTTATTTTTAAAAATTGCATTATCTATCCAAGATTTGTTAATTTCCAAATTCATTTTAGAATCATTTCATCCATTTACACACACATGTACACACACCTAGGATGAATTTATAGGTAAATTTACAGAGATTGATATTTTAACAATATTGATTCTCCTAACATATAAGCATGATATATTTGTCCATTTTTAATGTCTTCTTTTAACTTAGCTTAACAGTATTTTTAAATTATTTGTTCCATCCCTCGTATTTCTATAAACTGGTAATTATATCTAAAAGCTGGATTAGATTCAGAATAATTTTTACTACCTTAATTTTAAGAACAACTTTTATATTTCTTCTCAAAATTGCAGAAATAATATACATTTGACATGATCAAGAAAACATGGGGAAAACAAAGGGATTTTGCAGGATCACTCACTCCTGCTGCATATAATCAACACTTATCATAATATAAAAATCCCTGGTGTCCTTTTCATATACACTGAGACACCTATATATTCTATCTTTGTTGTCTGTTTTTATATGAATAACATTACGTTAATTACATTATTCTGCAATTTGTTTTTGTCACTTAAAACATAAATATTTCTGCAAGTCAGAAGGTTAGAGCTGTGCCATTTTTTCTTGTTCTTCTGCATAGTTTCTCTTTGTAAAAAGTTGTACAATATAATATCACATTGTCCTACTCATGGACATTATGCTGTTTTCAACTAAAATCATACTGCCCCTGTCAGAAAGATTCCTTCTACACCAGTGATGGACACAATAAGCCACTTTCGTGGTTGTTATAACATTAGAGGAACACAATTTCATGCTATTTATATAGACTTGATTTTCTGTTGAAAATCAATATAGACTTGATGTCTGTTTATATATGGCTATATAATTATTTTATTTCTTTTGAGTATTAATAAATAGAATCCCCTAAAACCACTAAAATCTCAGCTATTTTATTTCATTGCTTTATTGCGCTTGTATGTTTTGTTTCTCCAAAGACATTTTAAGATACTTCCATTTGGCTCTGAAACATTTCAATGCCTCCATTCAGACCCTTAAATGATTACTTTTTTCGAATTTGAATAAACAAGGGTCTTCATTCCACTAGACACATCACCAAAGTTGTGGCTAAATTTTCCATCAATCTCTGTATAGCCTGATTGAACTCTGTATTTTCCTATATTCTTCCTTTTTGTCAGAGTCCTAGCTTTTCTAAGTGAATATTTTTTTGTAAATTTAAGGTATAACTACATGGTGAGTGCCAGGCGCACTGTCTGGGGAATGGACACGCTTGAAGCTCTGACTCAAGGGGATGAGCAGGACATGGGCAATATATATAACCTGAACTTTTGTACCCCCATAATAAGCTGAAATAAAAAAAAAAAGGAAAAAAATAGTTTTATTTGAAGCCTACTCAAAGGAGTTTGCTACTCCTCACAAAGAGAGGGAAGCATGGCTCCAATGGTGTTTGTCTTACTTATTATGAAATCAATAAATCTAGAAGATATTTATTGCTCTTAAGTTTTTAAACTCTTATGAACAACTTTAAAAATAAGAACAGAAGTAAAAGCACAAATATATTAATATTTGAAAACTAGAAAATTTAGTTTTTGAACTAGGGAAAGCATTTGCAAAGATGCAATGAAGTATTATTTAATAAAACATATTGATATATCAGTCAATTTATAATAAAATTAAAAGTCATGCTATAATCTTGATTCAATATAATAATAGATTTTAGATTTTTCATTGATACTGAGTAGGCACACTCATTATAATAACTGTAGTCTTTATACATACCAGATCCTTCAAATTGGTTATTATACCTATTTATACTGGATATACAATGATGTTGAGCTATGTACATCTGCTTCCAATGCAGATTAATCAAACAGGGAATTTATGAAAATAAATTTCTGCAGTTACTATTATGACATAGTTTTGGTTTAGTGTTACGTGTTGCTTGGTTTCCATTCTTTTAATGATATATGAAAGATGAGACTCCAGAGCATAGGGACATAAAGCTTTTTTAAAGTAAAAACTAGGGAATTAAACCTTGGATTCACAATGCTTAATTTAAGAAATATCATACACCCACGTCTTTGACTTCTATGATGGGGGATGTAAAACTGAAAGTCTCTCAAGAATCCCCAGGAACAGTGTCATAAAGAAGACAACTTTCCCAAGAAACTAAGGTCAAGCAGCAAACTATTAGGTATATACAGTATCAGTCCAAAACGTTTAGATCAAGACCCCTGAAGGCCAGAGGTGAGGACAGCCACATCCTTTCTTGTCTTTTTCCTCTTTTTTTATGGTTATCTTTTCTACGTATTGTTGATTTAAAGTTTGCATTGAAAACTTTGAGGATGGAAATGGGGTCAGTTAATATACGGGGGCTGTCCAGAAAGTATCCAGCCATTGTTAATACAAGGAGAAGGGTTTGTGGACCAGAATGTCCTTCCATGAGCAATGATGACTTCACTGTACTAGTCAGTGGGGCACTAGATGCCGTTCAGTGAGCATGTATGTGTACTTTGTGGTCGTAGCATTCAAAATGACTGTGTGAGTAGAGCAATGAATCTGCATCAGATTTTGCGTTAAGTTTGAACATTCCTTCATGGAAACTATTCGGATAATTCAGGCTTTCGAGGGTGATGCAATGAGTGCAGTGCAAATAAAAGTGGGGCACAAATGCTTCAAAGATGGCCTAGAACCTGTGGAAAGTGATCCACATTCTGAAAGGCTTGCAACAAGCAGAATACCTGAGAATGTTTAACATGTATGGGTTAGGGTAAGAGATGCTGGGAGAACTGAGTGAGGTCCCAAGATGCCTACTTTGAAGAGAAATGAGGCATCATTGTCCTATGTGCAACGTTTCCTATATCATCTTCAACAAATGTCTCTGTTTTTCATATAATTTAATACATGGCTGGATACCTTCTGGACAGATGGACAGACCCCATATATATATATGTATATACGCATGCATACACACATGGACCTTATATATATATATATATATATGTATAAGAACCTTATAAATATACACATATATATGTATACATATGAATATGTATACATATATATGTATATATACACATGACTATATATGTAAATTGATTATTGCCATTTAATAAATTGGAATCACTTTAAAATGGAGATTTTGGTTCAGTATATCTGAGATCAAATGAGATTCTGTGTTTGTAATAGGGTTTCAGGGTGTACAAATGCTGCTAGCCCATAAATATCACTTTGCAGAGCAAGAATCTAGAGAGAGTTTTGCAATTAATATTGCAATCATAAGTTGCAAAAATCGTGGAAGATTAGAGTTAATTTAGCCTGAAGTTTCTGTATTACATTCTCCTCTCTTACCTTAATACTATTTAAGCAGAATATAGCAAATATAAAAAGGCAAATAAAAAGACATTAATGTATTCTTTCAACCAGAATTATAGCATGATTCCACATAACAAGAGTTACTCATATAACAGAATCTTGCACTTGACATATTACTCCTAATTATTGTATTAATCAAAGGAGTGACTGACTCCTTGCCAGAAAATATTGCTTCTTTATGAAACTCTCTTAAGGTAATTATCTTGTAATGCAGTAAACTCTGTCTTTCAATAGGGAATAGAACATTAATGATCAAAAAGGGAATAGCTCCAAAATTTAATTACATTTCAGAATTCTGTGACTGCTGATTCTGGTTAAGTTTTCAAAACAGATGCAAAATATCATCAAACAATTTAAACATGAACCAAAAAATATTTAGAGAATGAATTCAATACAAACTCAGGAAATTAATTATGGCATTGGTCTGCTAAACATTAAATCTCATGGGACTATCAATATCCCTGATCTGTTTGGTTATATCCTAGAGTATTAACTATTCAACATATGCCATAATTGATTCCACAGGACTAGGTAAAGTATATGGTAAGAAAAATAGTAGACAAAGTCATAAATATGTTTATATTTCTAGCCACAGGCACATTCTTTGTTTAATTAACAGGTTGTACAGGTATAGGCCATTAGTGATCATTAATTTATGAACAGTTGTGGAATTGCACAAGTAGGTTTGAATTTCACAAATTGCATTTCACATCAGGAAGTCAAGATTATTCACCACTTTCATAGGCTAACACCTGTGATCAAGGTATAAACGCTGATAAACTAGCATTTAGCTCTTTGTAGAAACACATAAGCAGAAATATAAGTCAGATATTTGCCAATTGCCCTCCTCTGTTGAGAGTATTAGCTGATATTCATAATGTATGCACATTAAGCTTTGAAAATGTTTTGTCCTTCCTCCTGGCAAATCTTAGAATGTTAAAATGCTGGTGTCTGTGATCAAGCCTGATAGAAAGGAGTTCAGTATTTAGGATAGCATTATTTTCTTTATTATTCTTTTATTATGACATAGTTAAGTCTCTGAGGAAACCAGACATTCAATTTAGACAAATTCACATACATGTATTCTTAAAATTTTAGAATGTATGAGACTCTGTTGTGTGAATGAACATTGCAGATAGAGTGTTCTTTCATTTCATGGAAAGTGTGCATTTTGTTTTGTTTTGTTTTTACCAAAATGAATATCTTTATATCTTAATCACTTGTTTCATGTTTTATATGTCTGTAAGTAAAAATAGCATTGTAGGATGTTTCCTATTAAAAAATGTAGAAATCTTTAATAATGGATGCAGAGATTTGTGGTACAAATCAAGAAAATCCCTTATTTGTTTGTGAACTTTATTTTATTTGTTTGGAACTTTCACTTCTTTATTATAAATCTCTACATTATGGGTAAATAGGACAATTAAATCAAATAAATATAAATGATACATTTAAAAATCTAATTATATTTTTAAAGTAAGTTTGACTATATTGTACACCAAGTTAACCAGTTGATATGTGATAATTTTCTCTGATTCAAATATTTACAATATCAGCCAGCCAACATTACATATTCAATTAAATGTTGAAGGAATTTGGTCCCAGTTGATACTGCCTTTTCCCAGCTATAAAATACTTCAAGTATTTCTCTACTGGCAGATATCTAAAGAAGAAAGTGTGTGTTCTGGAACTGTGCAAATGTTCCCAAGGGTGTAAGAGAGTTTCCTTTTTCCCGTAGAGTCAGTTTTTCTAACTTTTCTAACAGCTTTATTAAAATATATTTCATATGTCAAAAAATATTACCCTTTAATGTATCCAATTCAGTGATTTTCAGTGAATTCACAGAATTATGCAACTATTACCACTAACAAATTTAAAATTATTTCAACACCCCAAAGAAAACTCCAAGCCATATAGTACTTATTCCACATTCCTTTCTCTCAGCAGTCCCTTTCAAGCAATAATCTTCTTTCTGTCTCTAGGGACTTGCCAACCCTGAACATTTCATGTCAATAGAATCATACAATATATGCCCTTTGTGCCTGACTTGTTTCACTTAGCATAATGTTTTCAAAGTTGATCCATATTGTAGTATGTATCAGTACTGCTGCCTTTTCTATTGCCAAACAATATTTCTTCGTATTCATATACTACATTCACCATTTAATGTACATTTGAGTTGTTTCCTCTTTTTGATTATTATGAATAATACTGCTATAAGGATTTATATGCAAATATTGATGTAGACATATGTTTTTATTTTCTTATACTTAGGAGTGGAATTGCTGAGCCCTAAGTTCTTACATTTAACATTTTGAGGAACTGCAAAAGAATTTTCCAAGGCACTTGTACTATTTATATCCCTTAGCAATGTAAAAGGGTTCCAGTTTTGCCACATTCTTGTCAATATCTGTTATTGTCTATGTTTTTTTTTTTTTTAAAAAAATAGTAGCCATTCTAGTGGTATGAAGTGATATCATTTTTGAGAGTGGGATATTGAAGTCTCCAATTATTATCATTATTTTTTTTTATTTCTTTTAATCGGTCTGGTTTTACATCATGTATTTTGGGGCATTGTTATTAGATGTATATACATTTATAAATGTTATGATTATTTTACCATTATGAAGTGACTTTGGTTCCAGTAACAATTTTTTTTTAATTTTTAATTTCAGCATATTATGAGGGTACAAATGTTTACATTATGTATATTGCCCTTGCCTCACCCGAGTCAGAGCTTCAAGTGTGCCCATCCCCCAGACGGTGTGCACTGCACCCATTAGGTGTGTGTATACCCATTTCTTCCTCCCCCCTCCCATCTTCCTGACACTGGATGAATGTTATTACTATATATGCACTTAAGTGTTGATTAGTTAATACCAATTTGCTGGTTAGTATATGTGGTGCTTGTTTTTCCATTCTTGGGTTACTTCACTTAGTAGAATGGGTTCCAGCTCTACCCAGGATAATACAAGAGGCGCTATATCACCATTGTTTTTTGTAGCTGAGCAGAAATCCATGGTATACATAAACCACATTAATACATGTCCACTCATGTATTGATGGACACTTGGGTTGTTTCCACATCTTTGCAATTGTGAATTGTGATGCTATAAATATTCGAGTGCAGATGTCTTTTTTATAGAATGTCTTTTGTTCTTTTGAGTAGATGTCCAGTAATGGGATTGCTAGATCAAATCGTAGTTCTACCTGTATCTCTTTGAAGTATCTCCATATTGCTTTCCACAAAGTTTGTACTAGTTTGCAGTCCCACCAGCAGTGTATGAGTGTTCCTATCTCTCCGCATCCACATCAATATTTATTGTTATGGAACTTTTTGATAAAGGCCATTCTCACTGGAATTAAGTGATATCTCATTGTGGTTTTGATTATTTGCATTTCCCTGATGATTAGAGATGTTAAGCATTTTTTCATATCTTAGCCATTAATCTGTCTTCTTTTGAAAAGTTTCTGTTCATGTCCTTTGCCCACTTTTTGATAGGGTTGTTTGATTTTTTATTGATGATTTTCCTGAGTTCTATATAGATTATAGTTATCAGCCCTTTATTGGATATGTAACATATGAATATTTTCTCCCATTCTGTAGGTTGTGTGTTTGCTCTCATGATAGTTTCCTTGGCTGTGCAGAAGCTTTTCAATTTAATCAGGTCCCATTTATTTATTTTTGTTGTTGCTGTGATTGCCTTTGGGGTCTTCTTAATAAATTCTTTGCCTAGGCCAATGTCTATAAGAGTTTTCCAACATTTTCTCCTAGAATTCTTATAGTTGCATTCCTTAGGTTTAAGTCTGTTATCCCCTGTGAGTTGATTTTTGTGAGAGGTGAAAGGTGTAGATCCTGTTTCAGTTTTCTACATGTGGCTATCCAGTTTTCCCAGCACCATTTATTGAATAAGGATTCTTTTCCCCAGTGTATGTCTTTGTCTGCTTTGTCAAAGATTAGATGGCCATATGAGGATGGTTTTATATCTGGGTTCTCAGTTCTGTTCCATTGGTCTATGTCTCTGTTCCTGTGCCAGTACCATGCTGTTTTAGTTACTATAGCCTTGTAGTTTAGCTTGAAGTCTGATAGATTGATACCTCCCAAATTGTTCTTTCTGTTTAAGATTTCTTTTGCTATACAGGGGCTTCTCTGGTTCCATACAAAGCATAGAATTATTTTTTCTAGGGAGTGGTCTCTTTATTTGTATACCTATATTTTGCAATTAAAGAAATAATAATATAAAAATAACAAATATAAAACAATGAGAGGCATAAATCCATAAAAAGCCAAATTAAAGGTTAGACAGTATAAAAATAATAAGTTTAAAGACATTTGAATACATTACTTTTCACTGTGCTATAATTTCCTATGTTAGCAAAAATATTAGTGGCAATTATTTAGAATATGATCGTTTTTTTCCTTTGATGATTTCTCATTGAGTTTAGCTCAAACTGGATGTTTGAAAGATATAAAGAAATTGAATTATTCATTGCCCCCTAAAATGATGTGACAATACAGAGAGACTTTTAAAAGTCTATACCATGAATGTAAAAAAAAAATCACTAGATTTAAATTCATAGCATACTTAATTACAAAATGGTATACTTGAATTTTAAGTAATGAGGTCCATACTCATTAAAATTAATTAAGACTTTATTAATATTCAATTGATGTTCCTTTAGCGTTCAGTTTCATTAGGGCTAGGAAGATAGAATGAGGTAAGAAATACATGGTAAATTCTACTGTTTTAATTTTTATCTCATCTGACTTCTGTTTTTTTCTTTATCACTATCTACTCTGTTTATCAGTAGGTTATTTGAGTTTTTCAATGACTAGCATTAGAAATTAACATGTAAAGGTGTATACTTTTTCTTTGAAGTAAGAAAATGAAAATTACTTTGTTATCAAAATATTAAAAATTAACTTTTACACTTAGTGAAAAGAGACAAACACTGTATTTTCCTCAACTGTCAAATACACTTAATTGAATATATTGTGTAATCCTCATATATATTATAAAAATTTTGACATTAAAGAATCTTAATTTATGATTTTTTTTGTTTTTTATATTTTTGATGTCTAATGGGTTCAGCTTCAGTGAAATATTCATTTTGTATTATTTTAAATAACTTATTAGTGCCTTCTGCAAAGTGCAAAGCAGCATTTTTAGGACTATGTAAGAGGAATAAAGTGTGATGGAATTTCAGTGAAAGGCAAGGTGAAAAGAGAAGATTAGAGAAAATTATGTTCTCTTTTATATTTATTATATTAAATATTTTGTGATCTTTTAAAAATATTTGTGTTATTAGTAAATGTGACTGAGTTTTCTTTTTTATTTTTAATGAAGGAATTGGAGAAGAGCTACTTGTCACCCATGAGATCATATTTTCTCTAAGTAAGCCTGTTTTAGTTAGTTTTTGTAGTCCTGACAAAAGAGATGGTTCTGTATAGAGATCAGTCTCCTTCCTTGCACCTTATCAACTTTTCGTTATCATTTCTTCAAGGAAATTGGAGCTCAGATTTTTGGTACCATTTCCCTTTTCTGGGGAGAATGACTAGTACTTGATAAATTCTGGATCTTTGGGATTAAGATAATGATGATGTTTATCATTGATCAGGGAAATCTGATCAAATTCATGGTAATTACAGTTATTAAACTACTAACATGGCAAGAAGGGAAAACCATAAACTTAACTGCATTAATAATTACTAAAACGTCTGAGCATTTATATAATTTATTTGGTACTGTAGTAATTATACTCTCAACTAACTGTATCAGATAAACTTTATATTTAAAAAGTTATAATAGTAAATTTCATATGCCTATTGCCAATTTTTATAATTCCTGACTCCTTTGTGATGTGCATTATTTATTATTATCAGTAGTGGGGAAGTAGCATTGTTGTTATCATCCATTATTGTTAACATCCATCTCCACCCAAGGGTCTGGCTGTATCATTGTGTGTCTCCTTGGAAAAATACATGTAAATACTAGACAAGAGTGACTCTTGGGACATTTATCACAGTTCTTTAGTGCTAGCATTTCATATTGATTCTCTTATTTCTTTTTCAATATCTGTTGATGGTAAGTTTCTGCCTTTGTGACTGGACTTTATACCTATCACTTTTTCTTCTATATGCACTCTTTTGTTCTTGTTTGTCTAACAGCGTTTTGATCTTCTGCTTTTAACTTGTTTTAACTTGCTTGTTTGTGAGATATGCCTTGATTCTGTCTTCTCTACCTGTTTCTGATTCAAAGCATTTTTTTTCAGGAATTAAATCTTCCCTAATTTCTCAAGGATTCCTCAACTCTTCTTGTCCCAGAAGCTTACTCTGCAGTGACAACTGATAAAATGCACTGCCTACTGTACATCCGTTAGTGAGATAAATGATAGATACATAAAAATCAAAAGTCCACAGTATTCTGCTGCTACCCTCTGCATGATAGACTCACTAATTTCAGGGAGCTGTTTGGTAACAGATTTCATCATTTCACTAGCTGCCAAGTGTCTTACGCTTCTACCTACCAACAAACCAGTTTTTCTTTACTATATGCTAGAGATAATTGTCTTCAGTGTCAATCACTCTATCCTGAATCACTAAATACATGGTATTGTTATTACTATAATTATTGCTATTATTGCTATTGTATGTCATTTCTCAATGCAGAGGGTAATTCTGAAGAAGGAATATTTTGAAAAGAATGGTACTGACACTTTCACTAAAAGGAAATGAATTATGCTAAATGTGAGTCAGAAATTTTGAGTCACAAAAAAGGGAACAAATTGTGTGTACCTTGTTAGAATTTTTCTTGCTGGTAATTATAGTATCATTTTTTTCCCCTGGATGCCTCAGAATCATAAGATTCATAAGACAAAGGTTTTAGAACCGTTTGCATATATTGTCCTTTCCCTGTTGGTAACCTTGTACATATGGGGAGCAGATACATTGAAAATATCAGGGTGAGGGGCAGGTAGTCATGCACAGAACCTGACCCAAACCCTTAAATTTCCACTAAAGCTCTGAGTCTACTCAGTGTCAGAATACTTGATGAGAATTTCATTGGAGGGTGTAACATTTTGCTATTTGACAAGGTACACACTCTCTAGGAACACAGTCTTCAATTAAGACCTTTGTACTTGATAATATGAAGATGACAGTGAGAGTAAGAGAGCAAGAGAATGAGAGAGAGAAAAAAAACCATATTAACTTCTAGGTGTTTTTAGGAACATTTTATGGCTCACCCGTACTAATTATAATATGATTTCGAATGTGTTAAGTTAACATTTCATGAAGTCCTTTTCATATGCCAGCCTTAGCAGGTCTTATTTTTGCTTCCTGCATATTTTCAGGCACTGAGATAAGTAGTTCATATTGCTTCTTTTCCTTTTATAACTTTTTAAATATGTGTGCACTCAAACATTATTTCTTAACTGAATCTGTATCTTTCCCCTTCACTCTTTAAGCTCAGATATTTTAATTGTACCATTTCCAATATATTCAAAATACAAATAGCATATGAAATGTGTCAGTCTTCACATTGAATTTATAAATAAGTCTGGTCACAGTCAAATAATTTCACACATTGCCCAGCATAAACGTCAATTTAAAATATGAGGCTCATAAATAAAATGAAAACTGTTACCCGGCAGATCTAAAAACAGTGATTATGTCAGAGTTAATCTTTGCACAAGCTCATGGTCTTCCTACACACTGCTTTGAATGTTGAACCCCTAAATACCAAGAGTCCTGCATAATAAATCTTACTATGCTACCTCATTTGCAAATTTAAATTGGTAAAGCATCATCATCTACCTGAATGGAATTTAACCTGGTGGAAAAGAAGGTAATTTTGTATTTGTAAAAGATGTCAAAATAATATGGGATGGTATATTTTTACTGAAAAATAAACAAGGCTGTTAATAAAGTCTGGAGTGCCCCACAAGTATCATGGAAGCATAACCACAGCCTACTGCCTCTCTTACAGCACGACCACAGTCTACTGACTCTTTTTAAGGCTAGAGAAGTTCTGGTAGGTCACACTCTTTGAAACAAACTGCAGACACTGGGCCATTCACTGCACAAAGTATCTGCAACACAAGTGGAGAACAAGACTATGCCAATGGATGTTTCACATATAAAGGAATCTACAGAGTAAGTACATAGTTTCAAGAGAAAACATTGTTCTATATCTCCCAAGGAAAATCAGGTAAGTATGTTTTATTGTCAACATCGAATTTACATTACCTATGCAAGAACAAATGAAATATATTTTAATATAGCAGTGAGAAGTTGCTTGTGCCAACCCTTAGTGGCACCGTATAATGATTGTATATATTATTATTTAAAAATCTTTTAGTTTTGTCTTTTTAATTTATTTCTATAATAAAAGCTTGACTTTATAAATTATACCATTAGTGAATTTTCCACCTGTGATTCCTCCAATGCTTTTTGTTGGAAGGGCTATTTTTTTAATTATATAGAAGTGTACGGATGTTTCTCTTTCAACTTTGCAAATGAATTCTAGCTTAACTAGTTTCAACAGTTTTTGGTTATGCAGATTTCTGAAGCCATTTTGGTGTTAGCAGCTGTGAAAACATTGTTTTATTGTTGTTGTTGTTTATGGTAATGGTGGCATTTCTTCTCTTGTTTAAATATTTACTTAAGTATTATTTTCTTGAGTTGTAGGATTTCACCAGAATCTTTTCCTTAATATTCATAAATTATTAATTTTGCCTAGAGTATTATAATCTCTTTTCAAAATATCAAATTGTGTTTCTTTCTCTGAGTTCTGATTAGTTCTGTGACTCAATATCTTCATCTCTAAAATAACATCTATAAAATGGCATCTATAAAACTCACAGGTTTGTTGTGAGGATCAAATGAGTTAATATATGGAAAGCACTTAGGATGGTAAGTAATTTAACTGTTACTTAATACTTTGTATTACCAGAGTTGTTTCTGTTTCTTTCAACTTCTCTTTTAGCAATTTACTCTAAATGTATGGTGAATTTTAATGTTCTCTCTTAAGTGTTTGCAATCTTTTGTCATTTATTGATTTCCATGTGCCAGAGACTAGGCATTTTTTTCTAAGTTTTATCAGTATTTTCTCAATGGCCATGTCAAGTAGTTTTTGCTTTACTTAGAAGGAAATTTTGAGGCATAGGGATATTAAATAACTTGGGCAAGGTCAAATGGCTAGTAAGTGACAGAGTTACAACTCAAATCAAGGTCTAGCTGACCTCATAGGCTGGGTTGTAGGCTCTAAGTTTATATGTTACCATCACACTATCTTTCATTAGTGTGTGTATATACACACACACACACGTATGTATATCCTGAGTCTATTTGCTGTTTCACTGACCTGGATTTCTTCAGGATTGATTTCACTGTTTAATGTTTCTACTGATGATCATGTTTATTTCATAAATGTAAAACCTCCATCTGCTTTTATGTCATGGAAAATGTTGTTTTTCCTTTCCAGAGATTGGATGGCAGCTATTTTCTAAAATCTTGCTTTTCACCACTGTTACTAAAAATATATCATTAATTTTTCTGTTGTCTTTGGATTTTTATATTGCTAAACTTGTTCATTTTTAGTGCTAGATTTTGTTTCTCCTGCTCACTCAAGCTTCCTTAGAAAGTAGGCTCTCTGGAACATGGCTCTATAATTCTGTTTATGGTGATACTTCATGAGAGTATTAGCTCTCGGTGCTAATGCTGGGTGAAAACAAGAAGCCTACTGGAGATATTTTTTAAAGCACAAGATTGATTCTATAATTAGTGGGGAAGGTTGAAGGTAGAAGCAGAGTCACAATGATACAGTCTCTAACTAATGACCCAAAGCTCAACTTTGGTCAGCCAGGCAATGACCATCAACAGCATTTTGCTTGGATTTGGGGTTGAGCAGTATGACAGGGCATCCAGAGCATTTAGTCCCTTGAGTTTTCAGATACTTGATTTTCAATAGTTTTCTTCTGAGACTTACTGTTAGAGCAGGATGATGTTCTAGAATCACTGTGGTTAGGGTCATACAGACTGTGCAGATAATACTTGATCGATCTTCTATTGTCAACTCTAAAAATGGTAGGCATTCTTAAAGCAATGATTTTCAAAGTCTACATTTTGAAAACCTGGCCTCAAAATCATCTGAGCAGGTGTTTCTCCTGAATCAGAATTTCTTGGAGTCAATGTTAAAAATTCTTTAAAACCTATCCCAAGTGACTCTATTGCATAGTGAAATCTGAGAAAAAAAGTGTTTAAGAACATGGAATATACTCAATCATTTCCTTTCTGGAGATATTACAGAGGTTTATGAAATTGATTAAAAATTTACATAAATTCCAATAACTCTTCTATTTTCCAGGAAATCTCAACAAAAATATTTTATAGTAAAATATTATGAAATATGACAACATTGTTCAATATCTAAAGGGATATATTGGCCAGGTGCAGTGGCTTTTGTCTGTAATCTCATCACTTTGGGAGGCAAAGGTGGCAGGATCACTTGAGGCCAGGAGGTTGAGACTAGCCTTGTCAACATAGTGAGATTCCTTTTATTCAAAACATTTTTAAAAAATTAGCTAGGCATAGTGACACATGCTTGTAATCCTAGCTACTCAGGAGGCTGAAGCAGAAGGATTGCTTGAGGCCAGCCAGGATTTCAAGGTTGAAGTGAGCTATGATCCCTCCACTGCACTTCAACCTGGGCAACAGAGCAAGCGCCTGCCTCAAAAAATAATAATAATAATGATTAATTAATTAATTTTTAAAAGTGGCTATCTCTTTGTCAGTAACAATCATTTGTAGAAATAAACCAGACTTGCTGTCATCACTCCCGGGAATTCACTTCTCTTAATGTTTCCTTCAGTCAGCCAAGCAGAGAAGAGAAAACGGAGAGAGCCAAGAGTTGTTAACCTTTTGCCATATTCATTTATCATTCAAACAATAAGAAGCAATTAATATCTTTAATAATAACTGAACTATCAGAATATTAAGAGCATCTTCAAGTAGATGCCTTTTTATGTAGAAATATAATTATGTCTTAAAACATTTTTAAAAAGTATCTTTTTCTGATAAGTTGTTTGAACATAAGAATTTATTATAGAATGTTTTCCACATTTTGAAGGGTAGGCAGGTATTTTTATAGTTATTGTATTAATTAATAATCTCACTGGAAACCAAAGAACTCATTTAAACACTCTTGATTCTAGGATATATACTTATGTATGTGTGTGTGTTTATGTTTACATACACATTATATATAATGTAATGATATTAAGAGAATTTATGATGTTCACAGAGTGATATAAGAAATTAATAGCAAAATTTAATATCTTCTGTTTCTTAATTTAAATTTTAATTAAAGATGAAAACATGACCCCAAAATGTGGTAATGACTAAAGAATTTATGTAGAGTTTCATATGATTTTTTTTAAATACTTACACATTTTAAACTTGGTTGTTTAATAAGATAGCATAGTGTATTAAGAAGAGCATTTTGCTAGGAGTTAAACACCATGGGTCCTTGTCTTACTCTTTCACTCAGGCAAATGACCTTATGCAAGTCACTTTATGTATTCAAGTATAAAATTAAGGAACTTTTAATTAGTAACTTGTAAGACTCAAGCAAGTTTAAAACTGAGGAGTCTGTCATTCTAACTCTGATTTCCAATTGTGAGAGACAAGGTGGCTTTTCTTTTACATAGTGAGGAAACACATATTCTGTGACAACAAAGAATAAGTACATTAAATATGCAAGGAAACTATGGATACTGTATCTCATTAGATTCATTTAAACCTTTTAAAACATTTTTGATGGTTCTTTTTACCACCATATGTTTATAGATTTGTCTAATGTCTTAAATTGAAAAACAAAGTAAACATTTTCTTGCTGTGTTTTGTCTAGGTCATGATGTTGGACATTGTTATATAATACAGATTTGCCTTCATTTTTGTTTTTTTGGTAACATTTACTCCAAAAGTATACATTAAAAATTTCAAACATTCACAAAGTAAAAGAATTTTACGATAAACATTCAAATGTGTGTGTACACATACACACCTACTACCTCAATTCTACAGTTAATTTTTACAATATTTATTTTGTTATATAGCTCTTTGCTTATTCATCCTTCTATAGATCTCTCTGCAACCTGTCTTATAGTTTTGATGAACATGTTAAAGTAAGATGCAGACATCAATACACTTTCCTCTTGAATACATCAGCATAATATTACCTAGAGTTCAATATCAGTTTACAGTGCTATATTTTTTCTTTTGAGATAAAACTTTAAGACAAATAAATGCCCAGTTACCACATACCACATTTGCTTTATCCATGCATCTGTTGATGGGCACTTAGGTTGATTTCACATTTTGGCCATTGTGAAGAGTACTTCAGTGAACCTGGAAGTGCTGATATCTCTGCAACATAGTCATTTCTTTTCCTTTGGATATATACCCAGCAATTGGTAGTTCTATTTGCAGTTTTTTGAGATGGCTTCATATTTTTTTCTATAATACCTGTACTAATTTACATTCCCACCAACAGTGTCTAAGAGTTCCTTTTACTCTGCATCCTTACCAGTATTTGTAGCTTTTTGTCTTTTTTTTTTATAATAACCTTTCTAACTGGAGTGAGATGATATATCATTATAGTTTTGATTTGCATTTTCCTGATGACTAGTGAAATTGAGCATTTTTTCATATACCATTTGTATGTCTTCATTTGAGAAATGTTTATTCAAATAATTTACTCATTTTGAAAATTTTTTTTTTATTTCAGCATATTACGGGGTTACAAATGTTTAGGTTACATATATTGTCTTTGCCCCAGCCAAGTCAGAGCTTCAAGCATGTCCATCCCTCAGATTGTACACACTATACCCATCAGGTGTGTATATACCCCTCTTCTCCTCCCCTCCCCTGCCCAACACATGATGAATGTTATTACTATATGTGCACTTAAGTGTTGATCAGTTAATACCAATTTGATGGTGAGTACATATGGTGCTTGTTTTTCTATTCTTGTGATACTTCACTTAGTATTTGGAGTTTTTTGCTGCTGAGTTGTTCAAGTTCCTTGTATTCTTTGTCAAATAGTTTGAAAATATTTTCTTCCATTCTGAAGTTGTCACTTCATTCTGTTTACTGTGCAGAAGTTTTCGCTTTGATATAATTCCATTTGTCTATTTTGCCTTCTGTTGCCTGTGTTTTTGAGGTCTTATCCATAAAAATTTTTGCCAACACCAGTGTCCTGAAGCATTTTCCCTAGGTTTTCTTCTATCAGTTTCATAGTTCAGGTCTTATGTTTAAGGTCTTAATCCATTATGAGTTGATTTTTGTATATGGTAAGAGATAGGGGTCTAGACTCATTCTTTTGCCTGTGGATATCCAGATTTCCCAGTGTCATTTATTGACAGCACTGTCCTTTCCCTTAATGTATGTTCTTAGCACCTTTGTTCAAAATCTGTTGGTTGTAAACATGTGGTTTTATTTCTGAGTTCCCCATTCTGTTCTATTGGTCTGTGTGTCTGTTTTTATGCCAATATCATAGTGGTTTGATTACTATAGCTTTGTGTAGTATATTTTGAGATCAAGTAGTATGATGCCTCTAGCTTTGTTGCTTTTGCTCAGGATTGTTTGGCTATTTAGGATGTTTTGTTCTATATGAATTTCAAAATTGTTGAAATATTTATGTAAAAAATATCATTGATATTTTTATAGGAATTGCATTGAATGTGTAGGTCATTTGGGGCAGTATGGTCATTTTAACAATATTAACTCTTCCAATCCATGAACATGGGATATCTTTCCATTATTTTGTGTCCTCTTCAATTTCTTTCATCAGAGTTTTAGAATTTTCATTGTAGAGATCTTTTACTTTCTTAGTTAAATTTATTCCTGGGTTTTTTTTTTTTTGTGTGTGTGTGTGTTTGTGTATGGAGGGGGACTATTGTGAATGGAATTGCTTTCTTAATTTCAATTTAAGTAGTTCATTATTAGTGTATAGAAATGGTAATAATTTTGTATGCTAATTTTGAACCTGCAACTTTACTGAATTTGTTTATGAGTTCTAAGAGTTTTTTGTGGAGTCTAAATTTTTCAGTATATAAGATCATATCATCTGTAAACAAGAAATATTTGACTTCCTCCTTTCTAATTTGGATGCCCTTTATTTCTTTCTCTTGAGCCGACTTTCTTTGGCTAAAACTTCCAGTACTATGTTGAATAGTAGTGGTGAAAGTGGGCATGCTTGTCTTGTTCCTGATCTTAGAGAAAAAGCATCCAACTTTTCCGTGTATAGTATGATGTTAGCTGTGGGTTTGTCATATATGGCCTTATTGCATTGTGGTATATTCTTTATATAGCTAATATGTTAAGAGGCTTTTCTGATGAAGTGATGTTGCATTTTATCAAATGATTTTTCTACACCTGTTGAAATGCTCATATGGTTTCTGTTCTTTTTAATACTGTATTAAAACTCATTATTAATAGTATCTTAAAGGTTGCTAGTATTCTGGAATCTAAAACAGTATCAATAAACTTTCTGTGCTCTTAATATTCATGAAAAACTGAGAATCTGATAGAAAAATAATTCCAGTGTTATTATAAAATTAATTTTTACCTCATGAGCTGTCTGAAAGGACCTTGAAAACCATTATGAAGGAAATAAGAAATAAAATGATACATCTCTCAGAGTGATTGAAACTATAGAGTTCAATTTTAGAAAAAGTCCTAGCTCTTCCTCTTATATGCTACATGACCTAGAGTGGTTTGTGAAGCCTCTCTGGGCAAGCCTCTCTTCCCTATAAAAGTGATGATTATAATATCAATTTCAAAGTTTATTATAATATTTAAATGATGAAAATGCATATAAAATATTTGGCAAAGTGCTTGCCTATTATAAATTCTCAATAAATGTTAACTATTATTAATGAATTCTTAGTATGTGTCAGGAGGCAAAAACCAATAAATAATTTTAAATTAAATAAGAGTGTAAATTAAATAATCTTATATATATTTTTTTATTTCAGCATATTAAGGGGGTACAACACTTTAGGTTATGTATATAGCCCTTGTCCCCTCCCTCCACCTCCCTAGTCAGAGCTTCAAGAATGTCCATCCCCTAGATGGTGCACATTGCACTCCTTATGTATGTATATACCCATCCCCTCCTCCCCCATCTGCCCCAGTCAATGTTATTCCTATGTGTGCACTTACCCATTTGATGGTGAGTATTTGTGCTTATTTTTCCATTCTTGGGATACTTCACTTAGTAGAATGGGTTCCAGCTCTATCCTGGAAAATACAAGAGGTGCTATATCACCATTGTTTCTTATAGCTGAGTAGTACTCCATGGTATACATATACTACATTTTATTAATCCACTCATGTATTGATAGGCATTTGTGTTGTTTCCACATCTTTGCAATTGTGAATTTTGCTGCTATAAACATTAGAATGTAGATGCCTTTTTTATAGAATGTCTTTTGTTCTTTTGGGTAGATGCCCTGTAATGGAATTGCCAAATCAAATGATAGGTCTACTTGTATCTCTTTAAGGTATCTCCATATTGCTTTCCACAGAGGTTGCACTAGTTTGCAGTCCCACCAGCAGTGTATGACTATTCCTATCTTTCTGAATCCACACCAACATATATTGTTTTGGGACTTACTGATAAAGGTCTTTCTCACTGGAGTTAAGTGATATCTCATTGTGGTTTCGATTTGCATTTCCCTGATTATTAGAGATGTTGAAGCATTTTTTCATATGTCTGTTGGCCATGGTTCTGTCTTCTTTTGAAAAGTTTCTGTTCATGTCCTTTGCCCACTTTTTGATAGGGTGGTTTGATATTTTTCTTGCTGACATTCCTGAGTTCTAATAGATTCTAGTTATCAGCCCTTTATCAGATGTGTAGCATGTAAAAATTTTTTCCCATTCTGTAGGTTGTCTGTCTGCTCTTGTGACAGTTTTGTTGGCTGTGCAGAAGCTTCTTTTCTTCCAGAATTCTAATAGTTTCACACCTTAGGTTTAAGTCTGTTACCCACTGTGATTTGATTTTTGTAAGAGGTGAAAGGTGTGGGTCCTGTTTCAGTCTTCTCCATGTGGCTATCCAGTTTTCCCAGCACCATTTATTAAATAAGGATTCTTTTCTCCACTGTATATCTTTGTCTGCTTTGTCAAAGATTAGATGCCTATAAGAGGATGGTTTTATATCTGAGTTCTCAGTTGTGTTCCACTGGTCTATGTCCCTGTTCTTGTGCCCATACCAAGCTGATTTAATAACTATAGCCTTGTAGTATAGTTTGAAGTCTGGTAAATTAATACCTCCCATTTTGTTCTTATTGCCTACAATTGCTTTGGTAAACGGGGTCTTCTCTGGTTCCATATGAAGCATAAAATTATTTTTCCTTTTGGCTTCCATTTGCTTGAAATATTGATTTCCACCCCTTTATTTTCAGTCTAAATGCATCCTTGCAGGTTAAATGTGTTTCCTAGAGACAGTAGATACTTGGCTTGTCTTTTTTTATCCATTGGGCCAACCTATGTCTCTTGAGTGGAGAGCTCAAGTCATTCACATTTATTGAGAGAACTGATAGGTGTAGCAAATTTCTGTTCATCCTGTTGGGTTGAACTTCATTGCTATATTTTCTCTCTTGAGCCATTGTGGTATCTGGTCTCTGATCTTTAACTTTTAAGGGCTTTACATTCGTGAGTGTTTATTGTGTACAAGTCTGTTTTGAGTACTTGTTGGAGGGCTGGTCTTGTCTCGGTGAATTCCCTCAGTCTTTGCTTACCTGAGAATGTCTTAATTTCTCCTTCATATACAAAACTTAGTTTTGCAGGTTGTAAGATTCTAGGCTGGGCATTATTCTGTTTCAGAAGAGTGAGGATGGGGGGGGGCCCAGCCTCTTTTTGCTTGTAAGGTTTCAATTGAGAAGTCTGGCATTATTTGGATGGGTTTTCTTTTGTATGTTATTTGTTTCTTTCACCTTACGGCTCAAAGAAGGGTCTCTTTAGTGGATATTCTGGTCAGTTCTGATGACTGCATGACATGGCGTCTTCCTATTTGCAGTGCATCTCCCAGTGGTCCTTTGTACCTGGATATCTAGATTTTTAGCCAGGCCTGGGAAATTTTCTTCTATTATATCTTCAAATAGCTTATCCAATCCTTGCGTATTATCTTCTTCACTCTCAGGGATGCCCATAACTCTCACATTAGGCTTCTTCACATAACCCCACATTTCTTGCAGGCTTTGCTCTTTTCTCTTATTTCTTTGCTTTCTGTGACTGACTTATTTAATTGGAAGGTGTTAGCTTCAATCTCTGAGATTCTTTGTTTTGTTTGATCTACCCTGTTCTTGAGGCTTCCCACTGTGTTTTGTAGTTCCCTGAATAAATTCTTCAGTTCCAGGAGTTTGGTTTGATTTTTCTTTAATAAATATTTTGATTTCTTTAGTGAATTTTTCTTCCAAGTCCTGGATTTTTTTTTTTCGTGTGTGTGTGTGTGTGTGTGTGTGTGTGTGTGTGTGTGTGGTTTCTTTGTGTTGGTTATCCATTTTTTCTTGCATATCATTGAATTTTCTTATAATCCATGTTTGAAATTCTTCTGTCATTTTAGTGTTCTGAATTTGGTTAATGTCCATTGTTCCTCTTTGGGGGTGTGTTCTCCGTTTGATTCTTCATACTTACTTGTAGAGTTCTTTCGCTGAGTGCTTCCCACCTTTCAGTTTTTGTTTGGAAAGTAACACGCCTTGTGCAGTCTCTGTTCCAGTGGATGCTCCAGGGCAAGGCAGTTCACAGCTTCTGCCTAAGAGCCGGGATGTGTGCGCTTCCATGGTTGCTTGGTCTGTCACTAAGGAGAGCTGCTAATATGTCGTTTAGGGTTCTTCAACCACAGTTGGAAGGGTGTTCCTGGTGGGAGGGGTTACTTGCCAGGGTTTTCGTTCCCTGGCCTCAGATCCCACTGTTGGCACCCAACTGGAGGGAGGAATCCAGCCCTAGAGTTTTGATCTGACTGGATGACCAAAACCAGTCTGTTGAGTAAAGTCACTGGGCCCTCAACTTTTGATCTGCACCAAGGCCCTGTGGACTCATGCTAGTTGCAGAAGGAGAGTGGCTTTTCTTTTCTTTCCCTACCTTCAGCGGTGGCACCTACCACTTTTGGCATGAAAGATGCTGGCTAGGGGGAGGGGGTAGTAACACAATCTGCCCAGTGCCCCAGCACCTGTCGATCATGCAAGCATTAGCCTCCCATGAATAGGGAAGCACTCAGAGTTCACACATCTGGCTAGTTTATTGTAGGTCATATAAGGGTATAGCTTGTCGCGAGAGTCCTTGGGCTGGGGGAAGGGAGCTGCTGGATACCGTATCACATCACAGTAGCTGGGTTGTGGACCCCCAAAATGGCGACTGCTTGCCTGTAGAGCGCTAGTACTGGGGGCGACTGTTCAGGGGTTGGCAGGTGCTGGGTCCGGGGACTGAGCCATCAGGATGCCGTCCCACAATCTCACACCTGTCCAGTAGGAGGTCACGCTCTTTCTGATTTGCCCTGAGTGGGCCTATTAGCCTGTGGCAGTTTCCAGTTTAGAGTCCCCTATTTAGTGTTCACCTGCATTGAGCTGGACCTGCTGAGTGGTAGAGACAATTTACCTGTCTCCTAACTACCTCCAGTGGGTAGCCCAGACCAGTCCCTCCCCCACCCAGTGCAGTCCTGGCACAGAGCTCAGGGAGTTCAAGACTCCTCGCGCTATTGTCTCCTCTCCCCAGAGCCCCACGTCTCCCATAGTGATTTTGCACCAACTTCAGGCAGATCCCTGTCTGAGTGGGTGTGGAGGTCAGTGGCGAATCAAGATGTTCTGTGGGACTGATCCCACCTCCCTCACTGGCCACGCATGCGGCGCTGTCCCACGCTTTAGTGTTTGTCTCGCAGTCTCCAGATTTCGTGATCTTATCTTCCATTCACCTTTTCTTTTTCCTACTTTTTGTGTCCCATGCTGATTCTCCGCCAGTTCACAAAGCTTTTCTTGTGGGGGAGCGATCCACTTATGTGTAGCAGACCATGATCTACACTTCCTTTTCTGGGAGCAGGAATCCAGGAGGTTACCTCCACTCTGCCATTCCCCCCCCCCCCCCCCCCCCCCGTGATATATATATTTAAAGGTTTTCAACTTCCTTGCTAAGAACTCTGAGCTCCAGGGCACCTTTGAGGGTAATGAATGTGCCCATAGGGCTCAGAGTAGTACTGAATTATCACAGTAAAAAAGGCACAGTAGGTAAAAATCTTAGCAGAAGCAAAACAAAGCAAAATATGTTTATGTAATCATAAGAGGAAATAAACCGAAAGAACTTTAAAAAAACATTCAACTAAGTTGATTGCAATGGAACTGAGTTGGACGGTTTTTGCCTTGTTTGACAAAAACATTTTTCTATCTTTTCATTACCACATGTGCTGAATAGTCCCATGTGATTAACAAAATCATCTTGAAACACCAGCATGTGTCGGCCACAGATGAAAAATTAAATGGCATCTTTAAATTCCCGCCCCTCATTTCATTTAAGAGAGACTGTTGTTGCACTTGGATTCCAGTTCGTCTAATCAGGCAGCACATTTCCTATCACATCTAACACCTGGCCGACTCCTGTGTGCCAACTGTGCCCAGTGCAATGACATGTCTAGAAATAATTATTTCTATCACCCACATAAGGACAGGGGATATGAGAATCATCACATGCTTGCCTCTTATACATACTTCATTTTTCATTTTAAATGCCTGTTGTCCCATGTATACTCACCTGAGTTTCTAAAAGAGAAATTTTCAAAAAAATTGAAATTTGGATGAGAAGTATCAGACAATGAAAATACCCTCACCAGTTATTCAACCTTTTCCACAAAGAAAATATACACATATACCATTTACAATGGATTTTTTTTTTAAGTTAATGAGAATCAAGGACAGTTATTTTCAGGCAGTCATGGTTTTCCACATTCTTATGTTTTGAAAGTGGCATTTTTTTAAGGATAAAATGTTCTATGAATAGAAAGCTACTCATGATATTGCTTATTATTAGATTTGATTTAATGTTGGAATGTGTCTGTGTGAATCTTTCTAACATATACATTATATAAAGATAATAAATAAATTGATATATATATTTTCAAATTAATATGATCATATAAACTTAAATCCTCCATGTTGACTTTATAATGTTCAAATACATTTCTATTTGCTAAACCTTTTGTGTTACATATATCAAATAAATAATCTCTTCTAGGACCCTTGGGTATTTAGATTACAATGTCTTTAGAGTCTTGTTCTGGTATTCAATCAATGTATGCAAGAGAATATTAATACATTGTATCAAATTTAGCAGACTAAGCTCTCAGAGGAAAGGATTAGTGACTAGTTACTGAGTATATTTTAAAAGTAGACTTTCTCTGAAATATCTGTCTATTCTTGGAATATATAATTGTTTATGTTCAAAATACAGGTACAAAACAAAGATGTCCCAAATAAGGTGTATTCATCTAATTTGCATATTTTGAAGAAGCTGATTCTTCCCTGCTTTCACATTTTATTTCATATTTTAATTAGAGCTTTGCATAATTAAAAAATAAGATAAATAATCAATACAAAGATCAATTCAGTACTAAAACCATGCATAAGATCACTAAGGTTTTTCTTGGCAAAATGCTGCAGAAAACTAGTTGTCTGCAATTAAGGTAATCTATTAAAATATATTTTAATGATATATACACACAAATATACTATCTATAAGGAAAATCAGGAGAACAGAGTCTCACATGACATTAAAAAATAAGAATTTTATGTAGTAATATTAAATTTTATGTACACCAATAAATTGAAATTCCAGTAAAGAAAATACCAAAATCTTGCAGCCTCTCACCATACTCATTTCTAACCTGGTGTCCTCTGAACCCTTTAGGTTCTGAACCACTTATTCACAAACACTCTCATCTTCATTCATTTTTAAAGAGAGAAAGTGGCCTCCTATTTGTGGCAGACATGTAATAGGGGTATTCTGCTGTTAACCACATAGAGAGGGACCATTGTGACATTAGGTACTATTTTCTCTAACCATTAGAATTCTGTGTTCAGTGAAAGGAGAAGAAATTTTGTGAAAATAAATGGTATCAGCTGACCTTCATTTTAGGAATTGTAATTCAAAAGATTTGAATAGTGATAGTGATACTACCATCCAATTTGAAGTAGATACTCCTCCTTTTTATGTGTTACATAGAAAATGTATGTATAATAAAATTCCATTTTTCTGTCTATAAAATCATGGTATAAAAGGAGAATTTGCTTACCGATTTTCTAATATTGTTTGACTTGGGTACAAAATACAAATTCAATGTATCAAAAAAGTACAATACCTCTGGAAATTAAAACTAATTAATGGTTTCCAGGAGTTAAGAGTAGGATAAAGTGAGAGAAACTTGGGTGTGGTTATAAAGGGCAACAGGAGGAAGTCTTGTTGTCTTGACTAAGGTGACAGTAGATACATTAACTTATATATGTATTAAAATTGCATAAACTAAACAAATATACACACAAATACAAATCAGTACAAGTAAAGCTGAAGAAATAATGAACAAGATCAGTGGGTTGTATCAATGCCAATATTCTGGTAGCGATATGGTATTATAGATTTGCAAGATGTTATTACTGAAGGAAACCAGGAAAAGAATATGGAATATTTATTACAATTGCATGTGAATCTTCTATTATCTCAAACTAAAATTTTTTTTAAATGTTTAGTAGCATTCTCATTTCTGGTCTAGGATTTAAAAAGGTTAGAAGGGCCACCCTTTCATGTTCACAAAAATAAAAAGCTGAACAAATTGAAAATTAACAACTCTTCTTAGATCCTTTAGAAAAATGAGATCACGGAGCAAACTGCTGCCCCCCAAATTGAAGAGACAGACAGGAAGATACAGGGAATCATAGCTTATTGGAGTAAAGGTTCAGGAGCAGGAACCATTGCTGGAGCCAGTACAGGGTTAAAAAAACTTAAACTGTAACTGATGAATTGCTAGAGGATAATGGTGGACAAGTTTGGGAGATAAAATTCTAAGGATACTTAGTCTTAGGGAGGCCCTCTGCTTTCCTGAAGTTTACTTCCCGGAGCCCTACCAGGTTCTCATAGTGAAGATTAGTGAAAAAATCCTTGTATTTCCAGGAAAGCAAAGGAAAAATTAGCAACTTTAAAATATTTTTAACTAAGTAGCAAAACCAAATTCAGCTATGGCAGGGATGTTGAAATTATTGGAATGGGAATTTAAAACAACTATGATTAATATGTTAAGGGCTGTAATAGAAAAAATAGACACAATCTAACAATATGTATGAATATATGGGTGCTAAAAGCAGATAAATGAAAACTATAGAAAAGAATACAAAGAAAATACTAGAAATAAAAAATACTGTACCAGAAATTTGATGGGCTCATCAATAGATGGAATATGAACAAGAAAAGACTCAGTGAACTTGAAAAAATTTCAATAGAAATTTTCATAACTGAACTAAAAAGAGGGAAAAAGATGAAACATATTCAAAAACTGAGACAAAAAAGTTGTAATATATGTGTAATGAAAACACCAGAAGTAGAAGAAAAAAAAAAGGAAATAATTGAAGGAATAATGGCAGGGAATTTTCTGAAATGAATGATAGAACTCAAAATAGGTTAAATATAAAATATCTATAGTCATATCATATTCAAATTGAAGAAAACCAAAGAAAAAGGAAAATTTTTAAAGAAAGAAGTCAGAGAAAAACACAGCTTACCTATAGAAGAGCAAAGATTAGAGTTACATTAAATTTCTCAGAAAACATGGAAGAAAGAAGAGCATAGAGGCAAATACTTACAATGTTGAAAGAAAAAAAAAAAACATAGAATTCTGTATCCAGCAAAATTATCCTCCAAAAGTAAAAAAGAAATGAGAACATTCTCAGAAAAATAACAACTGAAGGAATTTGTTGCCAGGAGACCTGTCTTGTAAGAAATGTTATAGAGTTCTTCAGAAAGAAGAAAAATGATACAGATCAGAAACTTGCATCTACATACAGAAAGGAATATCATTAAAGCAGAAATAAGTGAATGTGGAATAGTATTTTTTATTTTTCCTATTTTTAATTGAACAAACAGATAACAGTTTGTTCAAGATGACACCAATATTGTCAGTAATTATGGCTTATGAAATGAATGACAATATTGCTATAAGAAAGAAAAATTGGCAATACTCTGATATAAAGTACTTGTATTGCCTATGAAGTAATTAGTGTTATTCAAAAGTGGTTTTAAATTAGCTATAAATGTATACTGCAAACTTGGGCAACCATTAAAACAGTAAAAAAGAAATATAATAGACATGCTATCAGAGGAAAGAGATGGAATCATATAAAATGCTTAATTAAAATCAAAGGAGACAAAAAAGTATAAAACACATAAGCAAACAAAAACAAAGGCAATGAATGAAAAACATTAATAAACATGGTAGGATTAATTCAACTATACCGATAATCACTCTAAATGTCAATCATCTAAAAATATCAAAAGACAGAGGTTGTCAGAGTAGAACAAATAACAAGAAACAACTGCATGTAGTCTACAAAAAAATCTACTTTAAATATAAAGACACAGGTGTAATAAAGGAGTAGAGAAAGTTATACCATGTTAGCACAAATCAAAAGAAGTCTGGATTAACTACATTCATTTCAGAAAAAGAAGCCTTCAGAGCAAGGAAAAATATTATAGAAAAATGGGGGCATCATATAATGATAAAGGACCCAATTATTCAAGAAGGCATAGCAATCCTTAATTTGTATGAACCTAACACCAAAGTATCAAAATATGTGAGGAAAAAAATAGTAGAATTGCAAAGAAAAAGAGACAAATTTACTATTACAGTTGGAGACTTCAACACCCCTCTATCACTAACAAATTTAACAAGTAGAAGAAAAGAGCCAGGACATAGGTAAACTAAACAGTTCCCTTAATCAACTGGACTTAACTGACATTTATAGAATTCTTTATTCAAAAACACCCCCAAAAGAAAATAACTCCTTACCAATTAATACCAACCTAAATGAAAAGATTAAAATGACAGATGAAGAATTTTGAATATGAATTGTAAGGAAGCTCAATGAAATACAATAGAAAATAGATACCCAACACAAAGAAGTCACAAAAAAATGCAGGAAACTAATGAAAAATTCTCTAAAGAAATCGAATTATTAAAGAAAAACCCAACAGAACTTCTGGAAATGAAAAATTAAATGAAGGATTTGCAAAACACAGTGGAAAGCCTTAAAAATAGGCTATATCAGGGAGAAGAAAGAATCTCAGAGCTTCAAGATAATACCTTTGAGCTGAACAAGTCAGTCAAAGAGAAAGAACAGAGAAATAAGGGGAATGAACAAAGCCTACAAGAAATTTGCGATTATGTAAAGAGGCCAAACATAAGAATCAAAGGCATCCCTGAAGGTGAAGAAGAAAATACAAAAGGGTTGGAAAACCTATTTGAAGGAACAGTGGAGGACAATGCCCCTGGCCTTGGTAGAAATATAGATAACCAGATACAAGAAGCTCAAAGGACTCCTGGGAGACTCATTGCAAAGACACAATCACCACAACACATAGTCATTAGCTTTCCAAAGTAAACATGAAACAGGCACTCCTTATAAGCATCAAGGTGAAAAAATCAGGTAACTTACAAAGAAAAACCTATCAGACTAACTGTAAACTTCTCAACTGCGACCTTACAAGCCAGAAAGGATTGGGGCCCCAATATAAGACTTCACAAACAGAAAAATAGCCAGCCCAGAATTTTTTATCTTACAAAACTAAGTTTCATGTAAGAGGGAGAAATAAAGACCTTCTCAGACAAGCAAACACTGAGGGAATTTGTCAAGACCAGACCTGCCCTGCAATAAAGTACTGAGAACTGCATTATACACAAATCAACACAATAGACACCTACCAGTGTAAAATCACCCAAAAGCTAAAGATCAGAGCCTAGATACCACAATGGCTCAAGAGGTAAAACAGAGCAATAAAGTTCTACTCAACAGGATGAAAAGAAATCCACCTTATGTATCAATTCTTTCAATAAATGCCAATGGCTTGAACTCCACATTCAATATTCATAGTTTGGCTGAAGGGATAAAAAAGAAAATACAAGCCAAGTATCTGCTGTCTCCAGAAAACACATCCAACACACAAAGACACATTCAGACTCGAGATGAAGGGATTGAAAACAATATTCTGTGCAACTAGAAACAAAAAGAAAGCTAGCCTAGCCATCCTCATATCAGATAACAGAGACTTCAAATCAACAAAAATAAGGAAAGACAAAGATTGTCATTATATAATGGTAAAGGGAACCATTCAACACAAAGACATAATAATTCTAAATTCTAAATATTTATGCATCTAACAAATTAGTGCCCAGATCCATATAGAAAATTCTACTTGATTTAAACATAATGATGAACAACAGCACTGTAATAGCCTGAGACTAAAACACCCTGTTGACAAAATGGGATGGATCCTCCAAACATAAAATAAACAAAAAAACAATAGACTTAAACAGAATTCTAGAACAAATGGACCTAACAGAAATCTTTAGAAAATTTTACTCAAAAACTACTGAATACATGTTCTTCTCATCAGCTCATGGAACATTCTGTAAGACTGATCACATCCTATGCTACAAAACTGTCTCAATAAATTAAAAAAGTAGAAATTATACCCTGTATCTTCTCAGACCACAGTGGAAAAAAATTAGAAATACATTCCAACAGAAATACTCATCTACACACAAAGTTATGGAAACTAAACAACCTATTCTAGGATGATAGCTGGGTCAAAGAGGAAATTAAGATAGAAATCAAAACATTCTTCAAACTAAATGATAAAGGGGGCACAAATTACCAATATCTGTGGGATACAGTTAAAGCAGTTGTGAGAGGAAAACTAATACCCCTAAAATGTCTATATTCAAAAGACAAAAAGATCACAAATTGACAATTTAATAAATCATCTCAATGAATTGGAGAAGGAAGAGCAAACCAATCCCAAAGTCATCAGAAGAAAAGAAATAACCAAAATCATAGCAGAGCTAAATGAAATCAATAATATAAGAATTATACAGAAGACTAATGAAACAGAAGTTGGTTCATTGAAAAGATAAACAAAATTGACAGGCTTCTCACTGGATTAACCAGAAGCAGAAAAGAAAGGACTCTAATAAGCTCAATCAGAAATGAAAAAGGAGAAATCATAACTGATGCCATGGAAATACAAAATAGCATCTCTGAATATAATTAAAATCTCTAAACTTGAAAACATGCAGAAAATGGACAAATTCATGGATGTACACAGCCTCATAGGCTCAATCAGGAAGAAACAGACATCCAGAACAGACCAATATTAACGAAATTGAAACAGCAATAAAAAATCTCCAACCAAAAAATGTCCTGGACCAAAAGGTTTTACACCTGAATTTTTTCAGATTTTCAAATAAGAACTGATAAATATACTGCAGAAATTATTCCATGACATCAAGAAGAAAGGAATCCTCCCCAACTCATTTTACAAAGCCAGTATCACCTTGATAGCAAATCCAGGAAAGGGCAAAATGAAAAAAAAAAAATTACAGACCAATATCCCCTCTGAATATAGATGTAAATATTCTTAATAAAATCTTAGCAAACCAAATTTATCTGCACATGAAAAAAATAATCCACCACAACCAAGCTGGCTTCATACCAGAGATGTAAGGATAGTTCAACATATGCAAATGTATAAATATAATTCACCACATAAATAGAAGCAAAAACAAAGACCATATGATGAAAAACATTATGCTAAGTGAAATAAGCCAGACACAGAACAAAAAATACTGAATGTTTTCTCATATATATATATATAATCTAAAAAAATATAAAACACTTAGAAACTCAGAGTAGAAAGGTAGTTAGCAGCAGGGAGGTGGAGGAAATGGAGATATGTAGGTCAAAGGGTAGAAACTTGCAGTTATGTGAGGTGAATAATTCTAAAAATCTAATGTACTGCAAGAGGACTATAGTTAATAATATTGTAGTATACCTTAAAAATTTGCTGAGTATAGATTTTAGGTACTCTTTCTAGAAAAAAAGAACTATGGAAGGTGATAAATATGTTAATTGACTTATCTGTAATAATCATTTTACTGTATGTATATATGTATATCAAAACGATGCTTTACACCTTAAATAAATACAAAAATAAACAAATAAATAACTGATTAAGAGTTGTCTATGACAGTATTTATTTACTTCCTTAGGAGTTACTGTCTTCATGTCTGGCCCATATCTGTGTTATCTGACTCATAGCATTCCACCTAACGGACCACAACCACCCTGGTTATGATTTTGGAGTTTGGGACAACACTGAAAAGAATGAGTTACCTCTAGAGTTTGGCACAAGCTAGCAAATTTAGGGAATATGCTAGAAACATTTAAGTTTTCTCACATTGTCACAGGATTTTTCTAGAACCACATTGACGGCTCTTGTCCTACTCCAGGGTCTCATAATGGTTCTAGGTCTATGCCACATACTGGACATTCATGTGCTATGACAGTAACAACAACGGTTTTTACTTACACCTTCAGGGTTTGAATTCCTGCTTTGCCATGGACTCTGCACATGTTACTTCACTTCCCTAAGTCTCAGTTTCCTTACCTGTAAAATGAAGAAAAATGATCTGTCTTAAAGGGATATTGTAACATTTAAATGGGATAACTTTATATAACATTTTATAATGCCTAACACAATAACTAGTATATCAGCATTAACTATTATGTGTTTGGTCAAGTCATGGCTGGTATAATCAACCCAAGAACCCATCCTTTCCTGTTCATCTATATCAGAGGCAGTCAAACATTTTTATTAAATAGTAGTATCATAATAAAAATATAGTTTTCATCATACACCTATGTTCTTCTATTATCTATCTATTAATACCTTTGTCTCTCTATTTTTCATCCATCTACCTATTTGCCATTTACTTATTTAATTCATATAACTCAAGTTTTAATCTATACATGTCTTATTCTACTTTTTCCAGATTCCTAAGAGGTGACACAGGCTGTTCTCAGGGTCGTATTTCCACAATCTATTCAGCTTCAACACCAACATTTATAAAAATATAGAAGGAGACCAGAGAACACACGAAGATCTTCAGTTTGGAAACATTTCCTTTGTTTGGCGTGATTCAAGGAACTGTATTTGGAGTGATGTAGTGATGTTTGCATTAATAATACTTCAACTGCAAGGAATGTATGTTCCTTTTCACTCAATTGTTATACTTGGAAAGAAAAGGGGAAGAACATATCTCTTATTTTTTCCAGATTATCAAAGCTCGAATAAAGTCAGTGCACTCATAAGGTGTAGATCTCTGGTTGGCCAGCTGTTCCCTGCATGTGGATAGTCAGGTAATGACTCCCTAGATTCCATCAACCTAAAACACACCAAAAGAAAAAAATTCTGTCAGATTAATATGACACCTGGACTGTCAAATACGTCTCCAGCCATCTGGAACGCAGCAAAACCAAGTCCTTGACTCAATATTTTACTTATTACCCTTTTGGTATAAGAAGCTTAAAAAATAAACTCTGAAAAAAGACTTTCTTTGAAAGTAATACATGTTTTATTTTTGGAAACTATAGGATGGCATCACAAATGTCATGATCTATTAAGAATATATAAAATAACCAGATATCTAAATAATACTGTGATTTTTTCAGAAAGTAAGTGAACATTTTATTTTTTTTCCAAGAGTATTCTAGGCTCTGAAATATATTTTCATTATCCCTTTCTACAGTTTTTTAAAATTTCATGAAACGTGTCTAACTGCACTTTAGATGAACTTTATGACTATGCAAGAAAATATCATTTTCTGCCTATGCACAGCACAGATATTGATTATTCTAACACAGCAATAAAATATAATTTTGAAGGACATAAGATGTGTGTAGAGACAGATGAGATAATTTCCCTATGATTTTACTGGTTCTAGTTTGTGTAATTATACTTTTCTCAATGAAGTATTTAGTGAGAATATCCAACATTTCTACAAATTGAACAATACAAACTTCTGAAATACTCTTGTTATGTTTGTAGTACAGAGCATTGCACGTCACTTTAAAGAAGGAAAATTTAAGGGAAGCATGGATTTTTTTTCAGGTTAAAGAAGGAAAAATAATTAGCTAAAAAGGAGGTTAATTTATTGGTCGCAGTACTTGGGAGAAAATCATCAAATTTATCCTAAAATATCTTACATTTTGTAACATACGATTCTTCCATTTCAAAATAGAAACTCTGTGAAAAAATTTTTTGATTTATTTGTTAATAAAATTTTTTTGGATGAAAGGAAGTACTGGTGGTAGCACGAACACATGAAAAAGTATAGTAGAATGCAGCGAATGATGTTGCCAATATTATAGTTAAGATGCATGCTCATCAGGTTTACTATCTAAAGAGTTAGCAGTGAATAACATGTATTGTAGCTCTAGGTGTGAACACATACATGTAATATAATCTGCATGCCTAAGACAAAGAAAAATTTTATGAATTACACCCACTATAGAGTTCTGTATACTTGATACCACAACCAGAGAACAATGTGTATTTTAAAAGTTACCTTCCGTGAAGCACTCCTGCCTCCATCAATTTTATTTCAGCCAATCATCACATCCTAGCTGATATTAGAATTCTTTTTCTTTCCCTAGTCAAAATGTTTTATATATTTTTTGTCATTTTATGAATTTCCTGCTTTGGGAGTAATTTTACTGTCATTTCATGAGAACTTTGAAATGCCATGAAACTTTTGGAAAGTATAGTACTGATAATTAAAATTTAACCAGAAATACCTCTGACAGTATCATCTGAATGTGCAATGTCTTCATATTACATGTGAAGGCAAGGGAAAATTCTGTAAAATGAGTAGAGTTTTGACAGCAAATACACTACTATACAGCACATACTTATATATGTCATAGCGGCAGCTTCTGTAACATAGAAATACATTGGAAAATGAAATGCACAGGGACACGAAGCCATTCGGTAGTGCAGACTGTCATTTTTCATGTTAACAGAGTATTTTGTCAGCCTTATCCACCAAAAACTCTGATGTATAAAACAACATTGCTAACAGATCTGTCACCCTCTGTCCTTCCTTTTTACTTTGCATATACATCTCGCAATTCTCTGAATGGCTTGCCTACCCATTTAGCCCTTCATGAAATCCCTGAGCTGCCTTTTTCATCTGGAGCCTCCGTGCACAACTGTGAATACTGCATCTTTCATCTCACCTGATAGGTAAGGCTTCCCCAAATCTCAAGCAACTGTTAGAGGATTCGAGGAATGCTCTGTCAGAGGGAAATCATAAGAGCAGAAGGATGTTCTGCTCTCAAGGGAGATGAATGAAAGAGAAATCAATCACGTGAATTAAGAGCTTTTGATGAATAAATAATTCATACACACTAAATTAATTAACCAATTTTCAAGTCAGGCTTAGTATAGCATTCTAGAGTTGGCAGGCATTGCATCAATCGAAATGTAATCATTTGGCTTTGCTTTATATGATTTTCAAACACAAAGTGACTGCTGACTTGAAGGCTACCCTTTAAGAGAATATAATGGCCAAAACCAGGTGGTCGAGCCCTCACTTTCCAATACACAAACCAAAGACTGAAACAAATATTTCTTCATAAACACTCTGACCACTGTATTTAATAGTGTTGACATTTACATAAACGGATTGCAGTGTAGTTGTCGAACATATACTGGGATGATTCCATAATCCTGTTTTAATTAGATGGATGTTGCAAGCATACAGAAATCACAAGCTGCACTCCCTGTGGTGATGCCATACTGGCAAAGAATCAATCACCACAGCTCTGGTTGCCATAGAAACTGATAGCTCCTGCACCACCATCTAAGTGGCAAATGATTGGTGGTGTACTCATGACACAGGGAGAGCAATGAGTTTTTCTATCCTGTCCAGCAGCTGTGCCAGAGAGTTAATTAAAAGCAGAGAACATGAAATAAATCTAAATCTGTGAAGAAATGAAATGTACAGTACAAATTGAATTCCCGTGTCGGACAGAAATTAATATGCAGCGCAAACCACAGAGCTGCCTGAACAAGCAGCAGCTGAGAATCTTGGGAAATGTTGCCTCTGAGGCCGTTAGAGCTGAAATGTGGAGAGGGCACCTCCTTATCTTATTACCTAAACAAGCACTTTGTTCAGAATTTGTGTTGACTGATGCATGCAAATTGCAGCCTCAAATGTTAAGGGTTCCTGTTTTCAAGCAGGAAGGACAAAGCTTAACTAAGACTTAATTAACAAACTGTTAGCAACTGCAGTTTATCAGCTGTGAACACAATGTAAGTAAATGTTTCTACTCCTGTACTAGAATTCACCAGACAACCTCTGTGAAAGTCAATGTGTTTTTATTGATAAGCCACGAATTCAGAATTCATATTTCAAATATCGCAAACCAAGGAGCAAGTACCTGAAATGCTTTCTCAAGAAATAAGGGAAGCTCAACATAGATATAAATATTTTTTTTTTCTTTCCATAGAAGGAGCTACAAGAGATCAGGCATGAAATATTTAACTGGAAATAACCAAGTTGTTTTGGTTCAGTCACTCCCATTTTATGACTTTAGTTTTATCATTTGGGAAAGTTAGCATTTGAACAACTGTCCTTTGTGTGAATCCAACCACTTCCATAGGGCAAGTAGAACCCAGGGACCAAAACTATATATTCCTGCAGTTGCCAGTATGCATGAGTGAGTTTTAGGAATTACAAGATATCATGACATTCACCTCCCTCCACACCTCCCCTCCATATAAGGAAAAATCAGGTCTTCAGAGAGTGAGCATGTGTGATTACAGAAGAGTCAAAAATTCTGGTGGAACTTCAGAGTTTATATCATAATGACATGTTCATATGCATTTAATACCCATCTAATGAACTGCTAGAATTTTCCTCCTATTAAGATGCATTTTCATGTGGTTAGCCCTCTATTTTTAATGGCAATTGAATTGCTCACCTAAGGAGAATTTATACAATCCTTCTAATAATCTGTTTTAAGTACATTTGCCAGTGTGATATTAAATAAAACAAGACAGCAAACACTATGCTTCCCTGTGCTTGCCTATGAATCAGATTTTTATATGTAGTTAAGAACTGTTTGATTTGAAAATATCACACAGATGTCCGTGGCATATGAAGTGAAATCCTAAAGTATCTTTCTTAAGGGGAGTTTTGTACACTTTATAGGCCGTGAGTAGGCTTCCAATGACTGGTAAAATTAATGCTATTGTAAGACAAAAGCTTCAATTTGAAATAAAGTGGGAGGGGTCAATAAAAACGTTATTGAAGTCAGGGGAGTTTCAATATTACTCCAACTGTGCCATTTTAAACTTTAAATATATCAAGTTTTACTATACTTATTATCTCAGAGTAGAAACACTTTATAATCAATAGTAAGAAAACCATCTGATGGCTTCACGGGAGTGAATATCTACATGCATGTAAAGAATGATTTTTGAAAGTATATATATAAAGTGTCCACAAATACTGAAATATGATGTCATGAATGTGCAAAGTAACAAAAATTTGTGTAGCTAATGTATAAGGATAAAAATTAACATGTTAAGTATATCTTTAGGCATTTCAAAATGAAAAAGTTAAGGATTTCACAAATTTTATAATATCTTTCAAAAATGTCCCTTTAAATTCACAGACATGTTTAAAGATAAATGATTATTTTCAAATATTCTAGGTAGCTATAACCTATTCTTTCCAGTGTTAGGATCATATACTGGGATGTTATGGATCATGAAATGTTAATCTCTATGATTAATAACACTGTGGATAAAGTCTTGAATACATATCCTTTCTTTCCCAGTCTCATTGCCTTATGTCCTACAGTCTCTGATTTGTATTCTTATTATTGTCCCCTAACTGATCTCCTTGTAGTGCCATTTTCATCTTTTGTTTTGGGGGAAGGGGGTTGATATGTGTCTAAGTATCTCAAGAATTATGTTGCATTTTTTTTTTATCCACTTTATGCAATTGGGAACCAGGGCTCTAAAAGAGTGGTTCTCAAACCTGTTTATTTATCAAAATCAACTAAAGAACTTTAGAGGAGAGAGAGAGAGAGAGAACTGATTGCTAGGAACCAGCAAATCCTGGTCCAGGGGTTCTGCTTAGCACCTGAGCATTCAAAGAGCTGTAATAACTTTCACAGGTAAGTCAAAATTACAAACTCTCTTTGTGAAAAGAGGCAGAAATTTAGCTCCAGTGAATTCTGACATCTATTGATCTTTTGACCATTTTTATTGATGACCATTTCATCTATTAAGAATTACGGTGAGTCTCCATAATTGTATAAGCAATGCTGATCTTGTCATCTTTTTAGTCAATGTTTTTAACCATTTTGGTGTGACTCCCTTTATGAGAACAACAATAAGCAAAGAATCCTTTCCTTAGAAAATAAACAAAAACATTTATACACAAAATTTGCAAAGAATTTCTAGTTTTACTGACTCCCTGGGACCATCCCTGATAAAATAACACTGTAGTCTCCACTGCAGACTGCATAGTTGACTTTTTCAGACTTTTTCTGACTCGTGCTTTTGCAACATATACTTGGCTAAAGGGTAGCTGCTGTTATCAATATCATTGTTATTTACTTTAAGTAAGATCCTTTATATGAAGAACTATGCTACATCTTTCAATCTTAGTGTCAGAGAAAAAGCTTTGTTTCTCCGGAAAAATAAAGCATGTGTATTTTTAAAAGAATGTTAAAGTGAAACTATTTTATTCTTAGTTTCAAGTCAGGCCCCCAAGGCAATATATGTCATATACTAAATTGAAGTACAAGACCTACAAAATAAGTTTGTAAAAATCCTGTTCTGCAACTCTTAACCCTCTCATCACATCAAGGATATAAAGAAATTGGGAAGTTAGATGTTAAAGGATGATTTTTTTGGAGAGAGTTGGTTGTATAAGACCCCATCCTGTAAATGAGCTTTTCTCTTCATCTTGATTGAAAAGAGGATCTTAAGGGACCTCTGTGAGAAATTAATGTTTCACCTGAAATGTGGAGGCAAAAGTCAATGGAGTTTTACCTCGTCAAGAAGTCTCAAGGACAAGAGGCTGAAAGGCTGATCATTCCAATGGAAAACGGCAGAGAAATGGCCATATCAGGCCCGATGTTTCAGAGCAAAGTATAGATGAAAATTTTCTGTGGACCAGATGTAGACAACATACAAAAGAGAACTAGTATGGAGCTGCCTTAGCGATTGGCCAAGAAGATCACCTAAAGGGGCAAAATAACCCAGATATTTCTTGAATGAAAGACTAAACATACTGTCTTTAATACATCTGTCCTTTCCCTAGTGGTGCAAGGGTTCTGAGAACTCACAAAATGTCCCACAGGATAATATATCAGTTTGATACACCTGTGAGAATCACACAGATTAATATAAAATTACAAACTTAGTCAAGTAAGAAACTCTGTTTTTTTCCCACTGTCTCTAGCATCCCTGCCTCTACTGAGCTTGGAGCAAGACTCACCTCTAATATTTTAGGGACTCAAGCAACATCATATGTCTAAAAAGCTAGCTATAAAATTAAAGTAACACACTGTCTTACATTAAATAAATAAACTATGCTCTCTTACCTGACAAATATGCCTTCCTAAAAATCTGAAAGGCTAGAGTTGAATTTAGAATTTTTGAGAGCCTTGTAGTCCAATGCTGGAAATTAGCAGCTTGGAGAGTGCCCACTGCTGGCCTCCTGATCCCTTGGGAGAACCTGTAGTCTGTCTCCCTTATCTTCCTACTCCAGCTTCTTTCGGCACATGAGAAATCTCACAGTCACACATATGGATACCACAGACCAGATGTCCAAGTTTCACACACAGTGCCATGAACAGCTGGTCCTTGGTCACCCCTCAAGTCAAAGGGTGCTCACACCAGCAGACCAATCCTCCTTTGGGAGGGCAAATCACAGAGAAAAGCACTATGTAGATTATGGAATCAGGGCTGGCATCCCTTGAGCAAAGAATGTCCTGGGTATCCCAACAATAGTGAGGTTAGAGGACGGCTAGTTCTGAAAAGGTGTTTCTCTTTTATTTGGATGACTTCTCTGCCCCACGTGGCAGGGCACGACTAGAAAACAGCCAACATAAGGCTCTCTAAAGCATAGGGTTAAGGGTAAGCACTCATACCTGCGTCTAAGGGTAACACAGGCTGGAAGAATGAATGACTATTACTAGCATGAGTGAGAAGAGGAAAAAAAGATCATGTGGAGAAAGAGAGCAGAGGCCAACTATGCCCTCGTCCCCACTGCGTGGAGCTGCCCTATGGTTTGTGTAAACTGGTGAGGGATATATTAATAGCTATAACTTTGAGAAAGTTTGACATATTGACTCCTTTAGGCATTTAAATTACTAGACTAGACATTTAGATTACCAACTGGAGGACCTTTTATCACCTGGTAGTGTTTCAAAATTGATGAGTTTTGTCCTAAATTCCATTCAGGGAAAAAGGAATAATTTGCCCCACAGAAAAACAAAACAAACAAAACAACATGTTGCTCATAAGTGAACCTACAAGTCCTGCTTATTCAATATATTTATTACAACTTTGTTTCTATGAAAAATAAAAATATTTTCAACTAATCATACCTTTCTTGGTTTTAATTTTTGGGAATCTCAGAGCCAAGTCTGTGTATTCATTTATTTTTCTATGTAGGGTCTTACAGAGTACATTCTGGCGTATTACTTTTTTCTCTGATCGTATTTAACATGTCCATCTATAGTGTCCTAATTTTAAAGATGTTAATATTTTTTATTATTTCAGCTCATTATAGGGGCACAAAAGTTCAGGTTATACACATTGCCCATACCCCCCATCCCCCTGAGTCTGAGCTTCAAGCGTGTCCATTCCCTAGACAGTGCTCATCGCACTCATCACGTAGGTATGCATCCATCCCCTCCCCCATACCCCCCAGTCAGAACTTCAAGTGTGTCCATTCCCCAGACAGTGCGCATTGCACTCATCAAGTAGGTATACACCCATCCCTTCCCCCCAGCCCCCACCTCTGTCTGATACCCAACTGGTGTTATTCCCAAATGTGCATTTACGTGATGATCAGGGAAACCAGTTTGCTGGTGAGTACATGTGGTGCTTATTTTTCCATTCTTGGGATACTTCACTTAATAGAATGGGTTCCAACTCTCTCCAGGAGAACCAAAGAGATGCCATATCACCGTTATTTCTTATAGCTGAGTAATATTCCATGGTATACATATACCACATTTTGCTAATCCATTCATGAATTGATGGGCATTTGGGTGGTTTCCACATCTTTGCAATTGTGAATTGTGCTGCTATAAACATTCGGGTGCAGGTGTCTTTTTTATAGAATGACTTTTGTTCTTCTGGGTAGATGCCCAATAATGGGATTGCTGGATCGAACGGTAGGTCTACTTGAATCTGTTTAAGATATCTCCATATTGTTTCCCATAGGGGCTGCACTAGTTTACAGTCCCACCAGCAGTGTACGAGTGTTCCTGTCTCTCTGCATCCACACCAACATGTACTGTTTTGGGACTTTTTGATAAAGGCCATTCTCACTAGAGTTAAGTGGTATCTCATTGTGGTTTTGATTTGCATTTCCCTGATGATTAGAGACATTGAACATTTTTTCATATGTTTGTTAGCCATTTTTATATCTTCTTTTGAAAAATTTCTATTCATGTCCTTTGCCCACTTTTTGATAGGGTTGTTTGATTTTTTCTCGCTGATTTTCCTGAGTTCTAAATAGATACTTGTTATCAGTCCTTTATCTGATGTGTAGTATGCGAAAATTTTTTCCCATTCTGTAGGTTGTCTGTTTACTCTCATGACTGTTACTTTGGCTGTGCAGAAGCTTTTTAATTTGATCATGTCCCATTTATTTATTTTTGTTGTTGCTGTGATTGCCTTAGGGGTCTATTCCCACTTTGAACTGGAACCAGATAAGGCTGCCCACTGTCCCCATTACTTTTCAACATAGTATTGGAAGTCCTTGCGAGAGCTATCAGGCAAGAGAGCAGAATCAAAGGAGTCCAAATAGGGAAAGAAGAGATCAAACTCTCACTCTTTGCTGATGATATGATGTTATATCTAGAAAACCCCAAGGATTCAACCAAGAGACTCCTGGAACTGATCAATGAATTCAGTAAAGTCTCAGGATACAAAATCAATACACACAAATCAGAGGCATTCATATATGCCAATAACAGTCAAACGGAGAACCAAATTAAGGACTCAATACCCTTCAAAATAGCAACAAAGAAAATAAAATACCTAGGAATATATTTAACTAAGGAGGTAAAGGACCTCTATAGGGAGAACTATGAAACACTGAGGAAGGAAATCGCAGAGCATGTAAATAGGTGGAAAACCATACCATGCTCGTGGATCGGAAGAATCAACATTGTTAAAATGTCTATACTGCCCAAAGTTATCTACAGATTCAATGCAATTCTTATTAAATTACCAACATCATTTTTCACAGATATAGAAAGAATAATTTTATGCTTTGTATGGAACCAGAGAAGACCCCATTTAGCAAAAGCAATTTTAAGCAAGAAAAACAAAATGGAAGGTATTAATTTGCCAGACTTCAAACTATACTACAAAGCTGTGATTATTAAAACTGCTTGGTATTGGCACAAGTGCAGGGACACAGACCAGTGGAACAGAACAGAATATCCAAATATAAAACCATCCTCATATAGCCATCTAATCTTTGACAAAGCAGACAAAAACATACTCTGGGGGAAAGATTCCTTATTTAATAAATGGTGCTGGGAAAACTGGATAGCCACATGTAGAAGACTAAAACAGGACCCACAGCTTTCACCTCTCACAAAAATCAAATCACGGTGGATAACAGACTTAAACCTTAGGTGGGAAACTATTAGAATTCTAGAAGAAAATGTAGGAAAGACTCTTACAGACATTGGCCTAGGCAAAGAATTTATGAATATTTTTATTTTATTGTAGTATATGTATTTTCATAAGCCAAACAAAATATTTTGGGATAAGCCTACATAAATTTTATTAAAAATATATATGTTTTATGAAAATATATATTATACCTAATATATAGAGAGATACAATTTCACAATATATTTTTAGTTGGCTATGAAACACTGATGGGAAAAGAGACTAATGCAAGATCAGAACAGACTGGAACTAGAACTTGAGAGCCAGCAGCATTGCCCAGAGGATCATGGAAAATTCAGGTACCATTATGCTGGTGATATCATCTAAACACCCCCCTTTTGCTAGTACTTTGGAGGTATATACATTATAATCAGCATATTTATTCATTTAGCAAATTTTTGTAGAATACCTATTCTGTGTCATTGTGTGTGTAGACAAAACAGACTTGGTTTCGCTACCATAGAGTGGGAATGACAATGGCAATGTGGCTTCACAGGCTTGTGACCTGTGCAGTTAGTTGCACGTGGCCACATACTTTGGACTCCACACTTGCTTTAATGCTGTCCTGTTGAGATATTGAAATTCTTAACCATTTTTGAACAAGGGTGTCTGCATTTTCATTTTGCACTGTGCCCTATGGTTTAGGAAGCTAGTCCTGGATGCTGGGCTGTCCTTTGTCCTTTTACAGATTTCCCCAAACATTTTCATGCCTCATCTGGATCTGGCATTGAAATTTTTTATGCCTATGAATGAATTTAGACTTCTTTGTTAAGACTCAGTGCTGGCACATTATCTTGTCCCTATCAGAAATAAAAAAGAACAGTCTGAAAATGTACACAAATCCTCTCCTGTGTCAGCAAGACTCCAGAGTGACATATTTAAATGACAAGTTTGTAATGTACCTCTGTTTAAGGAGAACAAGTTCTGTGGAGTAAAGAATCATGTGAACTGGACAAATTGTGAAATCTCTTCCTAGTAGTCTGCAGAGGAGGACTGTGCATTGTTCCTGTTACCCTTTTCTTGACTCCTGCTGGGTAGTGCTCTCTAACTATAGCCTTAAGCACAGAAACTTGAAACCTTAGGGGATATGAAATTCTCCTTTACATTTCTCTGTCATTCAGTTTTAAATAACACATACTGGGCACACATAAGACTTTAGTCTTTTTGCCTTTCTATGAATTTATTCCTTCCCTGAAGTGCCTGACATTCATCTTTGCATCCTTAGTACCGATGCAGGCAGGGCCTGTAACCTGGAAATTGTTTACCAAGTGATTGAAATAACCTTCCACGTTCAGGCATTCAGATGAGTGATTTACATATGCTATTTTGTGGAATTAGGAATTATTTATTTCATCCCACTCTGTAAGCTTTTATAAAATTTAGAAAGCTGTATTTGATCCCTATAATACGCCTTGGTATCCTTGCAATGGTTATTTTCTCAGGGTTGCAATTCTATATCAAGGCCCTTTATGTACTTCAGGAATTGGACCCTCTAGAATGGGGTTTGAGACATTTACTTTACTGTTGCATCATGTTAAGGAGTTTATTTAAAACTTAGGTCAGTCACTGTCCTAGGCTGAGTTCTCTGGAAGCACAGCAGAGATGGAGTATTCGGTGCAAAATATTCATGAAGGATCAACACTTTTTAAGGACCTGGGGCAGAGGCAGGATTGGGGAGAGGAAGAAGCCTATCTGCAATACAGGTTTAGTAAAGCCTCAGCCAACCCTACAGCGAGCTTTGGAGAACATCTCACATCTAGTTGACATAGCTGTATACTCTCATCCCACTCAAATCGCTGAAAGCAGGTTGCCACGGGAAGGGCTTGACCTGAGCAAATGGGATTTGCAGCTGAGGCTGACCCTGAAGAAGCAGAAAGCTGAAGGCCACTTCCTGACTGCCCTGCTTGTAGCTGGGCAGCAAGTTCTTCCTTGAAATGAGGACTGGGTAGCACATTCCCATGTCGACTACAGAAGATTTCCATCATAATACCTCCTGATCTAATGTCCTAGATTAAACAATCACAATAATTAAATTCTGAAAAAGTAAAATTCTGTTTGTATGGTAAAGTGAGGCATTCAAACAGGTGCTCCCCATCATAAAGGTTAAAGCAACAATTATATTCAGTAAAGTACTGAAAAAAAGTTTTCACATTATATTTCCTTATTCTAATTTTGGGCTTTTAGACATGACACTGTCTTATTTACTGACAATCTGAGTGAGGTACCTGTGATATAATATTGTATCACTAACTATGCCATTATTCTCACAATTTTTGGCCCGGAGTGGTTTCTACTAGACCTTATAGAGTCTAGATAATCTTTTTTTTGTTTGTTTGTTTCAAAATAGAACTGTTTCTGGTTTTGTTAGCCACAAGGAGATATAATATTTGATCATCAATTTTATTAGTTTTTATTCTATTATTCTACTCTATTATTTTTTCATAGTCCCCAAAGGGCATTGCTATTTTCTGTAATTTTTTTTAATTGCTTGTTTGAATAAGTTTTATACAAAACCTCCAGACTCTTTAACTCAATTGACTATTGTTTTTTTCACAGTTGTATCCCCAGTGCATAGAAAAGTTATTGTTACACATTAGGAGGTAAATAAACATTTGCTAAATGACTAAAAAGAGAGAATAAGTGACTGAATTAATTGGTGACACCTTGGGACATTCTTAAGTACTGGCTGAAAATAAAAAAAAAAAAGGTGCTACAGTACAAAACTAAAAATTTAAAAAGCACCCACTCTCAGATACCCCTTAAATTCTCCAGCTCTCAAAATAAGACATTCAATAAATGGAGTTAACATAGGCTAGGTAACGTGTGTGGAAAAGGCCTCTGCATGTGTTAGGAGATGTTGACTTTACGTTACATATGATTTATTAATATGCTCTTGTTGTAAGAACTAATGCTGGTGCAATCTAGGAAATCCTAAAGCATAATATTAAAAAAAAAAAATAATGGTAGCACCATGTTTCTCTTCATTAGTTCAACTGTGTCTGAGGGCAGTCGACAGACATTAGACCTTCACAAATGGAAATCAATTTTAAGGATAGGAGAGTGATAGGACAATGAGGGATATGAAAAAAAGATTTTTCTGGACTACTGTCTTCATAAAAACGCATATACTTTGCCCCTATAATTCCGAAAGTCCAAAGGAAATAAAATAATATTCAGACAAAATTCAGGTAGATCACTATACATAGGCTTACTAATTTTTCAGTGATTAAACCAACCTAAGTGGCCAACAGTAGGGGAGTGTTCAATAAACTTGGATGAGTTGCAGCCATTAAAAGTAATCTTTAAAAAGTTTTACAGACTTTTGAGATGGCTTATGATATACAAACTGTTATTAACAATGTAAGTCCAACATATGCATCTCTTCCTTTCCTTCTCTACATAATCAGAAGGAAATAAATCAAAAATATTAGGGATTGTGTGTATTAATTTTCTGCCTTTTTTGTTATGTTTTCCACAGTGAAAATGTTTTGTTTTGCATTTAATCAGGAAAAGAAGCTTTTGTATAAGTAAATTATTTATATATTTCGCCCCCCTCCCTGGCGGCAAAACTGAAACTCATAACTTATTTCCTGACAAAGAAAGAGAAAATATACTTGGGGCTTAAACACTATATTAGTTTTTGTTTTCTACTGTCTGTGATTTCTAAATAATATTAATTTGAACATATCTGCTTTCAAAAATTATTTAATTCAGCTTAAACAAATGAAGAATGAATAAGGTCAAAATGAAATAATATAAGAAAAAAGGAAAAAAAAGTCAAGAAACAAATGAGGTGAGAACAATAAAAACCCCAAAAGAAAGTGTTATTAGGTAAATTGCAAACATTTTGGCATGTTGAACCAAAATGCCAATGTAAGCTTCCTACTAGCTTATGTGAAAAAGTCAACATATTATTCCAATTAATTTACCATTGGAAAATAATTATTAATAGCTTATCAGGAAGAACTGGACATAAACTAAAATTTTTTCACATTAACTAATTCGTTCATGTATTTAAATAAAGTTCACTGACAATATACTGCATATAAGAAATTAAACTAGTGGCTTAGGCAGAAGGAATTAAAAGTCCAGGGAATGCAATTTCCCGTGAAGGTAGGGCTACTACAGATGAGGGAGGAATATCCAGGGCTACATGCCTCATCAACTTTGTCTCTGAGGTGCTGGCCTTTGTTGCTAGTGATGTGTGTATTCATAAGATTTGTGTTAAGATTCTTGAAGGGTACTTGATATGTGCTCCTTGATTATAAAGCTAACATTGATGTCCTGCTTAGTATCTTCCCACCCACCTTTTAAGTTTCTGCTCCCTCTCCTCATACAATCTAAACTCTATGAAGTTTGGAGTTGTATATTTTTCCATGTCCCATCCCTGGAGTATACGATGGCACCGTGTTCCACAATAAGTGCTCTGTTAAGTATTCCTGTAGATACTGATACATTGATTGAATAAAGGACTACAAACTTCTCTCTAAAGCTCAGATTTCAGCATGTCATCTTTAATTTAGAGTCATAAATGTTGTTTTCTTTTAATAACCTTGATTCCTTATAACCACAGTTAGTTGGATACTAATGTTCAGAGGCTTTTGGGTGTTCTTTTCTATTGACTGTTTAAATTTAAAATCTGTACAGTCATCAATATATCTGTTAGTGCAAACTTAAAGGGAGATTTGTGTATTTTCATAAGAAACTCTCCTTTATAAAATCTTGATTTTTATTATAACTTGCAGATTGAACTTTCCTTTGATTCCCCCCATGCCTCCAGATCTATACAAATTATATATAAGTTTAAAGATGTCAGAATAAAATGTAAAAGATATTATACCTCAGTATGCATTTGTAGTATTCAAACATTTTCTGAGGGTAGTAGTTTTTTTATCAAAAGAACTCCCCTGGGAAACTCCCATATCTAAAACTTTAAAAACATCTCTCATTGAAAGGTATAAGGAGAACATAGTGACTTCTCATCCCTTACTTTCATCTCCTCTTTTTCTTCATCTTCCTTCCCTTACACTGTTTGGTAGCCTTTGATGTGGAAACCTGTGGCTTCTAAGAGAGTTAGAAAACCACTGTAGAATGTTAAGTTTCGATAGTCAATGTGAAGTGCTTCTTCTAAAAAGGTTTTACCAATATATCTGGCGTCATCATCATGTTAAAATCTGTCCAGTGAAAACCCACCAGGTTCTAACTCAACTACTGTTGTATCTAGAGATATGTGGAAAACTAATACAGACATTAAAGAGAAGCAGTTTGACTTAGCACATCAAGCAATTTGGTGATGATTCATGGACTCCAATTCAAGGTGTCCTTTTGCTAACATGTGTGACACTGGGAAAGTCATCATTTCTCTTTACCTCAGCTTACTCACCAACAAAGCAGCATATTATTATGCTGACTCGCCTTATTGTCACAGAGTGTTGATTCGCTAGCAGTGATAATGCATAATTCTATTTAAGTAACCAATAAAAAATATTCTAAATATTAATAATAGATAAAAGTAGTCACATTTGTAGCTAAATCATAATTTGAAGAAAGCTTATGTGCTTCAGGGTTTCATCTATATAACAAGAAAAACAATTGGTCAATTTAGGTAAGATTTTACAATGGAAATAAAAGTAATTTTCAATGGAGAGTGCAAAGTAGCTCGAAACAGTTTTAATTTTACAGTAAATTGGAGAGAAGGCCAGTGTTAGAGTTTGGGACAGGAAGTATGGCAGCAGTTGGGATATGTGCCATAATTTCAACAAGAGAAGAATGCAGAACCATACAGTTGAGTCTTACCCACAAGCACTGCCCACTGTCTCAGAGATTAAACTTGGTGTGCCATTATCTAATCAAGAAAAAGTCCAAAAATAAGAAGCAAAAGCTCCTCTAAATGAGAAGGAATCAGCAAAAGATCTCTGGATACATGAAAAATCAGAGTGAAAGAACAGCCCCAAAAGAAAACAATAACTACGTACCAGTAGAAACCAACCAAAATGAGAATATTGAAATTACTGATAAAGAATTTTTAATATCGATTGTAAGGAAGCTCAGTGAAATACAAGAGAAAAATAGAAATTCAACACAAAGAAACCTACAATGCAGGAAATGAATAAAAAATTAACTAAAGAAATAGAATTATTAAAAAAATCAAAGCAGAGCTTCTGGAAATGAAAAATTCATTCAACGAAATAGAAAATGCAGTGGAAAGCCTTAAGAGAAGACTAAATCAGGCAGAAGAAAAAAATCTCAGAGCTAAAAGAGAACACCTTTGAATTAAACAAGTCAGTCAAAAAGACAGAACAGAGAAATAAAAGGAATGAGCAAAGCCTACAAGAAATATGGGATTATATAAAGAGGCATAACATAAGAATTATAGGCATCCCTGAGAGGGGTAAAAGAAAACACACAAAGGCTGGAAAACCTGTTTGAGGAACTACTTGAGGCAATTCTTAACAAAAATTTCCCACATCTTGCTAGAAATCTAGACATCCAGATACTAGAAGCACGATGAACTCTTGGAACATTCACCAAGAGTCAATTACCACAACATATAGTCATCAGATTGGCCAAAGTTAACATGAAAGAGGAACTCCTATGAACTGTAAGGTGAAAGCTTCAGGTAAATTACAAAGGAAAACCTGTCACACTAAATGTAGACTTCTCAATGGAGACCTTGTGAGCCAGAAGGGACTGGGACCCCATTCTTATCTTCTCAAACAGAATAATGGCCAACATAGAATGTTTTGTCTGCAAAACTAAGTTTCTTATATGTCTTATATTCATAAAGACTTTCTCAGACAAGCAACTGCTGAGAGAATTTACTAAGACCAGACCTGCCCTTCAGGAAGTAATCAGATCCGCATTATACACTGATCAGCACAATAGACACCCACTAGTGTAAAACCATCCAAAAGTTAAAGTTCAGACCCCAGGTACCACAATGGCTCAAGAGATAAAGCAGAGCAATAAAGTTCTATGTAATAGGATGAACAGAAATCCACCTCACATATCAATACTTTCAATAAATGTGAATGGCTTTAACTCACCACTGAAAAGACACAGGCTCAATGGATAGATTAAAAAATACAAGCCATGTATCTGCTGTCTCCAGGAAATGCATCTAACCCATAAGGACTAATTCAGACTCAAGGTGAAGGGATGAAAAAAATATTCCATGCTAATGGAAACTGAAAAAAGCTGGAGTAGCTATTCTCACAACAGATAACATAGACTTCAAATCAGCAAAAGTAAAGAAAGACAAAGATGATCGTTATATAATGGTGAAGGGAACAATTCAACAAGAAGCCATAACAATCCTAAATATCTATGTACCTAACACAGGGGTGTCCAGATTCATAAATCAAATCCTATTTGATCTAAACAAAATGATGAACAGCAGCACCACAATAGGTGGGGACATCAACACACCATTGACATATGGAATAGATCCTCAAAACAGAAAATAAACAAAGAAACAATGGACTTAAGCAGGATTCTAGAACAAATGGGCCTAACAGACATTTACAGAACATTCTACCCCAAAACTACTGAATATACATTCTTCTCATCAGCTCATGGAACATTCTCTCAAGATTGATCATACCCTAGGCCACAAAACATGTCTCAACAAATTAAAAAAAATAGAAACTATACCATGTATCTTTTCAAAGCACAGTGAAATAAAATTAGAATCAATTCCAACAGAAATACTCAACTCTACACAAAGTCATGAAAATTAAACATTCTACTGCTGAAGGATTATTGGGTCAAAGAGGAAACTAAGATGGCAATCAAAAGATTCTTTTAATTAAATGACAAAGAGGACACAGGTTACCATCTGTAGGATTCTACGAAAGCAGTAATAAGATGAAAATATATAGCCTTAAATATGTATGTCCAAAAAAACAGAAAGCAACTATCTAATGATTTGTCACAATACCAAACCCAGTAGAAGAAAAGAAATAACTAAGGTTGGAGGACAATTAAATGAACTTGAATCCAAAAGAATTATACAGAATATTAATAAAACAAAAAGTTCGTTCTTTGAAAAGATAAACAAAATCAACAGGCCTCTTGCTAGATTAACCAGAGACAGAAAAGAAAGGACATTAATAAGCTCAATCAGAAATGAAAAAGGAGATATTACAATTGATACCACAGAAACATAAAATATCATCTCTGAATACTGTACAAATCTCTATGCACATAAACTTGAAAACATCAAGAAAATGGAAAAAATTCTGGAAACCCATAACCTCCCTAGGCTCAATCAAAAATAAACAGAACTCATGAACAGACCAATATCATATAACTAAATTGAAGCAGCAATAAAAAATCTTCCAACAAAAAAAGTCCCAGACCAGATAATTTCATAGCCAGTTTTACTAAACCTACCAAGAAGAACTGGTACCTACACTGGAGAAATTCTTTCATAACATTGAGAAGGAAGGAATCCTCCCCTATCATTCTACAAAGCCAGTATCACCTTCATACCAAAGCCAGAAAAGGACACAACAAAAAAAGAAAACTATAGACCAATATCCCTTATGAATATAGGAGCAAAAATTCTCAATAAAACCCTAGCAAACCAAATTCAGCTGCACATCAAAAAAAAAAAATAATCCACCACACTCAGGTGGGCTTTACGTAAACCTAGAGATGCAAGGATGGTTCAACATACACAAATCTATAAATGTGATTCACCATATAAATATCCTCTCAATTAAAAAAGCATTTGACAAAATTCAGCAGCCTTTTGATAAGAACTCTTAACAAAATAGGCATAGGTGGAACACACCTTAAAATTATGAAAACCATATATGACAAACCCATAGCCAACATCATACTGAATGGAGAAAAACTGGGAGTGTTCCCACTTAGAACTGGAACCAGACAAGGTAGCCTACTGTCACCACTTCTATTCAACATAGTGCTGGAAGGCTCTGGCTAGAGAAGGAAATCAAGGCTATCCAAATGGGGAAAGAAGAGTTCAAACTATTGCTCTTGCTGATGATATTATCTTATACCTAGAACACCTCAAAGATTCTGCCAAGAGACTCCTAAGAATTGATAAATAAATTCAGCAAAATCTCAGGTTACAAAATCAATGTACACACACAGTAGCATTCCTATATGCCAACAACAGTCAAGCTGAGAATCTAATGGAAGACTCAATACTTTTCACAATAGCAACAAAGAAAATAAAATACTTAGAAATATATTTAAATCAAGGATGTGAAAGACCTCTACAGGGAGAAGTAGGAAACACTGAGGTAGGAAATTGTGGAAGCTGTAAACCGATGGAAAAACATCATGCTCACGGCAGAATCAATATTGTTAAAATGTCTATACTATCCAAGATGATTTACAGATTCAATTTAATCCCCATTAAATACCAATGTAATTTTTCACAGATCTAGAAATAATAGTTCTTTGCTTCATGTGGAAGCAGAAAAGACCCAAATAGCCAAAGCAACCTTAAGCAGAAAGAACAATTCAGGAGGCATCACCTTACCAGACTTCAAACTATACTACAAGATTATAGTAACCAAAACAGCATGACACTGGCACAAAAACAGAGACACAGACCAATGGATCAGAACAGAGAACTGAGATATAGAGCCATCCTCATATTGTCATCTGACCTTTGATAGAGTAAAAAAAAAAAAAAAATATATATATATATATATATATATATATACACACTGGGGAAAAGAATCCCTATTCTATAAATGGTTCTGAGAAAATTGTACCACATGTAAAAGACTGAAACAGGATCTGTACCTCTCATCACTCACAAAATTAGATGGATAACAGACTTAAACCTAAGTTATGAAACCATAAGAATTCTAGAAGAAAATATTGTAAAAACTCTTACAGGCATTGACTTTGGCAAAGAATTTGTAAAGAAGACCTCAAAGGCAATCACAGCAATAACAAAAATAAATAAATTGGACCTAATCAAATTAAAAAGCTTCTGCATAGCCAAGGAAGCAATCAATAGAGCAAATAGACAACCTACAGAATGGGAGAAAATATTTGCATGCTATACATCTGATACAGGGCTGATAACTAGAATCTATAAAAACTCAATCAAATCAGAAAGAAAAAATCAAACAACCTGATTAAAAAGTAGGCAAAAAACATGAACAGAAACTTCTCAAAAGAAGATAGACTAATGGCCAAGAAACACGAAAAAATGCTCAACATCTCTAATCATCAGGGAAATACAAATCAAAACCACACTGAGATATCATATAACTCCAGTGAGAATTTATCAAAAAGCCCAAAATAACAAATGCTGGTATGTATGCAAAGGGATAGGAACACTTTTACTGTGTTGGTAAGACTGCAACTAGTACAACCTCAATGGAAAGCAGTATGGAGATACCTCAAAGAACTAAAAGTAGAACTACCATTTGATCCAGCAACCTCACTATTAGGTATTTATCCAAAGGAAAAAAGGACATTTTATTAAAAAGACACCTGCATCCAAATGTTTATAGCAGCACAATTCACAATTGCAAAGATGTAGAAACAACCCAAGTGCCCATCAATATGTGAGTGTATAATTAAAATGTGGTATATGTATACCATGAAGTACTACTCAGCCATAAAAAAATGGTGAACTAATATCTCTTATATTAACCTGGATGGACTGGTGACCATTCTTCTAAGTGAAGTATCACAAGAATGGAAAAACAAACACCACCATGTACTCACCATTAAATTGGAAGTAAAAGAACAACACTTATGTGCATATATGGGAATAAAACTCACCAGAAATCAAGCAGGTGGGAGGGGTGAGGAGGGTATGAGTAAATTAACACCTTACAGGCACAATGAACACTATATGGGTGATGAACACACTTGTAACTTTGACTCAAACTGTACAAATGCAATTTATGTAACCAAAACATTTGTACCCCCCCAGTACTCTGAGATAATAAAACTATAAAATAAAATAAAATAAAATAAAATAAAAAGAATGCACTGCTTTCAGGACCTCCTAAAGAAAGAGGATGGGAGTAGAGGGGATAGGTAAATTCACAACTAATGGGTGTGGAGTGCACTGTCTCGGGAATGGGCATACTTGTAGCTCTGGCTTGGGTGGTACAAAGGCAATATATGTAACCAAAATGTTTGCACCCCCATAATATTCTGAAACTTAAAAATAAAGAAAAGAAGAGAAAGAGGATGTTTTTAATCTGTTAAAGGTAGGAAAGAAAAGAGTCTTGTTATTTCTGCCTACTGGAATGTGAAGCTAGTAGAAAAACGTCTATCATTGTAAATCTGATATAAGGATGTTGCTTTTGACTACTGGTAAATTGAGTCCCTAAACTCTCTGTTTGAGAATGCTATCCCAGTTGTAACAAAAAATACTAAAAATAAATAAATAAATAATAAACAATCAAGACTTAGTAACAACATTGTCATTTTTAATCTCTTATTTAAGGTAATCACATTATACTCCCTTGGCAGGAGTTTAGTGCCTTGTCTTAGTCAAGTGTTGAGCTATCTTAGATTAATAGCTAAATTTTTAGAGATGAACTTGAACTTCATGGAAGGTCACTTCCTTTAGTTCAGAATGTTTTCTTACGTTTCAACCACTTTATATTTTTATCAATTCTCCCCCAGAGTATCTCAAATCATTTTACCAATGATCTTGCCAGATGAAGTGAGTCAACCATCTTTGGGAAATTCATTAAATTGGAGGCCACTAGGGTACCATTTTCTCACCTGAAGTACCATTCACACAGGCTCAAGGAATTAATATGCTTACTAAAGTGCTCAAAAAGTAGTTTTTTCACCCTGAAAATTATCTCCCCCAAACCCATTAATTCCTTTAACATGCTTGCAAAGCAACATATATTAAAATGATTTGAATCCTGATCTGCTGGATAAATTACAGATTATTCAAGGTGACATTTTATTACAGTAAGGGCTAGGTGTAAAAATATACTGGTTGGGAGGGGAACATAGAAAAATTTTTAAAGCAGGAAAGTTGGATTTAAGTCTCAACCTAGGTCAACTTCAGGCAATGCACTGAGTATTATGTTCTAGGATCAGGATAAGATGATCAAGAAAGAGCCCTTGCCGGGAAGTACTTCACAAGCAAGTCATAACAACCTTTAACCTTGGACTAGTAGGTCATTTTCCTTCTTCATAAAATGGAGAAAATAATATATACCTCACAAATTACTAACAAAGAATACAGGTGCTAACTAATGTCAGATAGTTCTGAACTTGAACCCAGATTCTACACACATCTTGGTTTAGTATGACCATGGGCAAGTTACTTAACTCATTTAAGCATGAGTTTCCATGTCTTTAAAATTAATTATAGCATTACTTAGCTGAAGTGGTTGTATGGATCTGATATGCTAATACACAAAGTACTTAACGCCATGCCTGGCACAGATGGGAAGTTACCTAATCATGCATGTAGGCAATTACACACAGATATGTACTGACTATACACACACACAAACACATCTATTTAAATCTGTAAGTCATGATGAACTACTATTATTCCTCCCATACTTGACATATGAACAAACTATCAATGGGAATTACATGAACATGCTTATAAAAAAACAGCTTGAAAGATAAAAATGTTATACAAACTGAAACATTTGTAATATGGACAAAAGAGCTATGCTATTTAAAGGTCACCAGTTAATTCACTTACATATTTCAGTTACTTCTAAAGCCCATGAACCAGGAGAAAAAGCAAAGATCGCCTGCCATTTCTCTAGGAAGGTTCACACATGTTTTAATCTTTTGCAAGGTAAGACAATTACAATTGTCTTTCCCTATAAAACAACAGAGCTATTTGTTAATGGGTCAATAATGAACAGCTGACATACAAATGGAATGGAAATAGTTCCCATAGGAAATAGACCCTAAACTGCCTACCAGTAAGTCCTAATTTCCAAGCTCCTAAAGTCCCCACCTTTATGTAATCTCCTCCGCTGTGCTCAAGAGAACTGTGACTCACTTCTAGCCAATAGAATATGGCAAACGTGAAGGGAATTTGCAGATATAGTTAAGTTCCTAAATCAGTTGATTTTAAATTAACCAAAAGGGAGATTATCTTGGGTAGGTGTGAATTAATCAGGTGAAAGCTCTCCTAAGTGGGACCAGGCTCCTACCGAGGTCACGGACTCTCTCTGTTGCTAGGTTTGCAGCAGTGAGCTGCCACATGGTGAGAGGGCCCAAGGAGAGGATCATATGATGGGGAAATACAGGCAGCCTCTAGGAGCTAAAATCAGTCCAGGCAGCAGCCAAGAAAACAACAACAAAAAGCGACCCTTAGTCCTACAATCACAAGGAGAGAAATCCTGCCAACAAATGAAGAGAGGCTGCAAACAGATCTTTTCCCAGTTGAGCCTCTGAGAAGACAGCAACCCCATCAAACACTGAGATTGCAGCAAGATAAGACCCCAAAGCAGAGAATTGAGGTAAACTGCACCTAGATTTCTGAACTGCAGAAACTGTGAGATAATAAACGCGTGTTGTTTTAAGACATTAAGTTTGTGGTCTTTCATTATCCAATATAGAAAACAAATATATTTCTCTTGAGGGAAACATTTTTAATTCAGAATACAGAAAGATAAAATAATACGATAACAAATGGTGCTCTTCTGTGTATTGTGAGCATTCGCTTTCTGTGAGAGGTCTGAGTCTTTGCCGTATAAGACAAGGGATAAACTGAGAAGGGAGTCACCTCTCTAAAATTCTTTGGGCAAGTAAATTATTCGCTTGAGATAAGGGTCAACAGAGTAGTCGAGTTATATGTATTGTACCCACTAACTATATCGTCTGATAAAGTTGCCACTAATTTTTGAAAAAGTGTCTTTTATTGGCTAGTTTGATTTTGAAGGAAAATAATTTTTTATTAATGTCTCTCTCCATAACAAAGAGGGCAGAAAGGATTTTTAGGTACATTAAAAAGCTAAAGCTATATTAGGAATTATGTTTCAGGGGCCTGACTATAAAAGAAAAATAAGATGTCTGTGAGCATTGTGTGTAGGTGCTTTGGAGCGAGAAAAAGGATAGAAAGTGCTTTGAGGGCATCATAGTACTCTGCAGTCTGACAGAAATGGAGTGGGAGCTGGCCATATAAAAAGGAAGTAAAATGATTTTGTGTAGGTCTGCGGGAAAGACTAAAGAGACATAGTTAAGCGTGTCGGATGAATCTAGGGGCCTAACAGGTACAACAGCACATTGAACCATTTTTAAAAGGGCAGAGCATAGGAAAATATGACTGCTTCTCTTGAAGCTGACATGGGGAAAATGTAACTGTTTATGTAAAGTATAGACCCATAATAGATTAGAGCCGAAAGGTAGTTTTAGGGTCCTTGAATATAAAGTATAGACCCATAATAGATTAGAGCCGAAAGGGAGTTTTAGGGTCCTTGAATATAATTATTTCTTTTGCTGGTGATAAAACTAAGGACAAAAGCTGCTAACTGATTTTTCTATTGTTATTCAACAAGTTATCATTAGAGCTAGGAATGGAAAAAAAGGACTCCAGATTCTTGATTCAATATTCTTTCTGTGGGCCTTTGTTTAAAGCTTATTAAACAGATATAACATGATAAACAGGCATAGATGGATAGATCATATATGTATACCAAGTATATACATATATGTATATATTTAACCCAAGATATACATTAAATGTGATCTAGTCCAATACTCTGGTTTTATAGATTGGGAAAACTGAGCACCTCAGGGGTTATAAGACATAGCTCCTGTTCCCAAACTTACAAAACAAAAAGTTTTGCAGAATGAGTCAGATATAGTTTTGGGGGCTGCTGTTTCATTTTTCCATTCTATCCCTTTCTAGTATTTATCACCATTCAAAGATTCACAAGAATTCATGCATGTAAACTCATCTGGCATGCTTCTGACCTCTCTTGCTTCACTTGTGGCAAAAATTCCACGATACTTTACCATCTTTAGCTTATCAATCTTTCACCTCACAAATCAGAACATATCTGCTTGCTCCCATCCTGGTCCTTCTGAACCTTTTGTCAAGTCATTGCTTTCTAATCTCTGATAAAGTCCTTCTAAAGTATTAAAGGATTACCATTATACCTCTAAGAGGTACATACAGTCACATGCTGCAGAATGACATTTCGGTCAATGAGGGACTGTCTACGTGATAGTGGTCCCATAAGGTTGTAATACCATATTTTTATTGTACCTATTGTACATGTAGATAGGTTTAGATACACAGATAATTACTATTGTGTTATAATTACCTGCATTATTCAGTACAGCAACATACTGTACAAGTTTAAAGTCTAGGAGAAATAGGCCATACCATATAGCCTACGTATGTATTAGACTATACCATCTAGGTTTGTGTACATACACTCTATGATGTTCACACAACTATAAAATTGCCTAAGGATGCATTGGTCAGAATGTATCCCTGTTCTTAAGCAATGCGTGAGTACACATTTTAAAAACAATTATGGACATGCCATGTCTCAATCCACTGAGATAATTTCCAACATTAGAAATTTCACATTGATGGGAAAGTGTTTCTGGAGAATGTATTAGAAACTTTTGGGCAATGCCGCAAAGCCACTTAGAAATTTGCATAGATCTAGTTGCCAGGAAGTTACTTCAAAAGAAAAAAATAGAAATAAACTGAGTAGATGGCAGTAAAATTCTTTTAAAAATATCAAATGCTTTTAAGTCACAGGTGAAGATACTTTCTGGACCTTACCATTTTCAACATAGAAGCTGAGCTAAATCTAAAGTGTCTAGCCTGAAAATAAAAAATCCCAGGGTACCTGTTGTTTAAACTGTTTTGTTGGTCCCCGACTATTTTTAATGATATTTTTTCCTTACCTGAACAACCCAGAGGTTGAACAAATGCAAACCAAATCCTGTGGTTCTTTTTAAACTCAGCTCGATTCTCACCTCTCTCCCTACTTCCTCCCACCCCCCACTCAGTTGCCATGTTCAACAACACTTCAAAGGTGTGGCTGGCTTCATTTCTGGGCTTAGATTCTGTTTAAAGAAAAAGCTAAATTGGAATCAGTTTATCCCCCTTGGCTAGAATTTTTAACAAAATTTAAAACCAGAGAGGACCCCCAGCCACATCTAAAGTGATACTGAGTGTATCAGCTGGACACATGATCTTCAAAGGAAGCCACAGCCCTGGATAAAGCTCACTGTCACTGTAGCTTGAATCTTGAGCCTTCAGACACACAGTTCTGTGGATACCCAGGACACTTTCAGTATTTTTATTTTTCCTAAAAAGGAATAAATTAGTAAATTGTGTTTCTATACATTTTTCTTTACATAATGATGTTTTTATTAAAATGAAAACAAATGGAGAGAAATAAGTGCCGGAAAATATGCAAGCACTGAAGAAAATTCCTAAAATTAATCTTCTGTATCGTATTTAGAATCAGGTCAGCAGAGTCAGAACTGAGAGCATAAACATTAACCATCAAATAATCTTATGGGGTGGAGAAAGCACAAACCACCACAGAACTCTTTCACTTAATTGCTTGTGGGAGGAAGGACACAGTCAGTTGAAAGCAGAACCATTGTCTTGAAAAAACAGAAGTCCTTTTCCATACCTTATTAGTACATCTGGTTTTAAGCTTTTTCTAAAATATATCTTACATTTAACAATGCTTTTATATGCCCTGAATATAGGTTTTTTATCCTCTGGCAGGGTCATAAGGACTTTTCACTTGAGATGAATGTTGAATGATGGACAGGTATTCTCCATAGAGTAGGAATGAAATGTTTTTAGCAAAGACAGTAGCATGAACAAAAGCAAAAGTGAGATAAAATAGCCTGGCCCATTTATGGAACTACCAGCATTTCAGAATGGCTGGTGTATAGGTTGGAGGCAGAGGTGACTCACTAAGAGATGAGGCTATGGAGCAGGGAGAAGGATCTTATTACTCAGTTGGATTGGCAGACTGAATGTTTGGGGTGACTACAGATGAGAGCAGCATATGGAAAACAGAGATCCAAGGACCATGAGGGCAGTTGGGGAGTGCAACAGGCCAGAAGGATATGTAGTTAGGGGAACAGTGAACACAAAAGCCAGAAAAGACTTGGAAATGAGCCATACTGAAGAGATGATCGAAGGATGTAATGATACAATGGACAGTGATGTCGCTATTTAAGGATATGAGAAAGTGAAACAAAGAGAAATGTTGAATAGGTGACGTCTGCCATTTTAAAAAATTAAATCTGAAAACATCAAAGTTGTACCAGGGTGATCTGTTTATTTGGAGCCTAACCCATGAAAGATGGGAGAGCTCCTCGAAAATGCATTTGCTAGACAACATGGTTCCATGCAAAGTCCATGGCTTTTGAGGCACAGAGACTCCCATTGACAGTCCATCTGCATTTCTGTATCTGAGCGACCTTGGGAAGTTACTTAACCTCTCTGTGCAGTGGTCTTTACATGTCTAAAATGTACAATACTACTACTTGCTCTATAGAATACTGTGATTTTTAGTTAAATTTATGTAAAACACCCGGCACAATTTATGGCACACATTAGGTGTACAATAAATGTTAATTTTCCTTCCTACAGTAAAGCTACTTGAGATGTGTTTACAATATGCAGAATTTAAAAAAGCTTTTGTGATAAAACAAGATTCAATGTGATGGGCAAAAATATATAAACACCACAGAGAAAAAGGGGCCAGGGACTGCATTAAGGGTAAAGCCAATTATGGTCGAGCAGGAGAGAATTTTGCAGCATTATTTCCAAGATTGTGTGATACCAACATGAGAAAGAAGCGGTTTCTTTGATAATAAGGGTCCGTGGTCCTTCTAGGCAAGTACATATAATTGTTTTTGTGCACTTAGCCTCCTATCTATCTATATGATATGTTGCTATGTGATAAAAATTTTCTGCTTAACCCAGTTATGAACAATTTCAACCATCAAGATATTGCACTGAAATGCTTTATAACACATTTTACAGGGCTAAATCTGTAAAGTCATTAGCAAAGCAGGTTTATTTCAGTGTCCTTCAATTAAATCTAGCTTTCATTAGCTGTGTTCTTACTATGTGCCAAATGCTATGTATAGTGCTATGGATAAAGGATGCATAGACTATATCCCATTCCCTCAAAGATCTTATATTTTAGTGTCCTATTCATGTTTATATGGATTTTTATCATCATGGACCCAGGAGATATAGTTACTTTACACACCACTGTGGAACATGCGGGGGGGGCGGGGAGGTAAAGTTGGATGAAATGTCCTACTACTTTGTATCACTTTTCTAAACAAATGCATGTCCTTTCCTACTGAACATTTATCTTGTCTTAAAATATATCTGAATGTCAGAAATAAGATATGATGTTGACTTCCAGAATCAATTACCTATTTTCAGTGTAAGAAATTAGTTTACTAGACCTCAAACAGCCTAGTATATAAAAAAAAAATCCCTTGTTCCAGCAATATAACATAGTCTTCAAAGGCAGGCATTACTTCTTGCTCTACTTTCTCAAGAGCAGGGCGAGACTTCTCAAGGTAGCCTGCACACTTTGCTCAGTAACCCTTTAAGGCTAATAGGTAGAATGATAAACCTCCCTTTCTTACCTCTAAATGTGTGTTTCTCCTCCTGGCAAATATCCTTGACTTCTTACTTTTACTCTCTCGTTTCCTACATCCAAATCAATATCTAATGATACTAATTTCCTAAATATTTCTTGTACTTATATGCCTTCTATCTGTACTCATTCTGACCTATGTCAGACAGTTATTTATCACCCAAAACAACTTTTCCTTCCCCTGTCCTGCTCTATTGACAAAATGATCAATCAAACAAGAAACTCTGACATTGAGCTCGTTTGCTAATAGGTTTCAGTGGAGCTTTCTTGTTTATACGGTGCAATCCTAGTTTCTTTGTTTAGAATAAAATGTCTTCTATAAACTGACCCCTCTTACATCTCTGGGCTTTCTTGATGGCACTTCCTGCTTCATACTTCAGCTGCAACACTGAGAAACTGCATGCCCCAACCCATATCACATACTCCGTCTGCTCTCTGAAAATGCTGCTTGAAATACCCTCTCTCTGTCTCCTGCTTTTTCACTTGACTACCTCCTACTCATACTTCAAGAATAAGTTCATGTGTCATTTCTTCCATGAAGTGTTCTCTGATAACCTTCCTTCAGGCAGGGTCAAATCCTATTCTTCTAAACTTGAATAACTCTCTGTGTATCCTTTTACAACAATACTTATTAATGAAGTTACCTGTATAAATTTTGACATATGTAAAAAACCATATGTCCTTAGTCTTCGTGTCATTATTGTCTATTGTGCCCCAAACACAATCAACAACAAATATCTTATAAAACATACCAATTTTTCCTTCTTTTCCAAAATATGTACAATATATTCAACAGAATTGCCATTTTTCTATGAATGCTACTCTTCCCCAGTCAATCTTACTAAACAAAATTGACAACTCTAATAACCCTGGTACATGTGATGTTTTGTGAGACTTGGTGTTAGCTTTCCTAGCTGTTTGGATTTGGTCATTTATAAATATTCTGTGTTTTCTAATTACTTTTATAATTTATTTAAGACCTTAATTCCAGAGTCATTAGGTTTTTTTTTTTTTTTTTTTTTTGGTAGCCTGTAGAGAGAGACACAACAAAAACCATTCAGAATCTCAGTTAATTACAGTCTCTGTCTTAATTACAAAACTCTGCATTTTATTAACTCCTTCAAAGGATCTTAACTATATAAAAAAGTAAAACTTGCTACTTGCTTTTGTAATAATTGCACTTATGTGGTCTTATTAAATTTATCTACTTTACTCTAGCCTCTAATGGCTAAAATCTTTGTTCCAAAATCATCAGGAACCTGAATCTAGCTGCCTTGCTGTTGATTGACCTCTCTTGACATTGTTACTGAACATGAGTTCAACTTAGCAAACATGGAGGAATAAATTCTCAGTATAAAACTTTCTTCATTTCAATGACATATCAGCTCTCTAAGCTCAGTGTAGCCTATACTAATTATTTCTTAAATCCCTAGCAGAGCTTTTGTGGAGTACAGAAGAACAGGCAGTACCAATAAATATTTACTAATAGGTTTTATATTTGTACATAGTGATTTTTGTTCATCTAAGTGTAAAGTAAGCTTCATTTGAAATGCAATAAGCTGGTTTCTCCAACAACTTAATCAAAATATATTAAGGTAACTGATACTTGTGGATAGATCTCATGGGGAATGCCTTAAATAAGAGAATAAGTAAATAAATGAGCCTTAGTTTAAGAGTGAGCATAGAGAGGGACATGTAGAAGAACTATCCCCACGTTGCTTTCTAACAAGAGAATGAAGGTATGTTTAAAAGTATTTTTGTTTTACCAATAATTTCTGCTAGGAGAAAAAGCATAAAATATTATATTATGACTCCTGTAATTTAGGTGATTTGAAAAATTTATATCTACTACTTTCATATCAAGAAGAATTGCCCTATCATTTAAGATGGAAATAGAGACCAGAAGTGGTATGTATGCACCAACTTTCCCAGTAACAATAGTTTTTTGAATTTAAAGTTGATCTTTTGGCCTAAGTTTTAATCCAATATTTCCTGTGGGACAAAAATGTTAGGAATATTCTACTGGCAATTTAGCATTTTGCAAGTATTTTCTCTCTTAAAAAAGGTAATATGACCAGAGCAGATGCTTCCTTGTTAGATACCCAAGATGAAAAATAGCATTTAAAATGACTGTAAGGCAGGCAAAGTAGAGTTGAAATGTATTTGGTAATTAAATTGACAGGGAGACAGTGATTTTATCCCCAACCCCATGGCCTTCATCTGCAGATCTGATTATAATCCACTGAGACAAAAAAAATACAAAACTCCCTGGTCTTATATTAATAACAATGCACATTTTCAACCTCAGAGAAGAAAGGGGGGCCATAAGATAAATACAAGTGAGATATAAGATGTTCAGTGAGGTTAGTTTGAGGAAAATTAAGAATTTTAGTTAGCTTGTGCATTATAAGAACAAATATGCTCCCAAGAAACCAAATAATTCATATAGAATTCTGACAGAAAGAAAAAATAGAATAAATGACCCCCACATTGATGACCGTGACAGCTATCAGATGGCTTGCTTAGTTGAAGCTCTGTGATCTAGGATTTGGCATGCCATGTTCCACTGCACAGGTATGGGACACTAACATTTCTTTGGGTTACATTGACAGGAGGATGGGAAAACTCAGAATATTATAGCTGCCCTATTGTATTACTTATGATCATTTACCACACATTTCAATTCAGTAGGGTTACATATCTGGATATAAGCAAAAGAGTTGAAACCCCCAAAGGACAGAGAAAAACCAAACAATAACACAAGTTGGAATATGTATTAGGTTTGCTTTTATATGGATTGACATATATAGTTGACACTTGAACAATACAGGTTTGAACTGTGCAGGTCCACTTATAGGATTTTTTTTCAACCAAATGTGGATGGAAAATATAGTACTGGCAGGATGTGAAACCCACCTAAATGGAAAGCTAAGTTTTCACAGGTTTCACAGGGTTGGCTGTAGGATTTGAGTATGTGTGGGTTTTGGTATATATGGGGGTCTTAGAACCAAAACTCCATGTACCAAGGCACAACTATATGAATACACAAAATTCAGGCTAATCTAAAATTTTCATGCCCATAGGTTTCAGAGATATGCATTATGCTGTTGATAATCTTTGCTAAAATACAGATTCATTAGAGAAAATTTTGTTTTTATACTTAAAAAGTAGAAAACGCTAATCCCCGGTAACCCACTACTCAGTAATAATTGCTATTAACTTTTTTAAAACAAGTTTTGAAATATAACTGTTTTAGTATAACTATAAATGAAAATATTTATGAAACAGAGGAATTCTACCACACTGCAGCCCTACAGTAGGACAGCCCTGAGGGCAATGGAGAAGTAAACTTCTTCCTGTGGACAGGACTTTGAGCAATGTATCTGGATGTTCATTTTGCCTAGGAAAGTGGATGACCAGAGGTATAGGTTTATACTGATTTGTGGGATGAAGTTAATGGTTCAGCTGGATGCTCAGAGACTTGTAAATGACACAACTGGAAAATTGGTGACAAAGACAGACCTTTCTGAAAGAGCACAGAATGTGAAGGTATTTATTTCATATGTAAATTTCATCAAAGAAAGTCTTCTATAGAGTAGAGGAAAGTTTTAATAATCAGTATGATCCATTCTGTGGGGATCAATCCTTCCTTCCCCAGCCAGTGCTGTCTTTCACCAATTGGTTCGTGAACAAAGTGGCCATGTTAGGAGGGATGAAGTTATGCACGTTCTCAGAAATGTGGACTTTTACTTATCAACACCCAGAGAACTATAGTTATTGCTCTCTGTCCCATCTTCCAAGAGCAAAGGCTAATACAAGGTCCTTAAATTTGCACTATTCCTCATGGGTATCAGACATTTCCCCACTAGTAGGTTGATTAAATTGTACTAGTTCCATCATGGAAGGGAAGCTCTTTGATTATAGTGGACTGGACATGTGTTATGAATATAGATTTGCCTCCCTTATATTTATACCATTCATAGGTTTACAGAATGTCATATCTACCATCATGGTTTTTTTTCCCCCCAGAAACATCACTTGTGACCAAGGATCTCAAGTTACAGCAAGTGAAGTAAAATGTGGCCACAGAGTTATGCTTATAGTTTTCATTGATATCAGTATGATCCTCATCACCCAGAAGCAACTAAATGAATAGAACAGTGAAATTGTGTTTGAAGACTCAAATACAATGCCAACTAGGTGATAACACCTTCCATAGCTTGGACAATGCCCCCAGAATGCCCTAAATGCTCTAAATTAGAATCCAATTAACGGTGCTATTTTTCTCATAATAAGTACTTATGGATCTGAAAAGCAATACATAGAAATAAATAGACCCCCTCATAATTACTCCAGTGATCTGCTGCAAACATTTTTGCTTCTGTCCTTGTGACTTTAAGTTTTGTTAGTTTAGAAACCCTACTTTCAAAAAGAAATATGTTTCCACCAGGGAATACACAATGATTTCATTGAAATGGAAATGGAAACTTTTAGTGGCTATTTAGTTTGTTATAGCATACATTCCTGATTAATGAAAAATAATATTAGTTAGCACCTTACTACATGCCCAGACAATTCAAGGTCATTAGAACACATCATTTCCATTTAACTTTCTCTGAATTTATTTTATGATTGCCATATTTTTATTATCTCTATATTTTAAAATCAAAAAGAATTTTTATTTTACAGTTGCAATATATTTACACTTCCCAATGTATTTAAATTCCACTGATTTTTAAATTTTAATTCTGCTAACTTTTTTTGTGTTTCTGAACCTTATTATAGATATTTTCCTTAATGTATCATTTAGAACAGCTAGACAGATAATGAAAAATTTTTTGTCTTCATATCTCTTACTTTGCTGTAATTATTGAAATATATTTTGACAGAAATCAGAATGCAATGTTGTTATTTTTTCTTTCAACTCTTTTCCCATAACATTCCATCATCTTTTGGCTTTATATTTTTTGTTGAGAAGTTAAAACCGTGTATTTTCTTTTATAACATTTCAAACTGAAATAGTTTCAGATTCATATAAATTATATAAAATATTACAAAGTATTTGCGTATAGCCTTCAAACAGCTTCTCAAGTGTTAACATATTAGTAAGTCATAGTACAATTATCAAAGCCAGAAAATTAACATTGATAGTTTTATTAATTAATGAAAGATCTCATTTAGGTTACAGCAAATATCCACTAATGCCCTTTATCTGGACCAGGATCCAATCCAGATTCACATAATGCATTCAGTTTTCACATACGTTAGTCTTTGATCTGGGACAGTTCATGTCTTTATCGTTTTTATATGGATTGAATATATTCGAAGAGTATAGGACAGATTTAAGTCAAATATCTCTTCATTTTCATTGGTCTAGTGTTTTCTCATAATTTTGTTCAGGTTATTAACTTTTGGCAATGATACTACAGAAGTGACATGGTGTCCTTTCCATATCAGAGGCACTTTATGTCTATAATTTCTTTTTCTCAGTGAATTTAACTTTGATTACTTGCTTAACATAAGTAATGTGATGTGTGTCATATTTTCTAACTGCAAAATTATTATTTTGCTCTATGGACTTAATAAATATATGTAGAAAATATCTTAAAACTATGCATAAGTCTCTTTTTTATCATAACTTTGTCCACTAATTTTAGCATTCAATGATGATTCTTGCTTGTAATTAGTATTACTATGACAAATATTATTTTTTCCCATTTCCATTGTTTCCATTTTATTTATGAATTTCAATTCAGCTGTTAAGATCAAGTTCTTTCTTTTATTTATTTTTTATCATGGAGACATGGATATTTATCTTATTCTATGAGTTTAATCCATTGCTATCATTTTTTAAAAATTGCACTCAAGTTGTCCCATATTTGTCATTTGGGAGCTTTTTCTTATGAGCTTTTAAATTCTTTCAACATATTTTAATCAATTTTCAGCAATTCCTCTCTTTCTGGCACCAAAACAATTTTCAAGTACATCTTATACTTTCCCTGCCCATCCCTAGAATCAGCCATTTTTCAAGGAATCCTGGTTCATTTTATTAAAGAAGCATATAGAAATAAATACCTAGGCACTAGGTGTGCTCATTGTTACTGTGATGCTATTATTACTAGCCCTGTCAGCAGATCTAAGGAATATATAGACACATACATCTTTATCTGTGTCTATTTGTAAAATCATTAGTTCATATGATACCTCTAATTCTAATTTTATAATAAAGAGTTAAATCTCCTCTTCCCACCTTCTTATTTATAACTAACTTTCTTTTTGAAAGTAAGAAAATTGACTCTCATCCACAAATATTAACTCAAAACAAATATAATATTTACCCCAAATATTTGCTCAATCCTAAAATACATGTAAAGCATTTTCAGAATTGCTAACCTATATTCTTGTGATAAATATACTAATAGAGTACAATGTTTTGTATTCTTTTTGTCAATAGTGTTAGGAACAGGTGGAGATTGGCAGCATTAACCACAGGAAAAGAGGAGGAGGGCAAAAATGAGGAGGCCAATGAGCTTTTAGAACCTAACCCACAACAGCAAGAACTTCAGGTTAGGGACTTTTCCCGTCCAGGAGCATGTGCAGAAACTAGGAACTCATGTCCAAAGGTAACCTTTTCTCATTAGCATACATTAACATAGTAAAAATCACACCCATCAGTGCCATGACAGTTTTAAAACGTCATGGCAACCCCCGGAAGTTACTCTATAAGGATAAAATTGGGGAGGGCCCTTACCTCTAAGAATTCTCCACCTTTTTCCCAGAGAAATAGTGAGTGTTACACCGATCATTTAGTATATCATAAGGTGTAGACATAAAAGTAGAAGTGCCTTATTCCCCCTTTTTAAATGTCACTTTCACATAGAGGTCTTCTTTTAACACTATGTCTAAAATTGAACACCTCCCATACTCTAATTTATTGTTCTGCTTTACACAATTTTTCACAAGTTTTCAGTCAATAACAGATGAGAATTTGTATATAGATTTCACAGCTTCCTCAATACTTGGTGTGGGGCAAGAAAACTCTAAGAAATGCATTTTATACTGGTTCCCAAAGGGTTTCCAAAGGAATTAAACTCCATCACCCACAGCTTGATAACATACTTTTTGACTATCTCTTTCACTTTTTTACTTGCCACTGGTGGTTCTTTCATCTTCTAAATAAACTACTGACACTTGAAGCCTTGTATGAGGATCTGGGTAATCTAAAACTAAGATAAATATAACATAAAAAATTTAAGAAAATCCACAAAATGATGGCCCGCTACAAAGGTTAATACATTAATGTAGGACTAGAAAGACTGATGAAAAAGGAGAGAAGATATAAATTGAAGAATCATGAATTTAAAAGAGGATAATTATAAAAATGTTATAGACATTAAAAAGATAAAGCAAAAATATGAAAACCTTTATGACAGTAAATTTCTCAACTTAGGTGAAGAGTACAATTTCCTAGAATTAAGGTTATTAAAATTAACACAGGAAGAAATATAAATAGTCCTATATCTGTTAAAGTGATTGAGTACAAAAATAAAAACTTTTTCCCAAGGAAACTTTATATAAGAATAAGTTCGACAATAAAATTTATAAAATATTTATATTTAAAAAATATTTTTAAATTTATAACCATCTCAGAAAATACAGATGTAATACCTTTCCAATGCATAATATTGATACAAAAACCTAACAAGTGCATATCCAGTAAGAAAAATTTTAGGTGAATCATTTCAATGAATATAGGGCAAAATATCTCATGCAAAAATACTATATACACATATTAGTGAATTGAATCCAATAATGTATAAAAAGAAGTATATATCATGAATAAATTGGGTTTTCTCTAGGAATGTAAGGTTACCTTAATATTTAAAAATCAACCAATGTAAATTACCATATTAAGAATATAAGGAGAAAATCAATTATCCAAACAGAGGTAGAAGAGCAGTGGTTTGGTTCCAGAATATGGCTTAGTCACATGTACTATATATTAGTCAGGATATGAGACATCCTGATGCATGTTCCAAGGACATCTAGCTTGTAAAAAAAACCTCCAAAAATGAGCCATGTATTTTTAGGTTATGTATCCAATAAGTTTGAGGAAGTTATTTTGTCTCTTAGTTCTCCATGCTGTAAAATTGCAATCTATAAAATTTGCATTGCTTTGTTGAACATACAGCACAATGTCAGTGTAAAATTTATTTAAAAATTATAAAAAATGAGTTAAAACTTGTACAAATATATAACTGCATATACCTTTAATGCTATAATCTAATTTTAGTAAGGTCTTGATTATGATACATAGACTATACAAAATATAATATCAGATAGTGCAATATTATATGAAGAAGAGTTTTAGGTGGAAATATAATTGTTCAGTTCTCAAGTTGCCATGAGTGCTTAAAGGTTTTGACCAGAATTTTAACTCCAGTAAATAAGGCCCACCATTATTAGCGTCTTAAATTTCTTCCTTTGAAGAAAGAAAGCTAGAGGAAGCCAGATGAAAATGAGTCAGTGTAAATATCATGGATTTTACGAAGTATGATTTACTTCTCCTCTGTTTGATATAATAAATCCTAGAGGTATTGTGGTGTTTGAAAATATTATGTAACCCAAAAAATTAAAACTAGGTAAGGTTAATTTATTCAGAGGAAATGACTTGAGGATTTTGTCTTGTTTACAAACATATGGATAAAGTAAAATTCATAATTAACAAATTTGCAGTTATTATTTGCAAATCTTTTATCTGTGGATAAGATAAAGAAATATAAGCATAAGCACAATACCTTTACTAGGCAGTGTTATTTACCTCCTTCTTGGTGTTTCACAGTATTCCAGCCATATGTTTATAATATCATACATCTACTATACTTTATTCATCTGTTGATATGCCATCTTCCCTTTTAGTCTGGGAGAACTTTGTAGATACAATGGACTATATTTTCTCTCACTGCTCCTAACTCCCAACTTGATATAAAATAAGTAAGTTTCAATATATTATTTTGAATAAATAAATGAATTTTTCTATTTTTAAGAAAATGTAATAATGAGATGTTTTTTCTTTTCCAATGCAGTGGAGCCAATATTGTGATCTGATTAGAATCCAGATCTCCAAATGGTTAGGACCACGTTCAGTTAAAAATTGCTATGTCTTCCTCTCCCAAGAAGAAAAGCAAAAACAAATGCAAAAACAGGAACACTGGAAAAACTGTTTTCTTTTGTTCTTGAATTGTTTACCATCAAGAACTTTCCAAGAAATAAAAACTATTGATAAATCATTTCAGTAATCAATCTTGCAACTTGTTTGAATAATTCAAGTCATGGATTGATAAACGTGTGGAGTTGAGATGAGGTTGTTATATTTATTACAAATATAAACTATATCTAAAATGTTGATGAAAATATAGACAATCACATAACTGGGAAAGGCAGGGAACATTTTGGAGATGATGAGTAAAACAAATGGTTTGGAGTGAGCATGTAGGAAATCATTAAATAACCAAGTTGGAAAGGTAAGTTGGGTCATTTTTTCAATATAGTTATAGGAAATAATAAAACAATGAAAATAATTTTGAGAAATAGAATGATGTATATAAAGCTGAATTTAACAACATCGATCTGGGAAATTTGTAGAGTACATGTAGTACAAAGAGACTGAGAGCAGAAGGAAATATATTTTAGTTAAACCATAAAGTGATAATTAATTCATTTAGAATTATGAACATTACATCAGCAATTAATCAATAATGGAGATAAGAGCAAGAAAAATTGACTAAGTATGGCCAATGAGTTACAAAGAAAATAGATGTAGTATCTACTTAACTATATTAAAACAGTGGGCAAAAGCATTATAAAATATTCCTTTTATGATTTAATATATAGCCACATTTTATATTTTGGTATGACTTGGTACCTTATTTATTCTGTATATTAGCTATCAAGGGATTCAGTCATTTCTATTTTCCCTTTAAAGCTTTTTAATGAAAAATGCATCTTTCAGTATTTTATTTTTAAAGTACACAGATACGCTGTGGACTCTAAGCAGTTCTAGTTGTTGTCATCATCTCTTGCAATCTTTTCCTTAGCTAGCTGCTGTGAAGAAGAAGACATTTGGGGAAAAAGGAAAGTCTTGGCAGTCTCCTTGTTAGATTTGTCTGGTTTTTCCCGGGTCTCCTGGTTTCCAGTGTCAAGAATGAGTACTGGTACTGAGTAGAGCCAATGACAGAGTGATCGCAGACACAGAGCAATTTCATACAAACAGTTGATCACATAAAAGAAAGAATGAAAGAAGGAAGCTACACAAAGTGAAAACACATTCCAGAGAGAGTGGAAAGGGTCAGTCTCCATAAGCAGAAAAAGACACCAAAGTCTGAGCACACCCTGTCTTTTATACGCTCACTATTTTGTCCTGCCTTTGTCCTGGCAGAATTAGTTGTCATTTCCCACCTTTTTGGGTGATTGACAGGTTGGGGTTATATAACAGATCACATGACAAGTTACATACTAGGTTGGTTATGTAACAGTTTCCCTTTCTATGTATGTGTCTTCCCCAGGATTCTTCAGGAAGCTCCACCCATGCCATGCTAATTAGATGGTAATGAGCTCTAGGTCAGCTAAAGGTTACTAGTAATTTTTACTATTTATGTTCCCACTAAGGAACAGTTCCTAGCCACACTTTGGTTCCTAGCTACAATTCAGTTCTCTCTCTCGGCCCTTAGCCACTTCCTTGCTACTTGTTTACCCTCCACCAGACCTAACATCCTGGCCTTTAGAATTGCTCAATCTGGGAAATGATGTCCGGTGTTCTCTTTTGTAGTCTACTTTTGAAGTAATTCCCTAAAGATTTGTTTCCTTTTTGATTCCTACATACTATTTCATTTCCTTCCTCCTTATGTGCCAGGCAAAGTATCCTCTGCTTTTAAAAACAGCTATAACATCATAATTTATATAAAGATGTATGTGCATTTGTATGTGCTGCACCTATAAATTTTTTTAAAAAAGTCTAGCAAATAATTATGGAGAAGAGAGCCTGTTCTTCTAGGCTGCCTAACCTGTGCACCAGAAAGTTAGCTTAAGGTTTAGTTGGATCCACCATATCAGCAACTCATCCTCTTGTGTTCTTTTTTATGAGTTCTTTTTTTTTTTTTTTTTTTTGAGACAGAGTGTCACTTTGTTGCCCGGGCTAGAGTGAGTGCCGTGGCATCAGCCTCGCTCACAGCAACCTCAAACTCCTGGGCTTAAGCGATCCTACTGCCTCAGCCTCCCGAGTAGCTGGGACTACAGGCATGTGCCACCATGCCCGGCTAATTTTTTCTATATATATTTTTAGTTGTCCAGATAGTTTTTTTTTTTTATTTCTATTTTTAGTAGAGACGGGGTCTCGCTCAGGCTGGTCTCGAACACCTGACCTCGAGCGATCCACCCGCCTCGGCCTCCCAGAGGGCTAGGATTACAGGCGTGAGCCACCGCGCCCGGCTTTGTGTTCTTATTCCCCACTGCTGCATGAAAAAAAACAAACAGTTTATTGCTGAACACATAATGTCCAACGAAACCTGGTTATTAGAAACCTGCCTCATGGATGGAGGGCTCAGTACTGAGACAGCCTGAGTTCTGCCTACCCTACCCGTCCCCTCCCCATCCTCCATTTTCAAGCTTTGCCTGAGGACATAATGCTTTAATGATTATAGCTAAACCTGCAGTAAAAAAAAAAAAAAAATTGTAAACATTATGTATGGGTTAAGGATATTTATTTAAAATAAACTTCCAATACCTCTCAATTAATATATTGGCGAAGACTTAACCAAAGGACAAGCCAGTATCATGGCCCCCTTAAGGCCTTCTTTGCCTTGTGTCATTTACCTGGTTCTCTGTTGACACTTTATTTTCTGTGGCTCATGGCCAACCACAACATGACCTAATCTGTGCTGTATCAAACATCTCTGTGTATTTTAGCATTTACACTTATTTTTGTGAATTCTCACTTTCTGGTTGCAATTTAGCAAAGCTTACTCTGTACATAAAGTTATTCACCAAATGTATCTCTAGAATTTTAGCTATTTCTGTTGCAATTTTTCTATTGGAAAGATCTTTACAATGCTTATGGAAGCTTGTCTTCCTTTAGAGGCTGCTTTGCATTGTGCCAGTTGCCTGTAATTCAAAAGTTTTTCTGACCTCCACTATCTTTTACTTTTTCTTGCAATATTAGTTAATTTTTAGCAACATATCTTGTTTTATGATAAAAACCAACTATTTAGAAGAGCACTACTTGAAAAATTTATCCCAGAGTGCAGAAATAATTGACTCTGATTACACCTGTGTCCTGCATTCTTTCCTAGATTATGAAGTCTTTGAAAGCAGGATATAGGCCTTCCTTGATATTGCTGGCACCTAAGGCAGTGCCTTGTGCGTAATAGGCATTTTCAATAAAAGTTTGTTGACTCAGTGAATACATATCACCATTAAACATCTCCTCCATTTTGTGTACTTCACAGCCACTCAGCTGGAAGATAAATATTTGGATCAGGTAACCTGGATTTCTTTTCCTAGTTGTCTGATTGCATGATGCCATGCATATCTTAATCATCAATATGCATACAAATATTCTGCTCATAAAAAATGGTATTTTTGCTGCAAAATAACATTTTTGGCAACTATACACAGTTTTTGGATATGGTGTTAAATGCCTCCACTGGCAAAAAAGTGATTTTTTTTTTCAAAAACCATAATCCTACCAATGGCTTCAAATCACAAATAGGTTAAATTTGCAGGTAGGGTGTGATGGTGGTTTTAATGTGAATGGACTATAAAATAGCCATGGTTGGGCAGTTTGGTGTTTACAGTCTGTGGCAATTGCAGAGAGATAAACCTTTGTTTACTGACTGTCTGACAGTATGGTTTCTTCAGATGACGTAAACATCGTCTGTGGTTCAGCAGAAAATGCACACCATATACAGTGCCTGAACAACTGCTGTTAGATGATCATTGATTATGCTTTTAGTTTTTTCAAGGTCAAGAAAAAGTCTGGCTAGGATTACCCAGCAGATAGCAAACTACATCCTTAGCAGAAAGGTCTTTTAAAACATTTTCTAGCTTTGGCAGTGATGTACTATATGCTGCAGGCTTACTATGTCTCTTCAGCGGGTCATATATTTTCTTTTATGCTCAGCTGAGTAGAGCTAAGATCAATTTTTAAATCACATTGCTATATTATCCATCTCCACTATTCGAGACTAGGTGGATAATTGTTTGCTATTTTTAAAAAAGCTTTTCAGTTATACAACTTAGAAGGGAAGAAAAGGTAGAACATACTTAATTCCCCTGAAATGTAAGGTTATAAATTAAAATTAGATCAAATCATGTGTGTAAAAATTCCACACTCCAGGGAAAAAGACCTATTTTATATGTGTAGGAGTATGTTTAAAAAAAAGAGACAGAAAGAAAAGAAAAACAGAATAACAATAAAGAATGTTATTGAAAACTCAAGTCTAGAGGAACTAGTCTTTCTATTTTAATCCAAACACTAAAATGGCACAAAATCATTTGGGATGCATACAAAATGAGGAAAGAGTATAATTAGAATAATATCATTTACTATCATTATTATTATTAAGAAAATTATTACTAGATGAGATATTATACATTTTTCCTTTTTCTTTTTCTTTTTTTTTTTTTTTAGACAGAATCTCGCTCTGTTGCCCAGGCTAGAGTGCCATGGCATCAGCCTAGCTCATAGCAACCTCAAACTCCTGGGCTCAAGCAATCCTTCTGCCTCAGCCTCCCGAGTAGCTGAGACTACAGGTACTCGCCACCACACCTAGCTATTTTTTTGTTTGTTTGTTTCTATTTTTAGTTGCCCAGCTAATTTTTTCTATTTTTAGTAGAGATGGAGTCTCACTCTTGCTCAGGATGGTCTCGAACTCCTGAGCTCAAGCGATCCTCCCACCTTGGCCTCCCGGAGTGCTAGGATTAGAGGCATGAGCCACCACCCCCAGCCTGTATTTTTTTGTTTGTAAAGCATAACCAGTGCAATAACCTGGGTGAAAGGTACATGGAACTTCTCTATACTATTTTTGCAATTTCCAGTGAATCTAATTTTTTTCAAAATAAAAAGTTAAAGAAAATGAATCACATTTGTGTGGCTATCAAACAGCAAAGTATAACATTGATTATATCACTGATTTTGCTTATCAAAATTATGCTTTCTGGGTTCTGAGAAATTTCTTTTTCCACAGAGAATAACAAATGAGCTCCCAATATTCATTTGGGAATTGATTGAAGAACCAGCAGATATTAATATTTAAGATAATTGGTAATCATGGTAATTGAATAAGTTATAGCCATATTCTTTTCTTCTTGACAACAAAAAAAGGCTTTACTAATTGTATTATGCTTTGAATAAACTTGTGAAAGAAAGGAAATGCTTTTCACAATCCCTAAAACAATATGGAAAACATGTATAGACTGAAACTTGTAAATGTAAGAAAGCATTAATACAGAGGAGGTTTTAGAAAAATCAAAACCTAGTGTGGAACAGTGTATTCCACTCAGTGTTGGAACCAGAATTTATTTGTCAGATGGTTCAGTTTTGGATAGGAAAACTATTCTTAATAAATCTTCAAATTGATTTCATAGCATTAATGTTTAAGTTATCAAAAAAGAAAAATGAATATTATGTATTAAATTCAAAGAGGTAGTCAAAATGTGACAATGTGAAACTAAGGAAAGCAAAACAAATAATTTTATGAAGGAAAGGAAAATTGAATTCACCAATGAATGCAGAAGTACAGTATAATTAATAATAAAAATCAAGAACTTGTTCTTAAAATAAACATACAGTTAAATGGCTAAACCACTAAAAAATGCCGACTATTTTAAAACTGGATTTGGTGATTGTAAAGATCACTTGGAAAAATGACATGGAAAGGAAGAAAAATTCTAAAAAAGAATGATGAGAATTGACTAGCTCATCATTTACATACAATCATTGCAGTAGTTTAAACACTTAGTCTTGTTATATTGTAAGTATTTCAATTGAGTGAATAGAGTCCAGTGAAATTTTTTAAAGGAACTTAATATGTAATAAAGATGGCTTTTCAATTAGTGGTGAAAAGTTGGTTTACTAAATATATATACCTATATAAGTGTGTGTGTGCATGCGTGTATGTATGGTTAGCCATGTGAGAAAACATAAACTGCATCTTTACCCCACTCTGTGAGCCAAAATATATCCCAGGTGTTGCAGAAGTTTAAATATGAAATAGAGGAGCTATGAAAGTAATATAAGTAAAAGGAAGAGAGTTTTATATTCTTGGAATAAAATCCCCGAAGCCATAAACAGATAGGAAAACAATGACCGATTATGCAAAAATTGTATACTTCTGAATAGCAAAATTGTTAAAAATAATCACAAGGCAAAGGACAATTATTTGCAATGCATTTTACAGACAAACAACTCATATTCTTAAAAAAAAGAAAATCGTTTGTGATTTGACCCAGAGCTTCCTTGTCAATATCAATTTCTAACACACATGTCCTTACTCCCTCCTTTCATATCATGACTCCTATTTCCCTTAAATATTCCAAATACCCTCCCATCTCAAGGCATTTGAATTTCTGTTGCCTCCAACTAGAACATGTTTCTTCTGGATATCCACGTACCATGTACCCAAATCTCTTTAGCTTCTGCTCATATATTCCCTCTTCAGATACAGTCCTATTATGTACCTATCCTGAGATTATCAAAGCCACATGAGCACCCTTGTCACTCTTTATTTCCTTCTGTGGTGTTTCTACAGCACAATTACTGCCTGGCAAGATTTTATTTATTTATTTATTTATTGTCAATCTTCCTGACTAGTCTCAAAGTTCTTGTGAATAAGAGCATCATGTTTGTGTTTATCATAGTGGGAAAAAATTAACATTTTTGTGGCACACAGCTTTAGAAGGTATATGGAAACAAAATTTCACTAGAGAATGATGTAAAACATTATCAAAATTCATTTTTTAACTTTTCACTGAGAAATTACAGATCTAAGAACTCACCCAAAACCATTTATATATATGTATATACAAATATATGTGAATTTTAGTATTATTAGTAATAATAACAAAAATAAAACAACCTAAATGTCCATTTGAGGCCAACTGAACAAATTACTGACCACTAAAAAGTGATACAGCCAACAGTTTTTTGAAGAATGAAGTAGATTCATAATTCTGTTATGAAAAATGACCAGTGTGAAGAAAGAAAACCAATAAAAAAGTCCAATGTGTATAATTTGTTTTCATTTACATAAAGGACGAATAAAACAAAAAATGATATTGATAGTTACCATATTGTAGGGAGTTACATAAGGTGTCTAAAATAAGAGTAAGGCCCAATTTAAAAATGTATTTTAGAACTATTTTATTTTACCATTGTTTGTGTTATTGAAATAATATCAAGCAACCACAATAAAAGAGAGAGACAGAGTGAGTAGAGGGTGCCTGCTAGTCTTGGGCAGTAATCAGGCTGCTGAAGGGGCAGGAGTTTGACTGTAAAGAACCTTAGAGGGCATGAGCTTATCGAGAGTAATGGGAAACTGTTGAAGAGGTTAAATTTAACACAAATCTCCCAGCCAATTTTGGCAGAATCCAGTTTGCTTTGAAACCAATTTTGTCTGAAACCAGTTTTGTCTAACTCTCCTCTATCCCAAACAAGATTGTCTAAAGAGGTTGGACAATATGATTCAAAAATTTTGGTAAGAGAACTCATCCACCTAACTTTTCTTATGCATACTATATTAAGATTACCTATTAATCTTAATGATGTATGATATATGCCATATCTATAATACATTGGAGAGTGAATTGTCTAAGAAGAAAAACATCCTTTAAGTATGTAAAAAATAAATTATGTGTCTAAATTGCAGATATCTTTAAAAGTTAAGTACATTTATATAATCCATCTTCTCTCAAATAGGAGCTATATTTGTAACATTTCTTCCTTGAGGACCTAGGAGGTATATATTTACACAATATATTCATTTCTGTGTTTAGTTTGTATACTAGGAAGTTTTCCTAAAATGAGTTGCAATTAATGAGAACTTCTAGGACTAACTTGCAGACTTTGTTTTTACATGTACTTTGAAAATATTACAAACATAAATTTTTAAATGTATGCTATTAGAGTACATTTTAAAGTTAAAAAAATAAATGAAAAAACATTCTGTGATATAAGCAATACTAATATTTTGCTTAGGGAAACTTTAATTTTTTAAATAAAATTAAGGAAGTAGTAGATAAGACTTTAAAGAAAACCATTAGATTTCTCCTCTTTGAAGTAATTTTATTCTATTCCTACATTCTATTATGCTACACATTTACTGACCACTGAATAAAGGTGATGCTAGAAGATTTTTTTTTGCAAAATTATTACTACATCAAAGATATTTTGAAATTTCTTTGATGTTTATATCCTTTCCATGTCTGGGTGTCATCCTCCTAAAGTTACTCTTTGGACTATTAAAACAGCTTTCTAATGGGTAAGTCTTGCTTCTAGTACATTCAACTCATCTGAGTTTGCTAAAGTTCTAGTTCATTCCTATGCTAAAGCATCTTAAATGATTCCTGTGTTTAAAAGAGTTTCAAATCTTTTGTTTGCCACAGAAAGCCTTTAAGATTGTAAGAATTGTATAATATAATAAGATCACCCTATATACAGATAATTGGAGGAAATGGTCCCAGTTGGTAGGATCTGAGACAACTAGATCTAGTCATTTAGAGGGGGCCAAAAGCTGAAGGAACTAAACTAGAAGCAGGCATATAAGAAATTCAGATCAGAATGCCAAACCTATTATTCTCCCTGCCCACAAAAAACCAACTGACACCATGTCAGGGATAAAAGTGAATGTATGAAGGTAACTGAGTGATAATCCATAAAAATTGTTTATCTTGAAGCAGTGGTAAGGAGGGAGGGAGATTTCAATAAATACATTGATGGGATTATTCCAATAGGTTAGTCAAGAATCCCAACTCTAGGAAATCCAGAAGTGTTAGCAGATGGTGGGAAGAAAAATCATTTTATAAATAAATAAATAAATATTTGGAAGCACATCAAGTCCTTCTGTATTTATATATAATAAAATAATACCTAATACTTATATAAAAGCTAGTTACCATGTACTAGATGCTTTGCATACATTATCTCACTTCAATCCTAAAAGTATTTCTATGAGGTAAGAACTATTATTATCACCAGTTTATGGAACACAGAACAGAAAACAGTAAGTGACATGCCCAAGGTGGCATTGTTAGTAAATGACACTGTTGATATTTGTAGCCAAGTTTTACTGACACAAGTGTATGCTATGGGCTATTAAGTACCTTTTCCTACCAATTACCATTGTATCCCTGATGTTACACAACTACAGATACATGGACAGAAAATGAGAAACCAGAGACCCATCTGTATTGTTTATCTGTAGGGGTGCAGTTGTTTCTCTGAATAGGAATTGAGACTAGATTTGTATTTTTCAGAGAATGACTAACTCTCTTTGAGGAACAGTTTTTTGTTTTGTCTACTTTCCTTTGCCCTCAGTCCAGTTGATACCCTTGGCTGGACGATTTCCTTCAGCGTATGCTGTCTGAATGGTGGGATGATTCACAGTTATATTGATTTTTTCAATTGATCTACTTAACACTTGCTAATATTCTAATAAATAACTTATCTTTGTTACTTGAGTCATCTTAGTTATTTTATACCATAGAAGAACCTATTTTAGGTAACGAACAATAAAGATGTTTGCAAATTAACTTCATCGCTGGCTCATTCTCTGAAGGAATTTGAAACATTAATTTTTTTCTTTCAATGTGTATATGGCAAAACAGTCAACATAGAAAAAAGAAGGATAGTTTAGTTATATTCATTTCACTTGCTTTTATTTAGTACTCTAATAAAAAAGGAAATATTCTCTACCTTTAGGGTTGAGGTCTTTGTATTTTAAAACTGTTTTAATTTTTACCTCATACATGGGGAAACATTTTAGCTATGATTTATACACATAAAAATCACAATCTAGTAAGACCTCAACATAACCATTTCATTATACTGGATTATTTGGCTTTAGTCTGCTGAACATTGATGCTGCTTTTAATGTCATTGGTTTTTATATCCTAATAATGAGCTCCTTTGTTTTACTACACAAAATTGTCCTTTTATTGATGTGCTGAGGTAGATAGCTACAATAGAAGATCATCAAAACAGAATGATGTTTTGTGATTTAACTTTCATGTTTTGATTTCTTCAATGATTTAGTTATCTGCAATAGTTTTTTAGAAAAACAATTGGATTAAATCAGAAGCCTTAAAGCTCGTCACTCATTACACATTCACAAATCAATAATATCAACAAAGTACATTGTAAGGACTCATTCTTTTCTAGTTGGAAAAGCCTAATGTAATAATAACTAAATTAACTAAACATTCTGTTTCACAGTATTAAAAAGACAATAAAATGAGAAAAGATATTAAGTGGGAGTCCTAGTGCAATTTCTGTTGCCATAAAATAATGCCATAGTCTAGGTAATTTGTAAAGAATAGTTTATTTGGCTCACAGTTCAGGAGGTTGGAAGTCGAAGGCATGGTGCTAGCATCCTGTAAGGGCCTTCTTGCTGTGTTATCCCATGATGGAAGGGCAGCACATGGCAAGTGAGCATTCCAGAGCAAGAAGGCCAAATTCATCAGTTTATCAAGAGCTCACTGCTATGATAACTACCCGGCTCCCATGATAACACCATTAATCCATTCATGAGGACAGAGCCTTTGTGGACTAATCACATTTTAAAGGCTCCATCTCCCAATACTGTTGCATCAGGATTAAGTCCTTAACACATGAAATTTGAGAGACATATTCAAACCATAGTAGTGAGGAAATATAAGTAGGGACTAAGAGCTGCATAGAATCAAACACCAACATGAAAAGTTTGAAACTGGTTTAGGGGCATTTATAGTCATTAAAAGGTTTTGAAGAAGAAAAGGAGATTATGGAGAGAGGTTGAAAGAGTGGCAGCATACTATTTTACATATTACCTACTCCACTGCCCCCCAACTACAATAAAAATGGACTGTTAGAATAACTGCTGATGGATTCTTTCTGCCACATTATACTCAGCCAAATATACACAGATTTGGAGGTCACACAGAACCATTCTCCCAGATGGAAATGCTAGTTCCTAGTCAGTTTCCCACACCCACTTTTTGTGTCCTTATCCTACTTTACTCTTGTGACAGAAGACTTTGAGATTTAGAGCACAGGAAAAGGAATAGGCTTTGGATTTGTAAAAGGACAGGTTATGGCTTGTGTATGGAAAGAAGCAATATGGATTATATGTTTTAATAGATAAAGATAAATTTTTGCCTGAAGGGGAATGAAGTACAGGAATCTTGTAACATTTCCCATACAGTGGTTTCCATTTTCTCCAAAAAATGTAGAAAAATGCTCAAAGGTACAGTAAAGTGGCTGTAAATATTTAGAAGAGTGGCAAAAAATTGGGAAAACATCTAAACCAAAATGATTAGAGGAGAATATAGTCAAGGAAAAGGAAACAAATTTTTCTGGCTGAACTGAGACCCCATTGGAATCTGCATGACATCTCACGGTAACACTAAAATCTAGGTTTGGGTTTTTAACAGCAGTGCTCTGGAAGGGGGAGGCAGAATAGACAGATAAAGAAATATGAGAATTGATATTATTGAGTATAATCTGGCTGAAATAACGGAACACAGTTTTAAAATGAAAAGGAAGATAAATAGAGGAAGTGAAGTGTGGAGACGAAATGGAGAGGGAAAAGAGGCAATGAAATGTTGGAAGAAAATGTGGGGTCAAAATGAGACCTCTAAAAATTCTTTCCATAAATTCTGGGATTTGTTATTCTTTGAAGCTTCTTTAAGCGATATTGATAGAACTTTATAGTTTTGATCAGTTGAATAGATACCAATGTTATAAAGGAAATTTCTTTAAACACGTGTTCATGTATTATTTTGATCCATTATTCTGTGGAATTTGGTGCAGTAAACTTTTTGAATTTATCTTGAGAAAAAAATAAATAAATATTCTTTCCATTAAACCAATAAGAAAACTGGCCAGGAAAAAAAAAATCTCCAAATCCAACTATTTCAGAACTCTAGAAATTAACCAAAGGCTTGTAGTAACTCAGGGAGCATTTATTCAAGGAAAGTAGCCAAATCTTAGTAAGAAGTTCTAGCTTTTTTGGCATTTTAGCTTTCTCTATTCCCATCGCTTTTTATCCAACTTTGTGGTAGCCTTGAAAAATAAAAGCCCACATTTGCAGTAAAAACCAACAATAGGGCAGCCACTGGGTAGAGTGGAAGCAGGTTAGAGCTCTTTTAAAGACTTTTTACCAAAGAATTGCCATTATCTGACTTACCTGGAGATTCCCTGGAAGATCCCACTTACAAAGCCATCTGTATGGCTGACATGACTTAGAGCTCATCCAATATGAACAGCCTTTACCTGGGAGGAGGGGGTATCAAAAAATTACGGGCACTTGTTTAACTTTATGCTTTCCTAAAGCAGTGGATAAGAGTTCTGGCAATCAATAGTATAAACAAAAATACTTAAAAGGGAAAGCTGTAAACGAGATGTCCATAGGGCTTTGAAAAACTTAGTAGTATTACTGGGAATCTAAAATGACACATGCATGGGGACAATGTTCTCTCCTTCTCAGAAAAGACATAAGAAGGCCCTCAGCTCTCATCTCTGACTAATCTTGAGGCTCTGTGCAAAGAGGAAGTAAAAGCCAAAATAGAGTTAACAGAAACCAGGCTTATTGTTGAACATATGCCCCAATACGCACACTCAGCTCCTCAGCAAAGACTGTGTTTTTGCCAAAAATCAGTTGTTCATATACAGTGGGGATTATTTCTGGTCTCTCAAGTTCCATTGATCTATATGTCTATCTTTACATCGGTTGCACATTGTTCTGATTGCTGTATGCTATGGACTGAATGTTTGTGTTCCAACAAACTTCATATGTTAAAATCTAATCTCCAATGTGATGGTATTTGGAGGTGGGGCTTTTGGGAGGTGATTAGGTCATAAGGATGGAGCCTTCATAAATGGAATTAGTGCCCTTATAAGAAGAGACCAGAGAGCTAGCTCACATTCTTTCCACCATGTAAGGATACACCAAGAAGTCAGCAATCTGCAACAGGGAAGAGGGCCCTGAACAAAACCTGACCACGTTGACACTCTGATTTCAGGCTTCTAGTCTCCAGGACTGTGAGAAATAAATTTCTGTTGTTTATAAGTCACCTGGTCTATTATACTTTGTTATAGCAGTGCAAACTAACACTATAGACTTATAAACTTTTCTTCTCTTTCAAAGATTTTTTTTTAAATTTTTTTTTATTTCAGGATATTATAGGGCTACAAATATTTAGGTTACATATATTGCCTTTGCCCCAACCAAGTCAGAGCTTCAAGCATGTCCGTCCCTCAGATGGTGCGCACCATACCCATTAGGTGTGTATATATCCATCCTCTACTCCCCCTTTCATCTGCCCGACACCCGATGAATGTTATTACTATATGTGCGCTTAAGTGTTGATCAGTTAATACCAATTTGATGGTGAGTACATGAGGTGCTTGTTTTTCCATTCTTGTGATACTTCATAAAATGTGGTATGTCTTTCAAAGTGTTTTTTGCCATTATTGTTATTTAGATTTTCATTTTCATATGAATTTAGAATCATCCTGATAAATTCTATAAAATAATCTTTTTTAAAAGGATTACACTAAATATATAGCTCGTTCTGTGGAGAACTGATATCTTAATGTTGCATCTTCCAGCTAATGAACTAAAAATATATCTCCATTGAGTCAGGTTTTTAAATTTTTACTCTGCAATATTTTGCAGTTTTCAGTGTCCAAGTAAGTTACATATTTTGTCAGAATTATTCCTAAATATTTTAATCTTTATGTCAATTTAAATGATATATTTCAATTTCAGTCTCATATTGTGCATTGTTAATATATACAAATGCAATTGATTTGTGCATAGTGATCTGCATCCTACAAATCTTGCTAAATTTATTCATTAGTTCTAGTAGCTTTTTTGTACATTCCTTTGGATTTTCTATACAAATGATCATGCCATCTTTGGATCAAAATAGTTTTACTTCTTTTCTAGTCTGGATGCCTTTTATTTCTTTATTTTCATTCCCTGTTTGCACGGACTAGAACATATAAGACAAGTTTAATAGAAGCGGTAAGGTGGATATCCTTGTCTTTTTACCAACTCAGGGGGAAAACCTTCAGTGTTCCACCAATAAGTTAGCTTTATGAGAGATTGTCTTTTTTCAGGTTGATGAAATAACCTCTTTCTAATTAGCTATGTTTTGTGGTTGGTTTTGGTTTTAATTGGGAATGAATGTTTGATATTGTCAGATGCTTTTCTGCATCTACTAAGATAATATATTTTTAACGTTTAGGGTTTTTTTTTGTTTTTGAGACAGAGTCTTGCTCTGTCAACCTGGCTAGAGTGCAGTGATGTCATCACAGCTCACTGCAACCTCAAACTCCTGGGCCAAAGTGATCCCCTAGCCTCAGCCTCACAAGTAGCTGGGACTTCTGGCACATTCCACCATGCCCAGCTAATTTTTTCTATTTTAGTAGAGACAGGGTCTCGCTCTTGCTCAGGCTGGTCTTGAACTCTGACCTCAAGCAATCTTCCCACCTTGGCTTCCCAGAATGCTAGGATTACAGGTCTGAGCCACTGTGTATGGCTAATTTTTAGTTTTTTAATGATTTACATTGATTAATTTTTGAATGTTGAACTAGCCTTGCATTCTTGGGATGAATCTCACTTTGTCATGAGGTTTTATCTGTTTATATATACCTGAAATTGATTTGTTAATGTTTCGATGAGGATTTTATTGTCTATGTGCATGAAGAATATTGTTCTATAGTTTTCTTTTCTTGTAATGTTTTTGCTTGTTTTGGTAATACTGTAATAATGGCTCTAAAGAATGAGTTGGGAGGTATTCCTGTATCTGCAATTTTCTGGATGATTTGTATAGAATTGGTGTAATTTATTTTCTTTATATTTGTAAAATTCACCACTGAAGTTATATGGGACTAAAGCTCTCCCAGTAGGAAGGTTTTTACTTAATATTATTATGTAGTTAATATATATAAAGCTATTTTTATTTATTTTTCTTGAGAGAGCTTTGGCAGTTTGGGTCTTTTAAGAAATTTGTCTACTTCATCTAAATTGTTGGATCTATTCCCTTAAAGTTGCTTGTGATTTTTTGTTATTATTCTTTTAATATCTGTATAAAAGTATTTCTCAAACTTTATTTCAATCTCCTTCTTAGGAGCTTTTTTAGACATTTTTTCTTAATTGATCCCCAATTAAAATTTTAATTCCACAGATATATTGTATGTCTGTTTATGTATGTAATCTGTGCTTTACACATAAAGAAAGATTTTTTTGCCTCCCCTCTGATTTTTGTTTATTTTCACTTTATTATTTTCTTTCTTCTCACCTGGAATTTTATTTCCTCTTTGTTTTCCAGTTTCTTAAGTTGGAAGATAAGGTCACTGATTTTCTGTCTTTCTTCTATTCTTACACAGGCATTTTGCACTATAAATTTGCCTTTAACTGCTATAGAGACATACCACAAATTCTGATATGTGACTTTTATTTTACATTTAATTCACAATACTTTGAATGTTTCTTTTGATTTCTTCTTTGATTCACTGGTTTTGTAAATCTTTCATTTAATTTCCAAATATTTGGGTATTGCCCCAATGCCTTTTTATTATTGATTCATAATTTTTCTAATTTAATTCCATTGTGGTCACAAATATATTTTGAATGAATGAGACATTTTTTATGACACAGAGCTCTGTGTTAAGTGATTTTCCATGGAATATCTCACCAAATCATCACTAAAATTTTATGAGGTGGGCATTATTGTTGTTCTCATTCTATAGACAAGGAAATACAAGCTCAAAGAAGTTAAGTACTTGTCTAAAATCACAGAGTTATGAAGTAGTAGAGTTTCAGTATGTAGCCATTATTCAGCAAAAGTATGCCAGGTGCTTTTATATGCAAATCATCATAAGCCATGAGTAAGTAACAGAGTTCACTTCTTTATTTACTGCCTGACTCAGAAGAGGGACATAAAAACCAAGTAGAAATGCATGGATGGCATAAGAATAAATTGCTATTTGAGAACTGGTTAGAGAAAGATAATTCCAGCTGGAAAGAATGCAGAAAGTTTCATTGCTGCCATGGCATTTTAACTGAATTTTAAAAGATACACAGGATTCCAAGTATGTTTCATAAAGGGGTTTCAGAGTGAATGAAGGGACATAGGAAGTATAGGGAAAGTATAGGCGCCCTCTATAGTTGGGTAGATGTGGAAAGGGCAATTAGAATATAAATTTGAAAAGGTGAGTTTGGATTTTGTGTCATGTGACTTATTTTGTGTGGATCCAGAAAACTGGATTAGGAAAAAAACAGCAAAATTTATAAGATGACAAACAGAAGATACATAGAAAAAAAGAAACTTTTTTAAAAACAACTTTGGTATGGTATAACTAATACAAAACCCTGCACGTATCTAATGCATACAGTTTGATGGGTTGGATCACATGCATACACCTGTGAAGCCATCGCCTCAATCAAAGTGATAAGAATATCTATCACCTCCAAAATTTCCTTCTGCACCCACAACTTTTTTTTATTTTGTGGGAAGAACATTTACCATATGGGATCTATCATCTTAATTTTTTCAGTGTACAATATGGTATTGTTAACTATAGGCACTATGTTTTACAGCAGACCTCTAGAATTTATTCATGTTGTATGACTGAAACATTATACTCATTGAACAACTCCCAATTCCCCTTTCTCCAGCCCTTGGTGACTACCATTTTACTCCTTGCTTGTATGAGCTTGACTATTTTAGATACATCATGTAAGTGTGATCAAGTAGTTTTTGTCTTTCTGTAACTGGCTTATTTCACTTAATACAATATCAAGAAAATCCTGCCATTTGCAACAACATGGGAGAAATAAACATAGAGATATTTACTAATAAAATCAGTTCCTTGTAAGGTGGTGTGTTTCTGTTACAGAAAGTATTAAGTCCCTAAGTGTATTGTGCTTATTATCTTATATTAAAAGAAATCTTTAAAGATATATTTGTTTTTTGCCAATGCTCAGATGCTCCTATCCTTAATCTAGTTTCTATTATTAGTAGATAATTTTCTTTAATATTGAAACCTGAAAAATTTTTCATTCACTAGCAAATTATTTTGGTTTTCTAATAATAATGTGTATTTGCTCTTTTTATATTTATATTCAATTTTTTATACTTTTCTGATATCTTAAGTTTACTGATTGCTATTTATTGAATATTCTACTTGTGTCCCCTTTATAGTTTTTCTCTGGTTTAATGTGTTATGAATTGCTTCAGTGATTCTTATCATTCATTGAATATTTTTGAAAAGACAAAATTCATTAAGCTAAGAGACTAACTGTAGAATGTCTTAGTAGATGGCATGTACGTTAAAGAATAAAATATTTAATATTACCTTATATAAGGTATAAAAGGTATTATTTTTATACAAAGAAGAATAGTACTCTCTTTCCTCCAAGAACTCTTTAAGTTTCCTATCATGTTACATTCATCAGCAACAGATTATAACAATCTGATGACCATTAGGGTCACAGAAAATAATATAAAAATTTTTTAAAGTAATAGCCATTGCCTTTGTATTGTCCTTTAGTAATTACAGAATACTTTTATAACTTCTTTTAACTGATCATCACGAAAACACTCTAGAGTAGTATGATAGTATCATTCTTTCAAAATATATACATAAAGACTCAAAAGTTTTAGTGGCTTTAGATGCTGATAAAGCCTTTTTATCAAGCTTAGAACACACATGAGTATAAATACACAAAAGCTTGGTATCCACAGTCCTAAATGCCTAGAACTTCATATACACTTCCTTTGTAACTAGGAACTGGTCCTTGTGCCTAGCTCAAAATATATCTGCAGCTATATCATCAGAAGATAAATATTTCTGTTCTCAAAAGCTTTTCAACTATTGCTAAAAAGGAGGGAGATAATACAATCCTCTCTTTGCTGTCTACATTCCAACTAATAGCTGATTTTTCCCCCTCCTTCTTGATTAAAAATTGAAGGAAAAATTGCATCACGTTTGGATTAAATGATGAAAAATTGGCCAAAGCTCATTTTGACAGGCAATTTTCCAGTTTTGCAAAACAACATAAATCTGATCCAAACAAAGAAATTATTGGAGTTTTAGCATTCCAGAAATAAAGTTCTGTATTTTACACCACCCTCAAAATATCAGCTTCTGAATTTATTCTCTCAGTGGCATGTCAGATAGGGAGGACACACCCATGGGAAACTGTACAGTCAAAAATAGAGTACATGATAATGGGAAGCTCTAAAAATCAATAGCTGCTGAAATTGGCACTGCTTTTTTTAAGTATAAAAATTATCATTTGCTCATGTGAAAAGCCCCAATATTATTTACTAAGAGGAAACACAGTCTTTGTGTATTGAGGATAAAGTGATGGTTTGAGAGGCATATTGATAGTACCCAAAGGAAATTCTACTGGTTGGGGAAGTTTGGAGAAGTTTCTTAGCCTCTGCACCCAAATTTCCTCACTTTCAAAATAAGAGGATTAACTGAGTTAATACTAGTAATTTGCTAAGAACAGTGCCTGACACATAATGAGTGTTTTGTAAATCAAGAAAAATATTATTTCTTAAAGCTTAGCATTTGCACAGCTAGTACATAGCCTACAAATCAAGGATTAACTATTTATCTCAAATAATTTATAAAACCATAGGCTAAGGGAAATAATGTTCATCCTTATTCCCATCTCTTTGAGGTTTGGTGAATATGTCCCCAAACAGATAAGCATGGGTCAACTGTATTGGTCAGAAAAGTTGATACACTATGATATCAGACAATCCTCAAATCTGGGTGCTGAGAATCACAAAGGCTGATTTCTGAGTTACATTTCATCTCTGTTATCAAGGGGAATCTGCTCACCAAAGTCACTCAACAACCTAGTCTAATGAAGCAGCCATCATCTTGAATATTGCTGGTTGTGCTAGAGGTTAAGAAAGCTCTGGAAGGTTTTTCCCTGTCACATCATTCCACTCAACTCATTGGCTAAAATCAGGAGATCAAGGAGTTCATCCATATTCCCCAAGCTGATGAGAATCCGGTATCTGTGAAAAGCATTAACAAATGCCTGATGTGCACTTATTAATGCACACTACACACATCTGGTAGAGGGGCCAGGGGAGTGGAGATGGGAATGGGCCAGGGGGAAGCAGCCAATATGATTACGTAGATCGATGGCTTTAGTTCTGGATTTGTACAGCATTCCCTTTTCCACCCCTGTCCTCCTTCCTAGCCCTGCACAACACTCACACACATATCTCATGCAAGGCAAACATTCTCATCCAATTGTCTGTTTTTTAGAGAGACAGACAAAAAGAAAAACACTAGTTCTAATCCGGTATTTATTTATGTCCCCAGATCAGTCAAAGCTTATAGTTCTGTGGACTGGAATTATTGTCACAGCAGTTTACAGTAAAGCATCATTAGCTTACTCCTTAATTTATCTCATAGGTAAAATCTATGGAAACTTCATTTGTCTAAAGGGCCATGGTATGATTACTAGAGTGTCAAATTTCCTTTGCATTAAACAGCTAACATAGAGGGGGAACAGGAAGTAGATTCATTAAACTGAGACTTAAAAAAAGAAAATAAAGAGACAATGGATGCTTCTATGCATGTATCAGCCTCATCTCCCTTTATCAGTCCTAGTGTGAGGTTTCAGATCTCCTGAGAACCACTAACCACCCCCATCAGGATGCATGTGGCCCTCTGCTCAAGTTGTGCCTATTTCAGGCACTCTTACTTATTTTGCCTTGTTTTAGTTGTGTAAAAACTTTAGGGAAGAGAGAAGGGATTTCTTGCCTGGCTAGGATCCTGAATCCACATAGGGCCAGGGCCCAGTGGCTAACACACTCCGGGGACATATAACAATGGATTGGTCACTATCACATAAACACACATGTGCTGGTCTATCTCAAACATTGCCCTCAGAACAAAGACATTTTTTTTTCCCAAGCATCCTTCAGGAAAACAACTATCGGAGGCAGAATTGGTCCTATTTAATTAACTTCTTACTTCCAAGCCTCAGGCATAGGAGAAAATAAAGAAAAATCACTACTAAACAGTTGGTGACCCCCTACTGATTTTTTGCAATATTTCTAAATGTTTTGTTTTTATGTAAAAACACTTTTCTTGCTTAGCATTTCAGTTACAAGAAAAATTCAATTCTATTAAAGGAAAATAGTAGAAAAGTGTTATTTTTTTATGTTTTCATTGAATTGCTTATTTATGTTTATTTTTGTGCTTTCCATTACTCTATTTCATTCAGTTGGATTTGTTTCCTGTTTTTAAACACTCCAAATTCTGCTCCTCCCCACTTAATTTTCCTGCATTTATCTGTCTTCTCCAAATAGCCATATTGTATCATTAATGTAAGGCAGCAGAGTGAAGAAAGTTGATGTTTCTAGCTCTCCTCTTACATCAGAATGCAACTTGTATTCAATTTATTTGTTTGCTCATTTTTCATATTTATTCAGTGAAATTTGAATAGAACACTGCCATTTAATGAGCTGAAATGGTGATTTTGTAAACACTTACATTGGAATAATACATAGCGCTTGATAATATTGGTATATCAATATATATCATTACTAGTGTTTTTTGTTTGTTAATTACACTGCTACGTTGATAAATTGCAAAATGTCTCTGGCAAATTCTCTTTTTTATACGCTCTTTCTCTCTTTGCTACAGAAATTGTGATGAATAATAACAAGAGATGTGGATCAACATTTTAAAGAAATGAAAGTAATTAACTATCTATTGGTGCTATTTATTATTTTGAATTTGTAGTTTTAATAAAATAAAAACATTCCACAATAATTTCATAGACTACTCACTCATATAATTGATAAATTTTCCTTATAAATTATTCTTTCTGTTGGTACCTAGAGTTGACATCAAAAAAATCCCCAAACCAAGGGACAAACTACACCTCCACTTTTTGCCAGTGTCAAAAGACTTTTGTCATATGTAATATCAAAATATACCAACTTTGTAAAGTAAGAGAATTGTCATGGATGTCCTGAATCTGAGGAAAATCTTTCAGTTTTCCATAGATTGAAGCCTAGTAACTATTTTCCTGTGTTTGCAAAATTTGGAGCAAGAAGCAGATCATTTAAGATAACTGTTCACAAATTTTCCTATGGTAACAGTATAAATTGAGGGAAGAGAAGCAGAAATAAAATGAATATGACCACAGAGAAACGTATCAAAAGATTCAGTTAAGGTTAATACTGCTAATTTCAGAATGTGAATTCAATTCTGAGAATTAAGGCACCAGAGGCAGTGGCAATAGTTTTGGAAAAAAGTTCTACATATGAAGAAAATACCAACAAGTATAGTTATATAACACAATTATAACTACAATATTAAAGAGAATATATTTTCATTACATCATCTGAAATTGATCACACTGTTTCACATATCCATGACTTTTTATAAACTACCCTCTAGATATATTCTCTTCTCTGATTTATCCACATAGGGAATTTGTATTCAACTTTCAAAATCAGTTCAAATATTAAACCTTTAATACTTTCCTGAGTCCAGGTTAGAACTGATCTCTTCCTACTTTACACTACCACTGAAGTACAGTTACTTGTTTATTGTCTTGATTGTCAAACTGAGCTTCTAGTTGAAAGCAAAGACTTTTTCCATTTTCTTTGTATGTATTGTTGGTCCTGGAAGATATTAGGTAAGATGTAAATGTGTGCTGAATTAATGATTCACATAATTTACATTAGAGTAAATGATAACTTCTTTCTGGTAGGAAATAGCTATCAAGATTAATTGTCTTTTTTCATTGCTTCTGAGTTTAAAATGTTAAAAGGAATGTTCTGCATTTTCTGTTGTTAGGAGAACACATATCCGGGTCATTTAAAACATTTTGACAGGACAATGGGATAAAAGGATTGGAGGTGGAGAAAAGTTTACATAAAATTAATGAAAGATCGTGATAAGGAGAGAAAAACAGAACACAAATCTCCAACTGCAGATATTTGGTGCTACGGGGGGGGGGGGGGGGGGGGGAAATCAGTAGGGTAAGTTAAAGGAACAGCAGACTTTTGTTAAAGTTTTGCACAACAAAAAGAAAACCTATTGTTTTTGAAAGACTGGAGAGGAATATTATTTGGACCTCTCCTCAGGCCTTTTCCTGCTCTAACTCTGAGATTACTGACAAAACTGGGCATTCTCTTTCAAAAGGTGACTTTCTTAGTAGGATTTCTTCTGCCATACTACACTGCTACACTACTTTGCACTGTTCTCTACTAACTGCCCCAGGATCATCCCTGCTCTGAATGTGTTTCTCCCAGTGGTCTGGAGTTTGTTTAGGTCAAAACCCTGAATTTTCTTTGCCTCTCTTTTTTCTTGCCAGAGAATCATAATTTTATTTAAATAAATATGCACAATTTTGATAAATTTTAGATATTGTTTCTTGTATTTGTTAAAGGAGGCTTGACCACAGATGAACAACTATGTAGGACATCATAATGCCAATAAACACTGTTAGCTTTGTGCAAAGAGTAACCAATGATAATGCAATAACTTGAGAAAAATAGAAGAACCTACTAGATATCACTAGAAAAGTTCTGGAAATATCCATGAAGATTGTTTCAGTAATCTTATTTTTACTCATAAACTCATTTTCAGGAAATAAGTCAAAATAAGCAGTAAGAACAAAAAGCTATATTCTCAACTATGTTCATTGAAAAATTATCTTTAAAAGTTGTAAGCAAACTAAATTTCAATGAAAGAATGAATTGATCAATTATTGTACATTAACTCAATGAGATTCATATAGTCATTAAAATGATAATGATAAAGATGTTACAGACACACAGAAAAGAGTTATAAAATTTAGAAGGAAAGAAATGAACAGATAATTGCAAATGCTTTATGACTGAAATTATTTTAACTATATGCAACTAAAAGGAGAAAGGGGTAGAATAAAATAGTTTTATAAAAATGGCTTTAGGGTGGTAGAGTTATGACTGTTTTAATTTTAAAAATTATTTCAACGTTATAGTATTTAAAATAAAAGAGAAGGGAAATAAAATTTGAGGCTTTTTTTAATCTTGAGAATTTAATATGAAGACTTAAAAGGGAAAAAAAACAGTTCTTAGAAAAGAGCTTATCATATAATTCATATACTCAATATTCCTTAAATATTTACTAGCACCTACTGTATCCTTTGAGCATTTCAATCTTGTGTTTTTATACCAACTGTACCTAAAAATGACACAAATGCATTACCTTACAATTATGTAGGTCAGAAGTCCACTATGCTAAAATCAAAGTATTGGCAGGGTTTTGTTCCCTCCTAGAGGGTCTAGATGAGAATCTATTTTCTTGCATTTTACATATTCTAGAAGCAGCCCCGATTCCTTAGCATGTAATCCCCTTTCTTTACCTTCAAAACTAGTAACATTCCATCTCTCTGATTTCTCTTCCAAGATCAGTCACATCTCTCTCTGATTACAGCCAGGAAAGGTTCTCCACTTTTACAGAGTTATATAATTGGATTCAGTCTACCCCGATGCTCCAGAATGATCTCCCATCTCAAAGTTTTTAACCATAATCATATCTGTGAAGTCCCTTTAGCCAGGTAAGGTAACATATATATAGGCTTTGGGAATTAGGATGTAGACATCTTTGGGAAAGGGGGTGAGGCATTATTCTGCCTACCACATTCACCAACTCATACATATCTGGTGAAGAAGCTAATTTTAGAAAACAATCTTAAATCTTGGTTTTTTGAACTATTTATTTATATGGAAAAATATTTTTCCAAACCTTGGCAAAGTATCTGCTGGTTTTGAAGAACTTAGTTATGAATATCTAAAAGCAATGCATGAATATTTCTCCCTTTTTTCCTTCCTTCATGAGCATTTAGCCTAAAAGTTATCAGGTGAATATGTGTTAAATAGGAGTGCATGCTGGAAGGCAGACAGGTGTAGTGGCCTGATGCAATGAGAGACAGAGGATGTTTGCATGTGTATGGCGGGTGAGGGAAAAGGATGGAGTGGGGGTAGCAGCCATCTACATTAGGATGCTGGATTGAGGGTGGGGTGATGAGGTCATCTACATGGTCTGGTAGAGGGTGCAAAAGCCTGAGAAGATGAGGAGGGCATTACTGTGGCCAAGTTCTGGGTAGTCATACTTAAGAAGTATGGTGGTGACCCCATGTAAGGCGTGGGGAACAGTGCAAACATGTCGGTATGGGGTATCAGAAACTCAAGTGGGTAAAGGGACTATTTGCATGTGGAATGGTTGAGGCTCCAGCATAGTTTCTCACAGCCCAAGTATAGCACACAAGATGTACACATGGGAGTAGGCTATAGCAATAATATCTATGACATGGCACAGTTGTCAAAACCCAAGAATGGTGAGAACACATTATTTGTAGGTGAGAGCACCAAAGTGTGGAGGTCAGAGACTGAGCGTGGTGAGGAAGGCATCCACAATCCACACAGCCTGGCACAGATGCTGTGTTCTGAGATCAGGAAGGATAGTTCTACTCCAGACCTGGAGGAGGATTTTGTAGCCAAGTAGGGTAAGTAGGACGGTTGCAGGAATTTGACAATGAATAAGAGTAGAATGTTGAAGTGTGAATGAGGTGAGAGGAGCATCCACATGGTGAGGATGAGGGGAAGAAAGATCGGTTACATTTAGAGGGATTCGTCAAATAGGTAATATATTAAGGATTATAAGAGACAGATTTCCCATTGTTGGGTAAGGGAGTTATATAAAAAGGAGGAAAACTGGAATGAAACTTTTAGCATTAGTATTCGATTGGAATTGGAGATATTAGTATCAACTCAAAGTTTTAATGCACATAGATGGATACAGAAAGAAAAATAGGTGTTACGGGTGTCTATGTGTGTACATGCTTACATTTCCACTCACAGAGAGAGCCTTGGAGCATCAACACCACTACAGCAATAAGCATATCTAGTTCCAGATTGTGTTTTCTAAATGCCATTCTTCACTAAAAGGCAATAGAACCTCTTAGATTAGTGACTAATTTCAGGGCTAAGAAAGGGAAGCTATAAAATGAGCCACTAATATCATGTTGCCCATAAAAATAAGGAAGTGCTCAAATATCATGAGGATATATCAAAGTATAAAAAAGTTAAAGTTAAAAGCTGGCTTGAATTGAGCCAGATTAGGAAAAATTTGTGCATCTAAATAAATAACGATATTAACAGATTTTAACCCATTAAATAAAATTGGAATTCATCTGTCTATAATATATATATATATATATATATGTATGTATGTATGTATATATATACCTATATGGAAGAAAAGTCTTTTAATGAAATAAGAAAAAGATGGAATTTGAAGAAAATCACCTATTGGCATACATTGTCATAATATTTAATTCACCTAGAAAACATTAATGGATGGTAAAGTTTGATGAGAAACAGAATATTTACATGGTCTCAAAGTATCTTCTCACATACACTTATTAAGTTAGGAAAAAGTAATTTCATGGTGGTGAAAACTAGCAGATACTACCTTAATCAAATGTTCAAAATTAACATCAAAATAGGACAAATTAAATCATTTACCACCTGATAAGATGTAATCACACAATGTAACTTCTGTGATATTCCTGCCAAAACCATTTAATCAGAGGAAACATCAGAGGAACACAAATTGAAAGACATTCTCTAAATAACTGGCTTAAAATCTTTAAAAGTGTCACAGTCATGAGGGAAAAGAAGACAGAAAGCAGCTTCAAAGAGATTAAAATACAGGGCATGGAAATGGAGTGTATGGTCTTAAATCAGGAATGGCCTGTGCAGTGGCAAAGGACCCTGCACTTGGAAGAGCCCCATGCTTGATGGTCTGCTGCTATAGACTCTTTTTTCTTTTTAATTTTTTTATTTCAGCATGTTACAGGGGTATAAATGTTTAGGTTATGTATATTGCCTTTGCCCCACCTGAGTCAGAGCTTCAAGCATGTCCATTCCCCAGACGGTGCGCACCACACCCATTAGGTGTGAATATACCCAACACCTCTTCTTCCCTCCCATCTGCCTGACAGCTGATGAATGTTGCCACTATATGTGCACTTAAATGTGGATCAGTTAATACCAATTTGATGGTGAGTAAATGATGTTGCTTGTTTTTCCATTCTTGGGATACTTCACTTAGTAGAATGGGCTCCAGCTCTGTCCAGGATAATATCAGAAGTGCTAGATAGATCATCAGTGTTTTTTGTGGCTGAGTAGAACTCTATGATATACATATACCACATTGTCTTAATCCACTCATGTATTGATGGACACTTGTGTTGTTTCCACATCTTTGCCATTGTGAATTGAGCTGCTATAAACATTCTAGTGCAGTTGTCTTTTTTATAGAATGTCTTTTTTTCCTTTGGGTAGACACCCAGTAATGGAATTGCTGGATCAAATGGTAGTTCTACTTTTAGCTCTTTGAGGTATCTCCATATTACATTCCACAGAGTTTGTACTGGTTTGCAGTCCCACAAGCAGTGTACGGGTGTTCCTATCTCTCCACATCTGTGCCAACATTTGTCATTTTGGGACTTTTTGATAAAGGCCATTCTCATTAGATATAAGTGATATCTCACTGTGGTTTTGATTTGCATTTCCCTGATGATTAGAGACGTTTTTGAAAAGGCCCACATTCATTTTGAACTGGGCCCCACACGCTATAACCTGTCCTGCTCAGATTAACTCTTTTTTCTAAAAAAGGACAGTATTGGGACAATTGGCAAAACTTGAATGGAGTCTATAATTTAGATGGTAGAAATGGAATGCTATCCCTTGATTTTGATGGTTATATTGAGGTTATGTAAGAGAGAAATAAAGAGAATGCTTTTATTTGTAAGAAATATACACTAAAGTATTTGGGTATAGGCAAAATGTAAGTAACTTTCAAATGATTTGGGGAAAAATACTCTTTGCATTATAATTACAACTTTTCTGTAAGTTTGAAATTGTTTCAGAATAGAGAGAAAAAAGTAATTCATCAAAGCCTCTGTAAAGCTGAGAATTGAAGGATTAAAACAATATGTGTGGATAGATCTCAAAGGCATTATACTGAATGAAAAAAATCTCTAAAGGTTACATACTGTGCATACCATTTTTAAAATATTCTCCATGTGACAAAATCAGATTGTTGGCTACTGAAGGTTAGAGTTCGGAGGGGGTGTGATTATTTAGGGGTAACAAAGGAAATTTCTCTGTGGTAATAAGACAATTCTGGATAACCCAGAATCTTGATGTAGGAAGGGCTTAGGGCAAAAATATGGTTGGAAAATTAGTGCAGGAAGAGCGTAAGAATGACAGTTGTCTAGAAGCTGTATTTGAAGGGGTAGCCCACTGATCCAACCCAAGTTATTTGGTTATTGGACAAACAAACACCTGTTGGACTTTATTTGAAAGGGAGAGGACTCAAGCTCCTGAAGCCATTTTATAGGCTCTCCATTAGTTTACAAATTTTTAGAACTAAATTTGGTTAAAAGTCAACCATCATTTTATAAAAAAAACCCACAATTTTCCTACAAGGGAAAATATTTGGTTTATATTGTTTATTAAAATTTATCCCAATTATAAAAAAAATATTTCTTTATAAAAAGATTCCTAAGAACTGTCCCTTACCTAGTGAGCTAATGCAGGAAATCATGGAAAGAGATACTTCCGTGTTCATGTATATCATCCCAGAAAAGGGTAAATGTTGATGAAGACACCCTAATGGTCCACTCCATTTCACTGAATTTTAGACAGGTTTCTACCTCACTCTAGGTCCCTGACCTTCCTTTTCTTAGAGCATTTACTTTAGAAAACATATAATTGTAAATCCTTTCTCTGCCCTTTTGAGATGTAAAATTTTGAAAAAAGCTTCTAGGCAGTTTCAGAACTCAGGAATGATTTTCTGAAGGACCAGAGAGCCATCCCTTTGACATGTAACCATCAAGGAAGATAAAACCCTAATCTCTCAGTTTCTGTGGATGGGTGGAAGCCTAACTTTGCCTTTGTTCCAAGTTGTAAAACTACCCTTTACTTTTTTCCTTTGGGTAAGACCAATGAGCAAACTCAAGTGGCCCCACTCAGCTCTTAAAAACTCTCCAGCCCTTTGGGGCAAGGGGTGAGGGTGGTGAGTAGCTGAGTACCCAGACTTATCCTTTTGCTGACAATACCATAGAAACAAAATCAACTTCTCTCTGTTCATCTTTGGTGTGATTATTTTTTCTTTGAAAAATGTTGGAAACTGATGAAGAATCTCAGTTTACATATTTTTAAATTGAGGGGTATTTCTAGGATTCCCAAAGGAAATATGTATTTATTTTTATTTCAAGTAAAGGCACAAATGATAAATGGACTGTCCAAAGTAGTTTCAGGGCTAATCAAGTTTTACTTAAAATTCATAGAGATTATATATAGGTTTTCACCTATATAGTATATATTAGTAACTTCAAATTACTATGAAATAATTCTGGATAACATGAAGGTTTTACAAATACATTTTAAATTATTTTTAAAATTTACATAATAATTTAATCTCTTTAAAGAATAACAAAAATCCAGATAGCAATTGCCCTTGTAACTGCTGAGTTTAGAAATAAGCAATTCAATGCAAATTAAATACCCATAAAAAGGGGAAGGGCAAGTTAATTGAGTGAGTAATTCTGTTGCTAAGGTAACTTTCAGAAAGGACTGTATGATCTCTTAAAAATCTTTTTTTTGTTTCTAGAACTGAAGACAAAAAAAATAAGGAAAAATAGGATACAGAAAAAGGCAGCTTGAGAACATCTTAGGTATTAAAGAGGCAAGTCTGAGAAGGGATGCTAGTTACCTGTTGGTTTCAGAATACTGAGGCTGACGTGGAAAGTGTTTAATTTACTCAAATCTCAGACTGAATAGTCGATTTAAATTATTGGTAGAAATACAAACTACTCTTTCAGGCTAAAAACTTAGGAGTCCTACAGGGTTTTCATTTCTTCCCATAGTTCTCTCCAGGAGAGATGCTCTTTAATCCATGGTCTGCCAGGTAAATACGATGCTATCAGTTAGACAGCCTGAAGTTTCACTCAGTTTGGGCATCAGTAAAGGCTATTATCACACTCAAAATTTAAGTGGGGAAGGTTTAGCACAAACCTAGAGCCTGGAGTCTTTTCAATATCTCAAAATGTAGAAGGAAAAATTTGTGATCATTTTTCTAAGAGCAGAAAGTCAATATTTATGCAGCAGTTTTTAATAAGAGTTAAGCTTAGAGGGTAACAATGTCTATATTAGCTTAGTTGTTTGTATTTGTTTAAATTCTTTCCCTCAATTCTGCAATTCTCAAACTTTAGCATGAAATAATTCACCTGGAGGGCTTGTTAAATCATGGACTGCTGAACTGCCCCTGCAATTTTTGTTGGAGTAGGTCTGGGCTAGGGCCTGAGAACTTGCATTTCTAACGAGTTTCTTGGTGATGCTGATGCTTTGGGCTTGTCAGTCACATTTAGGACAGAGAACCTTAATGTATTTTGACTTTGTTTGTAAAATAAATGCAGAATAGACCATTAGTGCATAATTATTTTATAACAATGAATCGTGCATCAAACATCACAACAAAGGAAGCACGTTAAATCTCTCATCTTTTATTAATAGCCAGAGCTGAACTTCATGTTTAAACTTTGAATCATCCCAATGTTCCACCTTTCATCTGATGGAAACTTTTACCAATATAGGCAAAATGCCTGAGAAGAAGAAAATAAATATATTGGGCTTGCTTTTCAAAATCAACTCTTCCAAGTAACAGCAAATTTCAGCACTGACTATTAGGAAACCTATCTAAAAGTCAGTACACTATCTAAATTTCAGATTAATATCACTTCCACAAAATACCCTGGTGAAAAAGAGTGTCATAAAGAATATCTAGTTCACTGTTATTTTCTGTAAATACAGAGCTAGCAGCTTCCATTTTTAGGGAAAAAAGAGGAATTGCCTTTTGCTTCTTATGGGATTTTTTTGGGGTAAATAATGTTTATTATAAATATTTAAAAGATCATGTAGAGCATCTGGAAAAGTCTGAAGAATATTGAAAAAACTATATTATTACTTAGAGATAACAATTAGCAACATTTTAGTGTTTTTGTTCCAGATTTTTTATTTATAATTTTTACATGGTTGGGAAGATAATATTCAAATTAAATTCTTCATATTTTGCTTCATAATTTAAATAAATATTTACTCATGACTAAATATTTTTGAAAACATGATCCTTAGTAACTATGTGAACATTCATCATACAGGTATAATTACTTAATCTTCCTTGTGTTTGACAAGATAGCTTTAAAATGATCAAATTTGATGCTTAGTACTAGTCTCTAAAATAGATGAACTGCTTTTCCTAACAGAAAATCCGGGCTCCTGTTGATTGTGGCAATACTAGCCCCTACAAATGCATTTGCAGATGAACTACTCTTTTTGCACCGGTAAGATTCTATGACCCATTTACATCAGTCACTGATATATTGTAGCTGGTAGGACTATATAGACTTAATGTAGCCCAAGAAAATTTTACTAAGGTCCTCTGGAGAGAGGGATTGAATATAATTTAAAGCATTGGCCTCCACACCCACAAAAATCAGTGGCTTGGCCTGGCATGGAAGCAGTGAAGTAATGACTGAAGAAACAGCTTCTGTAAAAATCTTCTACAGATGAACACAGGGCAGAGTGTCCCTGAATGAGGGGTATGCTTTAGGAAATGCCAGGAAGAGCATTTAAACCATTCAGAGTACTGATAGGGAGTTGAAATGAAAATTCCAGTGGTTCTGGTTGGGGGTTAGGTATAGGGAAGGGTGACTTACAATCAAAGTGTCTTGTAGTTTAATTCAGGATGAATTAAACAAGAATCAGAAGAGAAATTGTCTCTATGCTTGCCTTTCTTTGCTGTCATGACATAAAAGTGAACCATTTCTGCACTGTTTTGCTATGTGTAATAAAAACTGTTTTTGACAATCACAAGCATTCAGCACAATGGCTGGATAAAGAAGTGTCAAAACACAGTCAAAACCTGAATATTCATCAAAAAAACCCTAATGGTGTCTGTTTGGTGGTCCAGCTCTGGTACTATCCACTACAGCTTCATGAAACCTGGTCAATGAATTACAGCAGATGTCTACTGCAACTAATTGGATGAAATGATGAGGATGCTTGCAATTAAGTAGCCAAGATTGGTCAATAGAGACATGCCATGGAAACTCTCTGTTGTCCACCGTATTCACCAGACCTTGAACTAACTGACTAGTTCCAGGCTTTGGACCATTTCTTGCAAGGAAAAATATTCAATTTTCAACCAGCTGTGGAAAATAACTTTTGCAATTTCATTGCCACTGCTGTCCAGGCTTCCTCCCTGCTGGCATAAACAAGCTACTGTTAAGATGACAAAACTGTGTCAACAGTCTAGGCACATACTTTGATTAATTGTAATGCTTCTTGTTTGAGATATAATAAATTACACTTTTGATTCGAAATCGGACATTTCATATTTAGTGACCTAATTTTTTTTTCTTTAATTACTTACTTATAGTCTATATTTTCCCACAACAATGTAAGTCTCCTGAAGGCAGAGAATTTATTTTTATCTTCTGATATATCCACAATGACTCAAAAATTGCTTGACACATGGTTGGTGTTCAACAAAAACTTATAAAATGTTTGTACGGATGAATGTATTATACCTTTTCATCAACCATGCTGTTCAGAATCAAATGAGATGCACTACAGTACTAAATGCTGAGATAGCTCAGCGAATACTATATAACACAAAACAATAACACCAGAATTGTTGAGCTCCAATAAAACCATAACAGAATCAATTATATTAACTACATATAGCTGAAAGTTTTAAAAGTTCTTTAGAGACGAAGGATTGCAATTAATACTAGAACCACACTTTAAATTATTTATGTTTTTCAGTACATATTTATATTTCAGTTCATGGTTTAATAAACCACATAGGTCATTTTACAGCATAGATTAAGCCATTCTAAGTTATTCCCGATTTGTTTTTCCTTTTTTGTGTGAAATATTAAGTTAAATGACCCTTGAGGAATTGTTCAAAATAGGCAAATGATTCAGGTTGATCCAACTCAAAGTCAAAATTCTGAGATTTGGGTTAATAATTCCCCTTATAAAATAAAAACTTGTTTCAAAAATATTACAGGAGAGGATGTGGAGGAAAATGGCCAAACAGAATCCTCCAGGGATCATCCCCCCATGGGAACAACAAATTGAACAACTATCCATGCAAGAAAATACCTTCATAAAAAACAAAAATCAAGTGAGAGGTCATAGTACCTGGTTTTAACATTAAAAAATCATGGAAAGAAGGACTGAGGAGCATAGAAAAGACATTTAGAGCAGCCCCAGCCCGAGGGGAATCCTCAGCTGCAGCTGTAGGAACCTGACTACTGGCTAGTTCCAGCCCCACCCAGAAAGTGGCCCAGGGCCTGGAATAAATTTGAAAGGCAGTCAGGCCACAGCGACTGCAGTCCTTGGGCAAGTCCTGCTACTGTACTGAGCTGAGAGCTAGTGGACTTGAGGTGCACATGAACAGTGGTGGTATCCAAACAAGTTCTTGTGTCACTCTTCCTCCAACTCCAGAGAATGCAGCTCAGAGAGAATTTTCTTCTGCTCTGGGAAAGGAAAGGGAAGAGTACAGATGACTTTGTGCTGCAACTTGAGTAGCTCAGCCACGGTAAAATAAAGTACCAAGCAGATTCCCGAAGCCCTTGGTTCCAGGCCTTAGCTCCTGGACATTTTTAGATATATCCTGGGCCAGAAGGGAACCCACTGCACTGAAGGAAAGGACTCAATCCTAGCAGAATTCACCACCTGCTGACTAAAGACCCCCTTGAACCTTGAGTAAACATCTGTGGTAGCCAGGCAGTAGTTGCCATGGGCCTTCGGCGAGACTGTGCTGGCTTCAGGTGTGACTTGGTGCAGTCCCAGCTGTGCTGGCCTTGGGGGAGTGCTCTCATCAGCCCTCCCTCAACTCCAGGAAGCCAAACACTCCTTCTATTTGGAGGAAAGTGAGGCAAGAGAGTGAGAGAATGCCTGGTAATACAGGGAATTTTCCTGTACTTTACCCAAGTTCAGCAAGGTGATACTACCAGGACCTGGAAGAGTTGCAGCATTTCTAGGCTTGGAGCACCCCCTAGTGATGATATGGCTGCAGTGACCAAAGACTTAGATCACGCATTCAATTTCCTTTGAATACCTGGAAAGCCTTCTCAAGAAGGATGGGTACAAACAAGCTCAAACTGAAGACATTAGAATAAATACCTAACTGTTCAATGCCTAGACATTGACAAGCAGCAAGAACACCCGGGAAAACATGACCTCAACAAATGAACTTATAAGGCACCCAGAGTGATGGATATATGTGACCTTTCAGACAGAGAATTCAAAATAGCTGCTGTGAAGATGTTCACTGAACTTCAGAACAGAGGGAAGAAATTCAGAATCCCATCAGAGAAATTTAGCAAGGATATAAATAATAAAAACCTTCTAAAATTTATATGAATCCACAGAAAACCCAGAAAAGCCAATGTTATTCTGAATAAAAAGGACAAAACTGGAGGAATCAGATTACCTGACCTCAAATTATACTACAGAGCTGTAGTAACCAAACAGCATGGTACTGGCACAGAAACAGATGCATAGACCAATGGACCAGAATAGAGAACCCAGAAATAAATCCCCATAAATAGTGAACTTATTGTTCACAAAGGTGCCAATAACATACATTGAGGAAAGGACAGCTGCTTCAATAAATGGTGCTGGAAAAACTGGATATCCACATGCAGAAGAATAAAACTAGGCCCTTATCTCTTGAAATATAGAAAAATCAATTAATAATAAAGAAATAAATATATCACCAGAATCTATGAAATTACTAAAAGAGAACATTGGGGAAATGCTCTAGGGCATGGGTCTGGGCAATGATTTCTTGAGTAATACCTGACAGTCACAGGCAAATAAAGGATAAATGGACAAATGAGATCACATCAAGCTTTAAAACTCCTGCACAGGAAACAAAACCATCAGCAAAGTGAAGAGACAACCCACAGAGTGGGAGAAAATATTTGCATACTACCCATCTAACAGGGACTAATAACTAGATTATATAAGGACCTCAAACAACTCAATAGGAAAAAAATCAAATAATATAAATAAAAAACGGGCAAAAGATCTAAATAGACACCTCTCAGAAGAAGACATACAAGCCTCATAAAGATGTCTTACTGACACTGAGACCTTAGACACCTACATCTACAAATTATCAGCCCACAAGGAGAGCAGCCAGCCTCATTTTGTTCCCTTTCCTGAAATCCATGGGACTCAGTATCTTTTGCTTTAGTCTTCCCATCACTAGCCAGTGCTAACTGGGAGACATAATGCCTTAGAGCAATGGTCTCCAACCTTTTTGGCACCAGGGACCAGTTTCATGAAAGACAATTTTTCCACGGACTCGAAGGAGTATGGTTTGGAGATGATTCAAGCACATTACATTTATTGTGCACTTTATTTCTATTATTATTGCATTGTCACTTGCTACTCACTGATAAGGTTTTGATATGAATATGCAAACAATGGACCTACTATGGTCTTTGTGCAGTCAAACCTCTCTGCTAAAGATAATCTTTCCTTGCAGCCGCTCCCCAGCACACAACCTAGATCCCTCACATGCACAGTTTACAGTAGGGTTTGGGTTCCTATGAGATTCTGATGCCACTGCTGATCTGACAGGAGGCAGAGCTCAGGCAGTGATGTGAACGATGGGGAGCAGCTGTAAATACAGATGAAGCTTTGTTCTTCCGCCACTCACCTCCTGCTGTGAGGCCTAGTTCCTAACATGCCACAGACTGGTGCCAGTCCATGGTCCAGGGGTTGGGGACCATAGCCTTATAGAGATTCCCAGGGTGAATATCTTTTATTTGTTCTGTAATAAAGACATATGTTGTATCCCTTTTTAAGTTGGCTATAATATTAACTTGAGAACCAACCTGCCAATGAAAAGTGAATTAATTGCAAATAAAAAAGGAGACAGATTTGATTATCTCTTTAACCTTTGTAGCAAGTTGGAAAGGCACAAGCTAAGTAGTTTGTATCACTTCTCAGCCACTTAGTAACTTGAAGCAAAGTACAAATTATGCAGATATTTGTCAACCTTAGTTTTACCTTTTTATGTTAACAATATCCAATTTGGAGTCAACATTGAGCAGTGAGTTAGGACTCTATGAAACATCTTTGCTATAACTTTTTAAAATAAAAAATTAAATTAAAAAAAGAAACAATAGCAAAACTGAGCTCAAGTATAAAAGGTAAAAATTGCAAGGGGTGACAAAATGGAACAGAAGTGTAAAAGAATAGAGTTACTCATTGGGCTTTAGCAGCAAGCAGTAGCAGTCACAAATTATCACTGAAGGGTCAGTGGGATTAAAATTACTGTATAAGAGATGGGGATCAGGGGCGTGCTTCCTGCTTTTGCACTCTGGAGCTATTGAGAATGGATCTAAATTACATTCTATCTCTATGAATAGATCTGCCATAACCCCAATATCCCCACGGAATCAGTAACCCCAGAGAGCTAGGTGGAAGTTGGTAAAGAACTATGCTACAATATTATGTTCATAGGAAGAAAAGAAAACAACAGATTGGCCTGCAAACAAAAATTCAAACTGTGTTAAGAAGACCAATTCCAAGAAGATACCCAACAAAATCAATAATTGGAGCAGCATTTACAAATGGTCAAAGGACAAATATCTAAGAAGAAAGAGAATCTATAAAATAAAGATGGAGAAATAAAATAAGATAGAATGAATAAACAAAAGCACTTATGAGAAAAATATGCAAAATAAATCATGAGAAAACTTTGAAATAAAGAAAAATTATAGTTATTAAAATAAAAGATAAAAAGAGATGGAATAAACTTTTGACAGTGTAGAGATAAATAGCAAATTAGTGAATGGGAAGAGGCTAAGGAGAGATTCACTAAGAATGTCTTCACTAAGACAAAAAGATTGAAGTGAGGTGAAAGAGCACTTAAGAGACATGCAGTATAGATGAAAATGCTGTAGGATTCATCTAATGCAGGGGTTTGCTAACTCCTCTCTGATACTCATATCCAGCTGTTTGTTTTTGTAAGTAAGATTTTATCTGAACATAGCTATGCCCATTCATTTATACATTGCTTCTTACTGTTTTCACGGTATAATGGTAGAGTTGAGTACTAGTGACAGAGACTCTATGACCTTCAAAGTCTAAAATATTTACTGCTTGATCTTGTACAAGGAAAGTTTACTGACTCCTGATCTAATAGGTATTAATAGATGAGACTAGAATGAATGGAAGACAAGCAATACTTGAATCAAAATATGATTACAATTATTTTACTGTTTAAGGAACATGAATCTTCAGATTAAAAGTACACTGAATATGCTAAACAGGACAAATAAAAATAAATCCATACTGTACATAGAATTATTATAATGTAATCAAAGAGCTTCATGATTAGAGGACATGTCTCAAAAGCTAATAGTACAAAAAGATGGATTACAAGAAGAACACTTTGGCTGATGGTACACTTCTCAGCCACCCACTATTGAGGCCAACAGACAATGAATAATATCTTCAAAACACAGAGTGAAAATAACTGTTTGACAAATTTATGTGCAGCCAAATAAACCTTGAAAAGTAGAGGCCAAATAGAGTCATTTTTCCGACATGCAAAGTCTAATAAATCTTACTGCTCACTGAAACTCACAAAAAAATTAATATATGCATTTCAGGAAGAAATGGCAAAGCAGGACGGTGTAGAAAACAAGTTATAATGGTGACCAGGAAAATTGATGAAATATTCGCTACAAAACAAGTAATAAAAAATGTGTATTAAAGAAAAGACTAAAACTAAAATGAAATAATTACAGTAAGATTTTAGAGGTTGAGATCAGGAGTAGGTTAGACATACTAATAACTACAAATTGTGTTTTCAAAATTAGAGTTAATTATATATCTTTACGGAAAATACTGAGTAGAAATCAATCAAAATCCTTCAAATCAACAAAAGGACTCAAGGGAATAAAGTTGTCTATACAACTTTATCATTCCAAAAGAGTAGAGGAGGGAGGAAAGAGAGATAAAAGGAAAATAATTTTAAAACACAAAATAGTAAGTCAGTAATAAGTTCATATAAAGGGTCACAATAAATGTGCAAAGACTAATTCCACCTTATAAAAGACAGAGGTTATTAAAATTATCCTAACACTGATCATGTTATTGTTGTAATGAGCAATTGAAGTAAGCAAAAGTGTCTAAATAGTGCTGGATATGTAGTAGATATTCAGTAAATGGTAGAAATTATTGCTGTTATTCTTGTTTCTGCTGCTATTGCTGATGCCACCATTTATAATGACATGATGAGGAAGAAATAGGATTTAAAAAAGTAATGAAAGGAATAGCCATTTGTAGACAATCTCAGCTGAACATCACCTAGGGCTTCAGAAAATCAATGATATATGTACATTGTCAATGGCTAATTGAAATGTGTTTGCAGTGGCTGTGACCACAACAGACATCAGCTGTCACCACCGTTGACATTTTCAGCAGAGGTGCCAAGGATTGAAACAGCTTGGAAGATTTAAGTGCCTTGGTTTCTGAAGAGTGCCGCTCAATGAAGGCTTGTGGCAAGGTCAGGGTTAAGCAGCAAGTGCTTGGCAGTTATAAATAGTGAACAATGAGGCTGTACTTCCTGGCCTGGGTTGTAATACGAAAACACCAATGAAAATGGCAAACTGGGAGTCTGGAAGAGCAGTGACTCTCATGAATGCAGTTAAAGGACACTCACTTATTCAAAAGCAGCCCTTTGGTGCCTATGACTTAACGTACTTTCAAGTCCACTCCAAAGCTAGTATTTTCTCCTGAAAGATGTATTTTATAAATATTGAGGAATCTGCCAATTCTGTAAGTCAAACTCCAAGCCAAAAAAAAAAAAAAAATCAAGTTGCTCTTAATCTTTAAATTATCTCATCATCATGAAAAAAATAAATATTTTGAAAATTATTCTGTGAGGCAACATGAAAAGATAATTAAATGTGGAAGATTGGGTCACAGTATGTGAACTTTGCCTTTCAATTGGACTCAGAGGTGTAGAGTGTAAGTAATTTATTGGTCTTTATTTTGTGTCTCCCCTCTAATTATACAGAACCAAGGTGCAGGGGTTGTTTGGTGGCGGTGGTGGCAGTGGGGGTGATTTGTGTGTCCATGTATGTGTTTGTGAATGTGCATGTGCGTGTGAACCTGCCTGCCTCTGCTTTCACAGGCAGGATGTAGCTAGACTGGAAAGGGACTAGTACTACTATTTTTGCTTTTTGAAAGCTCTAGATTCTCTTTCCAAGCTCCAGGATTACATTTCTTTGCAAGTATTCAAGTATTCAACACCGCAGTCTCTTGTCAAACGAACCCCTCCCTTTGCTCTTCATGTCACCTGCTGTCATAATTGTGGGCACTGGCAGGCTTTTATTTATTAAGAGGAAACCTAGGGTTGTGCTCTTTAAGAGGAAATGGTAAGAAATGTAATAATAAAAAAAGGGAAGGATTAGAATTCTCCAAGCATCCTGCAAAGTAAGGCATTTGGAGAGACATCGTCCTCAAATCATTTTGGGCATCAACCTAATTATAAAAATATCCAGAACCGAGGGCAGCAGCAGGTTGCCTTCTCAGGAGCTTTGGCTACAAGCAACACTGTGTGCTCCTAGGGTTCAAAAGAGGATGAAAAAAAGCATGTGTGGGAACCTGTAGAAAGAGTGAGCGTTAGCACTTTGTCTTTGAATACTCAGAGTGAGGACAAGGCAACATTATGCATTTTTCCCTGCTTAACTACTTCTTTGCAGCCTGATTGGCGCCTACTGTCTTAATTAGCCACCTCACTTCATACAGCAAGGATGGCGCAACAGGATTGCTTCATGTTTATACAGTCTGCTCAGTCCCCTTTGGGTCGTAAGAGCTGTTTTTGATACTAAAACTGATTTGTATCTTTTTCGTTTTCTTAACCTTGGCTCTACAGAATGCTGGATGTTTGTGCAGTACTTATCTCACCAGAGGGGCCATGCCTCACTAGCCACACAACTGTTTTACATTTGATGAACCAAGGATGAAAACAAATGGGATTTAGCTCTCTCACCATAACCTTATAAAATCTGACCACCAGATGGTCAAATACATTCAAATGACTGCAGCTAAGCACACAGAAAAAAATTATATGTACACACACATATGTATACACACACACACACACATACATACACAGGTATGTATTGGCGGGGGAAGGCTTTTCCATTCAAATTAAAAAATCTAGGTGACAAAACCCCTCAAAGCCTATGAAAACACTGCATGGCAAAAAATCTCCCCCACTTTGTAATAAGATCAACATTCTCAGTAGTTCTTAGTTAAGAGAAGGAATGAAATGAACTCATTTTTGGTGCATGTGTGTTCTGATCTGAAATATCTTGACACACACTTGACAACTCTGGCACAGTGCTAGAGCACAGTCTGAGACGATGAGTGCTTTGCCTTGCCCCTTTAAGTCCGGCAGACTGCATCACCTTTTAGAGCTGAGAGTAATTTTCAGGAAGCAGCAAAGAGACTGTGTCCAAGACTCATAAAGAATGAGTTGTGCCAAGTTAAAATTACCCAAATACTTTAAATGTGAGTGTAGTGAATTCTTAAAATTTCATTTTGCCTCACTATCCATTTCAAATACAAGTTTAACTTGTCATACCAAAGAAGAGCCCGGTCACCCTCGACAGTTTCCAGTTCTATACCACACTGAAATGACTCAAGCTGGTGGTCAGAGATAAGAACTTAGTGGCATGTCTCCTGGGCTCCCTACTTTCCCACTGCTTCTTTTAAACCATTCAGGCACTTGTCCACAAACTTAAAGTGACCCAGACCCTATTCCCTTATATATTTTGCTAGTTGCCCATGTACTTCTCTCTGTATTCCTGACCTGGAGATGAATTGTCCTCCCAACTCATTATGCCCTCATTGCCCAGGATTTGTAAGTAAAAATCTTTGAACTTGTTTCCTATTGTGGTGGTGTGTTACATTCGTGCCTTCCATTGGAAGAAATGGGGGCTGTCCCAGGGCAGGTTTTCCCTGGGATGCTACAAAGAACATAAAGTCAGGTTCCCAGTGTGAGAGTGATGACCAAGCAGGTATACACTGGACATAGGCCAAACAACCACACGGGCACCTGTGTCAGTATAAACAAGTTTTCCTGTGAGAGGCCCCCTGGTCATGGGTGAGAAAACTAGGCATTAGGCCATCCACAAGGTAAGCTAAGTAAAAAAAATGTCCTGTGAAAAGCACCCTGTAAACATCCCTATCTGGCTTCCCTTCATTTTCCTTTAGGGCAGGGCTGTTAGACACTGTGGTACTGGAGCCTAAATGTAGCCAGGGGCTCTCAGGACAGTGAGCTACTCTCCTTCTTGACAGGTGTTAGACATGTTACCATGAAAAAGCTGGAGGTCCATAAATAGCAATTAAACCTCAACTAATCATTCCTATAAGAGCTAAATTATAATGACAGAAAACAAAAGTGGACTAAATATGACTGAAGGCAATGTTATATTGTATCTCTATGTGTTTCAGAATTTTAGACATCCAGAGTAAGTCAGGGGTTCCCAACTTTTTAGAGGAAGTATCATACTATCCACTTCAGGCATTAAAAGCAGAGGATAAAGGCATCTTTCACAATAAACTTCATGGATGTTCTAAATTAATGTTTTAAAAATGACTTGAATGTTTTAGAGTACTGTATAGTGATTAGATGTTTTTGAAGGCTATGTTTATACGTTTATATCAGGTACTATGAGCTGGGAGCAAAAATAAATTGGCCTAGGTGGGAAGGGAGTAATGAGATGAAAATGAACAGCCAGTTTTAGTGGGGGAGAGAAAATAGAATAGCAAACTAGTCCAATGGGAGTTCCCATAAATGATCAGGTTGATTATAATAGAACTTCTTGGCAAGGGCTATTGGTGGTTTTCTTGTTTCTCTTTGAACTTACTTGAGGAAAGTTTCCTTCTTGCATGCATATTTATTTACACATGCATCTGACCAAGTCTCTGAAAAACCAGGTGAACATTTCTCTGTTTCTGATAGTGACTCACTGACCTTTGAGCTATCCTGTAGCTGAATGGATCTTTTATGGTTTCATGATGGTCAACATTTTGTCTACACTCTTGTCCCTATCTTGATTCATGTAACTTGACAATATGGATGCCAACTGTTAGAGACTGTACAATGTAGGGATTAAGAGCACAAATTTGGAGCCATATTTTCTTTGTTTGAATTCTAATTCTGCTTATTATTAGCTGTGTGAACTTGAGCCAATTACTTAACTTCCCTTTGTCTCAGGTTTTTGCCTTAAATGTATTGTGATAATTGTAGCTACCTTAGGATTGTTGTGAGGGTTAAATGGTAATATATATAATTGGCACGTAGTAACTATGTATATTAGCTTTTATTATTCTTCAGATGACCTGGTGGACTGTATTTCCAAATTGCTCGTGGGATATATCATGATATCTATGAAGGACGCAAGAAATTCAGACGATAAAAAAGAAGAAGTAGTTTGGGCTGAAGCCATGACTTCCTAAGTCAAAAAGATGATTTCACTTAACTTTTTACTATACCAATCTTATCTAGAATATTGCTTACTTCTTGAAATCATTTAAAAAATATTAATTATGCTGCTATAAACATTCTAATGCAGATGTCTTTTTTCTAGAATGTCTTTTGTTCCTTTGGGTAGATGCCCAGTAATGGGATTGCTGGATCAAATGGTAGTTCTACTTGTAGCTCTTCAAGGTATCTCCATATTACTAAAATGTGGTATATGTATGCCATGGAGTTCTACTCAGCCACAAAAACACAATGGTGATCTAGCACCTCTTATATTATCCTGGATAGAGCTGGAGCCCATTCTACTAAGTGAAGTATCACAAGAATGGAAAAACAAGCACCATATGTACCCACCATCGAATTGATATTAACTGACTTAACTGATCAACACTTAGGTGCACATTTAGTAGTAACATTCATCGGGTGTCCGGCAGATGGGAGGCGGAGGAAGGAATGGGTGTATTCACACCTAATGGATGCGGTGTGTACCATCTGGGGGATGGACAGGCTTGAAGCTCTGACTTGGGTGGGGCAAAAGCAATATATGTAACCCAAACATTTGTACCCCTGTAATACACTGAAATAAAAAATATCAATTACTGATTTTTAAAAATGGAAATAGGTACCTTTAGGGATAGCACACATATTGGCCTTTGAAGAAGAAAAATGACTTTCATATGCTTATCTAAAATTGTATTTCAATTTTAGATATAAGTATGTACATATTTATATCACAACCTAGCAAGGGAACATTTTGTAACCAAACCTTAATTTGACATTGGGAGTTAATCTGTGTCTAACAATGTTATGGGAAGTTGGATGGATGTAGGTAAGGAGCAAGGAGAGTAATATTTGTTTACATCAGGAATCAGAAACTTTTATTTAAAAAAATTTCAGAGTTTTGAAAATATCTCTTGAGGTACACTTCTTGCAGGTTGTTTTAAAGTGCAATGCTGGAAATGAAAAACCTGGAACCATGACCAAAGTAATTTTTCTCAGCAAAGGATACTGGATATACACGTTGGAGTTTAGTGTCTCATGAGGGAAAGAATGTAGAACAATTACAAGCAATAAGATAACCAATCAAAGCAACTGACCATTTGCTGTGATATCTGCTGAAGTCTGTGGTGGAAACCGACTTAAAAATATCACAAATAGAAACACAACTAAAAGAATAAGAGGTAGAATTCTGAGACATGGCAAAGAAAACATGAGGAAACAAAAGCAAAACTGAGAATCTGAAACACCCGTGATAGTTCATGATCATTCCTAATACTTTAAGACCATTTTATTTGTGTGTATATTTTTGTTTTTACTCAGATCCACTCTCTGCCCATCCAGTACTCTGCTTTGTATTGCAGGGACACAGATTTTTCATGCTCCTTCCTATGTTCTCTGGTTTCCACGTAAGTTTGGCCAATAGGAGGCACTGGGAGAAGATTGGAAGCCAGGTGGAGGTGGAAATCCAGAGTCTCTCCCTCCTAAACTCCCCCACCTTGTCCTGCTTCCAATTTAGGATTAACCAGAAAAAGCCAAACATGTTCGTCTTAACCAGTCACTGGATGCCCACTTCTAATTACCCTGCTTCTATCTTCTCCACGTCAGCAACCTCTGAGCAGGACATACCTGAAGCTTTCCCTCCCCCTCCCCCCACCACTATAAAGCTTTCCCACCCTTCTGCCTACCTTTTTATCTTTGCTAAATACAAGTGATGGTAGTTGGCTCTCTTGCTATAGCAAGCTCTGAATAAATAGTCTTTGTATGTTCTTATTTGGGTGGCCCTTCCTTCCTTCCTTCCTTCCTTCGTTCCGTCCTTCTTTCCTTCCTTCCTTCTTTCCCTCCCTCCCTTCCTTCCTTCTCTCCTTCCTCCCTTCCTTCCTTTTTTCCCTTTTCTTTTTCCAAAGAGTAGAGGAAAACATCTAGTAGAAGAAGACCTTATAGGCTATAATTTGGATTTCCAAAACCTAAAACAACTGGAAGCTCCACAAAAGCAGATAAGTTTGCTAAAGCCTCTTCACGTGCAGGTCTTTAGGACTCTGAGTCTAAAAATAAGAGTCATTTGCTATGACATAGTAGGAAGTAGACCTTTGCAACCACTAAAAAATAAATATGAAAGGAGGGAGAAAATCTGAAGCTCTTTTTCTGATTCATAAACAGTGATGTTGAACTTCAAGTGTTTGACAGAATATCTACCTCGTCAGTTGTCTCCTGACTAAACCATTTGAAAAATAAAATACTTACAGCAAACTTGTTATTGTATTAGGTTCTCTTCACCTCAGGCTTTCCTAAGGTTACTTATTCATTTCACTCAGATTTCTAATTGTATATCATCTTTTCCTACAACTCTTGAACCATACAACATAAGGGTCTAAGTGTTTGTACCCTGTATTCCATGCCAAACTCAAAGATAGAGAATCTCTGATTTGTTCTGGATTTTGTTCATTGTTAATATGGCCTCTTAAATAATAGAAGTAAAATTTCAAAAGCAAATTAAAAGTTACATTGAATTAGATCCCCAGATTTTTTTTTTTTTTGAGACAAAGTCTCATTCTGTCATCCTGGTTAGGGTGCAGTGGTATCATAACAGCTCACTGGAACCTGAAACTAATGGGCTTAAGGGATCTCGGGTAGCTGGGACAACAGGTGTGCGCCACCACACCCAGCTAAGTTTTCTATTTTTTGTTCGTTCACTCTTGCTCAGGCTGGTCTCGAACTCCTGAGCTCAAGCAATCCTCCTACCTTTGCCTCCCAGAGTGCTAGCATTACAGGTGTGAACCACCACACCTGGCCTTGAGCTTGTTTTACTTAACTGGTCTAATTTCAGGAAGGCACCAAAAAAGGAAACGAAAGAATGATATTAGTTTCACATTATTCCTAGGCTAAAAATGTTCTATATAGTATAACTCCACAACATTCCAAAATGTTGCCCTTTCCTAACGTCACACCAATGGATTTTGGATTAGAAAGTTCTTTTAGAAGTCAATATGAAAGACATACAAACTGAAAGCAGGAGTAGGAACCTATAGCGTCATTTTGGGGTGGAAAGCTGAAACTTATTTATTTTTAATTGTAGAGTAACATATGAGGGAAAAAAATCACAATAGTCACTACACATACATATTTGCATATTACATGTACTCAATTTGTTATATGCAAGCAACTCTGATTTAGTTGTATATAGCTTGCTATGTGATGTAAAGATCAGAAGTAATGGTCAACTTGGAATGTAAATTTTAGGTATGATTTTATGTCAAGCAAAAAGAAATGATATATTTAATTGAGATTGCAATATATTGGATACTCTTTTTAGTTAAGTGGCAGGAAGCAGTGGACTTTCACTTTAATGTAATGAAAGTTTTTTTTTTTTTTTAAACAGGCTGTACATAATATTAAATCATGGGTTTGAGGGACCGCAATGTTAAGTATCTAAAATATGTTCAATGATGAAATGGGTTTCCTGTGTGGAATAAATAATGTTTGATTAAATCCATTTTTTGCTTACAAGATAAAATATTGTGTTTGACAAAATTAAACTTCATTCACAGCCCATACATTAGCATAATGTGGATTTTCCAAGCTACCTTTATACAGGAAATAATATAAGCTATAATGAATAAAAGTAAGTACAGGCTATTTCAGCAGTAATTCTCCAGAGCTTTCTAGAAGTTTTGATGGCAGATCAGCTTTCTTCATCTTGGAAATTTGCTGATGGAAACGAAGGCTGTTATGATATATTCTCTCAGATGAAAGAGTGATCACAGAAAATTGAAAGATGTCCAGAAAAAGATCTGTCTACATCATTCCGACTTGACATATATGTAAGGGCAGCAACAAATTAAGTTAGATAATTTCCCCTAAGAAAGACCCATCAAGAAAGTTGCTATTAATAAATCATTTAGAGTCTAGAGGTTGCAAAAATAAATAAATAAAGTGTATTCACAAATCTCTAGGAAATGTAAAAAACAAAACAAAAAGCAAAGAAAATCCCCACCCAAATTGAGTTACAGAATAAACTGTAAGACAAAGCCTCAGAACAAAACTGAATATTTATGATTTCACCATATTTAATTATAGTTAGCGATATATCCATTTCCTTGGAGCCTGTATTTTAAAATTAGGTTTGTTGAGGTATAATTCACATGAAATAAAATTCAATATTTTTGTGTGTTCATTTTAATTAACTTAGACAAATGCTCAAAGTCGAGTAACCACCACTACAATCAAGGTATAGAACACTCTCATCACCCCAAAAAGAACCCTTTGAAGTCAATCCCTTCCAGAATGTCATATAAACAGAATTATAGAGTATGTGCTTTCTGAGCCAGACTTCTTACACTTATCATAATGCATCTGAGGGTCATCATGCCATTGCCTGTTACAGTAGCTCATATCCTTTTATTGCCATGCTGAACTATGTTTCCTTTTATAGATATGCCACATTTGTTTATATATAAACATCAGTTCATAGGTAATTGGGTTGCTTCCAATTTTTGCAGTTATAAATAAAGCTGCTACATATATTTGCAAGGATTTTTTGACATGCATTTCCCTTGGGCAAATATCTGGGTATTGGACTATTGGTTCATATGGTAAATATATGTTTTACTTTATATGAAACTATCAATCTGTTTTTCAAAGTGGCTATACCATTTGTATTTCCACAAACTATGTGAGTTCCAGTTGCTCCACCTTCTTGTCATCACTTGATATTTTCAGGTATTATTATTTTTATATTAATGTTATTTTAGCCATTCAATAGGTAAGCATTGGTATCTCATTATGATTTTAACTTACACTTCCCTAATGATGTGATGATGAGCATCTTCTTTATATAGTTATTTATGTTTTGTGTGTATTTATTTTAAGCATCTGTTAAAGTCATTTACCCATTTCTATATTGTGTTGTGTGTCTTCTTATAATATTATTGAGATGTAATGGCTCTTTATGTATTCTGAATACCAATTCTTTATCAGTTATGTGTTTTGCAAACATTTCTCCAATCTGTGGTTTTGTCTTTTCATTTTCTTAATTGTGTCTTCTAAAAACCCAAAGTTTTAGTTTTGACAAAGTTCAATTTACCTTATTTTTTGTACTTCTTGCTTTTTATGTTACATCAAAGAAATCTTTGTGACAAAGATTTTCTATGCTCTTTAGAAGTTTAATGGTCTTATATTGTACATTTAGGTTTATGACCCATTTGTGTTATTTTTGTATATGACATAAGGTATAGGTTATGGCTCATGGAACCACACAAACACTTTGGGTCCCTCCTAGGGATTGCCAAGCCCTCAACACATGCATGTTCTACAAGGAACACAAAATGTTTTTAAAAGATGTAAAAATGCTCCAAGATATATAATAAAATTTTCCCCAAGTGCCTACAAAATGGCAAATAAAAATAGTTGTATAACTAATGCCAGAGAAATTAGATGTATTCTGTTATACTAGATCCCAATTTCTGTTTTTCTTAGTTTTATTTTGATTTTTATTTATGTTCTCTTGGTGGAAGTATTTCAGGTCAAAAAAATCAGAATTGTGTGTTAGTGAATCAAATCTACAGTTTTCATTGTTTTTGCATAGACTGTCATATAGGTGATAGAAACTTCAAATCATGATTCTACATATTGGATTTTGTCAAGACACCTCTTTAACACAAAGTGGGTCTAGAATAAATCTTACCTTTATTGTTTGGTTACTTCAATAAGAGCATATAAATTAAAGTGGTTGCAAACTCTTTTAAGGGAAATATGTTTATTTCTTATTTTATAAAATTTCTTATGTCATTTTTCTGATTTTAAAAGTAACCTATGATAGTTTTAGAATTATAAAAAATGAAGTATTTAAATTTGTTATCCAGAAGTAATTTTTATTTACATTTTGTGTACATTTTTTCTGTATTTTCCTAAGTATGTGTAAGAAATACACACACAAATATGCATATTTCTCATAGTAGAATATGATCACATTTGTTTGTTTAATAAAATCAAATGTATGTATGTATAATATATATGTATATGAGAATAGCACATGTATTTGACATATATGCATTTAGTTTTGTAATTCTTTTTTTATAATTTCAATCTTTAGTTATTAGCACTCCATATATAAAATATTCAAGAGAAATATAAGTTCACAAAGAACAGATTTCAAATTTGTTTTTCTCCTCAGTAAAAAATTGATTTCAAGAATGTTTTTAATATTCTTTCAATAGTTTAAAACCACAATATAGAGTTAAAATTTTCTAACTAAATCAAAGGCTTACATCACTTAAATAAAAATGCTGTGTAAGATGGCCCTTGTTCTTTGCTTTAGAAATACCCTGATGTGTTAAATATGGCTTTGTTAATAGAGGGGCTGACCCTGTAGCCTGTCTGGAAAGGAGACAGTAAATCTCATGAGTACAGGTAATCTGCAATCTGTTAATATACGTGTTTCTAATTCATTTTGCCGACAGAAGGAGACGTGGTCTAGAGTAATGCATGTGGTTACATTTCCTTGTGGAGATAAAACACTGTGTCCATGTTAGTGAAATTACTGGCTGAATTAAACATCTAGCAAGCTAAATATTTTTGTGGTTTTCATTAATTATATAGTCCTATGGACATTTGTAAATCACACTCTCATAGACTCATAGAGTTTGCGGTTTTAATCTTGGAATGACAATGCTGAAAAAGGATCAAATACTTTAATTCACCATCATAAGTGTGCTAATAAAATCTTCACTTTGCATTTTCTTTGAAAATTCTGATCAATGCAAAAGTTTCTCACAGTAGAATATGATCCCATTTGTTTGTTTAATAAGAGCAGAGGTATGTATGTATATGCATAGATATAAGATATACATATATTATAAAATCATTGTATGTTTATAGCAGCACAATTGCAAAGATGTGGAAACAACCCAAGTACCCATCAATACATGAGTGGATTAATAAAATGTGGTATATGTATACCATGGAGTACTACTCAGCTATAAGAAACAATGGTGATATAGCACCTCTTGTATTTTCCTGGATAGAGCTGGAACCCATTCTACTAAGTGAAGTGTCCCAGGAATGGAAAAATAAGCACACATGTACTCACCATCAAATTTGTTTCACTGATCAACACCTAAGAGCACATATAGGAATAACATTAATTGGGTGTCAGGCAGATTGGGGGGAAGGGGATGCATGTTTACATAGTGAGTGCGATATGCACCATTTGGGGGATGGACACACTTGAAGCTCTGACTGGGTAGGTGGGGGAAGGACAATATACGTAACCTAAACTTTTGTACCCCCATAATATGCTGAAAAAAAAATAAATAAATGCACCTAAAATAAAAAAAAGAAATTGACTAATACCTTGTGTTATAAACTTGCCAAAGCTTTATCCACTCTCTCTTCCGTCTTTCTCCATCTCTACCATTTCCTCTGGCTTAGAGGCCAGGTCATAAATAATAGAAATGGCTTATTGGCATGGCTATTTCTTTAACTTTCTCTCTTTTGCCATTTTGCTATGTTAATCTGTGTCTCTTCAAGATCAATCTCCACTTCTCTTAAGGTTGAGCTTATTACTTGAGCCTAAGTACCTTGAGTATGCTCTTGGGGAAATAAGGTCTGCTTAATTATGACAAATTATGAGTTAACTCTAAATTTACTTTCTTCATTGGGTTTGTGTTTGGATTCCATATTCTAACAATGACAATGACAAACTCCAGCACCTCCTGGGTAAAGAAATCAAGATTGTAAATAGATTTGAATTATAGCACATAAGAAAAGAGTTCACAGTAATTATTAAGAAGTAACATAAATATCAAGAGAGAGTGGTACTGGCATAAAGATAGATATACAGATAAATGGAATAGAATTCAGATTCCACAAATAAATTTACATATTTAGGGTCAATTAATTTTCAGCAAGTGTGCCAATACAATTTAGTAGGGGAAAGAACATTCTTTTTAAGCAAATGGTGCTGGGGAAATTAGATGTATACATAAAAGTGCAAAATAATGAGTTTGGACACTTATATTACATGATATAGAAAGATCCTAATGAGTCAGAGACCAACATATAAAATCTAAAACTGTAAAACTCTTAGAAGAAAACATAGGAGTAAATTGTGACTTTCAATTTTTTAATGAATTTTTAGATATGGCACCAAAAACATAAGCAACAAAAGAACAAATAGGTAACTTGGACTTCATTAAAATTAAAACTAGTGTATTTCAAAGAGCACTATAAAGTATGCAAAAAAAAAACCCACAAAATGGGAAAAAATATTTTAAAATCATGTATCTGGTAAAGAATTTCTATCTGATGTACATGAAGAGCTCTTACAACTCAGTAATAAAAAACAAGTAACCCAATTAAAAATGGCAGTGGAGCTGAATAGATATTTCTCCAAAGAAGGTAAACAAGCACTTGAAAAGATACTTAACTTCATTAGTCATCAGAAAAATGTAGAACAAACCTATAATAAAATACCACTTGGCACATACTACAATGGCTATAATCAAAAAGTCAGATACTAAGAAGTGCTCACAAGGCTATAGAATATTTTGAAGGATCATCTATTGAAGATGGAAATATAAAATGGTGTAGCCACTTTGGAAAAACAGTCTAATATCTGAAATTCCTCAAATATCTAAATATAGACTTTCCATATGACCAATCAATTCCATTCTTATGTATACCCAAGAGAAATGAAAATATATGTTTGCACAAAACTTGTGTACAGATGTTTACAGAACCTTTTTCATTATCATTAAAAGTGGAAAATAGCTAAGTATTCATCAGGAGAATGGAAAAACAAGATATGGTATATCCATGTGATAGAATATATTCTGCCATAAAGACAAATGAAGCATCAATGTATGGTACAACATGGATGAAACTTGAAAACATTTTGTTACAAAGAAGAAGACAGTCACAAAAGATGATGTATTAAATGATTCCATTTATATGAAATGTTCAGAATAAGCAAATTTATGGAAACAGAAAGTATAATAGATTAGTGGTTGCCTAAAGCTCAGAGGGATGGGTAGATGAGTGGTAATAGCTGAAGGGTACCAGAGAACCTTGTGAGTGATAAAAATGTTCTAAAATTAATTATATTATAGTATTGGTTGTACAAGTCTGTGAATATACTAAAAAGCATTTAATTGTATAATTTAAATGAGTGAATTATACGGTACATGATTTATATTTCAACAAAGCTATTAAAGAGTGACTAAAAGAGGCTATAATAATTCTCCTCAAGTATTCATATATTTAAATGTGGGATTAAATTTATTTACTAAAGCTAAAAAGGATAGCTTAACTCAGTAAAATTAAAGCTATCTAGCAACAGAATGGGTATTTATAGAAAGAGTTCACTGTTATCAGAAATAGGTTGATACTGTGGCAGAGAAAATCCTGTATTAGAGCCCTGTATTTGTGAGAGTTTTCCAGAGAAGCAGTAGCAATATGGGAGATATATATATCTTTCATATATATATCTCATATATATATTTATTTTACTTATATCCCCTACATATATTTATTATATATATCCCATGCATATTTATTATATATATTTATTATATATGATTTATTATAAAGTAATATATCTTACTTTATAAATAAGCAATTATGGAGGATGAGAAGTTCATGATCAGCTATCCGCAAGCTGGAGACCCAGGGAAGCCCTTGGTGTAGTTTGAAAGCCTGAGAGCTGGAGTGCCTATGGGGTAGATTCCAGTCCAGATGTGAAGGCCTGAGAACTGATGTCCTAGCTCCTAACTCTAGCGGTCAGGCAGAGAGCCCCTGAATCCTCCTTTCTTCCACCTTTTTGTTTTATTCAGGCCCTCAACTGATTGGATAATGCCACACCCACATTGGTGAGGGCAATCTGATTTACTCAGTTTACCATTTCAAATGCTAGCTTCTTCCAAAAACACCCTTACAGACACACTCCAAAATAATGACTGGCCAGATATCTGGGCATCCCCTGATCCATTCAAGTTGACACATAAACAAATTAATTATCATAAGCCCACAGTCACTATATTCTCAATTCATCTCAATTTTTTCTCAGTCCAATACAATTTGACTTTTCTTACTCTTTCACTGAAAGTGTTTTCAACAAATTATGATTCTAGAATTCAAATCTAGCAGGCAATCTTTAATCTGGCTCTTATTTTACCTGAGGTACCTCTTGGTAGGAAAACAAAAGTAAAACATCTGTATTCTATATTTCACTTCCTCACATTTAAAATCTATTTTCCCAACTCTGTCAATTCCATTTTCTAAATATTTCCTGTTACTTCCCCTTACCCAAGATACAGATTAAATATCTTTAAAACAACAGCTAAAATCAAACATTTATGCATATTCAAGTATGTTCTCTCATGTGCATATGTGTGCACACACATATGCATGCACGAGCAAGCACACATACACACACACACACACACACAGTTCAGGATTTATCAATGCACCCAGAACTTTGCAATCAGAAAATCTAGAAAGAAAGTTAAAATTCAGTATAAAGATATGACCCTTATCTTATAGTTGAGAATGTGTTACTTTGTTCCTCACATGTAAGGCAGTTCGTAGGTTCTCTGAAAGTGTAAATTAAAACTATTTCTCTCAATCTTCACCAAGGATGTCTTTATTCCTCTACATTTTTCACCTGGAGAGCTCCAGCAGAATTTAATCTATTTCAGTCATTGTCCAGATAATTTCCAGAGTCCATAATTACAGCACAAGTATGATCCTGTTGTGCTAATCTTTAAAATCTTTCAATCTTATCCACTTCAGGATAAAATAAAAGCAAAATATTTAACACATTGTTCACATCTTTCTTAATTTGGCCTCTGTCTACTTTCCCTGGTTTATTTGCATTCATACTATGCCCCTGCCACTCAAACTACAATTCCCCAAAAGCTCCTGGCCTGTTCTCTCCTCCATCATTTGTAAATGTTTCCTCTACCTTAAATATGTTTTTACTATTCTATACACCTAACAACTCCAACTCCTGCAAGACATAATGTTGTCAGTTTTTTGATTTTGAAATTTCTTAATGTCATTCACTCCAAACATGCAAAACACAGGCTTTCTGAGTTCATTAAAATCAGTAAGGTATTCCCTTCTCCATGGCCCCATTCTGTGTTACGTATTTCTTAATATATTGCTGCTGTAACAAATTACCACAAATTTAGTGGCCTAAAATAACACAAATTTATTATCTTACAGTTCTGAAGGTCAGAAGTCCAAAATTGGTTTCATTGTGCCAGAATCAAGGTGTTGCCAGGACAATACTCCTTTGAAGGACATAAGGGGTTAGGAATCTGTTTCCACTTCAATTTTTGGCTTTTGGCTCCTTCTGCCACCTTCAAGACCATCAGTATAGTGTTTAAATCCTTCTTTGACTATGACCCTCTGCTTCTGTAATTATACCTTCCTGTCCTGACTCTGATGCAATTGTCTCCCACTTATTAGGATGCTTGTGATCATTTTGGGCCCACCCAGATAATCCAGAATAATCTTTCCATCACAATATCCTTATTAATCATACTTGCAAAATCCTCTTTTGTCATGTAAGATGACATACTTCTAGGTTCCTAGAATCAGGACATGGACCTCTTTGAGGGGCATTATTCAGCTTCCCATGCATAGTATTAACTGAAGAATTGCTATCTTTTAAAACGTCTCCTTCAATCAATAGTAAAGTGTATGCAAACAGTTTTCTGAGAGCTATATTTATCAAAAGCCCTTGGGGTGTTTCCGGTGATTACAGATTCATAGATCAAATCTCAAATTTACTAGATAAATCTCTGAAGTTGAGGCCCAGGAATCTACATTTTAATAGATTCTATCATAATTATACAAACTAAAGTATAAAAATCACTGTACTAAAAGTCAGAGGCTGTGTACTATTACTGTTCATCATTTTATCACTAATATCTAATGCATACCAGACCCCAATAAATGTGTGATTAAATGATTGCATGAATGAATGCATTAGGCAAACTTTAAAATTATTTTCAACCACAAGATTGGTTTTTTGATTATAAGGTGAAAGAGAGGAGAAAAATAACATTTTTAAAGAATGTAGATTGGGCAATTTCTAAATTACCTTTCTGCTGAAATTTGTTGAAATTTGCACATATGTATAATTCATGTGAAAGAAATCTTCAGTATAGCCCAATGTGATAAGGGAGATGGCAAAGCAATGCTCTGAATAGGACATTGCCCTTTCCCAGCACTGTCACCCTCCCTGCTGGAAAATGTAGAAGAGAGTCAAAGAGCAACCTGAAACTGATGCATTTACTTTTAAACCTTCTGGCAACAAATAATTTTATGATGAAGTTAGAAATATGAATGTGAAAGGATTTGAAAATCATAAAGTAATAGATAAATATAAGAATTTTTATTAGAGTTGAAACAAGATTTGGAGCTTCAATTCCTTTTTAAATTCCCTTTCACTTAGAAAAGTTCTGATGCTGCTCCCTGTGACAGCAGCGGGGAGCACCTTTCATACCTCCTTTCACAATAGAACATGCATTTGTGACAGAGTAGTTGCCCTCCTCCCATAGATATGGAAGTGTAAAGTGGAGAGTGGGGAATATGTAACAGAGGGAAGGTGCTGAAGAAAAAAAAAAAAGATTTTCTGTCTCTTTAAAACTTCCCTCACTCTTTTTGGGAACTGTAGCCTGGACTACATCCCTGAGGCAGGTTAAGTCTTTTGTTAAAAGAGATTAGTCTATCCCAGGCAGTGCCAGCCCCCCAGGTGAGTGGGTGGTGAGTTCATAGGCTTTGTCTTTGACACAGATGGAACAATTAGCATAGTTAACCAGAATAGCCTAGAACTGAGCTAAGCTTTAAAAGCTCTGTATTTCTGCTTATGTTTAGGAAATTTGGAGTTTGGGATGAGGTCTACCATTTTTCCTCCTTTGTTGGCAAAGTAATAAAAATTCTCTTTCCTCCTCCCCAAACCACTTATCCTCATTCTTCTGATTTGGCCTCATGGACAAGTGCCAAGTTTGCAATAACACATTCCGTGGTGAGAAGTGTAGTTAGTTGACAGCTTCTAGCTACAGCACATTCAGTGTCCACTGCGGCATTAGAGTCAATGCCATGTTCTTCCCAGGAAGCCTCCAGCCAATGACTAAGCTTGGCCATTTCCAGCTGTCCTAGAGCCCCTCTCATGGGCCACCTGTTTTGAAGATTTCTGTTGGTTTGGCTCAGACTTTGACAGATCTGTATTACAAATCATAACCCTCCTTGCCCAATTTTTCTTTCCATCCTCTTTCCTTCCACAGTGTCAGATCTTCTTCATAATTGGAAGGGTTTCCCTGCTCAATCCTGCTTCTTCCAATTGTATCCTTCACAAAAGGCATTGTTCTCCACTCCACCTGACCCCCACCCATTAACCTCTTGTACACATTACTTTGTCTCAGTTTCTGATTCTCAGAGGACTCAAACTGACACTCTTTTCTACCTGAAATATCCGCTCTAACTAATCAAGCTTTGTCTTATGTTCTGAGTCCTGATCAATGCTGGACCTGCTTCATGTGCATGAGACATGTGCAGTTGCATAGGACTCTGTGCTCAGAAGAGCCTGTGCTTGGTTTAATGTTCTTCTAATGCCATTGTGAAATTTTAAATAATTTTTTAACAAGGAACTCTACATTTTAATTTTGCACTGAGCTCTTAAACTGTGTAACTATGTAGCCAGTCTTACATCAATTTCTACATACAAACTTTTTTTTTTTTTGAGAAAGCTTAAAAGAATAGGGTTCACTGTTTTCTCATGAGTACCTTAGTTCTTTGAATCATTTGTTTCATGTTGGCTTTCAATGTTGGTGCTTCTTTGTATTAAAGTTATTTCTTTCTTTCCATGTGTACTTTAATTTGGATGAGGAAATGTGTGCATGTCTTATTCTCTAAATAGAATGTAAACTCTGAGATCACTTCAGTCTATTTTATTGAACATAGAATTGTCCACCAAATATGTCGAAATGTCTATAAATATTTTCTGAATAAATGATACAAAATCTCCTTTAAATAAAAGGAGGGAACACAAATTAAATAGTGACAAATTTAATGTGGTAATAAAATGAAATTTTTAATGCTCTATGACTTATTTCCTCTTCTCCCAAAAAGTTTTCCAACTAACTAAAACTAAGCTTCTTGTGATTTAAACACTTTCATTTCATTTTGAAACAGCTCATTTGGGATAAATTCTCAGTAACTAAAAGTTATATTCTCGCTTTCTTTGTCTCCCCTCCAGGAGAATTTGTTATATCCTTGTAGAGGTAAGAAGACACACCAGTAAACCTAAATAATAACAACAAGAACACAAATACCTATGGACTGAAGGAGCTCTGGAAATTTCACCACAAAATACAACTCCTTGGTATAAAGAATATTTTGAATTAAGGGCTTTTTGAGATCAAAAGGCATAGGAAAGGGGGCTTTTCCTCTATTTGCATAAACCATAAACCAGATTGACCCATCAAAAGAACAATGAACTTCTGTTCCACTCCCTGTTATCTCAATATATTGCAGGAAAAGAAGGTCAAGATTGCCATCAGCCCTGGCCCAAATTATTTTAAATATAATGCCTGTCTCTCAAGTTAATTTACAAGTCAATCTGTTTTCCCCCATCCATTCCTCCTCCCTAGCAACTATTTATTGCCCCTAAACAGAATTACCTATACTCCTCATCTTCCTCTCTACTCTAAAATAATAGGTATAAAATATCTGGATCCCACCGGGATCACTCTGTGATTCTGCCTGTGTGCACAGTAAATAAACTTCTTCCTCTTATTAATCTGCCTTAAATGTGGTTGATTATACAGCAAAATTTTAGGGGGAAGGAGAAGTTTCCCTCTCACCCCTAAAGGAACAAGTACTGTACTAATCATTTTACATGTTTAACCTTATTTATTCCTCAGAAAAATTCTATGAAATGTTACTATTGTTAATCCTTCAAGGAAATGAATTAAGGTGTAGAGAGTTTAAACAATTAGCATATAGAGTTTGGGGACTGTAACTAAAGTCTAATTTCCCAAGACTAGGGTTTTAACCATCAGTCCTTTATCTCAGACATAAATCTTTTACCTGATACTGATTTAGTACAATGAGCAGCTTTCTCCTCAGAAGTGTCTCTTACCAAGCACAACTGGGGGAAAAAAAATCTTGAAGCTACCCATTGGAGTCTACACATGTGGAAAAATAAGACAAATCTTAAGTAGAAAATTAAAAAGAACAACATTAATTAATTGAGCAAGAGATATTTCCTAATTTAAGACCATCAAAAGGATTACGTTTTCCACCTTGTGTGCCAAATTACCTGAAAGACTTATCTACTGAAGACAGACCTAATCTGAACAAATGGCCATAACTCTGAGCACTTCCAAAGCTGATATGCAAAGGTGGCCGGAATTCAAAGTCATCAATACAGAATGTGCTACAGGAAGCTTTTAAAGCACAAATTAGCCCATTTATTATGTCTGAGATAATCAAAGTAGCATGTTTTGCCTTGTATAACATTTCTCATGTTTTCCATAAAACCGTTTTAGCATCCTTTTGGAGGATTAAAACTAGAAGTCATTCCTAGTGTTCGCAAACATTTTGGTTGAGTGGTATAACTACTATTCTTCTGGGCCTTATAACATGGCAGCTAGTGTATTCAATTATACTTTTTAAGTAGGACAAGACTGAAAGAGAGCACACCCTTCTTTGAGTCCTACAATGGGATTGGATATGCTGTGGTATCTCCCCAAGTCATGTTTCCTTAAGTAAAAATGTGTTTTTGCAGATGGTTACTTCCAGTCACTTAACTTCTACTGAACAGTTATATTCTCTTTTTTTGCTTCCTATGGGGCAGCTATCTAAAATTAAGTCCGAATGTGCCTATTTTTGAAAGGAGAAGAGGTCTGATTTATATAGACCAAGAAAACTAATCATTCCTTTTAAAAAACATGCAGCAGTTGGAATAGACTCAGTAAAACTTTGGCAAGGGTATTTCAAGTGTCACAGTTATTAGTTTTATTGTTTTGTAAAGAATTCCAAAATTAAATAGTTTCTTTTCTTGTACAATAGGGGAAAAGAGTGGCTCATTTTATTTTATTATATGACATCTTCTTTTCATACACTAAGGTAACACCTTTCCATTTTGAGTGGATTATGTCTGCCTCTGCTTTCCTATCTCTTCCAAGCTAGAATCAAAGTATAACAGAGGGAACAGCCTGAAAAAGGATAAACTGTATTATAGGCTGTCTCTTTAAAAACTCCTCCCTCACTCTTTTTGGGAATTAAAACTTGCATCCCCACGGGAAACCAGTAATCAAAGGGACAGGGCAGTGACCTTTGTTCTTTGTACCCCAGAAGAATTCTCAATGGAATTGTCCAGGCAGAGGTCATGACATTATCTTTGCCAGAAGATGGGGTCAATCAGAACCATCAACCATAGTTAAAAAGCAATAGCCCCAAGCTGCAAATGCCTTTTAAAAGATCTGTATTTCTGTTTATAGAGAGGACTATGGTACTTTAAGACATGAGTCAGCCATAATCCTCATTTGCCAGCAAATTAATAAACTTCTTTTTCCCTTTTCCTTAAACCATTTGTCCTCGTTCTTCTGAAGCAGCCTCGGGGACAAGTGCTGAACTTTTGCTAACAGAATATACTGTCTATAAGCAGGTTTAATACTGTCCAGTCTATACAGTATGGAACTATTTTACAGGTTGAAATCTGTCAAATATCAGTGACTTCAAACGGTTCAATCTACTAGCATTCACAGTACTCCTAAACCATGTAGCCCTTAAATGGGTATCCTCTTGAATTAGTCTAGGTGTCAAAGATCTAGGACACCTTATTTCTGGGATGAACTATGTGCAGATGTGTGTCCAACAAGTCAGTCTTTATTCATCTGGGTACCATGTTTTCTAGTGCTACTGAATTTCAATTTTCCCCAATTCTTCATTTATTCTTTTTAGCTCCTTCCATGATTGTACTTCCTACATTATAAATTATACTTGATACCAGACATTATGCAATTGCTAATGATCCAGAGGTGTCCCAGAACATTTTTCACCAAAACTAATAAATATCACATTTAAAAACTGGGAGACTATTTTTTATGGCAACCCCTTGAACCACAAATTGGATCCAAGATGTAGCCTGATATTTGTCACTGATTCAAAAGTTCTATTATAAATCAAACAAGAAATAATAATCAGGCTGAAGCAGGGACTGCATTCAATACAATTTAAAGAGTCAGTTGATTCTATTTTTCTATAATGTCACATTTTTCTTTAGGGTATACAGCCATCATCCTAACATATTCTTTGAAGAATAATCCCTGAGGAAGAAATCCACTATTTAAATAAAATAATTTTTACAAAGTTATCAAAACTTCTCAATAATGAGGGAGAAAAGGCAAATGACTCTTATATATACCATGTTCCTATCCTTACAACTTGATTTACCCTTACAACTTCCACAGCCAATTTTAAAGTTTAAAAGCATTTTAAGCTCCTGAAATGAAGTTACTTAATTATTTCTTGCCCCACCTTAACTTCTTTTGATCACTTACAAATTCTCACTCTGTTATGCTTTTTGTTTTATCTTTGTCACCTAACTTTTTCCCCTTCCATTCTCACTCTTTCTACTTCTCCTTCTTGCTAGACGTGCTCCCTAAGTCTTCTTGCCTTTAGTTTTTATGGTATGTGTGAAAAAATATGTGATGAATTCTGTGAAAAACTCAGAAACCAATTCCATAATATTTCTGGATAAGAGGAATGATGGCAAGTTATGAGACATTTCCCAAAATGTCTTTTGTTCCTTGAATTTTGTTGTTTTATTTCTGTTCATGATATAAAATGAGAAACATTCAACTCCTCCAAAATGTATTTTGAGAATAAAAGTCAATCTAACTTTAACGGGCAAAATTTTTATTCCAGTTTGCTCTTGAAAAGTTGTCTCAAAGTTGAGCTCAATATCACTGTCTTCTCATGATTCTGCTCCAACAAAGAGTTTATAGTTAATATAAGGAGAAGGGATCTAAGTACAAATCTTGAGTCTAACCCTTCTTAATTGATGAAAGTTGTCAGGTGAGTTTCTCTAGAAACACCATATAGACCTTTTAATATTTTTTTTTGAGTATCAATATTAAATGAGATGACACAAAGTTCCACAAATCCAGATGCTAAATAAGTGTTCACTCCCTCCCCCTTATATAACCAACTTGTTTGTATGAGTGTCACTGATAGGATGATCATAATTAAGAAGGAAACAAGGGTTATCTATTTATTTAATTATTTATTGTCTGAGTTGTGTCACTTTGATTTCATGATTGCATTTGCAAATTCCTTATTTTAATATTGTTTTATAACCCACAAAAATAATTTTATCTTTCTCATTTTATTTAAATTGAATTGTGAAGTTGTGAGGGCAAGTATCATTAGGGTTTACAAATGGAGAGAGTGGTTACATGTCATAGCTAATGATTGACATGCTAAATCCAAAAGCCAGTTCTCTTGATATTTATCTAAATTCTACTTCTAACATACCATGTATACTTAAAAATTAGAAACAATGTTTATGATAATATATGGTAGATGGTACTATTTCATGGTTGCCAGTGTAGAATAACAATGAAGAGCACTGACTCTAGCTCCAGATTATGAGTGTGCAAGTCCCAGCTCTGCCACTTACCAGCTGAGTAGACTTAGGTAATTAACTTAAGTTTTTAATAACAGTTACTACTTCATTAAGTTGTTACAAAAAGTAAGTGATGTAACATATGTAAATTTCTTAGCCTAGGACTTGGCATATAGTAATAGCTCTATGTGTTTGCTATTATCATTATTGTATTTGTATGAGCTAGAAAGAATAATAAGAACTTTGATGGTGGATAATGGAAATTCAGATACAGGATATAATCATATATTATCTCATTTTTATTTACTTCTCACAGTGATAGATACACTGTGAGAGCCACATTAACAAATGAAGTCAATACTCGAAGAGTACAAAGTAAAAAAAACCTCATTCAGTTTCATGCAACTCCTACATGTCAGGAAAGGTATAAACACAAATCAGTCTTCAAAGCCTATGTGTTTTGCACTCTACCATGCTATGTCACTTATAGATTAACTACTATTTTACTTTTCACATGAGCAAATTTAGGGCCAGGGGATAATATCTACAAATCCTAGGAATGATGTCCAGTTAGTAACAGGCTTAAACCCAGGGCTCCTAAATCAGAGTTCACTGCTTACATGAAATCCGCTATGACTTAAATAAGTTTTTTTTGTTCATAATCTATGATCTCACATTACTGTCATTGTTTTATATGTTAGAAACTTATTGTAGAGAATAAGGACAGAAAAGCATTTTTTTAAATTAATGAGGCATTTGTTCCCTGTATCTACAAATACTAATAAAACCACAGCCAGACTGATACATAATTCATAGAAGCTAATAAATTACAGTACATTTGCAAAAATGACCTGTTCTTTCCTACTTATTTTTTGTGTGGTACATTAATGTCAAAAATAACATAGTGGCAAATATAGACAGCATAGTACAACAAACAATATTGGGATAATGTAGTGATATAACCCATGCCAGAAATGCTAACAGAGCAATTAGAGGGCTCACACAGTTTTGAAATGAAGTCAAAAAGGTCAACCAAGCTTATATTTCAGCAAATGTTATTTTGGACTTTATATTCTTTTTAGAACAAGGATTCAATTTTTTATTACTAGAAAGACCAATCAGATATGCCAAATTCCATTCTTAAATCCTAGCAATTGCCCTTTGTTTAGGCTTTAAAGAGTCACAGAAACACTTTAAGTATACAGACCTACAGACCTATACCACATATTAAGAACAGCATATTACTGTAACCCCATATATAACATTCAAAATGGCAAATTTCCAGCTCTTCTCTTTGAAAAGACTGCATTAGCTATGTGGGAAGATATTGAGGAAAAGAAGAAAAACCGTCTTCTCTCAAAATTAAGGGGTACAGTTAGGTTTTCATCATTGCTTTTCAGTTCTGGGATGAGAACCCATAATGGCCAGGCTGACAAGACAGATTACAGCTACCTCAGACAAAATTAGGGGCTATTGGACACTGGGAGGAAAAACCCACAAATAAAAACAATCAGATAATAAAGAAGATTTTAAAATGGTGAGCTATTTGGAGTTCACGGAAGCATATGTTAATAAACTTGTAATAAAGAGAAAGCATACACTTTTTATCTTTCTCAGGTAATAGCAGCCTGTATAACATGTGGTTGGAGAAGTGCCAATTGATATTCTAAGCTTATACCAGGATTCTTCCCCATTTTATGGCTCTTGCCATTTATGGGTATTCATTTCACTTTTATTCTTCTTCAGGAGTGGTGCTTATCTCATGAATATGCTTCTTTTTATTTAAGATAATATTCTGCACACAGATCAGAACTGAGAGCCTCTTGGCATTACAAAGACAGAATGGCTGTGGCTGTAGATTAAATCAGGATTCAAATAACAAAAAAAGCAAACATCATACATGCATGAATTTAAAAGATGGTAGTTATTAGACATATTAATATAAATTCTTTAAAAATAACAAGGACCAGATTTCAAAATTCAAAACTCTAAGGTTCTTTAGGTCATATCCAGATTTATAAATACTCACTGCCCAGGAGAATATAAATGCCTTCTGAAGCAAAATCATGTGTAGAATTGACCATTAAACATTAGTTGGTATTTTTGATATTTAAGAGAAAGTGCTTTGTGATTTGTGTAAATAGTAATCCCTCCTCTTGAGGCTCTATCAGTCCTTTGGGACAATATAACACATGTATTATAAATCAGGGTCTAGTGAAACCAGAGGCAGCAACTAGAGTCCTCTAGATTCCCTAAGGAAAAAGATCCTCTAAGGAAATGTTTTGAAACTTAGGGTTAGACTCCAGAATATTCAGCTTAGCATTTCCAAACAATAGGGAAATACACAGTGGTTGGTGTATAGGGTGTTCCTTTGGGTGAGATGGTATATTAGTGTCCTATTGCTGCTGTAAAAAATTACCATAAAGTTAGTGGAATAAAAACAATACAAAAATATTATCTTACGATTCTGGAAGTTAGAAGTTCAAAATAGATTTTATGGGCTATAATCAAAATGTTGACAGGGCTAGTGTCTTCCCCAAGTTGTAGAGGAAAATCCATTTCATTGACTTTCCTAGCTTCTAGGGACTACCTGCACCTCTTAGCTCAGGCCCCCTTCCTCCACCTGCAAGCACATCACTCCAACTTTTCCTTCTGTCATCGCAGCTCCTCTCTGTGACCCACTCACCTCCCTCCTATAAGGACCCCTCCGATTACTATATGTTGATCTCACCTGGATAATCCAGGAAAATTTTTCCATCTCAATATCCTTAATCACATCAACAAAGTCCCTTTTACCACATAAAGTGACATATTTACAGGTTCCAGGGATTAGGGTGTGAACATATTGCAGGGCCATTTTTATGTGTACCACAGAGGAGAACTCACCTTAGCCTTATACTATGACACTACTAGAGGCTCTGGAAATCATGCTTTAAGGGATAATCATTTTAATAATAATTATTTTCCAGAAACTATTAATAATATGTACCTGGCAAAGTTCTCTATGCCAGGAATAAAAAGTTGTATAGATCTAGTTCCTATTTTTAAGGAAATTTCAGTTGAGTGTGACTTTTTAAAATCTTTTTGACCATGTCCATGGTATGAAATATATTTTATTACATTTTACCATGCAGTTCACATATACATAATTTGTGTGGGTGTGCGTGTGTGTATGCCTGAAACAAAATTTCATAAAACAACTCTTAGCCTAGTAAAAATCTAGAATTTTCTATTGTGTCCTTTTTGTATTAAAAAATGTGTTCATCGGAATGTTCTAATGTGCTTTTATTGACAAAACAGGTAATTAAATCTACTACTTTTATAGGTAAAACAGATACATTTCTAATAGTGTAATAAAGTATTAAAGATACCAGAGAGAAGAATGTAAAGACTGTACTTGAGTTGTCATTTCACAGAAACCTCATAGGAGATGTATTGCACACAATGAACCTTAAAAACTAAATAAACTTTTGCAGTCAGAGCCAATGCGTAGAGTAGTTCAAACAAAGGAGGCAAAACCCAAAAGTATTACCCAAGTGGCATATTCAGGAAACTTCAGACCTAAGAGTTCAAAATGGCTGGAAAATAGGGTATAAATGAAAGCTCATTAAGAGATGAGACAGATAAAATGAGCTAGATAATGAAATAATAATAGCCCTGTTTAAAGGCTTTCATTCCTTCAACCTCTACCTGCCGTGAGGTCTAGTTAGATCTAGACTGAGAATAAAATGGTAAATAAAAAGACATGGAATTTATTCTCATGGAGCTAATATTCTAACATTTGACTTAGTTTTTAAATGATGATAAATTTAAAATTTATCATATGGGCAAATATCAAGTCACTGAAAAATTTTATACAGAAGAGGAACAGGATGAGATTTGTATTTTTAAAAGATGACTATGTTTGAGAATGGATTTAGTGTATACAGGTAGAGACTTTGTGTCTAGTTAGAAATGTAACCAAGGCCACATCAGTGGTATGGCTCTTAGAGAGAGATTTTTGAAATCTTAACATGAGAATTTATAGGATTTGAAGATTGGATGTGAGTGGTGTGGGAAAAACAAAATGGAGGACAATTTCTGTATTTTTAGTTTTGGTAAGTGGGTGGATGGAAATATTCAATGAGGAAGAACATATACAAACAAAATAATTTTAGCATAATGGATATTAAGTTGATAATGGAAAATCAAATGTATATTTACAGAAAATGGAAGACTATAAAGGACTGGGTCACAGGAAAGCAGCTGGAGTTCAAATTGTGTATTGTTAGAACATAAGTGGCATTTTAACCCATGAAGTTAGGATAAATCACCAGGAAAAACAGGTAGAATAAGGATAGATTTCTATAGACACCAGCATTTAAAGGATGATCAAAATGGAACTCACAGGGAATTTTGTAATGAGAAAGGAACTGTAATATTAATATACACTTATGTGATTAAAAAAGGAGGATTGAGACTATGTGGAATGGTTGACAGTGGATCCTGCAGGTCACATAAGCCAAGACTTGAAGAGGGTATCTCTGGTAGCAGTAATGGGAGTGATGCTGTGGAACCATAAGGGAGGTGCACATTTTACAGTGGGCTGAGGAATGAAGGGGAAAGGGACATAAAGACGGTGATTACAGCCTACAGTTTTAATAAGTTTGCTTTTAAAGGAACAATAAGAGGGAATTGCTGCAAAGAGAGCAGGGCATAGAAGGTTGTCAGTTTTAAAAGGAGAACAACTTACAAACATTTTATATTTTGGGAAGAAAATGGTGAGGGTCAGATTAGAGGTTTCAATGAAGTAAGTGAAAAGATTCAAGAGCAGGAAGGAAAAAACATATATTGTGGCCTAAATGGCCCCTTGTCAGTGCTGTAGTGTATGCTGTTTGTATAGGAGAAAGAAAACATGTTGAATGAGTCAAATTTTTAAAACATGAGCCCAGTGGATTGTTCATAGAACTCAAGAGCTTTCTACATTAATTTTTGGTTCTCTTCTTCTCACTTGTAAAATGACCAAGGGCAATTAACATAAACAGGCCAGTAATACCCTTGACTTTGCAAGGTAATTAACACAGCAGGACATGCATTCTGGGGCAGACAGTTCCTAGAAGAGTAGGTGGAATCTTAATGGGAGACTAAGGAAGAGTAAGAAAGTTAATAATTCCAGACTGTATATAATTCACATCATTAAAGTCTCAAAGCTATTTTTAAAAGGCCAACATCCTGAAAAGAAATGTTTTACCTTTTCTTCAGTTTTATCAGTGGTCTGGACTTTTACTATTGTTATTTTGTCTAATAGCAGTGTTTTAGACAGATTTTTTTAAAATTATCTAAAAGCCAACCTAATTGCTAGCCTTGCAAAACTTTTCAAGGCATTATTTAAGCAATAATACCTTCAGGTTGGCTATGTTCTTGGCATTAATGGCCAATTGAAAGCATTGGTGGTCTCAGGTGAATCTAGGGGCTTTTAATGGAGCCTGCCATTAATGGTCAGAAAATGCCTAACTGGGAGGTCATTAGTGTGATTATAAATCATAACAAGGTAAATAAAAAAGCAAAGTGTTCAAAAGTTACAAGTTGAACATCAAGTTGCCATGGATACTGTATTTTTTCTAGATACAGCTATATAGACCGCTAACCAAAGGAAAACTATTCTCAATTCTTACAATTCCATCTAGGATTATAACTGCTATTTGGATACAAATATTGATCCATAGAATCTGAAACAACTAACATACCTGCCATGTAAAGGTGAGAGGAACCTTTGGACTGAAAGGAGTTTAAGGAGGCTTTTATTCTAATTTTTACTGCTACTATTATATGATAGGCTGAAACTCTCAACCATCTTGTTATGTTTAAGATATCTGAAGAAAGAAACTATAGACATCATAAGTAGAGGCACATCCAGTTTTTATGGCGCCTGAGGCTCATAAAATTTTGAGATTTCTTAAAAAAAAGAAATCCAAATTACTAATATAAAGTATCCATTTCTCCATTGCTTCCAACACAAGGGAAAGTGTGACAGAGACAGCTATTTTACTTATTGCAATTAAAATTTCTTTCTTTTGCAAAGTTCACAGAAATCATATAACCATATAACATATTGCAAGGGTCCTTCCCTACACACAAGATTAAAGACCCTCTCAATTTTATTTTAGGCTTGATTCATTTCACAGTAAATTCTCCCTTGATCTGTTAAGAATTCTACAAGTTTAGACAAAGAAAAATGCCAAGAGATTACCTAGTGTAACATCCTCACTGTAGATGAGAGAATTGAAACTCAAAATACTGCAATTAGGAGACTTAAGCAACCAAAGTCTCCTGACTCACACTGTTCTGCACCCAAGTCTTGCCTTATTGGATTTTTTTTAGTAATTCTTTTTTAAAATTTTTTTATTTAGATTTTTTTTAATTTCAGAATTTTATGGGGGTACAAACATTTTTGAACATAGGTGATATTTTGGGGGAATTTTTGATGTGCTAGTGAGGCAGATTCAAGGGAGTATATTTGCATGGAATTTCTTGATAGAATAAAACATCTTAGAGAAAAGAGATCAGTTAATTGTTAATTTTAAAAACAAGTTATGTGGTAGAAACCACTATCTGTTAAAACTAGATACTTTCTCCCTTCTTTCATAGTGAATGAATTATGGCAGGAACACCACGGCCCAAGTAGGCCTGCATTTCTCAGCCTCTTCTTACAGCTACATATTGTTCTGATTGGTGGGCATTAATGGCAAAGAAATATAGAATTTTTCATTTAATTTCAATGCATTGTGATATCCCAGTATGACTACTGGATTGAAAGGACAGAGCTAGGACCCTTATTCTAAGTCTTTAAATACCTATTCTTTGTTTAAAACTGCTAATCAATAGATGTTTTCCTTGGCCATTTCAGAACATACTAGCCATTGAAATCTTAGAGTGTGTGAATAATGTTTCAGAGAAGATTAATTGCAAAGGCAGTACAAACTAACTTGTGTTGTCACAAATAACTTGTCAAATCTTATCTTCCTATTTTTTTTGAAGATCTAGGTTTTAATTTTTAGATGATCACATTGGTCCTGCTACAATTAATAAAAGGAGTAAGTGAACTGGAAATATTTCCAGAAAGTATTATCAAGTCATCTTTTTTTTCCCAGTCAAGTATAAAAGACACATGCACTTGTGTGACCACTTCACTATTATCCCCAGAATAGTTTCATTTTATCATATAAACTGATATCAGATACACACAGAGATATAATGTATTGATTTTTACTTCTTGGTCAAAATTGAATTTGTTTAACAGCATTTTTTGTTTGAATACATTTTGATATTGACCTCAAGGGAAGAAAGTCGATAACTGTATAATATAACTCCAACCATAGAAACCAGATATTCAGACTTCTGTCAGCGGCACATCATCAGACTAGGATGGATACCTATGAGATTGGCAGCTGAGCAGGGCTTGTCTAACAAGAAAAGGGTTATATATACTCATGGAAAAGTCTCGGGAGAAAATAAGAATTAAAGACCTAAAGCTGATTCTAGATGTATGAGTAGATCTCCTAATGACTAAAGAAACAGAATTGTGATTTCCAAAAGGGAGGATTTCCACACATGTCAAATTTCTATTTCCTTCTCTTTTGCAGCCTGGTTCCTGTGGTTTGGAATCTGGACAATTTTTGAATGTAACTTTTCCTGAGACCAAACTTTTATAGAAATTATTACCTTGTACCTTCTCAGTTTTAAATTCCAATCTAATTTATTATCTATTCCACTCTTTTCAGATATGAGGTAACAACCACTGAACTCAGATCAAAAGGAATATTTTTTTACCCACAAATTTGTCAGACTTAAAAGTCAAATCTTGCACAAAATAGTTCCTTTGAACATGATGTTCTTTATTTATTTTGGATTAGTTTAAAAAACTAGAACTGGTTCCTGGTGATATGAGATAGTTACTTTTGATCACTGTTGCTTAAATTGCAATGACATTTTCTAAAGTTCTAACACCAAGGACACTAACTTGCAACTTAAGGGTTCTGTCTGAGAAAGCACAATATAGGACATCAATAGAAGTAAACACACAAGGGCTAGTTAATGAGGAGGGTAATACAGTTGCCTTGACACCCTAAGGATCTGGGTTTATAACCAGCTGAGCTCACTGCTTCAAGGAGTGTAAGGTCAGTCCCTGTCTGTTTTCTACACATTGAAAACCACACCACTATTCAGCATAATTGACAAGTTACTTCTCCAAGGGGACTGTGCACCAAAATAGAGTTTTCCCTGCATTTTTTAAAAGCAATATCCAAGCACCCACTCAATTCTGAATATATAATAAAGTCTCTGAATTTTATTTCAACCTTGACATGGCTTCTGAAACTTTTCCCCAGCACACAAAACAATTAACAATACTCTTGGCATGTTTCTGATGCTATATCTGGTGATTTGTACACACTCTCAGACACTTGAATACTTTGTATTTTGGATCCCTAAAGAGTTGATCACAAACATGGTGAGGATATTATATCATGAAAATATCTTTTACTTTGTGGAATTATCTTCTATAAACTGATAAGAAATTAGTATACTATCTGCATGATGTCAAAAGTAAACAAATCTTAAAAATAATATATCTCTAAAACAGGTCATAATATAAAACAAATATTCATATTGCAAGAATCTAGATGCCTAATTTTGGAATATGATAATCAACCAAGCCAGCTTTCTATAGTAGTAACTGCATAAATCATATTTTTCTAAATATAATCTCTACAATGTACTTTTTGAGGGAAGATACCCTTTACCAGTGTATATTAGGCTTAATTCAATGGCTAAATAATTTGTTTTGGGGGGGGCTTTTTAAATGACAATATTTTATTGATAATGTATAATCATTTACCTCATATCCTTATGAAAGTTTTTTCATTATGTCCACTAATTATTAATATTTCTTTGAAGCTCCCTCCCATTTCCCTAACTTCATTTCAACTTGTCCTTACATTCAAACAGTAAAATGAGGCTTCTTGTGATTTACAGAACATGATATGCTATTTTCTTCTTGTGCAGCTTAGCACAAGATTTCTCAGATTTGGCACTATTGACATTCTGGGCTAATTCTGTGTCATGGGGAGCTGTTCTGTGCATTGTAGGATGTTTGCCAGCATCTCTTGTCTGTGCCTACTAGATACTAGTAGCACCTGTCCCTCCATCCCCATTGTGACAATCATTGTCTAGAGACAATATCTCTAGACATTGATAAATGTTCCTTGGGGACAAAAGTTCTCCCAGTTGAAAACCACTGACTTAGAATAAACTTACTGTTCTTTGTGTCAGGAATAATTTTTCCTTGGCCTTGCTCAGCTGCATATTATGGTCCATGCATTCTGGAATTATCTTCAAGTGTCTTCTCCACTTTGACACCTTAATTGAATCACCCAGGGACAAGTAAGAGCTTCTTTTACCCTCTTTTCATTACAGTGGGTTTATATCTCTGTTATAATACTTAGCACAATACATTGTCTTTTTTTCTGCTTGTAAGAATATCTTTGTCCCTCATTTGTTATGACACTTAAGTGAAAAATTGAAGGTAGGTATGTTGCTTTTTCCATGATATATCCCCAGAATCTACCATAATTCCTGATACATAATAGACATTCAATAAATATTTATGGAAAAAAATGACAAAATAAATGACAAAATGAATAAATAGGGCTGGGAATTTTATAATAGGAGAGCTCATAAATATATGTTGACCCTTATACATAACACTTGGCTGGAAAGAAATAGCTCTTAAAATCGTTTTTTCTCGGCTAGGCGTGGTGGCTCACGCCTGTAATCCTAGCCCTCCGGGAGGCCCAGGTGGGTGGATCGCTCGAGGTCAGAAGTTCGAGACCAGCCTGAGCGAGACCCCATCTCTATTAAAAATAGAAATAAATTATCTGGACAACTAAAAATATATGTAGAAAAAATTAGCCGAGCATGGTGGCACATGACTGTAGTCCCAGCTACTCGGGAGGCTGAGGCAGTAGGATCGCTTAAGCCCAGGAGTTTGAGGTTGCTGTGAGCTAGGCTGATGCCACGGCACTCACTCTAGCCCTGGCAACAAAGTGAGACTCTGTCTCAAAAAGAAAAAAAAATAAAAATAAAAAAATTGTTTTTTCTCGAATTCTACATGTAAGGGATTTTGAGGTTATGAAGAAATTTACTGAGTAAGTTGGAGTATAGGAGTCTAAAAAGTCATTAAAGATTTTGTAAATAAATGTAAAAGGGATTGTATACATTTTTAGAAATGCTATTTGATGGGATTATTACTCACACAAAAGATGCTAGTATCTGACATGAGCCTATATTATTAAAGTTCTTTCATTCTCCAATGCTGAAGTGCTAATTAATATTTGTTAGTGATGATGAAATGCAAATATTTGAACAGAAATTTTTTTCTTACTAGTTTTACAGAGACATTGATCAATTGCTTTAGAACAAATTTTTCTTTTCAATGTAAGAACATTTTAGTGCTGTTGTAGACTATACAATCTGGTATATCATTGTGATAGACCGAATGATGCCTCCCCATAAAATGTCTGTGTCCTAATCCCTGGAACCTGTGAATATGCTACCTTAAATGGCAAAAGGGACTGCTTATATGACATGATTAAGTTAAGAATCTTGAGGTAGGAACATAATTTTAGATTTTAGATTATTCAAGTGGGTCCAATGTAATCACAAGAGGCTTAACCTGAGGGAGGTAGTAGATCAGAGAGATGGAGACAATATGACAATGGAAGGAGAGAGAGAGATTTGAAAATGCAATGCCACTAGCTTTAAAGATGAAAGAAGGGGCCAGAGCTAAGGAAGTTGGTGACCTCTAGCCACAGAAAGGAGGCCTATGGACACCTGGATTTTAGCCTAGCGAAACTGACTTCAGACTTCTGAACTCAGGAGCTATGAGGTAATAAACTTCTGTTGTTTTAAACCACTAACTTGTGGTAATCTGATGCGGTGGCAATAGGAAACCAAGACAATCATCATAAGGAGAGGTCTCTTGACTTACTCTTGGTAAGAATTTTGTAGTGAATGTGTAACTATGTATGTTTGCATATTATTCTTTGATTTTCTAGAGATAAACATTCAGCATTATTTACCATTTTATGAATATGCTGAAAGTATTCATTCATTCTACAGATGAAGTGTACTTGGGTAGCTGCCAGTGTTCAGTTATTCCAGGAACATTGCTGTGAAAATTCTCATGTGTGGATCCAGATACACCATGCAAGGGTGTTCATCTATGCCAGAGTATATACTTTATAATTTGTCTGAAGTATAAAATCTTTATAAGTATTCCTATCTAGACAATCTTATATTTTTATTTAAGTATTTCTTAAATAAAAGAGATTATTTATTTAAGATACTTATTTAAGTATCTCTTGACTAATCTGCCTTTTGTATTCTTGTTGGGATTTCATGTGATGTTTCAATGTCTGTATGTTGAAATGGAAATGGAAAGAAATGACATCTTTATAACAATTTGTATTTGGATCTTCTTTACTGCATCTAATAAGCTTTTATAATTTTGTATAAAGAGAAATTATACATCTTTTTTTATTTATTCTTAGGTATTATTTACTTTTTATGTAAATGGTATATTCTCCTCTAAATTTATTCTTAGCATACAGGAATAAATGGAGTTTGAATTTAGTAACATAGATAAAATCTCTGTTGTAAATTCTAATAATTTATTAGCAGTTTATTTAGGAGTTTCTATATATAAAGCATATAATCTGCAGTATATTTGTTTCTTATTTATTGTTCTTGCTTTAATGAGCTGCCTAAGAATGGAAAGCTGATAACAGGAAACCTTACCTAGTTCCTGATCTCACAGGGAAAGCTTTGAACACATCAATTTATACATGATGGTGCTGAAATAGCTTCCGTTTTATTTGCAGGTAGAACAAACAGAATTTTATGACAGATTTGATGTGGCAATGGTTAAAAAGTATAGTAAAATATGACTCCAGTTTAGTGGAATGCAGTTACTATGCTAGGGAGATTAGAGGAGCTATAAAATCAAGAGCTCAGTTTTGAACATGTTAAGTTTGGCATAGATATACAAGTAGATATGGAGAGTAATCAGTTACATATTATATTAGTCAGAATTCTCCAGAGAAACAACAAAAAGGATAGATAGACAGATACATAGATAAGATCTATTATGAGAATTGGCTCATGCAATTATGGAGGCTGAGATGTCCCATGATATGCTACATGCAAACTGGAGAACCAGAAAAGCTGGTGGTGTAATTTCATCTTAGTCAAAAGGTCTGAAAACGAGTGGGAAACTGATGTATAAATCTCAATCCAAGGCCAAAGTCCCAAGAATTGGGTAGGAGTTGGGGGATGAAGAGGTGTTTATATAAGTCTTAGAGTTTGAAGACCCAAGAACCAGGAGTTCTAGTGTACAAGGGCAAGAGAAGATGTCTGTCTCAGCTCAGTAAGAGAGAGAATTCACACTTCCTCCACCTTTTTGTTCTATCCTGTCCCTCAACTGACTGAATGGATGCCTGCTGACATTGGTGAGGGTGGACCTTCTTTACTCAGTCTACTGGTTAATCAAATGCTAATGTCTTCCAAAAACACCTTCACAGACACACATCAAAATAATATTTTACCAGCCATCTGGGAATCTTTTAGCCTAATCAAGTTGACATATAAAATTAACCATCACAAGTCAACCCTCTGTCAGCTTGGCACCCATATGCATCTCCAAACCATACTTAATCTCCAAATAAAGGCAAAAACAAGGTCATAATTCCACCTGCCATGTTACAACTATCCTGCTTACATCCAAAAACGCACTAATCTCATCTCCAGAAGAGAAGGTAAAGTCTTTGAGTGATGTTTACTCTTCTTCTGATATCCTGTAAATTAAACACTATGATATGAAATTAAAACTAATATAAATCAATATATCTTATGTTACATGATAAGAAATAAAAAATATATTTGCTTAATATATACACACAAATATATTCATAACAAAGTAAGGAGGAAATACTCAAGACAATTATAGTCCTCATTTCTATAACTGCTCATGTAATTGTAGCTAGTATAATATTTATAATCATCATCTTCTACTACCTGTTCTATATTTCCTTTGCTTTCATTTCTGGAGTTTGGTTATTTGTAGTCCTGACTGAACTGAGTTGTTGTAATTTTCCATTGCCCTTAATCCTAGGGCATGGAAATACTAAGAAACATTATAAGGAATCTCCTTGCTTCAGCTCTGCAAGATATTACCACCTAGCTAGAGCTACAGCTGAATCTTCAACAGGCCCTTTCATCATCTATCAAGCCAGCTGCTTTGGGATGGTGGAGAATATGGTAAGACTAATGATTTCCATAAGCATGAAATCAATGCTGTACTTCTTTGGCTGTGAAATGAGTTCCCTGGTCAGAAGCAATGCTCTGAGGAATACTGTGATGGTGGGGAAAGTGTTCTGTAAATCCACAAGTGGTAGTTTTGGCAGAAGAATTGTGTGCAAAGAAAGAAAGCAAATTCATATCCAGAGTGTCTATTCCAATAAAGACAAAATGGTAACTCTTCCATGATGGAAGTGGTCCAATGTAATCAACTTGCCACAAGGTACCTGGCTGATCACCCCAGGTAATGGTGTTATATCAGGAGCTCAATGTTGGTCTCTGCTGCTGGCAGATGGACATTCAGCATAGGATACAGCCAGATCAGCCATGGCCAAAAGATGACAATGTTGCTGAGCCAATCCATAAGCTCATCACTTGCCACTATGGCCACTTTGTTCATGAGCCCACTGGGCCATGACAGTGGTAGCTGGAGAAACAGGCTAACTGGTATGCACAGAATAGGTTATCATATCCATGTGATTATTTGAATGCTCCTTTGGTCAGCATTCAAACAGAACACATGTATCTTCATGTTTTTGCCTATTCTGAGATGTCTATGTAGATCATACCTCTTCCCTCAATTTCTTTATCACCAATGTCACTAATTTTCCTATCAGGGTCCTTGTAAGTCTCTGATCATCCACCCAAACCACTGGCTATAGCCCATTAATCTGTATGTAATCTCAGGTCTGGCCATTTCTCTTCCCAAATCAAGTGAACAACCAGGTGAACTACCCAGAGTTATGCCTACTGGGAAGATTTCCCTTCACTGCTGACCTTCAGAGATGTCCCAGAGAAAGGCTGTAGTGCTGCAGCTCTCCACTTTTAGATGGAACCTGCATATCATGCAAAACCATTTACAAACCAGCCCTGATTTTTCTCTTCCTCTGTTAACTGATCATAGGGAATGCCTCATGATGTCATAGGTGTAGGCTAGGAGAGAGAAGGTGGTTTAGCAGGAATGGGGACCACAGATATTTGGGCCACTTCTTCACATAACTTGCTTTTGTCTTTAGGGCCTGCTTGGGCCCTATCACATATCTACCTCTTCCATTTGATGGTGGAGTAAGTTGTGCATGCCCAACTTTATGGTTTGGTGGATCAGATAACACCAGTTCATAAAAGGTAGCTGAGGTCATATGGTCATTTAGCAGCCCAAGGTCAAGAATTCAGTTTTTACTAAGGCCTGGTAGAAGGCCAAGAGCTGTTTTTCAAAAGAAGCATAGTTATCTGCAGATGATGGCAAAGCCTTGCTCCAGAAATCTAAATGTCTGCACTGTAATTCATCTACAGGGGCCTGCCAAAGATGCCAAACAGCATCACCACCTGCTACTGACATTTCAAGCACCGTTGCATTTGTTGCATTATATGGCCTGAGAGGCAAAGCAGCTTGCACAGCAGCCTAGACCTGTTGCAGAGCCATCTTTTGTTCTGGGCTCCATTGAAAACTACCAGCTTTTCAGTTCATTCAGTAAATTAGGCTAGCGTAACTCAACTTTCAAATTCCAAATGGGCCCACTAGGCATTGTGTCTCTATCTTGGTTGTAGGAGGAGTCATATGAAAACAATTTATCCTTTACATTAGCTTTCCAAAAATGTTTTAAAGTATATCACATATAGAGTTATTTAGTTCCTTGCTTCTTATAAGAGATTGATTAGAAGTGCCTGATGCAAATATTTTGCATCTCTCTATAAATCGTTCACACCTGGGACTATCAGAGCTTCTCTTTACTACTGGAAATAGAGTCATTAGCATCTTTAAATCTAATAGGATTAGAAAGCCTATTCCAGAAACCCCAAAGTCAATTCAGAAAACTTATCCTTAAAATTTTCTTCCTCTAGAACTACTCTTTGGATCAAATGATGTATAAACCTTGATTTTAGAGGAATGGAACAAGTAAGAGGGAGAAAGAAGTAAATCAACAATGTGTAAAGACTATTTAAAACCTTAAGACTGGATAAAATACAAAAGCATAAAAGGTAAACCAAGAAAGTTGAAAGAAGTTTGACCTAAAGCACTTGACCATTAAGAGTTTGAAGCAGTCAAGTCTGGAAGGGGTGGCTAGGGAGATAGGAGGAAAATTGGAAGAATGAGTGAAGTATTCTTGAAATCAAGAGTAGGAAATATTTCAAGAGAAAGAAATTTTCTTAAAATCCCATTATTATTATACAAATAATGCTTAAATAAACATTCTTATATGAATATCCCCTGTAATAGTTTTTTTTTTTGGTAGACCAAATTTCCAGAATTAGAATTTTGAGAAAAAAGTTATTTTGACTTAAAATATTGATAGATATTATACAATTGCTACCAAAAAAGAGGAATTATAGAAATTTGCATTTATATCCTCAGTATAAGATAATACACAAAGAGAAATATGTATCTTGCTCCAGATGCCTTTGAAGAAAAGAGAAATTTGGGGAGGTTATGAAAGACATAACCTGAACTGGCTTTCCCATTTATAAACACTCGTTAGGTCAGACATCTCTGATCTTCAACTAAGCCAAAGACAAAAAGCACTGTTAAACAGTCAACTCCAAAATTCAACGTATCGGCAGGCACAGAGTTGGCTGTCCCTGAATGAGACTTTCATATGGTAGGGTGGCAAGCAAATCATACTGGAAGCCAAGTAGGAGAAGGTTATTGTGATTACCTAAGAGATCTGTTCTGATTAGGAGAGCTGCAAATAAATCACATCCACTTCCAAGGATATGCTTTTTAAATCTTCAGACACCTAATTATCATTTTCACTGTTCTTATTTTATCCACTTATGAACTACATAGTTTACTATGTTTAAAATCAATTTCACTCTTTTTTGTTTAAATCTACTCTAGAAGGAAAATTTATATCACTATTGTGAATTGGGAGAAAGCATCACTTGCTGTTAAAGGAAGGTAACTGCAAGAATAAATATAATCAATACAAATAGTGTTATTAATTTAAGGTTGATGCTATTGCTTGCCAAAAGCTTTGAACCTATGGGCATAAAAATGAAATTACCAAAGGTTAGAGAGGAGTTAAAGGTATACTTGTTTCTACTTGGTATGCTTATTGAATTGTAAAGGCATGAATTGAAAAGTTAAAGTCTGAATTATAACTTGTCATAGATAGTATGTTTTACTCAGAGCGGCATCCTAGTCCATTAACAAAATACAATTTGTAGCTCTTATTTATCTACTAGAATTATAATTACTGTTGGATATAAATGTTAGCCCACAGAACTTGAAGCAAACATCAGTGTCTATCTCATGAAACCATAATAACAAGAAGTTTGGTCTAAGAGGAGCCCTGGGAATTAGATATTTTTAACTCTCCTCCTCTTGTTCCAGGAAGGGCTAAGCTTATGCCATGTTGTTGTCAAAGGTCTCCAGAGAAGGACTTTTTAAAAAATTAATATTTATGTCAGAATAATTTCAGATTATTTTTACAACTGAGAAAGGAGACCAGAAATCATCTATTGTGGTAAACTCACTCTTTAAATAAGGAAACTGAATCTTGGGCATGTTGGCAGATGTATGAGAGTGGAAGAGCCACACACAATGGGATCAGACTGTAAACTTGTTCAGAGCTGGCAGTTCCTGGACATCGGACTCTATCTTATAATGCATTTTGTCTATTTTCTTTTCTATCTCAAATTTGTAAAAAAATTTGTTAAGAGCTTTCACTGCTTTAAAAGGGAATGGGCAGATGATTATACATGAGATTAATTATAGAGAGATTGCACAAGTGGGGACATTTTAAAGATAGGTACTATAGCCATGTCAGGACATGAAGAGCAGATGGGAGGTTAAAGAGGAAGAACCTAGGAACTTCACGAAGATGGAAACACCTTTTGCTATGGTCTCAATATTGGTGTCTACCCAAATTTCATAAATTGAAACCTAATCCCCAAGCTGATGGCATTAATGGGTGGGGCCTTTAGGAGGTAATTAAGTTATGAAGACAGTGCCATCATGAATGGGATTAGTGCCTTAATAAAGAAAGGTGAGGGAGCCTGCTAGCTGCCTTCCATCCGTGAGAAACGTGGCATATGGCAACAAGGCACCATGTATGAAGCAGAAAGCAAGACTTTACCAGACACCAAATCTTCTGGCAACTTAATTTTGGACTTCCAGGCCTCCAGAACTATGAGAAATAAATTTCTGTTATTTATGCATTACCCAGTCTAAGGTATTTTTATAGCAGTCTAAGCAGACTAAGACACCTTCCATTATGTTTTTACACACACAGATGTTCTATGCCATACCTCAATACATTGGTTTATCCCTCTACAAATAGATTTCATGTGGTTGTTTGTTATTGTTAACTGCATAGACAAGATACAAAAAAGAAAAAAATGTTCTTAATCATAATAGCCATTCATTGTTTTATATAATAAATATTTATGGAGTGCTTATTCTGCTCTAAGCACTTTTGGGTGCTGAGTAGACTCTGCATTTCATTGCTCAAACCAGAAAAGTCAGTAGTAAATTAATGTTGTCTATTAGTTTCTCTTTTTGATGAGTCAAGAAATAATTGTGAAAAGCACTATCATCATTTGTAGAGTCAATATATGAATTGGTGCAGGCTCAATTTGTCAATGATGTTTAAAGGACAAGGAACTGAAAGGGCACAGTGTAGTATAAGAACTTTAAAGTCCCCCAACGCTCATATCCTATATACTACATTTTTGTTTGTTTTACCTTAACCTTATACCCAATGAGAGACAGTTTTTGCTAGGAAGGAGTTGCCATAATGACTTTAGTCTCTAGCTAGTCCCATAAATCTTTCAAATTTTACTTGTAGTAAATGTAGCTAAAACTAAGTAAACAAAGCAATGCCCATGAAAATTGTTTTGTTTTGTAACTTTAAGCATAAAAATATCTCCTTTGAAGCTTGACCTATTTTTACAATGGCAAGAATATGTGGTCTTCAAAAATATTTAATATGGCAAACAAAGCTCCACATGCCCCTACTGGAAAGAATCAGCTTTTTCAGCTTTGGGTTGAGATGCAACCTCCTCCTGATCACTCCTCTGTCTGGGTACCATCTGTACTTTATTTACAGTTACACCATCTACTCAAAGTGAGTAGTTTTGCTCCAAAAGACAAACGTAATAAAAATAGAATGATGCCATTTTTTTCTACATCCATATACATTCTCCTTTTCTCGTCAATTTTCAATTAAAAGTAATTTATCTGTAGACAATTCTTGAAGTTATAGTAAATTCATTCCTGAAGAAAATAGCACAGAACCTCCCAACTGAACTTGTAAGTAGTATAGAAAATAGACATGGTACAAAATAAAAATCAGTTCACTAAAAAAAAAAAAAAAAAATGAAATTGACTACAGGTAAATCTTAATAGGATCAGGCTTATAGAAGAACGTCCAATTATTGTGTGTATGGTTTTTTTTTTTCATTGCAAACTGCTTAAAGTTGGAGACCAAAAAAGGGCTGTGAAACATTAATGCTACAGTCTTATTGGGACTTATTAAGTCAGTGAAAAATAATTTGTTGTTATTATTATTATTTGGATAACAGTCAAGCAGTTAGTAAGATTTATTGAGGATATCTTGTTCACTATAATGGTTGATTCAGGAAGGATGTCATGATTCCTATCTTCATGCTATGAATGTTAAAAATTCAGTTACATTATTTATTGATAAAGCTTTGAGATATTCAAAGATTCCTAAACACAGGTTATAAGACATAATACATTATGATATTAATTATATGTATGCATATATAATATATTATTATAATATAGCTTTTACATGTGTGCAATGAATATATATTTTTATATAAGGGTATTAATAGTTTTCATTAGGTACTACGTTATTAGTTTTTCTCTTTTTTATCTTTTGTTTGCCAAATTTTAAACAATGGGAATGTTTGACTCTTATTATCAAATTAATATAATACATTTTATATTTTTATTATCTTTATGAAGGAGAATAATTTTAATCATAAAAAATAGGCAATTTGTTTCAAAAAGGCAAGATAAAAGATCTAATTTGACACGTATTTACAGACTAGCTCAGTATTGCTCCAATATTGAAGCCCATGTAACATGGGAGAATCATAATCCCAGTTGGTATTTCTTTTCTTTTTTTCTTTTCTTTCTTACTTTTTTTGTTTTTGTTTTTGAAGACCAGGAGTAGCAAATATTACCCAGTTATTGAACATGGCAATGCATGATACCTGGGTTTCCTCTAGAGATTTTGCCATAAATCCCTTGGTTTGATTTATATAAACAGCTGACAAAAATCTCCTGCCTAGAGTGAGGTTTAGCACTTTTTTACTTAAAGAACTTTGATCACTGTCTCCCAGAAACATTTTAGCCTCCTGACATTTCTGACATTCCTGTATTTTCTATCTTTCACAATTGTGCTCCTAAGGCTCTGCTCATTAAATATGGTATTTTCTTGAGGCTTTGTTCAGTCCCTTACTTTTATACCTCTATTCTCTTCCTAGGACAATGCATCTTTTTTTAGAGTATGAAACACCATTACATTCCCTGATCTATTTTTGTGGTTATCACCATCTTTGGTGTATTTACATACAACTGTCATTTGAAACATTTTATGTTGAAACCCCATGGGAAATCTCAAAAGAACAAAGTTCAAAACCTGCATCTTCTGAAACTCTCCTCAACATCTATCCTTTGAATTTGCTCAATATATGAACCCATTAGTTACCTTGGCCCCTTTTAAATTTAGCTTACTCATCAATGTTCAGATCCATTTGATCCTACTTCATCCACTGTTTTCCATCCTCATTTCCATCCCCCCAATTCCCAACTTCAATTCCTAAACTGCACAAATAGACTTCTAACCACTTCCTAATCATCACAAATGATCTCCATAATAATGCTAACATTGTTTTTTAAAGTTGCAAAATTATCTTGTAATTCCCATGATACAAATGGGTGAATAACTTCCCATTGCCTTAGAATAAATTCCAAAATCTTTAACATGGATTATAATACTCTATATGGTAGAGTCTATACGTCCCTCTCCAGCCTCATCTCCTAACACTCTACGTATTGCTTCCTCCACTACAGCTCTATGGGGCTTCTCTCAGGTTCTTGAACATATCAGATTCACCAGACTGTCCTAGGCTTTCATACCTGTAGGGTTTTCACCCCTAGCTAAATGCTAATCCACTGTTTATTTAACTAACTCATATTCATTCAATAAAGCTCAATTCAAATATTCATTTGCTTGTTCATGCAAAAATTGTTGAGTACCTATTATACATCAGACACTGTAATAGATGCTGGGAAAACAGTGTTGACCAAACAAAACAAGTATCTTTGCTTCACACACAAGGTTGGTGTAGGACAACTGTATTCAATGAAATATTATAAATATTTTTTCCACAGCAACTAGATACTTAAAATAATTTTATTATAGTCATTTATTTATTATCTGTCTTTTCCATTAATGGCGAGTATCATGAAGGCAGAGATTGTTTCATATAAATTTAGCTAATATTTTTTGACTGAGTAGTACTGATATACTAAATCCAAATCTCAAGGATAATATCCAAATTCCTTGCTATTATGTGTAAAGCCACTAACGTCCTGACTATAGTTTCTCACCTCTGTTAAACACTACCTGCATTCCAGCCATGACAAAGCATGTTTAGTTTTTTAAACCAACTTTAGTTTCATTATTTCCATCCTTTACACAAATGATTTCCTCTATCTTAAATGCCTCATTCTAACTTATTTACCTGGTAAATTCCTCCTTTCCTTTCAGTCTCAACTTTTTGAATAAATTCATAAAGCAATCCATGAATTGTGAATCTAAGTAGTTTGAAGAGCCATAAATGTAGATGATAATTCTGAACATTTGACTACAAGAAAAGAGAACAAGATGAACCTAATAATCTCTTGATTTTGCATCATATCCTACTACATGGTAGACAACTGTGAAGAATGCGGTAGGTTGCTTTAAGTAGATGAAGATGTTAAAGATGGTGCTTGATAAGGCCAAAAGAATATGAAAAGATAGTTTCTGTCCTTGAAAAAACCCCACTGCAGTGGAAGAGAGAGAATCGTTAATATGTGTAATTATGGCCATGACTTAAAATGATATATGTTAAAGAAGATGTAAGAAAAAATAACTGAAACATATAACATTTTCTGAGTAAGGAAAGTTTTATAAAAGTGACTTCATTAGATGAGGAAGATGTATCCGAGAGTGGTAGAATTTGAGGAATAAGGATGAAGCAAAATGAAGCAAAAAAATTCCTCAACAGTGACTTTGAGTTGAGTATATAAGACAGAAAGGAGAAATATCTTTAAACAGTATATTTGTGGAAAAGGTTTGTACTCATTTTGTATGCAGTTTTCTGGGCCCTTAAGCTTATGTAATTATGGAGACCATCTTTTAGAAAAAGAATATAAAATTGCAAATACAAAAGTAGGCACAAACCAAATATGTATTAGAATGAGAAAAGATATCATATAACTTGCAAAATACAGCAAATGTCACAAAACAGCAGCATTTTAATGATGTTTTTATTCATTAAGTCATAATTTATATAAAATAAAGTGTACACATTTTAGTACTCACATTGGTGAGTAATCATCAATCTAATCAAGAAATAGAACATTTCTATCAGACCGGAAAATTTCCTTATACCCTTTCCAATTAATCCCCACTTGCAAAGCTAATAACCACTCTGATTTCTATAATCAGATTACTTTTGTTTGATCTTAACTTCCACAAAAGGAATCATTCAGTATGTACTTCTTATGTACATGTATGTACATGTAAAAATATATGTACATATTTAGCTTTTGCTCAAGGTAATAATTTGGAGATTCATCCATATTGTTGCATGTATCAGTGGTTTTTGTTTTTAAAGCTGTTTTGTATCCCACAGTAATAATGTGCCACCAATTTCCTACCTATTCTCCTATTAAGGAACATTTAGATTGTGGCCAGTTTGGAGTATCATGAGTTAGCTCAGCTGCTATGAATATTCATATACTTAACTACAAGTCTTTGTATGGACATAAGTTTTCATTTCACATGAGTAAATGTCTAGGAGAGAAACTAATGGGTCACAGGTCTGTTTATGTTTAATTTTACAAAAATCTGCCAAACTTATTTCCAAAGTAGTCATGCTTTTTATGTTCCCAACAGAAATTGAGGAGTTTGTTTTTCTAAATCCTCACTCTTCTTTTGGATGTGAAGTAATATTTAATTTTGTTTCTAACTTGCATTTCTGTGATAGCTATTGATGTGGCTAATTAATGCATAAAAAGATGTCCAACATTAATAGGTATCAGAAAAAATGTAGAATACTTTAATTTTGATAAAGGCCAATTGTTAATTTTTTCTTCCATTGTTATTGTTTTTTTACATGGTTAAAGAAATCTTTCTCTACACTGAAATAAGTTATTCTCCCATTGAAGAAATATTTGGACTATATCTACATTTAGGGTAATATGAGTAGAATTTATATGAATATTAGCACATGGTTGTGAATATTCTCATATATTTGTATATTCATAAACAAGTCTTTGAAAAGCCATAATTATTAATTTATTATGAGTGAATTCCTAGGAAAGAAACTGTAATTTATCATATACTTATTTTTAAAAAGTATTTGTTCATGTCTCCTTTTAAATTGGGTTGCCTATTGATTTCTACATATTTTTATATATTATGGATTCAAATCCTTTTTGAGATATAGGCATTGAGAATAGGTTTCCTGAATATATAGTTGTTTTTTTGTTTTCTTAGTGTTTTTGATGAGCAGAACATGTAATTTTGGTGAAGATCAATTTATCTGTTTTTTAAATTTTATGTTTGGTATCTTCTCATCCTGTCAAATAAATTTTCCATACAAGATTAAGAAGATATTTTTCTGTGTTTTCTAAAAAAGGCATCACATTTAGACTTTATGTTTATGATCTATTCCAGATGTTTATGTATGGTATTAGGTAGTTGTCAAGAAAAATAAATATTTTCCCCCATGTGGATATACAGAAGTTCAGGAAAAATTTGTAGAAAAAATAATTCTATTACCTATTGGAATATCTTGGAACATTTAACAAAAATCAATTTTCTATATGTATGGAAGATTATTTCTGGTCTCTTTTGTCTTACTGATCTATTTACCTATTAGCCAATATGACATTGATTCTTCTTATAGTAGATATGTAATAATTTTTTAATAAACAACTTTAAGTTTATTACACAAAATTTTCAACTTTAAGAAAACTTTGCAGGAAATTCTAGGGGAATATTCAATATAACATTGCTATCTTTATTTAAAAAGATATGAACAAGAAACTGATTAAAATACATGAATACTCATATTCTGTTTTTTCTTTAAGTGCTTAGATAACTAATATGAAGTATTTTTGATCATTTGTTCTAATTTGGTGTCAAGTTTAAGTTTATGAATTTTGCTTAGTGTTTGTTCCTACATATTTATAGTTTTACATTTAAGTTTATGATGAATTATGAGTTAAGGTCTGAGGTGTAGATTTAGGTTCTTTTTTAAATTTTTGTCTATACATTTCCAATTGCTTCGTTATTAATAAAATTATCATCCTTTCTCCATTAAATTGCTTTGTTTATCTCTAAAAATCAGTTGGGAATATTTAAGTGGGCTTTCTGCTAGGTCCGATTAACATCTGCAGAGAAGAAGAAGTGAAGTGAATTAGTACTCTTCTCACTGCCTCATTAAGTCTCCTTGCCATGTGGAGGTGAAGGTTCAACTCACCTTGAACTCTGTTAAATGCTACCCTGGTGGAAGAATCAGAACAGAGCTTGTTCTGGACAGGGCACAGATCAGCTTCCTGCATACTCTCTCAATACCACCTAAGTGGGGAAATTAGAGTGCTACTTTCTATTTTCATAGAGGCTGGTGGTATGTGGACAAAGTAGAATATCTATGGCTCATTCCCCTGACTGAAGCCATGGAGTGGGAGTAGTTTTTCCATTTTTGCTTGGGTAGAATAAGATAGCTATTGCCCAAACATTTTTTGTTCTCTTAGGCCACCCTTTTCCTGGTCCCTTAATTAGAAGGAAAAGGCTTTCCCTGGAGTCTTTTTCTACCTGTGACTGTTAGTGGTTGTGTTGGAGTTTCCCCGCAATACCCTTTCTGGGATATTTGGGGGGCAATAAGGAAACACAGGAAACTCACTGCCATGCCACTGGTCAGGTCCTGTAGTCCCTAGGCAGTCTGCTTTCTTCTTTCCACCTTTCAGAGTCTTATTCTGCTTGTTTGTGCTGTTATGTCCAAGGGTTTTTAGTTGTAAGAGGGAGTATTTGGGAAGAATGGGGCTATTTCCTCCTCCAAATATATTTTTTTTAATATTAGAAAACATTTATATTGTCAATATATGTTATTTTTTTATGTAATTAAAATGTTAATGTATGATTGATTACATTTCTTTAAAGAAAAACAGACATTTGAAAGGAGTACTTTTCTCACTTTTTTAAATTGTTTAACTATTATTCTATGCTCAGAATTAATAACAAAAACTTTGTAATTTTATCTTCATCTCTATCTTGAATCTATTTCACATATGGTAAGTTTTACCATTTATTACAAGACTCTAAGTTCTGAGTCTCTAAGGATATTTATTGCACATGAAGGACTTCTATTATAAATATATGATTCCTCCCATATAGGCAAATATTTCAGACAATCTTCAATTTATATTATCTGAATATTTCATAACCTAAGATAAAATCATAAAACTAAAAATCATAGATTCCATCCAAACATATGTTTTTATATTTTAAATTATGTCCTGTTTTTTTTCACTTGAAATGCTTTGGGAAAGAACCTTATGCATGCAACTGGGTGTTTATGTCAGATTTTTCTATGTTAGCATTTTAAATATGTAGATTCACATTCACCTATTTTAAACTTTTCATTTATACCAATTTTATATTTTGAAGTTTTCTAATCTATTAAATGAACTTTTACTGTGATTTTTCCTGTAGGATTGAGGATATATACATCTGTTATATAATTGTTTTTTCACTAGCTTTTGTTCCATTTATAGTACATTGCAATAAAAATTGAAATAATCTTTAACATTTGCAATCTCACTGATATATTTGCAATGATGCTATTATATAAACCAACTGAAGTATCTAGATTAGTGAGCTATAAATGGTTACACACCCCCCTGAGGATTTAAGTGATTTCCCAGATCACACTCTGGATCCCAGACTGGCTTCTCATTCATTCCTTATTTTCTAACTGCAGCTTATCAAACTTTACATGTATTTCTCTTTTCTGTGGAACTAGCTTCCTTCTTTCTTGAGGCTCTTTCCAGTTAAGAGCTTTATCACTAATCACCGATGGGTAACAGGGGATAATAAAGAACAATAGTCATGGGACAGTTTCCAGAATCTTACAGCTCCCACCTTCTGCTTTGTCACTGTTGTTTCTTCCTTATTCCCACCATTGAAAAAGAACAGGAATTATTTATTTCTTATTTTCTCCATTCAGTTACTATGGGCAAAATTTATTTCCTCTCTTTCTCTCCTGAGCCTCTCGCAGCTTCAATTTCCCTTTTCTCTAACACAACCAAAAGTTACTGTGGAAATCTGCTAGTGTGGCCCTTTGCTTGGTCCCAACTAGAATTCCAGAAGTGTTTTTGTCTATCTCCATATACTTGTGTTTATTAAGCAATTCAATGGAGGAAGGATAGCTATTTTAACAAGGGGAGCAATTACAAATCTATAGGCCAAAAAAAAAAAAAAAAAAAAAAGAGAGACTCAATCTAAACTTCAGAGCTTAAATCACAAATAGTCATAGACTTAAGTATAAAACTACAAAACTTTCAGTAAAACAAACAAAGAAAAGACTTTTACAAAATCTTTAGAAGCTAGGTCTAGGCAAAGTGTTCCTAAACTTTACAACAAAAGCAAATTCATAAGAGGAAAAAATTGATAAAGTTGACCTTATTAAAATTTTAAAAAATTCTCTGTAAAAGACATTTGTGAAGAAGATGAAAAGACAGGCTACAGGCTACGAGGAAATACCATATACCTAACAAAGGGCACATATCTAACATACATAAAGGACTCTTAAAACTCAACAGTACAAACGATTTTAATAGAAAATGGGTAACAACATGAAAAATAACTCACTGAAAATCATATGTAGATGAAAAATAGGCATTTGAAAAAATATTCAATATCATTAACAATTAGATAAATGCAAACTAAAACCATAGTGAGATATCATTAGATCCCTATCAGAATGGCTAAAATATAAAGTAATGATAACACCAAAAGCTGGTAAAGATGTGGGGATACTGGATCACTTATACATTGCTGATGGGGTTGTAAAATGGTACAGCTGTTCTGGTAAAGAGAATGTCAGTTTCTTACAAAACTAAACATTTTCATATGACCAAGCAATTGCATACATGGGCATTTATCCCAGAAAAGTTAAAAGTTATGTTTATACAAATACCTCCATAATGTTTATATAAACTTCATTTGTGATAGTCAAATACTAGGAACAACTCAGATGTCCTTCAATAGGTGAATGTAAAAGTATTTCAACATATGAACATTGATCAAAGTACTAAAACACATTAACGGAATAAAGGAACAAAACTACATGATATTCTCAACTGATGTATGCAATAGACTGAGTATTTGTGTCCCTCCAAAATTCATACGTTGAAATCCTAATTCCAATGTGATGGTATGTGAGAATACAATAAGTTGGTTGTCTGCAACCTGCAGTAGGGGCCTCACCAGACCCTGACCATATGGATAACCCTGATCTCAGAACACTAGCCTGAAGAACTGTGAAAGATAAATGTATATTGCTTAAGCCACCCAGTCTATGATAATTTGGTATAGCCACCCAAACTGACTAAGACAATGCAGAAATAGCATTTGACAAAATACATCACCCTTTCATGATAAAAACATTCAACAAACCAGAGATAGAAGAAAACTTCCTCAATAAGGTAAAGGGAACTTATGAAATACCTATAACCAACATTATATTGAAATGTGAAAAACTATAAGCTTTTTCTCTAAGATCTGAAGCAAGGTGAGACACCAGAATGCACTCTCTCTCTTTCTCACTCTCACTTTTGAGCTCTCTCTCTCCCTCCCCATATGTATATACAGACAAAAGTCCATGTAATTGTACAGTGAGAAGGCTTCCATCTGCACATCAAAAAGGGAGCCCTTACCAGAATCTAAAAATGCTGGTATCCTGATCTTGAACTTACAAGCTCCAGAACTGAGAGAAAATAAACTTCTGTTGTTTAACCACTCAGTCTATATGATTTTTTTTCATTTTTTATTTAAGTGTCTTTAGGGAATACAGGTAGATTATTGTCACATGGGTGGATTACATAGTGGAGAAGATTAGGCTTTTAATTTCCTGTCACCTAAATAGTGTACACTGTATTCAAGAGGTAATTTTTCATCCTACACTCCCCTTACCTCTCCCTCTTCCGAGTCTCCAATGTCCATTAAGATGCTCTGTATGACCATGTGTCTCCATGGCTTAGCTCCCACTTATAAGTGAGAACTTGTAGTATTTAGTTTTTTGATCCTGGGTTACATCACTTAGAATAATGAACTCAAGCTCCATTCAGGCTGGTAAAAAAGATATTATTTCATTCTTTTTCATGATTGAGTAGTATTACATGATGTATATATATTTTCTTTATCTACTCATCAGATGATAGGCATATAGGTTGATTCCATATCTTTGCAACTAAGATGAGCATATAAATGTAGATGTCATTTTTTATAAAATGCCTTCTTTTCCTCTAGGTAGATACCCAGTAGAGGGGAGGAGGGGATAGGCAAAAACCTACCTGATGGGTACAATGAACACTATTTTGGTGATGGGCACACTTATAGCCATGACTCAAGCATTACAAAAGAAGCCATGTAACCAAAAACGTTTGTACCCCCTTAATATTTTGAAGTAAAAAAAGTAAGCAAAAAAAATTATCAAAGATTTATAAATGCTTAAAAAAAGTACAACAGACTGACCTGGTACTTCAGAAAAGAGGAATCTAAATGAAAAATAAATATAAGAAAAAGTATTCAACTGCATTAATAGGAGAAATTACAGTTATAACTAGTAATATAAGAATATGTAACTACACATGAATAAGTTTAACATTGTTTACTAATTGATTCTAAAGGTGTAGATCATCCTAATGGTGTGGCTTTAAATTGGTATGAATTTGAGAAGTTTGTCATTACATAGTTAAATTAAGGATGAGCATTTCATATGACCCAGCAGTTATATTTTCAGGTATGTGCATGTGCACCAGGATTCTTGTACACAATTTTCACAGCAGCATTGGTAGTGATAGCTTAAATATGGAAATAATATCAATGTTTATCACTAGCAAAAGAGAGAAACATCTATACTTTTACATAGAAATACTTTGCAACAATGAAAATGAGCTACATCTAATAATAGTGGATTAATCTTACTAACATAAAATTGAATGATATAGAACAAGTATATAAAACAATATACAACAATGATTTTAGAAAGCTTAAATTAAATTATATGAGAATTGATATAGATGTTAAAGCTATACAAAAAAGCAAAGAAATGACTACCAACAATGACAAAATAGTGTATTTTTTCTTAAGTTAGAATTAGAGTTGTGAAGGTTTATAAGATACATTGCTGGGGTAAAAACAATATACCATTTTTTGACATCTGTGGTGGTGTTATAAAAAGCTTGGCACTTGCCCACAAGGCTGCATCAGAAGAATGAGGACAAGTGGTTGAGGAGAAGAAAAGAGAAATTTATTACTTTTCCGGCAAAAGAGGAAAATGTCAGACTATTGTCCCAAAATTCAAATTCCTGTGCAGAAGCAGAAATATAGACTTTTTAAAGGGAGGGCTCTCAGTTCTAGGCTATTGTTGTTAATGATTCTAATTGTCCCATCTCTGCCAACCCATCTCTGCCAAAGACAAAGCTGTGACCTCTGCCCACCTGCGAGGTCCACCCAGATCTTCGCCTGCTAGGCACTGGGACAGGAATGGAGCCACAGGGTCTGGGACAGAGCAGGACGTTCAGCTGAGCTATTTCCTTTAACACAAAGAACAAAGGACATTCCCCCCGCCCTCCTTACCACCTGCCCAAGGCAGGGATGCAGGTCTCAGTTCCCAAAGAGAATGGGGGAAGATCTAAAGAGACAGAAACGGAATATATATGTATATGTAAGTCATTATCAAAATGCAAGAACAACTCTTGGAGTGAAGAATGGAAGATTCTTCTCTTGAGGGCATAATGTCCAAGCAGGCATTTAACATGGAAGCAAATGGAATATTATGCATCACATGTTCTTGGACAGTTGCTCTGACACTGCTCAACTATTATAGGTGCACACAGAATACCACACAGTGACCTGAAAACTAAGAGGAATCTAAGCTTTTGAGAAAAGTTGTGCTTTTCAGGCATTCCCAAGTATGAAGGAGTTTATTATTATCTTGTAACTAAACTGTACCCCAGGCTATTGTGGCCTAAGGATATATCTAATATAGTAACATTAGGCAAATAAATGCAAGCCTTGCTGTTTTATATTCCATATTTATCCAATTTATCTCTATATCTATAATTGATGGAAATATTGTTTTAGGAAACCACCTAAGATATTATTTTTAACTTTAATAACATTTATTGTATTATATATGGGACATATCAGGCTCAGAAAAGAATATTAGAAAAATGAAGAAAAGCATACAAAAACCTCAATGGAAAAGTAGCTCCAACATCTAGATTATTAGTTAAGTAGTACATAATACATATATCATAAATATACATTTATACATTACTATTATTATTAAAAAAGTATCTGTATGTAAAATATCAACTACTTGGTACTGATATTGCAAACAATATTCCTCGTTTATGATTTTCCTTTAACTGCATAGTGCTCTTAAATACAAATTTTAAATTTAACATTTTTATGTAACCATTTGTATCAGAGTTTTTAATTATTATTAATTTTTATATAATTAAATATTTATATTTATATTATATTAGTTATATGTTGTTATCTAATTATTATTTAATAGTAAATTATATTTTTTAAATTTTAAGTGACAAATAATAATTGTACATATTTATGGGGGTATGTGTAATATTTTGATGACATGTATACAATGTGTCTACCGTCCCCAAACCCCAGGCTGTGGACTGGTGGCCTGTTAGGAACAGGGTTGCCAGTAGGAGGTAAGTTGTGGGTGAGTGAATGAAACTTCATCTGTATTTACAGCTGGTCCCCATTGCTCATTGCTCGCATCACCACCTGAGCTCCAGCTCTCATCAGACTAGCAGTGGCATTAGATTCTCATAGGAGCGCAAACCTCCAAAATACAGAGTCCCGAACTGACATACCTAACTTGTTTAGTTTGAAATGTTGCATACAAAGGAGATTCACATACTTCATTTATTCTTAGGGTAAGCTACTGAATCAAAACCAAATTTAAAACTTTTGGAAATGTGCCCTTCCATACAAAAGGCAGAAATATTGGCATATAGAAGATAAAATTTGCAAGATGGCACAAAGCCTAGAGAAAAATATAAAATCTGGGCTCATCCCCAACTCCATTGCTGACTTTGTGCATAACCCTGTGGATTATCATTTAACTCTTTCAAAATCTTATTTTCCCCAAGTCTATAATGTGATCATTAAAAAAACAATTTATTTTATTCATACAGACCTGAGTATATATAGACTATCTTTGTTAGAATTCGCAAGAACCTGGCAACCATTGTCTGCTTCTGGGGACTGCCTGGTTGGTAAGTATCAGAGATGTACAGTGGATGTATTTTTCACCATATACTCTTTTACTCCTTTTGCTTTACTCTCCTTACTGAGAAGGAGAGAGAAAGGGAGGGAAGGATGGAGGAGGGGCAGAGACAGAGAGGAAGAAGGGAAGAAAGAGGGAGGAATGGTGAGAGGAAAGAAGGAAGAAAGAGAAGAGGGAAGGAAGAATATTTTGGACCCATTTACATTGATAGCTAATCCCAAGGTTTTAGCTAACTGATATTCATTTTACTCATATACTTTGAAAAAAATAAGATGTTTATACTATGATGACTTATTCTTAATATCATTTGGTTTGATTTTCTCCATCTTACCTATTAAATGCTGCCTTGCTTATTTTATTAGTATATTTTTTTCAGCTTCTTATCCACTCTGAACCCAAGAAACTGGGTAAGCAGATACACAATAATCTATTAAATGATCACCACGAAATGAACAGAAATGATGTTGGATTGTCTATTAACTATTAATATAGAAGCATCCATTATTTGTTAATACAATATGTAGAGATTCCTTGAAAGTCACAAGTTTAAGTAGGGAATTAGACATGCATCACTTCTTAAACTCTCAAATTCTTGTCATGTCATTCTACTTTTGAGTACAAGCTAACTAAGGTCAACTATTTTAAGGATTGAAAGGAAGGATAGATGGACACAAAGCATATTTAAAAGGAAAAGTTGACTAAATACAATCAATGAACAGAGGGTGAATCAACAAATACTGTACTGCACGTGTTTTATGTTTGGATGCTGGGGTGGGAGGAAATTTAGTGGTACTTCTAGCAATGAGGAAAAGTAGGAGGCATTTTATTAAGGTTACTGATTCAGCCTGCAGCCTCTAAATTCACCTGGGTATAGGAGATGTATGGTTACTTGGAAGGAAAGACTACAAGAAAAGAAGTCTTTTGGGGGCAAGAATTTTAATGTGTAGAAGCCACTACACTTCAAAGATGGGTATCAAACTTGAAATGTTGCTGCACTGTGGTTCACATGTGGCTGTGAGAAAGCAGCTCAGTCATCCTCAAGCTTTTGAAGAGGAAGCAACAGGGAGCAAATCAAGAAACACATCAAAGTGCCTACTCTGAATTGCCAGGGAAAGGTGGAACTGCAGTGGCTCTGTTAACAGTGTTCTCTGCGCCCAGGCAGCCGCCAGTGGATTGCTTGGAACACAAAGGGCTCTTCTCATTAACCTTCTGCTTCTCCTACAAAATCAGTGGGCAACAGAGTTCTGCAATGAGTTTTCACCCTTCGCCCTTAACTGAGAACCACTCTGTGCAGTGACTACAGTTTCACATGTTGCCACCTCACTAGGAGGAAACATATTGTCGATCTTTTTTTCATGAACTACCTTAAGAAATTTTCAACATCCTTTAAGACAATCCTTGTATCCCACATCCTGAGAAAAATTCCAAACCCCTCCTCCAAATATAATACATAATCATTGCAATTTATCATGCAGTATTGTTATTTCCAGGTTCTTAGCCTGTGCAGTGTACATTTAAAAGTGCATTTAAATGTGGCATCCAGTGATGTGGCCACAGAAGATTTAGAACATTTCATATTCAATAAAACTTCATGTGGGGTGGACAGTGGACCTTTCCTGAAAACCTACTATGTGCTTCACACTGTGCTACACATTGTTGAGACATTAGTGATTAAATATGAACATAGTTTCTGCCCTCATAGAACTTAGAGATAAACCGCATCATAGTCACTATGTACTGATAGAAAGTTGCATATGTTTTCTAGCTATCCCAAAGGTCTAAGTATCATCTCCCTGGTCTCTGTCTCTCTAGTTTATTCCTCAGTGCGTCTGTGCCAACAACCCTTCACCTCTGATTTGTTAAACATTTGTGATCATGTTGTAACATTAGTAGCAAAGAAAAAAAATCAGTAAGTCTCAATTGGCTATAAGAAAAAAATGTAAATATTTTAATTTTGTCTAAAAAACTTACTGGGGTCATGGCTTTTAGCTTTAGGCTTTCTCCTTGTATGTTCAAGAAACAAAGGGATATTTTGTTTCTTCCTTACGCATCTCCCTTGTTAGTACTGCACCTCCTCCTAGAATGACCCTCACTATGTTTTCCCATATGATACAACACTTAGTCAACTGTCCGACCCAATTTCATTATCCTTTCCTCTTTACGGATTTCCAAATGTTTTTCTCATACCCCTTCTAAGATTATTTGCTTCCACGTTTGTATTCCCATTTCATTTTAAAAGATAAAGCCACATTGATATTCTATAGATATTTCTATAGATGTTTTAAAGGTGTTCTATAGATGTTTATTTTCCTGCCCCCTTTAACCATTGCCTACTGAGCACTTTGTAGTCACAATGATAACAACTTACTTCTGTTCATAAAAAAGGAGTATATTGTACTAATTGTATACATTTGTGTTATATTGACTGCAAATGTATTTTCAAAAACCCAATCTGGAATATTATCAATTATCTCTAAAACCTGTACATTTTACTTATATCAGCAAAAGCTATACATAGTCAAACAATGTGTTTAAGAAGGTATTGTACCAAAAAAAGTAAGCACAGTCAACTGTTGAAGTAAAGTCTATTTCTGAGCTATTTCAACCATTCCTTCTTCACCTCAAAAAATAAATAGGTGAAAGTATCAACAAAATAATTCCTAATTTCTAAGTTGAAAGGTAAAGTAGGCTGGATTCAAAGAGTGGACATCAAAGGGTTCCTAGACTCGTTGCCTAGGGCAGCATCATAGAAAAAGATTATAGTGATTCTGATTGATCTATTTTGCTTTACTATCTTCATATATTACCTTGGTATAGTATAAATTTTTTGCTGCTCTCTGAATATCAATTTTAAGAAATAAAATAATTTTTCTTTCTCAAATTCATTAATTAAAATTTAACATACAATTACTTTTCTCTTTTGCTCCTGTAATTTAGATCAGGAACATAGGTTCATGTCACTTTGGCCCTTGTTCTGTTGACTTCTTAGATTTCCTCAAAGTGTTTCCTGAGTTCTACTTCAGGTGAAGGCTAATCCTGCAGACAATACTGCAGTTTCAGTTGAGCATTCCTGAAAACAGGAACAGAGAAGCTTTTGAGTTCGAAGGCAGGGAATCTCTCTACTTTGAATCCCTTAACCACAGTCCCAGAAGTATATAATATACACATGGTTCCTTTAAATAAGAGAATTTGTTAAGAATGTGATAACCCATATTTACTCAGTTGCCAATTACCTACACTGATAGAGAGGAGTCCACAACTTTTCAAATACAATAGGCTTTGACATTCAATATATAAATTATATAACATTCTTAATTCTACACAAAACATATTAATAGTATATACTTGGATTAGTTGGTTTTCTTTCTCCAGGTAGATCATTTATAAATATTTGTTAAACTGACAAAAATGCATATTATTTTGACTTTAAAAGGCATGTTTTACCTTAATGTTATCCATATTAAATTCAGTGGTCTACACTTTAATATATTACATTCTTCACTGTCAACAACTTACATTGTTGATTATTTAATGGTAATCATCAGTTATATAAAAATAAAGGTCTTTTTCTAGAATTTTAGTATTGCCTACACACATGGGGAACAGCAACGTTTAGTGACATTGTATCACACAAAGCTTTTGGTACACTGCAGTGACGAATAATATTAGGAAGTGTTTGAATATGTGTTTGTGAGAGAAAGACTCCCTGTTATGGTTAATCTTTAGTACTCCCTTTTCATGTCTTCCTATAAGATATTCTGCATTTTATTTCGATCTATGCTGTATCATTCTCAATGGATGTCAATAAGATGATAAGATGTTTTCCAGTCAATAATGTGCATTTTTGAGGAAAATGTTAGCAAAAATGCCAAAATATATACTCTTTAATAAATGTATTCTTTGAAGATTGGGTTGTCCATTTGCCATAGTATTTTGATGGTAACCATGACTACACTGCATGAGTTAGACTGTCCAATATCTGTTCATCTCATCTCATTCTATTCCTACTTACATCAAGGAGATGCAAAAAGCTATTTTGCTGTAACAGTGAAAATGACAAAGCACTAGTCACAGAGATTATAAAAATAAAGGGCACTCTTCAAATCTCTGCATCTTAGGGATTATTTGAAGAATAATAAAAGCTCATGGCTTTCAGAAATGATATAAAATATTAGCATAAGAAAAAAGAAGCAATAAGATAGTATCTAAACCTAATAATGAATAAGTCAATACATTTAAAGTACACAACAAAAGAGGAAAACAGGAAAAATGAAAAGAAAAGAAAGAAAATCAACCAATCAGGAAACAAAATCAAACTAAATTAATACCATTTGTAGCAGATTAGAGTTCTTCTAGGACCTAACAACACGATGCAAAAAAATCAACGGATTTTTTTTAGGAAGCATAAAGAGAGCAAAAATGACAAAAAAATCAAATTGCAAATAAAACAGTACAACACAAACCCCATTTCAAAAAATGGTACAATTTTTACACAGAGTTTCTTGCACATCTCATAGCTTGATTTAAATACTAAAACTGAATTCACAGTAACATGAAGTTTTAGCCATTCATTTACAGGCATACCTTGATTTATTGCACTTGTAAATATTATATATTTTTTTCTTACAAATTGAAAATTTGTGGCAACCCTGTGTTGAGCAAGTCTATTGGCAGCATTTTTCCAACAGCATGTGCTCACTTCATGTCTCTGTGTCCCATTTTGGTAATTCTTACAATGTTTCAAACATTTTCATTATTGTTATATCTATTATGGTGATCTGTGATCAGTGATCTTTGATGTTACTATTGTAATTGTTTTGGGGTACCACGAACTATGTCCATATAAGACGGAGAACTTAACCAATAAATGTTGTGTGAGTTCTCGCTGCTCACCAACTAGCCATTCTCTATCTCTCTCTCTTCATGCCTCCCCATTCCCTGAGGCATGATAATATTATGCCAATTATTAACTCTACAATGGCCTCTAAGTGTTCAAGTGAAAGGAAGAGTCATACAACTGTCGCTTTAAATCAAAAGCTAGGAAAGATTACGGTTAGTGAGGAAGGCATGTTGAAAGCTGAGATAGGTTGAAAGCAGAGATAAGCCAAATGCTAGGCCACTTGTGCCTAAAAGTTAGCTAAGTTGTGAATGCAAAGGAAAAATCCTTGAAGGAAATTAAAAATGTTACTCCAGTGACTGCATGAATAATAAGAAAATGAAAGAGCCTCATTGCTGATATGGAGAAAGGTTGAGTGGTCTGGATAGAGCAAACCAGCCACAATATTTCCTTAAGCCAAAGCCTAATCCATAGCAAGGTCCTAACTCTCTTCAATTCTTTAAAGGCTGAGAGAGGTGAGGAAGCTGCAGAAGAAAAATCTGAAGCTAGCAGAGTTGGTTCATGAGGTTTAAGGAAAGAAGCCATCTCCATAACTTAAAAGAGCAAGGTGAAGCAGCAAGTGCTAATGTAAAAGCTGTAAGTTACAAAGAAGATCTAGAAAAGATTGTTGATGGTAGCTACACAAAATAATGGATTTTGAATGTAGATAAAACAGCCTTCTATTAAAAGAAGATATCATCTAATACTTTCATAGCTAGAAAGGAAAAGTAAATGGCTGGCTTCAGAGCTTCCAAGGACAGGCTAACTCTTTTGTTCAGGGTTAATGCAGCTGGTGACTTTAAGTTGAAGTCAATGCTCATTTACCATTTTGAAAATCCTAGGGCCCTTAAGAATTATGCTATTAATAAATCTACTCTATCTATGCTCTAGAAATATACCAACAAAACTTGGATGATAGCATGTTCTGCTTACAGCATGGTTTACTGAATATGTTAAGCCCATTGTTGAGATCTCCTGCTCAGAAAAAAAAGCTTCTTTAAAAATATTACTGTTTATGACAATGTACCTGGTAGCCCAAGACCTCTGATGGAGTTATACAAGGAGATTGATATATTCATGCCTGCTAACACAACATCCACTCTGCAGCCCATGGATCAAGGAGCAACTTTCATTTTCAAATGTTATTTAAGAAATACTTTTTATAAGGCTATAGCTGCCATAAATAGTGATTTCTCTGATGGATCTGGGAACAGTAAATTGAAAACCTTCTGGAAAGCCTCCATCATTTTATATACTAATGAGAACATTTATGATCCATGGAAGGAGGTCAAATATCAACATTACAAGGAGTTTGGAAGAAGTTGATTCCAACCTTCAAGATGACTTTGAAGAGTTTAAGACTTCAGGAGGGAGTCACTGCAGATGTGGTGGAAATAGCAAGAGAACTAGAATTAGAAGGAGATCCTGAAGATGTGACTGAATTCCTTCAATCTCATGATAAAACTTGAGTGAATGAGGAGTTGCTTCTTATGGATGAACAAAGAAAGTGGTTTTTTGAGACGCAATCTATTCCTGGTAAAGATGCTGTATAGAAATGACAACAAAGGATTGAGAATATTACATAAATTTAGTTGATAAAGCATCAACAGTGTTTGAGAGCATTGACTCCAATTTTGAAAGAAGTTCTACTGTGGGTAAAATACTATCAAACAGCACTGCATGCTACAGAGAATACTTTCATGAGATGAAGAGTCAATCAGTGAGGCAGACTTCATTGTCTTATTTTAAGAAGCTGCCATAGCCATCCCAGCCTTCAGAAACCACCAAATTCAAAGCAAGAGCTTGCACCGTCTAAAGATTATGACTAGCTGAAGACTGAGATGATCATTAGCATGTTTTAGTAATAAAGTATTTTTAGTTAAGTATATGCATTTCATTTTAGATATAATATTATTACACACATAATATGCTATATTATAGTGTAAACATAAGTTTTTATGCCCTGGGAAACCAAAAAATTTGTGTGGCTCACTTTATTCACTTTCCTGCAGTGGTCTGGAACCAAATCCACAGTATCTCCAAGGTATGCCTGTAACAGGTTGAACCACTGCAAGTCGTGAACGAACTCATATCTGCTTTTACAGCCCTGGGAATATCAAAAGCCACTAAACAATTTAGTGTCCTGAAAATATTATTCACTAATACACTGAGTTAAAGTCTAAGTTTTTTATTTGTTCTGGTGACTGTGGACACTTGCTATTAGCTTTTTTGGACTCAGTTTTTAGATAGTTGTATATCTTTATATGGCCTACATTTCTCTGATTAAAAAAGTAATGTATGACTCTGTTTAGAATGGTACAATTATCTTACATTTGACGACGCATCTCACCTTCTTCAAATATTTAGAAAAGATGAAGAGATGAAGCTTGTCAAGGAAAGAAAGAAAGATAAAAAAAGAGAAAAAGAAAGAAGCATATACTTAGATTTATGGTTGCCAGATATAGCAAACAACATTATAGAATGCCAGGTTACATTTGAATTTCATATAAATAACAAAAATTTTTTTAGTTTAAGCTTGTTCCAAATATTATATGGGACAACCCTACCCAGTAACCCTACTTAGACTAGAATTAGAGCAAGAATGAAAAGATGTTAAATGGACAGAACCCCTGGTTTGCTGACCACTGTTGTTTGGAAGTATGTGGTATTAAGGATTTCAGTGCCCATGGGACAAAGGGAATAAAAGTGTCATGAAAAAGCAAAGTCAGAATTACTTGACATGAAGAACGAAAAACAGAGTTAAAAAATAATAAACCAAAAAGATCCCTTTCAAAATTAGCCTTCAATTGCAAAGCAAGTAAAGAAATATAATGTTAAAACAAAAGACCGCAATGTAAATGGGTTATGAATTCTATAGAAATAAAATTAATACAGTTTAACAGTCCAACATATTCTAAACTATTTTGAAACAAGTATGTTTCTTAAATACATACATAGGTTTCATTTATAAGGATTAGGAAATTAGTAAGAAAAAAGATAGATACAGATGAAATAGATGTTAAAAAGAACTCATTTTTTCCAAATTTAATGAAAAATAATTGATAAATAAAAATTATATATATTCAAGGTGGTCAATGTGATGATTTGACAGATGTGTACATTGTGAAATGATTACAATTTAATTAATCAACATATTCATCACCACACACGTATAGTTAACTCTTTGTATGTGTATGTGTGTGTGTGTGGTGAGGACAATTAAGATCTATTTCTTTAGCAAATTTCAGGTAAATAATACAGTGTTTTTAACCGTAATTAATGCGCTCTTTATTAGATTTCTAGAATTTATTTCTCTTATAACTGAAAATTTGTACCCTTTGACCCAAATTTTCCCATTTCCCCCATGCCCCAGCCCCTTGCAAACTGTCATTCTACTCTCTTCTATCAGTTTAACTTTTTTAGATTCCACATATGAGTTCACATAGTACTTGTGTTTCTGTGTCTCATTTATTTCACTTAGCATAATGTCTTCCAGGGTCATTTATGTTGTCACAAATGGCAGGATTTCCTTCAAAAAGGAACCCCTTATTAATATACTAAAAGCCAATGAATTATACATTTTAAATGAGTGAATTTTATGGTATATGAATTATACCTTACAAAAGATATTAATTAAAAATAATTCACTAAGGATCTAAATATCTTAAAAATTATATGCACATAAACATATTGTGTGTATGTGTCATGTGTGCATATGTATTTATATGGACATGCTATGTGTGGGTGTGTATTTATACATATATACATTCAGAGAGAGAGGCATACATTAGTAAACTAAAAGAATTCTCCCAGTATGGCTTATAGATAAAGAGATTAAAACTATCAAAAAACACTTATGAGCCACTTAGAGGGGTGTTTTGGTTGTCAACTGACTTTTCAAAAGCCATATTGGAAAAAGAAGACAATGAAATAGTATCTTCAACATTCTGAGAGAAATAGCTATCAACCTTGGATTCCATACACACACCTATCTGTCTAAAACAAAGATGGGGCAGAGGATGCTCTGATTTCACCAAAATTTTGATTCTTCTCTTCTTGGGTACATATATTATTTTTCCTGCATTTGCTTGAAATTAGGTGGAACCATGTCCGACTTCTGGGCAATGGAATGTAGATAAGACTTATCTATAAAACTTCCTGGCACAATAAATGATTGAATAGTCCTTTACTTTTTTTCTTTTTTATTTTTTTCTCATATGCTTTACAAAGCAAAAAAATGTGAACATCTTAGGGGATTTCAGAGACAGGCAAAGAAGGGATACCCAAATCACTGAATGGATGGCTGCCTGCTGAATACACAATTCTACTTAATATGAATGAGAAACAAATTTCTATGGTATCAGGCATTGAAATTTAGTGTGTATTTGTTATAGCAGCAGACAGAATAAAAAACCTTAGGATACACAAAAATTGTATTTATATCCAAAAGGCCCACACTAGGAAAATTCTAAAGGATGTACTTCACAAAAAGAAAAGTGACACAGAGCAAGAACATCCATAACTATTTAGATAAATCTCTACAAGCATTGATTACATGCTAAAATAATCCCTGACATAAAAGCATAAAGGCTACGGTTAGTGGATGAAACATTTTATACATGGGAATGTGGAAATTAGATTAAAATAATTTGAAAATCTATTACTCAAATGTAGGGTAAAGACATTATGCTTATACACTGTTGTATAAGCATTTTAAAATGTTTTGACTACTTAAAAAATAGACATAGTTTTGAGAACTTCTGTACAAATAAAAGGAAAAATAGAAGGGTGATAGAAAAGAAAAGGAACAAAACATTCAACACAATAAAAATAACAAAAATGACTCAAAATAGAAATAAAAATCACATAATAAAGTAGAAAAATATGTTCACATGCAGTTCTAAACATAGAAAATTAAAACCAGAGATTGCCATAATAAATATTCAGAAATTTATCTATATATTTCTCGAATGCACATAAAACAAAGGTTGCAGTAATAAAAAAAAAAAAAGCCAAAGTGTGTGGACATATGTAAGTCAGGAAAATGCTAAACAATACTTTATGAGAAATAAGTTGACAGTATGGAAAAAAACACAAGCTAGAAATAAAACAGTTCACTTAATAATGAAAAAGAATTTCAGTTTTCAAGAACTATTCAATTTACCATGATGACTTAAACAAAGCAATTATTTAGCTTAACTTTTATGGAATGTGACAGAAAAAACTTAAAGAACATAAAAGATGCCAACACACATTTAACACACATTAAAAAAAATAATGATTGCATTCAGAGCCACAGAGCTCATCCTAGCAAATTTCAAAGAATTGTTGTTATTGAAATAACACTATTAAATAGCAATGTAATTAATTAAAAATGATATATTTAGAAATTTAAAAGCATAGTTCTAACATCTCATCCCTCAAACAAGAGGTCTTATGTGAAATTAGAAAATGCATAGAATTTAACAACTTCTGGGATGCTACTAAACATAAATTGAGAGAATAAGAAACTTCATAGAAAGAATGGCTAAAGTTCATAAGCAAAAAATTGAATTTAACAAGTTGTAAAAGAATAACAAAATAATACAAAGAAAGTATAAGAAAATAAGGATAAGAAAAAATGTTTTAATAACATTACATAATTCAATCACACAAATCAGAAATGATCAACAGTGAGAAATAGGTTGTAAAGAGATTATTAACATAGACAATTTCTTGCAAAATTAAGCAAGAAAACAAGAGACAAGACATAAATAAACAGTATCAGGAACAAATTTTATATAACTACAGATGTTGTAGAGATTGGAGCTCCCCAAAAGGTACATTCTGAGATATTTGTCACCATTTGATCTGTCTGTCAAGCCTTCTTGAAAAGCACAGTTCACAGGGCTTGCCTTTACTTGATCTGACTTAAAAGTCACTTACAGAGAAAAACCTAATCCCTACAGTGTTTGTTGATAGAACTCAGTGGCAATTGTTTCATATTGCAAGTGCCTGAGGCAACAATACTAGTTGGGACTAAAAAGAAGCTGAACAACGACAACAGCAAAAAACCTGGGAAGTAAAATGTCCCTTGAGGACTTGGAAAGACTGTTACATATTCCTAAGAAACTAGAAGACCGTATGTATATGCATGGCTATGTGCATGTCCAGGAAGAATGAGCTGAGAAGGCCTTAATCCCACCTCTGGCAGACCTAGTGCTTTGCACAAGCACAGAGTATTAAACTGCCTACTGCTGCATTGAAGATCATCCCTAACAAACTTACTAGTTTAAGGTATTTAAGAAAATCTATGTCCAATTATTAATTGACATTAAGCTAAAAGAATTAATGTCAGCGGCCACAAACAAAAACAATACAGACTTTACAGAAAGGCTTGGAAATTTCCCTTTAAAAAATTAACAATAATAAAAACAACAACAAAGAATAACAAAACCGAATGTGAGATGAAGTATTTTCAGATTTGTCACATTATATTATTTAAAATGTTTAGTTTTAACAACAACAATAAAATTATAAGGCATGCAAAAAAAAAAAACCCTAGAAAATTATGTCCTACACATAGTTTTTATTACTTGCTTTTTCCTATTTCTAAGAAAGCCCAGACATTGGATTCTTTAGACAAAGACATTAAATCAATATTATAAATATGTTTAAAAAACTAAAGAAAAATGTGTCTAAAAATTAAAAGCAGAATGGAAATGATGTCTCACTAAATGGAGAAAAGCAATGAGGAGATACAGTTATTTTTTTAAAAAAAGAACTAAATAGAGATTCTTCTAGAACTGAACAGTACAATAACTAAAATAAAAGTTTACTAAGGGGGAATCAAAGGTAAAGCAGGGTGGCAAAAGATAGAATCAGCAAAACTGAAGATAGCTCAGGGGAGATTATCCAGTCTGTGGAACAAATAGAAAAAAAAGAAAAGAAAAATAAACACAGCCTCAGAAACCTTTGGGGCACCATCAAGTGTAACAACATACACATAATAGGAGTACCAGAAGGAGAAGGTAGAGAAATTGCAGAAAGAATGTTTGAAGAAAGAGTAACAACCCAAATTTGTGAAAACATTTATCTACACATCACGAAGGCCAAATGAAAGAGATCCACATACAGACACATCACAGTCAAACTGGCAAAAGACAAAAGCAAAAACAGAACCTGGAAAGCATCAGACGAAAAATAACTTCAACATCAAGACCATCAACAAGAATAATAGCAGACTTCTCACAAAAAACATGGTAACTGAAAAACAATAGGATAGAATTTCAATGTACTAAAAGAAAAGACCCAACTAGGATTTTAATATGATAAAACTGTCTTTCAAAATGAATGAGAAATTAATCTATTTCTGCAAACAGAAACTGAGAAATTTGTCACCAGCAGATCTGCTATTTTCCTCCAATATAAAGAACAAATCAAGGACTTCTTCTCTCACCACTGCTAGTCAACATTATCCTGGGAGTCCAAACTAGAGTTATTAGGAAGAAAAAGAAAGAAAATGTATCCAAATTGGGAAAAGAAGAAAAAAAATATGTAGATGACATTCTGTATATAGAAAATTCCAAAGAACCAACATATTCACAATACCCTATAGGAGCTAATAAACAAATTCAGCAGAGTTTCAGGGTATAATGTCAACATATTATTGCAAAAGTTAGTTATAACCTATGTAATAAACCATCTCAAAAGGAAGGTAAGAAAACAATCTAATTTACAATAGCATTCAAAAGAATAAAATACCTATGAGTGAATTTAACCAAGGAGGTGAAATATTTCTACACTGAAACTTACAAAACATTGCTAAAAAAATTAAGAGAGACCTAATCAAATGGAAATACATCCCATGTTCATGGAATGGCAGACTTAATATTTTAAGATGGCAATATTTTACAAAGTGATCTAGTGATTCAATGTAATCCCCCCAAAATTCCAATGGCCTATTTTTGCAGAAATGGAAAATTTGATATTCAAATTCACATAGAATTTTGAAGGGCTTTGAATAGACAAAATGATATTGAAAAAGATAAACAAAGCTGAGGTAATAGTAATTCCCGATTTTAAAACTTACTACAAAGCTATAGTAATCAAAAGACTGTAGTATTGCCATAGGATAGAAACAGAAACTAATGAAATAGAATTTAGAGGTCAGAAATAAACCCAAACATCAATGGTCAAGTGGTTTTCAGCAAAGGTACCAATACAATTAAATGGGGAAACTAATAGTCTCTTCAACAAACTGTGCTGGGACTGGCTAACCACATGTAAATGAATAATGATCAAGTCCTACCTCACTCCATAAACAAAATTAACTCAATACATATCAGTGACCTAAACATAAGAGCTAAAACTATAAAACTATTATAAGAAAACATAGGGATGAATCATCTTTATGACATTGGATTTGACATGAAAAGCAAAAGCAACAAAATAAAACATAGGTAAATTAGTCTTTAACAAAATCAAAATATTTGTGCATTGATATTGTAAAGGATATGAAAAAGAAAACCTACAGAATGGGAGAAATATTTGCAAATCATTTAATAATGGTTTAGTATGCAGAATATACAAAGAATTCTGACAACTCAAAAACAAAGAGAAAACCCAATTAAAAATGGGTGAAGAACTTGAATAGACATTTCTCCAAAGAAAATATACAAATGGAAACAAACCATGAAAAGATACTCACTGTCACTAGTCATTAGGGAAGTGCAAATCAAAACCACAATGGGATATCTCTTCATCCAACAGATGACTACAAAAAAAAGAAAATATTAGATGTTAGTGAGAATGTAGACAAGTAAAAGCCCTTGTACATTGTTGGTGTGAAAGTAAAATGGGGCAGCCTCTGTAGGAAATAGTTTTTCAATTCCTCAGATAGTTAAACAGAATTACTATTTGACATAGGAATTCCATCTACTCCTAGGTATATACTCAAAAGAAATAAAAACATATGTCTAAACAAAAACTTGAACACAAATGTTTACAGCTGAATTATTCATAATAGCCAAAAGGTGGAAAGTACTGATACATGCTATAATTTGGATGGACCATGAAAACATCATTCTAAGTGAAATAAGCCAGGCATAAAAGATCATATATTGTATTATTCCTTTTATACAAAATATTCAGAGTAGGCAAATTCATAGAGACAGAAAGCCAATTAGTGATTTCAGGGATAGGAGAGAATGCATATAGAGTGAAAACTTAATGGGTATGAGATGTTCTTCTGAAATGATAAAAACGTTTTGAAACAAGGGAGAAGAGGTAGTTGATATTGGCTTTGTAGCATGAGTTGGGGAGGATACCATCCTACTCAATGTTGTGGAATAATTTCTGTAGTATAGGTATGAGTTCTTTTTTGTAAGTTTGATAAAATTCAGGTGTGAACCCATCTGCTCTGGGACTTTTTTTGTTGGAAGATATTTAATTACTACTTCAATTTCTGTGCATGATATTGGTCTGTTCAGGAATTCTATTTCTTTCTGATTGAGCCTAGGGAGGTTGTGTGTTTCTAAGAATTTGTCCATTTCCTGCACGTTTTGTAGTTTTGGGGCATAGAGATTTTTATACTATTTGAAGATAATGTTTTGTATTTCCATGATGTCTGTAGTGACCTCTCCTTTTTCATTTCTAATTGAGCTTTTTAGAGTCCTTTCCTTTCTAGTTCTTGTCAATCTAGCAAGAAGGCTGTCAATTTTGTTTATGCTTTTGAAAAACCAACTTTAGTTTTTATTAATCTTCTGTATAGTTCTTTTGTTCTTGATTTCATTTAGTTCTGCTCTGATCTCAGTTAATTCTTTTCTTCTGCTAGGTTTAGGATAGATTTGGTCTTCCTTTTCCAGTTCCTTGAGATAGTTTATTAGTTTGCTGATTTGTGAACTCTCTGTTTTTTGGATATGAGCGTTTAATGCTATTAGCTTTCCTCTCAGGAATGCTTTTGCTGTATCCCACAGATTTTGATAACTTGTGTCCCCATTATGATTTAGTTCAAAGAATCTTTTGATTTCCAACTGGATCTCTTCCTTGACCCAACAGTCATTCAGCAAGAGATTGTTTAATTTCCATGACTTTGTGAAGTGGTGAATGTTTCTGTTGAAATTGATCTCTAATTTTATACCACTATTGTCTCAGAAGATACATGATATAATTTGTATTTTTTAAAATTTTTTGAGATCTGATTTGTGCTGTAGGATGCGACTGATTTTAGAGAAAGTTCCATGAGCTGATGAGAAGAATGTATATTCTGCTTTATTTGGGTGGAATGTTCTAAGATGTCTGTTAGACCCATTTGTTCTAGAGCTCTGTTTAAGTCCATTATTTCTTTGCTCATTTTCTGCTTGGAGGATCTGTCCAGTTCAGTCAGTGGTGTGTTGAAATCGTCAGCTATTATGGCATTACTGTTTATCATGCTATTTAGATCAAACAGTGTTTGCTTTATGTATCTGGGTGCTTCTATGTCGGGTTCATAAATATTAAGAATTGGTAAGTCTTCTTGTTGGATTTTTCCCTCCACCATTATATAGTGACGGTCTTTGTCTTTCTGTACTTTTGCTGTTTTTAAGTTTATGCTATCTGATATAAGAACACCATCCTAGCTTTCTTTTGGCTTCCATTTGCCTGCAAGTTTGTTTTCCAACCCTTGACCTTGAGTCTGAAGGTGTCTTTGTGGGTTAGATGCATGTCCTGGAGACAGCAGATACTTGGCTTGTGTTTTTTAATCCACTCAGCCAGTCTATGCCTCTTCAGTGGACAATTCAAGCCATTGACATTTATTGAGAGAATTGATATTTGGAGTCTATATCTGTTCATACTGTTGGATAAATGCTTATTGTTTTGTTTTACTTCTCAAGCCATGGTGGAATCAAGGTTCTGGACTTTAACTCTTGAGTGATTTCACTTTGCTGGGTGTCTATTGAGCTGTTCAGTGTATAATGCTAGTCTGAGTACTTCATCCAGGGCAGGTCTGGTCTTTGCAAATTTCATCAGTGATTGCTTGTCTAGGAAAGTCTTTATCTCTCCCTCATAGATGAAGCTTAGTTTTGCTTGGTAAAAAATTCTAGGTTGGCCACTATTCTGTTTAAAGAGATTGAGGATGGGTCCCCAGTCACTTCTGGCTTATAAGGTTTCAGTTGAGAAGTCTGCAGTGAGTCTGATATGTTTTCCTTTGCAGGTTATCTGCTGTTTCCTTCTTACTGATAGAAGGATTGCCTCTTTCATGTTTACTTTTGCCAGCCTAGTAATTATATGATGTGGTGATTGCCTTTTCACATTGAGTCTCCCAGGAGTTCTCTGTGCTCCTTGTACCTGGATATCTACATTTTTGGCCAAGCCAGGTAAGTTTTCCTCCATTGTTCCAAGAAATAGATGATCAAGTGGGCTTTATCCCAGAGATGCAAGCATGGTTCAACATACACAAATCTATAAATCCAATTCACCACATAAATAAAAGCAAGAACAAAGACCATATAATTCTTTCAATAGATGCAGAAAAAGCATTTGATAAAATCCAGCACACCTTTATGATAAAAATTCTTAACAAAATAAGCATAGATGGGACATACCTTAAAATTATTAAGGCCATATGTGATAAACCCACAGCCAATAGCATACCTAACAAGAAAAATATGAAAGCATTCTCCCTTAGAATTGGAACCAGAAAATGTTGCCCACTGTCTCCACTTCTATTCAACATACTGCTGGAAGTCCTTGCCAGAGCAATCAGACAAGAGAGGGGAATTAAGTGTGTCCAAATGGGGGCAGAAGAGGTCAAACTCTCACTCTTTGCTGATGATATAATATTATATCTAGAAAATCACAAGGATTCCACCAAGAGACTCCTGGAATTGATAAATGAAGTCAGTACAGTCTCAGGATACAAATTCAATGCATACAGATCAGTGGCATTCATATACACCAGTAACAGTCAAGACAAAAATCAAATCAAAGATGCAACACCTTTCACAATAGCATCAAAGAAAATTAAATATTTAGGAATACATTTAATGAAGGAGATGAGAGACCTATATAGAGAGAACTACAAAATACTGAGAAAAGAAATTATAGAAGATGTAAACAGATAGGAAACCCTACAAGGCTCATGGATTGGCAGAATAAATATTGTTAAAATGTCCATACTACCTAAAGTGATCTACAGAATTAATACATTCCCTATCAAAATACCATCATCATTCTTTATAGAGCTAGAAAAAATAATTCTATACTTCATATGGAACCAGAGAAGACCTCGTATAGTCAAAGCAATCTTAAGCAAAAAGAACCAATTGGAAGGCATCAGTCTACCAGACTTCAGGCTTTATTACAAGGCTATAGTAATAAAAACAGCATGGTACTGGCACAAGAACAGAGATATAGACCTTTGGAACAGGGCTGAGAATCCAGATATAAAACCATCCTCATATTTTCATCTAATCTTTGACAAAGCAGACAAAAATATACATTGGGGAAAAGGAATCTCTATTCAATAAATGGTGCTGGGAAAAGTGAATAACCACATGCAGAAGATTGAAATTGGATCCCCACCTCTCACCTCTCACCAAAATCAACTCATGATGGATAGCAGACTTAAACTTAAGGCATGAAATATTGGGAAAACTCTTATAGACATTGGCCTAGGGAAAGAATTTATGAAGATCCCCAAAGCAATCACAGCAGCAACAAAAATAAATAAATGGGACCTGATCAAATTAAAAAGCTTCTGCACAACCAAGGAAACTATCATTAGAGTGAATAGACAACCTACAGAATGGGAGAAAATATTTGCATGCTACACATCAGATAAAGGGCTGGTAAAAAGAATCTACATAGAATGTAAGAAAATCAACAAGAAAAAAATCAAAAAAACCCATCAATAAATGGGCAAAGAGCATGAACAGAAATTTTTCAAAAGAAGACAGAATAATGGCCAGCAAACATATAAAAAGGTGCTCAACATCTCTAATCATCAGCGAAATGCAAATCAAAACCACAGTGAAATATTACCTAACTCTAGTGACCATGGCCTTTATGAAAACGTCCCAAAACAACAAATGCTGGTGTGGATGTGGAGAGATTGGAACACTCTTACACTGCTGGTAGGACTGAAAATTAGTACAATGCCCGTGGAAAGTAATTTGGAGATACCTCAAAGAGCTAAAAATAGAAACACCATTTGATCCAGCAATCCCACTACTAGGCATCTACCCAAAGGATAAAGAGACATTCTATAATAAAGACATGTTCACTCGAATGTTTATGGCAGTGATCTGTTTCTGAATGTCACAAATAATAAAAATAATGTAAGAAATTTTAGAAGACAAATAATGAGAGAAACTTTGCTAGCATATCTGAATGGAAAGAAAAGCTAAGAGTTCTTTAGGCAGAAGAAAAATGATCACAGAAATAAAAATAAAATTGTAAGAAGGCATAGAAAGCAATAAGAAAACTATGCATATATGGGTAAAAATAAGTAAATGTTTGCTTAAAAACAGTAATAATTTCTTTTGAGGTTATTACCAATAGAATAAAATTCATGTCAACAGTAATATAAGGGGTAGAAGGAGGTAAACAGAAAAGCTGTCCAAGGTTCTGATGTTGTTAGGAAAAGATAAAAAGTCATCTTTACTTGTAACACTAGACTAATTAAAAGATGTATCTTTTGCATAATACCTGAAAAGTAAGAGATCTACATGATATGGTTTGGATGTTTGGCCACTTCAAATCTCATGTTGAAATTTGATCTCCAGTGTAGGATGTGGGGCCGCGTGGGAGATATTTGGGTTGTGTGGGAATATCCCTCATGAGTGGCTTGGTGCCCTCCCTATGGTAATGAATGAGTTCTCTCCCTGTATTAGCTCATGTGAGAGCTGGTTGTTTAAAGGAGCCTGGCATCACTTCCTCCCTGTCTTGCTGATTCTCTTGCCATGCATGGGTCACACCTGCTCCTCCTTTGCCTTATACCTTGATTGGAAGCTTCTTGAAGCCCTTACCATAAACAAATGCTGGTGCCATGCTTGTACAGTCTGCAAAACTGTGAGCCAAATAAATCCTTTTTCTTTATAAATTACCAAGCCTCAGATATTTTATAGCAATGTAAAACAGACTAACACATTACATAAAATGTTAAAGATGAAAAATAGTAGACAGCTTGTTGATCAATCCAAAAATATGGCAAAAAAGGAGAAAAAAGCACATATAATGATAGAGTAGAACAGAAAGAAATACAGCAAGATGAAATATTAAATATAAACATATATATAAATAAGATAAATGAACAAAATATACTTGGAAATAACTAAGGTTGTAAACTTAAAAAGTGATATGCTTCTTAAAGTATTAAATCTTAAAAAGTGAGACATAGTAAAATTGAAAGAAAAAGAATGAAAAAGGTATAATGCAAACCCTATCCAAAAAAAAAAAAAATTACTGGTGTCTTTTTAGGAAAATTGAAGTAGACATTGAAGGAATCGGCATTTCTAGATATCAAGAAAGTCATGCCATAAATGATAATGTATTTACTCCACAAGGATAATAACACAATCCTACATCTGTATGCAGGCAATAATTCAATTTCAAAATGTACAATGCAAAAAAATGATAAACTGAAAGGACAAATACAGAAATCCACAATTGGAGTGTGAGTCTTTTAACACACATTCCTGGGTAGTTAATATAATAAAACAAATAGAAAAATAACCAGGAAGAATATAGAAGACATGAAAAACATCATTAACATAAAAAATTAAAGTTTTTCTATATATCAGTAGCACAAAGATGTCAAAAATATAATTTTAAAAATTTATAATAGCATAAAAATATCAAGTACCTTGGAATAAATTATCAATGTGAAAATCACAAAGTTTATGGAAGATATTTAAGAGAACTCAAATATATGGAGGAATCATCTTCATGAATTAGAAGACCCAATAATGTAAAGATTTCAATTATTCTCAAATCAGTTTACAAATTCAATGCAGGATGGCTTTGACTACTATATCAGAGATAACATCCATAAACATACATTTAGAAGCCAGGTGGATGACAAGTAAGAGAGAGAATAATATGTTAACATGACTGAGGTTTTGACTCTCGGTGGCTGAGAGGATAGAGATGCCATTGCCTGATATTACATGTCACTCTCTAGACTTCAGATAAGAGAATACTAACATATAGAATTAGCCACATATTTTCTTTTGAGGTTTCCATACAAATACCAAAATTATTCTGAAAAATTTTGGAGTGGGACGAATATTTTAAAGAAAGATCTCTAAAAATTGCTGCCCCATAGATAAGTTAATGGAATCTGGTTGCAAATCCAATCCATATTTATGACAAGTTTTGCTTTATAAAACATACCATTGATCTAAATTGAACTACTCCAGTCATTTTATGAACATCTCAAATAAAGCATCAAATACTTTGTCAGGACTTTGCTTTGGTAACAAAAGCAATCTAATTGTATTGAGGAAATTGGAATCTTCAAGTATCATTATATCTGTGAACAGTCAAGAAATTAAAACAATAATAATCGAGAAAACAATGGTTGATAGAATTCAAACCATACTGGCCTATTACTAAGTCATGAAAGGACACTGAGGAAGTTGTTAAAAATTAAAGCAGATAGATTTTTGCAATCTATTCATGTATATTCATCTAGGACTGCTGTTTCTGACTTTCAAATCAAGAATGCCCGAGTTGAGCTACTGTGGCTTTGTGGCTCACAAATCCATTCCATCTATCAAGCATATATACACACACACACTGGTGTACTGTATACCCAAAATATATGTGTATGCTACTTTGATTAAAATGCTTTGTAATTCAATATTACTAAAATTATAATATTTTCTGCCATTATACTCTTTCTGTATCAATGCTATTGTAAGGGTTAATCCACAAGTTTGATACTACTGTAAAAGATTTTTGCATGGTTGAAAAAGTAGGGAACCGCAACCCAGAATATAATAATAGTTGATCTATTAGTTATAAATTTGTTTTACTATAGGTGATAATCATGACTTATTAACATATAATCTTTTAATGATTAATAAGTAATCCTTTCCAATTTGCAGTCTACAAAATACTTTCCCATATGTTCTGTCACTGAATTTCCTTTTTTTTTTTTTTTTGAGACAGAGTCTCGCTCTGTCACCAGGGCTACAGTGCCGTGGCATCAGCCTAGCTCACAGCAACCTCAAATTCCTGGGCTCAAGCAATCCTCCTGCCTCAGCCTCCTGAATAGTTGGGACTACAGGCCTGAGCCACCATACCCCCACTAATTTTTTCTATTTTTAGTTGCCCAGTTAATTTCTTTCTATTATTTAGTAGAAACAGGGTCTCACTCTTGCTGAGGGTGGTCTTGAACTCCTGACCTCGAGCAATCTTCCCCTGTCAGCCTCTCAGAGTTCTAAGATTACAGGCATGAGCCACCATGCCCGGCCTCTCCCATTGAATTTCTAGCTAACTTGGTGAAGTCAATTTTACTACATACAGATGCAGAAAATAAATTTCAGAGATATTAAATGACTTGCTAAAACATTATATAGCTTCTAAGTCTCTGAAGTCAGGTTTCAAAACCAGACATTAGCCCTCCAAGTACTTTGTTTCCTTTATACTGTTTCTACAGCATCATGAAGACATTAAACAAGTCTTTAAATATTTATTTATTTTTTTATTTCAGATTATTATGGGGGTGCAAAAGTTCAGGTTATATATATTGCCCATCCCCCGAGTCAGAACTTCAAGCGTGTCCATTCCCCAGACAGTGTGCATGGCACTCATCATGTAGGTATATGTCAATCTCCTCCCCCATCCCCCATCTCTGTCCGATACCCAATTGGTGTTATTCCCAAATGTGCACTTAGATGATGATCAGGGAAACCAATTTGCTGGTGAGTACATGTGGTGCTTATTTTTCCATTCTTGGGATACTTCACTTAATAGAATGGGTTCCAACTCTCTCCAGGAGAACAAAAGAGATGCCATATCACCATTATTTCTTATAGCTGAATAATACTCCATGGTATACATCTACCACATTTTACTAATTCATTCATGAATTGATGGGCATTTGGGTTGTTTCCATATCTTTGCAATTGTGAATTGTGCTGCTATAAACATTCGGGTGCAGGTGTCTTTTTTATAGAATGACTTTTGTTCTTCTGGGTAGATGCCCAATAATGGGATTGCTGGATCAAATGGTAGGTCTACTTGAATCTGTTTAAGATATCTCCATATTGCTTTCCACAAGGGTTACACTAGTTTACAGTCCCACCAGCAGTGTATGAGTATTCTTGTCTCTCCGCATCCACTGCAACATGTATTGTTTTGGGACTTTTTGATAAAGGCCATTCTCACTGGAGTTAGGTGATATCTCATTGTGGTTTTGATTTGCATTTCCCTGATGATTAGAGATGTTGAACATTTTTTCATATGTTTTGTAGCTTATATCTTATATCTTCTTTTGAAAAATTTCTATTCATGTCTTTTGCCCACTTTTTGATAGGGTTGTTTGATTTTTTCTTACTGATTTTCCTGAGTTCTAAATAGATTCTTATCAGTCCTTTATCTCATGTGTAGTATGCGAAAATTTTTTCCCATTCTGTAGGTTGTCTGTTTACTCTCATGACTATTTCTTTGGCTGTGCAGAAGCTTTTTAATTTAATCAGGTCCCATTTGTTTATTTTTGTTGTTGCTGTGATTGCCTTAGGGGTTTTCTTCATAAATTCTTTGCCTAGGCCAATGTCTGTAAGAGTCTTTCCTACATTTTCTTCTAGAATTCTAATAGTTTCACACCTAAGGTTTAAGTCTGTTATCCACCGTGATTTGATTTTTGTGAGAGGTGAAAGCTGTGGGTCCTGTTTAAATTTTATTTTCTAGGAGATTAACACTCTGTTATGTCAAAATGTTCAGAACCTTTAAATTCTATTTTAACCCCAAAATGGAGTTGCTGAGGGTAACTTAGATTGGTTGATAATGGTGACACATTTTGATCATTTTATAATTTTAGCAACCATAGCTTTGGTTCTCTCTTGCTGTTTTTTCCACACTAAAATATCCTAGGCTCTTGAGATGCAGTAAAATTTGAATGGAGAGAGAAAATGGATTTGTGTGTGTGTGTGCATGTGTGTGATTCATAATGCTCTGTACAAAAATAGCCTTAATGAAAGAGAATCAGAGTTTTTCACATCAATACAACAAAACGGAGCATTTATGCAAGTATCCCCATTGAGTGTTGCCATTATCAGACTATTCTTCATTGATTCATGCAACAACAATATCAACTTGATACCATAATGACTCAAAAAGAGCAGCTCTAAAGTATGCTTTTCCTTGAACAAATAGAACTGGGTGACTAGCTTTTTTACAACAAAGATACTTCTAAACCCTCTGGATATACTGCAGCTGCTTTCATTCAGAAAAATAAAGGTAAACTACACCAGTGGTAGGGAAGACACAGAATGTATTCTCTTGCCTCATTCAGTATGATATCTCAGCAGAATAAGCATATGCAATATCAATTCTACAATTGGCATAAAGATCAGCTGAATTATTTTATTAAGTTTTTTTGTGATTGAATAAATTCATTTTATACCATTGATTGAGGTGCAGGACAATGCGGGCTATCATCAGATATAGAAAATAAGCAAATGACTTGATTATGATATGGCAAATCTTAAAATAATATATAGTATACAGCACAAAAGTTGGAGTGATCAGATTTATTTAAGGGGTGATCAGTGACTGTTTCTCAAAGGAGGAAATATACAGACTGCGTAATGAAAGGCAAAAGAGGAAGTAGCATGAGGTTGGAGGCATTGAGGTTAAAAACATAATCTAAATCAGTTGTGTTTTAATAACTGTACATGTTCAGTAAGTGTGGAGTGCACATGTGGCCACGACAAGAGGCAAAGTCAAAGAGATCAGTAGAAATCAAATCACAGAGTTGTATAGTAGGCTTAGGAATTTGGAGGTAGCATACTGGATGTTGGGGAACAGTCATTTTGAATTCACTGTGGTGGTGAAAATAGACATAGTGGAGAATGGAAACAGTGAGAATCAGTCTGAATATTTCAACATCACAGGTAAAATGTATTGTAGGCCTAAACTAAGGCAGTACCTTAGTTTAAGGTACGGGAAGCGGGAAAGGAGGTAGAAATATCAGGACTTAAAGTCATGAAATCATTCAAGTGTTCATGTAAGAGACATTTATAGATTTGAGTTTAAATAACTCGAGTTTTCTTGTTTGCTTGTTGTTTTGTTGTTGTTGTTTATTTCACAATACATTATGGGCAAAATTCTAAAGAGGGTGAAGTTAGATTTTTTCCCAATTATATAAATTCTTTTTTTAAATGAGGTAATAGTTTTTTTTGCTTGATATAGTTGTCTTTGATTTTCATTTTTTGTTTCCTTTTTAAATTTTATTTCAGAATATTATGGGGGTACAAACATTTTGGTTACATAAATTGCTTTTGTACCATTTGAGTCAAAGTTATAAGTGTGTCCATCTCCCACATAGTGTGCATTGTACCCATCAGGTGTGAATTTCTCCATCCCCTCTTCCCCTCCCCACCTTCTTGATTTACAATGAATGTTATTTCCATATGTGCATATAAGTGTTGATCAATCAGTTCCAATTTGGTGAGTACATGGTGGTGTTTGTTTTTCCATTCTTGTGATACTTCACTTAGAAGAATGGTCTCCAGTTCCATCCAGGTTAACACAAGAGGTGCTAGTTCACCATTTTTTATGGCTGAGTAGTACTCCATGGTATACATATACCACGTTTTATGAATCCACTCATGTATTGATGAACACTTGGGTTGTTTCCACATCTTTGCAATTGTGAATTGTGCTGCCATAAACATTTGAGTGGAGGTATCTTTTTTATAAAATGTCTTTTTTACCTTTGAATAAATACCCAGTAGCAGGATTACTGGATCAAATGATAGTTCTACTTTTAGTTCTTTGAGGTATTTCCACACTATTCTCCATAGAAGTTTTACTAGTTTGCAATCCCACTAACAGTGTATAAGTGCTTCTATCTCTTGCTGTCTACTTTGTTTCCCTCAGGCTAGCCCTGTGTACTCAAGTTTATCTCCAAGGACCTGAGCAGTAACCTAAGTCAGTAACTTTCTACCACCTAATCAATTTAATCATTTTTTCCCAGATGTCTCTTCTATGATAGAAATGATAAACAAACCAGGGATTTCCAAGATTAACTTTACATTATAATCATCTGTGTTACTAAGTTGTGAAAAAGTATAAGAAAGAGCTATAGAAATGGGATGTATAACCAAGAATGGGATTTATTTTTAAAAATCTTTAAACATTAATTCCCCAGCAAGTCCTTGGGATTTCAATATGATTATCACTACAAAAGTGAATGCAGGCTTACAAGCTAGTTTAATACTTTGGTTGCTGCTGTATTTCCCCCTTAAGCAATTTATTTCATTTTGAGATCATTGTTATTTGTTGAAGAGTGCATAAGTTACAAGAAATATTTTGTAAACTGAGGAAAAGCATTGTATTAAGTTTAAAGTACAGATAAGGAAACATTTTATTGTTAGGTGCTTTCTCTGTTGGAGTAGAGAGGGCATATTGGATTTCACAAGCTCACTTAGTTCTTCATTATTGTTTCCATTTTTTTTTTTTTAGTGTTAAGATCAGCTACTCTGCCTTTATTGCTAAAGTTTCTTTTTTACGGATTACCTTGAGTGTCCTCCATTCTTAACCTCGATTGGCTACCCCATCTAGAATATTTTGTTTAAGAAGCTGAATGTCAACAACTGTGATAGGGAATGTAGAATCACAGTTTCCTTTGTTTCCAGGATCAGTAATGCACATACTCAGGATAAGTTCTCAGTGAAAAGCCTGTACAATATTTAGGTGAAGTGTTACAACAATGAAGCCCTGGTATTTTAAAACACTGTCAACATGCTTAAAGGGAAACAGGCATATGCTATTATTACCAGCACTTATTCCAACCCTCACCAGCCTGTAAAAGGATCTACTTACTTTTCGACCATTGACTAAGAATACATTCTCAATGAAAATCAGTCCCAAGGCTGGGTTGGGTGGCTCATGCCTGTAATCCTAGCACTCTGGGAAGCCGAGGCCAGAGGATTGCTTAAGTTCAGGAGTTTGAGACCAGCCTGAGCAAGAGTGAGAACCCCATCTCTACTGAAAATAGAAAAATTAGCCAGGCATTGTGGTATGCACCTGTACTCTTAGCTACTCAGGAGACTGAGGCAGGAGGATCACTTGAGCCCAGGAGTTTGAGGTCGCAGTGAGCTATGAAGATGCCACTGCGCCCTAGCCCCAGCAAAAGAGTGAGACTCTCTCTCTCTCAAAAAAAAAAAAAAAAAAAAAAAGAAATGAAAAGAAAATCAGTCACAGGTAATTACGGAAAACTAAATATAGTCTGTAGAATCAGTTCAGTTCTTGGAGTGAATAAGAACAAACTGGAAGTTATGACTTTTACCTTATATGGGAGGGAAAGGAAATGGAATTTTTATCAAGGATCCGTGATGTCCCTACTATTAATATATTCATAAAAGCTCTGAGTAATGCTATTGTCCTCACATTATCAAGGAAGAAATTGGGGCCTAGAGGAATAAATATTTTTTTCTAAAGTTGCACAGTAAATCAGTGAGATTTGAAATTTGTGCAACTGCAAATTCATGTCCTTTCATCTGTGTGAAAGCCTTGTGTGTACACTAGCCCAGTAGCTATGTCCTCTTACTTTCTTCTAGTCTTGTCTCCAGGCTGTTCTTGGGATCTTCTGGCTCCTGACATCTCAGTTCTTAAGTTCTCCACCAACTTCTTCAAATCTCCTCCCTCAATTAGATGACCTTCTCTCTAGGAATTGCAATGTTGGTTTATCATAATTCTCTTCGAACTGCATCTGTGATTACTGTACTTGTTGGCAGGATGGGGGTGGGACAGTATGTTTCTCATAGCTATACCACCATTACCCCTGTTACTACAAGATTCCCTCTAACTCCCCTTCCTCTGACTCAGGATCTTTTATGCTCATATCTTGATAAAGTAGTGCTACATTGTCATCTGTACACCAACCACCCACTTTTAGCTATATATGACAATACCTAAGACAAAATAAGTTTTAAGCCTGGAATGCAAAAACATTTATAAATGTCCACTAAACAGTATTAATTAACTTACCAAAAGTTAGAAAAAAGACATTTACTTCAGCAAATTATATTAGTTTTTTTCCTGCTCAAATATCTTAGTATGTTAGTACCACTATTAAAAAAATACTTGAAAATGAGTAATTTATAAAGAACAGAAATTTAATTTCTCAGTTTTGAATGTTAGGAAGTTCAAGATCAAGGCATTGGCTGGTTTAGTGTCTGGTGAAGGCTTAGTCTATGCTTCTAAGAATGTGCCTTGTTGCTGTGTCCTCAAATGGCAGAAGAGGCAAATGCTGTGTCCTCACATGTCAGAAGACAGAAGGTCTCAAAGAACCAAACTCACTCCCTCAAGCCCTTTTATAAGGTCACTAATACCATCCATGAGAGTGGAGTTCTCATGGCCTAATCACCCCTAAAAGCCCCACATCATAATACTGTTGCACTGCAGATTAAGTTTTAACATGAATTTTTGGAAGAGACATGAACATGTAATCCATAGCATCAAGAAATGTGACATATGTATTCTGTTTATCTAAAGGAACATGAGAGTATAGATATCTGCATAAATTGACTGTCCACTTATGTATTTTCACTTTTAAGTAACTTCTGTTGAAGGCAAAGAACTGAATTTTAGATATGATAGGATCAGGCCCACTCAAAACTAATTAAACTATTGATCACTTATACTCCACTGAAAATATGCATAATTTTCAGGGATTTGTAAATTCTCTGGGGATCCAGGAAATTCATGATGGATGTACTTAATAAAGGATAATTAAAGTATGAGAGGCAGAAAAGAATGGCCTGATTATGAAATAAGCCTTATCAATTACTTAAAGTAATTTATAATTATTTTATTGAATTATCAGATGGATAATCATCTCAACTTTATCTTTCATATTGTGCCTTCATTCCTTGATTCATATATTTTTCATTTATTCATTCATATAATTATTTAACAAGAGTAAATATCTGACATATAGAAAACTTATGTTTCCTGTGTGTTAGGAACTGTGGTAGTGGTGGGTGATAGAACAAGGAATAAAACAGACATGATGTTTAACCTCACAAAGGCTAGAGTCTGTCTGAAGAGACACATTAAAGATGTGATGATGGAAAAACTGTATAATTATAATTTTAGAAGTGGCATAATGAAAACAATCACTAGATTCCATTAGACCATTTAATAGGGAAAACCAAATCTAAATTAAGGTTTGTGAATTGAGTAATTTTTGAGTTGAAGTTGTGATGGGTGCTAAGATATTTCAGAGATAAAAAATCTTAGCCAAACTATTATTATATCAGAGAATCAAATGATTAAAATACTGGGTAACAAGCACTACGGCAGTGCTAAGTATATGATCAGGCAAACATTAATACGAAGAATACCTAATTGAAATTGAGAGAAATGAGATTCCTTATGATCATCCCAGATGAAGAGTAGAATTTAGTCATGTGAAGAAAAGAATAAGTGATGTTCCAGATCTGGAAAAAGCTTAATAAGAGTCATAAAGATGAGGCAAGGTACTGAAATTATTGTACTATAGCACAAGTGCTATTTATGGAATTGGCAAATAACACCACTGGAAAGGTAGGCAGAGCCAGAAAGTGTAAGAATCTTGACGTCTTTCCTCACTGTGGATGCCAGATGTTCTTGGTCTTGCCATATACTCAGAGTTGTAACATACGTGTACCAATGCATAGGTCTCAGAGAGCAACTTAAAAATGGGTTTTTCACAATGATTCTGAATTCCCTAGCATATCATAGCAGAGATTTCCAGTGCATGGACATACAAAGCATTTGCCAGTTCTTTTCCTTGAATGTAACAGCTTCTTACTGCCACCATGTGGAAGTCTTTAAGTTTAAATAAACCTAAATATCTAACATGTTCTAACATGAAGATTCTTTTAGACCTACAATTAGAATGTTAATTTTTAAAGAGGTAAGGAAAAATCCAGTGGGTTTTTCAATGAGGATCATCTGTGTCCTCTGTGCACCTTAGATATAAATGCACAGTATTAGATGAGGTATATTAGGCTACTCCTGTGTTATAGCATGTTGTAAGTGTGCTTGTGCTTAAGGTTGAATTGTTCTGCTATTTATTAGTCATCCTGTTTTCTTATCATTTTTATATTTCTTAGGTTCTTTTATATATTCTAACACTCCACTAGCAACCCTCCATTCCAATATCCTCCCACTCTTGTTTAAATAAGAACCAATTTCTTAAAGACCTTGATTTCTTATTCTCTTCACTAATATAACTTTAGCTGGTTTTTTCCCTATAAATACTAAACTGTTCAATCACAATTTTTTTTTTTTGTCACATTCTGGGCATGTGCAATCTCTGTTGTAGAAAAGACATAGCTATTTGAACCTACGGTGCTCTGTGACCACAGATTTTATGTCTTGGAGGATATTAAGTATAACTATAACTTAAAAAGCATGTAGATAAAAATAAGATCATTTAAGATCTAATGCTATAAGTTTTTATGCTCTGCTTAATACCTGAATCTTGTAACTACCATTATCTTCCTTGTCTGAAAATCCCTATAAAACAGTATAATCATGGAGGCACAGTAGAATCACAGGGAACATTTACAAATGTATCATATGAATAGTTCCTACTGTAGATCAATTAAATTAGAATTCTGATGTTAGCATTAGTAATTTCTAAATAATCCCCAAGTGATCTTAATATGTGGTGAGAGAACCACTGCTCTATATCAAAAATATTTTTTAATTTAGGACATTATAAAAAGACCAAGAAAACTAATTGAGAATAAGTAGGCAAGGCATACATATGGTTCAATATTCAGTTAACAGAAATCTATAAATATAAGATGCAATAAAAATTTGAATTTCTTACTTTTCCTTCCAAGAAATTGGAAAAACCCCTTTGGTAAATGTAACTAGGAGAACCGATTCAGTTTCAATGTATTCCAGATTTAGTTTCTGATTATATTATTCAAATTCTGCTGGATCTCTTCATTGAGTTTCAGGATATTCCAGTATCATAGCAATTTGTAGTTGGAGAAATAAGGCCCTCGTTTCTACTTAAAATTGTATCTTTCTACAATAATTCCAAGTTTTTTATTTTAACTAACAGAAAATTCATCCTCCAGTAGGGTCTACTTCCTTCAAAATGTACTTTAAAAATGTCAGTTCCTTCTTTTACATAACTGAGACATCTTTGAGTGTAATCAGAGCATGCATTCCACATTCAATGTCCTTAGCCACACATGGGGAGATTTTATAATAATGCTCCCTTTTGCAAGAATCATAACTTCTACATTGCATGCTGATAATGAATTCCCATCTCTGTCCTACAGCTGAAACATAGTTGCTATGATATTGTCTGAGAAACATAAATTTGAGTCACTAATGATTGCAGATATGCAAAATTCTACTTTTTAACCAAATCTATGGTCATTCAAATGTGTATGACATAATTTAGATTTTTTTCATCTGTAATTCAATATGTTATTTTTCTTTGGAATACTTTTCTCCTTGCAGCCTTAATTCTCCCTCCCACGTATTTATGTCATTTCAGATTGATCTTGATATTTTCAAAAAGTTCATACTTATAAACTAAATCACACTGAAATATTAGAGGAGAATCAAAGCATTCCTCCTTCCAGTGGCTTAATGGATTCTTGCAGGCCAATAAAACCTTAATTATCAAAAGAATGAATCCCTTAGAATAGAGTGCACTTTTTAGAATGGCAGGTTGGTAGAGCAGAGAAAGTAGTTATTTTGTGATGAAATTTCATTCCTCACACTTCTTAGATCACTTTATTTACTTATAATACTTGTTTTGCTCTCACTCAAAGTTGTATTCTCAAACATTCATAGGTCATCTAAAATTTGCCAGGAATTGGTAGCACACAGATCGGCTCTTAAAAATATATATGTCCTTTTTACAAATATGTAAGAGATAACTCAAAAACAGTGTGACATAGATCTGGCTCAGGCTTATAGAGATGCATGTAAGTCATCCAGAGTTAGAAAAGGAATATACACCTAAAGTTCATCTTAAAAGACAAATAGAAATTATTCTAAAGAAGGGAAAGATTATTCAATCACAAGAATTGATACCGCAAAAGCACAGATATGGAGGTCTGAAACGGCATGCTGCTTTTCAGGAGCTACAAGTAGTTTGGCAGTAGTGAAGTGTCGGACGCAAGACAGAAAGTTGCTAGAGATGAGGCTACAGAGGAGCTTAAATCTCACTGGACATATAAAAGATCTTGAAATTTAATTTCTTACCAAATTATTTTCAAAATGTGCCTTATGGTAACCCCTCTAAATACATCAACAAAATAGTGAGTTGGTTTCTAGTCCCACCTATATTATTCAAATAGAGCAGTTCCTGCTTACTGGTGTTCGTTTACATTGACATCTAATGTTTTACCTAATTAAAGCCTGTTCAGGCTAAAACCAAAAATTCATAACTCTGCTGTCAACAAAAGGAACCAGACCTTTTTTTTTTAAACCTAAAGATTATCATGATCAGATTTAGGTTCTAAGTAGATCTCTTTAGTAGTCCTTGCAGATTATAAATTCGAAGTCAAGTCTTGTGGCCAGGAGATCAGTTAGGAGGTGAGATTTAGAACATTAAGTGACTTGCCTAAATAGCCAAAATTATAACAAGTTAAAATTAATTTGCAAAATAATTGCTTGATTACTTATTCCCTGCAATATCTCTTTCCTTATGTTTTTTAAAGGACATGCACCTAGTAAAATCATAATTGAATCAAGATGGCTAAGATACATCTTAATAGAGTATGTTTGTTTTCACAATTCTCAAATTATTGAGATTCTCTAGCCTATGTCCATATTAATTGCTGTCCTGGATTCCTCTATTTTCTATTAAGCATTGTCTGGATACTTTCCTGGTCATGCTCTGAATGGCTTCACTGACATGAGTTTGTGGTTTTCTGGGACAATGAGAGAAACTGGGCGCATATCTCCAGCACCATGAGGCCAGCCCTGGTTCTTCATCTGGCTCTGGGATCCCAAAACAGAAATAGGGAAATAGGGAATGCACAAGTACTTTTTAAACCTCTTGTTTCAGGTTTGCCGATACCCTCTTGACCAAATCCAAGTCAAACAATCAAGCCCAAATTGAAAGGTATAGGAAAAAGTAGAGGGAAGACTCCACAACTTTACGGGAAAAGCAAAAAAAGTCACATTGCAAAGGGGATGTATTTCAAAAACGGGAAGAATGTGAGATCATTTTTTTGGGTTTTCTGTAATCTGGCACAGAGTATGTTTTGCCCAAATATTTCATTTGAAATTACTTCTTTGCAAACTAACCTATAATAGCCTTTTACATGTTAATGATACCTGAATATCCCTTGATATGCAGGTGTGGATGCATTTAATAGTCACAGACTATCTGTTTTATTTGAAATAGCTTGCCTTGATTTCTTCACACTTTGTCCAGTCCCTGCTGTGGCTTCCACAGTGCCTGCCCTTAAATCAAAGAACATCTATATATTCTTTTTCAAACTAACTGGAATGTGTTTATTTTTTTTATTTCAAAATATTAAGGGGGCACAAATGTTTTAGGTTACATGGATCACTTTTGTAATGCTTGAGTCACATTTATAGGTGTGCCTATCACCCAAATAGTGTTCATTATACACATTAGGTAGGTTTTTACCCCTCCCCTCCTTCCCTCTCCCCCCTGCTTGATTTTCACTGAGTTTTACTTCCCTCTGTGCACATGTGTTCTCATTGTTTATTTCCAATTTAATAGTGAATACGTGTGGTGTTTTTGTTTTTCCATTTTTGAGATACTTCACTTAGGAGAATGGTCTCTAGTTCCATCCAGATTGTTGCAAAAGCTATGAATTCATCTTTTTATGGCTGAGTAGTACTTCATGGTATACATATACCACATTTTATTAATCCACTCATAAACTGATGGGCACTTGGGTTGATTCCACATCTTTGCAATTGTAAATGGTGCTGCAATAAACATTTAAGTGCATGTGTCTTTTTGATGAAAATTCTTCTTTTCCTTTGGGAAGACACCCAGTAGTTGAATTACTGGATTGAATGGTAGATCTACTTTTAGTTCTTTGAAGAAGCTCCATTCTGTTTTCCATAGGGGTCGTACTAATTTGCAGTCCCACCAATGGTGTGTAACCGTTCCTTTCTCTTTGCATCCATGCCAGCATCTATTCTTTTTGGACTTTTTAATAAAAGCCATTCTAACTGAGATAAGGTGATATTTCATTGTGGCTTTAATTTTCATTTTCCTGATAATTAGTTACATTGTGAGGTGTAGTCACTGTCCTATCAGGTAAAACTGACTTTAACCCAACAAAGAAAGACAAAGAGGGTTATCATATAAACGGACTGTGTTTAGATTTAACTCACAACCTTGACTTCACCACTGTGCTGAAAACAATTGAACTAGCTGTCTTAAACTGACTAAAAATATAAATTAGGTTATGGTTATCATGATTCTTGAATGTGATTTTAATATCTTTACTCACAATCTCAAGATTGCATTCATACAGTATTCTTTGAAAAATCTCAAACTGGCTTCTTCACTATCATCGTTAGTGAGTCTTTTAAATACTCTGTCTTCAAATTATACTGTCTTCTAAATATATTTTCATCTAATTTCCTCCTTTGGCCCTCAGCCTTACTTATGAATCTATACTTATATTAGTCCTTCATAAGATTAGTAACTCATTGAGTGCTAAACCTAGAAAAAAAAATGGGTATAATAAAATCTGAGGTCCTAGTTTTTTGATGAAGAAACTAAGATTTAAGTAATTGACTTACCCAAGGTCACATAGACAGTTATGGGAGATGCAGAACTCTAACTTGGCTTTTACATGTTCTTGTCCAGTATTTTTTTTTAAAGAACCAGGCATTCTCTTTGTTTTCAGTGGCATGACAGGAAACAGTATTTGATCATGGCAAGGTAATGAGGGCACAGGTGTCAAAAGAAAAGTATTAATTTTTATTCAAGTAGTAATACATGAACTTGTCAAGAGTGATTTGTTGGTAGTATATATTATATTTACTAAATTAGTCTCTCAAATAATCAATCATATACTCTGGCTTCCCAGTAGAAGACAATTCCAAGGCATAGGTGAATTTGATATTTAATTTGTTTGTAGATTATAAAATTACTCCTTGCTTTTAAGCCTTATTTTAAAGCATCTATTTAATCATAATAGGAGTCTTATAGCATTTTCTAAACTTGTATATATTCTTTGATCTCTAAAGCATCTGAGTTTTGCTAAACACAATAAATCAGACTTTCTGTACTCCAGGCACTAATGCCCATATCTCAGGTAATGTACTTCAAAGTGTCTGAGGTCCAACTTTTTTTGAAAGCCTCAATAGAAAGGTAATAATTGTGGGAGTTAAGAACATATAGGTCATCTACGCCTCTAGATAGCCTATGACTCATTGTTAGATCATAATATACCAACAAAAAGGTAAAAGTTGAACCATCTAGTGTTGGAGCCCTGCAGAACTTCATTCAATAATTTGCATTTTAGTGAGATGGTAGGTTTCTTAGAGAGTTACTACAAGATGCTTTCTTGTTGCAGCCTGTCAGGTGATTGCTCACTGCTCCTTGTCTCTTATGTAGCTAAGTGCCTCCCCCTGTTTTTGATGGACTCTGTAAAAAAAAAAAATACTAAATGATTTTAGAGCTAACTGCAAGAAAATGATGTAGTTTCTTTGAATGACTAATCAAAATTGTGTAGCTAAATATACTTCTCTTTTTTACTTCGACTTTCAGGAAACAGAGCAAAATATATGACTCAGCCATATGACTTATATAAGTCCTTAAGATCTGTTCAATTGTGTATTGTTCATCTTTCCCCAACTTGACCTATTTTTTTTTCTGATCCACATTTTTGTTTCTCCAAACTTAATATTCTATTTTTAGTTTTAATTCCTATAGTCTCTTCCAAATTTATCATAGAATAAGGTAAAACTTGAATGAATGTATGCATACATACATAAATGCATATATTTTGAATAACTACTATATTAGTTTTCCTATGTCATTATATTATTTTTTTTCCACACAGGCTTATGGTATAGACATTGTTACTTTAGACCAGGAAAGTGGAGTTCAAAAGAGTTAAATTTCTGCTCAATTTCAGATCAGTAAAAAATCAAAACCAATACTAAAACTCAGGGTTACTGATTACAATACAATTGTATTTTTATTGTTCATGATCCTAATAAAATTTCTTGTGAATTAAAGATAAAATCAGCTACTGAGGTTGAATGTTTTCAGTAACATAAATCCTCTGCAGCACAATAATTTGAATAGAAGGTCAAGTGCATGGGTTTCTGTTTTCTCTGCAAAGAATGAAAATATATTTTAAAATTTTATAAGATAATATGTCATATAATGCACATTTAACTCTTCAAAATCTTTAGCCAAAATTGGTTTTATGTCGTGCATTTCTCAACATGACAGGAGAAAATATTCTACCAGCGCAATTTTTATTCTTAAAGGAAAATGTATTAAATTACTTTGTGATTTCTGTACAACATTCTGATCTCTGCTGGAGTTACTTCTTTTCTAATTTGCTGAACAATTATTTATGTTGTGATTAATTTTGAGAAAAGAGTACATTCTGGTTTTATGCAATAGGGCCCATTTGAATTCCATCTAATACATTTACTCCTAAATTCCTCACTTTTTTTGTTGTAGTGGTATTGACTTTATTTGTAATTTTGTAAAAATCTAATGGTACCGAGACCTAAAGGAAAGAAGTTGGAGGAAGCTGTAGAGCTTAAAGCACACGTATGTGACTTCTTGTGTTCTTTTGTTAATAGAAAAAACACTGTCCATAACTATGTGTGACTTATTTTGCTGGATTTTAAAGGTCATACTCCATGTATGATTCTTTTAATGTGCTAATGAATTTAGTTTGATAGTATTTTGTTGAGGATTTTTGCATCTGCATTTGTCAGGAATTTGGCCTGTAGTTTTCTTACCTTGTAGCATCTTTATCTGCCTTTGCTATTAAAGTAAATTTAGCCTCATATAATGACTTTGGAAGTATTCCTTGCTCTTTAATTTTTTGAAAAATTTTGAGGAGGATTGATATTAATTATCCTTTGATGCTTGATAGAATTCACCTGTGATATCATCTTGTCCCGAGTTTTGCGGTATTGGGAAGTTTTTGATTACTGATTTAATCTACTTACTCGTTATTGGTCTGTTCAGATTTTATATTTCTTCATGATTCATTCTTGGTAGGTTGAATGTTTCTAGGAATTTATCTATTTCTTGTAGGCTATTCAATTCATTGGCATATAATCATTTATAGGACTGTCTTATGACCCTTGGTATTTCTGTGGTATCAGTTTTAATGTTTCCTTTTTCACTTATATTTTTATTTGTCTGAGTTTTCTCTCTTTTTTCTTGGTTAGTCTATGTAAAGTTTTGTCAATTTTGTTTATTTTTTAAAAAGAAAATTTTTTGTTGATCTTTTCTATTGTCTTTATTTTATTTATTTCTGCTCTGATCTTTATTATTTCCTTCATTCTGCTAACTTTGAGCTTGGTTTGTCTCTTCCAAAATTCATACTGAACTTTAATCCCCAGTACAGCATTGGGACGTGTGGCATTTGGTAGGTGATTGAGTCAAGAGGGCTCTGCTCCCATAAATGGGATTAGGTAACCAATAAAAGAACTTGACAAAGGGATTTTGCCTCTTTTTAACTTTCCACCTTCTTCCATGTAAGGACATAGTGCTCTTCCCTCCAAAGGATGCGGCATTCACAGTGCCATCCAGAAAGCAGGCAGCAGCCCTCACCAGATGTTGGTGCCTTGATCTTGGACTTCCTAGCCTCCAGAACAGTGAGAAATAAATTCCTATTATTTCTAAACTACCCAGTGTCAGGTATTTCATTATGGCTACACAAATGGACAGAGACAGAAATGGGTACACACTGCACAGAAGTAGTGTGTTCCTATAACAAATACCTAAAAATTTGGAAGTGGCTTTGGAACTAGGTAGCAGGTAGAGGCTGAACCATAAAGGACTACTCTGGTGATGGATCAGAAGAAGAGGAGAAGCATGGGGAAAGCCTGAATCTTCTTAGAGGTTATTTAAGTTGTCCTAATCACAATATTGGTAGAAATATGAGCAGTAAAGGCAAATTATTGAGGTCTTAGAAAGAGATGAAGAACAAAGTATTGAAAACTGGAGGAAAAGTCACACTTGTTATAAAGTGGCAAAGAACTTTGCTAAATTGTGTTTATATCCTAGGACCTTGTGGAAGCCGGATCTTAAGAACAATGAACAAGGATATTTGGCAAAAGAAATCTCTAAGCAGCAAAGTGTTTAAGAGGTTGCAGGTCCTGTCTTGATTCCTTATAGTAAAATGTGAGAAGAGAGAAATGATTTAAAAATTGAATTTATAATCAAAGGGGAAACAAAACATAAAGATTTATAAAATTCTGAGGCTGGCCATGTAAAGAATAGAAAAGTGTGTTTGGGAGAGAAAATTAAGGATATGACCAAGAATTGCTAAGGAATTGGTATGGATAATAGGAAGCCAGATGGTATTCATCAGGACAATGGAAAAATGACCCTGAAGGTATTTTAGAGATTTTGAGACCGCCACACCTATCATAGGTCCACAGTATTGTGTTTTCGGTGGCAGAACAGCTTTGGTAGAGGGGCCCAGGGTACTTATGGGACCTCAGGGCTCCCTGTCTAGAGCTGCCTTGGGTTTCTGCTCTCCCCATTCCAACACAGCACTCCTTGGCACCGCACGTGTGTCTCAGGTGGGATGAGGTACAGCTCAGGCCACTGCTAGAGAGGAAATAGTCAGAAAGCCTTGATGGCATCTATGGAATATTGATTCTGCAGGCACATAAACTGCACAAACAGTAGAGGTATGAATTCCCCCACTTAGATTTCAAAGGATGTCTTGGAGAGCCTTAGGCCCAGGCAGAGACTTGTCACAAGGGCAGAGCTTCTGCAGAGAGTCCCCACTAGGGCAATGCTTAGTGGAGCTGTAGGTACAGAGCTACCTCTGAGACCCTATTACAGTAAAGCCTCTAGCATGCCATGTCAGCCTAGGACAGATGCAGGAAACCAGCTCCAACTCATGAGAGCAGCATGGATTATTCCCAGCAAAGCCATGGGTACAGAGCTGCCCAGGCCCTTGGGGGCCCAACCCCTGCTCCAGTGTGTCTGGAAGGTGGGACATGGAGTCAAAGATTATTCTCAAGCCTCAACATTTAGTTTTTCCTCTTGGGCATTGGCCTTACTTAGGATTTGTTACTCCTTTCTTCTTGCCTATTTCTCTTTTGGAATGGCAATGTCTGTCCTATTCCTGTCCTACCATTGTGTTTGGGAAGCACGTAACTTGTTTGAGTTCACAGGCTCGTAGCTGGAGGGAAATTTGCCTCAGGATGTATTGGTTCTTGGATCTAACTCATATCTGATTTAAATGAGACTCTGGACTTGACTTTAAAGTCTGTTCTGGAATGAGTTAACTATTCATGACAACTGAAATGAATGTATTTTTTATGTGAGAAGGACATGAATTTGGTGGTGGGGCGGGATGGAATGCTATGACTTGGATGTTTTTGTCCCTTCCAAAATTCATGTTGAAATTCAATCCCCAATGCCTCAGTATTGAGAGGTGTGGCCTTTGGTATGTAATTGATTTGTGAGGGTTCAGCCCTCATGAAAAAGATTAGGTGCCCTTGTAACATGGCCTGACAGAATAAGTTTGCCTCTTTTTGCCCTTTTGCCTTCTGCCACGTGAGGACAGTGTTTCTCACCCCCAGAGGACAGACTGCTCAAGGAACCATCTTAGAAGCAAAGAACAGCGCTGACCAGATGCTGTTGTCTTGATCTTGGATTTTTGAGCCTCCAGAACTTTGAGAAAGACATTTCTGTTTTTAATAAATTACCCAGTCTGTGTATTTGGTTATAGCAGCACAAATGGAATAAACAATCCATAACAAATTATTACAGCATCTTAGTCTATTTTGGCTGTTAAAACAAAGTACCTTAGACTAAATAATTTGCAAGCAACAGAAATTTATTGCTTATATTTCTGGAATCTGGGAAGTCCAAGATCAAGACATCAGTAGATTTAGTGTCTGGTGATGGCCTGTTCCTCAGAGATGACACCTTCTATATGTGCTCACATGGTAGAAGGGGAAAAAATCCTTCTCTCAGCCTCTTTTATAGGGGTACTAATCTGATTCATGAGGGTAGGTCCCTTCCAAAAGGCCCTACCTCTTAATACTCTCACACTGGGGATTAAGTTTGAACACATAGATTTCTGGGGTCACATTCAGAGTATAGTATGTAGCTATTGTTATTTTTAATACTTTTGCCTTTAAATTTTTTACTAGATTTAAAAATAATTTATGCATCATTGTCTGAATTTAACCATATAATCATCTTTACCAGTGAGTTTTATGCTTTCATATATTTTCATCTTGTTATATTTCTTTCAACTTGAAGATTACCCTTTAGTATTTTTTGTAAGATAAATCTAATGGTGATGAACTCTCTCAGCTTTTGTTTTTTGGGAATGTCTTTATTTTTTCCTCATTTCTGAAATACATTTTTACTAGGAATAGTATTCTTGGTTGACTTATTCTTTTTCTTTCAGCAATGTGAGAATATCACCTCATTCTCTATCTTATAAGGTTTCTACAGAGAAATCCACTGATAGACTTGTGTGTAGGGAATTGTTTTTCTCTTGCATCTTTCAAAATTCTGTCTTTGTCATTACCTTTGACAATTTGATTATAATGTGTCCCAGGATAACGTTGCTTGGAGTCCTTTGAACATCATAAATCTGCATGGGCATATTCCTCCCAAGATCTGAGAAGTTTTCAGCCATTATTTCTTTAAATAAGCCTTGCTCCCCTTTCTCTCCCTCTTTTCTTTCAGGAAGTTTTAAAATGTATATATATATGTTTACTTGATGGTATTCAAAAGGTCCTGTGTACTCTCTTCATGCTTTTTCATTCTCTTTCCTTTCTTTTTGTTCCTCTAACTGGTTATTTTCAATGACTTGTTTTTGAGTTTGGTTATTTTTTCTTTTGCATGATAAAATTTGTTTGAAGTTCAACTTTAAATGTTTTTGGTTGTTTCATGGTATTCTTCCTCACCAGGATTTCTGTTTAGTCCTTTTTTATGGTTTTTATTTCATTGTTAAATTTCTCATTTTGTTCTTTATTTTTCAGATTTGGTCTAGTTGTTTATCTGCGTCTCTTGCATCTCATTGAGCTTCTTTAAAATAGCCGATTATTTTTAATTACTTGTCAGACAATTCATAGGCCTTCATTTCTTTGAGTTTGGTTACTGGATCCTTATTGGTTTCTTCTGGTGGTGTCAATTTTACTTGTCGCTTTGTCATCCATGTAGCCTTGCATTGGCGCCTGCATTTGAAGGAGGTAACACCATTTCCAGGTTTTATACCTTGGTTTTGACACATAAATATCTTCTCACATTGGGTGTGTGCCTGGGCTAATGGGATTACTTCTGAGATGACAGTCAAGTAGGGTTAGAGTTGGTCATGTGGCTTTTGCTTGATCTGCTCTGCAGTGGAGTCTGTGGTTGTTAAGAGGGGCTTGAGTAAAGCCTATCTTGTTTCTGGGAAGATAGGACTGCTTCTTGCACCTTTGTTGGTATGGGTGGTATGGGTGATATGGGACAACAGTCTGCTTCAGGGTCCATAGTTGAGTCACAGATGGTGAGCCTATTACCACATGCATGGATGGGTGTGCCTCCTGTCAGATCCCTGGAAGGGTTCCCACCAATTCACTGGGAATATCCCTGGGCAAGCAGCATTTGCCCTGGACCATGGCTGAAAGGGGCTGATACTGAACCACAGGTCTACTTCAGGATCTGCAGTCAAACCATGGTTTGCAGGTCTGCCTCCATGGACACAGATGAATTTGTCTCCCAGTTGTTCCCTGTATAGGCAAGACTGTTCCTAGATTGTCCATGGGAGGAACTGAAGCCAGGTTACTGGTCTACTTCAGGGTCCACAGCCAATAACAGGGACTGAGCTTGGAAGGCCTGTTACTCAAGTCTTGGTGGGGGTGACTGCTCCTGGGCTTCTTAGTGGAATGCACTGATGGCAGCACCAAGGATAAATAGGGCTGTAGCTGGGTCTATAGGAGGCAAGGGTTGTTTGTAGGTATGTAGCCAGGACCATGATCAGTGACCCTGCCACCTGGGCTTGGGCCTGTCTTCTCAAAATGGCCCTTCTTGGTTGCGCTTTACTGGGTTTTTGCAAACTCTTATCTGGATCCCAAAGCTCCCACAAAGACACTTTTGTTCATGGATGGCTGCTAAATTATTATTTCTGTAGTGAGATACAACAGGGGGACCTCCTATTCCATTTTGCTGATATAATTGTCTTGTACATTACATCTATACACATGGAAAACCCCATAAGATAATGCTATACATTTTGTTTTCAACTGTCAAATGTATTTTAGATAGGAGAAAAATAGTTTATTAAATTTACTGATTTATTTCATAATTCTTTTATTCTTTCTTTATTCCTGATATTCCAAGTGTTCTTCTGGTATCTTTTTGCTATTCTCTGAAGAATTTTCTTTAGCAGTTCTCTTAAAATAGGTGTGATAGCTATAAATTATCTTAGCTGTCCTTCATCTGAGAATGTTATTTCACCTCCATCCTGAAAAATATTTTAAGGATACAGAATTATGGGATGGGAGCTTTTTTCTTTCAACACTTTAAAAATATTGTGCCATTTCCTTCTAGTCTCCATGAGAAATATACTGCTATTTGAATCATTGTTCCCCTATTGGTACTATATCATTATTCTGGATGCTTTCAAGGTGTCAACATGTTTTGTTTATTTTCTGTTTTCACCATTATCATTATAATATATTTAGGCATTAATTTCTTTGAGGTTACCTTCTTTAGGATTTTCTAAGCCTATTGAACCTATAAGTTTATGCATTTGACAAATTTGGTAAGCTTTTAGCTATTATTTCTTCAAAAGTTTGTGGAATCATATTCTTTTTTTTTCTCTTCTTCTGGGACCCTGATAATATTGAAAAGTCTAAAAATTGTGTTGACAGCTTTCTGATGTTCTATTTATTTCTTAAAATTGTTATTCTTTTTGTTGTTCAGATTTGAACATTTTTATTGATCTACCTTCAAATTCACAAACTATCATCTGCATTTTGCTATTGAGTCTTTCCAGTGAGTATTTTTTAAATTTTGGCAATTGTATTTTTCAGTTGCTGACTTACTATTTGATTCTTCTTTATATTTTCTATATTTTTGCTGTCATGTTCTATTTTAAATTTGTTCTAAAGTTGCTCACTCAACATTTTTAAAGACGCTGCTTTAAAGTCTTTGTTAGATAATTCTAACATCTGTATCATCTTGTCATTGTCATCTGTTGATTATCTTTTGACATGCAAGTTGAGATTTTCATGATTCTTTGTATGCTGAATAATTTTGAATTGTATCCTAGACATTCTGAATATTACATTATGAGACTCTGGGTTTTTTAAAATCTTATGAATAATATTGATATTTTTGCAGGCACTTGCAGGTTCAGACCACAAACTCAACTCTGTGGGCTATGTTCAAATAACAATTCAATTTTTAAAAGGTTTGCCCTGCTATTCAGATCAGTTCCCCACTTATGCATCCCAGAGTTCAGACTGCGAACTGTGTGAAGGTATATACATTTGCTCAGTTCTTCAATTTGTATGCCAATTAAGATCAGATCCATGCATCTGCAGGTCAGGGCTTACTTTGAGTTTTCTGGCTTTGGGCAGCTGGATGTATTTTATGTTGCAATCAGAGGAAGAATATGAAAGGAGGAGAACATGTTTGGTTTTGTGTAATGAGAAGTCTAACAAGTTAAATTCAGGACATGAAAGTATGAGAACATGAGTATTCTGAAGAGACATCAAAGTGGAAATATCCATTAAGTATTTAAAAGTAAAAGCCTATATCACAGGAGAAATCACAGTGCTATTTCTATCCTCAAGGATGCCAAATTCCCATAAATGTAAGAATTAGTCTTTTATACCCAATCCTCCATGTTAAAAATCTGTGATTTGGAGCAAATATTTTTATGTATATATCAAGTGACCAATTTGTAAATGGCAGCAGTAATGTATTTCCGAAGTCCTTTTTAGATTTTAATGAGAAGACTATGCTTGCCAATAATAATTAATACATGTTTCTTTGACTCACCACCCTTTGGGGAAAAGAAATATCCTGTCCTATTACAACTATGCTACTGCTATGCTTTTGAACCAAATGGTGCATATCTTTATAAAGCCCGGAAGACTTACTGATTATGAATCTCAAGAGCTCTTCTTCAAATTTGGCTTCTTTGAAGTGCAGGACATACACATACACAGCAGGCACAGTTATTGGATGGAGACCCTGCTGAGTGGTTAAGTCTCTGCTTGCTGTGTCTAAACCATTTGGCAGGCGCAACAGTCTTCTTTTCCTTCACAAGCCTAAATTTTTCCCATTTGGCAAACAAGCAGTAGACTCCTATCAATCCATAAAATCATCCAATCATGCTTATTGGCAACTAAAAAAATCATACAAGAATATGAATCAATTTAGTATCTGGGATTTCAGTTGGAATCATTGAGTGCCTATCTCATTTATCTTTCAGTATGTGTTGAAAAGATTACATATTAAGGAAGGGTGAACATCCTAACTAATAATGCCTAGTGTATTTTGACAATAGGTACTTTCAAAACCTAACATATCTTACTTGATACTATATATTTATGTATGAAAGGTAGGAAAGTCATTCTGAAAAATGATACAAAAATGTTTTTTTTGAAATACAAATCTGGTTATATTTTTTTCCTTGCCCACAAGAATTCAACAGCATATTCAATAATATCAATGTTTTTTAATACGGTATATAATGTGACTACTAAAATATCAGCATCATTACCTGTGGGTTGGTTAGAAATGCAAAATATCAGGCTCTTTTCCAGACTTTTCAAGTCATAGTCTTCATTGGAATGAGCACCTTAGGTAACTCACATGCACATTAAAATTTGAGAAGCACTACAACATACGATTCTTTAGACTCTTCCCCCAATCAGATTCTTCTGGCCTAATACATAGAATCCTTACCTCATGTTTATCATCCTAGCCTGAGTATTCTGAAACCCAGTCACACTAACTCTGTCTTTCTCTGAACTGTCCTTTCCCTTTTCCCTTTTCTGTACCTAGGCCTTACTATCTACCCTTTTTCTCATTTGACAATTGCCTACATTTTCACACCAAGTTTAAATGTTACTTTACCTTTCTCTGAAAGAACTGTTCTCTTTGACTTCTAGATCCAAAGAAAAAAAAAATTCTAGCACTCTTTTCCTACCATTATTATTACTGTAATATTGTACTTATGTATAAGGGAGACAGTGTAGCATGATACTTGAGTGGAGCTCTGGGGTCAGAGAGTCCTAAGTTTGAATTACAGCACTTACCAGCTATTGGACTTTGGGGAAGTCATTAAACATTCTAAGTTTCAGTCCTTTTGTCTACAATATACAAATAGTCATTTATCCTTCTGCCTAACTTTCTCCTTTATACACTTATATACAATGCCCACCTATATGTGCATATATGCATTCAAGTATATTCACACAGATCTGCCCAGGTACTCTCCAAAAGTTATAAGATAGGTACTTTAGAACTGTCTCAAGAGAAATAGATATTGAACATATTTGGATGAACTGACAAAATGGCTGTGGATAGAAATAAACACACTTTCATAAGATACATGAAAAAACAGTTTTGTTTGATTTTCAAACAAAATCCAGCAAAATCTGCAAGAATAGCTGAGAATCAAGCTATTGGAGCATCATGTATTATACCAAATACAGTGGATCAGGGTTAAGATTCAGATTATGATTTCAGAAATAAGAAAAGATTTAGTAAGAATGAGACCAGGGGAAAAACACATCTGGAACAACAACAACAAAAATATGTTTGTAAGACATTTTCATTATTTCATGCTCATTTTCTGGTCTGGTAGGGAGTGGTTTAGACTGCCTTACCTGGCAGGCATTTATCTAACTTTGTTTTTCTCCCTCATGTAGACCTGTATTTGGACTTGGAAATCTGCACAATAATTTCTATTAGATAGTGGGAAAAAGAATTGCAAATGAAAGTTAAATTACATTGACCCTATCTGCTGATAGATCTTGGAAAATGCCTAAGTATAGAAGGCTATGAAAATTTTATTGGCTAAAATAAGATTTCCTGATAAACCTGATTGTCTGGCCCCAGCTTCTACTGAGATGAAGAAGGAAGAACCCATTAATTTCATTAAGATTATTGTTTCTGGTTGGTGATATTGCACTATGAATTAGAATACTCTTAATCAAAGAGTTTAAGCATAAATGATGTTTTTACAGCAGCTAGTTATGCTTGAATGTTAACTTTTCTTTTTTAGTAAGATATTTTAGTAATACAACTCAAAACTGAGAGAATAATAGCTTGCATTTACTAAGCACTTACTGGAAGCAAAGAGTGGCTTGAATTCCATTGATCTTTTCTAGCAGATCTAATATATAGCTATTTTGTTTATTTGTTTTTAAAGAAAAAAATATGACAAGAGCTCACACTGGTAATTCTAATCCAAATTCAGGACCATGAACTTTCAGATAATCTCACCAATCTCATCTATCCTTTCTTCCAGGGTGAGAAATTCAAGAACCCAGAAACACAACATAATTATTCATTCATTCTATTCTACTTTGCACACATAAAAGTTTTAGAATAATAATGCTAACACTATTGCTTATAATATAATTGTTCAAAGAGCTTAAAATTTTTTATTCTATTCTGTTCATTCTCAGAATATACAGTCAAATTATTGTATCTTAAAATCATGTGAAATAACTTCTGTTTGTAGTCATGCCACATAACTAATTTAAAAGATAGATTCATTTATTTCATTGTGCTATCATTTTTTAGATTCCTATTATAACATTTAATTTTGTTGTAAAATTATTTAAAAGATTTACGTAGTTCCAGAGTCAAATCTACAAATAATTAACTTAGAGAAATCTAACATTTTTCCCAATCCAGTAATCTTTTCTTCTCTATATGTAACTGCTTTCTCAATAGAAAACCACTTCTGTTTTTGACTTTAATTTTTCCTTACCACAGAAATACAAATATCATCTGTGAATACTATAAAAATCTCTGTGCACATAAACTCAAAAAGGTTGAAGAAATGGACAAATTCCTGGAAACATACAACCTCCCAAGGCTCAATCATAAAGAAATAGAACTCCTGAACAGACCAATTATGAGCTGTGAAAATGAAGCAGCAATAAAAAATCTCCCAACAAACAAAAAGGCACAGACCAGATGGTTTCACAGCCAAATTTTATCAGACTTACAAAGAAGGATTGGTACTCATACTGAAAAAATTATTTCATAACATTGATATGGAAGGAATCCTTCACAACTCACTCTATAAAGACAGTATCACTTGGACACCAAAGCCAGGAAAGAACACAACAAAAGAGAAAAATACAGACCAATATCCCTTATGAATATACATGTGAAAATCCTTAATAAATTTCTAGCAAACCAAATTCAGCAACACAACAAAAAAATAATCTACCATGACCAAGTGAGATTCATGCCAGGGATACAAGGATGGTTCCACATAAATAAATCCATAAAGGTGATTCACCACATAAACAGAAGCAAAAACAAAGATCATATGATCATCTCAACAGATGCAGAAAAAAGTGTTTGACATAATTCAGCATGGTTTTATGATAAAAACTCTTAATAAAATAGGTGTAGATGGAACATATCTCAAAATTATAAAAGCCATATATGACAAACCCACTGCCAACACCATTCTGAATGGGGAAAAGCTGAAAGCATTCCTGATCAGAGCTAGAAAAAGACAAGGATGCCCACTGTCACCACTTCTATTCAACATAGTGCTGAAAGCCCTAGCCAGAGAAATCAGGCATGAGAAAGAAATAAAGGATATCCAAATGGGGAAAGAGGAGGTCAAACCATCACTCTTTGCTGACAATATAATCTTACATTTAGAAAACCCCAAAAATTCTACCAAGAGACTCCTGGAACCAATAAATAAATTCAGCAAAGTCTCAGGTTACAAAATCAATGTACACAAATCAGTAGCATTCCTATACACTAACAACAGTCAAGCTGAAAATCAAATTGAAGACTCAATACCTTTCACAATGGCTACAAGGAAAATAAAATACCTAGGAATATATTTAACCTGGAAGGTGAAAGATCTCTACAAAAAGAACTACAAATCACTGAGGAATGAAATTGCAGATGATGTAAACAAATGTAAAACCATATCATGCTCATGGATAGGTAGAATCAGCATTGTTAAAATGTTCATACTACCCAAAATGATTTACAGATTCAAAGCAATCGCCATCAAACTACCAACATCATTTTTCACAGATCTAGAAAAATTAATTCTACACTTTGTTTGGAAACAGAAAAGAGTTTGAATAGCCAAAGCAACATCAAGTAAAAGGTATAAATCTAGAGGCATCACTTTACCAGACTTTAAACTATACTACAAGGCTATCATGTGACCAAAATAGCATGAGACTTGCACAAAAATAGAGACACAGGCCAATGGAACAGAGAACCCAGATATAAAACCATTCACATATTGCCATCTGATCTTTGACAAAGTAGACACAATGTATACTGGGGAAAAGAATCCCTATTCAATAAATGGTGCTGGGAAAATTGTATAGTCACATGTAGAAGATTGAAACAGGATCCATATCTCTCGTCACTCACAAACATTAAGATGGATAACAAACTTAAATTGAAGACATGAAACCATAACAATTCTAGAAGAAAATGTTGGAAAAAACTTTTCTAGATATCAGCCTAGGCAAAGAATTTAAGAACAAGACCCCAAGAGCAATCACAGCAACAACAAAAATAAATAAATGGGGCTTGATTAAATGAAAAAAGCTCTGCACAGCCAAGGAAACAATCAACAGAGCAAATAGATATTCTACAGAATGGGAGAAAATATTCCATGCTGTACATCCAATAAAGGGCTAATAACCAGAATCTACAAAGAACTTAAGCAAATCAGCAAGAAAAAAAAAATCAAGCAACCCCATTAAAAAGTGGGCAAAAGACATGAATGGGGCCTTTTCAAAAGAAGATAGACTAATGGCCCATAAACATATGAAAAAATGCTCAACATCACTAATCATCAGACAAATGCAAATCAAAACCACAATGAGATATTACTTAACCCCAGTAAGAATTGCTTTTATTTAAAAGTCCCCAAACAATAGATGCTGACGTGGATGCAGAGAGAAATGAACACTTACATACTATTGGTGGGACTGCAAACTAGTGCAACCTCTATGGAAAATAGTATGGAGATATAACTCAAAGAACTAAAAGTAGACCTACCATTTGATCCAGCACTCTCACTATTGGGTATTCACCCAAAGAAAAAAAATGTCATTTTATCAAAAAGACACTTGTACTAGAATGTTTAGTGCAGTACAATTCACAATCGCAAAGATTTGGATTTAACACAAGTGCCCAACAATACATGAATGGATTAATAAAATGTGGTGCATGTATACCATGGAGTACTACTTAGCTGTTAAAAAAAGGAATTAATACCTTTTGCAACAATTTGGATGGAACTGGAGACTATCCTCCTAAGTGAAGTATTGTAAGAATGAAAAAGAAATACCACATGTACTCACTGTTAAATTGGAACTGATCAGCACTCAGGTACACAGATGGAAGAGTAATTCAACAGAAATCAAGTAGGTGGGAGGGAAGAGGAGGGGATGGTTGAAATCATACCTAACAGGTACAGTGTACAGTGTCTGATTGATGGGGCACACTTATAACTTTGACTCAAGCAGTATAAAAACAATCCATGTAACCAAAACATTTGTATCCCTGCAATATTCTGAAATAAAAAAAAGAAGTATCCCTAGCCTTAGGGAGCTCACAATCTATGATATCATGCTCTGCATTCATGGGTACACAGAAATTAATATGATTATTAAATTTCCACTTTACCTCAAAACCATCCTGTTTTTGAAACATTATCTCCCCTAAATACTAGCTTGTGTATTAAGAAACTATATCTTAAAGTAAAATAAAAACAATAAGTTATGCCTATTCCATAAATAGACACATATTTGTATTCTTTTCTTTTGTAAACAATAGCGTATTATATGTAACTTCTATATCTTGTTTTGTTAATCCTTTTATATCTGATTTTCTACAATGGGTAAAATGAGAATTCCCTTTAAGAAGTTGATGAAGGATTAGATGAAAATTAGCTAAAATAATGCAAATAAAGTGCCTAGCCTAACCAGCATATAATGGTCATTCAGTGACTGTTAGTTAAAGTTTATATGCAAGGAGATTTTCTACATGGCTTATGAGAAATTGAAAGGGATAAGTATTAACCTTGTCTTCACATTTGATGTGTAGTCTTGACAAGCGTGACAATGGCTATAGGGTACTTCAACTGATAAAACTGAAAATTCTAAGGGAACCAATCAATCCAAGTGTGAATTTTACAAACTGCATGGAAGTAGATCAAAAGAATAGCAAAGAATCTTCTATATCTGTTTTTTGCAGTACTTCCTCTGGCCAAACCATAACTTTTAAACTGGTAAGACATGCATCACGAAGAATCATTAGATTTGAGCTGATTTCTTGGCAATAAGATGAATCTTGTTTTATTTTCAAATAACTGTGCATCTATCCCATAGACATTACTGGGATTTCCTAGGCATTTGATTTTAAGTGTTTACAGCTCCCTTATTCCTGACAGAGTGAAAGAGAAGGAGAAAAGAAAGAGAGGGGGATGAGAACATAGGAAGATGGGTGGAAGGGAGACACGGGGACATTTATTGATTACTACTGTGTGTAACACATCTCATTCATTCATTTATTGGCCAAATAAAATTCATCGTTGGCTTGCTCTGCTTCAGGAACTAAGTCTAACGTTAGCACATCAATTTGTTTCTCAGTGTTTTTGCACTTGTCTAATTCTTCTACCTTGAAGATTTTTCCTCTAGATCTTTACATATATCACCTTTTCATTTCTGTGATAGGGATAATAATGCACTCCACAGCAAAGATGCCCATGTCCTATTCTTGGACCCTGTGAATATGTTATTAATACTATACTTGGCAAAAGAAACTTTGAAGATATGGTTAACATTAAGGACTTCGAGAAGGGGGGATAAAGGTATGATGATGGAAGGGTCAGAGAAACGCAATGTGAAAAGTCTTGATCCATCGGCTGTAAATAGGGATTAGGGGAATCACGTACCAAGGAATGTGGGAGGCCTCTAAAGCTGGAAAAGGCAAAGAAACAGATTCTCCTTTAGGGCCTCAGAGGAATACAGCCCTGCTGACACCCTGATTTTAGTCCAGTGAGACCATGTCTGACTTGTGACCTACAGACCTGTAAGATAATAACTTTATGTTGTTTTAAGTCACTGTGCTTGTAGTAATTTGTTATGGCAACAATAGAAAAGTAATTCAATTTCATTCAGGTCTCTGAATAATGTCACTTCCTTAAATAGGCCTTTTGGAATACACATATCTACAGCAATCCCCATTCCATTACTCTCTATTTCCTTGCCCTGTTTGTTTTTCTTCCTAACTACTAGTACTACCTGACATTATATCACCTGTTTATTGCTTTTCTTTTTCCAACAATAAAAGGTAAGCTCAATGAAGACAGTGACTTTGTTTTTTTTTTTTTTTAGGCACCCGCCCCCCACCCCCAGTAGCTAGAGTAATGTCTAGAATATACTAAGTGGTACTTGAAAATTATTTATTGTCTGAATGAGTGAATGACTCTCAATTCCATAAGGATAAGGGTAAGGTGATTTAGTGGTGTTAAACAAGAACCAACTAATCTGAGGGTTCTGGAAAGGTCTCTTCGGGTTGGTAAATTTTAAACTGCATTTGGTATTTTAAAGTGTTTATATGCTTGTCTCCCACAATGGATTATAAAGCTGATGGCAGAAACTTAGTTGTATCTGTCCCTGGATCCCCAGCCCATAGCAGGCTTTTAAGAAATGTTTGTTAAGTGAATACATATTTGCACGGCAATTTTTGTGGCAGTCATGGAGAAAGTTGATAAATGTTTAGTTTTTAGCTGAGCATTACTTCCTTAACCTGGTGAGAAATAGGTATGGGTTTTTCTGCTAGCAGTGAGAGATAAGCTAGTTGAAATAATTCGGATTTTTTTCCCAGAATAGGCAAACATACAATTATGTCAAAGTCAATGCAGTTAAAAAACAAAACAGAAAAGAGCACTTTTCATTCATAAGAGCACTTGTTTTTTTCTCCAAAATAACACCAAAGATATATGTTTTGATATCTTTTAAAAGAAGGAATCCATATGGTTTATCAGGGAAAAAGAAGTAAAACTAGGAGCATAAAGATAAGACTTGAAAATATAAACGGACTTCCTAATGAGTACCTGGATTACAGTTTTCTAGAGCGGTTGTCAATAGGTTGACATTTTTTTCCCAGAAAGGTGTTTGGGATTGCTGTGACCTGTTTGTGGATCCTGCTGGGATATGTGCATTAAACAGTTATTTTTGCACTATTTTCTTCCATGACATCGCATGTCCATGTTATTGATGGACTAAATGCTGAGGTCTGTGCATGAGCAACTCTGAGTTCTCTCCTCCACTTACTCATTACTACTCTTCTTGTTCTTTTCTTATATTCCACTTACTATAATTTCTATGCCCCATATTAGGTAATGTGCTTGTTAATTCTGCCAGAAGGGAGCTCATTGTCTATTTTTACCACGCATGACAGTCATTAGCAAAATTAACTGATTTGTATTGACTTGATACTGTTTTTTTTAATCACATGTTTTGTGACTTATGTTCTCTGATGGCACCATGTGGCTGTTTTGGGTTTGTGCTATTTTTATTCACATACAAAACAAAAAAATTATTTTTAAAAGCATCAACCAAATTCCCTCAAATGTATAGCATATGTAATCATTTCAAAGCCATTTCGGGAATTGTGTACATTTACAACCACATTGCAATTATTTGGAATTTTTTTATACCAATTTTTTTATAATTATTTATTGTATTATAATGGCTTTGGAACATCTAAAAATAAATTCTTATCTCTAAAATGTCAAGGTAATAGGAATGTTGAGTGTTTTAGTAAACAGGCTCTGAAATGTGCTCACAGAACATCTTGAGTAAGGTTTTTTGAACAAATTGTGAAGATAAAGTCAAAGATATCTTCTTTTTCTTTTTTGGCTATGGATGTTCAATTTTTCTAGCACCATGTGTCCCCAATTTAATTGCCTTTGCACCTTTTACAAAAGTCAGTTAAGCACATTGTATGGATCTATCCTTGCGTTCTTTATTCTATTCCATTGATATATTTGCCTATCCCTCCACCAATACTAAACTCTCTTGATTACTGTAGCTATATATTAAAATTTTCTAATTTTTAGTAGAAGTTATCTCTGAAGATGATAACTTGGGTAATTCTAAATGTTTTTTGTCCTTGCATTTATTTTCTATAAGTCTTATAACAACATGATTCATTTACTCCACAAATATTTACTGAGTACATATTTCGTTCCTGGTGTTCCAGATACATAATTGAACAAGATGAAAAAGGATCTCTGACTTCTTATAGCTGATATTCTGGTAGAAATCAGAAGATAATTAATAATAACCATAATAAATAGGAAAATTATATTTCATATTCAAGAGTAATATAGTTTCTATATATATTTTGGATATGGTTTTTCTTGTCCAGAGATATATGAATAAAATGAAAAGTTATATCCCCCAACGCAATATATAATGGAGAAACAAGGACATTTATAAACACTTCCCTCGAGAAAAGGTAAGAATAAGAGCAACACTGTCATTACTGATGGGTAAAAATTCTAGAACCTGGCAAGATGTATATTTGTAAGAGCTTTGTATGCTGGATAAAAGGAATTTTCTTAAAAGTAATTCTCCTTGAATCTTGCCTCTCCTCTGGGGAAATTCATTATTCTTCTTAGCCACAAGTGAAAAGGAAGATATATCCTCTATGGGGATGAGCAAAGTTCTTAACCTATTTCTGCCCATAGAAGGTGAGGAATTCAAGAGTTATTTACGACAAGAACAGTCTCTTTCATTTTTAGCTGATGGCTCATTTGGCAGTGCAACTCACTGACAACATTTCTTTGGCCTTTTACTTATTTGATGGCAATTACCTCTACATGCTAATAGCCATACTGCAAATTACTTTTGAGACATACTATGTAAGTTTCATTTTCATTATCTTGAATCTATCAGGATAATGTGAAAGAACCTCATTATTAGTTGTTTTTTTTTTTTTCACTAAGCCATTTTAACCAATTGAAAGGATTTATCATGGGTCAACTTAATTTATTCAGAGGTTGTAGCAAATAAGAAGACTGGCATGCCCTTAATTTGGTCTTTGCTTTGAGGCCTTTGCTTTTGTCTTGATTTGTCTTAGTTGCTCAAAGCATTTCTTAATTTTTCTTATGTATTTGTTGTTAGAGTTACATCTTTCCAAATTTTCAGATTCTCTTTTCCCTTTCATCCTGCTTGCCTACCAGTTCATTCTTTTCTGAGTTTGCCTCTTCTTTGAAATATCTTATCAGATATAACCTAGAGCCCTGTAGTCATCAACTTATTATTTACCTTTCAAAATATTACAGGTAACAGTTTTAATAAATATTCTGTCACTGGATAACATGGGTTTCCTTCTTCTGAGCCTTCAACAGGAGCTTACTCAAGACCTACACTGAATCCCACAAATTGTAGGACTTTTCTTATGGCAGAAATCTACTTCTACTTACCATTTTGTGTATCAGTCAACTTACAGTATTTTCTATTGTAGTAAACTTACAGTATTTTCTATTGTAGTAAATTAAATGGCTTACAAAAGTAAAGTTTTACTTTTCTCTCATATTTAATTAGATCACAACAGCTCTAGTTTGCTATGGTTCTTCCCTATGTGTTTTGTTTATTTCAGGCTCCAGGCTTAAATACTATACTAATGGCAGAGTGAAAAAGAACAAGAGCTGAATATTTCAGAGGATATAAAAAAAATTCTCCTAGGATGCAATATGCTTAATGTATTTTTATACTCCATTGGCCCAAATAAGACACATTGCCAAATCCAGGGATATATGAACATCCCCTGGGGCAGGAATGATTGTTCCTCTTACAGTGAGGCACTTGAAGTCACAGACTAATGGATACATGTGTGTAGTTTTTAATAGTTGTGAAAGGTGAATGTTTTGAAAAAAATAATACAATATACCATAGTGGAAAATGGTAGAATGCAATTTTAAATGCAAACTTAAGGTGGGACTTATTGAGAAGATAACATTTGAGCAAAGTTCTAAAGGAGGTAAGAGTATTAACTACATGAACATCAGGGGTCACAGCCTGTATGAAGACTAAATTAGGAGCAAACCTCCCATATCTCTCAACAGTAGAGAGACCCCTATGTCTGGAACTGAGTGAGCAAAGGGGCAAACTGAAATTAAAAACAGAGATAATCTTAAATTTTATATGTGTATATATTCCTTCCCATTGCTAATATCTACATCTTCTTTATGCCGTATTAAGACTCCTGAAATATCCTCTCAATGCTTTTCACATCTGAAGTTTCACTTACTCCTCTTTCCACTCTCCAAACTGCCAAAAATGCAAATCACACCTGGCTACTTCCATGTTCCAAATTTTCCTCTGTCTCTCCATTAGATACGATAAAATTTCCAAGTTCACTGGCATGGTTTACAAAGTCCTTCATCATCTACCCTCAGTATCATACAGGTTAAGCATCTCTTATCCAAAACACTTTTGACCAGAAGTGTTTTGTATTTCGGATTCTTTTGGATTTTCCAATATTTGTATTAATACTACTGGTTCAGCATCCCTAATTCAAAAACTTGAATACAAAGTACTCCAATAAGCATTTATTTTGACCATAATGTTGGTATTCAAAGAGTTTCAGATTTTTGAGCATTTAAGATTTCAGATTTTTAGATTAGGGATATTTATATATTCCAAAGTTAAGTCCTCTTACTTCCTCCATACATTAAACACACATAACAATTTATAATCCTTTCAATATTCTATGTTGTATTCTTAGCCGACTTTGAAAATCCTTTCCATGTGTACATGTTTCAAATACATGTTTGCATGAAGAACATCTAATCACTTAAAAAAATTTAGTCAAAGTCTCATCTCTGTGGAGAAAATGATATTAGCCTAATCTTCTAAATAAATTGAAAATTTTTACTAGAGCTAAAGCCAACTCCTTGATTCAAGCCACTACCCTCTCCTTAGATTATTGTAATTGCCTCCTAAGTGGTCTTTCTGCCTCCTTGCTTCTCCATAGTCTAATCTTGAAACAGGTGCAGAGTGTAAAAATTACATTAGATTCCATCAGGCAGTTAATCCCCCCAAAGTTCCCGTCTCACTCAGAGTAAAATCAAAATACCTTATGATTATCTACCACATCCTACATGATCTAGCCTCTTTTCCCTGTTCTGTTTGATTTTGATCTCATCTCTTTTTACACTCTTGTTAGTACATTCTAATGTTGCATCACTCAACTCCCATCTGTTCTTCAAATATTCCAGTCATTATATTTGTTCAGGGCCTTTATGCTCCATGTTCCTATGCTTGAAATGACCCCCCACCAGACACCCACTGGACTTACTCCCTCACTTGCTTCAGATTTTTACTTAAAAGTGAACATCTCCCTCAAGCATTCCAGGCCATCTTCTTTAAAAATTCCACCTCTCCTCACCCCACTCTGATCTTTGCATACCCTGCCCTTAATTTACTTTTTCTTTAAGATGTTACACTTTAAGAGGAGTTTTATGTTCACAGCAAAATTGAGAGAAAGGGACAGAGATATCATACATAACTCCTGCCCCTACGCATGCATAGCTTCCCCCGTTATCAACATCTCCCACCAGAGTGGTACATTTGTTACAGTGGACATTGTCACCCAAAGTTTACTAGGGGTTCATTAGGGTTCACTTCTGGTGTCGTAAATTCTGTGGGTTTAGGCAAATGTATAAGGACATGTATCCACCATTATAGTGTCATGCATAGCATTTTCATTGCCCTAAAAATCCTGTGTGCTCTCCCTATTCATCCCCCCCTTCCCCAACCCCTTGAAGTCACTGATCTTTTTAATGTCTCCACAGTTTTGCCTTTTCTGGAATGTCATATAGTTGAAATCATATAATGTGTAGCCTTTTCAGATGGGCTTCTTTCATTTAGTAATATGCTTGATTTTTACTTCATGTCTTTTCATGGCTTGTTAGCTCTCTTTTTTTTCATGCTGAATAAAATTCTATTGCTTGATGTACCACAGTGTATTGATCTTTCTGTCTACTGAAGGACATCTTGGTTGCTTCCACATTTTGGTAATTATGAATAAAGCTGCCATAAAATCCATATACAGGTTTTTTGTGGATATAAGTTTTCAACTTTGCATTTCCCTGATAACATATAATGTGAATCATCTTTTCATATGTTTATTTGCCATCTGTATATCTTCTTTAGTGAGGTGTCTGTTAAAGTTATTGGCCTATTTTTAATTTTCCTATTGTTGAGTTTTAGAGTTCTTTGAATACATTAAATAACAGTCCTTTATCAGATATGTCATTTGCAAATCTTTTCTCCCACTCTGTGCCTTGTTTTATCATTCTTTTGACATTGTCTTTTACAGAGTTAAAATTTTTAATTTTAATGAAATCCAACTTACCAATTTTTTTCTTTCATGGATTGTGCCTTGGGTGTCATATCTCAAAAGTCCTCACCAAACCCAAAGTCATCTAGATTTTCTCCTATATTATCTTTTAGGTGTTTTATACTTTTTTGTTTTACATTTAGGTCTATTATCCATTTTGAGTTAATTTTTGTGAAAGGTAAGGTCTAGATTCATTCTTTTTTGCATGGGATGTCCAGTTGTTCTAGCACCATTTGTTGAACAGGTTATCTTTTCTCCAATGTATTGCCTTTCTGAAAGATCAGTTGACTATATTTATGTAGGTTTATTTGTGGACTCTTTATTCTGCCTCCATTCATTTATTTGATTACTGAAGCTTTATAGTAAGTTTTGAAGTTGGGTAGTATCGGTCCTCCAAAGTTGTTCTCCTTCAATATTATTTTAACTATTCTGTTTTGATTTACTTTTTCTCCTTAGTAATCTTCATTATCTTATGTACTGTCCATATCATTTATCTAGTGCCCTAATAATTCTGCATAATAATCATAAAGCTTCAATGACATACAATAACGAACATTTATATTTACTTATGAGTTTATAGGTAACCTGGATGGCTCTGCTGATTAGCATTGAACTCAGCAATTTAGCTAGGTTCGCATAATCTGGGGTCCACTGTGGAACTGGATGGGGGAAGTTTGGTCTAGGATGGCCTCTCAGCTTGATCTCATGGGAGAGGCAGCATCCAGGAAGAGAATAAAAATGTTCAGAGCTTTCTGAGGCCTGTGTTTGGAACCACCACACTGTCACTTCCATCTCCTTCTATTTTCCAAAACAAATTAAAAAATTATCCCGGATTTAAGGGTTGTGAAAAACCACATTGCAGACGGACTTGGATATAGTGAGAAAATTATTAAAGCCAAAAACGTAATCAACCTATCATACTACATGCTTATCTGTACACTTTGCTTATCATCAATCTCTTTTATTGGGATATAAGCTCTAAAAGGGTAAGAATTTTGTCTATGTTATTAAATGCTTAATTCAAAATGCCTATTGTTTGCCTGGCATGTAACAGGAACTCAGTAATTATTTGTTGAATAAGTGGATGAATGGAGACCTTCATAATACCTTTATAGCCACTGTAAGCTCTATAAGGTGAAGCACTCTGCTATCATTTTAAAAAAATTTTTCAGCACCTAATGCAAAGCTACACATATAGAGGGCATGTAGTAGAAGTTTTCTTGCATGGATAAATGAATGAAAACTAGCAATAGGTCCTAGAAAATAAATGAAAGAGAAGTCTCCTTCCAATGATATTACCTTGTTCTTAAAAATTAGGAAAAATTAATCTATTTTTACTGATTCAAGTAATTTTTTGGAAGTACTCTTTTCAATACAGAGTGGAGTTCAGTGCTTTTGAAATAATTATGGCAGTCTTCAGGTACATATAAAGATTGGAAAGCAGCATCTGCATAAAGCTATGGAGCAAATATATGATCATTAAGATGTGCTGTGTCCACCTAATTGGGAAGATTAATTGTAATTGTAGAAATTAAATTATAATTTGGGTTTCAGGATTATCCCTCAAGTTTCATTAAGATTAACATGACTCACTCGTAATTGCTTCTACCAATATGGCTTTGCCAAACTGCCAGACAGAAAAGTCTATTGGCTTGAAAAAAGTCCAGGTCTCTTACAAGCAAATGACCTAGAGAGGTATCATTCGTTTTACTCTAAAATTACTGTGAAGATAATTTCAACCTGACTCCTTGATGTTAAGGGAAAGGAGTTTGTAAAAACAGCCTAATTAGAATATTTCTGTAGTCTTAGTTTCTTGGAAGTTAGGTAATTTTTTATAGAATAATTTTGAAATCCAAAGTGTCATGGTTGTGTGTACCGAGATGTGTATTCTTTATTTATATTCTTTTGTGTATATAATTTTATGCTTATATAATTATATATGTGTGTACCATACTTTAATAAAATATATATATATTTTAAAATGAATGTACTATTTATGTGTATGTTCCTAGAGAATTAGAACACATGAGAAATACTGCATAAAATTTTGAAATTAATGGAAGTATGTGTCTGTTCTAATTCCTATTCCTTTTAAAACCTATGAACCAGTCTGAAATGCCCTGTGTTACACTAAATTGGTAACATGAATAAAATTTTGAAAATACTTTAATTTTTTTTAAAAAAACAACTTAATTATCCTTTCCTTTGAGTGTCATAAAATGCTTTCTTGGCTTTCCACATCTCCTCTTAGCCTCCACTTCAGCCTAGTCAAAATGTCTTGGTATTATTTATGAATTTTTTCGTAAATCCAGTGAGTTTTTCCTACCATACTGAGGAAAAGAAATTAAACCTTAAAGTTCGGGATTAGGACACGTTATATTTTGTTCCCTCTGTTATTTGCATTTTTTTCCCATGGGAGAATTGAAATATCTACATTTTAGAAATCAACTTTCTATATTATTTGAGGATAATTTAGAGTTTCTTAATACATTCCAAAATCAATTTGTCAACCTACATGACGCATAGGTTGAAAACACGAGAGATGACTCTACGGGGGGAATGATATTTAAGATAATTATTATTCACACCTATATACGTACCTCTCAGTGAGAGACTGAAGAATTGGTCTCTTTACCCATGAAAGAGGCTGACAAGAGAACCATTGCATTTATAAGTTAGTTTTAATTGAATGCTAATGTTTACTTTAAAGTTGTGAAAAGACAGAATTGGAGACTGAGTTCAAAAAAGAGCTGAATTTATCTGACTGCACTGTGACAATGGCATACACACGCAAAACTCTTCTTCAGGCCCATAGTTAAGCTCCCGTTTCATAAGTTAGACATTCCAAGACAAAGCAAAAAGAGAGGTGTTAAAGATTAGACTTGCAAATTTCAAAATATATAGTGTCAGTCTAGTGATGTTTAAACATCCATTTAGAATAACTCACAGAGGAACTGTAGCATATTACAAAGTGGAATCATGAATATGCAATCAGCAAGTGGTTCTGGAGCCTGATCACCATCTCTGTCAATTAAAGCAGTCACTTTCTGTGATGGTACCTTGGCACTTTGACAGTGATTATACCTTTACATGATGTATTGCAGATATTATGCTTCAGTTGTTTACAAATAGAACCATATCTTACTCTTTCACTTTAAGAACAGAGTGTTTTAAGTAAGGAAAATATTCCCTAGAATAAATCTTCCACTGAAGTCACACAGGCATGATCAGACTGGGAATAGCGTGTGATGCCACTACCACATGACAAAAGCAATCCCCCCAATCCCTCTTTTTATTATTCCTAGAAGTGAAATAATATGAAGTTTTTTCAAGTTATCTGACAAGAAACTGCACAAAGGATTAATTCACAACATAGTGTCCATCACTCTAAAGGGGCAGGCTAGTTAAAAGAATAATCTGGATTTAAATCTGGAGTAAAGTGTCAAGGAAGAGGTATAGGTGCTGACAAAGGGAAATATTATCTGGATATGATGTAGTTTGGCTTGTACTTTTATCCTACCAAAATTGTTTATTTGCTTTTTTGTAGGCATCACTTTGTCTAAGCATGGAAACTCAAGTGGTTTGCTTAGACAATAGTATTTGCCAAAGTTTATTTGCTTAAATTTCAGGTAAAACTATTACAGAGACAAAAATGCCAGAAAATTCCTTAGTTTGTTGTCTAATTTTGTCTACGTATCTCTATGAATAAAAACTCCAACACTGAAGGCCATAGTGTTATATGTGAACCTACTCAGATACATTTAAATATCCAGGCATTTGCTATCATAGATAATATATATGAAGGTTAGACTTTTTTGAAACTTGTTTCCTACCCACATAAGTTTTTATGGATTCAACACTTTTATGTTTAGCCATTGACTCAGGAAGTTCAGAAATTCATAGTTATGGAATACTACAACTGAAATAAACCGTGGAAATCATATTGTTCAAGTCACTTTATTCTAGCCCTCTTCCTGTGCAAGCATTTTTCACATTAGAATGGAATTTGCCACAGGTTACATGGCTGGAGTCAAAAACAGATCTTCAAATCAGAACTCTCGTTTCACAATCCAGCATCATTTTCACCAAGCCACAGTCTTTTTTGTGTGTGTAATATGATGGTATGAAGGAATAGTTACTAGGGAGAGAGGGAGGTAAAAGAGAGGGAGAAGTAAACCATGGGACTGCTTCTCCCTGATGAAACTGAAGACTTAGACTTACATACAAAACTGTGAGAATGACCCAGGGCTTGAAAGTGTCCCCTCACAATAATGGAATTTTTCTCTCAGACTAAATATTCCAAACCCTAGTACAGAACATTAGAAAGCAAAACAAACAAAATAAACCTTAGAAGGAAGAACAGATTTTAAGATATTCTAAAAATAAATGCTTGTATTTCAGCTTATGTTTTTCTTTAACATCTTTTCATAATCCACCCCCATTAAGCTACAGAAATAATCATTCACAACACAGTGCTCATTCAAGGAAATGGTTTCAAACTCAGTGAGAAGAGAGGTAAAAATTCACCAATACTGCTTTAGAGAAAAGAGAATATAAAAGCTACTGCCCAAACATGAGTAATACAAAAAAATGGTATAACAATTCTGCTCCATAGGTATCAAATAAGAACAAACAGAAAGAGCATGCAAAGGATAGACAAAGTGCCCAGTTCTGAAAAAAAATTCATGAATGAAGAATTACTCCCAATCACTTCAAAATGTATAATTCAGTAAACTGAGATTTTAAATATAAGATTAAAAGTAGTTTAACTAAGATTACAGACTTGCAAAAACATAGAAATTCACCAACAAAGAATAATCCTAAAGTGACAAATAAACATAGCCAAAAAAATAGCTACCTCTGAAACTGGTATCATTTTATAGGGAAAGAGATTGAGGTAACTGTAACCAATACAAATGTAAATCAATTAAGGCACTCAGACTAAAAACCTGATAAATATGAAATATAAATAAACATACGGAAAGTAGGTATGTTTGAAGAAGAAAAGTCATCAAATGAAATGGAAGATATATTTAAACATTTACGGTAAGCTTACTTACGGTAAGTGAGGAAAGACCTAAATCTGAAAATCAAGAAGGTACAAGATTCAAGGAAAATGTAAAATTAGGCATACAACATCAAGATACTTTAGCTAAGCTGCTATTAAAGAGAAATTAATCAAACAAAGGATAAATCATACTGGCATCAGATTCGCCATAGAAACCATCAATGGCAGATGACAAAGCAATATTTACCAAATATTAAAGAAAAGCAATTGTGATCCAACATTATACCCAGACAAAACCTCATTCTGGTACAGGATAAAGTTGGAGATGCTGAACAGTGAAAAAATTCATAAATGAGTGATATAGCATGAGTCCTTCTTAAAAATCAACAAAACAAAACAAAACAAAACAATAACCCAGAGATGGTGAAGTTGAGCTAATTAAGAGGTAAATCAAAAATCAAAATAACAAACAGTGGAATGAAAAAAGCTATGATGAAATTATAGTAAATGAGGTGTGATTCCATTTAAATACAGAACTGATAGGAGATAATTTATGAAGTTGTGGCTACGTAATTAAATGTTAATGTTATAAACATATAGAATGGAATAAGTAAACCAAGGACATGAAGCAAAGGATCTAATGTCCTCATTTTTCATATCACAAGGTGAAGAGATAATGTTTAAATTTGAAATACCATGTTAAAAAAATGAGATCACAAGCACTCAATTTTCTTCATCATCTCATTTCTTACCTCAGGAAGGAAAAAGCTTTTAAGATACAACCTCATATGGTAAAGAAATATTTAATTGGAAGTCAATAATTATTTTTATTTAAGTTTGATTTACTAAATTTAAGTAAAATTAAATATCAGCTTTGGACATTATGAAGTAACAGGGTTGTATTTACTTTTCTACCAAAAACAACTCAAAAACTATACAAATATAGGACAGAAAGTTTTTAGAATTCGAATGCCAAACAGCAGAAGACTGTAATCACTGAAAGAAGGCAAACAAGCAGGATGAGCCCTCAGATCACACCTGCTTTATTTCTAGAGGCAAATTCTTAACCATGGTAATTAAAGAGGATGACAAATAGAGCACAGCAGATGTATTGAGAACATGTGAGGATATGTTGAAAAGACAGGGTTTAGACTTGAGGGATGCTGAGGTGGCTAGAAACTTTGAGGCAGAGTTGTCGATAGGAGGGACATTCCTCAAGAAACAAACTCTAGAAATCTGTATATGGATTCCCTTGTGTATTTATCTGAATACTAAGTTATGCATGCATGGGGTGAAACTCTGAGACTCATAAAATAACCCCTAGGAAGCAGCAAGCTAAAAAATGCTCATGGCTTACATAGTGCAGAGAGCCATTTGAGCTCTGGAAAGCCAGAGTGAAGAACACTTGTTGATCATCTAGGGTATTCAGTAGAGATCAGAGAAGGGTTTTGGTATAGTAGTAGGAATTACCTAGACTTAGAGTAAAGAAAATTCCAAATAGGCCCTTTTAAAAAGCTTTAAAAGCCTGGAAGTAATCAAACTGATCCACAAATAACAGCTACGTGTCTGTACAAAACCTAACACTTTAAAGGAATACAACAGACCTAACACTCAACAACATGTACTTAAAATGTTCCAATTCCAATAAAATAGGTATAAAGAAAACAAGAAGCAGGAAAAATATAAACTTTATCCAGGAAGAAAACTTACGCAATAAAATTATCATAGAATAACCTTAAAACAAATATTATATTCAATATGCTCAAAAAATTAAAGATATATAAGAAAATAGTAAATAGGAATGGAAATTATTTAAAATGAATGAAAATTATTTAAAAGGAATGAAATAGAACTTCTAGGATGGAAAAATATGAAATAAAAAATTCACTGGGTATGTTTAACATTAGATTAGACATTGCAGAAGAGAAAAAGAGACTGAAAAAATGGCTTCAATGGTATGTGAGACAATATTAAGTAGTCTAACATATGGGTCTATAGAATACAAGAAAAGGGACGAGGGGCATACAAAATTTGAAAAAGTAACATCTAATGGTTTCCAAATCTGAAGAAAACTCTAACTCACTTATCTAAGAATTTCAATAAATTCCAAGGAGGACATATACAATGAAAATCACACTAAATCATGTCATAATCAAATTGTTAGAAAATAGTGATATAAAATCTTAAATAAATAAAGACTTCTGGTTTTAGCTCCTATATGTAAAGAACTTGGAAGTTATAATTCTCACCCTTACACCAAAGGAAAAAAAAAAAGAAACAAATTGAAAATGAGCGAGTTTTCTTGAATTCATTAGAGAAGCAAGTTTGCAAAGTAATCCACCACCCCAAAATGTAGAGAGACAGACAGGTGAATCAAGAGTCACAGTCAAAATCTGCTTACCTGGAGTAAAAGCCACTGGCACCATAAACTGATAGGTGCACTTAAATGGTTATTTTGATGAAACACTAGAGGCTGTGTAGAGATTATCCTGAGAGTGAGAAGCTGCTGGTACTGCAATGGGGTCAGGGTGGGGTAGAAAAGTGTGCATTTTACCTTCAGGAACCCTCCCAGGACTTTACAGTGAAGACTAGAGAAAGATACTGCTGTGGCTCTAACAGGAGTAAGAGAAGAAAAGTAAGCTGAGAGCATCTTCCATTACAAAGGACTACTGTCCACAAGATAAGCCTTTGCCATAGCTTTATTCTACTTGGAGAAAGGGTCTTACTCACAATCCCGCCCTCCCTATCCTTCCTGTATCACATAAGGTGAGAGAAGGAAGCTAAGAAATGCTGTGAAGGTCACAGTCCAGGAGCACAGGCCCAATAAAAGACTAAAGTTTAATCTTAACATTATAAAATGCTTTCTCTTGTCTACAACTTACCACAAGAACAAGCCTCCAGAATCATAACACTGGATTTCAGCTGAAAGAGCCATAAGACACAGATTCTGTAAGGAGGAATATCTAGGGAAGCCCAAGTCAATAGTGGAGACAAAAATAAAGGCACTAGAGGAATTTAAAACCTCTGACATCTACAGACACATAAATATTAAGCATAACTCACCAAATATTAAACACAGTCCAAAGTCAGAGACAGATTAACAATAACAATAAAAATTTACACTAAAAGCCTATTCGCCTCAGTTTCTATTACCTGATACATCATGCCTGGCCTGTACTAGAAACAGAAAAGATAAAGACAAAAAAGATCAAAGCACAGAATTATCAAAACTCATCAAATCTCAAAGGGAGACAGCAAGAGTAAAATAAACAAAGTAAATACAAAACAGCCAGAAAACAATTAACAAAATGACAACAGTAATCCTTTAACTATCAATAATTACTTTAAATATAAATGGATTAAATTCTCTCATCAAAAGGCTTAGAGTTGCTAAGCGGATTTAAAAAATCAACTATAAGCTAACTACAAGAGACTCACTTTATTTTTAAGAATATACATAGGCTAAAAGTGAAGGTGTTAGAGTAGGAGACTCTTAAGAGACAGGGCTGAGATCAGATGCAGGGGCTTATAGAGTGGGTGCAGTTGTTAAAGTCTAACGAAGGGGGGCTGATAAGCACAGACAAGAATTATTTTCCACTGGCTTGTCAGCTATCTAGCTACTTTACATAAACTTTGGCTAATGACAATATCATTTGCACTGTGGTTTTAAAGTTCCTCCATCCTTGAAATTGCTATGACAGTTCCAAAACAACTGTATAAAATATGAAAATGGGAGGAAACCCAGTTGTAGGAATTACTACCCAAAATTTTTAGTAAAAACCAACCCTTTAGTCTTGAATATTCCTCCCCTCGATTAGCAAAACTTCATAAGACGAAAAACCTTTTCCTTCTGGGGCAGCTGCTCTTTTTGAGCCAGCTTGCTCCCTCTCTCTTTAGAGTGTACTTTCACTTTTGCTTTCAATAAAAGCCACTTGCTTTGGTTTACATAGTTCATCCTGAAATTCTTTTCTTCTGATGATCACCAAGAACTTGAAAAAAACCTATGCTCAGAGGATGGAAACAAAGGGATGGAAAAAGATCCTTGCAAATCTAAATTAAAAAGAACAGATGTGGCTGTACTTATATGAAACAAATTAGGCTTTCATTCATTGATGATTTTAATTTTTTTTGCCATTTATCAAGTTTTTCTAATTATTCTCAGTGGGAGCACTAGTTTACAATAAAAAACCCTATCATTAACAGAAGTCAAAGTTCTGCACTCTATATATTTGAAAACAGAGCTGACAGGTTTTCTACTGGATTAGATGTGATTTTGAGAGAATAAAGAAAAACTTCAAGTTTCGAGATTCAGCATTTGACAGAGGGGAAATACTATTTACTGAGAAAAAAAAGTAACTCAGAAAACAGAGAGAAGAAAATATATAAAAAGAATATAAATTAATTTGAAATAAAATAAAATGCAAGGGAAAAGATAAAAAATGATGTTCCTTGGAAAGATTAATGAACAACTTTGTTAATATTGATCAAGAAATATATGATATGACAGAGGCATAAGCAAATATACACTGCTAAGAAAGATTTGAGCAAAATGAACAATTTAAAGTAATAAATTTGAAAATGTAGATGAAATGAACTATCATCTGAAATAATATACCTGGCAAAAACCAACAGAAGAATAAATTACAATTCTTTGTAAATAAATTTGACATTATAAATGAAGTAATTAGTCTTTAATAGACTTTATATGCCTTATAATTTAGAAACTTTAATAAACCTTATAAGAAATATAAGTTACCAAAAAACAAGCATGGGCCAGTTTGTGTTTTATCAAATATTTACATTACAATTGACACCAATAGTAAATATTACAGTAGAAAAAAAGTGTAAACACTCCTAAAACCTACTTTCTAAGACAAATATTACAATGACATAAAACTATATACAAGGTCAGAAGAAAAGAAAATTATAGGTCTAACTGATGAAACCAGATAAAAGAATTCTAAACAAACAGCAACAGAATCCATAAACATGAAAATAAAACTTAACCAACATGAGAACATCAATCCAATTATATTCAATAACAAGAACAAGCCAGATAATTAAACAAGGCCTGAAGATTAGATGTTAGTAATGATCCAACTTAATTTCATGATTTCATTTGTTGTATTGGATTTTGTAGGAAAATGACTTATTTGCAGAAAATGCGCACTAATCTCCTAGGGTCTTTATGAGATATTAGGTTAGAAATTTACTCTTACAGAAAATTATATATATTGGTCTTGTAACTTTTCTATAAGTTTCAGATTTTTTTCAAAATAAAAATTTTTGAAAAGGGATAAAATGAATATAAATGGGCAACCTACAAGCTGGCAAATATAGCCCTTTTGCTTTTTGTACTTCCCCTTTCTTCAGAAATTATTTCTAAAGATAAAATAACTTTGCTTTGACTTTGAGAAGACAAACAAGTGAATAATGATAGCAGATAGAAAAGAAGGAAAGAGGTTCTTAAAGCTGGGCTGTAACTTCTGCATGAGACCTTTCTACCTCTTGAGACAAATAGCACTTTGTTTTTTTACGTTTCTTTTAATGTATATTTCTGGTACTTACTGGCACATTAATACCAATTATGCCAGTACTTAAAAAGCTCAAACATCCCATAATCAAATAAGCTAAAATTAGGACTAAAAATTATGTGTTAAAACTGATAGAGAGCAAATAGGGAAACAATAAGTAATATAATATATAATTCTGTAAATACATTTGACTTTATAAAAGAAGTGGGACATTTTTTGAGAAAATACAGAGTGACCAATAATAAAGACTTAGGAATAAAAGCTGAAAAATCTGAATAGACTAAAGAATAAAACCTAAATAGACTGAAGACTAAAACCCGATAGACCTATGGAAGAAACTGGGAAAATAGTTATTTGAAAAAAAAATTCCAAAAGATACTCTGGTTAAAGCTCATTTACTTGTGAATTCTTTCAAATTTTTAAGGAACACATAATTCCCAGCCAACACAAACTGATCCAGAGTATAGAAAATGATGTCAAGCTACATAATATTACTATTAATGACAGGACACCAAGATCTACCAAAGAGACCCCCTAAAATAAAACTACAGGATAATCTCACTTAAAATATATACAAAAATAATAAAATTGAAGCAAGGTAAATTCAATATTTCAAAACAATATCATCCTAAAGAAATAGGACACTTTACCTGAAGAAAATCCATTATCGTAATTAATAGAATGATGAAAGACACTATGAATTAATCACAATAGGTGTGTTTCAAAGACTTTGTAAATTATTTAATAGAAATAGATTATTTCCTTAATATAGTAAAGGATCTTTCTCTCCTCTCTTCTCCTCTTTTCCTTTCATCCTCTCCTTCTGAGCCATTCTCATATTTGATAATACAGTAAGTTTGATAGCATTTGTTTTAAACCAAAGAGGAATTATGATGGCCTCTATCCCTTCCTAAGGACCCTTGAGAGTACAAAGAGAGTTATGTTCCAGAGAGCTGTGTAGGAGCTGGAGCATACAGGATTGGGAATTTGCTTTAAGCAAGTCATTCATAACTAGAAATCACAGAGAATACATAATTCCAAAAAGAATTTGTTGCATCCATTTTAGTGAACTGAGTTTAGGGAACTGTTACAAACAGTTTTCTATAGCTAAATATAGAAGATTATGAAGACTGATACTAAGAAATCCAACTGATAGCCTGCAGCTTCGTTACAAATACGACCTGATTGAACCATTTTGAGGGGCTGTCTGTCTTCAATACTCATATGTGATATAGCTTAGATTGAAGTGGGAGAAAATTAGGAAACTTTCAAAATGAAAACTGATTTCACAAATTACAGCCCAGAAAATAACAAAAAGAGCTGTCATGCCCTTTAGCAGCTTTTCCTTTAATTTCTGCAGAATCTTTTGTCTTCAACCTTTGAGCCTTGTTATTGTCTCTATTGTAGTCAAACTAGGGCTTTTTCTTCAGTACAAGTGCTAGAAAAGATACAAGATGATTTTTGCACTGATTAGAAGGGAACGCACATGTTCAGATAACTTTTGGAAGACCACAAATTGTGCAAGTCAGAATACATGAAAAGGTAGAGAAATATGGAAACCATGTATAACAAAAATAAACTTATTTTATTATACTATATAATACCATATGAAAAATATGCTAGATCCAGTAACTTGTTATCAGGACAGTTATGTAAAATTGTGGCCAAATGTCAGTTCTTTGGATAAGTGGAAATTATAATGTCTCAACCTCCCTATTTGAATGGGTGAATGGATATACCTATAAATATAAACAAAATTTTCTTATTAATAATTTCTTAGAGGCTTGTATAATAAAGTTTTTTTTAATTCAAGGTATATAATTATGTATTTTTTTAAAAAAACACATCTTTTACCCAAATCCAAAGTAAAAAGGAAAGTATATATTATTACTTAAAAGATTATAATTTTATTCATTCATTCACTTATGCATTTATTCACTCCACAATCATATATCAAGTGCATCTATTTACCAGCCATAGTAAGTAACACAAAGAAAAATAAATGGTATCGACCTTGAAAGAATATAGCTGATACGTTACATACATTAGATTATTTTATTGATTAAACATACAGACCTGCCATGCAAGAAGTATTCAGAACTGTATTATATGGTTCTGATACAGATATGCACATCAGCACAACAGTCATCCACTGGTGTAAAATCACCCAAAAGCTAAAGCTCAGAGCCCATATACCATAATGGCTCAAGGGGTAAAACAAAGCAATAAAGTTCTACTAACAGAATGGACAGAAATCCACCCTACATATCAATTCTTTCAATAAATGTGAATGGCTTGAACTACCCACTCAAGTGACATAGGCTGGCTGAATAGATAAAAAAATACAAACCGGCTGCACGCGGTGGCTCACACCTGTAATCCTAACACTCTGGGAGGCCGAGGCGGGTGGATGGCTCGAGGTCAGGAGTTCGAGACCAGCCTGAGCAAGAGCGAGACCCTGTCTCTACTAAAAATAGCAAGAAAATTATATGGACAACTAAAAATATATACACAAAAAATTAGCCGGGCATGGTGGCGCATGCCTGTAGTCCCAGCTACTCGGGAGGCTAAGGCAGTAGGATCGCTTAAGCCCAGGAGTTTGAGGTTGCTGTGAGCTAGGCTGATGCCATGACATTCACTCTAGCCCAGGCAACAAAGCAAGACTCTGTCTCAAAAAAAAAAAAAAAAACCATACAAACCAAGTATCTGGTATCTCCAGGAAACAAATCTAACCCACAAGGACTCACTTAGACTTAAGGTAAAGGGATGGAAAACAGTATTCCATGCAAATAGAACCCAAAAGAAAGCTGATGTAAACCATTCTCATGTCAGATAACATTGACTTTAAATCAACATAAGCAAAAAAAGACAAAGATGGTCATTTTATAGTGGTAAAGGGAACAATTCAACAAGACATAATCCTAAATATTTATCCACTTAATACAGGTGCATCCAGATTCATAAAGCAAACCTTACTTGATCTAAACAAAATGATAAACAGCAGCATCATAATAGCTGGGGACTTGAACACCCCACTGACAGAATGGGACAGATTCTCCAAGCAGAAAATAGCAAAAAAATGATGGAGTTAAACAGAACTCTAGAACAAATGGGCCTAACAGACATGTACAGAAATTTCTACCCAAAAACCACTGAATGTAAGTTCTTCTCATCAGTTCATGTGAGTAGTGAAGGGCAGAGTCTGCCTAAATAAGACATTGTGTTTTCTGGTCCATTCTTGTATAAAGTACAAATGATTTAACCACTTTGTAAAATTTACTATTTAAAATAAAATTATCAGTCAAAATTTAGCTGGAGGAAGTAAACAGATAATCTAAAATTTATACCACAACAAAGTAGGCTTTGCCCATAAAAAATAAATCACATCAACCTGAATACTTCAATTCCAATGAGGAAAATTTCTTGGATTATCAAAAAGTCAGAAAGCAGAACTAAGTAGCATTCCATTTACATGTTGACAGAGACCTTATCTATTGTAAAAATTATAAACTAGATCAATGTGAACAATCCATACCATTGGCTTAGGAAACATGCCTTTTATCCATATCTGTATAGTAGTAGAGACCCTTTATTTTGAAATGCAGGCTATAAAGTCAACCCTAGGCAAAATTGTGAAAGAAGTCTAGTTTTTCTTGCCTCAACCTATTCCTTTCCAGTTTTGTCCCATTCCAGTATTTTCTATTCCTGTATATTTCCTCTGTTTTTAACAACCATTTACTGCAATGACTTGCCTTCTGTCCTGCCCTTCCTAACTTTCTCTACCAAGAATTCTAATATGGCCCATTTCCTTTTCTCTCAATTTTGAAACTTGTTTAATGCATCATTCTCAGAGACTGGCACCTAATTTTCAAGGTAAGAGCTAGCTAATTAAATAATTTATTAATTATCTCCTTTATTTGATCCCCCTTCACCTCACCCAATTGTAAGCAACACCAGAAAATTTGTCTGATTTGTTAGGACTTAAGCATCAAGCATGGTGCTTAGTATTTTTACCTTGATGATTGATTTTTATTCTTACATTAAAGGTATATGTTTTTATATAGGGTAAATTGTTTTAATATCCCCAATTGTTATATACATGAGAAAACTAAGATTTAGAGATATATATATATATATATGTTAATTTCAAGATGACACCGACATGAAATAATGTGGCCATGGACTTATCATAAATATATCTGATTCAAAAGACTTTCCACTACACTCTGGTAATAACTCTAAGGTGTTAAATCAAAGGATGATACATAAAGGACTTTGAGCTCCATGGCAGAAAATTCAGAGTGTTAGTCGATGGCTGTTTAATTGTGCAGATGGCAAATGACTTCTTTATCAATAGTCTAGCCAGTGTATATCCAGCTATAAATATTAAATTACTTATATCCCAGTCAGAAGTTCCCAGTGCTCATTTTGTTTTATTTATTTGTTTGTTGGTAACTTTATATTATTTTGTTCCATTTCCCCAACTAACATATACTTTCTACTACGTTATGCTCTCATGAGAGAAATTCTTTATGCTCACTCATTAAAATATGATTATGCTAGAAATATTGGCACTCTGAATCTTTTTGAACTGGAATAAGTTAGTGTGATGTGGAATAATATTTAACATTTCAAAATGTTTTGCATATTGATTAATACATGCCAGAAAAGCAGAATTGTTTTGGCTGGAAAAGTAAAATCATAGATATTTTGGACATTGCCCAAAACAAATGCCTCACTGCCTTTATCGCAAGTAGAATAAAAAATATGATCACATTTGCTTTGGAAAGGAGACTCTCTTTTCTCACTTGAGAAATTATATATTTTTTTAAACCATCGCTGGGTTTTTCTCATCAGTTCTAAAATCTTAATCATTGCATTTCTCACCATTTCTGAAATGGATACGCAAATGATTCTATTCACAGTAAATGGTTTTCATGTTCACAGTTGCACCAGTAGATTATGATCTAATATTACTTTTATCCTTGTTGCCATGTTATTATTATTGTTTTAATAGTATTTTGTCATCCTTGTCATTAGTCTCACAAAATACTTAGAGAAGTGTTTAGGTTTTTGTTTGTTTGCTTGTTTTGCCTGTGTCTCATCTTTTCATTTTAACAATATGTTTTGATGAACAGAAGTTTTTGTTTTGAATGGAGTTCAGTTTATTATTATTTATGGCTAGTATTTTTGGTGTTCTTTCTAAAAAGTCTTTACCTACTCCAAGTTCATGAAAGTATTCTCGTATTTTCTTTTAGACATGTTATAGTTTTAGTCTTTACGTTTGGACACCCAGTTACTGCAGCATTAGTTACTGAAACACTCCTTTTCCTATAAGACTACCTTGGTTTCTTGCCTATGTATGAAATCTCTATTCTGGCCCGGTTGATCTATTTGTTTATTCATAAGTCTATACCCCATACCATACTTGCTTGATTATTGTTGCCTTATACTTAGACTCGAACTTTAAGCAGTTAGAGTCTTCCAACTTTCTTCTTTTATTTAAGTCTATTACAGCAATTCTAGGTCTTTCTTTTTTATTTCCATACAAACTTTAGAAACAACTTTCAAAACCATGTTATGATTTTAACTCAAATCATACTGAAACTACAGATAAATTGGAGGATAAACAATCTTCCCAAAATTGAGTCTTCCAATTCATGACCTTGGTATATTTGTCTGTTAGATCTTTAATTGCACTTAGCATTCTTTGGTAGTTTTCATTGTATAAATCTTGCAGATATTTTTTTTAACTTTGTTCCTTAGTATTTTACGTTCTTGATGCCATCATTTTAAAATTTTCTGTTCCAATTAGTTGCTGCTAGTATACAGAAATGCAAATGATTTTTGTATGTTGATCTTATATTTTATGACCTTGCTAAATTTATGCATTAACTGTAGTATTTTTTTAGCATTCCTAGGATTTCTCACATAAACAGTCATGTTATCTGCAAATAAAAATGTTTTTACTTTTTATTTCCAAACAGTATTTCTTTTGTAACTTTTTTGTTGCCTTCATATGGTGTGACTTCTAGCACAGTGTTAAATATAAGCGGTAAAAGAGGGCACATTTACTTTCTTAGTAAATCTTGGGGAAAAGCATTTAATATTTCATTATTAAATGTAATGTCAGGTCTGTATTTTTGTAGATGCCCTTTATCAGGTTGAGGAAGTTGCCTTCTATTTCTAGTTTGCTAAGAGTTTGTATCAGGAAAATGTGAAAATTTTCAGATGCTTTTTTCTAGATTTGTTAGTACGACCACATTATTGTTTTCTGCTATTCTGTTCGTTAGTACATTATGTTGATCAATTTCAAACTAATCTTACCTCTATTGATAAATTCTACTTTGTGATAATGTAGGTTGCTTTTTCTTCTGTAGTGTCTTTTGATGTGTGTCAAGCTTCTCTATAATGTAAGTTTCTGGATTCAGACTCCCAATTTCAGCAAAGCAATGTCAGCTGTGTTTCCCTGTCTGGTTCCAGAGGGCACATAACTTTGCTCAGTGGGTTGGGGGCAGTAGTGCTCATCACAGTCCGTCTGTTCTCATCACCAACTTCCCCACCCCTAAAATTAGGCAGGGCTGTATGACAGGTTTTTGGTCAATGGGCTGTGAGTGTAAGTCACCTGGGCCATTTTCAAGCCAAATCATAAAAGAATTGGTGCATAACCCTCCAGCTCACTCACTCTTCCCCTGCGAACATTGAACATGGAGTTCTCCTGCTCCAGATGGTGCAGTTACAAGATGGTGGCATCATTCTCAGCCCACTTTCCCAAACTCTGTGTGGACCAAAGGCCCCAGTGGCTCATGTTATACATGTATCATAAACAGAAAATAAACTCATTTCTATGAAGCCACTGGAGCTTTAAGGTTATTGGTTACTACAGCATAGAGCAGCCCAACCAAGCAATAATAATCATGGAAGTTGGGAATACAACATTCCTATCACAAATAAAACTGAAATAATAGATCTTTACATAGATCAATGGAGTATTTTTATAACACATAGGGCAGGGATACACACTGAATAAGCATTAAGAGTAGTGATGCATGAGATCAAAAGCATACCAACACATATGAAATAGTTTTATTTAATTGCTAACAATCATTACATTTCATAGATCGCATCTTCAATGTGATAGTAAAGAAAATTTTCTCCAAGAAAGCAACTTGAAATAAATTAGTTTTTCTTTTATTCAACCTATATTTATTGACTACTAACTGTATCCCATTCTATGAACAAAATAGTTCCTCTTCTCACTTATGAAACAATTATACAAACATTTATGTATCTGCACTTAAAGGGAGATCAGCAATCATGTAATTGTAGAGGACAATATGAATACAAAAATTTCACTGACAATTGGCTTCACTAGTCCCTCCTCACCATGCTTTGAACACTTTTTTCATTTTATCTCCTGGCCCTTCTATAAGCAACAGTCGTAAAGCCCAGTGAATTGGACAAAAGGCAGGGAGCCAAAGAGAAGGGGAAACAGCAAAGGTTAGCACTACTCCACTGTGCAATCAGTTCTTTAAAACACAGAATTGATTGTAAATTGAAAACCTGCATTAAAATGGCCTGCTATTCATAGGCAATCCCCTCGGCCATTTGGGAAAGAGCACAGAAATAAAGTGTAAACTTCCACAAGTTTTTTCTTCTTTTATGACCTTTACATGAATTAAACCACTCCACCAGATGCCTAAGGAGAAGATAAATACCTCTGGCTAATAACTCACTTGAGTGGACTTCTAGTTTCAGTTCTAGCACTGATTCATTAATGAAGAAAGAGTAACAATTCCAGAAGAGAAAATGCCAAAGTAAATAACTTTATAATTTATAGGTGAAGAAGGTCACGTGGACCTGTCACCATGCTAGACAAAGGAAAGGACTCAAAATATGCTAAAAGTAAGATTACTAAGGCTATCCAAACACTCTTACCTTCAGTTTGAAAATGGTAGATACTGCTTCTGTTTTTCATTTTGTTAGCTGTCTTGGTAAAGACACTTTGCATATATATAAAATCTATATTGTGCCTGCCTAGCTGTGAGCTGTCAAATGATGTTGCACTTGCTAATCCATGGACTATTCATCTTCATGTTTATGCTCTAACAAAATGATGGCTGTTTAATTATACTACAAATGAGTTTTGCCAGCCAATTGTATGGCAGATGTTATTTACTCCCAGAACAACTGTCAAAAGACCAAAGCAGCACATCTAATAAACCAAAATGTGCTGTATTGAGTTACATGTCACCAGCAACCCCTTTATCACCTAGCCACAAGCTTTCCATTATCATTATGATGGGAGGGGCAGCATTGTTGAGTATAATAGCCAGCCAGAAATCTGGTTGTCAATAATAAGTAGGATTAAAAGAGATGTAACAGAATAGATTCTACCTGGAACGGAAATGAGAACTGTCAATAAACATTTCTGAAAATGCTTCAAATTTGGTAAATGCTTATTTGGTAAATGCTATAATATATAGTCCAATATATAGATATAATATATGGATTGGGCTATATATCATAATATATAGCATTTACCAAGTAACTCCATGATGGCAGATGGAGAAGACACACCCATCTTCTCTATTCATGTGGTGACTGAGCAGTAGTCACTGAAACATATTTTTCCCACTAAATTTATGAATGATCTAAAGGTGAAGAGAATGCCTTTAGCCAGATGGTACTGTAACTTGAATCTAGGAAGTATGCTCACAATAAAATTATTATGTATATTGTTTAAACTTTTCTAAGCTTGTGGGAGCATTTTATTATGCCTAACACATGCTCCAAATAAAACTTTCCAGGGAGAACTCTGCTTTGGCCCTTTTTTACTATAGTGTGCTGGTATCATGCTGAGGTTTTTAATAAGAAGAAAAAAATAAGAACCCTTAAAAGTTTAAAGCCCAGTAGTCTAGGATCTAAAATCTGATTAAGTATAAAATAAATTTTCTACAATTAAATGATTCAATAGCAGATAAAATGGAAGCAGGGCCCAGGAAGTAATTCATCACTGTAATTTTGTATACACCAATAAATTGGGATGTTGTCTCTCTGTTTAGCACAGAAGTATTGAGGAAAAAGATGGGTCCTCATTTCTTTCAGTGAAAATTACACTCTGTTGTGAAAGATCAACTGCTTAATGTTCTTACTAGGAGTAATGTGAAAGGATATTTCTATATGACTCTTGTCCATAGCTTATTTCTATATAACATAGTGGTTTTATGAAGAGACAAGTGATTTATAGACCACTAATGTATACCCATAAGCCCAATCCATTATTCTCCAATTTTTGCCCAGTTTTCCTCATTCTAGGAATAAGCCAAATGAAAGTCTTGTTTAGCCAGGACACATGAGATACCTAGGGTTCTGTCTCTCCTGGTACTTCTTTCAGTAGCAGCCTCGTGTCTGAGACACAAGCATCTGCCAACTTAGTAAAACACTCTGGCAGGAAAATGGAGTATCTAATCATAGAGCTGAGGGAAGTTGTCCGATTGTCAAGTATTTATTTGTATATTCCAAACCAAAATGATGAGAACTTACTTAAGCCAAACTCTTACCTTGGCTTCCTTATTCCTCTTTTTGCTCACGTATGCTTCTCATATCTTATTTTATGACAAGGACATAATTTGCTAACTACTAGTTTCTACAACCTGAAATTATTCTGGGATTATTTGATAAAGAAGTTACTTTTCTAATTTAACTAAAGTATAGAGTGTTACTTGAGTGAATATTAATAAAAATGTTAATTAGGTTCCTGACAATACTGATGAATGAAACTGACATTTATAAATCATGTTCTTGCCAGCAGAAATCATACATCCTTCACAAGCATCTTAAATAGACCACTGCATTTCTCTGAATTTACTAACCAACCTTAGCCTTTTCCCACCTGATGGTGTTTTTGCCACCTTCTGTTCCTACCATCAATAAATTATCAACAGGTGTAATGTCCTTCTTCCTTTTCATTCTTTCTCCCTTAAGTTTGTATAAATAATAATGAACATCCCTACATATGTTATATGTTACATCTGTGGACTTGAGCATAAGCAAGCTACTATAAGATAGCTGCTTAAATTTAAGGATAAATGATCAAATCCATGCCCTTAGTCTCTTAGTTTTAAGACCCTCTACCATTCATTCTTCATCTACCTATGACTCAACTAAACACTGGACTCTCAAAGGCTCCAGGGTGGTATCAGGCACTGGAGATTACAAGAAGTAAGCGGAATCCCTACCACTGGAGTTTTCACAGCTGAAAACTATAAATATGAAGCTGTACTTTAAGTAATGAGTCAAACAGGGTGTATTTTCCTAAAGCACAAATATTGCCCCAATTTAGGGAAATATGGCTCAAGTTTTGGAAGTTATTATAAATAATTTCATTACTCAGTACTTCAAGACATTCTTACATTGGAACACTTTTATGTGTTTTAGCATAAGAAAAAAAGACTATTGAAATAGAATACCTAGGGGTGAGATAGAGGCATCTAGTTTTTTAAAGTTCCATCTATTATGTTGATGCACAGTCAAACATAGGATGTAAAATTCAAAGGAACACTTGTGACGAAGCATAAAACTAAGAGATTAACTATTAGTGGAGAGCTGAGCATGACATTACTCTGCCAGAAGAACTGTCTTGCTAGAGATTTCTGAGGAGAGCTGAGTATTGAACATGTTTCCAAACAAACACCCATCTGATCCAGTTAAATGAATTTCTTAAGGGAATTTCTTAAGGCATACTGAAGACAGTTGTTATAATAGAATTGGAAGAGTCCAGACATTGGAGTGAGACAGACCTAGGCTTAATATTTTTCTCTGATTTACTGGTTATTTGGCCTTACATAGATTAATATGGAGATACCTCAAAGAGCTAAAAGTAGAACTACCATTTTATCCAGATTATTGAGACTTTCTAAGCTTCAATTTCTTTATCTTTGAAATAGGATTACACTGCCTACTTAAAAAAGTAGTAATGAAAAGCAAATAAGATACTGTTAAGTGATCTATAAGTTATTCCCAAATAGCTGAACATATACAGTGTGATTAAACTGTTTCTGTAAACAGTAAAATTCCCGATTTTTACCTTCAATGAAATTACAAGTTTTTTGAACATCACAGAACACTTAATTCCAAAAGCAGATAAATATTAAATCATTGGACACTAAAGGCATTTACAGCAGCAACAAAAATGAATAAATGGGACTGTATTAAATTAAAAAGCTTCTGCACAACAAAGGAAATAACAGAGTAAAGAGACAACCTACAAAATGGGAGAAAATATTTGCAAACTATACATCCAACTAAGGGCTAATATCCAGAATCCACAAAAAAAAAAAAAAAAATCAAACAAATCAGCAATAAAAATATCAAACAACTCCATTAAAAAGTGGACAAAAGATATGAACAGAAATTTTTCAAAAGAAGATACACAAATGGCCAACAAACACACGAAAAAAATGCTCAACATCACTAATCATCAGGGAAACGCAAATTAAAACCACAATGAGATATCACCTTACCCCTGTCAGAATGGCCATTATTAAAAAGTCAAAAACCAACATATGCCGGCATGGATGCAGAGAGAAAGGAACATTTATACACTGTTTGTAGGACTACAAATTAGTACTAACTCTATAGAAAACAGTATGGAGATTCCTTAAAGAAATAAATATTGACTTACCATTCAACCAAATAATTGCACTACTGGATATCTAACTGTTAGGTAGCTAGTTAGGATCTCAGGCTCCTCTCAGGATAAGAGTTCTCTGGCGTTGGTGCTGTTTTGAGCAATTGCTCCACCCAGGAAAAGGATAAGGGCAAGCACTCCACGTTGGTGTTGCCCCACCTTTAATCCTATCCTGAGCAACTGCTACACCTGGAGAAGGAGAACATGTTTTATCCATCTAGGAATTCCCCATCCTAGGCATACTAAGATTTAGAAAGTGACCTAGTGTAATTAATATGCCATTAGCTTTAATGTGCATTGTGGTTCACCCCCTCCAGGTGGGGTTTCTTAGTGGGAGCTCATATGTGGATGGAATTTTGAGGACACCTGTTGATCATTTGATAACATCCTACACCTCCCGAGAGCCCTCCTCCAGACCGGGCTAATAAAAGGAAACAATCTGAGAAATCAGGAGCAAGTGAGTGGATCTCTGAGTGAGTTGATCTGTCTCTCTCCACTCTCACTCTCAGATACAGACCCATTTTATTCTACCATAAACTACTCTTGTGAAACTGTTCCCTGGCTGTGGTTACTCTGTCGCATTGGCTCTGCTGGTGATTTTTTCAAGAAAGGAGTCAGAGGACAAGGATAATAGTCTGGATTTGACACTAGTTTATTGGTCATTCTTTGGCTAAGAGTACACCAAGAACTGAGGGAAGACTGCCACCCTGACATCCTTGGTGCCCAAACCTGGATTCTGACATACCAAAAGAAAAAGAAGTCATTTTATCAAAAAGACACCTGCACCCAAATATTTATTGCAGCACAATTCAGAATTACAAAGATGTGGAATCAACATAAGCACCCATCGATTCATGACTGGATAAAGAAAAAAAAAATACACACACACACACACACACACACACACACACACACACACACCATGGAGTACTACTCAGTCATATAAAGGAACAAATTAATGTCTTTTACAGCAGTTTGGATGGAACTAGAGACCATTATCTTAAGTATCCCAAGAATGCAAAAACAAACACCACATGTACTCTCTAATAATTTGAAACTAATTCATGGGCACACATGAGCACAGAGAGAAATAAAAGTCTTTGGAAATCAAGAAGGGGAAAAGGGGGAAGGAAGGGAAGGGTAAAAACCTACCTAACAGGTACAATGAACACTATTCAGGTGACAGGGATGCTAGTAGCCCTGACTTAAGCATTACAAAAGCTATCCATGTAACAAAAACATTTGTACCCCCTTAATATTTTGAAATAAAAAAACAACATCTTTCCTCAATTGTGTTTTCTAAGCTTTGTTTACATAAAATAAATCATGTATTTTGGAAGTTTCACCATTTTGTTAGAATTAACTGTGTGAAACATCTACAGAATAATAGACATAAGACAACAGACATAAACTTCCCATTTGTTTTTATTCATGGAATATAGATACCAACCAAAAAAAACATTCTTCTATGTGTGTGAGATGCAATACATGTGTATGCATAGATTTATCTAAGAAGATAATCAAGTGGTAGAAAGACATTCAAATAATCAGGTACTAAAAGTTTATTTCCATTATAATCGTAGTTTTATAATAAGTAGAGCTGCTTCAATGAGTCATCAAAGGAAGGTGGTAAAATATCTCTTTTTGTAGCTATTTATTAACAATATAAATGTTGTGAGGATACATAAACATGAGCTGCAAACATGGATTAAATCACTTTTATGTCTTATTTGTTATTATTTTTCAAATATTCTCACCCACTAGCATGAAATAGGATCCATCAGGAACAAGAGAGAAGGAAGTAAAGCAAATACTTTGCATATAGTAATATCTCTTAAATTTTACCCTCCTTTGCTTCCAGATGTCTGCCTGATATCTACATTGTAAATTCTCAGGGCAATCTAATACTCAGCAGGTCCAAAAAAAAAAAAATCCACTATCTTTGTCCTGCAATCCTGAACCGAGGATTCAACTTACACTCCTTGTCACATTCTTAAAATCTTGCCCATTCCATGTATCTAATCACTTCCCAGGTCCTGCTGATGCAGCCACTTCAGCATCTCTGGAGTCCTTTCTTTCTACCTCACCCCACCTGGCCACTACTCTACTAACCTCTGATAATTTCCTGCATGGATACACTAGTTCTGTCTCAGTCTCACCCTCCATACTCACTTCCTTAAACTGTTCCTTTCATGGCACCCTTCCTCTTATCAGTTACAAAGAGAAACGTGTCGTTATAATGAAGAAATACGTAAATCTGGCAGTCACCACCTTCACTGACTGATTAAAAGTGGCATCAACAACAGTGGGGTAACTGATACCACACTCCTCATAATGCAGTGCACTAAAAGACAGTTCACTTGAGAGCTTTCTTACCAAAAATGTATGCTCAAAACCTAATCATGAGGAAATAATCTTTCAAGTTCAGAATATGGGACCTTCTATAAAACAACTAGCTGTTTTCTACAAAACAACAAATTAATATCAAGGAAAATTCTAACCACTACAATACAAGCCGTTTGCTTGCCGAGGAAAAGGAGTGTCCAATTTGCGTGTTCCCATTTTTATTCTTTATTCTGCAAATTATTGAATGTGAATTTTATTTTATGAAAGGTAACGGGTTAACAATCTTCAGAGATGTGCGAGATGTTTGGCATGCAATGCTTGTTGTTTTGAAGAAATGCATCACTGGTAGCTTCTCATGGGCAGAATGTGCTGCAAACATTACCCACAATGAATGTTCTGTCACAAGAGGGACTGGGCAGGAACATCTGTTAGAGTCTTTTATGACAGATCAGTATATAGGCAATGCTGCCAGCAAGGGTTTTTCTCCATTATAAAACAACAATCTTCAGTAGAATTGGAGTCACTAAAAGCAAGAAAACAGCTTGCTTTATGAAAGATACCACCTCTTCTGCAGCCAAGAAATCACTGATCTGATGTTAAGTTCCTGCTATTAGTCTTTTTTCAGCTGTGCAGGTGGCAACTGTTCCATGTTCCAGTTCAGCTCCCCAAGGTTACAGCTGTGAACTTGGGTAATGGTTGTGTTTATTCTCTGCCAGGCTTAAAAGTCTTCAGGGTAAAGCTTTTTTTCTTTTTCTTGCTGCTCATTGAAAATCTCATCTGGAGCAGATGTGCTTCTATCCATCTTCTGTAGTTTCTGTATTTTGGATTAAGTTTAGCACTGTTTTTTGTTATTTTCGTGGCCTTACTTTCTAACTGCTGGTGACACAGCCAATTTTTAAGTTAGTTTCTGTATATCCAATGCCTCTTCTCTTGTTGGTAATAAAATACATCCATGGTAACCTGGGTGTCAAATAGCTTATGCCCTGAACGTCCCTCTTGTGATTGTATTGTCATCTACATTGGGTTATGCCACATCAGTGTGGGATCACAGGAACAGTAATAACCCTTATTTTTACCAATGTGTGTATTTTCCTGGTATTTATTACAGAAAAGGCCCATGCAAAGTGGCCTTTTCTAACCCAGTGGTTTCTGGGAGTCTCTAAGTGGGCATCTCATAGTTGCTCTTGAATAAGTCCCGTCCTTATATCACAGGTATCATTTCTTCTCTTCTTTTGGCTTCCTTGGGGAGCATTAGGCATCCCTCTCTCTGGCAACACTCCTACTCCTTCAATGTGCTAGAATTCCCATAGGTTTTAGAATAATGCCAGGATATCCCCTGGAGTCACAATGCACTGAAGTTAATACAGAATACATGCCTTCTTTTTCCCTTGCTTCCTTCCTTTATATATGCAATTATTAATCCATCACTACTATGATAAGGCTAGCACTGTGCTAGAACTGGATAGAGAAGAATGAACTAGACTGACATGGTCCTGGCCTCATGCGTTTGATCTATCTGTCAGGGAAAAAAAACATTAAACAAATAATCACAAGCTCATTGAGTGTCATAATTGGAGGTTTACAGGGTGTAATGAAAGCAAGTGCGTGGGTACCAAACCAAATCTAAGGGCTCAAAAGGACTTCGTTGAGAAAACTGAGAACTCTGAGATGAATACAGTTTAGCTAGGTGAAGTGTGAAAGATGAAGTATTTCACATAGAAGGAAGAGCATAAGTTCAAACTGTCATTGCATCTGCTTTAAGTTTGTAACTTGCTTTCTAATGCAGTGTGCTGCATATGGCAATATTTCATAGAGATTTTTAGTAAATATATATCCTTTTAAATTTCTGTTTGCAATAAAGGAAAAAGTTATAAAATGAACACTGAGAGGACTATCACTTGTCAGTTTGATCTGTCAATTACTGAATATGATATTTTAGAATATTTTCTTATAATTATGGAATTGTCCATTCATAATTTTCCATATATTTTAAGTCTGTATGAGAATATGAATTCAAGTTGGAATATTTATATAATCCTGGTGAAATGAATCCCATGTTTACCTAATAATGGATTTTAAATTATGTTCTCTTTGTCTAAAATTAATATAAATACATGAAATTTCATTTTAAAATATACCTTTTTGTGTCTTTATATTTCAGGTATTTCTAATGTAAAGAGTAGGCCGGGTGTGGTGGCTCACGCCTGTAATCCTAGCCCTCTGGGAGGCCGAGGCGGGTGGATCGCTCAAGGTCAGGAGTTCGAGACCAGCCTGAGCGAGACCTCGTCTCTACTAAAAATAGAAATAAATTATCTGGACAACTAAAAATATATATAAAGAAAAAATTAGCCGGGCATGGTGGCGCATGCCTGTAGTCCCAGCTACTCGGGAGGCTGAGGCAGTAGGATCGCTTAAGCCCAGGAGTTTGAGGTTGCTGTGAGCTAGGCTGACGTCAGGGCACTCACTCTAGCCCGGGCAACAAAATGAAACTCTGTCTCAAAAAAAAAAAAAAAAAAAAAAGAGTATATTGGCAGATTCTTTTTAAATTGTCTGAAAAATAATTATCTTTTCCACTGGAGAGCTTAGTCCCATTACTACCGATATATCTGTACAAATTTCTGCTATTCTATTTTGGGTTTTTTGCTTATGTCATTGTTTTTTATTTGTGGATTTTTTTCTTTGGTGACTTCTCTTGAACTTTATTTTTACTTTTTTAATTATATATTTTTTGTTGTTGTCACTTTTGAAGTCATCCTCTCTATTCTATTTATTTGGTGTTAACCTTAGCTAATTTATCATATATACTAATTCAATAAAAAATAAAGATACTTTATATCTTTACTTTCCACAGAGTGTCTCTAAAATTACAAAGACATTAGAATTCTTTAAAGTTGATCATCCCTTCCCCCATTTAATGACATTGTTGTTGGCATTTAATTTTTTATTTGTACATAATTAAATGATAATTATGACAATATTATTATTGTAGTCTTCTGCAGTTAATGTTTGTTTAGGTTCACCAACATGTTTATCAATATTACAGCTCCATTTTTCTTTGCATTTTACAAGTTCAATCTGACACCATTTTTCTTCTGCCTTAAACTTATTTTTCAAAATTTTTGTTACTAAGTGTATACTGGAAGCCAGAAGTTTTTGTATTCTAAAGAGACATCTTAATTTTGCCCTCATTCTTTAAGATATTTTACTGGTTGTACAATTCTAAAATTGACAGTAATCCTTCCTCAAGATATTTAAGATATTATTCTATTAGGCTAAAAAGATAGTAACTATCAATATAACATGTTTACTAGGTAGGTTCTCTTTATCTTTTATGTTCTGTCACTTTACTGTGCTGTGTCTCCGTGTGGATTTCTTTCTGTTTACTCTGATGGAAATATATTGGGCTTTCTAGATCTGAGGTTAGTGTTTTGCAACAATCTTGGAAAAATCTCAGCTATCAACCCTTCAAATCTTGTTTCTGTTCCACTTTTTCTATTATCCTAAACTCTGAGCAGACAAATGTGAATCTTTCTTACTTTATCATCTATGTGTTTTAACCTCTCTTTCATGTTTTTTTTCACTGTTTTCTCTGGATAATTCTGAATAATTTCCTCAGACCCCAATTCCAGTTTACTAATGCTCTTTTTAATTTTGACTACACTACCAGTTTTGAGTACATGAGTTGTTATGGGTGACAGATGAAAACATTCATGTGAAAACATATGTCATAGTGCTGCTACATGATTGTATTAATTTAAAAAGGGAATGTGATCTAATACAAAGTTCTAGAGTCTGGGAGCAAGAAATCTTTTAATTTTTATCATCTGGGAAAGATTCAGAGAATAAAATGAGTCGTCATGTGCTTATATCAACGAAGTTGGATAAAAATCTCACTTTCTTCAAAGACTCACGCAAGTCTGAGCCTTCAGAACTCTGACCTGCCAGCTTTAAGCTGGGGTTCCCTCAAACCCTTCCTTGGGCTCAGTTAATGTTTGGCTCACAGAACTCAGGGAAACACTCAACTTATGTTTACTAGTTTGTTATAAAGGATATTACAAAGAATACAGATGAAGAGATGCATAAGGCAAGGTGTGGGGTAAGGGACGTGGAGCTTCCATGTCCTCCCCGAGCACACCGCAGTACAGTACCTCCACATGTTCGGCTATCCGGAAACTCTCCGAATCCTGTCTTCTTGGCTCTTTAATGGAGGTTTCATTACGCAGTCGTGATTGATTAAAACATTGGCCATTGGTGACCAACTTGATCTTCAGCTCCTTTCTCCTCCCCAAAGGTTAGGGTTGGGGCTTCTCTAATCATGCCTTTGTCTTTTGGTGACCAGCCTCAGCCTGAAGCCATTGGTCAATATTAGCATACAAAAAGACAGCACTTTGGAGATTCCCAGGATTTTCAGAGTCGTATGCCAGGAAATAGGGACAGAGACCAAATACATATTTCACAGTATCTCACCACCTAACACAAATTTCCCTTGCTTGCAAGTGACTCTTTTCCACATGGTGATTCAGGTGGCCAGACACTTCCTATCTTGATTTTAATATTTCTTAGATACTTGTTAATATCCAAGCCAGTAGAAGAGAAAAGATAATAGTGAGTACACCTGCTTCTTAAAGCTCTTGGGCCCGAAATGGTGCAATAACCTTCTACTCGTATTTCCTTGGTTGGAACCCAGTCATGTGGCCAACCCAACTGCAAAGGAATCTGGGAATTTTAGCCTGTCTGTCTGTATAACAGAAGAAAAGAAATTAGATCTTTTGGAACAGATGGTATTTTCTGCCAAACCAACAATAAGTAACACTATCTAGAGTTAAAGCAAAATTTTCTTTTAATCCAATATCTGAAATGGCACTCTAAACCATTTTTCAACCTTGTCTAAAGTTAAAATTAATGAACAATACACATTATTTATTAGGGAGAAAATTCAGAAGAGTAAAAAATAACTATTTGTTCTTTATTGTACCTAAATTTCTGCTTAGGTAGCACCTGAATAATAAATTTGGTATATATAATTTATGCATTATAATGATTGTTGTTGAATGATGTTTATCTTTTAGTTCAAAATAAAGCTTTTGCATATATGCATATAGAAACTACTTCCATAAGTATTTATAAGTACTTAAAAAAAACTGCTTCATTGATAGAGTTTTCTGATCCAAGGTGTGTGTGTGTGTGAATAAAATAGTTAAAAATGGCTCCAATACTTGGTAGTAAAAATCTAAATAAAAGTCTCTTTAAATCAAATACCAAGTACCGTGCTTAGGCACAGATTTTTCCTGGGAGCAAAGAGATGCAGTATGACAGTTAAAGGAATGTGTTTTAACAATGGCATGTCACTTTGTCAGGGATGTCTTTGTAATGACTAAGAAGCAGGTTAATAAGATGATTAGAATGAAGGCTAAATATGACAAAAGTACAAAGCACTTTCCTCATGTCATTCCTCTGAGATATGTGGGTGGCAAATATTATCTCTGTTTTGTAGATTGAAAAATGAAATAGTTTAGGCACTCAGATAGTTCAGACATTCTGATTTTTAAACAGTTTCCTTTTATAGATTGCTAATAATAATTACATCAGCTTTAGACTCCTGTAATATTTTCAAACAATAGCATGTCTAGGATTGTTGAAATAATCAAGGTTTCACTCTTTCTTGTTTTTCATAAACCCTTTAACTCTCTTTAGTACTAAAGTAGTAAACAAAAATGAGAACATTATTCCCAACTGTGTAAAGAGAATATGTAAGACAGAGAGGACTTTTTTTGGGGTTTTTTTTTTTTTGTTTGTTTGTTTTTTAGAGCATTTGTAAGACATGAATCTCATTCTTGGCCTTTGTGTAATTGGAACCAAAAACTGGTGCCTGAAACATTTATTATTTGCCTTATTGAGCTAAATATAAAAAATATGCAGGAAAGCCAGGTCTTCATTATAATAAATTAGAAAATGGAAAATTCATTCTTAAATGTCCTAGATTAAGCTCTAAGATAAGTTAACCATTAAATACTGTATAACTCTGCAGAAAATTTATGGAGCCCAAACAGATTTACTGAATTAAAGCATAGTGCTCAGCAGTCAAGAGTTACATAACTAACACACGCTAACAGCAAATGTTTCTTCTCTGCCAATTGCTGAACTTGCATGAAGATCCTATTATTCTTATTTCTGATTACTACAATCTTTTCTTAGACTCCTGCTAAGGTTATTTGTACCTACACTCTCTCATCCAACCATCTTTACCTCAATCCATAACTATGATTATGAATTTTAGTAGCAACCTTTTGAATTGGGAAGAGAGCTAGAATACTTTTTCCTAAGCTGTATATGATAAGAATATTTGCTACCCTCATAAGGACTCTCTTCTATACGCTTTATCTATAATTGTCTGAAGGTTCACTAAAATTCTACATAACCCAAACAGATTTATACAAGAGTCTCCAAAAAGTCACTTGTTTTTATCAGTATCTCTAGGGGAATAGATAGAAATATATTTTATAAAAGTTAATTACTTTATCTCTCACATTTTAGGGATCATTTATATGACTGTAAATTTTTAACAATGAAAAAGGAATTGTGATAATAGCAATTTATATATGGCAATTTTAAAACAAATTAAATTAATTAAAAGCCCAATTACATTATCTATGTTGGCCTTCATAGCCCTTCTGAAGCAATTAGTCATCATCTATCTTTACTTAAGAAATGATTCATTTTAGTTTTATGGCATTTTCTGTAAAATGTGTTTTATGATATTGCAGTCCAGAAATTTGATGTGTTTAATAATAAATTATGTGTTGCTATAAATAGACTAGAAATTATCAAAATTAAAACTGTCTAATGTATGTGGTAAATATTTAGTCCTCAATTTTAGCTTTATCTACTTATGGCTAATAATAATTATCAATTAAATTATTTTCATAAGTAAAATGAATCTTTAATAAACTTAGCTTTCAAGCTTCTGATACTGTTTTTCCAGGTACTATTTATTTTCCTCCTTTTTTCATTGTAATTAACTCTAAGGACTTAAAGTTTTACTTATTACAAATAATGAACAACCTGTTTGGATCCAATTAGCAAGATCTGTCTTAGATATTTATTTGTGCTAATATAATTTGTGTTAGAAGACTATAACTTAGAAAGGAAGGGAAGAAGGAAGGGAGGAAGAAAAAAAGGTATAAAAATATTGTATCCTGAGAGTTCTATCAAGTAAATAAAATCTTCATTTCTCCATCTTATGTCGAGCTCTCTTGATCAAGCAGCTTCAAAATCCATTCAGACAATCCCAATTCATTCTATGAACCCCATATCACCTTGTTATCAAAGCCAAGCAAAGACATCACAAGAAAAGGAAATTACAGACCAATACCCCTAATGAATATAGGTTGAACAACTCTCAAAAGAGTAATAGAAAACTGAATCCAAACATACTTTTTTAAAGTATTTATTTCAGAAATTCAAGATTGGATTAACATCCAAAAATCAACTAATCTATTATATCATAATATGGAAATGAAGGACAAAAACCACTTGATTATCTCAATAAATGGAGAAAATGTTTGACAAAAATCTAGCATCTATTCATGATTAAAAAAAAAAAAGCTCTTAGAAAACTTGGAAAAACAGGATAACTTTTTCAATCTGATAAAGGGCTTCCACAGAAATGCTATAGAAAGCATCATTGTTGATGGTAAAATACTGAAAGTTTTCCCCTAAATTCAGTTACAAGGCAAGGATGTCTCTTCTCAACTCTTCTATTCAATGTAGTACTTGAGCTTCTACCTGGGGCAATTGGGTAAGAAAAAATAGAAGGCATTCAGACTGAAAAGGAAAAAGTAAAACTGTTTTTATTCATAGAAATCATGATCCTATATGTAGAAAATCCTAAGTAAATCCATAAAAAATATTAATTAATATACAAGTTAAGCAAAGTTGCAAGATGCAAGACAATACTTTAAAAAAATCATTACCTTTCTGCATACTAGCAACAAATAATCAAAAAAAGTTAAGAAAATAATTCTCTTTCTGAGAGCATCAAAAAGAATTAAAATATTTAGTAATAAACTTACCAAAGAAATTAAAGACTTACATACACAAAAATTACAAAACTTTGCTAACGGAAATTAAAGAAGATCTAAATATATGGAAAGACACTCTATCCTCATGGATTGAAGAATCCGTATTGCTAAGATGCCAATTCTCCCTAATTGATCAGTAGGTTCAATGCAGTTTCCATAAAATTCCTAGAAAGTTTGTTTACAGAAATTGTCAAACAAATCTTAAAAATATGAAAATGTAAAACATTTAGAATAGCTAAAACTATTTTTAAATAGAAAAATTTGGAAAACTTTCACTTCTTGATTTCAGAATTTATTATAAAGCTTCAGTTATCAAAATAGTGTGCTACTGGCTTAAGGATAGAAAATGGATAAGAATTAAAAGTTGAGAAATAAATCATTATATTTATAGTCAATTGGTGTTTTTTTTTTTTTTCCTTTTTTTGCTTTTTACAAAGATTCCAAGGCAATTCATTAGGGAAATGACAGTCTTCTGAACAAATGATATTGGTACAATTGGAAGTTCACATGCTTAAATGTAAACTTATGCTCTTACTTCACAATTCATATATAACTTATAAGTTATATATAAGTGAAATAAAATGAATCATAGACTTAAATAAAAAAGCTAAAACAATAAAACTTTTAGGAAAAATACAAGGAAAAAATCTCAGATATCACAGTCTATAAATGAAAAACTAAAATTAGACTTTATAAAAACTCAATTATTTTTATTTCAAAAGACACCATTAAGAAAAGGAAGACAAGCAAGAGACTGGAGTAAGTATCTGCAAAACACAAAACCAATAAAAGTGTATATTTAGAATTTATACAGAACTCTCACTACCCAACAATAAGGTGATAAACAACCTAATCAAATAATGGAGAAAAAATATGTAACAACATTTTACCAAAGAAGATATATAAGTGGTTAATAAATACATGAAAAGATGTTCGATTTCATCATTTGTTAAAGAAATGAATATTAAACCCCCAATAAGATATTATTTCACACCCAATTGAATGGCTTTAATAAATAAGACAGACAAAAAGTGCTGGTGAAGATTTGACATAATAGTTTCCCATTTCTCATAGGTTTTATCCTGAATGCAAGCCAAACTCAGCATTGGGAAAGACACATATAATACTGATAGAAAGCCCACAGATTTCTGGACAGAGAAACCAAAAGACAAAGTTAGAGGTAACCACAGCCTTTAGAAATTTGGCTGGAGTCCCAGAAACAAAGAGAGGAAGAGAAAGTGGACAATTTTCTGTGTATGTTGTGCCCCAAATTCTGGCTGACCTCAGAATCATGTGTGCATGCAGCAAACTCAATTAAGGACAAAAGAACTTAACTGAGATTGGAGTTGCCACACACTGCAGGGGAGGGGAATAAAAAACCCAAACATTAACATTCTGCTGAGGAACATAACACAATTCAGAGTCTCTATAGCATAATATTCACAATGTCCAGAATACCATCCAAATTCATTAAAAACACAGACAAACCAACAAAATGTGACCTAGTCCTGAAACAAAATAGTAAACATCTAGACTGAGCCTGAGATAACTCAGACATTGGAGTTAGTAGGAAAATATTTTAAAACAGATATTATATTATGCTTAGTGAAAATAAAAGAAAATACACTCATGATAAATGAAAAAATAAAAAATCTCATCACAAAATAAAAATAATAAAACAGAAACAAGCAGAAGTTTTAGAAATAAAAAAAATCCTTAAATTAAAAGTATGCTTGACAAGCTTTACAGAAGGATGGAGATTACACATGCAATAGAGAACATAAAGTAGATGAATAGAAACAGTCAAATGTGAGGGACAAAAATAAAATCTGTTGGGAAAAAGTGTCAGTCCAGTCATGTGAAACAATAACAAAATCTATAATATACATGTAACTGTAATTATTAAAAGAGAAGATAGAGAGAACGAGTAGGGGAGAAAAATATTTAAATAAGTAATTGCTGAAAATGTCTTGAAGTTAGTGAAAGGCATATTTATAGATTCACAATATTTACATCTTCCTTTGGACAGCACACTACATTCTAAAATGTTGCTTTTTAGCACCTGAATAAAATAATTCCTTTATCTTTCTCACCAAAATAAGAAACTTGGTTTTGGTGGATTAATTTGTGATGTAGAAATCATATAATTAAGCTTTATTGTACCTTACTGAGGTATTTGATTGACCAAATTATTCTTTCTTTGACTAACTTGAAAGGAAGTGACCATGTCTATGGAAGCACCAAAGGTTGTATAGTAAAAATAAAGAGAGTTTTGTTTATAATCCAATGTCTAAAACAGGCAAATACCTGCTTGCTAAAAATCTAAGATTTAACTGCTCTTTGGGAAGGTGTTGGAATAGTATATAATGCAGTAAGGTTAGAGTGTAAAACTTGGTTTTTGATAAATATTTTGTTATGTAGAAACAAGATAGAAGAAACTAATATTTTTCTACATATACATTATTCTTGTATTTTTGTTTTTTTGTTTTTTGGTTTTTTTTTTGAGACAGAGTCTCACTTTGTTGCCTGGGCTAGAGTGAGTGCCGTGGCGTCAGCCTAGCTCACAGCAACCTCAAACTCCTGGGCTTAAGCAATCCTACTGCCTCAGCCTCCCGAGTTGCTGGGACTACAGGCATGCGCCACCATGCCCGGCTAATTTTTTTTCTCTATATATTTTTCGTTGTCCAGATAATTTATTTCTATTTTTAGTAGAGATGGGGTGTCGCTCAGGCTGGTCTCGAACTCCTGACCTCGAGCAATCCACCCACCTCGGCCTCCCAGAGGCCTAGGATTACAGGCGTGAGCCACCGCGCCCGGCCAATTCTTGACATACTCTTGAGCATTTTTGCATTACTTCTCTGTATTGAATCCTCATTTTTTTAGATGAGAAAAATGAGATTCAGTGAGCATAACACAGCACAAGTAGTGACACAATCAGTCTGACTACAAAGGCTTTTGTTTCTCACAAGTAATAGTATAAAGAAGAATAAATAAATATTTACTTATTTTACTATAATAAAAAATACACAACAAAATTTTAGCTAATGTCACAAGAACATATGGCAAACTATACAAAATGATATACTTGGAGCACTATTTTAAAACCTGATTAATTCACAAAGTATTTACGTGTTCTTAACAAATCTCTATTACAACATATTTTTCATTCTTAGTATTGCTGCCCAAAAGACACTATAGTGGTCTTCAAATAAATCATATCAAAATAAATCAAGTGATTTACTTGACAGTTAATCCACTACTATCAAACTTAGTTATATACTTTCGAAGGTTTTATAAATACCTGATCAAAGCAGGAGTACATGTATTCAAAAGTGCCAGGCGCACTGTCTGGAGAGTGGGAGCGGACGCGCTTGGGACTCTGACTCGGGGGGATGGGCGGGACAGGGACAATGTATATGATCTGAACTTATGTACCCCCATGATGAGCTGAAATAAAAAAAAATATTTAAATAAAAAAAAAAAAAAAAAAAAAGAAACAACCAGCAACTGAAACAATATTTGCAAACCAGTATTCTGTTCTCCAGTCTTTAGATCTAGAAGTTTCTTATGTACTTAATCTTTCTTTGAAATTATTTCAAAAAATTGTATGAAATATTTTACCAATGTAAAATTCCACCAATTTTTAGCTTCTAATAAACGTCTTAGTTTGCAATCTGCTGAAAAAAAAAAAAAAAAACAAAGTAGTCAACCATCTCATATGAAACATTTTCTCAAGTACTTAAGTTAAAGTACAAACCTGTTCATTTTCTGGTATTAATAAAACTATTTAAAGTTATTTCTTTTTCCTTTAAAATAGTTCTTAGAGGTTTAAAATCTTACTCTTACAAAGACTTTGAAATATTTTGCTATTCAAAAGAGAACATTACCAGTGCCATTACCAGGAAAGCACAGTAATATTTGGGCAGAGTGTGCTCTGTGATAGTAAGTTTATACATGACTAGAACACAAAAACAATATTTAACTTTCTTCCTGAGTTTAGTGAGGTGGAAATTATGCAATTTTTTCTGTCATTGCCTTGTAGCTTTCCTGAGTCTAGAGTAGCTTTTCCATAAATTGGGCTTTATAACTATAAGGGGAAATTTAAGGAAGCAGCGAAAAAAACTACACAATCAAGCCATAAAATTCTCTCTAAGCAGCTGAACTTTTTAAAAAGATCTCTTTGGAACTTTAGTTTTTTTGTGTGTAGATGAATACCAGCATGCAAGAATGCCTAGTAATTTAAAAATATGTCACTATTCAAAACTTTGTATATGAAGGTACTATTTAAAGCAGGGAATTTATTCTCCAATTATAAAACCATCAGTGTATTAATGGGAATAAATACATTTCTTTTAAAACTTAAAAATAATTTTAAGTTTTACTCCCCTTTGAGGAAGCATTTAGCTGTATTTAATATATATTAATATATGTGTGTATATATGTATTAATGTGTGTATATATGTGTGTGTAAATATATACATGTATGTGTCTCCACATGCACACACATGTATCAATGTTAGTGTCACAATAACATGTGACACCAAGATTGATTTGTTGTGGAATACAGAAACAAAGTATCACAAATAAACTTTTATGTTAATAATGCTAAAGTGATGAGGGTAGATTCACATTAGTGTACAGACCAACAACTATTTTATTCATTACTTCACCAATATTAGTTAAGATGAATTCTATGAAATGTGTGGGTAAACATCAGACTGAAGGGTGAAAGGGGTTTCTGGGAAGTTGATGGCAGTTACGTATGTCATAGTTTTTCAATACTCCTACATCCCTAGATGAAATACAGACTCAGCAACTATATAAACAGAAAAGCCAGAAATTTATGGGGAACTTTTGTAATAAAATTCAGTTATTAGGTATTCCCATGGACCCCAAAATATAAGTGAATGGGGAAAAAATAATAATAGCTAGAAGTCCCACCTACTATCAGTGTCTGTGGGGGAGAAAGCAAAGGAAAGTAATTGGAAATCTAATATACCTGAGACTAGAAAAAAACTCAAATAGCCAAAAGGTATTTATTTCAAAATCACAACAGATCTATTTGTGGGCAGCAACTAAAATCAAGAAGAGCTTTATCTAAGTGGGTAAGTGCAGGGGTTTGTGAGAAGTGGCTGAAGTAGCCTTTCAGAATTGAACAGCCATGGCTCATCCCACTATAGCTGAAAAACATCAAAAAAGTGGTGTAAAATATCAAAGAACATAAATAAGAGTTGCAAAAATCCAAAATTACATAAAATGTAACATAAGCTTTCAAATATGTAGCAGAATGTAAGGGAATCCCTCAAGGACACAAATGACAAGAAATAATATATAGAGCTAAAAGAATCCTGGAGGCAAGTTTACCTCCAGAGATATCCGCAATCCATGAGGGGCCTTAAGGTTGAACTTTAATGGCCCTCATGCTGATCAGGGAAAAAATGTCTGAAGCCTGAGCAGACCCAAATGAGAACTCACAATAGAAAATTAAAGTAACACCTACCAAAATGTTGAGAAGAAGGTACAGTGATCTTTGATGGCTAAGGGGAGAGTGGAATTTGAAAAGGTGACTACTTAATGGCTATCAGATTTATTTTTGAGGTGATAAAAATGTTCTGGAATTAGACAGTGGTGATAGTTTTATAACTCTTTGCAAAGTGATAAAAACCACTGAATTGTACAACTTTAAAATGATAAAGTGATGAATTTTATGTTAGTAACTTTTATCTTAAAAATTGAAATCATGTATTAAAAGTGCATAGTTGCATACCTGAAAATATTGAGCTACAACAATCAACATTTTTGTAGCTCCACAATCAACATTACTAGATATAGTCTAGTAAAATGAGTTGACTTTAAAAGGAAAAGCATTTGGACATATAAATAAAAAGGGTAAGTCATTCATAAGGAAAAAAATAGATTCTCATCCAGATATTTTAATAGCAACACTTTATGTTAGAAGAAAAGTTAGATAGTTAATATACTCAAGAAGAGAAAATGTGAGACCAAGATTTTATAACCAACAATAGTAACTTTCAAGTGTAAGGGCAAAAATGTTTTCAGCACTCAGGAACTCAAGAAATATTGTATGAACCACTCTTGAGTAAGTTTCAGAGAACAGAAAAAAAAATAAAAAGACATCAACATAAGATCTAGTGGTCAGTATATGTATAATAGAACTAAGTTAAATGAGAGTTAAAAGAATCTAATGCGATAGAGTATATGCTCTGAAAATGCATATATTGCACATTTATAATAATTGAATCTATGTGGGTAGTTTATACTTTTCAAGGATCAAATTTATGACATAAAGTCATCTGTACTAATCTCATATATTTTCACATTTTTTGCATATTTAGTTTCATTTCCTTTTGAATTCCTAATATCATTAATTTGGGCTTGCTTTCTCTTTCATTTTTACTTGCTCAGTCTTGCCCAAGGTTTACCATTTTTATTAGTCTTAACAAAGAATCAAATTCTGCCTTTGATGACAACCTATTGTATTGTTCCCACTAATTTCTGCTCTTATCTTTATTGTTTCATTTCTTATATTGTCTTTGTTTTGTCCTTAGTTATTTAAAATTTTCTAAGTTCAACAACTAACACATTGCTTTTTAGCCTTTCTTTAATATCAGTAAGCATTTTAAGGCTATAAATTTGCCTCAAAAATCACTTTAGCTTCCTCTCAACATTTTGGTAGGTGTTATTTTAATTGTCTTAATTTTCTGTTGTGAGTTCTCATTTGGGTCTGCTTAAGCTTCAGACATTTTTTCCCTGATCAGCATGAGGGCCATTAAAGTCCAACTTCTAAGGCCCCTTATGGATTGTGTCTCTGGAGGTAAACTTGCCTCCAGCATTCTCTTAGCTCTATGTATTATTTTGTGTCATTTGTGTCCTTTCAGGGATTCCCTTACATTCTGCTCCATATTTGAAAGCTTATGTTATACATTTCATAGGTACTTTTTAAGAAAAAGTTTCTTTGTACATCTCATCTACCATATTATCAAATATAGAAGTTCATCAATTATTCCTATAAATATCTGTGATAGTCTAAGCCTCTAAAGGACAGAAGTTGTCCCTAAATAGTCTTATTTTTTCTGTTTGAAGGCTTAACAGAGTGTACTATATTTTGAATTGTGAATAAATGAATGTGTGTCTGGTTGGAAGACCTTGGCAAATATTTAGAAGCCAAATTAAGAAAATCTACACAATATTATCAACTAAAGCTCACTTATTTTACAATACGAAGATATAGCTTACATTCTCTAGCATCATTTTAAATATAAAATCTAGAATCAAATTTTATTAGAAGTATTTTTTTTACATTATAAGAAAGCAAACCTGTTATATGTTTTAAAATATCTTGAAGAGGAAAATACTAATTCTGGTTTTAGTAGCCCTCCAAACAGACTAGACCCCAAATACCACAAAAAGAGTTTGTGAATATTATTCTTTGCAAGTACAACTTCAGGTATTATGAATTTCTGCCTTTATCAATATTAAAACATCAAAAAGAAGAAAAATACCCTGACAAGTCAAGAGGATGGAGGACACTTTTCTACAGCTTCAACACAGTTTATTTAAAATATGCACACACACACACACCATGCAGAACATAGGCATAATTTCTCTGTTGGACTCTGCCCAGTGTACAAACTTAACTCCTTTATGTTAACCAAAATACCATGGGACTTTAATGACCATGATTCTTTATGTCTAATCTAAGAGATGGGACCTCCCACAAGCTCAATTCACTAATACCCCACTGAGGTTGGGAATCACCACTGACTCAGATGCATACCCCCTAGTGTATCACTCACAACACATTTTCTTTAGCTTTCTAAAATCTGACAGATCAATTGGGTACAATTGCACAGGTGGACCATTTAGGCTTAAGTTTTTGTTTTTGTTTTTCCTGTGTTCTGTCATTTTACCCTACATCATCAGTCTCATTTTCCACGTTGGTAAAAGAGAATCATTTTTTTTTCAAATCTCCTATTTAATTCCCTTTATTCTTACATCCTCCCTTCCTTTCTACCTCTTTCCTCCACTTCCCAGTCTTTCTTTCTAAAATGTTATATTTCTTTTTCTCTTTCTCCATTTCCTTCTCTGCTGCTCTCTGCAGTTGTTTGGTTTTAGGATTGAACTTTTGCCTCCTTCCCATAACAAGGTTCAATTTAATTGACTTAGTGAGAGGATATACATATAATATGTCCTTCTAAATTTTGCTTCCTGTTGTCAATCTGAAGAAGAAAAACAGGATAAATCTCAGCTTTAGTTGTTAGTGTAAAAGGTGGAAAATCCTTAGGAGTTTGAATTTGATCCCTTCAAGTTTTGTCCTAAAGCAGATTCATTTCACTTCTAATTGATATGTCCCCACGTTGGTCAGACTTCATTTCTCCCTAGAACCCAGAATAACTTCTTTCTATTTGATGCCATCTTTGGTCACTATTTACACCCTCTTGTGTCAAAGTCACAAAACACTGACTTCCATTTAAAATTGTTCTCTTTGCTTCTCCCTTCACATTTTCCATGCTGAGTAGTGTTTTCTGGATAGGAAGAATCTATCCTTTTTTTTTTCTCCTGCAAGAATAGACACTAGGGATCTAATTATGGTAGTCACAATGTCTCTAACAGATATATGAGTTGAGCACTATGTATAATGTTTCTAGGAGTCTTCAGACAGAACTGAATTACCAGCTCTGTCCTGCTGCTGTTGTTGAGGTGCCACATGTCCACAGCTGTTCTAAAGAGGATGCATTTTAGTTATATGACTAAAAGTTTGGATATTTTAAAATTTTAAACCTTTTCTTATACATTTTCAATACCTAATATTTATTGAATACCTAGCATGTGCCAGACATTGTTTTAAATACTTTACACTATTATATCATTTAATCCCCACGGAGACTCTGTGAAGTTGATAGAATTATCCACATTGTGCACCTGCAGAAGTGGAAGCCCAGGGAGAAGTCTGGGGTCACAGGCTGTCTGAACCCTGGTGGTCTAACACCAAGTCCTCAGTCTTAACCATTACTCTACAGCTGCCTGTTTGCGTAATCACGGTGAGCTTGATGTGGAGAATTTAACATTTAAATAGCAAGTGCCAGGTGCTTTATTATGTGGTTAGTTGCTCTTCTTATTAGTCCTCAGGAATACAGAAAATATTGTCATTTAATTTTATGGTTGGTGAGAATTAAGCAGTTTGATTTAAGGTTTCTTTATGTTCCCTAGTAATGACTCCCAGTTTGCTGCTTTATGGACCAGCAAACATCTTCCTTCTCCAGATAGTACAAGGCATTTAGACTTTATTAATAGAAGAGTAGTCATAGTAACATTATTAATATAATATTTTAAAATTTTAGATTAGGAAAAAGTGAACAAAATAGAGAAGTCTCAGGAAAATTATAAATAGCTCTTCAGATAGTCTTGCAATTTTACAAAGAAAACTGTAAATAAAATCAGAAGAGTAAATACATTGTGCAGAGAATCCCAAAACACATTTAACTATGACTTATGAAATGTGTTAAACTAGTACTATTTGCTGATTATTGTGCAAGGTACAATGGGAGAGTGGTATCAATTGTTGGGGAATTCCTTTCAGATGGAGGAGTTTATGAGTGTCATCTATGTATATAACTGATCACTCAATCTTCTCTCAGGGATGTGGTTGATGACAAAAAGAACTTAAAGATTCTGTATGAAATGTCATTTAAGAATAAACCCCAATCCCGCCTCTAAGGTCAAGTCTTATCTCAGTAACCCTGTCATCAGAAATGTAGGAAACACAAATATGGATAGAAGAGGAAGGAAAGCAGTTAAATGAAAATACAATTGCTGTGGCAGCCAAAGCAAATAGCACAATGTAAAAAAAGGTCAGATTCATTAAGGCCTCCATTAACCAGCCCTTCAGATTTGCTGCCACTTCCCCATCACCAACTCCCTGTTCAACACCAGGGATAGATGTTCTGATGACAGATCTCATCAGAGAGAGAAATCTGTCATCAGAGACCCTCCAAATATTTGAACTAATCTTTAAAACTTAGAATGCAATATAAACAAATATTTAAATCCCAAAGTTATTTAGAATTAAAAAGAAGACTTTCAAATTTACCTCTCAAGTTCCGCATTCCCATTTGTTTCCATCCTGAAAGTCTTATAATGACTGATCAATAAATGATTCACAAGGTCACCCATTCCCAGACACCCAAAGAGCAAAGCAGGGAAAAAGCTACTCTCCCCAATTAAGCCAAACACAGAATTCCTGGAAAGCTTATTGACAGATTAACCAAATGGTTATGACAGTTTTAATTCCTTGGACTGTTTCCAACTTGCCCTTCAGTAAATGAATGAAATTTGGACAAGTATGAATTTGCAATATCATCATTGGCAGAGAGAATGTCAGTGTACTAGCCATTCCAGAAGAATTAAAAATCCCTGAATATAGCTCATCTGTGTCTATTCAGAGAAAGGCAGATGGAGAATGGAGGAGAGACGACATTGAGAAAAGTGGACAATGTTCTGTTTTAATGGAATAAAACAAAAGTCTCAGTGTGAGCCTTAGTTTTATCCAGGAGTTTATCTTTGTATTTCATGTCACTTGTTTCTGTAGCCAAAGATGTTAAAACACAATACAATAGTGTCATTCAATGCAATTACTGATGGAGGGCTATCTTACAACAATGGCTCTGGCAGATAGTGTATTCAGACTCTATATGAACATGTCCAGTGACAGCAAATCCCATCATGGAAAAGAAATACTCATTCCCTTCCTTTATAAATCTAATAGTATAAAAAATAAATAAGGGCTTTCTTTTGAAAAACTTTCATTCATCTTAGTAATCACCCTGAACATACCTTATATGTGTAACCAACCTTCACATATTTGGAAACAGCTACCAGTCAGTCAAACTCAATGATCCCACTTCTCTGTGACTAAAGTCCTCAATTCTCAGTATTAAATAATCCAAATCCTTTAAGGAGCTATTCATAAAATATTGTTTTTAAATCCTTCACTACCCTGGTCACACCCTTGGAACACGGTTTTAATGTACAATAGCTTTATTGCAATGTGGTGTGCTGCACAGTGAGGAAGAGGCAAGCAACCTCTCTCAGCCATGACCAGGCCTGGCACTCACAGTAAGGCCATGGTTTGCTTCCGTTGAATGTAAAAAGTTTCACAGAATATCAGCATAAGACAAGGCCATTCTGTGATCACGGTGGATTAAGCCAAAACCATTCTGTAGATGTTACACAGAAATAACAAAATATTCTTTGTCCTAACTAATATGAATGCCTGCTGGGTTTTTTTTTTTTTCTTTTTCACCAATTACAGCTTTCGTCTCACTTCATTCCTCCCATCTTCTCAATGAGAATTATTAAAATGCCCAATCATAAAACTGACAACTGTGCAACAGCAAAGTGAAAAACCAAATATATGAATAATCACTTGATATGTGATCTCAGGGACTAAGATATTAATAGTCTTAGTACTAGAATACTACTATTATTGCTACTATTATTATTATAAACCAAATAATAAAATCAAAGCTAGTATTCACCAAACTCTTGGTCTGGATTGTGGTAGGCCATGCATTGGACAATTTATCTACATTATCTCTTTAATGTCCACAGTTTGTAAACTAAGTATAGTTAACTCATTTTACAGATTAGAAAAAGTGAAACTCATGAAAGTAAGTAACTAGCCCAAGATCTCTCAACTAAAAAAAATAAGTATTGAAATCGAGATCTGAAATTCACAAGCTAAGATTTTATTCACTCAGTTGAAGGCAGTGAGTAGGGCTGACATGCTTGTAGGGAGTGTGTCTAACCACAGGAGGGATGTCTTTTGAAATTCCTCCAACCAGAGGATGTGCTTATTGAAAATTCTCAAAAAGGTACATGTGCGCCAACTATGAGTCCTCTTAATGAAGGAAGAATTCATGCCAGTCTTGGCTTAAACATCACTTCTTTGAAGAATTTTCATAAAGTTCGGACAATTTTAAAAATTTCTATTAACTCATTTCCAAATACATCTGCCAATTTTTATATGCCAAGTACCAACTAAAAGATTGTTCTGTATCAGATGATTTATCAATTTGTTCCATCTCTCATCAAAAGTTGTAGATATTGGTAAGCAAATTCTACTATGTTACTAATCAGGATTATAGCTTGTCCCTATGATCTTATTCTGACCAGAAGGATAATGCTGTTTTATAAAAATCTTTTCCAGCCTAGCTTTGGTAATTCTAATAATCTATATTGTAATTTGTATTGATTAAAAAACAAAAATAATAATCCACCATGCTAGGTAGGAAAGTTTAGAAGCAAAATGGCCCACCAAATGTGCATTTGCCATTATGAAAGTTCACAAAATCATAAACATTGTAAAATGACAAAAATAATTACCAGTGTACCAAAGACACCAGGTGTAACTCTAAAGCTAATGTTAAGAAAAGACTCCAAGTCCTTTTTAGAAAAATGAAAGAGGCAATATGTGTAATTCAGCCTTTCCTAAAAAAGTCAACCAACTCTGTTAGTAATTTCAGAAAACAGCTAATGAAGACAATGTCAATTTCTGAGAAAGAAATAATTTAGTTGTGTAGTCACCAAAACAGTAACGATTTTTTGGCTCCCATTTTATTCCAAATGGTGCCAGGCTGAATGCTTTGGGAATTGAAATCACTTTCTGAAAGTATTCTTTGATCATGTATGACAAAGGGCAGCTTCAGGGCAAATGACTCCACCCAGAGTCTAGAAATAGGAGCACAAATTAGCACAAGGCCAGTGTTCTGTGAGAAATTAGAAAAAATGCTATAGACAAACGAGAAATGGTTTTGTTGGATGCTGAAAAGAGTGCCAAACTAAGTGTCATAAAATATGAGATCTGGAAAGAGTCTTACATATAATTATATATAGCTTTATAGTTTTTCATTTTAATGTATCTGTCATCCATTTATTGTAACCTATATGAAGACAAGAGCCATTGTCTTCCTCAACCATTATTGTATTACAATTCTTTAAGAGAACAAATGACTGAATGGAAGAATGAAAATCTACCAGTATTCTCACAAAATACATTATTTTGTGTGCTCAGCATTCTCTCCACATTTATCTAATGGCAGGACTTCTACTTTCCCAATGGACCTACAAATTTTCTACTCTCTGCCCTCTGTTTAATTAATGTCTTGCTATGTGATTCAGTGCTAACTCATTAATGCACTCTATCTCTCTAACTACAGAAACTAAATTTTAGGGATTCGGGGAGACCTTTTAGGCTGGGACTTTTGGTTGTAAGGAAACCTGCACATTTTGAAGCACACTGCATGGTAAATTTCTTACTTTGAATAAAGTTAACCTAAACTAAGAAAATGCCATGAGAAATAGATAGTAGATATATGCACACACATAAACACACACACACACACACAGAAAGAATTAGGATACAGACAGAGAATTCTGGTGAATTTGGTTTGTTTTGGCCATTCTTAAACTTCGGCTTTCTGAGAAAATAGATTACATTCTTAGGCTTGAACTATTTTGAACTGGGTACTAAAAGAGTTAATAGTACACTCTTTGTACAAATGGAGAAACTAGCGTTCAGAGGAAAGTGCTTAGGTGCAATACTGTATTATAGTGAGAGAATTGCGACTAAGGCTGTGGTTCCTAACTTCTAGTTCTTTCCAGCATGCCAGATTGCCTTTATTAAATAATGCACTATGCTTGTTAAAGGCATGGAAGATTGAGAAAAGGAATACTCATCATTTTATATTCAAACCAATACCACAATTTTCTTGGAGAAAAGAACCAGAAATCCACCTCTACCTCCCCAAGATGCATCCTTTTTCTCGCTTAGATCCTTCCAAATTGGAGGCAGGACTTAATCTCTGAGTTCATTTAGCTTTCTGCTGAAGCTGCCCAAAGAGGAGTAAGCTGTGCCCAAAGTGGAGTCTAAGAAATAAATTAAGTAAAACTACACACTGAAATTCTTATTACCAAAACCAGCACTTATTTATTTATTTGGCAGGTAATTTGTAGCAATGTTTAGTAATTGATAGCAATTTCTAGTAATTAAACGCTGAGCCATTTTTTCACTTAATATTGGTTTCACTTAGTAAACCCAGTACTAAGAAAAGAAATAAGTGGCTGATGGCCATGTCCAGTATTTAAATACTTTAATGAGCAAAGGAAGTACAGAGTTAAGAAGAAAGTTAGCTAATGGACAGGGCTATATTGTCCAAGTGATTCTGTACTGAAGTAAATATTTCATATTATTTGATTAGCAAACATTGGAGTTGGGTAAAAGAAAGAAAGAATACAAACTTGCAATGCATTGGCCTTATAATGGATATGAATTTCCAGCTAATCTATTGTTTTTCAGGTTAACTTCAAAATCTATATATTTTCTAGAGGAATAAAATAATTTAAACCTATTGAAAGGTTTTATGAAAGACTTTTGAGTCCATTACTTGAGTCCACAATTGTCATTGTGATAATTTATGGATCAATAGATTAGGATAGAATCTTACTTGCAAGACTGGTATTATCTTTGCAATATACTTTTATCTTAGATGACAGAGGAGGAAACTCATAGCCAGGATTAACTTACATTTATATTATATTGTATTTGTATTATATTGAGTATTATATAATATTAATATATATAAAATATCATTAATCTACTTCATATAAATGTATGAAACATCAGAAATAATATTAAATTGAGGGTTTGCAAATACATATGTCACAATATACACATTTCCAAAGTCAGGTATTTAATTTTCGCTTTGAAGTTCTGACCACTACCTCCCTCTCTGTTTCTAACTTCTTGGTCTCTCCCCCATTCTCTCCCTTTTTCCAGTCCATCCTACAACTGTATCATCTTGTGGGGTATTCTTCTCAGGGTTGTATTTTTTATTGTGCAAAAGGCTTTTGAAATCCTACAGCTCTAAAAATTTAAGTGCTATAATGTTCAACAATCAATATCTCATCTTGATTAGTTCATAAGGTCCCAGAAGAGACATTTTTAGCATTCATTCCTTCTAAGTAAATAACAATGAGTTTACATAATAGTAATTTGAAATCCTAAATATTTCAAAGTAAATAGTGATGAAGCAATCATTATTCAATAGCAAGTGCCAGTTCTGCCCTGAATCAATGATTATGGATGGATATATAACTTTTTCTTCTAGACCCTTTTCATAATATGATTATTTGTGGTCTAAGTAAATCATTGAAATTGTCAATATAGTTCTTTTCATTCTCTAAATATGTGAAAGAAAATAATATTTTGAAACCATCAGTAAGCTAGGATGACTTTGAAAGGCAACCAAGGGAAGAAAGCTTCATTCCTAAACCCTTGAACTTTTGAATTCTCCTGAGTTGCTGATCTATTTAAATGCACAGTAGTTGGGCTGTCTTCAAAATGTAATGACCTCTTCTGTCATTGAAACCAAGCCACTACATTTGCGAAGAGGAATCTAGTTATATAACGCTCTTGAAAGGTAAAAAATAAAACAATAATAAAAACATGGATAGCCCTGCATACAATTGTGAAGTAAGAGAAGTTAGCTTCTAGCTTCTGCCCACTTGCCTACCTTCTCTTTCATCTTTCTCTCCTCTTTCTTCAGTAGCTCGGTGTATCTATACTGCTCTGTGCTAGCTAGCTTCCTCCAGTAACACCTTACTCCAAGAGCAATGCTGTGTATTCTGAAACAATTACTCTTTTCACAGAAAATTATTTGGAGTAATTTCTCATAATTTATAGCAATATTTAGCAATAATAGATGATAATAGTAAAATAAAATTGTACTCTCTAAACCCAGAAAGACTTATCTTCATTCAGATCCCTGTTCTCAGGTCTACTAACTGTGTGACCTGGGAAAATTGCTTTCATCTCCTTGAGAGATGTTTCTTTCTTTCCTTTCCTTTCCTTTTCCCTCCCTCCCTCCCTTCCTTTCTTTCTTCCTTCTTTCCCTCTATAAAATGAAGAAAAGATTCATCATTTTGATGTTGCCTTAAGGAAAAAAGTGATTAAGTATTTAAAAGCACAGTGTTTAGCCATTGCTACTGAACTCTTCCCGTTTGTGTTCAGATAGGCAGCAATTAAGGAAAACCTGCACCAGTGTTACTGGTAATATTTATTGAGAACTTACTATATACCAGATACTCTTTAAGACCTATTTCAAGCGCTTCCCCCTTCCTAAAGTATTTAATAATATTCCCAGTTACTATTATTTTTTGATCTACATAAATGCCTTTTTTGTGATGTGAATCTATTCACATATGTATTTATTTTTCTTACTTTCTTCAGATTATAATTTCTTGAAAAAATAGTCCATTTGGACAACATTCAATTTCCTATCCAATCATACAATTTTAGTGTAGAATTGTACTCAATCATAATAAATTAAGTCAAGTTGAATTTAAAGAGATTAATAACCTCATGCTGAGATGTAACTTCTTTCAGATATATATACAAACACACATGTGAATACATCTTATAATGGTGAAACTAAAGAGTCAAAAATTAGTTGCTGTGAAACTGATAACTAGAATCCATTTAGAACTCAGGAAAATCAGCAAGAAAAAATCAAACAACCCTATCAAAAAGTGGGCAAAGGACATGAATAGAAATTTTTCAAAAGAAGATAGAAGAATGGCCAACAAACATATGAAAAAATGCTCAACATCTCTAATCATCAGGGAAATGCAAATCAAAACCACAATGAGATATCACTTAACTCCAGTGAGAATGGCCTTTATCAAAAAGTCCCAAAACAATAAATGTTGGCGTGGATGCGGAGAGACAGGAACACTCATACACTGCTGGTGGGACTGCAAACTAGTGCAACCCCTGTGGAAAGCAATATGGAGATACCTTAAACAGACACAAGTAGACCTACCATTTGATCCAGCAATCCCATTATTGGGCATCTACCCAAAAGAACGAAAGACATTCTATAAAAAAGACATCTGCGCCCAAATGTTTATAGTAGCACAATTCACAATTGCAAAGATGTGGAAACAACCCAAATGCCCATCAATACATGAGTGGATTAGGAAAATGTGGTATATGTATACCATGGAGTATTACTCAGCTATAAGAAATAACGGTGATATAGAATCTCTTATGTTCTCCTGGAAAGAGATGGAACCCATTCAACTAAGTGAAGTATCCCAAGAATGGAAAACTAAGCACCAGATATACTCACCAGCAAATTGGTTTCCCTGATCATCACCTAAGTGCACATTTGGGAATAACACTAATTGGGTGTCGGGCAGATGTGGGGAGTAGGGAGAGGGAATGGGTGTATACCTACATAATGAGTGCGATGTGCATTGTCTGGGGAATGGACACACTTGGAGCTCTGACTGGGGGGGGGCATGGGCAATATACGTAACCTGAACTTTTGTACCCCCATAATATGCTGAAATAAAGAAAAAAAGAAAAAGAATATTATATAAAAACAATCTTATAGTATGTTCTCTTTTGTATCTGGCCTTTTTTTTTTTTTCAGTTTCCAAAACGTTGTTCTTTTTCATTTTAGCCAGACAGCATGACTCTAGTGCCATTTGTTAGTACCGATTTTTAAATGCATTGCTTTTTTTTTTTAAAGTAACTGATTCATAAACAGAGAGAATACAATTCTCAGAAGAACCAAGGCAATATCAGCATTTTGTACCTGGCTTTTTTATTCAATATTATTTTGTGAGAGTCATCCATATTGTTGAATTTTTTAATATTTTGTTCATTTTTATTACTATATAATATTTTATTTGGATATTATACATATTTTTCTAATCGATTCTAATTTTGATTTATTTTTTTTTCAGTTTTTAACTATGATGAAGAAAACTATTATAAACATTCTTGTGCGTGTCTTTTGGTGTAAAATGCACTCATGTGCTATGAGTATATATCTAAGAGTGAAATCACTGGGTCATAGGACATGCCAGGGATTTCATGTTTGCTCTCCATGGAAACATGGACCAGAAGGAAAGAGATGTTACCATGAGGGAATTCTGATCAGGGTCAAGCCGTGTTATGATCACTACTGACTTGTTGGCTCATGGGATTGATGTGCAACCAGTGTCTTTGTCTATGAAAATTATATTCATAGAATTGGCAGAGGGGGTCAATTTGGGAGGAAAGGTGTAGCTATAAACTTTGTTACTGAAGAAGACAAGAGGAGGCTTCATGACATTGAGACTTTCTATCATACCACAGCGGAGGAAATGAATATGAATGTAGCTGACTTTATTTAATTCCTGGGATGAGATAGTTTTGAACACAATGCTTGCTGTTGCTGAACAGGCAATCACAATGTGCATTGTGCTTCTTTGGGAATATTTGAATCTTGTCTCAATGCTCTTAATGGATCAGAAATACAGATTTTGATAGCAAAAAAACATTAGTCATGAGCTCTTTGAGGAAAGTCATTGGCTTTATCCTCTTTGGAGTTAGACTGTTGGGGTGGGTATAAAAGACAGGGTCTGTAAAATCTTTCTCAGAAATGTATTTCGTAGTTCTGTAGAAGTGGTTATGTTAAGATGTTCTCTATCATTTAATAATATACTTGTGGAATAAAAATATAGGTACTGTATAAAATCAGACAGTTATTTTAAACTAGCATATTTATTGTGTTTGTCATTAGCCTGACTAGAAAGGCCTTTAAAATTGTTTTTTTTTTCCCCCTTTGGAAGCCCATTTGAATGCATTTTGTTTGGTATTGTATTTATTCAATAAAGTATTTGATTAGTGCTAAGTGTGAACTGGACCCTGTTACTAAGCCCCAACAAGCAATCATATCATTGTTGCTATATTCTTGTTAAAGATGACATGGTAGGGACATTCACAAATGCTACTTTAAAAATTTGCATGAGGCCCTGATAGATAGGTTTAATTATTCCCATTTTTCAGGTAAGGAAATTAAATAAAGTTATTGAAGCCTTGGTCCCTTCTTACAACCTAATGATTGAATGAGAAAATAATGACAAACCAATTAGAAAACTACTAATTAGACTTTCAAAAGGAAAAAGTGATTGAATGACTATCCTAGAGGCTCCAGAGGGTTATACTATCTAATAATAATCTCTTTCTAAGTATCTGTTTTTGTGGCTGTCCCTCTTCCTGACTCTAACATATGTTCTTGGTCCCAGGCAGGTGGGTCCAATATCAGGCAGATGCATTTCAGCTTCCAAGAAAGCATGGAGAGGGTCAAAATGAAAGTATTTTCTGCCTTTTCTGTTCACAAAGGAAATAACATGTTCTAGGAGGTAAACTCTGTCACCTGGTTGCAGCTGTTCTGAAAAAGAATCATTGTTGTACAGTTTTATAATAAAATAGTAGTGTTTTTGGGTCACCCAGACATCCAGACTCAGGTACTTTCTAAGTTTATAAACATTTTCTGTATGTGCTCACATGATACTGGACCTCAGAATTATTATCCAGTACCTATACAAAACACCTTCCAGTTTTTGTTCAATAAAATGTCAAGTATTCTAGAGTAGTTGTCTCCTCATTCCCAGAAACACAAATCTTAGGGAGGTAGCTTTTGCAAAAATGGAAAACCTTTGTTTCTACCATTATCCCTTAGTACTCAGTAATCTTGAGCACCAGGAGTATAACTGAGCAATTAACTTCTGACAATGGTATAAATTTAGGCTTGTTAAAACAAGCATTATTAATATTCCCTCGGGTTATCACCCTGGCCTAATTTACCCAACCATAAAGTACAATAAGACACAGACCTGTAATTTTGTGACTCGTATAAAATGCCAAAGGGAAGAGACAGAGGGAGGAAAAAAAGAGAAAAAGAAAGAAACACACAAACACAGTATAAAAGCCTACTAAAAGAAAATGTTTTAATCATGTTTAAGTAGCTAGGACTTAGTATTTTATTTTAAAACCAAAAACTGCAACAATACTATAATGATTGTGATAATTCCTCATAGGCTAAGATGACATTGTGCTCATAATAGACTGTTCATTAAAATTCTAGAAGCCTCAACTCTTGTGTATCTTTGGCTTTTTTTTTTTTAATGACTCTCTCTGGGCTTCTCTGATAGGAAAAAAGATCCAAAAATATTTAATTATGTCATTGCAATTTAATGCCCTCATCTCTCTCAGAGGAATTGCTAAGGCTGAAGAACTGGCTCTCTTATGTGCATTTTTTTGAGAAGCAAGATAAATCTGACAAGTCCAGCAGAGCAATGGGGATGTATTGGGAAGAACCTCAGCTTTAGCGTTGGAGAGTCTTGGTGATTATGTACAGTATATTAAGTATAATATACCTTAGGTATATTAGGTATCTGGCACATAGTAGCAACTGAATAAATGGTGGCTGCTAATTTACTATGTATCAATTACTCTAGTTTACTTGTGTTGGATGGTCAGTAATGTTTTTGTGAGACAATGAGTAAAAAGTAAAGCTTTTTTAAAAATTCACATCACACATGCAGAGAGAAAGAAAAAAGATCAGGTCAGAATCAATCGTTTTGGATGTATACTGCTGTAAGCTAATTATTTAACTCATGGTTTTACACCATTTAATTTTTTTTCTGTTTTCTCCCACTGAAGGATCAGACTGTTAATACACTTAATGAGGCAAAGAAGCATAGCAGTATATCTGAACAATTAAAGCCCCTTCATTCAGACAGTAATAAAACCCACAATTGTCTCTCCTTTCTGCCTGGAAGAACAACTTTATAGTTTATTGAACAGGTGAGATTTTGATCCAACTTTAACTCTTCTCCTCAAACATCTCTGCACTTTGCCGTCCTCATCTGACTCTTTGAAAGGAATTTTTTAATTGAAAAGATCACAAATCAATATATTGAGACATAGCCAGGTTGAGTACTTTCTTCAAGAACAAGTGTTACTTGCAACAACCTCAATGAACAGAATTCTCTCATCGATGCTCAACTTTCTGCTCTTCAGCAAAGTTTGCTTTTTCCCGCTCTCCTAAATATGAAGCAAAAAGTGTAACACCCAAGGACAGCCAAGTTTTTTATTCTATTCTATGTATTGTATTCTTTCCTGGCAGTCAAGTAGTCTCCCATACTAGAATCTTGGACTAGCAAATCCTCACATTTAATAAACGTCATGCTATGCATGGCATGTGTGACAATAAGGGTTTGGAGACCATGAATCGGCCTCCTGTTATTTTGAACTTTACCGTTTCCTTGCACTGGGCAAGTATCTTTTCGAGTAATATGTATCTTTATTCATTCTCTGACTTAAAAATGATCTGAAAAACTGCTAAGAAGGATCCAAAGAGTGCCATAAATTGATTAAAAGTTCAGAGATAAAGTTAAGGAAGCTATAATTCTGCTTCCAATTAAACAGGCTAAAAAAGGGTGCTCTTTCAGTCTTTGAGTAAGGAATGTTTCAGAAAATGGTGATAATTTTTTTGTGCTCTCAAAGCATGTAACAAAATGAAACAGATTTAAATGGCAGAATAAAGCCTTTGGCAAAGGTTTGAATGGTGGTATGGGTTCTGTGAGGATATCTGAAGTTACCTTTAAGTGGACTAGATTCTTATCTGTGTGGGGATTTGAGTAGATGTGTAGCAGCCTATTACCATCTCAGGTTACTTTTTTTCCATTGAATTCAGTATGAATCAGTGTAGAGAAGAACAAGAGCAAGAAGAAGTTATGGGGGAAAAAAAGAAGAGTAGGAAAAGAGAAGGAAAGATGGAAAAGCAGGAAAACGAGAAGAAAAGAACCAAGGTATCTCTGCATTTAAAAAAAATGCCTGCTGCTTCCTGTGGTTGAATGAAAGCGATAGCGAACCACATGTAGACACTGAACTCTCCTCTCAGCCCCTTACGAAAGCCATACGGACATCAGTCAGCAAGGTGCCTTGGACATCCAAGCTCAGTTCACATATAGCAAATGCTTCAGGTCTCTGAAAGAGCAAACAACCTGACTCACGGTGATACAGAACACCGTACACTAACAAGAAAATAAAACTCTTCATCACTCCTCATGTTGATAAGAGCTTGTGGCACAGAGGATTATATGAACATTAAAACACACACACACGAACAGCATGTTTATACACTCATCTATTAATATCAATTCTGGACGGAGGATATGCCTCTAGAAAGCAGAAGTGCCTGAAATTACCAATCAAAAAGTAACATCACAGAAACCTCTCTCCCCTGCTAAAGATAAACAAACAATTCAATACCAGCTCCGTAATGACCACATATTTTCAGCCACAGCAGGTTGCTGCCTAGTCCCCGCAGGAAAATGACAAATGAATGCTGTTTAATATTTTGCTTGAACAGTTTTTTCTTTCAGAAAACTATTTGCAATACGATAATGAGCAGAGCATAGCTGCAGACAGTAGCATTTTGTAAGGATGACTACCTTTCTAGGGCATATCATCTGATACACACTTTGTTTATCCAGAGTGAATTCAGTGGTTAAAATGATTAATTGAACCCATTTTGTGTTATTCATACTAGCTCTTGCAAAGGAGGTGATTGCTATTTTTTCTTAGTGACTCATACAAAGACGCCAGCAGTTCACTGGCAATAACAAAATGACATTTCTAAATTTAGCAGTTCATAAATCACATAAGATGCCAGCCACATCCAGCCCCCTTCCCCCGTTTTCCTCCCCCAGTCCTTGCTCAAATGTGCGAAAGACTTAAATGTGTGTGGAGACAAGACAGAGACTTCCTCAGGGCACATCTATCTGTTCCTCCGTCAGTACCTACCAACACCACTGTGCACTCTGGTAGGAGCAATGTGTATATTTCCCAGATGATAGCTTTTATTATCCCATTAAGATGCTAAATGTGTCTGGTAAAAACGTATGCAGAATATGTGCGTGTTTCCAAAGGAGCCCAATTCAATGAATTATTTTCAAGGGACACTGTGAAAAGTAGCAAATTTCCTCCTGTCTTCCTGTTATCTATTCCTTCCGTGACATGAAATATGCAGTAACTTCACAGCCTCAGGAAAGGAAAAATTTTTGCCTCTATCATTTTCTGTGGTTTGCATAAGGCACTTACCAAATGCATCATGCCCTCCTTATGTCCTTTTGCTATTGTTCTGAGACTTTAGGGCTGCTACTGACCGGCAGAAATTATACTCAGGTATGACTCATACAGGTTGTTTGCAACAAAGAGAATATAAGAAAATTAGAATTGATAAACTGAAAATCCACATGGCTAAAAAAGAGAGATTACGGAGCAAAATGACATACAACAATTGTTTTGTAAAACAGTTGGTTAATTTTAATCCTTCCCTCTCACAACTTTCTCACTGTGGAGATCTTACCACCAGTGAGTGAAGGAGCCTATAGAATTGCTTTCCAAATAATGAAAATGACTTTCTAAAAATGGTAAGTAGGTAATAATTTTTTTGCATCTTTTCCATTTTTCTTCACATGCCCTGTTAAAAATACAACCTGCTTCAGGTCAGCAACAATGACAAAATTGTCATTTAAGAGCAAATGTGAGGTGTGAGGTGTGAGGTGATTATACCAAAAGCCCCAAATCAATAAGAAAACTCTTTGCTAAATGTTAGCTTCTCAGTGCAAAGCTGAGGAGCAGAAATATGCACATTACACAAAGCATGAAGCTTTTATTAAAGTAGGGGATGAATGTTATATGATGGCACAGGAGCATAGACATTTTTAAACAACCTTCTCCACTCATACTTTCTTTCCTTCTCTTTATTTAGTATTAATCTTCTACTATTCTTTTTAGCTTCCTTACTCACGGCTCCTTTCTGAAACACTTATTGTTGCAACTTCTGAAATGAAGCCAGCAGGATTAATTTTCATAAGTAGTAATTACATTCATTTCACTTACATACAATTAATTTTGAGAAAGTTTTCTGAACAAATAAATACATAATTTCCTCTAAAGAGGCATAGCATTGTGATGGAAAACGTAGGTATCTAGATATTAAATTTTTGTTGATGGAAGTGACCAGACTAAGCAAAACTTTCATTTCTCATTGAGCTATCACACACTTTTACTGATAGAATTTGTCCTTAAGACAAGGACTTCTCAATTACTCTTTCGTTTTGTTCTGCCTGCTGTGCTTACTGTTTATACTCTACCAAATGGAATATTGTATATTTGGGAGCAATTGAGCTGAACAAACAATTTCCTACTTAAAGTCTCTGCCACAATAAATTTCAAAGACCCAGTGTATACCGGGTATAATGCCCGGTAACTAAGTCAGCTGAGTATCTCTATGGAGAAAGCACGTAACTCCACAGAATCTATTGAACACATTTGCCTATTCATCGGTAAGACATCTGGAAAACTAGATACACAATACAAATAAAAGCATCTGAGTCAAGTGTCCCCACCAGTTTAAGAAAATAAAGTAATCAGCTTTCCTACTGGGTTCAAGATAATGGTTACTCCTTGATTAGAAAGTAATGAGGTCAAATTCTATTTCTACAAAGAATCAGGTGATTTTCGGCTCCCTTCTGAAGATCCACTAGGGATAAATAGTGTTTCCAAGTATGGTTGAAGATAGGATGTAGAGAAGGACAAGTCCAAAACACATCTTTAAGGTAACCGTTTTGCTGAAATTTGCACTTGAATTTATGACAATAATTAAACAAAAATTAGTCCTACTTCCTTCTACCCCCATTTTCTTTGTCTTAAAACATGGGGGTAAAAAAGCAACGACACTCTGAATTTTTTAATATTGGTCTTGCATCCTAAGATGTACACAGCTATCCTATTTTTTTACGCAGTTTAGCTATTGATGAATCATTTGGAATGCAGAAACAATGAATCTGGTTCCTTTACAACACTTAGTTCACGCACCCCTGGTCTCAAAGCAATTTACCAAATAATGGGTTGGATGCTAGGAGTGCAGTGACTGTGTAATTCTAGGTTGTTTTTTTTTTTTTTTTTCTGTTTATAGTCTATGGTGATTCCTCCTGTGAAACAGTAATTTGGCTTTTCATTAACCAGTAACAAAAATCCTTCCTACTTCCCTCTCTTTCATTCTCCCTGAGAGAGAAAAATTGTTGCCTGGATGCTGGAGATATCCAGAATTGTTAGCAAAACAGCCATATGGTCTTTTTGTCAATATAGGACTTTGAAGGGAGGTTAAATTGTTATTGAAGAGGTCTCTGTGTAAAGATGGTAATCCATCAGCTATGTGTATGCGAGATGGGGAGGAGGAAGCACTGACTTAGGTCTCAGGTGTTGATGAAAAGCCAATGTCACAGGGAACAATGATATGACAAACTGGCCTACATTGATTAAGTTGGGCGATTTTCACAGCTAACTTTAGTAAATTCAGGGCAGTGGAGAAACTAAGCTGTCAGTCCAATTCTACCCCTTGTCCCCAGACATCACACTTGGCTTCAGAATTCTGGGAAAAGCAGATGCTCACTCTGCCCCTGCTACAAAGTCACTATTTACTGGCATCGGTGCAATTTATTTAGGCTACTTCAATCCCTTTGGACTCAAAGCTTTCAAAATAACCAGGGAAATAGATAGACATGGCTTGTCATGACCAAACTCCTCAATAAATCGGAAGGCAAAATGCCTTCCACCTAAACAGATGTTGCAAAGGAAATGTGTGAAACCAATGTAATTTTGTTTTCCCTTTTTTACTGCCCATGGAGGATCTTCTTCAGTCACAGAAATTCTACACCTGCACAGTGCAAAAAATGAGGCCTTTGATCTACTATAGTTATAATGTGCATCCTAAAATTTTCCTTCCTCTTGAATAAGTTACTGCCATTTCTTCTTAAAATAAAATGTGAAATCTGAGATAATTAAAAAGCAGCTCAAGGAGCCATTCAAATTCTAATCTCTTTCCTTTATAAGAAATGGGACCAACCAACCTCTCACTAAATTAACTATAAAGAATCAAAAATTAAAAAAAAAACATGAAAGTTCACAATACTGAAAAATATGATTTTAGTCAACCTCATGCCAATATCTGGGCAGCTGGAATGGGAATTTAGTTTGCAGCATATTCCTATTTTGCATTGTGAAAGAGATTACCTGGTAGACTTAAGAAACCAGGGAAATAATATTGCTTTTATTAATAAGAACAAATTGAGCTGGAAGAGTAAAATAATTTGGAAATAATGCAAGGCAACATCTCACCCTTATGATGAACAAAACGGGCTAGAGTTAGTGATCTGCCTGTGGCAAACATTGACTTAGAAACAGAGCTAAGACTAGGAAGCAAGGCCTGAAAGCACAAGGGCTCTGGAGTCAGAGGAACTCTACAAATACCAGCTCTGTATTAAGAAAAGTTATTTAAATTCAAATATAAATTCTCCAATTGTAAAACAAAATTATAAACACCTATATTTGAAACTTGAAGAGTTACAGTATAAAAATAGGATAAAGAAGTGCCCCCATAGAAGTTATTAATGAGGCAAACAAACTTGCCTTCTTGGAATTCTGATATGAAAAAAAAAATGGATCAGTATTGGAAAAAAGTGAAGTTATCACCTCACTCAGAAAGACTCAGAGTTATCACACCTACAAAATGGGAGCAATTTTTTGGTCCTAGGTTAGTTAGGGCAGAGGCATGGAAAAAGAAGAAATTCATGCTGTCATCAGCAATGACCATTCATGCAATGCCCAGGAAAAGAGGCACTTTGTCAGGCTGCCCTGAAGATTTGATTCTCTAGACAAACAAACGTGTAGAAATGAACATGGTAGGTCCTCAAAGCCTGAAATGCATTGAGCATTTGAATTTTACAACCAATGACTCCTTTTCTGGTGTGTACAAACTTCTGCTGATGTGACTTCCTGTGATAGTTTGATTATTGAGAAAATATCTCTCTAAACTAATATATTTCTGTATTATTTTCATGAGAACTTTAATGGGAATTAGCATCTCTGAATCTGATCAAATTGGGAAACCTGATGAAACTTCCTTTTTGAGCCTGCATGGGTGAAAGGCAAGCCTTGACTGTGAATGCATAAGAGTCAAGGTCAAACTATGTCTCCACAGCCAGCTGTCATTTCCCAGATGACTCCATTCTGCATTGTCATGTACCATACAACTTTTCTATTTATAACTTCTTTAGTAAACACTTTACAAAATTGTTTTTAGAGTTATTTAGCATATATTCTATTTAAAGCATCTAGGCAAAGCCTTAGCATATAATAAGCCTCAATAAACATTCTTTTCCTTTAGATTTTTAATCCAATACACTTTCTTCCCCAAGGAATTAAGGCAGAACCTAGCTGTGGAAAAGAGAAAGAGTTTCCTGGAGGAGGTGATAATTCAAATTTTGTAATGAAAAACAAGAGAAAGTTTTTGGAGCATGAAAACAAAGAGGATAAGGGAGAAAAGAAAGGATAATATAAGCAAAGACCTGAAGGTGAGAAAGAATACAGGAATCTCAGGAAATTTAACAATTAATCAGAGTGATTTGGGAATTGAGAATTTATGCAGACAGAGTAGAAAGTCATTATATAGTTTTGATGTAGCACAGTAAAGTAACATAGTGAGTTTCTATTTTAGAACAAATCTTCTGGCTGCAGTCTGGATATTTAAATGGACAGAAGTAATGTTTGAGACAAGGAGGCCAGTTAGTAATTTGTTGTACAGTTAAAATAGGAGATGATGAATTGAGTACATGACAATTGGTAAACAGGAATATGGACTGATTTAATAAATGTTTAGGTGGTAGAATCCCAAGAATTTGGTGGGTTTTTGCTTGAGACTAAAGACAGGATGACTTCTAAGATTATGGTTTTGGCAATCGATGGGATGGTTTTGCCTTCCCTTATGTCAGGAACAGAACAAGAAGAGTAGAATTAGACGTGGGACAAGAGCATAAATAATGGTCCAACATAGGGTGTGTTGAGTTTAAAAGTCCTATAGAGAATCAGTAGGCATTTGGATTGATAAGAAGAAATATCTGAGCTAAAGATAGAGATTTTTTAGTTATCAGGAAATAGTAACATGGCAAATAAGAAAGATATTTAGTATCTGAGTCAATAAGCCCATATAGAATGGTCAAACCCCTTCTTCATCTCTTTGGGTATTTCCAAAGTTGTATATTTCAAAATCTAAGATCATAGGAAAGAATATACAGATGTGAGCTTTCCTCGCCCCTCTTTATTGAAGTGTCATTAAAAACCACGTAATAATTTAGTTCTTATAGGTAAATAAATCTGCTTAAATTTACGTGAAACAAGAAATAATTTAAGATTACCAATGGCATGTGTGGTAGGCAGAATAATTCTCCCCACTCCAAAGATACTCACATTCTAATCCATGTAACCTGTGAATATATTACTTTATAAGACAAAGCAAACTTTGCTGATGTAATTAGTGTTAAAGACCTTGGAATGGGGAGATTTTCCTACTATAAAATCAACCCAATATAATCACATGGCTTCTTAAAAGTTGAGAACATCTCCTGGATGTGGTCAGAGAAAAAGATGTGATGGCAGTTACAGCAGGGTCAGAGGGATGTGACATGAGGATTCAACCCACTGTTGCTGGCTTTGAGTATAGAAAATGGGACCCTGAACCAAACAACGTGAGTGCCCTTCAGAAGTAGAAAAAGTAAGGAAATGGAGTCTTTCCTAGAGCCTCCAAAAAGGAACACAGCCTAGATAACATGTTGGTTTTTGCCCAGTGAGATACATTTTGGACTTCTGAACTGCAGAACAGTACGATAATAAATGTGTGTTGTTTAAGCCACTAAATTTGTGGTAATTACTTTATACCAGGAATAGAAAACTAATACAGCATGGTGTAGTGGCAATATCATATAGTAAACAGCATATTAGATTGTAGGTTACAAAACCTACTTTTGAACATTTTCTCCCTTCGTTTATTTAACTGACAAACTCATACTCACCAGACAAAATGCGATTCAGGCACCAACTCCTCTGTAAAGCATCCCATGACCCTTGCAGACAATACAATTACTTCTTTCCTTCTACTACTTTTGTGTTTTGAATATATTTCAAATTGTACATATTTGGGATTCTACCTGTCTGCCTTCACATTTGAGATTAACCCCATGCGTGAAGGTACTTTTCAAAAATTGTTTGCAATTTTTCAATGGGCTAGAAAATCACCTATTATATAGCCTGTGCCTAATAAATGCTTTTGAATTGAACTACTTATGAAATGAATGAACTTGAACAAGTCACTTAATCTCTACAAACCTTCATTTCTTCATCTGTAAATAACAAAACTGACATTCATTGCTGCTCGGGAGATAAAATGGGATAATGTACATGAAAGAATTAGTGAAAAGGAAAGCACTATACAAAGTTCATTATTTGAAAAATCTCTATAACCCTTAGCACCCATAAATTTGAATTAAGTATTTATACCATTGACAATAACTCATTAGAATTCTTATCACCGTGTTTAACGGTGAAGAAATAAAGATTTATCTAATAGTGAGACTTTTAAAAGCATAATATAAGAATAATGTTGAGGACTAATAATACTTTTCAGCAGTATATTTTTTATGCATAAAAATGTGGACCAAAAGAAAAAAATTAATAATTCTGAAGGGCTTTGGTGTACAAAGCTAATTTTCTGAAGAAAACTTGAAGAGTAAAATATCTCTAATGGTATGGAAAGAAGCTATAATAAGAGCAAATGATCTAGTGCAGATAATTGCATGGATCAATGCAGAACGGAGAATACTTTGCTATTAATTTAGACACTGTTGTCAATGTTGACTCACTTAACTTAGCTTCTACCCATTGTTCAAGAAATAAGCTATTCTTTTTAAAGTCCTCTTTTCTCCATTTCATATCAATGAATGGAAAAATAGAGAATTTCAAGTGCATTGATGATGAAAAACTTGAATGCTTTGTCCATTTCACTTTTTTATTAAAGATTATATTATATTTATTATTCTCAAGTGCTGTCATCATCCAATTGCTTAGGGTAGATTCATTTTTTTCCTTGTTTTCTATTATGTAAACAAAGCCACTTATCTCAGAATAACTAATCTTTCATATTCTTCCGCTCTCTATTTTTCATCAGCATATTTCCATTGGTAGTAATGTTTTTATGTTATTGTTATCTCCTGACTATAAAAATGAAATTATATGCCAATGGAGCAAACTTTTCTTTCTGCACATAAAAGTTAATGGCTTTTAGAACTCCACACGTTTCAATCAGATAGTTTTGTAGCTGACATTAAGTTGGCTTCTTGGATGGTTGACTTAAAATATCTGTTACCCAATGTGATGATGCCAATTCAAGTGGAAAACCAAGGTGATAATTATCATTGATCAATAACTACCTATGAAGAAACTATAATTAAAGAAAAAGTTTAATCTTTCTCCATCTGAATATACACTTAATAAAAATTGTTATATAAAATGTTATTGCTTCACAGTGACTATCAGTTTTATGAACTATTATTTGAAAACATTGCAGAGGTGAATATAAAAAATGAAATATGGGTATTTTTTTAATTTTCAAAGAAGGTACAATAGAGCATATATAAGTAAACATTTTTAAAGACTATAATTTGGGATTTTATGGCTTCTGTCTATTCAAAAGCCTTTATTTTGTATTTTTTTCTTTCAATGAACTTAATGGTAATTATCTTCAATCACATCAAAGTTTGTGGAAATGACACCACACCTGTCAATGGATTTTTAGCAGTAGGCCATCAGAACTTGTTGATTCCTTATAGAAATATGGGACTGATCTTTTCTTCATAACCCAAATGGCAAAAACACAGGCACCTGTGCAAATAATGTGTATTAAAAGACAGTAAAGGATAAGTAGACATTCAACATTAATCAATAGAAAATATGGCTAGATAAATACTATTTTAAAGGAAGGTTCTTAGGCAATATGGTGAGTCAATGATTCTGATGGCAAACTATAATAAATGATTAAAGGGTGAAGAGAAATTTTAGCAGTGATTTAAAGAAAAGGAAGGGTGGTGATATAGCCAATGCATGTTTTATGCTTGTTTAATTTTAATCTTTTTAATGTACAATATGAATACAAAACTGAGCTATAACTTTCATGTGAGTTCCCTTTTTCTCCTTCTCTGTTTTTTGGTCCTTCTCCTTCTTCATGGCATGTTGGTACTTAATAAAAGAACAGTATCAGGAAGCTGCTTAACTCTTCAATCAAAATTCATTTTTAGTATCATTTTTTCTATATGGGGTTGAACAAGATGAAATTTGACAATTATTATATGTATCGATAATTATTCTTTAAAGCCTGTTAAGAAATAAAACAAAAATGCTATAAGAAAATGACATTAAAATTCTTCTTCCCACATGAGTTACTTTTGTACTGTATACTCTAGAAATCAGTTTTTAATAATGCTACTATTTACCTATTATTTTGTTTACTTGATTTAAAAACAAATAAACTTAATAGGATTAAACATAAAAAGTGTAGGTGTCTGTTAAAATTTGCTATTAGGATGGGTGAGTATAGGACCTAGGGATAAATTGCCAACAACAAAGAGAAGGGAGACCCAAAGTGAAGAGAACTGTATGAAAAGCAGAACTAGAGTGGGTCTAATAACACTTCCTGTAGCAAGATGAATTGTTGTGAATTGAGGGAGAGAAAGAGAGAGAGAGCAAGGAACTAAAAGGCACACAAAAGCTGAACCACTAGAAAAATTTATTCATCAGTGATTCTATGGCTAGACAATGTAAAAATGAATTGGGAATTCTGACGCGTGCTAACAACAATTGCTATATGGAGACAAATTCATGATGCAGTATACATTAACTAACCTAATTCCCAGATGGGAGTGGGCCTTGATGTGTTCCCTTTTAGTAAAGGGCTCCTTTTCATAGTCTACTCCATCTGAGTATAAGATATAGGACTGCATTTGTCACCTGGATCCTCCACTCTAGATTGACAACACCTGAAAGAGACCTTTCTGTTCGGACCTTACTGTCAAACTAGAAAGGCTTCACTGAGAGTAGAACTATACTTTGAAAGGAATTATTAGCAGTTTAAACAGAGAGTTAATACATAGTGAGCTAGAGTCATGGGTAGAATGATTCATCACTAGCTATATCACGGACATTCTAGAGAAAACTTTGGCAGTTGTTTCAGACTAGGCTGCAGGTAACTTTGGGTCACAATGAAGATAAGGGCAGTATATCTTGAAGTGCAAATTTCAGTTTTATAGCAAAGTGTGTGTAGACACATATGTGTAAACACATATATAATCAGAAGCTGAAAATGTATACAGTTAAATTCAGGCATTAATTTTAATCCCTTGCCAGGATAGGATAACAAAATCATCTCTGTCATCACCCTGTTTAAATCATTTTTTATCGTCATAGTTTTGCATTATTCATGAATCTGCTTCAATGATTCATATGGTTCCAATTTGTATTCCAATCATCACTTCCTTATTATCACAGCTTTTAAACATAATTTTTGGTGTCTCTGTCATCATTTTACTGATGTTCAGATTTGCACTTGATTGATTGCATATCTGAAACATTAGCTACTATTACTCTTAGTTTTCTATGATACAGATCTAGACAACACTAATATTCAAGAAAGTACATTCTTCAGAAGTATTCTCTGCCAAAACCAGCTACATATTTCCCAGAAATGATTGTCCCCTTACTTTTGGAAACCACACTGTGTTTTCCTTGAAATAACAGGGATGGATTTGTAAATCATATTGTTCTTTGGCAAATAAAGAACTACCTGATTGAGTACCATTCACAAAAATTTTTAAAAAAAAGCTTCTCCTCTATGCAGTCATCATTAATTCTCTGTTATTTACTTTTTGTAATATAAAGGCCTCCCACCCCTATAGTACATAACATTTATGAATATGGGTACAGGAATCAGCAAGCCCTGAATTTGAAGTGTGGCTCTCCCACTTACTAGCTGTGTGGCCCTAGGTAGGTTAACAAGTTGTGTAATCTCATCAAACTCATCTGAGAATTGAGATAATAATTTTATGAACAACTACATTTAAAACTCTTAGCACAAAGTTTGCTATCAACTAAGTCCTCAAGAAATGATGGCATTTGTTATTTTTTGTTGTCAGTGCCAGACAACTTCCATCCATTATGTAAAGACTATGTAAATGGAAAGTTATTAGCAATTTACAAAACTAACAAGGTAGTAACACCATATAACCACTGTTCTATAACCAAACCCAAATTTAAATTAATATCCCTATTGATATGTATTTACATAAAATCTGAATTATACCCTACAAAGAAGGTATAAGAGAATTTCAACTACAAGGTAACTAGAGAAATACTAATCACTAGCAATATGCTAAGTGTCTTAGAAAAAACTTAGGCCTGTCTTCAGAGCAACAGCAAGTACTGTTGGGCCACATCAGGTCAAAAATAACTTTTGGCTATGTTAGGGTTTGACTATTTCTGTGGCTTACAGAAGTCAGCCATATTATGATCTGCACGAACTGTGAAGTACTAGTTTTGGGCATTCTTTGGGAATTCATAGAGATAGAGAAACTATTTGGCAGCTACTCCAGTCACCTCTCAGGCAAAAAATGATAAAAACAACCACAAAATAGGGGCTGTCATGCTTCTCTAGGCAGATTCCATCAAGTTGGCTTGTCCTGGTCAGTGCCATGCAGTTACAGATTTAATATTATCATAAATTTTCTTTCATTATTAGAATAGCAGAGCCTTTCGTTCTACAGAGTCTTACATCCTGAGATACAGATCAAGATATACAGAAAGAGATAAATGTGAATATTTTTATAAAGGAAATTGTTCTTCTGGAATCATGGATACATCTCTTCCTTTTGACTTTTTCACTGAATTTCCAAATCAAAGATGAAGTCATTAAAAAGAAAACTCCCCCAAATCTCTGAATTACAGCTGTTAAAATGATAGGGTAAAAAAATTACAAAGCTTTAAAAGTGACAGTTAATTTTAATTTTATCATGATATTAAAACAGTGATTTTATCATGATATTAAAACATTCTACATGGGGGTATGGGGAAATACACACACACAATACACACACACAGACACAATGGGTACATATCCATAGTGTGTATGTGTGTGTGTGTGTGTGTGTGTGTGTGTGTGAGTGTGGATATGAGTGTATATTTGAAATATTTAAAATCTGACAATTGTAATGGCTTCACTTGGGAAATCTTAAACTCTATGAAGATTAGATAAAGTTGAGAAAGTTTGGGTAAGGAGATGAGATTGTTTACCTACTTTTTCTTCCATTGTAACCTCAATCCATTGTCTGAGATAAAGATAAACTTTCAGGTGCAATGGCATAAGCACACACCAAGGAAGTCCACCACAAGTATGACTTTTTTCTTGCAATCCCTAGAAATGCATAGGATATAACAAATTAAAAATCTTTGGTTACAAACTTAAGTTTCAGAAATATTGAAATGTTATTATCTAGTTTCATTAATTTGTTTATTTTATAAAGTTTAACGAATGGTTATTATGTTCTAGAATTCGTGCCAGGCCAACAAATAGAGATATGTTAAGATAAAAAGACCTCCAAGTAGGTTTTAGTCTTCTGCGAAAAACAGAAGTAAAGGAAAGATCACAACAGGCTGTAGTAAGTGCCACAGTGAAAGCCTGCGGATACTGAGGGGACAGAGAAATGGCTACTTCCCCACACCAGACATCAGGGAAAGCTTGCATGCTGAATTGAAGAGTTAATAGGAGTAAGTGGTGAGGAGAAATTAGGAAGGGGTCTTCAGGCAGAGAAAAAAGCAAGTGGGAAGTTGGAGAAAATACTAGGCATTTGGGAAATAGCAAGCAATTCAATGTGGTGGCAAAAAAGTGCATGTGGGAAAGTCCTGAGAAATAAGATTATGGAAATAGGAAGAACACCCTCACATATTTAAAGAACTGCTCTTCCTAGAACAGAGCAAGAGCACAGTTCTCCACACACTGAGAAGCATACTATTAGTATGTGAGGCAGCAGAGCTCAGTGATAATGAGTGTGGGCTCCAGAATAAACTAGCCTTGACTGGAATGTTGGTTCTGCCACTTAATAGACAAGTGGTCTTGGGTAAATGCTTTTAACTCACTGACTCACACATAATCATCCATAAAATGATAAAAAATAGCAGCACCTACCTCACAGTTTGTTGAAGATTAAAAAGAGTTAATACCTATGAAACATTTAAAAGAGAATCTGACATAATAAACTATTTTGCTACTTTTATAAAAAGAACAAAGGAGAGAGGGTTCAGAGAAGGCAAGTCTGTTTTGTGCAACTGTGTCATAAGAACCAATTTTGTAGGGTCAGAATGGGGAGTGAGGTCTCCTGACATGTTGGTAAGAAAACTGAGAACTCTGCCCAGAGGAAAGAGAACACTTAAAACCCCATTAGCTGTTTACACATTAGTGGAAATGAGCATATAATGTCCATTCTCTTGAAAAGGAAATGATGTGAAGAAAAGGTAACGGAAAGTAAGAAATCTAAGTCATAAAATGGAAAAGGACATAGGAAGGACAGGATATATTAATAGACCATGATAAAGCCTTCTCATCTTCCCCAAAAGTCTATTCATAGTCCTCTGTCTGTGAATGCAGTCTCTATTTTGTACTTTCATCAGACATAGAGTAGTAGAACATTTTAAAAGACTTCCTGAAACCCCAGAATGATAGTTTATTGAGGGGATTAATAGTACCAGCTGTGTATTGACTCTTCTAAGATTGGGCAAGACAATAAAAGCACTTCACAGTAAAGGTTTAAATCTCTATTTCAAAAGTTAAGGATTGAGAGTCTTTGCTGCCACCATTAATTAGAGACTCTAAGATAGAAATATTTATATATTTTTACACACATGGACACACACACACACACACACACACACACACACTATAATACTGTAATACTGCAATTCAATTCTGGCAGTAACTATCCGGAGCTAGTGCAGATCCCACAAGTTAAGGGCAGTGTCCCCAACAACACAGCTCTCCTTTTAGATGCCAGCTGTGAGTTCAGGAGCACCCAGGCCACCCACATTTCTAGCCAACTTGCTATATATTTGAAAGTTCCATGATTCCCTCAGGTTTAATGATTTGCCAGAATGACTCACAGAACTCTGGAAAGTGCTATACTTAAAATTACAGAGTATTATAAATAATACAAATCAGGACAAATCAAAATAAGAGACACATAGGATCTGGAAGTGTCCTGAAGGTCCTCTTTCCATGGAATTGGCACATGTCATGCCCCTCGCACACTGAAGTATTCCCAACCAAGAAGCTCATCTAAGCCTCAGTGTCCAGAGGTTTTACTGGAGTTCCAATATGTAGTTGTGATTGATTGGATCATAGGCCACATGACTGGACTCAATCTCCAGCCTCTCTCCCTCATATTATGTGGTCAGGCTCATATCATGTGGTTCAAAATCCCAAGCATCTTATTACATGGTTTGTCTTTCTGGCATAACATGCCCCCATCCTGAGTCATCTTGTTGCCATTAGCTATCTAAAAATCCACCATAAATCACCTCATGATGGTAAACTCAGATGTGATCCCAGGGGACCATCATGAATAACAGACACTCTTATGCCTTGGGAAATTCCAAGGTTTTAGAAGTTCTGTCTCAGGAAGCTAAGACAAAGACCAGAAATATTTTATTGTACAATACACATACACATATGCACAGATATACACATTTACTTAAATGTCAAGCAGTTAAGTAGTAGATATGTTATATTATATATACTATTGGAGATACTGAGAGAATAAGAAACAATCTTTAAACTTATGGAAATTAGAGGGTGATTACTGAGATAGACTGAGGATGGAATGATACCAGGATATTTAGTAATACCAAAATTCAGGAGGAAAAGGCAAGTAAAATGGAAAAGATCAAGAGAAACCTAGCAGATGCCCACTAATAAAACCATTTTCCCTAACACCAGTGCTGGTGGCCTCATTGTTCTCATCCATGCTCTAGTATAAACTTAGGCACAAAGGGGAATGAGGTCAGAATTTCATTTTATCAGATTTACTCTCTTTAACTTTAGCTTCTCTTTATAAGGCCAGGAAAATTATAACCCTTTCAAACATTAAAATTTTGATTCACTTGGAAGCTTTTATTAAGATGTAATTAATAGTTAGGAAGAATTTTACTATATATTTGGAATAAATTGAACCATTGCCTAATTATCATACTAAGAAATTCTTTTCAAAATGACTTGGGTATCCAAATCACTTAGCAAACTAAAAAATACCATTTTAAATGAATTGTTTTGGTGTTTATATCTTGAAGCTCTCTGAAAGATGTACAAACTGGAAACTATAAGCCTAAAATGAATATTTTAAAGCCATTAGCATATTGAGTTCTTTGTCAATTGTACAGTTTTATATATAGTGAAAATTTAGAACAGCTTAAGTTTTTCATGAGATAAGACTTTTTGAATTTGAAATGTTATTTTTATTGCATTGCACTTTTAATTTATTGGTTAGTACTATGTGAACTCCATTCAAATGATAGTGCATAGGCAAGGCACTCCAGCTCCAGTTGTCTACCCCCAGATGAAAAAAGGCATTAAGCAGAGAAAATAATCATTAAAGGATCTTTTACAGTTGGCTGAGGGATTGTTATGATTGAGATGGGAGGGATATTAACTTGCACATTACTCAAAGCAAAGTATAATGATATATTTTACAAGTTAAAGAGTCTTTAAATTCTACAAAGATCATTTTCAACAATAGAGGAAACAGTTGAGAAGCTTCAGAATATCTTTCTAAGTGTGTTAGATTAAAACACAATTGATCTCTAATAGGTTTTAGGAGTTGGGTACAAATGCCCACCATGAATGCAGCACCAATACAAATATGCTACTGGTGTAACACCACACTTCTACTTGTATCATCTACTTGGGTTTTTTAGACCAGAAGTCCTCTTCTCACAGAGAAGGCTATTTGATACTCTGGCAAAAAGCTCAGTATAGCTCCATGCTGTGGTAACAATCACATTGTATCCTTTTGGAAGGGCACTGAACAAACATTAGGTTAGTATTCGGATGGCTTAACATTGTAAACCTACTCTTTGGATCCTGTGCTTCAGGTTCTCCAATGCCACAAATGGAAAATGAATATGACCACAACAAGCAATCTTTGGCATATAATCTTACAAACATAATTGGAAAGATTTAAACTTAGCAAATCCATGTCTTCTGGCTCCATTCAGAATAGCTAGTATCTCAAATTTGATTGTGCGTGGCCCTCACAGTTCCCTTTTTCACTGATGTCACCCAAATATGCTACTATAGTCTACTCAGGAAACCAAAGTTCAGAAACATAAAAACAAACAAAAAACAACTTGTTTAAGGTCGTAGGTCTAGTAATGAGTGAACCTCAAACTTTAAATCATCTTTTCTAACACTAAAACCATTGTTTTTTATCCTACACTAAACTTCCATACTGATTTATACACAAAATTGGATTTTATCTAAGGTTGATCTAACTTTACAACCCCTAGACAAATGGGATCATCTTCTTCTATTTCTGAAGGTTGGTTCTATTTTGATTATATTGTGGTTGAAAGGATTGATTATAGCTGTCCTCTGTTTACCCTGGTCAGAAACAACTCAAGCAATAAGTCTCATGTTCACTTAATAAATAAATTTTAAAGGAGTGCCTATGAAATGCAACTCTCTGTTCTAATATTGGTAGAGAGGAAGATATACGTTCAGGAATAAAATGATCATTAACATATCTTTGTTCATACTTTTGGAGAATAATATAATCTTGTTGATACAATATTACTTTCAGATATTACATCAAAATATTACTACTGGTACAGCACCCACCAGATGCCATCCAACATCTGGCTCAACTTCTCCTACATACATGCCATGTTTTAATTTTAAAAAAATATTGATTGACTGTCAACTATAAAATACTAGTTATTTGAAGTGTAATAATGAACAAGGTATGCAGTGAAGGCCTTGTCCTCATGGAGTTTACATTGAAGAAGAAGCTGGGATGGCAGTATGCACGAGAATAAATAAGTAAACAAAAGAGTGATAAAAGCTAGGAGGAAAATTTAAAAGAATGAAGTGATAGGGACTGAATGGGGAGATTATTTTGAATTATATGAGAATTCAATTAGATAGAGAATTCTTTTCTTATTGAATTAGATGGAGAATATTATTCTGATGGAGTGATATTGGATGAATACTAAAGGAGAGGACTAGAAAGTCTCAGGCAGAGTTTTAGCCAGAGCAATTTGTCAATTAGAGAAATAAATGAAAAGCATCCAAATTGGAAGGAATCAAATTGTCCCTGTTTGCAGATAACAGGATCTTATATATAAAGAAACCCTGAAAACTCCACAGAAAATATTAGAACTGATAAACATCTTCAGTAAATTTGCAGAATACAAAATCAACATAACAGGGTACTATCTGAAAAAGATATCAAGAAAATAATTCTATTTCTAATAGCTACAAAAATTGAAATACTTAGGAATAAATTTAACCAAAAAGGTGAAAGACTATTCATTGAATATTATAAATCACTGATGAAAGACATTGAAGAAGACATTAAAAAGTAGACAGATAATCCATGTTCATGGATTGGAAGAATTAATATTATTAAAATGTCCATATTACCCAAAGCAATCTATAGATTCAATGCAATCCCATCAAAATACCAATGACATTCTTCATAGAAACAGAAAAAAAAAAAGTCCTAAAATTTGTGTGGAACCACAAATGACCCTGAATAGCCAAAGTAATCTTAGACAAAACATACAAAGCTGGAGGCATCCTACTACCTATCTTCAAAATATGCTACAAACCTATAGTTACCTAAACAGCATGATACCAGCATAAAAACAGACACATAGACAAGTGGAACAGAATAAAGAGCCCAGAAATAAATCTACACAATTACAGACAACTGAATTTCAACAAAGATGCCAAGAACACATAATGGGGAAAAGACACAGTCTCTTCAATAAACGACGTGGGGAAAACTGGATATCTACATGCAAAAAGATGAAATTAGATCTTTATCTCATGCCAGATATAAAAATAGACTCAAAGTGGATTAAAGAACTAAATGTAAGAACTGAAACTACTAGAAGAAAACGTAGGAGAAATATTCTATGACATTGCACTGGGCAATGATTTTTTTAGATATAACTCCAAAAGCACAGGCAGCAAAAGCAAAAATAGACAAATGAGATTACAACAAGCTAAAAAGCTTCTCCATGGCAAAGGAAATAATCAACAGAGTGAAGAGACAATCTACAGAATGGGAGAAAATATTTCAAACTATACATCTGATAAGGAGTTAATATCCAAAAAATATAAGAAATTTTAAAAATTGAGTGGCAAGAAAACAAATAATCTGATTAAAAAATGGGCAATGGACCTAAAAAGACATTTCTCAAAGGGACAAACAAATGGACAACACATATATGAAAAAATGCTCAACATCACTAAGCATCAAGGAAATGCAAATTAAAACCACAGTGAGATATTACCTTATACCTATTAGAATGGCTACTAACAAAAAGACAAGAGGGCCTGGCCAGGTGGTGGTTCACACCTATAATTGCAGTGCTTTTGGAGGCAGAGGCAAGAGGATCTCTTGAGGCCAGGAGTTGGAGACCAGCCTGGGCAATATGGCATGACCCCATCTCTACAAAAAATAAGAATAAAAAATTAGCCATGTGCTCCTGTAGTCTTAGCTACTCACAAAGCTGAGACAGGAAGATTGCTTGAGCCCAGGAGTTGGCAGTTACAGTGAGCTATGGTTGTGCCACTGCACTCCAGCCTGGGAGACAGAGTAAGACCCTATCTCTAAAAAATTAAAAAATGAAAACAATAGATAACAAGTGTTGGTGAGAATGTGGAGAAAATAGAACACTTGCACACTTTTGGTGAAAATGCAAACTAGAATAGCCACTATGGAAAGCAGTATAGAACTTCCTCAAAAAAATAAATGAAAAAATGCCACATGATCCAGCTATCCCACTACTGGGGATATAGATAGAAGATGGATAGATAGATATAGATGTAGATATAGATATAGACATAGATGTAGATATAGGTAGATAGGTATGAATATATATACACACACACACCCCTACATAGGCAAAGGAAATGAAATAAGTATGTCCAGAAGGCAACACATTCCTGACAGTGTCTTGATTTTAGCTCAGGGAGACCCACGTGAAACTTCGGAACTATAGACTGTAAAATAATACATGCATGTTCTTCTAAGACAATAGTTGCATGATCATTTGTTATAGCAATAACAGAAAACTAATACAACACCCTTGGGAACTTTTTTATAAATATCCTCCAGTATAGCATCTGTATTCACACCTCCCCTCTAATATATGTGTATTCCACGTGGGGAAGGTTGACTTAATCATTTGAATACTTTCAACCTAGAGCATTTAGCACAGCATTTAATGAAGAAAAGTGTAAGTGGGGTTTTTTGTGTGTGTTTGTTCTGTTTTAAGCTTCTTGTTTTTCAGTCTGTTGTTAATATTTTAGCTTATGAGTCAAACTTTCGGACTTTTGGGGCCATAATTTGATGTTTACATTATCAATTCCCACTTTCTGTGAATTCTGAGATAGCCAAGTCCCATTTTTATTCATTTAGTGCCTGGCATATAAAAGAAACTTAAGATATATAGGAAAGAAGGAAAAAAAGGAAGAAAGGGAAGGAAGGAAGGATGGAAGGAAGGAATGAGTGGCACAAGCTATGAAGCTAAGGCATGTGGAGAAATATGATAGTAAGTATATAATGAAGTTCAATCTAACAATCCCACTACTGGGTATCTACCCAAAGGAAAAGTCATTTTTCCAAAAGGACACCTGCACTCAAATGCACAATTCACAATTGTAAAGATGTGGAATCAACCTAAGTACCCATCAATTCATGAGTGGATAAAGAAAATGTAGTATATTTATACCATGGAGTACTACTCAGCCATAAAAAGGAATGCAATAATGTCTTTTGCAGCAACATGGATGGAACTGGAGATCATTATCCTAAGTGAAGTATCTCAGGAATGGACAACCAAACACCAGATGTTCTCACTAATAATTGCAAGCTAAATTATGGGCACACACAGGCACAAAGAGGTATAAAGGTAATTGGAAATCAAGAAGGGGGGGATGAGGGATAAAAACTTACCTATTGGGTACAATGAACACTATTCTGGTGATGGGCACACTAAAAAAAAAAAAAAACCTTGGCTTAAGCATTATACAAGGTATCCATGTAACAAAAGCATTTGTACCCCATTAATATTCTGAAATAAAAATCAATAAATAAATATATAAAAGTTTATAACTTCACAAAATGAACAATGCTTGCCTAGTTTAAAGTACATATCCTTTATGTATTTTCTGAAAGACTATCTACATTTGTTTAAGTAGTTATTTTTGTTAAACAAATGCATATCAACCTTTCTTAAGTTTATTTGATCAGCACATTTAGGAGTACTGTGTATTCTATTACTGAACCTTAACTTTTTACAAATGGATAATGGATTTTGGTCAAAGCTTCCAAAGGAACATGTATAGTCAGGCAATAAGATAACATTTTGAAAATTGAAAATATTTTATAATAGCTCTTCTTGTAAAGACAAGTTGCACTTTACCCCTATTTAAAAATAGAGGTCTGAAATCTTATGTTGAAAGTGAGAAAAATCACCAACAGGTTGTCAGTTTTACCATGAAAATTCCATTAGAATGTGAATCATATGATGCTCCAAGATTGTGCAAGAAATTATTTCCTTATGCCTTTAGAACTTTTAATATCATTGGCAATGACTGTGCCCAACCGTTTTTAAACTTGGTGCCTGAAATTCTGCCTCTTAGCTTTACCACAGATACTAATAAAACACTTCAGGAAACCTACTTTATAGGTGATTATTGCACCAACTTATTCTATTGTTTGAATTTTTCTCTTTAGTCTCACCTCTCGTTAGGTGAGTGTTGCTGTTGTCATTTAAGCATGTAAAACTGATTTTCTCCTTTAAATGGCTGATGTTTTTAACTACATTATCTTATAACCAAGTTTATACTCACCTGGGCTTTATATAAAGCAGAACTGTTTATCTACTAGCTGCAACTATATTTTCCTCTCTTAGTGATTAAAACTTCAGAGCCATATGCTCATTCTTGTCTAAGTCTTATCCTTTTGGGTTTTAGCCTTAGTCTTCCCTGCTGCTGGCAAACAAATGTAGTGCTCCCCTGTAGTAAAGCTTCTAAGCCCAAAGAGGACACTCACTTGTAGAGGTGGATTTAGTTTTAAATTACCTTTCCAAAGTAGATAATACTCCAGGCTTCCTCTTCAATTGATCTACCAAGCCAGCCACCTTGTTAGCATTAGCATGGCTTCTTGAATTTGAGAACAACAAATGGTGAAGGCATATAAACTTAGTGGTAGGAAAATCAGGCTTCTATAAAGATCCCTAACCAGCATATCCTATGAATGAATTCCTCACTTGCCTTTTGATAGCAGGCACAACATACAGCTTAAATGATTTACTATAGGAAATACAGTCCTAGTTATGCATGCCGATCTCAGCCTGTTCAGTGGGTTCTGAACACTAAGAGAGAAAACCTATTTCTTTCTAAGTAGGTCACAGATCTAAACACTATTAATGAGTTGAGCATAAGGTATTTTCTATTAATAATTTATTTTACAACTGCAGTTCCTTCAGTATTTTTACATCTTTGTTCTAGTTTCTATTTCACTATTGTATTTACAGTGCTCACGAAAAATTATGCCTATTTTCTTTTGTTTATAAATCATGTTTTCCTGATGTCACTGTGTCTTTTTCAAGTAGAAATGTGCTATTGGCCCTGCAATCTTTAAATAGTGGCCTTCCACACAAAACTGGAAAAGAAATTTCTCCTCATTAGGTTTCAAATTCCGGTTTCTTTTCTTTGAATTTTTACTATCTCCTTTTATTAGCCAAACAAACTGACCTCTCTTAGTCTCTATTGTTTTTAGAATAAGCACAAGATTTTTTCATGTATTGCAAAGGAACTGTAAAAAATAGATGTAGTTTGGATAGTTGAGGTTGTTTATATCTCCTCCTGAAATCATTATCTTCTAATGCGCATCTTTGTTTTCTCAAAGTTTACTGTATTTAGGGTTAGACATAAATGTATTTAAATTATTTTCCACCATTTAATAACTTAAATAAATGATGGAAACCTTATACAATTTATTTAATTTGCCTCTGATTTTGTGACTTTGTCCTGCCTCCCAGCTTTGTTGTGAGAATTAAATGAGATAGGAGGGATGTAAAACACTGAACTCAATACCTAACTTATAATACAAGTTCAATGGTTATATTGTATTATTTATATAGCTTAAAAGTTCCTAAATGAGCTGGCTTCTTCCTACCTATCAAGCTCATCTTTCACTTTAGAAAGTGCGATGTAATGCAAAGAACACAAAGTTCGGAATCAACTGTCTAGGTTTGAAAGACCTGCCATCTACTTGCAAGATTTTAAATTGCATAGATAAATTGGATAAATTTCTTAGCCTCTCTAAGTGCTTCTAAAACTTTTTCACCCAGTGGAGGTTTTTCCAGGTTCTTGGTAATCATCAGGGAACATAACATAAGCCAAGCAAGCAGCTTTTTATTGATTGAAAGTAAAAGTATGCTCTCAAGAGAAGAGAGTGGACAGGCTCAAAAGAGCAGTTGCTCCAAAAGGAAGTGGCTTTGGTCTTCTGAAGTCTTATCAATTGGGGGGAGGAATATTCAATGCTAAAGGGTTGCCTTTTACTAAGAATTTGGATAGTAATTTCTAGGTTCCTTCCCATTTTCACACTTTATGTGGTTGTTTGGGGACTGTCATAGCTATTTCAATGATGGAGAAATTTAAAAACCAAAAGGTAAATTATGTTATAATTAGCCAAAGTTCATGTAAGTTGGCAGAGATAGCTAATAAGTCCATTGAAGTAGGCTCTTGCCTGTGGTTATCAGCCTTTCCTACTTAGCTTCTGCCTAAGAGTTGTTTACTTTAACACCTGCACCCAATCTTTAGGACTCTGCATCCCTTCTCAGCCCTGTCTCCTAGTCTGCTACTCTAACAAAGGCACAAAGAAATTAATGGTGTTTTTATGGCTCACTAGGGTAAAGGGAAGAACCTGTTTGTAGCCAGACACTCTACTGCTCCTTCTGCTGATGGAAATCAACATCTCAGCACATGCCTATTCGCATGTGCTGCAGCATGACAGTAAGAAAGATATACTCCAAGCAAAGTTCCCAATTTGTAAAAAGGCAACAATGATTCCAAACTCCTTTAGAGAAGATAGAAAGATGCCTGGAAAACAGGTAGCACACTGATCAACACATAGTGAATTCTGCGTTACTCCCCCACCATGCCCTCTGTGGTTTAGCTATATGAAGCTCCTTAAAAATTCAGAAGACAGTCTTGATTTTTCACATCTCTTTCCTTTACATGCCATTCCCTCTCCAAGAAATGCTGCTGATTCAGTTATCTATTGCTGTGTAACAAATTACTACAGTCTCAGAGACTTAAGAAAAACACAAATGCATTTATTATCTCATAGTTTCTGGGGGTCTGGAGTCCTGGCATGGCTTTTCTGGGTCTTGCACTTAGGGTTTCACAAGGCTGACATCAAAGTATCAGGCAGTGCAGATTCTCATCTGGAAGTTTGACTGGATAAGAATTTGCTTGCAAGTTCACTCACAGTGTTGGTCTAGGCGGTCACTGTATTGTTACCTACACAATACCTGTGTAGTTTAAAAAGTCCTATTCATGTGAAGAGATCAGCCCAACTGAGTTGCTCTCTTTTCTATCCCCTCTTTCTCTAAACTTCAAGATAGTAGATGACACACTAGATAAATGACCTTTTCTCAATATTGCTTCTTAAGGTATTAATAATAAATCCCAATAACAGGAACCGTCTAGTGGAGAATCAGCAAAGAGAAATAATCCTGAAGCTCAGCCCTTCCTTTCTTCCTTAATTCACTTGGATGAACACAGAGGGGGGTGTGGCTTTAGGCCTTCCACAGTATACATCATCAGACCAAGTAACTATACCATCAAGGTAAAATGAGTACCTAGGGAAGATATTAATAACTACACATTATGAAGATTATAAGGATGCTTAAAGAAAGAAAAACTTAGCAACCCCTCTGAACAATAGAATGGATGGATTAATAATTTATAATATGTGTAACACTTTAGAAGAGAAGAAATGATATTAGCAATATAAGTAACAAAAAGAAATTTTAAAAATAAACTGGTGGAAATGATGAATACAAGAGCTGATAAAAGAAGATAATAAAACTTAAGAATAAATATGTGAACTGGAAGATTATATTGAAAACTCTGAGAAGGTAAAAGAAAAAAAATTATAAGAGGGAGGCTACAAAATCAAAGCTAAAATATACGAAAAATAGAAGTAGAAATGATGATATACAGATGTCAGAAGTTTTACAATAGAAAGCTCCACATTAAAAACACTCTTGCTAGAAAAGCTCAAGTAAGATAAAAGAATGATGTCATCAAGCTTTTTGTTATTCCCAAAATAACAATCATCATGAAAGTTAAAATAAAAAAGTGTGGAGTAGGTGGCCATTTTGTGTGCCTCCCTAACACCTATACAAACCTCTGCGACATGATTTACCATTCTGTTTCTGTATAATCTGCTCATACACATGTCTCTTCTAGTAGTTAATAATATCTCTTAAAAGAACAAGTCTAAGCTTATTTTACCTTTTATTCCAAAGTTTATTCAAAGACTTTATAATCTATCACAAATCCTAGCATACAATGGCCACTGTCTACATTCTGATTAAATAGAATTGAATTGTTTTTTGCCTTCTTCTGTCAATTCTATTGCTCTTTTAGTTGATCTTTTGCAGCCTTCTGGTTTTCAAACTCGAGGACATGGTTGACTTCAGGTAGCTACTTTGCCATCTATTTGTCTAGCTGTTTAACTGTCCTGCAGTTGGTCCTAATGCTGCCCCATTCTCTGACCTGTCTACCTGAATTTCTCACCTGTTACATTGGCTGATGGTGATAAATAGGAACATAGGATACTCAATCTTAGCTCTCCACCCTGTTTTTATGTGTCCATATGCTGGCACTGACATTTAGAAAAGTATTAATTTGTAGGTTGGGTAGAGGAAAGAATAAACGGAATGAGAGAAGGAGAAACACTGCCAGACACACTGTAGAGTATTCAAGGAAACATGCTATTAGACAGCCTTAAGAATAAAAAAGTCCCTTCCTCATGTAGACTTACTCCCAAAAATAGAACATACATACACACCTGGAGAAACTCCTTTGGGAGACAAATTGGATGAAAGTCTGGCCTAGTGTCTGATTTCCTTGCATTGCCTATTTAATTTTCAGTAGTTTCCTTTGCTGTTGATTAGGAGATAGATGTAAAATTATCTCTGCAGTTAACTTTGTGTTTGAAGTTCTCACATTACTACCATATTTCTGAGCCAATTAAGCATACCTTTATCATGCCTCCTGGTGGGGTTATTCGGTATGTATTAAATGGTTTAATTAAAATCTGTCCTCTTTCCCTAATGGCCATTTGGAGGAATTCCTTTCTCAAAATAGCAATTAAATATATAACAATTCATTACTTGGGAGGAAAAAAAGACTCACCAATCGTCCCCTAAAGATAAACAAGTAGACTTTCAATGATCTCATTTAAAATCTTACTTTATAAAAATATAATGGTATTTTTTATGTTCCTGTATAACTTTATTGGTCAAACTAATAACCCAGTCTCAGAAATTTTGATATCTCATAATGGAAATTGTCTCATGACTATTGTTAGAGTGGATGGGGCAATATACAATGACAAACATAGTGATGTTGCCAATAGGAAAGATCGATAGTACCGTGGAGAGTATAGGCTTTATAGGTGAGCCCTCACTATGTCTACCATTGTGCAAGCACTCTGCCAACCTTTTTATAAATGGCATTGCAAATCCTTATGGTGTTTAATATTATTATTATTCCCATTTTATTATATAAATTATGGTAATGAGGCTTTGAGAGGTTTATTAGTTTCCCCCAAATAACTCATCTCTTAAGTAGTGGGGCAGAATTTGAGCCCTATCTTGCCTGACTCAGAATCTGTGAGTTCCCTAAATTTTCCCTTTCACCTTTTCCATAGAAACTAACGGAGAAAGCCATACCTAATCTGAATTCGCAAGCCAAGTCTACGCCACATATTCCAACATTTATCTGAATTTTACCTTACTTCTTTTTCCTAAAATATAACTTTGTCTCTACTCTTCCACAAACTAGTGACGTGACCTTAGGCCAGTAATAGCACTGCCTTGGATCTCAGATATGGTGGGATTTTCTTACTTTTACACTGTAAGATGCCTCCTCTAGGAAAGAATATAGCAGCTAGAATATTTCTGTGGTTGCTCATAGAAATAAGCAATATGTTGGACAACTAGAGCCCATCAAAAAAAGTAATTTGGAGTCGCTAAACCAGGTAATGGGCCCTAACCTAAGGAACAAAAGACATGAGATACTATGGTTGAGATAAATTGCTGAGATATTCAATCCTTATATTGTTGTGCTTTTAGCCAAATTCATAGTTCTCCTTCCTGAAACAAGGCCCTGACACAAGATGGTTTTATATACTTTGCAAAGTTCAATACATCCTGGCTTCAGTCTGCCCTCCCAAATCATGTCTAATGTAGACTGGCAGAGTAGCCCTAGTGAATCCTAAATAGCTAACCATTTCTGCTAGATCCATTATGTAGAGAACAGAAGACTTAAATCTTAATGCTGGATTCTCATGCATTTTCTGCCAGCCATAAATTCATTCTAAATAAAAAGAAAACATTAAATTTTAAACCTATGAATATCTTTAAATGGCTAAGATACATACCAGAATTGAGTTGTCTTTGTACTTACTAAGTCTGTTCAATGATTGAAAATCATGTTCTAAATTCAATGATTCATTTACAATTGTTCTGGGAATCTCCACAGTTGGCTGTTTCTTCTGTGGCTAATAAAGCAATCCTTGGATACAGGGGCCTAGCATTCTCTGCACACAGAAGCAATAGCTCAGATTTGCTGGTTCAGGTTATACTGGGCTCTTAGAAACGCATTTTTTTAACAGGCTTTGTTTACAAAGGGAATTGTTGTTAATCCTAGAGCACATTAGTTTTCCCAAAATAGCATCTTTTAAATCAAGAATCAGGAACATAATGAAAAACAAAGAGAAGGGGTATAGAAGATGCTTCCTGGGGATATATCTTGAACAACATATATTTGCTTATGCAAGAAATGGCTGATGTGGATTTAGAATCATTGAGGCAGAGACTGAATTTACAAAAGCCAGGACATGAGGAAGAAAACACAACCAGAAATATACTTGCAAAGGTTATCTGAACTAGTCTGCTACAGGTAACAGAAAAATGGGAAGGAAGAGAGTATTTGAAGAGGTAGATAGGATCTAATGCTCACGTAGAATTCTTTCAGGAAACCAAATGAAAGGAACCTCCCAATGATAAAATCAGCTTCCCTCACTCAACTCTGCTTCCATGGGAATATCAAGGCAGTAGACTCTCTCACACCAAATCCCCACCTTTTCATCTTCCCCCTTCCCTCTGCTCTTGTCAGCGGTGTCCCATGGGCTCCAGCCCTGTACCATGGCCTGCTTCAGGGTCACACAACCGTGTTAGAACATAAGTAGTGATTAGAATTGTTCTCTCTTTTTTAAAGCACTAACTAGTCCCCTCTAAACTTACTGAAAACCCCTTTCTTCATCCTCAGCCACCAGTCTTTTTGCATAATTAGAAATCAGATAATCATCCTAAAAAAGGATTGTACTCATTGCATATTTTAACATTCCTCACCCATTCTAAATAGTTAATTATGAATTTTAAGCATTAAAGGAAAAAGCCTTGCAGGCTCCAGAGAAATTCTTGAAGAGATTGTTTTCAGAAAAGTGCCCAAAGTGCCTCATCCTCTCCCATAAAAGCCAGAGAAGATGATGGCAGTCCAGCTGCTTGGTAAGGATTGCTCGCCCTTTATGGGCTCCCAGAAGCTTCTATGCAACATAAAGAAATTCATATTTTTATTGCCTCATATTCTCTCAGCATGAAGAAGAATTTACATTTCTTAATTGGATTTCTTTCTCTCGGCATGAGAAATTGCAGCTATCTCACTAGACTCCATTGCATAGCAGCCCCAAGAAGCACTTGTATAACTTATTTATAAGGCAGGGTGTCGGGCAAAGTTTTTTAGTAAAGTTCAACTACTTACATCAGGATTCCCTAGAAAGCATTGTCTTAGGCTACACTCCAGAGCTACTGAATCAGACTCTAAAGGTGAGGCTCAGAATCTGCATTTTAAAAAGGCCTATATGATTTTTGTTTATTCATAAATTTGAGAATTACCAATTTAACAGAAATGACAGATATTTTGGGATCCATCAGGGCAATGCTTGGACCTGAAATTCATGTAGTTAGAAGAGTCCCCAACTTTTTAGTCCAAGAAGGAAGCTTGGAGAAACTTCCAAGCTCATTCCTGTATAATATAGACACATCTAGTATTTTGTCTACAAGTCTGAATTCTGGAGGCACACTCTTATGCCTTAAGAATGTAATGTAAAATGAAACCCTGCCCCATTTCAAAGTGGCAGTGAAGACAGATATTGTTGTTCAGGATCTGTAATCATGTTATGTATTTTGGTTCTGGCATGTAGTAGTGGAACCAGGGCTTCACTGTCAATTTGGAGTTTCAGGGTAGCACTTTTATTAATAAAAACAAAACTATTGGAAATTGCAAAAGTGTGACAGACCAATCTAGTTGGAATTCTTGCTCTATATGCTGCTTAGGTACCTGTATGTGTATGAAATAATTATATAGTCCTTGAAAGTATTAAATTGATAAGTTGAAAACTTCTACCTTCTTGCTATTAATAGCTGCCTTGGATACTACAGGGAACTGAGCTGATTGAGAAGCAAAAAAAAAAAAAGGTGAAGAAAATATGCCAGGGACTTCTACATATCAGTCCATGTGTTGGATGTTCTACATACATTATCTAAGTTAATTCTAACCCTGTAGACTATATATCATCTCCATTTTCCATATGAGGAAGCAGAGATGTTTTAGAAAAGAAATATTTTTTCCTGAGTTATATCTGACAAACATAAAATCTGATCTCAGTTCAGGCTGACTGGCTCTAAAGCATATGCATTCTCCAGACAGAAAGAATAGAAGAAAGAGAAATGCCAGAAAAGGAAGGAAAAAGCAGAGGAATAGATAGATATAAGAGAGGGTATAAGACCCTCCAAAGAAATTTTCATGGTAGGCTTTACTGAAATTGGGAAGTTCTAGGAGAAATTGCCATAGAACTCAAAAGCAGAAAATAGTAGCTACAGTATATATTCTAGAGAGAATGTACTTTGTCTGTAAAATATGTTGTAATAGCGTCCATAAGAATCTGATATTTCCTAAGGAAGTGTGCAGTTCTGGTAGTCCATTCTGGCATTAACCTCACACTGCCACACTGACTTATCAGCATGCCTTTATCCATTAGTATAACACAGAGAACAAAAATGTCCGCTAGCCATCTATTTTGCAAATAGAGCTGCAAGTGTTTTGCCACAAAGTTCTTTTGCTACGCATATGTCAACTAGAGACATTCTGACTCCTATCACAACATTGTCAGTAAATGTTTTCAGTTAAACATTTCTTCTTTCTCTTGGCTATAAATAAATTACAGTGCCTAAGAAATAGAATTTCCTTTAAAATCTAAGTCTCCACAGAGCTTGAATCTTTATACGTAGAAATTTTCATTATAAAATGTAAAAGTTTCTGAGTCTATCAATCAGGTCCCATTACTTTTTTATTGTATCTTCAATAAAGGCTGGAAACCCATGTGAAGGTTCCTATATATATTTTTTAAATTAAAGCTCCTTAAAACTTTTTTCTTTAGGCTTTGAAGGGGAGTGCAGAATCTATAGAATAATTGTAACCAAAAGGAAAATGATGTGTGAGCTTGACTCAGTGGTAGCTGAATAAGGCTTAACAGTCAGAAAGTTATCCTCTTAAGCTTTGGATAAATATTTTATGAAATGTCAATGATATTTTTCTGAAGACTAGATCTTTCTTCCTAAGAAGCTCTTCATGGTGTCTATGAGTAAAGTTTCTTTATTGACAATTCTCAAAATGTAATGAAATGTGGGTCACCAATAGTATCCATCTTAGAATCAGGGACTGCAAAAAGAATGTAATATGACGGTGTAATATGAATTATGGTCAGGCCCAAGGACAGGATGTTCACAAGAGCCACTGCTTTGAGACAAAGTGATTATATAACAGACTTTTCAGGAACTCACTTAAAAAGAAAACCCATTCTTCTACTGCAGTGGTATATTTTTGAGGACTGTATACCCCCGTGTTTCTTCTTGGTTGCATTATTGGCTACGTGAGGGAGGCAGAAAGGGGAGAAATGAGGAAATCAAGGGGCAGGGGTCTATTACCTCATACACCAAAAGCACTATTGCTCACTTGTATATGTTGTATACAAATTTTCCATAATGTACCATCTTTAAAAAAAGTGTTTCCACCAGGTAGAGGGGTAAGAGTGAGCATATGGGGTTGACGTTAAAACTTGTGCTCTACAACACTATTTAGTTCATGCTTTCCCAGCATTCTAGCTACCTCACATCAAATTCTGGCATTTCTATCTGTTTGATTCATACATTGCTAAGTAGAAATCTTTTCTTTAAAGTGTCCATTTGTTCATGCCAATCCTTTTCTCAGAAACCTAAGATAATTTTTATGTAACTCTCTTAATATTAGCATTATTTCCTCTCTCTCTCTTCTACATACATACACACACAAACATATTCATTATGTTACTATGAGAGAAGATATTCCTACCTGCATATGCTGTCAACCAGAACTACTCCTTGTCCCTTGTCCAATTGGAATACTTTTCCATCATCACCAAACTGTATTTCAAAGTACTTTTAAAAAACAGCCTGAAGAGAAAAATAGGAAAAGGGCATGAGAAAGCAATTTACATAAGAAAACAACAAACAGGCAATATATTTGAAAAAATACTTATATTTATGAGTAACAAAAAAGCTATCTAGAAGCCACAATGAAGTATCATTTTTCACATATCAATTTGACACATAGTAGTAGACACAAACAAAAACATCAATTTTATTATGAAAAAGATTAATTTGGAAGACAAAGTTTGGTGTGAGAACTCACTGGAATGACAATAACCGAAGAATTATGCAGATGATGCCTTCCAGTTACAGGCAATACTGAACCAGGACAAGTATATCCATTTTTCAAGTAAAATCTTGCTCTCTGAGGGCAGCTGTCTCCCAAGACAGAACGGACGGAAGTAATCCAAGCATGTCTAATTTATTCTTTTTCCAAATTCATTAATCAGAGTAAGTCACCCCATCTTCCCAGTGGGTCATGAATAAAGGAGCAGAGAGAGGACAGGAGTATAGCATATGCAAGGCCACATTCACTTGGAAAGAAATATCAGGATTGGGGGTAAAAAATCCCCCCCCAAAATCCCCATGTGCAAAAGTTTCACCTGCTGGTCTATCATGGTTTCTGAAAATCCAGTAGTGAAGATCATTCTTTTGAATAGAGTTTCTTTTTAATTATAAGAGAACCTAGGAGGCAAAATACCATTAAATCCTATATCCTTTGCTACATTAACAGAAATTACAGCAGCCTAAGGAAAGAGAGAGATTAGAGTGGAGAAGAGAAAAGAGGACTAAATTACTGACCAAGACCAGATGAAGTATTGTAATAACTGGATCACAGGCTGGGTCAGGAACCCTACTACTGGCTTTAATACTTTCCTAACTGTTCAGAAACTTAGTTATCTCAACTGTAAAGATTAGAGTTTGAACTTGATGAGATATAGGGCTCTATCCAATACCACCAATTATGGTCTAACTGTAAGTAAATTCAGATATGGGGCTGTAGTCTCACTTGTGGGTAGTAACAGCAGAGATTTCAACTTAAAAAGAATGTATAGCATGATCAGATGCACAAAACCTATTTTCCATTTTTCTAGGGAGTCCTAGCTTGTTAAGGTTAAATAAGGATTTGTTCCTATTTTGCTTTACCTATCAGTACAAAATAATCAGAAAGAAGTGAACTTCCTTCATCCATTTGTCTTGGATGATACTCTCTTATCACCAAAAATATAAAACCTAGAGAAAATGCAAGTTAAAAATATTAAAAATTCATATAACCACATATTTTATAGATTCCACTCTTAAACCAGAGTCAAAGTAGAATTCTCTTTGGTCTCTCCTCACTTAGGGGAACAGAAAAAAAAAATGGAGAGAGCAGGCTGTGATGCAAGATTTATTATAAGCCAAAACCTGAATCGCCATAATTACACACAGTTCATAAGTGCAAATGGTACCCATTTCTTGGCAGATTAAAAAGCCGAGTGATGAGTAACATTGCTGAGCTAAACATGCCTGTTTAATAAGCCACTCAAATCAACCCTCCTGTTATCCCTTGACACACCAGCAAAAATTGTATCTGTAAGCCTAATACAATCTCATTTGTTTTACCTGAAGGTCCTATGAACCACCTGGTGCCTCTATTTGCACTCCTTATTCTCTATTAACTTATGCTTAGTGAAAATTAAGGCTTTAATATGATCATTTTTTCCACCAGCTTTCAATTATTAGGTAAATGCATGCATTTGGAGGAAGCAGTCCAATATGAAACTATTAGAAAAAATGTTGAAAATACTGAATGATATTAGCAATCCTAGATTGTAAAATTTAAGCCATAATCAAGCCTCTGATTTTCTGTAATGACAATTTGTAGAAAATACAGTTCGAGCAGCCCAAATTCAAAAATTCTAAATTCAAAAATTTGAAACTTTTTGAGAGCCATGACATCACAAGTGGAAAATTCCACACCTGTCCTCATGAGATGGGCCATAGTCAAAACACATCAAAACTTTGTGTCATGCATAAAATTATTAAAAACACTACATAAAATTACTTTCAGATTATGTATTAATATATAAGGTATATGTAAAACATAAATGAATTTTGTGCCTAGACTTGGGTTGCCATCACCAAGATGTCTCATAATATATATGCATATATTCCAAAATCCCCAAAAATCTGAAATCCAAAACACTTCTGGTCCTAAGCATTTTGGATAAGGGATAATCAATCTGTATTGCACTAAGTTAGATTCACAAAATACTTGTTCCCGACAGTTTCAGCTCTTGATTAGTAAGTTGGTGTTCTTGTGGTAGCTAAAGCTAAAAACTTTTCTGCATATTACTATTAGTACATGTCAATATAAAATTTATTCTTAGCTTAGATTTAAGTTTATTGGCTTCTCTGGAATGAAACAGCCAAATAAGCAATATAATGAATATCTTCAAATTAAAAATACTGCTGCTCAAGAGTAAAATAAGTTTAGTGATTAGAAAAAGAACCTGAGAAATTTCTTGAGATATAAATATTGCGGCCTTTCATTATAAAGCATTTTTTAGAAAAGGGAATTAATAGCCAAGTATTTGGTGATAAAGCCTCAAATAAGATGAATTCTAGATACCTTATCGGTAACATTATTTACTGGTTTTTTTTTTGTTTGTTTGTTTTTTAGGAAATCATCCATGCTAAGGAAAAACTCACTAAGAGAAAGTTTTGCAAGTCAAACAAAGAATGGTTGCTCCTATCAGAGGCTCAATTATAGTGCCTACATTGAAATTTGCCATAGAGTAGCAGGGTATGACAAAAATATTTCCAGATTCTGTCAATGTATGATCAGAGACACAAAAACAGTCCATTGTCAAGTATAATTGTCAAGTCCCTGAAGTTTGGCTTCATACTCCCTATTCTTTTCTTTTTATGTTTTCATTGTGTTTCATTGTGTTGCCCTCTCTTATTTGAAATTTTGGATATCCTATGTGTTAGTTTGGGCTGCTATAATATACCATAGACTAGGTGGCTTAAATGACAAACATTTATTTCTCCCAATTCTAGAGGCTGGGAAGTCCAAGATCAAGGTGTCAGAAGATCCTGTGCCTGCTGAAGGCCTGTTTCCTGGTTTGCAGATGGCCACTTTTTCATTGTATCCCCAAAAATGCAGAGAGGAAGCAAGCTGTCTCATGTCCCTTCTTATAAGGGCCTTAATCCCATTCGTAAAGGCTCCACCCTCATGACCTAATTACCTCCTGAATGATCTACCTCTAAATACCATCATTTTGGGGATTAGGATTCAACATATGAATTTGGGGGTTGGAGGGCACAAACATTTAGTCCATAGCATCCTGTGATGTCCTCTTCTCTACCTCTCTACCAACCCTTGATAATCAGTAGGAAATTAGCACTAACTGTGTAACTATAGGCTTATATTTTTCTAGTCCCATCTGTTGCTACATCATTTTCTGTGCCATCCTTGCATTATTGCCTTCCAGATTATGAGTTGATTCATAGAGAGCTCATTGCTTCCCAAGACTGCTCAATTATGGTTTAGATAATACCAATTATATTTCTTTTTAAAAAGTTATTTCTTGAATTGAATGAAAAATGGTCATTCCTTTATTTTCCTCCAGTGGGTTCTAGTCTGCTGTTTTCTATATAACAGCCCTTTTATAATATTAAAAAAAGTAAGATTTCATGTGTTTCTGAGTTATTTGACTTCCCTCCATAACAAGTCTCAACAGTTATTTATACCATTGCTTGTATAAGGCACTGTTTGTTGTTACTTAGGGACACCATGTCTTCTACCCAAGAAGGGGAAACTATGCATATTTGAAGTGGTGAAGAAACTGAAATTGAGTATGGGTAGGAAATTGAGTGTGAGAGGTAAGAGGCAGTGGGGGGCGGCAGTGAGAATCCTGAAGAAACATTAACGTTAAGAGAATGTGGTCAAAGAAGATATTCTTAGACAGGTCTCACTGGAGTCCTTAAGGATTTCTTGCTTTTTAAAAATTATGTAAAAGCAGAGATTCTGTGGTGAGAATACCTGGTTTCGAGTGCCAGCTCTACAGCAACCATAGATGTGTGATGTTGGTCTCACTTCTCACCTCCCTGAGAAGAGGGAAAAATAGTAAATAATTTGAAGTTAAGTGAGAGAATATATGTAAACTGCTTTAGTCAGTGGTGAGCTCGTGATAGCTCACGAAATACTAGTCTATGTTATTATATTTTCACCAGAACAAACTTAAGAGCTTTCTTGTATGAACAAATCGATTACAAAATGGAAAAAAAATACAGATTTTATCATTTTGACTGGGAAGGGAACTTAGTACCTAGAATGGTAATAAATATGTTCCCAAATTTCATAATCGGAATTTTTGGTTAATAACTGAAGTTAATTATCATTTATTAGCATCTTCTGGGAAGCCAAGAAAAGGAGCAGTTTTAAAAATGAATTTGAACGACTTGGCTGGAGTTCTGATCCCTGATGATTGTAAACATGATTTTGAGGCACTAGCTGCCAGACAGGAGGTCACAAATTAGCAGTGGTAAAGGTAATACTATTTTCCTGAAACAAAATTGTTAGAATATATTATCGGAGAATAAAGCAGTAAAAGCTGATGGTTGAAATGTGAAAATCTCAAGTTCTGATCACTGAAATGGCTAGTAGCATCCAAATTTAAATTAATAATTTCTGATATATTTATATATTTTACTTAATATATATATATTATATTTAATGTAGTTTTATATAACATTGAAATATATAAATATATATTTATATTTACATACAAAAGCAAATGTGTGTTTATATATACATAAATTTAAAAATGAAAAAAATAAAAGAATTGGGTATTGGAACATTTAATATCAATATTTACTTTTTGGGTATAGCAAGTTATAAGCACCCTGTGTTTTGAATTTCTCTGCTTCCACTAGATTTTTAGAGATTTGATAGGTCAGTGGAGAATTTAACTTTCAATGCACTGGTCTAATAATTGCATGTGTAAATCCTAAATGAACTAGTAAGCAAATATTTGCTGTGCATCTACTACATACCAGGAACCATGCAATGTACTTCACATACATCATCTCATTTAATCATCCCAACAGCCATGAGATATAACTAAAGTTGCCCCATTTGACAAGTGAGGACAGAATGAGGAACAGCAACTTTTTGAGACAGAGTAATTTGCCTGAGGCTTGGAGTTAAATGAATCAGGTTTGAATCCAGGTCTGTCTGAGACTGAACGGTTTGGTAGGGTTACTTTAATGAGGAAGAAGTAAGACTGTGGATATTTTTATGACCTAGAAAATTATTCTCTGGTATTCAAGTCCCATTTTTACATAATGTAACAATGTATGGGTTTCAATTTTGTTGGGAATATTTTGAAAATCTTGTGGTACTTCAGAGTTTCCTATATTAAATATTGACAGGAATGCATGCCATAGGTGTTTTCCAAAGAGTTAAAGTACTTTTCTAGATCCTCCCTATCTGTCTTTATATGCTTTTTGTGAGAATTCTAAGAAAAAGGGTTATTTCTCTATGATGCAGGATATGAGAAAAGTGTCATATCTCTACAGTGCAGGATATAACTCTAAAGTGACTTTATTAAAAAGAAAAGGAGACAACAGCATGCCTGATGCAGAGCTCTGGATTCCTTGCCTCACGGCAAACTGCCGCTTATTTTTACCAGACTGTGCTGTGTTTCCTGTTTCTTTACAGAAAAGGACACTTGAAAATTATATTTCAGACCCTGCACTCAACTCTGTAGTATAGACAGTCTGTTTTAAGATCCACCGGAAGATGTAGAAACTGCTCAAAATACAGTAAATAAGTTAATTTGGGGTGCCAAGGCTGTAGAGAATTTAAGGAGTCTGTCTCACAAGTGGGGTCTCTTTTCATCCTTCATGCTTCACTTCTGTTTGAAACCCTGATTATAGTAATATTAGGCAGCATTTTCAATTTTCTTTCTCTTAAAAGCTGTATAATTGCTAAAATTGGAATCGTGCACTGTTCAACATATCACTCTTGTAGAGTGATCTGAGGAGGCTGGCTATTTGGAAGGTAAGTGTTTTAATTTACATGGCAGATTACCAGGCTATATAATTACTCTAGTATGATAGGCTGATTAGAAATATTTTAGGTGTATGCTTTCTGCTTACTAGATGATTTTAAGAAACTGCATGGCTCTTTTTCATTTCACATGTTGACCTTAGAGAAGCCATTTCTTTCATCTCTTAAAAAAACTCTTTCCTTGCATTTCAACTTAATTCAGCTAGGATTTACCCATGCAATTAATACACACATGCAATAAAGCAACTAGGTAAGTCTAGCTGAACTAATGACCAAACGTTTTCTGCAGACCTATTGTGTGCCAGGTACCATGGAAGTTACCTTACATAAATCATCCTATTTAATCTTCTTGACAACTATGAGACATAACTGAAATTGCTCTATTTCACAAATAAGGAACAATGACTTAGACTAAATGAATTATAATTTGCTCAAGCTAATAATAGATTCTCAATAATCTTGCATTTAAAACTAAAAAGACATAACAAAATGAAGTAGTTTATTTTTACAAAAAAAAAGAGAGATGGTTTTGAGTAATATGTAATCCAGATTCCATGAATTTAATTAATATATTCAACCTCTATTTTTCAAGTAAACACTTCAAGTCCTTCCTAGAAATACCAGTTCCCCTGAAGCTGAGATTATAATTTATTTACACTTAATACATATATTATCTAGCACCCTTATCTCAGATCTCATATTTGGTCTATAGCTCCCCATTTTGGAATTTTTTTGTTGCTGTTTGCATGCTTAGAATGTTTATTCATATTTTTGCATTTAGCATATCTGCATTCTCTTGCAAGTCCTCTCAGATATGTCTGGTTTTCTGTGCCAGTCAAACAGGCAAGTAGTCAGGATCAAAAAGTCCCTAATGCAGGAACTGTGAACAAGAAAAGGACACTAGGGTAAAGACTAAGCTATTCCTGACCTGGCCCATACTGCCATAAATGGGAGACCTGAGCTATTTTCATCTGCTCAAGATTGCTGTGTAACATTCAAATATTTCCAAATGAAATTAAAACAAAAACAAAAGCAAACTTTTGCCCTGTTCCACCTCACCTCAACTACCAATGAACACAGTTATCCCTGTGAATTCCATGCACACTGATAATGTCTACCATATAACTTTGAGTGGAAGATCTACTGGATTAGACTATGATCAAGTGTGTCATGACAACATGTAAATTACTTTCTGATCACTGGTCCATGATGTGCACATGGTGTCTCCTTTTCCCATCTTAAATTCCTTGAAATTATGCATTACACTCCTGTCCACTGCTTCATCACAGTGTGAAATAACCTAACTGGAAAAGGAAATCTAGTAATAATCAAGCACTTGGATTAGCAGCAAAAATGATCTGAAATCTCTTGATAGTGAGTCTGAGTTTCTGAGCTGTAAAGTTAATTTTTTAATAACATTTCTAGTTAAATGGCAACAGACCTCTTACTTTTACAGGCTCTGTTACATCTGAAAACAACAGTGAAGCTTTCTATCCAAACAAATAAATATTTGAAAGGCACTTTGTGTGACTTTCTGTGAATACCAAAAATAATAGCTAATACTAATTTTGCATATTATCTTCCAAGTACTATATTAGCAACTTTACATGTGTTATCACAGATAAGGACATGAAGCTTTATAGAGGTTAAGTAACCTGTCCAAGTAACATAGCTGGCAAGTGGCAGAACCAGGATTGAACATAGAACTGTTTCATTGCAGGGCTGGCTTCTTAAATGCTACTCTAATACGGTTTTCCTGAAAAATAACAAATAAGGTTGTGTTCTTTGCCTACAAGCTCATTTTCAATGAAAGAGATGGATAGGTACAGACATCAAGGCAAACAAAACATTAATGAAGATAGCAAATCTCAGTTCCAAACAAAGTGTAAAACAAAACAAGCCAAGCAAAAGACAAAAGAAATGAGAGAAAGGATAATTTCCAATGGGAGAGTAATATTCATTCTGCCTAACATAGAGTGAGAAAAAGTTGTTACACATGCTTCTAGTTCTCTTTCTCTTTTCAAGCTATTCATTTTCCTCATCTTGCCTGAATCCCTCTCTGTGATAGACACTGTCAATTATCTCAGTGTTTGTTTTTCCTTCAACAAAAATAGATATTGTGTTGTTTTAGTTTGGCATATGACTACCTGGAATAGAGACTAAATTTCAATGTGAATCATTTCTGGCTTATGGAATGTAAATAGAAGTGTGTGTACAATTTACAGAAAGTTTTCTTGGTAAAGGAAGTATATACCTTCTCTTTCCTCTTTCCTAGTAGCTAGAAAGTGGAGCTGGACCAGTACCTAGGACCGTGAAGTGACCTTGGAAGTGGAGGGTACATAAGGAACTTCAATAAGACTGATGAAGTATCACACAATGGATTGCCCTATTTTCCCTAGAATGCTTACTTTAAATTTTTACCCAAAAGTGAACTCAGTCATGTTTATTATTGTAATAACAATAATCAAAGACTTATAATTCTGGCTTTATGATTCCTATCTTAAATCAAATTCTAACTAATCTGTCCTCCTTTATAGGGGCTTATGAAATCAGGATTTATTACCTTATTACCTTTATTACCTTCAGTGCCTCATTATTTCCTTATATTTATTAAGGATATGGATGGCATCTGGTCCCCATACTTTCTCTCTATCCTAACTCCCATATTCACCATGAATAACTTTAGTGTTCCTAGAGTTGATTTCCTTGGGTATAACCATATTACCTACACCACACTTAAACACTATCTTCCCTAAAAGTGTCCTGTAAGAAGGATGGAAATAGCTATACGCACTATCAATGATCACAACAAGCTTGTAGATTTTCATTTCCTAATACAATTTTACACTAAATGAAATCATCCTTGGACATATGGCTAATTTCAGGACTTTATTAGATAATATGCACTTGGAATATCTTCTTATGTCAGGAATCAAAGAAATAATCAAAAAACTGAAAGCATGTTAAAAGAACTTCAAAATCAGCTTCCATGGGCTCCCATTTCTAAATGTTCTCGTTTGGATAACCAAATATAGTCAATCTTCTTTATTTTCAGATTCCATATTTGTGAACTTGCATACTCACTAAAATTTATTTGTAACCCCCAAATCAATACTCATGCTATTTTTATGGTCATTCACATACATACACAGAGCAGCAAAAAAAATTGAGCTGTCCAATGCACATGTTCCCAACTGAGATGCAACATGGCAACACTCTCTGTTTTTTGGTTTCAGTTTTCATACTATAAACAAGTGTCCTCTCCACAGTTTATTTAGTGACATGTTTTTTGCAATTTTGTGCTTTTTTGTTGGTGAATTTGCTATTTAAAATGCCCCCCAAACATAGTGCTGGAGTGCTGTCTACTGTTCCAAGGCACTAGAAGGATGTGATGTTGCCTGAGGGAGGAAAGACATATGTTAGATAAGCTTTGATCAATCATGAGTTATGGTGCTGCGTTGAGTATGAGTTCAGTGTTAATAAATCAACAATATGTATTAAATAAGCTCTCTTCTCTTTAAACAGAAACACACATAAAAAAAGGTTATTTATTAATCAGTTTATTACAACGTTATAACCTGAGGCTCAGAGAAAACTAACCTCATCTTTCCCCTAGAAGCAATGCTTGAGTATTTGCTAATTCAGTGTTCATGGTGACTTTATAGGACATAAAACTACCACGAATAACGAGAATAAACTGTAAATAACAATAGTAACAGATTATAACCTAGTGAATAAAATGAGAAACTATAAATCCATGCAAATATAATTAAATTAATTAATCAATTGAAAGTCTGATTCAAAGGAAGACTATATTTACATAGTCTCAGAATGGAACCCTACCAAATATTTGTTAACTGAAAAGCATGAACCGCCTGGTAGGAGCAATAAAAATGTGACATCTATTTTGTCATATTTTCCTATAAAAATTGTATATCCTGAATCTAATCATGAGGCAACACCAGTTAAACTCAAAAGTGTCAAGGTCATAAAAGGAAAGACTGAGGAACTTTTCCAGACTAAAGGAGACTAAAATGATATGACAACTTCATGTAATGCGAGAGTCTGGACCAGATCATTTTGCTATATAAAATATCGGTGGGACAGTTAGCAAAACTCAAATAGGGTCTGGAGATTAAACAATGGTAATGTATCAGTTTTGATTATCTGATTTTATGTTTGTATTGTGGTTATGTAGAAGGATTGTGTGTAGTAAATAATCAGAAGTGATTGGGGCATCTATTTGACAGTGCTAATGTTTGAATATATTCCCCAAAGTTCATGTGTTAGAAACTTAATCCCCAATGCAACAGTGTTGAAAGGTGAGACTTTTAAAAGGTGATTAGTTCACGAGGACTTTGCCTTCATAAATGGATAAATGTCATTATCATAAGAGTGGGTTTGTTAAGAGGAAAGTTTTGTTTTGTTTTTTAATAAAAGTGAGTTTGGCCCCCACTTGCTCTCTTGGGTTCTCTTGCCTTCCTGACTTCCCCTATAGGATAAAACAGGGTCCTCACCAGTTTCCAGCCCCTTAATCTTAAACTTCCCAGCTTCCAGAATTGCAAGAAATAAATCTCTGTCCTTTATAAATTACCAAATTTGTTGTATTCCATTATAGCAAGACAAAATGAAGATAGAAAATGGTATTGAGTAGTAAGCTGTTGCTGTAACAAATGCCCAAAAATATGGAAACAGCTTTGGAATTGTGTAATGGGTAGAGACTGGAAGAATTTGAAGAAGCAGGTGACTAAAAAAAGCTCAGATTGCCATGAATGGAATATTAAGGGCAATTCTAGTGACACCCAGAAGAATACAAGAACTAAATGGAAAGCCTAAATCTTCTTAAGGATTACTTTAGTGGTCATGATCAGCATGTTGGTAAAAATATGGACAGGAAAGGTCATTATGATGAGGTTTCAAATGGAACTGAGGAACAAGATGCTGGAAACTGAAATACAGGTCGCCTTTGTTGTATATTTGCAAACAACTTGGTGGAATTGTGTCTGTGACCTAAGACTTTGTGGAAGGCAGAATTTAAGAGCAATAAGTGAGGATATCTGATGGAAGAAATTTCCAAGCAAAATATTGAAGGAGCTGCATGGCTACTTTTAACTGCATGCACTAAGATGTGAAACGGAGATATGGTTTTAGATGGAATTTATAATTAAAAGCAGAGTAGAAAAAATTGGAAAATTTGCATCCTGGCCATATAAACAGTGAAAAGGGTGTTTAGGCGAGCAAACCAAGGGTATGGCCAAATGACCATTCACTAATGAGAGAAGTATGGGTGGAAGGGAGCCAGATGCTATTCACCAACACGATAGGAGAATGACCCTGAAGGTATTTCAAAGAGAGAGATCAGAGAGGGACCGCAGGATTCCCTATCCTGCACCACCTCCAGTCTCTGCTCCCTGAATTTCAGCACAGTGCTCTTTGGCCCAGGTATAGTCACGCTGCTGCTCCAGAGAGCACAAGTGTTAAACCTTGGTGGTGTCCACATGATGCTAACTCTGCAGGTGCACACAATGCAAGAGCTGTGAGGCCATGGTGACCTCCACCTAGATTTCAAAGGATGTCACAGACAGCCTCGGGGCACAGGTAGAGTCTTGTTTCAGGAGTGGAGCCACCACAAAGAGTCCCTACTAGGGCCATGCCTAGTGGAGCCATGGGAGTGAGGTCACCTCAGAAACTTCATAACTGTAGAGCCATCAGTGTGCAACTCCAGCCTGGGAAAGCTACAGGCACAACAGTCCAAACCATGAGAGCTGCTGTAGACCGAGCCCAGCAAAGTCATAGTGGCAAGGCTGCCTGAGGCCTTGGAGGCCCAACTGCCACCCACATGTTCCCAGGATGTGGGGCATGGAATCAAAGGAAATCATTCTCCAGATTTAAGACTTAATGTGCTTTTCCCTCTTGGGTTCTGGACTTACTTAGTGAGTCTGTTACTCCTTTCTTTTTGCCCATTTCTCCCTTTTGGAATGACAATTTCTATCCTATACCTGTCCCACCATTGTATTTTGGAAGCATTTAGTTGTTTTGATTTCACAGCCTCATAACTGGAAGGGAATTTGCCTTAGGATGAATTGTGTCTTGAATCTCATCTATATCTTATTTAGATGAAAATCATGGACTTTGGATTTTTGAGTTGGTGCTGAAACAAGTTAACACTTTTGGAACTACTGGGATAAAATGAGTATATATTGCATTGTGAGAAGGATGTGAATTTGGTGAGGCCAAGGGAAGAGTGCTGTGGTTTGCATGTGTATCTCAGAGTTCATGTGTTAGGAACTTAATCCCCAATACAATAGTATTGAGATGTGGAACGTTTAGGAGGTGATTAGGTCATAAGGGCTCTGCCCTCATAAGTGGATTCATGTCATTATAACAGGAGAAGGTTCTTTAAAGGAGGATTCTTATAAAAGAGAGTTCAGCCTCTGCTTGCTGTCTTGTGTTCTCTTGCCCTTCTACCTTCCCCCAAAGGTGACACAGCAAGAAGGCCCTTGCCAGCTGTGGGCCCTTTGACCTTGAACTTCCTAGTCTCCAGAACCATAAGAAAAAAATCTCTGTTCTTTATAAACAGAATACCAGTTTGTGGTATTCTGTTATAGCAACACAAAATGAACTAAGACAGCAACTTACCCTCAAATGGTTCACAAGGAAAAAGTTATTTGCCCTGTGCTTCCAACTGTTCTTTAAGCTTGTGATGTTTTTGAAATAGAAGTGTTTTTAAAAAGTAGACCATGGATGTTTGCATATGTCCATACTCATCAAATTGTATGTATTAATTATGTGTGGTTCTTTGTATATTAATTATACCTCAACAAAGTGGTTAAAATACAGATCTATTGGTTTAAGTTTTTAAAAAAAGTATAAATGTCATGTATTCTACCAAAAACAAAATATTGTATCATTAACGATTTTGCCTTAAATAGTAAGTCACGGAGCTTTGTATTATGATGAACACCAGATGATTTTGTAAGGCTAATGTCATTATGCAAATTAAGCTATACTGAATAATATGGTAATGTATCCAGTGACATGGAGCAGCTTGTTGGCCTATGACTCCTACTTTTTATAGTTAATTTCTGAGACCCTATTCCTTTTGTCCTTTAATCTTTTTTTATGTCTTGTTTTTTTTTTTCAGTTTACATACTTTCTTGGTTCACCTTAAAGGGAGTTTTCTATAGCAAATTCTGAAATATATTAGTGCTTCATAAAATGGGAAAAATTCAGTACTTTGCTTATACAAAGCTCCCAATAGCAATCCCTAGGCTTTTTTTTTTTTTTCTATTTGTAGTTATAATCATAGGCCTACTGGTCAAATTTCTTAGCTTTCTGCTTTCTCCATTGGACAATGCAATATAAATGCTTAGTAGTCAATCTATGTGCTCACAATAGTGTCGAACTGCTATTTCTCAGGCATATTGCCTTCAGTCCCAGGGGTCACTTACAAACTGGACCAACATAAATGTAAAAACATTCACATCATCTAGGTTATTATTAGTGTTCCATTTTGAAATAAGAATCCTGTGCTAATTTATTTGAGAAGCCTACCATACCCAAAACATTTATTCAGCCACATTCCTCAGAGAATTTTTTTAGTAACCAGGAAATATAAATGGCATTTGTACCAAATGTAATCACACAATCTCTGTCAGTTGGGCATCAAGATTTAAACTTTAAAAAATGCAATTGACTGGTGTTGGGAGTGACACATTTCTCAGGTCTTTTTATTCCTCCACATTCTACTGTCTAGTGGATATACTTCTGTCTATTCTTGTTTTGTTTTTTTGGTTTTTTTTTTGCTATAGAAATGCAGTTAAATTTTTAAGGTCCTGAACTTGTTTTTTAGGTACAGTGATTACCATTCTTAGTACCAAAAGATACTTAGGTGGATATTACATGCTTTTGACACTTCTTTTATTACTGAATTCAATATGTGTGACTATATTTTGTTGTTTATTTTTTTAATTTTTACAGTACAAAAAAATTATGCCAGCATATATTGAACGCTAAATAAAGAACAGAAGAGTATTACTTATTGTGTAGTTACCTCCTTCCTATACTTTGAAAGCTTGTATTTAAATTATGAGAATCTAGCTTCATGTTTTTCAGTTTGGGCTGTTGTTGAATATTTCTTTGGTGGTACCTTTTCAGCTCACAGTGACCCCTTTTTCTGAGAGTTGTGTCCTTTTATGTGATTCTGCTCACCCTCTGTTGAATAAGGGAAGTAAATTGGACCCAAATTGAGCCAAACATGTTCTCTCTCTTAGAAACTTGGAATTACAGTTCAGAAAAAAAATGTCAGTCTTGGATGGATTCAAGTTTCTATGGCAGAAACTAGACATATTTGGGATAGTTGTGTATACGAAAAATTAGAGAAGCAAATTTGGGGAAAATAAATCTGATAAGCAGTGAGAAATAGACACAGAGGATAGAAAGAACAGAGCCTCCTGGATTCCTGACAATTCAGTTGTCCCTGAATTTTCTAAGATTCCCAGGATCCTTTCTTTTTAAACTTTTTTTGCTTTTTTGCTTAACCCAGTTTCAAATATTTTTCTTCTATTCTTAAGACATGAGAAATAGAATGCCCAAATCATTCACAGTACTCAAGCTCTGATCAAATGGTGGTTATCAGAGAATTGACAACTCTGTGAAGAATAAGATTCAGCTGTACCCAAATCCCTGGCCACTGTAGCCCAGTCCATGAAGTATGCTAAAATATTAAAAAGGAGATTAAGAGTTCAATGTTGAAGGATGTGAAGGGAAAGATTATAAGAAAAAGAGTTCTCACCTATTCATGATAGATGCCACTAGTTACACTATTTCACCATGAGAAAAACAAAAAGCCCACATTTCTAAGATGGCTATACACCATGCATGCATACATTTAGAATGCACACACACAATGAGAATCCATTGCGTGTCTATGTATGTATAAAAGTAGTCTGCATACTGCATGTGTATAGGTGTGTGTATAGTCATCTTAGAATATATATATGCATATATCCTTAGAATATATGTATTCATAAACATTGTATAATGAGATTTATAACTACCATGACCATAGGGTACAGTTTACCCAGGACCATATCAGTTTATGCAGCTCTCTGGACTGATTTCAAATAATACCCCAATAACTAATGAAAGTATCCATTTTGGATGACAAATGTTATGGAAAGTTCAAGTAAATTCAAGTTCACATCAATGTAAGTTATGAAGATATAATATGGTTAGGAGTAAATTGCTATGCCACACACTTAAAACAAAATTAATGCAATTAGTAGTTTAAATTTGTAATAAGTTTGTGGAGTATAAATTTTATATCAAAAGCTTCAAGAACTGGAGTCTCTCATATTTTATATCTTCCAAGGTGCATCATAGATTCCCCATGAGGTCTCATAAGGACTTATAATTAGTTATTATATAAAGATATTCACTCAATAGGCTACACAAGTTACAAGTTCTGTGGCATTAGACTAAGACTGGCCCAGAAAGACGTGATGCACAAAGTGGCCATTTTATGGGCCACAAAATGTGTGGGCTCCAAGATTTTATGTTTAAAAAAAAGTTTTTGTAAAATTTCAACATAAACCTAAAACCATTGTGTATCTGTAGTTGCCAAATTTTGATTTTTCCAAGAAAGGCTTTTACAAAAATAAATACCATGTCCTTCACCAGCTTATTAAAATAGAATAGATATGCTCAACCCAAAACAGTAGAAAGACATTTATCTCAGTAAGAGTGCACGGACATAGAAAGAATAATAATAATAAAAGTAATTTTTTTCAAATTTCAAACCTAAAAATAACCAAATATACCAATTAGATATAATATGATAGATACCTTGTCTTTGTATAAACTCACCTGAATACATTTTGCAGCAACATAAAATGGCACTTAATATCAAACTTGCTCAGGTACTTTCTTATATCATCAAATATTGAGTTTTAAAGTGGTAGGGGTATTGACAAAACATTAAGCAAATGTTATGTCTATTTATATCAGTTTAGCAAAATCTGGTGAACTGAGGGCAACATGGAAACTAGAGCCTTCAGAATTCCAATTATTCTCTTACCTCTTGATAGGTCCAGGGATCTGGTTAGCAAAAGTCAGGGATGAAGTTGCGTATAGTATTTGATTGCTGTGATTGACATAGTGCTCTGGAAAAATGTGGTATTAACATGTAGTGTGACTCCCCATATATTGTTTTCTTGTTGTCACAGCAATTGCCAATGCTCCAAATGGTGGGGTCTCCATTAGCCAAGATCTTCATGTCAGAAGACATGGAACAGAGCTCTCAGTTCAACTGAAATAGGTATTTAGTGTAAAAAAATAAATTTATATTGCTTATAAAAAATTTAAATTGCTTATAAATTTATGAGTCATTTATGGTTGCTTATTACCACAGAATATTATAGTCTACCTTATATAGTGTTTACCCCTGTGAAGATACAGAAATATACCTGAAATGCAAGCAGGCAAATGGTCATGGGGATAAACATATTAAAGACAATTTGATATGACAGAACAAATAAAAAAAAATCTGATTCCTTAGGTAAAACAATTGGAGCAAAATGAATACTATGGAACAACTGAGCTCCAAAACCAGGATAGATAAATAACACATTCTGATTAGAATGTGATCAGAAAACCATGTATCATAAGGAGTATTTGCTTCACTACTAGTGATTAGACACCCATGAATTGAAAATCACTGGACTAGAAGACAGAATGGTTGCAGATTGATTTCCTTTTAGATTGCAAGCAATCACTAACTAGAAAACTAGAATTAGTAAATATTCAAAATGTTTTTTCAAGTCATCTTTATTGAAGTATAATTACCATATGATAAAATTTACCAATTTTAACAGTATGGTTTGATGTATTTTGACAAATGTAAGAAGTGGTGTACCTAAATTAATTAATATTGGGTATTTAAATTTAAATGTTTTAATTAAAATTGAAATGTAAAATCCATTTCATCAGTCACATGAGCCACATTTTAAATGTTCGATGGCTACAGGTAGCTAGTGGCTATTGCATTTTGACAGTGAAGATTCATAAAACAATACCATCATCACAGAATGTTCTGTTGGATAGTGCTAATATGGAACATTTTCAGCACCCCCAAAAAGTTCTCTCATGCCTCTTTGAAGCTAAGCCCTCCCCCAATATAGCCTTTAGCATCAATTGATCTGTTTTCTATCACTATTGTTTCACCTTTTATATAAGTTCACAACAATTGTGTCATATAGTGTATAGTATTTTGTCCCTGGCTTCTTTCACTTAGCATGATGCTTTCGCAATTTTTCTATGTTGTTGTTGCATGTATCAGCAGATCCTTCCTTTTTATTGCTGATAGTGTCTTAATGTATGGATATATCATAATTTGTTTACCCACTCACCAGTTAATAGGTGTTTTACTTGTTTCAAATTTGGGACTATTATAATAAAGCTATTAGACTCTTGGTGTTATTATATATAGTATTGTTTATTTCATTTTAATTTTTAAGTACCATATTGTACAGACATGTATTTTTATTTCTCTTGGGTAAATACCTAAGAGTATAATTGAGGGATCATATGATAAGTGTATGTTTAACTTCATAAGAAAATCACAACCTATTTTTCAAAGTGGCTGTACACTTTTATATCCCTAATAGCAGTTGCACCACATCCTTGCCAACACGAGGTAATGTCAGCCTTCAGCCTTTTTATTCTAGGGACATATCTTTGTGATTTCAATTTACATTTTCCTAATGAACAGGTTATTGAATATCTTTTCATGTGCTTATTTGTTATTTGTGATTGTATGTTTCTAAGAATTTGTCCATTTCTTCCACATTTTCAAGTTTATATGCATAGAGATTTTTGTAGTATTCAGAGATGGCATTTGTATTTCTGTGGTATCAGTTGTAATTCCTCCTTTTTCATTCCTGATTGAGCTTATTAGAGTCCTTTCTTTTCTGCTTCTGAGCCATCTAGTGAGAGGTGTGTCAATTTTCTTTATCTTTTCAAAGAATACCAGAGAGCTGTAGCAATAAAAAGAGAAAGAGCTCCAGACTGAGGCAGAGGGAAACCCTCGAGTCACTGGCTGAGCACTGATCTAGGCCAACATATTTAAAACTATATGGCATTAGAGAAAGAATCAACAAAGAGGAATAGGCTAAAATATCTCTGGACTTCACACAGACTTGAAAATACATTGTGTTTCCACCAGTCAAAGTGGAAAGACCTCCTAATACAAGGGACATTAGGTAAACTCCTCAGAGTATAATAGCATTGGTGAGCCCAAATTAGTCTTAGAATAAAACAAACTAAACAGTATTTAAAGGAGTATCTCAACATTCAACACCCAATAATATAAATTTCATAATACCTAATATACCATAAATTCTCTAGGAATGTGAAGAAGTTAAAAAATATGACAAAGCCAAGGGTGAAAAACAAACAATAAGATCCCCAATATGTCATATATGGCAAAATTAATTATGAAAGAAAGCTATTATAAATAAACAATATATTCAAGTGTAAAAAGAAAAATGTGGTCATTATAGGGACTGAAATGGAAGAGCTAAGAGTCTCCAATAGACATTATGGAGATGAAAAATATAACTGCAGAGAAACTACATTGGATATGATATACAGCAGATCAGAGAAGTGAAAAACTATTAAATTTGAAGATACAAAGAAATGATCCAAAATTAAATACATACAGGATAAACAAAATTACTAGAAACATATTAACAGAGCAACAATGATATGAAGACGATATTAAGCAATCTAACAGAAGAATAATTGGAGGCAGAAAAGAAGGGACAAAAGAAAGTATTTGAAGCAATAATGGGGAAAATTTGCCAAATTTAATGAAAATTAGAAGGCCACAGATCCAAGAAACTCAATAAACCATAGGCAGATGAAACAAAGATAGTCATATTTTCTTCTCTTACATTTCTACTTTTGGTAATATTGCTGTCATTTATTTCTACTTATGTTATAAATTCCATAGTACTTTTTATTTCAGACAGCCTATTACCTATTAAAATTAAGAAACAATAAAAATATTGACCCATAGTTACCATTTCTGACACTATTTATTCCTCTGCATGGATCTAAGTGTCCATCTGGTATCATCCTTTCAGCCTCAAAAAATTTCTTGTGTATTTATTGTAGCATAGTTTTGCTTATGAAAATTTCTTGACACTTTTATATATTTGAGAATGGTTTTAGTTTGCCTTCACTTTTGAAGACATTGTCTAGGTTGACAAATTTAGCTTTTAATTTTGACACTTTAAAGATGGCCTTCCCATTGTCTTGTACCTTGCATTGACTTTACGAAAAGTAAATGTAATTATTTATTAGTGTTCCCCTACATACAATGTGTCTTATTCTCTGTTTTTATGATTTTCTTTTTATATTTTATTTTTAACAATTTGACTGTGATGTGTGTAAGTGTGGGTTTCTTTATTTATGTTTATTCTGTTTGGTATTACCTGAGTTTCTTAGCTTTCCTTAATAGTTATCAAATTTGGAAATTTTCCAACCATTACTTCTTTAAAATTTTTCTTCCACAAACTTTCCTATATTTCTTGGATTTTAATTGCATATATATGCTAGAATTTTTTGTTTTTTGTTGTTGTTTGTTTTTTTCATATCACTGAGGCTTGGTTTATTTTTATTAGCTTTTTTTGATTTCTGCATCAATTCCTATTTCTCTCCATGTTTATTGATCCTTAGTTTCTGCAGTGTTCAATTTGTTATTAAACATATCTGTGATTATTTAAATTCACATGCTACACTTTTCAATTCTAACATTTTAATTTAATCATTTTATAGTTTTTATTTTTCTCTCAAGTTACACATATGTTCACTTATTATGTACATTTTTTCATTTAAATTGTTTTTAAACTTTTAAAATTCATTTCTTTTTGCTAACATTTCTTCTATCCTATTTTATTTTATTTTTTTTCTGAATTTAGATCACATTTTCTTGGGCCACATTTTTACATAGGTCTAGTAATTCGTATTGTATTCTGGACATTATAAATAGTACATTGATGAGTATATCGATTTTTGTTGTCTTTTTTCAAAAATATTGAGTTTTGTTTTTGAGAACAGTTAATTTACCAGTGTATCAAAATGTTTTTTAAACTTTAATGAGGAAGTTTTATTATGGTCCATCATCGAGGGCTGGAGTAGTCCTATTCATAATGCATGGCTTTTAAGGGGCTTTCAACTAAATTTCCAGCTCTCACCATGCTGGCTGGTCAGTTCTTCTGCATTTTCAAGTACTTTGGGACCTCTGAAATTTCTTTTCAACTCATCTCCCTACTAGTTGTTCTCTGCCATGCTTTATCAAAATTTCATCTGTATATATAACCTTAGGGTTAATCCAAAAAATTAATGCTACTTCTATGACAATTTTGAAGCTTTTATTCTGTGCACTTTTTATCTCTCTAGAAATCTGCCCATACCAAATTGAGCTGCACCCAAAACTCCAAACTTAGATCTCCAACTTCTCAATTCAGTGAAACCACCATGATGTACCTGGGCTCTTACTTTCCTGCACTGTGGTCCAGAACCTGAATCCAGGATTAAATCCTGGGAAATCATGAAGCTCATCCTTTTCTTATCATCATAGTTCTCCACTACCTATTGTAAAATTCCTGAAACTATAGCTTCTTATATTAATAGTTTGTCCAATTTTTATAGCTGTTTATGTCAGGAGGACTAGAGATGTTAGCCATTATTCCAGCATGGGCAGAGCAGAAGTGACGCTGTAATGCAGTTTTAAATCATAGGATAGACGGCTTATTTTCTTCTCAAAATTGAATTGCAGCTTAATCTCCACAAAGAGAGTGATTGTTCCCTTTTTCAAGTAAAGAAGATTTAAAAGAAATTACTTCAGAGAGGATTGATAAGGACCCCAATCTTAACATTATACTTTATCTTCCATCTCCCTGCAACTGCTAGCACTAATGATAACTTGGGTTAGGGAATTTGGCTTTTCCAAATCTCAAAGCTTTAAAGCAACAGCCTCTCAGTCAATGTGAATTTCAAGCTTCAGATTGAAAAGACTGCTCTTAGAAATGCTACATTTTCTTCTCTTTTCACTGTCAGATAAATCTGATTTCAAAGCAAGCTTATTTCATGTAATGTTAAAGGCCTACAAGAAGGATGAGCTTCAACCATGTTTGATCAGGGTTCTGGCTCTGCGATTCTCTTGGTTTAATTCTTTTCCTGTGTGTCAGCTTCATTGCCTGGTTGACTTTCCTTATGTTGGAAACATGATTACAGCATTTCTAAGCATTACATGTATGTATCACACCATACCAGGGGAAGAAAGGTCATTTGTGTAACAGAACTTTTATGAAAATTCTTAAGATGGGACACATGATTGGCTTAATCTAGATCCATGTTTCACCATTGTATCTAGATAGAGTCCCCAAAGGACACAGAGGACTATGGAAAAGGGAACATCAGCTGAATGCTTGGGATGTAATTGTAGTATTTATTATACTTGTATTCTGATTTTATTTAATGTTATATCACAAGTACTTTTCCACTAAAGTTTGTGGTTAATACCATGTTGACATAATAAACTATACTTAATAAATTTCTATGATGTTTTGAAAACTATTTTCATGAAGCCCCAGAGAGTAAAAATCTCTTCAGAAAGATCATAAAATAGTCCCTGGGGATAGTTTATTTGAGAGGGCTTATGTTTTGTTTTGTTTTTTTCCATATTATTATTCTGACCATATCACTGTGAAGAAAGTTAAAGGAAGACAGGAAGAAATTATTAATCCCCTCCCCAATTTACTGATAATGAAATTCTGTCATATTATGCTTAAATGGTTAGTCCAAATTCATGGAGAGATCAAATCAGTGCAATGTGAGATATCACACCAAAATTTCACTCATTGGACTATATCCACTTTAAAATATTCATCTATGTATCTATGTTATGGAAAAGATAGACAAAATTATAATTTCAGTCCATTTACTCAAATTTCAAATAAAGAGTTTTAACTTTTTTCAGATTATTGAAGACAGGGTACTATTAATCAGTAAAAGAGTACATAATGGAAATTTATTTGTAAAGGTTAATGTGTAGTACATGTTAATGACATGGAATCCTTTGTCCTATTGTTATGTTAATCATTACCTAGAAATTATTATGTTCTACCAGATATGAATCACTCATTCCACTGAAATTATTCTTGCCTTATTAATTTGGTACTTGGAACTTCCTCCCTCCCTGTCTCATTTTTTATTGTCTCCTTCCATTCTTTCCTTTCTTTTTCTTTACCCTGCCTTATCTTACTGCCTCAAAGGTATAAATAGATAAGATGAAAAGGCTTAAGTACCAACAATTCTATTGCCATAAACCCCTATGCCTATTTCAAATAAAAGAGTATTACTATCACTGAAACCCAACTATATCCAACCTAACTTTATGCCAGAATATTGCAAAACATATTACAATACTATACCTCAATTATATAAGTATTTCTTATGAAAGTTTTATCACCTTATCCTCATACACACTGCTACTAGTCAAGGGAGAAATAAATCAGATAATTTATATATGGTACTTAGCACAATGCCTTGACAAAATGCTCAATAAATATTAGCTGTCTTTATTAACTGTTATAAGAATAGTACATGTGTTAATCAAGTTATACTTGAAATACATAAAATCTAGAATAAAATTTTCAACCAAAAGACTCACCCATTGAAAAGCTATGCTGCTCCTTATTCTTAAGTGCTGTGTGTCCAGTGTAGCTTATAGATAGCACTACAGATAGTTTCCAACTATTGATGTTTCAATTCACAATTTTTTAACTTTATGATAGTGGGAAAGTGATACACATTCAACAGAAACTACATATTGAGTACTCATACAACCATTGTGTTTTTCATTAAATTACTTGACATATTCAATATTTCATTATAAAATAGGCTTTGTGTTAGATGATTTTGCTCAACAATAGGTTAATACAAGTGTTCTGAGCACATTTAAGGGAGACTAGGCTAAGCTATGATGTTTAGTACGTGAGGTGTACTAAATACATTTTCAACTTACAATATTTTCAATTTACAGTAGGCTTATTAGAATGTAATCCTATCATAAATCCAGAAATATCTGTATTCTGCACAGAAAATTAGAGTTTTTTCATTACTTCCTTCAAGAATTAGAACTATCCCTGTTTGGGAATTTCAGGGGAAAAAAATCCAATGAGTCCTATGATTGGAGTTTTAAGAAATTCAATAGATGAATATAAATTGTAGTCAAGAAAGAGATTTGATGATTAGAAGAGACTGGGAATTGATATTCTTAGGCTATAATTAGCATTTTAAAAGAATAAGATTCCACTGGTCTTTTTGAGCTGCTTGATTTATCCTATTACTTTATTCAAATGATAAGAACAGCTGAAAATTGCACAAGATGAAATATTTTGCATGAGGCCAAAGACTTTGTAACCTTAAGTAAGATTAAAGAGCTTTTCTCTAGAGGATCAACTTAGACAGACCCTGAAGTGTTTTCCTGGTCCTCTGACCTCAGACAGAGCTCTCTAGCTCAGCCTCCCACTGGGCTACTGGTTACCACCCCTCACTGTGGGGCAGAATTAATTAGTGTCTCTGAAGCTCTTCCAAACTACTGTCCAAAGGACATACATAACAGTGGCCCCTCAAGCACAATCATCCTGTCAACCTTTCACCACCCCATGGCCCATTTACATGGCTGGTGTTTTAACACTTGTAGTCCTGCAGTAAATTTAGCACAGCAACATGCAAAGTGTTATTATTTTCCAGAGATAGCATATTTAATATTTTCTTTTGCAGATTAGCAGCCCTAAATTTACTCCATCCTTCCTGTTATTCAGAGTAGCCAGTATTTTGGCATGCAACCTTAATAGAACTGTTTTTCTAAGCATTTGAAACACAAACAGCATCAGAACAATTTCTAGGCAAAGCACCAAATGAGAGCCTGTCGAAATAGAGGAGCACAAGCTGTAAAAGGATTGAAGACGACTGCATGCACACCATCCATCATGTTTCTGTCTGAGGCACTGAGTGGGGAGAGTTTGTCGCTTCTGCTGCTCCTGGGAGTGTAGAGCCTATCAATCTAGCGATTTCAGCAATGCCCGCTATGCCTTTCACTCTCTACTCGCATTGGAGATCTGAAGTCTTTCTGCAGATGATCCCTGCCCTTCCATCTGCTTTGGCATCTGTGCTAGAAACAGGAGCAAAGCTTCACAGCTGTGGTTTCCCTTGCCCAAGCCTCCAGGACCAACTCTGCAGATGCTCTAAACACAATATAATTGGGATATTCTTTCATTGCTGCTCACATGTTTCTTTTGAGTTATGCAGAGAAGAAAATAAATTCTACAAGAAATAATCCTGAAACAAAAAAGTTTCTCTTCTTTGTCAGAGCCACAAAAAATTACCAAGGCAAACAATACACCAAGATTTCTTCTAAAGATGACTCAAATCACTGATGATTTCCTATAGGACAGGTAAACAGAAACACTCTGTGGTACTGAAGATAAGAAAAATAAATATAAATCAAGACAACTCAATTTAGAATGATTTTTTATTTTATAACTTGTTTGTGTGTATATATATGTGTGTCTCAGTCTGTTTTGTGCTGCTATAACAGAATAACACAGACTGAGTAATTTATAAAGAAATTTATTTCTCACAGTTCTGGAGACTGGGAAGTACAAGATGAGAGAGCCCACATCTGGTGAGTGCCTTGTTGCACCCACACACAGTGGAAGGCCAAAGGGCAAGAGTGAGTAACAGCCTCTGCCACCAACCCTTTAAATAGTGGCATTAATCCATTTAGGAGGGTTCTGCCCTCACAACCTAAACACCTCCCAGAATGTCCTACTTCCCAATAGTGTTGTACTGGGAATTAAGTTTCCAACACATGCTTTTTTTGGAAACACATTTAAATAATATCATTTTGCCCAGTTCCCCAAAATTCATGTCCTTCTTACATACAAAATATATTCTTCCATCTCATAGTCCCAAAAGTTTTAACTGATTCCATTATCAACTCAATAGTCCGAAGTCCAGAGTCTCATCTAAATCAGTTACGGGTGGGACTCGAGGCAAAATTTATCCTGAGGCAAATTTCCCTCTAGCTGTGAGCCTGTGAAATTTAATAAGCTATCTACCTCCAAAATACAATGGTGGGACAGGCATAGGATAGACATTCCCATTCCAAAAGGGAGAAATAGGCAAGAAGAAAGGGATCATTAGCCCCAAGTAAGTCCAAAACTCAAAAGGGCAAACATTAAATTATAAGGCTCATAATAATCTTTCTAAAATCCATGTCCCACCTTCTGGCACACTAGGGTGGGGGTTGGGCACCTAAAGACTCAGGCAGCCCTGTCCTTTTGCTTTATTTGATGCAGCCCATGCAGCGGCTCCCCAGGCTGCTGTTGCACCCTGGTAGCTCTATAGTTCTGGGGTCTTGGGGGTGGCCCCACCTCCACGTCTCCTCTAGACATTGCCCTAGTGGAGGATTTTTGTGGTGGCCCCACCTCGTTCAACAACTCTCTGTCTGGACACCCAGGATGTCCCTGACATCTTTTGAAATCTAGGTGGAAGAAGCCATGTTCCAAATTCTTGCATTCTATGCACCCGCAGACTTAATACCACGTGGATGCTGCCAAGATTTGCTGCTCATGTGCCATCTCAAGCTGAGGCCTCAGCCACACCTGAGCCTTATTAAGCCATCCCTGGGGGAACTAAGGAGTGCTGAGCCAGAATGCAAGGAGCAAAGACTTGAGGCAGCCCTTGTGCCGTGACCCCAGGCCTTTCTTTTAACATATTTTCTTTCCTGAGCTAGGCCTGTGATGAGAAGACAGACACCAGTCATCTCCAAAGTGACTCCAGAGATCATTTTCCCATTCTCATGATGAATAGCCTCTGGCTTTGTTCTTGTCCATACTGATCTCCTTATCAATCTGTTGCTTGGCCACACTTTTGGCTTCCTCTCCCGAAAATGTTCTTTTCATTCTCTACCACATGGTCAGCCTGAGAATCATTCAAATCTCTAAATGCTGTTTCCCTTTTAATTATAATTCTGTCTTTAAATCATTTCTCTCTTCTCTCACTTTGCTGTATATAGTTAAAAGTACCCATGCAGCTCCTCCAATATTTTGCTTAGACATTTCCCCCGCTGGGTGTTCTAGTACATTGCTCTCACATTCTGCCTTCCATAAAGCCCTTGGGCATGGACTCAAGTCAGCCAAGGTCTTTGCCACAATGTAGTAATGATGACCTTTACTCCAGTTTCCCATACTTTCTTCCTCTTTTCCATCTAATCTCTCACCAAAATTGTCCTTGATGCTCTGTTTATGTCAGTCTAGGCTTTTTCTAACCTGCTCCTCCAAATTCTTTCAGCCTTTACCCATTACCCAGTTCCAAAGCTACTGCTACATTTTCGGATATTTTTATAGCAACATCCCCATCCCATTTCTCAGTACCAATTTTCTTTGACCATTTTTTTGCTGCTATAACAGAATACCTGAGACTGAGTAATTTATAATGAACAGAAATTTATTGGCTCATGGTTTAGAGATTGGGAATTCCAAGATAAAGGGTCTGGAATTTCACAAAGGCCTTTTTCTATGTTATCCCATGGAGAAAGGGCAAAGAAAGGTCAAGAGAGAGCAGAGAGAGCAAGAGGTTGACCTCAGAGCCTCAAACTCCTTTGCAATCAGCAATAATCCATTCTTGAGGGTGAAGTTCTCATGACCTAAACACCTCCCATTAGGCCCCACCTCCCAACACTGTGTTGCAGTAGGGATTAAGTTTCCAACAAATACTTTTTGGGGGACACATTCAAACCACAGCAGACCAAAACCTAATGTCAGAGGTAAAATTAAAAGTATGAATTCAGCCATACACAAACATGTATAGGTTTTATTTCTCTTAATCTATAATATCATTTTTTTGGCAGAGATCCTCCACACCCCTACAACGCATGTATCTTAAAGATTTTGGCTAGCAATATGTCAGTCCCAATGACTGTGCTGTTTCTTATTGCCATTTTTGAGTTCCCATCAGGAAGAAATTGCAAACATCTGCAGTGAATCACCTCAGAGATGAATATGGATTGGAGTAGAAAGATCTACTCCTTCTCCTTCCTTCCTTTTCTCCTCTCATACTCTTGCTTATGTTCATAAAGAAATGAGAGCAGAGTGGGATATTTTAGATTCTTGGTGGGGAGGGTTTACTCTATATCTTTCCCTGCTAGCTTGTGATCCTAGTCCAGCTCACTGTCTTGTCCATAAAATAAGTATGGATAAGGGGTGGGGGACCTGCAGCCTTCTGATTTCAAGATTTTTCTTTTTTAAGCACCAAAGGAGACAGGAAAAGCTTCATCTTTCTCTGCTGCACCACTTTTAATAAAAGGATTTGTTCTGTGAAATTTGGATTCAGTCAAAAGGCTGCACTCAAGGATCCAGAAGGCCACATGAGGCCCCAAGGCCACAGGTTTCCCACCCATAATTCTGCATCCTTCTAATGGAAATGCCTATTTGCCCCTCACTAAGGTGGACTTAGATAAGCTTATGAACCCCCATCTGCTGTCTACAGCACCACTGGGAGATATATAAGAATTGGTGGGATCATTTTTCTTGCCACAGAGAAATTGTAAGGAATAGGGGAGAAAGGAGGTGAGGGGAGAAAAGCTTTCTTTTTCCTTCCCATTTGTTATACTCTTTCACCATCTTTCTGGCATTTTCCCCCATGGTCTTAGATTTTTGAAATGGGTCTGCATCTCCAGACAGTCAGAAAACTCTGGTCAGGGAATAGCTTACCAGATTCCTCATCTTGGATATGACCTCAAATTTTGATGAAATATAAACTCACATTTATCTTTTTTTCTGAAAGATGAGAGGAGGTAGAAGGAATAAAGCATTATTGCTCTGCAATATTGTCCTGTCCCAAATCTTCCTCTTCCAAAATGAGATCCTTTCTTCCCTTATTTAACCCTCTTTATTAGAAAAGATAGAGGGAAAATGCAGGGATGCACTGGACCATCTCTGCTCTGCAAACTCTATGTTGGGCTCTCTAGCATTTCCATCTTTAAATCCCCAGACACCTAAATATCAACACTCTCCACAGCACATTCTTTTCATTAAATGATATCTGGAAACAATTTTTCTAAAATCCAATTTAGGCTTTTCCTGAACAACAAATTCACCACGTTGCCAAAGTGATGATTTATTAAAGTGAAAATGAAATACCTTATGCACCATAGCATAATGGACTTTTGTGCTGCTGTTGGTATTATGCTTGTTTTATTAATATTTCACTCACAGTCTAGTGCTTTACCATTTCTATCTATGTAGCTGGAATAATGTATGTAATTAAACAAAGATCACACTCCCAATATTACTGAAATACATATAACTAATTAGTAAATATTTGTTAAACTGGCAAAATGTTAAGTCTGACAAGGAATTATTGTTTCATTTGTTTCTGAGAAAACATGCTTGTGGAATTGAGAAAACAATAAATAATGAGAGATCAAGCTTAAGATGTTGTGGCAATCCTGGCTATTAGGCACAGAAAAGACAAAGAATTGAAACTGCTTTACCCTTGCTTTTTATCTGCCTATATTTTTTCTGTTAATAAGAATTTATTATATGTACCTTCAAATACAGCCTAAAATTATTCTATAAATTGTTAATTTACTAAACCTTTGTCTCATAAGAACTTTTATGATCGTTTTTCATTAAAGCTTTTTTATTAAAGTGGAGTAAATAGAAGAGAAACTGAAAAATATGTATAAAAATACCTAAAATTGTAAAATTTTTAAAAATGCTTAATTACTAGGACATTTATTTTTAGAGGAACAAGTAAAACATTAGAACTGCAAGCATGGTAGGAGAGGGAGGAGAAGGGATCACTCCATCCCACACCAGCAGCCTTCTAGCTTTCTCCCACTTCTCTTGCAACTATTCTCCATGCGTAAAGGAAACAGAACGGAAGTGCTGTAAGTAATGGTGTTTGAGCACTATAAACATGACCTCCCTTTAAGCATAGCTTAGGTCGTGCCCATGCCTGAAAGGGTTTTCTTCAGTGGTAATTATCTGGTTGCATGGAAGAGAAACACAGACACACCAACTAAGTTAAATGGAAGGAGAAAGGGAGTTGTTGGAAAATTCCACAAAACTCTCAATGAACCCCAGAAAGAGAGAGTGAACTAGGAATTGAAAGTCGGCTGGAATCAAAATAGCAACACTCTGCAGCTACATGATCTCTTTTTTTTTTTTTTCCTGCCTTTCTCTAAACGTCTCTTTTTTATTCTCTATTTTTCTCTACAGACCAGTTTTTTCTGATCTACTTTCTTATGAATCACCGATGGTCGTGTCTACCTTGTTTAACACATTAACTGCCATGTGAGTTTATTTAATTCACGCTGGTTTTGAGCCCAGGGCCTCGTGAAGCATATGAAACTAAGACGTCTCCTCACCAACTATTTTTCAAGTTGTATATAACTCACGCACAGAAAACAATAAAAAATAACAAATTTTTCATTAAAAAGGATCATTTTGTTTTTGAAGTTTTTATTCTATTTTTGTAATAAAACACTGTGGCTCCAAGCAAAAAAATTGTTTTCTTAGTTCAGCAATTTGTTAGGTGTCCTGAAAAGAATGACCAGAGTTACTGTATCCCAGCCCCAAATTCCTGGGATAAAGAATCTAATTAGCTACTTGCAAGCCAAAGGGTAAACTCCTGCTGGATTAGCTGTCGTCAGGGAGTCTAAGTAATTTGGTGTTAATGTTGTCCTTCCTAGGTCTATCAGGAAAAGGTGAGCTGGGCTGAAAAACTGACCTGGGTTGTACTATAGGCTGTAGCTAAAAGAGCGCCAGAAATTTCATATTAGCCTGGACCCACATAAACTTCGCTCCAGGAGAACCAAAACCTTGCCCAACTCCATCTGTGCACAGATTAAGGTATAGATCTAGTTTTGTTCCCAGAATATTGACTGGTTGAAGTTTTACTGATTATAGTGACCAAGGAAACTGTTTTCTAGAAGCATTCTATCCAATAAAATCTTAATTTTGACATCTTTTAACATGTGTTAGAATGCTGCCTGTATCAGTAAGCATTTAGTCAACAGGACTTAATTTTGCCTGCCAGACTTACTTTACCCATGGTGCCAATTCCCTTAATTAAATGCATGAAAAACAATGTGAAAACAAAATACCAAATAATTGGAAATAAAAGTGTCATTATTTTTCACATTCTAATTCTGACGATCAGTATTCTTAAGATTTAACATATCTCTTTCTCTTCTTCTTCCTCCTTCCATTCCATTCTCTCCTCTTCCCCCCCTCCCCTTCTTGAATAATTCAGTCCAAAGGGCATCAGTGGAACCTCGCAAGGTGGCAAGGTGATCATCCACATAGTAGGAAGGGAAGTCACAGCAGCCTGGCATGGGTGCTGGGACTCAAGAGAGAGGGCTATCGCCTTTGTGTAGAAAAGTGCCCCAGAGCCAAGAAAAGAAAGGCGGGTGGGTACCAATGCAGAAGGGCATCCTAGGGGGAGGTGTCAGAGCCCAAGCAGAGTGAGGAGGGTGTCCACTCAAAGAAAAGTAGTGCAAGTGGCCTTGTGTTCAAAGCCTGAATGAGATGAGTAGAGTGTTCCTCAAGTGGAGAGGTGCAGGGAGCCAGAGCCCAAACAGTGTTAAGGAGGACATCTTAGGAGCAAGGTAAAGTAGATGAAGCAATGGCAACGGCAGTTTGGATAACTGCTTGAATATGTAATCAAAATGAAAAATGACTCAAGTAAGTGACTATATTGGGGATAAAGGGAACCAAGTTTCTTACTGTCAGAGAAAGGAGAAACCCAGAACAAACCCTACAGTGTTGGATTTAAATTGCAGATACTGGAGTCAACTCATGGTATAAAACATGTAGATATAGAACTATGTAAAGATAGATGGAGACAAATAAATATAGTTAGATATATATGAATAGACAGAATATTTTCTAGTTCTGCCTACTGAGAGAGAAAAACAGCAACACCCCCAAACAATAAACATGCCTGCTTCCAAAATCTTGCTTTCTAAATGCTATTCCCCACATGAAGAAACATGGATCCCTGGGAAAATAGCTGATTCCAGTGTGGGAGCAGGCAAATACCAGATGACTCTGAGACATCATTTTTGTGCCAGAAAGCAAGGAAGTGCTCAAAGAACTATGAGAACAGGTCAAAAGAACACAAACCAAGACTGAGGAAGTTTCTACTGAACAAATGTGGGACAATTTGAGTATACCTAGTAAGTTATCAGATTATAAACCATTGAATAAAATTGTATTACATGATATACATGATATAAAAACATAAATGAATATATTGAAATTTCGACGAGGACCAGAATTTTACAAAGCCTCTAAAAGTATTTCTTCACAAAACACTTAGTAATTATAATACAAAGGGCAAAAGAATAAATTTATAAAAGAGTAGAAAAGTCTATCAGATCCTACTTTAATCTAGTAATCAAAATAAATATCACTTCTAATGCAATAAATAAAAAATATGTTCATATGTTCCACTTGATGGGATAAGAAGAATATAGCATTACTTTTGTCATATGCTTGCCAAAAAGACACAATCTAAATGTAATTTATAAGAATACAGCAAAAATCCAAATCCAAATTGTGGCATATTCTATAAAACAAATGGCCTACAATCTTCAAAATCAACAAGGTCATAAAAATTAAGAAAAGTCTGAGAAAATGTTCTAGAATTTAAAGAAACTAAAGTGTCACAAATACTAAACACAAGTGTCTTTTTTTTATAAAGGACATTATTAAGAGAACAGTTAAAACTTGAATGGGAAATTAGATGTCAGTAATAAATAATGCTAATTTCCTGATTTTGAACATTATATTTTGGTTGTATAGAAAGAATCTACTAGTCAAAAAAAACTGAATATTGTTAAGCTCCAGCATTGCATAGGTCTAGGAAGCAGGAAATTAGATGCAGGCAACAGAAACTAAAGATACATAAATAGAGTGATGAAGACTTTGTATTTAAAGTGTTAACTTTAAATAATTAAATATAGAAACCTAATATTCTCTACAATTAGTAAAAGAAAGTGTTCATTAAGCATTTTTAGTACGAGGCACTGCATTATATTTAATATATATTATCTTAATATAAAAAAGAAAGAATTATAATTTTCTTCATTTCCAACACAGAAAACTGACTCATACAATGGTTAGTTGTCTAAGATTACATCATTTATAAACATTAAGGCCTGTAGTATACTAGTTAACATTTAACTGACTCCCTAGGAAAAAAACAAAAAAAACTTGCTTTGTAGCATTTACCAATTTTTATATTGTAAATACCCCCACCAAGGCCAATTACAAGGTGCCAATAAACATAAAGTCTCTGAACACAGAGTTAGAAAGAGATGCACACAATCTCCTCTTGTAAGCAATCTCCTTTTTAAAGCCAGATTTGAAAACAAACAGATTAAGTCCACAGCCCACTACGGTATGATGCCCGAATCTAGAGCTCGATATAAATAAATCATTTCAATGTAAGGCAGGGAGGTATTTGAAAAAAGAAAAAAGATTAGGAGATAGTACCATCCCAAGACAACACAAAAAGAGGATCCAAAGAAAATCAGCATACTTAGCTAGAGGTTTTACCAATTATTAGTGAAAAAATGAAAAATTAATATAAAACAACATTATATATGAATTCTTACACACAAATGTATACATTAAATATTTCATTATATATTTGTATATATGCAGTTTGATGTGTACATATACATATATATGTATACAATCTCAAACGCCACATTCTGAATGTTGAAGTCACAAACATTCAGAATCTCTAAAGTCTAAAATCCTGAAAATTACAATCTCAAAAGATCAAAATTCTGAAAATATAATTCTGAAAAAAATAATTTAAAAAATTTTTAAAAGACATTTATTTAAAATCAAGCATAGAAAGTCAAATATCCTATATTCTCACTTGTATGTGAGAGCTACAAAAGTTGATCTCATGGAGGCAGAGAGTAGAGTGATGGCTACCAGAAGTTGGGAAGGGGCAGGGAGGCAGTGGAGGAGATGAAGAGAAGTTAATGGATGCAAAGATATAGTCAGAGAGAAGGAATAAGTTCTAGGGCTTGATAGTATAGTAGGGTGACCATAGTTAGCAATAATTTATTTTATATTTCAAAATGGCTAGAAGAGACTTGAAACATTTTCAACACAAATGATAAATTTTTGAAGTGAGGAATATGTCAAATATTTTGATTTGATCATTATACATTGTATGCATGTATCAAAATACCACAGGTATCCCAAAAATATGTACAATTACTATGTATCAATAAAAATGAAATAAAATAGATCATACATGTAAATAAAGATATCTATTTACATTTTCAAAAGGGGGGTTATTTCAGAAACAGATAAAAACACAACAGAACACTTTATAGGCCGATTTACAGAATAAAATAGGCAATAATAACATGCATATGTTTACAAGCATAAACATTCAGGTATACTAATGGTAGTCATGAATATAACAGTTATGAGCAGATGAAACATACTCACAGAGAAACAGGTCAAAAAGTGAAATGTATAAATACACATCACTATGGTTGGTAATTGTGTGCACCCAGCTTTATAACGGCAGCTATCTGAAATAATACAAAAGATCACCTAAGTGTTTTGAGGAGATCAATTAAAAATTGTGATGGGTCACATGGCATATGCAATTGCCCAAAGAGCCCAAATCTCAAGAAAGTTGATCTTTCACAAATGCAGATGTACAAAAACAACTCTTCATGTAGTGAGAAAGTTTCAACATTTTTACATATAAGCACAATGCTTATACATAAAGTCAAATGTTGTGATAATGTATTTTTGTGGAGTCAAATTTGCAAAAAAAATGCATAAAACAAATTAGAATGCTCTAAAAGTCTTTACACAATTTATAATTCCAATACTGGAAATGATACAAAGATGAAAGTCATAGCATAGCAAACTGGTGCTCTGTGTGAAGGGGCAGAAGTCATACATGACAGAATAATTTGACGGAAGAGAGTTTTGTATTTTTTGTCTGTGATTTCACTTCTATGATCTTCAAAACACTTGCTGCTTTGGAGAGTGGCTGGGTGTAAAAATTTTGCAAGTATATGTCATCTATTTGAAAGTCTGGTTGTTTGTCAGCCATTGCAATTAAGCTATTTTCTGCTTTCACAGTACCAATAATAATTAGCTTTTAAACTTTTATCTTTCGCCATTAAGTAGTCTTGTACGCTTAAACTTTTCACAGCCTTCTTGTGAAGAAACAATTTCACAGACCTCTTCCACTGTGTTGTAATGAATACAGTAAAAAGGAATGATATTCATCTTCCCCGATATCAAACCTGCAGTGGTCACGGTTTTCCAGAGAGACAGAACCAATAAGATATACATTCATAGATATATGAGAGGGGATATATTAGGGGAATTGGCTCCTGTGATAATGGTGGCTGAGAAGTCCCTGACAGGCTGTCTGCAAGCTGGACACCCTGGGAAGGTGGTTGCATGGCTTAATCCAAGTCTGAAGGCCCCAGGACTAGGAAAGCCAATGGTGTAATTCTCAATCTAAGGCTGAAACTGTCAAGACCCAGGAAGGCACTGATATTTAAGTCCTAGAGTTTAAAGGCTGAAGTTCTGATTTCCAAGGCAGAAGAAGAAAAGTCTGTCTCAGCTCTGAGAGAGAGACCAGTTCACCTTCTGTATTTGTTCTCTTTGGCTCCTGGACAATTGAATGGCACCAACATTGAGGGCAGATCTCCCCCACCTAGTTCATTCAGACTCACATGCTAATCTCCTCTGGAAGCACACTCACAGATACACCCAAAATAATGCTTTACCAGGTTTCTGGGAATTCTTTAATCCAGTCAAATTGACACCTTAAATTAAGCCCACAAATCCATCCCTTGTCAACTTGGCACCCATGTGCATCTCCTTGGCAACCATCCTGCATACAGCTGAAAACTCACTAATCCTTTCCCCAAGATTTGGCTTTCAGGACTTCAACATTTTAATCTTTTGGAATTATAATTTTGGAGATTTTAGATATTAGGGATATTAATCATTAGGGATTTCAACCTGCAGGATTATGGTGTTCGAGATTGTGTCTCAAGATTATGATTGGCATCCACATATAAGATTGGTTGTTATATTAAATATTTTATCAGATTGGTTTATTGACATAATCTAGATAGATAAAGAGGTAGATATGGATAAAGAGAAATTGAGATTGGGTCATTGTATATTATATGTTTTATTGTGGGCTGGGACTATTCTGCATGTTTCTGTGAGGCTGTTTTTGAATGAGATTTGCATTTAAATTGGTATACCCAAGTTGAGAATCATTCACTCTGGGAAACTACCTCTATCTAGTTAAGCTTTTCCTTCAGAGTCAAGGAATAACTAACTCAACAATTCTTTGAGCTCCAGGACTTTTACTTGTTTGACAACCATTTAACTCTCACTCATTCATATCCACCGTATGACTTTCCACTTAACATATGTTTTGTCCTGGGTTTGTTTGTTTTTCAGAATCACAGCACTTGGAAAGTTAGAGGAAATAGTATAAACAATTTATCAGACTCTTGCTTGGAAATCAGACTGACATTTGTGATCAAACGAGTAGCCATGAATTGACCAAGTCAAGCCTTCAGAGAGCCTAAGCTGCTGTCAAAACCTTGCCCATCTGTATTGTTTTCAAGACTGCACCACATGATTGCAACACTGTAAATTCATCTCAAGCATCCCTGGGCTCCTGTCTGTGTTATTCTTAGTAGTTTACCTTTTATTTCTGTTTCAGCTTAACAATCTGGTTCCCCTAAGCTATTTGCTCCCTCTGCTTTCCCTAAATATGGCAATTATGGATTTTTCCTCTTAATTAGCAAGATCTAGATTAGATTATGACACAATTTAGTTAATATATGAGGAAACTGAGGCTGAGGTAAAATAAGAAATCTACCCGAGGACAGGACCAATGAGAAATACTGAGGTAGTTGGTAGAGCTGGGTTTACAAAGTCAGTTCAGAGTAGAATGCTGGCATCAGCAGCTTCTTACAACTGGATTTCTTCCCTTGGAAAACATCTATCTTTAGCAATCTTCAGATATATATTTTATTTTATTAATATAACAATTATGTTACAATTATTGGTCATTCTTAATAAATGTGATTATCTTCACAGTACTATTAATAGGCTGTGCTATTACAAACAGAAGCAATTAAGAAAACAGTCCTGATTCTGTGTTGTCTTACTGTATAGAGTATATCACACACTTTTGGATACATACAAAATAGATTAGAATGGTGAGATTAATGGAGAAAATATTCCAGATTGGAACAAAATTATCAAAATGTGGCTATATTCTTACTTTCATTTTTAGTACATTCTTTATACCTTATGTGCCTAAGGATGAAGGAAGCTGGGAACAGACACTTTAAAAAAAATTATATAAAACAAGAGAGAAAAATAATAGAATGGAAACACAAGGTCAGAAAAGATAGGGTCCCTGTCAACTTATTCTCTGGAGTAGCAAATCTTCCACACAACAACGAGGAGTTGAAATGGCTTCTCTCAGTCTATTCCTCTGGTACCTTCTTTCTTGATTGAATTTAACAACATCCATATTATCAAATTATATAAAATACATTTTCATGCTGCATTGTTGGATGCATGAATTCACGTAATCACTATGAAAACTGAGTGAGGTATTATTTTCCTTAATTTACGGAATAGACAATGACAATCAGACAGGCCAAAAACGTTTTTAAGATATGAAGTGAGAAAGTGAAAAAGTAAGAACTTGAGCCTGGAACCTTATGAAATCAAACCAGTAGCTGTACACCATGTCTTTTGCATTGGGTATCCTGTAAACCAACCAATATTTGGGGAGGTGAAGAGAGAAACACTTATGGTCTTGTAAAAGTTTATATCAATCTCAACAATACAACCTCAAGGCAAAGTCTCACTCTAGGAACAGGGTTTAGAAATAAAAGAAATTCAAAACAGCTTAAGATCTTTACTTTCATTTTTCTAGCACAATGAAGGGTATTTGCAAACCATAATCATGCTTCTTTAAAATGTTTTTTTTTGCCTCTAACTTTCATTTCATGCTACTGTTGCTCCTATGCTTCAAAACTCCCAAAGTCTTTGCAACACTCACCCCTATCCCTAACCCACATACCCCTTCTCCTCCTTTCTCTTCACTTTTCTTTATTGTTCTGAATTTCCAAGCTCTGAAACCTTTGCATAAATTTTCTTATTTAGCCCTAATAATAATATGGCAAGGTAAATATTAGTCTCAGAGAGGTCAGCTTGCTCAAGGCTTTACATCTAGAAACTACCAAAGTAGATGTATCTAATTTCAAAACCATATTCTTTCTGGTATACCACACTACCAGTTTTATACATTAAAAAGCTCTAGAAACTTTTATAGAAAAAGCTGAATTTTTTTGATTTTCAGACATTTTTCCTTCTGAATAGGTAGTGGCGTCATCTCATACATGTATGAGTTAGTGTTCTTTAGCTGAAACTAAAGTAAAAAGTCCCCAATTAGAATAACCAAAAGATCCTGTTTCACATCAGGAGCATCATCCACATTCACACTGATGCTTTATATGAATTGAGTTTGATACAATCCATATAACAAACAGAAATCTCCACACTCCATACGTAAGAGTGACTGTGAGGCTCCCAAGGTTAATGTTAAAGTCACTAATGAGACAGCATGCTGAACCTCCTTCAGTCTTGCTTGTGTAAAAATGGCTTACGGACTATTAGGAGGAAAAAAAGTAGCATTGGTTTTCCTACCACTATTAACCCTTAGAAACCCTTTCTAACTTATTTTTGAAAAGGACATTTTACTAAAAAGACAATTATTTCCCAATTTAAATATCCATTGATGGAACCCCAGTTGTGTATGTCATCATCATTGCCCTAGTCTAAGTTAAACATAAAGGTTCAGCAAATTTAGGTGATTCTTAAAGCCCTGAAGATTGCACATAATGGAGCCAAAGTGATGCTATTTTTATTGGCAATCATCCTGGAACTAATAACAGCAGTTATTGGGCCCATAATCTCCTAAGAATTAACAGCCAACCTCTTTTTTTCTCAATTTGCAGGACTTTGTCATTACCATTAAAAGGCAGTTAAGATCATAAGGTGCCACTGTAACTCAGGCAGTGGGCAGTAAAGGGTTATAAATGAAAGTGCTGAGGGAGCAGTCTGACTCAGACTACAGTCAATCTTGTGTTCTTCTTGGGCAGCTACTTGGAAACATTTTTAAAGTGACAGAAGAGTGGCCATCCAAGATAAATGCTTTTATTTGTTGGTTTGTTTCTTGAGGATGACTCCCTTCCTAGTGGCACTGCAGAAAATCAGTCCTTTCCCACTCAAACAACAAAGTTTCCTAGGAGCCAGCTTCTGCAAGAATTTATAATAATAACCAAGAATTTCAGAACAATGGAATGCAATTATAGCACAAAGAGAGTAAACAAACAGTAGATTTAAGGGAGTAAAAGCTACAAAAATCACTCAAAATAAGGCAAAGTCAGGAATGTGCAATGTGCAGAGTAGAAAAAGTGACAGAGAAATATGATTGAAATCAGTAAGAATTTGTTGAACCCCTACTGTTTTGCAGGCATTATGCTATGCATGGGTGATGCTATGGAGATATACAGTAGACATGGTCCCTTCCCTCTTTGAGCTTACATTTGATGGAGAAGATAAACACAGGTGGTAAGTATTATAAATACATACGATAAATATTTGTAAAGCACAATAAAATACAAAACAGAGGATTCATGGAAACATACAGCAAGAGAGTATAAGAAAATCAAAAAGGGGACGGTACAGAGGAGCACAACAAAACAAGGAGAAAATAAATGAACCAATTAGAATTGATATAGCAAGTCCAATAAAGCTTAGAAATCACCAAAATAACTAGAAGTTCAATAACCTGCAGAAGAGGTACTTAAGTTACTACCATAGTAATAATAATGATGACTACCAAGGGGAATATGGTCTTTTTACTCCTTCCCTCTGGATCCGTGTTACCCCCCAGGTCCCAGTATCTGATCCACCTCAGTTTGCCCCTAGTTCCCCGCCCATCTCTTCACTCCAGGGGTAAAGATTGGAATTTCTTGTGACTTGCCTGGTAAACAGATAAAAATCAGGATGCAAAGACCAGGCTAAATGAAACTTTTAAAAAAGCAGAAGTTAATTTTGAAGATTGTTTGTTCTCCAATCAAAAGAGAGAGAAAATGTACCTACTCCTGCTTCTCCATTAACGGAGTAAGATGTGGAAAAAGAAAGCAGACAGGGGCCCTGACACCATTGCTCCTTAAAGCAGTAGAGCCCCCTTCCGTCTGTGGTACTTTAGTACCTACCAGTAATATTATCTGCATTTGAGAAAAATACATCAGAAATCTTAAATATCTTGCCCAAGTAGGTTGAATTCAAACATATATGTTTGAGTTCAAACCCCATAATAGAATATTTTAAAGTTATGCCACTCTAAGGACATTTTGGAGTAATTAATAGGGTCAAAACATGGGAATGATGAGTTCAGGCAGAAAGAACAAAAGCAAAACAAGAACATATGTGCATTTAATTAAAATTGGGAGAGGCAGCACAGTGGGTGAATGTTCAGTCTTGGCAAGCAGGAGAGTCAGGCATATCGTCTTCTGTGTGGTGTGACCTTCCCGGGCAAAACACTGGAACCCACAGGGACTCCATTCCCTCATATTTAAGGTGACTTGAAAAGGTTATGAAAGAGTTAAGCATATTAATAATTTTTATTTTACCTTCTCCATTGCTTTGGCTGTCTCTCTCTTTTAAATGTCTTTGAAAAGCATCATAGAGTAGAAAGTGCCCAAACTAAATTATAGTCAGAAAAACAAGGCTTTTCCTCTTTTGATCTCACCGACTCTTTATATAATCTGGGACAAATCAGTGTGTCAGTCACTGCCTTCTCAGCTTCTTCAGTTCTTTGCTTCAACTTGCAGAATCAGCCCTATGTGTCCTTTAAACCCGTGATCCCCAACATTTTTGGCATGGGTAGAAGACAATTTTTCCACTGATGGAGGGTGAGGGAGGAGGTTGGAGGGGAAAAGCTCAGGTAGTTCAAGTTTCATGGAAGACAATTTTTCCATGGGAGGGAAAGGGAGAGGGAGAGCTCAGGTTCCTACCTTGACAGGCCACGGACCGGTAGTGGTCTGCTGTGCCTGGGGGTTGGGAACTGCGGCTTTACTGGGGGCCTTTCCATCCTAAACTTGGCTCCTGGTGTGACTGAAACTGCTTGGTGTGAAGGTCTTACTGACAATGGAATCCTACTGAATTTAACTCAAGCTCTAAATCCCTGCTTAGTGTCTCCCCTGTGCTGTCTTTACCCCACAACCAGACCAAAAATCATGCCTCTGCCCCTAGATCTCTATGATCACACTCCTGTGGACTGACCAACTATGGCATATTAATAACACTCACCTACCCATGAGGATATAATATATAAATGCATCTCCTGATGACATACCTTTTCTACCGTATTTGACTTCCTTGTCTGTTTTCTCTAGCCTGATAAAAGCGTGTTCCACTCCTCTGTGGTGTATCCTATACCAAAGCTGTGAGCTGTGCTATTTCCTCCAATGCAGTTCACTCCTCGAGCTTACTTTCTCCCCTTCCCCACCTGCCTGCTGCCTCTAAGCCAGCACATCCCATGCAGAGCCCATCTACTTTATGATAACTTTGTGTTTTGAGCCCTGTGTTCCCCATCTATTTATTAATAATAAGAAAAGTCAGCAAAATAGTGAAAAGAAACTTCTGAAACTCTGAAATACATTCACAACCATGAATTATGTACCTAATAAATGACTCCAAATGTTTCTTTAGATTTTATAATACATAGAAAGTGTAAGGCTTGGAAAAAGAAACTTATAAAATCACTTTCTATGTATTATTATAAAATCTTAGACGTTAGGTCCTTTGTATTCTTCATTTTTGTACTTTGCCTTCTTCTCTCCTCTCTCTAACATCAATCTTTCTCCCAGTGGATAGAATAATGTCTTGCATCTAAGAAGCATTCAAAGTTTGTCCAATTAAATTGAAGGGAAATTATATAACAATGCTACGAAGGGAAGGTCAGAAGGATATTGAAATAAGATAGGACTAGGATGACAGTAATAGCAGTGATAAAAATGGTCACATTACGGATATTTTTAAAATCAAAATCCAACAGGACTTGCTGAGAGATTGGATATAAGGTATGAGAGAAGAGAGTGTGAATGTCATCAGAATACTCCCCAAATATTTCTGATCTCCATTTTTCAGAGCACATAGTAAAATTTCCCTTGTGATCAGATGGTTTTTTTTATTCTGGCCAATGAGTGGAAGCCCCTTGTGGGGTGAGCATTTAATTGCTGGTTGCCCTCCAGAGTTCTTGTTTTGTCCCTTTCAGGACAAAGATCAACAAGGTTTGGAATGGTGACTCCTTCACCAAATGAGGAAAGACCCCAAGACTCCGTATGACTCCTGGTGAACATGTAACATGAGTGAGAGAGAGAGAACTCTTGCCTTTTTAAAGCACTGAGATTTGGGGGTTGATTCTTATAGCAGAATAACCTAGACTTCCTTACTGATTAAAAAAATGTTCCCTAGAAATACAGGGCTGCTCTAATAAAACCTAAAATGTATGGCATTGGTGATGACTGGCTGGCATGCAAAGAAGAAAGGGTAATACTGAAGAGTAAAAAGATGATAGTTTATCTTATACAAAAGTGTCACCTGTGGTTACTAGAAAAGCAGATAATTAAACCCAATGAACTTTTAGATTTACAGGAAAAATGGAACATGGAATAATATGTAGTGGCTGTCATTGGCAGCATTTGACAGAGTATTATAAGAATTGCTTTTTAAAAACTGACCAGTTTACAAAGGGGAATAAAAAAGAACGGGACAGTTCCAAAATATGGGGATTTGTATTACCTAAAGGAACAACTGTAAAAGAAAACAGTGAATGAAAAGTTATAAAATGTTTTAGGTGACAAAGGCCAATCCAATCTCAGCCTGTGGCAAGGATCAAACCAAAAGCCTGATCATCATAGCCATTTTTTAAAATCTCTGAATGAATAAACAGATTGAATGAAGTAAAGTGGTACTGGGAAAATCCTAGGAGTTCTGCAAAATGGGCCCTGGAAATGTGCTTCTCCCACCAAAGCCTCATGGGCTCAAGATACCTGCCATTAAGTTGAGAAGATAAGTAAAGAGATCTCACAAAGAGGACCATGGATTTGGCTATTGGCTAGAAACAAATAGGGAAAAACTAAATATATTTCTGAATGGGTTATTCTGGTAAAAAAGGACCATCAGTTTGAACTAAAAGATACTGCAACTACTTAAAATCTAAAATGACTCATAGGTTCCTACTCTTTTACAGGCAGGAAGCAGGATGAGAAACTTGTTCAGTCATCAATAAAAGCATATCCTCCATTGTCTTTGAAAATATGGCTAAGGGGGATAAAAGAGAAAAAGAAAAACCCCAGAGCACGGAGTTAAGAGTCATAAAGAATGTTGAACTGGGAAGTGATGAAGGACCTAATTAATCAGTCAGCATTCTTCATCCCCAGGAAAGGAGAGCTTAAAATATTTCCTCAGTGGGATTTTATATTCAACAAAGCAGAAAAATTTCTATGTTCCTCCTAATCTTTTCCTTTCTCAATGAAAATACTTACTGTGGTTCCTCAAGGGCATATTAGATTTTTGAGAGTGGGAAAGTTTTCTCCCTAGTCCATAGGACCCTGGATCCAGAGGAGCCATATTTGAACTTACTTTAGAGACTACTTGCATCAACTAGTGATCCTGGATTTTGAGCTTGAAGGAGTAGAATGGTGATTTGGAGTTGCCTTCCTTGGAGAGGAAGTAGTGAATTTCACGTGCAAGAAGGAAGATGAATCAAATATTTGGTGACAAGAAGGGTGTTTGTGTTAGTCATCAGTTCTATATCCACAAATTTTTTCCTCTTTCAGATCATTGGCATGATTTCCCCTCTAGTTTCCTTAGTAGTGTGTCAGAGAAGGAAGAGAGGAATAATGAATATTCATTAATGAGATGTGAGTGGAAGTAATGCATGTCACTATAGGGCAAAAATTAAATCACCAGTGCAAGACTATCTTTTCTCCCTCTTGCATGAGGATCAGCAATTTTCAAAAAGGTGGCTATTCTCTCAGTCTGGATCCCTGAGTGATCATAAGGATAGAGTTCCTCACTTACCCACAGTGGAAAGCTATGGTAAACAAAAAATTAACTTGTGTTATTTAAGCCACTAAAATTGGAGGTTGTTTATTACTACATTAATATACCTGTGCTGACTGATATAGAAACATTTCCATCTCAATATTTGTTGCAAGTAATTTGTTCTCCTGTAATTAAATTATATTTTATTTATTTTTGTTACTGCTTGTAGATAGTATGATTGGTTAAGTCAAGGTTAATAGAAGGCATTAATTTCTTATGAGATCCTTCTGTCTTTACTTTTATGAAAATTTGTACCTTTTTATTGACTATTTTTTTCTTCAGAAAAACAAAATAAAATAATCAAGTGGTAAAATGATTCAGCACCACTGATAAATGTTAACCAGACAGGTATCTGTTTGCTGTACTGTAAAAAAACTTTCTTTCAAGTAACTCAACAATAGTAAAATAATTCTATTTGGAATAGTCATAGGCTTAGATTGACATGCAATCTGTTTTCCTTCTACAATATCATACCATCAAAATTTAAAACATAATGAAAAACTGCAGTGAAAACAAAGAAAGATCAACATAACCATAGACTGCAGATATTCTTTGGACTTAGGATCATGAATTCATTTCAATAAATATCATTGCTGAGAAGGAAATAGATGAAACTACAAAGACTGAAACCCTTTGGGGCAGCCAAAATTGTTTGAGTCTCTTAAGAACAATGTCGCCTAACACTATTTCTTTTATGCTAGTGGAAAGTGACAGCTTCGCCTCATTCCCTAGAGCCTATTTCAAATTTTATGTTTTGAGATCTAACTTTTAAAGCCTAAATCATCCTTGATTCAGAAGTCAACAATGTGGGTGAAAACAATCAGCTTTTCCGCTCAATCCAGTTTCAGGCAAAAAGGCAGATAATGAATTTAACAGGATTGATTTTTTTTTTCCCCAGATCATAATGTTCACCTGTCAGTGAGCCAATGAGGTGGTTTACATGAAGGTTTAGGTAAAAGCAAAGATCTTTTAATTATTTGGATTTCTTACTTGGCCATTATAAAGTAGCCAGAATAACAAAGATCAATTTAATTCAATCAGCTCAAATCTCTTTGGATGTAGGCTAAAAATCATCTAGCAGCATCAGACTGTTCATAAAGATATCCCAAACAAAGCAATTAAAGTTTATTTTTTCTTCTAAATACATAGTTTCTTGTAGCCACAGCCTCTACTCTATAACTGGAATCTTTTTTGTGTGTTTCACTGAGAATCTTCTATCATATTGTTTTCTTATTAAAAAACACAATTTTCTAACTATGCAAAATTGTCCTTTATATTCCTCTAATATCTAGACCTCACTCCTAAGGATATGCTAACGCATCCAAATACTTGAAAGAAAACAATGATAATATGTTAATGCTTCACTTCAGACAGACCTTAGGAAAGTTAATCAATTGCTCAAAGTCTCTTTCTTCAGTCTGTTAAATAGGTATGATAATATCTACCACAAACAGTGACCATGTGATTTGAATGAGATGATGCATATAACATCATTTAAATGCATATAACACCATTTAGCTGTGTCCCTAGTGATAAGTAATTGTTCTACAAATGACAACTGCTACTAGCTCATGATAGGAATGATAAAAAATAATACAGGAATGTCTGGGGTGATAGATTTGTATCAGGATCTAAAGATAAACCTTTGACATTTTAGTTGATAAGTATTTTGAGAGCAAGGACAGTAGTTCATACAATTTTGGGATGTTTTAGAGCAACTTCCATGTCTTGTACAAAGTAGGTATTTAATAAATGCTCGTTAAGTGACTGAATTTTTACAAATGTGAAGCTGAAATTCAGTGCCCATCTTGAAGTTTTCTTGCAAGCTTTTGTGTGCTGGTGACATTTCACATTGAATCTACCAGTTTCATAAAGTTTTGATGTAAATGCAGATAGGAGAGAAGGGATTGATTGCTTACTTTGGAACTCTGTTTTTGTTTGGTGGCTATGTATTGTGTGGACAACATAAAATATTTTTTCCATATTTAGAAGCTAGTAAGCTACAACCCAAACTTTGGGGTTTCTAAATTTATTCTCAATTGGCAAAAAGAATATTTTCATTTTTCAACAGGACTTAAAATGCTCAAACAGTTGCAAACAACACTTGGAAGGAACATTTTAATGAGTCAAATGTAAATATATGTAAATAAATTAAACCCACACAAATTAACTTTCCATACGAGCACTTATAATTAAGAGAAAAAGTGTCTGACAGTAGAAATTTTAGTTTTACTTAGCTTTAGCTAGCCAAGAGAAATAAATCATGTCCAAGATTATCCTGAATCTATTATGTGAAAATGTTGAAATATCACTAATTTCCTTGGGCTTCCACTGGCAGAGTAGTTCCCAGAATTTAAGATAAATTCAACACACAGAGGGAACCCATTAGGGTCCAATCCATGTTTTACATAGTGAGTCCATGTATATAAATGGTAGTAACTTTAAGGGGTGCCTCCAAATACACACATACACACATATATAGACACACAGACATATATATTCCTAATATTTGTAGGCACCTCAAACCCAGGTAAATCCATCCTCAATGTAGCCAACATTAGTCTGTTCTTTATTTCTATTTTAATATAGACATTAAGTTTTTTAAAATATGAAATTTTAATATAATCATCCTTCCTGTAGATGTCCTCTCAATATCCACTTTGCTTTCTCCATCCTCACATAGTGACTTCCTAAGAACTCCTTCCTATGTCTTTTGTCTAAACTCAGATTATATCAAGAAATTCCCCATCAATAGCAGTCTTTCACAGGAATGTTTTCCACACAATCATTAAAAGAGTGACTAAGGAGAAGCAAACCTAAAGGTCCTCCTTAATGCCAAGAGTTCTGGGTCCCAGCAACATTGAGGACTCTACAACAGCTTTAAAGCAGAAACAATGACATTGAGGAGACAATCCCTCTATTTTCTGGGCAACCTTTCTGGCTCCCTCTCTCCTTTGGGTAGTCTAGAAGCACTCCATCTCTGTAGAATCTAACCTAGGCTACTGCTGTGTGAGTTCCAGAAGCTCCAAGCTTGCTTTTTACTGGCTTTTATTATAGTGTAGGTCAGGTGCTCGTAGTCCCTCCCTCAGCTCCTCTACCAGAGCATAAATCAGGATGGGAATAGGATCCCTGTGCTGTGGTACTTTCCACTGGATATCTATCTGTGCTCCAGCCAAGCACATCTCTCCATGAGATAATGAGAGCCTGGGAGTCCTGCTGAGTCTTTGCTTTTGTCTTCCTCAATAAATCACACTTCACTCTTTGATCATCTATCCATATCCTCTGGCTCTGCAAATTTTTTTCCCCATAAAAATCACTCAGACCAAGAACTCATCTAATATAAGATCTCTGCCTATTACATCCTCAACAGATTTTTTTTTGTATCTTTAATAGTTCCCTGTTGCTTATTTATTCATTGTCACTCATTACAAACAAATTATTAAGTACCCACAGTGCTTAGTAAGCCCCCATTCTAGGATTCAGCAATCAATAATACAAACATGGTCCCACAGCATTCAAAATCCTCTGTGACCTGAGATCGATCTACATTTTTTAGCTTTATCTCTCATTAGTAAAAAGATAGTAACATATACAAGCACCTGTTTTAAGCCAGGCACCACACATTTTAATTTTCATGGTTTTTTTACATCGTCTCAGTATTACTACATGAGAAGCATACCTGAAGACATCAACTTCTTACCCTAATATTTTTATCCTCCCTATGGATTGATTCTCATATCTGCATTGTTTCTTCCAACTCTACTGCCTTAAAAAATGCCTGAGGTTTTAAAGGTTATTTTTCTTATGTGTTATCACTCTGCTAATAAGTGGCAAGACAATTCAGATATGGGATGTCTGTTTCACGTGCCCATGTGCTTTCCACGATACCATGTAGTGCCTGTGCCTGGCACAAAGTAGTTATTTAATCTATATGTTTAATAAATATTTTTAATAAGTAGACAAATAAAGTAAAATTTAAAAGGCACCATCATTTTGCCATTTTGAAACTGCTTTTGATCTGAGATCTTTGAAAATTTTGTATTGCTTTTTGTACAAAAGAAATCATAGTAAACATATGTTCCTTAACAATTTCTGAGACACATATTTAAAGATAATTTTTCTCTAGTTTTTCAGTGATCTTAGAAATAGTTCTCAAATTACCCTGTGTTCCCGTCTTCTGCCTTTAATAAATGGATTGCCAACTACCAAAACACATTAGCTTTAAAGTGGATAAAATGCTGCTTGACTTGTAGGTTGGATGAACTGCAGAAGTGTGAAGGCAATGTAAGGCCACTGATGAATTTTACTTACTGACTTAAGGGGGAAAAAAATCACTTAATTTATAAAGCCTGACCTAGATGAAACCCCCAAGAGCCAGGCTCTTACTTGAGAATGCACATCAGTGTCTTCAAATTCGATTAGTGTGATTTTCCAAGACATAATCTCAGCTCCCAGCAAAGTGTCCAGCCACTGGAAATACAATCAATCATGCCGGGCATCATAAGCTTAATGCAAGCCCCCTGAGTGCATCAAGAGAGACATGGGGAAAACAACCAGGAAAAAAAAAGGTAAAGCCTTTCTAAGTAAACATAATTCACACTCAGAATTTAAAATTTCTCTTCTCTCACTCAGTGGAAGAAGATATCACACTGACAATAAATAGTGGAGATTTGATACCTGAGTAAATCTCTTTTAGAGATATCCTTTGACAAGCTAAGAGGCTAAACAAAAGAAAAATATCCAAGAGATATCTTCTCATCTTGGCATATAAATAATAGAGATATAAAGCACCTTCAAGAGCATTCTCTTACAGGTAAAAATTATGGAGTGAATAAGTGACTTGCTTGAAGTCACAAAACAGTGTGAGCAGGGCTGAAACTCAAAGTGAAGCCTCCGGACTCACAGTTCAGAGCTTTAACCACTCTACAGTGAAAGATCTAAGATAAAAACACACTGTTGGTTTGGAATGAGGACAATGAGAAAGAAGCATAAATTTCCAATGTCAATGAGTTAATACCTAAAATGATGCACTCTTAGATCTGGATGGACACTTAGAGACCTGTCCCAGACCTTTGGTATTTTGTAGATGAAGAAATGAAGGTCACAGAAATAAAAATATTTATTTAAGATTACCAAATTTACCACAAAGTCTGGCCTAAAATTCAGTTGTTGCTTTAAACCTTAACTCATTTTTCCCACACTTTACCAGGTAAGTTATATGCCTGGGCTAGGGTAAGAGTGCAAGGGTGGTCCTGGCTCAAGGCAGATCAGAGATTTGGATATATCTGTAGAGTGATGTTAAGTAGTACTGCTCAACCCACATTTACATCATGATTTAAAGAAGGTAGAGGAGTCTCCTGGTTGAATGATTCAGTCACATGCATAGGTGGACTATAATATCACAGCAATATCTGACAAAAATATGGACATCCAAAGAAACCAAATTGCCAGGAGAGGTTAAAGAATGTGTCCTTCCAACTTCCAGTAACTTTTTCTATGTGAAGAAAATATCAGGCACAATGATTAGAACTGAACAACAAGGATTAAAGGTTGAGAAATTTATGTATTTTCTCTGTGTTTTCTAGTTTGTGCATGTAGAGATTTTTGTAGTATTCATGAATGATATTTTGTATTTCTGTGGTATCAGTTATAATATCTCTTTATTCATTTGTGATTGAACTTATTTGTGTCCTTTCCCTTCTATTTCTGGTTAATCTAGCTAGAAGTTTATCAATTGTGTTTATCTTTCTAAAGCACCAACTTTTTATTCATTGATCTTTTGTATGATATTGTTTGTTTTGTTTTGTTTTGTTTTGTTTTTTGGTTTCCACTTCATTTAGTTCTGCTCTGAGCTTTGTTATTCCTTTTATTCTGCTAGCTTTGGGTTTGGTTTGTTCTTTTTCTAGTTCCTTGAGGTGTGACATTAGGTGATCTTTCTGTCTTTTTGATGTAGATATTTAAGGGTATGAATTTTCCTCTTAACACTGCTTTTTCTGTAGTCCATAGATTTTGGATACTTGTGCCATGATTGTTATTCAGTTTAAAATGTCTTTTGATTTCCATCTTAATTTCATCATAGACCCAAGGATAGCTCAGCATGAAGTTGCTTAATTTCCATGACTTTGTGTAGATTTCAGAGTTCCTCTTGATTTCTAGTTTTATTCCACTGTGATCTGAGAAGACACATGGAATGATTTTGCAATTTCTGAATTTGCTAAAACTTGTTTTGTGGGCTAACATATGATCTATCTTGGAAAATATCCCATGTGCTGATGAGAAGAATGTATATTCTACAGTTTTAGGGTAGAATATTCTTTAGATGTCTGTTAGGTCCATTTTTTCTAGAGTTCCGTTTAAATCCAGTGGTTTTTTGTTGATTTTCTGCATCAATGATCTGTCTAGTTCTGTCAGTGGAGTGTTGAAGTCCCCTGCAAATATGGTGTTATTGTTTATTTCTTTGCTTAGATCTGGTAGTATTTTATTTATGAATCTGGAAGCTCCTGTGTTAGGCGCATATATATTTAGGATTGTGATATCTTCTTGCTGAATTGCTCCCTTTATTATTATATAATGACCATCTTTATCTTTTTTACCATTGTTGATTTAAAGTCATTTTATGTGATATGAGAATAGCTACTCCTGCTCTCTGAACAACAAAGGAAATAATCACCAAAGTAAATGGACAACATACAGAATGGGATAGAATATTCACAAACTATATATCCAACAAAGGGCTAATATCCAGAATCTACAAAGAACTGAAACAAATCAATAAGACAAAAAGCAAAACAACACCTTCAAAAAGTGGGCAAAAGACATGAACAGAAGCTTTTCAAAAGAAGATAGATAAATGGCCAAAAAACATATGAAAAATGAACATTACTAATCATCAGGGAAATGCAAATTATAACCACAGTGAGATACCACCTTACCGCTGTCAGAATGGCCATATTAAACAGTCAAAAAACAACAGATGCCAGTGTGGATGCAAAGAGAAGGGAACACATATACACTGTTGGTAGGACTGCAAATTAGTACAACCTCCATGAAAAACAGTGTGGAGATTCCTCAAAGAAATAAACATAGATGTATCACTTGATCCAGCAATCTCACTACCGGGTATCTATCCAAAGGAAAAGAAGTCACTTTATCAAAAAGACACCTTTATTTGAATGTTTATTGCAGTACAATTCACAATTGCAAAGATGTGCAAGCAACCTAAGTGCCAATAAATTCATGAGTGGATAAAGAAAATGTGGTGCATGTATATATACCATGCAGTACTACTCAGACCTAAAAAGCCATGAAATAATGTCTTTCACAGCAACGTGGCTAGAGCTGGAGACCATTATCCTAAGTATCTCAGGAATGGAAAAACAGACACCAAATGTACTCTTTAATAATTAGAAGCTAAACTATTATTACACATGAGCATAAAGAGATGTAAAGGGCATTGAAAACCAAGAAGAAGGGAGGATGGGAGGAAGTGAAGGTTAAAACTTACCTATTGGATACAATGAACACTATTCCAGTGCTTGACACACTAAAAGCCCCGAATTAGCATTTTAAGCATTATACAAGGTATCCCTCTAACAAAAACATTTGTATGCCCCTAATATTTTGAAATAAATAAATGTCGAGGGAGAAGCAGGTCAGAGTGAGCAGTGCCTCAGACTCAGTTGGTAGAATATATGATGTATCCCAGGGATTCCTCAAATTACTTGAGATAACACAGTGCTGTGAATTGAGGACTGTATTATCACACAACAGGGACTAACAATAAGATTCAAGTAATATTAGTAATATGACCCTGCCATTACCCACAAACTAGAAATACTTGAGTAGTTTTAGTTCTCCTTTTAAAAAAAAATATAAAATAAGACAAGAACATGCTTAATAAAGAGTAATCAGAACCATGAAATTGGTATTAACTGATCAACACTTATATGCACATATAGTAGTAATAATCATCAGGTGTCGGTCAGGTGGCGGGGGGAGGAAGGGATGGGTATATACACACCTAATGGGTGCAGTGCGCACCGTCTGGGGAATGGACATGCTTGAAGCTCTGACTTGGGTGGGGCAAAGGCAATATATGTAACCTAAATATTTTTAGCCCCATAATATGCTGAAATAAAAAATAAAAAAAATTAACTGTATATATATATATATATATATGAAAAAAAATCCAGACTTTCTGAGATAAAGAATAACTGGGAGGTAAAAACTAGGCCTGGCAATTATGTGAGATACATGAGTTAAATAGTACTTGATGAATTATTTATTGCTAGTCTATCTTCAAAACAAGAGCTGTAAGTTTAGAGCTAACTCTATATATGGTAGGAAATAACTTTTTAACTAGAGAGAATACCGGAAATCATCTAACTCCTTTGTTTTTAATCTGGAATGAGTACCAGAGACATACGTAAAACGTTATGAATATCTATCTGCCACCTTGGTTCCTGATTTACAAAAGCTCCATTGATGACTTTGATGCACACCTCTAGTTGAGTGCCTTTTATCAAATCCAAACTCTTCCTAACACACTGGCCACAGCAATTGATTAATCAGACATAGCCTGAATACCTTAAATATATGCTAGTTCCATTTTTCCATAGCTGTAATTATTTGAGAATTTTTCCAAAAATAATTTATTCCAATTAATATTGTATTTCCCTGTATTTCCTAGCCACTTAATTTTGTTTCAAAGAAACACAGAAAAAGTCTATTCCCTCCATTGTAAGTTATCCAACTTTTTGAATTTATATACGAGGAAACTACAATTTGCAAAGGTAATCTGACTTGTGTCAGAACTGGGATTACAACTCAAGCCTTCAAACTTTAGTCCAATACTCTATCCACTATGCTAGGCTGAATTCTAAATTTCTTCTCACTACTGAAATGCTTTGAGCTGGGCTGTGGCTATCAATCCTATCAGACAATATCCTTTTATATAAGAACTATTTTAACTCTCTTTTACTCTCCTAAAATGAAATTAATGGATAATGCAACCTATCTACACACATAACTTTAAAAAAACAAAGTGATTGTGATATAAAGTAATATATTTTAAAATATTGTGTATTTCAGTATAAACATTTGGGCATAACTACACCAGATTAGTAAAATGTCTGCACATGTGTGTAGAATAACCGTGAATGTTACAGCTACAGGTGCAGGCTGACTCAGGTGTGTTGTCATAGAATGAGCAGCACTGCAGAGAGTGACATGCATTTTTAAAATGATGAATAACTTCAGGTAAAGAATGAAATAAAATACATTTTCAATACAATTTTCACAACAGTAACATTCCTGGGAAATTCACTTATGTTCAAACTGGGTGAAATTATTTTGCATTTATATATCAAATTAAGTTTGTTTCTCAGCTCAAAAACTATAAACAGGTGTTTCATGTACATTGATGTCTTGTGAAACATTTAGAAGTTGTGAGGGAAAAGAACACAATTTATTGTTGAAGACTCTTGATCATTAAAAGCATCTGGTGTCCCTGGTGCAACCCACTAAATATCAGTAATGCTGCTTCCATTTAGCAGAACAATGAGTATTATCCCTCAAAATTTCTGAAATATCCCAAGGGAGGAGAACTGCACTTATAGAAAACCAAAGCCCAGGCAATAATGGTAAGAACCACAATAGCTTTCCTGGTATTTATTTCTACAGAAACCTATATCAATACTTATAGAAAACTTAAATACAAGCAAATATATCTATTTTTCATAGAAATAAAATTTAATCTGGACCTTTGCCACCAAATATCATAAAGCAAGGAGGTGGAACTCAAGCCTTCTGACTCCAGAGCCAATCTTCAGAAGCCTCTTGATTCTGATCCTCAATAGTGATACACTGAAATCAGTTTGGAGGTAGGTGGCAAGTATTTTGTTTTTGTTAAAAAAGACATAAACTTTGAATTTTTATATAGATTTCCCATTTTATGAATGAAAAAATTTTTATTGTACAATATTTACAAAGTGGGAGTTTTACATTACTAATGTGACTGCATATCTTGATTTGTCTTCCATACTAGCAAAATTATTATTAATGTGCCCACTTTAACTCTCAAAATGTCACAATTTTCAAAATAAATTACCGTCATGGTTACCTTACTCTCGTATCTTGTGTTTTCTCTGAGACTTGTTGAATGGTTTGGAATGATAAATTAATACTTCTGACTACAAATCGTTCTGATGAATATGCATTGTCTCCTTCTCAATCCACTTTATTCCATCAATTTTTCCCTTTAAAATGTGGTTGTGTTCTCCAAAACATGAGTTGTGTAAGATAAAATGGTTGATAACTCCTAGTTAGAGAATGATTTCCTTTGAGCTGATGAGCTAGAAAATTTATATTAGGAAATATAAGGAAAACTGGCCTGGGTTACTCATTCTGCCTCTAGTTCAGAGAATCAGTGTTTCTTTATGATTAGCTAAAAAGAATTACCTGTGGTCATAATCTAATTGCAAACAACAAAACATGATGAGACATGGAGGGTGCTGGTAAGGGAACTCTGTGGATGGAATCTAACCAAAGACAAACGTCTATGAGATGCAGGGAAGAAAGAATTGGAAGAATCACTCATCATGGTGCATTACACATGATCATTTTATTATGGAGGGAGACCCAAACAAATTATCCTCAGTAAAATTAAATGGTGACAATATTATATTACTGTTTCCAAGTTCATCTTTCAAACTGAGTCAGTTTTTTGGGTCCCATGTTTACAAAATTGGAGGAGACAAAAACTATTCCTAATGCACCATGCCATTTCTCTCTTTATTTGATAAAAATATTTGCTGCAAATAACTTTGAGAGCCCAAATACATGGCATGTGTATTAACATTCAATTGCTGTTATAACAAATTACCACAAATTTAGCAGCTTAACCAATAGAAATTTATCGTACCATTCTAGATATCAGAAGTCTGACACGGGTCTACTGGATTAAGGTGAGTGTTGGCAGGGCTGCATTTTTTCCTGGATCCTCTAGATTACAATCCATTTGCTTGCTTTTTCCAGATGTTAAAGATTATACACATTCCTTCGTTCAGGGCCACCCTTCCTTTCTCTTCAAAGCCAGCAACAGTGGGTTGAATCCTTCTCATATTGCATCTCTCTGACAATTCTTCTGTAGTCATGTTTTTTTCTGGCCAGAGCTGGGAAAGGTTCTCTGATTTTAAGGGTTCATGTGATTAGATTTGGCCCACTCAAACAATCCAAGATAGTCTCCCCATCTCATCGTTTAAACCCGTTTTATATCCACAAACTACCTTTTGCTATGTAGGGTAACATACTCATAAGTCCTGGGGATTGGGATGTGGACATCTTTGTGGTGCCATTATTCTGCCTATCATAGTATTAAACTGAGAGTCAAATAATTTAGTCAAATAATTTAGATAGAAGTGCTGTCTTCAATGATACTAAAAAAAACAAAACCAAACAAGAGATTATGTCATACAAATGACTGTTTCCTTAATGATGATGCTTATCTCCTATATCTCTTTATAGTCACAGTTCTGGTTACCTCTTCCTGATATCTAGAGTGCTCCCTCGGTCCTGCACAGCCTTTACATCTCCAGAGCTGGTTAAATTCTTTTTTATAGGTATTCGTATTTTAAGATGCTCCAAGAGTCTGGTGGAAGCTGCCTATTTGGAAATATGGGGCAGGATGCTTCTATTCATGGGCATTAGTTTTAGGGATGAAATTATGCTGGGTGTTCCTCACATTAATTGACAGTATGGTGTATTGGAAGATCATGTGATATAGAATCAGATATAGAATCAGATTCTTGTCAGTTTGAGTCATAGCTCTACCGCTTACCAGTTTTGTGAAGCTACTTAACCTCCCTCAGTTTTAGTTTCCTCATCTTTGGAAAAAAAAATATTTTAGATAACTGTTAAAAATATTAAATAAAAAGGAAATATTTAAAAGTGATATATAAAGCACTGGGAAATGTACTTTTAAAACTGTATGCTTTTAAAATATATGTTATACTTCCCAGAGTATATGTATTCTATCAAACTGTGAAACACATATGTTTTTGATTTTAGGGTAAACTTTTACAAGGTATAAACAGAATACTGATTTTGTATAACATGCCATATGTTATTGATTTTAAATTGGGAGTGTATTTCTCTTTAAATATCAAATTTTATTAAAGTATTAACACACAGTTGTGACTTAAAAAGCAATAAAAAACTTAGTGGGTTTTCTTCACAATTTCTCACATCAATTCCTTTCTACTTGTGATGATAGCTGCTTCCTAGTTGAGATTTTACATTATGTTAAAATGAAATATTGAGAGAATTTGCTAATTTGTATCCACCTCCAGTCCGTTTTATAAAATAGTGTTAAAATAATGTTGTTGCCATAACTCATTGTGCTTAGCCCCAGCATTGCTGTGCCCCAGCTGTTAGCCAATAGACATATTTTCCTGGGTATAAAATAACTTCTTCAGTATGAATACTTAAATTAAACTGGAATGTAAAATGAAAATATTATCTAATGCAAACTCATTTTAAACATGTAAAAATTGATGCCAAGGGAGATTAAGCAATTTACTTGGCTGAAGTTATACACTGGAGTAATTGATAGCAGAGCTGGAATTAAAACCAAGGCAGCCTGAGTTTTAGTAAAGATTCTTAAGTTCTGCATACTATTTGTTGTGGAGAAAATCAATTTATCTGCAGGTAGTTACAGCTAGTTATGTTAGGTAATGTCTTAACTAAATATTTACTCCAAGGCCACAAAATTAAGTTGTAAAAGAAGGAACCAGCTTTGTGTGTGTGTGTGTATGTATTATTTTTGCAATCAATGAAATGGCAGACCCCCACTAAAATATCCACATCTGTCTCCAATTGATTGGTGACTCCTCCTATATCATATTAGGGGTTATTGCTCTTCAATTCATCTCAATATAGAATCGAAATTGAAGTTTATTGGGATTGTGATGGTTGGTCATTTCCAATCTGTGTGTGGAAGACAAAGGTAATGCCAAACTAACATGTAAGCATAAACAATTAGGAAGAAATTGATTCTAATAAATGGTCATTGATTTGAATGGACGCCAAGCATTTGGACATCCAGGTCATTTTATTTCCATTCTGTTTTTACTATTATGCCATTCTATCTATCTTATGATCATTCAAGTTTCTATCTTGATCTTCACTAATACATGAGTATAAGGCATACACTTAAGGAAAATATGATCAGATCCCATAACCAATGAATACAAACACATACAGAAGAGGAGTGAGAAATTCCATTCCAACTGCTAGATTATTTTACATTGAACATTTGGCAAATATGAGAGTCCTAAAGTGTTATTTTGTTATTTATCTAGAGGTAAACATATGACAGTTAGTATCATCCTACAACTTATTTTACCCTTAAGAAACAGAAGATAGTGTACCAGGAAAGAGAAAGGGGCAAAAAAAGAAAAAATATAATAAGCTCAATTCCAATTAAGAATCAGAGCATTGAAAAAATAAGAAATAATTTTGAGGAAATAATCATCTAGGAGAAGAAAGACTGTTTGAAGCCATGTGGACTTAAATCAGTTCAGTAGACATGAATAAAAGTTCAATAAAATGCATAGGAAAAGAAAGTCCAGATTTAAAAGTCCAAATGAAAAAAATAAGGAATAAAATCCTAGGAACAATAATAAAGTACCAAGAACAGAAATACCACGATTATTCAAAACATAATTCATTTTGTTTATAATTCATAACTGAGAAATTACATTCTAATTTTGGTACTGTTATAGAGAAGAAAATCCCTTTATTATGCTTAGCCTCAGCCCTCTAGCATGATTGTGAATATTCTCCTGTGCCTAAGATTAAGAAATAATGGCCAAGACTAATGAAGCTATAGATTACTTATTGCATGTTATTTCTTTTTGAACTTATGTATCAACTCTATTGGTACTTAATGAACCAAATATCTTCAAGACTTTTGCTAATTTGAATTAAAACAATTTGCTATTTCTTATTGTACCCTCTGCTACCACAACTAAATATTCTCCAGTATTGTAAATCATTTATTGAGTAGCTAAAATTCTATATTCATTTCTAAATTTTAAATCTACTTTTACCATCTCTCAATAATTTATCAATGGAATAAGACCATCTCCACATGAATTTATCTCAAAACCAATGTTGAGTAAAAATATATTGAGACACAGCCAATTTGTATGACAACTATTATGTAAACTTTTTAAAAAAAATGTCTGGCATATTTCCTGCAGACGTGTATATTTATTATTAATATTCACCATGCAAAATTTATTCAACTTTCCAGACCAATCTGAGATACAACCTCTCCAAAGAATTTTTTTAGTACATGCTTTGGTACTGTCTAAGAATTTTCCATTATTTCTAGAATGATAATAATAATATCATCTTTTTATTTTTTATTTTGTATATTTATTTATTTTTATTTCAGAATTTTACAGGGGTACACATGCTTTGGTGACATAATTTGCTTTTGTACAGTTGGAGTCAAAGTTTTAAGTGTGCCCTTCACCCAGTTAGTGCTCACTGTACCCCTTAGCTGTGAATTTACCCATGCCCTCCTCCCCGCTCCTACCTACTTGATTTCTCTTGAGTTTTACTTCCATATGTGCACATAAGTGTTGATCAATTAGTTCCAGTTTAGTATTGAGTACATGTGGTGTTTGTTTTTCCATTCTTGTGATACTTTACTAAGACGAATGGCCTCCAGTTCCATCCTGGTTGTTATAAAAGATACTAGATTGTTGATTTTTTTATGGCTGAGTAGTGTTCCGTGATATACATATGCCACATTTTATTAATCCACTCATGTATTGATGGGCATTTGGATTGATTCCACATCTTTGCAATTGTGAATTGTGCTGCTATACATATTGGAGTACAAGTGTCTTTTTTATAAAATGTCTTTTTTTCCTTTGTGTAAATACCTAGAAGTGAGATTACTGGATCAAATGGTACGTCTACTGTTAGTTCTCTGAGGTATCTGCATATTACTGCCCATAGAGGTTATACTAGTTTGCAGTCCTATCAACAGTGTATAAGTGTACCTTTCTCTTTGCATCCTCACCAGCATCTGTTGTTTTGGGACTTTTTGATAAAAGCCATTCACACTGGAGTTAGGTGATATCTCATTGTGGTTTTGATTTACATTTCCTCCATGATTAGAGACATTGAGTAGTTTTTCATGTGTTTCTTGGCCATTATCTTCTTTTGAAAAGTTTCTGTTCATGTCTTTTGCTCACTTTTTAGTGGGGTTGTTTGATTTTTTTCTTGATGATTTTTCTGAGTTCTATACAGATTCTAGTTATCAGCCCTTTATTAGATGCATAGAATGAAAATATTTTATCCCATTCTATAGGTTGTCTATTTGCTCTATTTATTGTGCCCTTGGGCTTCTATTTTAATGTGTTCATTCAAATACCTGTTTTCTAGATTTGAATATAAACTCCTGAAAAAGTGGGACTTTAATTTTTTCTCAATAATTTTGGTTTAAAGAGTTTATAGAATTGTGTCTAGCCCATAATAAGTGTTTAACATATAGTTCAGATTTAAAAACAAGTGAATTGCAACTCAATTTTAGATACCCACCCAAGTCAAATGATCTTACTTGAATGATACATTGCATTAGTTTCCATTGCTGCTGTAACAAATTACAAAAACCATTAAGTTTTTGCAAACCACATAAATTTATCATTTTACGGTTCCAGAGGTCAGAAATCCAAAATATATCTCACTGGGGTAAAATCAACTTTTGGCAGGGCTGCATTCATTCCTGGGGACTCTGGGAAAAAATCCATTTTCTGGCTGTTCTCATCTTCTGCAGGCCGTATATATTCCTTGACTTGGGCCTGTCTTCCATTTCTAAAATAAACAATTGCTGATCAAGTCTTTCTCACACAGCACCACTCTGATTCTGACTCTTCTGCTTCCTTCCTTAACTTTTACAGACCTTTTGAATTACATTGGAGCCATCCGTAAAGTCCAGAATAATTTCCCCATTTCAAGGTTAACTGATTGGTAACCTTAATTCTACTATTTCTATGCAATGTAAAATATACAGAGTTTCTGGGGATTAGGACATAGACGTTTTGGGAATGACACTATTCTACCTACCATACACACACACCTTAACATGGTCTACTTAAACTTCAATGAATCAATAAGTAAACATCTGGGATATGGAAATAGTCCTGAAAATCTGTAACACTTTTAATATATAATACTTTAATACGTAATATCTTTACTTTATAAACAGATAAATTAGAAAGCATACATATAAAAATTCTTAAGAAAAATTGTATTTCCAAGGTCAAAATTTACACCTAAATCAAGGGATAAACATTATTCTACAAGATTAGAACCAAATTAAGTGGAAAGAAAAAGAAAAAAAAATGTTCTTAGATTTAAAATAAGCAATTGTTGAGAATAGACTTTACAGTGTGTGGTGACTTTCAATCTATTCTCTGGAAACTCTAGTATTTCCCAAGCTCTAGAGAGGCTTTCTGTTCTTAACACTGAATAAGAATGATCTTTTCTTTTTATTTTAAATTTTCAGGGGGTAAAAATGTAAGTTATTTGAAGATATGTTTTTCCAATTTTAACTTTTCCTCCCTTAAGAAAATCTTTTGGCATCTGCTGCCACATTGCTCCTATTAAATACTAGCAGACAACAAAATCACTGAATAATTGAAAAATTAGTATTTTTTAAGCAATAGTAAAATAAACCACTATCAGGAACAGATCTTCCTTACTTTAACATCTAGTTTTTCTTATTTTTACATGGTTGTAAAGGTTTTCTATGATATTTTGGAGAGACAAAATAATTAGGCCCTATAATAGTTAATTTTATGCCTTTGTATCTCTTTATATAGTTACCCTTCAGATTATTTAAGTTACATTGCCAGAGATGCTCAATGTATATAAACAGCGCTCATTTTGTTACCTCTCCTCTCTCTCTTCTATTTACATTTATTCAATACCTATGTGTCAGATTTAATTCAATTTTACATGCTCCATAGCACTTCCAGATAACACCAGCAAATCTCACCTGATCTTGTTCACTGTATACATATAATTACGCATCACATGGCCGTTACATGATGCTCATAACAAAAATAAAACCATGCGTTCTTTCCTATGTATAAGATTTCCTACACATATTTACATATATATGTACTTCCCTATGTACAAATTTCTCCCCTGAAAGCCAAATGTAGCCATCTGTCCATGGATGAGCTTATTAAAATCACTGAGAAGAATAAAAGTAGAAAGAATAGCTAGTATTCAACTTCCCTTACTCAAAATAAGATTTTGCAGCAAGAAATATGTTTTGAAATCCTGGTATATTTGAAATGAATTTGGTATACGTCTTAGTTTATATTAGAGTGGTCCAGAAAGAAAGAGGAAGGAGGGAAATTCCTGGCCCTTGCAGTCCCAGAGAATTGAGGGTAAAATGTGGGACAGGGGTAAAATTTAGAAACTGCTAGATAAGTAGAGGAGTGGCCAAGCACATCCAGGAAGTGGCACAGTAGCAAAGAGAAAGCAAGTCTCTAGATAAGCTCTAAGACCAATGGTGCCAGAGCCCCGGGGCTCCGCAAGGAAGACTGCAGGTTTATTCAAATAGCTAGAAACAACCAGTAGTAGTGCAGCAGGCACCAGTTCCAGGGCCAGACCACACTTGAATAAGTAGCCAAAGAACAGTGGGATGATTGGAGGGCTCCATCTTCTCTGTGCCATGATGACACAATAAACTTCCTTTTCCCTATGTACCCAAACACTATCTGGGAATGGAGCAAATCTGAAAGACTGAGTCCCTTTCTGAGACATCTAAAAAGAGTTTTGACTGTCATAAAAAACAATAATAATGTTGTTTTGTCATGAGATCATAAGATAGGACTGAATGCCTTCTCTCTCACCCAATGGATTAAAGTTCTTAAGGAAAATCAGAGACAGTGTAAATAACCTATGTATTTGTTCCATGTGAGAATTATAGTGTGAATAAATTTGGAGCCTCAGTTTGTTCATTAATTGTCTTGCATGCATATCTTGTCTTTGATATGCTTTTTCATTTGGCACAGTGTTAGCCACAAAGTAGGCATTAATGCTTGATTAACAGAAATACACATACCCTCACAAGTGTCCTTGTGGAGTTTCAATCTGTCTGTGATTCTCAATAAGGGCTGATACAACTCCTTAGGAGGTACTTGCACTATAAGGAAATATTTTTACTTTTCACAATGGTTAGGAACTGGTACAGCATTTTAGTGAGTGGGAGCCAGTGTTGCTAAATGTCAAAAAAGTAGAAGGAATATTCTTCACAATAAAGCATTATCTAACCCAAATTGCCAACAGAACCTCCATTGAGAAACACTGGTAAAAGGAGGCACTATAGCTACAGATATAGTACAGATAAATTACAGAACAAGAAAGTAAGGGGAAAGAGAGAGGTGAATACATACCAGTACTGCTAAGAGATAAATACTGAATAATCTAGAAAGAATTATTTAAAAATTCCAAAATCACAGAGCATACCTATAAAGTGTTCATTTACTAATGTGCACTACTGCTAACTTTTGGTTTATGAGCAAATAGCTCTCTCAAACACTCTTAAAAGTTCTAACAGGTGCTCCAGGGCATGGCAGGGGTTGCTGGCAGCGGCCAGAAAGGAGGGAGGAAGAGGTGAGCAGATGGTGGAGAAACTAAAGGTGGTAGATCAACTTCTCCTTACTCTGCAAAACTAACCCTCTGAGTAAAGATGCTAGCTTTCTGACATTAGTGGAAACCAGGTAGAGGCTAAATTTATAAGTAATCAGTTCACAGCCCCTCCACGGCAACAGGAGAGGAAAACTTAAAGCTCACCCAGAAATTTCCATATTGAAGCCAAAATATATCAAGAAAGACTATTGAAATTTTTTTTAATTTCCCTTTTTAAATACATGTTTATAGTGACTTCAAAATTTGAGACTGACATCTGTTTCAGAAGCTTCACTGTGACTGACTTCTCTCTCTCAACCTTGTATATTCAACTACCAGCAGAATCAGTGGATGTGAAAATGACTCAGTTCTGTACAGCACATTCTGGAGCTTTGGAACATTTGCTGTTATGCCCATCAAATATAGACATTTTACTCTCTAATAAATATGAATCCATGGACAAGTAAAATGAGTTTAACCCTACTTCCTTGTACCAACCTTGCCAATCAATTTTAGTAAATTATAAACAGAACAAACAATATACTGAGAAACTAAAAGAAATTTTCACCCTTTGCATTTAATATGAAATAGCCATGCGCCTTTAGGTTCTTATTTTCCTTATAGTTTCTCTAATTAGTCTTCATATTCCTGAACTGACCTTGAACTACTTTTCTCTTTTCTAGGTGTTTGGTTGTATATAAAAAACAATTGCTCCCCCTGTGAAAAATAATCACAGACTCATGTAACAAATAGAAAAAACTGTAAAGAAATAGAGATTAAAAGGATATAAAATTGCGTATAAAAAGACCTTGAATGTATTTTGATCCCTGTCTTTTATTTTCTCCCCTGTTCCCTAGGGTGTTGATGCAGGATCTCAGAGATCATTAACAGGAAGTGCTTTGTCCCATTCCCTGCAGATGCCTCGGGGTGGTGGCTAAATTGTCTCTCTCGGCACTGGCCGGAAGGCAAAGGGGGAGGGGAGAATGAAGCAATACGGTGCCTGCCAATCGGCTCAGGTCTGCGGACCGGGAGGTGCCCGAGGGAGCTGGGGGCCTGGTGCCCTGTCCGCAAGAGGCTCTTGGCTCACTGGCGATGGCCTTCTCTGGGCTAGTGTCAGCAGGTCTCTCCGCTCAGGAGCCCACCCGCAGTCCGAAACGCAAGGGAGGGGAAATGTAGCTGCTCCACCTACCCTTGTTGCTGGTCTCCGAGCCTCTCGGGGCCTTTCTCCTTCCAGTTCTCCTCGGCAGCTTCTTCGTGGGGAGTCTCCTGTAGTTTCAGGCACTCTCCTTTCCGACCCTCGTCTGATCTATGTTCGTCTGCCTGACTATTTTTTTCACTTTCTTCTAAAATCTTTCTTGCAGAGACACTCTGGCTGGCAGGTTTTTCTCGTCCGCCATCTTGACTCTCCTCGGACCCACAGCTTTCACCACTTACAAAAATCAAATCATGGTGGCTAACAGACTTAAACCTTAGGAGGGAAACTATTAGACTTCTAGAAGAAAATGTGGGAAAGACTCTTATGGACATTGGCCTAGGCAAAGAATTTATTAAGAAGACCCTAAAGGCAATCACAGCAACAACAAAAATAAATAAGTGGGACCTGATTAAATTAAAAAGCTTCTGCACAGCCAAAGAAACTGTCACGAGAGTAAATAGACAACCTACAGAATGGGAAAAAAATTTTGCATGCTACACATCTGATAAAGGACTGATAACTAGAATCTATTTAGAACTCAGGAAAATCAGCAAGAAAAAAATCAAACAACCCTATCAAAAAGTGGGCAAAAGGACATGAACAGAAATTTTTCAAAGGAAGACAGAAGAATGGCCAACAAACATATGAAGAAATGCTCAACATCTCTAATCATCAGGGAAATGCAAATCAAAACCACAATGAGATATCACCTAACTCCAGTGAGAATGGCCTTTATCAAAAAGTCCCATAACAACAAATGTTGGCGTGGATGCGGAGAGACAGGAACACTCATACACTGCTGGTGGGACTGCAAACTAGTGCAACCCCTGTGGAAAGCAATATGGAGATACCTTAAACAGACACAAGTAGACGTACCATTTGATCCAGCAATCCCATTATTGGGCATCTACCCAAAAGAACAAAAGACATTCTATAACAAAGATATCTGCACCTGAATGTTAATAGCAGCACAATTCACAATTGCAAAGATGTGGAAACAAACCAAGTGCCCATCAATATATGAGTGGATTAATAAAATGTGGTATATGTATACCATGGAGTACTACTACTCAGCTATAAGAAACAATGGTGATATAGCACCTCTTGTATTTTCCTGGAAAGAGTTGGAACCCGTTCTACTAAATGAAGTATCCCAAGAATGGAAAAATAAGCACCACATGCACTCACTGTCAAATTGGTTTCACTGATCATCACTTCAGAGCACATTTAGGAATAACATTGATCGGGTGTCGGGCAGATGTGGGGTAGGGAGGGGATAAGTGTATTCATACGTAATGAGTGCAATGCGCACTGTCTAGGGGATGGACACGTTTGAAGCTCTGATTTGGGGGATGGGGGGACAAGGGCAATATACGTAACCTAAACTTTTGTACCCCCACAATATGCTGAAATAAAAATTAAAAAAAAAGACAATGAAAAAAAAAGGAGTAAATGCTTGCATTTTCTGAGCATAGAAAGGTAGAAAATAACAGAAGTCAGATCCAGCTGCCTTGGAAGTGAGTGCTTAGTAACAAATATAAGTCCAACCAATGCAAACTTTGTCAGTCAATTTACTATTTTTAAAATTATTTAAACTGAAAAATAATCTTCATAAATATATTAATAAAACTGATGACAATAAGAAGAAACAAGTTCTCAATGCGGGAGGCATTTGACCTGTTTTTGTCAATTAATATTAAAGTATCTATGAAGTCACACACAAACACACACACACACACACACACACACAAACACACATACACGCCACACAAAGCCAATTTGCTCTCTTTGCTTGGATAATATCAGAGCCTTTGATTACTACATGTGCAAAGATTAAAAAAAAAAAAAAAACAGTGTCCAATCCTTAAAGTCCACATTATAAAATCTACTCTAAAAAGGCAGACTTTCAGCTATAAAGGAAAATCAAATTTCTTATTTTTTGCTCCTTCATATTTTATTTTTGAGAAATGAACATGTTAAAATATACCTTATCTCTTGAAAAAGAGTGTTGACATATGAGAAATTTGACTAACAGGATTTCCTGGTGGAAATTAAAGGCTTAAGAAATTCAAAGATATTTATGAAACCAAAACATGTATTTACATATTGTCATTAGTCTTTGCAAAATGAATTGATAAATAATTTAGAGAATTAAGAGCAAAAAAAAATGTTAACTTTTGTTTTGGTGCTGTTACATCAGCTTACTCTGCATATTAATTCAAACAGGAGAAATTAATTTCTCTCCTGAATAATGGTCCAGGGTTGAGCTACAAGGAAGAAATGGGCGAATTCTGCTCCACTCTAGGAAAATTTCCACTTGCTCTGCCATTGCCTGCATAATTTAGGTGAACCATCACTAACTTCAGCTACTTCACAGCCCATGGAAAGGGAAAAAGAGAAAACAGAATTTAAGTAATATTCCTTTTTAAAGCATGTAAGTTTGTATTTACACACATCACATCTCTAGCATCCTATAGGCTACAGTTTAATCAGATGTCCACACCTGGCTACAAGGAAGACTGAAAAGAGTACTGCTGAGCCAAGCATCCATGCAATCAAATAAAATTTAGATGTCAGTTAACTGAAAGGAATAAAGCAAATTTGTATACTGAGTGATAATAACAGACTTTGACAGGAGACTGATTACCTTTCTCAAGGGAGACTAAAGACTTGGCATTTAGGGTAGGGGAAAGAATTGATTATCATTCCACACAGTTTGTTCTGTGTATATTATCTATTATATTTTCCATTTTATACCATGTCAACTTTTATTTTATTAATATATTTTACTTAAAAAATAAGTTCTTCATTCTACCCAAAAACTATGGAATACACATGCTTCTCATCAGCACATAGGTCATTTTCCAGGATTGATCATGTCTTGGCCACAAAATAAGTCCCTGCAAATGCCAAATAATTGAAATCATACCATACCACTGTGGTCCTAGACCACAGTGAATTAAAACTAGAAATCAACTCCAAGAGAAACACTCAAATCCACACACAGTCAATGAAAATTAAACAATCTGCTGGTGAACAATCCTTGGGTCAATGGTTAAATTAAGATGGAAATCAAAAGATTCTTTGAACTGAATAACAAAGGGGACATAAGCTTTCAAAAATCCATAGGGTACAGTGAAAGCAGTGCTAAGGGGAAAGTTCATAGTCTTAAATACTTACATCAAAAAGACAGAAAGATCACAAATTAACAACATAGTATCACACCACAAGGAACTAGAAAAAGAAGAGTAAACCAAACCCAAAGCCAGCAGAAGAAAAGTAATAACAAAGCTCAGAGCAGAACTAAATAAAATGGAATCCAAATACATATATATATATATATATATATATATATATATATATATATTTATAAAGGATCAACAAAACAAAAAGTTGGTTCTTTGAAAAGTTAAACAAAATTGATAGGCCACTACCTATATTAACCAGAAATAGAAGGGAAAGCACTCAAATAAGCTCAATCAAAAATGAAAAAGGAGACATTACAACTGATACCACAAAAATACAAAATATCATCTATTAATACTACAAAAACTTCTATGCACACAAAGTGGAAAATCTGGAAACACCCAACTTCCCAAACCTGAATTAGGAAGAAATAGAAATCCTGATCAGATCAAAAATGAGCAGCAAATTTGAGGCAGCAATTTAAAAATCTCACAATAAAAAGAAACCCCAGATCAGATGGATTCACAGCTAAATTCTATCAGACCTACAAAGAAGAACCAGTACCTATCCAACAGAAATTATTCCAAAACATCAAGAAGGAAAGAATCTTCCCTAATTCGTTCTACAAAGCCAGTATCACCCTGATAACAAAGCCAGGAAAGGACACAACAAAAAAAGAAAACCACAAACCAATATCCCTTAAAAACACGGATGCAAAAATCCTCAATAAAATACTAGTAAACTGAATTCAACCACACATCAAAAAGATAACCCACCATGATCCAGCAAATTTTATCCCAGGGATGTAAGGATGGTTCAACATATGTAAATCAGTACATGTGATTCAACACATAAACAGATGCAAAAACAAAGACATATGATCATCTCAATAGATGTAGAAAAAGCATTCAATAAAATCCAGCACCCTTTCCTGATAAAAACCCTCAACAAACTAGGCATAGAAGGAACATACCTCAAAAGTATAAAAGCCATATATGACAAACCCATAGCCAACATCATATTGAATGAGGAAAAGTTGAAAGTATTCCCTCTAAGAACTGAAACAAGACAAGCGTGCCCATTATCACCACTTGTCTTCAACATAGTACTGGAAGTCCTAGCTAGAGCAATCAGGGAAGAGAAAGAAATAAAGGGCATCCAAATTAAGAAAGAGGAAGTGAAACTATCCATTTTTGCCAATTATATGATCTTGTATCTAGAAAACCCTAAAGATTCCACCAAAAGACTCCTGAAATTGATAAATAAATTTGGCTAAGTTTCCGGTTGCAAAATTAATTGACACAAATCAAGTACTATCTCTATATACCAGTAACAGTCAAGCTGAGAGTCAAGTCAAAGGCTCAATACCATTTACAATAACTACAAATACAATAGAATAAAATAAAATGTATTTTATTAATCTACAAGGTGAAAGATCTCTGTGGGGAGAACTACAAAACACTGATGAAAGAAATCATAGATGACACAAACAAATGGAAAAATATCCCATGCTCATGGACTGGTACAATCAATATTGTTAAAATGTCATACAACCCAAAGTGATTTACAGATTCAGAGCATCGCCATCAAACTACAAATGTCATGTTTCACAGATCTAGAAAAAAATAATTCTATGCTTCATTTGGAACAACAACAAAAAAAACCCAAATATCCAATGCAATCAGATACCACCTTACTTCTGTTAGAATAGCCATTATGAAAAGTCAAAAAACCATAGATGCTGGCATGGATGTAGAGAGAAAGGAATGCTTATACACTTTTGGTGGGACTGCAAATTAGCAAAACCTCTATGGACAACAGTATGGAGATTCCTCAAAGAAATAAATGTAGACTTACCATTTGATCCAGCAATCCCACTACTCAGTATCTACCCAAAGGAAATAAAGTCATTTTATCAAAAAGACATCTGCACTTAAATGTTTATTGCAGGCCGGGAGCGGTGGCTCACGCCTGTAATCCTAGCACTCTGGGAGGCCGAGGCAGGTGGATCGTTCGAGGTCAGGAGTTCAAGACCAGCCTGAGCAAGAGCAAGACCCCGTCTCTACTAAAAATAGAAAGAAATTATCTGGCCAACTAAAAATATATATAGAAAAAATTAGCCGGGCATGGTGGCACATGCCTGTAGTCCCAGCTACTCGGGAGGCTGAGGCAGAAGGATCGCTTAAGCCCAGGAGTTTGAGGTTGCTGTGAGCTAGGCAGATGCCATGGCACTCACTCTAACTGGGGCAACAGAGTGAGACTCTGTCTCAAAAAAAAAAAAAAAGTGTTTATTGCAGCACAATTCATGATTGCAAAGATATTGAATCAACCTAAGTGTCCATCAATATATGAGTGGATAAAGAAAATGTGATATATATATATACGTATACACACACACAGAGACACACCCCATAGAGTACTACTCAGTCATTAAAACGAATGAAATGATGTCTTTTGCAGCAATTTGGATGGAACTGGAGACTATTATCCTAACTGAAGTATCTCAGAAATGGAAAAATAAACACCACATGTTCTCATTAATAACTGGGAGCTAAAAGATGGGCACACATGGGTACAAAGAGATGTAAAGCACATTGGAAACCAAGATGAGGGGAGGGTGGGAGAGGAGTGAGAAATAAAAACTGTGTACAATGAACACTACTCTGGTGAGGGGCACACTAGAAGTCCCAACTCCAGCATTATTCAAGGTATCCGTGTAACAAAAACATTTGTATCACCTTAATATTTTGAAATAAAAAAGGCCCTTAAAAATAATCTTAAAAGGTTTTAAAACAGTGTAGAAGTAAATAAAAACATAATGGCATTTTCCCAATGTGTTCTGCATCTTGACTGTAGTTGAAGCTTGATCTTTAGCGTTAAAGTATACAAATGCACATGCATGAACTTTAAGATTTGTCTTCACATACTTTTAAACTTTGTTAGGGGAGTGATTAAGAGCACTGCTGGGAGCCAGACTGCTAGGTTCAAACACTAGCATGGTTGTAGCACCTGCTAGCTGTGTCACTTAAGGCAAGTTAATTAATCATTCTGTGCATCCATCTTTCTCATCTATGAAAAGGGTTAATAGTAATAGTATCTGCTTCCTTAGGCTATTGCACAGATTGGTTTAATAAATAATAAATCATTTATAATACATATTAGTGTTTGCTATTGGTATTGATAATTACTTATTAATAAGAGATATTGCAGCAAATATAGATAATTGCCTGTCCAATAACCATTCTCCCATTCCTTACTAACAACCTCAATTTTATTCTATAAGGCAAAGGTGTGCAATTAAAAATATCCAGTTTCGTGCTAACCTCAGGGTTAGGCACACATATTTGACTGTCCTGGAGATAAAGACAGAAGTCACTAGCCTAGGCATGCTTGTTTTTAAGTTATTGTCATTTGAGGAAAATAATATAATATTTTTAAAAAACTTTGTAAACATTGGAAACCACCTATCAAACCCAACAGAGGTTTGTAAAGCTAGAATAAATTTTCTTATTAGTCTATTTTTGTTGTATTGGTGACATTTTAAAATTCAGATTGTGGCTTCTAAAGATGAGATTCTTCTCATAAGATTTGGAGATTGTGTCTATAAAACATCTAAAATAATAGTGTTCTTTCATCTAAGATGTCAGTACTATTATGTGATTCAGGTTTTCATTTACCTCAAACCTTTATGATTACTCTTTGAAAGCAAATCATCCTTGGTTTCCAAAAGCAACAATATCTAATTTTCAGTATCTACCAATCAAATGATATCACAGGACTACCACCATGTTTATTATTTTTCTTCGGATAAATATAGAAAATTATCTATAATATCCTCTTTCCCCAGGATAGCATTCTTATTTTTTTACAGACTGAATAAATTTAACTTTTTATAAAAGGCAACTTTACTCCAAATAAAAGGGGTATTTTAATTTAGAAATATAAAAGAAAAAGAAGAGACAGAGGCATTCTAAAAGGAGAAGTTCTCTGTAACCATGGCTTGGGCTGAAAAATATCTGTTTTTATACTTCAGTGTTTTTCTCTGTCCTAGAACTAGGTATAAAAAAGTAGACAAAATGTGTTGTCCCAACCCTCATTAAGTTTGTATTTTAGTGTAAGACAGGGTTAAATATCTCTTCACAGTCACACTACTTGGGTAACTCTACACTTATAGTTTCCTAGTTGGCCACTTGATGATCTTACTTGCCAAGAGACCTCTCTTGCCATAGGAGAACTATATAAAGAAATTTGAGTTATGCCAGTATTTTCTTGATAAAATTATTGATAATACATATGCAATATGTGTATCATGTAAAATTTAATATTCAGGGCAATACCAGTCATCAAAGGACTCAGCTTCGATTCTTGTTATGCCAAGTATTATCTATGTGATTTTAGCATTTGCTGTTTATCTATAAGATTACAAAGTTGGAATATATGACCTCTGAGACATTTTCCAATTTTCAAAATTTTGCCAATGCAAAGAAAAGTAATAGCCATAACTAATAACCATAGGTTGTAAATTGAAAAGTTATAGTATCATTGTGCTGTATTTTTTTAGCTAGAATTAATTTGTCATCCATATGGTTCTAATTTTTACCCCCTTTTTGCTAATTGAGAAAAACAGTAATTATTTTTTATCAAATTCTCTTGATTATGAATTTATTTTCATTGATCAATTGAAAGAATCAAGTGTTAAATGAAATATTTTATGTCCAGTAACACCATGACAAATGTTCAATTAAATATATATGAGATATTGAGATAACCCACACATACAAAACACTTAATTTTGAGAGTTTAAGAAATATTAAGTGGTACCCAGAAATTTGAAACAAACAACAGAAAATCACAGATCCTTTTGGAGAATTATAGTCTAAAAAGACTGTGTCAGAATAATTAGTCAAGCACTTCTTAGCATATTTATTTAAACAAGGACAAAACGAAAATGTAATAAACCCTCTAGATGTCTTGGGTCACACACAGTATGTAGCTTATAACCTAATCAAAGAAAAGAATTTGACAGATTCTACAGGCAAGTCATGATGGAAATAATTTTTACGATTTATCTGACAGGTCCTTTAATATTTTCATTGTAGGTAAAGTACAATGGAGAGATATATTACACAGCCTAATATCCTCTTAGTCATATTTTATTCTGTAGCTTTAGTTTCTTCTCTGGTTTTCTCCCTACATATTTGATTTTTTTTGGGGGGGGGGTGAAATTGAACAACAAATCACCTGGTTTGCTTCCCCAAAAAACAGGATAGGATTGGAATAAGATGGAGCACCAGACCCATTTAATTTTTCTTGATCAGTGACTGAGAATTACTCTGCCTGCATGTGATATTTTGTCAGATTCTCTGATTTTGTGGTGAGAATCACTGCAGATAGTCTATAGAGCCATTTCTGTCACATACCAGCAGAGTGACCTTGGGTAAGGACTTAACTTCTCTGAGCTTTATTTTCCTATTGTGAGAAATGGGAATAAGCATTGTATTTTTATGCAAATTTATTGTGATACTTAAATGAGATCATTTCTACAAAGCACTTAATAAACCACATTGTATTTATTCTTTTGACAAATATTTATTGAATTCCTACTACCACCCAGGCACCAAGCCATAGATAGTGCTTGCTCTTAAATACCAGCCATTATTGTGTTCATTATTAGTGGCGGCATTATCTTACAAGGCCAGTACAGAAACATCCCAAATCAATTATTCATACCGCAATTTCAGGAGTCCCTTTGTTGATAGAGATGGGGTGGTAAGTAAAAGGTCATTTTTGACCTATTTAAGAAGGCATGCTTAGAGGAACAATCTACATTGGTTCTTTTCCTAGATCTCTTTTTTTAAATTACCTGAATTAGTTCTGATTTTGAAAGCAAAAACTGAGGTTTGCTGTTACATAATTCATATTTATTCATTTGACAGATTATTTTTTAAAAGCCCTATCAGGCCACTTGAGAAATAAAAAAACACAAGTTGTCTTAAAAGAGGATATTTCAAATCTGGTGAGGAAGACAAAACAGGTGTATAAGAATCAAAATATATGATAAATGCCACATTGGTGATAGGAAGTGCTGAAGAAGAAAGCTATATAACAGTGTATACTAAAAATAAGCCTTATATTAATAATAGCTTTAGTCTCTATGACTCCAATCTAAATGTGAAGCCTAGTACTTAACCTCTCTCCCTTTTCACACAATGTGACATCATAAATCAAATCAGTTCTTCAAAATGGAATCCCCAAAGAGCAAATAGAGGGCCTCAAAACTGCCATCCTTGGAAGCTGCTGTGTTCAGTCATTTTATGACTTTTCTTTTTAAACTGATTGTGAAGCCTCCATTTTAGTGAATTTCTTTGGTTCTGCTCCTCTTTCTTTGTAACAAAAGGATAGTTATTTTGAGTCAATCCCTTGACGCCAAGTGAAAAGAGAACAATCTTGTATAGGAGAATTAGACACATTTAGAAGCTAAATATGGCACTCCTGTTAAGCAGTCTTGGAAAATTTCAAGGCAAAGGGATTCATAAGGAAATTGCAGTTGGGAAGAGAATAACAAGTATCTGAAAGCCGGAGAATAGAATGAGAGGATTAGTTACAAGTGCAAGTATAGAACTAGATAATTGAGGCAAAGTGTGTGCAGTGCTGTGAGTTCTTCAGAGGAAAGTTACAACAATATAGAAATTAAAAGTAAGCTAACATTGAACGTTCCCAATATAATTAGCAACTGAGAAAAAGTACAAGAAAAAGTCATAATATAGTAACCATTCAGCTAAACTTTGGGGTATACAATTGTTTAGATAAAGCATTCAAAATGCCTCAAGGTTGTTGAGAAATGGGTAGTTATACAAGTCTTTTGTTACGCCCACAATTAAGCTGAGAACACAAGCTAGACCACCGTGGAGAGTTCACTGCACCTATGTCCAAAGTCATGATCTCTGTGAGATTCACAGGTAGCACATTTGTGGAATGGTAACTGTACATCTTCCTAGGTAGCTAGGGAATATAAATTAAATCACTTGCAAAGGGATTTTAAGACATTTCCCCCATGAAATGTTTGTAAATAATAATATACAATTTAAAGCTCTATGAAGTATTTCCAGAAATAAATCCATGCCAGTTGTGTCAGAACTTATTTTATTCCTAAAGATATAATCCTATTTGTTCAAACTCTGGGTGCTAAATCCCAGGCTACCGTATTTTGTCCCTCTAAAGTCTCTCTCTTTTTCTCTCTCTGGAAGTTCTCTTGTAATCTCCTGACTTAGATTACAATCTATTTTCTGGCAGTATATCTCCAACCCAGGCTCCACTTATAAACAAAAACCTAACCATATATACTCCACTGCCTACTCAACTGTATTCCCTGGATGTCTTGCAGGCACTTTAGACTCAATGTACCCCAAACTGAGTTCATGAGTTTGATTCCCAAGCCTGTTCCTCCTCCAGGCGTCATCAATTTATGAACAGGTGTCATCATTCACTTATCTTCTCAGCATAGTCTCCGCAGTTGTCTTTGATTCCTTTTCTACAAAACCACCCTGCCTCCTGCACCTACCTAATTCATCACGGAGTCCACATATTCTGCTCTCTAAATGTTTCAGATGTGTCTACAACTGTGATGATAATAAAAGCAAATACTTACACAACATTTACCCTATATCAAGCCCATCCTAAGCACGTTACATATATTAAGTCATTTAATCCTATCAGTAACCCTACCAGGTAAGTACTATTATTGTTACTAATCCTATTTTGCTAAAGAGAACCTTAAAGCAGAAAGAGGTTAAATAACTTGACCAAAGTAGCCAAACTGGTCTGGTGGAGGCAGGATTTGAACCCAAGTAATCTGGTTCCAGGTTCCATGCTATTAACCACTTTACTACCATTTTACCCTAGCCAGATTTAACAACAGAACATGGAATTCCCAAAAGGCCAATAGAGGGTGTCAAAGCATCCTTAGAAGTTGCTGGTGTTTAGATAGTGTGAAACTTTCATATTTGTAAATTTCTTACCTAGATTACCCATAGTGTCGTAATTTGTCTACTTTTCTTAGCCTCTTTGTTTTTTGTTGTTTATTTGTTTATGCCCACCTCACATGTATTCTCCATTGTAACCAAGATAGGCTTTCTATCATCAAAATCTAGTCAGGGTACACCCTAGTCAAAAACAAACAAGCAAGCAACCAAAAGTCCTTCCTGTCTTCCTATTGCTCTTAAACTTGATCTATGGGACTCAGTCCCTCCCAACTTCTTCAGGCTAATTTTCTGGCACTCTCTGGCTGTCTGCATTAAGGTATTGTGTCAGTTTCTTGAATACATTGCCTTTCTGATTATAGATTTTGAAGCACACTGTTTCCTCTGTCTGGAATGCTTCTTCCTTCTTACCCCAAGTCTCAGCTTAGCTAAATTGAGAAGCTACTCCTGATAGGTCAGATACATGTTCTGATGGAACTGTATTATGTTCATATCAATTTTAATTAATTAAATATTCATTTAACATTAGTTCCCCCCATAAAAACTACATGTTTCGTACAGTCAAGAATTTCATGTCTGTCTTGTCTTCTCAAGGCTCACCAGGGCCAAGTACATTGTCTGGCACTTAGTAAGTACTAGATAAATATGATTTTAATAATAACTTAATAAATACTTTTAACTTTGTTCTGTGAGCTATGTTCACATAGAAAATATGGAAATTTTAAAACAATAAAATTTACAGTCCTCCCCCTAAAACCCAACAAAAGCAATAATGACTTTAACACATAGATACACATTTTTGTCATTATTTCATATATATATATATATATACACACACACATATAATTTTAAATCTTATGGTTTTACATCCCTTATAGCTTAATATGATTTAATTGGAATGGCTGACTACTACTGTATTTTTTTTCTTCTTTTCTCTCATGAAACCAGGAATACCTGTCACTATGTTTAAGTTACAATTAGCAGATAATTCTCAATGTCTCAGTTTGTATAAGGCACTATACTGGAAACTCAAGTTCTAAAATGTATAAATGAGTTCTCCAAAAGGAGTGGGGGATGTTTTAAAGACACATAAAACACTTTTGCCATTTTTTCAAGGCATTTGTTCTGTTATATTCTGCCCCCGCTCCGCCATCAATACTACCCTTCTATATCTATGGGTGGAGGGGTGACTACTCTCTTACAGATCTGTGAAGAAGGAAGGAAGGAAGGAAGGGAGGGAGGGGAGAAAAGGAAAAGAAAGAGAGAAAGAAAATAAAGAAAAGGAAAGAAGAAAGAAAGAAAGAAAGAAAGAAAGAAAGAAAGAAAGAAAGAAAGAAAGAAAGAAAGAAAGAAAAGAGAAGAGAAAAAAGAAAAGAAAGAAAAGAAAAGAAAAGAAAAGAAAAAAAGAAAAGAAAAGAAAAGAAAAGAAAGAAAAGGAAGGGAGGGAGGGAAGGAGAATGGATGTGTGGTCCCAACGCTGATCACTCTGCTCTTAGTTTTCGGTGTAGGATTCAGTCTTTGAAGAAGGTGGGTTAGAAGAGAAGGTAGGGTATTAGACAGGAAGAAGGAGCACGTAGACATAAGCCTCATCCTGCATCATAAGTCCAAGAAGATACTGGGATAAGTGGGGAAGAAGGGAGTACTACAAATTGGGAGACAAGCCCAATGTTTGTTGGCAGTGAAATAAAGTGAGAAGAGTAACACAGATGCCTGGCAATACAGACTTGCTTCCAGATTCTAAATGTGGGCATGCGAATTAATCCCAAGGTGGCTGTGGTGGCTGGGGTGGCTGGGGTGTGATTAAGTTATAATCATGTCTACCTAGATGGGCTTGGAAACCAGAGCCTGTTTGAGCCTATATCTGGGAGCAGTTTGTAAGTAGGTTGCAGTAGGAATGTGGGAGAATCATACATGGGAGAAACAAGATAAAAGCTCAAAGCTGAGAAATCTAGGTCCAGAATCAGGCATTGTGAAAAGTCCAGGAATTCCTGGGAAAGAGACAAAGTTCAGAACAGAGTTATATATTTTTTCCAATTCAAACAATCAACCCCTTAAAATGCCTCTGAATCCCCAGGGAATGCCAGAGAGCTGATTCCCAGCCTACAGATTGGGAGCTCAAATATCAAAGAGCTTCCCAGGTTCATCATGACATCAAACTGGAATTCAACAGTTTCCATAAATGCCCCAGGCTTCCCCAACTCTGTTTGGGATTAAATCCACAGACATTCCTATACAAGGTCACTGGACATCAAGGAGCTGTAAACTTCTTGGTGGCCCTAACAAGTACCAAAAGATTTGGCACCTGGGGCAAGTTTCTTGCTGCTTCTTTCAAGAAGAGACGAGTAATGGTGAACAACACAAGTGGGAAGGAATCTTTGGAAGGGAAATGAAGGCAAACAGCTGAAAAGAGAAGTGCTCATGGAAAGGTTATCTAGACGAGGAAAGGAAAGGTAATGAAGCAAGAAGAAATTGTAATTTTCGTGAATTTTGAAAGACAATTGGCGTGAAAATATTTTAATTTATTTGAAGTATCGTACTTAATTTGAGGTCATGAAATGAAATTAACCAGCTACAGCAAACTGATACTGAATGTATAATCAACTGCTCGCTCACTCTGTGTCTGGAAGAAGGGGAATGAAAGTACCAAGGCCTGATTAACCCAAACCAAATTGAAGAGAAAGAAGATATTTGCCCATTTTATTTGAGCTTACAGCTTAGCTGCTACATGGCGACTTTTGCACTGCTGTTCCTTTCACAGGAACTCACAATGAACAACTCCACAGCTGTGTTGATTCTTTTGTTTCTAGAGGAAAATATCAGAAGACTATCTCTTTAGTGCTATTTTAATTATGCTCTGCTTAAAAGTATTATACATGTGTGGATCTTGTGATCATGATCTTAATTAGGATCATATTTAGAGTCAGACTCAAATTGGACTGAATAATCATTTCCATTACCTAGTGTTTGATAGGAGGCATCAAGTTTGTGCCAGTCGTACTGCGAGCATTGTACAAACACAGGACCTTATTAGTGGTATATTCTTTCTGCCTCTGCCTGGTTTCCTTCCCTTTTCTGAAACCTGATATGGGTGTACAGAGGCAGCAAGAACACCCTGTACAGGTACCAGCAATTTGGGGAGGTGGGGGGGAAGGGGACAGGGTGGTAGCGTGGGAATAAAGACCACATTTAAAAAACATATTTCTAACTCCACTGTGCTCTAATGAAAGTCGCATTCTCTTTCAGGTGGCTGTTGCTACCCATGAGATGCATTGTTTCCACCAGCCCTATTTGGCCCAGAATTCTATTCAAATAAAGGTCATAGCCTTTCTTGAAAAATTGAAGTATTTTACATAAGGAAAATTTGGTATGGCTAGAAAAAAAAAATAATTACTTCTATCTTGAGAAGATGTAAAGGATTACGCTGCCTGAGATAATCTACTCAGGAAGCTATTTCTCTAGTTTAAAAATCACATATAACTTGTAAGTGGCCACTAGCTCTGAGGGTTTTTTTAATGTATTAACGTATTGTTTGTCCTTTTAAAGGCGATGAAAAATGAGTTTCTAGGGGTTTGCTTTTTTGCTGTCAAGAGGGCTGGCACAAAAGAGAAGCCCAGTAATGCCCCTCTGTGGCAAAAGTGTGGCATCACAGAACTTCCTTACAAAGCATAAAGAAGCAAGCTCACTTGGCCTCTCCATTTATAAACTAGGTGTTTTAAAACTGAACAGAAATAATGGAAATATAAATAGAAATAATCTACATTAACCCAGCAACATAAATGATTACTAATAAGAGTATAGTATGTTTAAATAAATCCTGCCACTGCAAAAAAGCTTCTACGTATTCAGAAAATGCTAAAGGTGGCAGAATTTTTAAAGCACCAGCTTTTAGTATAAAGAATGACTAACTCATTACTTACAGAAACCCATGTTCCTGAGCGTGAAAAAAATCCTTAAAATGGCATTGATAATGCATACAGTGAGAAACAGTGGATTTATATTCTTTTTGTTATTGTTCAATTCTTAGAATCTTAAGTAGTAAATAAGTAACCAAAAAGAAATTGTAGAGCAGAGTAGTATTGCCTTGGAGACATTTATAGTGTAATCTCATAAAGTCAACTTTACTAGTGCGTATATGGAGGAAACTCCAGGCAACCCATTCATTAGGATGGAGAATATTAGTGTTGGTCATTCTGACTGTTTACTTTTTCTTTGTAAATGTTGTCTCTTGAGCAAGGAAGGAAAGATGGAAGGAAGGGAGGGAAGGAGGTAGAAAAGAGGGAGGGGAAAGAGAAAAAATAGAAAAAGGGTGAAGGAAATAGAGAAACATAGCCTGGTGGCACAAAGATCCCAAGCCTTGTGGCTTAAGCCCCGCATAAAGTGGGCACTTGACAAAGTTTACTGTTTAATCAATCCACACCTAGCTTCAAAGAAAACCAGAAAATATAGTCCCTCAGTAGGCAGCCACATGGCCAGCTAAAGCTCTGAGGATTTGATTACCAAAAAGAATAAGGGGCAAGAGATGTTGGAGGACAATTATCCACCATCACAAGGACGACATACACTGACTGTCTGGTGTGGCATCGGAGGCCCTCCATGACCTGCCTCTGCTCACCTCTCTGGTGCCACTGCTCTCCCTGCCAGAGGGGAGCTGGATATTAGAGGACAACTAGCAGTCTTTGCTACACTTGCCATCACACGGAGGTGCACTCATAAGAGAAGCCCTCTGTGATCTGGCCTCCACTCACTTCCACAATCTCACCTCACCTCCTCTTCTGACGCCTGTAATACAAGTTTCTCATGTACCAGTATTTCCTCCATATGTATCACACCATTCCACATCTCTAGGCCTCTGCCTGTGAGTTTCTTGTCCTCTTATTTCTCTTGATTAATTGACAATCTTCATTGAAAACTAGGCTCAGTTTTCCAGACTAAACGACAAGACCCTTCCCTCTGCTCCATTAGCACCTGTGTTACCCTTGTCTTTACTCTCTGCATATTATAAAGATGCTCCTCTGCTTAACGAATGTCCAGGTTACAAGGATTCAATAATGTGAGAAAAGGGACAGAACAAAGGAATGTCAAGTTGGCCCATCATCTCCACAGCAGGAGTGATTGTCCTCTTGGTTTAGATGTGGCCTTTGAATAGGTTGTTGGTCTGCTGCATATGCATCGTATTTGAGTGTTGTTTTATTATACTTTGTTTGTAATGAAAAGTAAAATTCAAAGTACAACCAGCTATATTTATAGTTTTCTAGAGGATGGAAAAGAAGTTAAGTTCAATCAACATTTACAGTTCTCATAATAACTGTAGATATGTATATATAAGTCATTTTGAACAAATGAATTTATGTAAGCAATATATTCGTTAGAGCTTATTTTTTTATAAGTAAAAAATAAGTGTCTATATTGAAATATTCGATTAGCTTGACTATTTCCCTTATTAAACTGCAAGCTCCTTAACTCAAGATACCATGTTTTATTTTTCTTTATATCTCAGCACCCAGCACAATTCCTGGTATGCAGAGTGTTTCTAACCACCTTAGAAATGGTTTTATGGAACCCCAGTTAGGTCACATTAGAAGAACTCACATAGCTTCACTGTTTTTCTTCTCACAGCATCACACATGGCAGTTTCCAAAAGATTTGTCCTCCCCGAGTTCAGCTGTTCCATAGGAGGAGAAATCTGAAAATCAGTAAATTAAACTAAGCTTTAACATGTACCAGTGAAGTTAATTTAACAGTGGAATTTTCTAATATTAGTGCATAAGTTTCTGCAAATATGAGTCTTGTTTCCCCAAAGTAAGAGAAAGAACTAAGATACTCGGCCTCTCTCACAGCCACGTAATTAACATGAACATGTGATCCAGGCTCCACTGATCAGGTCGTCCATGGAAGACTTTTCATTCATACATGAGCATGATGTGGGTAACATCAAAGGCATCTGGATGCAAGTTGAATTCCAAATAAAGAGTTGGCATTTGTTGCTGATATCACTAGTAGTTTCAGAAAATCTAGTGGTTGAAATGTACTGCTTGAACAGGCAATGTTTTCCTCATCAAACCCAGTATTGTAGGGAACATTGTTCTTAAAAGTTTGGTGTCAAGTCTGTTCCTCCAGAATTCCCGGCAATTCTGAGAGCACTCTGATATCTTTTAATATATGATCCTTAAAATGTGGTCCAGAACCAGCAACATCAGCATCACTGGGAACTTGTAAGGAATTTATACTATAGGGTCTTACCCTAGACCTACTGGATCAGCAAGCTGTAGTTAAACAAGCTTTCCAGGTGATTCTGATGCATGATCAAATTTGAGAATCCCTTCTCTGCTATTTGCAATTAAGAGCTCTGATTGGTATATCTACCAATCACTATTTGCTTTTATCAGGAAGCTGCATTTTGCTGGGCTATCCTAACTAAAGGCCAATACTAATACTAAGAGATTCATATGGTTTGACAGATTCAAAGAAAAACTAGAAGTCAGAGTATCTTCTACATAGAAATAAATAAAAAAAATCAAAATACATTTATTTTCAATACCTTTTATTCTAAATTGAGTCTATAAAATGAAACTTTTATAGAAGGCAATGTTATTGTGGTTTGTTTTTATTTTTTTAATTACTGAGACTTTTTAATGAAAGAATTTGTTCAAATTTTATAACTGTGGGCCTTCCAAAGCATTTGGCTTTGCCTAGAGTCTACGTATATTATTTTATTCAGTCCCTTTTTTCCATTATGGAATCAAAGATTTAAATTTTAAAAAATAAAAAGGCAAGACAATTTTGATAATATTCTAACTTTAAAATCTGAGTATATTTTTAGCTAATATGGGGAAGAGATAATTATAAAGTTACTTCCAAGTTAGAAGACAAATGGAGTGCCATTCTGCCTTAAAACATCATCCCACACATTTGTTACTGTGTCTTAAATTCTCTTACAAATCATAATAAAATCCCAGACTAGAAGAGATATCACAAGTTATCCCATTAAGCTATCTTTAAAAATGTTGTATTTACAATATCTCTGTCAATGGGAGTTAAGTCTAATCTAGCATCCTCTTTGAGAAGAACAAATCACCCTGTACAGAATGCACTCTTTTTGCACGGTTCTGATTGTTAAAAGTTTCTTCCTTATATTTAGATAATATGTTTTTAACTTTTACCTACTAATCTCATGATTTCTAGGGTTACATCAAAATTTTTCAAATAACAAAAATTTAAATACTTTTAGCTCATGCACTTGGTGTACCCTACTCTTGTCTGTAGGGCGTTTGGAATCTATTCCCTGAAGTTCAAGGCCTGAACCCTCTTCATGCAACAGAACTTGAAGCCTCTTTTTCTCCAGTCTGTTCTAGATGTGTTTTAGTTTATCTAATTACCTCTCAATACATTCTCACTGTAAAATCTAACCAGTCTTTAAAAAGGTGGGCTGGTGCCCATCATTCTAAATTCTATTTATTCAATCAACACATACATCTCTTAAGCCCATATTAGCTTTGGGCACATGCACATCTCATTGTTGATTTCTAAAGATATGACTGTCATCTAATGCCTCTAAGCATTTTCACACATTCTGCTCAAAAGCTATAACTCCCCCACTCTCTGCAGTTGCTTTTGTTTTTTGACCCAAGTACAGGACCTCACATTTATCCCTGTTAAATTTCATTATGTTATTTCAGCTCAAAATGTTCTGGCCTGTCAAGATATTTTGGAATCCTAATTCTGCCATCAAACACATTCTGTATCCCTCCCAGCTTTGTCATCTGCAATTTGATGAGACTTCTCTCTATAGTTTTATCCAAGCCACTAATTATAAAATGAATGAATAGAATAACACAGTCCTGAGGTTGTCAATAGAAATTTCTCTCCAGACAGATATATAACTATAAATCAGGTTGTTTGGTTAATGTTCTGTCATTAACTAATTCACTTAATTGTAAAGACACTCATTTCATACTCACCCTTCTTATCCAAGAAAATACATGATATACTTTGCTAAATAAATTATTGGAGTACAAATACTCCATGTCAAAATGCTTTATGTCCAATCTAATAACTCTATCAAAGAAAGAGAGGAGGTAACTCTGTTTCATTTGCTTGGTGACCACATGGTGATCCCTAGTGACTAGCACTTCTTATCACTAGCTAGGATTCTAGATTTAAAGAATTTCTTTCAGTTATTCAGTCTCATGACAAAAGTGTAATGGTGCTGAAAGGTGGTACACCAGTATATAATCCTAACCTTTTTTTAAAATGGTAAAACCTATTCTTTAAATTTAAAAAAGATCATATGTAACATATAAATAGTTTATATCTATAATTTATTTTTTAAATAAGAATGTTTCTGATTAAAATTAGTGGTAAGGGTAGAGTACCCAGAGTCTCAATGGTTTAAAGCTCCAGATCTCTGCAGCTATTCATCAGATTCCGTCAAATAATCGCTAGGAAGTCTTAGAACACAATTTAAAAAGCATCTCTCCAAGTCCTTTTTAGCCCTTTTAGCTACACGTGAATTAGTTTTTATGTCAACTTTCTAAGAAACAGCTAGCTGTGAGCAGCGTCTTAAAACAAAAGTATATTTTGATAAGACAGAGGAATAGGGAAATAGGCAGAACCTAAAAACAGGGATCAGGCCCAAACTCTCCAATTCTTCAAGGCAATGGCAGGGTAAGACTCCTCTGAATTCTCTGAATGACTGACAAAATAGCCAGCAAGTAAGCGTATCCCTTCAGATTTTAACCACGGATCTCCTTTATAGGTGAAGGAAGAACCATTATACAATTACACAATTAAGAGGCAAGCATGTAATGCATATTATCACATTCACATGACAATGGAAACTTCTAGAAAGACTATAAATGAATAGGAATTGGTTGCATGTAACATAAAGAGCAGGATAAAATGCAAAAAAAAATTATTGTATACTTTTGCAATTTAAAGATAATCTTTTTTAACAATCATGTAACTCTTTTATTTGATAGACATTTTTCAGCACTATGTGCTAGGCACCCAGTTAGGTACTTCTGAAAAAGATAGCTAATTTCTTTAGCGTCACACACCCAGTGAGACACACATGAGGAAACTGAGTCTCAGACCAGCTAAGTTTCTTGCTCAAGTTTACAAACTAGTAAAAAGTATAATCAGGATTTAAACTAAATAAGACCAGTCCCTACCTCTCAAGAAGCTCCCTATATAATTAAAGAGGTGATTATGCAAATAAATAATTGCATAGATTATTACATCTATAGATTCATACTGATAGCTCTCCTACTTTATCCAGATCTTTCTACACCATGCTTAAGAGAAGCGTGAAAAAGGGAAGGGAGAGCAGGCAGCAACCAGGAAAATCTATTCCCACACTTAAGAGAGGCAGGTGACAGTTGCCATTCTACAAAGAAAACAGCAAGTACATTTCCTTCATGTTCTATGTGTTTGAAGTACTGCCACCTAATAGGCAGCTGCACTGAAGTACGCTCATGACATCTGCTTTTAAAATAGCTTGCCAGAGAACTAGTTTCGAGATTCCACTCTTAAACATCTCTAAGACTCTTGCTAATGCTGTGGTCCTGGAAGGGCTAAAGAGCCATTAAATCATGTTTATGTCAACGGCAGCTCTTAAAGCCTTGGTTAATTTTTTTCATGGTAGCAAAGGGAAAGAAGTAGGACCAGCATTTGGCATCAATACATCCCTAGCTTCCTCACCATGCCAACAAGCCTGACTTGAAGCATTTGTAGAGCTTTTCAGCTGCTGCCGATCACCTCTCTGCAACTCAGCAGATGGTTAGAGCTGTAGCCGAAGCAGCAGAGGCCATTTTAGGTTTCAGGAAATGTAGCACGTGCAGGTTCCAAAAGAAAATTACGTCCAACTTTGCCTTTCATCTTTTTTTTCTCCCTTGAGATGTGAGACATTTCCTTCCTATCATTTGCCTCTGTCTGCACTTAACATGGTGGTATTGGTATATCAACAAGGGGTTAGAAATGTGCAAGGATGATTGTATAGCAATTGAGGTTAATATTTCTGAGTGTCTGACACAGAATGCTGAGAGAATGCTGTGTGTTGCCAGATTTTTTTACTTGGAGCGTATAGCATGTCCACATATGAATGCATAATTTCACCTTCCTATGAAGCCAGAGTTTGACTTGGGGGAATCTCATAGGATTTAAGATCAGAGATATTTTAATGAGTAGGTACAGAAAAGTTTGGGAAAGCAGTTTTAGAGAAACTAGACATAGAGAAGTTCATGTAACTTGTATTTAAGGCCGTTGAATTGCCACCTTTTCTCTAGTGCCATTATGCTCAACCAAGAGAAATTGTTTTAATACTCCTTTCTCCTGGTTTTCCACCTTCTTTTTATACCACTCTCCTGGGGTTTTCATTTTCCTGCCCCTCATTAGTATTTAGTGTTATGCAGGGTTTTACCTTGGGTCTCAATATTTGGTATACTATGAATTTTCCCTGATGACTTCATATGAATCCCTGGCTTCACCCAATTCCGATATGCTGATGGTGGCCAGGATATTCTTTTGTTCCAGATTCCCATAATTAGCCAACTCAAATCAGTGAATCTCTATTTTAAACAACACCTTTTCCACCCTCTGCCCATATTAAGTCTAACTTCACTTCCAGGTTCACTGTCTAGATATCACATTCTACCCAGTCTTCCAATCCAGAAACCCAGAAGTTAGACTATACTTCTCTCCCTTGTCACTGGAAACCAAATATTTCATCAAGAATTGTCCTCTCTACCACTGAAATATCTCTGGAAAATTTTTGCACTTTTAATTTCTACTGCCATTGCTCGGGCCCTCAGGTCTTCTTGCTTGGATTGTGCTACTAACCTCCCAACTTGACTCATCTGTTCACAGTTTATTCCTTTTCTATTTTATCTAAAATACAGTTGAAACATCTTACTCTCATAATTTTCTTTCACAGTTTCCCGTAACCTTACAATCCAGCCTGAACTTCTTTTCCTTTCCTAACATTCATGAACTCTGTACCCAAGCCACACTGAACTACTTACAGTTCCCCTTCTGTTCTAATTTATTTTATATTTCCATGCTATTTCTTCTGTCTAAAATTAGGTATCTTTCTTTTAGGTGGCCTCATTACCCTGGGAGTTCCTCCACCATAGCCATTAACCCTACACACTGGGACAAGATTGAATATAGTAAGCTGGTAAAGCACATAGGTTCTGGGGGCACACAGATCCTAGTTTAATGCTTAGTTGTTTCTCATTCTAGTTGTGAGATCTTGGGCAGATGTTCTCATCCTCTCTGTGCCTTTGTGTTTCTCATATGCAAAGTGAAAAGTTTCCATAATTTCAGATTATTGTGAGGATGAAATGATATAACACATGGAAAATATTTATAACAAAGCCTGGCATATTCAAAGTGCACAGTAATCTGTTGTTGTTGCTATTATTTTAATGATTGGCTTACTTTTTTATGAGCTCCTTGAAGCCCAGGTGCATGACCTTCACCTCCAATACACAGTGCCAGGTGCACAATGAGGACTCAACAGATGTTTTTGTGAATGGGTTAAAACAACCCTTTAAAAAATGTTTTGTAAAATTCATTGAGGGCATTCAAGCTTCATTTGAAGGAATAGTGATAAATTCTTCAGTTTACTACTGTTTTGATAGTGGATCCTTAAAAGCCTAAGATATTTTATAATTTTGCAAAAAAGATGCTGTCTCAGTAAAATTGGATTTTAAAATGTCTAGATATATACTGAGGCTTCATTAGTTATTTTTTCTCTGTTATTACATAGCAACTTGCCCTAAATTCCTAGATTTAATATATTATGACTTGTTTCATCATTTAGTTTCTAATCATTTTTAAAACACATATCACTTGCATTATTTACTAAAAACTTCATTATGGAAAATAGTCTTCCCTCTGATCACAGTCTTTATGACGTTACATAGATCAGCTATTGCCTAGGAAGATGTGGGAAGAGTGGTTTTTGAGGGTGATGAACTTACTCTGTAAAGGAAGACAACTGCACATACTGACCTCCCAAAACACAAGGTAAGACTGCACAATATAAAAATACCAGCTCCCTACTGATAACACTTAGTAAAAAAGAATAAAGATTATGGTATGTGCCTAACACACAGCCAAGCATGTAGCAGTACATGTTAACTTTCTCAAATCTAAAGCCTTTGCCATACTGAATGATTGTGTGAAAAGTCTATGTCCAATTCTGTGGCAATAATCGTGTTCATGTACTTTGCAGGTGCACCATTTATTTGTCTTTAAAGAGCTCATTTCAGTTGTTGAAGTTTACTGAACCGAAGGTAGTCAACAGAATACAATTTGTCTAATATTAGCCTTCAGTGTATGTAATTAAGGTGTTGATGCTGAACTGTTGGTATTTATCACATTAGCTGGAAAGGAAACAGACATCTCCATTAGGATGTTAGATTGGATTAATCACTGATATAAAGAGCATTATAAGCAAACACCCTGTTAAAAAACAATCTATTGACTAAAACATTCATTTATTGAACAAATGCAGAAGTCCTATTATACTCCATGATAGCCTAATTAAATATAAACTAGGTAAACGAATTAGAAGAGCTAGAAAAAGACATATTTCAGATTTGTTAAAAGAAAAATTCACAATATTTCAGTAGATCTCTTAATATAGACTCCTTCACTACACCTGAGCTAGATAATAGTGATTTTCATAATCATCAGTGTTTTCATTTTTCCACTACATATGTAGAGCCATCATCAAGAAAATAACCTTATAACACCATAATTAGAATGATGATAGTGGTCCAGTGGATGACATTTAGGAGTTGATCAATCAAATTTCATGGTTGCTCTAGTTCTTCACATGCCTCTATTGGCCTTTCCTGAAAGACTAACTGGAGAACTCATACTTCAATACCTAATTCCACTCTCATATCCTCTGAAATTCTTCTCCAAATAACTGATTAAAACTGAGTTAGCAGCTTTCTTTTCAGTGACCGTGAAGCAATTTGTTTGTACTTCAATTCACTGTTTATCACATTATGTTATAATCTATTGATTTGTCTCTCAACTAAACTGGCTTACTTATCTTTGTATGCCTGATGGGAAAACAGAATGCCAAACACACAAGGAGCATGCAACTAATATTTTTGAATGAATAAATAAATGAAGAAACCAATCAGACACTTATGTTTTATGTCAGAGACTTTATTTTTTTAGAATAATTTTAAGTTCATAGCAAATTGACCATAAAGCACAGAAAATTTTCATATAGCCCTTACCCCCCTACACATACAACTTCCCCCACGAGCAACATCCTATAGTACAGTGGTACATTTTTTACAATCCATGAACCTACTCTAACACATCATTATTGTCCAAAGTTCATAGTTTACATTAGGGTTCACCCTTGGTATTGTACATTCTATGAGTTTGGACAGATGTATAATGACATGTATCCACCATTGTAGCATCATACAGACTAGTCTCACTGACTTAAAATCCTTGTGCTCTGTTTATTTATACCTCTCTCCTTCCTTTCCCCTAGTAACCACTGATCTTTTTACAGTCTCTGTAATTTTGCCTCTTTCAGAATGTCCTATACAGTAAGTAGCTTTTCAGATTGGCTTCTTTCACTCAGTAATATCTATTTAAAGTTTCTCTATGTCTTCTCATGGCTCAATGGCTTATTTTTTTTTTTTTTTTAGTGCTGAATAATTCCTTGCCTGTATGTACCACAGTTTATATTTATCCATTTACCTACTGAAGGACATCTTATTTGCTTCCAAGTTTTGGCAATCATGAATAAAACTGCAATAAACATCTATGCAAGTTCTTATGTGGACCTAAGTTTTCAACCCCTTTGGGTAAATACCAAAGAGTGCAATTGTTGGATCATATGGTAAGAGTATGTTTAGTTTTGTAAGAAATTGCCAACTGTCTTTCAAAATAGCTTAGCATTTTGCATTCCCACGGGCAGTGAATGAGAGTTCCTGTTGATCCACACCCTTGTCAGCATTTAGTTTTGTCAGAGTTTGGGATTTTTGCCATTCTAATAGGTGTGTCTTGGTATATCATTGTTTTCATTTGCAATTCCCTGATGCTGGGTAGTGTGGAGCAACTTTTCATATGCTTATTTGCCATCTGTGTATCGTTTTTGGTGAAGTATCTGTTCAGATCTGTAGCTCATTTTTAAATTGGGCTGTTTGTTTTCTTATTGTTGGGTTTTAAGAGTCCTTTGTATATTCTGAATAACAGTCCTTTGTCACTGAAGTCCCCAACCTCGAGGTTGCAGACTGGTATGGTACAAGTTTGTGGCCAGTTAGGAACTGGGCCGCTCAGCAGGAGGTAAGGTGGGCGGCGGGGTGAGTGAAGTTTCATCTTTGTTTACAGCTGCTCCCCATTCCTCACCATCCCCCCCCAACTCCCATCAGTGGAAAAATTGTCTTCCATGAAACTGGTCCCTGGTGCCAAAAAGGTTGGGGACCACTGCTGCACATGTGTCTTTTGCAAATATTTTCCCCCACTCTGGCTTGTCTGCTCATTTTCTTGAATTGTCAGGATTTTATTTAATTCTACAGGACTTCTGTTTTATAGTTCCTGAAAAATAGTTTTATATTAATAATTGAGAACTTTGAAACTATGGCATTCTAATGTTTCATGCCAGGATCTACTATCAAATCACTATTCTGTAACCCAACAGTTCTCATTAAGAAGCACCTAGAAGTTAATTAAAATACATTGTCTAAACCCCCAGAGCATCTGATATGGATGGTGTGGAATGTGATCACAATCTTCATTTTCTTAAATCATTATAGGTGTTTCCAAAGCAAGTAGCACTCAAAGAATACTTTTCAACAGGACATCCTTCTATTGGCTTGAATGGTCAAGGAGTAATATTCAATTCTGGCAAGGAAGATTAACAATTGGAAGAGAAGGAACCTTTGGTGAAATGTTTTAACCTAACAATATGCATACGTGTGACAAGTATATGATGCCATTTTTGTAACATGTGTATGTTTACCTAAACTGTGCCAAAATGCATCCCTAAATTATTCTCATTTTAAAAATATGTTACTCCATTATGATAATTTTTGTTGAAACTTTTCTTCTCCAGTCTCCTGTGCTTATTTCACAAATCAGTTAGTAATGGGCTACAGGTACTTAAAACCATCAGTTTCTAAATCATCAAGCTGTATATGCAAAGACTTGTGTATTTTTTGCCTTAAATTATACTGCTATAGGACAAAGCTTATTTCAAAAGTCATTACAGTTTCAATGTAGTTCCTTTACAGGCAATTGTTTAGCATTAAAGGGGAAAAAACCTCCCAGATACAATCAACAAACATAGACCTTGATTATTGGTCACAATGGAAGTGAATGATCCCTGTCCCCGTGGCCACTTTGGAGAAAGAGTCTCCCAAAAGACCTGGCCCAATGTTTCAATATAAGAAAGATCCCCAAAAGATCTGGAGCAGTGTTCTAATATAAGAAATTCAGTAGCAAATGTCTGAAGGCATTAATTCCCATAATGCTTCACTGGACAGAAGCAAGGTCCAATATCCCTAACCAAATAGTCACTATGTAACACACACCAGATACTAAATTCAATTTTCTGCTTGGGTAAAATGGAATAATTGTTTGTCTTCTCTTCCTATTTATGGGTAAGACTTCTGAAAACATTCAAAAAGAAATGTTAAAACTTCAAAATAGAGATATTAATGATAACTTCAGCAATTGTCATTTGAAGAGTCTACACATTTTAAATATCTTCAAGCAACTAGACATCAACCAAAATATATAATCATTGCTAATACTAACTTTTAAATTCCAGGCATTCAAAAGCATTTTACAGTGCTCACTTCGGCAGCACATATACAAAAGCACTCTACAACAGGCTGATCTAACAATTCTCCCCCTAAGTTAACTTTCAAAATGTATAAGACAGTGCTTGTGAATTGTAAACAAAACAGAAAAATTTTTTTAAAAAACAAACTATATTATTCTGATCAGGAGAAATGTATTAGAATAAAATGAATCACAAAAATAAAATTCAGGAACTTTCATATGCCAGCTATAAAGTCTTGGGACTTGTGTTAATATTTCTCAAGTCTAGGTACATGCTGATAATATTTGGCTTTACTTTGGAGTTCAGAAAGTTATGCAGACTGCTTCTTACAAGTTTAGATACTTTTTAAAATTAATATAGCACTTTTAGAAATGGAAAAAAATGAGTACAGTAGTCAAAGCTATCTTTGCCTTCATGCATTCTCATCTTGTTACAGGGTTTGCCTAAAGCCGAAATGCAGCTGTACAGCTAATTTCAGGCCTACCACCCCTGACAACACTCCCTTTCATAAGCAGCTGGTGATTAACCATATAGGAAAGTGTGATTGAACTCCAGATGGAGTTGACTTCTTCATATAGCTTCAGACTAGTCAATTTGGGACAGATATCTTTAGTGCTACTGATTATTGAATCACCTATTGCTTTAAAATAAGATAATGCTGGGAGGTTTACTGTCTTAGAGAGAAAAGTGGGTTGAGACGAAGGCTATGTTTCTTCTCTGTAGAGAAGTAACTATTAATACAACAAAGAGAATATAGAATTGAGTAGCATTGTCCAGGAATGACCTTAGCTAGAGCACATTAATCACATGTTTAGAGGTCAAATTCCTAATGGTACAATTAATGCACTATTACTTTCTTTCTATCTTGAGAAGATGAATGTATAACCACTGAAATTTCACAATATGTCAGTGATATGATGAAACTAAGTGTTATTTGGTCTAAATAACTAAATGTGTTTTACCTCTGGGGAACTTAGCATATGATAGTCAAAATGAATGGTTTTCTAAATAATTAGCCTGTTTCTTTCGAACATTACCAGGAGATGGCAAAGGCAATACAACAGCAAAAACAAAGCAAGACAGTAGAACAATTTTTTTCCACACTTATAAGTGTTAGATTTATAGCCCTTGAATTTGAGAGATTTTGTTTTTACTCAGAATTTACCCAGTTCTGAATTGGATAAATATCTACATCCTGAATTACTGAATATCTACATTCTAAATAAATTCATAAATTTCCACAGAATTATCTCACAGAATTTTAAAGTTATAAAAATTCTCACATTTATTATGTATAGCATCTATGATATACATGACCACCAATTATTTTGCAGTAAATACAACACATCAGCTTCAGGCCAGAGCTTCATCACTGTGATAACAAGATAAAACCTAAATGAGAATTTTTTTCTTTTGCTATCAATTCACTATCACTATTATATAGTTATGATATCAAATTATCACTGTTATCATTTGAAATTAAAATAATCTTTAAAATGAATGAAGTAGATTTCCCTTTATTCCATCTAGTATTTTTAAAAGCATCTCTAAAACCTGTATTAAAATAAATTTACCATGAATCAAATCTCAAAAACTAAAGCCAAATGTACTTTTTAAAATGATCTATACATGTATAAAAATTCATGTCTTTATTAAATCTATCTCAGTCTATAAATTTCTTTAAATTATTTCTTTCTAGATTCTGAGTCTTTGTAGTTACTAAAGAGATAATATTCACTGTCGCTCTGTAAGAGTGTGGTCAATGGACTTATACACAACCCAATAAACATACTTGATGTACAGCAGACCTCCCTTCAGTGAATATGCAACCTCAAGTGCATATAGACAAGAAAAAACAAAGCAGGCTAACTCATTTCAGCAATGGTTTCAATGATTAGTAGACTGAACTGCCTCTTCAGATGGAAAGAAAATCAATCATACTTCTTATGCAATCAACTTACCACATTTTAAAATATCTTAATGAAATCAATTTGTTATCTATGATCAGTTATGCAGTCTTAACTTAGAAAGGCATATGTAAATCAAACAGTTTTAGAGAACTGTATAAACAGGCTGAAAGAAATATTTACAACATAACAATAAAACATAATAATGCCTCATTAAATTTTGACCAACAATAACCTAAAACAATAAATAGCATAAATACATATTTCTAACCATTAGATTAATTTAACCCTTATATGAATAAAAATACACACAAAACACAGCATCACTGACAAACAACCTGGGCTCTCTCACAAAAACATGAATTACCTAGAAGAACCATTCAGAATAGCACTGTTAAGAATCCAATGGCTATCACCCAACATCATACTCTTTCCTACTACTATGTTTTTCATACCTTAACTCTAACACCCTGAAATATCTCCTTCCAATGCCAACTATCTAGATCTTTCCAAGGCCACCTCCTCTGTGAAACTTTCCATCATATTCAAGCCAATATTGATTGCTTCCACTTTTGACTTCTCATAGAACATACATTGAAGTATTTGAATATTTTAAACCATAATAATGCTTAAAATTTCTTTCACACTTTTCATTTACCAGACCTCAAGTTAAAGGCTTTATATGAATAATATTATTTGCACCTCAGCCATGAAAGCTACAGGTTATAAATATCCCCATTTTACATGCGAAAAAAATGGAAACTTAGAGAAATTAAGAAACATGTGCAGGGTCACATAACTAGTAAGTCACAAAGTCAGAATTTTAATCCAGTATGAATTATCTGATTTAGACTGTCTTAATTTCTAAACTAATTATTTTTTGTGTAAACATCATGTGCTCAGATCATATCCTTTGGGTCTCTACATCCCTCACAGCAACCAAGAGGTTGATTGTAGACACATACTTTACAGTTAAGAAATAATTCTTGGCTTGTATTGAATCTAAAGGAATGTGAGAAGAATGATCTTATCTTCTGTGCTCCCGAATTCGGCCCTCTCTCTGGTACTCCAACTGCAAACCTCTTATCCTCTCAAATTGTCTTATTTATTTCACATCTTTTATTTTTTTATGAAGTAGAAATGAGTTAAAATTTGCTGTCAACTGAGACCAATTCATGTCTAAGAGAGAAACAAAAATCAATTATCTTTTTTTTTTGACTTTTTCTTTTATTTCAGCTTATTATGGGGGTACAAACAATTATCTGTTTTGACAAGAAATAAAATTGTAATAAAACAAGTACAGTCTAATTTACACTTGGTTTTGGTTCAAGACTTTGATACATACAAATAGGAAACAGTTTAGCACAGTAGTTAAGAGAACATTCCCTGGAGTCAAACTGTTTGCTTTTAAATCCCAACTCTACCCTCAGTAGTTACAAGACCAGATAAAAATTATTTACTACAGTAACCTGCAGTATTCTTATAGGTGTAATGAAGACAACATCTCCTACCTTACTGATTTTAAGATTCAATGAGATGATTTGTGTGTGGCATCTATCAAAAAGTAAGCTCTCAACCACTGTTATCTATATTATTAGTGTTACAGCATATGTATATGAAAAAGTAATGGTTTAGTGATGTGATTTATTGAATTAAGCCAGCACCGCTTGCCAGGCTTATGCAAGAGCCACCTGGAATTCTCCTGCCCCTGTTAAGTAATGATAGCTGACACTGGTGAAGAAGGGAAAAGCTTTCCCTACAGAGATTTGCCCACATTTTAGATTAATAAACAAAATAAATTTCTGTAGTTTTTTTAAGCCACTAACTTTTGTGCTAGTTTGTCACTTACCAAAAGATAGCTATTAAAATATTGATATGGCAAGTGAGATACTGCCATAATAAAAAGTCAAACATGTGCCATCTATTGGTTTTGGAACCAACAGATCTGTAGAAGCTGGACAGGCTTGAGAAGACTACTAGTGAATGCTTAAAGAGCTTCAGCTTCAGGAAGGCTATTTGTGAAGGTCTAAAGGAGAGTGGAAAAAAATATTAAGGGAAACAAAAGGAAAGGAACCTTTAGCAGAAAACTTTGCAATGCCCACAGGAATATGAAAAATGGAATTTAGATGCCTATTGAACTGAATGGTTTAGCTAAGGAGATTTTCATGAAGAACATTGAAAGTGCTACCTGGATTCTTTCTGCTTTCTATGATAAAATTCAAGAAGGAGATAAACCAAAGAATGAAGTGCTAAACATAAAGGATTTAGGACATGCTGAGTTAGAAAATAAAACTGTTTCTTTTTCACAAATTCTCCAAACACCAAATTATTCTCAAATTAAGAAAATGACTCAAACCAAAATCCAAATGTCAAGAGAAACTGCAATATACTTTGTTAATATACTCTCATAGCAGCAAACAGATTCACAAAAGGTGCCTTATGCATCTTAAGGGTGTGCTTCCTGGATCTTCTTCATTAAACAATAGGGTTTCTAGGAATCTTAACAGCATTATCCTATAGACCCCTCACAGGAACCTCAAGGTAGAGAAAGATTTATCTCAAAAAGATGGATGGGAATAGTTTTTGTCTAATAGAGTGAACATTAATAAGAGTTATAGAAAACCCACAAAATTTTTTAAGAGATTGGTCTGGCAGAAGCACCACCAAGTTGGAAAAAGCAATATCAAGACAGCGCAAAATAAAAATAGGCCTTTAGATTCTGAACTTCATGAGCAGGAAGCAGGCAAAGAAGGCTATTCAGCTGAAAACTCAGTTTTCTAAAAGTTACTTCATTTTAACTGAATTACATCTTTAAAGACCTTATCTCAAAATATGGTTATATTCTGAAGTACTAGGGGTTAGGGCTTAAATACATGAATTTTAAGGGAACATAATTTAGTCTGTAACAGAGTTGAATAGATGTTTCTGCAAATAAGATGTACAAATGGCCAATAAGCACATGAAAAGATTCTCAGCATCACTAATCATCTGGAAAATGCATGTCAAACTCACAGTGAGATATCACTTCAGACCCTTCAGACCCTTTAGGATGGCTATAATTGAAAAAAAATCAAAACAGAAAATAAAAAGTGTTGATGAAGATGTGGAGAAATTGGATCCTTCATAAATGACTGATGGGAATGTAAAATGGTGTAACCACTATGGAAAAGAGTATGGTAGTTCCTCAAAAACATAAAAATAGAATTACCATATTATCCAGCAATTCTACTTCTGTAGATAGACCCCAAAGAACTGAAATCAAGGACTTGAAGAGATATTTCTACATCCATGTTTGTAGTAGCATTATTCACAATAGCCAAAAGGTGGAAGCAACCAATTGTCCACTGATGGATTAATGGATTTAAAAAAATACGATAGGAAAGAAATTCTGACACATACTAAAAAATGGATGAAACTTAAGGGCATTGTGATAAATGAAATATGCTAGTCACAAAAGGACAAGTACTATATGATTCCTCTTATATGAGGTGCCTAGAGTAGTTAAATTCACAAAGATAGGAATTAGAATGGTGGTTGTCAGGGACTGGGGAGAGAAAGAAATGAGGAGTTTTTGTTTAATAACTACAAAGTGTCCATTTTGCAAGATAAAAAAATGTTCTATAGATGGATGGTGATCATGGTTGCCCAACAGTGTGAATGAACTCAATGCTATGGAACTAACACTTATAAATGGTAAAAATGATAAATTTTATCTTACATATATTTTACAATTAAAATAATATATACAGAAAATATAACCAGTAAATATTAATATATATTCTTATTTGCATTTTTGCAGATGAAGTAACTGAGGCTCAGGAAGGTCAGAGAGGTGATATACTTAATGAGAAGCAAAATCACGTTTCAGACCCATTTCTGTCTCACACTAAAGACTCGAATGTACAAAAAAAGAAAAATGACCCACACCAACAACACTTCTTCAGCATGGTTCAAGTATCTTTTGGAGAAAATATTGAGAAGTATTATAAGAGATTGTGAAACATACAGGAATCTATTAAGAAAGTTCAGTTTATTAATGCTGTATTGACCCTAAGTGTTAGTGAAGTTTTTTCTCTAATATCTTTTCTTCTGGGCCAGCAAAGATTCAGTATAATTGTACAAGAAGAGTTTATCATTCCAAAGAACTCTCAGTGTAAGGTCTTATGTATCAATATGAAGAGGAAAAACACATTCTGTTGCTGCTCATTCTTCTTAGGAAACAAGTATTTGGTTTTCTACCTTCCATGTGAGAGAAGTAATTATTGCTGCTTAGGAAACTGAATTGCAAAAGATCCAATGCTTTGCCCTAGTTTGTAAAAGAAATTAGTGTTAATGCTTATGTAAGATTTCTGGACGGCCAAGCTTTGTGCTTCGTTTTCACACTAGTAAACCAGGCTTTTCTAAAGCTCCAAGGTTAGACTCTCCAGAGAAATTATTTCTTCAGCCAATTTCTTTTTGACTTCATAGTTTATAAAATAAAACATCATCTGGGATACAAAGAAAATACAAATTAATAAAACACAGGACTAGAGCCTCATATCAATGTGTAGAGGATTTATGCACATATTCTGCCAAGAACAGGTTTTGAAACAGACCCTATAGACTTCCAGTTGCCATAGTAACTACACAGTTTTATTGAATGTAAAAGTGTAAACAGATGAGTACAGCTCAGCTAAACCATCAATGTTGCCATTGTTGGCCTCTGAGTGGAGGAAATAAGAAGTGCATATTGTTGCTTTCCAAAATAATCATAATCATCATTTACACCCTAGACTTCTTGGTCTGTGAATGCCATCCCCTTAGAACCTTCTTTCAGTGCTGCTTGACTAATTACTCATGAAAGGAAAGGTTCTAATGAATTGTTAATAATTTTGTTATTGAAACAGGTTGGAGAACTACACTACAAACAGCAATGAGTGTAAATATGGCAATCCTGCCAAACACTTGCATTCTGTTCTCTCATTCTCTTCATCTGAAATTTTTCTTTCATTTACCTATGATAAAAGAAGAGTGAGATGGGTTGTAAATCACTATTAGAAGTGCAAGCCCTGCTCTGAGAGATTGCAGGTTATTTTCAGAAAAAATAAAATAAAATGAAAAGCTTTCAGTTAGAATAACTAAAGAAGTAAAATGTTGGTAGAGACAGATAATAAAGAGCCATAAACTGTTGCAATACTTGAAAACTAAACTAATGTTCCTATAGGGGATCTTTTTTTTTTTTCAAAAATAAAAGTATATGAAATTACCCAAAGTCCTAATTCTTTAATTAGACCTAATCTAAAACCTTTGGGGGACATAAGAGATAATAAGACAATAAAAAATAACACAATAACACAAGCATATGTTTTTAAAATGGGGAGGAGACCCGGAGTGCTAAAATAATATGTTCAAGGAGATGGTCACAACATTAGCTAATTCCATAGCTAAGATTTATATACCATAGTATTTCTTCTTTTAGAAACCAAATGAGAATATGGAATACTTATTCCGAATGCTATAAAGTTGTTAGAGGAGGATATGTTTGATTTACTATTTGAACATAGGACTAAGAATATGGAATTTTCTAATTTTTTTCATTTACTGAAGAATACATTAATAGAAAAGGAAAACCTTGCTAAATAGTACTATAGAGTTTCTGAATGTCTGTGACAATAATAAAAAGACAGACTAGAATGTATAATTTATTCACTCATTAGCAAGCCCTCAAATGTTAAGTAAAGGCATTTTGCATGCTAATAAAACTGCTATAACATATCAAATTTTTAATATAAGTTGAGTATTATGTTAAGTGTTTACATACATTATCATTTACTGGTTAGGAACATAAGTTTTGAACTCTACATTGAGTTCAAATCTTATCCCACTGTTTATGAGCTACATAATCTTGAGCAAGTTTCTTAATACCTAAACATTAGTTTCTTCATAAAATGAAGATAATAATGGCCCCTGCCTCAGTGTTCCTCAAAGGATTATCATAGGCATTAAGTTAATCATAGCCATTAAATACCCATGTGAAATATTCAGTTATAGTATTAGCAATGTATAAAAGTTAGTTAGCAATTTTGTATCATTACCTCAGTTAGTCCTTACCACAACAGCAGGAGGTTGATAAAATTACCCTCATTTCACAAACAAGAAAATTTAGGCTTAAGGCATTTATATACCCATTGTAATACCCTATTCCTGAATAAATATCATTTTATTTTTGAAAAATCTACATGTGTTTGCTATTTATGTTGCCAGTTTGCCGATGGAGCTTTTCTCAGCATTGAAAAGTTGAGTTCAGATTCACATCTAAAGTTCTAGAGAGTGCCAACTTAGGAACCAAAATCTCAAGATGACAGTTTCTCTTAGTCTTAAGTACTAGAACATACAAATATATAAGTGTGTATATATTTGGCTTTATCAAAATTTCTTAAAACTTCTTTAAGAAGAGGTCTGATTCTTGTTTTATTTCAAGTGTCTCTTCAATCCCTTCCTCACCCATAATCTCCCCAAGAAATGATAAAATCCCAGCTTTTCTCCAGGAAGGGAAGAATTTTGTCAGGAAAAAATGTAGTTAAAATTATATTAACAGCTAGATCGTGGTCCATAGCATTGCAGGATAATTATAGTTAACAATAGTTTATTGTATATTTTCAAATAGCTGGAAGGGAAGATTTTGAATGTTCCCACCACAAAAAAATGATAAATGTGGTGATAGATATGCTACTTACCCTGATTTTATCATTATACATTATATACATGTATTGAAATGTCACTCTGTACCCCATAAATGTGTACAAGTATTGTATGCCAACTGAAAATAAAAAATAATAAATAAATAAATAAATGTAGTAAAATCTTGAGAAAGTAACTTATTCTTAGATACCAAGGAGTGTTTAAAATTAACAAGTAATGTAAAAATTTAGCATAATACCTGGTACATAGTTGACTTAATCTTTTGTTTCTCTTCTCATAAGTCTTTTAAAGATATTCTACAGTAATATGTGGAGCCAGAATTTGGCATCTGTGTGTAACAGATACTTTTTAAAGAACTAAATAAATGCAAAAAGCTTCCAAGGATGCTTTAGAAAATGTAAATCATATTTTTGCACATTTCAGAGCATTTGGTAGAATCCCTCTTTTTATCTCTTAATACCAAAAGAACAACATTATCATAGAATCATTTTACTGGAAATGAAGGAGAATGAATGGAAGAAAATATCACTGAAGGTAGAGCTGAGTACCAATGTGTACACTGTGATTGCCATAGTGGACATTTGCTTAAGAAAACCAGATAAATACAAGCAGATAAATACTTGTAACCTAGAAAATGTGTTCATCTGTCTATAACTGTTGGGCCCATGCTTTCAAGTTTCCTATCATCTTTGAGATCAGGTATTTATCATGCAATCCTCTGTGCATAGCATTTGAGAGGTATTCATCTGACATCCTCAACCAGTTAACATCATCTAACAGCACAGTATGCTGAAACACTAGTGTGTGTTTAGAGAATGCTGAACCCACCAGGATGGAACCAAGACTAGGGAAATAACTTGCTTTATTACACATTCCCACACATTTGTAAGTTTGACTTTATATCACATGCCAACAAAATTCATTCTGTTCTTCCCAAAGCAAATATGGCTGTAGCTCTTAATCAGCATCTTTGAAAGCCTAAGCCTGGCTTACATACTTATAGATGCAGACGTTCTAATGTTATCATAGGCTAAACTGGTTAAGTCTTGTCAAGGCACGTTTAGCTTTAGCCATATGCAGAAGCAATAAGGATCTGCTAAATGCTGTTATCAAATGCAGTCCTATCAGCACTGAACAGTTGGCTTGGCGTTTTAATAATAACATTTTCAAGGAAGTGGACAAGATGGGATTCTTCGTTATATGGTAAATGGATAATAAATAAGAAGCATCTCTTATTGGTTTAGTAACTAAAAAAACTAGATGGAGCTTGCTTGTAACATAAGAAACCTAAGAGATGGCATCCATGATAAATTCTCACTCTGGGAAAAGAACACTCTAAGCTGTTTCTGAATTTGTGCTGTAATTCCAGTTGAAGGCCTGTTCATTCATACAACTATTTCACAAGTGATATTTACAGGCCTTGCAATGTTAAGGCAGAAAGACATTCTACTTCAACTCTAGCTTATCCCCATAAGGAAATCCTTATTCACAACTTACGGAATAAAATAGGAAAATTTCCCTACATCAGAGAAGGATCACTATGTGGATATAGTGGTAGAAATTGGACTAAAGAAGGAAAAAAAAAAAAAAAGGTCACTATCTCTTGACCACAGCAAACCTATTTTCCTTCACCAGCCTGCTTTTCTGTGTTCCTTCTTGGCCTTTTTCACTGCACCTTTCTAGTGTGTGGCTTTTCTTGCTTCTTGCTAAAATTAAGAAAAAAGGAAAAAATGTTGCCTGCTGATTTTTAAATTTTTCTCTCAATAATATACGTTAAAATATCTGAGAACTCAGCACTCATTTAAAAGTGCAGGGAAGGAGTTTTTCTGCCATTGCAACTGTACCTCTTAGCAGTTTAGTGAGTAGGTACCTCTATAAGGATCATAACAGAGCAGAAAACAAGTCCAAAGTGACTAAGAGACTTGTCCAAGATACCTGGTGAGCACAAGGCAAAGGCATGTTTCCACTGACCTTTTCTAAAATCAAACCTCACATTTCTCCCATACTACTGTCCTCTCCTCTGAAAAGAATAGGGGTGCAACACAAGCAAGAATAGTCAGTGTGGTTTTCTGCAGTGACCACAATTTCTAAAGAAACCTAAATCTGCGAAGCTGCCCCTATTACCTTATATAAAGTACCTCCCACCTACCTCCACCGTGCTCAATCTCAACTCTTTAATTCCTTCTTGCCACTTACCACAATGTATAATATTTTTCTCGTTACTTACTTGTCTGTTTTATACACTAGAACATAATCTCTCTGAAGGCAGAACAATGCGAGTCTTGTTTATGGCACTCACTTTACCCAGCTTTTAGCACAATTCCTAGCACATAGTAGAGTTGCAACAAATATTTGCTAAATGTGTAACTAGTTAATTTTCTTTATAATTTACACAGAAAAATCAAGCAGAGTTTGTTGTGATATCACTTAGAATCAAATCCTCCAAGTGCTCAAATTATTCAGTAGGAATAAAAATTTGGAATTTTAGAACTGGAAAAGGCTTTAGAAAATCATTTAGTTTAACCATTTTGTAAAGCCAGTGACCCCTGAATCTCAGAGAGGTTAGTCAGCTTACCCAAAGTCACACAGTTAGCCACAGAGCTGGGACTAGAACTGACTGAGCATTATTAACTTTATTTAGTTGTATCCCTCATTACTGAACAAAGGATCTAGGGAAATTGACCATAATATTGACAGAAGGCAGAAGTTAGTACATTAAAACAAAGTTCAATGGCAATTTTTCTTATAGGTTGAAATACTTCACTTAGCTTCCAAATAATACTAATTTACACAAGAAAATATGGTTCATTATATATCACTGATGAAAGCAGGCATTCTGCTTCATAATTTATTATACTATGTGTCAGAATATAAAGCATTTTAAAACATATTCTAGTCCCCCCGACTTCCTCCAAAAATCTAGCACTTCTGAAATGAAGGATTTGGGAAGGTAAGGTAGTATAACAAATAAACCACAGATAAAGGTTTTATGTCTAACTTTCCAATTTCTGCAACGACAGAGAAAATCTTTAGCCTCTCTGTGGCATCAAGAAAATGGAAGCAAAATGTTTTCTCACTTATCTACTAAATATTAACATACCATCTTGGGTACTTAACATACAACATTTTGCATCTTGGAATGCAGGCTGCTCATAAATACATACCAAGGATTATTAATGTTATTAATATTTTACGTTTCTACTATTGTATGACAAAAAGAAGGGGGGAATGTCCAGACTGAAATCATCTGTATTTCACACCATGGCAAGTAGTTATTACAGTCCAGATGGAGTGAAGCTCACACACAGCTGAAAGTTCTGTGAGAGCATGGCAAGGTGGCATGCAGGAGTCAAGTGCTGTAATGCTAGGTGGCCGCTCATTTCGTAGGGGGACAGAACTCGAGATAGAAAGAGGATGTACAGAAGCAGCAATGCCAACAGGGGTGAAAACTGGGGAATCTAACAAATGTTGCTACTTCAGAGTTGCTCTCCTATGATAACAACCAGCACCAAATGAGTTGCCATGGTGGAGAGCAAGCTGTGCTCAGAGACTAATTGCTGCACTTGTTAGAGTGTGCAAGAAGGTGTTTATTTGTTTTACATGTGTTTGGTGCCAAGACATCCCGGGGATCTGGAGCTGAAGCGGAAACAGAATGACAGTGTTTAGAAAACTAAACACAAAACAAAAGGGAAGGAGAGTGATTTTTTGTGAAAGTGACTTGAGCATTAAACGTATGAAAAGCTTGAGGCTCTTATCCTGGGTGATTAATTCTTCAGTCTCCTTTAGATCAACCCGTGGGAGCCCATGCTGGAATGGAGTGTATTAAGTCTGGGATTCTTTGATGTTGTTACTTTTATTTAGATGGTGAATTATTCAAAGCAGGGAGAATCAGTCTGAGAGCTACCAATAGAAATAAAAGAGAATGAACTCTCAGGAAAAGGAAGGAAGTGAAGCACAAAATGTGGGTGTTCAAACAGTTCCACCTGAATGCCAAAGTTTAGAATATGTACTATGGGGAATTTGCCACACTCTGTTTTTCCAGCTTTGGAAATAATAACTAGATTTTGACTGACATTTTTAAAGGTTTAATGATGGAAATACTTCCACTGAAAAACCTTGGTTTTCTTCTCTCGTACTTCATAGACTTCCAGAGTTTTTCTTTGGGTAGAAATTTGCTACTCCAAATTTAAACCCAAAATATTTCTGGGATATGGTTAAGGAGTAAATTAATTCCTCCAAGCAATGAACATGGTTCAGTATTAAAGAGAATTATTTTTATTCATTATTTTTCTTTTGATACACAGAGATATTTGGGGATGAATAAACTCTTCAAGGACAAGTTTGATATGATTGCATTTTTATGTAATTAACACATGTGGATTATTTGTTAATTAAAATTGAGGAATAATATTAGCAATATTTATTATGTATCATATATCATTTTGAGGTACGTGTTTTACATAATCTGTGTGACAATAATCAAGCTATCAATTAGATATTTTTTAAATGTTTCCTTTATTACCTCAACCATTTATACACAAAAATTTTGCCTGGTTCATGACTCTCTGTCTCTCTCTCACTCTCTCTCTCTCCCTTCACCCAGGTTTTTGAAAATTTCTCAAAAAAAGGAAGTGGTAACCTTCATTTTTCATACAAGGTCAATAATGCAAATCTATATCCACCAAAGATTTTTTAAAGCCCTTCATTTTAACGTCATTTGCTTTCTATTTTTCACTGCTTCCTGCCACGTATAGTGTGAATGGTTCATTAATGTAGTGAAAAACATATGTCAAATTGGGCTTCATGCAAATCTTCCATCCTGCACAAAAAGCAAATTTCATATCCATGAAAATCTTGTAACTCTTTTAAGATTAAACTTATATTTAACTTTGAAACTATACTCTGTTGATCTTTGAAAGTTGTCAGGGAGAAGACAGAGTTTGTATCCTCTTTAAGTAGTCTAATAAAAATTCATTTTATGCTTTTTATTTGGTCTTCTGTGCATATGAGGAAATACATTTGCATACATCCTATGGCAAAGAAAAGTCAACTTGCATGCTGAGGGAATGATCCTTTGTTTCTGGTTTAATGCAAAATACAATAAGTAAGTCAGCCATATGTATTATTAGCCTAACTATTACAACTATACAGATGCTCTTCTGTCTCACCAAAGCACCCTAAACAGAAAAGAAGCCAGAAAAACCCAATAAATGAACAATTATATGTAGGAGTGTGTGTGTGTGTATGTGTGTGTGTTTGCGTGTGTGTGTGTGTGTGTGTGAGATGATATGATTCTAAGCCAATACCACAGGGTTCCTCCTTGCTTTCCCATAATCTCTATTTTCATCTCTAGTCTATCTGCATCCCATTCACCAAGCACTCAGCTCCAAGAGCAGGGGTGTCACTTAGAGAAATATTTGCTACTGTCCCCACTGCCAGCTCTAGAGCCATGGCTCAGAGATTTTGCCAGCAAACTGTAAAACAGATGGCTCTTCCCAAAGGAACTGGCTTCATTTCCTATAGAACATGGAGAAATTTAAACCTGAAGGCACTCTCATAAACAATAGAGGTTGTGGTAAAAGGAGATTCATGGATCTAATGAAGGTACAGCCTAGACTATTGGCTGGCTATCCCACAGCAAACAACTGGGAAATAAGAAAACTGGGAGAAGTCTTTATGAGGTCACAACAAATATCCAAACAGTAACCTCAGAAATTATTCTAACCATTGAAGGAGCTATAATTTTATTTAATTAGCTTTTAAAGGAATATATGTCCCCAAAGTATTGCTGAAAACAATAAAGCAATCAAATGGAAATCAGTGCAGTCTAATAGGTTGATGTAGTCAGGAAAAGAGTGGAAGAGAATTCTACCAGTACTATTGCTATCTCAGGGTAACCATGGGCATACCCAAAGCTGTGCCCCCCTGAAGAGCAATATCAGAGGTTTAACACTGAAAGGCAGGGAGAATGGACCTTGTTAAAATAATCCTGCCACTTACTAACCAAATAAACAAGCAAATAACAAATGCCCTGGAAAAAGGGGAAGATTACCCAGAATTGATACAATATATTATTTAAAATGCCCATTTTCCAAAAATCTGCTATCAGACATACAAGCAAATAGAAAAAAATGACCCATACACTGGGAAGGAGGGCAAAGTGACCAGCAGATGTCAAATTTAAGAGAAAATTATTTCAAAGTAACCATTATAAATAGGTTCACAGAACTAAAGGAAAGCATGATTAAAGAAATAAAAGGAGATATGATAACAATGCCACATTGACTAGAGAATATCAATAAGGAGATAGAAGCTTTTTTTAAAAAAATAAGCCAAATAGAAAATATGTAGTTAAAACTACAGTAATTGAATTTTTTTAAAAAAATTAACTAAAGAGGCTTAACAATAGATTTGCAGAAAGCAAAGAATTAGCAAACTGGAGGACAGATTGACAGATATTACACAAGCCTAAACAAAGGGGAAAAATGAAGAAAAGTATATAAAGACTTAGAGAGATGTAGGACAACATTAAGTATACCAACATACCTACAATACCAGAAGGAGAAGGAAAAAGAAATAATAAAATATATTCAAAGAAATAATGGCTGAAAACTGCCCAAATTTGTTTAAAAAACTATAATCTACACATCCAGAAAGCTTAACATACTCTAAGTAGGATAAATGCAGAGACCCACAAACAAATCCACTATAGTAAAAATGCTGAAAGACAAAGACAAGGAGAAAATCTTGAAAGCAACAAGAGGAAAACAATGTATAATTTACCATGGAACCCCAATAAGATTAACAACTGAATTCTCAGCAGAAATATTGGGGGCCAGAGGGCAATGAGATTACATATTCAAAGTAATCAATGAAAAACAAAACTGTCAACAACGAATACTATACCTAGCAAAACTATTCCCAAATGAAGGTGAAATGAAGACTATACCATATTAAAACAAACAAACAAATAAAAAAAACAGAATTTGTTGCTAGTAGACTTTTGTTACAATAGATATGAAAAGAAGTTCTTCAGGCTGAAAGCAAGTGACTTCAGAGAGCAATTCAATTGACACACAGAGCACTGGTAGAAGTAATTATATAATTATAAAACATACTATAGCTGCATATTTTTTCTTATTTCTTTTCTTAATGGATTTTTAAAAAACAATTATATAAAATAATATATATAGAATGTATTGTTGGTGTTATAGCAAATATAAATGTAATATATGAGTAATATATTTGCCAAAAGCAGTACAGAAGAAGTTGGTTAAAGCAAAGCTATAATAAGCTAAGAAATAATAAGATATGGTAAAGTAATAATTAACATAATATATCATTGGGTTTGTAACATTGATAGATGTAACATGTATAACAATAATAATACCAAAAAGGAGGGAAATGGTCATAGAGTTATATAGAAATAACATTTCTATATATGATGGAAATTAGGCTAGCATAATCTGAGACTAATTCTGATAAATTTAATTGTATATGGTAAACCTTGGAGAAAATACTAAAAATTATAACTCAAAAGAATAGTGAGAAAATCATTAATGAAGTTAAAATGGAACAAAAAATATGATGCATATAGAAAACAAAAAATAAAATGATAGACATAAATTTACCTATATCAATAATATCATTGAATTTGCATGCATTAACTAATCCAACCAGAAGGCAAAGATTATTAGACTGGATTTTAAAGATCCAACTTTATGTCATCTATAACAGAAGCATTTTACATTCAAAAACACAGATAGATTGAAAGTAAGAGGATGGAAAAAGATACATAATACAAATAACAACCATAGGAAAACTGGAGTAGCTATGCTAATATCAGACAAAATAGACTTCAAAACAAAAAAAAAAAATGTTACCAGAGATAAAAAGAGAATCCTTATGATAAAAATTTTAATCTAGTAGAATATGTAACAATTATCTGTGTATATGTACCTAATAATGGAGTACCAAAATATATAACGCAAAAACTGACAAAAATGAAGGAAAAAATAGACAACTCAACAATAGTTGGAAACTTTAATATCCTGTTTTTGATAATAGATAAAACAACTAGACAGAAGATCAATAGGGAAGTATTAATAGAAGACTTGAGCAACAGCATAAACCAACCCGACCTAACAAACTTGTATATAACACTTGACCCAACAATATAATAGACATTCTACTCAAGTGAAAATGAAACATTTTCCAAAAAACCATACACTAGACCATAAAACAAACTTAAGTAAATTTAAAAGGATAATTTAAAAGTATGTTCTCTACCCATAACAACAACAACAACAACAAAACAGAAATCAACAACAAAGAGAAATTTGAGAAACTCAAAAATATGTGAAAATTGAACAATACCCTCAATCAATGGGTCAAGAGAGAAATATCAAAAGGAAAATCAGAAAACACTTTGAGATGAATGAAAATAAAGATACAATATAGCATAACATATGGGATACAGCTAAAACAATGCTTAGAGGAAAATATATAGCTCTAAATATCTACATTAAAAAGAAGAAATACCTCAAATCAATAACTTAAACTTCCACCTTAAGACACTGGAAAATGAAAAGCAAAATAAACCTAAAGTAAGCAGAAGGAAAGTTAAATATTACAGGGGAAATTAATGAAATAGAGAATAGAAAAATAGATTATTTTAAAAGAGCAACAAAATTGGCTGCCTTTACCTAGTTTGACAAAGAGAAAAATAGAAAAGATTCAAATTATTACAATCAACAATAAAAGAGTGGACATTACTACCAACCTTACGTAAAAAATAGGATTATAAAGGAATACCGTAAGCAACTGTAGACCAACAATTGCACAACTTAGAAGAAATAGGCAAACTCTTAGAAAGACACAAACTCTTAAAATTGACTCATGAATAAATAGACAGTCTGAATAGAACTATAAAAAGTGAAGATACTGAATTTATAATAAAAAAATCTAATCACAAAGAAGCATAGGCAAATACAGTTTCACTGCTGAATTCTATAAAACATTCAAAGTATTAATACAAATTCAAACTCTTCTAGAAAATAAAAGAGGAAGAAACACTTCTCAACTCCCTTTTTAAGGTCAGTATTGGCCTAATACCATAATCAGACAGACTTACAAGAAAAGAAACTACAGACCAACATTTCTTATGACTATAGATGCAAAAGACATCAAATAAATACTGACAAACCAAATCCAGCAACATGTGAAAAGAATTATAGACTATGAACAAGTGAGATTTTTTAATATCCCAAAATGCAAGGTTGGTTTACATCTGAAAATCAATCAGTGTAATACATCATATCAAAAAATTACATAGATACTCAATAAATGCAGAAAAAAGCATTTGACCAAATCCAACACTCTTTCAAGATAAAAACACCCCACAGACTAGAAATAGAAGAGAATTTCCTCAACCTCATAAAGGGCACCTACAAAAAAATCCACAGTTAACATCATACTAATGAAAGACTTTCATCATAGTGATGAAAGACTGAATGTTTCCCAAGATCAGTCACAAGGCAAGGCAAACACTCTCAACACTTCTATTTAACATTGTATTGATCATTCTCACCAAGTCAATTAGTCAAGAAAAAGAAATAAAAGGCAACTAGATTGGGAAAAAATATGGAAAACAATTTCTGTTCATAAACAGTAAGAAAAAAATCTTGTATAGAAAAAAATCTTAAAGAATCCACTAAAAAGCTGTTAGAACTAATAGTTTCTAATGATCAAGTTTGCAGGATACAAGATCAATATGCGAAGATCAATTGTATTTTTATACATTTGCAATGAATAATCCAAGAACAAAAATAAAAATACCATTTGTAACAATATCAAAAAGAATAAAATAGGAATAAATTTAACAAAAGAAATGTAAAACTTACACTCTAAAAACTATAAAACATTGTTGAAGAAATAAAAGTAAATCTAAACAAATAGGAAAGCATTCCATATTCACACATCAGAGACTTAACAGTGTTAAGATGATAATATACCCCACACAAATAAAGGAATAGACACAAACAAAGGGAAGAAGAAACTCCACAAAATAATCATTTTAACTCCACCCTCTACACACATTTTGACTCTTAGTTTTCTTAATTCACATATTTTTGAAATATCTGTCTCTTAACAGTTTGCAGTAGCTATTATTGCTTTTGATAGATTTGTCTGCTGGGTTTCATATCAGAGTTCTGGGTGGATTGCACAAAACAAATGTAGTAATATCGAGTATTCTGGGTTTGTCCATGTACTTAATTTTACCAGTGGATTTTATACCTTGAAAAATCTTTTGCATGTTAGTGCTTTTCTTTCAAATTGAAAAACTCCTTTAAGCATTTCTTAAGAGATGGGTCTAGTGGTAATGAATTTTCTCAGCTTTTGTTTGCCTGTGAAAGACTTTCTCTCCTTCAAATGTGAATGGCAATTTTGCCAAATACAATATTTTGGGGTTGCAGGTTTTTTTTCTTTGAGTACCTTGAAAATATCATTCCATTCCTTCCTGGCCTGTAAGCTTTCTATTGAGAAGTCTGTTGGCAGACAAATTGGGGCTCCTTTATATATTCTTTGCTTCTTATCCCTCCCTGCTTTTTAGGCTCTTCTCTTTGTTCTTAACCTTTGAGAGTTTGACTATTAAATGCCTTGAGCTAGTCTTATTTGAGTTGAATCTGTTTGATGTTCTAAGCTCTTCCTGTAGCTGAATATTTATATATTTTTCAAGTTTTGGAAAGTTTTTGGCAATTATTTCTTTGAATTATTTGAATTATTATTTCTGGTTGATCATCTCAATTTCACTTTTCCTTATGTAGGAATCATGAGTTGAGGAAAGATTTTTCTCACATTTGGCGCCTGGCAGAATTGAGGGGAGAGAGATCATGGATGTGGAAGTCTGGTTCTTCGACCAACTGCTCGGAATTTTTTCATTTCTTTGTGGTCCCAGAAACTGTCTCGTCCTCATACTTGAGCTCTGGTTTTGTTGCTGGAGAAGATCTCAGCATTGTATATTTGTTTTTGTTTTTTGTAGCAGGGGAGAGAAGCCAGTTTTCCTTTATACCAGCATTTTAGAACTGGAAGTCCTCTGATTACAATTTTCATAGAACTATAGAATTCTCTTTATGGAAAAAGAAGATCGTAATTTTCCCTTTTGCTCTCCAGATTTTTGAAAGCAAAATCTCCTTCCAAGAGCCCCAGCAGTCATCAATGATATCAATCCTATATGTCGTTTCAAGTGTGAGATGTCAGTCTGAAAGTTAAATCTTATATGGCTGTGTATTTGTAGAGAGGACAGGAAAAGCATTTCAAACAAGTCCGTGATATGGTTTTATGTTTTTGACATTAGCCCACCAGGTTTGCCTGTCATGCCCAATGTGTGTGAAAATGTTTTATCCAATTCTGACACTTCTCAAAGTGATTTTATCAGTAATGCCTCTGGAGGGCCAAGTGAAATGTGTTCAACTAGAACTAGAGGCAATGACAGGAGCAAGCCTCAGGCAATTCCTGCTCTTGAAATGTTAAAGGTCAATGTTAAAATTTATAACATATTGTTATCTAACATTAACACTTCCAGTGATATACTTTAAAAAAAATTTCCACTTTGATGTGTCTGAATCAAAGTTTGTTTCATGATCTGGATTCTTAAATGTGTCCCTTCACAGCAAGCACGGAGTAGGCAATCTATTGAAATATTTATGCAGACACATCCACAGGTTGTGAATTAGTTGGTTCTCTGGTTCTGAGCACAGGTGATGTACTAGACTTTGGAGAAAATATTTTTGCTGTTACTCTAATTATAACTGATTTGGTAGTCTTTTCCTTCCTTACTAACACTTAGAATTTTATAAATAAATCTGTCATGTAAAGGGCTATGATCACACATACCATTAATGCTACAATGTATTTTTTAACTAAAACCAAAGTAGTAGTATAGCATATGCAATACCTCAAAGTCTCATCTGTTCCACCATGGTGACTATGCTTAGGTTGTGCATAGCAGTATTACATACAACAAGGAAAAGCTCCAGGCAAGGTGTCTACAGTCATAACCTTCTACATAGAGGAAAAGGAGCAAAGCTGTACTACAGGGAAGACCTAGGCTCTAGGCTCCCCAAAACCAATAATGGTCTTCCAGAGAGGGAAGCAGCCCTGTTAGAAATAATTGGGGTGGTGGAGAGGACTCAGCCTCTGGTATAAGCCTGTTCTTCTCTTGAATTAACTCAGACTTACTGAGCCAGCTGCCTGTTAAACTAGCAAAACGTGAGACGAAATGCACCTCCATTGCCATGCAAGGCCATTTTTCTCTCCTTCAAATGTCTTGTTGGATATAACAAAGCACTATGCTGCCAATATTGTATGAAGTGTGGACATCCAGGTCAAGGCTGAGCCTTTCTGTGGTGTCCACCTCCCTTACCCCCACAGCCCTGCCCTTCAGATAAGAATAACTTCTGTTCCTCCTCGACAAGCCCTACTTTCAAAAAGGGCATTATACCTGCTCAGCACAATGCCTTAGATACAACAGCCATCTAATAGTTGCCTTCTATTGATTGTAATGAAAAAGTGATCACTTACACAAAGCTCAAAAGAAAATTATTTTGATGCTTTTCTTAGTTATCTTTCTTTTTTTTTTTTTTGACTTACATAAACATTATTTTATTTTGCTGGGTAAGTGAAAGATTAATTATTTAATTTTGCCATTCAAAGCATAGAATAAAGATGTGCAATTTTTTTCACAATGCAACAAGACCACAGCAAACAATTATGACCACTCACCTGAGATAGTCCTGCTCACTCAAGCCGTCTTTGTAGAAGGAAATAAATCTTCTTTCCTGAATCCTTTTAAATATTATTGGAATGATATTAATGCACAACAAAAGACCAGAGATGCAGGCGGTGGCACTCTCAGATATGCTAAGGATGGCACAGAAAAGAACAATTTTCACCCTTGGCCACTCATTATAACCACCTGGAGACATTTAAATATTATTGATTTCTGGTGTCTAAGCCCTAAGATTTGTGACTTAATTGGTCTTAGGTGTGTCATGTCTTGGCAATCTTGAAAGTTCCCTCGGTGAGGCTAATGTACAATCACAGCTAAGGATCACCGGTTTAGACTGATCTAGTGATTCTTTTTTTTTTTTTATTTCAGCATATTATAGGGATACAAATGTTTAAGTTAAGCATATTGTCTTTGGCCCACCTGAGGCCGAGCTTCAAGCGTGTCCATACCCCAGATGGTGTGCACTGCACCCATTAGATGTGTGTCCATCCCTTCCACCCCCCTCCCATCTACCAGACACCCAGTGAATGTTATTACTATATGTGCACTTAAGTGTTGATCAGTTAATGCCAATTTGATGGTGAATACATGTGGTGCTTGTTTTTTCTTTTTTTCTTTTTTTAATTCAGGGTACTATGGAAGTACAAACATTTTGGTTACATGAAATGTGTTTGCCTGGCTCAAGCCAGGGCTACAAGCATGTCCTTCCCCCATACAGTGCACCCCGTTTCCATTAGCTGTGGGTTTACCCCTCCACTCCCTCTACCCCTCACCTGACCAGCACTCAGTGAGTATTACTACCATGTGAGCACGTTAGTGTTGATCAATTAGTACCAATTTGATGGTGAGTACATCTGGTTCATGTTTTTCCATCATTATGATACCTCACTTTGAAGGATGGGCTCAATCTCTATCCAGGATAACATAAGAGTGTTAGTTCACCACTGTTTTTTGTAGTTGAGTAGTATTCCATGGTATACACATACCACATTTTATTAATCCTCTCATGTATTGATGGGTATTTGGGTTGTTTCTACATCTTTGCAATTGTAAATTGTGCTGCTATAAACATTCTAGTGCAGATGTCTTTATTATAGAAAGTCTTTTTTTCCTTTGGGTAGATGCCTAGGAGTGGGATTGCTGGATCAAATGGTATTTCTATTTTTAGCTCTTTGAGTTATCTCCAAATTACTTTCCATAAGGGTTGTACTAATTTACAGTCCCACAAGCAGCATAAGAGTGTTCCAATCTCTCCACATCCACGGCAGCATTTGTTGTTTTGGGATTTTTTGATAGAGGCCATTCTCACAGGAATTAGGTGATATCTCACTGTAGTTTTGATTTGCATTTCCCTAATGATTAGAGATGTTGAGCACTTTTTTATATGTTTGCCTGCCATTATTCTGTCTTCTTTTGAAAAATTTCTGTTCATGTCCTTTGCCCATTTATTAATGGAGTTGTTTGATTTTTTCTTGTGTATTTTCTTAAGTTCTATATAGATTCTTGTTATTAGTCCTTTATCGGATGTGTAGAAAGCAAATATTTTCTCCCATTCTGTAGGTTGTCTATTCACTCTAATGATAGTTTCCTTGCCTGTGCAGAAGCTTTTTAATTTGATCATGTCCCATTTGTTTATTTTTGTTGCTGCTATGATTGCTTTGGGGGCCTTCTGCATAAATTTTTACCTAGACTGATGTCTATAAGAGTCTTCCCAACATTTTATTCCAGAATTCTTAAGGTTTCATGCCTTAGGTTTAAGTCTGTTATCCACCGTGAGTTGATTTTTGTGAGAGGTGAAAGGTGTGGATCCTGTTTTGTCTTCTACATGTGGCTATCCAATTTTCCCAGCACCATTTATTGAATAAGGATTCTTTTCCCCAGTTTATGTTTTAGTTATCTTTTTGTTCATAAGATCACTCAAATTTGAAAGTTTGAAAAAAGTGCATCAAATCTGGATACCACTTGAAAAGGGGACAGTGTGGCAAGCACCAATGAGGTTACTTGGAGGAATATTTATGTATTTACACATAATTGGAGTAATAATGTATACTATCTCTTTTGCTTTTACTTATGTTGGAAACTAGTAACTTTATGTAAATTAGTGGCTTAATGTGCTCAGGGAATTGATTCCCTATAAATGCAAATAATATTGTAGTCTTTACCTAATTCAATTTTGTAAGAAATAGAAGGAAGGAGTTACCTATTGAATGTGCTGAGGTGCTTTCCTTTTAGTTAAAGCAACTCTTGGTAACAACAAAACTCTATTTTGTCTCTTGACAGTAATTTGGTGTTTTATTAAAACTTGCCAATGGGATACAACAGTTGGGCATGCTGGCTCTGCTTTAGCACATTTATTACATTATACAGAAAGAAAACAGAATTTCCTCTGCAGGCAAACAGTTGTATCTGTGTGTTTTCTTCACCAAGATATTTAATTTGGACTTGTTTTAAAATATAATCTAAATATAATTTTACAATTTAGTGGGCAACTATTTTTATATGTAATATTTACATATAATATTACACATAAAAATATCTTCTGTTCTCCAATTAAGCATTTATATATTACATATAAATAATATTCACATATAATATTTAAAGATATATATTTGCCTACTGCATTATAAAACTACATTTATATATTATAAATATGCATACACATGCACACATATATACGTATACACATACACACAGACACATATAAATTTGTATATATACATGTGCATATATGCACACATATATAAATGTGCATGTATAGGGTGTGTGTATGCGTGTGTATATACATATACACATATATATAAAAGAAAGAGAAACAGCATGGAAAAATGTAAACTAGATATAAACTAGTTTTATAGTTAGACTGATCTAGGCTTAAGTCTAGATTTTACATCACATACTGTTAGGACAACTTGGGAAAATTACTTAAGTTTTCTTAGGCTATTTACTCATTTATAAAATTGGGATAAGTATTCTCAAGATATTTGAGAGGATTAATGAAATGTAATGAAATGTCTAATATAAAGTGCTCAGCACAAGTAAGGATGGCATACACCTGAGGCACCAATCAATAAGGAAAGCTAACACGTCACCAGAATAAATTGAAAATATGGTACAAGTTAAACTGAGCTCCTGAAAAAGGTTCCTTGTGTAACTGGACATTTGTGGTATTTCAATTTGCACAGAAGTAGACAGCGCCCCCAAGTGGAAATTTAAAAAAATCACTCCTTACAGAGTTGACCCATTCTTCTGAGCAAGGTGTAAATAACATAGTACAACTGTGAGAGCACACCAAGGAGGAGACACAGCTGAAGTTGTTTCAGACCTGCAGCTATCTCCAACTATAAATATGAAGCACAAGGTTGTGTGGTATAGTGCCATCTTCCAATAACAAATGAGTTTATCATCTAAATTATAATTCTTTTAAAAATCATAAGTTTCAGGCCGGGCGCGGTGGCTCACGCCTGTAATCCTAGCACTCTGGGAGGCCGAGGTGGGCAGATCCTTTGAGCTCAGGAGTTCGAGACCAGCCTGAGCAAGAGCGAGACCCCCGTCTCTACTAAAAAAATAGAAAGAAATTATATGGACAGCTAAATTAGCCAGGCACAGTGGCACATGCCTGTAGTCCCAGCTACTCGGGAGGCTGAGGCAGTAGGATTGCTTGAGCCCAGGAGTTTGAGGTTGCTGTGAGCTAGGCTGACACCACGGCACTCACTCTAGCCTGGGCAACAGAGTGAGACTCTGTCTTAAAAAACAAAACAAAGAACAAAAAATCATAAGTTTCAGTTACAGAGCCTTAATGCTGCTCATTGTTAAACTGATTAATGAAGATATGTTATTGCTTTTAGGCTTTTCACTGTGTTTTGTAATTCCTTGAATAAATTCTTCATTTCCAGAAGTTCTGTTTCATTTTTCTTTAATATTCCAATTTCTTTAGAGAGGGTTTCTTCTAAGTCCTGGATTTTTTGTGTGGTTTCTTTGGGTTGGGTATCCATTTTCTCATACATATCATTGAGTTTTCTTATAATCCATGTTTGAAATTCTTCTGTCATTTCAGCGTTCTGAATTTGGTTGATATCCATTGCTAGAGAGCTAGTGTTCCCCTTTGGGGGTGTGCTTTCAGTTTGATTGTTCATGCTTTCAGAGTTCTTTCACTGATTCCTTCCCCTCTGGAGCAGCTGTTGCTTCTTACCTTTAGATTTGCATTTACATAATGATAAGCCCAGTTTAGTCTCTCAGCCAGTAGGGGATGTTTGTGGGTGAGATTTGACCACACCCTGTGTGATGAGTAAGAAAATGCAGTAAAAGGGTATGCAATTGACCTCTCTGTCACCAGGTGGTGCTTGCCAGGAGGGGCAGGCTGCAGTGTTGTTTTTGGGTCCTGTAACCAGCTCTCATTCCTCTAGAGAAGCACTCTAGTGCCTCAGCTGGTGGGTAGGGTCCTGGGACTTCCATTTGTGTCCTTATTCTCCACCTCAATGGGGGGAGGTGGGGGAGTGAGGCTGGGTGGGGCTGGGTTGGGGGAGCCTGCCACAATGCTATTAGCAGGGGTCAAAGGACTGTTCTCTGCTTCTGGGCAAAGCTGCCAGGGAAGGGCTGAAATGGCCCCATTCAGCCAAAAAGTCTGTGTGTGGAGGTGGGGCAGTCTGAGACCTGCAGTCTAGAGCAAGTCTCGCTCGTTTCCACCCTCCCCTATTCCGTGGTTTCTCCCCTGACTCTGCCAGTGGGCAGGACCTCAAGCTAGCGGAGTTCCTCTGACTGTGATGCAAGCTGGGAGGTTCCCGGCCCAGAATGACAACCTGAGCTGGGAGCATGGCCCTCCTGTCGGGGGAGAGTTGCTCCTCAAGCACACTGCAGCTAGGACCCATTCTGATCTTCCCCTAAAGGCATACACACCTCAGTCCCCCCTTTTGGCCTCCCCCCAGCACCGGCCATGCAATGGAGACCTGAGTGTACAGGATCTGGCCTGCAGGCCTGTCCCCCAGGACCTGGAGATCAATCTCTGACCCTGCCAGGGAGAAAAATGCTGGTCTCAAGTCACCCACAGGGTGCCCAAGCTGGATCAATGTCTCTCCGTCTCAGGGTTTGCCCCGCTCTACTGGAGTCACCATGCAAACAGCACCAGGGAGGGCTGGGGAGTAGGGAGCTCACAGTCTGAGTACCCCTCAGTCCACTGCAGGGCCCCAAAAGGAAAGGTCCTGTACCCTGTGGATGTCTCCAGATGGTGGCTAAATTGTCTTTCTCAGCAGCCTCAGGTAGGGGAGGGGAAGGAGAGAATGAAGCAGTATGGCGCCTGCCCATCAGCTTGGGTCTGTGGGGTGGGACGTGCCCCAAGGAAGCTGGGAGCCTGGTGCCCTGTCCACAAGAGGCTCACCGCTCACTGGCAGCAGCCATCTCTGGGCTGGTGTCAGCAGGTCTCTCCAGCAGCTCAGGAGCCCACCAGCACTCCGAGATGCAAGGGAGGGGAAATTTAACTGCTCCACCTACCCTTGTCTCTGGTCTCCAAGCCTCTCAGGGTTTAGACCCTGCCAATGCCTTTGTCCTTCCATTTCTGCTCCGAAACCTCTTCCTATGAAGTCTCCTGTAGGTTCAGGCACCCTTATTTCTGACCTTCATCTGATCTATGTTTGTCTGCCTGTTTGTTTATTTCATTTTCATATAAAATCTTTCCTTCTTGTAAAGACACTCTGGCTGGAAGTGTTTCCCATCTGCCATCTTGCCTCCCCCCATTCAATAATTTTAAAGTCATAGTTTGGTAAAAGTTAGTTTAAATTTGTTTCTAGTAGTTGAACCTACTCATAGTTTCCATCCCTACTTATCTAAAGATTTCTTATGAATTAGCATGAAATACATTACATTTTTCCTGCATATACAAATATTTTTGCTTAATTTGTTAATGTGGAAAATTATATTGATAAATTTAATAATTTAAGCTATCTATGGATTCCTGAAATACATGGCTACAGTGTATTTTTAGATTTTTTGATACACACATGAATTTGATTTCCTCATTTCCTTTAAGATTTCTGTATAAAGAAATTTTCCCTTTCAGCACTTATCATGTTCTGGTATCAAGATATACCTCAGATGTCAAGTTTAACAAGTGTTCTTTCTTGTTTTTTGTTATTAAAGAGTTTGTATAACATACAGATTATGTGTTTCTTGAATGTTTGGTAAACCTTGCCAGAAACTCTGTGGATCTGATATGTTCTCATGAGAATAAAGGCCTGCATTTTTTTAACTACATATTCTATTTCTTTAATGGTGGTTTCTCAACTCCACCAATTTTTAATTAATTTTTAGAAATGCTTACAATTAATGTAAATTTTCAAAAAAAATAGCATTCATAATATTGATATGATGTAATTCTTTTCTAATGTCTCCTGTATCATTTGTAATATTATTTATTTATGCCTTCTCTCTTTCTTAGTGAGCTTTTCTATAAAGATTTGTCTATTTATTAATCTTTTCATAGAACATAGGTTTTGCCTTTTTGATCTGCACTTTAGTTTTTTATACTGTATTAATTTCTACTTCTACCTGTATGATCCTATTCCCTTTTCCTAGATTCATTTCATATGCTTTGTTAGCTTATTAAGTTAAATTATTTGATTATTTTTTAAACTTTTTAAAATTAATTAATTTACTTAAAGCTACAAATTTTCTTCTCTCACCCTCTTAAGCTGCATTACGCTGTAGAATAATTTGTAGCTATCACTCACTTCTAAGTATTTTCACAATACTCAATTGAAATTTTACTTCTTACTAATTATTTGAGGAGTTTTTTTTTTCACTTTCTTAACATGTGTAAAGAGGAGGCAAGAGAAAGAAAGTTGATGACAATTTTTTCCTTAATTTGTTTTTTAAATTTCTAGTGTAACCCCATTGTGGCCAGAAAAATGGCCTTTATAATAATCATTCTTTGAAATTTTTCAGACTACCTGAGTGGCATAAAAATGAACAATTTTACACTCTTTCCCATCTCAGTAAATGGGAACACTATTCAACTAAGTTGTTTAGACCAAAACTTTGGAGGTACCTTTGGTCCCTTTCTTTTTTTTATACCCCACATCCAATCCATAAGCAAATTCTATAATTTCTACATTCTATATACAATCTGACCACTACCTACCACCTCCAATTCCTTTTTCCAATTTCTTCTAAGCCACAATCATCTCTTATCTGGCTTATGCAATAACCTCCAAATTTGCTTTCTGGCTCCTTTCTTTGTTCCTTCCAGTGGATTCCCCACAACACAACTAGAATTATCTTTTTAAAAATGTATGTCAAATGATGTTTTCCTGTGCCAAAAATCCCCTTGGCTTTATATGTTATCCTGAATTTAATCCATGCATTATGTCAATTTCAATTTTCTGGTTGTGACACTGTACTAAAATCATGTAAGATGTTACCACTGGGGAAAACTGGATAAAGCGTATATGAGATGTTTCTATACCATTTGTCACAATGGCATGTGATTTTTAAATTATCCCATAATAAATATATTCTTTAAAGAGAATGAAATCAATAATAGGACATGTAATTAAAGACATAAACTAGGCATTTACTATTATTTGGTTCCCCATATTTAACATATGCCCAAGCTTTGATTTAGAGGGAGAAAAAATATCATTTCATAAAGCTATAAAATTGAAAAAAAATGACAACATATGAATTTTACAACATGTCATATGCTCATTTGTGTTGTGTCAACTTGGCTAAGGCTAGAAACTAAATTTCCCAGAATTTCCTTCCCTGTATGGTTCCAAGTTAGAGTTGGCCAAAATAGGAACTCTACAAGATTTACAAGGCAGAAGGGAAGCAGAAGTCATTACTAAGAGAAAGTATTACAGTAAAACACAATGACTGACTCAGATGTGCCCAGAAGGTCTTAACTTGTCCTCTCTTTCCTCCACTCCGTAATGAGCTTATATTCCTGATTGCTGCGTTTGATGACCAAGAGCAGCCCCATTCCTGCCAGCAGGTGCTTGGCAGAGCACTCACAGAAGTGGTAGCTACATAGAGAAAACTGCTATCTACAGATGCCTCCATAAGTCTCCCTCTACTATGCCATTGTGGTGAGATCAACGGCAATGGTTTTTGGAGATTAAAATGTTGATGTGGATTTATTATGTATTAACTGGTCACTCACGTCTTAATTATGTTCCCCAAGGTACTCTAAAAAATGGCACTCCCTTGATGAGGAAAGCACCGACATCACTGGAGTCCTCAGTTGTGGCTCTTCGCTGTGCCTGGGATATCTGTGAAACTTCCTGCCAGTAAAATAGGCTCCCTGGATTCAAAGGGGATAATGAGATCCAGGAGTTATGAAGTCCAAGTGGTGGCATTTATATGCTAGATATAAGATTTGGCATGAATTCTATTAAAAAAAAAACTGGGCTGAAGCAGTAACCAGAATGATTTGACTTGCAGAGACCTTTGGCATTGACTAATATATAATTATGTTTCTAGGACTGAAATAGGTGGGAAGCTTTTCAAAGTCATACTTAATTTGTATAAGTGGAAAAACTATAGGTCTGGTAAAACTAAGTCTGTCTTGAATTACCACAAGAGAGAGTCATGGCCCCTCAACATATTTCTACCCTTGAACCTGTTTATAGACCCAGAGCCTCTTGTAGAAAGTGAGGATAGGTCCTTCTAAGTAGAGACCCTGCTACACTTTCAATAATTTACAATGCAAATATTCCTCCTACCTAAACCAATTTACCAGTTGACTATGCATTGAGGAAAGGAAAATAATCATATTTTTTTAGAGCTTATGGGACAAATAACTAATCCCTGGAAACCTAAATTGCCATGGTGGTCCACCAGGCTGGATAGAGCTTAAAGAGGAGACCAAGGTCTAATCATCAATGATATTTTGGTTCAGGTTCATCATAAAGTTAGACCAATGAGTTTCCAAAATTATCCTATGTTTATTTCCTCATTTCTGAAAAGGAAAGTTTGAAGAGCCATACTCAACAACTTGTAGAATTCCCACACTGGACCCTGACCTGTGGATTGAAGACTATGACAAGATGTGGCTGCTTCATTGGAGCAAATCAACAAAGCTTCTTTTTTTCTAGTTTCAGACGATTGATCTCATAAACATTTTTTCTCTATACTTGTTAGTAAGAACCACCAGCAGCAGTAACACGGTGTAATACCCCTTCTTAGGGCTGTATCAACTCTCCATCCCTCTGCTAAAATGTAGTCTACCAGGAAAGTGTTTGCTTCGCCACTCTACAGGACGTCAAGCAAGCCCACCACACAGATGATATTGTGCTTGTTGAACCTGATAAACAGAAAGTAGCAAATACTCCCGATCTGTGGTCCTCAATCTCCACCCCCTCCCCCCCCCGAACCCTGTCTGCACAGCAGGAGGTGGGCGCGGGCGAGTGTGCTCAGCCCCACCTGCACCCACAGCCGCTTCCCATCCCTTGCCTCACCGCCCCAGCCCCGCCTCCCTGTCAGATCAGCAGGCATCAGACCCTCATGGGAGTATGAACCCCACTGCAAACTGCGCATGCGAGGGATCCAGGTTGTGCGAGCTCCCCACGAGAATCCAAGGCCTGATCTGAGGTGGATCTGAAGCCGCATCGCCGCCGCACATCCGTGGAAAAACTGCTCCCTGGTGTCAAAAAGATTGGGGACCGCTGAAGATATGTCAAAACATATGCATGCCTGGGCTGGAAGAATTGACCCCATAAAAATTCAAGGGTATGCCACATCTCTGAAATTTCTAGGGATCAGTGGTCTGGTGCATAGTGAAATATCTCTTACCAGATGAAGAACATTTCTGCACACAGCATCTACTACCTCTTAGAGGTGGACATCTGTATTTTGGTTATAAGTACCTGATTTGGTCATCTTACTTCAACCCATTTACCAAATAACCAAATAAACTGTCAGTTCTGAGTCAGGCCCAGATCAAAAGGAGGTTCTGCAACAGAACCAGACTGCCGTTCAACCTGTCCTGCCACCTGGGCAACATAATCCAGCAGACTCAATAGAGCTTGAAGTGTCTATGGCAATTAGGAATCCTTAGGGAAACCTTTGGCAGACCCTTATAAGTAAATCACAGTGCACCCCTCTTGGACTTTGGAGAAAAGTTTTGCTTTCTCTGCAGAAAATTATTCTCCTTTTAAGAAACAGCTTCCCCTTCTTACAGTGTCCTAATAGAGTTCTAACACTTAGTATTGGCCATCAAATAATCACGTGACCTTATTCAAGTTCACAGGATGTTGTCTGGCTGGCCGAGCCTTATGTAGCAGCACACCATTAAGTGGAAGCAATAGATGGGCTCTTCCCCAAAGGTTTTGAAGTCACAAATAAGTTGCATGAAAAGTAGCTTAAATGCCCATGGCTCCTATTCCTGCCACATTGCCTCCTCTCTCTTATGTAGAGTTGTCTATGACAGCAGAATAAAAAAGAACAATCTGATACTTCTTCACAATGGTTCTGAGCACTATTCTGGCACTATCTGAAGTAGACAGCTGCAGCACTACAGGTGTAGCCTTGAAGGATAGTGGTAAGGAAAATTTTTCCGATGGAAAGAACTTCAAACTGTGCACCTGATTGTTCATTTTGCCTGGAAGGAGAGATGGACAGAGGTACATATCTAGAATGAGTCATGAGCAGTGGCTAACAGTGTGGCTGGCTGGTCAGCAGCTTGGAAGAAATATGATTGGAAAATCAGTAACAAGGTCTGGAGAAAAGGTCTGTGGAAAGACCTCTCTCCAAATACGCACAAAATATGAAGATATTTTTGTACTATATAAATTCTCACCAAAGAGCAACCTCCAAAGAAGAGTATCTTAATAATCATATGCACTAGGTGACCCATTCCTTTATTTCCATAATTGCCCATTTGGCTTATGAAGAGAATGATCATGGAAGCAGAGATGGAGCTGATGTATGGGCTCAGTAACATGGACTTCCATTCACCAAAGCCAGTTTGTCAAGAGTCACTGCTGAATACCCAAACTGCCAAGAGCAAAGATCAACACTGAGCTCCTGAAATGGCACCATTCCCTGGAGGAACCAGCCAGCCACCCGGTGACAGGTTGATTACATTGGATCACTTCCATCATTGGTGGAGCATCTCTTTGTTCTCACTGGGGAAAAAAAAAAAAAAAAAAAAAAAAAAAAACCACTTATGCTGGATATGATTTTACCTTTCCCACTCTTAATGTTTCTGCTAAAACCACCACTATCTGGGGCTTACAGAATGGCTTATTCACCTTTATAGTAATCCATACAACATGACCTCTGACAAAGAAACTCATTTTGTAGCATATGAAGTACAATATTGAACTCATGCTCATGGAATTCACTGGTGTCATCATGTTCTCCTCATCCTGAAACAGCTGGCCTAATAAAATTATGGAATGGCCTTTGGAAGACTCAGTTATGGCACCAGCTGGTGAAAGCACTTTATGGGGCTAGAATAATGTTTTTCTGGATGGAAGATAGGCTTTGAATCAGTAATAAATATGTAGTGATGTTTCTCCTATACCCAGGATTCATGAGTCTGGGAATCACAGGTAGATATGGGAATGACTCCTTTCATATTAGTCCTTACGATTTGCTGATAAATATTTTTGTTTCCTTTCTCTAAAATTTTTGGCTTTTTTGGTTTAGAGGTCTTACTTCCCAAAGGAGAAATGATTCCATAAGAGCATACAACATTATACTGGAACCTGAAACTACTATTGGCTATTTTGGGCACCTAAAGTCACTGAAACCACAGGAGAGGCAGGTGATAGAATCTCCAGTATGCAGGAGAGCCCCTAGAGTGTCATTTCGTCTCTCAATATTTCATGGTAAAAATTAGTGGAAAATCACAACAACCTAATAGAGACAGGACTGTCAACGGCACAGACTCTTCAGGAATGAGGATTTGGGTTACTCTACCAAGTAAGGAACCACAATTAACCAAGACACTTTCTGGGAGCAAAGAAAACATGAAATGGGTAGTAGAAGGAAGTTATAAATACCATCTCTGATCCCATGACAAGTTATGGTCCCATGACCAAACATGACAGCACTAGTAAATAGAAACATTTATTTCTTCCTTGCTTCAAAGTAAGTATATATATTTGCGTGTGTGTGTGCATGTTTCCTCTTTTCCCAATTCCCTACTATAACAAAACTGTTATTAATAATGGTTACCTGTATCTCAGGATTAAATTTATATGATATTCAAAGGACAATTTGACTAGGTAAAAGAGGAATGAGCAAAACCCAACATAGATAAATCACTTTGTGGGTCCTCTTTTGGGGAGAGGGTTAGCATGTTTTTATTGTACAGAGGATTGTTGATGCAACAACAATCTTAGGTAAAAGAATTTTGTTTTTGCACGTATTCCAAAGTAAATATGATTAATATAAGTGAGTATGAAAGCCATGCTGGCAAAGAGTAGCCTGTACTGGACCAGGCTAAGTCAGTTTGCCTAAGACTAGGAACTATTAATACATTTCCCAAAATTCCCCTTCCTGTATTTTTCAGAGTGAGAGTTGGCCCAAAAAGGAATTATGGTGAGATTTGTAAGGTAGAAGTGAGACAGAAGTCATCAAAATCAGATTCCCAGTGATTTCCAGGATGTCCTCACTTTTTCTTACTCCACATCCCACTTTTCTTCCTGCCTGCAGACCCCACTACTCACAGTGGTGCGGGCCCACTACCAGGTGTTTACTCGCATACCCACAGAGCTAGTAGCCACACAGACACTAGCTTCCCACAGACCCCCTTCAGAACCTCTCCTTGGGAATATTTGAGTGACTGGGCATGCTGGACTGCACAGATTTTCTGCAAGTTCCCACTCGTCCACCCACACCAGTGCTTCCAGCTGATTAGTTAGTGTCTCTTTCTCTGATCTGCAATTTTCCTCTTCCAGACTTTCATTTCCCAGCTCCTCCTTTACTTGTGTTAGTTCAAATTTCTATAACTCCCTTATTTCCATATACACTGACAGGGACTCTGTTTTCCTGTCTGAATTCTGACCGGTAAATGTAGCATGAGCAAAACTATGGTTTTGCTGTTCATTTTCTTCAGAGAGCCCTTGAAAGAATCCAAGTAACATATACAGTAATATGTTATGAAAGTGTGGCTCACCTATGAAAGTCTGTACCTAAGCCTGCATGTTCCTCTGGTGATGCTAGCCCTGGGTTCCACATCCATTAACCGGATTAAATGCAATTATAATGCTCCTTGTTGAAGGATTGCCACCAGGGGGCAAAGATATCTTAATACAAAGTACTAACAGTGAGAGTTATTTATTTAGCATCCAGTATATAAGCGTTGTTGTACTCGGCAGTTTATGTAAGCTATCTTTTATCTCTATGAATCTCACAAGTTAGTTATCATTATCCTGTTTTACTGAGAAGAAACCAATGTCCAGAGAATTTAAGTAACCTGCCCAAGTCATACAGCTGGTAAGTCCATGCTGGGTCTCCTCAAGTCCAAGCAAGTGCTTCTTCCAGGAATATATATTGGTATGTACTTGATATCCTTCTTCTATGTTCTCTTTGAGCCCTCTTCTTTTTCCTCATGCACATATATTTCCCATGAACCTCGACCAGTCTGAATCTCTTGTAAATCATGCACTGTGTTCTCTCTCTTCCATTTCTGCCTACTCCCAGGAGGCTATCACATTTAAAAAATTCCGATGAGCAAACCTGTACTGTGTTTTATTGACAAATAATGGTTGGGTATTTTCATTCACATGGTCTTAGAATTGAAATTCATTCATTCATTTATTTAAGAAATATTTATCATGATTCTAATTAGCTACTGAACTATTGAGTATTAATACTGAGGATGTAATGAAAAATTCCATCAATTGCATCTCTGATTGATATTTTCTACCTGGTATTTTCAATGAATACAGGATACATTATCATACAAGGCAGCCCATTTCACTCTTGGACAGTTGTTAACTGTGAAAAAAATCATTCTTTATGTTCTTTTGAATTCTCGCTCCATAAAATTTTTATCTTCTATGCCCTCTACATGATACAGAATAAACCTAATTCATTTTTGTCATGTGGTAGCTCTCAAAATGTTTACCTCTCTTCCTACCCACCCCTAATTAGTGGCTTAGGAGTTCAGGCTTCAAGCAGTACCCAGAGGCATAAATGTCAAGATTACAAAGACCTCACTGATGTACCAACATTGTCAAATAGCTGGTTGCTTTTGTACACATGACAATAAAGATTGTGAACAATTCGAGGAGAGATCTTTTATTTTAATCATCTTTTTATCCCTTGTATCTAGCACAGTGCATGGCACAAAGTAGATGTTTAATAAACAGATGTTGAATGACTGAATTCCTAAGCTAATTCTTTCTTTTCTGTCTTTATTTTAATTGTCAGTGAAAACCTTTTATTTGAGCACCCATTATGTGTCAGACACCCACTGTACAAAGCTGAGAAGGAACAAAATAGACATGAATCCTTCCTCAGATCTTACCATCTGGAATTGCTGAAGTGAGTACAGTAATTCCACTCCGGATGACCCATACTGTTAATCTTGGAGATGGACAACACCACTGCTGAGCCTCAGTTTCCTCACACACTACTTAGTGGTTGGACAAATGACCTATTCTATAAGATTATTTAAGTCCTTAAATTATTATAAAGGGTATGGGATGTATAAGGCATCATGTAAATTAAGTTTTAAGATCATAAAATTATTTTCAATAGTTTGAATACTGCCCCAAATGGATGTTCTTTCCAGTTCAAAAGTAGTTCAGTTTCGCAAACAGATACATGCACATCATTATATAAACCACATAAATAATCCAGCAACTCTATGATTCTTGTTTTAAACCAGATCTCTATTGTATAATGTAACTTCCTTTAGAGCACAATATTTTACCCTCAGTATCCTCTATGGGATCTAACACTTTTCAGAAGAATAGCATTCAGTAAACAGATTAATGCAATAGAAACAACTTAGGAATCACCAAGGATTTTAACCTGAATAGCATTTAGGAGATGCAAGAACCCCATGAAATTGTATGCAAAACTGTGTATCTGTAGGCCATTTTGTAGAGTTCTTCAGTTTTATCAGAGTCTCAAAGAGATCTATTATATAAAATGGTTTCTTACTGAGTATACATTAATTGAATATCAACTACTTGCCAGGCATTGTACTATTTAGGTTTAGAATCTAAAACGTTTTTGTAATTAATGAATACTGAGTGCATCAAAATTTTACAAAATTTGGTTTCTCACATCCACGCCTTTAAAATTAATCCATAATCTACTAAACATGTTTACATCCTAAATCAACATCAATTACTCTACAGTAATTTAATATGACATTTTCTGGTAAAATATGCTTTGGAAATATATTTTTAATGGCTTCATAGAAAAGCCTTCATGATAATAGAACCAATATGACTTTAGTGTATGTCTACATAGATACTTATATATATGTGTATATACACACAGAAGTACATATATATAATTAAAGAAATCCTTCTAAAAGTAATAATAATTAAAGAAATATTTAGCGAGTCATGCTGCTCAAATTGTTTAAACCACCTCTAATTTATCAACTGTCTTTTACCACAGCTGGGTTTCCATTTATTCCTAACAATAACAATGAAGCAACTGTCCTTCAAAAAAATGATGGCATATAAAGAAAATTTCATAAACTTGTTTGTAAGCAGTTTCCTCAGGGACTTTCCACTGACTGAAATAAATAGCTTTCAAATGTTCCAGATGGAAAACACAAAGTATTTTTAAAATCTCAAGAATACCTCTAAAATTTAATGGCAATTTTTCCCCTTTGGAAATCTTGTATCTCTCCTCAATGCATTCAGCATTATCTGTTTAGATTCAGTCAATATTTATGTGAGCAGGTGTTTTAGTTTTCTGAATAAAATTATTTTTACCTTTGAGAATGGCTGTCATATTCCTGTCCAAAACATATATGGATAGGGATATTTCCCCAGGTACAGGGGAAAGCACACTTAAAGATTAAAATTTTCATCCACAATAGATGTGCACTTTGCAATATGAGAATTTTAATGTAGCATGATCCAAAGTGATTATTTCAAAAAACAGTTAGCTTATACTATTAGGAAACTGCATTTCTAATTCATGTACTCTGCAGAACTGAGTTGCAATTAGTGATAGTGACCAGAAGATGGCGAAGTTTCATTTCCTAAGATTTACTTTACAGGCCTTTGTGTAAATCACGTTATCTTTAAGAGAAATGTTATTTGATAACACTTGTTTTTTCATAAATGGCACGTAAGAATAAAAAGACATTCATAAAAAATAAAAACTTAAAAATTCTCAAAAGTTTCACTTATTACTAATCACTTATCTTTAAATAAAATTTGAATTAACTTTTCTGTGAACAAGGAACAAAATAGAAAAAAAGTTTTAAAATAGTAATTACTTAGAATTACCTAAATTATTCAATTCTTACTTTTGGTTCATTTTGCTTTATGCTCACAGATATATTTTACAACAATAAACCCCACTTTTCAATAAAATAAAAATAAGTATACTTTTAAGATAGGAATTTTTAAAATGATAAGTTAGAGAAAAAATTCATTCAAGTAAAAATATTTCCTGAAGTAGCTTTATTCAAGGCACGTATTATACAATGTTCAAATGCTTCTTTCACTTAGTAATTGCTAAAGAAGGATCTTGAGATCTAAAGTCTATTATATTGCTTCTAAAAAATAGCATTTTTAAGTCCTGGTAATCCACTTACATACATATTTTAGTACATTAATAGATATGTGTGTGTGTGAGTGTGTGTGCGTGTGTTGCATGCTTACACAAATACTCCAGAAAGGGAAAATGGACAGATACATTACAAATTGTTCTGATTCAGTCTGGAATACAGTCTACCACCAGTTATTGCATCTTTACTGGGAAGGTAGGAAGAATCCCTAATCATCCCTGAGAAGGCATAATCCAAAACTGGCCGAAAAGGCAAGGCAGGTACCAACCCAGGCGTTAGGTAGGGTGACATAAAACCAGATAGCCCTCTTCTTGGAGAAGAATATGCCAGCCGTAATGGACTGATACCTAGTCTAGAATTTAAGCTGTAGAGACTTGAATCACCTCCATAAGAAGCAGAACTGGTCTGAAGAGGAGAGAAAGCTGATTTATTACCTAGGGTTCCAAAACTAATTCCAGCTAAACTAAAATTTGAAGCTCTCTGAAAGGCTATATTTTCCAGTTCTCCTGAGCTTGCTAGGTTCCTGGTATCTGGCTTGTGTTCTTTCCCATTTAAAATCTGTTCAATGGCTTGGACCACATCCCCTTTGCAGAATTGTAGAATTCCTTCTAGCCGGCTGCGCCTGTAACTTGGAAAAATCTTAGTAAGGATATCTAGAGGATCTCTTGGTCTTGAGGACACTGTGGGAAGGCTGGTTCTGGTAGCAGTAAAGTCTTTGGCACACTCACTTTCATTTCCTGATTCCAGATCAGAGGATGATAAGGACCTGGGACTCTCTTCACCTTCTGATTGCTCCCCAGGGTAAGGAGATAGGATGCTATCCTGCTTCTTTGAACATTCTGAAATAGATGACTTGATGCTTTGTTTCCCAATGACACCATTAGACCCAGGAGATGATCCCAGGGAAGGTTGATGGGATTTGGAGATCAGTTCTTCTTGTCCACTCTGGCATGACTCACATTTCCTCTCTTTTTGTCCTGGAGAAGAGAGGGGAAAAAAAGAATCAAATATGGGGAAAATTTCCTAGAACACGGTACTACTCATGTGAAAATAATGCTGGATAAAATAATTCTTTCACTCATAATATAATAGTAATATTTATACACTCTAAGACATTTTAATGAATAACTCAAATTTAAAAGATAATTCAGAAATGCAGGTACTAGAATAGTGGGAAAATGCTATTTCTTATGTCATTTCAGAATCACAAAGATATACAACATATAAATGCAGTTGCATTTAGGAATTAGAAGATGGGAGTCAATTATTACCCAAATGTGTTAACGTTAAGAAACACCAATATGGCACACTGTTTGTCCTATCTTGGCAGTTTGGGATCTTCCTAAATGTCACCCAAGTTTTTGTTATCTAAGTGATATTTTTTCACAATGACACTATTAAAAAGAACTCAATAAAATGGTTAGGTTTAGATAATAAATCTAAAAAAAGAATCATCTTAGTTTGAAATGAATATTCTATTTAATTGCTAATGCTAAATTTCAGCAATTGGTTTTTTTATGCTCACATTTCAAGTTCCAATTAAGTTACCTTAATAATGCTACAAAAGACCAAAATTGTTAATTTCATTTCAAATTTAAACCAGTAATGACTATTGTTGTATCAATCTCAAATCATACTAGAGCTTGCATAATTTGTTTTATGTGAGAGATTACATTTATATAGACTTGGTATTTTTTCATAATCCTTCATGAAGGATGCACTTTCTTTTACAGCCCCTGAGAAATATCAAGAAAAGATTTTAAAACAAAACTGTTTCTAAAAGAAAATTATAAATGCCACTATTACAATCTGCATGGACCATCAAAATATCTCAAAAACAACCTATTAGGCATTTGCTTCAAATCATACCCATCCTCCAATATTAAGGGCATTTTCTAAAAATATTTTTACATGAAGATCTGGTTTTACTATCCCAACACACTGAGCATATTAATAAAACAAAAATATTTTAATACTCATTTGCCAGGCTAACACCAGGAAAATAAAAACAATGCACATATTCACTAAATAACTTTTACTTTGGCTTACATTTCCTCTTACCCTATAGATATGTTTTATACATCTAGAGGTTAGGGTAAATTGTTAAGTGGGGGTATTCTGTCCAACTTTTTTTGGACAAATACTGCCCAAGGCAGTGATTTTCACCATGATTTGCAGTACTCTCATGTTCCCTCCAGTTTTCTTAAGAACCAGTCCTAACTTCTAAAGACATATCTATAGTTTATTTTAAAATTAAAGAAAGTATGTACAATTTAGCACTTTGAGGGTCAAAATGTCAATATATCAAGTATATGTTGAAAGAAAGGATGTTGCTACTGTAAAATTACAAAGACTCCGTAGTATTTTCAACTTTAAATAATACAATAAAACTTTCCTAATGAAGTGTGCCAAGTGGAGATAGATTGCCACTGGTCTTCCATTACATTTTACTTAAAAATATGATTCACTAAGTATGCCCCCTGAACATGTAAAGTATGGAAATTTCATCTCTATAGCAATTTATGCATAGAATAATTTCTTGTTATATTGTACCCACAGTACAACATATGAAGTGAAATACCAATTGCATAAGGTATCAGAAAATAAGGTGTCTTTAAAATATTGTGATACACCATTTATATCCTCTCAACTCCCATAGCTTGTTTTACTTCTATTGCATTTATCATTGTATATTATGCCTTGTATTGTAGTTTTTGGATACATATAGTCTGTCTTATTTTGAATATAAGGTCCTTTTGTGTAGGAAAATCTTATGCACTTCTGAATCACTGTTAGTCTTTGTCTAATGAATGAGTAAATAGACTATCTTACTACAGTTCATTGCTATTGTGTAAAAGGAGGCAGTCAATTTAGAAAGCCACTGAAGTAGCCTTTCAAAAATTGGTTTGCTTTTCATAGAGGGTTATCTGAGACAAAATAAAATAAAATAAAATAATTAGTCCTATAAAACAGTACACTTTAGTACCAAAAAAAACCACATAAATCAATGTTCTGCAGGGAGCTGTCAGCCAGATTTTATTATTGGTGTAGTTTAAGGAATTCTAAGTTTTACTTCCCTTTTATAGCAGGTTTTACTTAAAACTTTACTCTTCAGCACTCCTCGATCTTTCATGAGAAACTTTTAAAGTCTATTTTATCTACTTAAATAAACTAGAACGTGTGCAAAAAGTTGGCATAGGTAAGCACAAAATTATATGTACTTCATTTCAATACAAAGAATAGTCTTTTTTGAAAAGTACATCTGCTGCAATTTTCACAATTCAAGGAATGTTTCTATAGAATTAATAATTTACTGTATCATTGTCATATAATTTCATATAGTACAACCTGGCTTGGACTTATACAAAAATATTGAAATGACATTTTCACTGCTAGAAGGCCCCGAGGAAGGCTATGAAATTCACTAAAATACAGTAGGATTTACATTGGTAGGAAAAGTTAATTTGGGATAGTTTTTTACATAGCCAATTGCTTTGCAGTCAATAATTAAGAGAAAAACTAAAACTCCTTGGAAAAGAAATCTCCAATATTGAACTCTGAAATTCTCATCAATGGTATTACAGAATAAATTTCACAAAAAGATTTATAGGGAAAGGAGGGGGGTAAATATGCTTTGGTAGACTTCACTCTCTTCCCTAACTTGTAGCTGGCGCCAAACGTTTGCCCCAAAGGTAAAGACCTGCATCCCCAACCGTCAGTGAGTTTCTAGGCACGATCAGATTAACTCTGGTTTTAGAGCTGAAAACAGCACAGAGCTCAAAACACACCACTTTCACGAAGTTTCTCACTCATGCCCGCTTGAAGTTCTACACACACCGGGAAAGTTAAATCAACTTGCGCGCAAATCACTCCTCAGGCGAGTTGCTCATTTGTGATCACCGCCGCTTCACTTTTACGTTATCTTATCCTACCACCTAAGGGAACGTGAGCCCTGCCAAAGTGAAGGTGATGGGTCTCTAACACCCTTATTAGCGTCCATGTTACAGAACTTTTCCCCAGAACTTAAATAAGTGCTTCTTTAAAAATAAAATTAAATAAATAAATAAATAAATAAATAAATAAATAAAACTTTTCCCGCCCGCCTCGAGGGTGCGGCTGCTTGTTTCAAAATGTTTCGCTTCAGAACAACCGTTTTCTTGTGCAAAGAGCAAAAGGAAGGATCGACTCACCTTGTTTTGCCCCAGGATACTCTTGCGGGAAAACCTGGAAAGCGGGGGTCGCCAGACCACAAGCTTGACGCAGCGCACAGCGTCCCAGCGCAGGCCCCGCCGCGGGGCCGCCGGCGGCCTGGGGCTTTTCGGTTCTGCCGCAGCCTCCAGGCGCCGGACCCCCGGGCCCGGGGAGGCCGGGACACAGGAGCCTCTGCAGCCCCCGGGCTTCGCTCTCCTCCTGCGCCTGCTGCCGGCGCAGCGCCACCTGGGCGGCCATGACGCGCTGGCGCTCGGCGATCAGCGTGCACTTGGCACACGCGCAGTCCCGCCAGCGGCAGAAGCGCTTGTGGCCCTTGAGCGCCGACACCACGCCGTGGTTGCGACAGCGGGCACACTTGGGTGTCCGCGGGAAGCCGCAGCCCACCGCGCCCACGCCCCTGTCCGGCCCGGGAGCCGGCGGGCAGCCTCCCCCGCCGGACGTGGCGGCGGCGGCGGCCGCTCTCAGAAAGAGGCCGGGCGGCCGCAGGAAAGCCGGAGGAACGGAAATCCCCGGAGGTACCGGCAACGCCGGGGACGGGGCCGCAGGGGCCACGGCCAACAGCCCGGGGGCCGGGTGGGGTCGGCCGCTCCCGCCGCGGTCTCTGCTGACACTCAGAGACTGCTCCATTCCCGGGAAGTTTCTGGCGAGAAGCAACTAGCAAGTGCGCTGTCTTCAGCTACCCCTGCGGGTCCGCGGACGGGGCGGGGGCGGGGGGCGGGCTGTGCTCCCGCTGCGCCCCCCACCCACACACGGACGGAAGTTTTACACCCTTCCTGCCCAGAGCTGGGACGACCGGGCGCAGGCGACGCTGAAAGGCGCAGCTGTCCGGTGAGCCTCTCTTAGGGTCCCCAGGCGCTACGTTAACGCCCCTAAGCTCTGCGCGGCCTCTGAGCCCCGGACGGCGCGGCGGGAGAGGCCACCCCGCCCACCCAGGCCCCGCCAAGGGAGGCCCGGGGCGGAGAGCGGGGGCCCTCTGGGAGGAGGGCGGGGGGAGACGCCAGAAACCGGCCTGCTGGGCTGCAAATTCTCCCCTCAAAGATGCCCTTTTCTCCCATTTGCTTCCTCATGACTTCCTCAACTATATCTTTATGAAATAGTCGTCGAAGCCTCTCCCTCTTAGGGCCCCTCTTAAATGAAGCAACATTTGAAGTGCTCCTTTCCCCAGTGCCATGCTTCTCCTAAGCAAGTTTGAAGATTTACATGTTGACCTCTCCCTGTCCTTTGGTTTCCCACACGAAGTCTTCATCGCCACAGTATGGCAGGCTACAAATTTGTTTCCCACAGGAGAGATGCCTTATTTTAAATGGGTTTTAGGAGTGCGTCAAAACAATGGATAAATCATTAAGGGAACTGAGGCACATTCAGATTTTTCTCTTGTGCATTCTCTTTATACATACAAACTTGGATTGTGTGTATTATATTTTGAAATGTCAGCTGCTGGAAGAAGTCGTTGTGAGTATCTTCTCTGGAACTACTTATAGGTAGCAATTGTGTTAAAGCTGTTTCAAAAATACTTCACATGTCTATTGTGAAGCATTGGGGAAGGTCGTTTAGGTCAGCGATCCCCAACCTTTTTGGCACCAGGGACTGGTGTCATGGTAGACAATTTTTCCAGGGATGGAGGGGTTGGGGGCGGGGGAAGGCGGAGCTCAGGTGGTGATGCAAGCGATGGGGAGCACCTGTAAATACAGAGGAAACTTCACTCACTTGCCTGCAGCTCACCTCCTGCTGTGCACCCCCTTCCTTACTAGTTTTGTGGAAGATAATTTTTCCACAGATGGCAGGGCAGGGAGGGGGATGGGGAGTGGTGGGCAGCGGAGGTCTGCGCCCAGTCCCTAACAGGCTGCAGACCAGTACCAGTATGTGGCCTGGGGTTGGAGACCTCAGGTTTACATCATTCTTTAAATATGCTGTCATAAAATATGTTCTGGAAATATGCATTTAATGCCCCTAATTGTAAGAAAAGATCGTAAGGCTTTTAAACCAAAAGAGCATCTGAAGCAGAAAATTCATGGAATTTATTCTTCATGGAAAGGAGAGTCAGCACTCTGTCAGCTCTTCAAGATAATATCCAACTGCCTTGACGGGCAATGCATATTCTAGCCCAAAGATGGCTAATGGTATTTTTACCACTCCACCTATTCACATTCAGGGCAGACATTGCTGTTTTATCGGGGCTTTCTCCTGCCTGGCCATCTACACCATCACTGCCACCATCAAATTCCCATACAGACACCTTATTGTAGAGGCTTTCTGCCTTTCCCAAGTATTGGAACAACCCAGAGGACTTTTAAAGATATAGATACTCCAATCTAGGTATATATTCTAATTCATTTGGTCTGAGTCTTAAACCCTCAAAGCGATGACTACATACAACCAAGGTTTAGAACTACCACCCTAGGAACTTCTAACCTCTGGATTCTAACCCAAACTTTCTCACCTCTTTATCTTTGCTCAAGTCACTCCTGCCTAAAATCTGGTGACTTTGTAACTGTGGAACTCAAATTCATCATATAACAGATGAGTTTTTAGTTTTACATGATCATTAAAGTACAATGAATTACCTAGTAGAAAAGCAATCCCCTCTTCTGTTCTTTTTAAAGATCTTCTAGTTACTTAAAGAGAAATGTTCATCTTGGTGCAAGTGTGTTTTTAAAATTTTTCTGAGATCTGTTAATTATGCTTTCCAACAATAATAACAACAAAGAGGCCCAGCAAGTAAAGTGTTTACCTAGAATTTAGGAGTATTTTTCTGTTTTTATTTGATTTTTAAAGTACTCTTACAATTATGGCAAGTAATATTGGTTTCCATCCAAGCAAGTGAAAATATTTTTAAGTAAATGTATTTAAATAAAATGTGTATTATTTTTAGTAATAAAAATGTAAAATAAATATTTAGGAATCCTATTTCAAATGCTAAATTAGAATTTTATTTTATTTTAGAAAAACTTTCCTACCTTAATATAGAAAAAGGTAAAATAGGTATCCAAAATTGTTGGTAAACTAAAGTTAGATTGGTAGAATAAATGCAACTATTTCCATAGTAAATATCCCAATTTAAATTTTGTTTTATTGGCCTAAATAGTGACAGTGCTTTGAGGAGGAAAGATTATTACCCTGGAAATAAAAGAAAAAGGTTCAAATAAACAGTACAATGAACAAGCTAAAGTAAAATGAAAAAATAATTTTATCTACCCTAACACTGGAGTAGCAATATAGTACAACAAGAAAATGTAGATGTCAAAGTAAAGAATATTACCAGGGATAATATTCATTTCGTAATAATAGGATATCAACACCTTTAGGTGACATAACAAACCTAAATGCTTATGCAGCTAATAACAGTGCTTCAAAATGCAAGAAGCAAAAACAGAACTGTAAAGAGAAATAGACACAACTACAATTATAGTCAAATGTCAACATCTTCTCTCAATAATTGATAGTATAGACAGAAAACCAGTAAAGAAAAGAAAGATTTGAACCACACTGTCAGCTGGGTTGACCCACTGAACTATAGAGCATTCAACCCAGCAACTACAGAATGCTTATCTTTTTCAAGTACATATGGAACATTTACCACTCAACCATATTCTGGGGCTCTGGGCCATAAAAACAAGGCTGAATAAAAGGATTCAAGTCATACAAAGTCATGTTTTCTGAGTATAATGGAATTGAATTAAAATAATTCAAACAATTTTTTCTGAAATAAAATCCTAGAAATCAATAGCAATAGAAAGTCTATCAGTGGTTCCGTGGAACAAGCTGTGGAGGGACAGGGAAAGATGGGCAGAAAGGATTACAAAGGATCAGAAGAAAATATTTGGGGATGATGAATGTATCAGTTAATTGTGGTAATGATTTTAGCAATGATTTTTAACACCTGTATATGTTCTTCTCAAATACAGTGGAAAGCCCGAATCTCATCTCTTCTAATAATAGTCCTTTTTGTACTCTTTTTCTCAAAGTATGTATACTTTTTTTTCCTTTTACCCCATCTAACAAAAATTGAATACTGTGACTATTCTTATAAGTCACTGAGAAGATGTTAACAGCTGCAATTTAGCAGTAGCAATCGTTTCATCAAATGAAAAAGTAATGCGAAAGAAGAAACATTTTTAATTAGTCTGTGTGCAAGTATCACAAATGTATCATTTCCAAATTTGTTCTAAATAAAGAAAAAAAGACTCATTTGATAAATGGGAAATGTAGAGGTGTATCAGAAGGAAGGAAAGGAGGCTAATAAATATAATTCTTCCCAAGTTCAAAAATATCTGTGTCCTGCCTTTTAAAAATATATATATATTATATTCATTTCTACTCTAATCTCTTGTCCACCCAGATTCTTGGAGTCAACTGCCATGTTTTTGTTGGTCCACCGTACCACCTGTTCGGCATAGAAGAGTGGAAGTGTGAATCTGCATTTGTAAATACAGTAAGTCCTCACTTACCATCATCAATAGGTTCTTGGACTTTAAGCAAAACAATATATAATGAAACCAAGTTTATCATAGGCTAATTGATATAAACAAGAGTTAAGTTCCTATATTTCTGGTCACAAAAACATTACCAAACTTTTAAATAAAAATCACGAAACTTCTAATATTAAAAATTTAAATGTGAGCTATACATACATTTAAGAAAGATTAATAAGGACAAGATCATTATTTAGCCAATTTTTCTAGTTCAGGGTCTCAGGTGGCCAGATAGGCCCTGGAAGCTCAGGGCACCAGGCAGGAACCAATTCTGTACAGGACACCAGTTCATTGCAGGGTGCACTCACACACACATATCCACACTCATTCAGACTGGGAGCATTTAGACATGCCAGTTCACCTGATGTGCACATCTTTGGGATGTGGAAGGAAACTGGAGTACCCAGAGAAAACCCACGCAGACATGAAGAAAACATGAAAACTTCACACAAGTTAGCCTAGGCCAGGGATCTATTTTTTTCTCATCAACTTTATAAGGAAACAATATTAAACAAAATGAGTTATTCGAGCACCTGCTACATAGGCGTGCCTCTGATGCTCACTAGCTGTTAGATCTTAGGCAAGTCATTTATTCTCAGCTTCATTTTCCCCACTGGCAAGTGAAAACATTAAGTTATCTTCAAGGAAATTTCTAAGTCTATGGATCATTTCATTTGTCAAGTCTAGTCTGAAGTTATTTTTCGTTAATGTTCTTGTCCTCTAAAGAACCTCCTTGCTACCCCTCTATAGCCTCAGTCAAAGCATCTGTCATTATAGCTACCTAAACTTCCAGTAAACTAGAAACATCCTGGTTCTCCTGGGAGAAATTGTCTCAGCTACGTTTTTTCTTGTCACAGGTTCATTCTTTCCTAGGTAAGGGCCTCACTGAAGACAAAACACCCTGACTTCTATTTTCTCTCTCTGCCTATAGTTTGTCTATAAAGTCTTCATGCTGATTTGCCCAGACTTCTAAAATTAGCTCTATCTCCACAACCTACAATTAAAAGTAAAGAAATAGTGTTCTGATATTTCCTCACTTAACTGTTGTTCAACTCCCAGATCACTTGCCAAATACTTCTTAGATTTGGGGAATATTTTAAAGCAAGTTACAGACAACCTTGGGAAGATGAAAATAGACCTAGATAGAAAGAAGGCCTATCTCTAGATATAACTGAATGTGAAAAGCAGAATTTCACAGGAAATTGAGTCTAGAAGGCGATTGACAGAAGACTTGATGGTAGAATATCCACAGCTAAACTGTTGATAAAGGGAAAATAAAGTGTATATGCTTAGTTTGGTGGAAGATTTTTGCAAGAGGACTGAGGATTTAGAAGGAATGGCTCTATATTGCCTATTGTGTCAAACATAAACATGCACAATTCACTCCATGGCTTCACAATATATGAGAGCACACCTTGTAAGGTCCATTTAATGCCAGACTTTCCAGAGCCAGAATGTGTATGCTAATGTTATGGTTTTTCAGTTTTGGAGGAATTTTGAATTACACTTCTCTTTTCCTGAAGTTCTTCAAGGTGCAGTTGAGCATTATCAAGATAAGGAAGCCATAGTTTGCTTGATGAAATAAATTTTAGCCCTTGGACTGTGGCTCATCAGATGGCTAGACACCATAGGTCTGGGAAGAAATAGGCCTCCTCTAGGATATATCCTCTCCTGAGTGCTGTTGTAGGAAGGATGGACATGTTTGGTGATATACATGATAAGCCCAGAAGTGTCACTCCTGAAGAACCAATTCCTACCAGTAAACACAGCCTCCTAGGATACCACGAGACTGGGGAGAGAGTATTCATTACACCAAAACTGCAACTAACCACAGCATTTTGGCTCTTAGGAAATGGACTTCCTTGGAGGACATCATCTCTGATGCCTTGCTCTGGGATGACTAGAAATTAGATGGAGACCATAGACATTTTTCGCTCACTATCAAGGAGATAGAAATTGTGAAATAGAGTAGAATGTGTTTTGTTGCTTTACAAGCTCTTTTGACACAAATTGAAGATGCTTACCTGGAATCCTAAGTAACAAATATAGGAAATGCACGTGTGCCCTTTCTTTATATATCCTTTTATAAATATACAGTATATAGTAAATGCTCAATATATCTTTGAAAATAAGAATGCATGTCACAGAACTTGTAAGTTGACTGAATAGACATTAATATCACTACTTTTCTTTATGTTCTGAAATGTTTGAGAAGTAATTTCTAGTGCACTAAAAATTAATGTTTTCTTATTTTTCCTCCTTTGATTTTATATGAGCTGGAGTATGATTTCTTTTTAAATATGGCTTATCATTTACTTTGTTTTATTTAAAGTTAAATAAGATATTTTAGGACAATTTTTTTCTTAAAGGAAAAGTCCTATGAAACTTTACAGTTATAGTTTTTGTGCCAATGATTGTATTCCAGTATTTTTTCAGAATGTTTAGATCTAAGCACATAAAGTTGCTTATGAATATGATGGATTAACATGTTAGTATATTTACTTCTACAGTTTTTCTGCATATAAAAGTATTATTATATGTAATACATTAACCTAATTTTACAACATAAATGTTTCCCATTTTTAACAGGTTTTTTTCAAACATCAACTTTGATAGCTATCTAATTTTTCATTATTTAGTCATATCTTAATTCTTCTTGTTTTGGATATTTGTATTGTTTTATTTTCTCCCTGTTTTAAATAAGAAGGTGATGAATAGATGTGCATAAAACACTTTCTATATTTCAAATTATCTCTTTAGGATAAATCCCTACGAATACAAGTACTGAATTAAAGGTTGCAAATATTTTTAAAGATTTTGATTTATGTTATCAACTTTTTTACTGACAGAGTTGTATGAATTTTAATTCTAATATGCAGTTCATTCCATCATTATCCCACGTATTCTTTCTTTTTATCATAAATGGCAGTGGTTTCCCTACCAGGAAATTGCTACTGCCTTCTGAAATAACAGCGATAACCCAAAATCCCATAAAGAAAATAGTTATATAAGGTATCAATTCATAGGAGGATAATACCGTTTTGCAAATCTCTGGTCAAGTATGATTGGGAGAAATTGAAGTAAAGCATGGCAAAAGGTCCAATCATTGAAACATACCCTGATCTTTCTTTGAGCAAATTACACGGACCATTGTGAACTTGCTGATTTCAACAATTCTTTATAAAGCAGTGTTATTGACTTAAAGACTATAACAAGAAACCTTGGTGCCATTGTGCTTAATTGCATATCCACATGTTCAAAAGCTGTGTTTAGTTTACTCTAATGGATCTAAGTCTACCGTGTAAATGGCTCAGAACTTATGAAATGCTTATTTTGTTTTTTAACTTGTAGGATATTTAAAGTAAATTCATGCCTAGGCATTGAAGTAAGCTTTGAGATTTGTCTTACACTGAATAGAACCCACCTTCATAAATTAATATATGCAAAAACATTTCCTCAGAATTCAGTCCTTAAACAAACAGACAGCAGCATAGTTTCATTCTGAATGTATGTTAAAAGCCCCTATTTGGCTGTTAAAGGTTGTAACAGAATGAATAGCACATATTAAACATTGAAGTATTTTAGTAAGAAGTTTACTTAAAAATTGCTTCCTAAGTGAATTAATCAAAAAGAAAAAAAAATAGCTACTAATCAATAAACTTCTCTCATAAAATGTTACCATCTTGAAAGATCTTCTATATATGATGGATATTCCTCTAATTATTATAGCTAACTTTTAAGAGCTGCTTATTATACATCATGCACTCTCTTTGGGGCTTTAGATACATTACGTCACTTAATCCTGACAGTCACCTTATTGAAACCAATTATATTATCCTGATTTTACAAATGAGAAAACAGATTTTCAAAGAGAATAAGTCCTCAAGGTAGTCTAACATTCAGACTCCTTACTAAACGCATGCTTCTCTCCAGAAATCAGACGAGCTCCCACTGTAATACAGATTCACAAAGAAACCAGTTAGGTAGCATTGTTTATGACAGAGTTACTCAGAAAAGGCACTTACTGGCTGACTCATTAGCAACCTTAAAAATGCATCTATTCTTTCAGTTAACAACAGTCCCATTTTTAAAAGAATGTATGAAGTTTTAAAAAAAGGAAAAAGAGAGAAATTCAAAACTCTATATTTTGCATATCTTCTCTTAGTAAACATAGAGTTCTTTTTCCGTTTTTCTCTTTCTTCCCCATACTCCTTGTAAATAATATTATAGTAAAAGAGAAATCAATACTTTTTGCTGGTATTTATACAACTAGAAATTTGAAACATGTTTTCCTTTTACTCTCAAGAGTAAAGAAAGCCAGATGAGATACATTTTCACTCCTTTCAAAACCTAATACTGAGTTCAAAGGTAGCTTTTCCCTCTCAAGGTAACTGTTGTGAGACCCTGCCATTCAGCATTAGAAAAATAGTTAAAGTCTCTCATAAAATAAAAATTTGCAAAAGAGAAGTTCATAAATGCCCATTTTGGAAACCAAATTGGTTAACTTAAAGCAAAAGATGTATTTTAATGTGTTACATCCTACTATATTTTATTGATTAAACATATGCAAGATATGTACATCAATTCCTCATATATCCTCAAATCCTTATTTCTTCAGGAGGAATTGCTATAGGAGCTAAAACAATAATTTTTGCTCATTTTTGTTATAAAATATGATGAAACTGACTTTGAAAGATGTTACACATTTCTGCCTTTTTGTCTTCTGTCTTTTGCCATGGCAGAGTCTGTCTTCCGAAGCTTTTATTAGAAGTGTCCCAATTAAAAAGCTGTGTGAGTAAAAAATGGCTTCCATTCACAACAAGGATTCTAAATAAGAGGTAAGTTTGGTAAATCAGTTCCTCCCTGGCTCCTTGCCATTCACATCTTTTGGTTTTGAAATTCATTTCATTGTGAGCATAAGGTGGTTGTTATGAGGTGTTGTCAAGCCTCTGACAGGGTTATTGTGCATGGTAGAAGGTGGTAGTTTTTGATCAATGTCTTCAAAGTCAAAGCTTGGAAAAATAATAGCTGCACATCAAAACCCAGTGCCATAATGCAGTTAACATTGGACTCTTTCAGGTGGCCCCAGGGAATGACTTAATTCTCATGGTAAGCTTTACCATAATTAGTCATTTATAACAGTGTAGTAAGGTTTATGTGAAGACATATAACTTGAAATTCATTATCAAATGGTGTTCAGAAAAAATCATTACCAGAAGAAAAATTAAAAAGCCCATCTATTTATTGATGTTTCTCTTCTCCATTTTTTCTGAATCTCTAATTGATTGTATTTCTCTCTTAAGATATCTTTTATTGGCCACTTAAGACATCTCTTATTTTTATAAAAATGCCCATGTTTAATTTTTTAGGCCACTTATGCAATTATTTCATGACATCCTGCCTAATAGATAAAATTACTGACCTTAAACCTTTATGATGTACCTTTTTTAAATATTCTTAGTACTTTACCAAAAAGTCTTCAATATTTACAATTGTGTTAGAATTAGGGTGTTTTTATGTTACTGAGTTACTCTATAACATGAAGTTATTGGTAGTATCTAAGAAAATAAAGCTATTCATATATGCATTAAAAGAGCACAATTGGCATATTATATTTTTTACATATGTGTATATATATATATCATATAATTTATTAAAGAAACTATAAAATCATAGGTGTAGAAAACACAATAAAAACTCAAATAATTCATGCTTAAAAGTTACATGTGCCATATGTTTCTTTGATACTGAGGCACAATGGGATGCATTAAGAAATTCATTAAGTCAATGAGAATAGCAGCTGGACTCTATCAGAATGTCTATTCACTCCACTTTTGAAATAGAAAAAACAGAAAAATAGTGGACACATTCCATTTATTCTCAGGTTTGAACTGATCATGTTAGCATGGGATCAGTGCAATGCAAAATGCAAATACATCTTCTCAGTATCTAATTTGACAAACTACAGTTTAATAGCCTTTGTTTATTTTTCCCAGTAAATGCAAAGATGCCTATTTCCTCTAACTTTTTAAATTTTTCTCGTGAAAACATTAAAGCTTTGCCAAAGTACCCAAATAGTCCAGTAGAGCATACAGCAGAAAAATTGAACCTGATAAATGACTTGAGCAATAAAGAAAGTCTAAATATGTCTGGTTTGATTTTATGGGCTTAAGAGCAGAATTTATGTCATAATAATATAAATCACTCCACTAAATCTTTGTATGACTTGGAGAAAGGCCTTGATTCTCAAGGCATTGAGTTTTTATTCTGTAAAATGTAGGTTTAGATGCTTTATTAATGTCAGGAACTTTAAGAATTTAATGAAAGCCATGAAAATCTCAAGATATGCACATATAAACAAAATTTTACATAGCATTTTAAGCCCACTTTGAGATTGAGAGCCATAAAATAAAGGATTCCTAAAGTCCCTTCCTGGTTTAAATTTCTAAGATTCTATCAATACAAAACCTCCTAACTCATAAAGCACATGTGCAAAACTGAGACCAAGTCTTTGAGGCCTACTATGGATGGGATTCAACACAGCATGGTATATTAGAGTTCAAAGTGTCCTTAGTATTGGTTAGTTTTCTCATTGATAGATTACAATTAATAATATCCACATTTGTATTTTAATAAAAAGCCAATGATCTGAAACAAAATGAGAAAATAAGTCTGAAAAAAAGTAACACCTATTCAGTTTGGCTCAATAAAAATAATTCATATTCTTGAATTCATAGTCGTCTTATATCATCTTCAAAATTCTCATTGAGTCAAAAACTGTTTAACAACTAAGGAGACAAAATAAGTGGGTTTTCCCCAGTTGGTGCTCACCACACTGCAAATGTTGAACTCCTCAGAGATTATTCAAGTTTCCAGGCATTAATAATGAATTGAAAAGCACAAAGCTTCAATCCTAAATGCAAAATCTACATTATTATCAATAGTGACTACAACCATTTGAAATCTTAAAATCAGTAGAGGGACATGCTCTAGTCTCAAATTCCAAGCTTCCCAGGGATTCTTTCTTAATGTTTTCTGTATCTTTAGAATTTAAAATAATCAATTGAATGGTATGAACTTTTAGACACTAATTATTACTAAATTATTTGAGCTTGTGTACTTTTAAAAATATATCCAATTTCATTTTATCTGGGGGCAGTTTCTGCCTTGTTCAAATGCCTGCTCACCTCTTCAACAAAATGAAAAGTCTATCAGACTTCACACACTCTGCAGATGGAGAGACATGTCTTTATGTCAATAATTTCTGAGATTTTGGGATTCTCAACAGAACTATGGACATTTGAAATTTGATTTGGGATGAAAACCAAGAGGAGAGATTCTGATGGGAAAAAAAAAAAAAAAACAAACAGGTAGCCTCTCTTTACTATCTCTTTAGTCTGTTGCTTTTGAATGATTCGTTGCCATAAGCCACCAGTATGCTATCTTGTATCTTGCAAAGTTCTTCTTCAATGCTAATATCTCATTCCTTCTTACCTCTCTCCTTCATAGCCAAATCTCAGAAAGAGTTGTCTGCATACTCTGTCTCCACTTCCTCATCTCATATTAACTCCCCACTCATATCAAATAGGTCGCTAATCCCTCTGTCCACCAATACATGTTTGGTAAGGTCACCTGCCAACAACTACCTTGCTGCTGGATCAAAGGACATTTTTAAGTCTTCATCTTGCTTGTGTTGAATATTCTCAAGAGAATATTCAACACGATTGAGTTCAGAGTACTTAGAATTTTCTCTTGACTTCCATGACATCATAATTTCCTGGGTTTTTCCTCCTACTTCTCTACTTCTCAATTTTATTTGCTCAATCCTTTTCTTTTCCTTTTTCATTTATAAACCTGTCATAGTTGCTTTCTGTGGTTATGATTATTTAATGTCTGCCTCCCCCCATAGGAATGGGAAACAGGACTGTTTCGTCTCCCACTGTGTTCTCAGTGCCTTGGTCACCTAATATATAACCACTAAACATGAGTTAGTGAAATAAATGGAAAAGGCCTGGAAAAAAATCAAGATGTGACAGTTCTCATGGGCATCTGGGGTCATTTTAGGGGACTATGGAAAAGCAGTTCATTTCACTGCAGAATGCTTTAAGTGTGTGATCTTGGAAAAAACACCTTAAATTTAGTAATTATGTAGACTCTATTGATATAAAAGGATATACATGGAAAATTTAAAAACATAACATTAATTACTGTTATGTAATAATTAATTATGTAGAAACATTTATTTAGCATTCTATCTGTGGTCAATTCAGAACCCCTGGGAAACAGACATCAAGACAGATTTAAAAGGGCAGGACATTCATAGGAGTAACACCTGCGAAGAATAAAGGGGCGTGGCAACAACAGTAGGTGGAAAAACATCAGACCTTCTACCCTATGCAGGTCTGACACCTGCAAACAGAGAAAGGGAAGGAGGGTTGGCTAGAATGAGTCTTTGACTGTAGTGTAGCTCTGAGAAAGTCTCAGCCAGGCCAGTAGGGATCCTCAAGACTGCCTCTCAGAGGAATCCTGCTTTGAGCAGAAATGGCCTGACTCTGGTCATTTGCCGAGAACCCTGGGGAGAGTGTGAAGTCAGTGTGACTGTTGTGTGAATCCTTCCCTGCAACAGGTTATTTCTTAAAGGGAGAGCTGAGTAACACATTCTTGTGGCTTCCTCAGTCTGAAGATTTCTGTAAGTCACATTTAAATATATGAATGAGATAGCTTGTAACATTACTCTATGGACAAGAGGTACATTCTTAGAATTGACCTCATAACTGTCAAAATAATTTATAAGGTTTTTTTCAAAAATCACAAATATATATATAATAGCTCTTTTTATGGCAATGCAGGGTTGTTTTCTAAATTCTAAGTGTTCATTCAAAGGTTTGTAGAGCATCAGTGTGTCAAAAATTGGACTAAAACCTGGGGATATAGGCAGAATCTCTGCCCTCTCTATTTCTTTCTCAAAGAATTCTTGTACTCCATATTGAAATAGTAAGCTTCCTGTCCTACGAACTTGGCAATGAGTGTTTTAGACACTTCTATTTTTTAGTCAGTATGTCTGTTATTGTCCTTCTCAAACTACTATTTTGTTTCATGTTTTAACATTGCTATTTAACTCTTCACTCTGCATCTTCTCTTTGCTAAGAGCAAGATGGCTGTGTTAATTTTTATATAAATTTATCATTTATTTGTTTAAACAACAAACATTTATCAAATGTCTACTATATGCCAAAAACCATGCTTGGACATGTTTAGTTACAGGATCTTATTTAATCCTGGTACCATTCCTATGAGATAGTTACCATGCCTGCTATTTTGAAGTGACAAAACAGATACAAAGAGTTGATATATGAATCCAGATTTGCCTCATGTCAAAACTCATTTCTTTCTATTGGACCTGCATATTTGTTTAATTTTACTATGGAAGAAGGGCAACTTGAAATTGTTCATGTATCATCAAATATGGAATCAGATATGCTAGAAGGCACATTTCAGTTAAAGCCAAGGAGAAATTCTAGGACTAGAAAGGTATTCCTACTTCAAGTATGTTGGTACTTTACCATTTAGTCCCAAATTTCAAAAGAATATTTCTTAAACAAAGTATGCTGAGCAAGGGTTTTCAGAGCTCACAGAAATTTCAACAAAGTGTGATGAATATTTTGATGGCAGAATTATGATGTCTACCTGAATCTTTTGCTTTAGAACAATGAAATTCAATGCTTGTAAAATGCTATGGGAATAATATTAATACCAAAATAAAACTAATAGTAACAGTCTCTTTCAACTATTACCATTTTGTAGATTTACTTAGAGTGGTTTGAATTTAAATTCTAATTTTACACTCCATTAGTTTCAAAATGACTTATATTTTGGTCTGGACTAGTTAAAATGAAATCTGGCTGCCAAAATATCAACCTATATTTATATATCTGCCTTTTTAATAGGTATATCTATTAAAAATTTTCCTATACTATTAATATAATAATTTATGTTATTTTATTTTAATTAAAAACTGGTATATGATTTCTAAAAGGTTGAAGATCACATCCTTTTGCCCACTTTGCTTCTGAATTCTTATTAACCTCCTCAGAATAAAACTACTTCAGTCTATGATCACTGAAGCAGAGAGCAGTATCAATTAAAAAACAAAAACACAGTAACTAATCCTTTAGTGATTAAAAATAGTAAATAGAGGCAGAATAGCTAGATTAACTGGGGTTAATAAATGTAGAATAATATTAATAGCTGTCTCTCAAGGTGCACAGGCCATTGATATCATAATTTTAGAGAAATAACTTTTAATTTTTGCCACTTGTTTTTAGTAGCCATTGTAATTCTTAATTCTAATAACCATGATAAAAGGTAAGAATTATAAAGAACCTTCTCTCTCTCTCTCTGTAAATTTAAGCTTCTGAAGATAATCTCTTTTCCTCTGAAAGGTCAATGACAACTGTGTCTATTTTAGCAAATGGAGAAAAAAGTATTCAGATTAGAAGCATGATTTTCAATTGGCAATAACATAAGTCATAAAGACCAAGGTCAAACCCGAAATAGCATAAATTTAGCAAGTCTCTTAACTCCTCTCAACCTATTTCCCTCCCATGTAGAAATGAGTAGTGTACATGGGAATTAAATAAGATAATGTAGAGAAATGCCTGACATATTTAAACATTCAGAAAATATGAATTGGCTTAATTATGTCAGCGATGTTAGTTATGCTGTTCCTTCTGCAAAACTTTTCAAAACACAAGCATTTTTTGCCATATCCTTTAAGATGGTAAAAGTTTGGAAAAACTAGAAACATCAGTATCACAGAAGAGCATTGCATGTGAATAAATAAAAAGTACTTTCAGAGGCTTCCAGTTTCCAGTCTCACGTGTTTGGAACTTGGAAGTCAACGCTCTATCTTAACAAGTTAAAGAGCTGAACAAACTGAAAAATCGACAGTCTTAGATCTATTAGAGAAGTGAAATCACAGAGCACACTGCTGCTCCAAAAATTGGAGAGACTGGTGGACACAGAGAATCACACTTATTAGAGAAGAAACGCTAGAGTAGAAACTTCCTTAGGAACCAGTGAAAGGATAGAAAAACCTGAACTCTAGTTTATGAATTGCTGGAGGCTCAATATGCACAAGTCTGAGAGTTAAATACTCTAGAAGGGCACTACACTTGTGTGTTTCACCTCTAAGATCTCTACCAAGTTCTTACAGGAAATAGTTGAGAAAAATCCTCTCTTTTGTTTGGCAGAGGGCTGGGGAGAATAGCTATTTTGAAACACAACAGAGCATTCTGTTCTTATTAACAAAGTCTTCCCTCAAGAAAAACTATATTACCAGAGCCTAACCTGCTGAAGTTTTATCAAAGACTAAATAATCCGTGAGAAGAGGAATATGCAACTCCAGCCCCTCTAGCCACCTTATTCTACCTAAGAGGGGAGGGGAGGAAGGATGAGCAGCACTGATAAAGTTCACAATCCAGATACACAGGCTCACTGAAAGACTGAGACCTAAAAAAAGGACCATAGAACACTTCCTCTTTCCCCACTCCTTACTACTACATTAATAAAGCCTATTTATCAAAGTTCCTTTTACCCAGTATATCATGTCTAAGTTTAAACAATAAATCACAAAACATACTACAAGGCGAAAAACACAGTTTCAAGAAACAGAACAAACACTAGAACCAGATACAGATATGGCAAAGAACATTGGAATTATGAGACTGGAAATTTAAAACAACTCCAGTTAATATGCTCTGGGCTCAACTGGAAAAAAATAGGCAACATGGTAAAGTAGATGTCAGCAGAGAGATGAAAATTCCAAAAAAAAATAAAAAAGAAATACTAGACATCAAACACACTGTAACAGAAATAAAGAATGTCTTTGATGGACTCATTTGTAGGCTGGACATGGCTGAGAAAAGAATCTCTGAGTTTGAGGTCATGTCAATTTAAACTTCCAAAACTGAAAAGCAAAGAAAAAAAGACAAAACAAAATTTTTAAAAATAGAACAGAAAATCTAGACTATCTGATAACTGTGGGACAACTGCAAAAGGTGTAACATACAGGTAATGGGAATATCAGAAGGAGAAGAAAGAGAAAAGAAGTAGAAGAAATATTTGAAGCAAAAATGACCAAGAATTCCCCCAATTAATATTATGCAACAAACCACAATCTAAAAGAACACCAAGCAGAAAAAATTCCCCAAAGAAAACAAACTACACCTAATTATATCATTTTAAAACTGCATAAAATTAGAAATAGAGCCAAGATGGCCAACTGGAGAAACAGCTTGTTGGAATATCCTGACAGAAGAGTTGAGCGTTGGACTGAGGAGAGCAGAGAGTGATTGCTGCTTGGAAGTGGACCACGGGGACAGACGCCAGTGGAGTCCAGGGACACCAGCAGGAGGAACTGTGCAGCTGAGAGAGAAGAGGATAGAAAAGAGAAATCTGCAGTGTGAACGAATTCCAGGGAGTTCTGGATCCCAGGGGAGGGGAAGTGGTCTTTCCCCTCCCCACCTGGGTGCCTCAGGGTGCCTCAGGCCAGCAAGCAAACACAGGGCTCTCAACCTGTGGGGGAGTGCCAGGAGGGACCAGAGAGCTAGCATCCCTGCATCTGGATGACACCTCCTCTGCAACTCATCCACTCCTGGCATCCCAGAGAGTAATTTTGGCTCTAGCCTGCTAGTAGCCATGCGGCCACACCCTTCCCATAGCAACTGCTAAAGTGCTTTGCACTGAGAGACTTGACTCCCTGCAATAGGGGCACATTCCCAGCCAAACCAGCCTCAGAAAGTGTAGCCTCAGCCATGGCGGCTCAGAGAGAAGGGCGGGACCCAGTGCCCCCCCCAACACACACACACACTCTCACACACACACCAGGAGTTCCCACCTCAGCCAATGGGAAAACCAGAAAACCTCAGTTGGCTATCTTCCTGCCCACAGGTGTTTGGCACTGTTCACCTACTGACACCGCAGACTGTGGAATAGGGAGGCATAGGGGAGAGGTCCTGATTCCAGGGTCAGGCAGCAAGAGATAGCTCTTACCCATCAGTAGGGTGTGGAGGAGCACAGGAGAGTAGGGAATTGTAAGCATGCCCCATCCCCACTTGCTGGAGAACCGCCATACTGGAGTAGGCTGCTGCACTGATACTGAATTTGCATAAGTACTGATTCACATGGTAACCGAATGCCTTGGGCATGGCAGGCTGAATCAGAGCAGCTGCCCCACCCACCACTCACTTCAGTAGTGCAGCTTGATCCAAGAGCTTCTTGAGCCACCAATATTCCCCTGGTGGGGACATACCCCTGACAGAGATATCTGGGGATAGAGAGGCCCATCTGCCTCTCCTTGGGGGTCTAGTGGCAGAAAAAGGGTGCACAACTGGAGATCCCGTATCCACCAATGTCACATAGAGATGCATTCCAGCGGTTCAGACAAATGAACTGTGGGGTAGCTGAAGAATCGGTCTTGGGCAGAGAGGAAACACATGTGGATTGATCAGAGGGGAAAGTGCCCAGGCTTGTGGACAGGAAGGGAAAAAGCCTTATTAGGGGCTTCACCAATCACATGATTAGGCCCCTTCTATCCGGGGCTGCACTCCAAGCTTGGAGAGATAGCCCTGAACTCCACATCAGCAGCTCTCCCTAGCGGCCAATATGCAACCTCTGAGTCCCATAGAGGCTCAGCAAAGCTCCACACCAAGGCTCACACCTCAGCTATGATCTATTATTTCTTGCTCCTCCCCCCACCTCCTCAGGGGGTGCAGGGTCCAGGCAACCCCTGGGAGCTACAAGGCCCCTCCAAAGCTTGGAGCATCAGTATGCCCCAATTGGGGGACCAGAGGCTACCATGGTCACAATAGATTACTTTGGTAACTGGTTCCTCCATGCAAACTACAATCAATGATTGCATAAAATTAAAGAAAAATAAAAATTTTTAAAATAAGCCAAAGTAAAATAATATTTTACTTATAGAGGAGCAATGATAAAAATTATATACCACTTCTCAGAGACCATACAAGGAAGAAGAGAGAAGATTGAAATATTTAGTGTTGAGAGAAGAATACACCAACCTAGAATTCTGTATCTTATGAAATTAAGGTTTAAAATGAAGGAGAAATAAAAACTTAGACAAACAAAAATTTAAAAAATTTGTTGCCAGTAAATCTGTCTTGAATGAAATGCTAAAGGAAGTTTTTCATAGAGAAGGAAAATACTATACATCAGAAACTCAGATCTAATTAAAGGAAGAAAGAACACTAGGGAAAGTATAAGTGAAGGCAAAATAAAAACTTATTTTTCATATTTGATATATATCTTATTTTTCTTATTTAATCTAATAGATAATAGTTTGTTCAAAGTCATAATAGCTGTAATGTATTATGTGTATTGATAGTTACAGCTCATGTGTAGGTGAAATGAGTGACAGCAATGACAGCACAGGAGGGAGTAATTAGAAATATTTTGTTATTGTAAGGTGCTTGCACTACAAATGAAATGATATAGTGTTATTTAAAAATAGACTTGATTAGTTGTAAATGTATATTGCAAACTCTATGAACAACTAAAATAAGTAGAAAAAAGTAGAGTTAAGATGCTAAGAAAGGAGAGAAAATAGAATCATATAAAAAGTTCAAATAAACCACAAAAGGCAGAAAAAGACTTAAAGACTAAAACAGGAATCAAGAACCAGGACAATGAGTGGAAAACATTAGCAAATATGCTAGATATTAATTCAATGATGGAAATAATTACTTTAAATTTTAATGATCTAAATATACAATTAAAAGACAGAGATAGAGTGGATTAAAAAACAAGACTCAATTATATGTTGTCTACAAGAAACCCACTTTAAATATAAAAACATCTATCAATTAAAAGTAAAGAGATGGAGAAAGATTTACCATGGCAACACTAATCAAAAGAAATTGGAAGTATCTATAATAATAAGTTTTAAGATGGTGGACTAGAAGCAGCCTGAACTTGCTGATCTCATGGAGAAAATTAAAGATTGTGGTAAGAGGTTCACCTATGGATGCCCCGTCTTGGAGAGAGCATTGTAAATGATCAGAGAAGAGACTAGAAACACCCAAGTAGGGGAGAGAGAGTTGGGGCGATCTGTTCAGCAAGATTAGAAGGTAGGCAGAGACATTGCATTGGAGAGCAGACACAGCAGGGATCTGTTGGCTTCTGAGCCTGAGTTTCTGTGACTGATGCCATCCTGAGCTCTCAGGAGCATGGCATTTGGATTTGCAGCAGTAGGCTTCACATCACCTGTGACAGGCTGAGGAGGGAGTGGGCAGAGCAGTTGCTCCCCCATGTCCTCAGGGACACAGGGGAGATTTGTGAATTACTCTTGGGAGGTAAGGGAGCCCATGTGGGCAGAACTGAAAGGAGAGTGCAGTGTGGGTCCAAGCCACAGCATACTCACAGAGCAACCCTCTGCCCACAAGAAAGCCATGCTTTCTGTCCAGGGCAGAATCTTAGGCAGGGAAGCTCCCAGCCCAAAACACCATTTCCAGGAAGCTCAGCTATTTTGGGCTTCTGCTTGCAATCAGACACCAGAAGGAGACCTACAGACAGTGGAGGAGGGAGATGAGTGAAACCCACTCCCAACAACCAGACAGTGAATCCCTGATGGCCCTTCCCCAATGAGCAGACTTTCTGGCCTAGCGGGGCTACTTCAGCCCTTCCCTGCTGGCTTTCCCCATTCTCTAACCTGGGAGTGGACCCTCCACCCCTGCCAAGACAGCTCTCATGCCTGCCTTTGTGGAGATTGAAGACAGGCTCACCTGACCCAGCCATGCCCAGCCTCACTCCTCCAGCCACCTCTGCTGTGGTGGAGAATAAGGAGTCCCCTGGGAGCTCCAGGGCCCTGCCCACCATGTGGGGCATTTGAGTCCTTTTCCTGAGGGACTAGAAACAGTCACAGGTCCCAGAAAACAACACTGTAGCTGGCTCTTTCTGGCAAACACCACCTACTGGCAGGGAGGACAACTTGTACAGCCTGTTATAGCATTTACTGACTCAGTCCTACAGAGCATGGCTGATTCTTACCCATAAGCACCACCTACTGGCTTGGGGATTAAAATGGACATTGCAATATAATTCACACTGTTAAAAAGACCACAGAGCTAGGGAAAGAGAAAGGATTACAAAGGCATCTATCTTCCTTCATCACTAAGAGACAGGGAATCTGTCCATACACATAGTACACCGAGAGTACAGGCTAAAAATAACTAGCAACTGAGAAAACCACCAGACTAAGGATATCTATAACAAAGGTACCAATCTAGAACCTGGACCCACATCAAAGTATCTACAAGCAAAGACAAAGTTCTTTACTCAACATATGCTACAAACACACTCTTAAGATTGGAGGGAAGTCCCATCTAAACAAAAGAAAATCTCAAAACAAAAAGCAACAGCTGCTCCAGATGAGAAAAAATCAGTTCAAGAACTCTGGAAGTATGAAAAATCAGAGTGAAAGGATATCCCCAAAGGAACACACCAGCTTTCTAGCAATGGATCCCAACCAAAATGAAAATACTGACATAACAGATAAAAAATTCCAAATATAGATTGTAAGGAAGCTCAATGAAATCCAAGTTGGAAAACCAACTCAAACCAGAAAAACAATTCAGGAAATAAATGAAAAGTTTACTAAAGAGGTACACATATTTTAACACAACAAAATAGAACTTCTGGAATTGAAAAATACATTTAAAGAAATACAAAACACAGTGAAAAGATTTAAGAATAGACAAGACCAGGTGGAAGAAAGAAGTTCAGGGCATGAATATAACTCTTTTGAATTAACCCAGTCAGTCAAAAATAATAAGCAAAGAATCAAGAGGAACAAACAAAGTGTATGAGAAATAAGGGATTATGTAAAATGGCTAAATATAAGAATCCGAGGCATCCCTGAGGGTGAAGAAGAAAAAGCACAATGTTGTCTGGAAAACCTATTTGAGGGAATAATTAAGGAAAACTTCCTTGGTCTTGCTAGAAATTTAGACATCCAGATATAAGAGGCCTAATGAACACCTGGAGATTCATTGCAAAGAGGCAATCACTGAGACACAGAGTCATCAGACTGGCCAAAGTCCTCATGAAGGAAGAACTCCTACAAGCCATTAGATGAAAACATCAAGTAACTCACAAAGGAAAACCTATCAGGCTAACTGCAAACTTCTCAGTGGAGACCTTACAAACCAGAAGGGATTAGGGCCCTATCTTTATTCTTCATGAACAAAACAACTGCCACCCTAGAATTTTGCATCCTGCAAAACTAAGTTTCATATATGAAGAAGAAATAAAGACTTTTCCAGCTGAGCAAACACTGAAGGAATTTGTCATGACCAGATCTGCCCTGTAGGAAATACTCAGAACTCCATTATACAGGGATCAGCACAATAGAAACCCATCAGTGTAAAATCAATCACCCAAAAGCTAAAGCTCACAGCTCATATAAAGCAATAGCACAAGATAGTAAACAAAGTGATAAGATACTAACGAACATGATGACCAAAACAGCATCCCATATATTAATTCTATCACGACCAGTTAATGAATGGTCTGAATGCCCCAGTCAAGAGATAGATACAAGCTGGCTGAACGGATGAAAAAATACTCCAAGTATCTGCTGTCTCCAGGAAACACATCCAACCCAGAAGGACTCACAGACTCAAGGTCAAGGGATGGAAAAAAATATTCCATGCAAACAGAAACCAAGAGAGCAATTGTTATCTGACATGAGAATACAGAATAAGAAAAACAAATATGGCCATTATATAATGCTAAAGGGAGAAATTTGACAAGAAGGCATAGCAATCCTAAATATATTAATATATGCATCTAACATAGAAGGTCCCAGATTCATAAAGCTAATTCTACTAGATTTAAGCAAAGAGTTAAATGGTAGCATCGTAATTGCCAAGGACTTCAACACTCCACTAACATTCTGAAAAAAATTAGCGATGATTTAGGCAAAACACCACATGTACTTTTCATTCATAGTTTTAGCCCTGGCCATAAGTGCTACCATATTATTAAATCAGAGAAAAGAAGGAGAAAGAAATAAGAGAAGTACTGTAATTATTTCTTGGTATGTTGTGGAAGCATCGCTTGAGAAATGGATAGATCAGGGCCTCAGCTATGTGGTAACATAACATCATTTTGAACATACCCAGTTTCCATCAGAAGCCCAGAAATAGCTGGGCTATTTCAACTATTAACAACTCTGATTCTCTGGTCTCATCATTTTATAATGTTATGTAGAAAAATATGTTCTTATTTGTGCACTATTTTCCTGTGACTGGGAGAAATTATAAACTCCTTCCTTCAAGGGTCTTCTCTACTTCATTTTTACATTATTATTTTTTTACATTATTATTGGACATTTATACAGGTCCTGACATATAGCATGTGCTCATTAAATGTTTATTAAGTAAATGAATGAATGTGTGAGTGTAAGAATAAATTAAGTAGGTGTCCTTGATATTAAAAATATTCATTAAAATGTTCAACTATGCTTTATTGCATAGAGTCTGCAGATATATTATTTTCCTCATATTTAATAATGCTTTAAAATATCCTTCTGAATCAATACTTTGGTTCCATAAAAAATACGCTAGTATTTGTTTATGAAAGATGCCCATGTCCCTTGTACCAATTGCAAAAGATAATAGTTTCTCGTTTTTCGCTAATGGAACAGTGTGACACTTCATTACCTTTGTGTTTCATTATGCATATGTCTCTTGCTTTGTGATACTAGTCACTTGCACAGACCAGAATACATGCCTTCCCAGACCAAAAAGAAAGGTTAGAATGACCTGCCAAATTTATTACATCTACCTGTGCAATTGTTAAAATGTCTTTACAAAAACAATGTTAAGCAGATTAAAATTAAACAGTACTATATTGAAATCCATGAAAGAAATTAAAAATAATAAATATAGTATGCACAGTGGGAGGTGAGAATGGCTGTAAACATAGAAAGGCACAGAGTCATTAGTGACTTTTTGATTTGAATGTCTTATTGCTAGCCAGTTTTCTTAATTTTGTGGTCATCTTACAGCTAATACTTTATCCATTGGGATTATTGATATTAATCATCAATGTAAGTACACTATGTTGCTTAGCTACTTATGTAATTTGAGGTTTTACAGTCACTTATGTGTAACGAGCCAACTGAGTTTGATTTCTGGCTCCACCGTTTATGATATAGCACATCTGTCAAGTTGCCTATTCAATTATCAATTTCCTCAGTTTCAAAATAGGAATAAAGTAGTAGTTTCTTCATCGAATGTGTTTGTGAAGATTAAATAAGATAATTTAATATATGTCTTATATTACTGTCTCCTAAGGCAAAAAAAAAATTGCAAGTCTTTACACTTGGTGACTGAATTCTTAAAGAGATATTCCCCCCAAAATCATAGTGTAGGAATGACTTCTTTTGATTCTTCAGGAGCAATGAACTGGCATACAATTTGCCTTGCAGGAATTTCTTTCTGTGAGTCAGTCCTTATTTCATCAGCTCTCAAATTATTTTTATGCCTAATGTGACAGATTTTTCATAAATTCCCACAAAACTCTCTAGAGATCTTTTCAGCCAGCTAACTCTCTTTTTATTCCACTTGCTCTTATATGACTCATCTTTAATCAGTTTCACCCTAATTGAATTTTAAAAATTTAGAAATCAAAGAGGAACCAAACAGGAAGGGAGTCTGAAAAAAAAAGTGCTAAATGGAAACCATAGGGAATATTTCAGGCTGATCTTTTACAACTTGATTACTGCTACTGATTTTCTGGTGATGGTGATTTGAAGAACATAAATAGATCCACTTGAAGGAGAACACCTGTCCACTAACATCAGACATCCAAAAGCTATTTATTGAGGGCAATCAGTTTTCTTTACTGTATTTAATTCTATAACATAAGACAGGGATTTTTAACTTTTATGATCAAAAAACTTTTTAAGATAGAAACTATGAAAATTCAGTACCATAAAAATGCAAATATAAAATGTTGCATACAATTTCCATGAGTTCCAAGGAACCTCTGAAGCCTTCCTGTGGATCTTCTAGGGCTACATTAACAGCAGATTTTAAAACCTTGAGTTTGAATATGACGTTATACCTGAAAGTTGTCCTATTTGTTTTTGATTTGGAATTTCCCATCAACAAGTAGGTAGTTTGCATAGAACAGATGCCTGCATATAGGCAGATGCAGCCCCATCCCTATGCACATTCAGGAACTTATAAAACACTCATGTGTGCACACACAGGAGCCTCTACATTAACCCTCTTCCTTGAGCATCCCTCTGGTAAAATGAACTGAGTGACTCAGTGACAAGTCCAACACATTGCTTAGATATTCCTAAATGCAAATATCCCCTAGTATACACCCCAGTGGTCAGTGGTGCTATAGTTACAGTCTCTTATCCCAATTATTGCCATCATTTTACAGATGAGAAAATCAGACCTCAGAAAAACTGAGTGATTTTTCCCACTGTCAAATACCAAACAAATAACTTTCATTACACCACAGGCAAACAAATAACAAATCAAAATAGCTCCTTAGGAAAATTATTCTCTGGATATTCACCACAAAAACTTATATACCTAGGCCAAATGTCCTTAGTGCCCACCAAAGTAATACATATGAAAGAAAAACTGTATAAAATACCTTCTCTCTCAATCAGGTTAATTAGCACTGATCAGTCTTTTTCTCTGGACATCTTTCGAAATCAATAAATTACAGGTACTGTTTCAGACTGCAACAATGTTTTAAGCTGCCTGCCACATTGTTATTTTAAGCTTTTGCCTCTATGTCTGCATATCAATTGCTCAGGCACTTGGGTTTGGCTTGGTGGGACTCTTTGCTTCCTTTCCTTCATCTGTTCCTTCTTCCCTCTTCTCTCTCCACTGCACCTCCACCTCTTCACTAAATGACAGACTGACAGACATGGCTAAGTGTGCCTTGTTTAAACATCTGCTTTATTACTGATGAGTGACTACCCTATGAGTAGGCAGGGTTCTTTCTTATCTTTCACTCAGGAATTCAGATGGTCTGATTAGAAAGTTGAACTGCTTGGAAGATCCTGACAGATGCCTCTTACTTTCTTTTAAGACCACCGTGAATGCTGAGGCATTCCACTCAGACAATTTTCTGTAGTGGAACAACTGTCTGTTTAAGTACCTGGCTATGTCAAACATGCATTTAACTGAGGAATCCCACTTCCACACCCAAGGATTAGTTTTCTTTTGGGAAATAATTGGATAAAGAACCATTATTCTGTAAATGTTATGAGTATGTTAAGGGTCAGTTGCTGCAATTGTATAGTGGAGTGACTGCTGAGAGGAATAACTACTGGCAGAACTAAAATAAAACCCAGAGAAACCTAAAGACAGAAAAAAGGAAGAAAGAAAGCCCCAAATGTTATATATAATAGAAAGTACAAGGAAGAGCATGGGCTTCATAAAATAATCCATGGATCTTTTAAAATGTGTAGCTGTTTTTAAAACTTCTTTTTAAAAAAAATTCTAAAACAAAAAAATATTTGAGGTTCAAATTAATCGGAGATAATTTTGAATTCAGTGATATGGATGAAAATAAATATAAAATTCCAAAAATACGTATTGTTACACTCTTGTTAAAATCTTTCAGGAAAGAAAAATATGACTTATTCTGACTTTATGTGCAAGGGTTATATTCCATAAAAATTATCTATATCAGAGAGTTTTATAATATGTGAAGAAACTGAGACTCAGAACAAAAAGAAATCAGTTTGAGGAGATGTTAATAGGAAATAAGCACAAGAGGGGGACAAAAAGGAGAGTGAACAGTGACACTGCAAATTACTTTGGGTGATGCCCTTTATCTTTTTTTTATAGTTCTTTTTTTTTATTTCAGCATATTATGGGGGTACAAAAGTTTAGGTTACATATATTGTCCCTGCCCCCGTCCCCTGATGCCCTTTGTCTCTTTCCTCACACTTGCTGGTCACTCTTCTACTACATTAAGCTCATGGGCTTTGACAGAATCTGTTTTCTCCCCCAGTGTCGCTCTTTCTCCAGATCTTCCCTTACATGTTTCCTCCATATTCATTCAAATGCAGCTTAAATATCACCTCTCAGAGAGTACTTCCCTAAACATGCAATTTAAAGAGCTCCCCAGACACTCACTATCACATGACTTTGTTCTGTTTTTACTACTTTACATTTTCTTGGGGTTCTTTGGAACTTTTTTAATCTTTCAGAAAACCTGTCTCATTCACCACTGTATTTTCAGCACTTAGCACATACTAGATACTTAATAAAAGTTTGTTCAGTGAATCAAATCAATATAAAAGTAACAAGCAATCTAACGAAAATAAAAGTATTTATTTTATTAATTGTGGAATAATTGTTCCCCAAACTCAGGGCCCCCTAAAAGAGCTAAATTTGTGAATGTAACTCCTGTGGTGAATTCAATCTTGAACTGGAGAGGGTTAGGCTGTAGGACAAGTGTGAGCTGACATACTTTCTGAATGTCAGAAAGTATCTGAAAGAGCTTCTGTAAAATTGGGCTTTTCCAAGAGGCCTAGATCTAGAAGGCTTACAATTTAGTTGGTTGAAGCAGAAATGTTTGCCTTACATAGAGGAAGTAGTTATTACAATAAAGCCAGAGATAAGAGATGGACCTTCTCCCCCAAATGGCCTTTTAATGGACTAACTCTGCCCTCTAGAATACATTACCCAATAGATAGCAGGGTCTTACTAATTTAACAAGAACAGTTACTCATGTTCCTAATGAGTGGATAGATACATTGAAGATGTTCATTCTAGTACTTCCACCTGGGGGGATTGGATCAGAAATTACCTTCCCTCAATGGTAATGTAAAAACATGGAATGAGGCTCTCCTTTCATGAAAACTGACACATAGAATGTACTCCATAAATATATTATCGAAAAATAGAAACAAAACCCAGGAAAGTTAAGTAAAATGATCAAAGATGGAATGAATAAAAACATTTGTGGCCTCTGTTCTCTTATCTGTAAATACAAAAGAAAATAATAGAGTCAAAACAAAACTTGCCACATACATAATCATATCCATACAGAATATATCAAATTGTGTGACAATTTCCTTTCAAGACTAGTAATAACTGTGACCTTTTGGAAGATAGAGACCAAGTCTTTCATTTTTTGAACCTTAACCCTTCACTCTCCATTGTCTGGAATGTCATAAGGGATCAATAAGTAATTGTTGAACTGAACTGATTATACCTGAGAGCAAGATGATCAAGATTTGCTTGAGATGTATTGAGTTTCTTCAGAGAGCCAGAAAATAGATCAGATGTATTCTGTACCACTTTGGGGTCACTTGCAAAGTGGAAACTTCAAAACAGTATATGGAATTTTCTAATAATTCAGGCTAATCATGAACACGATTGGTTGCTTATTTATTGTAGGCTACAGGGGTGTGAACTTATAAGCATGACTAGAAGTGCATCTGTCTGCACTGGGGTAGAGAGCTCTCCTAACTCTAGATGCCTTGGATAAAGACTACAATATGTATCTCTCCAAAACCTAGGAAGGGAAAGCCCTCAGATATGGCACCTCCTTTGCTTCAGGACATGAGGGTGTTGGAGAAAGAACCAAGACACTGCTAGATATTCAGTACTTCTTCCAATCTGAATGGAAACTGTCTCCTGTGTTTGTCTTTTGGGCACTATGCCCCTAATGGGGCTTTTGGACATGAATTATTCTAGGTGTGGCATTTCCTGTGCTTCCTGCACTTTGGCACCTCATTTAGCTGTTGACCTTACATCCGTAACCTCCCTCCCAAATCCATATAAATCTAGTAAGCGACTATATGAGAGTGCATGACTATATGAGTCATGCAGTTTCCTGACTGTTCATCAGGAAATTACTTGGGAAATTGAAATGAATATTTGCGATTATATTAGAACAAATGAGAAGAAAAGGTGGTGGCACCTTCATGATATTTACTTTGTCAGGCTTACTGAGGTATAAAAAGTACATCAAAGTGTCTCATCATTTTCTTCCATCCATATAAATAAGCTGTGAACTTCTCAAGGATAACAATAAAATGTACCCTTTACTAGTGTACAAGTCAATAAGTTTTGAAAAACATATATAGTCATGTAACCACCACAAGAATCCACATAGAAAACATTTTCATCAACTCAAAAAGTTCTCCCATGGCCCTAATAAACCCTGTATCCCCATTCCTAACCTATGACAATCAATTAACTGGTTAAACTTCCTATAGTTTTGTCTTTTTCAGAATGTCATGTAAATGGACACATAGAGCATGTGGCGTTTGTATCTGGTTTCTTATACCTAACACAATGCTTTTATGATTCTCCCATGTTGCTGCATGTACCAGTAGTTACAAGAAATAGCAAATAAGTTTAACAAGGTTGTAGGATACAAGATCAGTACACAAAAATTAATTGTATTTCTACAAACGTGCAACAAATAATCAGAAGTTAAATAATCAGAAGTTAAATATATATAATTTGAAAAGCATCAAAAATATGTATACTGAAAATTATGAAATTTAGCTGAGAGAAATTAAGGAAGGCCAAAAAATGAAGAGATATACCAGGTTCATGGGTCAGAATATTCAATATTATTAAAATGTCAGTTATCCCACAAATTAATTTACAGATTCACCACAATCCCAGTATTCTTTCTTGGAGAAATTGTCAAATTGACTAAAAAATTCATATAAAAATGCAAAGGATATAGAGGACCAAAATAACTTTGACTAAGAAGAACAAAAGTTATATGAATAATTACTTAGTTTCAAGATAAATTGGACTTTATCAAAATAAAACAAGCCCACCCTCTTCACACTATAAAAGTGCGAGGTGAGGTAGCAAGTGCTGAGTAGAAGCTGCAAGAAGTTGTCCAGAAAATCTAGCTAAGATCTTTGATGGAGGTGGCCACACTAAACAACATATTTTCAATGTTGTTGAAGATCCAACAGACTTCTATTGGAAAAATGTCGTTTAGGAGTGCGATAACTGGAGAGGAAAAGTCAATGCTTAGCTTTAAAGCTTCAAAGGATAGGCTGACTCTCTTCTTAGGGGTAATGCAGCTGATGACTTGAAGTTGAAGCCAGTGCTCATTTATCATTCCAAAAATCCTAGAACCCTTATGAATTATTCTAAATCTATTCTTCCTGAGCTCTAGAAATGGAATGACAAAGCTTGCATGACAGCATATGTGTTTATAGCATGGTTTACCGAATAATTTAAGCTCACTGTCAAGACCTACTGCTCAGAAAAAAGATGTCTTTCAATATATTACTTCTTAATGACAATACACCTGGTCTTCCAAGAGCTCTGATGGGGATGTATTAATATATGGAAATTAACATTTTTATGCCTGCTAACATAACATCCATTCTGCAACCCATGGATGAAAGAGTAGTTTTGACTTTCAAGTCTTATTGTTTAAGAAATACATTCTGTAAGGCTACAGCTGTCACAGATAGTTATTACTCTGATAAATCAGATCAAAGTAAATTGAAAATCTTCTGGAAAGGATTCACCATTTTAGATACCATTAAGAACATTTGTGATTCATGCACAGAAATCAAAATATCAACATTAACGAGAGTTTGGAAAAAGTTGATTCCAAGCCTCATGGATGACTTTAAGGGGTTCAAGACTGCAATGGAGGAAGGAACGACACTAGAGAGAAATCTTTCATGAAAGGAAAAGTCAATAGATATGGTAAACTTCATTCATGCCTTATTTTAAAAAATTGCCACACCCACTCCAACCTTCAGCAACTATCAGCCTGATCCATCAGCAGCTATCACCATTGAGACAAAATCCTATACCAGTAAAAATATTACAGCTACTGAAGGCTCAGATGATCATTAGTGTTTTAGCAAGAAGATATTTTTAATTAAGGTATATACCATGTTTTTTAGACATAATGCTATTGCACAGTTAATAGAATACAGTATAGTGTAAACATAACTTTTACAAGTATATGCACTGGGAAACCAAAAAATTCATGTGATTTGCTTTATTGTGACATTTGCTTTATTGCAGTGGTCTGGAACCAAACCTACAATATTTTTGCGGTATGCCTGTAATAATAAGAGAAACAACCGAATAAAAAATGGGCAAAAGATTTGACTAGATAGTTCATCAAAGATGTGTGAATGGTAATAAACTGATGAAAAGATGCTCAGTATCATTTGTCATTAGGAGAATGCCAATTAAAACCACCATGAGATACCCCCACTATAAACCTAATAGAATTAATAAAATTAAAAAGGCTCATCATACCAAGTTTTGGTGGTATTTTGCAGAAACTACAACTCTCATATACTTCTCATGAGAATGTAAAATTATATAACTACTCTGTAAAACAGAGTTTTTTTTAAAAAGATAAACATATACAAACCATATGATCCAGCCATTCCACTCTTTGGTGAACTATTTGACTGAGAGAAGTACACATAAGTCCATAAAAATTCTTGTACATGAATGGCCATTAAAGTTTTGTTTGTGATATCACAAAACTGGAAACAAACCAAATATCAGTTAATGCCAGGTAAATGGACAAACTGGTGTATTTATATAATAAAATACCTACCCAGCAGTGAAAAGGAATAAACTTGAGCAATGCTACAACACAGAAGAATTTCAAAATAATTGTGCTAAGTGGTAAAAGTCAGAATCTCTCCTCTCCCTGAAAAAGTACATGGTGTATGAATTTCATTTATATAAAACTCTAGGGAATGAAAAGTAATCTATGGTGACAGAAAGCAGATCAGTGACTGCCTAGAGAGGGAGAAAAGAGAACAGGATGAAGGAAAGGATTATTACAAGGGTGCAGGAAGAAACTATTTTACCAGACTGTAGCAGGCATATTACATAAACAATTTAATGTCACATTCTCAACTCCATGAGGTAGTTTTGATTTTCCACATCTTCCAGAGGGGGAAAATAAGTATTAGTCACAATATTTTTACCTTCCACATCTCAGTCTAAAAGGTAAGATGCAGGAAATCATTTATGGGATATTTTGAATAATATTTTGTGTAGGATCTATGTCTTGACTGTGGCTATGATTTCACGGATGCCTTCATACATCAGAACTTATCAAATTGTGCTCTTTAAACTTGTGCAGTTTGTTATATGACAATTTTACTTGAAAAAATCTATACATATATACACCACAAATGGATCTACATTTATGTTCTCTAAAATAATACATTGCAGTATCTATTTAAAATAATATAATTTATTAGAAAATACTATAATATATTGGATGACTGCATCTGAGATCTTCCAGTAAGACATTACAGCATAAACTATCACAAAATAGAAAATGCTATGTATAAAACTAAATGTTTATAGAAAATAGGATAGGATATAGAAATAAGAAAATATTCTTAACTACCAACTTCTTATAAAAATAAACTCTCTAGCCTTCAAAGTCAAGCACCTATAAAGAGACTATGCTGGCAGTAAAAGCAAAAAAAAAATTCATTCAAAATATCCCATAAATGATATATGTGTCTTACCTTTTAGACTGAGATGTGAAAGATGAAAATATTGTGACTAATATTCATTTCCTCCTTCTAAAAGATGTGGAAAATCAAAACCACCTCATGGAGTTGAGAATGTTACATTAAATTGTTTATGTAATGTGCCTGCTACAGTCTGGTAAAATAGCCTATGTTTAGTAAATATTAGTTTCTTTTTCCATCTCATTAAGAAAACATAAAGTCATATTTATGTGACCACACAGAAAATGTTTGTGGTAGCAAAAAAGAAAATTATGTTTTATAACATTTTGTTAATCCATTTGTAACCTTTGAATTAAAGGAGCAAATTAGGCATAATATTCTAAATAAGCCTATGTTTCTAGAGGTTAAAATAAACATGCAGAATTCCCTTTGAAGTCAAGATAATCTCTGTTGTTTTAAATTTGAGGTAAGAGAGAACATTTGTAGTGGAATAGCTGAAAAGGACTATGGTAAAGACCTAATTCTTCAGAGTTATTTTATGGTCCATATATAAGAATGTTACATCAGATATTGGAGAAAGAAGAGAAAAAGTTTAAAATGGGAAAAAAGGAAGTTACATTTGCATCATGTTTTAAATAATCTAGAGTGATCTGACATTGGTTTAAAATTGTACTATTTGGAAAAAAAAGAGTAAGCTCATAACAAAGTTTGTTACTAAGAGAACAAATCTCAGATGCAGATGTTCATTCAGTGGGAGAAAGAAAATATTCAGTAGGAAAATGAGACCAACTTCCTTGGAATTTCCTGAACAAAAAAATAGCTGAGATATTCCTGGACCTATAAAATGATAAATTCAGGTTTATAACACTCTTTTATAACATTTTTATAGTACCATTATAATTTAATAACACTACTTGCCTGACTTGTATCCCAGAACCTTCATAGTTTGTATCTATCTGCTTTACCAACCCCTTCCAACTGTACTTTTAAAAAGGTGAAACCCCTGTTATGGAGAGACTGGAACAATGCTTTTCAATTGAGCAAGGTAAAAAAAAAATTTCTAGAGAGCCCAAAGCTTACAATTTATTTTTATTTTTTGTTTATTATATTCCTTATTGAAATGCAAATACAAAACTCATATAAACAAAAAAGTACAAATCTAATAAAATTCATACCCCAAAAATGAGTTGTCTGCATACAAATAGAGCCTCTGCCTAATCTCTGCCCTGAGATTTCAGAAAGAATTTCTAAGTGGAAATGTCTTATAATGACTCAGTTTAATCTATTTGCTTTTTATTATAATTACTATTATTTTGCATTTGTTTCTACTATAAATGTTTTAGTTTTAATTTACCAAATTTTTTCTTTGCTTGGTTTTTGTCTTCTTTTCTACTTTCCATTGCTGTGATTACATTTTCTGTATTCATTTGTTTTACTCTCTACTTATTTATATAATAATAAAAAAACTATGACTTTAGTCTATTCCTCATAATGTTTATGCTTATGTTTCTAACTACATAGTTGATTCAAAAATATCTAATTGTAATCTATATCTCTGCCCTTCTCCTGAATAAAGTATCTTAGAACTTTAATATTAAAGACTTTATTACATTGTGTTCTAATACACATATATATACATACATTTGGTTTCAATGTCTTTTTAAACCCACAAAGTGACCCATTATTTTTAACAATGCATCTTTATAGAGACTCATATGCTTCTTGTATCTTGCTCCTTTTTGGGGTTCTATTTCCCTTTACCTGAATCAGAACTTTTATTAGTTCTTTCAGTGAGAGCCCATCAGTGGTCAGCTCTCTGCCTTTGTCTGAAGATGTTATCATTTCTGCATGATTTTTATAGAGACATTTAGCTGTGCATAGAATTTTAAACATTTGAAGATGTGATTTCATTTTCTGTTGGCTTCTATTGCCACTTACGAGTGGTCTGCACTAAGTAGAATCTGTCTCTGCTAAGTTTAAGATTTGCTTATTGTTCTTGGCCTCTGTGTGTGTGTCTGTGTGTGTGTGTGTGTGTGTGTGTGTGTGTGTGTTTGTGTGTGTGTGTGTGTGTGTGTGTGTTTGTATCCTGCTTGAGGCTCTCTCTCTATCCTGCCTGGAGCTCAAGGTACTTCTTCAATCTGACGACTTTCTTCAATTCTGGAACATTCTCAGCCATTATTTAAAAAATGTCCTTTATGGCATTAAATCTCTTGATTCTATCCCTTGTATTGTAGATTCTTTGTATCCTTTGTATCTTTTAATCTCTTTCTATGCATCCTGGTATGTTTCTCAAACCTATTTTTAGTTCTCTTAGTTCTTGTTCTAGCTTTGTGTGGTCTGCTATATAATTATTTTAAGAGTACTTTTAAACTTAAATTTCAAAAACGATTTCTAGAGGTTCTGTATGGCTCTTTTTCAAAACTATCCATTCTTTTTTTGTATATATTCTATTATTTTGTTGCAATTTCTAGTTCATCTTTCCCTCTTGAATTTTATTTCCAAACCTTTTCAATTTATTACATTTCCTCAGGTTTTCAGAGTTGCTAATTTTCCTGTTTTTGTGTCTACTGACTCTCCTTTACAGTTAATTTTTTCTGATGTGAATTAGTGTTTTGTTATTGTTGTTGTTGTTATGGACTCAACTTCCATTCAGATTACGTCTTTTTAAGAGTTTTATGATTTGGGGTCATATAAACATCTCCATTTTGCTTTTCATTCTGTTTGGAACCCCAGGAGTTTTGCTGATCCAGGAATGTATGCTGATTTCTCAGCTTGCAACTCCTATGCAATACAAGTAGTGTGAATTTGGGCTCCATTTGTGGATCAGGCTTGGGTTTTGATTACTTGTAGAAGAATTCTTTTCTCCCCATCACCAACCCCAAGCCCCTAAATCTCTGTTTTAGTGAGTAGTTTTTCTAGAAATCTTTTTAAAAGTATGAAACCTTTTAGGCGTGCAGCTTTACACATGGGTCTTAGTTTCAAGTCCCCAACTCTTATTGGCCAAGACCACATCCCTTAGCATTAAATCCCTGGTCTCCAGTGTTTGTGGTATGTACAGACCATGGGCACCATCCTAGCCTGTCACAGTACCAACATGCACACTTGGAGCTCTGGCTTTGAGTCCATTTTTCATTTCTGGCTCCTGTGAATTGCCCATTATTTATTTTGAGATTGATCATGTATAGTGTAATGTAAAGGGAGAGAGAACTCTGTATTAGCTTAGTTTGTTATGTGACTGCAAAGCGTTTTAGAATACTTTTTATATTCTTAGTTAATTTTTATACCTTTTGTTTTCTTGTTTCCATCCTGTAATTGTATATTGACAGCTCTTGTCTTGTCTAATTTTATAGGATCATTTTTATTTCTCCTATAAGTTCTATTACCAATAATGAAATATTACTAATAAAGATATCATAAGAATATTTTCCCTTGTTTGAGAGATGCCGTATATTTTTTTCAATCTACCTTCTAAAAATCTTTACAAATGTTTGTGGGCAAAGAATAAATGCACAGAGAAATGAAACGCCTGAACAAATACTACCTTGAACACTTTGGAAGAAAAGACTTTTTCACATTAAGTATATGTTAAAGTTCTTAGTTGGCCCTAAAACTACTCCGCCAAGAGATTTTTAAAGATTCCTTCCTTTTTCTGTTATATTTTTTATTTTTAAAGATTCCTTCTTAGTAAAATGCCCCAAATAGAATGACAAAATTAGAATATCCTAGCTCTGAGTCCAAATACGTGGAAGTCCCAAAGAGTCCACTAAATTTGTCCCCAAAATGCCCTAGACAAGACTTCATCAGATTATAGTCAAGAATAATTTCCTATCACTCCAAAATATGATATAAAAGGTTGTAAAAGATCTGGCCTTGGCTTCCCCAAATGAAATCAGAATTCTGTGCTTTCATATATAAGAAAAAAATCTTCCAAAGGGACTGTGTAGAAGTGTAACTGTGATCTTTCTCCAGTGTTTTATTTTTGTTCACATTTATAGTAAAACATATCTCAAAGCCTAAGTCTTTCTGGGAATCTTAATTCTATTAGCCTTATTGGTTTATGAGAAAAATAAACATACACAGTCCAACTCTCATATTTGCAGAGCAAAGCCATGGTAGCATGTCTGAGATTTGGTGGATACTTACACTGTACCTCTTTGTTTCCATAAAGCTGAGAAGTCTGAAAGGACATTCGGTCTTCTTAACAGCAAGAAGGATTGGAAATTAGGCAAGTCTGTTTAATCACAATTTCATGACTAGGAAGGCCCCATATCTATGTCCCTAGTAGCTATGAATGCCAGCCAGGTTGAGATTGTTTATGGATAACAATAGGTAAGAACCCAGATAAGGATTCAGGTACAGAGGTAGCAGAGCTGCCCTTCTGGGCATAATGGTCTGTGTGGGACTCTTTCCCATTGGTCACAGCGGTATCTTAAGAATCACATTTTGTCTTCTCAAATAAATACAAATTTCCTTATGTAATCTGGCCTTTTTTGTTGTTGTTTCTTGCATAATAGTGAGATGGTTTGGTGTTAAAAACTGATACAGCACTTATCATCACATCTTAATTTTCAGTAAAAGGAAATGAAAATAAGGATGTCTTTATGTAATTACTTACTTACTTGCCTTTTTAATGCCAGTACCATGTTCAGAAACAGATCTTAATTGAAAGAATTATTTGTTTCTCAATCTAAGTTTGTTCTAACCCTAAAAAAGCCCAACTTTATAGCATAATACCTAGCATAATAGTACATATGTAATAAGTAATAAAACAACAAAAATAAATTCAGTCCTGTTTGTGGATCATGTTGACTCAGTAGATTTCATGTCTGCATTCATAATTCTATTAATCCATCATGCATGCTTTCAACAAACACATACCTGAACCGTGTTGTGTGCTAGAGATAAAAACATTTCCAACTTCAAGGACCTTATAATTTAGGAAAAGATATAGACATGTAGACTAACAATTACTAAAAATAAAAAAATAATTTCTAAGATAGAAATATCCTTGTGATTCTAAGAGAATGGAAAAGGATGTGTTAATGAACCTGGAAAAGGTAAAGAAGACTTAGCACAAGAGGTAGCACTTGCAAAGGATCTTTAAGTTTGTAGTACTGTCTGGGGCAGAGCTCTCAACTCAGCTAGTAACATTCCCCTTATGGAATTTGGAATATGTGTGGCATTTGGATTAGCCAGAGTGCTATATGCATTTGATGGACAAGAGTAAGGGATACAAGACTTCCTGCCATGAGAGGAGATTCCTGCACAATGATGATCTGTCCTGCAATTCACATGTTTTTTTTTTAAATCTGGAAATTCTTATGGATAAAAACCCAATGTATCTACTATTTAAATCCAACTCTGTTTTATTCAGAAGCCCAAAATATTTATTGCATAGTTTATTTACTGAATTTTCCAGAATTAAAACTACTATATAAATTGAGGAAAGATTAAGAATTTTTTTTGAACTTTTCCTAAAGCAATAGATGAAAGTATCTATTTTATTATGTCTTCATTTATATATTGAAATATGTATTATTTTAAAATCCTTTATTTCACCTATAAGTTACTAACAGTTTTATATTGACTTTCATTTTCATGACCTATAATTACAAACAGTAAAATACAGATTTTAAGTGCACATTTTGATGAGCTTTGACAAATGTGTATATCGTACATTCAATATCCCATCAAAATATAGAACATTTCTGTTACTCTACTCACTTCATGCTTCCTTATTGTCAGTCTTCTCCCTTCTCTACTCTTGAAGGCAACCAGTGTTCTGATTTCTAATCCCATTGATCAATTTTGCCTGCTTTTGAATATCATACAAGTGAAATCCAAAGAATGTACTCCTGTGTCTGAATTTACTCAGCATAGTGTTTTTGAGATTTATCCATGTTGCTTTGTGTCAATAGTTTGCTCCTTTTTATTGCTGAGCAGTATTCCATTTTATAAATTTTAAAGTTTTGTGCGTGAATAGATGACATTTTATTTCAGGATGGTAAAGGGAGTCTTTCAAATATTTGCTATAAAGGGATTGGGAGTATTGGGTCTGATAGAACCACTGATATAGTGGTTAATAGCATGGGATTTATAAAAGAATAGTCCAGGATTGGAATGCAATTTTTGCTTCACTTGCTCTTTGACAGTGACTCCCCAAACCGCTATAAGCCTCAGTTTACTCGTCTTGCAAACTAGGGGTTATAATAATCCCTCCTACCTCATTGGGTTGATGTCAGGATTAAATTAAACAACTTGAGTAATGTATACATGCATGACAATTGATTCTTTGAGTTTATGTTATGCTAGAAAATTGTCGATTAAGTATTTGGATGACTTTTTGGACCTGGATCTCTCTCTGAACATATCCATCTCCAGCAAAGTACGCCCACTGACTAGATTCTGCCTAAGCTGGCCGGTGGTAGGATCTGGCTCCTTTCCCAGCAGGAAGTTTAAACCTCTATCGGATGGTTATCTTATACCAGTCTCACTTTGTTGCTGCCACTCAGATTACATTTTTGATAGGAGATGTCTCTCCTCTTATGAGCTGAACTGGAGGCCAAGGTAGGGCTCTGAGAACAGAAGGTAACCCTGGGCTAGAACTGACAAATCAATCCTGGGGCTCACAGGTAGCATTGCCCCAACTCCTCCAGCCACATGGCCATATAGGAATTTGAAATTAAGGCCCAACTGGCCATGAATAATTCCTTTTCCTAGAGTGACCTCTGAAGAATATGTATCCGTCAGGGTTCAAAGTCAAGACCGACTCTAATGCAAGAGTTGGAGCAAGAATAGTTTTGTGCCTCTTTAGATGAGTGGCTTTTGTATAATAGTACAAGCTCACAGAACATGCCCCAAAACAGAAGTTTTAAAGCCATTTGCCATTACTTCAAAGGGAAGGAAAGGAAATTCAGTGAAATTTTACTGAAAGGGAAATTTAAGGTTACAGGTTTTTTTTTAAACATTCCAGGCAGTTTACTGTACAGTCTGGTAGTGGAGAAGGGGCTGAGCCTTATCCCAAGAGCTTTGGGCTCTTGAAAATGTGGGTTCTTTCTTACCCAGGGAGAGTGAGAACTTCCATTAGGGATCCCAGAAGGCACAGCAGCAACAGTAGCACAACTATATGAATTATTGCCTCAGAACATCCTAGGAAGAGAAGATCAGGCACTGTTTCCATATTGGGCCACCTGAAACTAGCTTGAATCTTTTGGGGAATGATATGGTAGCAGGATCTAAGCAGCGTAATCACACATAGATGGTAACCACTGCTTAGAGGTTGAGCTGAGTAAACTGACCAAAGAGTTAGAGGTTAAGGCTCCGAGTGAAAAAGTAACTTATACATCACTTCAAAACATGTGGTTGGTAGCTAATTGCCCATGCAGAATTGGTGCTTAAGTTCATAGAAATATGCATAAGTTCAAGCAACTACAGTAGGGTTACACTGTGGTTTTACACTAAAGTCCTAAAGATGTCAACTACATTAGAGCAGTGATTGTCAAACTCCAGCATGCACTGGAATTACCTGGATGGCTTGTTAAAATGTAAATTGTTGGACCCTATTCCCAGAGTTTATGATTATTTCTTGGGTGAGACTTGAAAAATGTGCATTTTTAACAACCTTTCAGGTAATGCTGATGCTGCTGATCTGGGGAACCACATTTTAAGAACCACTTCTTAGAGAAATATCTTCAGCCAAAGAAAGTCTTATTACAATGTGACTTTTGCTTGGATGCTTCTAGGATCTGGGAGGAGGGAACTATCCTGCAGTCTACTTATCAAGAGCACATGAGGGAAGTGGGCTTTCAGATCCTGCCTAAGTTCCAACTAGAAATAAGACCTACTCTGTGCTCAGGTTCTCGTGATGCTAAACACCTTGCCTCCCAACTTCATCTGGTCTAGGACTCCTGCTTCAGCTAAGTGCCACAAATCACCTCTGGAAAGACACCAAATTTTGTGCCTGTCTCTCTGCACCATGTAATCAATCTGGCACTGGATCTGCATAACTTGGTTTTCAATATTCCCACCATTCCTGAGAGCCCTTATTCAGGCCAAGGAGAGTCAGTCTGAAGAGAACACTTTTCCATGGGTAAATCTTAGGCTGAAATATGTAAACACAGAGATTCAGAACAATCCAAAGCATCAACTTTTTATAGTAGATGAGGAAAAATAATGCATATGCTTTGTGAAACATTTTTTTCTTGAATTAATCAACTTAAAAGATAGTATAAGGTAGTTTTTTTGTTTGTTTTTTAGGATGATGTAAAAAAATATCTTCTTCTGTTCCCTAAAACTTTTATTTTATATGAAAAAATATTCATTAAAACAGTGAGTCTCCTTGGAATAAACAGCAGGCATTCATAATTTTTATTTTGAAAGGCACGAATAATCAAAACCAAAGATTTTATTACAATATTTTTTTTCTTTTTACACTAAACTTTTAGCATCTATAGCTGGAATTGCTTGGACAAATTGTACCATCATCTACACATGTGAGAATCTGCATTAAAGAACAAATTATATTGGCTTTGGGACAAAATGAAACAATCAGTAATTCTTAGAACTTGCTCAGTCTTCTCTGCCCTTCTTATCTTGGAAGACACTTAAGGATAATGTTTATCTTTCTTTGGTTATTACCTGGAACCTATGTTTCACCTTTCAGGGTGGAAGCTACATTTGCCAAGATTAAAATTCACTTGATCTTTAGGCCTTTTGTAAGGTTGGCAAAAGTGATTTCCTGATTCCTAGCAATAAAAGCCAACAAAGCTACTGAGGCAGATATGTATGGGTTGAATTTCCTTTCAAAAATAAATATTGGTTTAAATCTTAAATGAGAAAGGGCTAGGCCAAATGCATTACACTAGACTTCTATGACATATGATGAAACTACCCAACATTTCCCTGTTCCCCTTTCATGCTCCCTGCTAACAAATCACCTCCTGAACAAAGAGAAATATATTTGGTTCTTTCACAAAGAATCTGGAATATGTCACTGTCCTTTTAATGGAGAATGAACTATTTTATGGCCAAAAGAGGCTATTGAGCACACAATAGACAGATTTAAATTTGATTTATCTCACAAGGGCAGGACAGGGTCAATTTGAGAAGGAGTTATTGATCTTGACATGAAAAAAAAGTTGTAAGTCTGTAGCCTTGTACTCAAGGGACTGTATAAACTAATCTTTGAACAAAACTATAGGATGGATTTTAAAATAAGGAATATTTTTTATTTTAGGAAAAATATCACCCAGAAAGCATAGGAAATCCCCTAAACCACTAAGGTGACTTGCATTGCATTTTTTAGTGTTGAGGAATTTTTTTGTTTGTTTGTTTGTTTTTTTTATTTTTTAAATTTTTTTTTAATTTCAGCATATTATGGGGGTACAAAAGTTTAGGTTATGTATATTGCCCTTGCTCTCCCAGCCCCCCGAGTCAGAGCTTCAAGCATGTCCAATCCCCCATCTGGGGAATGTTTGTTTCTTTAATGAGCCATTCTGTGGCTATGAGTTCTTTAACTCAAAAATTTAGGATTTTCAAGCTGAAGTTATGTTTTGTGTTTCACTCTTAGCACACTCTCTTCTTGTCATGTCCTGCAGATGTTTACAGAAAACTGCAAAGCCTGAAACAATAATTAATTAGGAAGGTTTTTTTCTTTTTGAAAAATTCTTACCATCATTTCTACCTTTAAGTTTTCTATTCTTAGTCCACACTACCCATTTACTCGCCCAGAATATTTCACATAGAAACACACACAAAAACCCTTTGATCTCCATCTCTTCATGCCCCAGCCAGTTTGCCTTACCCAGCTGAGGTACAGGGCAGAGAATGCAAGATTCAGAATGGAGAGGACCATATTCAGAGGCCTTTGCTCTGCTACTGAGTAGCTAGGTGACCTGGCCCAAGTCACTGTGTTGGAAGGAACAAGCAAAATGATGTCTGAACCCTGTTCTTATGAATACAAAGGCTATCTATACATATGATTTTTGCTACCAACTCCCTCCTTTAGTAAGATGCTGTACCTCTGTTGGGGGTCATAGCACGAAAGCTGCATGTGCAGCTTGTTGAGCCATGGCAAAGAAAGAACCCTAAAAAGTTACAAGCGGATCATTAGTTTTTACTGGTGAAGAAACTGAGGCACAGAGATATTAAATCGCCTTCCAAGGCCACTCAGCTAGAACCAGAACTTTGATGTTTCCCCCTACACTCAGATACTCTACTGCATTCGCTCCCAGGTAACTCTGGTTTCATACAAGAAGGATAAAAAGTAGAGGAGGAAGTGATGGATAAGAAACAGGATAATAATGTGTAAGGAGCAACACAGCATAGCAACAACCCAGGGTTACCGGTGCTATCCAGGCTGAAGAACACCGAGGTACACGTGGGCTAATGAAGAGAAAGGAGATTTTAGCTGGAATGTAGTGAAGGCAAGGAGAGATGATTACCTTTGGAATGTTAAAGTAGGATAAAGAAGTGGGCATAGAATGTGATCTATGAGATGTAGACCTCATTTACAAGATGAAAATAACAATAAGCCTTTGCAGTTTGTGTAATATAAGATTACACTGAAATAGATGTGTCTGGAGGAAATCATCTTGGTAAAGAGGAGGTAATTGAACCCATCTAATAATATCAAGAGTAAGTTTTCTATCTTGAAAAAATATATGTGTGTATATGTGTATGTATACACATGTGTGTGTGTGTGTGTGTGTGTGTGTGTGTATCTCTCACATATTTACCCTAGTAATCAAGCAGTCAGGAAAGTTGCCAATGTTCCCTCCCCTGCATAGACTAAAAAAGTCCACTAACCCTCTGAATCAGAAGATTTTGTTATTTGGGGAAATAATTGTCTCAAAGCAAACTTAGACCAATAAAATAGACCCTAATTCTCAATTGTATTATACCTTTTTGGGACTTGACAAATCCTTATTTGTATACCTGCTCCACCACTTACTTTGGAACCTTGGGCAAGTTACTTAACCCCTCTGAACCTACTCATCTGCAAGATGGGAATAATATTAAGCCTTTGTGGAATTTGTACAAGTATTTGATAATATTACACTGCCAAGTAGAATGCCAGGCATGGAGCAGAAATGCCCAGTCACTTTTCAAGCTGAAGAGAGAAATGGTCCCAGAAAGGGAAAAAAAGTCTGAGCTCATATTCTCAGGCTATTAAGCCAAAACTTTCCAAGCTATATTTCAGTTTATTATAAGACAATTAAGAACTATGGCCAATTTTTAATTTGTTTTCTACAATGTAACAGGCACTGTATTAAACACTTTTAATATCATCTCCTTTCATCCTCATCACAAACTTGTGAGGTCAGAGTTATCATGCCTATCTTAGGTAAGGAAACTGAGGCTTAGAAAGGCTACACAATACAAGGTTACCTGGGGTAAAGTAGGAATTCCAGCCCAGGTTTGAACAAAGAAAGGCACTTCAGTATTTTCTTGTCTTTCCCTCCTTTTCTGTTTCCAACTGGATATAAAATATCACGTAAGTGGTGCATAAAACTTTTCTTTTGATAGAACAGGATGTTAAAGTTTTAATTATACTTTTACACAAACATTCTCACAGTCTTCATTCAAAACCAGTTTCCCTTCTTTTCTCTGAGTTTGAGCTGCTTGTATCTGGCCTTGGCAAGGGAAAACCTGTAACTGAATTTTAGCTTTTTCCACTTTCAGCTAGATTTTCCTCCCCAGATTGATGTGGGATCATTATGAGGCAATCAATGCCAAAGATTTTTGTCAATTTTCCACGGCCTTGGCTTAAATAAACACTTAATGTAAATGAGGGGCATGGGGAAGGGGGGCACACTCACTCACACGGACGCACTGTTGCACACACACCTCACAAAGACACACTTTGTCATGGTTCACTTGGAAAAATCCAAATGAAAAACGAGGAGGTGGATGAATAATAAAGCAAAGGAGAAAAGGGAACTAATTTAGAGATAATGAGTGCAAGACTGCTTCAGTAAAGAAGAACGACCCTGTGTCATTAGGTGGCAAGCTTAGCCTTTGGGCAAGATTACACTTCGAAGCCCTGCTCCAATTACCTGTTTTTAAGCATAAGCGAAGGGGAAATATAAAAGAGAGGGAAAAATACTTATTCTCCCTAAACTGTAGTAACATTCAGAGAGAGTTAACTACTGCTCTCACAAAGAAACTCTTTTTGCAATTGAAAGGTAAGACTCCACCATGCCCCTATGAACCTGTGCATTCGGTCATCAGATAGAACCTCATTTCAAACCGAGGGGCAATGAAAGTGTTTCTCCATATTTGCATCTTGTTTCAACATCTGGGAATCTCAGAAGCCTCTGAATAAAGCAGCAAGCCTCCATCTGAGGTGACCTGCTCGCAACATGGGTCAGTTCATGAGAATGAGGCTCTTTTGCCATGAGGCCTAATGACAGGGCAGGAAAGCCTGCTGATGAGAAAGCCGTGAGCCTAGGACAATGCATACAAAAGCCTGGTTAAGGAGCACTTCCAAAGTCATTTCTTCCTCACCCCACCAGCGACCACTATGTATAAAGGTAGGGGTGGGGTGGAAGGATAAAGATGATCAAGGAAGAGGATAATAAGAGGTTTATCTCTGAATGACTCAAACTTCCCCCTTTCCAGATATCAACTCTATTACAACTGATTGCCTTATCTAATCCCAACCCAATTTGGGGGTAATTGTTGGCTTGTACAAAGGTAAGTAATTCTTTTCACAGTTGCCTGCTTTTCTCAAGTGTCCGGCTTCCTAAAATCCCCTTTAATAAGAATTACTTGCATGTAAGTCAGCTTCCTTCTTTGATGGCATAGCAAGTGTTCCTTGTAATCTGGCCAAATACAGTCTATTTCTAAAAACCATGTAACCAACAGGTGTGTACTTCCTGCCCACAGGTGAAAATGGCAGCTGTCCCTCAGATTCCAAAATACACATAAGCATTGCCCCCAGGAAGGATCAGGACTCATTTCCTTTTCCTCATCCTTTTTCCCATAGGGAGAGCCAAGTTGAGAAGAATAATTTTTCAGATGGCCTGGACATGCTCATCCTCACCCTCTGTAGAAGGGTCAAGGTAGAATTATCTTAGGAAGATGTCATCATGTGAATGTATTTATCAGCCTCAAAAAATTGCAAAAAATATATTTTAAAAAGCTTTTTAGTTCAAGTTTCAAATTAACAACAGATCCTTCTAAGTTATAAAAAAGGATATATAATTGTTTTTATAATCATTACTATGAGATAGGAGTTTCAAACTATGGTTTAGATTAGTATTTCTCAAACCTCACAATCTGTCAGAACCTTCTCTAGAACTTGGTAAAAAACACAGAGGTCCAGGCCTTACCCTACTGGGCTTCTGTTCTTTATTAGCTCTCCAGGTGATTCTGATAGACACCAAAGTTTGAGAATCTCTGGCTTAGATAATCTTTAGGAGCATGGACTGACTTCCATCCACATCTCCTAATGGCATAGCCTCTCAGATATCCTGGCTGTATCTGTCTTCTTTAGAGCAGAGCCTCCTGCATGTCAAGTCAGTCCTCTCTTAGTTCCATAATCCCACCAACCACTCTAACAATGGGGAAAACAGGCCAAAAGAAAGCCAAATTGCAAGTGCTTTGCATCTATTGTTACATGTCACTGATGTTCCCAAACTTCTCTCTCCAGTTCTGGTTGCTCTCTCTGGAGAGTAGGTTTCAGGTATTCAACTCCACCTGGGTATATGAGAGACACATGAAGAACGTGTTAAAAACCAAGCTCTTTGTCTCTCCCTTCAAGAGCCTGCTCTTCCCTCTCTGTTTCCTATTTTTGGATATAAAAGAATCATTACCCTTACATAATATTTTAATCACAAAAATAGCCATTTAAGAACTCCAGCAAATAAATATAAAACTCTAATAGCCTACTGGATTGGAAAGAATTTAAGTTTATAGCTAGTCAGCCCCAGGTTATAATTTCAACTCACTCATAAGATAAGAATGTAGGATAATTGATGAAAACTCTTTGGGCTTCCTTTTCCTTAGCTAGGAAATGAGGAAAATCAAACCTATATCAATTAAATTAAGTAATTAAATGAGATAATTTCTATAAAGCATATAAATGGACATATTACACTCAAAGCAAACATCAGTTTTTTTTCATAGTCAAAACCAAATCTGAGGTTAAGACAGGTAAGCTAATTACTAAATTTTTCCTAGACAGATAAAGTTATGAGCCAAGACACACAGGTAAAGGAAACAGCAAACCCCTATCTCCACAGCCTAGGAAAGGAAGGGAAAGTAGTATGTGGAGAGTTTCATCATTGGAGAAAAGGGGTGTTACCTCTTTGCATTCAAAGCCACATCTAAAGAGAATATAAAAAGAAGCTGGAATCAGATTTCTTAACTAACAACTTGAATGACAAAGTAGCAATGTAAGCACTGCACTATATCCTATTACACTAAACAAACGGAATCAAATGTAGTAGGTCATGCTTTATTCATCCTAAAATATAAGCATTCTTTTATTAAAAAACAAAAGAACTAGAGAAATTGCTGGGATATAATGATTAGCATTTTTCGCCCTGGATATATTATTCTACAATACTATATTTAATCACTAATAACATCCCTATATAATTGCTATAAATGTACTGCTTATTTTTAAAATTTCAAATGCTTTCTCTTATTGCCAGAATCTGCCCTCCCAGACTATTAAAAAAACATTTAACTTAAATACTCTCAGTGGGAAAAAAACTTCCCAGGAATATATAGTACTTCATTTTACAGCTCACAAAATTTACAAAGCAGGCACTGATAAGATGGAATGATAGCCCTCTAAAACAAAGAAATTGGTACATGGTGTTCTCTGTTTTCACAAGAGCAAAATGCCGGCTGTGTACCTATAAGACAGATTGAGATGACTCACTGAATATGCATAGCGCTTTTGACTGTGTGTCACAAGACATACATGGTCCCAAAATTCCTTTTGTAAACATAGAGATCAAGTCTCAATGCATTTTTAAAAGTAGCATCTATTCTCTCTGGGGCCCAAGTCACTCATTGGTGGTTGGGTACTTAGGAAATCATATTTAGGTCTTTTAAACACCTAAATACCTAGAGGTGTTATGATGAATCAGACTGGCTATTTATTCTGAGAGGAAAGAAAACAAGCAAAAAAGAAGAATTTATCAAGTGTCACCTTTGTGATATATGTTTTTATTTACTTATCTTGCTGGTCCTCACAATGCCCCTGCTGTGGGAATGTTATCAATCCCAGTTTCATAGATGGAGAAACTGAGTCTCAGTAAGGGCAAGTAACTTAACCAGCGTTGCACAGAGTTGGTGGCAAGCTGAGACTCAAACTCATGTTTGTCTGACCCCAAAGTCCATGCCATTTCTATTACATGATTCGAATGCATTAGAATTTTTTAATTACCTGTTTTTCACATTTAACTTTGCTGTTTTCTTACCTCCATTGATCTATTCTGAATCTTCTCACTCAAATATCATTTCCATTCAATCTATCATTAACAAAAGCATAGCCAGGGATTCACCCTTAAATATATACCAAAATATTAAATTAATAGTACTTAATGTCATTAAAAAGCATTCCAGTTGCTAGATGTTTTTACATACACTACCACATTTTTACTTCCCTGCAGAAAGAAGAGGCTAAGGGATAAAAAGTGTCCCTTGGGAAGAGCAGAAAAATTAAGTAGTAAGAAGGAAATGAAATCAATATGTTTATCACTTTACAAGCATGGGTTCTTATCTTCCCAACAACCTTGCTAGTAGTAATCAGTATATCTGTTTTATAGATGAGGAATACAAGGCTCAGAGTGACACAAATGATTGGATAGTGTCAGAATTTAAGTCTTCACTTGTCTTTCTTCAGAACCGTTCTCCTTTTCTTGTGTCATATTACCTTGCCTCTAAGCCATTTTCAACTCAAAAGAGATACACAAGATGAAAAAAAAAACAAAACCACGTATCTTGAAAATATGTTAGACATTTTAGGCTAACCTCAAAAGATAACTCCTTTCTCAAAACTGACCTCTCCTAACTTGATGATTTTGTCCCATACACTTACTACATGCTGCAGGGTCCAAGAAAATGTAGCACATCTTTCCTGCCCTCAAAGAAGCTTGTAATCTAGAAAGGAGGAAAAAGATTACCTTTGAATTGACTCTACTATCTTAGAGCATGCATTTAAATAAATTTTAGGAGACTTAAAATATTAAATACAAAAGAAAATATGAGCTAGAAAAATTACTAATCTTGACATAAGGAGGAATTTTATAAGCATAAAACAACAGAAAAACAGAGAAAAAATGTGCAATAGATCTGATGACTTTCTCTATGTTATGGGTCATTTCTTTTAAGAATTCTTTTATTGTGGTTTTTTTAAAATTATATTTTGCTTCAGAGTATTACAGGGGTACAAATGTTTTGGTTATATAAATTGTTTTTATACAGTTTGAGTCAAAGTTATAAGTGTGCCCATCACCCAGATGGTGTGCATTGTACCCATTAGGTGTGAATTTACCCATCCCCTCCTCCCCACTCCCACCTGCTTGATTTTTGATGAGTTTTATTTCCAGATGTGCACTTAAGTGTTGTTCGATTAGTTCTAATTTAATAGTGAGTACATGTGATATTTGTTTTTCCATTCTTGTGATATTTCACTTAGAAGGATGGTCTCCAGTTCCATCCAGGTTAATACAAGAGATATTAGTTCACCATTTTTTGGTTTTCAAGTGAATAAATTATTTTATTTTACAGGTTTTTATTTTTGCCAATTTTTTTTATTTCTCAAGCTTTGAGGGGTACAAGTGTTTTTTGTTATGTGGATAAATTGTATCATGATGATGTCAGGGCTTTCGGGGTACCTGGCACCAGAATAGTATACATTGTACTTGATGGGTAGATTTTTATCCTTTACTTCCCTCTCCCCACTTCTTAGTTTCCAATATCATTATGGCTCTTTATGACTATATATATCCTCTGTTTAGTTCCCACTTATAGATGAGAATGTGTGGTATCTATTTTTCCATTCCTGAGATACTTCACTTAGGATAATGGTCTTTAGTTCCATCCAAGTGCTACCAAAGACATTCCATTCCTTTTAATGGATGAGTCGTACTTCATGATATACATATACCACATTTTCTTTATCCACTCTTTAGTTGATGGGCACTTAGGTTGATTCCATATCTTTGCAATTGTGCATTGTACTGTGATCAACATTCAGGTACAGGTATCTTTTTGATAAGATTACTTCTTTCCTTTGTATAGATGCTCAGTTTGGGATTGCTGGATAGAATGGTAGGTCTATTTTTAGTTCTTTGAGTAATCTCCATACTGTTTTCCATAGAGACTGTACTAATTTATAGCCTTACCAACAATGTGTAGGTGTTCCTTTTTCACTGCTTCCATGCCAACATCTATTGTTTTTTGATTTTTTAATAATGGCCATTCTGATAGGGGTAAGGTGGTATCTCATTGTGCTTTTAATTTGCATTTCCCTGATGATTAGTGGTGTTAAGCATTTTTTCATATTAGATAGATCTGTCTAATCTTGATATTAGTTAATTATTTCTGACCTTTTTCAATTATTTAAAACTTTTTTTTACATTTAGCATTCTAATTAATCTGAGAGTTATTTTCATGTATGTTGGAAAGTAAGAATCCAACTTAAATATTTTAAAGCAACTAAAGTATTCACAGCTATTGCATGGAATATAGTTTCCTCATTGATTTGAATTGTCATTGGTACTTTATGTTCAATTCTTGTATATAGCAAAATTTCCTAACTTTCCATTCTGTTCTAGTGCCAACCTCCTCCTCCCCCTCCTGTTTCTTCTTCCCTTCTTCCTTCACTTCCTTTCTCTTCTTTCTCTTCTCTCCTTCTTTTTAATTACCTCTACCATTTAAGATGTTGAGCTATAGAGTAATACAATTAATCCTGATCTTTAGAATAACTCATTAAGGGACAGTGTGTAGCTTGTAAGGTAACAGTAAAGAGAAAACTAGCAACATTCTGGTTTAGGGTGGCAGTGAAATCAAAAGGCGGGGGACAAATTTGAGACACTTTGCTGCTTGATGGAGCAATCATCTAGAGGTAGGACATAAGAAAAAAGGGGCAGCCAGATACCCCACAGGTGTCAAATGTAGTTGATCAGGATGGGTAGTGGTATTAATAAGAAATAGGGAAACTCAGGAAAAAGTGAGTAGGAGGAAGGAAGAGATAATGAGATTTGGAAGGGACTGATAATTGCCTCTCACCTTACAATCCTAAATGAATAAATCCTAATCTGTGCCAATGACTTTGAGAATGGTGCCATATCAACAAAGTAGCATTCATGATGCAAAAGAAAAGCTTGCTATGCCTATGACCTAACTGAACAACTGTTAAATTAATAAGAAAAGAAATATCAACACACTCTGAGAAAATCCTAGTTTCATTTTACTCCTCTGACAGAATGGAAAAATATATAGGGAAACAAAATGCATGTTACATATCATGATTTTACAAATTTTAGTTTAGTTTTTCCTTCCCTCAATGAATCACAAAATACTGTGACACAAACAAACAAAAATAGCATCCTATTCTGACACTATTGAGCTTTTGGGAGCTAGCTGCTTTCTTATTTCATGATAAGCTACAGTCTCCACACAAATTATTTCTCTTGAGAGATTGTTGAAGCCATTAAGTTCATTCAGGACTTGGTATGGAAAGGGGCATCTGGAGCCCTTTGTAGTCTTCTAAACCACTCACTTCCACTGGCATGCTCTACTTCTCCAGCCTCTTACATGCTACCGCATTCACCATTCTTCCGCAAGGTCTCTCCTTCATTGAGCAGCTGCACAGTAAGAGAAAGGATAAAGTAGGATCAACCAGCAACAGGGAGGGATAAAGGCTTGACTAGCTAAGGCTTTGGGATGGATGAAACTGTTATCTCTATTTGGTAAACCAGATGTTAACATTCCATGCTCATTCAGAGAGGGTTCTTTGATTGATTTGACAAGGGTTTTGAGGAATGTAATTCATTAGTATGAAGACTTTGTCATGGTTCAATAACCACTAAGCTCTCTTCATTGTATAATCCTGGATACACCTATGCAATAGTCCCTGATTTATTACAGTAACATTGTTTTGCCTCTAAAAAGGAATTCTTCATTTATACACAGGCCCATGAATGAGAGTATAAGCTTTTTTTCTTTCTTTCTTCATCTCTGTTCTCTGGTATTGACAAATTTCTCCACTCATGCATGGCTTGCTTTCTTTTCTTCTTCCTTCTCTGTAATCCTCATCCATCCTCTCTCTTTTCATATATCTCTATATATATTTTTAATTTCTGTTTCCCTTCCACTTACTACCTGATTCTTCCTCCTACCTTCCCTGAGGCATTATGACAAAGAAGAAAAAAAATTTTTTAAAAACTATAGCCAGGCCTGGGTCCTGACACTAGCTTTGTCCCTAATTAACTATGTGACGTTGAACCAATGCTTTCATTTTTCTGGGGTATTAATTGAGGTGATGAGACTTTGCCCCTTCCATCTTTAGACCTCCATCATTGTAAGTCAAAGATAAAGGCATTATCAAATCAACAAATGTACCCTAATTTTTAACTGTTCACTGTGAATCAACAAATGAATGAGAGTTGCACTATTCAATACAGTAATAGGTAGCAATATGTGGCTATTTAAATTTAATGTAAGGTAATTAAAATGAAACAATTTTAAAAATTAAATTCCTCAGTTGTACTAACCACATTTCTACTGTTTAAAAGTCACATGTGGCTAGTGATTACCACATTGGACAGTGCAGATTATAGAATGTTTATTCCATCATAGAAAGTTCTGTTGGACAGCACTTAGAACAACCTAGTATATATAAGCGACCATGCAAACTATAGACACTGAAATCATAATCTTTGCCTTCAAGAAGCTTGCAACTGGGAGAAATAATACAGGTATACTTGCAGTGTTAAAAATATATATATTGTTCAAGACTGCAATAAAAGAATGTCAAAATATAGGGTATGGCCTGCTTTCTTATAAGACCTCCATAATTTTCAGTTTTCATATCTGTAACATGAGGAGACAGACTAGAATATTTGTACATTCTCTTTTGATTTTAACTGACTAAGATTCTATGATTCTACTGAATTTATATGTTTATACCATCATCTTTAGTTTAAGGAAGTGATAGAATTTAAACTGGGCTTTGAAAGATGTTTGAGGTTGGGAAAAGCAGAGAAATGAGGAGAGGGCATATGTGGAGGATGGTGAATTAAAGACAGAATGTACCAAAGTAGGTTAAAGGTCACCCAAGAAGGTCCCCTGAAACTGAAATGATTAGTTAGGTTATGGCATCCAAATCAATAAAAAGTTAGCTTGGATCTTTCCCCAACTAGGGATGGAACATTGGGGGAAGAAGGAGTCATGGAAAAATACCACTGGAGCAATATCAAGGACAAGAAATGTATTAATAAGAAAACCATTAATGTCTCTCTACCCTGTTGAGAAATTCTATGAAGATAAAAATACCATGATTTTGGCCATCTGGAATTATTGCAACTTCCCCAGATAAACCCAACCTCCATCTTAGACTAGATTGGTTCAGCACCTCCTGCAGCACAGCTCTGATTTCAGGGCTGACAACGTGATCAAGTCATTCCAGAGAGCAAAACGGGGTACTTTCCCAAGGACAGAGAACGTGTTCCCTGCCTACTTAAAAAGGATGTTCTTTCAACATGTCTACCTTCCTGGTGGGAACAAGTTTCAGGATTCTGTAATCTCATCAAAGGAAGCCAAGTGGCAGAGACTTTCTCCACAGGGGGAGCTAATCAGCAAGGCGTCGTTTCTTTTCTTCCAGGCCGTATCCATTGTTTTCCTGGAGACTAGCTTCCAAGCTGTTGAAATTTCCCTTGATCCCCTCAACCTTCAATTAGATTTGAGGAAGTGATGATTTCCCCTGGTTTTTCTCTTTTAAACTCATCCTTTTGAATGAAAGGATTTAGTTAGGTCTTAGCACAATACATGGTCAGGCTGGCATTTGGCATTTTGCAGTCTTGAATACTGGTTTGAAATGGGCTTGGATGCAGAGGCCTCCAAAATTGTTACTGTCATTAAGCAAATTTTCCTCAGGGTCCTGGCAAATACTTCTGGACCCAAGGTAATCTGATGCCCTCAGGACATATCAAGAATCTGTAAGACTAAAAGCCATATAGAATAGGCTGTACCCCAGCTAAATGATTCAAAGCTAAACTGTCTATCTCAAAAAGGGCACTGCTGCAAACCTCAGGAGTTTAACAAGTTTCTTAGGGAGGAATTGAGTCTGGACAATTTTATTCCACAAATTCACAGTCCTAACAATCCCTTTTCTTATACAAAAAAAGTGGCAATCTTGACTTCTTTTTTAATTTCTTTCTTTATCTTCCCAACTAACCAGAGACGCATAGAAATATTCCTCTCTAAAGAAGTTGGGAGATCACTGGATTCTCAGCTAAACATAGATGCATCCTTGGTAGGTAAGTTGTAGCTTCCCTGCGCCTACCCTGGTGATCAGTAGGCTTTGGCTGCCATTTACATACATGCTGAAGAACCAGACTGGATGGCATTTTAGGACTCATGAAACATGTGTCTAGGAGCTTAGCTAAAGGAAAAGAGGAACATCTAAACTTATCCTTTTTAATTAAAAGGCTCAGGTTTATAAATATTACTTTGATGAACTAGTACTGCACAATAGCTATTTTGATACTACTTTCAGGTCAATAGTTGACCAAGCCATCATTTTCTCTAGTCGGTGAGGAAGTGGTTGCCCAGAAGTATGGCAATGCACCTTCTGGTATCTGTTATAAATAAAATGTAGAATTGTTTTGTTTCTGACATGAATTATCCTGCTACCTGCTATAATGTCATTTATATCACAACCCAGTTAGCCCAAACAGAGCAAACATTGTGTGGCTTCAAAAGTCTTATTTTGCTTTTCCCACTCCCACTTAGGGAAGGAAGTAGCTGAAACCTGAGAGAAGGAGAAGTGCTTCTCAGTTGGTCTACAGAGACCGCCCACTTAATTACAATCTTTATAACCAGCACTAAGGGAATGCAACACTATCCCAGTCACACAATAAATGTTAGCAGTAGTCAAATAATAAAGTTTCCTTTCCTTCTTCTTATAGGCTCCCTATTGCTAGAAAGGCATCCTGTTTTGTATATATTTTTTCAAACAATGTGTTTAAGACGTATTTAAATACTTCTATTTACAAGCACTAGAAAACAGCTGTTTAGCTCCAAGTTATAGAACTTGGAGGGTGCCAGGGAAATAAACACTGAACCACATAATGATTCTCATAAAGAGTTGAATTTATCTCTTGGCAACTTTTCACAACACCTTCAGCAAACAGGGCACTGATGCGTGAAACACAAAAAAATGGGCATATGCCCTTAAGTGACAGGCTTTAGCATGTACAAGAAAGGCAGCCTTTCTTCTATTCTCCCACTCCCTGCTGTCCACCAACCCTCTCCCACCCTTTATGCCATTTGAGAAATCAATCAGTATATGAGTTCAAACAAATCTTGCTTCCTCCAGAAACTCTTTTCACCTCTCAGCATGAAATTTTCCTCCTGGCAAATCCTCTGAAGATTCACTCCAAATGCACTGTGGGCTTGTGGTGGCAATAACCCCATGTCATTCTCTTGCTTATTCAAACAAAAGAAGTGGTCTTCTAAGAGTTCTTCCTTGCACTGTATGGGGGTGGTCAATACTACCTTCCAGGTTTCAAAATGTCTTGAAGCCCTGTAGATGTGAAGAATCGCTTGTTAGGCTGAGAGTCTCTGAGCTCCAGATGGTGGCCTTGCTTCCAGATGGTGCCCAGCTCCAGAGAGGAGAAGCCGTTCTCCAATCATTCTAGTTTCTGAATTAAATTAGAATTAGAAGAGTTGATGCACGATTCACAGGAGAAGAGTTTTCCCATTTAAGTGGAACTTATCATACTGGAAGTATCAAATGACACCAAAGTTCTCAACAAGTGTTATGGCAGGAAATAACAGGTTTCCCGTCACCCAAACTAGCAGTAATGTCAGTGAGTGAGAGGGAATAACAAAGGCAGGTGGTGCATGGAGTTGGGCTCCCGCTGGCCTGTGTTCACCTTATTAGGAGGAAGAGTCAGCTTTTGGGATACTTAAGATTTTCCCAGAAAACTCATGAATTATCTTGAATTCACATTTGCTGACCCTAAATCCCTAGACCTAGTGTTAAACATTCTGTAGAGAGTGCTTTCTAGCATTCTATTTGTATTTTAAGATTTTCCAGTCTGGGCTAACATGGATGTATCTGAGATATGCTACCACGACCATCTTACTGGTGAAATAAGTAATAGCAAGTGTTTGGACTCTCTGTAACAACATAGTTTGGGGAAATCTATGGTATCCAACCAGGACACCATGTAGCAAAATGTGAGTCTCTGTTAGTCATACAGAATGCTTTGTCCTTCCAGTGTTTTCATCATGACCACACCCGATGAGGTAGATGATATTTAATTTTTGTGGATGAGATTCATAAAAACTAAGTAATGTGTCCAAGATCATATAACTACTGTCAGAGCTTGGTGTGCTCTTCCAATTTTGTATTATTTCCATTACCCCAAAGGCATCAAGATACTATACTTGAAGGTTCAGTTTGTTCCTGACACATGATAAATATGTGATAAATAACCAGTACATGTTATTGCACATATACTTAATGTTTCTTATTGTGTCTCCATTTACCTCTATGCTTTGATTTTTTTGTATATAACTTACTCATTACATCAACTTTTAGATGATAAGCAGGAAATTATTGTATATAAAATTGTTAACGGCATTATTAATAATAAAACAGTGCTATCTGGCATTTATTAATGCCCTAACAAGTGTGTTATTCACTTAATATATAATATTCCTATGCCTCACAACTACACTTGTATATGCACAAATGGGCTCAGAGAGCTTACATGACCTGGCCATAACAGCTGGTGGAATGTGGACCCAGGTTCCCCAGAGGCGATATTGCTTAAGGTGCTGTATGTACTCATGCCCCACGAGTTTATGTGCTGTCAAAGTGATTCAATTATTTAAAATAATGAAATTAGGAGAGAAAGTGTTTCTGAGTAAGTAAAACTGTGGGTTTCATTAGTGTGTTTATTTTAAGGTGATGATTGGACAATCTAATAGAAATGTCTAGTAGGGCATTGAGAAGACTTCAAGGAGACATCAACAGGACATCTTTGAGACCCATACTAGGATGAAATTGAAGTTCTATGATGTTATTAAATTTTAAGTGAAAACATTTATTGAAAACAAAAGCTAAAAACAGAGACTTGGAGAATATCCAAAGTTACGGAAATGTTAGAAAGGGAAATATTTCTTGAGTGTTGACAATCTGTCATGTATTGCCCCATTCTTTCCACACAGAATGCCTGTAGGTAGACATAATTTTTCCCCATCTTGCATATTGGATAATTAAAATTGAGCAGAGTTGAGACCAAATATGTATGCACTTTAATATAATAATATAGGTTATTATATTAAACAATATTAATATTAATATTAGACAATAACATAGAATATATAGTTGACTCCAAAACACATCATCTTTCTCCTTTATCCCTGTACTTCAAAGGACAAAGAAGAGACAACAAAGGAAACAGGAAAGAAGGTTGAGAAATGTAATAAAATAACCAAAAAAATACAGGGCCTTGAAATTTAGTGATGAGAGAGATTCTGAGGGAAGGAACAACCAATAGCGTCAAATGCTGCAGAAATGTTACAAAATGAAGATAATGTATTAAAGCCACACTTTAAGAGTTTGATTTGTCTACAGTTGAGTACCTGATGTGATTAATATATCGCACAATAATACCAAGGCCCAAAGCTTCATTTCTATTTATGGCAACTGAACTGCTGAGGGCATCAGGCAGACTGTAAACCTGCTGAAACTCACCATCAAGACCATGATTGCTCTTGCTTAATGGGCAAAAGTAAGACGTTTTGTGTAGGTAAGCAGAAATCAATCACCAATTCTGGAAAATCAGTGCAAATAGCACAGATTGCTATATTTTTGTGTATAAATGGTTAGAAAATACAGTTTCCTAGCTGAAACATGTAGAATGGATTAGAAAAGAAAGTTGTTGCAACTGCCCTGTTGGGATATATATCATTTAGAATGTATTTGGCTGCAACTAATAGAATACTCAAATTAAGTTGGGCTTAAACAGTAATAGCATTTGTCATCTCCCATAACAAGAAGTCTAGAGAGAGGACAGTTCCAGGGTTAGTTCAGTTGTTTGACAATGCCATCACAAAACGTCAGCAGGGACACAGGTGTTTTCTATCTTCCCAGTCCCCCATCCTCAGTATGATGGTTGTGTCTCCCTTTATGATGGCAAAATGGCTGTGGTCATTCTGGGAAGACACAACCTCTTCTAGCAAAAATGAAAAGGGGCCTTGCCTCTCAGGAGGTTCTTCTCAATGGGACATAAGCCTTTCCCAGAAACATCTCAGTCAATGTCTCCTCCAGTTTGCTAGACCATGTCATGTGCCTATACTCTAGCTCTCTAGCTCATTAGTTATCAAACAACAGCAATTCTGTCACCACCACCACCCCCACTGGCATATTTATTAATTTCTGAAGATAATTTTGTCATAACTAGGAGAGTGCTACTGTCATCTAGGTGAGTAGAAGTCAGGGATGCTACTAAACATCCTATAATGCACAGGACAGCCCTTCACAACAAAGACTTATCTGTTCCAAAATTTTAATAGTGCTAAGGTTGAGAAATCTTGCCTCTAGACATTTAAAAAAAAAAGGCTGTGGGAAAAAAGGGAAACATTCATCTGGCATTTTGGAGGCAAATTGTCCCAATAAGGAAGAGACGTTTGGGGAAAATGGCTTTAGGGTAAGCAACCAACATTCTCTACTAGAGATTGCAACAAGAACCCTTCCTAAGAGTTAGAAGGGGAAATGAGAAGTGTCAAGTAAAAAGAATTTTCATATAAATAACTAAAGCCTGGTGGGTTTGGTGGGATGGGAGGTGACAAACTAAGAGAGTAGAACCATAAAAAATGGCCCTGAGGTTAAAGATTGAGGCTGATGGTGTCCTTCATTCTAATTCAACCCACATGTTAAACTTGTCAACAGAAAAAGCATATTCCCACTGATAAGTCTGTTATAGGTTGAATTGTATCCCCCCAAAATTCATATGTTGAAGTGCTAATCCCCAGTAGCTCAGAATGTAACCCTATTTGGAGGATAGCATTTTTACAGAGATGATCAGGCTAAAGTATAGTCATTAGAGTGGGTCCTAAATCTAATATGACTGGTGTTCTTATAAAAAAGGTAGACACACAGATATGCAAAATGGAATTCAGTGTGAAGAGACACAGAGAAGGTGACCATCCACAAGCCACGGAGATTGGCCTGAACATTTCCTTCCCTCACAGCCCCCAGAAGAAACCAACCCTGCCAACACCTTGATTTCATCCTCCTAGCCTCCAGATCTATGAGACAACAAATGTCTGCTGTTTAAGCCACTAGTTTGTGGTTCTTTGTGATAGTAGCCTTAGTATAGTAATACAAAGTTATAGAATACAACAGCTTTTGACTTTGATGGTGAACCTCCTTGGTGAAATATCTGAAGATAACTGATTTCTTAGGCACTAGACTTGGATAAAGATGCTTGGCATACATATTAAGTGAAAATAAGGAAGGGCACTGGCTAAAGTACCTGTGGCCATTGTACTATGAAGACTATAAGAAATAGTATGAAATTAGTAAATCATTCTTTAAACACTAATGCAATTGAAGGTAGTTTTATATTTGTTCTTATAGTCCGGAGTTTAGCAATCTGGTAAAAACAACAGCTGAGCATCCAGGTTTAAGTCCTGGCTCCATGAGTGAATTTAGGAATACTAGTTAACCTCTCTGAGTTTCAACAATTCCTATATCAAGAAATAGTAGCTATAAAGTCCTTGGCCTAATTCCTGACACAGAATGCAACTTTAAAATGTATGTATGATTATTAGATTAAAAACCTAGCACAGTGTATAGGAGTATGTGATAAAAGCCTAACAAATGTAAATTTGTCCTACTTAATTTTATTCTTAAAATTTATTGAGTACTTTTGCCAAACCTATGTTACCACCTTTATATGCCTACATGACCTCCTATAATCATCAAAATCCTTTGAAAAGGAGTCCATGATTATTAGTTATATTATCTCCATTATTCAAATACAAAACCTGAGGCTTGGACCATAAGATAATTCAGCCCAGGTCATTTACTAGTAAGTGGCAGAACCAGGCAAGGAACCCAGTCTGCACAGTCCCTTTGCCCATGTTTTAACCACAATTAGACTGTCTCTCTAGTTGCTTTTTTGTCAGAAAGGGGAGAATAATTCTGCAGCTATACTTGGACTTGTAACAAGTGCAGGTTATTAGGGACTGTGGTGTTTATCCGAGCACACAGGGTTTTTGACATTGGCTTGTCAAGCTCTACTTCTTACATGCTGAGCTCTAATAAAGACGACCTGCTATTTAGGCTTTGGGGAAAAATTACAATTAGTTTCAGGAAAACATGGGATTTGTCTCCTGTGACATTTCCCAAACAACCAGGCTGGTAACTTGGTAGGTTGGGGAGGGGGTGGGAGGTAAGCATTGTGAGCTGAGAGAGAAAGGTCTCCTCCTACTACCCCCTCACCTTCTGGTGCAAAGGCACAGCTGGTGCATCAGCCTGCCTTCCAGGCAATATGCTTTTTCTGACCAGAGGCTTTGGTCCATATGGCATTGCCTCCCTGAGTAGAAAAGGAAAGCTGTTTTGTTTTATTGAAAATTAGGTTCATATATACATAGTGTTGACAAAAGCATTATAGGAGTAAGAACCATTTGTTAACTTGTAACTTAGCAAGATGCCCTGAGAAGGGAGATGGCTTCAAGGAGCCAGAAAAGCTCCTGCTTGCTGTTTGCTCAATACTAATCCCCCAAAATCCACTGCCTGAAACCAGACAAAAGACAAATTACATGGCTATTGAGGAGTTTATTTTTCCAGATGGCCAACCTGAAGCTATAGTTCACTGGCAAATTAAGTCTCCTAATACAGAAAAATCCAGCCTGATCATGTGTTTAATAAAAAGCACAAAGTGTGCTTCTCAAACAAATAATTTGGGCAATGTGAAAGATGCTGGAGAGAGGGTATAAAGGGAGCCTTTGCCACATATTGGGTTTCATCTTTAATGTTTGGTCAGTTGGTAAGAAAACAAAGCTGTGAAAACTACTTTCTGATTGTCCCAGTGACTCCTGCTTATGTTGGTCTAATTCTTCAAAGGCAGCTCTTGCCTTACTACTTCAATCTACTTCAGTAAGGTCAAGCTGCTTCTGTTTGTGGATACTCAATGAGCAGATCTTCTTTAATATTTTCCTATGTATGGCAAGGGCAAGGAAATATATAGAGATACATGATATGCAGACTGTATACACAGAAGGGGTGTGTGTTTGTGTGTGTGTGTGTATATATAGCTATGTCTCCTAGGGTTTTGATTGCATGGGGACAGAGAGTGAGAGACTAACCTAGAATAATGAAAGAAAATAAAAATCCATCCATCCTACTGTTCATCAGGTTTAGTTATAGTCATTGATTCCATCAATGAGATTTTCCAAAGAAGAGTTATATTGGGCACCAAAGAGTAAAGACAAGAGGGTAAACAGTCAGGACTTAATAGTCTAGTTGTCTTCATGATAATAATGTTGATAGTAATAGTAGCAGCTCTATTTAAGTAAATGAATGTTCACTGTATGTCAGGAAGAAAGCTAAACACTTTGCATATGTTCATGTCATTTAACCTCACTGTAAGTCTGTGATACTGTGATTTCCATTTCATAGTTGTGGAAATGGGCTTTGAAGGTTTTTTTCCTGCTAGTAAGTGGTGGTAGAGTTGGGATTCAAAACCTGTTAGTCTCACTCCAAGGATTTCATGCTTAACTTCTATGCTCTCGTTTGTTTACTCTTTCATGTATACCGCAAACATTTATTGAATTCCTTCTTTGGGCCATGTGTCATCTAAATATTGGGGATTCAGAAAAGGACACTCTTCGTTAACTGAGTTCTTTATCTGTTGGGGGAGACAGTCATAAAAAATAAGTGCAACGTATGTGGGGAGGTATGCGCTAGAAAGAACCTTGTGGAAGGGTGTCGAATGGCCAAAATAAGATGATCCCTACTGACTCTCAGGAAGATGGGATGGAGAGAGCTCAAAGGCAGAAAATCAACATCCAGAATACCTACCTTTCTGCTGTCCCAAAGACAAGAAAAATCTTCTAAATAGGATTTGTCCAGGTTTTTGTGCTTGGTTTTCCCGAAGATTCTATTTTTTTTTTTTTTTTTTTGAGACAGAGTTTCACTTTGTTGCCCAAGCTAGAGTGCCATGTCATCAGGCTAGCTCACAGCAACCTCAAACTCCTAGGCTTAAGCAATCCTTCTGCCTCAGCCTCCCGAGTAGCTGGGACTACACGCATGTGCCACCATGCCCGGCTATTTTTTTCTATATATATTTTTAGTTGTCCAGATAATTTCTTTCTCTTTTTTAGTAGAGATGGGGTCTCACTCTTGCTCAGGCTGGTCTCGAACTCCTGACCTCGAGCAATCCACCCGCCTCGGCCTCCCAGAGTGCTAGGATTACAGGCGTGAGCCACCATGCCCGGCCAAGATATATTTAATATTTAAAATAGAAAAATCTATTCTATTTCCAAAATTTCTCTTGTTCCAAGTCCACAACCTCTCTTTACATTACAGGCCCTCTCCCTCTTTTTAAATAATTTCCTAATAGATATCTTATCCTTCAACTTAGTTCCCTAGTAGCCCAACCTTCATCCTGCTACCAAGGTGAAAATATGATATCACATATCCCTGCTAAACATCCTTCATTGGTTCCCTGTTGCCCTTGAGTATGCAAGTTGGTTCGCTAACTTCAACTCCCTTTACGTGCCACCTTCATAACAATAATAGCTATTTATTCAGTGGCAGCTTATTTCAGGCAGTTTATACAGCTTGTTTCTAATAGACACAGAAACCTTGTAACGTAGGAGACTTTATCCTCTTTACAGGGAGGACACAGGGAATAAAGGATCAGAGCAATTCAGTGACTCACTCAAGTTCATGCCATAGACTTCAGAACGACAGCCAGCACTTGTTGTCTTCCCCACTTCACACAGTGAGCACTTTAAGGCAGAGAACTATATCTTATTCATCTCTGCATTACCATTCATTTTAATGCAGAATAGATATATGTTTCCAGTTCTGCTGCATATAAAATTTGGTTTTCAATTCTATACTCTTTGCATCTTATTCTCAGGCTGACTGCATTTCATAGACCTCCTCAAATGACTATTATAAAAGAAAACCAGCCTTTGGCTCTTTCCCTCATGGAATTCCAAGTGGGAATCCCCAGTCCACCTAGACTCCTCTTACGTATAGGTAGAAAGCCTAAGTGTGCATGACCATTCCAGTTCTTTGTTATTTACTGTTTATTAAGTGTTGTCAAAAGCTCTGAAATGTCAGTGTTGTGTGGACCCATACTACCTCAATCCATATCCCAGCTCTACCATTAAATTGTAAATGGCTAAACATGAAGAGTCTGTTGGGACATGTAGGACAAATCAGAAAAGAAAGGTGTTGCAACTGCCCCATTGGGATGTAGAGTGGTGCCCACTTTAAAATGTTCTGGGAGAACAGATGAGTTAATACATGCAGAGCGCTCAGAACTGTAACTGGCACATTCTAACTGCTTGCTGTAACTTATGTAATCTCATCTTATCCTTATGCTCATGTTCCAGCAGATGATGTAGATATTATTACTTCTATAATTTTACTGATAAGGGCATAGAGAGATTAATCAGATTCTAAAGTTATTGAATTCTATCTAGTAAGTAGAAACCCATTCCCACAAGGCTTTTGGCCACATGGTACACGTGGTAAAAGGGACACACCAAACAATGAAGGCATCTCTCTCCTATTCGCATGCTGAAGAGGCCCCAAATGGACACACTCAGGTAGGGTCCTCAATCAGGCTTTTGTATTAAAGTTTTGCCAATCACATTTCCACTCTATTCATTGAGTTCAGGCCCTGAGGGTCAAATGAATAAAAGTGTTTTTGAAAAAGTATATTATTTCATCAGTAGTTACCCTTAGTCACAAAATAAATTATGAAGTTATAGACAGAAGGCACTGTATATTGGCTCCCACCCCACCTCCACTGACTAATGCTATTGACTAAGGCTTAATACACATTGGCTTATTTAATCTTATTTTACAGATGAAAAAGCAAGGAGACTATAGATCAGTAGGAATGGAAATAGGACTCAAACCCAGGGCTGTCAGACTTGCAAATCTGTGGCTGCCATATAGTTTTCTATCATACATATATAATCATAAAAACAACTCCAAGCTCATATTTGTATATGGAGAACTGAGAAGTATTATCTTTAAATTTCTTTCTTTTAATTTAAAGGTTGTCTGGTCTCTTTGATAGCAGGCCATATTCCCTGTCCTGCTTGATCTAACTGGTAATACTCACGCTACAATAGATTTTTCAGATGCCTTATATAAGGCCATCAGTTTATGCTAATTACCAAGCTAGTAAGCATGCTTAAAGGAAAATCAGAATGTCATTTGAAAGAAAAAAATATGATGCAATGTGATTTAGCCATTATACCATCAAAAACATTCTCTACATTGATAAGAATGTATAAACAGAATGACATTATGAGTCATTTGGACATATGAGGCCAAAATCATGGAAGATCTAGATGCTTCTTTACTACATTAATTTATCTTGAAAATCAAGCTTTTTGAAAAATAGTGATGAAGATGTAGGGCATTTCCTGAAGATTAAAGACCTTCTAGGAGTTATAGAAATATAAAAGACCACTCACCCTTATTGCTCAGTAATCCTTTAGAAATAAATTCTCATTTCCAGAGTCATTTTGCACTGATAGATTATCCTTAGGAAATAAGGAGGATAAAAGTCCCAACAAAGAACACATGAAGATTATTTTAAACTGGTAGACAAAAATGCAATATATGTCCAGAAAAATCAAAGCATAGTACGGTAAACCTTCATTATCAGAGACTCATTATTTCAGAATTGGAAGGGGTCTCTGAAGATAAATTATAGAATCTTTATCCCTCTTCTCCTACCTATTCTACCCACCACCAAGAAAACATGAATACATCTTGTGTATATTCTTCGCATGTTTTCCACTCTCTATAGTCACATTGCAGTAACCACCATTTGATATGTGAAGGGTAATAGGTAGGTAAGAAATCATATGTCATCTTAAGACTTTTGAATAAGACATAGGAACTGAAATGCACCCTAAGAGATTCTACTGGCATTGTCACCTACAACCTGTATTGTGCCTTTTCTTTTCTCTGTGTCTGTTACCCGCCCATCCTAACCCTATTTATCAGTAATGGTTCTCTCTAAACATACCTCCTCCAAGAAGCTTTCAACAACTATCTTAAACTTGCTATATACCCTCTCTAAATTTCTATAATATTTAAAGTCTAACCTTCTACAGAAATATGTTTCTTATATTAAAAAACTGTTTGCGCTGTTTGATAGGATCTTACCTTTTTCTTTCATTCTTCTTTACCCTCAGTACCTACCTTCATACACAGCTGGAAATTGTGATTTGATGGGGAAATATTGCAAAGGTGTGGAAACAACCCAAGTGCCCATCAATACATGAGTGGATTAATAAAATTTGGTATATGTATACCATGGGGTACTCCTCAGCTACCCCTTATATTATCCTAGATGGAGCTGGAGCCCATTCTTCTAAGTAAAGTATCACAAGAATGGGAAAACAAGCACCACGCATACTCACCATTAAATTGGTACTAATCAATCAAAATTTATGTGCACATATGGAAGTAACATTGATCGGGTGTCAGGCAGGTGGTGGGGGGTGGGGGGCGGTGGACGAAATAGGTAAACTCATACCTAATGGGTGCAGTGTGTGCTGTATGGGAGATGGACACACTTGTAGTTCTGACTCAGGTGGTGCAAAGGCAATTTATGTAGCCAAAGCATTTGTACTCCCATAATATTCTGAAAAAAAAAAAAAACCCATAAATGTAAAAAAAAAAAAAATAGACCCACTCAGTAATGTCACCTAAAAAAACCTTCACATTTCATAGTGCTAAAAATTCCCACAAATTAACCATTTCTCAAGCATGTCTCATTAAAGCTATTTAAGTGCAAACATTATCATGATGAAATAGAGAACAACATATTATTCTCAATCATTAAGATCTCAATTGGAGTGCACTTATGAGACCAACTAGTCACTGATCAATGAATCCTGAGATAACTAAGACCCAGAAACAATAAATATAGCAGCTAAAAATTGCTGAAGTTTACTGAAGGCATGCCAGGCACAAATATGACTACTTCACATACATTAACTTATTTAATTTTTACCACAATGATATGATATTGGTTATATAAGGAAACATTTTATAGATAAGTAAACTAAGGCACAAGAACATTAAATAACTTGGACATATTTACACAGCTTGGGAATAATGGAGCCAGGATTTGATTGCAGTCAGTCTGATACCCATGTTTTTAACTACATTTCACTGCAATTAAATTTTGGAGAAAGAAGAGGAATTAAAATCTTGGACTCTTGAGTTCTCCACCAAGAAGAAGAGGCTTGAGTAACATCAAGACTAGTGAGAAGGCAGCCTGAAATCCCTATGTGGATGGCCAGCGGTAAAGCCTCTGCTACTTGCTTCATAACCTCATCTAGTGTTGAATGATTCTGGTTGCTTCTAATTCATCCATCCATTCAACAAATGCTTATTGAGCATTCACTATGTGCTAGGCTGTAAGCTAGGTAATAGGGACATAAAAATGAATGAAACCCAGTCTCTTCTATCAAGGAGCTCATCATTATATGGTGTGGCAAACATTTAAAAATAAGATTAAATTTTATAATAGAGGTAATAAACTTAACCCAGGAGACTGATTAATTGGTTCTTCTGTATGAGAGAATCAAGGATGACAACTATATGGAGGTGATGTTTTAAAAGGCTTTGAAGGATGAATCTGATTCTCTGGGTAAAGGAGAGAAAAGTCAATCCAGGATAAATAAAAGGTAAATCCAAGACTCAAAGACAATATAAAGTACAAAGTAAGTTCAGAGAAATACAACTGAAGTATAGGGTCCATGAAGGGGGACGGTAGCTCATGATTGTGGAAGGCAGGCTTGGTCCTGATTCAGTGTCTTGGTTACTCATTAGGAGTTTGGACTTGATTGTACACAGAATGGGGCATCATCAAAGTTTACAATCAAGGAAATAACTTCTGTGTTTTTGCAAGGCTATTCTAGGAGCATGTCGACTATAGGATGGAGTTTCATAGAGTGGAGACAGGAGGTTGGTTAAAAGGCCATTGCTTTGAGATAAGACACTAAACTAAGTGTGGGTAGGAGTAGAAAAGATGTGACAGGTGTTTTGAGTTAAAATTAGGAGAACTGGATGACAAACTGGGAGTGGTGGCTTGAGGGTAGGAAGTAGTCAAACATAATTCTTAGATTTCTAGCATTTATGGCCAAGTAAATGATGATGACATATACTGACATGTAAAATACACTTCTAGCAAGCTGGGAAGAGGAATATGAGTCATAATTACACAAAATTGTTATGATAGCTTCTTATGTTATTTCAGATGTAGATTCAAACTCTATCTTGATGAATAGCTAACTGATTCTTATAATTTGGATTTGTAGTATTGACCATAAACAGCATGTTGAATTATTTAATAACAAAGGCACATGTGATTACAACTGCTCCTTATATAGTCTTTTAGGAACACCAAGTTGCTCAGAGTAGGTAGGATCCAATTATACCATGAATGAACCACATCCAAGAGACTGGGACAATTCTACCTTCCCAAGTATTTATGCACACCTGCTTCCTAAAAGGGAAAACAAGTTTGAAATTTTACTTAATTCTCTTCGAACAAAACCACTATGCAACCATTCAGCTTTCCACATACAGAAATTATTTTGATAACTTTAATCTAATATATATTAACATTTAAAATAACTTATCAATGGTGTAAAGGCTTTTCTTCATGTTTTCCCTTGTTTGGATTATTTGTTTTGGTGGTTATTTTAATATTCTATCCCTACTATTCCTGGTGTTTGCTTACTATTAAGATGCCTAATCATCATCCTCAGTGATAGAAACAAACTTAATAGCAACATCATGTCAATAGATGAAGCAAACTGTTTTTTGAGGATATTGGTATGTTCCTCTTCCAATCCAATTTGTATAAAATTTATGAGAGTATTATCCCCTTAACCAACCATATGCACAACAGAATTGACCCTAATCAATGAAATTATCTAGTGTCATATTACACTCTACAAATCTCAAAAATACATTGCCTCAAAAATGAAATCTACTAACTTTTCCCAAAAAATTTAGAAACTTGAGTTTTTTGTGTCCTTATTTATGTATTTGGTATTGATACATAATAATTGTACATATGACTTTATCCATCAAACAACTATGATGAAATAAGCAAACAATTGAAGAACAAAAGGAGAAATTAAATAACATTCATTGTGAACAATAAAAATAATCCTACAAAGCAAACTTAAGAAAATGCTACATTTCTTTTATCTTGTTTCTAACGATGTAGCACATTTGGAATTTCTTGGAGTTTGCGATCTCCTTTTCTCTCAATAACAAAACAAAACCAAACAAGGCATCTATAATCTATGCTTTGATTTTGAGGGAGATTGATAGCATAGGATAAATAATTCTTTCACATAGCTATCTCCCTGTGAAAGACAACATTTTGATGTGTTTATTCAAATTAAATGTGTTTTCTGGAAACAGCTTTTTTATCTCCTTGTGTTAATATCTCACTATGCTTTTAGTTGCATATAACTTAGTAGTATTCACAATCATTTGCCAGCCAACCAACACAGGCACGATGTTTTTCAAAGAACAATACATGCTCTGATAATCTTTACACTGAATTGTTCACCTGATAGAAAATGAAAATATATACCTGTATCTTTTTGTGCGTTTCTTGTTGCTATTCCTGCTCTGAAGAAAGAGTCCTGAGTTAACCAACAAATTGGCAACCCCACTAGCTCAGAAATACTCCCCTGGGGTGATTTGTGTTAAATTAGCATTGCTGGTAAATGCTTTGAAGAAGACTATACCATTATGGCCAGATGAACACATTCCTCATACAATTTCGGGATTAATATTAGTCTCCTAACAACCTAGAAACCAAGATCATAATTACTGACTGCCATTTCCCCTCATTGTCCAGGTAACTGGCTCTCAATATATGACCAATTTGAAACCTGGGAATCTTGGGAGAAAGCATCAGGTCTGCTGTTGGAAAATTGAATTCAAGTGCAGCCCTGCTCCCTGAACACTCATATTCTTCCTTTCTCTTTGTGCTATTTGTTCGTCCCTATTGTGCAGAGCTATCGTTTGTGCACACATTCTGTGTTAGATTTTCTACCCGATTGAGCTTGAAAAACCAAAGCTTAAGTACTAAATGTTTCCCTAAGGCCTGAATGGACTTAAAAGGACATAGGTGCAAAAAGAAAAGAAAGGAAAATAGGGGGAGAAAACACGGCTTGTTAAGTTGTTGCAATAATCTCATGCTGAGAATAAAGACCTTCAGAGTTAAGAGAATGAAAAACACTCTTCTAAATAGATTGCTTGCTTTTGTTGCACAGGTGGCAAGGCCTGGAAATATAAGATATGGGGAACAGCAGGGCAGCCTGCTAGCATTTCATTAAGCTTAGAGAATAGCAGAATTATGGAGTGGTTTCTTCCCACTTTACAAGAGACACAGGCTTCTTGACAACTTGGACCACGCAGGGCTGGTTTGCTGGTATGTTTTCTACCAGAAAATACTCTGGGGAAATAGCGTATTTCCCCACATTTGGTAGAGATTTACCTCTCTTCCTCTTTATTAAAACAAAACCCTTTCATGTGGAATATGAATTTGTGATTATGATTGTTTTGGACTTTCCATCATTTACTGTCATAATACAACTTCAGAGAAAATGCTATCCCTAAACGCTGCCACTTAAAATTATACAAGGTTAATGTGCCATGGCATTTAGCAACGCATTGACTGAGGTACAAAATCACCCTTCTCAATAAATGAACAATGAAACAAAATGAAAGAATAATTAATATTGGTGAATGTGAAGAATGGAGGGAAATTTAAATAAATGCGTAAGTATTGGCTGCTTTCATCTGTCTCCAGCACAGTGTCAAAAGTAAAATGAATTGGCCACAACTCCTAAGTTATATTTCCCTACTCTAATTTAAAGGGTTCTAGTAGGATCCTTAATCTCCTGCCTTACTGATTTTAATTTGGTGATTATTTTCAATCAGATTAAGTATCTGATTAGGTAACATTATTTTATTCTCAAAAACAACCATTTCTAACTTTGGAAATCCAGTCTAAATATGGGAATCCAATGTGGGAAAGTACAGTAGAAATTACTATTTATTGAAGGTTTAACTATGTTCCCAGCTGTTCGTGAAATGATTTTCAATGCTGTATTTTGTTTAATCCTCACAAGAACTTTATGAAATGGCATTTTTATTTTCTCTATTTTAGGAGAAGAAAACTAATGAGAGTTTAAGTAACTTACCCACAGTCACAAGTGTCTTTGGTATTTCCCAACACAACCCCACTCCTGTCCCAGTGCTTACCAACAATGTTAATGCTTCCTTCAAATTCCAAATGTTCATGATTTCTGCATGTCAAAAAGTCATAAATCTTCATTTTGAAGTCACAAAGTACCTACGAAGCAAAAGTTTTAGTACGTGAAAAAGGGAGAGGGTGAAAGAGAGGAAAGAAACTCGTGGTTACTGAATACCACAATCAGCTGAACTCATGGCATGCCCTTTCTATTCGTTAACTCATTTAATCTTCACTACAACCCTGTAATATAGGCAGGGTCATCTCCACTTTGAACACAAAAAACTAAGGGTTGAAAGTGGTGAGGTTAAGTAAACTGCGTAAGTCTTTCGTTTCATAGAGAACCAGAATGTAAAACCTATTCTTCTACTCCCACCTTTTGCACTTACCAAACTCTTTCTCCAACCAATTTAATTCTACATAAACCATTTTGCTTCCTCCCCTCAGCCATCAATCCTCTCCCCGTAACAGAATCACTGCACTGCCATGTACAGAGAGGTATTTATAATAACTCATAGAGCCAGAGAAATTCCTCACTCATTCACTTATAGAATCATTCGTTCAGAAGTATTTTTTGAGGACTTACCATCTGCCAGGTACCAAAGCATGAGATTCACCTAGATTCACCTACATAAGCTTCTTATGCCTCAGAATGACCATATTTTATTTACGTAAAACAGAGGCTTATAAAGCTGATTATTTGTCCTAAAATCAAATAACTAGTAACATGCCCCATCCACTATATTATACAGCTTCCTTTGGGAAAATGGCCAGAGCACACTAAAAGAAAAAAAAATCCTGTATGAAACACAATGTCTCCATATAATAAGCTCTTATAGTATCACTTTATTGATGAGAAAAAAGTATGGCTCAGAGAAAATAAATGGGTTTATTTAAACAGGTAGTTTAAAGATCTGATGGGAGTGGGGACATTATTGCTCCCAAGTTACTGGTTAGTTGTTAAATTCATGTTCTTCAATATTTACTGTCTTATACAGCTTTTCAGGCTGTCAGAAAAATAATTTAAAGAAATGCAGAAGTAAAATATGAGAAATAATTTCAACTTTGTACGTTTCCAAAGAATAATTTAATACTAAATATATAATACAGGATACAATGAAAGTTTAGATCAAATAAAGCAGAGGATTGTAACTTTGGGTGTGTGTGTACACACACACACATATATGTATATATCCTATAGATACATATGTGTAACCTTGTCCCAGACACCTCCCTTTCAAAGAAATCTGAGGTGCTGATTCAAGTCAAAATATTTGAAAGTGGCCCCACTTGAAATCTCTGCCTCCTAACCTATCTTTCATTTACTTACTCAACATTAGTCATTAAACACTTACCATGTGCAAAGCATAAATAATCCTAAATATTTTCTTGCACTAAATGCACCCAAGTAAATTATGGTGATAATTGCACAACTCTGTAAATATACTTTAGAAAATCACTGAACTCCACATTTAAAATGGGTGAATTTTATGATATGTAAATTAAATCTTGACAAATGTTAGCCCTTTCTGTTAGGCATATAGGATGGAAGACTTTAGAGAGACATTGTCACATAGTAGAAAGAACATAAACTCTGAAGTCAAACAGATTTAGTTTAAATCTTCTCTCAATTTGGTGGTCTTGGGCAATTTATTTCACCTCAATGAGTCTTAATTTCCTCATAGGTAAAATGAGAGAGACAATGAACACCATCAGAGAATAACTGTGAAGATAAAAGAAAGGAATATATTGATAAATGGCTAGAACAAAAAGCATAAAGCTCAGCAAGTACTCATTTTAAGAGTTGATAATGGACTTACTGGAATGGAACTATAAAAGGATAGAGACTTTGAAGTCTGACATTCTCTCCACCGCTGCCAGTGCTGGCTGAAGTCAATAGCAGCCTCAGCCTTCACAGTTGCAATATTCCTTACCTACTACAACTATTCATGTCACCTAAGCCAACAATTCCATATATCCTTCCCTCTTACCCTTTAAGAGCTACCCACAGCAATGCCCCTGCTCAGTCATCTAGTTGTTGGTAATAAGTTCCTAAAGTTGGGTTAGGAAGAGATGAGTCTACCTAACACCGTCCTTTGGGAATCAGACCTGATGCCCAGCCACATTCAGTCATTCCCCGTAGCTGGGCATAAGATCCTGACTGACTCAAAGTGAGCTTTACACTTAGTAAGGGTAGCTCCCAGTGGTATAAGACCTAGAGGTTCTGCCCAAGTTGTTTACATTCAGTTTTACTGAGAGCTTACCAGCAGATTTTCTTGTTTCTGTGACTCTGTGGCTCACAGGGGACCATGTAGAAACCATAACTTTCAAATAGTTCCACACAAAACATGTAAAGGAAACATTAAAGGGGATCTTGAGATGTCTTCATTATTAATATTCAAAGTCAATATTTAAATTCCAAATAGTGTATGATCCAAGAGTTATGGCACAGCTTAGAGAAAGCCCTTTAACTTAAGTAATGACACTTTTCCTGAATTTTTGGCTGCATGTTAGGTCTTAGGATGCATTAGTAACTTCATAGCCAAATGAGTGACCCTGATAGCTAAAAATAAAAGAAGCTATTTGTGGAAGATGGCTATTCTAGAAGGGTTGAACCATGTACATCCTATGTGAGGAAACATCAGATTCTATTTTATAGACTTTTTGAAAGCTGATGTAGCTTTAGAGTAATATTTTTTTTTAAAGTCCTTGCATTTGCAACCATGGATCACCTCCTATAAAACTGCTGCAGATGTACAATGTTGGGAAAGCTAAGTTGCATGCCTACCTGCTCATGCTTTTATATGGATCATAAAAAGTAGTCTGGGAAATATTGTATTTTTACCCAACTTTCTTTATGACACAGTTATAATGAAATGTGCTCATTCTGGTTAATGGGATCAATAAGGCACTTCCCTATTTCTGGTGCATTTTCCCCTTCCATCAGTCTTGTTATCATCGTGGTTAAGTCTTTTTATTCTCCAGATTCTACCTTCAAGTTTCTTCTCTTGTCACAACATAGTTTCTTTCATGTTGATCTCATTTATTCTTTCAGTTTGAACAGTCACTTAGAGTTTTATGGCTACAAATTTAGGTGTTACATGCCTAACCTTTCTTTTGAATTTATTATTCATATAAACATTTGCTTATTAAACTTCGCATCCTAATAATGCCAGATGTATCTCAAAGAAAGCATGTTCTAAATTTAATCAATCATCTCCTCTCCCTTTTCCCAAACATGATTATCTTTTTCTGTGTTTTATATTTTCTCCCATTTCTGAAGCTGGAAACTTTAGGGCCACCCTGGTTTTTACTTATCTCTCCTAATTACACATTCATTTATACAACCAGGTACATCTAAATCTATATCTTAATTTTCACTGGAATCCATCTTTATTTTTCTAGCACCTTACTCCCATTTCTGCCCAAGTTCTTTACAACTTGCGTAAATGTGCCACTCCCAAAATCATCTTCCCACATTCCCCATCATCACCTGTGTGCTTCTCTATCTGTCACAATTGGTTTTTCTACATTCTCCAACCAAATTCTGCATTTAGTAAGTCATAAATAATAGTATTTTATCTTGCAGATATGGTAGATTAAGGAAGGGTGGCCACAAAATTTCTGGGGGTCTATTTTGCATCTCCTTGAATTTTGTCAATCATGTTGTCTTTCTGGGAAGTCTTAAGTGACTCCCAGCTTCCATTTCTTATATCCTGGAATATACGGTCTTTAAGTCCACTTGCCATGCTGTGAGAAAGCCCAAAAGGTTTCATGGAAAGAACTCCAACTGCCAGCCCTAGTTGATCTGCCAACCAACAACTGGCCAACAACTTGCCAGGCTACTCCTGCTGAAGCCACACTGAGTAAAAATAAGCTGTCCCTGTCAAGCCTTGCTCAAACTGAAGATACATGAGCAAAATAAATAATTGTTGTAAGCTACTAAGTTTTAGGGGTTTTGTTATTCAGCAGTAGATACCTGAAATAGCGTCAAATGAATACCTTTCCATCTTTCTCTGCCTGATTACTTTCTTCTCATTCTTAAAGGTACAATTCAAATGCCACCTCACTTAAGAGTGTAAAACCTTCCCCAAAGTGTTGAGGCAAAATCTCTTTTGTGCTGCTCTAGCGCTAGTACAGTCTCTTTTGTAGTCTTTAATGCTCACTTCCCAGAAAGCATTGGAAATTCCTTATGAGCAGGATTTGTGAGCATTTGTACTCTAGTGACCAAAATAATTGAGTTACTTGAACATTCAATGTTGTACATCCTATACTCTGCTAACTTCTACTTTTAAGTTTATTTTAGTTCCACAAACGTTTATTAGGCACTATGAACCAAATAGTACATTATGTAATAGGGATGCAGTATGAATAAGCTGTGGCTTCATTCCCTCAATAAGCATATCAATGAATTATCTCAAATCACCTTTTTTGTGCTCTATGGCACAAATTTCCGGAAAGTCAACCAAGTGCATGTCCAAGGGCTCAAGTAGATTCAGAAATCTATTTGAGAAGAATATTTGTCCTTTCTGCTGGTCCTCATGAGTTCCAGGAAGAACAGATGGTGACTGTTCCAATTTCTTGGCAGAAAAAAAAAAACAAACTCCAATTGGGTTCTTAAAAGTTTCACAAGAAAATTGACAGTTTACTGTCTAAATAATTAGTATCTAAAGTCTTCAATCAACAATACATAATATTCAAGACCTAACTAAGGGTTGTATCTGAGAAATAAACCGTGACTAGTCTGTGATCCAAATTTTGCCAAACACTTGTTTTATACATTTGATATATGAGAAAAACAGTATAATAAACACTAGAGCTATTGTTGCTCTCAGTTCTCTATGCTCTGGATTAAATGTATAGTCCCGAAACCTCGCCTCAAATGTCCAAGGAATAATGGACATAAATTAGGATTTAATATCATGTCCTCAGGTTTATGAAGAAAAAGAAAAAGAAAACCGTTTGAATAAAGTTGCACTTTTGTGAGATAATTATGCGTCATTTTATTTATATAGATTGTTAGCTTTTTGAAGATAGGGACTTTGTCTTATTTGTCTATAAACCTCAATACCTTGCATAATGCCTGACCATATAGGAGATGTTAAAAGAAGAAATTTAATTAACTAACTATTAATAATTTGGACTAGTAAATATATAAAGAACAATAACTTTAACTTCAGTTCCATGTCAGTAAAAATATTGTCCCTGCTCAGAAAATTTTGTGTCCCTAAGTATATGACAATGAATGCTTTATATTCTAACAGTTTTCCCTTTTTGTCTTAGCTGTCACAAAACTCTGGACTACATTTTGTGTTCCACCATAGCTTTTGCAGAGATGTCAAATTGTGAGTAAATTACAGTGCATTCTTTATTCTTTCATCAAATTGTGCATAGGCAGTATTGCTAGCCTGATTCTCATTGCCGTATGTACTTGAATACAGTAAAATTGCATTTCACTTAAAATAATCTATACTTCTCAGTGACATCCCCCCTCCCTTTCCCATAAATTCAAGTCAATGAGATTTTGTTATTTGTATATTCCAATTTAATCTGGCCTTAGGAATAGAGTCCAGAACAAAACTAAGAACACAAAAAGGTAATGTGTTAAATATTTCTAGAGAGAGTAAATTTAAAATGTACAAATCTCTCTTTTGAGGACCAAATGGGCTATATGAGCAAAGTCGTATATCTGTATAGCTTACCTGTGCTCCACATTGTAGGGACATGGGATTGGTTGTAACAGAGTGGGTTCCCTAATATGATTTAAAAACTTGACATCAGCAGTTTCTCATATGGCACTAGCATGCTATTTTCTAAGGAAAAAGAACTGTTTCTACAGAAGCAAGTAAGACCTTGGTCTCCCAGAGACAGACAGATGGTCCTCACAACATTAGCCTCACAAAAGCATAAGGCTCAAAATAATTCTGATGTTACCAGCTGTATATAATTCAGCACTTATGGTAACTTACCAATAAGGAATGATAATCTCTTCTCCCTTATAAAAGGGATAAATCTGAGTTTGTTTGCACAGACTTAGGTTACAGAGAAGGCCTGAAGGATGGAGGGCTCCTAAGCTTATTTGGTTACAGATATGATCTTTAACTTTCCCTAGCCTAAGGAGCCAAAAATAAACATTTCATAACTTTTAATGTGTGGTTAGCAAATACAGTTGGCCCATGGTGGTGTCTCTGCAGCCTGGAGCCCTGAACACAGTCAGCTTAGCTGGATCCCTGTGGCCGCCAGCTTACAGCCTTCCTCTGTAGTTTTAAAAGAACAAGGTCTTTTTTATCCACTTAGCTCAGTGGCTATAAACGCTTGCTGTATGTTAAATGACTTCTCTGGTCCATCCAATCCGATTTGCACATCATTAGTCTGTAGAGGATGAAATGAATGCCTTAGGATAGCTAAGTTTGCTAAATACCAAGACCTTTGTAAATGAAAAGCCCTTCATATAAAATATTACATCAGGGTTGGCTAACATTCCTGTTTCATGAGTCACTGGTACCTCCAAGTTGTCCTTGAAATTTCAAATTCATTGCAGATGCTTCCAGACACGTACAGTATTTCTTTTTTTGTTTTATTTATTTATGTTTTGATTTGGATGCCAACTCTGCGGGGAAAGAATGTGCAATATTTAGCATCAGAGCAAATGACCTTCATGTACATCAAAAAGGGAAAAGAAAAACAGCTTTACAGACCAGAGAGGAAAGTGCTAGTCTAAATGCCAGTAAAATCCATCATAGACCCATGCTTTACCCTGACTCACCACACTTTTATTCGGGGACCATCACTCACCTTGTCTATTTCCCATTGATAATGATCGTATTAATACCTGCTACAAGCCTCCGCTTTTTACATGCAGTCAGGTCGGAGTTTAAAACTGAAAAATAAAAAGCTCTATGTATGTAGTTATAAAATTTTTGTTTTGAAAAGCTCTTGTAATAACTTGATTATGATTACAAACAACACCAATGACTTTTTTAAAAAATAAATTTTAATCAGAATAATCAACCATCAGAGTTTTAAAAGTTGGCTACTATAATATTATCATGTTGAGGTGACTGATATTTTATGGCCTTTTCTGGGATGAGACTTTAACTACTGCTCTGGGACCTCTCTTCACTGAGATGTCATTGAGGTAATGAATTGCTACTGCAGCAGCTACACAACAGAGAAGAAGCTTGATAGTACAAACAGCACCACTGTCACTTCTTGGGAATACCCCAATATCATTTTTCTTATGAAGTTTTCTTGCTATTATTAGATTATAGCCATGGGGCTAAACCTATCTGTAGTACTTTCTAAATTTCAGTTTCCTATCATTCTGCCTGCAGTGTTTCTGGTAGCAGATTTTACCTGACAAATTTCAGATACTGCAGATGCTTTCAAAATATGATCTATTTTGCAGCAATAACACTTTCACAACCCTTGGCTTTGAATTCTTTTAAAAATGAAGTTGAGTTTTTGTTAAGATTAAAGCAAAGGGATACTATTTGATATTTACTGAGTACATTGTATGGTAAGAGTTTAAGATATATTTGTGTCTCATCTAAACTCCAATTATCCCTGTGAACAAGTATATCGTCATCTTTGCTTTACAAATACAGAAACTGCATCTGACAGGGCCCTTGTTAATTTCTTTCTTCTAGAAAATATTTTAAGTGACTTTCTGAAAATGTGACAAGAAGGGTACCCACTATTCTATTGAAAATTACCAAAAATATGGCAGAATTTTTTAATCCAATAAAATGATAATATTGTTGAGAAACAAAAAATGAGAGAAAGTTGATGGAATTATGTCTCAGAAAGTCAAAACCAGAAGAAAGCACAGTCCAAAATACATAGAGGTGAAAATTATTGTAGAGATAGAAATGGTTGAAAAATCTTCAAAGTTAATAGATGTAGGACATCACATTTGCTCTGGGGAAAGCATCAGGTGAGTGTTTGGAGAACTACAGGGAGCAATGGCATTTGCACCCACTTAAAAGCTGGGATTATGGGCACTGAAGCAAAATAGGCAGAACATTGCTCCAGGTAGCTGTGACTACAAGAAGCCCCATTCCCAGAAGATAACTAATGACAACCCCAGCAACATGTCTTATACCTTCCGCATAATCTGATAGCAGCTTAAATAGAAATGTTATCCATAAAGAGGTAGACAGGAAATCTCAAGCATAAGGATAATTGCACAACCAAGAGTCACTATACTCAATACTAAAGGGATAACCATTCTCCATGAAATAATTATAAATTCAACATAATTCCAGCCGACTTTATATCAGAATTTTTATGCAACTAGAGAGGGCTATTTGGGAGGGATAGTTGGGGTGACTAGTCATAGCGTATCAAAACATACTACAAAGATATGAAAATGTAAGCAGTGTATTAGCACAGTAATAGCTGAGTAGATCTCTGGAACAAACTGGGGAGTCCAGAAGAAAAAGCACATGTGTGTGTGTATTAATATACAAAAAATGAAAATTTAAATTAGCAGAGAAAGACTGAATTATTAAATAAATGCAGTTGGTCCCTTAAATTAAGATTAAATTAGAACACTACTGAGTACCATACACAAAATAAAGAACACAATGATTAAATATTAAAACTATGATATATAAAAAAATTTTAAATTTAAATAGAACATTAGCTTTTTAATCTTGAAAATTGGGAAAGGACTTCATAAGAAAGAAGTAAAAACCACCAACTGAAGTAAATAATTAACAGATTGACTATGTGAAAATCCTAAAACTTTTTTTTTACAATGATCATCATCAATAACAATAATAATAAAAGACAATATGGAGAGATATTTGCAAAAACTTTAAGAGAAAAAGTAGTAATTATCTTGTATATAAATAACCCCTATGTTAATAATAAAAAGGTAGTAAAAATGGATAAAAGTTACAAAGAAAAAATTCACAGAAGACAGTATTAAAAATATATGTGAAATTATGCCAAACTGTAATATTAATAGTAATCAGAGAAACTGAACAAAAACAATATTGTCATATATTTTTACTCATCAGGTTATATAAATGTTTAAAGTTTGGTATACATTTTGGGGAGAGTATGGATAAACATTCACTTTTATAACCCATCGTTGGAACTTTGACTTCATAAACCATTTTTAGAGGGCACTTTTGTCAACATCTGTAAAAATTTAACATTTCTAAACTATGTGCTTGAATTTTACTTCTATATATTTAGCTGATAGAAATGCACGTTTATGTATGAGGAATTTTACTGTTATATTCTTTTAAGAATAAATAAATCAATCTAATTTCTGTGGACCAGAGAGTAGCTAAATAAATCGTGGCATGTCAGTTCTATGAAATGCAATGCACTTAGCAAATACTGTTATAGGTCTATATAACCTGACACTAAGGAGTCATCAAGATAAACTATTAACAAAACAATTCCCCATCTCATAATGCATGGTTTTAAGATCTCATTTACACTTTTCATATGTATGTATGTGAATGTGTGTGTGTATGAGAAAGAGAGTGTGTCTGTGAATGCATAGGTAATCATGAGCACAAAAACCTGCTTATAGTATTCCAAGCAAGAGATTGTGGATTCATTTGAACTAAATTTTTGATGATAGAGAAATGGCTGGATTAGTGAGATATTTAGGAGGTTAAATTAACAGGACATTGTGGTGGATTAAATATTGAGATGAGGAAGTGGGCAAAATAAGACTGGTGGTGTAGTATATGGCTGACATAAGTAGTGGTGATATTTATTGATATTTAAAGGTGATAAAATTGGGGGGAGGGTTTATAAGTTTAGTTGTGAACATGCTTATTTTCAGATGCCTTTGAGGCATCCGTGAAATGATGACAAGGATGCAGATGATGTTCAGGCAGCTGAAAGAAAAACTCAGTCCTGGCGGTTTATAAATGCATAACATCTGCATAAACAGAGTAAAGAGGAGGTGGAGGCAGGTGGATCGTTTGAGCTCAGGAGTTAGAGACCAGCCTGAGCAAGAGCAAGACCCCATCTCTACTAAAAATAGAAAGAAATTATATGGACAGCTAAAAATATATAGAGAAAAAATTAGCCAGGCATGGTGGCGCATGCCTGTAGTCCCAGCTACTGAGGAGGCTGAGGCAGTAGAATCGCTTGAGCCCAGGAGTTTGAGGTTGCTGTGAGCTAGGCTGACGCCACAGCACTCACTCTAGCCCGGGCAACAGAGCGAGACTCTGTCTCAAAAAAAAAAAAAAAAAAGAGTAAAGAGAAGAAACTTAAGGTATTCCACTCAATATTAATGGACAGATAGTAGAAGATGAACTTGGAAAAGAGGCAGAAAACAGGAGGCAAGGTGATAGAAGGAAATCAGGAAAAACCTATGGTACAGGAGCCAAAAGAAGAGAAGGTTTCAAGAAGAGTGTAATCAACAATAAAGTAGGCTGAGAGGTAAAATAATGTCCACTGTGTTTAACAACACAAATGCCCTTGATGACCTTAGTGAAATAATGTATAGCAAGCTATTATTTGATAATGGAAATACCTTTTATAAGGCATACAGCAAATTTTTAAGTTATCATTTCTGTGTGCAATTACCAGCTAAGGTACATAAACTTTATCCTATAAGCCTAAAGAAAGCCTTTGAACATTGCTAATAAAAATTGTCTAATTTAGTAATCCTCACCTAGAAAAAAATTATATCTCCCATCCCTCGTGTAAATTTCATCAAAAGAAATTACAGCATGGATTAAATCTAGGTGACCAATAATTGTGTTTAAAGCATAACATTTGCACTTCAACAGTAATCCAATTATGTAGAATCACTTTCCTTTGGTTTTTCTTAAATTTCAAAACCAAGAAAGTAAAATATTTAAATAAAAAAATAAAACATTCATCTAGAGATTTAAAAAAAGACTTGAAAAACTTAGCCATGGAAATGTTTCTTTTTAAATTTTACCCCAGCTCTTTACTATACCTTAAATCATTTTAGCACTCATTCCATGGATAAAAATTCTAATTTAGCTTCAGTTACTTGGATATTTGTGACCAAATGAATTTGAAGTATGAATAACAAAAATAATTGATGTAAATCTTTCCTCTATTTTGACCCAGAAAACCATCATGCTCATACTTGGCAAGATTTTCTAACATAATCTAATATACAAGCCAGCTAATGCATTTGACATTTTTCTGTAGACACCATTTATTCGCTGGTGCTATAAAATAACATTACAAACAGGGTAGTCTTACAGTTTTCTTTAAAAAGTTAAAGGTGAGGTAATATCTTACTTTACATTGGCATGACTCTTCAGAACTAATAGTTGAAAGCAAGTTTTTGTAGGATTTCAGTATCAGTACTCGATGTTAAATAATACTGAAGAATGAAACAACAGAGAACGTCATTCTTTTGTATTATAAAACCTTTTCAAGAAAGGTTTTTTTCTTCTTTAATTCTAATCAGAATCCATAAAATCCTCTTTTTGTTTGTGTGTATTAGCTTTAAGGATCTTCACAATGCTCATATAATACCTGGAATTAGGAGACATTTGGGAGCTTAGGTAGAATTTGTCAAATTATTTCTCTTCTTGCATTTTGATTTTTGAGCTCCTTATGAAGGATAAAATTAATTTCAACACTACTCACTGAAGGTTGGTCTTTGGAAATGAATGGGAGCAAAGGCAAGATACAGGTTTATGTGTAGAAAACAGAAGTGGGAGAATTTCTAATTTAAATTTAAGCTATTGACCAGGAGTTTGAAGTGAAGCTAACTGATCTCTGAGATGTGGACAAAGTTTACTGCCTTTGGACTATGTAATTTAGACTTATTGGACTAAGGTTTTAGTAGTTATTTTGCAAGAGCATATTTTAACACATTAACTGCCGAGTGAGTTGTATTTAACTCACGCTAGTTTTGAGCCTCGGGCCTCGTGAACCGTATGTAGCTTAGATGTCTCTTCACTTTGGGAGCCCTGTGAACCCTTTTTCAAGTTACATATAACTCATGCACAGAAAACAATTAAAATTAACAAGTTTTTTATTAAATTACAAAGAATTATTTTGTTTTCAAAGTTTTAATTCTATTTTCGTAATAAAACACTGTTGCCCCAAGGAAATTTTGTTTTCTAGTGTGATAGTCAATGTGTTAAATATGACTTTTATAATGGTAGAGTAATGGTACTCAATGACAGTTTTGACTCTGAACTGCACATAATCATTGTCCTTCATAGGTCTCTTTCCCCTACAAGACTCTGAGTTTCGTGAGAATGAGAATATGGTTTTGGAATTTTCTGCATCTCCAGGACTTAGTACAGTAACAGTTAAACAATGACTACTTAACAAAGTGCTGGGCAAATTTATACATTAATGCATTACTCAGTCAACCAGTTAGAAACCAAGTCAGTATACCCCTTCCAAATTCTGAATCATTACTCTAGCTTTATGCAAATTGGTAGACAAACCATATTTATTAAGGGCTTACCATTTATTTAGTCATACATTTAACTACATTGAAGAATACTTTTGAAGTATAAACAATGTTTCATATTCTTAAGAAGCATAATGTAGTGTACTAGAAAGACAAAGGATTACACTATGAAGCAACAATAACAACAAAAAACCAGCCAGCACTTGATAAATAAAAGTGTATGAAGATTCAGAAAAAGAAAGGCACGTACGTGACACAGCTGCTAACTGAGCCCAGCATGGTTAGCCAAACCACAGATGTGAGAACTAAATAAATGGTTATTGTTGTATGCCATTGAGATTCTGTGGATGTTTTTTATGCAGCAGTGGTTAATGTAAGCACCTCCAATACACAACCCACCATAAAATGCTGAAGTTTATTTCCAAAATTCCTTTGCCATCCTAATCTAAGCCACCTTCATCTCTCACCTGGACACCTGCCACCGCTTTGCAGTTAGTCTCTCTATGTCCATTTTTCTCTGTCTGGTTTTTAGCCCACTGCATCCAGAGTGATCTTTTAAAATACAAATTGGAATATAACTCTACCTGCTTAAAATCTTTTAACAGCTTCTCATTGAACTTAAGACAAAGCCCCAATTTTTAAATGGTCTACAAGGCTCTATATGATATGTCCCCTGCCTCTATACCCAGCCGTATTACAGGCCTTTCTTCCTCACTTGACTGACACTCAGAAGACACCCTGGCTTATTTATTCAGTTTTGAGAATACACCCTGTGCTTCCCTTCTTCTGGACCTTTGTACAGTTTATCGCTTAGCTTACAATGCTCTTCTCCCAACCACGCTTTCTCTACCCTGATTAACTCCTACTTACCTTTCAAATTTAGCTAGAAGGCCACTTTAATAGCCTTCTCTGACTCTACACTCTATAAGAACCCCCCCCATACTATAACATGATAATCCACATTTTTCCTTCATGTCATTTATCACAATTAGTCATTATATATTATTAGTACATTTATGGATTAATATCAATCTTCTCCACCAAACTGAGATGGCAGGAAGTGTGTCCTTTGTTGGTCACTACATATTCAGGTCTCTAGTACATTCTTCCCATAATAGGTTCTCAATAAATATTGGTTTAATTAACTCTAAGATCTAACAGTCTTTTCTAGGTTCTTTTCCATGCCATGAAGCACATCAAAACCATCTGAAACATTAATTTTTTTTCTCTAGTCCTTGTTGCTTTGAAATTGGGGAGTATCTTTATAAAGAAAGATGTGTACTTACATTCTTTTAGATTACTGTACCACTTTCTGCCTGCTTTCTATCCACAGTCCACAGGAGAGTGTTGCATAAATAATCTCTTGTTTTCCTGTGAAGAATCTAGATTCATAAAGATTTCAAGCTTTAACTCACAACAGAGTTTGAAGTTTACATAGATACATAAGAATATGGGTAGCTAGCTAGATAGGTAGGTAGACACATAGATAGTGTATTTAGTTAGATTGGTTCATTCATACAGCTGTCAGTCCACTGGAAATCAGCTAATCAGAACTGGGTATGGTCAAGGGATAGCATGCAAGTTCACTTATGGCCTAGGCTTAAAGTTGACACACTGTTAGATCTTTACCTTTCCTACTGGCCAAAGCACATCACACAGCCAAACCTAAAGTTAGGGCCAGAGAAACAGGCCCTGCCTCTTTAATGGGAGGAACCACAGTCACATATAAAAAGCATGTGTACCAAGAAGAGTAAAGGTGAAGGTTTAGAACCAATATGCAATGTACTACAAGAGATGACAAAATGGAAATATCAAAGTAGAAGATATGTACTATCAATTAGATACAAAAGTAGTCTAGCTAGAATGTAGGGTTTTCGTGGTATTTGTAAAGAATTTTTTCCCTACATTATTCTATTTTAGGTTGAGCTGCAAAAATCATTTTTGACATTTTCTGTTGATTATTTTTTGTTTTGTACTTATAAATTAGAAAATGTGTACTGAGCACTCTTATTCTAGTGGTCAACTTCAAACAGGATAAGCATTTTTGTCTATTTGGCATAAATCATAGCACTAAAATCTATTCCAAATACTACCGCTCCTCAACTGCATGTCATTATGCTTACCATAAACTAAATATTTAATTAAAGATGAACTATAAGATCATTCATCTTCTTGGAGGAAAAAGAGGTTTTTTTTACTCATGATGATGAAACGCAATGTTCTTGACAGTATGACTAGGGTCTGCAAGGTGGGAAAGGTTGAGTGCCTCTGAACTTGATGGCTTCGCAAAGGCCTACATAGCTCTTTGGTTTTGAATTTTTAATTTGCAATGATTCATATATTCTACAAATTCCAAATCAATATGATGTTGGCCAACTATACTATCTCCGTGAGACTGGGCTATATGAAAATTGTCTTTCTTAACTGTTTTCAGTTTCAATAACCATTTTTGAAATTTATTTATTCTGTTTCCAGCACAAATTATTATATGCTCAATACAAAGCAAAGAAATCTTCATCTGCATTAAATCGCTTGTAGTAGGAGACACCCTATATTGAACCACAAAAGTCTAAAAATTGAACAATATGTAATATATTTAAAAGATAAATCAATAGAGGAGAAACTGAAAGAATCAAATGTATAGAAGATTTAAGATTTTAACCTGTGGGAATGTCAGTTAAAGTTCAGAGGAAAGTAAATGGCTATAATTAGTACCTGTTAACTGCTTTTGGCCTTCAGGCTCACCCTGCCCAATGATGCATAATAATTAGAAAATGTTTCATTACCAGCTGACATCAAAGGATTAAATGTTTGTAAAAGAGCTTTGAAAACTGTAAAGTTATAAAACAAGGTAGCTGTTATTTTCATTATTAGTATGAAATGATGCACCAAGGGGGCAGACCATCTGAAATTTCATAAATAAATATTTAGTGATTGATAAACTTTGAATACTGTGTGCGCACTATAACTAATGGGATGTATATGTTATCCCAGCCATTAATCATAAAAGCACAAGTCAAATTTAAGATTTGACTGAGAGTCGTCTTTCTAATTTTGTGGTATTAATGCCACTAATTTATTTTTGAATATAAATTCCTCACAGAATTAATATGAAGAAAGAATATACTTTCCCTATTTTATAGGTTTAAGGGGAAGGGATCTTCAAAGCAGTACCATATATCAATCATGTTTGTGTCCATTTACAGATTTAAAAACAAAGAGAAACTGATCAGAGAGGCTCAAATATTGCCTACTGTCATGTAACCAGTAAATACTGGGTGAGGGATTTGAATACAGGTCCATCATATTCCTTAGTCCAATGTGCCTCTCTGATGTATAATATTGATTAATATATTTAATGTTATAACATATATATTTAAAATTACTACACACTAAAATTAAAATCCCATACAAGTTTGTTCTATAAGAGTTATGAGGCCTTTGAAAGATGTAAGTGAGATGTCTGGTTGTAAGCTATTAAATCTTTACATCTCCAGCATTATTCCATTATTCCATTGAAGAATCACCATTAGGTTTGCAATGGTTGGATTTATTTTTTGAGATATTTTCCTGTGTGACCCAATGACCAAAGTGCACCATTCTACACTCAGCAGTTAAACATGATCTATTGACTGGCTTGTCCAAAGTGCTTGTTATGGGCTTGCTCCATTCAATTATCCATCCATCCATTCATTCAAGCACCTTCCACGTGTCAGGTATACCAATAATGACTAAACAATAGGATAATTATTTTAATGAGGAATAGATCTACCTAGGAAAAGATGGAAGGCCTTTGATCTAAAAATTGACAGATGTCTTTTCAGGAGTGTTCCAGGCACATTTGAGGCAGAGATACAAGAGAATGGTGGGTTGGGGGGAACAACAGGTGGTTCCATATGGATGGACAGTATAGTATACAGATTATAGTACATGAGAAACTGACAGGCCAGAGAATCAGAGGCCAGAAGATTGTTTATTTTACTCAAATGTAAAAGGTAAAGAGTAATTTGTCTATAAAAAATACTGGACACTTCTATGTACTATGCTGGAAGAAGAAAGGTGTCTTGCTAGACATCCATAGTTAAACATAAGGCTACAGAATTTAAAAATAAGCAATACGTTTTATGAGCTGTGAGAACTAGAATTTTGTCCAACTGTCTGAAATATAATGATCTTCTCTAGGTACAATGCAGACTGAATGGGACAGGTTAAGATACAGAGATCAGTGAGTAGAGGAAACTCTAACTGAAACTGGGACTAAGAGGGGTTAGAAAATGTCAGGCCAAAGCTGATAGGGCAAAGCCTCCTTCAGGGTCAATGGTCAGGAGAAGGCAAGAAGAGAGCTAGAATGGCAGCTATCTCCATTCATCAAGATGAACAGACAACAGAAAAGGATCATGATATGAAGAATCATAGGAAATGCTTTCAATAAAATCAATGAGCAGCAAGAAACACAGGATAATGCAAGGAAAGTTTGGATTTGTGTTCTCAATAATATGCAAAAAAAAACGTTGCAGCTTTGGATACCAAAGTAAGCAGTCATAAAAATAGATTTCTTTCTGAGATTAGATAAAATGTCATGGAAACTAAAAACTCTGCTGTAAAACTAACAAATACAATAGAGATGGTATGTAACACATATAATACATACAAGAACACAAATGATGCAATTAAAAATATGACAAATTCTTGAAATTGTCTCAAAACTCAAAATTAATTAATAGGTAAATAAATATAATGAAAGAAAAGAGATTTGGAGGACAATTATGTGTACCAGAAACAAGAGAACATACAAATTACTGACCAATAGTTAAAGAATAAAGAAATAAGCACTAAAATGAAGCAAGATATGACATAAAAAGGGTTTACCAAGTACTAGCAAGAGGCCAAATCCTAGATATACACTGGGTAGGAATAAATTTTTTAATCTTGTATTTTTTAAAGTATTATATTTTCAAAGGCTTATAATTATACCAAATAAAAGAATGGAAAATTTACCTAAAAAAGGACAAAAAAGGAATTGTTTTGGAGTTAGTCTGTTCTTCTACAGCACGAAATACCAGAAATCAATGATTTTGGAAGGAAATGATTCTGAACTAAGAATCTTATGCCCAATTTGTCTTGCATGTTTAAAAAAGTAGCCCAAAATTCTCTCAAACAAGCAAAGACTCAGACTCAAAGATGATGGCACTTATATTCTGTTCTTGAGAAATTACTCAGATATATTCTAACTAAGAGATAAACTCAAATAAAGAATCCAACTATGAAAATTTCAGTCTGAAAGAATTAATAGTAGTAACATGATCCAAATACTCTTTGTAATTATGACTATTATAAACCTTGTATGTAACTATTCGTAAGGTTCTTAAACTTTAAAATAAATATCAAAATGGTGTCTAAAAATGAGTCACTTGAAAGAAATAACACTAACCTGGACCTAAATCCCAGCTAACATCAAAAAATTGAGAGGGTACAGAAGGAAGGAATAAAATAGTTACACACCCAAGTTTTCCTCATATTCAAGAAGTAATATCATTAAGTAATATTTTATTCTTGATATTTATAATTATAGAAAATATATTTAATTATATTGTATACTTTCTAAACATTCTCATAATGAAAATATACTGTTTATAACATTAGGAAAATAGAAATGACTGCAAAAGAATTAAAAGAAAACCGATAGAGTAAATGATTACTCTTAGATATATTTTTAAATCCTGTATCATTTATTTGAGTGCTAACAATCTCCCAGAACTTTTGTATGTCCTAAGATCTTCTTTCTTACGTCCATATTACCAAACACTACATGAATAAATCTTAAAGAATTCAAGACATCATATGACATCTATTTTTCTTCCTCCCCAGATCATAATCTATCCCTGAGAATAATTTCTATACAAAAAATAAGACAACATTCTGATTAAGTGAAACATCTCTAGAGTTTAAAGGGCTACTTTGAAAGTCTATCAAGTATTTTTATGGAAACAGTCCTCAACTGAAAAAAAAAGAAGCTAAAATGTAAAACTATAGCATTGAAAATCTTATGAGAAGCAGTTATAGAGTTTTAAGCAGGTAAAGCAGTGAAAAAGAAGAATGAGAAAGCATAATAGTAGAGTATATTCCATGGAGGAATATATTACTGTCCAGAATATACACACTGAGATCCTAGTTCTCATTTTTGAAAAGCAATCATAGTTCCTTAGTAAATGATATGTCTTTCTCTGGAATTAGAAATCACTACCTACAGCAATGTCATTGCATGCCTTGTGACATCGAGGCCTTAATGCACTCTATATCATAACTCTTCACATGGGTTCTATTTTCATTTGAATGTTAAATACAACATCATAGGCAAATCAGTTGTCTGTATTCATTATAGATTCATTGGTCTCTCTAAAGCTCTTTCAAAAAGGAATAAACTGATGTTTAAAAAATATAAGCCACATTTCTGAGGCTTAGTTTTTCGCTGTGCAAAGTTAAGATGTTGAATTAAATGACCTTTGGGCTTTCCTGAGCTCCAAATCCCATAATTCTACCATTTGGTCACCTCAGGTACAGTGAAGCACTTACCATGCAGAATAATTGAAAAGTATTTATAAATTGCAAAAGTAAAAGCCTTTAAACATTTAGATTTTTAATTAGTATAATTTTAACAAATATAGGCCTAACTTTTAAAACCAGCAATATGAGCATTTCATTTTCTTCTTCCATAAAATGAGGCATATCTAAGGTTAAATAAATGTATGGTCTATTCAATAAACTTGTTTAAAATTGTGGCTGGCAATTTGTCAAAATATCCCATTCTAAGGCATGAAAAAGAATGTGAGTTTTTTGTAGAGACTATTAAAAATAATTATAACTATAAATACTATGTGTGTATATGCAGGTAATGAAGTTGATTAGACCAGTTACCATTGTAACAAATATGTCGAAGCATTACAGCTCTTCATCAAAATTATATTGTTCTCTATTAGTCATATTGATTTAAGGCATGTTTCAACTTTAATTTCAAGATCATTTACACGGTAGTTTATCTGAACTGTTATACCCAGAGATTCTATAACATTCGTGATCATCTACTATGCTCAGAAAATGTAACTATTTTCCTTAAAGTAACATGTCAAGTGCCAGGAAAATGCGACTGTCTATACCCACCTCCACCACCTTGTTGGCAACCACATTAACTCAGAGCACCCAAGCACCATATGTTATAAAGCGAGTGTTAATGAGATGTCAAGTTGTACAGTTGAGACTTGTTACTTTGATGATCCCATGTTAGGCTCTTAAAAAATGCAGCTAATTAGAGCAGACCCTGAGTGTGAATTTCACTAGGTATGACGGGGAAAATAAATTTTTACATATTGAGACAAGTTAGCCTTAATGTCCAGAATTCTTAGAGCCTATAGCCTAACTTTTAAAAATCTAGAATACTTTACCAAGGATGAGTTTAAAAGCAAGAACAAGATTAGAAACCTCACAGCTTAAGTTTCTTTGTGTTCTAAAGATACATAGAATTAACAGCTGCAAGGAAAGCAAGAAACTTTGAAACTTGGATTTACTTTCTGGTACTTATTTGGGGAAATCTGAAAATAATAGAAATAGAAGAAATTTTTTCATTCTATCTGTTTCTGTAGGATCCATCACTATGACTTTTTCTCTTGGCTTTGAAGAAGGATAAAAGTATTGCAAAGAAAAAGAGAAAAAGGAATAAGTCTTTTGAGGTTAAATAAGATTAACAATATTATAAATTAATATTTGTGTCATTTGCGATTTCCTTCCTCAGTGTTTCATAGCTCTCTTTGTAGAGATCTTTCACCTCATTGGTTAAGTATATTCCCAGGTATTTTAAAATTTTTAATTTAAATTTTACAAAAATGGAACCAGGTGAAGAAAAAAAATATCAGCCTTCTTTTTATGGAATAAATAATTGCTCAGCTACTTGGGATGGGGAATCAGATCCCCTACCTCCACAGGGATATGGTAAGCAGAATAATGACACTCCTTCCCCAGTGATATCCACATCCTAATGTCCAGAACATATAAATATGTTAGCTTACAGGGAAAAGAGAAATTTCTTATAGCAGCAAAAGAAAACTAGATCTAGAAGCAAAGAGGGGTAGTAGGAATAGGTGTCGAGGAGAACAGTGCCATTATAGGTTTTTCATGCAAAGGAGGACTAATCTTTCCAAGGAGGAGTTGTAGGGCTACTACTGTCTACTGGCAGACAACACTTGGCAGACTTTAGAGGTTCAAAGTCCCCAGCTTCACTGTGATCTGCACATATGTGCCCATCCTAATTTTCAGAATCCCAGTTCTTCTTATCAATGCCCTAACTTTAACAGAAGACATCCTGAAATGTTGGGAATTCAATTGGTGTCGTAATTCAACCACTTGCAGAATGAGATTCTGGCTTTGGTTTTCAAAAATCTCAGCCCTGTAGCTTCAGGAGATAAGAGTTTCATTCAGAACAGATTTAAAAGATTTTAGATCATCTATGTGAAGCTTGAGCTAGGAATTTGAAGCCCTGAGTTCATCCTTTTCTTTCCCCACTTTCTCCAGAGGAATTAGGAGCAACCAGTAGTCCTAAATACTCTTTAGTTTGACAAAAATATTCTAAAGTAGCCAATAGGTGATCACCCAGAAACTTGCCTTCTATAGGTACTTGATTGGGATTATTCTAATATTTTGCGTATCTTTTTTGCCACATCATGCCATGCGCAGCTAATGCCCTCTTTACCACTTAAAGCAGGATCATAAGTGCAAATCTAATTAGATTAGAGAATTATTTCCAGAAAACTCAGAACTAATCCTTAAGGTTTTGTTCTTCCAGAACCACTTCCAGTACCAAACACAGTATCACTGTATCTTGTCTTTCAACAAGAAAAGCAGAACCAGTAGAAGATATACATTAAGAGGTTTATGGCAAAGAATTGACTTTATACAGTTGTGAGGACTCACTAGGCAAGTCCAAAATCTGTACAGCAGGCCCTTCAGGGAGAGCAGGCATGGGCTGAAGCTGCTGGCCACATATGGAAGTTTTTTCTTTTCCTTTTGGGGAAGACAGCTCTGGTTTTAAAGCTATTCAACTCATTGAATCAGGCCTATCCACATTACCTGGTACAATTCCCCTTACTTAAAGTCAACTGATAATGTATTTTATTCACATATTCAAAATACCTTCACAGCAACACCTAGATTAGTGTTTGACTGAAGAACCATTGACTGTGGCTTAGCCAAACTGATACATCAAAAAGGCCATCACCAGGGATATCCTCAAGTAATAGTAGCAGGCTGCCAAACTGCCTTTTGGGAATGGAATGATAAACTATAAGACCTCTATACTTTGTTCCTGAATGTTCTATTCCAATTCAGAGTCAGGATAGATTTCTCTAGGCAGTAAAGATCACTCTTTCTTATCCTCTGCCCCCCAGATAGTCAGTCTTCCCTCAAATAAATGTTTGAGAAACAGTTAGATGATATTGATTTGAAGGAACACCAAGTTACTAGACATTCCAAGATGCACACATGTCTAAATCTGGCCATGGTTCTAAGTAACAGATGCTCTTTTAACTAGTCATGCAGAAAGCAAAGCTACCTGTGAAACAACTGGCCAACACTTAAGAAAATGATATACATTATTCATTTCAAGCAGCCATAATAGGAAACCACAAACCACAGGGTGTCTGAAACAACAGAAATTTATTTTTACCCAATCCCAGCTCTGGAGGCCAGAAGTCCAAGATTAAGGTGTCAGCAGGTTTGGTTTCTTCTGAGGATCCCTTCTTGACTTGCAAATGGCCACCACGTGGACTTTTCTCTGGGCATGTGCATACCTGGTGTTGATCTGTGTATCCACATTGGACTTTTCTCTGGGCATATACATACCTAGTGTTGATCTGTGTATCCACATTTCCTCTTCTTATAAGAAAACCAATCAGATTGATTAGAGCCCATCTTAACAGCCTCATTTTAACTTAATTACCTCTTTAGAGCTCATATGTCCAAATATAGTCACATTCTGAGGTACTGAGGTTTAGGCCTTTGACATATGAATTTGTGTGAGGGGGGCACAAGTAAGTCCATAGTCTGATTCTTAAATTTATGATTTATGATTTATAAATCAGTGGCTTAGACATTCAAGGTATTGATATATATCCATCCACTTGCTGAAGGGAAAGAAAATAAATAACTATAATCTAGGGTAAAATATCTAAGTAATATTCATGGTACCATTAGAGTTCAGAGAACAAGATTTAAGAACTAATTTCTAGGCGCTAGTTCTTAAATATGAATTATTTTGATTCAAATGGGAGTTTCAAAACAAAAGCAAAACCAGACTTCTTGTTTCAACTTAAAATTCTGAAACACATCTCATGTACTCTTATTATGCAAGGCACATACTCATGACAAAGTATGCATATATCATCATTCAAGAAGAAATAAATAAGATAACCCTGAGAAAATCAGAACCAGAAGCTCATTTTAATCATTCTTGATCACATACCAGTACCACTGTTTGTACTGATCAATAAATATGAGGATGTATGGTAATACCTTCTCTGTGAGCAAAGCGAATTGTAAATAATGTGAATGTGATCTGAAGCCTACTGTAAACAGATTTTCATTTGGCAATTAAGTCCAGGGTTTTGGAATTTTTATTTTTCTAACTTTTTTCCTTTAATAAGAAATAATTTAAAATATATTTAGTAATTACTCAAATGCATTGAAGCTACTGCAAATATTTATTTGAAATTAAAATTTTTTTTTTACTTTTTTTTTTTTTTTTTTGAGACAGAGTGTCACTCTGTTGCCTGAGCTAGAGTGCCATGGCAGCAGCCTAGCTCACAGCAACCTCAAACTCCTGGGCTCAAGCACTCCTTCTGCCTCAGCCTCCCGAGTAGCTGGGACTACAGGCATGCGCCACCATGCCTGGCTATTTTTTTTTTCTATATATATTTTTAGCTGTCCATATAATTTCTTTCTATTTTTAGTAGAGACGGGGTCTCGCTGTTGCTCAGGCTGGTCTCGATCTCCTAAGCTCAAACGATGCACCCACCTCGGCCTCCCAGAGTGCTAGGATTACAGGCATGAGCCACTGCGCCCGGCTTTAAATTTTTTTCTTTTTCCATAGAAGATTTAATACAAATGTTCATTTATTTGATGTAATTAAATATATTACGAAATAAGTAGAAAACTCTTATTGAAATGCAGGTTGAAACTGGGCTACCCCTTCTTTTATAGAAAGCTTCCTTCTAAGCCCTTGTAAATATAGGCTTAGAGAGAGTAAGAAATAAAGTTGGGGCATAGCCTCAGAGGACAGTTTCTCAGATCACTTAGCAGCCATAGAGGCTAACCTAATTCCATTATTAGACAATATCTGCCATTTATGAAATCCTTTGTAAAAAGTCTGTGGGAGAATTCTGGCTCTTTTTTATTCCATCTCTACACCACAATAATAAATTATTTATGTTTCCATTGAGTGTATATTTATTAAAGACCTTTTTTTCCAACATCCTTCAGGGTACTAGGGATGCAAAATCAAATATGGATCTACCAGTAAACTCTATGGAGTAGGGTCCGAGTATTCTCAGTTTTAGCACTGAGACCTCTTTGTCAGGGAAACTAAGACAATTGGTTATCCTGCTAGCAGGAAATACAAGACCACAAAGCCAGGTGTGGTGGCTTACACCTGTAAACCTAGCATTCTGGGAGGCTGAGGCAGGAGGATCACCTGAGCTCAGGAGTTTGAGACCAGCCTGAGCAAGAACAAGACTCCATCTCTACTAAAAATAGAAAAATTAGCCAGGCGTTGCGGCATGCACCTGTAGTCCCAGCTACTTGGGAGGCTGAGGCAGGAGGATTGCTTGAGCCCAGGGGCTTGAGGTTGCTGTGAACTAGGCTGACACCATGGCACTCTAGCCTGGGCAACAGAGTGAGACTCTGTCTCAAAAAAAAAAAAAAAAAAAATACAAGACCACAAAATTTGTCCTTCAGATACCAAGTGTTCATTATATTATATTATGTGTTACTGAGTAATTTAGATGTCAGTTAACTATTTGGTACCTGTGGTGGTAGAGCCACTTTGATCACAGATGTAGTTTTGCTTGAATGTGGGATGAACACCCTAAAGTCAGTCATCAAAAGAAAAGTTGAACCATCTTGCAGCCAGAAATCAGCGACAAGTCTTAGAGGAAACAGGAACAATTTTTATTTCTCATTTACTTCTTAAGACTCCTACTCACAAAGTAGGAGTAGGCCATGTTACTAGAGTGAGGAATAAATGGAGGAGATCTAGAGTTAGGTAGGAAGGTTTCCTCAGGGTAGATGGAAGCTTCAAGCTATCATATGAGTCATGTTATCTGGCATTAAGACTTTGGTGCACCCTCATTGAAATATACCAGCCTTGTACTTGTATTATGGAAAATTGGTAGTTCTGGCGCTTTGTTTGCTCATGTACTTTTTTTTAAGAAGCTGAAAAACATATTATAAAAAGCCATGTATTTTCTCCACTCCCTAAAATCACACAATTACACAATTTTAAAACTTTTTTATTATGTTCAGATAATCATGAAAGTAGAAAAAACAGCATCAAGAACCCTGATGCTAATGATGTATTCATTACTTCTATTTAGCAATGGTTAACACTTTGCCATATTTGCTCAAATATTCTAAAATAGACTAGAAACATCTCTTTTTTTTTCAGTATATAATTCAGCATGCATCACTTAAAAATTAAGGACATCTTCCACCATATCCCAATACCTAATACCACTTGTATAAAAAGTGACAAGTGGAATTCCTAAATATCATCTAATATAATATAATTCCATATTCAGATTTCCATAATTACACTCCAGAAGGTCTTTTACAACTATTTTGTTCAACCCGGAAATCAAATAATATCCATATGTTGCCTTTGGTTGAAAAAAAATTTTGCATATCATTTCAGGAAATTTTATGACTACGTAAATCTCATACATAGTCTTAATTTTAAGAACCAGCATACTAAATTAGGGGTTGACTAAGACATTTAGCCAATAGTGCTAAGAAGGAGAAGCAGACTCTTCCCTTTGAGCCATCAAGGTGGGATAGCAGAAACAATAAAATATTCCCAATTAAAGATCACTCTCTGAAGGTCAAAACTGGGATATGATGGTCTAGCTGATCTTTTCACATGAAGCCTTTCTTCTAATTACAATACTCAAGGAACAAAGTTTTATTTTATCAAGCGAAGTAGGTCTTTCCTTTTAAAAAGCATATCACAGATAATTTAACCCAAGGCAAAAAGTACCAGATAAAGTGAAGTGAGAAGAATTCTGGGTATCTAGACAATGGTGACCACGTAACACTCTCATTTTATTCTTAAGAAAGAAACAACAAACAATAAGATCACAAAGGTGCACAAAACTTGCTTCCTCAACATAACTAAAAGAGAAATGATGGCCAAACTTCAAATGACCTGTGAGTAGAAGAATAAATATCAAATTCTCATTCCCCTACCTGCACTTTCTTTAAAATATCCAGTAAAAGTTAGAAACCAATACTAGACTACTGCCTCAGATACAAAATTTGCTTGTGGACTTTTATGGAATCTATGGAATGGTATTTTTCCAGCTTACCGCCACCAAGGAGTTCCTTTGCCATAAAGTACCCCCACTCTCTCTCTCCCAGCTTGCATTTTAAAGCAAACTTTCCAGAAATCACTTGAGAGATACACCTATTCACAAACCCTATTAGGAGAGAATCCTATAGAAAACATGGCTGCAGCTTGTATTACCAGGAAATGGAAAGCTTAACAATGACATTAAACTGAGTAAACATCTGATCTTATCTGAGGCTAATGGTACCTTGCTGGGGAAAGGGGACACCCCCTCTGAGGCAGTAGATGACAGTCTAAGCTGAACTTCACATGGGCCAAATCCAAAGCAAAAAGGGCCCTCAATGTACAAATTTATATATTAGGAAGTGACCTAACATTGCCATAAAATTTGTTCCCACTCCCCTACTCCTGGCCTTTATTTTGTTTCTTAGCCTGAGCTGATGTATTTCTCTAGAAGTCAGGTCCTGCTGTGGCTGGAAAAGAAGTGATAGAAAGAAATATTTTTGCTAACATTCAAATGGTGAAAGTTAACCGGAGCCCAGAAATTAAAAGTTGAATTTTGGGGAGTACCTAGCATCAGGCCTTTAAGAACACTGAGAAGAATCTGCTAATAGCTACAACACAGGGCAAAGGAAGACTTGAAAGTCTTCTGAAAGTCTTTTGGTTGATATCAGTGATTCTCTCTGGAGGGAAAATTTCTTCCAATTGTGTTCTAAGTTCACAAGAATGAATTATAGGTAGCTAACATGGGCTGACAGACACTTTAACAAACCTGAAACCAATAAGATTTTTCATTTTAGCTCTCTTTCTGAAAATCATTAAGAATTTTGCTGTGCTCGATGACTAGCCAACATCAATGTAAGTTAAAAATAATTTTTTCTGGTTCTGTGAATCAGTAGTTTAAGTGATAAATTGCTTTAGTAGCTAGGTATGTACTTATGGAATTTTCCAAATTTGGGGGGAACAGGGATAATCTTATATGTCCCATCAACTTTTGGAAACTTGGGATAAATGGGACCCATGAAAAATTTGAGTATGCTCCCATGCCAGGAAAAGACAGATCAGCTCTAAGTGTAAGACCACCAGGCTTGCTGGCTAAAATTGAGCAGAATAAGAAAACTGGGAAAACATAACATTTATACTTTAATTTCTCTGAGCTTTACTTTTTCTAGAATAAAGCTTTTACTTTGTAAGCTTCATTTCTCTTTTTGAGAATTTAGAAGTAGTTTATATTATTCAACTATGTGGATTTTTATATAGCTTGCATTTTTTTATACAAACTGAGTCATCATGTGTTACGTGATGTATAAGCCTGTAAGTCAGAGATAACTATAATTGCTATGTACAGTTGTTTTGAGAATTAAAGGGAATGCTATTTGTAAATTTCCTAGCACAGTGCCTGGACCATAGAAAGGATGCTGGCAATGGTAACCCCCATCTTCCTACGTTCCTGATGTAGCCACGGATTACAGGTCTTCCAGTTGCTCTATGATCATACTGGACAAAGGTATCAAACTAATGCTGGCACAGAGTTTGTTTATCTGGAATATCCTCCATGATCATTTCTCTCAACTCCCCAACCAGAAGAGTTCATTCCTTTACCTTAATTCCCATTATACTTTAAAAATATATATTTTGACACAATTTCAGACTTATAGTACAAAGAATCCCTAAAAACTTCACTGAGATTTCTCAAACGCTAACGTTTTACTATGAGGTAAAATGTGTGTCAAGTGTCACAACATCAGGGGTGTGTTCTGAGAAATGTGTCATTAGGCAATTTTTTCATTGTGGAGACATCACAGAGTTCACTTACACAAACCTAGATGGTACAGCCTACTACACACCTAGGCTATGTGGCATAGCCTATGGTTCCTAGGCTACAAACCTGCACAGCATGTTACTGAATACTGTAGACAATTGTAACACAGTGGCAAGTATTTGTGTATCTGAACATATCTAAACATAGAAAAGGTACAGTAAAAATATGGCATAAAAGATTAAAAATGTTACACCTGTATAGATCACTTATCATGAATGTTTGTGGGACTAGAGTTTGTGGGGCTAGAAGTTCCTCTGGGTGAGTCAGTGAGTGAGTGGTGAGTGAATGTGAAGGCCCAGGCCATTACTGCACACTACTGTGGACTTTATAAACACTGTACACTTAAGCTACACTAAATTTATTTTAAAAATATTTCTTTCTTCAATAACAAATTAGCCTTACCTTACTGTAACATTTTTACTTTTTTAACCTTTTTGACTCTTTTTTAAATAACACTCAGCTTAAAATGCAAACACATTATACAGCTGTACAAAAACGTTTTCCTTCTTTATATCTTATTCTATAAGCTTTTTTGTATTTTAATATTTTTACTTCATAAACTTTTTTGTTAAAAACTAAGACACAAACGCACACATGAGCTTAGGCCTACACAGGGCTGGAATCATCCATACCCCTCTCTTCTACCTCCATATCTTGTCCCACTGTAAGGTTTTGAGGGGCAGTGACACACATGGAACTGTCATCTCCTATGGTAACAACGCCTCCTTCTGGATACCTTCTGAGGGACCTGCCTCAGGCTGTTTTGCAGTTAACTTTATAAGTAGAAAGAGTACACTCTTAAATAACAATAAAAAGTAGTGTATAGTAATACATAAACTAGTAACATAGTAATTTATTATAATTATCAAGTATTATGTACTGTACATAATTGTACATGCTGTACTTCTATATAACACCAGCATCACCACAAACACATGAGTAATGTGGTGTTATGTTATGACGTTACAATGGCTATGGCACCACTAAGCAACAGGAATTTTTCAACTCCATTATAATCTTAGGGGACCACTGTCATTGACTAAATTATCATTATCCGGTGCACAACTATACTTTCTAAATTGCCTTCTGTAGGTGAGAAAACTGAGGCATAGAGATAATTTATCCAAGAACACACAGCTAGTCACTGGTGGAGCTGACATTTGAAACCAGGCAGTGAGGCTCTAGGACAGCCCCGGGTTCTTAACTGCTACACTCATAATTAAATAAACATGAATGGAAAAACTGAATTCTAATAAATGCTATAAAGAAAATTAAAAAAGCTAATGTGCTAGATTTACTGGGAAGAGAAGGAGGCCTAATGTAGCTAGGCTAGCCAAAGAAGATCTATCTGTGAAATACAGTATGAGCAAAATTATAAGAAAAAGGCAGCCAGGCAAAGATCCAGGAGGAAATGTTCCAAGCACAAAGAATAGCTAGTGCAAAGACCCTGGATGAAGACAAGATCTGAGACTTCTCAAGTCTGAAAGATTAGTGTGCCTGTTTACTGTCAACTCCCCCATAGACTGCCAATCTCATGAGGGCAAGAGCTGTCTCTACTCTCTGTCATACATAACCCAAGGTCACCCACACAGCGTCCAGAAAAGAGGATGTTGGCCCCCAGCTATTAAATACTTCTGTTCTATGGGAAAAGCTATCCCTGCTGTAGGAAACAGTAACAACAACAACAAAAGCAAAAACTATTTAAGCTAATCACCAACCTCTTTTATTCTGATTTTATTGATATCAAACAATCTTCTCATTAAATATGATTTCCCTGGAAGTTTTTCCTATTAGGAAATAATTCATGTTGATTTGAAAATGCAGGTTGCATATCTCAGTGTTTTCAATTCATATATTGATTATTCCCTGAAAGCTGGATTCATTCTGAAAGGGTTGTCCAACCCAGGTTCTAATTTCACGGCAATGGTGAATACCCCTTTGCGTAGACCCTTTGGGAGGTAGCCAGTTGGCCTCTCCTGGTACCAACTTGACCTCACTGCATTCCATTCAATTCAAACTTCAACCCTAGGAACTGGCAGTTTGTGATTTGTTTCATTCCTGGTTTACTAAGGAATAGCAAAATATTTCCTTGTTAATGGCTAGTGAAAAACAACCATTATTTTCCTTTAATTGTTTCCTTTTAAAAGATTTACTGCCTTAGTAATTTCATTGTGTATTGAGCCAAAAATGTATACAGTGAAATGCATTTCCAATTTTATTATAAAATTTAATGAGAAAATTCCATTTCATATGATACCAATTCAATTTACAAAAAGCTTTTCTGGAAAATAAGCATTCCATGAAATGATTAATGCTTATAATACATTGACTAAATTTATAATTACACCTATTTTTCAATTGTAATATAATATTTATAATAAAACACTGGTAGCCAAAAATCTGTCTCTTCCATTGACTATGTTGCTTTGTATGCAGATGAGTTAGTGCTTTTTAGACAGCTCAATTTTTATCATGTTTATAGCCACCCCTTAAAAGTGCCACATCATAAAATGAATAACATCAAAACTGAGGGCCTCTTCTCTGTCATTGTTCCATGTTGCCTTCTACCCAACCCTGCTCCCTACCACACACACGTGCATGCACACACACATGCACACGCACATACACGCACACACACACACACACACACACACACACGACTCCTTCCCTAGTCTCTGACAGTTTTTACAAAAGTGCTTCTCCATTCTTGCTCTCTGGATTTTTAACTGAATCAGAGTTTGATCACAATTGCCAAAACTGTGATATTCCTAGCTGCCTCACAGAGCAGCCTGGGCTAAGTACAGTTGAATGACATTTCTACTAGATTATCAAGTCTCAATGCTCTCTTCCAGGAAAAGACTATTTGAATAGGTGTTAATTCTGAAAGATTAATCTCGAAATGATAGCAGTAGTTCCTTTTCCTTTAAGGGAGCTTGTGAAAAGGCATTCTGACCACAATTTTCTCAGGTACTTTCCAACCCACTAAAGGATTTAAGTTTGCATCTCCCAATAAATTTTCTTGAAGGAGTTCATTTCCTTTGATCCATTTTCTCCATCACACCTATCTCCTGAACTACCTGTTTTGAATGATATTGAAAAGCTAACCAGTAGTGTCTAGAAGTGCATGAGCTCCCTCTTGTGGGTTTTGAAAGTCACTTCTGAAACTTAAAGCTTCAGCCACTGGAAGTCCAGGTGGGTGAATTTGTAATTCAGTCTTTGCATCCGAAAGAAAGTGTGATGTCTTGTCCCATCTTTTCAAGGTAACAATCTCCACTTAAAGCTATGCTTAGTTGCACCAGAGACTTCTTATGATTATTCAGATTAATAAAACCATTATTAAGCGTTAAAAAAGTGTTATAAAGGGTTTATTTATATGGTGTCTGGTTGTAAGAAGATATGATTTAGACTGGGGGAATCCAGGGATAAAGAAAATGTCACTTAGCTCCCTGTAGTGAGCATTCTAATGCATTTCCTGCTGTATAACAGGTATAATTTATCATTTGACTAAGATTCTGTCAATGACCTCCTTTGCATAAATAAGGCAACAATAAATGCCTACCATTTGCTTTACTAAATTTACATTTTACAAAGTATATTTATATAACATTATTTCATTTAAATCACACGCTAACTCTGAAAATGTGGTTTTATCATCTTCAGTTTCAGGTTTGGCGTCAACAGGGGAAAAACATAAATCTGCATCCTCTGACTCCAAATCTAACATTTTTTTTCCATCCCACCCAACCCTTGCCCTTGCACATTCACAGTCTTGCAATTGCTCCTCCCAGGGTAAGATTCTTTCTCAAGTTTCAAAGTCTCAGATCACTCCCCCAATGTCTCTTTCTTTAAAACTTTATACCAGATAAATGAATGCAAATTTTTTTAAAATCTGGCTTAAAAGCTAGTTGTTTCTAACTCTTAAAATGTGCATCAGTTAATGTTCATACCTCTTTCCACAGTGAAAATATTTTTGAACAACAATTTAAGATAATTTTAATAAGTATGGGACTACATTTGGGAATAAAATGTTTGAAAACAGAGTCTCCCAAATATTTGAAACTGAAGATTTTAGCTCCTGTACTCATTTTTATTTGCTTATGCAGAAACAGCTACCAGATTTGTAGGAAACTAGGTTGAAATCTCATTTATGCAAACAAGGTCATTGATGGAATCTTAGTCAAATGATAAATGATACCTGTTATATACCAGGAAATGTATTACAAGGCTCATTACAGGGAGCTAAGTGACATTTTACTTATCCCCTGATTCTTCCAGTCTAGATCATATCTTTTTTCAACCAGAAACCAGTATTTAGTCTGAAAAACAACTCTTCCAATTACTGTGTCCTTGAGTAAGTTATTTAACTTCTCTGAGACTTACTTTCCTCATCTGTAAAATTAAAGTAATAGTAGAACTTATTCATAGGGCTGTAGTAAGGATTAAATGACACAATGCATGAAAAGTACTTAAAAGTACCTGGAACTGATTAAGTAGTCAGTAAATGTAATTCTTAATAGTACTATTAATATGAACCCATGAACACTATTATTGCTTCCATTCTTGCTGCTTCTGTCCTATTCCTGACACCCAAACATCTTGCCTAGTTTTGATCTCTCTTGGCATACATCCATTTTGTCCTCATCTTTGAGTCTTTGTTCTTGATCCCTGTTGCCTTTCACCATACACTCTGGACCTCAAGAGTGATGACCAATAATGCCCCCACGGAGCACCCCCCCACCCCCACCAAGCTGATTTCCATTGCTTTGATCATTGGCCCTGCCACATCTCTGTACCTGAACCTCCTAATCCTGACAGTACATGGATAGTCTTACACTGATGCTTCAACCTTTTTATCCTGTATGAAAACAAGACAAGGATATGAGCACCAAGTCTGGAATCCTAGGTCTCTTATCTCCACACCTGTGGCTCAAAACAGCAGAAATGGGTAGAGGAGTGAACACCTATAACTCAGAACACTCATGGGAAAATTTTAAATCTCAAAGATATAAGAGAATGCTATGGACTTGTCTGATACAAAAGGAAAGATCAAATTCCGGGAAAAAGGGAGGATATGAAGCAGGAACATTAGGAGCACGAAAATAATGAATAAGAGCTGAGATAGAAGAAAATGGGTATAGGTGGTATGAGAAACAAAGAGGGGCCATTTTTGCATAATATTAATAAAAATCCATTAAGGATCACACAGAGATCTAGGCAGTGAGTCCCCCACACTCTTTGAATATGAAGGAATTCACTAGATTAAAACAAGCAATGATAACTTTCTCATGCTATTACCCCATTCCATTCCGGTTTGAATTTATTCACCAGGAATCTTGAATATAGAGCTGCTTGGGCAGGATGTCAAACATATTTGCACACCCACATTCATTGCAGTATTATATACAATAGCCAACCTAATGTCTATTGACAAATAAATGACCATGTCATTGCATGGTAAATACATGCAATGACATATTATTCAGCTTTTAAGAAGAAGAAAATCCTATCACATGCTACAACATGGGTAAACTTTGAGGACATTATGCTCAGTGAAATAAGCCAGTCACAAAAGAAATATTATATGATTCCACTTATATGAGGTATTTAAAGTAGTCAAATTTATTGAAACCAAAAATACAATAGTAATTGCCAGGGACTAAAGCAGTAGCCCCCAACCTTTTTGGCACCAGGGACTGGTTTCATGGAAGACAATTTTTTCCACAGATCGGGGGAATGGTTTGGGGATGATTCAGACACATTACATTTATTGTGCAATAAAACCTCTCTGGCTAATGATAATCTGTATTTGCAGCTGCTCCCCAGCACTAGCATCACTGCCTCAGCTCCACCTCAGACCATCAGGCATTAGATTCTCATAAGAAGTGTGTAACCTAGATCCCTCACATGCGCAGTTTACAGTAGGGTTCCCACTCCTAGGAGATCTAATGCCTCTGCTGATCTGACAGGAGGCGGAGGTCAGCTGGTGATGCAAGTGATGGGGAGCTGCTGTACATACAGATGATGCTTCCCTCACCCACTGCTCACCTGGCTGTGCTGCCCAGTTTCAAATAGGCCACGGATTGGTGCCAGTCTGCAGTCCAGGGGTTGGGGACCGCAGGACTAAAGGAGAGGGGAAAATAGGGAGTTGTTCAATGTGTACGAAATTTCAATTTCACAAAATGAAAAAGTTATGGAAATCTGGTGCACAGCAATGTGAATATGCTTCACACAACTGTACACTTAAAAATGGTTAAGGTGGCAAATTTTGTTATGCGCTTTTTATGACAATTTTTTTAAAAAGAACTGCTTGGACCTTTTTCAGTAGTGTGTGTGTGTGTGTGTGTGTGTGTGTGTGTGTGTGTGTGTGTGTGTTTTCTTCTGGCTGAGAGGAGCAAACTGCCATGAACAGCCACCACAACTAACCCAAGTAATAGCAGCGTATTATGACTCTTTAATGTGGGTGATGGAGTGGCAGGGAGAATCCACCCATAGAGATAACCCAACTGGAAGAAATAAGGGACAATCCCCTCTTTCTCCCTCCATAAAGAAGAACTTATAGGTACCCACTATGGACCAAAGATAGGGAGCCTGCTACCAAGTTACAATGATTAAAAAGCAAGTTCTTTGTAAGATTACAGCCATCATTTCCTGTGATAACACATGAAACTGCTTTGTCAATGATAAAGAATATTCCTATTGTACTATATTCTCCATCAGGGTCCAAGCTCCGTATTTTTCAGTACGTCCAACAGAAAGGCTTAGCCACTCATCCCCCAAAGTCTCAGAGTCTCCCTCTCTCTCACACACACACTCACACACACACACACACACACACACCCAATGCACTATCTAAAGTTAAACACCTCAGGAATCTTGAAAAAATTCTATTTCACCATTGGGATGACACTTCTGATAACTTTATAACTTTTGGACAGTTAATCTGTATAATGGCTCTGTCCATTTTTGTAGATGTCCTTGCTATTTGTTCTAATGTCATACATGCCTGTGTTCATTATATATTGAGACACATCCAATTGCTCAACTTTTGTTATGTCTTCTTGAGTCAAAACAGCAGATATGAATGTAATTCATTATCATTACATATCACAAGCTGCAATATTTGAAAATGCAAAAGTTATTTTGTAAATTTCTACTAATTTAATTTTTCTGTCTTTCTAAAGCCTCAACTATAGATGGTGGTATTTTCTGACACTCTTGAGACAAATTCCACTTGGAGACTAATTGCCTCATAGCATATGGCAGCTTCATAAATTCTTACACCTAAGTATCAGGCACTCTGCTAAGCACTTTACAAACATTAATTTTTTCATTCCTTATATATAGTAAGCCTATGAGAAAGGTCTTATCATTATTAACCCTAATTTATGAATGAGGAAATTAAGACTTAGAGAGATTACCCAAAGTTACCTAATAAGTAGAAGAGCAAAGATTTTAACTCATCTGACCACAAATTCTATGCTTATTCGAGAGCCTTGCAGAAAACCCAGGTGTAACTCATTATTCATTTCACCAAAGCAAGATTATAACCTCCTCAGTATATTTTAAAATGTCCCAATTCATTTATTCATTTGTTCAGTCATTCCCTTATTCATTCAAAAAGCATTGTTTTAGTTACTAAGTGTGCAATTATAAGCACACAGTCCCTAGTCTTGTGGAACTTATGGTCTAGTCCACATACAAGGGGCTCTAGTTTCTGTGCTAATGAGAAGAATTCTCACAAAGAGAGGCAGAGGGCTCTCTGTCTCTCACACTAGGATTAGACAGTCAGTACAAGACAGATAGTTCATGTAGTGTGCTGTAGAAAAAAAAGCAATCACTTCTTGTGAAGAATGTTTCCTCTATTTCTGTTTGTATCAAGATTTGCAGACTCAACTTATCTAAGTTACATGAATTTTCACAAATGTGTCTGATGATACAGATTTAGTCATGTATGAGTGTAACTTTCCTTTTAAAAACATGTATTCTGACTCTTCATATATGTTCTTTAGCTGTGATAAAATCTCAAAGATCATTATCCTAGGAATCTGGTTGGGAATCTTTCCCCCTAAGTTCTTTCCTTTTCAGTTGCCCATTCATGAACCCAGAGAAGCTCTTTATCTGACAAATGGGCTTTCACAAAACATGTAACAATTAGAGACATAGCGAATATCATGACAAATGAATAATTATATTCTCAACACAAAAGATTTATATTTTAAAAAAAAGGTAATGGTCTCCAAATGGAAAACCTTGAAGGGGAATCACTCATAAGTTTACAAGTCTTAAAACTTTAGAATTGCCGAATGGGCAACTTTCATGCCCTATTAAATGTGCAGACTCAAAAATCCTGGATTTACCCTTGTTTTATTTAATAAGGGTTGATTAGCTTTGCAATTAAGCCATATAGTTCTTATGCTTTGCTCTCAAAGAGTACCCATCTACTTACTGCCACTTAAAAAGTCTTACTTTCACTATAATAGCCTTTTCAGTTAGTTTGAATTGGAAAGAACAGACAATATCTCACAGCACCATTTAACACAAACTCAGTCTGCAAGTACACCAAGGAACAAGCAATCCTCTCAGTTTGCAGTTAATGAATCAAAGCATAAGACGACAAATTGGCTCACTGAGGCAAAATAGTTAATTAACTTTAAGTCAGAAATATTCATCCTGCTTTCCTGGCATAAACAAGTCTCATAAACTCTGTTTACTTACTCAAGTGTTTCTCTCCTCTTCTACATCCCTAGGCATTATTCAGAGTTCTTAATATATCATGTCAGAGTATCTTCATAGTTTTAATCCAATTTTTTATGTTTTTAGCCTCCAAGACAAAAAAAAAATACATCTGCTCATCATTAATTTGGGTTCTGTGAACACTGGAGTGGAGTACAATTTAAAAAGAGAGAGAAAGAAAACATTCAACATTAAATGCTGCAGCTTCCATGACTTTGGATGCTAATTGAATCAGACTTTATGTTTCTTAAAGTAAACACATTAATTTCAAATGTTCAGCTAACTCAGTTGGTTTAGCCTGTCAGGTAAGGCTGCAGACTAATGTAGCAGTGGCTGGCATGTCCAATTAGCAAAGAGGTTTAAGGGCAACCACCCCAAACCCTCTTGCCTCTAGTACTTTACAGATGCACCATTTCCTTGAAACAACATTTTAAATATTAGCTAATAAGAGAACTATGTCAACAGCTTTGATGAAAGTATATCTGAACAGCCATTACATTATATACTCCCTAGCAAATCTTCCAAAGTCACCTTTTGCTAATTTTTTCCCCAATTATCATGTTTCCTCTAGAGAGAACACTCATACTTTCACTGAGAATGGCATCTGTTATCCTCTGCCATTGGCCTGGTGTTTTCTATAGGAAGACTGTCTGCTACAGTGAATGCTTACATTTAATAGCTAATGACACTAAATGCTGCTTAAATTTTCTTTGCAGTTTTGTCACAAAGTTTACCTTTTTTCTAGCTCTGCCAGATTTCTTAAACCTCAAGTCATCATCATTTTATGGGATGGTTTTTCCAAGAGCAAATTATAGGTTCATGAATTAAGTGTTGGACCAGAAATGGTGCTTATTTTTGAAGTGACTCATTTATGTGTGTATGATAGGTCAAGTTAATGCCTCCCTACACACATTTAGAGATAGATGGAGTGTGCTGGAGAAAGCAACCCTCAACTAAAAGATAAATTATGTTTCCACAAAGTTTATTTGTAAGTTGACATATTTTCCCATAAGTAAGTTAAACACATTTTAACTTACGTGTTTAACTTATGTGAGTTAAACATGTTTTCCCATAAAACTAATCCTAAATAAGATTGATATCATTTAAGTCAACAGTTATTGGACTCCTATAAGGCATCAAGTGAGGTTCTAAGAGCCAAGTATCAAAGATGAATAAGACAGAGTGATGTCCTCAAAGACTTACACAGTAACAAGACAATTTATTTTTAGGGGAAATGCATCAAAGCTTTTCCTTGGGAGTCTAAGCATGTATTCTTCTTCACTCTACTGGTGGACTCCTCATATCCCTCCATCTACTACCTTCCTAGTACCTGGTACAAAGACTCTTCTATAAGCAATTCCAATGTATTAATAGTATGATAAGTGCCTAAGGTGTTAGTGAAGCAAAAAGGTACTCACCCAAGATGGGGAGGGATGAGGGGAATACAAATGGATAGAAAGCTTTCCTGAAGGACATGATAGCTCAGTTGAGTCATAAAGAATATAGAAAATTTATTATTCCACTTATCCTTAAAAAATGTGGTCTTCAGACCAGCAGCATCAACGTGACCTGGAAACTTGTTAGAAATATAAATTGCTGAGCCCTGCCCTACAGCTACTGAAACAGAAACTCTTGGGGCAGGAGTCAGCAATCTGACTTTTAACAAGCCCTCAGGTGATTCTGATGCACACTAAGGTTTGAAATCCACTGTCTTAAGGCAAGTTCTCAGGCAATAGAGTAGGGGGAGGGGCTAATGATTTTTCAGTGAAGTGAATTATATAATTGGACACTTAGAATAGTTGTAGTAGATCTTCCAGTTGCTCTGAGTGTTGGTTGTTAACAGTTCAGAGATTCACTCTTCTGAATTGTTCTCAGCTTATGAGAAGTGGATCACCTGGGAATACCTGGGAGGCTATATCCTTTCCAAAAGTGGCCTCAGCCAATGACTGACTCATGGTGGTGAAACAAAAGACTAGTCCCCTTACCTCAAGATAGAAAAACTTTGTGGTATGCTTCATGCTCTCAAGCTCCCCATAGGATTAGCTGAACCTTCCTCTTTTCCTGACTTCTTTCCATGTCCTACCCTGCTTCCCTCACTCCCTGCTATATTTCTCCTGAAAGCACTCCCTCAATAAATCACTAGCACAGAATTGCCATCTCAGGCTGTTTCGAGGGAACCCAACCCAAGACAGTGGTACACAGTCTAAGAATACGTGGGACTTTCGGAAGACCTGCATTGATGCAGCAGAAATTACAAGTCAGGGAGAGATGAGAGGGGAAACTGGAAGGGTGGAAGGAGCCAGTCTATGGGGTACTTTGGACAACAATCCACAAAATCATCAAAATACACATACACATATACAGATTAAACTTTAATACATATGAAGTATTGACATAGGTGGAGAGAAAGGAAATGACTCAGACCGCCACCTTGCATTGCCAGGAAAATATCTTCCACATTTACAATAAACAATAATTTACATTCAATTTCTCACCAGACACCAGAAATAAGGAGACTCCAAGTCCAGGCCACAGAGGTCAGGGGCTGTGTGATCATTTGCAGAGACAGATATGCTTAGAGATCTGGAAGGGAAGGAAGAACTGACAAGATGCAGAACTGGGATAACCCTCCAAGTAATGGAGAATTGTGAGGAAATAGACCCTAGAATGAGGAGAAATGGTGGAAGCAAAGGAAGGAGCTTCAGTAAGGGTCAGCCATGGGCTTCTCTTCTTCCTTCTCTCTCTTCAGTTTCTTCTTTCCTTGGCTCAGAGGGCTCCTGCTAGTGCAAACTACTGAGGCCACATTGCTGATCCAGGAGAGTTCAAGGGTCATACACACTTTTTCTTCTGAGAGCTTCTCTTTCCTTTCTGCTCATGATGGTTAATTTTATGTGTCAGCTTGAATGAATGGGTTAAAGTATGCCCAGACAACTGGTGAAACTTTATTTTTGTGTGTGTCTGTGAGGATATTTCTGGAAGAGATTAGCTTTTGAATCAATAGACTAAATGGAGAAGATCCTCCACCACCAATGTGGTGGGCATTAACCAATCCATTGAGGGTTTAGAGAGGACAAAAAGATGAATGAAGGATGAATTTTATTTTTCTTTGAGTTGGAACATTTATCTTCTCCTGGACTCAGACATCAGAGCTCTTTGTTCTTCAGGCTTATACTGAATTACTCCACAGGCTTTCCTGGTTCTCCAGCTTGCAGACAGCATACTGTGGGACTCCTCAGCCTCCATCATCATGTGAGCCAATTCCCATAACATATCTCCTCATATAATTATGATATATATGAAATATATATGTTATATATATGGAATATATGATATATATTTCTCTGGAGAATGCTAATACCCTGCTCCACCAATGATTGCTTCTAAATAGGATCTCTTTCCAATATGTTCCAATGCAGTATGGGAATCCAGTCAACGTTCCAATCTTATCCCCTCTGCCTGACGCTCCAGTAAGCACACATAACTTTTAAAGATATTCTAGGGTGTTTTTCTTTTTCGTATCAACACAGTATAAAAATAGACCAGAAAGATGTACTCAGTCTAGGAGACTTGAATGGGTATCCACCACTCATTCCAACAAAGAGGGGCTCTCTTTCCCACTGCACTAGATCCTGAAAATATAAATGACTAGAGATTCTACAGCTATTATGCAGCCACAAATGAAGAAGATGGGTTTCCAAAGACTATACAAGGACCCTAAGAACAATGGTAGTACTGGAGGTAGAATAAAACATTGCTTAATTCCTAAATTTAGCAGGATCTGAAGCCACGTCTACCCTTGTTTTTTTTTCAGTAATATGAAACACTCAATTGACGTTTTTGCTTTAAACCACTTTGAAATGGTTTTTCTATCACTTTCAACAGAGACTTAATATAAGATGCCCTATATTTTTTAAAAAGTAAATATTACTGGAATCTCATCTTTCCCTAGGCTTTACTATTAATATTTTGCTAAAAGATCTTTAAATGTCTTTATCTTCTTCCTTTCATTTATGTACACTCTTCCCAAAAATGTGTCCAAGGAAAATTAGTTGGGGTGTTAGTCATACAAAATGTAAAAAATAAAAGATGCTCTATGGTCACATAAATTTGGAAACTACTGTCTTCCACAAAGTTAAACTGGTTTCTTTACTGCAGGACTTCTCAAAACCGTTAACATGTGACTTACATGCTAAATCTCCAGGGACAAGTAATAATATGCCTAACTCCCCCAATTTGTTTGGCCGTGGAAATCTTATTTTCATTGAGTAACTATGGGAAAAGATTACATGAAATACATTTCAGAAAGTGGGAATTCAGCTGGAATTCCAGACCTTTGCCATTCTAAATTGCTTAGGATTTAGGGATCTTTTGACTCTCCCACCTGCAGCCTTTTGATCCTTCCATCTGGTGAGCCCCAAAAGAGCTGTATATGAGAACATGTTTGGAGACCAGGATGAAGAATGCTAAAGAAGGGAGAATGCTAAATAATGGTGGCTTTCCCTCACCCCAGCACGAAACAAGGTTTCATCACCTTTGGACAGATTATAGGTCTCCATTTTACTATGGTCATTTTTATCTTCATCACTGCACATGGTATACATTTGCTAAATTTAAGGTGAATATATCCATGAAAACTTCTGAAACACATTTATTAGCTTAAAAGAATACTTGTACCCAGAGCACAAAAACTACTATGCCAATTATCTTGAATACATCTGAGCAAAACAGATTTTAGAAAGTCACTTGCAAGGTTTTGGCTGTACTTCCTGAAATGTTTTTGATGGGATTTTAATGTTTTAAAAGTCTGACAGCTGCTCCTGAAAATGAAATACTGTTTGTCAGCAAGCTACAGTTAACTCATTTCAATAAACAGGTAATTTGTTCCTTTAGAAAACAGTTGAAAGCACTCACAGACATTTGAGTCAAAAGGAAACCCAAGTAATCTGTGGTGGGGAGAGGATCATACCTGGCACACCATCTCATCTCAAACTCTCTGAAGGTGAGAGACAGATCGGACACATGAGGGCAGATTGCTTTGCTTTCTCTAGTGAAAGGGACTAAATTGCAAGTAACTCTTTTACCAGTTGACTTAGTGAAAAGAGACTACAATATGGAAATCTGGATTTTTTTTGTACTATGATCTAAATGTTTTTGTTTCCTCCAAAATTCATGTTGAAACTTAATCTTCAATGCAACAGTATCAAGAGGTATGGCCCTTAGCAGGTTATTGAGTCATGAGGGCTTTGCCCTTATGAATAGGATTAGGTGCCCTTATAAAAGGGGTTGACTAAAAGTATTTGCCCCTTTTTGCCCTTCCATCCCCTTTGCCATGTGATGACACAACATTCCTCCCCTCCAAAAGATGAAGCAATAAGGTGCCATCTTGCAAGCAGAGAGCAGGCCTCATCATCTTGATCTTGGACTTCACAACCTTCAGAACAGAAAATTTCTGTTCTTTATAAATTACCCAGTCTAAGGTACTTTGTTATAGCAGCACAAATAGACTAAGTAAGACACACTCTGTGTGACCTTTTGCATTTACTTTAAAGAGATATAATGGCCAGAGCCTCTATCTGGACTTCATGCTTCCATGCATTAAGAAATGTTCTTATTGTATATGATGTGGAATTCAGACATTTTTCTTCCAAAGGCTTCTCTGTCAAGGCAATGCCTTCTCTAACAATCCCTTGATGCAACCAGCAGTTGGCTGCACAAGATCAGAAACTATTCTATTTTTCTCAAGCCTATGGTATTCATAATTGTCTGTCTATCCACTCCCCACATTAGACAGAAACACACACCGTCAATATCTGGTCAAGAAAACAAAAACCACTGCAACATTTCAAAATAAAGAAGAATTTATATAGGGAGTTTGTTACAATAGGCATTGAAAACTGGAAGAGCAATAAGGGAGCCCTAAGGTAGCACAAGGAGGAAGCAGCTGCCACTCTAAGGCCAAAAGAGGAAAGGGAAGAGGTGTGGGGTTACAAGAACCTTTGCACTTGGACCAGGAGTTGGTTTCCAGGCCTCTGAGGAGGAAGCACACCATTGGCCATAGCCGGTACCTCTGAGGGAGTACACAGAGACTGATTCTTAAAGTACTGAGAGTAATCAGAGCTTGGAGTCAACAATTTCTGCTAGGGCCACCCACTGTCTCTGGCCCAACAGTGTAAAAACAGGCAAAAAGTACAGAGAAATGCCTTCTCCCCTGTATGCACTTTCCAGTTTCTCCCTTACTCCTCTACTGGCAGATTCTATAAGAGAATTACCTTTGCAAAGGAGTCTGGAAAATGTAGTTTTCAGGGCCTCACAGTAGTTTCAAAGAGTGGAGCATAGGAGAGTTGACTTGGAGCTGAGTGAAAATAGATAAATAACCAGTCTTACTCCACATGTCCTCCCTCCTCCACAGCTAGCTCCACGCTCCAATCCCCACCCTCCCAGTCCTAATCTAACCAAAAGGATAGAAGTAAATATCATGATAGGCTTCCCTAAGCACCAAATATTAAGTGACTTAAGTGCTGGTGTCATAGTCATGACAAATTCCCCTAAGGAAAAAGTGACTGATTTGGGGCAATTTGCATAAACTCTCTGGGCCTCAGTTTCCTCTTCTGGGATAAGTGCATCTACCTCAGAAAGTAGAATCAAGAACAAAAATAGATTATCTGAATAGAGAGCTTAGTATAGTGCTAAGCCATGACAGACGCACAGCAAATATTAGTCGACTTCCTTCTTTTCCTTCGTTATTCCTCATCCTTCCTTGTGGAATAAAAGGCTTTGTATGCTGTTACTGGAATTTCAGGCATCAGTAAATACCTGTGAGTTCATTGTCAGGGAATGTTCCCTTTTACTTAGAGAGGTTTTAGGAGTCCAGCAGGTCAGCCTCTTGAGAGTTCTAAGGAAGAGGTATGCAAATTGCCTGCAAGGATGAACCTACTGTCAGGATACATGGGAAATAGAAAAGGGAGAACTTAGAAGAACAATTTCCTATTCAGGAATGTGTAGCAAACTTCATAAGACACTGGGAAAGTCTGTCTAACTTTACCAGGGGCAAGAACCTGTGCTTTAGTGTCCTGCCTTTTCTTTGCTCACCTGGCATTTATATTTTCTGAAAAACTATGAATTTGAATTGGTCCTTTTGCCCCACTAGGTATGAAGCATTGCTATTGAGAAGAGCAGTCACCTCAAAGATTATTGGCCTCCCAGACCCAGCCTACATGTGGTTGATTCCAGCACGTGCCCCTTTCCCTTCATAATCACTGTGCTACAGCTAAGGCAGCATCATTCAAACTGGTCTGTGAAAAGCTCTCTTAATTCATTCACCTCAAAGAAAAGGTGAATGTAAGGTTATGTAAGCATTTTTTCACAAACTCGAGCTACCAGCTCTTTCTTTCTATCCTGATATAAAGAAACATTTTCTAATTCTCCCTTGCAATTTATTACCTGTCCCAAAAACCATTTTGCCACCAAATGGGGCCTCGTGAAGGATTCTTAGCAATGCTACACAAAGAGACCACCAAGGTTAAGTAAGAAATCAGGAATAGAAGTTACTTTGTATTTCAGCTATGTCAGTACATGGATTTCAGAAGTGGGCAGCAAAGAAGAGAAGGAACTAATGCTTAGATTTCTAAACTGAAAAATTAAATGAATATGATATTATTTAGAGAAATAGAGAAAATAGTGATCGGGCTTACTTGTGATGAAGTAGTTGCCAAAAAGTTGAATGAGTGTCCAAATACACGGTTGTGTCCAAATACATGTTTAGGCAGAGATATAGAGATGATAGCTTAAAATCAGAGAATAAATGAGTCTTTTTTGTTTTATTTTGTTTCATTTCTGGTATAATAATTTCTAAACTTTTGCTATCATAGATCACTTTGAGCATCTAATTATAGCTACAGACTGGGAAAAAATGAAAACTAAACTGTACAGGTATATATAGCCAAAATTATATATACACTTTTAGAAGATTTCCAGAACTTACAGGTCAAGTTCTACTTCCTGCCCAGCTAGGGGAAAAAAAACACCATAAAAAAAAAGTCTGACTGCTGAGTCTGTAAGGCATCAGGACTCAACCCTTTTCTCCTCTTATAGTTCACCTTCCTCACCCCAAATAAGCTAAAATTCTATGTGTGCAAAATAGCTTCTTGCCTCACAATGGTTTTGAGAAATAATAAGAAACAAGAAACAAAGCAGGGCAATTCAATAATAAGAGTTTCTAACCATTGCCAGCAAGAGAAAAACCTAAGGTGTTCATTTTCTCAATTACTGTAATGCACATTTTCTTGTTGGATGGGCAAATGCTCCTAAGCAAACCTTGGGGCTAATTGTATATATCCTGGCATTTACAGTGTGCCCCAAGCCTAGAGGCAGCAGCTAGCAATTATATTCCACTGATTAATGTGAAATCATAAATTTACAGGCTGATGGTCCAAAGAGGCTGCCTGCTATGTGAAATAATGAATAGGAAATTGTCAGAATAATTAGCCAAGTCAGACCTCAACAAGTCTACCTGTGAGTTGAGAGTAATGAAAGGGGGAAAAAAAAAGGAAAAATAAAACATAAATGCCCGTCCTTTAACAGAATTACAGATTGAAAGATGGGATGTGGGGAAGGGAATAGCATAGTCAAAATATTCCTTTTTGCCATTTTTGCTTCATTTCACTTACTGGCTGCTGTATTTGTAGTGGGTATGGATACAGTGCTACACCTCTTGCATCTCCATTCAGGGTGCCAAGACTTATTCCATCAGCTGCTAGAAATCCTACTATCTCTATGGTCAGCCCTCTAGGGAAATTGCCCTCAGCTGGAGAGAGCTGCCTTGCCCATGGAGGAAGGAGAGCAGCCAACATTCAGTGACTTCTCAGTGTTGGGTTACAAAGACCTGGTGCCCCTCATCATAACATGACACAAACCAGAAGGGCCAAACCAGCCTTAAAGCTCCCCAAGGGGTTGGCTGAAGGCTTTGGAGAGACTGTATTGCAGATATACTTCTCCCTCTGCCCACTTTAGTTCCTTTCCAGAAAAGACCCTCTGGTAAACCTCCCCTACACTACTTGCAATCTGAGTCTCTTCCTGGAGAATCCAACTTGTAATTGTGTCAAATCTCACATCACTGTCAAGATTACTAAAAAGAAATGTCCTTGACACAAGGAACAACCCATTTAACTCAGTTTAACAAATATTTTGGGGTCCTACTATGTGTAAGGCAAGTCTGAAACTACACTGAAGTAAGTTTTTCCTTGAGGTTTGTTTGTTTGTTTGTTTTTGAGAATTACTTTTGTTGTTTGTTTGGTTGTGGGTTTGCTTTGGTTGGTTTGGTTTCGTTGGTCTTATGAATTAAATATGAATAGACACTAGCCTCAAAGATGTTTCTTCTGAGTAAATTTACCTCCTTTTGGGTTTTCTATAAACTAACAAAATTACAGGCTTTTAAAAAATTTCCCCAAAGGATAAATTTAATAATAAAAGTCAATAATATTTCTAATGTTACATTTGAACTACATAATTATGTGTACAGTTTGGCTATAGATTCAAATAAAATAGATCAGAGGAAGGCATAAAAGGACTTTATAGGTCACCTTGGTTTGATGTGAATATCATTATAAGTCACCAATACAATAAAGACCACCACAATCTCCATTAACTATAAAGATCACAAGTGGTGAACTGTATGGATTATATATGGTAAAGGATGGCCCGCTTCTTAAGTGTCACATGGTTATCATTGCAAATAATGCAGGTGGACACCTTAAGCAAACGTGAAATTGTAAAAACTTAGATTATTATAAAGGATGAATTAGTGATTTAAAAAAGAATTCACTACAGGATTTTTAAAATATCATATTAAAAATATGTCCAAAATTTTTAAATATATATATCTAACTTTTATCAGTATATTGTTTCTATCTCCATTTTAGAATTTGAAACTTTCTTTTTTGTTCCTATCTTCTGTAAATATTATAAATTACACCATGGTTTTCAATTTTTTAACCTATGCTTCTTACTCACTCTCCTGCTGCTTACCAGCAGTGTGATCCTGGGGGCGCTATTTGCCCATCCAAAGCCTCAATTTCCCCTTCTGTAAAATGGAGTTGGGAATAGCTAGCTGAGAACTGTTGAGACAGCTAATGAGAAACATATGAGAAAATGCCTAACACAGTTTTCAATGGTTATTGTTTGTTGTCAATAATGCAAAGTGTTTGATAAAATTTCCCACACAGATATTTTAAAGAGAGCACACCCAAATAGTGGAATGACTTAGAACACATTCAAATCCTTTGTAGCTTACATGGCAATATATAATTTTAACAAAATGAAAGTATTGTTTTAAAGAAACCTTTTAACTCTGTATTTATAAACGATACTCTGATGCATAAAACCTCATTATCTGTTATTCAAAATGGCCTAAGATAAAGAAACTGCTTTCAGGTTAAGAATATCCGCATGGGTCTGCTCAGCCCAAATACATAATATTCCTTTCACATGTTGGTGCTGGGAAAAACAAAAAAAAGTCCTCAAGAGAAGAGGCAATAGCCTCACTAAGTACCCAAGTATTTTGGGATCTAGCAAGTGTAATAGGCCTTAAATAATCTTTCTAGAAGAAACTCTGTACTGTGTTTAGTAAATAATTTTGACTACTGGGATCATTTGCTTTAAAGCTGAATTTGCTGAAAAGCCTCAGGCACAATTTTAACAGGGTCCCAAAGCACTGTAATTGGGCAATTAGTGCTTAATGATATAGAAGAAGGGTACAGCACTATCTTACATAAAATTGAAAGAAAGGTATTGCTTGAGCTGTTAAGACCATGGAGGCATGAATTTTCTACTGTCAGCATTGCAGGATGTGTACATGTGTGCACGTGTGTGTGTGTGTGTGTGTGTGTGTGTGTGTATTTTAACATATAGCAGCAAAAACATATTTCATCTACAGGCGGGCAGTCAGCATTTAGAAGCAAAGATGTAAAAAATAGGAATAAAGAGGCACTGATTTTCGTGTTCAATGAGAAGTCCAGTTGAGTGCATAGCAGATTTAAGTGTTTGCTGAGCTTCCTTTTATTTTTTTTCCTTATCATATTTTGTGCATGTTATTAGGGTTAAGTATATTTTGAAGTTCTATAGTTTTAAAACTTTTTCAGTTTAGGACTTTTCTCCTTTACAGAGGCCAAGGACTCGTTAAAGCTTAGGAACTTTAGGAAATTGTTTCTTAATTCAAATCTTACTTCCACAAGGCCTGTGTTGTGATGTGAAATCATTCAAGTAAACAAACATTCTAGTGCCATGCATTGTGCTAGGCACTAGGAACTTAGAAATGACAGTGTGCACAAGCAAGAGGCATTCCCTTTGGCATTCTTAGCAATGGGTTTTTATTGCAACTATAGCCCTTTACAGCTAGATCATGGGAAATTAAAGGTATTCTTTTGTAAGGCTGATCTGAGATGACCTTTCACAGGCAAGTTGTTCTTCTGAAAAGTAACATCAAATGGAGCAGTAATTCATATAATGATGAAAAACAAAAGAACTCCTTTCCTCATGAGAGCAAACTTGTTCTGAATCCTAATTCAGATTAATTCTGGCTTAGAATCCACAGAAGAGGTAGGTGGTTAACTACTAGTAGGATTGACTGAAATAAGGCCAGGAATGAACCCACGGTGATATTAAATCATGACAAATATTGTTGCTAAATAGTTACATGCTTTAAACAGTCATTCAATTTACCAACATAAGTATAAGGAAATAAAATGGATTTTTAAAATACATTTGAGAACTTATGCATCAAAATAAAAGTTGGGAGGCCTCAGGTGAACTCTCAGCTCTGTCATTTACCAACTGTACATCTCAACTCTGTACGCCTCAGTTTCCTCACCTATGAGTTTGGCAACATAATGTTTGCCCTTTATTCAAAATACAAGTTCTTAATATGAAAACCTTTTATGAACTAAAAATGGTATACGAACATTGGGAAGTAAACTGGCTGCCATTCTGGGTGTCTCCTTATAAAACCACATATATTTATTTTAAAATAGTACAAGTTTCCCTGACACAGACTTATTTTAGGAATGTACTCACCCTCAATTCTGCTGAAGCAAACTTCAGATGGTGCTATGTCTGATGAAGAAAAGAAATGTGCTGAATTTTAAAAATAAAATCAATAAAATTTGAGGACCTATTTTGAGGCAAAAAGTGGAAACTAAATTTCTGAATCAGAGGACATGCATTTAGAAACACAAAATATATGCCAGAGAGTGAACACAGTGCTCCCTTTCCCAGCCCTTACCACTTGCTGTTGTTCAGGTGAAGGCTCAAGGTGTCCACTGTCCAGCTGGGAGCTGGAGGGACACTCTGGATAGTGGCCAAGTATGTTCCATGGCCACTCAACATCATCTCAAACAGCATCCTTTTGCCAATATCCAACCCTTAGAGAGTCTGATTTTTTTCATTAATTAGATTTTTACAAAATAATTTTGAATAGAAAGTTTGCCTCTTTTCTCTGAGTGACCAGAAAAAGTAAGTATGAATGGATATATTCCAGTTAAGTATGAGTAGATATATTAACATATAGATTGCAGCTTCCCTTGAGATTCAGATCTTTTCAAATAAAAGTATAATATATTTTTATGTCAATATAAAGGATCAAACTCAAGATTAAAAGTTGAATTGTCCTTCAGATGACTATCTCTGGGGATTGAACACCTACACCAGTAGTTTGTTATCTGAAATCTGTGGACTTCATGGGAGGTGATGTGTCAAGAATGCTCCAAAATAGTGTGTAAAATATTGTAAATATGAGCATTTTTCTGGAGAGAGGATCAATTTCTGTCTTCAGGCTCTCAAGATGCTCTAAGACACACCAGAAAAGGTAGGAACTGCTGCCTTAGGCTAAATAAAAATGAGGATTTCAGGCCTGTCAAAACTCCTGTAAAAATTGCATTTTTATATATGCCTTCATCCTGTAAAGGACAAATTGGCAAACAATCAGCAAAGGCTGCTCTCCTCTTATGTACATATTTTTTTAAACTTTGGCTTGGCTCTGTAATTTCAAGGGATGTTGAAAAATTATGCATTAAACTGAATCAGCCAGTAGTTCTTCAGCCAATGTATACAATCCAGACACTAACTTATGACATTGCTCAATTGAGCTTTTACTTGTTGGCACAAAGAAATATGTGTGAAGGCTCTTTTTGCCCTATTTTTAAGATTAAAAGACTTTTCAAATGATTTCTCTGATTGATGCACACTGGCATTTTAATGAATTTTTAAAAATATAAGCTACTTGCCTCCCTAGCAAAGAAAGCATGACTATAATGAAAGATTCCAATTAATAAAGCTGTCTCCACTGCTTCAGCTTAACCTTGTTAAAGCATCTGTGAACTAAAGTTAAAATAAAATTCTCTGGAACTGCAGCAAATGAAGTCATTTTGGATTAAGAAAAATATTTCTTTTTCTTTTGAAGGTATTTTCATCTTTGCTCATATATGAAACTTCATAGAGCCTGAAAATTATTATCATACCTCAAGCCTATAAGTTCTAAAAAGAAAATATTTTCAAATTAAATATAAGGAAAAATAGCTTTACAATGTAATGTTTGTCTTCAGAATGGCAGGCTGCTGGGGCGATGGTGGCAATAACTAAGATTGGTATAGGACTTTCCCATGGAAAAGTACTTTTCCCAAATTGTATCTCCATTTGATTTTCACAATAAGAATGTAGCATTAATGTTATCCCTGTCCCTATTTTACAAAGGAGGAAACAGATTCCACCTGTGCTCTGAAACCATTCTCACTTAAACACTTCAGTCACCAACAGCTTATTCCCCTCAGCCTTAATAATCAACTAAGAGAGAAAGAGGGAGTGAGGGAGAGAGCGAGTGAGAAAGCAAGAGACAAAGAGAGACAGAGAGAGACAGAAAAGAGAAGCAGGAGGAGGAGGAGGAGAATGAGAAAGAGAGGAGAGAAAAGGAAGGGAGAAAGGGAGGAAGGGAGAGAGGAAAGAAGGGAGGGAGGCCAAGAAGGAGAGAAAATCCCTGTATGCCAATGCTTCTTTGTATTTTCTCCCCTCTCTCTCTTAATCTTCAACCCAAATTTTTTTTTTTTTTTTGAGACAGAGTCTCACTCTGTTGCTCAGATTAGAGCACCGTGGCGTCAGCCTAGCTCACAGCAACCTCAAACTCCTGGGCTCAAGCAATCCTTCTGCCTCAGCCTCCCCAGTAGCTGGGACTACAGGCATGCGCCACCATGCCCGGCTAATTTTTTCTATATATATTTTTAGCTGTCCATATAATTTCTTTCTATTTTTAGTAGAGATGGGGTCTCGAACTCCTGAGCTCAAACAATCCACCCACCTCGGCCTCCCAGAGTGCTAGGATTACAGGCATGAGCCACCGCGCCTGGCCTCAACCCAAATTTTTTAATAAGAGTAGTTAGTATTTGCTGTTTCCAGGTTCTCACATCCTATTCACCATTCAGGCCACTACATCGTGCCTTCCATCCTCACCACACCATCAGAATTGTGCTGTGTAATCAGCCATCTTCTGTTAATAAATCCTTCAGGAACATTTTAGTTCTTTACATATCTGCTCTCTCTGCAACATCTCATGCTTTTAATCAAACTTTTCCCCAAATTTCCAGCCTTTGACTTCTGTGGTACCATGTTAACCATGCTCATTAACATCTGATTGCTAGTTTTGGGCCTTCTTTGAGGTCCCTCCTTACTCTTCCTTTAAATGTTTCTGTAGCTCAGGAATACACATTGTGGAGGTGAGGGAAAACTTGCCCTTTCCCCTAAAAGTTCGCTGAAAGATCAACTCACAATTAAGGCAGATTAATAACAGGAAGAGGTTTGTTTACTATCACATGGGGATAATCAAAGAGTGATTACCCAATATCCCAGTGGCATCCAGAAATTTTATACCCTCCTTTTAAAGGGGAGAGGGAGATGAGGAATATAGGTAATTCTGTTTGGGGGCAATAAACGGATGCTAGGGAGGATGAATGGATGGGGAAAATAGATTGACTTGTAAATTAACCTGAGAGACAGGTATTATGCTTAAAATGATTTGGGCCAGGTCTGGTTGCATTCTTGATTTTCTTTCCTGCAATATAGTGAGATAACAGGGAAGGGAAGAAAAGTCCATTGTTCTTTTGATGGGTCATTCCAGTTTAGGCAAATAGAGGGAAAGCCCCTTCCAAAGCCTGTTGATTTCTAAGGCCTCTAATTCAAAATACTCTTTATCAAGGAGTCATATTTTGGGGTGAATTTTTCTGATCTCCATCAATATTCAGCCCTAGTCTTATTGGACTCTGCTCCTCTCTATACATTTTGTTGAGTGATCTTATCTATTCTAATGGTTTCAAGCACTGTCTTTTGATGATTCCCAAATCTTTATCTCCATTTCCAATCTTCTTCCTCAATTCCTACATATGACAGCTATCAATAAGGCATTTTCACCTGTGTGTTCCATTGTTACCTCAACTTCAATGTGTCCAAATCCAGACTCAGGTATCTCCTCATCAGACTTCCTACATTTCTCACATTCCCAGTATTTATGAAGGACATCAACTACCCAAACATTTGTTTTAATGGGAAACGACTGTGAACTCTTCTTCTCTCTTGCCCCCACATTTAATCATTCATTCATTCCTGTCAAGTCTATCTTCTTAAGTATATAACTTATCTTTCCCCTCCCCAATATCTTTAACTATGACAACATCTTCCTAATCACTTTTCCTGCCTCTACTCTCACCAATCTCTAATCTGTTTTTCGCAATATTGACAAAGCAATTATTCCAAAAAATATGTTCAAATGCTCGCATGTTTAAAATCCCTCAGTGGTCCCCATTAATTTTAGGACAAAATGTTAAGTCTTTAACATTAGAAAAAATTCTTGCCTGCCTTTCCAAATCTGTCTCTCACTATTCCCCAATAAATCTTTTACACCTTCAATATACACACATCAGGAAAATACAAATAGAAAACAGGCATCATGATCTTCCTATCAGGTACAATTCCCACACACACACTCATACCACTCACGGTGATGAGAAGAGCAAAGGGGGGCTTTTTGCATTTGCAGGTGAGATGACATAAAATGTGTCATCTCTATAAATTCTTTATAATTAAAGGTATGAATGACCTTTGAATAGGCAAGCAAACTAATGGAATATAATGAACAACATAGAAATAGATTCAATTACATATGGAAATTCAGTATGTGATAAAAGTGGCAACTCAAATTAGTGAGGAAAAAATAGACCTTAAAAAATGTCCAGAAAATTGAATAGAACTTTGGGAAAAGATTTAATCTGATCCATAATTCATATTATACATTGGATAAATTACAAATGGATCAGAGACCTAAATTTTAAAAAATAAAATTTTATAAGTTCTGTAAGAAAATGAGTGGTTTCCTTTATGAACAGAGAGTAGAAAAGCTCCAAATCTAGAACAAATAAAAAGGAAGATTGATAAATTCAATAAAATAAAATTTAAAAAAAAATCCTTTTGTATGGCAAAATATACCATGAGCAAAGACTAGACACATGTTGTTGTTATTATTATTAGAGACAGTGTCTTGCTCTGTCACCCAGGCTGGAGTGCAGTGGTACAATTGTTGTACCTCACTGTAGCCTCAAACTCCTGGGCTTAAGCAATCCTCCTGCCTAGCCTCCTGAGTAGCTAGGACTACAGATGTGCACCACCAAGCCTGGCTCATTTTTTTAAAATTTTTTGTACAGACATGGTCTCACTATGCTGCGCAGGGTGATCTCAAACTCCTGGCCTCAAGTGATCCTCATCTCAGCCACCCAAAGTACTGGGATTACAGGCATGAGTCACACACCGAGCCTGAACAAAATTAACTGTGAAAAAATATTTGCAAGCTTTATCTCAAAGAGGTAATATCCTTAATATATTAAAAAATTCTGATAATTTGCAAAAACAGAAAGAAATCCATTGGGGATCCAATGTTATGGTGACAGTTAATGATTATATATGACCATATACACTTGTGAAAATTTATTAAAATGTAGATCTTAAAAGTTATTATATGTAAATTATAACTCAATAAACAACACTCAAAAAGAGAGAAACAATCTAATAGAAATAGGACAGTAAATATGAATAAACATTTGAAGATAAAGAAATACAAAAGCCCCAAACATTTGAACGATGTTCAACTATACTCATAATAAGCAAAATAAAAATCAAAACTACACTATAATACAAATTCTAACTTATCAGATAAACAAAAATCCAAATGTTTGGCAACATACTCTTTTAGAAAGACTGAGAGAAGACAGATAATCTTATACATTGCTGGAAGGATTGTAAATGTTTTGGCTCCTATGAAGAGAAATTTAGTGATATCTAGTGCTGTGGTCTCAATGTTGGTATCTCCCCAGGATTCTTATGTTGAAATCCTAACTCCTAATGGTATGATACTTAGAGGTGGGGTCTGTGGTAGATAATTGGATCTTGAGGACAAAGCCCTTTTGAATGGTACAAGTGCCTTTATAAAAAGAGATCTCAGAGAGATTCCTTGTCCCTTCTACCATGTGAGGACAAAGAGAAGGCAACATCTATGAACAAGGAAGTGGGCCCTGACCAGACACCAAGTCTGTCAATGCCTTAATCTTGAACTTAGCCTCCAGAATGGTAAGAAATAAATTTTTGCTGTTTATAAGCTACCCAATCAATGGCATTTTGTTATAGCAGCCCAAATTGACTAAGACTCCTAGTAAAAGTAAATATGCATTTAGCCTTTTATGCATCAATCTCACTTTTAGATACTGGTATAAAAATAGACACATAGGTCAATGGGACAGAATAGAGAACACAGTAATAAAGCCACATATCTACAGTCACTGGTCTTTGACAAAGTCAATAAGAACATACACTGGGGCATGGACACCCTTTTGGATAAGCGATGCTGGGAAAATTGGATTGCCATATGTAGAAGAATGAAAACGAGTCCCCATCTCTCACCATATACAAAAATCAACTGAAGATGGATTAAAGACTTAAATGTAATACCTGAAACCACAAAAATACTAGAAGAAAACCTAGGGAAAATTCTTCTGGACATTGGTCTCAGCAAAGAATTCATGACTAAGACCTCAAAAGCACAAGCAACAAAAACAAAAATAGACAAATGGGACTTAACTAAACCAGAAAGCTTCTGCACAGCAAAAGAAATAATCAATGAGTGAACAGAAAATCTTCAAACTGAGAGAAAATATTTATAAACTGTTCATCTGACAGGGTACTCATATCCAGAATTTACAAGGAACTCAAACAACTCAATAAAAAAATCACATTTGTGTGTATTTACTTACCTGATTCCCACAACAACCTCTTAACGTAGACACTATTATCTCCAATGTACAGATGAGGAAAATGAGGCACAGAGCAAAAAGGCACACAGCAACGAGTCAGAGTTTGAATTCAAACAGAGGCCTTGGATGGTAAGAGGACTCATTCCAATTGATATAAGGAGAAGAGTTTTAGCCTCAGGGAAAAGAAAAACATAAGTAAAGTATATCACCATTTTGAATCAAAATTGTGCACCTTTCTCCATCATGTTCAGTACAGAAAACAGGTCTACTGTGTCCACTGATAACCAGTAAAGAATTATGGTCATGGAAATCTCCGTCAAAATGGAAGAAAATACAATTTCAAATTATAATTTCCAACCATAATTTCACCTTTACTTAAAGTAAATAAATTCAAAGAGTAGTTAAATTCTGAGTGGTCTTTCTTGGTCCTCGGGTTAAATACTGACTCTGGCTAATATAGGAAATTAATACAGACACCAGACTTGAAGAAAATTTTAAGAGTAAGAAAAAATGAGTATAAGATAGGTTCCATAGATCCTATGCTCTGCACACTATAATGGAGGGGGAAAGGGAAGCCACAGAAATTTAGAAATGGTAGGTGAAAGTTAAACAAGAAACATTACTACAGGCATTCTCAAAGCCTTTACTATGTTATTCATTATGAACTTCCATATATAATATGCAATGTTTCCTAAGCTATTTAATCATCAGATAACTTCCTTAGGGAGTTTTCTTAGGATTTGCATGTTAAGGGGCTTATTGGGGAAATTATTGATCTAGCAGGTGGTATTATTTTTATTTACAAACATCTGTTAATATAATGTTAGCCATTGGAGAATCATCAGCTGGTTTTTACTAGTTAAGTATAGTACCACATAGAAATAGTATAAAAACCATCTATGAATTGCTATGAACACTGAAATTTGGAAAACCTATTAAAACTGATTTAGTTCAACATCTCACCCAGGGTAAATGATAAAAATGAAAAGTTAAGGTTTACTTCAATTTAACCATGTAATAGTCTTATGCTGAAAGATTAAAATTACTGGAATAAAATACCTCTCTGCAAAGAGATCATCACATACTCCACAGAAATAATTAGAGACCATACCAGCTACCTCACTAAGCTAATCATAAAGGGAAAAACCTAGGGTGACATAATAATGAAACACAAATTTCTATTATCGTATTCCTTTAATTGGACTAAATTGACTTAGTAACTCTGTATCCTGCAAAGAACTTAAGCCAGGAAATTAACAATGAACTTAAGTCTATGTAGAGGGAATATGTCAGGTCTCCAAGAGTCCATAATTAACAAACATCTAACAAAAGTCCATAATTAACCAACACCTAATAAAGGCAAGAACACATGCTGGACAAAACTGTGAGAAATCAGTTAATAGCACAGATCAGAATAATTCCGGAACCAAAATTATGAGAAATTTAAATTTTTGAAATAAGTCTTTCAAATTGACAACCTATTCCTACCATTTAACAGATGAAAAAAGTGAGGCACAAAGAGGACAGGTGATTTACCATGGTCACAAGGAAAGTCAAAGGAAGAGTCATAACTATTATGTTGAACCAGTTGCAGTTGCTGATATTCATTGTTTTGACCTACAAAAATTCTTTTAAAAATGAGAAAAAGAAAAAGAAAACTCTGCACTGCTAGTCCAGGGCATTTTTCACAGCATACCAGATCTCTGGTGTCTGCAACCACATTGCACTTTTTAAAAGTAGAGGGGTTGGGGTAGGGGGCAGAGAAAGATATGAGGTTTGGGTCTCAACTACCAAATAGAGTCTGCACCTAAATATTGAAAAATCTAAGTATTGGGAAACTGGAAGAAATAAAGTATAAGACCTTTCCACTTCAAAAAGAATAAGATAACCAGTGGAGTAAAAAAAAAATGCATTGGAGAATGAATGTAATTAAATAACTGGCTCAAATAATGCACCGGTTTGCAAAGTAAAAAAAAAAAAAAATCTTTAAATTATTTTGAGCACAATCTAAGGGTTGGTGACAGTAGTTTATCATGTGTCTTTGAGCTTCCCTGCAAGGTTCCTTGGCGCCACCTAGTGCCAGCCAATCAAAAATGACACCATTAACTTGACAGAAGTCATAGCATCTAGTTGTACTTCTGGTTTCTTCTTTTTCTTAGAAAAGCAAGCTACCACCTGGGGAACTATTAGCCTCGTCCTCAAAAATAGAAGCTGTGATGCATTTTTGTTCATTGTAAACTTCAAAGTTTATGACAACCCCATATGGTTGGATATGTTTACATACTCACATTCTGAAAGAAATCCAAACCAATACACAAATTGTTCTTTGATTCCATAGACCTCACTGAGCACCTCCTTTCTGCCAGGCACTGTACTATGGACTAGGGATAGGAAACAAGACTTTACATCTGGTGGAGGGGAGAAATAAGTTATCAAATACAGTAGAGTGTAATAGGTGTTTATTGAGTGAATTGACTTTTAAGAATAATAAGGGATGTCTAAGAGAAGACTCAAGGGGAAAAGGCATGTCTTGCAGAATAAACAACCTTATGATAGCTTTTAAGCACAGAATGAGAGGCCTTTAAGGGAATGAGTATGGCAGGGGCATCTGAGAGACGTAGTAGTTCACAGGGAGGCTCTGAAGCCAGACGGGCCTGGTGCTGATTCTGCTATGTCACTTCTCTGTGGCTTGGTTTTCACATTTGTTAAACCAGGACTATTGTTTAACAAATAATAATCTCCCAAATAGGGTAGTTGTGAGGATAAAAGAAAATATGCCCAATGTATTTAGAAAAGCACCTGGTACACAGTGAGTGTTCAGCATTTATTGGTTGTAACTATTTTGGCTGGAGTATAAACACACATGGATGGAAGGGGAGGCAGTCACCAAATGACGCACCAGTGGTCACTTTGGGAACAAATGAGAACTTAGACAGCCCTCTTTCCACACATGTTCTGTAGCGAATTCAGCCCAGCGATGCTCATGACCAGAAGTTTACTTCCTTTATCCAAAGACAGAGTGGGGGAGTCAGAGACCCAGATGCCGCAGAGGCAGCCACTCTCACCCTTCGGCCCTAGTGTGCAAGGAATCGCTACCAGCACCTGTGTATGGTCTTTGAGGTGACCAACGACTCTGTGGTTACATGAAGCCAGGAGTCTCAGAGTGGAGGACTTCGTGGTTCCTGCTGCTTTCTCATTGTTAGGACAGAGGATTATTGACAGGGTGATCGATGACAGAAGTGACTGGATGGTGACAGGATGATAGAAGTGTGACAAAAAGACCACAGTTCAGAGGAATTATCTCTTGTATCTGACTTCATTTTCTGATGTTTCTTGCATCTCCTGATATGTTGGGGATGAAGGAGGAAAGGAAGGAAGAGGAGAAAAAGAGGACAAAGGAGGAGGAGGAGAAAGGGGAGGAAGACAGAGACTAATATTTATTAAATGTTTATGTCTTAAGAATTTTATATTTATTAATTACATTTGATTAGCACAGCAGTCCTATAAGATAGTCCTATTATTATTCACATCGTACAGATGAGAAAACTAACAGAAACTGGCTCAGGGAGATTGAACAACTTACCCAAAGTCACATAGCTGGTAAGTGGAAAAGCTGCAATTCTGACACATCTTAACCACATTTATCATTTTCTGTGAACGCTGAAGCTTCCAACGGCCCTCAGAATGATGGACCCACCACGCTTGGCTTCCCCATGAGGTTTTCCATGCTCAGAATTATCCTCCCTTTCCCCTACCCAGACCTCCTGTCTAAATAGCTGTTCTTTCAAACCAACTAAAGTCAGCTAGGTAATAAAAACTGTACATGTGCATGTATGTATATGTGTGCTTGTGTTTGAGCAAGTCAGCATTAATATAAAGAACAGTTATAATTCTGCCAAATGCACTCATGCACACGTGTGCACTCACACCTACACACACACATACACCACCTGATCCTCCCAGAAGCATTTGACTTTGAAAAGGTTGTTAATTTGAATTAATCCTGAATAAAACATAAAGAAGTCTAAATTTTTCTTAAGAACACCTCATCTCACCTCATTTCTGCAGCCTTATCTTCACTATCCTCAGACACCCACAATTGTTTTTCCTATAAGGACAGAAGAGGCCAGACTTAAGTGAGAGTAAAGACTCAGATTTGGGGGAAAAAAAAAAGAGAATGGGTCAAAATTCAAGAGAATAATAATTTTCACCCTAACAATTTAGTGTTTGACCCTAAGAAACTCTGTATATTACTTTTTCCACTAATAGAAATGTATTTTTATATTGTGAGAGCATTTTAGATCCCACCAAAGCTGAGCTATAAATATAGCAAAAGGAAAAGGGAAATAAATATTAAGGATTATGTGAAAACATAATAAGCTTTACAAAAGTTATTGTAATGTAATCAATTCAAAACCTTTTTACAATATCTGAGGTCACTTTCTCAGGTCAACCAAACACACATCAAGATACCCTTGATTTGGCTGGGCATGGAGGCTCACAGCTATAATCCTAGCACTCTGGGAGGCCAAGGTTGAAGGATCCCTTGAGGTCAGGAGTTTAAGACCAGCCTGAGCAAGAGCAAGACCTGTTTCTACAAAAAAAAAAAAAAAAAAAAGAAAAGAAAAAAATTAGCAGGATGTAGTGGCACACACCTGTAGTCCCAGCTACTTGGGAGGCTGAGGCAAAAGAATCGCTTAAACCTAGGAGTTAGAGGTTACAGTGAGCTGTGATGATGCCACCACACTCTATCCGGGACAACAGAGTGAGACTCTGTCTCAAAAAAAAAAAAAAAAAAAAAAAAAGATACCTTTGTTTTGTATGTACCACAATACATGATAGGAGAATTTCAGATAGACAATGACTACTTTCAAAACTAGTTTCTCATTCTAAAACTAATTCGACTCAATGAGTGCATTATCTACATGTTTTCTCATTTCTCACTTCTGTTGAAACAGCCTGAATCACTATTTTGATTTAAAATTTACAAAAGAAGTGCTCTCTGTAGACACCTAGCAACTTGTCATTGATATTTTTATTTCCAGAGTTTCTTAAATATAAATGCAATCTGCAGATGCCAAAAACTGAGTCAGAGATGTTTTTATAACCTCATTTTCTTACAGAGGCAAGGGGAGATTTTAGGGGTTTCCCCTTAGAGTTGCACAAATATTTTTAAAGTATGTGTTATTTAAGAGATTATGGCAGATGGTGAAATACAGGATTGAATAAAATCCTGCTCATAATCTCTAACCTAAAGGAGTTTGATGACTAGTTGGGAAAATAAAACTCATTAATTTTATTGAACATGTATTATGTTAAGGCAATGGTACTGAGTGCTAATGAAAACAGGCTATATTCCCTTGAGAAGCACCTCTGGTGGGGAGAAATAAACTAAATTGACAGCTCAGCATAGTAAATGTTTCAGCAGAGTCATGCACAGGGGGATCTGGATGTGCAATGAAGATGAGAGGGTAGAAGAGAGGTCACCTGGAGGGTTGCCTAAGCTAAACCTTAAAAGGATGAGTGGGAATTAGAAGATTACCGAATAAAGCAGTTAGGAAATTTTTAAATGGAGAAAGACACCTAAAAAAGTAAAATCAGCACAAAATTGAGAGTTGAATGAAATAGCCAAATATCTGAACGATAGAGTCTAATAAAAGCTATTAAAAAGTATGACAAGAGACTACAAGAGTTCAAAAATGATAAATTCCTTCTGACTAGAAGGATGTAGGAAGACTTTCCTTGAAATGTGATATTTGTGGATGGGAAAGATCATATAAGCACAAACTAAGGGGATGAGGGCAGCAATAGGAAAGGAATCTCAGTTAGTTTCACTTTTAGGTAAAACATGGTTCTGCACATTGCAACTGCATCTTAGGCAGGGCAAAAGGCTCCCAGGCTCATATACTGACCTATTCCTATTCCTGTTGAATAAAAATAATAATCAACAATAGTAATATTTATTATTATTATTCTATGCTCTGATTTATGGGGTTAGTCATGTACATTTACTCTATCAACAGGGGTATGGACAGTTAGCAGCTTCCTCTGGTGCCCTGCAGCACAAGTCCTCGGGCCATCTCTGATTTCAGCCAAGCTGTGGTGTAGATAGCTCCGTACAAACTCAGACCCAACTCCACTCTATGCTGAAAGGATCCCACCAAAAGCCCTATGCGTCTTCTTATTTTCTGCCTCACAACCTTCACTGACACTTGCTGGGCAGCCTGGAAGTGCCCTAAAGCCCGCAGGGTCAATCCTCAAATAAGACAGAGTCATATACAGTCTGATTTAAGAATGTAAGGAAGGTGGAGGTATGGAGGAATCATCAGGAGGGTTGCCTAAGGTGAACCTTTAAGATTCTCAAGAAGTTTCAGGGGGATCTAAGCCCCCATGACCATGGCAGCAACCTCAGTAACACATCCTCATATTGGATTTTCCTCCTTCCCTGCCTCACTCTCCCCATTCCCTCACTCTTGAAATCACTTCCCGAATAAACTACCTGCATGAAAAACTTTGTTTCAGGCTCTGCCTTCTGAGAAGCCAAACCAAGACAAAATGATTCATATTTTAATTATAATGTGTACAAATCTGAAAGTCTAGTTTTTGAAAAATTATGAACTGAAAATGTTAGTGATCTAAATATACCTCTTTTCATACTGTTTAGGTTAACCAAACCATTCACAAGTGAAATAAAAAAGAATCAAAACCGCTGGATAGCAATTTCTAATTTTACAAAAGCAATATTAATAGGAAATGAAACAAAACCAATTTCAAAATTACACTATGAAAACTAATAATATGTACTTCTAGAAATTCCAGTTACCTGGGAGTTTTACAACTGTCAAGACATTGTGCCAGCCAGATATGTTAAAAGAACAAGAAATTCAAGTCCTTGATAAACATTATTAATGTATTGGTGTTTATAATTACCAAATTATAGCAATCCTTAATATCTCTCTTAATAGTTCACTAGTAGGTAAGGTTTAGTCACACAGAGAAAGTGAGGTCTATGGAATTATGTATTGTTCACTGACAAGAATCTAAAGAATAGACTTGGATTTTTGGATTAGTTCTCAGCCCACAAACTGAGAGCTTGAAAAATCTCTTCATTACACAAGGATATTTGTTGTAATAGGAATTTGTCCCAATGGGATCTGTGCTGTTATAAGTTTGCACAAAAGATATGTAAAAAGCATAAATAGAATTGCCTATTTTAAGAAGAAGAAAAAGAATTTTAAATGGTAGAAAGATAAAGATTATTACAAAGAATCTTTCTTATTAGTAACCAAAAATAATCTCTGAGGCAGCAAAGGGGATTCCCCATAGGGCTGCTGAATAAAACAAAAACTTTTGTCAAGGGAAATGTGGGGCATGGTAGTGTGTGGAAATGAGTCATGGAGCCATAGACTTTTTTATTAGAAGGGCTGGGCTTCAGCCATTCAGTATTGAATGCCCTGCATGGACCTTGCTAGGCACAGGAAAGAAAGTAGGCATGCCCCTGTTCTTATTGAGTATGCATTTCTAGTGGGGACACAGACAATAACCAAACAAATAAAAACATAAACACATAGTTAGAAATTATGATAGATGCGAGAAAGGAGAAGTATAAGGAGAGAGAATAAGGAAAGAGACCAAATTTAGATTAGGGTTAGGAACAATCTCTCTGAGGAAAGCAACGTTTATGCTGATTCTAAAGAATGAGTAGAAGGAGTTAGCCATATGCAGAGTAGGAGAACAAGGGGTCCAAAAAGAAGAAAACTCGTGAGCTAATGTCACAAGGCAGAAAAGAGCTCAGTTGGTTCAAAAAAGATTTAAAAAATGAATGGGTAGGAATATAATGAGCAGGGCAAGAGTGGCTCAAGGTGAAGTTGGAGTGGTGAGCAGAGACTAGATTATGTGGCTCCCTGAGGCCATATTAAAATGTTCGCACTTTGTGTTATATGCAGTGAGGATCTTAGAACCCATCTTCTCTAAATTTATGCCAAATGAAAAAAAAATAGATATCAACAGTTTCCATGGCATCAAGCTGACCATGTCACTTCTTGAACCCATGACTGTCGGGGAATTTATTACTAAAACAGCCAGTTTTGACGCTGCATATCATAACTATCAGAAACTCTGCCTACATGGTTTTAATTCTGTGTGATTTTCCTTGACCTTATAGAACAGGTTTGTAAGAAAAACCCAGGGAAAGTCAGTAAATCTGAACTCCAAAGCTGTGAGATATATTTAGCTCCTGTGACTCAGGTAGGGATGGATCAGAATGCCATTTTTGCAGGGTGTAAGGTGAGGCGGTGAGGTAAACACTTCCGTCCAGACAACTACAGCAAGGGCCATGTCCAAGACATGGGGTGAAGTGAGGGAGTAGATGGGATTTTAACAATTAGTATCTTCCAGATACTAGGCACTGTATGAAGTCATGTCCAGGTTTCATGCCATCATCATAACCACCTTATGAACTAAGTACAATCACCTCCACTTTACAGATGAGGAAAAAGAAACTCAGGTTATTAGGTCCTTGACTCTAAGGAGACACCTGGAAAGAAGTCCTTCACCGCCAGGATTTGAAAAAGACCTGCCCTCTTTCCACTAATCAAGATGCTACCCAATAAAATTCAAGCCCAAACAGAATAAAAGGGTCAAAAATTCCCTTTCATCTAGATCTTTGTCTTATCTTCTAGTCCCCTCAAAATGTCTGCCCAAAGCAGACTGTAAATATCTGCTAATTAGTTGATGAATTGGCCAGATTGTGGCCATTCTGCAGTCTTTAAAAGAGATCTATTGGTGTCAATAAATGATGGGCTCATTAAAAACCACTTGTGAAACAGTTAGGCCAGGGGAATTTTGTCTGATAACAGTGTAAGGTGAGAGGGAGAATTAACTGCGGGAGCCTGTTTATCACCAGGGGCCATAGCAGTTTCCTCTTCGGGCTGAAGACAGGTCCTAGCTGCAAGTGTGAAGGTGTTGGAAAAAATAGGTTCCCCCAGGCTGCTGCATCCTGGAGGTTTTGGGGTTTTCTTTCCCCCCAGTTTGCCTTTGAAGAACACAGCCAATACACTGCCACTAGATGTCCTCAAAGTAAAAATAATCAAGGGAGAAAAAGTACTTCACCACTTTTAGGAACTAAATTGACATATCTGTCGAGATTCTTTGAAGCCTGAGCTCACAGAGATTTAGTAGTTAAAAAGGAACATCCAACCTCTGTAAATGAAATGGAGTTCTGGAAAGGAAAGAGCATTTAGTAACTGCTTATTTTCATTTTTAATTACAATTTGTATTACTCTTCTCAGGAAAGCAGGCCAAGGAAACTTTGAATGGGTGATGGAAACACTGCCCTCACCCAAACGGACCAGTTGCCTGAGGAGCACTGTGGGAAGAGAACACCTGGGGCCTGCTTCGCATCCTCTATGAGGGGCTACATAGCAATTTCAACTGTACAGAAACTGTGCTCTGGTAGATTTTTAACATCTAAATATCTAAAAATAATTTAAATAGATGGATTGTAGCAATTGCTTTTTCCTGAAACAGAAGCTGCAAAAGCCCTTGTTTTTATTAGTTATGGCATCAGCAAGTGAAAAAACACAATTAGCAGAGTATTCCCCAGTTGGTCTTTTCAACTCAGACTTCTCTTTCCACCATTGGTCTCTGCAGGCTCAGAGGCCCCTGTCCTCCTAACCCCATGCCTTCCCTCTAGTCCCTTTCTCTTTTCCAGTTCTTTTCCCCATTTCTACCTCTTCTGTCTTGCCTCTTCCATTTTCTCCCTTTTCAACAATATCTAAGTCCACCATTTTTACACACAAAAATCAATTTCCTGATTATGGTCTTGTATATATTCAACTGAAATAGAAAGTACTTGCCATGGCTTTTGAGAATCAGGAAATGGAAAAGAAGAGGGGAGAAAAGAAGAAAGGAAGAGGAGGAGGAAGAAGGAGAGGAGAGAAAGATTGAAAACAAGTGACTCTATCAGTACCTGTTGAAAATTTAAGAAAGAAAATTAGGTTATGACCAGTAGTGCAGAAACACACAAAAGTTAAAACTCACAGCTCTTATAAAACAGTAACACAAGGGAGAGAACAAAGCAACTAGCTGACAATCAAAATGATGCACAGAACAATATCTCACACATCAATATCAATACTAACATTGAATGTGAATGGTCTTAATGCCTCCCCTTAAAAGATGTAAACTGACTGAATGGATTTAAAAACGCGACTCAAATATATGCTGTCTCCCATTCAACTTGCAAACGTTCTCATACACTCAAGGTAAAGAGGTGGAAAAAAAAATATTCCACATGAATGGAAACCAAAAGCGAGCAAGGATAGCTATTCTCATATCAGATAAAATAGACTTTAAGTAAACAATGGTAAATAAAGACAAAGATGGTCACTATATAATGATAAAGGGATCAATTCAACAGGAAAACATAACAATTGTAAGCATAAATGTACCTAACACAGGAGCTCATAGATTCATAAAGCAAATTCTACTAGATCTAAGCAAAGAAGTAAACAGCAGCATCACAATAGCTGGGGACTTCAACACTTTACTGACAGAACTGGACAGATCATTGAGGCAGAAGATCAACAAAGAAACACTGGACTCAAATGGGATTCTAGAACAAATGGGCTTAACAGACATTTACATAACATTCTACCCAAAAACTGCAGAATATACATTCTTCTCATGAGCACATGGGATATCTTCCAAGGTAGATCGTATGTTAGGGCACAAAACAAGTCACAGCAAATTTAGAAAAGTTGAAATCATACCATGTTTCTTCTGAAACCACAGTGGAATAAAACCAGAAATCAATTCCAAGAGGAACTCTCAAAACTACTCAAATACATGGAAATTAAACAACCTGCTGCTGAATGATTCTTGGGTTATTGATGAAATCAAGATGTTTTTTTAATTGAATGACACAGGCAACACAAGCTTCCAAAATCTATGGAATATAGCAAAAGCAGTGCTAAGGGGAAAGTTCATAGCCTTAATTGCTTAAATCATGAAGACAGAAAGATCACAAAGTAACAACCTAGTATCACACCTCAAGAAACTAGAAAAAGAAGAACAAAACAAACCCAAAGCTAGCAGAAGGAAAGAAATAACAAAGCTCAGAGAAGAACTAAATGAAATGGAGACCAAAAAAAGAAACGCGCGCGCGCGCACACACACACACACACACACACACATGAAGGATCAATGAAAAAATAAAAAGTTGGCTCTTTGAAAAGATAAACAAAATCAATAGACCACTAGCTAGATTAACCAGAAACAGAAGAGAAAGGACTCAAATAAATTCAATCAGAAATATAAAAGGGGATATTACAACTGATACCCAGGAAATACAAAATATCATCTATGACTACTGTGAAAACCTCTGCCCACACAAACCAGAAAACCTAGAGGAAATGGATAAATTCTTGGAAACATACAACCTCCCATGCCCGAATCAGGAAGAAATATAAATCCTGAACAGACCAATAACAAGTAGTGAGATTAAAACAGTAAAAAAAATCTCCCAACAACAACAAAAAAGCCCCAGCCCAGACAGATTCACAGCTGAATTCTACCAGACCTACAAAGAACTGGCACTCATTCTGCTGAAACTGCCACATAACATTGAAAAGGAGGGAACTTCCTTAACTCATTCTACAAAGCCAGCATCACCATGATACCAAAGCCAGGAAATGTTACAGGGTGATGGGAGGTGGGGGATAAGAGCCGTGGAGGCTGCTTCCCCTTCATTATCCCTGCCTCAAACTCTGGACTCCTATATCATGTTTTAGGAATTTCTAATCTTACCACAGCTAGATGACTAATACCCACTGACTGAGTCTTTAGGCTTCTACAAAACACCTGAAAGATAAACCTTAACTGAGAAAACAATCTCTCACTCCAGGGTACCCTTTCAAGGTAGGTAGGGGAATTTTCAGCATTTATTTCCATTTTGTTCACAAAGACTCACAGACCTTAATCTTAATTTCAGACATAGTTATGTCTGACAGCCAGAGACTATCTCCAAATCAAAGGATAAATGGGCATGGACTTAGGCTTGCTTCTGCCTAGAGAGAGAGACTGAAATGAGTCAAAGATGACCTTATTTGGGGCCACAAAGCACTGAGGTTTTATGGGAGGAGTACCCTGTCTCCTTGCAGAAGCTGGTCCGCTGGCTCATCAAACCATCGCTCCGTTCACTGATCCCAACTGGCTCTAGGTTGCCCTTTGGGAACATGTTATTTCTTTTTCTCCCTCAAGCCTAGGATAATCTTTCTAATTAAAGTCACTGAATGCAAGCCTGAAAAAAGAGAAAAGTTGGGCCCACAGTATTTAATTCAAAATGTAAAAGCTAACCAAACCCATAGAAACAATCATTACCAGCATGCCTCTTCTTTTTGTATAAGAATGAGAAAAGAAACAGAATCAAGAAACTCTTTTCTGAGAGTGTGCATAGGAGTCCTGAATTTAGAAACCCTGGACACAGAAGCAAACCATACACACAAATAACTACCTGGCCAATTTTAGTTTCTAAGATTAATAGCTAACATTAATTGGACACTTAGAATATTCCAGGCCCCTGCTAAGGGCTCTGTAAGCATTAGTTCATTTGTTACTCAACAACACTAAAAGGTGCATAAAATTATTATGTCTATTAACAAATAGCAAAACTAATGCTCAGAGAGGTTTGAAACTTTCTTTGATGGGAACAACAATTTCTTCTGACATAATTTGACCAAGTCCCTGAACATACCTCAGAGTCTGAAAGACTCAGGAATTAGGAAAACTGAATTCAAAGTTAACATGGGAAATTAGATTTTTAATTAATATTTGGATCTTCAGAAACTAAAATGCCCAGTATTTCATTTTACTGAGAAAGGACCATCCTCTCTTTTTAACTCTTTCTTTCTTTTAGAAGATTATTCATATTCTGTTGCAATAGGCTTCATTTCCCATAGAGTGAAATCTTCCCAGAGCATCTGTGGGCACAGAGCTGGTAGGCAGAGGCCCAAGATTTGAACCAAGGACAGTTCAGTCCAGTGCCTTGACTAGGCTAGTTTTTTACTCTGCTAGATAGACTTGCCACTGTTGGTGCCCTTCATGCTGCTGCCATGGAGCCAATTTTTAAGGGTAGGGAGACTGAAACTTTTAAAAATCTGAGTGCTCTTGTATGAATGGAAAGGAGCAACTATGAAATGCAATGGAATGAAGAAAATTGACTCCCAGAGCTAACTCCCATTCCAAAACTAGCTTGTCTGTATTACTATAGCCCATCCCCAAGACATTCTCTGTGATTGATTATTTTAGAGCTACTTCAAGTATCGTCCAAGGACCTCTGCCAATCATCAATTGTTTACTAACAGTCAACCATGCAATAAGGACAAAAACTGAATGTGTGTAGAAACCTTTGATATTATCAAATTATCCAAGCAAAAGATTTTGTATGTCCAAAACTATCTGTGTGCCTCAAATTGGAAATAAAAACAATTGGCCCTTCCTGACATACAGTTTAAAAACCATTAGTTTACTTCATTAGGGTCTTGGTAGGTGTCTGCAGGTTTCCCTTATAAAGCTTAAGAATCATTCAACAAAAGTCAAGTGTATTGTCTTCCTTCCCACCTAGACCCAGAACGTAAGTACCTCAAGGGTGGAACTTTGTTTTGTTCACTGCTCCATCCCTGCTTCCTAGAATCATGCCTGATGCTCAATAAATATTTGTTGAATGATGGAACTACACTCATCCATCTCAGCGGGAAATGCCTGAAATATTGTCCAGGAGTTTCCTGGGACCACTTTGAAAGCTCAGAGACCACAAGACCCAGTGGTGGCCAGTCCTCTGCCCCCAACCTGCCCCTTTACCTTTCTGCCATCTACAGCCTCCTCACCCAGCCCAGACCTCCACCCCCCTAGGAGGAAAGGTGAGAAAATTATTTCTACTTATTTTTCCAGATAAGCTTCAGAATTATTTGGGCACATTTCCCAAAAAAATTCTATTCACTCATAAACATGACCTATTTTCTTGTCTTCTTTTATAATGCATAGTAAAATTTTGTGGTTTCATGTAGTTTCTGCATATGTATTGTAAGCTAATTCCTAGGCTGCTTTATGTTTACAGTTGCTGTTGTGTACGGAGGTCTTTCCACACTCTTTTATTTTCTCATTGTTGGTATAGAAGAAAGGATACAATGTGTGAATGTTGATTTTTTTATCTATTCATGCTAGCTAAATTTTTACTAATTTAAGAGTTTTTCATTTGATTATCTTGGGCATAATATCACATTATCAACAACTAAAACTTTATCTTCTTCTGTTTCCACCCTCTAGTTGCACCTCTTTTTCAGTTCTGTGTCTTACTGCATTCAGCAGAGTGAATTCCTCTTAAATAAACCTTTGTTAGGGAAGATGCTTAGGGTGCAATAAAATATTTAAAGAACAAAATCATAAAATTGCCCCGTCTCAATCTGGGATGCTGCCGATTAAAGGAGATTTATTGTTCTCAGTGCTTATATTAGGAAGGGAAAAAAAAGAGAAACAATAAATTAAGTCAAAATCTGATTAACTTTGTTCTTTTTAAGTTAAAACCAAGAAAAAAAATGAAGTAATAAATTTAAACAAAATGAAGGAAGAAAAAGAATTAACAAAAACTAAAATTGATCCAGCCCCACAAATAGCTTCAGAAGCACTAGTTTACTTCACTAGCATCCTAGCAGGTGACTCTGGGTCTCCTTTATAAAGCCTAAGCATCATTAAGCAAAAGCTACCTGTTAAGAGATATTTTCCTTCATTCAACATACTACTTTCTAAAGTACTTGGAGTCTGTAGACTTTGAAAATAAAATTAATTGATGCAACTATAGTAATTTTTGAATTTAGATGCCAATGCTATATTTGAAATGAAATATAAAAATGTGACTGGCCACTATCTGCATATTTTTTTAAAGAATGGTGGGTTTCTTAAGCTCAAACAGCCCAGCGCCAGAATATCTAGCCATTCTTGATAAGAGCCAGAGCTATTCCTTACCTATCTTGTCAAAGAAAAAACACAGCGAGCATTTCTATAATTGTACCTGAAGAGACCAACTCCGAGAACTGCCCTTCCTCTCTTGCCTGGATGAAAAAGGACTGACCCAGGATTCTTGGAGACACAGAAGATGTGGAAACAACTGTCCCCTCATTCCTCTGCTCTCAGAATGCACCTAACCCTGACTAAAGTGAGAGCAAATGTAATTTGTAACCTGTTTGTCTCATGCCTTTACTCAGTGAGGAAAAATTCTCCACTAAGAATTTTGAAATCCTAAGCTTCTCATCAGGAAGGTTGGGCAGTGGGAGGTTTAATTTCTATATTGGAGACATCCTGGAACCCTGAAGTCAATATAACAAGTTAAATGTGCTTGTAGGTTGATAAAACACTCCAGGATCTTGCCAAAGAGAAGCACAAATGCTTTCTGAAATGTGGGGTATCCTCATCCTAGTCCCATTAGTAGTCCAAAAAAATTACAATCAGCAAAATATGAGGAATAAGAAGTTATCAAAAATGAGCAAAAAGATGTGAGAAAAAGAAATGAAACTTCCAGGAATGAAATATATAATTGCTAACGTTAAAAGCACACTAGGCGATTTAAAGAGCAGATTATGATGAGCTAAAGAAAGAATTGGTGAACTAGGAGCAAGATCTGAATAAATTAACTTTTTAAAAATCTGAATAAATTATACTTAGCAATTCACAGAGGGACAGAGTTGGAAATGACAGGCTAACAGATGTGGAGGATAGAATGAAAAAAAGTCTAATGATTGTTCAATTAGAGTTCCAGAAAGAGAATATAGAAAAAATAATAGAGAAAATGGGATTGTGTTAGTTATCTACTTGCCATGCAACAAATCATCCCAAAACTTAGCTGCTTACTCAAGCATAGTTGTTTCTCATGGTTTCAAAGTGTCAGGAATCTGGAAGCAGCCTACCTAAGTCGTTCTGGGGCAGATTCTCACATGAGGCTGTCATGCTGTCAGCCAATGCTGCAGTAATCTAAGTCTTGACTAGTTTAATTCACCAGGATCATATAAAAATTCTAAACTTGTATATTTCTATTAACATGGCCTCATAATATATAAAGCAAAAGAAAAATTAACAAAGTTGCAAGGAAAAGTTGATAAAATCCACCATCAGTATCAGGAATTTTAATACACCTTCTACTTGATGAGTAGATAAACCAAAACAAAATAGTCATAGGAATAAAGAATATTTGAACAGCACAATTAATAATTTATCTAATGGGCACATATTAAACCCTGTATATCCAGTGATCGAAGAATATACATTCTTTTGAAGCACACATGGAACATTTATGAAAACTGATCACACATTAATCCATTAAAAAAACTCAGTAAATTTCAGTAGGCATCATTCATACCATATTGCATGTCCTCAATCCAATTATATTGTGAATCAGTAAAAATAATTATCATGAGAAAATAGATTTAGGGAAAATCATAAACATACTTTATTAAACAACTGAAGGATTAAAGAAAAAAATCCTAATGAAAATTAAAATATACCTAGGACTGGACTGCAACTTTTATAAGAACAAGGGCCATATTGTGTCTTTAATGAATGCACACTCTAGTGTTTAGCAGGGATTTCATGGATGATTGCCAAATAAATATATGAATGGCTTTAAATCATTAAAGTTAAAAAATACTTAATGTAAATTTTTAATTCCATAAAAAGTTAAAGCACCTATATTCATGAATACTATTTGTAATTAAAAACAAGAAAAAAATTTGGTTACAAAATAAAGGAAAAGTAGGAAGGAATATGTTTTTACCAGCATAAACCTACACACAGAAGAATGCTGTTGTCTCACAAAGTGAATAATATATCATAGCAGGTTAAATGGCATTGAGTTAAATCCCCACTCTACACTTGAGACAAATAAAGACCAGAGAGAATAATTGTCTTTCCCAGGGTCTGATGACTATCTAATAGTAAGGACACGTCTCCTGATTTCACTAGTTTGTCACTGTCCCATGTCTACATACTGTATCTTCCAGACCCACAGTAGGAATCCGCTTTCACACATCATGATCCCCCTCCTCCACTCACCTTGGGGGGAAGTTACCCTGAGAAACTTGACCTGAGAGTATAAATGATAATCACAGCCACTTCTAGGAATTGTTTGCTATGTATGCCTAATTAAATTATAACAAAATTATGTATATTGCAGACAATTCTCAGCTGAACACAGCCATAAACTGTATTTTATCACAAACTGACATTGCTTTTATGTGCTTATTCTTCATAATTTCTACCGTTTTTATCTGTTCCCAAGGAAATATTGGCACAAATATTTCCAAACTGCCTATTTATGTGTTCCAGAGAGGAAACAAAACACCAGAACTGGATAATAAGCATGTATTCTAACTGAGGATTTCTAAAGTCCTAGGCACCAGATTGACTAATATGGGTTTTTTTTTCTTTCAAATTTCTTTCCATAGATTGGTAGTTACCCTGTGAGATACGACATGCAACTTGCATTCAGTGCTTCTCCCAGCCTCAGGTTCAAAACTGTCTGCCATGATTTCCTGCCCAATTTAAAAGTGTTTCTGTGAACATGCAACTGGAATTCTGAAAGACTGTATAGCAGTCCGTTTGTTCATAGAAAATAAATTTTCTAAGAAGCAGGAAAGATGTAGTCTTTTGAGATTCTAAGCTCTCAGCATGGTAGAAAAGTTCTTTTAGGATTGGAAAAGATATTTCATTTTCAAACTTTCACATTATTTTTGAAATATATCCTTTTGTCATGAGTTCCTAAGGTCTATTTATGGGCAAAAAAAAATCTGAATTTTAGAGCTTTACTTTGAGAATTTTTAGCAGTCACCAATTAACTATGTCTTAAAGTTCTCATTTTTATACTTTAAGAGGTTAACATTTTCTCACTACAAATTGATGAGAGGTAACATTTGCTGTCAGAATTTACTTCATTGTTCTAAGACCCTAATTTTCCCCAAATTGAATCCTTTTTAATCCACTTTAGTCCCAAACTGGATACAGCATATTGAGAAAAAAAGAACTAAATAATTATTTTCATGAGAGAAGCCTATATTCTGTGACAACTATAGCAAGACAGACCACAGGAAGTTATTTTAAGCTCTGATTTTACTACCTATTAACTAAGTTTAGAGAAAAAATCATGCTCCTGGAAGCTGTAGCAATTTTCCAGTCTTATGGATTAATCACCTCATCCATTCATTTATCCATTCCTTCATTCTTAAAAGTGTTTATTAAGTGCTCAATGGGTCAGTGTAAGCATTAATCTAGCTAGGCACTAGAGAAACAGCTATAAACAATATGAAGTACTTCTCATACCACTATCCCGCTCATCCCATGGAGTTTACCTTCTATTAGAGAAAAAAGACAATAAATGGACTGACAAATGAATGTGTTTAAGTGCAATCCAGTTTTATGAAGAAAATAGCAGTATGGCTAGAGAGTGAGAGAGGTGATACTGTAGAAAAGGTGGCCAACTAAGATCTTTCCAAGGAGGTAACATTTGAACAGAGACCTGAAAGACGTAAAGAAACAGGCCATAAGAATATCTCAGAGAAAGGTATTCCAGCTAGAAGGAATGACACATACAAAGGTCTTGAAACTGAAACATGAAGAATGTGTTCGATTTTTTTTTTTTTACTATGTGCAGGAACTGTGCTAAGTGCTTTATTGTGTTATTTCATAAAATTCTTCCAACTACTCTAGGAAGTACATACAGTTCTTTTTTTTTATTATTTCAGGATATTATGGGGGTACAAACATTTTGGTTACATGTTATGACTTTGCCTCACCCAAGCCAGGATTGAAGACGTGCCCTTTCAGCCCCATACAATGCTCACTGCATCCATTAGTTGTGAGTTTACCCACCCCCATCCCCCCAACCCCCAAGGAATATTACTACCTTGTGAGCACCGTAGTTTTGATCAGTTAGTGCCAATTTGATGGCGAATACATGTGGTGCTTATTCTTCCATTCTTGTTATACCTCACTTTGGAGGATAGGTTCAAACTCTATCCAGGAAAATATAAGAGGTGCTAGATCACCATTGTTTTCTGTAATTGAATAGTATTCTATTGTATATATATATCATATTTTATTAATCCACTTATGGATTGACAGGCACTTGGGTTGTTTCCACATCCTTACAGTAGCGAATTGTGCTGCCATAAACATTCAAGTGCAGATGTCTTTACTATAGAATGTCTTTTGTTCCTTTGGGTATGTCTAATAGTGCTATTGCTGGATCAAATGTTTGATTTTTTAAAAAGTAGTTTTAAAAATGTTTTTCATAATATTTTGTGTATACAATCTTACATTTTAAACACAAAATTGATGTACACAACCAAAAGATACTAACAGAGCACCTACTATGCCAATGCCAGGCTGATTAGTAATCTAAAGACACAGACCCTATTTTAAGGAATTGAAGTAGACTCTGAAAGTTGGAATTAGGATTTGAGTTTAGCCAGTCAACTTGAATCTCTGAAACTGGAGGGAAATGTGCTCTTTTTGCATCATGTAATCCAAGTTTAATTTTTTTAAGGGACAGCAGGGAAATCATTTACAAAACAGAAATGGAGGTTTATCTTCCACAGTCTAAAGTATTTCAATAAATCATAAATCAATTAGTTGTTTATTTAATGATTTACCACCTTATCAAAGGCATCTCCTTGTTAGCTTTTCATGAGGTTTATCGTCTAAAGCCAGCCTCCAAAATTAGAGGCTAACAAATGATTAGCTACACCTCTAGATGTGCCACAGCTAACTTAGGAGTAATAAAAGATTCCTCCCTTCCTCATTATTGGCTGGGTGATTTGTCCGTGTCCACCAACACAATCTTGCAAATATCTAGAAATCATTCTGTTAATGTGTTCAATACAGACAGCTGGGGGCAAAGCTTCTTGGAAGTGGCTTTGGAGAAGCTCAGTAATCTGATTTTACTGCTTATACTAATCACATTTAGAAGTCTCAAACCTCTGCCTCCTTCTGTAGTCTGTTTGTAGACAGAAGCAGTTATTGATATTTTGATTTTTATTTATAATTTTGAAAATTATGGGCTTCTCAAGTGTGTTGTCATATTTTACCCATTTAGATTCAGATTCCACTAATATTGAAAGTTCAAATAATACTGACAATGTCTATGAAAAGATCATCTTTTTAAAGCAAATCCTTTTTTTCCTGGTAAGTTTATAAGCAACTATGTAAAAATATTTGTAAAGGGTGGAGATATTTTATATTCCTTTACACAGTAAAAGTTTTCATATACTTCATACACTTCAGAAGCATCCTTTCTGGCCCAATTTAGATACATAGGTATGTCATGTGTTGGAAAATAGATAGATAGATGATAGATTGATTGATAGACAGATAATAGGTAGGAAATGTTGAGCTCTCATAGCATGATGACTCCATAGATCACTAGGACCTAAAACCTCATTCTCAAGTTTAAAAGTCTAGAAAATTGATAGGCCCAATGTTCTCAGCATTGATCAGCCTCCTAGAACCTGACTGCTAATAATCTCACACAAGAATATTTACAAAAAGTTTATATTCACAGTTATTTTAAAATTTCACTAGAAGAAATCTCCCTGACCAAGATCGAAGGTCAGTCACCTTCCTTCTGGGAAGAGAGCTTCAGATGTCAAGTTTGGTTGATAGAGAGAGAATTCAAACCAAAGGAGTTGGTATTCTGTGGCAGAGGTAACTATTGATATTACAGAAAGAACAGAAAACAGAGCTGTTAAAGTAGGCAAGCAGAGAGCTGAGACCAAAGTTTATAAATGCCACTATGTTGATGGCATCACTATATTCAAGATTCAGTCCAGAGTTCTGGCAGTGCAGAAACTCAGTGCTGTTGGTACAATCACAGAGGACTAATTAGAGGTAGAATAACTATTGTTACTCTAATTCACAAGAGGTGGTGTATATGCTGGTTATTAGTGTTCCCCACCAAATACTCCTAGCTGTCCACTTTCCTTGTATGCTGTAGGATTGCAATTTCCTATCCTGTTGATATTTGATGTGGACTCATTGCTTTAGCAAAAAAAAAAGTGAATAGAAGTAAAATGTGTCACTTCCAGGCAGAACCTCTAAGAGGCAGAGTGTTATTTGCCACATCCTTTGTTATAGTTATCATGGAAACACAGGTTGAGATGACTACAATGAGCAAAGCCCCATGTCAACCTTTGTTGGGCATGTGTGTGAGAAAGGAACAAATGATTGTTGGATTAAGCCACTGAGATGTTGGGATTTTTCCCATTGAAATATAACCTAGTCTATGCTTCCTGTTGTGATATACAACCTGGACAAAAGTATTTATTTTAAATTCAGGCACCACCTTCTTGGAATCAAGAAACTCTGACAACCTAACTAGTACATACTTGGAAGTTGACTTGGTATTTATATGATCAGAACAAAGGGAACTGGAGAGCAAAGGGAGCTGGAGAGTGTTGTGAGATACTTGGAAAAGCATGATGAATTTTACTGTGTTTTGATAGAGCCTCCCCTCTGGTGATTGCATTAGACCTGCCTGCCAGCCATTCATTGACTCATTTACTCATTCATTCTCTCCACAAATATTTATACACTACTTACTATATCCCAGCATCTGTGCCAAATCCTTGGAATACAACCAAAAAAAAAAAAAAATGGGATGGACCCAGCCCTTACAAATGTACTATTATTTTAGTCTTTTTACTACCATTCTTCTAGATTTCATAATGATCACATACTTTCCACCAACAGATATTCTTTTTTCATAACTGCTTAGACTGCCACTTTTCTTAGTTATGTTCTTGTTCTAAACATATGCTATAGATCAGCATTTCTCAAATTGTTAGGTTTTTTCCCTAACCTATCACAAACCAATGTTTCTGTAAAATACAAAAAAATAATAATAATTTACTAGAAAAATATTTCATGTGATTGGATATCAAAGCAATATCAATAAGCTATAAAAGTTTCTAAATCATTACTGGTAATTTCTGTACTTAGCTATTTTCAGCTGGGCAAAGAGTTCACAGACAATCTATCACTGGTCTATAGACCAAATTTTGAGGACAACTGCACTGGACAAGCAGATAGGTCTTAAGCAAACTATATTTTCTGTTTTCATTTATGAAACCATCTGCCTCTTAAACACCAAAGATATTTTATATGGTGTGCAACCTCTCCAGGGCAGTCCTCCATTGCCCATTCAGCTCACTACATGTATTGTTTAGTCAACATATATGTGTGTGTATATATATATATATTTTTTTTTTTTTTTGAGGCAAAGTCTTGCTCTGTCTCCCTGGCTGAAATGCAGTGGTGCAATCATAGCTCATTGTAACCTCGAACTCCTGGGCTCAAGCCATCCTCCCACCTCAGCCTCCTGATTAGCTAGGCCTATAGGCACACACCACCATGCTTGGCTAATTTTTTTCTAATTTTCTGTAGAGACAGAGTCTCACTATGTTTCCCAGGCTGGTCTTGAACTCCTGGGCTCAAGCAACCTCATGCCTCAACATCCCGAAGTGCTGGGATTACAGGAGTGAGCCACCACAGCCAGCCTATATTTTTAACTCAACTAATATCTTATGTGAATATATTTTTAATGTCTACTTCACATATATGGAAAGCCAATTTCGCTTGCCAGAAATGAAATGTAACTCTAAAAACAAGTGCTATGAATAAGTATTTATTAAGGTCTAGAGAGATGCCATTGCTGTCTCTGAGCAGAGTTAAAATTTCACTAACACCAAACTGAAACTTCTTACTAGACATATTCAGAAAATTGATAGGAAATTAAATAGACAGCATTCTCTCATTTTATATTTTAATGCTATTTAATGCCCAATTCATGTCCCATCTAAAATCATTTTAATAACCAAACAGGAGTCACTCTATATTTTAGAAAACAGGGCACCATTTTGACTCTCCCAACTTGGAGATCAACTTGTAATAGTCCTCTATGCTTGTGTCTGTCTATAGTCACCAATCACTTGGTCATAATCAAATGGGTAACCATAATTGAACACAAGTGTCAAATACCACCACTTCCTTTCCTTATACCCTGTTTCATGGACGACTGATGCTCCAGGCCATAGATTCACTTCAGCTTTGGAAAGTGGTATTTTCCAAATGGTCTCTACAAGATTTTTTTAAAGTTCTAGTGCAGCATCTGCCATAAACTACCCAACTAACTTATGTTTTTCTTTCTATTTTCGTTAATAATCAGTTTCTATTCCTGATATGATAGGAAAAATATATATATATTAATTACTGGAATTCCCCTTAAGACTCGCTTGTAGCTACAAGGAGAAAAACTTTGTCAATTCTCATGCACTTATTTTTTACTGTTACAGTGATTAAATCATAATCCACAATTATAATATTACTGATATTATCCAACAGGCCTCAGAGGTTTGGCTTAGTCTCTGTGCTTTCATATATCTGCAATTCTATCCAGCTTAGAGCATTGCTTTGACATTAGAGAACAGAGACTTTGAGGATGGAAGATGTGTTCAACCAGTCATTTAGTCCCTGTGAATTACCTCAACTAAGCACCAGATTGGAGCTTCTGGATGTACTAGGTCATGCCGTGAATATGCACAGGCTGAAGAATTAAATTTGTTTGATATTCCAAGAGATGTGAATATGAGCAGAATCTCATAACAATGGAAAGATCCTTCCGTAGACATGTCATACCTAATGTTGAACTTTTACCAAACGATTTTTTTTCCAACTAGTTGCTTCAAAAAAAATGCTAACCCCATACAGTGTCTCCTCTCTCCCTTCAGGATATACAAACCACAGAATTCCGATGACTCACCCCAAAATAGCTTATGAATATGCCAGGGGCGGAAGGGCATGCTGTTTGGTTCTTTAAAACTTCCTGCCAAAGTGAAGAAACTGAGAAACTGAACATACACAGATATTTGGGGACTAACTATGAGTAATAATGAGAATCTAATCCCTTGTTGTCTTCAGGGTTAGCAACAGCTTGCCTAACATGTCCGGTTACATCCTGTTTGCTACACATGTGACTCCTCAAAAAAATAATAATATAATATTAATAGCACAATGTTTCATTGTTAAGACAGCTATTATCTGTGTCAATGGTTCTCCAACATTTGCAGCCATTAGTAGACTAGGTCACTTCTTGGAAGAATTGTAAATGAAAGGCCTTAGGAAACAAACCTGTGGCCATTATGACTCTAAAATAAAAAGCCAAGATTTAATGCATCAAATTTTAAGCCCTTAAAACAGGAAAGGCAGCAAAATATAGTGATTAAAATCTTGGGTGTGAATCCCAGTCCTTAAGCCACCTTTAGCAATTGCTTGACCTCTCTAAGTCCTAATTTCCCATATGTAAAATGAGGATGTTTATAACACTGTTTATGTCTAGGGTTGTTGTAAAGATTAAATAAAGGCATGTATGCAGCAAACAAGGGGTAATGCACAATAAATAAGTTAGTTATCCTTTTTGTTTTTTGAAAATAACAAATCTGAAGACCAAAGCCATTATTTGACCCCAGGAAGGTGATACCCCTCATCAGTGCAGTGCCAAGACAGGGCATTATAATGCTGTGATTGAAAAACACAGGCTCCAGAGCCAGTCAGCCCGTGTTCAAATCCCAGTTTTCCTACTTGGTAGCTATATATCCTTGGGGAAGTCACTTGATTTTTCTGTGCTTCAATTTTGTCATCTGTAAAAATCAGATAATACAGGAGGCTGAGGCAGTAGGATTGCTTGAGCCCAAGAATTTGAGATTGCTGTGAGCTAGGCTGATGCCATGGCACTCTAGCCCGGGCAACAGAGTGAGTCTCTGTCTCAAAAAAAAAAAAAAAAATTCAGAAAATAATAGTACTTTTCTCACAGGGCTATTGTGACAGCTTAAAAAAATAATACTGTAACCATACCTGGCACATAGCAACTAATCAAAAAATACTACTACACCAAAATTGGAAAGTTCTGGTTCTTCCAAAAATAAATTTTAAAGAAAGATAAGTGTCAACAATGCCAGACTTTTTATATCCATAAAAGCAACCCTAACTTAAAAAATAAACAGCTTGAAAATTTATTTGGTGTAGTTTAGTAGTATTCAGAATCTTTGTAGATGTCTTTTCAGATCAAGGTACATGTTTTCTTCAACCATGGTTACATGTCATATTTCCCTTTTCTTATAAAGGAAAGATACAAAACAAACAACTTAGAAATATTTCAAACAATAACCCCAATTGCTGAAAAGTCACTTTGGTTGGAGTCTGAAAAGAATGCCAACTTCAGCTGCCCTTGACATTTATGAAGGAAACGTAATGCGATGGAAAGGGCACCAGCTTCCCTTTTCCAGTTCAGGTTTTGCCACTTGACCAGCTATAGTGAGTTTACTTGACCTCTGAGTCACCATCTACAAAATGGGGCCAATTAACCATGCCTGCCTTATTATAAACACTACATGGAAACAAGTATGTGACATGCTTCGTAAAATGTAAGATATTCTATTCATGTTCAAATATCATGAATAGAATACTTTGACTAATTTATTCAAAACTATTCTGAAATAAGAGTCAGAAAACTCCTTTCTTTGCTTACTATTAATACATACTCACAGGACACAGAGACTCTGATTTTAAGAGATTATGGAAAAGAGAAACAGGAGAAAACCTTCAAATCCCAGAAAAAGAAACAATTTGAAACTTGCCAGTCTTGACAGGTGATTAAGAGGCATGCAAAACTGTATACTTTTACATCTCTTGACAGGAATTAGCACAGAGCCCCTCACATACTAGGTGCTTGAGGCATATTTGTTAAAAGAATAGCTGGAACACACATTAAAATTTTAGGATTTACTGTATCCAACCCCCAGTTGACACCACTGTATCCATACTGCTACCCTATTGGGATCTAATTTGGGAAATCACAGATCTAGGCTCAGCCACTGATGGCCTCCTAGAGTTATATAGCTATAATTGCCAGTACCTTCAAAGAAGGTTAAAAAGGCAACAGTGGCATAGATAAAGAAGATCTCCCAGACTCCTGATTTTTCTTCTAATAGTAGACTATACTTTGCCTTTTCATTACCTTGAAATTATTCTGCAAGTGATTTGCAATGCCACATTGAAACCAAGTGGCCAAAGAACCTCAGAAACCATATTTCCCACCCTGATTGGACATTATTTCCAAAATGAAAAGGAAAGTATCTGTGTGGTCTTTGTACTACATATGGAACTTGAAGCACCAGAAGAAATACATGGGAATGTTTTGTGATTTGGTGATTAGATGGGGGCCTGAACAGGTGATGGACCCTCACAACCCCTCCCAGCTTTCAGACAAGAGCTTGCTAAACAGTATGCTGTTTGAAGTCTTCTGTGGGCACTACAATTCAAACTACCCACTTCTGATCATATCACAACCAAAGATCAGATGGAGACTATTCTTCAGGGTTTCACATGTCTGCTGGCATAGCACTTCGAGTGCGTCAGAGCCTCACCAGACACTGACTCATTATTGCATGAAGAGCCAAAGCATAATCAGGTTGGTCAAATGTAAATTGTCATTTCCAGCCAAGTATTCAAAGCCCTTTCAAAAATTGTCCATCAACTTACTTTCTTGATACCGTGAAATATTCCTAAGACCCCAGCTACCACAAATCCCTGCATTCTTTTGCCACCATGAGTTTGTTCCTGTCTCCTCTGACGGCTCTTCTCTCATATTACAGCCCACCTCTGTATCAAATCTAATGGAGAAGCTGGGAGGTTCTTCTTACCTAGTAGCCTCTCAATAAATGTTTATTCAACTCAGTTTAGTCACACTCAGAGATAGCAAGTAGCAAAGATCACCGGATTTCCCAAATGCATCTGAAAACCTGTTGTCTGGGATCCGGGTGTGAAGGGGTTGTTTCCTTACAGAAAGACCAGTGTTCTTGAATGCGCTGCATTAAACCTCAATACAGATATTTTGTCTTACTCAAGCTTTATAAAAAAAAAAAATTCAAGATGTCTGTCACAGAATCTCAAGGCCTTTAGGCAGAAAATTTGACTCAGTAACAAAACTGTCCCAAAGTAATAGATGGTTTACAGACATCAAACAGTCAAACATATCATGAAATACATATTGGACAAAAATAGCATAAACCAGCTCTTGTTGCCTGATATATTCAAACAGCATGTCTTCCCATCTTCCATGGCAGAGTTGATAACTTACTAGTTTGTATATACCCTGTGCCTACAAAGTGCTAGGAACAAAGACAGATATTTTGGAATTCTTTTGTTACTGAAATAAAGAATGCATAAATATATGATTATAGGAGAGCAATACAGGAAATAAAAAAGGAAGGGGAAAAAAGTCAAACCTCTGGCCAATCAATATTTATTCTATGAACCTAAACAGTTTAACATTATTTTGTGTGTATGTTAACATTTTAAATCTAAAACTAAACTGTAAACCTCAATTCTGTGTACAATAGCAAAAATAGATAAATAACACCTAACCCTTGAACTCAAAAGAATTAATTGGGAAAAGTTTCACACTTTTTTTAAAGTTTTTCAAGATAAAAATACTGAATTTGTAGTAGGATCAAACAGCTAATTTAGCAAAGAATGGCATAGTCAATTCTTCTATAATTTAAGAGGCAAGAGAGACGGTGATGAGAAAGAGTACCTACAAGTAAGTACATAAATAAACAAGCAAATAAGCAAAAGTAGGGGAGCATCAAAGAACTGTTGGGACTTGAGTATATGAAACACAAAGGAGAGCTTTTAGGGGACAAGAGAGGGAAAGGTGTTTACTAGGGGGGTGCATGCTGAATGACTTAAATTAATGCAAGTGATCATCAGGGGTGAGGAGGAGGTAAAACCAGAGCTGTCCCTCTCTCTTCCTGGAGAAATAAAAGACTGAATTGCAAACAATAATTGATAATATCTATTCATAATTAGCAGATACAAATCCAGGCTGGGAGGAAAAGGATGAAGGAAGAGAAATATGTTGAGGAAGAATGAGCCTGGAAAGGCCATTTGGGGGTAATTGGGGAAGGTAAGAGAAGGTAAAAGACCCCCAAAGCTGGGATTTTCTAAAGGCCACACCTCAAGGGACATCGAGATACTTTTCTGACTCCTTGCCAACTTAAAGGCACGTCTGTGCGGCCATCCCTGTCCACACCAAGGGAAGCAGTTCTCCACTGGATGCTCCCATGGCTGCACGCAGAACAGTCAGTGCAAGTATTACTGATTTCCTTGTTTGGTCCTGCCGATTTTATCAACTCCTAGCATGATGTTAGCTTATAGCAGGTACGGAACTTAATAAACCATTGCCGATTGGAAAAAATCAACCAATGATATGACTCTGACAGTGACAGATTTCTCAAGCATTTTAGGTGGGATTAAGTTCAGCTCTGTTACATGCTTTTTAAAAAGTCCTGGATCTGCCTGTAAATTTGAGCCTGCACTACAATAGCCCAAACAAGGAAATTCAGTAAGAATGGTCTCCCAACCTGGACAAAGCTAAACTCTTATCTATTCTCTGCACCTGTAACCGCTTGACTTATAAATAGTTTGCCCTTATACTTTGCTTCACGGTCAGCTGCACAGCAGAAGAAATGCCTAAGATCACGTTGCTGTTGTGACTAATCTCTACAAAGAATAGTGCAGGAGATGAAAGGGAGCCACCTCCAAAGATCTCAAAACTGGGAGCAGGGAACCTATCAGCCCATGTGGCAGGTCGAAATGCAGGAACTCTGTGATGTGATTTGATTTGATTTAAAAACACAAAAACAAAAGCAAACACATGCTGAAAAGATTTTGGCAATATGGGACAGAGGCAGAGCAAGAAAAGAAAATAACCAGTTTTTAAGAAATTTTTTTTTCACAATATTACAATGATATCTTAGTATTCATAGATTTTTTTTCTGTTTTAAAAAGTAAGTTAAAGATGCATTGCTCCCCAAAAGGGAGATTCTTAATTAATCAACTCAATGGTATGTTACACAGTCTCAAAAATTAGCATCAGGAAGATTACCAGGTAACATAAAAATGTATTTCTTTGAATATTTATTGACTTTCTCTTATGTGCCAGCTCTGCTCTAGATGCTCTATGTGTGAGGGGGCAAAACACAAAGATCTTTACTAGACCAAACATTCTAGTATAATGTGCAGGCTAAAATGCCATGTCAAGGCATGGAACAAAAACCAGGGGAGCAAAAGGGAAAGAACATGAGCTTTGGTGGCCTGGCAGACACTGTTTTAAATCCCAATGTTGCCACCGACTTGCTGCATAACATTAAGTAGGTTAGCTGCTCTTGCTAACTCTCTTTTCCACATTTATAATTAAAGGTAACATAAGAGTTACCTCACAGGATTATTGTAAAGATTAAACAAGATAGAATGTCAATCAGAACCAAATCTGAAAATATAATGTTCTAGCTGTACAAAGAAATCCCAAGAGCAGAGAATATTACCCCCTCAAAAAAAGCCTTATAAAGTAATTTTTATAAACTAACGCATGGCTGAGTAAGCAAGAAATTTGGGGAAATTCTCAGAAGCCAAAAACAATGAGAAAACACATCATTGGAGAGCTAAGCAAATGCCTGAGCCAACATTTGCCTTTTGAGTTTCTGCTGAGCCACAGTGGACCCCGCTTAGGGAGCCAATAAAGTGGGAAAAGACCCCTATAGCTGGGATTTACAAAGGACCACACCGTGAAGGGGACATTGAGATGCTTTCCTGACTCATCTTTAGATCTGGGTGGACAAAAAATATATATATATATATATATATCGACCCAGAAAGTAACTAACCACAATTCTGCACTCATGCAGATTTAGGATGTTCTGATCACAATACCTGTGTGGACCTTAAAAATCAAAATGAAGCTGGAAATTTAGTTTAAAGGGTTCCTGGGCTGGTGGTGCCTCTAGACACTTGACAGAAGTAAATATTAATTCTTTCTAGAGAAAAGTCACTTTAAACTCAGGCCTCAAAGAATTTCCACAGGTAAGGGAGCAAGACATGTAGCGTTCAAAATCAGAATTAATAGACCGTACAAAGAAACCAGCCATATGAATGAAAGTCAGTAGAAATAATGACTATTTTAATAAATAATCAAAATAGTAAATAAATGTGATAAATATTTTTAAAGAAATAAATAGGTATGAAAATATGTAACAGGAAACGAGACACAAAAATTACCAGGTAGATTTTTTTAAATAAAATAAAATTCCTAAGCATGAAAACTGTCATCAGTGAAATTGGAAATGCACTAAGGTGGTGGGCGGCCAATACAAAAGGACATGTTTATTTTTGTAGAATTGTATCATTGATCCCTATTTTTCATATTAAGATATCCTAAAATATAATGGTTCCTTAGAGCAAAGGTTCTTAACTGGGGTCCATAACTGTGAGAATTCAGGGGGTCTGTGAATTTGAACAGGAAAAATTTACGTATTTATTTTCACTAACTGGAATGGAGCATTTCTTTCAATTATGAGTGTAAACAGCAAACCACAGTAGTGATAACAATAACTTTGACATTTTCACCAATATAAATCTCATATATTTTCATATATAACAATTGTGGCAGATATCACAAAATACTGTTTATACTAACCAGTATATTACTCATTATAATAGACCTATAGTTATTTCCTTATTACCTTATAGTGTTATATTACTGTATCACAATATTTTTTATTTTTTGATAGCTATGTTTCAATAAAATTGGCTTCTTTTGTAATCTTGTGTATTTTATTTTATCCATTTAAAAATCATTATTTGGAGGCATTACTAGGCTTCATCTGACAGTCAAAAGCATCCATGGCACAAGAAAGGTTAAAAACAATACTACAAAAAGAAATTCAGAAATGTATACACATATCAAAACATCACACTATACCCCATAAGTATATATAATTATTATTTGCTAATTTAAAATTTTTAAAAACTCAGAAAAATGTTATGACTGTCTGAAAATTTAAATCAAAATTAATTTCCCTTTTATTTTTTAACTGTAAAAATAACCTTTAAATATGGCCCATTAACAAAATTTATCTAGATATATTTTTGTCTTGGCTTTCAGGTTTTATTATAGATATCTGTCACAAAATCAATAATGAAAGAGGAAAGGAGTAAAGAGAAAGAAGAAGTGGGAGAGATATTTTGCAATTGATCAAACTACAAGTTTTGGTCTCCTTTCTTACCAAAAAAAAGAGAAAAAATTATTTGAATACCTCTACTTTCTCTGAGTTAATTCTATACCACTCATCTAAGAATTGATACTTGCAAACTACACATATTTTCAATCTCCTGGGGAAGTAAATTACTTATGCTTACTACCTGACATTTACAATATAACTCAGCATTCAAATGTTTTCACACAAGAGCCTGAGTTTGGGTATTCTATGCTTTGTTTAACAGTTACTACTTGTCCTAGATCTATTTCCAAAATATAGAAGTGAAATTCAAATATTTTCCCTTTGTGTTAATATTTCACTCACTTTAACTTTCTCTGGACCTTCTTTATGCCATTTTATCTTAGGTCTTAGATTCTTATGTGTTTGTGTCTCGGGTCTGTTAAACTCACCACACCCCAACCAGAACTTCAAAAGAAGCTATGAACAGCAGTGCTTGTTCTAGCTGGAAGATCGTCCTGAGTCCCTCCCTGTTTACTCTTGAAATGTCTGGGCCTCCTTTTATCTTCAGTTCTCAGATTCTGGCACAATAACCCAGCTCTGACATCTGCATCTAACCCTCTGGATCCCAGGCTGTCACTGAAATTTTTATTTCATGTTGATTCTGTGTCTCCCTGCTCATCAGCTAATTTTGCAGTCTCTGCTGCCCTGAGTGAGAAGTCTCTCTGTCTAGGAATAGCACCAAAATCCCCCAGAGGACAGGAATTTAGACATCCACTGCCCTTTTTCATGCAGCAGAGCTAGACTTAGAGAGACCCTCTACCATTAGCCAAACTTGAAACAGGATTTTTACGTGATTCACCATATGATATCATTGATGTTCTCCTGTAACTCAAATAAATCCAACCTTCTTTTTCCACTTTCAAACCTACTTCAGCATAGTTACCCATCCAATAGAACAGAAAAATGGCCTTTTCTGTAAGCTTTCTTAAGGGATGGGGAAGTACAGTGATTTACACCTCACAACCCAGAGAAAACTTCCAAAAAATGTTTTTCACCCATCTTCCTCCCCCAGATCCCCACATCATACAACAGTAGCCTCATCTCTGCTTTTGTCTCTCTCCCTCTTTGAATCTCTAGCTCATTATTGCTTTCTGTTGCATGCAGCTATTAAAAAAAGAATAAGAATGGTCTCTATGAACTGATGTGAAGCAATTTCCCAGAGATGATGTTAAGTGACTTAAAGCACAGTGCAGAAGAACATATATAGCATGCCATTTTTTGTGTAAAAAAGACCAGGAAAAAATCATACCTATACCTGCATATCTTTACAGAAACAAACAAGAAAGAAGAAATATGTAAACCGTGAAGTTGGTTACTTGGTTACTTACAAGGGGTGAGGGGAAGACAGTAAAAGAAATACACAAAGTATGACATTTCTCTGAGAATTCCTATTTTTGTAATTTTAACATGAAATCATATTAATATTTTATATACTCAGAGAATAACCATAAATCAAAAAAGGATAAGAAAAGGAAAAAACTAAAACTGAAAGCAAAGCAACTGCAATAATGAACCCAATGTTATTTCAAAAGAAAAATGTAGCCACACTGCAGGGGTGGTGGCAAGGAAAGCATGAGCCTGCATAGCTTATGATCACAGTACTTGACTATAAACCCTCAGCTTTGGGCAAGGTGTAGGTAAGGGGTAGAGAACACCAGACACATCCTGAAATCTTTTTGATACGTTGGTTTTTCAGGGCCATGGGCAAAGCAATTCTGAAATTATTTCAGATATATTGTAAGATTGAACAAATGAGTAAATGTATCAAAGTTGCTGGGAGTCAGGGTCTTCTCACTGTGAAAAAGGGGACAAACTAATATAAAATGGGGAAGGTAAGAACCCAGCGAGGATGGATCAGAATTGGTGATATCAGCATGGACTCAAGATTTCTAAATAGATACATATATATATGTATGTATATGTATGCATGTATATGTGTACATGTATATTTATGTATGTATGCATATGTAACAAGTATACAGGTAGGGGTGTGTGTGTGTGTGTGTATATATATATATATATATATGTGTGTGTATATATATATATGTCTATATGCCTGTATATATTTCTTAGCTCTATCCATAGGAAGGTCTAGAGACAAAGATACCATAGTGACATTGAACATATCTAGTGTCCAGATTTTAATCCCTGATACCATTCCCACTGAAGGAAACCAGGAATCTCAGTTTGCTTGCCACCAGTCTTCACTGCTCAAACTAACACTTTTTAATTAGTTTTTAAAAAATGAACATCATTATTAGCATTAATCATTAAAGATCACCAAATGCTCTTCAAATTTGTTTGTATGACATATAAGTACCCTCAAACTTGAATGTGTTTAAATCAAATCAGATTCCCAGAGTACTTTGTCAAATAACTTGCTAAAATCTTTAAAGAACCGTATTTTATAATTCACAACAGGAATGAGCTGTTGATTGGGATTTATTGGGTTTTAGGATAGAAAAAATGTCAATATGCTTAAAGACATAATACTCTGTCTATACTTATGTTGTTGAAGAAACTGTTTAGGAAATAATTAACTTGTAAACACAGTAGTCTTAATGGGGAAAACATATCTATCTTTTGCTTCAACAAGCTTTTTCTAGATTAGGTAAAAGTTATTGAAGAAGATCACTAGGCTATAGGTTAGATGGAAGGTTTGCCATTAATACTCATTCTGACCTCTGAGAATAACTAAGTGAATTTTTTTAATCCAAGAAAGTTGATCATATAAGGAGATTCCAGTTGTACACTTTTTGTTCATCCCAGGTGACCTCCTGTTTTGCATCCTGTCTCATTTGATTCAACTTTTTGGCACCAAACTTACAGTTTCTTTGCCAACAATAGTTAACAGACAGCAAACTAGTAGATTTTGAAGAGTGGCTTAATCATAAAGGAAAGAAAGTACATGATCTTAACCTGCTCCCTTAAGAATAGGATGGGATCATCGATTTATTCCTGGGAATCAGGCAGGAGCCCTGCAAACTCCCACTAACCAGCAAGTGACTCTCTCTCTAATTTCTAGTAGTGATAAAGCCAATGAAGAAAGGAGTAGCCAAAGCCCAAGGGATGGGGGGAGGAATCCTCTAACTAATTTGATTTCTAATTCTGCAGAATGAAAAGTGAGGTTAAATGAATTGCTTAATATAAAACACCGGTACACATTGGGCTGAAACTCTAATCTTTGGTATAGATTCCAGAATTTTCTTCAAAACAGAATCTGTGTGATGCTGATTTTTTTTTTATTTTATGTAAGCTGCTTTAATCAGCTAATGGATATGAACACAATTTATCAAGTACAGAGTTGGTCCTCCATATCGGTAGGTGCCACATCCATAATTCAACCAACTGTGGATGAAAAATACTCGGGGGGGGGGAGATTAAAATAACAATACCACAATAAAAATAATACATTTTTTAAATACTGTATAACAACTACATAGCATTTGCATTGTATTCTGTATTATAAGTAATCTAGGTGTGATTTAAAGTCTATGGCAAGATGTGCATAGGTTATATGCAAATACTATGTCATTTTATATAAAGGACTTGAACATCCGTGGATTTTAGTATCTAAGAGGGAAGCCTTTGAACCAGTGCAGAAACCGAGGGACGACTGTATAAAAAAATTGTTGACGTAAATTTCTCAATTTGCGAAACTCATTTCAGCTGAAAAGAGAAGCAGGTAATGTGTTCTTTTTAGACCTTGTAATGTCAGTGAGAGAGTAGAGAAAACGAAGAAAAAAATTTTAAAGCACATGCTAACACTGAAAGAACACTGGAGGGTTACCTGCTTCGGTGGTTTTACAAGGTGTCGGGGTGGTCGGAGAGCTATTTGGTCATGTTTTTGCTTGTTTGGATTGTTTTAAACAGCGACCCCCCAGGCACCTCTTCATTCCCGGGGACGTAATCATAGTTTGAAAACCACCCACCTATTCAGCCCCCTGGTTTTATTCCATGGAAACTAGGGGCCAGATATTGCGGACTTCCAGTATGAGGCAAAGGCGGTACTTAATAAGCCATGAAACAAAAATAGCTTTCCGAATACGTCCTGTCAACACTGGAAAGAAGGCAGGGAGGGAGAGGGTAGGCAGTCCCGGAGGGGGGTCTACCCCGCGCCTGTTCGCTGAGCGTCCCGGCTTCAACACGGACTACAGCCCTACGAGCCCTGGGCGAGCCTGGGCGAGCCTGGTGAAGACACAGCCAGGACGCCAGACTGGCGGCCCCTTGGAACTCCGCGACCTCTGGGAGGCGGGGAGGTGGCCGGAGATGGGCCGCCCCGAGCGGGTTGAGCAAAGGAGCTCCGCAAGGTGCGGGCGCAGTCACACGGGGCAAGCGTCTGTTGAGTGCATGCAATACTGCAGGTAGTTGCAAAGGCAATGGAAGATACGGTCCCCGTGGAGATGAAGTTTACAGTCCAATGAGGGGGGAGTGTGTGTGTGTGTGTGTGTGTGTGTGTGTGTGTGTGTGTGTGTGTGTGTGTGTGCTTGCGCGCGCTCGAGCGCTAAAAAAGAATCCCCAGAAGCAAATTCTTTAGGAGAATGTTGTAGAGATACTCCAGATCTAAGATACAAGGAAATCTTGCTAGATTGACAAAACAGTGCAAACTTCAAAGGTGTTTTGCAAAAGTGTTTGTCCATTACTAGGGTTTGAGAAATGCAGACCCCTCTGCAGCACAACTGCTTCGGAAAAATACTCAATTAAAATCTCTTGGATCCAAATATTGGTCCTGATCCTGGGGACCATCAAAACCTAACTCGATGCTCTGACTTAGAAAGTGACTGTCTGAATGTTAGATGAAAGCATCATAAACTGGGAGGGTCATTAAAGCACCGGTCAGGCCCGGTGCCCTTTTTCCAAAAGTTAAATATTTAAACCAGTCAAAACAGACATTTATTTATCTTAAAGTTAATACTTTCCCAGGCATATCAATGACTCATTAATCGTTCTTTTCATGCAACGAATTTTTGACTACTATGTTCAAAGTACTATAGGAGATACAAAAGACTGCACACGTGGTGCTGACAGTCCACTGGGGAAAGATAGGACGTAGACAGCCCATTGATGTGCAGATCAACGCACTGTTATGTTCCAAAGTGAACCTAAAACTTTGTATGTGATACAGTTGCTACTTAAAAATCCATAGGGAAAGGAAATTATTTATTACATGATACAGAGATGAAATAATTGAAAAAAGTTGTCAGTGCCTCCCCTCATATAATCTTCTTGAAATTAATCCAGAGGGAATAAAAAGTTAAGTATTTTTAAAAATCATAAATGAACATGAAGAAATTTAAGTGTATATTTATTATCTTAGAATTAGAAGGACTTTCTAAGTAAAAATCTTTGAAAGAAATAACAGTAAAAGCCACTGTAAAATTCTTTAGGGAAAACAAATGGAATTAAAATAAAATCTAGAAAAAATATTTAACATAAGATATAGTTTATATCTTTACTATAGACAAAAGTTTTACAAATCCATAAGATGAGCCCTGAAATAGAAAGCTGGGGAAACATCATGAATAGATAGTTATTATTATAGATATAAACATTTAAAAAAGAATTTTCAAAAACCATCAAAAAGGATCTTGTTCTCACACAAAGTTAAAGGAAAAGAAAAGAAAACTGAGATGCAATATTTCATACATCAATTAATCAAAATAAGAAATATGTTAATATTTTGTAATGATGCAACTGAATTTTTAAAAGTAACCATTTTCTGGAAATTAGAAGACAATTTCTAGGGGATAATCAGGCAATAGATATTAAATATCTTAAAACTATTTATACTCTTTAACATAGTAATTCCATTTTGGGTAATTATGCTATGAAATCGTCATAGATTAACACGAAGATTAATGAAAATGTTATGTGCTGTCCAATGACTTGGGAAATGCATAAAGTAAAATGTAAATTGAAATAAGTGGGTTACAAAGAAATCCTAATGTACATTATACACACTTGTATATATCATATACATATATCCACATAGAAGACAGTGGGAAATATTTTGGGATGTTGAGTGGTCATCATTGGGTCATGGAATTATGACTGTTTTTCCAAGATTTTTCTGAAGAACATGAATTACTTTTATGAACAAAAATAAAATATTATAAAATAGAAAACAAAAGAAAAATGAATTATTCAATATCATTAGGAAATCAAAGTTTTATAAAAATCAAAAAGCAAGAACTTTTAAATTGATTTTCTAAAATATTTAATTTAAAATCAAGTATTTTTGTAATTTAATCCCAGAGATAGTAATTATTTTTGCTAAATAGATCACGTCTATCATTATCATTGTCATCATATTGCCATTAACATAAATTATTAACAATAGTATAAATATTTCTTCAAATAGTGTCTTTTATGATTTCCAGTCACTCACTTCTCACATCATCTTTGCTTAATTATAATAAATGGGATATACTGTTAAAAATGTGAGAGATGATTGAATTAAATATGGATTGAGTATTAGATTATATTAACATATTGTTAATTTTGTAAGTTGTGATGACATGGTTTGTATATAAAACATATTCTTTCAATTAGCAATGCATATAAAAAAGGGTGAACTGACACAATGTTTGGAATTTGCCTAAATACTCCAGCCAAAAAAATGGAGGACTAAATGAAACAAGATTGTCAAAGTATTGATAATTCTTGCAGCTGAATGTTAGGTTCATGTGAATTTATTTTATTTTTTTCTCTACTTTTGTGTATGTTTCAGATTTTTTACAATAACATTTTTAAAATGTCAATGGAATGGTTTGGCAGTTACTAATAAATATATTTTACGAATAGAAAAACATTGTCCTAAAGAAATCAGACAGAATAACATCTTCAAAAGCAGTAGAATTTTTCTCAGTTAAACAAGTCAGTGCTCCCATTAGTTATGGATGGGAAAAAAATTTTTGTATAACTGTCATCAACATCAATCCACAAAAAAGTACCTTCCAAAAAATTGCTCTTACCATGATATATCCTATAATATGTTCTTTGTTGGGGACAGAGATTGAGAAGACCATCAAGATGGGGTGGAATAATTCTTCTCTTGTGCTATTTTAATTTTCATCTTTTATCCTGCTATAGATTTGAGATGCAGTACAGAAATATCTTACTATAAAGTATAAAACCTCTTGTCCATGAAAATCTCTCATCTCTTCTAAACTGATAGGAGCCTTCTGCTAACATATGCCAAGCCTTGCATCAGTAAGTAATCTGCCCTGCCTCAGAGTATTAAGCTAGTTGGTGTGTTTTAGTGGTGGATTTGCCATGCCTGATGTGCAAACACAATGGGATTTGAGGACATTAGACTTGTTCTACACCATTCTCATGTTCCTTACTCAGCTCTGAATTCTTGACTCTTTGACCCAGCCTCCATCCTTGCCTGTATCTTCACAGGTCTTGTTTATAAGTTCTTTTCTTGATGTTTGTTCCTTAGATTTCCCCCAATGGACCTTGATTTATCATGCTTTCAATTATTTTCTACTGCCTTAGCCTTGGTTCCAGTGAATTCCACACAGCTCCCCCGCCCCAGCCTTTCTAGCCTCCCTACTTTCCTTCCCCTCCCACAGCTGCCCCAGCCACAAACGGATAGCGCTCAACATGGGTATCTGATGCTGCCAAGCCTGCAGAGCTCTGCTGTCTCATCCACCAGCTCTAGATGTGTGGTTCTCACAACAATGTCCCTTTGACAAAGATGTACAAAATAAATGCTTATCAAATGTATTTTCTGGGGTGTTTTTACCATCATCTTGGCCAGAAAGAAAGGATGTGGGTTTCATTTACAGTTGTGGGGACTATGAAACACCTTTAAAATTTGTACACTTCAAAAGTATGACTTTCCTCTCACACTCTCGGTTGCAGGCATTGATTCCTGGTAATAAGGAAAATGAGTAAAACATAAACTTGAGGCTAAAACCAAAAGCTTCATTTGAGTCAATAATTTTTAACTTTGCCATAACCAAATCTCACACCAGAAAAGTTTATTAGATAAAAAAAACCTTTAATTTGAATTCCACATGTTTTCCCCACTTCACATTCAAACATTGTATAATTTAAAACATTTTCTTTTCAACTATTAACCTACTCCATGAAATCCTTTCTTATGACCATTAACTACTCTGTTCAATTCAACAAAAATTTTCTAGGCATTGGTTATGTTCAAAATACTGGAAATATAACTGTCCTAAGAATCATAGATAACAGTTATTGAGTGCTACTCTGTGCTAAGCACAATTATCATGTATTATTTATTGAATCCTCACAATGACACTGTGAGATAGAGCTGCTATAATTTCACCCCAAACTGAAAATTCCCTCTAAACTTAAAAAAAAAACCCTTATTGATAGAAGTTTGGATATATTCTAAAATGTTGCAAAAATAAGTTATATTTTTAAGCTGATAAATGATATGTGAAACACAAATAGGCAAATACATAATCCCAAGAGCAAAGATGCAAAAGACCAACTCCCACTTACTAAGTGTTTGAATTTATGAGTGTTCCTTGCCATTCATGCCCTCCTATAGGTGTTTCATTGTTTGTTAGCATTTTTTCCAGAAGTTGAGAAAGCATGAAGATAGAGGAGAAAGGAGAGAAAATGGAATTGAAAGGTTTTCAGGTTCTAGATGCTCTGTTGTTTGCTAAAGTATACTGTATTGGAAATCCTGATTTGACCAAGATTTTGAATTCATTATAATCTCTGAAGTCCAGATTTACATACCAAATTTGGTAATGCATGAACTACAAAGCATCAATATTTTCTGAGCACTTACAGAGGCCAGGGCTTTCTGTACATTATCTCATTTAATAATCACAACTATGTGACATAGTAAGTATTCATATTCCCATTTTATAGATGAGGAAACCAAGATCTACAGAGGTAAAGAAATGTGTTCAAGATATCAAAGTTGGGGTTACTTTGAGCAAGTAACCTGCACCTCTGAGTTGTTTTCTCACAGGAACATTTGTGTGTATTAATTTACCCATAACTTCTTGCTAAGTCCCTTTAGTGACTAAAGATATATTTCAGAGAGTTAGAGACGTAGGCTAAAACCTTCAGATGTAGCCTAAAGCATAGGCCTTGAAACCAAATGGCTCATGTAAAGATCAAACTCATGTTTATTAGCATTGAACATTATCAATTGGTAATAAATCATTTGCCTTTGGTGACATTAGTTTTGTTGAAACTTGATCTGAATGATTTTTACAGTCAGAGTTTAAAGAAGATTATTAGACATTTTTATGATCATTTTTGTTTCAAACAACGAATCACAAAGTGACCTTTAAATTTTTTGTAATTTAATAATAAGACAATTTTTTTCTAAGAAACTAAATTTTTTTCTTGTCAACCTTTGTTGATATTTAATGAGCTTGGGACTATATATATATATATATATATATATACATATGTATATATATATATATATATGTTTTTCTGTTGGTTGGTGTATTTATCACCAACCATGATATACTTATCACCATGGCTCCAAAATGTACAGGGAAAGGCTTTTAAAACTAGAAAGTAGGAAGGAAACTCTCCCTTCTCTGTCATCAAATTAAAGTGTTAACCTTTCAAAACCCCTTCCCATATCCTTTTTCTTCTTCTTTAAATATGGTCATAGGGATTTGGTACATATTGCCTTCTAAGAAGAAAAGATTGTTCATTAGGAATGGAGGCATTCATTTTTTTAAAGTGGCAAATTCCAGTTAATTAACAAAACATCAATTAGTATGTCTGTAATGTCAACAATGAAGCTAAGGAGCATTAGCCCTTATCACTAGGTTGTCACATAATAAAAAGATTATGTGATAATAGAACAAAAAGGGAAGTGTTCAAATCATGGTGCTTATCACCTCAGATTTCCAAGGGGCTATAAAGTGCTCTAGCTACCTTATGTTTCCCCTTCCAAGTGTGAAGCAGATAAGGAGAGTGGTCCTCTCTCTTATTGATTGCAGGCCTAAAGCAAAAACAGTTAATCAACTTTCCTGGGCTAACAAAGTCACTCTAAACTAAGGGTAATAGCATAAATTTTTTTATTATCTGTAATGGTTAATTCTATAAGCCATCTTAGCTTGGCTACGGTGCCAAATGTTTGGTCAAACACCAGTCCAGATGTTGCCGTGAAGCTATTTTTAGATAGGACTAAGGTTTAATCAATAGAGTTTGAGTAAGGCAGATTACCCTCCATAACATGGGTGGGCCTCATTCAATCAGTTAAAGGCCATAACAGCAAGGGCTGAGGTTTCCTGAACAGGAAGACATTTGCTTCAAGACAGCAACACAGAAACTCTGGCTCCTGAGTCTCCAGGCTGCTGCCCTGTGGAATTCAGAGTCAGGACTCTAACATTAACTCTAATCTGAATTTCCAGTCTGCAATCACATGACCCAATTCATATACATATACACATACACACCCCCAATAAGATACGTAAATCCTATTGTTATTTTTTAAATATATATATATGTATATATATATATGTATCTCCTGTTGTTTCTGTGTCTTAGAGAACCCTAATACCCTATTTTAGCATGTTTCTAAAGTTTTGGTGAATGAAAAATAAGTGATCTTTTTTCAATTTAAAATAGTTCAAGCAGATGGTTTTTCCAATTTCATATTTTTAAAATCTATAAATATCACCCCACTTTTCTCTCACTTCCTTGTTTAAAATTCACAAATGGCTTCCCAACGCCGCAAATCCTTAGCACAGCATACTAGGCCCTGTGTGATCTGCTCAGGATAGAAGGTTCATCCAATAGGATCACTGTCATCAGGCATTCGCACAAATCACCTTCTTCTGTTAGGTATGAACAATCAGTAGAACAAAGGGTGCCTCAGTCTGTGCCCTTGTGAACACAGAGTCAAAACAGCTGGATATAAATGCTCTTAATCAATAGTTTCAGTAAAGTAGAGTATCTGGGTGGATTGTCTGATTCCTCCATAGATATTTCCATCCAGTCAACTGGGGCCTGCCCTCAGATCAGATTACTTTCAACTCTGAGAATGGCGGGCTGCCTAATGAGAAGAGTACTTATTGGCACTCATTTCTTCAAACTCCATTTCTATAATTGGATCTATTTCAACAACATGACATTTCCGCAAGTATGCTAAAATACAACTGTCCTGTTTTCCTGAAGTACACACCCTGATGACTTTGGTGGAACTTGAAAAACATTGTGATGCCTAGGACTAAATAGGAGGGCCATCTTGGTCTCATCAGCAGCACATTTTGAAACTTATCTTTCATTTTCCTGCCCCAGAGGGTACGTTATATCCACTTTGGTTCTATCTATTTTCTTCAGTTTGGGTGGGAAATGTTTTCTGATATAGTCCCTATAATTGGAAAATATTGTTCTCATTTAGGACCTCATGCTCCCTGTGTACTGATTAGGCATCATATTCCTTAAATAATATGGCCATGTGGATTGTCCCTATCTATGAGTCATTCAGCAGCCTCTCCTAAACCCATCTAATAATCCTTCTATTGTCAACATCTTTGGAAGAGATTAGGTCATCTCATTCCCATCCTTTACCAGGCAAAGTGCAATATGCTAGTAAAATGTTACATAACAGAAGCAAAACTCTCTAGAAATTACCCAACAAAAGACTAATTAGGAAATGGATGTCTGAAAAGTTGTGGCTGGGCCAAAATCCATCAGGGTGGCCGTACCACCATGTCTCAGGACCTCGGTACAGACGAGTGTGCACACAGACACACACACACCCCCACTACAACAACAATAAGGAAAAGGAACAAACTTCACACAATCCTAATTATTTATAATAGCAGGAGGAAATCTTGACCTATTAAATCAAAATCCAGATGGTGTGGCTGTGAGTATTAAATGTATCGATAGAAGGAAGGAGGTTTATATAGCACCCAGAAAAAGAGAAGTAAAAAGCAAGAAGTGGTCAGTGTATCTTATGCATCACTCAAGGGGGAAGTGCCTTGAACCTTGAGCTTGGAAATTTCATTCCACTAGGCAGATAATAATAGTTTACACTCATATAGTTCATATTTTGTGCCCCAAAAAGTTCTAAGCACTCTACATTTACTAACTCACTTAATGTGCACAGCAGTCTATAAGTAGGCATTATTATTAATAGTATCCCCATTTTCAGATAAGGAAACTGAGGCACAAAGAGTTTATTTATATCGCTTGCCCAAGGCCAAGAATGGAGCTGGACTTGAATCTAGACAGTCTGATGCCAGAATTGGCTCTCTAATGTTAGAATATAGTAAAGGTGGAAAAGACTGCTTCCTTTTATCTTTGGAAACGACAAGAGAAAACTAGTGTTTGTTAAGAACCTGTTGAATGTTGGAGATTATGGTTGAAATTTTACAAACATTGCGCTGTAAACAACCCTATGATTCAAATCATCTAATCCCCATTTTACAGAGGTAGAAACCAGGCCTTAGGGCAGTCCCTGGAGAATCAGGTACTTTCTTAGGGATCACTAAGAATTTGTCAAAATCAAAGCCAGTATGTTCATTCATCTTGAAACTAAGCAACAAGTAAATATAGTGTCTTAAACTGGCCTTGGTGAGAAGACCTAATCTTGAGATTGTGGTCCATCTGTTCATCTGATATGGACCAATGGGCTAGCTGATAAAATACACACATGCACACATGTGAAAAAAACAAAGACCCAAAGACCAGCAATTCACTTCAGCTGTCTTCTGAACTGGTCAAATTGGGTTTAGTATGACTCAGTGTAATAGACCCTGTTCTACTGATTATGAGTCAACAGAGATGGCTCTGTTTAATGAAAAAGATGTCTCAGAGTCTACACAGTTGAACATGTTTTCAATCCTTGCGATTGTTTGGTTTGCACCATAAAGACTGGTTTAGAGGTAGAAGAAAGGTCCAAAGTTACAATAGAAGTCAAGGCCAGAGCAAAGATCAACATCCATGAATCACTCCAAGTATAATGACTTATCCAGACACCTTTCTTTTAAACAAATTTACATTTTCTTTTAATGATAAAAGTAATAGATTTTATAGAAGGGTCCACAGGAAATAAAGATACAAGTTTTACAAGTTGGAAGACCCTAACATAAAACTCACTGTTCTATGGTAATCATGTTAGTATCTGAGGCTAAGACAATATTTTACAACATATGTATTTTAAATAATATTTGGACCACACTATATACACTTTCTGGTTTTTTCACTATTGTTTTATTCTGAATATTTTTCTATGTTTTAAATATTCTTTGAAATGTAAAGACTGTACAATATTTATAACATGATTTTATAACATGGACATACCATAGTATAGCTTTTATTATTGGACATTTATGTTCTTATTAGTTTTTATTATTGATATTATAGACCAACAAGATGGAGGTTGCAAGGGTACCAACTCATCACTCTGAAAATTGATAAATAAGGAAAAGAAACAAGTATGTACATGTTTTTCCAGCATGAACTATCTTAGGGTAACCAAACTGTTAGAGAGGGAAAGTTTGATTTTATATAAAATTACCAGCTAATTAATGCAAAATAATTGACAGAATTAGAAAAATATTATTTTATAAGTCCTAATTAAATTGTAGGTCTAGGCAATGATTACTAATGAATGTTATAACAACTGTGTAAAATTTCAAAGGAGCACTCACAAAAAACTACTAATCAATCTTAGCCTCACTAAAAGTGAAGTAACCAGATACTATATGCATTCTTGTGTGGTACAACAGGAAGTACAGAATATCACACATATTGTCCAAAAATAAAAATACAAATGAGGCTTGCTCTAACCAAGCCTCTCACTCGAAATACTAGTTTATGGGCTATAAGAGGAATAGAGAAAAAAAAAATCAAATGATACCACAAAACAGTCACGGGCTAGATCTAGAATATGGGACATTTTACAGGACAAATGACCAAGTTTATTTATCAAATAAATAACAAGAAAAAGAGGGAAAGGAGGATTGTTATACATTGAAAGAAATTTAAGAGGCCATATGCATACCATATGCAATATGTAGACCTTGTTTGGATTCTAATGCAAACAAAATAATTACAAAAAAGACATTCTTGAGACAATCAAAAAACTTGAACATAAATTTGTTCAATTCTCTTAGACTTAATAATGGCCTTTAGTTACTTTTTAAAGTTTGTACCATTCAAAAGAATTTATAAATAAAGTGATAAGATGCTTGGGATTTGCTTCAGATTTGCTTCAAGATAATTTTGCACAAAGTGAGAGAGAAATAGATGAAACGAGCCTAGAAAAATATTAATATTAATAATTTTTGAAACTGGGTAATGGGTACATAGAGATTTATTATAATATTCTCTCTACTTTTATGTTGATGGAAGATGTGTCCATAATAAAAAGCTTTTTTAAAACATTGAGATAAAAATCTTTGTACATATATGTCATTGTTTGAAATTTCCACTAAAACCACAGAGTGTTATTTCTAGAAAGAGAATTATGAGGTTAAAGACATGGACTTCTAAAAAAAAAGAAAAGACATGAACTTCTTTGAGGTTCTTAAAAACTAATTTAAAAGTATTTTCCAGAAAGTTTATAGTTATAGTCCCACCAATATGTATGTGTCCATTTCACTACACCATGACCAAAATTAAATATATATATTCAAACATTCATTCTATTTTGATAAAGTGTATGTTATAGTTAGTCCTTTCTTTACAAAATGGGTGAAAATCTTTTAATAGAAAGTAGTGATTTGTATCTCTTCTTTATTGAATTGTCTGAGTGTATCCTTTATCCATTTTTCATTGTAGTCTTGGTGCTTTTTGTCTTTGATTTGTAAGAGCTTTTTATATATTAAAAATAACAACCCTCTATTTATCTGATGCCAAATACTTTCCCATTTGTATGACTTTTATTATGTTATAAATATTCAGAAGTAAATTTTTATGTGATCTTATCTATAGAGATTTATCTATTATTTCTTTCATGATCTTTATGCTTAAAAAGTCCTGCCCTTCCCTGAGATGAGATGAATATTCATGTTATTGTAGTTTTTTAATGACTTTTTACTTTTACATTTTTAATCCATCTGGAATTCATTTTGTTATATGGCTTATGGTGTCTACTGGGATCTTACTTTATTATTTTCCAAATAGTAACCTAATCATTTTTCCTTTTTCCTATTACTTTAAGATACCACCTGACCTAATAAAACTCCCTAAACACTCTGGTATGTTTCTGACCTTCCTGGTAACATGGCTTCATCTATTGAATGTTGTGCCTGCACTATAACTGGTTAATAGACACAGATTTGTTAAACAAACTAGAAAAGAAAGTGAGATACAAGGAGAGGGCAAAAGTCTATTACAGCATAATCAATAAATTCATTTCAGTAGATATCATCACCCAATATTTTGTCAGCATCTATACCAAAGCTTTATGCTCTAGGAAAGAGAGGAGAGATTCTAGAGTCAGTGTATAAAAGATTCAAAAGTTAATTTTATTTATTTACTGGCTGTGTGTTCTTAGATGAAGCACTTTTCTGACTTCTCCGATCCTGTCTTCTCCACCACAAAATGAAGATAATAATGTCTATATGAAGATAATAATATCTATATTCCTGTAAGGTGCAAATGTAGGTGAGAGAGAGCTGAAAAATCCTCGTAAGGTATAAAAAAGTGTATTTAAAGAAATTAAAAACAGAAATGTTGATAATGCCCAGGAAACTGTGGGAAAAAGTAGCAATAAATTCACTGGGAAGACACTGAAGATGTTTGCCATGTCTTTTTCAGTAATTTCTGGAGTAAAGATGCCAACTTTTCGGGCAAATGTGTACCTGCCAGCTATGTCCAAGGGGGTCAAAAAACACACATAAAATATCTTGTTTAGCTTTGGGGAGCTCAGCATCATTAACAAAATTAAGTTTTTGCAAAAAACAAAAGTTTTTGCAGTTAACCTCATTTCTACATGGTCAATTTGACTGAAGCATGGAATGGAGTAAAATCTAACATTGTTACTTTGTGCCTTGGCAATGACCAACTTGGATTCACCTGTATAGTGAGAAACTGTGAGGAAAAGAGATAAATCTTCACCATAATCATAAACAAATGGGCAAATATCATGCTTACAGTCATCATTAAAAGCACGTTCAACAAGTGAGATTTGCATAAACTCTCTTCTCTGTTAATTTCAACAACTCTGTAGGTTCCAGGCCTATGGCATCATACCTGTCATCTTTGCCTTTGGAAAGATGAATGGAGTGCACGCGAGGACAGCCAGGAGGAATGAAACACTGCAGGTCCTGGGGAAGCAGCCAAGCTTCCAGCAGTAATTTGGAGGGCTTGCCTCCTTCCCGTTGCTTTAACAACTTTGCAACCACCTACACCTGAGCTCTGTGCTCTCATAACCGTCAATCATCAATCCTACCCATGCTGGCTTTTCTTCTCTCGTGCCTGACCAAGCGCTCACTCCTTACTGGCGTCCCAAACTTCTGTGTCCTCACTTGGTGTGCCTGGCTTTATCCTCATGTCAATAATTCTCAGCATGTGAGTTGGTAGAAGCAAACTTTCAAAAAACGTATTTGATGAGTAGAACTGAATTTCAGTGAATAGCAGAAAAAGTGCTATTAAAAAAAATATATAAGATGCCAGTCTCAAAATAGGATAATGCAGCCAATAACCTATATTAAGGTTGAAGTCCAGTGAAACATGAGTCCCCTGGCTACTTGCATTTGCATTTTCCACAGATCAGAGAGATGAGGTTTAAGAAAAAAATACTGTGCTAAAATAAAGCAGGTACAATTAACTCTTCAACCTAGCTTGGCTTCTTTAACTTTTATTAGTAAAATCTCCAGAGGAAATTATTAGTCTTGAGAGCAACTAAAACAAGGGAGGAATGGTATAAAAAGTATATTATTTAGATGTGAACTATCATGGAAAAAAACTGAATCTATACACCATCTTGTATCTAAATTTAATTCATTCAATGTATTCCCTGTTGATCTAGCTAGATTCATACTTGTTATGTGAAAGACTGAATTGGATGTAAACAAAACACTGTCATGTGCATCCTTCTCTAAAACCACCAAGCACAAACCAGAGCCCCAAACTGACTACAGTCGAAATAAATAAAAAGAAGCCATACTCTTTTTCTCTTACACTTAAGTCTTGAAATTAGACGTATTACATTTTCTTCTAATTTCTCAAGCTCCTTTTAAATGTCTACCATGTATTAAGCATGGCAAGGCATTTGCCCATAAATTTTCTCATTTAAACCATGTAATAATCTTGGGAAGTTGGTATTATCATCTCAAATTCACCAAAGAACACAAGGCTGAGAGGGCTCAAACAGCTATAATGGGCAGAACTGAAATTTTAACTTAGATCCTCTGATTCTAAGGCCTTTACATAGCTTGGTCTTCCTTTCCTCAGCTCCCTGCTAAGTTCAGTTAGTAATGACAAAACACATAAGGAGAGACTATCATTATAGAATATACTTTAAATTAAGATACTGTTTTCCTTCATATTTAAAGTCAGTTTACAGATTTCCAAGTAGAAGGAAGACTCAAAATCGGACCAATCTAATCACCAGGTAAAAGCAGAGTACAGGCAAAATCCCAGCAAAGACAAAGCCTGCACTCTGAAGATGAATAGACATTCCTGAGAAAAGTCCTGCCTCTGCCTGTATTTACTATTTATATGTCTCTGGGTATGTCACTTCACCTCTCAGAACCTCAGTTTCCTCAACTATAAAATGGAAAGAATAATTTCTCCCATAGAGTATTCACTCAAGGAGTAAACCAGCGTTTAAGTTACTCTAATACCTGCCCAGAAAATAGTAGCTGGTATGTTAAACTTCTCAAATTTTCAGAAGCAAGTTAACCAATTCGCAACTTAAAAATGGATCAAGTTAAAAACACATTTACAAAAAATGATGTTGATATTGTAATAGGGATGGCATTGAATGTATTGATCACTTTGGGTAGTATAGACATTTTAACAATGTTGATTCTGACTATCCATGAGCATGGTATGGTTTTCCACCTGTTTATGTCCTCTGCTATTTCCTTCCTGAGTGTTTTATAATTCTCCCTGTAGAGGTCTCTCACCTCCTTAGTTAAATATATTCCAAGGTATTTTATTTTCTTTGTTGCTATTGTGAAGGGTGTTGAGTTTTTATTTAGTTCTCAGTTTGACTGTTGTTGGAGTAGGAATGCTACTGATTTGTGTGCATTGATGTTGTGACTTGAGACTTTGCTGAACTTGTTTATCAATTCCAGTACTCTCATGGCAGAATCTTTGGGGTTTTCTAGATATAAGATCATATCTTCAGCAAAGAGCGATATGCCCCCATTTGGATGTCCTTGATTTCCTTCTCTTGTCTGATTGCTCTGGCTAGGACATCTAGCACTATGTTGAATAGAAGTGGTGATAGAAAATAATTCTATGCTTTGTATGGAACCAGAGAAGACCCCATATAGCAAAAACAATCTTAAGCAAAAAGAACAAATTGGGAGGCATCAATTTACCAGACTTCAAGCTATACTACAAGGCTATAGTAACTAAAACAGCATGATACTGGCACAAGAACAGAGATATAGACCAATGAAACAGAACTAAGAACCCAGATATAAAACCATCCTCATATAGCCATCTAATCTTTGACAAAACAGACAAAAACATACGCTGGGGAAAAGCATCCTTATTCAATAAATGGTTCTAGGAAATTTGGATAGCCACATGTAGAAGACTGAAACAGGATCTGCACCTCTCACCTCTCACAAAAATCAACTCACGGTGGATAACAGACTTAAACCTAAGGCATGAAACTATAAGAATTCTAGAAGAAAATGTTCAAAAAACTCTTATAGACATTGGCCTGGGGAATGAATTTATGATGAAGACCCCAAAGGCAATCGCAGTAAGAGCAAAAATAAATAAATGGGACCTGTGATCAAATTAAAAAGCTTCTGCACAGCCAAGGAAACTATCACAAGAGCAAACAACCTACAGAACGGGAAAAAATATATTTGCATGCTACACATCCAATAAAGGGCTCATAACTAGAATCTGTATAGAACTCAGGAAAATCAGGGGAAAAAATCAAACAACCCCATTAAAAACTGGGCAAAGGACATGAACAGAAACTTTTCAAAAGAAAACAAGACTAATGGCCAAAAAACATATGAAAAAATGCTCAACATCTCTAATCATCAGGGAAATGCAAATTAAAACCACTATGAGATATGACTTAACTCCAGAGAGAATGGCCTTTATCAAAAAATCCCAAAACAATAAATGTTGGTGTGGATACGGAGAGATAGGAACACTCATACGCTGCTGGTGGGACTGCAAACTAGTACACCTCTATGGAAAGTAATATGGACATACCTCAAAGAGCTAAAAGTAGAACTACCATTTGATCCAGCAATCCCATTACTGGGCATCTACCCAAAGGAAAAAAAGACATTCTATAAAAACGATATCTCACTAGAATGTTTATAGCAACACAATTCACAACTGCAAAGATGTGGAAACAACCCAAGTGCCCATCAATACATGAGTGGATTAATAAAAATGTAATATACTTATATCATGGAGTACTACTCAGCCACAAAAAACAATGATGATCTAGCACCTCATATTATCCTGGATAGAGCTGGAACCCATTCTACTAAGTGAAATATCACAAGAATGGAAAAACAAGCACCACATGTACTCACCATCAAATTGGTATTAATTGATCAACATTTATGTGCACATATAGTAGTAACATTCATCGGGTGTCGGGCAGGTGGGAGGGTGGAGGAGGGGATGGGTATATTCACACCTAATGGGTGCGATGCTCACAGTCTGGGGGGTGGACACGCTTGAAGCTCTGACTCAGGCAGGGCAAAGGCAATATATGTAACCTAAACTTTGTGCCCCTGTAATATGCTGAAATAAAAAAAATTTAAGGTAAATTTGTAGAGTAAATAGAAAACTTGTCCATAAGAAGACTCTCCCTTTAAAAAAATATGGAAAAAGTTTTACCATGATTTTATGTAAATAAAATCCTTCAAGGTATAATGACTAATAACAAAAAACAGGCTAATAATTATTAATAACTATTACATAAAGAAAAAACACATTTACACATAAAACACCATATATTTCATTAGTATACACACACAGACGCAAATTAGGAGACTATGCAGTAAAAATCATGATAATTATTGCTTCCAGGATAAAACATGCAGTGTTTTGGTCTACAGCTCCAGTTGCACCCATTGCAGCTTTGTCTGCCCAGCCTCGCCCTCAGCTCCTTCCCTTACTTCATTCCTGCCCTCCCCAGCCGCATTCCCCTCTCCTAGTCCTGGTCAAGACTCCATCTCTTCTCCCCCTTTTATAGTAGCTGCTGCCTAACCTCCCACTCATGTAGTTCATAGGGAGGTGATTAAGGCCTAAGTCCCCTTCTAGACCCCAACAACAGTTAATTTGCCCCCAGATAATACTGAACTACTCTGGTTAAGTTTATGGATTATTTGGGATTATTTGTGACCTTTCAACACCTTGCCCTACTCCACTACCACCCTCACAAATACACCACACACCCCCATTATCAATACTTTTCTCTCATTTAATTTATATTTGAGTCATTTCTTTTTCTACTCCTTGAATTCCAAGTGACTCTTTAGCTTATGTCTCAATGCTCTAATGATAGAAAAATAATTTCCTCTTGAACATACATCCTATTTGATATTTTGATAACTTTGAAAAAACTCCTTTTTCATACAGAGCCAAATTCACCTTTTGGATAACGTCAATCTGAGTTTTTTCTTCCCCTTAATGATCCTAAAAAAACAAAACAAAAAACTCATCTAATCCTTTTTCTATGAAGTCAGCTCTTCAGATAAGGTTGTAGGCAAATCAGGTTATACCACAAAGGTATTATATAGATACTAAGTGAATGATGCTCATCTCAGATGATTATATAAACTATGATTCATTTGTGTATGGCATTCAGAAAAAGGCAAAACTACAGGAACAGAAAACACATCAGATTAGCTAAGGGCTAGGATCTGGAGGCACAGTGAAGGAGGTGGCATGTCTGACTATAAATAGGCAGCAGGGGAATTCTTTGGGGTGTTGAAATTATTCTGTATCCTATTATGTTGATGTGTTGATAGTTACAGTATTCTCTGCATATATTAAAATTCATAGAACTGTAGACCAAAAAAGGTAAATACTACTATACATAAATTAAAATTTTTAAAAGAATTATGGTTTTACTCTCTTAATATGTGCCAGATACTTATATATTTCTTTCATTTTAATCCTCATAATAACCTCATGAAATATGTAATGTTATCATCCCCATTTTGCAGATGAAAAAACTGAGGCACAGAGAGCTTAACTAACTTGCCCAAGGTTGCAAAACTTGATACAGTGCAACTTGATTTTTAACTAAGTTCAAGTCTGACTCCAGGGGTAAATATCCTCATCATTGTCCTATCCTGTCTCTGAAAAGAGTGAAAATGGACTTCATTTACCCTCTATCAATGAAACTACATGAGCTATTTAATATTTAAGGAGTAGAATACCAGATAGAATTGTATGGACACAATTTAGCTTGCCAATGGGGCAAAGCAGATACCACTAAGACAAATATATTTCTGGAACCAAAAAACTCTTAATTGCTGTTTTAATAGCTAATATTTAACTTTCTGATTTCCAATTTTCTTTGCAATCAAATGCCTTCCTATTCACGTACTAAACAAATTTTCTAATCAATTTCTAATACCTATGGACACAGATAAGAAAATCTTTCCTCAACTACTCCTTAAGAAATCCTGATTCCAATGCAAAGAAATTAGAATATTTCAATTAGAAGCTTGAATGAATGGTGTAAACATTCAAAATTTGTATTCCACTCCCTCTCCCTCCCTACTTCCCCAAACTAAATCCTTCCGGATATTTTCTGGAACTAAAACCTCTTAGTAATGAGGCAAGCGGATAAATACACCCACGTCTGGTGCCTTGTGGTCATTCTTACATATTTATTCAGGTCTTTCATTGCCTGCAATCAATATACCCACAAACTCCATTCCATGCATTTTGCAAAAACAAAGCTGTCCTCTGCAACAGGGTGCAAGGCATGCCTCATATTTCAGCAGCAGTAGCAACAGTAGTAACTGCAGCAGCAGCAGCTGGAAAGAGAAAACAAAGGGAAAGAATTATGATGGCTTTTATTTAATACAACTAAGAGGTACAAAGAGTGCCTAAATTTAGCATGCACTATCTTGAGATGATAAGCCTGCTTAGTTTTGATGAAAGGAGTTGAAGAAAATTTTCATCTGGATTTTTAATATCAATATTCATTGATGATGAATTTAATCACTTTAGTACTATGTCACAGACAGATTACATACATAATCATGGGTACATTCTCCTTCTCTAGGCAAGAATGATCTGGGATCCATATGACATTTGTGCCTTGAGTCCACCTTCCCTAAAACATTGAAGAGTTTGATGAAACTATTCTCAGCACACCATCATCATCCTTCAAACATCTGTAGCCTGAACCCTCTTAAGATTCAGAAACAGTTCTTCTAATGAACTCTACGATATCTTATGTAACCTACAATTACATTTCATGCAAATTTATATCAAAAAAAAAAAGGAACCAAAGAGAGATATATGGAAAGAACCTAGTTGGTCTTTAGGGTCAAACAATCCTAGCTCCATTAATCACTCAGTCATTTACCATCAGTGCAACACAGGACATGTTATTTGAATTCACCAGTCTTCTTTTTTTCTATAAAAGTGCTAAAGCCATATTTACCTTTTAAGGCTACCACTAGACTCAATTAAGATGATGTTGGCCTAACAAAGTTCTTGCCACAGACTAGGCTCTATAGAAGTGGTAATGCTAATTACAGTCAAGGAAACAAATCCTACAGATGGAACAATGTTCATCTGTAGCCATTTGCAGCTTTATTTCACAATATTTCCTTAGGCAAATTTTTCTACACCCTGCCCCAATATCAGGTTTGATCTTGTTACAAACTTACGGGCTTTTCAGTACTTACAATTAGTTACCAGAATACCTCCCATGGAATACAATGGTTTTTGGATCATGAAATTAGGCACACTAGAAGAACATTTAAGAGATGTGAAATGACTTTGCAACCTGATACAGCTAGCAGGGAGATTGCACAATCTTAATTCACAAGCGCAAGCACACACACCCACGCACCCAGGAAGTGCGGGGGTCTTGTGGAAGTCAGTAGCTTATCTATTATGTACACTCCAGAGCTGTAAACAAGACCATGTGAGGACTCAGCTAGAATGCTTCCTCTGAGTCAGTATTAAACAAACTTCCGAACTATTAGGGAAGGAAATAAAGCCACTATGCCCCAAAGACACCCAGGACAGAGTGCCAGGGACTATGAGAAGTATATTCAATATTCTGTCAGAGACAGATGCAATAATTAAAATATATTTTGTAATAAAAACAAAATTCTGCTTCATAATCCATAACTGTCATGAATTAGAATGGGTGGTAATCTCATAAAGATTGTCCTATCAGAAATTTACATGACTTACTATGTGGAATGACAGAATATTTTGAAAATCTTTTGTGTTTTACTCCATAAGAATGCTAGCACGACTTTCTATTTGGCGATGACTTAAGTGTCATAGTATCTAATATGATTTTGATTCAGGATAAATGAGAAGCAAAAATCTCATCAATAGTGAAAATAAGTATAACACCAGAAAATCACAGATTCTCAGAAACAGCATAGCATAGGGCACTGGAAAAGACACAGGCTTTGAAATCAGAAGTGTTCCAACTCTAGTTTTGTCATCTTGAGCAAATTATATCTTCTTACTGAGATATTTTGCCATCTATAAGATCATGATATTCACAAGGCTCTTATTGAGATCAAATTAGATATTAGATGAGGAAGCACTTTGACAAACATGAAGAGCTACATGCATAGGGGAATTTATTATAACAATTCACTGCTATAACCCGTAAATATCCTCAGGTCAATTAAAACAGACTTAGAAAGAAATCAGATTTAGAATACCATGGAATTGTTTTGCTTGAAGTAGATAATGAGTTCTAAAGCTTAACTCCATTTTGGCTTGCAGTATATTTTGATTTTTAGGGGAAAAAAAAGATGAATATCACCTGTAACTAAAAATTTACAGTTATAGCTGAATCCTGAGAATACTTATGCTCTTACTTACATACAGTTTTATTTCTGAGGTTTAGAAGACTGGATAAAGAAATCAAAAATCATAAAAAGGAAGAAACAGAGCATTTTAATCCTTACCAATGTCCACAAAGTAGGATGTTTCATTAAGTGTTGTCTGGGTGCTCAGACAGTAAAGGACATTACCATTTCCGGCAACCCAAAGCTTGACCTCACACTTGGACTTCGGAAGGTAAACTTCCTGACAGGAAATTAAATACAGAGAACCTCTTCCAGTTTGGGATACTTGCTCTGCCAAAAACACTGTGAGAAATATTTAGACTAAATTAATTTTTTAAAATTTACCCTTAAAATACTAAAGCCAATAGAAAGGACAGTGTTTTTTTTTTTTAATTTAGAATAGGAAGTGAAATCAAAATCAAATATGTCCAAAGTATCCTTTCTGCTTGCCTATGTCTCTGTAAAAATACACTCAAAGATAAAAGAGTTCCCCCTCCCCTCCCTATAATATTTTTACTTAAACTAATCTCTAGGCCTTAAAAATGAAAACATTCGACCAAAAGAAAAAGAAAGAACTATGGCAGACATAATTTACATATAATATATATAAATCAAAATAAAATGAATTTTACACCCTATATTCATTACTCAGGCTACCCAGGATCATTCAAGCTCTCTTCTCCAAGCTGTGGTACACCTTCTGGGTTCAGCAGACACACTGAAAGGTCAAATAGAGTCCATCCTTCAGGCAGATGAGACGCTATCCTATTTTTAAAAGACTTCTAGAGAAGGAAATTCCACAAGCTTCCCCAGTTACACATTCCAGTGTCTACCAAACCTCACTGTCTGAAAATTTTCCCTTTTTTCTTATCTAAATCCCTCATGCTGCAACTTAAGCCTGTTGCCTCCTGTCTGGTCCCTAATGGAGATCGTCATCATCCTTCATAGATCAAGCTCCTCACACTAGGTTATTTCCAAATTCTGCCAACCACGAGCCACTTATTTCTAACTCTTTTTGTTCACAGCTCTCCAATCATTGTTATTCACCTATGATTTTCTTCAGTTTTATTTCTCCAATCTTGTATTTCATTTCAAATATCCTTCAAAAATAATTATTTTTTAAAAGAGTAAAAATAATAAAAATGATTCAATAATTTTACTGCACTAAAATAATATATTTTCTTTTATTTTTTAAGAGTCAACTATTTTTTATTTAAAAGTGAGACAAAAAGATTGTAAAATGTAAAACAATGCCACTCTTCTCACTAACTTTTTAAAAATATAGTAATGTAATGGATATATTATTATTTCTAAATGCATTAATAAATTTTTTAAACTTAGTGTTATTTTTAATCCAGTAAATATTTTTTATTTATTTTAATAGATTTATGAAGTACAAGTGGAATTCCATTACATATATATACTATATGACGGTGGAGTCCGGGCTTTTGCTGTGCCCAACACCCTGAGTAGCATTCATTGTACCCTACAGGTAATTTTTCAAACCTCACCCTCTCTTACTCTCCCCCCTCTGGTGTCCCCAGTATCCATTACACTACTCTGTGTGCACCTGTATAGCCATAGTTTAGCTCTCACTTAGGATAATGGCCTCCAGGTCCGTCCAAGTTGCTGCAAAAGACATTATTTCATTCTCTTTTGTCACTGAGTAGTACTCCATGGTGTGTATATATGAGACATTTTCTTAATCCACTCCACTCATGATGGCATTTAGGTTCATTCTATATCTTTGCTATTGTGAATTGTACTGCGATAAATGTACATGTACAGGTACATTTTTGATATAATGATTTCTTTTCCTCTGAGTAGACACCCAGTGGTGGGATTGCATGGTCAAATGGTAGGTCTTCTTTTAGTTCTTTGAGAAATCTCCATACTGATCTCTGCAGAGGTTGTACTAATTTACATTCCCACCAACAGTATATAAATGTTTCCTTTTCACTGTATCCATACCAGCGTCTATTGTTCTTTTACTTTTTAATAATGGCCATGCTAATTGGAGTAAGGTGGTGTCTCATTGTGGTTTTAATTTGCATTTCCCTGATGAAAAACAATTTATTTTCAGTTCTCTTTCTTCTTGCCCCTCCTCCATATGTATACATACATCATTAGCATTGTAACCGTGATGTATAATTTTATTGAATTTATTCCAAGTTTTTAAATTTCCTCTTAAATTTCACAATCCGGAACATGCTTAAATGAGCTGGAATAAAGGCAATGCTGGGGCCAAGTGTGGGGCCTCACATCTGTAATCCTAGCACTCTGGGAGGCCGAGGCGGGAGGATCGCTTGAGGTCAGGAGTTCAAGATCAGCCTGAGCAACAGTGAAACCCCATCTCTACTAAAAATAGAAAAAACTAGCCATGCATGGTGGTGCATACCTGTAGTCCCAGCTACTCGAGAGGCTGAAGCAAGAGGATTGCTTGAGCCCAGGACTTTAGTTTGAGGTTGCTGTGAGCTAGGCTGACACCACAGCACTCTAGCCCAGGCAACAGAGTGAGACTGTGTTTCAAAAAAAAAAGAGAGAGAGAGAGAGAGATGATACTGGTATAAAGTTTATATGGCTAGAATAATTTTCTCTGTTATTCAATAGAATTAAATGATTGACTATTAAGTACTGTAACAGAGTGAATGGCCTGAAAAAACAGCAGAGAGATTTTCTGTCTCTTTAAAACTTCCTCTACTCTTTTTGGGAACTGCTGCCTGGCCTGCATCCCTGAGGCAGGGAGAAGGTCTTTTTTTCTTTATGTTACAGGAGAGAGCTCAGCCATTCCAGGCCAGCACCAGTCCCCAAAGTGGGCCCCAGGGGGCCCAGGTGAGTGGAGGTCACAGGCTTTGTCTTTGGCAGAGATGGGACGATTAAGAGTCATTAACAGAGTACCTAGAACTGAGGGCACTCCCTTTAAAAGCTCTGTATTTCTGCTTATGTTCAGGAAAATTTGGATTTTTTGAGATGAGAGTCCCATTTCCCTCCTTTGCTAGCAAAGTAATAAACTTCTCTTTCCCTCCCTTCAACCACTGCCCTTGTTCTTCTGATGTGGCCTCATGGATAAGTGCCAAGCTTTCAGTAACAGTACTAAAGCACTCTGCTAGGTTTCAAGGATTCATAGCATAAAACAAACAGTCCTTGCCCACAATCAAGTCATAACAGGACGTGCAGCCAATTAATTAGAATAAAAAAGATTCTGTAGTAGATTCCAGCATCTACTTAAACTGTGCGGCCTTAAAGGGTGGGTTGAGCAAGCTGGACCTCAGGGAGGGCAGACTCTGTAGAAGCCAGGAGTGAGGAGTCATGTGGTAGGTGATCCAGAGGGGCAGGAAGCTGGGATAAATTGCCACAGTATCTACCATCTACAAGGAGGCCGGAGCACCAGGACAGAATGCTCGGTGCCATCCATAGTTTAACTGGGCCTCTGTTAGAGAATATTTGGTCAAAATCTGAGCTCAGAGGCAGCTGCCTCCCAAATCTTTTCTGAAGAGAGCTTTGATCACCAGAATTAAATGGCAAATTAGTGCAACTGGAGAAAAGGATGGCTAATAGGGTAAGGTAACTTTGGCGTAAGTCTTACTTAAGAATTTACTTAGTAATTAATAAAACTGATATCACCCAGAAAGCAAAAAATGGAAAGGAAAATTTGTTCCAGTACCATAGTGTCCTTAGACAAATTGCTCATCAAGCCTGGCCTTCAGTTTCTTCACCTGTAAAAGTGAATGTTGTTTACAATGTATTCCAGAATTAAAATTCCAAGAAATGGCAAATATTAAAAATAACACATCATCCTCACAAAAACCTGAACATACAGTCCTTTCCTTAAAGAAAAGAAACTATGCTTGTTTTCACTAAATCTTAGGCTTAGATTTTAAAATGTCATAGGTAAGCTATGCTCTCAAGAAAGAAATTCATACATGTTTCTCTGGGATAATCAATACAGATAACATTGAAAATTGAGTCCTTCAAATTGTCCAGCTTAAAGCAAAGGAGGTGATGGAAAGTTTCCTCTTCATTGAAAGATTAAAAAAAGAAAAGAGTTTTCAAAGAAAGGCTCCAGTGTGTATGCTTCTAATTATAATATGATGAACAAATGTTTTATAAGTAATAACAGAGGTTTTTGAAAATGTAAAAAAAATTAAAATTGAATCTTGGTTTTAAAATGGCAAGGTAACTTGCAGCTTATGGATTCTGATTGAAGAACAAAAGAGTCCATTCAACAACACATACCAGGTTCTGTGCTAGGTACTGGTTAATACTTTGAAGAACAAAATTCAAGTTTCAGAAAGAAAGATATGACATACTTGAAACAGATAATTAAAGGGAGTTTAATGAAGGGTCTATTTGTAAAGGGTGTGATCAACATTAAGGGAAACTGAAGTACCCTGAGGCTAGCGACAGTGAGGACAGGAAGAGAAGCCAAGTAGCCAAACTTTGTCACCCTAAATCATCAGAGAGAGGAAATACCCCAAAAGCTGCAGGAGAGGACTGCCTAAAAGGAGCTCTGGGCTTCCATAGAAGCATACGGCTACCTTCTTTCTCATCCTCTACTTAAGTGAACTCACCTGGAAGCCAAGGTCAGGGGCGCCCAGCTGATGCAGCTCTTAGAGGTCAGCAGGATAAAGAATATATAGCACATCACTGCTTTTAAAATATATGTGGTTCTGTGGCAGAAAGAGACATTAAAAAATTAAACAAATAAATAGGATAATTTCAGATAATTGTGAGGGTTCTGAGGAATTTAAAATAAGGATGTGACTAAGGAGGTAAAAAGTCCCTTTAAGGAGATGGTATTTTTGCTAAGAACTTACAGATAAGAAGAAGCCATCTGTAAAGATTGGGAAGGCATTTTAGGCAGGAGAAATAGAAAATGTAAAGGTCCTCAGGTGGACGTTTGGAGAGTTTTTAGAGTGCCTGAGAATTATGGAAAAGGCCAAATACTTCTGGAACATGTTAAGGCAGGGAAAAGTGTAATAAATGAGGTCAAAGTAGTAGGTAGTGCCCATTACTTGTAGGGTGGCTTATTGATCACAGCCAGGACTCTACTTCAAAGAAAGAGTTCTACTTGAGTGTCATGGGAAGCTGTTAACTGACTATATGCAGGAAAGCAATGCCATTTTGTTTGCATATTATAAAGATCACTTAGGCTGCTGTGTGAAGACTAAAATTTGAAGGGGCACAAGAATAGAAACAAGGAGACCAGTTACAAGAGTATTTCAGAAGCCCAGAGAGACTTGATGGTGGTTTGGAAAAAGATGGTAAAATGGGAAATAAAAAGAAGGTGATGTACTTTCAGATTGTGTCTTAGTCCATTCAGGCTGCTGTAACAAAGTACCATAGACTAGGTGGATTATAAACAACAGAAATTTATTTCTCACAGTCTGGAGGCTGGGAAGTTCAAGATCAGTGTGCCAGCATGGTCAGGTTCTGGTGAGGGCCTGCTTCCTGGTTCATAGACAGCTGTCTTTTCGCTGTGTCCTCACATGGTGAATGGGCCAAGGAAGCTCTCTGGGGTCTCTTTTATAAGGGCACGAATCCCATTCATGAGAATTCTGCCTTCATGACCTAATCACTTTCCAAAGGCCCCATCTCCAAATACCATCACATTGGGGATTAGGTTTCAACATATGAATTTGGGGAATACAGAAGCAATCAATTTATGGCAAATGGATTAGATATAAAGGGTGAAAGAAAGAGAGAGAATAAGGCACTTCTTGCAAATCATATAGAACAATTTGCATTTCCCTAAACAGACAATATTCACTCGTAACTCTCTGCCTTCAAATCATGAATATTCTTTCTTTTCATGAATATTCTTCCTTTTCTGATCCTCATATCTAATCTAGATAATTCAGTGTTCAAGACTCAGGTCTAGGAACACTTGACTCAAGAAGTTGTCCCTGCTATCTCTAGACTGAGTTGGCCTTCCCTCTTCAGGGCTTCCTGCAACAAATTCTACTTGCAGCACTTACCACTTTCCTATTGACTTGGCTTTCTCCACCACCATAAGAGCAGAGATTTCTCAGGGGTGAGGACTATGTCTTATTCATCTTTTAATTCCTTGTGCTTACCATTATTTCTGACAAGCTTAGTGACTTACTAAATGAGTGAAACAATGAAATATAAAGAGGTAGTTTAGTAGATAATGAGATCACTTCAAGCTGGGGATATAAGAATAGCTTTCATGGAGGAGTTGACACTGGAGTTAGATCTTAAAGAATAGGCAGGTTTGGGGCGTTCAAACATAGAAGAAAGAGTATTCTGGATGGAAAAAATGGTTGAGCAAAGGAACATAGTGTAAGAGAATATTTGAAGGCCAGTTCAGTTTAGCTGGAATGTAGGGTACACTATGGGAAACAATGAAAAAATAGCATGCAGTCTAAGGACTTTTTTTTTATTTGATAGACAATGAAGAGCCACTAAAGTTTTTAAATTAGATACATGGCATGGTAAGAGCTATGTAAGAATAGAGTCTGGTTCTAAAATTGGCAAAATAGCTTGCCTTCAAATATTTGAAGAAAATAATTTCTAACCTGTAATTCCATAGTAATTCAATCATACAGAAGGAAAAAATAGAGACTCCTAAAGACATTCAAGATTTCAAAAAAGAATTACCTCCCATGCATCCTTTCTAAAACTATTAAGGAGGTACTCCAAGAAAGAAAGAGTGGGGTGTAAGAAACAGAAGTTTTGGCACAAGAGAATGATAGTAAAGGACAGCTGTACACCAGATGCAGAGATAAAAACAGACTACTCAGGTAGAAAAAAAACTTCAAAACAACCTATTTTAAAACTATTTTCTGGGCTACTTAGTGGACCCTTTCAATTTGACAGCTTAAGTGCATCTGGAAATTCTATTGAATTATTTGTTGACAGTCCCACCCTTCCATTTCTCCATTTATTTCCTTGGGGTGTATCAGGGAAGCAGCAAGGAGAAGCAGCACAAAATCGTAGAAAATGTAGGATAGAAATATATCGGAATTTAGGATTTTTGTTTTAGCTTGAGTTTTCCCAAAAGCAGAGCCTGAGTCCAAAACTTATAAACAGGGAGCAGGAGTGAGAGCCTGGGAAGAGTGAGGGAAAGTGGAAAGGCAAATACACAGATGCATTATTATTATCACCCCTGTAGGCAACTGGCATTCAGTCCTGTCTGGAATCTTCTAAGGAGTACATAGAATGCCTTTTGGAATTGTTTCCCCTAGGATTGACTATTATTATCCATCAGCTTATATACCACATTAGTTGAGGTTTGCTTTGGGGATGTAAACCCTTGTGTACTTCCAGACTGAGGATGCCAGCTTGAACACAGCGCTTCCCAATGGCAATCGCAGCGTTGGAAAAACCTGAGTGCAAAAGCGCAAAACATCCAGTGCTAGAGGAAAGATGTCAGCCTGATGTGACACAAACTACCCACTGCATCTTCACTGTAATCAGAGTAGAGGCCAGGAGGATGAGTCAGGAAGCCAAAAACAACCCACACAGTCTATGCTTTGTACCACTCAGATATAATACAGGTGGTGGAGGAAGGAGATGATAAATATAAAACAACTTCAGGACCAGTTGTAGCAGTGAAGTCTACAGCTTATTCTATCAGCGTTTGTCTGTCAAGTCATGTATAGAGATGGTGGCTCACCACCACCTGAGGACTTAGGCTGTTCATTAATATTAGGTTCTAAAATCAGGGGAAAAAATAAAGACATTGGAAACTTTAAAAATGGAATTTCCTCTCTATGCACATATACATGCAAAAAAAAAAAAAACAACCTTGTCTCTTATGCTCGGAAAATTTGGTGCCATACACCTGAAAAAAGTATTTTTTTAAGAGTGACTTACAAGGAAATAAAAACTAATGTATGAAAAGCTGCTGGAACAAACCAAATGCCACTGAAATGCTGAAAGCACCAAAGTCTGTCACTTCATATAACCGTGGCTTAAGACAGAAACAAGTCTATCTTTTAATTTCAGTTTCTCAATTCTGATAGAGCTTTGTGCTATCCTCTGCATTTCTTTAGCTATTATTTGAACACTTATCAAATGAATATATGCATATCTTTATTCTCCTTTGTAGATTTTTTATTCCTCCAAATATTTAACACTATGCTTTTCTTTTTTTTAATATAAATAATTTTAAATAAGTAGCTACCATGTCCCACTGTGCTAGACTGTTGATAATACTATCATTAGTAACATAGGTGGGTGTGGTACTTGCCCTTCTGGTGGTTAGAGTCTAGATTTGTGTTCTGACTTAAGCAATTAATTAACAGTGTAATCTTTCTGAACCTCAATTTCCTCATTGTTAAAGGTGGTAGGGGGAATATTACTTATGCTACAGGATTATGTTGTGGTATTATTCATTCACACATGCATTTATTAATTCAATAAACAGTAAGTTCCTTCCACGTCTAATATGCGCCAGACTGTATGTGCTTTGTGAACCAGAAGCAATACGCCAATAACATGAGTTACTATTGTGTGCTTACAGTAAACTAAATTGAAATTTTATTCTCTTTGGTTTGTCTATTTTGTTTATAATGCTTTTTCAGCCACTATATTCTATAAATTCAAGTACCAAAATGTCATTTTCTAGTTCAGATACAGCAACCATTTGATTGGCTAAATTCAATGAGTAATTTGTGAACCTGATAAAGAAGATAGCATTTTACTTCTAAATAGTTAAATAGACACTCAGCCAAAAAAAAAAAAAAACCTAAAAAGCAAATTAAGGCAAGAAGAAAAATAATGAGTAAAGAGAACAGAAAGTGAAGCAGAGAAGTTGGGAGGATGATTTGAACTGCACTATCTCCAAATCATATATGCTCAAACTCTTCTCCATTTGCTCTTTTAGTGTGAGGACTACCTCAAGAAAACCAGACACTTCACTGATAATCAAACTGTTTATAAGTTGGAGTTCTGGGGAACACTTAAAAGATGACTTATCATGAGGTGTTTGTGATATTATCTGGATTTTTTATACTTGCCTTACCTAATGTTTGAAACCAAATCCCACACATCTTTACATTATAATATAGTATTTGTTCCCAAGTACAAGCAATAGATATGGCATAAAGTTAATGGTACAGAGCTGCACTTATTTTGCTTTGAACAGACAAGCAGCAGATTTAAATGCAGAGAAACATTTTATTATAATGTCCATAACTTTCATCCAACCTTACTTCTTTACATATTTTGGTGGGATTAATTCTACATAAACATTTTTCATACCATTTTCTATCTTCAAGGTAATATCAGCTTTTCTGCTTGATCAAGGCTTTATTTTAAATATATGCACATAAACATATATTTTATGACCTCAAGAAATTTGAAAATCTCTCACATATACCACCTGTTCCCTTTACCACCATGTCAGCTTTAGGGCTGACAACTAGGAACAGGAAGTAAACCTGATTATAAATGCAGTAAAAACAAGAGTTGAAAATCAGGAGACAGACCTAAATAACTTTGGAAATAAGTAGAGTCTCTAAGATTAAAAGTAAAAGAAACTGAACATAAGCACTGTACTCTAGTTGATAAAGTTATTTCTTACGGCGGGTGGGGGGTACAGTTTAACAATTCTAATACTGCTGTACATATATACTGGAATTGGCAGATGGTGGGAGCAAGATTTTTCACTGTTGAAATGAGAGTTTATAGATAAGCACGGGGAGGAGGCTAAAATGATATATGTGGTACTGTATTAGAGTTGGAGACTTCAGTATGAATTCATGTTTAGCTCAATATTGGTACAGATGGCTATGTATGTAAATATATGTGTGTATATATATTTTTTTTCTGCACCTATGTGTTGTATATATACAGCATAGCATACACACATGTATTTTGTTGCTCTGTCAGCTGAGGGGGCCAGAAGTAACTATAAGCATACCTAGTCACTAGATCTTCATTTCTAATAAAAGGAAACTGATTAAAGGTATCAGGACTCATTGGAGAAATAGCTGCTTCTAGGACTGGAGCAGAAAATATACAGGATGAGCCTGGAGTGTCTCATAGTGCCAGGAATGAACAATGTGCTTTAAAAAAAAAATGCAAACAAAAACCCTACATTGACCAAGTTATGTCAAAGGGATACAGGAACTAACTGAAAGAGCTCCCAATGGTCAAATCTGGAACAATGTGAGCAAGAAAATAAACAGAGAAGTATTAGATTATAACCCAAAGTATAAAATAGATATCCACAAGTACATACTGTTATAAATAAATGATTGAATAAATAAACAAAGAAATAATAGAGAAAAATCTCCCATTCAGGAAAAATTGTAAATAATTTACACAACTGCTTCACCTGGGGGAATATAACTCCCTACTCCTTAAATGTGGATTGCTCTTAATGACTCCCTTCCAAAGAGTGCAAAATTGGAAAGGGGGGAAAAAGGGTAGCTTTTCCATGGAGAAACCTGACAAATACTACCCCAATCAGGGGGTCAAGGTCAACAGCAGCAATAGTATGTCACGTTGATATCATGTACCCTTGATATAATGTGATGAAAATAGTGCTTTACCTCTGTGGTCTTCCTTACAAACATCCATAACCATGACAAAAACAGCAGACAAAATCTAATAGAGGGGCAGTCTACAAAATGCTTGACTAACACTTTGTAAAATTGTCAAGATCATCAAAAACAGGGAAAGTCTGAGAAGCTGTCACAGACAAAAAGAACATAAGGAACATGAAAAGAGCATGACATAAGAACAAAAAGAACACGACAACTAAATGAATGATGGTATCTGGATGAGATCCTGGAACAAAAAAAGGATATTAGGTAAAAACTAAAGAAATTCAAATGAAATATGGACTTCAGTTAGTGACAATGCATCATCTTGGCTAATTAATTGTAACAAATGTACAATACTAATGAAATATGTTAATGGTAAGGGAAACCGAGTGTGGAGTTTATGGAAACTTTATGTACTATTATCTCAATTTTTTTGTATCTCAAAGTCCAAAGTTATTCTAAAATCTAAAGTCCATTTTTTAAAAATAAGTAGATAGTGAAGAAACTTTTTATAAAGTATCAATCCTCATAAATTTTTTTAAAAATTAAAAATAATAAGGTACTACTGAACATGATATATTGAAGAAATTTCTAAACTTAGAAGCTTGGAAAGAAATCACAGCAGAAATTTTACACTCTCAAATTAAAGGGCAAAAGAAAAAACTGATAAAATACATTCAAAGTAAAAACAATAAACAAAAGTAGGTACTCTGAAGCTATATAGAGCCCTTACACGTTTACTTTTTCAAAAATATCTCTGTTTAAAAATGGGCAAAGGGCATAAGAAGACAATTAAAAAACAGAAAAAAATTAAAGTACTAGAAAAATATAAAATTATTTTGTCTAACTGCTACTCAAAGAAAAATATTAAAGCAGAAGAGATACAGTACTACCCTATGTTTATTAAATTCCAAAATTATATATATAAAATGACACATATAATATGTATAGCTGGTTATTATATATGTATGATTATGTATTTATAATCATATATATACGATTACAGGAAATAAAACAGGTAGTTTCATCAGATAATGCTGGTGAAGGTGTCAATGGGTGCATAAACTTTTATCATATGTTTATAAGATCCTTAAAATTATTGTTCACTTATGACTCTAATAATCTATCTTAGGGATGGGCAAACTGTTTCTAGAAAGGGCCAGAGAGAAATACTGTAGGCTTTGTGGGCCACACAGGCTCTGTAGCAGCCACTCAGTTCTGCTGTGGGCAGGACAGCAGCCATCCACAATATGCAAATTGGTAAGTGTAGCTGGGTTCCAACACACAGGCAGTAGGCCAGAGTTGACCCGGAACCATAGTTTTCCAACCACTGAATAAAGAATAACAAAAGTGAAAGAAAATACATGAAACAAAATTACATATACTGTATTATCTCAACTACATAAAAAAAGTATTTGTAGAGAAAAATGCTAACAGAAACAGCATTAAAATGTCAACCAGTTTTTTCTCTGGATAGTGGAATAAAGATTTTTTTTTCTTTATTCCTACACCTGCAATTTTTTATGTATTAAAAAATAAGAAAAAGAAATCCTAAAGCCAGTTTCTTTGATATGTGTTTTTATCAGTAAGCTGGAGATTCCCAGGCCAATTTGAGACTTGAAAGTATTCTCATTTGTGATATTTATGGACATTCAAGAAAATATTTCAGTTATTCATCATCCAAGTCTCCATAAAAACAAATAGGCTTCTTTTAACATTCAGAAATTACATTTTGAAATATTACTTTTTTTCTAATCAAATCAGATTTATATTGAGTCTATTGTTAGTTATTAATGAAATGCATCACTTCTTCTGGAGCTTCTAATACTTTCCGAGGATGGCCTGACGCCACAGTATTGGAAAACGTTGCCTGCTTTTCTAAAGCCCTTTTAAATGACTCATGTTCTTAATAGCCTCTGTTTAAGTGACAAAAGAATCACTGTTGTTAGGAGGGATGTACAGTGCATTACACAAGTTTACCCTGGCAAGCCACAGGAGCTGATCTGCAATCCTGTGTCAGCACTTTTCTGTCCCACTAGTGTGGACACAGATGGGTGTGCGAGCTGCTGCAGGCTTCTCACCAGGCCAAACAAAACATGGAAAACAAAGGTCTTTATCAGCTCAGTGCTGACCACAGTTCCCCACAGTATTACTGAAGTCACATTTTTTTCTTAATTTTCCATATACAAAATACCTCTCACCTAAGAGAAATCAGATTTCATTCATAGCCTAGGACTTAAGTTTATTGTTCTGGTGAGAGTATGTAATTGCTCCCTTTGGAGAAGGGAAAATGAAGCCTTTTTCAGTCTTCTTCTAAGAACTTACAAACAACCCACTAGCTTTCTGGATACACAGGATGCAAACCAAGGACAACTCGCTAGCCTAGAGCAAAGACACACAGTTGGGCTGACGCTGCAAGTAAAGGACAATGTAAAACTAAAGCCATTATCTGAGACCATTCCAGGGAGAGAAAGGTTGATTTCTTTTTCTAGTAGCAACTGCTCTGCTTTGTTGTCACCTTTAAGGTGGCATCTGCTCATCTCCTTTCCTTCTCCTCACCCACTATTCTCTCTCGAAAGGACATTTGTACTGTCATAAGAGTTTGCTATTTTCTACAGTTTAAATTTACTTGCTTTTGTCTGTTTTCCTCACTAGAAATAAATTCTTCATGAGGGCAGAGACCATCGTCTGTCTGCTTTATGTTGTGCTTTGTTTTCCACAGTAAATACATGATAAAGATCTGTTGAATGCACAGATGAATAACAAAATAATTTAGTAGAAAGACTCTGGATTACTAGTCAGACAGTGAGTCTTCTAGTTCTGGCCATATCATCAATTTGCTAGGTGTGTTAGTGAGGTTTCTACTGCGATAATGCTGCACAACCTGGCTGATCCCAGTAACTGGCATCAGCAAGCATTCAGTTTTGTTCCCAAGTCTGCAGGTTTGCTGTGACTCTGCTAGGTGTGGTGGCATTCAGCCTCAGATTGGGTGCAGGCTGGCTCTAAATCTATCTTCCTTCTGGGAGCAGCAGCTAATCAGGTCATGTTTTCATGGTGAATGGCAGAAGCACAAAGAGGAGAGCAGAAACACGTGAACGTCTTAAAGCTTCAGCTTGCAACTGGCACGGTTTCACTGCCACCTGCATTCTATGGGACTAAGCAAACCAAGCCCAACGTCAGGAGGGCAGGGAAATGTGCTCCCCCAGCAATACACCACGGATGAGGAGGGAAGGAAGAATTGTGGAAAAATAATATGATCTACCACATTAAACAAGTAAAATTCATAAAGTTTCAATTTCTGGAAAAAAGGAATGACAATTCTAGTCCTGACTGTGCCAGGGCTCTTGTGAGGGTCAAATGGTTTTATGTAGACATGATTAAACTAAAATTCAGTTTAACCAAGAGTTAGTAATTGTATAGGCACCAGGTAAGGATTGAAAATGACCAAGTCATTTTCTTTTCTTATAGAGAAAAAGATACTACAATCATACCACAATATAATCATTACTATACTATAAATGGTATATAAAATATTGTGGGAACAGGTGATAGACTTAAGTAGCCCTGGGTGACAAAGGGAAAACTTTACAAAGTGATGTTCTGGATACTACTTTAAAAATAAATAAGAATTGCGTTGGCCTGGCACGGTGGCACACTCCTGTAATCCTAGCACTTTGGGAGGCTGAGGCACAGCTGGAGGATTGCTTGAGGACGGGAGTTCAAGACCATCCTGAGCAATAGTGAGACCCCATCTCTACAAAAAATAGAAATATTAGCTGGGCCTGGTGGTGCACACATGTAGTCGCAGCTACTCAGGAGGCTGAGGCAGGAGGATTCGCTTAAGTTTGAGGTTGCAAAGCTATGATGACAGCACTGCACTCTAGCCCAGGCAACAGAACAAGACGCTGTCTCCAAAAAAAAAAAAAAAAAAAAAACGGGGGATAAGAAAATGGTAGTGAAAGAGAGTAGGAAGAGAAGAAACTTTAGGTTTATCAGTAATATTTTCTTTTTAGAGTAAAAAGGGGAGATTTGAAGAAAATTCGGCAAAAAATTACCTGATAAATCTAAATGTTGGAAGAATGGGTGCCGTAATATTTTCTGCATGTGTTTGAAATATTTTATAATCAAACAAATTTTTAACTATTTTAAAATAGGTACCTGGTGACAAAGAAGGAAATAAGGCTACTCTGGGCAGAAAGAGCACACACAGGTAGTAAAATAGGCTGTTTGGTTTTCATGGATCATAGTGTGCGAAGGAGAATGGTGGAAGAGAATATGGCAAGAGGAATGTGAAAGTGTTGTTTTCATTTCCTAGGGCTACCGTAATGAGTACCACAAACTGGATGGCTTAAAACAACAGAAATTTGTTGTAGCACATTTCTGGAGGCTAGCAGTCTGACATCAAGGTGCCAACAGTATTGGCTCCTTTGGAGGGCTCTGAGGAAGACACTGTTCCATGCCTCTCTCCTAGCTTGTGATGATGGCCATCAGTCCTGGGCATCCCTCGGCTTATAGATGCATCACTCCAATCTCTGCATCCATCGTCACATGACATTCTCCTTCTGTGCCTTCACATGGCCATCTTCCCACTGTGTGTGTCCCCGTGTCCAATTTCTTCTTGTTGGAAAGGCACCAGTTGTGTTGGAGTAAAGGTTCATGCTACTCCAGTATAGCCCCTCATCTCAGTTTAACTAATGGCATCTTCAGTGACGCTATTTCCAAATAACATCACATTCTAAGGTCCTGGGGATTAGGACTTCAACTAATCCTTTTGGGGGACACAATTAAACTCATAAGAGGGATCAAGATATTGCTATGATTGGCTATTATTATTAACAATTTTTCATATTTACCTTAAAAATCAAAAGAATAGCACACTATGTTGTTGACCAATTGAAAGACCTCCTCAGGGGATCTATGACTTAGCTGACTGTGGAAGGAAGGAAATCCTAAGAAGGATGATGCTTTGTGTCTCTTCCATCCTGCTATTCATGTGCCCACCAGGTTCCCCACATTATATTCTGCCTCAAACCAGCCCACGCTGGGTGACTCACTACCCTACTTTGTCTGCTGTCCTTTGAAGAACAGCTTTATCATCCAAAGAAAAAACCCTCTGGCTACTACCACTACTCTCTTGAACTTCAATGCTTTGCCCTGAAGCTACATATTTTTAACCCTGAGCTCTCCAGAAACTAATTTGAACACCACGATCTAACATTAATGGTCTGCCTCCTATTTCCATCTCTGTTTTAGGAAATTTCCTTATTAAACTTTTCACAATGTATGGACTGTTTAGGGAGAATTTTCAGCCCCTGTTATCTATTTTTCAGTTTACAACCATAAGAACAGTGAGTAATCTTATATCTGTTCTTAGATCAGAGTACTTGGCCCATCCCTTATTCTAGCTAAGTGGCTTTTCCCTTCACCTATATGATCTGGTTATTGCTAGATTCGATATCCCCCATCTCACACTACTCTCTCCTTTGCTTGCTATCCTCCAAATCTACTTTTTTCTGATCCCTGAACATGCCAAGGCCTTTCTCCCCTTCAGGCCTTTCTACTTAGCCTGGACTCTAGAGTGTTCTTCTAACCCAAATATCTGCTCATTCTCAAACTTAATTCTTATTCTCAAACACCACTTCTTTGGACAGCCTTTCTCTGACCAGTCTATCTAAAACACTTCCCCACATTCTCAGACTTATCACCCTGTTTATTTCCTACTGAGTTTTTCGCTCATTTCTTTCTTTATTAGTTTTCTGTATGTCTTTTATATAAAAATAGATAATATGTCCATCAAGTTCACTAGTAGTCCCTGATCCTAATACAATGCCTGGCACATAAAAGATGCCTAATAAATATGAATTGAATGAAAAATAAACCCTTAGGCTCAAGCCTTCCAAAAGTCTTCACAAGTTTGGACTTGACTCAGGGAATGTAGAAACACCTGCCCTGGTCACCTGTCAGTGCTGGTGCCCTAGGCCTTGGTTCTGTTACCCAGATTATTTATTTGCTTGGGTTACACTTTATTCTAAAGTCTCTTATCTTGGGTTCTTCACTTATCTCCACAGTTCTGGATTCCAGACTTTGCTTACAAGAAACACCAACCTAGAGTATCAATTGGTCTCCTCCCTTTCTGAACTTGACCACTTGTGTACTCAATATTATTAATATAATACCTGCTGCTCCTACTTTCCTTAACAACCACAGAATTGATCATGGGCCTGCCAGTCCTTCTTTGACTCAACTCTTGTCTTCCCTATTCCTTAGCCCTGTCTTCCCACTCCAAATCTTCCTTCCTTCTTCTATCCTGGCATGACTGTAAGCATAAAGGGGTGGTTAACATGAAAACATCTTTGAAAGTTAATCATTCCAATTCACAGTAGACACTTGTCAGTTTGTGCAAAACTCTTACTATATATGTCTCATTGAATGCCATAAATCTCCATGTCAACAATTAGGATTTTTGCATTTACCAACTTCAATACAGATAGGAGCTAAATCTGTAATGTTTCAGCTATGGGTACTTTTGAAACATTTTAGATACAATTGAGGTCATTTACAACCTTGGCAGTGGGTATGCTTGAATATTTTCCTCTTGTTCACCTAATTCTATCACTTTCCTTAAATTTCAGTGTCCATAAACCATTTAAGAAAAGCTACTGTGAGTTGCCTGGATATTTTCCAAGCTCTGGATACCATAGTTAGTCACATGGAATGTGGAATGGGCTAGACATCTTGGAATTGTTCTTATTAACTTGTTGTAAGAGATCGACCCAATTGCTTCAATAATCATTATTTGTTTAACAAGTTCCTGTGAGGAAAGCTATGCAGTTATCTTGTGAAGTAGCTTCTTAAAAGGCTTTTATTTTGTCTGGATATGATAAAGATCATTACATGGTATGTCTAACTGATGACTTAGTGCTCTATTAGTACATAGAAACTTCTATGGGAAAAAGAATTAGACAATAAGTACCAACGACTTAATACATGCTATGTTTCCAATTCAATTTGCTTTGATAAAAATCAAATAATCCCCAGGAACACAAATATTTGTCTTCTGTGATTGGACAGTCTGTTAAAATTGGCATTCTCAGTTCCTCCAAAACATTCATTTGTCCTTTATACGACCCACACATTGTCAAGAGGTTAATAATGTTGAAAAATTCCTGTGGTGTTCTTAGCTTTTGTGCTATCTGGCAGAAAAACATCAGAATCTTTAATTTTCTTTTCAACATAGCAAGTTATTTATTCACAATCAATGCCTCTCTGTCTTAATAAACAAAATAGGAAACAGATTTTTAAATTCTTAAAGCTCTATAAATTCAGAGCATTTTTCCTTTGAAGTAAAGTGTTTCATACGACTTCAATGAAACATGAAAATAATTCATATGGTCAGAAGGCTTAACAATTAAAAACATAATAATTTGTCCTCAGTGGAAAAGATCAAGATTTTAAAGGTAAACAAGTATTATCAAAGAGTTGGTAAAGTAATTACTTGGTAATTTTAAAATGTCATAGATTTTTATATTTTAGAATATATTTTAAGATATGAATCAACCCTAAATATAATTATATATGACAGTTCCTATATAGGCATTTTTAAAAATATTACATTTTACCTTGGTATCAAGTCCCCTGGTACAAAGTAAAATGTACCTTAAAAAAGAATAAGTTATCTACTCAAATAAAACCATAGCAGATAAAGCCTTTTATCAAATGGGTCAAGTACATGTTAAAGTGTCATAGGACTGAGTATAGAGGATGCCTTCATACTTTCAAGGTTACTACCTTTATGTGTATACCCAATGTGCTTTCAAACAAGTCTTCAACAAAAGGAGAACTTATAATTAGTAATATATGGCAATTAATATTAGTCACCAAAATAAACAGTGTAGGTTTTTTAAACCTTCAGTTGTTTAAAAAGAAAAGTGCAATAGGAAGGAAACTTCTCAGTTCACAACATCAGAAAAGGAAATTAGAAGTTAATTTTAATCCGGGGAGATGGGAGCCTCTAAAAGAGTGTATTGTATAAGTATTTTGCTACTAAAAAGCAAAACAATAGACCACCATTTAATCTTAAAGTAACTTATACTCTAGAGTGGCTATTGCTGCTATTATCTCCTGTCCTCAACCCCTTTCTTGTACCTGAATCCCCTCTACTACCTTTATCCACTTTATCCTCTGGCCACACTTCCCCTCCTCTCCACACCATTTCCCATCTCTCTTGCCTCCTTCAACCTAGTCTTGCCCAGTGAGATCATCCTGATTAATTGCAGCCAGCCTTGTTCATGGGTATCCCCACCTTAGCCCTACAGCTTCACTCACACATTGCTCCTCTATTCAAGGATATTTTGCCTTGGATCTATGTTCAGCAGTTGTTCTGTGTGTGCATGTAAGAGCTTGGATTTTGTCATCCTGTGCTCAAATCCCAGCTCTGCTCTTGCTATCATAAAGCAGTAAATAACCCCATTAAGTCTCAGTGCCCCCATCTGTAAAATGGGAATTATAACAGAATTTACCTAAAAGGGATATTGTGAGGGCAAAATCAGGTAATGAAAGTAAAGCATTCTATAGAGAGTGAGCACACAATAAATATTAATTATTATATTATATTTATTTCATCCACACAGAGGCAATGTGTCTAGTGCAAAAGCAATATAATTTATATTATTTTGTATCATTCTGTAAGTATGGCAACTGCACTGTTTGAACTAAAATCAGGGTAAATGATCTGGCAAATCAAATGCACTTACATGGCAAAGGAACAGAAGCACTGAAATAAAAACACTGTCAGGTGATTCAGGAGGGGAAAATCACTGTATAAGCCCTGTGCTTTGCTTTTTTAATAGATTGAGTCTTCAGATAAGAGTATGCCAGGTTTACACAAGTTAAGTAAAGGACTGAATTGTTTGGAGCAGGATTATGAATTTATGGACAAGTTGAGACAAGTTTTTTTTTTTTCTCTTTCCTGTGCGGATGCATAAATACAGACACCTGTGCAGTGTACCAGCTTAGTCCTCTTAAAGAAAACCTTATCTTCACTTCCCATAATTTGTTCTGAGGACAATATCAGGGTGAAAAACCTTCCCAGTCCCAGGTGGGAAGGGCCCACAGATCAGGGGGAAAATAGACTTACTACCGTGTGAAAACTGTACCTGGAGGTGAGTTGTTGACAGAGCTGGAACCCCTGTTGACAAGGAAAATGGGCCAGAAGAGTTATGGTGTTCTAATGTCTTCATTCTGAGGACAATCGACAAGTGCTTTCAAGTCTGCTAACAGGATTGTTTTGGAAAATCCCAGCTTAACTCTTAGAACCTCATCTGCTGAATTGCAACTTTGTCACTATTTTAAATGCATGTTTGTATTAAGTAAGGACTAGAACATTTTGAAACCCTGCCATTAAGGTAACATGAGAGAGAGGTGTGGCTGAAGGTTGGTAGAGCAAAAAAAAAAAAAAAAAAACAACTCCAACAGGATCTGGTCAGGACAAAATGGCTTCTTTAAATGGATGGCCAGAATAGACAAATGCAAGTACAATACATTCCAAAGTCAAATACAAATGCTTGTTATTATCTTCCATCTTTTATAATCTGTGCCCCTGTTCCCAAGCATTTATGTGGATAATTGGAAAATGGCAGCTTAACAGATTTCTTTCCTTGACTCTCCATTTCTCTCAGAGCTATGGTACTGAGGGCAGACACTCTCTGTGGCAAAGGACAATTGTGTTTCTCGGGTAATCCAGGGTTCTTATCCTCGTGGTTATGCCCTTTTATTGCCCTTCCCAATCTTGAATGGTACAGAATGGCTCCCAATGGTCTTCTGTTTTCATGTTCCTAATCTTCGTACTCTTCACACTCCTCTCTCCTGACTTTGCTTTTTTTCCAAGATGAAATATTTATAGCCCTACTCTATCTTATTTTGATAGCTTATTTATTGTTATATCTCATATTGTGCTTTTTAAAATGTCACTGCTGACAACCCATTAAGACTTTGTATTGGAAGAAAAAACATCCATCCTATACTGGGACCTAAAAACTAGGGCCTAAAAAATAAAGCATATGGCCCACTATGTAATCACTACCAAATACAGAAAAGTCACAATTTATGTCAATATTACACAGAGCATAAAATTAGACAGAAAATTATTGAAGCCAAGTTTAGGTACCCAGCTGTTCATTATACTATTTTCTCTACTTAGCGTATGCTTGAAACTTTGTGTCATAAAAATAATTTTAAAATTTATATGTGACCATAGAGACAATCTCAAAAAAGAAAAAAAAAAAAAAGTGCTCTAAATCAGCAGTCTGCAACCATTTTGGCACCAGGGACCAGTTTGATGGAAGACAATTTTTCCACAGGAGATGGGGATGGTAGGCTCAGGGGAGGCGGAGCTCAGACGGTGATGCATGCAGGGGTGGGAAGCGGCTATAAATGTAGATGAAGCTCCCCTCTCTTGCTGGCCACTCACTTCCTGCTGTGCAGCCAGGTACCTAAGTTTCATGGAAGACAACTTTCCCATGGAAGGGGGCTGGGGGAGGGGCAGAGCTCAGGCAGTGATGGATAGCCAGGTTCCTAATAGGCCAGGGACTAGTACTGGGCCACCACTCAGAGGTTGGGGACTACAGCTCTAGATAATATCCTTTGATTTCAGAATCCTCCAGGCAGCATCCTAGACATAGCAGAGCTCTACAGTTCCTTTCTTCAACCTTGGGAAGCTTATGAGAAGAAGAGGTTGCTTGTTTTTAGTGTGAGTTACTTCAGTGAGAGAGTGCCCAGTTTTCTTGTTTAGGTGGTCCAGACACGAAATATATCATACATTTTTCAAACTAGATAGATGCAGGATAGTGAAGGTATGAAAGATTTAGGTTTAGATAGACTAGATTCAAATTCTGCTATCTATACAATTGGGGGGAAATTTCTAACTTCTCTGACCTATTATTTTTGGAAAGTGAAATTAATATCAGCTTCACAAAGTTATTGTATGTAAAGTACCTACTGATATGTCTGGCAAATAATAGATGTTCGATGCATGCCAACTTCCTTCCTTCCTATAATAGTTTCTGTTGCTAATCATATAACATGTTTAAGAAACTCCAATGACTTTCTAGATATAACTCTGGAAACATTTTTAGTTCCCCAAATCACTAGTAACAGTTTGGCATATCCAAAGCCTATGTACAATTTTAGTAGAAGAACTATTAATAGGTGAGGAACTCATGTCTTTAGACAGATTAGACACCAGGTAGCATGGTATATTAGAAAGGACAGTGAACTCCCTGTTATGGACATGAATTCTCATCTCTATTCTCTCCTTAACAAGTTGTTGCCTTTGAAAGGGGACACCTAATCATATTTTGGTTGTGGAGAAGAAATTTTTTGAAAGTAATTTTAAGTTCTTTACTTTCTAAAACATAGAGAATGATAGACATAAAGACTGATTAAAATATATGAAATTAGTAATTTGATATGTCACTATATTAAATAGAGAGAGATCAGTTTGATTTTCCTCAGATATGAAAGCTACCCTTATTAGATTTTGTCAAAGTAAAACACTGTACAAATAGGAGGTTTTGACTGTGTAACAGATGGCCTTAGGCAGAAGCCACTGCAAATAGTTGTGTTGTGTAATTATTATTGTTTTTACCATGATGAAAGCAGGATTATGAATGTAATGCAACAAGTACCTGCAAATTAACCAAAGCCCAGCATAGTGTGTGTAGTCTCAGGTGTCAGAGAGACCAGGCACCTGGCTGTCCCTGTCCCCAAATCTTAACAAAATAGCAAAAGGATGGCTGGTATTCAGTATGGCTAAGCAGTCATGGGGGCAACAAGGAACACAGGAACAGACTAAAGGGCTGCAAGGACTGGGTGGCTGTTAATAGGAAACTGATTTTTTTATTCATCAAAAGCCAGAAATGCCTCTGAAGCCCTTTCCACTACAGTTCCAGTCCTGTGCAGACAACTTATGCAGGTGCATTAGCCAAGACAATTTGCAAATCTCCCTTGAGTAACAGAGGAATCACACCTCCAGGATATCACATATCTGGAGAAGTCAAAGCGACAAAAAGAAATGGCTGGCACAATGCATATAAATACAATTAAGATTCTACACTTGAGATTCTAGACTTTGAACAATTACAAAAGGAGACAGAATTCTGTTTAAGTGGAAAATCAACTTTGATTCAAGAAAATAACCGATAAAACCAGGACAACGCATGCAGGATGTGACCCAGCACTCTGACACATACGCAGATCAGCAGGTGACTCAAAACCAGGATGAGAGGAAAAAACAAACACACAAACAGAACAACCTAGTTCAAGCACTTCTCCAGACTACATATATTATAATCCTAATGGATCAGAATAGAGAACAAACTGCTGTTGGTATTTAACCCACTCTGCAGTATGCATTGTGTATTGGCTTTGTTATGTGCAAATTAAATGTGTGTGCGTGTGTGTGTGTGTATTCCCATTGTTTAGATTGAGTTTTTCTCAAAGATGACCTGCAGTTTTATTCTGGAAAAAAAAAAAAAATCAGGTGAACTGGTGTGATACCAAACAACATTTGCGGAGAAACAATACCCATAACAGAAGGTGGCCAGAATAGGCTCTAATCCTACTTGAGGCACAGCCCCTTATGCACACACTGTTAATGTTGATTCTGGTTGTTAAAATTTTCAGGGCTTTCTTCACAAGATGGGATTTAGAACACTTATGGAAGTTGGCTATCTTCATTTAGAGGCTCAATATAATTGTTGGTGCTCCCAGAGAGAACAGACACAAGGGCTTTATTGGTTTATTAGGAAAAGATTATCTTACTATCTCCATGCCAAACTGAAAAAGCAAATTATCTGCCTTTACACTTTATCTCATGAGTCTTCCTCAATGTTCAACTCCTTATTTTTCTTCTTCCTTTGTATCCTCACACTTTTTTCCCTAAAAGTTATTATTCTTTTCCTTACCTCGTGTCAACAAGAAAATCATTTAACTGATGAGACCAGTTGCTCCAGTTTACTTTTTTTTTAAAAAAGACAGACTTTCCCCACAATGGAATCCCTGCCAGAAAGACAACCCCACAACTACTGCCGCCACCCTATCACCCCCACCTTCTTATCCTTGGAGTAGGAAAACCCAGACATTTATCTGAACTTAAAAGTGCGCTTGCCTGAGAAAGTATGAACCTCCGAGACAAGAGAGGAAATGCCATAGACAATAGCAGAAACTGCACAGTCCACAAATGCTCAACTTTATACCACACCCATTGGTGGAATCTAGTACCAGTAAACACACATTGCTCTAAGCACCATTATTTATTAGACATAAAAGAGAAAAATCATCTGCTTTTAAAGACAGCTCAGCTCTAATTATGATATTATACATATGAAAGTAGGATATGTTTGCTTCTCTGAGTTAGAAGCCAGACAGGGAAGGCTTTGCTCCCTAAAATTTATTCTTTCCATGTACCCTGCACCCAGTTTCTCTCTGGAAACTCCAAGATTGGCAGTAATTTTGGACCAAACTGTAAAGTAATGAAGACAGGGAACATGATGGTAAACCCAGAAAACACAGTTTGGAAATCTTATAAAAATTCTCTAGTAATTATATCTACAAATGGAATCTTACCACTTAGTCTTTTAATTAGAAAAGAAAGCCTGACTAAACAACAAGAAATGTTTAACATCTAACTTGGGTAAAATAATAATGAAATGAATAAGAAAGAATAAGGAAAAAGAACAATGAAAGTACCAGGCATACTCCACATCCTCAAGAGGTCCCTCCTCCCTTACCCCAGCCTCTGCCTGTCTCCCCATAGTGAAGCTGCTCTAACTCTAAGAACTTCAGAAATCTCTCAGTCTCTTCTTCGTACTGCCATGGTATCTCTTAACTCGGTCCAGTAGCCTTATATCTGCCTTTCTCCAGCTCCTGTCTAATGATGCTTTAGCCATGTGGTCTTCCCAGCTCCCAAATGTAGTTCACCACTGGAGTTTATGGGGGTCCCCTAATTTTATGCCTCCTATCAGCCAAACTAATGCCTCTCTCTGTCATGTGGAAACCTGGAATCCATTGCTTTATGCTTCTAGTTACTCAGAAGACCAAGTCAACCCTTGATCTTACTGCTTACTCCTTACTCTGCCTCTCTGGGCTTCAGTTTTCTCATCTATGACATGAGCTAGACCTAGCCATCATAGATGGTTGTTAGGTTTAGTAATACTTCATAAAAAACACCTACAGCAAGGCTTAAAACGTATTAAGTACTTCATAAGGAGTAGTAATAGTAGTAACAACAACAGTAATAATAATAGTAAATTAGAACTAAACAATCCCACATTATGAAACAAGTACTAACTCCATTAATAAAAAGTTGATCCATTATTGCAAAATATATATTGATCCAATAAATTCATAGGAGCCAGAAAATTTTTTAATATTTTATCTAATCCTGACAAAAATCTCATGAAGTAACATAATTGGCATTTTTCAAATGAAGGAACTGAGGCATAGAAGGATTAATCATTCATACAAGGCCAACCAACTGCAGTGTCTTAATCCTTTTTTGAACCCAGGTGTTCACTCTACACCCTTATTTCACCATTCTACTCCCCTTACATTGACTGTACTAGAGAAGTAGACAAAAGACATCTGCTACTGGAAGCCATCCCGATTAACAGTTTGAAGTGAGTTTTCACAGTTTTCATGATTCAGCATCTCATACAATGAATCCACAATCTTTCACTTCCAGAATACACCCTTGTTATAACTGCGATGCAGTCAAAATTGGTCTTTGAGCTCTTGTCGTCTCCCTTCCTTATTCTCATTCCTACCCTCCTTTTTCCCTACCTCAAGATTCTCAGTGGACTCATATACAACACTGAATGCCTTCAAAGTTCCCCTCCAAAAACACAAAAATGCTCACCCAAACCATCTTTCCCTCTAAAATGATTGCCCTCCATCCTTCATTAAAGCTCTCATAAAATCAATATCTTGCTAATCCATCAGCTATAAGAAGGGGAGGCAATTTAGTGAAGCTAATTCATTCTTAAAAATTACTAAATGAGGGCTGGGTGAGGTGGCTCATACCTGTACCCTAGCATTTTGGGAGGCCAAGGCGGGAGGATTGCTTGAGGCCAGGAGTTAGAGACTGGCCTGAGCAGGAGCAAGACCCAGTCTCTGCAAAAAATAGAAAAATTAGCCAGGCATGGTGGCACACACCTGTAGTCCCAGCTACTTGGTAGGCTGAGGCAGGAAGATCTCTTGACCCCAGGAGTTTGAGGTCGCAGTGAGCTATGATGACGTCATTACACGCTAGCCCAGGAGACAGAGCAAGACTTTATCTCAAAAAAAGAAATTACTAAGTGACAATGCACCTAGGTATACTTACTTTGCTTTTAAAGAAAACATTTATCCCCAACAGGCTACTAATGTCAAATGTCAAACAACAAAAAAAAGTATCTTGTTTTGTTTTCAAGTGAAAGAGATCAAACAATATAAAAGACAGATTTTTTGCAGAAGGCCATTCTTCTAGGCTTAATACTTCACCTACATTAAAAAGACATCTCCCCCACCTTCTGATTTGATCACTGTTCCCAATACTCCCTAGAATTCACTCATTCAATCCCCATTTAAGCATACCCAAAGAGCAAGAATCAAAAGTCAGTTCACCTCTTTTGAAAGATGACCACACGTTGTTCTCAACTACATTTTAGCCAGTACATTCCCCTATTATATATTTTATCTTTTTAAATTGTTTCTATTATTTTGAAAAGAATACATGCACCTGATAAAAAATTTAAACCCATAAGAGAGTATACAATAAAAAGTTACTTTCTCACCTATAATAGACCTCTTGTTTCATTCTCCAAAGGTAGCTACTACCACATTTTCTTATGTACCCTTTCAGATATTTACCAGGAATATGAACACAGATGTATACAGTTTTTTCTGGATTTTCTTTGGGTATGGTATGAGAGAGAAATATAAACAGTTTTTTTTACCTGGCTTTCTCATTTAACTATATGTCTTTCAGGTCTTGATATATCTGCACATATAAACTATTTTATTCTTTCAATTGTTGTATATTATTTAATTCTTTAGATATACTATAATTTATTGAACAATTTCCCTGCTGATGGTCATTTGGTTTGTTTTTAGTATTTTCCTATCACAATACTGCAATGAACATAATTGTGCAAGTGTGTATATGTGCGAGCATACTTATAGAACAAAGAGCTAAAATCACAATTGCTGAATAAAACAGAAAATGCAGTTTGAATTTTTATATTCTCAACTTATCCTCCAAAAAGTTTGTTCATTTGCATTTTCCTCAAGAACTCATAAAGGCATATTTTTGCCAACACAGTACTTAGCATATATCTTCCTTACATCTGGGTGTGGCTGCTTTTAAACTGTTGATCACGTATTCAGTATGAGGAGCAACAGCAGGGTAGTGACTGTAAATTCGGAATGAAATAGTAACATAAGAAGTGTGGTGCACAAGTTGGGATATTAAGCAGATTTGGTTAATTTTCATTTTACAAGTATTTTAATAATTAGACATTTAAACATGTCCTTCAAAATAGCATCTTAGAAGGTCATTCTTTATTTTAAGGATACTGCCAATATTCCAAATATCTTTGCAGTTCTCCTTTGGGTATGATCTTCAGAGTCAGCTGCCTCATTTTTTGTTTGTTTGATTGGTTAGTTGGTTTTGGTTTTGTTTGTTATTTTTACTTGTTCAGTGGTAACGGTTGTCTTTAATGGTGGATTTGACTTTCTTGATAACCAAAGACATTTATAGCCAAATTGCCTGGGAAATAAGATTGGTAACCAGCAAGACACATGGTTTTCATTAAAAATAAGTTTTATCTTAAAATAATGTGTGTGACAGAGAGAGAGAAGGGGAGAGAGAGAGAGAGAGAGAAATTAAGTCTGAAAAATATTTCCAGTGAAGAGTTTAAATCTGTTTTACACCAATGTGTATGAAAAATTTTCCAAGGTCATGGCTCTGAAGGACAACTCCCATTTGGATGTAGACATTGGGATGTGTGTGTTTGCTTTAAAAGACTGATGGTTTTACAGCTACAACTCATAAAGCCTGTGGTCATAAAACACCCACTCTGTCTTGAAGGCAGGCCACACTTGTTGTGTAAACAATGGTACTGGGTTCTAACTTAGCTAAGAAGACTTCTGCGCAGACATGGCTGGATTCCACCCTGTTCCCAAGTAGCCAGGATCTCCTCTAGTTCCATATATTAATAATAAAGATGACTTCTAGCTTAACTAGAAAAGTGAAAGATAAAATTGAGTTTAAAAAAAAAGATTGTTAAATGATGAGAAATTACTAAGAAATAAAAATATTATTTTAAAAAAGAAATAAATATAATATTTGTTTGTTATAAAGGACTTTCAAATTAAAGGGAGAAGGAGAAACAAATCTATCTCTATTCTACATCTGCTGCTTGCCAGAATGGCCACACCCTGGCTGCTCATTATCCAACAGCCCTGTCTGGTCACAATTTGGTTCCAACTGATTGAACTGTCCTCTTTGTCACTTTCCAGTGACACTCCTCAAATTGTCTGTTTGCTATTTTAAAAGTGCCTAATCTCTTACAACTTTGTACTCTATATCTACTTCCTCCATGTTTTGTCTACCTATTCCTTTCTTAATCCCTTAATATGTGGATTGTGGTATATGTATACTATGGAGTACTATACAGCCATAAAAATGGTGATCTAGTATCTTTTGTAACAACCTGGATGGAACTGGAGACTATTCTTCTAAGTAAAGTATCTCAAGAGTGGAAAAACAAACACCACACGTACTCAATACTAAATTGGAACTAATTGATGAATGCTTATGTGCACTTCTGGAAATAACTCAACGGAAATCAAGCAGGTGGGAGGGCAGTGGAGGGGTTGGGTAAATGTACACGTAATGGGTACAATACATGCTATCTCGGTGAAGGGCACACCTAGAACTCTGACTCAAACTGTACAAAAGCAAATTATATAACCAAAGCATGTGTACCCCCATAATATTCTGAAATTAAAAAAAAAAAAGACTAGGCTTTAAGTCAGACAGAGATGGATTCAAATCTTGGCTTTTAGTTGTGACTTGAGAAAATGCAGTTAACCTTCCTAAGTTTTCCAAATTAAAAAAATATATATGTCAAGTTGTTTTAAGTTACTTAAGTCATATATGTTCATAGAAAACTGAAAAAAAAAAAAGATTATATGAGACAAGTGTTTGTCAGTTTGATGTGATACATATAACATATATATAAGACATAAAAGAAACTAATACAATATTTATTGTTCTACAATTTGCTTTGTTTCCCTTTACAACATTTCTAGTAAATGGTTACCCAGCCTGTGCTTATACGTCTATCTGTAGTGACCAAGAACTGGAAAAATAGTCCGCTGCTGTTGTTTACTGTCAGTGTAGTTAATTTTAGAAGGTTCTTCCCCATTTGGGTTTTAAATCTTCCTCACTCTCCTTGTATCAATTTGCCCTACTTCTGTTCTCTAATACAACACAGACAAATCTAATCCCTTTGTCACATAACAGCCTGTAAAATATTAAAAGTAAGCTTTAATAGCTCTCTCTTTACTTCTCCAAGCTAAACAGCTTCAGTTTTGCTGTTGTTGATGTTGTTGTTTATCCATTTTCTCATCTGCAATTATTTCCAGGTCCTTGGCCATCCTAACAGCAGCACCTGCCACTCTTTGGCCTCTCCCACCTATCAAGGCTGCCTTCAGTTCCATCTCACACCTCCTCAGTGCGAACTCATCTCTCTTCCTCAATTTCTACTGAACTTTTACTCTTTGTATTTCTCTCCTCGGCTGGACTTTAAAAGATATATCCTGTTTTTCTTGTTGAACACCTCTATCCACCTACCCTTCACCGCTGCCATCATCATCCCCATAGGAGAGTATCTATCTCAAAGCTATCTCCAGGTTAGTTTGGCCAACTTCAGTAACTATTTCCTCTTTTGATGTAACTAATACATTTTATATGCGTTGTTTCAATCTTTAAAACATTCTCAAAGGCTTACTAAGATATTAATCAACATGTATTATGAAGTAAAAAAAAAGCATCACAACATAAAAAGGGAAATGTATTCATTGTCTACACCCAGTTTTATTTTTTAAACATATATGTGTGTAGCATAGTTGTTAAAATCATTACTTTGGGGTCAGACTGCTTAGGTTCAAATCCCAACCACTTAACAGCTATGTGACTTCTCCATGCTCTTGTTTCCTCATCTATAAGGCAGGGATAATAGTAACCACCTCATAAGGTCGGTATGAGGATTACATGAGTTACCAATAACACATGTGAAATGCCTACAGTATATGGCGCTAGGTAAGCACTATGTGTTCGCTGCTATGAGGATGATGATGATAATGGGAAAAAAAAACCCAGAAGAACATGCCAATACATTATTGCTGGGTAATTTTCATTTTCTTCATTTTGTTTATCCACATGTTTACCTTTCTTATAGTGACTTTTTAATATTTTTGAAATTTAAAATAACAACAAAGTTATTTTTCTAAAAGGAGGGAGTTGAGAGATATAGGTTCTAGTCCTGGCTCTGCCACAGCCTTAACCTATGTGCTTGAGCAAATTGCTTTTCATCTTTCTGTGTTTTAATTTCCTACCCTGTAAAATGAGAAGGAAAAGAGAGAAATGACAATAGTAACAGTAATACCACATAATCCTAAGGCCTGTGACACTTTACAAAGCACATATATATGCAGCAGCTCATTGGGAAACATTCATTAGTAGCTCTCACGCTCTCAGCTAATTTGCTGGAACAGCTGACCAATGTGCTGCAAGGTACAAATACTGACTGTGGTCCTGGCCTTCATTTAGCAGAAAGCTTGAAAGGCCTGAATAGCTTATGCCTCCCTTATTGTTCCACTTGCTATCTATAAGAGACAGGGAAAGAATAAAACAAAGGCATTCGTATTTATGGAACATCTACAATATAGATCATTATAATGTAAATCTCACTGAGTCCTCACAAAAACCTAAGTGGAAGGTTTTATTGCCCATATTTCAGAGATAATTTTCTCATAGAGCTTCAATATCAGTGTCCAAGGTCACACAGCTTACTAACTTTAAATCAGGATTTGAATGAAAGTCTCGCTGAACTGAAAGCTCAAGTTCATGCTAAAGTTCCATGCTGCCTCACTAAGATTTGAGATCTACTGGGATTAGGATGTTGGTTATTGTTTTAACTTTGCTGCTAAACCTCAAGCTTACTGAAGAACTCTGCCTGAGAAATGGTACCAAGAACTCGATGCAATGAGGAACTTTATTTTATTAATATTTTAAGCAACTAGCCTATAGATGGCGATATCTTTCAATCATCCTTACAGGGGCGTTCATCATGAAAACTTCAATTCAAAAATACCATTATATTTCAAATGCACCCTGAGATAGCCATGCCTCCCAAGTCTACCTGGTAGGTAACTGAGACAGCTATTAAATAATGATAATTCTTCCATATCTACAGTACAACAGAGAACAAACACATCTGAAGGGTGATCATTGTTCCATATAATAAATATTAACAGTGAATAAGCTCATGACTCTTTTTTTCCTCCTTGCTCTTTCTCATTTCTTTACCACCAGGACATTTCTTTGCTCCCCTGATTTGATGGATTATAGCCTTGAGGGCACATGAGAGTGAAGTCAGCATACTATACATTGCTAAAAAGTCCGAAGTCATTCAATTGGAACCGTTTGACTCTTCAAAGGAAGTAGCACAAAAATGAGAGAGCAATGAAGCAATAGTCTTGAAATCCAAGAGATTTTATTATGTTTGGTCAACTCCATTAAATCAGAATACTTTGCTCTGAATAGGGAAAGTCATAATCACATGTTAAGATACATTTCCATTATCTTCATTGTCATCTTAATAGACACTAGATGCCAAGCACAGTATACTATACATTATTGCACTTGGGCCTTGTCATAAATCCTATGAGATAGGCACAGTTAATATACTTATTTTTAATGAGAAAACTGAGACACGAGAATTTTATGTAACTTTCCCAATGTCACAGGAGGAAAAAAAAAGATAGCATAAGGATTCATACCCAACAGCCTGACTCCAACACCCACGCTTTCTCAAAGCAAGTTCCTGATTGCTTCAGGACAATGATCAAACAGGCAGGTATGTGCTCCTAAACAAGAACTGTTTCATTTAATAGTTTTCATAAGATTTCCCAATCCATTTAAACAATCTTCCATTAAGAAGTTGGTGTGATGAAAGTGGACACAATGATTGGTATATGCCACAGAGCAAAGGCTCCCGTGATCACATGCGGCAGCAAAGTCACTCAGCCGTTGAATCACAGACCACACTTGTGTTGGAACTAAACTGAACCGACTTAGTTGAATGTACCTAAGGGATTACATTTTATTCTTACTATTACTTGTACTTCAGGTCTGTAACTATGAGATGTACAGCTGTTAAAAAGGAAAGGTAAGGGGAAATTTGTCAGCCTATGTAACCACTGTCACTGGCTTGTTTCAGAAGCTAAAGTTAACAAACCTTTCCCTACTTTTAATTCCACAGAGGTTCTTCTTCCAGAAAGTTCCTCTTCCCAAAGCCAGGGACTGATAAGGAATAAGGACAGAAAAGCAGGTGCCCTGTTGTCTCAAGTGGCTTGTTGACATCTCTGAGATTTTTTCAGCCTGGGTGACAACCCTTTAGCTGGTTATGCCCTTCATAGCAATAATTTTCTTTGGATACTTTCTCCCTGTTGAGAGGGAGTGGAGTGGGGTAGGGTGGAGAACATGCCATAATATGAACCAATCTCTCTCTGTCTCTCCTTTTTCACTTTTAGTGCAGCTCATCTATGTCACACAGGGGTGTCCCTGTTACCAGAGCTAATTTACAGTGACTATACGGTGCAACTGAAAGGCAATGTGGAGAGAACAGCTCATGACAAGGGAGCTAGGAGAGGCCACCCTGGGCAATTCTCCCCTTTGTTATAAATGCCTGCCAAGGACGTGTGTGATGGTCTGAAGACAGCAAAGCCTTGGGAGTCAGAAAGTCAGGATCCAAGTGCTACTCACACTGTAGCCACAGGCGAACTCCTTCCCTGTTGATGTTCTAGTTGCCTCACTATTGTAGTTCATAAAACTGCACCAGATGGCAGGAGGAACTGATGAGACTATGCACAGGCAGACACGCTCCGGTAAACTCTAGGGGCCTGTGTCAAACACTGGACGTGAGTCTATTTTTCAGAGGTTTGGACTTGCCTCTCACTCTAACCAGGAGTTTGTCCTTGATCCTTGAACCTCTTCCCAGGCCCAGGAGAGGTGAAAATCTGATATTGCCTTGGGTGTGACCCCAGTCAGTGTTGTTAATAAATATTACTTCCTGTTTCTCCACAGTGACAGAGGAGAGCAGCCAGGAGGAGCTCAGCAGGGACAGCAAGAACGGGCTCCTCCTACTGAGTCAGTCCCTGGTTTTTCCTATTAATATTCAAATGATCCCCTGGATGAAACAAATCAGCCCCAGATGTGTGAACTCTTCTCTGCCTCTCCTGTCAGTTTCCAAATGAGTTGCTGCTTTTTGTTTTTGTTTTTTGTATTTCACTTCTCTTCCCTTGGAAACATGATTTCAGAGTTCTCCATTTCAGGTTGAGGTTTTGTCCCCTCATATTTTAAATGCCCTGGGAGGTGGGGTTGTCATCAAAGAAACCCTGTGCTGATACTCTTAACTTTGAATCTATTAATATTTAAATGGCCATTTTAAATGGTTATTCATATTCCTTAAACTATCATGTGTTTTTGGACTCAACTAGGTTAAATTACAAATAAACAATATTGCACAGCATACAATATGCTATGAGCTCTTTAGAAATCAAGCTCTAGGTATGTGCATTTTCTCTGTGTCTTAAAAGGTGTATTATAGTAAACACCCAAGAGTTTTTTCAGTTCTTTTGAATGGGAATTCCTCTGTGTGTATAACATACATTTTTCTTCATAATAAAATGTAGGCTTTTATTCATTATTAAAAGTCATTACCCTTACATTCTTTTAACACTTCCAGCTCGTATTTGGTCCTCCTCCTGTATTTAAGTGAGATCAATTTTAGTTGAGGCCTTTTTTTCATGTTCTGCTTAATCTTTTTCTTTTCCTTAGTTTGTTTTTTTTTAATTTCAAAGTATTATAGGGGTACAAATGTTTTTGGTTACATGGATCACTTTTGTAATGCTTAAGTCAGGGTTAAAATTGTGCACGGCACCCAGATAACGTTCATTGTACCTGTTACGTAGATTTTCGCCCATCCTTTCCTTCCCCCGGCCCCCTGCTTGATTCCCACTGATTTTTACTTCCCTCTGTGCACATGTGCTCATCAGTTAGTTCCAATTTAATAGTGACATGAATGGAAGCTTCTCAAAAGAAGATAAACAAATGGCCAATAAACACATTTTAAAAATGTTCTGCTTAATATTTATGTACATCCATAGCCATAATATCCTTTTTAGCCAAGTTATTCAGAAAGAAATGGATTTACTGTTGGGCTAAATCTGGATAATTATGACATTCCCCAGCTCAAAATCCTCCAGTAACTTCTCACTGTCATTGGAACAGTATCCAAATGTCTTTCCATGACCTAGAGAGCTTTATATGGCCTCAGCTCTGCCTACTTCTCCAACCAGCCTCCGTCTGGCCCACTGTGGTCCCCACACTGGCTTTGTCTCAGGTTCTCTGCACTTGCCACCATTGCTACTTCCCCTCTTTTCTTTTCTTTCCTTTCCTTTCCTTTCCTTTCCTTTCCTTTCCTTTCCTTTCCTTTTCTTTTCTTTTGAGGCAGAGTCCCACTCTGTTGCCCTGGATACAGTGCAGTGGTGTCATCGTAGCTCACTGCAGCCTCAAACTCCTGGGCTCAAGCGATCCTCCTGCCTCAGCCTCCTGAGTAACTGGGACTACAGGTGCACACCAAGAAGCCTGGCTAATTTTTCTATTTTTAGTAGAGACAGGGCCTCGCTCTTGCTCAGGCTGGTCTTGAACTCCTGAGCTCAAGCAATCTTCCAGTCTCAGCCTTATAAAGTGCTAGGATTACAGGAGTGAGCCACCGTGCCCGACCCTCCCTTTTCATCTGACTGTCTACTCCTCATTTAGGTGTCAGGTCAAATGTCACCTCCTCAGAGAGGCCACTGCTGTCTCCCACACCAAACCAGGCTGTTATCCCTTTTCCTGCTCTATTTTCATCCCAGCAGTTATATCACTAACGGAATGCTTTTATTTGTTTTCTTATTTATTAGTTTTTATATATATTCATTCTCTGTCAGGTCCATTATGCTCTGTTGAAGGAAGGGTTTTATCTGTTCACTGCTATATCGCAGTTTCCATAAAAGCGTTTGGCACATAGGAGGCATCCGATAAATACTTGTTGAAGGAATAAACCCTAGCTCATCTCCATACCTACTTAAAGCTCATCTCCATCTATCTCCAGAGTCCTGGCTGCCTGTGTCTTATTACACATTAAGGTGTCCAGTCTGAATCACCAATTACAATGGTATCCTCAGATGGCTGTCAAAACAGCAAGAAGTTGATAATGTCCAGTGTCATTTGATCCAGTCTTGGAAAGAGACAGAAGAGCTAAGAGAATGTTGAACACACTCTTCATTCCTTAGGCAGTTCTTTCCAAACTTTTCAACAAGTTGTAGCTATTAGCTGAAAATGGTAATTAATAATGTTTAGTGGGAGGGATCTGAAGAGGAGTATAAAGTGGTCATCCCATGACTTACTTTCAAAATTCAGGTGAATTTTGTTTGATAATTCATTATATATCTGGGTTTAATTTAATATAAAAGAAAGTTCCCCAAAATTGCTGGAGAAAAAAAAATACGTCCTCCAAAAAGATGAGCCCCGTTTACCCTGGAAAACCACCAAGAATCCCCAAGTACATGTGATCCAAGCTGACAATCATCTAGAAATGATTCTGGAGGAATCTAAAGGCAGCACAGGTCCCACCCAACCCTCTTGCCCCACCCATTTGCTCCCATCATGCCCCCAACTTACCCAAGAGAGAAAGAGCTCTGGAACAAAGGCAACAGAAGTAAACCCAGAATGAAAAGGGGTACAAAGTTTTGAGGAGAAAAAAGGCTAAAGGGTCTATCTTTCTGCATCACTATCTTATCAGACCTCTCTTTTGAGTCACTTCCTTGTTTGTTGTCTCTCCATGTGCTTGGTGAGATATGAGTCCTTAAGTCCCCTTGCTCCTGAGAGGAGAGACAGTAGTGAACATATATCCCACTTTTTCTCAGGGCCATCCTAGTTTACACATGCATCCTGGCATAAGTGTTAGTAGTACCCTCTTTTTGTTTGTATAAATATGGTCACCATAGGACACCTTCCCCACTCTTCCTTCCTTAAAAGGGCAAGTAGGAACCACACTAACGGTCATAGACAACATGATGCTAATCTTGCAGCCTAACTTTAAGCCACCAAGGAAAAGGAATTCTTGCGACTCAGAGGAATTGTACTCTAATTCACCCATTAAGGAGATCACAAAAGCATTTGGGGTACAAACTTGGTGTATATTAATGAAGTTTCCTTTGTCTGATATATTCCTACAGTTTGGAATCTCTCATCACCATTTGGTGCTCACTGAGGACTGGGGGCTCAGGATCCAGACCACCTTGCATACATTACAATAATGTCTACGGAGAGAAGACAAAAAAGGCGACCAGGATGGTAAGGGTGAATTAGGCTAACCACCATCAAGGCAACTAGTTAAAGTATTTTAAAATAAAATATGGTAAATGGAAAGTATTCATTCAGGGATGCAGCATAAATTTGAATAATCAGCCCTTTCAATTGCGTGGCTCTTGAAGGCAAGAAAGAGAAGGTCATTATCCCATGAATGTACCAAACAGTTCGCTCGGGTAGGAACCACGATCGCTACTGCAGGAATTATAATAGACTGAGGGTCTTAGCTGCTGCCCTCTGAATTTACCATGTTTGTTCTGAGGCCATGCTTTCTGTGGCTGCTGCCAACCAATGACTAAGCACAACAGAAAAACTAAGGCAGGCCCATTCCTGAAAGATGCAGGACTCCTTTAACAGGCAACTTTGTCTTAAGGACTCTGTCTTAGAATTGGAATCGTAAGGCCTTCCCTCTTTGCCTTCCTTCCCTGTCTCCTTCACAGGGATCAGTCCTGAACAATGGCCTGACAGCCTGCTCAGCCTCCTTCAGCTCCCACAAGATTTTCCTCAAGAAATCTCTTGCACATCTAATCCTGTCTTGGCATCTGCCTCTCTCAGAGAACCTGAACTAACACAGTGATTCAAGTAGGGATATATTTAAGGGACATTTAATGTATTTAGGATTACTTGCTCTAAGATGAACAGAGAGAGTCACAGGTGATCATAAGAGAAGAAGTTTGATCAGATGTAAGGGGAATATTCTGAAAATAACTAGGCTGTGACAGAAGTGTTGGGGAAAGCAGAGGTGAAGGTGAGAGTAAGCAAGGTCTGAAGTTGTTCATTTGCATATCTGATGGGACATTAGTTCTAAAGGCCAATTAGAGAATCTGAAAAAGTTCTATTGCTTTTGGCAACATGGATAGTTCAGTTGATATATATGGTTGGATCCTTTTAAGGGGACTCTATATGTTTTTATTTGGACTCTATACAAATAAGGATTCTATAAATTTTTAAGAGGATTCTATAAATTTTCATTTGGCTTTAGGGGCATGTGGCTTGTAGTTTTTAGGTTTGTGATCACAAAATTTTATGTAATTAAAAAAGTAAAATAGAAAGTTGACTAATTGTATCAGATATTGAAATTTTTCAGTCAATAGGAATATACTTATTATAAAAGCAATAACTTAAATTTTTATATTCCTTTAAAATTTTCAAGTGTGTGAAACTTTGTATCCCCAATGAGGTATAATAATGTTTGTACAACTGAATTGAGAATTGTTTGACATGTAAATTCTATGAAGTAAGAAAGGCAAATAACATTAAAACTTACTTTTATTAATGATAAAACTGAGGCTCAGGAGAGTTAGATAGCAAATATATGTAAAGTTCAACCTAGAAATCAGGCTGTAGCAGGCAGAATTCCTACAAATAACCCCAAGATTCCATACTCAATCCCTGCAATGTGTGAATGTGATGAGGTGTCATTGACTCCCATGACTGTGCTATGTTACATGGCATAGTTGACCTTTAAGAAAAAGATGATCCAGATGGATGTAATCTAATCCCATAAGCTCTTAAAAGCCTCTTCTGCTGGTGGCAGAAGAGAAAAGGAGAAGTCACAGAGAGATATGGCAAAAAGCGAAGTCAGAGAGTTTCAAAGCATGGGAAGGATTTGACTGGCCATTGCTGGCCTCAAGATGGAGGGGGCCACATGGCGTCCGTGAGAAGGAAATGAATAATGCCAGGAACCTGGGAGCTTAGAAGGCAACCCAAGCTCAGGTGAGAACTGCAGCTCCCACCAATACTTTGATTTTGATCTTGTGAGACTCTAAGCAGAGAACCTAGTTGAGTCACCTGGTGCCCAGACTTCTGACCCACAGGACCTGTGAGATAATAAATGGGCATTATTTTAAGCCACTAAGTTTGTGTTGATTTGTTACACTGCAACAGAAAACTAACACACCAGTTTTCTGATTTCGTCACGATTTTTACAACACTGCTCTTACTCTTAACAAAATAGCAATAAGCTGAAAAGCAACAGTTACTTCTACTTTTGCTAATTTATTTTTGATTAGAATTTTAGCTTTCTGAGAGTGATTTATTTTACTCTTTACCTCCTTTCTTTGGTTCTAAGCCTGTGAGCTTTAACTCATTTTTCAAGAAGACAGAGCTCTCTCATTTTCTCATGTTAATTGTTTATTTGGAAATATTTCAGGTAAATTATAAATAAAATAACCCAAGAAGAAAGTGGTATAATATTAATTTTGCTATAACAGTTTGGAAATATTCTAAAACTCTCTTCATAATATACTAAAATTGTCATGGGGATTATTTGAGCAATATAGTAAAGGTCTTATCTGTCCATTCTACCCCTTCCATAAATTTCACTCCTCTTGTTCTGAGTCAAACCAAGTGATTCCAAGAATATAGCCATGTTTTTCTATAGCCCTGCCACTCCCAGACAATATTATATTGGTGTAGAGATGGATGATATCTCTAGTCTGAGACAATCAGACCTTCCCCTAGTAATTTTTAACTTTTCACCAGAGAAATTATAAGTTAACCTATCACCAGTGTGTGGATGTTGTAGGAGGTAGAACTCAGAAAGAGTTGGAGGCCATGTTTCTTGCCATGTGGAAGAAACTGATCTATAGTGCGTGAGAAGCGAGCCAGCCCAGGAAGAAGAGCAGGAAGGAGAGTTGTAGAGAGACCCCTGATAGTGATGGACCCCCATTTCAGTTGTTCTGGAGTCCAGCTACACTCCTGTCCTTTCCATGGATTCATTATCTGTTCATTCCTCGTATTCCATGAACCGGTATGTTTCTCTTTTTTACCTAAACTAGTTCAAGATGAATTTCAGCCACTTGCAACCAACAGAAACATGACTCATGCAGCAGAGAAATTTTATGTTGTTTTTCCTTGAAAATACTTACTGTGTGGTGGGAAAAACTTCTAGCCAAGAAACCATCCAAGTTTCTCCAGGGCACTGGTGATTCAGTGGGGCTTCCATTTTCATTCCTTTCATGTCAAAACCAGAGCTTCAACACCAACTGCCACACTCACTGAGTTGTTTGTGATTGCCAGAACACACCAAACACTTTGCAAGCCACACACTCCTTCTCAAATGCTTTTTACATACAAACATTTTTAAGTTATTAAGACTATCTTGATTATAGCAGACTGTCATGTGTCGGTGTCAAATCATAAATGCTTATTGGACACTTGTCTCACTTATCTAGTTATCTACTTTTGAACATTTTTAATTGGCACCGAAAGCAAATGAGTTTACAAATGTTACATATTGCTAAAGAGATTTGGCAGGCTAAAAGAGAAAGAGAAAACAAATCTATTCCACTGAGAAAACCTGGCTTTTTTCTTTTTGTTTCTATGTATTTTCTTAAAGGAAAAACTGTTATAATAACTTCAAGTTAAACATATATATGGATAATGTGAAATCTATGGTTTTCAGATTTTGACATCTGCTCACTTGTAAGAAAGAGATAATAGTGCCAAGTGTGAACTCATTCTCTTGTGATTTGTTAATGTTTCACAAATAGAATCATAATGTGTGCTTTGGATGATAAAATAATAATAATGGAAGGCAATAGTCAGGTTGACCTTTGTTGAATCCGTGATCTTTAGGAGGTTGTTTTAAATTCTCCAAATGTTTTTCTTTAAAATAAGGATCCAGAGTATTATGGTTAAGGAAGCAAACTATGGTAACAGGCTGCTGGGTTCAGACTTTGGCCTCACCACCAACTCACCCTGACCTCAAACAAGTGGCTTGGTGACTCTGGGCCTTCGTTTTCTAATACTTTTTAAAACAGGCAGACAGGCAGAGACAGACATATATATGTACATACATACACCAGGCATGTACAAGAATGTTCAAGGCCACATCGTTTGCAACAGTAAAAAATAAAATAAAATGGAAGCAACCCAAATATCTACCAACAATAGAATAAATTGTAGCAAAATCATCCAATGTAATATTATTAAGCAACAGTAATGAATAAACTATAGATACACACATCTGAAAACAAAATATTAATAAATTAATCAAGTTCTAGAAGAATTTATATTATAGGGTTCCATGTACACTAAATTCAAAAACAAGTACAAGGAAACCATCTATTATCTGGGGATACATATATAGATGGCAAAGCTGAAGAACACAAAGTAATGGTTTACACAAAATTCTAGGGGCAGGAGGGGGATGAAATTGGAAGGGGAACAAAGGGACATCTGAGGACTGATAAAATTGTATTTTTTAAATTGAGAAGTGTGTATGGGGTGTTTGCATTCTGATTGTTGTAAAAACTGCACACATATTTATGCACTTATATGATAATTCAAAAACAAAAATAATAATCATAGTAACTAAATACCACATTTTGAGAAAATTAAACAATATCCAACATGCTTATTGACAGTGTCTAACATACACTAAGCTCTCAATAAAATATAGGGTCCACAATAATAACATTATGACATGCAGTTATTTGTACTGCTTAGAAGAAAATACTAAAAAGTATTATTTCTTTGTCTGTGGACACTGTTATTTGTTATTACATATTCCAAGACTTCTGGGAATCTATGTTGAATCCACAGTCCTACTAGAGAATCCAATTTGATGATTTTCAGACTTTACTCACTCAAGGGATAGTGCCAGAGGGGATACTTAGATTCTCAGCCACAGCTAAAGATTCTGCTTGGTTAAATAACAGGCACCCAGTGGATATTCATACTAATAAATATGAGACATCAGAGAATAAAGCCCAGCCTTTAAGGAAAAAAATGATCAAGTAGTAACTAAATCTTAGTAGAGAAAATAATAGTAGATCAAGTATCTACTTCAAGCTATTGTAACTAGGGTCTGTACACAAAATAACAAAATTTTAGAATTAGTGAAACACCTTGGCCATCATCTTATTCAATTATTTATTTACAGCTGAAGAAGCTAAGGTTCATGGAAGTCAGCTGACTTCTAGGTCCACATTTGTGGCAGTGATAGGACTAGAATTCAAGTTAGGATGGAAGCTGCAGAAACTGTTCCACTGTTGGTGTTTACCAGACCAGGAAATAGAAGGAAAGATGGAGGCCAGTGGGAGTGGAAGGGAAAATGAGTTGAATCAGGTATGGGAGATCCAGTGCTCAGCCCCCATTTAAATGACAGTGGCAGTTGCAATTCATCAAAGCTTCCCTACAGGCCTACCAGAGCATTTTGGAGGCAATACTTTTTAGTGAACTCCTTTTAGGCCAAATTCCTGGGAGAAGACAGACCCAGCTAATACTGAATAACAGATAACATCTCATATGCAGTTTCAAAGAACTCACCCTCAATCCTACTCTCACCTCCATCACCTGCTTCTAATATATGTAATGGGCATACAATGCAATACTTGATCTTACTTACTTGCTCTTGAATCATGTTTATCCCTAGTCAATCACCAATCTAAGTCTGAGTTTATAAATTATTCCTTCAATAAGTACTCACAGGAAACCTAGCAGGGATAAAAGCTCTGTACTAGGCACTAGGAATTCAACAAACAGTGCTTAAACAAACTCCATTTACCCTGTCCCATCAGGGGAGACAGCACTTTCTTCAAAAGAAAAATACACCAACCAGAAGTAACTCTGTACAGACTAATCCCCCCAACCCTTATGTCACAAGGACAATTAAGTAATAACTCACAAGGAACATTTGCTTCTTCAGCACCTTATCAGCTTGAGCCAGCTGATAGGGAAAGTGGGTCTTATGGCTGAACTCTTGAACCAGGAAAGGATCAGTCCAAAGTTTCTGTCAGGTGACGTGACCTACAAAAGCATTTCCATTCCTTGGCTTATCTTTATGACTGACAAATGATTGCCTCTTATTTGCTCTATATGCTCAGAAAATGTGCTTAAATTGCTGAAGCTGTTTTAAGCAAGAGGTTTCCTTCTGGGAAAAAAAGAAAAATAATCCCCTAAATGCAAAATTTAATTAAAGGGAGAGTAGCTTAGATTATCAAACTGCTTTTGTTTAAGATTTTTTCTCTTTTTTTTTTTGGTCTAATGTTCAGTGGTTTGGGAACCTCTTTAACAAGCAAAAAGGCCTCTAAGGCCGGGCGCGGTGGCTCACACCTGTAATCCTAGCCCTCTGAGAGGCCTAGGCGGGTGGATCGCTTGAGGTCAGGCGTTCGAGACCAGCCTGAGCGAGACCCCCCGTCTCTACTAAAAATAGAAAGAAATTATCTGGCCAACTAAAATATATATATAGAAAAAATTAGCCGGGCATGGTGGCACGTGCCTGTAGTCCCAGCTACTCGGGAGGCTGAGGCAGGAGGATCACTTGAGCCCAGGAGTTTGAGGTTGCTGTGAGCTAGGCTGACGCCACAGCACTCACTCTAGCCCAGGCAACAAAGTGAGACTCTGTCTCAAAAAAAAGAAAAAAAAAAAAAAAAGGCCTCTAGACAAAAACTAGAACCTTGTCTATGTTTTATATTCTCATATGTTGCTGCTCCACAGTGTTTGTAGCAGCCCATAACAAGAAAGTATGATCTCATCAGTTATTCACTCACTGCCATTCACCAATTTAGTGAGTTTCATTAGAAAAGCACAATTAAATATCCATTTGAGGGGAATTTCTAAATCATAAAACTGCTCAATTTTCTTTCTTTCTAACTAAAAATGTTGAGTCGTACTAGAGATATAGTAAATAATTTCTCTAAAGGGATAATGCAGTGTACAAAGCCACATTTAAGCCTCCCTATTTATTAAGAGAAGGTGGGTTTGAGATCCTCAGGTAGCACTATGACCAAACTGTGTGAGTAGGCACTGGTATAGCTTAGCTACCTTGTAACTTCAGAGACTGGCACAGCCAGAGGCAGAGTCAATAACCATTATTGAATGATCAAGCAACATGCAGAGACAAGCGTTCAAACAATTAGAGTAATGCTCTCTTCTCAACTGATTTATTGTCAGGAACACTGAGTTAAATGAAGCACCCACTACACCTAAAGAAAAAGCTGTTCAATCAAGCTCCAATTTCCATAGCCCCCTGGGAGAGGCAGTGACTTAGACAAAATGTAGCATCAGAATAAGGTAAAATTACTTTTCAGAGATTAATTCTAACATAAAGAAAACACAGTAAGAAAGATAGAGAGGAGCCAAACAAGTAAATAACAGACAAGATCTATCAGACAAGATCATGGCAACTTTTTTAAAATCTCAGAAATTATTACAGTTTAAGAAAATGATTTGTAAAAACCAATATTTTCATAGTCAGAAAAACTAGGATTTTGGGGTTGTCTTAATGGGTTCTTTGCTTGTTTTAATTAACTCTCCCATTGATGGCTGGTTTGTTTCTTAGACCTTGACCCAGCAATAGATGGAAGTTCTTGATCTGAGATATGGAATGCCTTACCTAATGACATGTGTTCGTTCTCTGTCCTAAGCACATATGGTCCCTCCAGAGGAAGTTCACCGTGAAACTAAATAACATAGTCAGTAAATATCTCATCCAGAGGTTCCTCCTGGCTGCCTGAAGACCACATCATGGCACCAATCTCTGATCCTTTTGGAAGACTAGGATGACCACTCAGTCATCCTCTATAAGAACCAGCAAATTGCATGTGTAGTTGCAGTGCTGGGTGGAGGAAGTCAAGACAGGAGAAAGTAGCTTTAGGTCGTCCTCCCCACCCAAGGCCCCTGATGTGGAAGGAACAATCATCTAGTACACACAAATGATCTTTGTAATCCCCAGTACAAGGACATGGGGTGTGGGAAAGGAAGTTCAGCATGGAATTTGAAAGCTAGAATTGCAAGGTAAGAGATCTGAGAATTTCAAGTGGGGAGGGTTTCCAGTATTTCAGAAGAGTCTGCTTTGTTTGTTTTTAGTCTAGACTGAGAGTGCAAAGGCTTAGGAAATATGCTTTAGGCTAGAAGACACCCTGGGGTTGTTTTCTTTCTCCACTTAGAGCCCTGGATAATAAGACACATGCCAGTGCCTGCACCCAGAGCTGACTAATGGGTACTGATGTTCCCTCTCTCTCTCTCCACACCCAATCAACAATCAAGCATGACTGCCACTACTTTCTTAGGACCTCCTCCACTTCCCCCACACTACTGATGTCTTCAATAGTTCAGATGTCTCAGTATCTCTCACTTCAACTAGAACAACCATCTAACTGTTCTCCTTGCTGCCAGCTTCTGATCAACACTCCATACTCCTTTCGAAAAAGCAATTTGACCTCAGGACTGCCTTGTTTAAAAATTTTTAGTGGCCTCTGATAGCCTTCAGGTTAAATGCGGGCTATCCTAGTACAGGTTCTGATAAAACCATTCCCTTCAAAAACAGGTTCAAATCCTATCTTTGCTATTTACCAAAAGGGGAAAGTTGCTTGACCTCTTTGATCCTTAATTTCCTCATCTATAAAATGAGATAACAATAGTCCTTCTTCATAGGTTTGTTGTTAACAATCAAGGAGATACTCCTTTTAAAGAACTTAGCACTATATCTGGTTTTCAGTAATTTTCAGCTGTTACTGCTATTATTATTTCAGACTTACTGTTGATAGCTACAAAGGCCCTCCCACAACCTGGCCTCTTCTCCCTCTCCAATTGTCTTGCTACTGACCCACCAATAATTATAGCTCTTTTATATGATGTACCTTCTTTGTGCCAGCTTCTAATGCCAAGGGATTTATATACATTATTTAATCTTTTACAATTCTCCAAGGTGAATACCAGTATCCTCATTTTATAGATAAGAAAACTGAGACTCAAAGGAGTTAGGCAACTTGACCAAAGAAACCCAGATAGTAGAGCCCATAGTTGAAATCAAAGCCCATCATACTCCAAATCTGTTTTTTATAACTATGCTATGCTGCCTTTGTCACACTTGATTTTCAAAAAAAATTGCTGTAATGGTATTTCTGGTCCCACATGCTTTTCCAAGATTTTTTTTTTTTTTTTTTTTTTTTTTTTTTTTTTTTTGAGACAGAGTGTCACTTTGTTGCCCGGGCTAGAGTGAGTGCCGTGGCATCAGCCTAGCTCACAGCAACCTCAAACTCCTGGGCTTAAGCGATCCTACTGCCTCAGCCTCCCTAGTAGCTGGGACTACAGGCATGAGCCACCATGCCCGGCTAATTTTTTTGTATATATATTTTTTAGTTGGCCAGATAATTTCTTTCTATTTTTAGTAGAGACGGGGTCTCACTCTTGCTCAGGCTGGTCTCGAACTCCTGACCTCGAGCGATCCACCCGCCTCGGCCTCCCAGAGCTAGGATTACAGGCGTGAGCCACCGCGCCCGGCCAACTTTTCCAAGATTTTGACCTTTTTCCATTTAGAGGTAGAATCTGTGTTCTCTTTTGAACCTGGGCGAGACCTTTTGATCACCTCAACTAATTGAGTCCAGCACAAGTGAGGTTCTGTGACTTCCGAGACTTGGCCACAAAAGACAATGTAGCTTTTGCCTGGCTCTCTCTTTTAAAACATACACTTTTAGAGGCCTAAGCTTCCACATCAGAGTTCTTCTACCTGAAGCTGCCATGCTTGAGAGATCATGTGAAGAGACCACATAAAGATGGAGATGCATGAAGAGCCCCAGCTGCTCAGCTCTCCTGCAAGCAGGCCCAGCGGACACCACATGGAACAGAGAGGAGCTGTCCCATCCAAGCCCTGTCCAAATTGCAGATCCATGAGCTAAATAAATTATCATGGTTACTTAAGGCCACTAAATTTTGGTATTTTTGTTATGCAGTAATAGAAAACCAGAATGCCCGCAGAAACCTCCAACACCATTTAATCACTTTCATTTCCCCTGATGATACACCTTGCATGGTCTTGTACGGCTGCCTCTGTCTACAAGTCATCACCAGCCCGCAATACCCCAGCCAGCAGACACATTCCCTCATTTTGTGTGTCACTTTCCTTTCAAGAGTCATTGTAGATGTTACAATTTCAATCATCTTTCTACAAATTGGTAAGTGGATGTTAAGGACCAAAACTTCAAGTAAGTGTCTAAGCTTAATGTTTTTGTTGTTCACACCTTACAGGCTATGGGCCTTAATCTCCCCAGACCTCGGTTTCATCCAAAAGGAAGTAATAGAAAAATGCCATCTTAGAGGTACAGTAGAGATTAATTTATAGCTCCTGGCAAAGTTCCTGGTATTTAATAAGTATCCAATATATGTTGCTCTTATTAGGGAACTAATTAGTTTGCATCACAAATATATATTTATTCCTCTCTTTCCTCCTGTAAACTGCTAGTCATTAGAGAATAATAATAGTACATCCTCAATGCCTGGCACCTAGGATATGGAAAACACATTTTTTGACTGAACAAATAAATGAACAAATGGATGAATTGATAAATGGATGGATGAATGAATGAATGAATAGGCAAGTATAACCTGGCTTCCCTTCAACCTCTTATACCCAGCAAGTAGGAGAGGTAAGATGGTAGAGATCTCCAGTCCTGTGGAAAGGAGTCTTAGTGCTGGCTATATGCTTTTCTTCATGTCAGATCCAATTCTTCTCTCTTTTCTGAGTGATGCTACAGTGCCACAGACATTATTTCTGAGGCTCCCTCATCCCCAAAAACCATGCAGAGAGCATCTTCACCTGGGCAAGTGAACCTTTTAGTTCCTGACAAACCAGAAGGTAGCACTATAGGGAAAGCCAGTACCAGAATCTCACATGGCCTCCAGCTATAGAGTCCCTTTCCACCTCTAACCATTTTATAACATGCCATCTAGGTGCCTGACCTTGCCAAGTAAAATCCAGTTAATCTTTACAGTTCCTCTTTATGGACTCCCCGATATGGCGATGCCGTATGGTGGCAATCCTATGGAAGGGACTCTGCTCTTACCTGATAAGCAGGTTTGAGTTGCACTAAGCAAATAATTTACCTCTTGCCTCATGCATGATATTTCCCTACTGATTTCTGCTCAATGGAGAAACTGAGAGAAATTACTAGACAACAACACAAACTTGATTCATAAGAAATATGAGAAGATTCAACATTTAATTTCATGATAGAATTTATACCTATGCATATTTATACATAAAATTCTTATGATAAAAGCTAATAATCTACGAATATGCCAGCTGAGTTGCAATAACTGTCATTGGAAGTTAATGCCATTCCAGTACATCAATGCCATTCTAGTGCATCTTGATTTCAATACCCAGAAAACCTCAGTGCACCAGCTAGTCCTTTAGTATGTTCCCTCAGCATAAAAGAAGACATTTGAAATATTTTTTAAATGAGTAAAATCCAGAGAGTTGGTTACCTACTGTCATAAATTATTTTAAAAGCAAATGTGGAGTTTTATCTTATTGTTATTATTATAGCTACTGTGCTTCTTATAACGTGAATCATTTCTACATTCTTTTTTAGAAGGAGTTGTTTGAAGCCTGCAGAAGGCTGAGGTTTAGAAAGATTTCTGAGGTGTGGCACCACATCTTCTGATTGGGCAGCAGCTCTCGAACGATGTGGGCCTTTTGCCGTTGACTCACCAGAGGGCAGCAGCTTCCAGGCTTGATGTCAGCATGCAAGAATGTCAGGCACTTCTCTCTGGCAACCCCCAGCTGTAGCCTAGAGTTAAGCCAAGCTATTTGGGGTTAGTCTGTGACCAGCCTCCTGGCTGGGCTTCTCAATGCCCTGGACACGGTGCTCCAGCAAAGAAAATCTAGGTCTTAGCAGGGCAACACTAAATTATTTCAGCCATATGTCAGTGGTGATAGCAATATAAGTGCCCAGTTTTGGTTGGGATATGTGGGAGACTGGGTATGGTTTTCTGGATGCCCCTTTCAACACACACATAGAAGTCTTTTCTAGAAGGAAAACATCAGAATGCAGAAAGGAGTCTATAAACAGGCACTAGCAAGATTTCTAGATTCTGGATGGACTGCGTGCTATTTGTACTCCTGGTTGTTTGATCTGCCTCAATTTCCCCATATTTCTGACTGCTTCAACTAAAGCCTCAGGTGAGAGCTAGGACTATCTCTGAGATCCTTTCTACCCTAATAATCTATGACTCCATGGATTCAGACAACTGGAAGCTTTCTGAGAGAACTGGGAGCTTTCTGAGAGAACTGGCAGGGGAGAGCTGCCTGCCACACCAAGGCTAGGCTGAGTTCTGCAAATACCTGTTTTACTAACTACCTAGTTTCACATTTCTCCTATTCTCTGCACCCTCATTTAGCAGAAAAAGAATCTTAGCTCTAAGTTCATTAAAATGTTCATATTTGCAGAAACTTTTACATGGCTCTTGTGGTTTTAGGCAACTGAAAACAGTAAGTGGATGGTAAACAGTATAGCCAGTTAGGGAGCATAGCCAAGGTTGAATAAGCAATGACACCAGTACATTAAGCCAAGGTAGAATCAATGAATCACAAAAGTTAAGTTGTCCCTCATTCAACTTGCTAAAGCGTGGAAATCCCAGAGTTTAAGGCTGTTTGATTCCCTTGGTGCACTAAGATTTGAGATAAAATTATTCTCTACAATCTTGTCCTCATTCTATTTCTTTACCTTGATGAATGGCACCGACCTCAACTTCTCATTCTGGTAGAATGTCCTCCAGGATTCTCCAGTTTGGTTGCTGTAGTGGACTAAATGTTGCACCCCACCCACAAAAAGAAAAGTTATGTCCGTATGCAATCCCCAGAAGTGAACGTAACCTTATTTGGAAAAAGTTAAGGATTTGAAGATGAGATTATCTAGATGATTGGGTGGGCCCTAATCCCAATAACAAGTGTTCTTATAAGAAACATACAGAGGAGAGACTGAGGGAGAGAAAAAGGCCACATTATGAAGACCAGATGTTGGAGTGATCCAGCCACAGCCAAGAAATACCTGGTGCTAACTGTAAATATATTTCTGTTGTTTTAAAGCCATCGACTGTGATAATTTGTTATGATAGCCTTAGAAAACTAATACAGTCACAAATTCAAATGCTTTATAAGGAATCATGAAAGTAATGCAATGCAATGAGCAAGCAGTCTAGTGGGGATATTCTGGTTTTAGCATTCTAGATAATTTTTCAGTACTAACACTGGTAGTTTCAAAGGCAGGGAAAGAACAGAAAGTGAAAGTGGTCTACGGTAAAAGTGAGAACAAATGTGCTCTCGAAAGGAAGTACCTGTCATTCAGATCCATCTCACTGTTACATGTGAAAACGTAAGTCTAATATGGTCAAATCTTCCCATTTTTATCAGACTTTTATTTTAAATCTCCTACATTTTAAGTGTTGGTTCAAAAACCGAACAGGCAAACAGCACTCCATGGGCACAACTGAATGTGTTTAAGGGCTGAATTATGGCCATAAGCAGTCAGTTGCAGCCTTTGGAGCTTACTGACCCTTCCCACAGGCATTTGCCATACACGGTTCATGACAGACCAAGAACAGGGCCCTCTTGTCCTCCTTCAAACTTCAATCTACCAGCCCAAGCCACTTACATTCAAGCTCTTCCCCATCCTTGATGTAGGCAGACAGAAATACTTTGTTGAAACCTGAGATAGTGTATCTAATTCTTCCTCATAGGCCTCTCCTCTTAGTTTTTCTATGGAACTTAATATGCCTTCTATCCATTTAGAATCTAGAAGGGGTGTGTGTGTGTGTCTCTGTGTGTGTGTGTGTGTGTCTGTGTGTGTGTGTGTGTGTGTCTGCGTGTGTGTTGAAGAAGGCTAGAGATGGAGGCTTTGCAATGTAATGTGTGATTACTTTAAAAGGAAAAATAAAAGAGAACAAATTATTCACCAGGGAGAGCTAAAAATCAAAAGCCATTTTTCCTGTCCTTATTTTATCACAAAGCATTCATAGATATTTTACTAAAGTTTGGTATTTCGGTCCAGTAACAAGCTATAAAACTGAGACATCTTAAAATTGACACAGTCTCTGTATTTAATTTATGAAAGGTTGTTGCTTCTGTGGCCATTTATCACCTTTTTAGAGCCACCTACCTACTTCTCAATTTCGGTAAGTGTCCTACAGAGCATTATAAAGCAAAACACAGCTCAGTTAGATTGACTTTTTCAGTCTTTCTATGAAAGTGGTTAAGAAGATTATTATGAGCATTGAAAATATAACAAAAATGAAAATAATACAAAGATTTATATTACAACTGTTGGGTCTGCAGTGATGAGGGGAAGTTGTCATCAATTTTCCCAATAAATCCTTGCGTTCTTATGAAAATAACTCTGAAAATAAGTAGGGGAGAGTGCTAAAGGATCCCTTTAAAAGGTAAAGGAATTTAAACATTTTTAGGAATACAGAAAGAAATGAGTCTCCTTCCTGATAGACAATTATCCTGTCAAATCAAAATTAAGGATACAAAGAATTCCAACAACTCCATAATAAGAAGGCAAACAACCCAATTTTTAACATGGGCAAAAGATTTGAATAGACTCATTAAAGAAGACATAGGAATGGTTACTAAGCACTTGAAAAGATGTTCCACGTCATTAGTCATTAGGGGAATGCAAATCAAACCCACAGTGTGGTACTTCACAGCCACCAGGCAGAAGGCTGTCAAAAAGACCGACAACAACACGTATTGGCAAGGATGTGGCCAAGCAAGAGCCTTCCAACATTGCTGGTGGGAGCGTAAACCAGTACAGCCACTTTGGAAAACAGTTTGACAGTTTCTTCAAAAGTCAAATATTAATTTTCCATACAACATTCTACTCCTAGGTGTCCACCCAAGAAAAATGAAAAAAATACTTCCACTCAAAGACTTAAGCATGAATGTTTATAACAGCATTATTCATAAGAGCCAAAAAGTAAAAACAGCTGCAATGTCCTTCAAATGGTGAATGGAAAAACAAAATGTATTATATCCATACAGTAGAGTATTATTCAGCCATAAAACCAGAATGAAGTACTATACTGATACTTGCCACAACATTTATAAACCTAAAAAACGTTATACTAAGGGAAAGAAGCTGGACACAGGACATCACTTATTGTATGAATCCATTTAAAAAAGGCAAAGCCATAAAAAAAAGACAGCAGATTATGGTCTAGAGGGGCTAGAGGTAGGAATTAAGATTAACTAAATGAGTATGAGGGATCCTGTAGGAATGATGAAAATGTACTAAAACCATTGTGGTGATAGTTACACTACTCCATAAATTTACTAAAAATTACTGGATTGTGCACTTAAAATGGCTGAAATTGTAGAATGTAAGTTATACCTCCATAAAGTTGTTTCAAGAAATTAGCAGAATCATTAAAAGAATAAAACATGACCCATAAAATGCTTTTTCTCCTTTATCCCATAACCAATCTGCCAACAAATTTGCCAATTGTCCCTACCAAATATTGCCTTATTGTTTATCTTTTTACATATTTCAAGTGCATAATATATAGCTCAAAATAGAAAATGTACAAAATAGAACACAATGAAAAATTTTCCTACCACTGCTCTCCTCAGCCACCCAATACCCCTCTCTAGAAGCAACAAGTGTTATGAGTTTCTTGTATATCATTCTAGAGACATTTTATGCAGCAACATAAATTTCATTAATATATACATGAATATTCTACACACACATGCTTTTTCTTCACAACTTGCGGCATACTATACACAGTAGTCTGCACATTTCTCTTTTTACTTAATAATTAAAACTATATCAGGATGTGGCTCAAATCTTTTCCTGCTTTACTGCCCTACTGCCAGGGCACTGGATGAGACCCTCCGTATCTCTTGCCTGGACCACTGTATTTTGTCTAATTTGAGAATGCCGTCAGTTATGTGACACACTGTTATCAGGGGCCAATTAAGGGACAAAATAATGCTGCCAATTAAATTATGACATACTCTTGATTGTAAGATGCATCCCAATTTCAGAAAAATTAAAATGTTAAAAAGGTACATCTATGTGCATCTGGAAATAATAAAATATGTTATTTCTACTCTCCCAACCAGTTTCCCAACATCAACCCCAGCTCCCTTTCAATTCACAGTCTCTTATCCTGCTAAAGTAATTTTTTAAGTTTTAGATGTAATCATTTCATTCCTCTACTTAAAATCTTTTATGATCTCCCATTGCTACAGGATGAACTCCAAATAACTGAGTTTGGCATGTAAGACCCCTCCCATTTCTGGCCTCCTTTCCCTACCCTATGCTCTAGACATCCCCAACTATTGGCTATTCCTCAAAAATGGAGTGCTCTTTCAAAACTCTGTGCTTTTGGTCATGTTGTTCCCTCTCCTTGGAATACACTTGACCCCCTTTCCTCCTAGCTAAATACCATTTGTCCTCCAAGACTCATATCTGGGAAAACTGCCATGAACTTTCCCAGTTCAATTAAATGTCCTTTCTGTACTGCCACCCTCGTTGTGCTTAACTCCTTCAAAAGCACTTGTGGCCTAGTATTAGTCTTTGTTTCCTTGACTGTCTTCACTACCCTTATTTTTCTTGCATTGCAAAGGATCACCACAGTACCCAGAACATGGTAAGCATGCAGTAAGCATTTATCAAATGAGTGTATACTTTGGTCCCTAGATATAATCAACACATCTGCAGTAATGGTGGCACAATCAGCACAGTATAGGGGAAAGTACGCTGGATCTGAAGTCAGAAGATGCCGGTTATAGACTCTGACATTTCTAACTCTCTGATCTTAGTTTGGTCAGTTTTGCTTCCCAGACTTGGTTTCCTCATCTAAGAGCATGAACAATAGTACCTGTCTAGAAGGGTTGCTAAGGGGACTAAATGAGAGAAAGCGTCTGAAATAGATGGCACAGAGTTGGTGCTTGAAACAGGACAGCTTTTATTAGATTGACTGGAACATCCTATGCCACAGTATGAATTTTATGTTCCCTGAAAGCAAACATGCCACTGACCTGTGTTTACTGAGTGGACTTTGTTTTTCTGTTTTTATTTTATTTTCGAAAAGGTGATACATATCATGTTTCAGAAATCAAGGTAATAAAAAAAAACACTTATACCCAATTCTTTCCCATACCATTACCCTGAACCCCAGTAGGTAATAGTTGATTTTAGATCCTTCTCATATTTTATATTTAAAATAAATACAAACCCATATAAAGACATATTATATTAGCCTCTTTTATACAGAAAATATATATATACACATACATATATTCTATTATCTATCCATATACTCTTCTGGATGCTGTTTTTTTTATTTAATGTCTAAATAGACTTTGTGACCCTTTAAGTTTGCCCAGAATGATTCCAGTCAAGGACACAAGTGCTTGGAAAGAAGGATTTTATTTATTGCTTCGCATCACAACTCTGAACTATAAGCAGGAGGTAAAAGCTTTGACTCAGAGCCTCAACTCTTTCTCAAGGGAACCACAAAGAAACTGCATGACTAAAACAGTGAAAGATTAAGTCTGCCTGTTATATCAGACCACGGTCAAAGAAATAGCAACCAGGCTGAGAGGGCTGCAAAGATCTCATCTCAGTAAGATCTTACTAGATCTTATCTAGTTAAGTCTTTAGCACTACCATTTCCTACCTGTTTTCATCCTATGAATGACATGCTCTCCAGCGAGCCTTCACCTTTAAAAGAAAATATTTTTTTTTTAGAATTGTAAACAAGTTCCATTTTAGGGCTGTGGCTCAGGTACAGAACAAGATCTGCGTTTTTTTAAGGCTATGTCTGTATAGAAAGCAAGACCTGGTAGTGTAAGGAGGTGTTTTGGGCTTTATAAATTGTTATTATTCTTTTAATTTTGTTGATCACACACAGCAAATGATAAAGTTACACGTACAAAGTTATTAAATGTTTGGCAAAATGTGGATATTAGAATAATGGACCTTCATTTCATTGGCAAGTTTAATTATGGCCCAAATTGCTCATATCCTCTCTCCCTTTCTCTGATTTTTTTCTCAGACATCTCCTGACTCTGGCACATGAAGTCCTTACACTCTCATACGAAGGGCCCCGGTTTAGCCACTATGCATGTCACTCCCAAATCCCTGACTGCTACTGCCTTTACTGAAGTTCTGCATGGGGGGGGGGGCAGGGGGACAGACTGGTTAGGGGAAATCCAGTGGCTCAGTCAGCATAGGCAGCAAGTTCACCTATCATGTGCCCAGTAAATTACTGTCACCCTGACCCAATTTGTCCTGTATGCACACTGAAGAAAATTTAATCAGGAAGATTAAGAATAGGCTGGAGAAGAGGACAGAAACTTCCTGATGGTCTTAGATAGGAATGGAAGACAGGATGACCACATCAGCCCAGAGAAGTAGTAGCCTGAGTCAGCTTTCCACACTGCACAGGCCACAGACACTGCTAAGCCAGCAGGCAAAGGAAATGAGTGCAGGGCGCTCTGGGAGCTGGCAAGCAAAGGCACGGGATCCAGCAAGGCGAAGGGGAGTGGGCAGGGTTAAAGGACAACTGGGTGATGCCTGAGTCTGGTAGAGGGATGAGTGAGCTGGAGATGATGGCGAGCTGGAGAAGGGAGAGGGAACAAGACATGCTGGAGCACTAAATCCCTGTGTCTCAAAATAACACAGAGCGTTTCAATAACTCCAGATAGCTGAGTGTGACTAGAGATGGAATACCAGTGGGACAGGACCAGGACCATAGTGAGAGACTAGAGAAGTGGCCAGAACCAGATGACAAAGGACCTTGTGAGCTCATGCTATAGATTGAATTTTAGCATAAAAGCATGACTGGGAGCTACCACAGGATTTTAAGCAGGGAATAACAAGATCAGATTAAGTTGTAGAAGAGTCATTCTCATAGCCACGTAGGTTGTGGATTTGAGCACTGTGTCCCTAGCACCTCCCTTACAGTACATTAGGCATTTGTCTGTCTACACACCAAACTGGTAACCTCAGTGAGGTTATTCTGCTTTCTCATTATTATATTTCTGGCACCCAGTCCAATGCCCAATAGACAGTCATGAATGAAGGAATGGTATTCAGTCTCATTCATTTTTTTGTCTCTAGTGTTTATGCTGTACTTAGCCCAATGTAGGTGAATAAAGGAATGAATTCTGACTTCTGCCTCATGCTCCACTCTCACCTCCCAACATTCCCCAAGACCTGTCCTATAACAATAAAATTGTATAGTTTCCCCAAATGCACTGTATTGTTTGCCTTTCATATGCTGTCCTCTCTGATTAGAATTCCCTTCCCCTATCTCCTATCTTGTGAGTTTCAATTATGTCTCAACACTCTGCTCAGATTTTACCCTGGGGAGGACACCTTTTGTAATCCCCATGCCTCCCGCCACCCTGCTGACCCACAAAAGCCTTCTCTTCACCTGTTTGCTCCTTGATTCTAATCATGGACCTTCTTGTTCATATGTTTTTTATTGCATTCATGGTATTTTGCATTATAATTTTTTTGTGCATATAGATTTTCAGCTTCTAGAGGGCCGGGACTGTTCCCTTTTGCTTCCTCAACACACATCCCAGCCTAGGCCTCAATCATAACAGACATTCACATGTCTTTGTGTAACTTAATTGTTTATTGAAGCTATTTATATTTCATCACTTCTGAAGTTGATTAGTTTCATGGTTAACTAATCATCTACAAAGCAGTTCTTCCTTTTGTATCCTAAAATCATCTCAGGCTGCCTTTAGCTTGGGTCCTTGGAGTTAGTTGGCAAATAATTCTGTGTTCACATAACAAATGTTGCTTCTGTCTCTCCTCCAGTTAGTTGTCGAGCTATTTTTAGGTCATCACAATAACTTAAGAGCCATCATTGAAAACCATAAGGTTTCCTTCCCAGCCCTGTCCTGTACCAGCTGCATGAACTGAAACTCCTGTTTCCTGTGTAACCTGGCAATCATAAAACCCAATATGAGGATTAAATGACATCATGTTTGAAAAGCAATTAGCACAGTGTCTGGCATATGGTAAATGCTCGATAATGGCAGCAACTATGGCAATGGTGATGATAAGGAAGAGGAGGGGATTAAGAAGCATTGCAATAATATTTTCAGCTCAGTTCTCCCTTCTCACCTAAAAAAACTACCATCTGCCTTCCAGGGCTGTAAGATATGGAAAAGCTGAGGGAAGGAAATGACTTGAATCCCTAGTGACTAACCCTCTAGGCCAACAGTTTCAATGTTCTAGTGCATTAAACAACCTGGGGTATTTATTTATTAAGATGTCAGCAGGGAACCACTCAGAAATTCTGGCCAGTAGAAAAGTCATGTGGCCCAGAGAAACAGAGATCTAGACTTTGAACCAGCTCTCAGGTGATTTTGAGTTGGTAACCCCAAGACCACACTGAAAAACACTGCCCTGGGATTAAATTAATATATTTATTGCTTTAAACCAACATTATTTCTAAGAATCTAAATGGGATTTTTAGTAAGATTTAAGATTGACTTTTGCTTTAAGGGGCTTATTTATTAGGAAATATTTATCATTGCTCATCAACTCAAAGCATTTGTGCAAATATCACACAGTTTAATTATTGAGAGTAAAATCAATAACCAAATAGACACTCCTTTGAAAAGTATATGTATGTGTGTATAGATATAGATGTAGATATAGATATGTGGTATATATGCACATGAGAGCATTCGTCTCAGCAGTTTGAAGTTTTCTTAAATGAACTTTTAGTCTATTTTTGTTATCTCATACAGCCTCATCTTAAATTTCAGCCCCTGTTGGACTGTACATAGTCACATTAAATATATACACATTTTTACATAAAAGATAATGAATTGATGTTTTCTATAACCCAGAGAATGCTAACCTTGCTTTATTCAAACTATATTTCTCACACATTTATCAGGAATGTTTTCCTACACTTCACAAAACTCACCCAGTAAACACCTTTAATATTGGTAAAGAAAATTTATATATGGCTAGCACCATTTCATAGATTAAGAAGCTGAGGAAAAAGAGTTTATATTTTCACAGGTCACAAAGAAAGGCAACATTATAATTTAATTGTCATTAAACTGATTCTGTGCCCAATTCCCTGGAACATGTCCATCATCAACCAAATTTAGTCAATCTGTGTTTGCTTTGGAGAAAAGAATTTTCAAAGATAAAAAATTAAATTTTCCTATTTCACTTGTGGCTACTATTATGACTCCATGGTACTATTAAGAAATTAAATGTCAAATCCTTGCAGAGACATATTTAAGCTCATAATCCAATGAGGTAAATAACTTCATCTTTGCTGACCTTAAAAAAAAGACATTTGATATTTCAGACATCTGATAGTTTTTAGATGTCTCTGGCCAAGCTACAAGTAAATTAAAAACTGAAGTAAAATGGTGGGTGGGTCTTAATGTAAAACAAGTAACATCACTTGAAGATAATGAACATCTAATCTTCTATAAAATTTTTCTAATATTTTTCTGACATTTTTCACATACAAAATTATATCAGATGAATGTAACCAATTCAAGATTTTCTCTTCAACATTACTTTGATCAAGTACTTTTAATTCAAACATTCCTTTCAATGTTTGGAAGCAACATGTTTGAATTTAGTCATTTATAAATGTTTAAAATTACCACTGGCTCAATCTAATACCAAACTTAAAGGGGAAAAACAACTTAAAAAGTTTAGTAAGTTTATGATTTTCTTAATTTCATAGCCCATTGAAATTTGTCCTGAAAACTATTCTGGGTCTTAATTACATATTTAATGTGTTAGTCCTACAGTTGAATTTTTAAATATTATCTTTTTAAATTAGAGACTAACACGGCCTACTTCATCTTGTTACTCATCTTGTGCCTTTTAAAGGAAGAATTGTTTCGCTAGAAAAATGCGTGGGCGTGTTTTTAAAAACTAATGGGCCATCAAAAATGAGAATCATGTGATATTTTTGCTCAGTTGACAATGTAAAAAACAAATGCCTAGTTGTGTTTCTCTTCGGCTTGACAAGCAGGTGTGTGGCATGCTGCTATTGCTAATCCATCCAGACACTCAAGCTCAGACAAAGGCAATCCAAAGTTCCCAGTCATTTTTGTTTATTTTAGCTAAGGAACCCATGTGAACTCCACCCAGGCCTGGGAGTCTGCCTACCCAGGGACAATTTTACTAGGTACATTCAGTGGTGTTTCAAAGTTCACAAGAATGATTTTATAGGGTTGGTTGATTTTCTTTTATAGAGACTGACCTCATCTCTTGAAGCCTCCTGAAAGGCTTCAGGAGTAACATCAGTGTAACTTATGTCTATTTAAAGGAGCTGTTGAGGGCAGAGTAATTCTCCAATTTAGTGCATTTAAATTAACACACAATTCTTACTCATTGACAGACATATTTAAAAACAAAAAAACAAACCATGTTTCACACTCAACCGCAGTTTGCAGTGAACTGAATCCCATGGTGAGTCGTAATGGAACACATGCAAAATAGATAGAATGCTGGTTCTTAGCCGCCCGTGGACCTTCTGAACTTCTGGGAAAACTGTGTGTGTGTGTGTGTGTGCACTTATGCATGTGTGCAATTGTGCATTCTCCTGAGTAGAGGAACCATAGCATTCTAGAAATTCTCAGTGGGGCATATGATTGGAAAAAGGTAAACACCACTAACATAAAGAGAATAATAAATGATTATTTGTCCTTGCTTTAATAGCAAGTGTAATAAAACATTGCAATGTTCACTTCTTATGACTTTTCATAATCCCAGCAATCTTGGGATTCTTGGGCCTTTCTCCTCTTCTCAGGGTTACCCAGAGCTTCACTCCAGTACATATGGCTTGGGATGCCAGGCCCTTGAGAGGACTTTCTGCCTAAGCCAGCTCCAGGGGCAAGCAGAGCACACCAGGTGATTTTAGATGATATAGTATGACATTTAGATAAATTCATATAGTAACAGATATCCACCTTTCTTTTAGTTCTGCATATGGCAAGGAAATAGTCTCAGTTAGTGGTGGGATTATTTTACCATTTCTATAACAGTCCCTCATCTCCCCTTTCAACAGAGAGAGGAAGTCTGGAGCTCAGACTCTTGACAAGAAGTTGTATCTGGCAAGAATTTAATGACATTATTTTGTTCACCATATTTCTTTTTATGATAATCTTTTATTTAAAGCAAATGATATTGGTTCTCAATGTATAGTTAGTGATAAATTTTCTCTTTAAAATACATGGATTTAATTTTTAAAAGGAGACACAACCTAAGGAAAAATATTTCTATTAGTACAGGTGATACAAGGATATGACAAAATCATAAAAGTGATATGTAAATAACAGAAATTTGGAAAACACTACATGAAACAATTGCTAATCAAGTCATGCTTTCATTTTTAAAGAGATTGATAGTCTTTTGGAAAATTTAATCTATTTAGGACAAATATAATCAGCAATAGAAATTTCTCCTAAGCATCTCTGAAATATAATTATTATGCAAGTGATGAGAGATCCATTTACTTGTAGTAGAAAACACAACTGAAAGCATCTTAAACAATAAGGACTATGTCCTGATGGTCCCAGTGTAGATTCAGTGAGTGGTTCAATGACATGATCAGGGACGCAGGTTCTTGATAGTTTCCTCTGTCATCCATAGCCTGTCAGTCTTGTCCTCAGACTTATCCCCTTACGGTCTTAAGATGGCTTTCATGGCACCAGTTCCTCACCCAACAGTAACCAGATTCAGGAAAATGTGAACCACTGTCTTTTACCCCTTATAAAAGCAAAGGAAATTTACCCAAAAGTTTCCCATATTTGCCCTCTCATTTCATAAGCAAAGTTGCATTTCATGCCCATATCTAAGTCAAACATTGCCAAGAAAAAAGAATTGCCAGGATTGCCTTGGCTTAATCCTGATTCACCTACTGGGGCTAAGGAGGGGCCAGTGAAGATCATGAGACCAACTGACCAATATTGGGGTTCTCTTGGCAAGTAAAGATGACAGAAATGGTGGTTGGGGAGGCAATCCACATTGTTTGCCATAAGTATGCATTAACATAGGTCTTGACAATTCTGGGGAATTCAGCAAGGCTAAGAAATAATGTTAGAGAAAAATAGTATTTCAGTGTCACAAATAAATAATGCAAACCTAGGCCATATGGATAAAATACACACAGAAGATGTAGTTTGGAACCTTAAATAAATAAATCAATAGTCTCTGGGGTTCAGAAAACACTGATTGGCTGACAATCCTTCTCCTCTACCCCAGCCTTTTCAGATCCTGTGAGTGGAGGAAATATATGATAGGGCAAACCAGGGTAATAAAAAAGAGGGTAGTTGTTATTCTTTTTAAGAATTTCACATTTTCTAAAAGCTTCAGAGTAGTTATGGGAAAAAAATAAGAACATTATTGGACTTTATTAGACATTTTCACTATTTTATTTTAGCTTACATGTGGAATATGCAGAGCTATGGCATCTTTATCTCACCTGTGCATATAACTTGTAAATCTGGCTCTGACAGGTAAATTTAGCTCCAAAAAATGAGATCAGATATAACCTCCAATTTACCTCTCTCAGGTTATTTGTGTTTTAAATGCTTTCCAAGCACAATTTTGGCTTTATTGCCTATTCCAGAATAAATGGAATTAAATAAATGGCTGAGAAGGATCTGGATGATACATGAGGAGACAAGAAAGGCCATTCAGCAACAGTTGATTGAGCTCCTAAGGGGAGCCAACTTCTTTGTATCTATTCTGATTTTCATCACAACCACAACTCTACCATATGGACATCTTTATTCCAATTTTAAAGATTTAGAATTAAAGGCTAAAGAGAGTGAATTGCTAGAGTTTACAAAGTTTATAAATAGTAGAACAAATATTTGAACTCAGGCCTTTCTGACCTCCAAGGCCCATGTTCTTTCCTGAGGATTTGTGCAGTCCAATATTGAAGGGCAAAATCAAGGGGTTGTGAAATGGAATCAAAGGAATGGCCTAAGAGAGATGAAGGAATAGAAAAACAAGAGTCAAAACCAAATTCGGGTGAACAAATACACATTTAGCACCTATCACGTATCAGGCATAGAACAGACAAAAGCCTGAGATACCCGTCTAGACATGGTGGGGGAAGGGAGGGAGGTCAAAACCAATAGTGATTCCAAGATACCCTGAGATCTAAAGGGAGGGGCTTTTTATATGTTCCTTGGTATGGGGCCAAAACAGGGAGCAGGTGTGGCTGGGAGTTGGGGATAAACAGGCACACCTGAGGAATAAGGAATAAGGAATGCAGGCAGGGTGGAGTTGGGGAAAGCATACCTTTATGGTAAGGTTGCCTTTTCCCAGTTAGGTGAAATTTCCCTGCCTAACTAACACAGATGGACTGGGGGCAAACTAGCTACCTAACTCTTAATTAACTAACTCTCTTCTCATCCATCATAGCCCGAATATTTCCATGTTTTATACATAGATAGAAGTTCTTTTTATTCATGAATTTTAGTGACCACAATTTATTGGGGATTATTAAAGCTATGACAGTGTTACCATATTTGAGGTCCCCCTCAAGAAATGATCACTCTATTAGCATTTCTCCTGTTCTCATGCCCAAAAGTGGTGCCCTGAGCTGTCATCTGGGTGTCATTGCTAGCTTAGATATCTGTCACTTATGGAGATTAAGTGTCATTATTATGGTTGTTGGTCCAAATGATACCACACAGTTTCAGCTATATGACTCATCTTGTGGAAAAGAATGCAATTTCTTTGAGTGTATCAATTTTAACCTGCCAATCTTCATAATGGTCTGCATATTTTTCACCAGCCTTTCTCATTCTTACCAGTACTATCAAGAAGACATAGCAGATGGCTGCATTTATCCAAACCTGAGAGAAGCAATGTTAGTGCTGAGACATATTTTCAAACTGGGCTTACCAAGAAGAGCCCATTTTAGTTTCAACTGAAAGTCGGATACACCCTGCAAAACAAGTTGGGAGGCCAAACAGTCCAACAGAACTTCGGAGACAATCACCAGTCTCATACCCTATGAATGTTACTACCACATATGCACATAAGTGTTGATCAGTTAATCCCACTTTGATGGTGAGTACCTGTGGTGCTTGTTTTCCCATTCTTGCGATACTTCACCTAATAGAATGGGCTCCAGCTCCATCCAGGATAATACAACAGGTGCTAGATCACCATTGTCTTTTGTAGCTCACTAGTACTCCATGGTATACATATATCACATTTTATTAATCCACTCATGTATTGATGGGCACTTGGGTTGTTTCCACATCTTTGCAATTGTGAATTGTGCTGCTATAAACATTCTAGTGCAGGTGTCTTTTTATAGAATGTATTTTTTTCCTTTGGGTAGATGTCAAGTAATGGGATTGCTGGATCAAATGGTAGTTCTAGGTTCAGCTCTTTGAGGTATGTCCATATTACTTTCCATAAGGTTGTACTAGTTTGCCGTCCCACCAGCAGCCTATGAGTGTTCCTATCTCCCCACATTTATTGTTTGGGACTTTTTGATAAAAGCCATTCTCACTGGAGTTAAGTGACATCTCACTGTGATCTTGATTTGCCTTTCCCTGAGGATTAGAGATGTTGAGCACTTTTTCATATGTTTCTTGGCCATTAGTCTGTCTTCTTTTGAAAAGTTTCTATTCATGTCCTTTACCTACTTTTTGATGGGGTTGTTTGATTTTTTTCTTGCTGATTTTCCTGAGTTTATAGATTCTAGTTAACAGCCCTTTATTGGATGTGTAGCATGTGAATTTTTTCCCATTCCTCCCTCACTCTCATGCTCCACCCGAAACATCTAAGTCAAGGCCAACAGAGCTGTGGTTCTTGAACCTGGCAGAGCTTCAGTGTCACCTAGGATGCTTTGTAAAAATACCAAGTTGCATCCCAGAGATTGTAATTCAGAAGGGCCAAGGTGTGCCTTGAGAATCTTTAAAAATAAATAAACAAAATTTCCATGAGAATTGGATACTCACCAAGATGTGGGAGCTGCTGTTGTGGTGCACCTTCTTGCCATATCTTACATCTGTACCTTCCACTCTGTCCCTGCTGCAGCACCCTTACCTCAGCCCTCCTGCCTCTCTAGAATGCTGAAATCACGCCACCAGTGGGCAGTCTGCACCCACTGCCCCCATACACCCCATTAATTTATCCTTGCCGGTGCCTCCAGATCCATTTATCTGAACCAGGCTTTAGAGAAAAACAGATCTAAATCCAAATCTCTGTTTTGCTAATGACCAGGTCTATAACCTGGAGCAAGTTACTTCATCTCTGTAAGATGCAATTTTTCATCAGGAAAACGAAAGCCTATTAAATGAGGTTTAGATGGGATAATATATGTAAAGATCTTAGTACAGGGCCTGGTATATAGTAAGCTACTAGTATTATTGTCATTGTTGTTTTTGTCACGGTGACACAAATCTAATCATGTGATTCCTATGTTTCATGTCCTCCTCCTGCTACCAGCCTCCTTTACAGTGAGCAAATCCCAAGGTTAGGCCTTTTTGATTTCAATTGCTTTTCTCCAGCCTGGACCTCTGATGATCACTGTAACTAGAGTCAGGTGTCTTGACTCTAAATGAAGTTAAGAAACACAATCCTCTACACGATCCTACTACATTTTTATAGTGCCCACAGGTATATGATATACATAATTATAAGCTCCTCCCTACAAATAAAGTTCTGAGTGATTCTTAACCAATACCTAAAGGTTAAGCTTGGATAGAAATAAGGACTATAAGTCAAAATGATGATATGTTTATCCATTCCTTCATTAAACAAATTTCGGAGTACAGTAGGATTTAGATATAATGGACTCAGCAGTTCCAACTCTGGCTCTGCAGCTTTCCACATGTGTGATCTTTGGCAAGTTACTTGATGTCTCTGAGCCTTCATATCACTACCAATAAAAGGAGGAAATAATATTTCTTCGTAGGATTACTGTTAATGGTGAGCCCCTAGCACATTTGTGTGCCTGGCACACAAGAAATGTTCAACAAACAGTTGTACTACTGTTGTTATATAAAAAACAATAATGATGGTCATGACAATGTCACAACGTATCACTGCTTTCAAGGCATGCTATACCTAGAAGACCAGCAGGAAGAGAAAGGTACAACCAAAGCAATACGATTAGAACTCTAAAAATCAACCCTGCAGTAAAGCTGGCCTGTAAGGAAGGTGATTGATCATGTAAATTGAAATGTTCAGGGGAAAAAGCTAACTAGGGACCAGTCTGGAAGAAAGATCATTTTCTGGGGGTAGGTGAATCTGGAGAATCAGATCATCAAGAGGTCAATATCTTTAACAGTAGATGAAACCTTTTGATTCCAGAAAGGTACATTGTGGTTGAAGCAGGACCCCAGCCCGTGGTGGGCAGTATTTGGAGGACAGAAAGAGGCAGAGTAAAACTCCTGGGAAAATAAATTAGCAGGACGCAACAAGAGCAGCAATAATGATGATGATAGCTAACTTTTATTGAGTATCCATTATAGATTAGGTGTTACATTAATCCTCTTACATTTTGTCTAATTGTCACAACAACCCTATAAGAGGTTGGGTGCCAGATGGGGAAACTGAGTCTTGGGGAGGGAGGGGTTAAGGGACTTGCCCAAGATTGCACAGCTAGTAAGTAAACAAGCTCCCCAGGCCAGAATCCAATCATAAGAGCACTTGAAGAGGGAGTTTCAGCTCACTGATTATGGACCTGCCCCAGGGGCTCTTTTGAATCAATATGCCTACAGTGCTCAGAGCAGCAACCATTTGCCCTTTCTCTAATCCTTAAAATCCCTTTTCCTCGGATCAGGCCAGGCAGGACCAAGCCTGCTGGGTGCAGGTGGGGCTGGAGTAGAAAGGGACTTCAGTGACTCAAGTGTCAACTTTGGTTGGCAAGACAGTTTAGATACTGACCTAGACAACCCTATCCTTTCAAATTACACACGAATTAGCTCATAAGTCCACTAGACTCTGCCCATCACTTAAAGTGAATAATCTCCCTTAGAATCAATTCTAGACTTAATCCAACAAAATATTCAAGACATGTTACTCATTAGTTATAATACACACACACACACACACACACACATACACACATGTGTGCACTAAACAACAAAATATCTAACAACATGGGAATGAATAAGCAACTTTGGGCACAGCCCGACAAAAGCAGCTATTAAAACTTACATGACACAATGTACATGACAACTTTGAAACAACATAAAATAGACTTATGACAGAAGCTAAAGTTTAAAAAGGGGTCAAAATTATATCTACTATATGGACATACCTATGTTTTTATTTAAAGCATAGAAAAAAATTGAAAGAAAAAAATATGCTACGATATGAACAGAAGTTGACCCTAGATAGTGGGAGCAGAGGTTAAACTGCTTATCTTTCTGCTTATTGGAATTTTATGATATTCTCCATGAGCATAGGTTAATTCTCAATACAAAAAAAAAATTAAATAGAAAGAACTGGCTTCCTGGGAAGTCATAGCATTAATACATTTTAGGAACTGTTTCTGAGTCTGGCTCAGCCCACCCTCCTGTTTCCTTTGTCATGGAGCTATGATCCCAAGACCCAGCAGTGCGGTGGCCTGTGGTCATCAGAACTATTAAGTAACTTCCCTGAAGTTTTGAGGGTTTTGCCATTTTCTTCACCAGCTTATAAAGAGCTTTCAACAAGCTCTTTGGCTTCATAGGCTGTCAGAAACCCAGTCTTCCTCCCAGCAGTCGATTTCCACGGAGTGATGTGGTGAAACAGGACCACACAGGCAAGGGCTGGTTTTAATCCTTAAGCATTTCCCGTTGTGTTTGGTTTCCTTCTTCTCCCTGATGGGCTCCACTAGAACTCATCTTGTAAAGGGCTCCTTAAGGACTCGCAATCCAAATACGGCTGCCCCCCTACAGCGTATTCTGAACAGAAGTAGCCAGGTCGCAAGCTTGCAACAGCCAATGACAGTCCAGAATCCTTACCTCAGAAGGAAACAGATGCCAGCTTGATCATAGTGAACATGGAAAATATCAAAGGACCCTTGTTACTCTCTTCCAGTGGTCGGTACATTTTTAAGTCTCTGTTCCAAAATACTTTGGCAGCCATGTTACTCCAGGGAGCCAGGGAGGGGAAAGTCTGTTCTTGCAACATTACCAAACAGCTTGGGGAAAACCCAATCCTTTCACATACAAACAGGGCTGGCTACGTCTGACTGCACACAGCCAGTCAAACTGGGATTCCTTAACGTCTCACGCCTCCAAGCAATTATTCTCTCAGTACCACCTCTGAGATTTCGTTGAGAACACAAGACACCCCAAAGGGCTCCTTGGAGACCTGTAAGCGTGGGGCACAGCTGGCTTTTCCCACCTCCTCTCATCCCTCCTTTGGTGAACGGCAGATTCGGTCAAATTCATTTTCATAAAGCAGTGCTGCTCTATATGACTCTACCCAAACCACATCAAAGGCATCGGGGGAGGGGGTATCTGGATTCCTAGAAAGACACTTTGACAAAGGATAGGTTTTCAAAGAAATGTGACAATTGAGGCTAGAGGAACACAGGAAGATTAAGGAAACCAGCTATGACAGTGGAGGAGGGACAGAAGCATCCAAGGGGAATGTAGATCAAGGGATGGTAAAGACATCAAGAGAAGAGTAAGAAAACCTAGAGTAAATTTCTCTTCTGAAAAAAAGAAAACACTTCCTTTTTACCTCAGTTTGGGTCTGCATCTGAGAGTGTAGACAGTACTGAGGAGCCCCAGATGTTCTGATAGGGCAAAATCCACTTTTCCACAAACTGTTCCCTCACTTAGGACAGGACCTTTCTTTCAGCCTTCCTCTCCCTTCCACCCTCCAATGAAATTAAATGATGTCTAATATTTATGTTTTTATGTTTTATGTTTTTCATTGACTTCTTTTTAGCTTTGACAAAATGAATCAGAACTGAGGAAGATAAAGATGAAATTAGATATAAGGCCAAATGGACAAATATTTTCCAGAGATTGACAACTGTTATGGTGTTAGTTGCCTCTGTCTTCTTGATAAAGCCTCCATCATTGTGGCCTTTTTCAGTTCTCACAGGGAATCCAAACAAACTCAGTAAAAATCAGTGTCATTTATTAACACTCTTCATTTTACCAGGCCAAGGGGAAACCCAAAAGAAGATTATGAATGGCTTCTTCCCTTAAGAAGATGAAAGTCTCAAAACTCTGCATAAAACCAAAATGTGCGTACCTCCATAATATCCTGAAATAATAAATAAATTAAATTAAAAAATTAAAAAAAAAAACTCTGCATACCTAAGCCAAGCTAAGATTTTAAAAGATCTCAGAGCTGGTTTACAAAATGAGAAAATTTATATTCGACTGATAAAGAACAAAATGTGGAAGGGAGATCAGTTATTAAAAAAAAAAAGGCTGGGTGCGGTGGCTCATGCCTGTGATCCTGGCACCCAGGGCACTCAAGGAGGCCCAGGTGGGAGGATCCCTTGAGCTCAGGAGTTCAAGACCACCCTGAACAAGAGCAAGACCCCTGTCTCTACTAAAAATAGAAAAAATTAGCTGGGCATGGTGGTGCCTGCCTATAGTCCCAGCTACTCAGGAGGGTAAGGTAGGAGGATCGCTTGAGCCCAGAAGATTGAGGTTGCAGTGAGCTATTATGACAACATTGCACTCTAGCCTGGGCGACAGAATGAGACTCAGTCTCAAACAAACAAACAAACAAAAAAGAAACCTTTCAGATTCTCTAATAATTTGCTACTCAAAATATAATTCATGGAAGCTTGTTAGAAATGTAAACTCATAGATCCTACCCTTAACCTGCTGAATGAAAATTTGCATTTTAATGACATCCCCTGTAGATTTGTTTGCTAAAGCCTGAGACTGCACTCCCCTAAGAGTCCCCAAGTCCCTTTACTCAGCCGGTTCAAACTGAATGCAATACTGCTTAAAATGTTGGAGGGGTTAAGAAAAGCCCTAACTGCCTCAAACAGTACAGAGACAGAATCAACTATTTCTTTTTCTTTTTTTTTTTTTTTGGTCAAAAAAAAGTGAAGCATTTCAAAAAGGGCAACAAAACTAGTCAAATAAGTACAGGAAGAGGGAAAACGGGGGTGGTAGTTTCTGATAAGTTTGATATGAGTCAAGTGACTGTGGCTACCAAAAAAAAAAAAAAACTGAAAGCAAGCAAATACAAGAGCTAGAGACTGCCTTATAGAAGCATGGTGTCTAGATCAAGAAAGATGACTGCCCTACCCTACGGTACGTTGGTCAAGTGATATTGTAACTACAATCAGTTCAAGACATGACAAGAAGTATAGAGGCAAACAAGAACATGCTCAGTGGAAGAAGCCAGGAAAGTAAAACTGAAATCGTGTTTTAGGGGGAAAAAAAATTTTTTTGAAGGACTTGAAGATGTTAAACCCATTTAAAAAAATAGATTTGGTGATAAAAGCTTAAAAATATAGAGGAGTGTCATGTAGGGAAAAAAAATCTGTGGACAAGCATTTGAGAACCATTGGTCAAGATATTTGAGGACCATTCAAACTCCAAAGATCCATTGTTTATAGATTTTACTGGATCTTCAAAGCATCTTCTGCAAAAACCAACAAGGCAGAGAAGCAGGTATCATTCTCCTCAAATTACAATAGAGAAAAATATCATATAGCTTATCAGTGATGGAGCCTAGTGTAGAATGAAGCTGTCTGTGCCTTTTGCAACATGCTTTTATCACCTGACTTCCTATATGAAATTCCTACCTTCGTAATCATCTCAGAAGAAAAGGGGTTAAAAGCGACCCAGAAAAATGATTTTGATTCTTTTTTTCTATCCTTATGATCCAATATGGCTGCTATTAGCCTCGTGTGACTTTCTACACCTGAAACTTGGCAAGTGGACTTCAGAAACTGAGTTTTTATTTTCATTTAACTTAATTAATTATATTAAACTGATATTTCATTCAGTTATTGGAAAACTTTGAGTATGTTGAGAACAACTTGGATATATGAATCTGCTTTTTCAACTGCAAATGTTATAAAATCTAAATATTTCCAATGACAAGTTAACATCCTGATGGACATGTGCTGTAAGTGGAAAATGCAACTCAAATATCAAATATTAATATTTGTGTGAAAAAAGAGGGCAAAATATTTCAATATTTTATATTCATTACATGTAAAATGATATTTGAAATATATTGAGCTAAATGAAACATTATTAAAATTATGCTCAGTAAAATAAACCAGACACAAAAAGAAAAATATTGCATTATCTCACTTATATATAGGATCTTTTTAAAAGAAGTCAAATAATACAGAAATAGAGAATAAAATAATGGTTACCAAAGGCAGGGTGGGGGGAGAAAATGGGGAGACATAGGTCAAAGGATACAAAGTAGCAGATATATAGGAGGACTAAAGTTAATAGCAGTGTATTATATTTTTGATTTTTGCCATATGAGTAGATTATAGCTGCTCTTTCCAACTTAAGGGGGAGTGGGGAATGGGTTAACTATGTAAGATGATGGAGATGTCAATTTGTTCCACTATAACAACCATTTTACTCTCTCTATATATATATATCTCATAACATCATGTTGTATACCTTGTTTTTCTTGTTTTTGTTTTTTTGTGGGTCAGACTGGAGTCTTGCTCTGTCACCCAGGCCAGAATGCAGTGGCCCAATCTCAATCATAGCTCACTATAACCTTGAGTTCCTGGGCTCCAGCAATCCTCCTGCCTCAGCCTCCCAAGTAGCTGGGACTACAGGACTACGGGTATGCACCACCACCACCTGGATAATTTTTTTTTTATAGAAATGAGGTCTCACTATGTTGCCCAGGCTGGTCTCGAACTGCTCTGGCCTCAACTGCTGGCCTGAACTCCTCCTGCCTCAGCCTCCCAAAGTACTGGGTTTACAGGCGTGAACCACTGCTCCAGCCCATGTTGTATACCATAAATATACACAATAAAATTTATTTTAAAAATTAAATTAATTCCATCTGTTTCTTTTTACTTTTGTAAGGTGGCTATTAAGTTTTTTTTTAGTTACATATGTGGCTAACATTATATTTCTATTAGACAACCCTATTCTATACTATTTTGAGATAGTATATTATTTTTGGTTTTTTGTTTATGTTAAAAAGGAACTCAGACCTCTACACTCCAAGGCTGCCAGTACTTGACATTTCTATCAAACAGCCTAACTTTAGAAGGAAAGATGCAAACTCTGCCAAGAAGAACAGGATCTGCACTGCTCCCTGCCCTCCCAACTTGAAGTACTGTGTTGCAGGATTTGAACAGAGTCCGAGTCTTAGAAATGCAAAGTTTTCCTGATCTAACACTCCAAGACAATAAAATGGGAGCATTCCTGGAATGTTCTAAGTACAAAGAGAAATTCCTTCTCATTCCTGCTCCTTTATTTAAGCTGGGTGGTGGTCCCTTAGGTGTTCCACCTTCTATGTTATTGCCCAAGGATAGGACTATAGGGAATTAGACAGGATAAATATAGAGTTTCTGGTAATTAAACGGGTCAAAAACAAGCAGTTTCTTCATACCAGGTAAAACTAAGGGTGTTTTAAGCAGGTTATTTTGGAGGCAGATTTCTAAGAATTGTCAATTACTTTCAGTTAACAGAAAATTACACCCATATATTCTTAGAAATCTCTCTGTTCTCTCCACACTGCACAGTGCTAGGGTGGTAATGTTCCCCTTTGAGGTGGTGTATATCAAATATACGTGGCTTGATGCGAAAATGCTAGGGGATTTTTGCTAATTTCCCAGCCTAGATGTACAGATGCTTTTAGAAATATTTTGCAGAGGTAAGTAATTGTTGGACTCATGATCTTTTTGAATAGTGAAAATATTGCTCTAAAAAGTAATATTTATAGTTCTTTATAGAGAAGGGATCATTTTCTTGGTAGAAAAAAATACTGACAATAGCCATCTATTTTCCACAATGTAACTATTCCTTTTTACTCTTTTACCTGAAACATCAGACAAACATTGGTTTCCTAGGTCCCTTTATAAAGTATGAAGGCAATATTAGTCTCACAGAAATTAATAAGCAGAAAAAATAATGTTTAAATAACTGACAGGGTCAATAGGGATATATAAAACAATTTGTACTGTGGAAATAAGGAATTATTATTAACTGCAATATTAACTTTCAATGTCAACTGTACCGTATCAGCATGAACTTTCACACTCATGTTTTCTACTCTCATAAAGACGTTCATATTTGTTATCTCCTTTTAGTTTATATGAAATATGATAGAAATTTTATTCTTAACCATGAGGAAATAGAAGTCTAGAGAAGTTAAATAAGTTTCCCAGAGTTACAAAGCAAGATAGTAGTCCACCAGGGACAAATTCTACCACTTCTGTTAAACTGAAATTATAAATCTGTGGTACATCTTCATACGGTATACTAGCCTTACAAGTTAGGCTATCTTGTGGTCCTGCCATTTTGCTTCTTTGGAACCTAATATATCACTTGAACACACCCCAAGGAAAACTTTAATGAGACTATATTACCTAATAACACTTATTTAGGCTATGCTGTAAATAATCACCATGTTGGGCAATCCTTAGAGGGAGATATTATTACTCCCTTTTTATTGATGACAAAACTAAGGCTTAAAGAGCTTATGTGTGCAGGCTCACACAGGCAAAATGTTTAGAGAGGAAATGAAACTTGGTTCTAATAAACTGCAGAACTAGCATCTTTGCCCCTCCCCTAGACTCTTCAAGTGAGAATGTGGAGCTCCAGGGTCATTTTTCAGCAATGGAACTATTCAAACACGGACAGGCTAAGGAATAGACCAGGGCTGGTCTTTATATAAACTAGAAAATTACTTTGGTGAATCAAATTAATTGCAACATTACAAAAAGATTATTCAAAAGAACCCATCAAGCAATTAAGTGCTTATAATGTCATGTAGAGAAAATTGTTAGCAGGTGGTTATGAGTCTCAGAGGCAACCACTCTGAATGAGTCCGAAGTTATCCACAGTGATGGTGCAGATCTGCTAAAGACTTAAGATCCCAAACCAATTCTATTTAGACAGGAATGTGCTTTTTGTACACACGTTTGGTTCTTAATCCACCTGTACTTCTCAGGACTTGGCTCTATCCCTGCCTCTGACTGCTGGGCACTTGTGGTATTGCCTCTCATACTGACGTAAAGTAATGGTCTAACCCCCTCTCTAATTCTGTTCTTATTTGGGATCACACATTACCTGGATTAGAAGGCATCGTTTAATGCTTCGAAGTTGCAAACAGTATCAAACTGCATTGTAGACTACAAAAGTAAGCCATACCAACTAGAAATAACTATTCACTTTTGCAACACCTAGTCCATAACTGGTATTCAGTAAATATTTTGGAGTCCAACACAATAATATAAAAAAAAATTCAAAGGGAAGATTTCCTCAGGATATGTAGCAGTATGTAAAATCCACAATGGATAACTTAAAATTGAGTATACTTACATTTAGAATCATAGAAGCTGAGGATTTAGAAATACTCACATCCAAAGAACAGACTGAGTCCCAGAGAGAAATGCCCAAGGTCACAAAGATAGTTAGTGGCAAAATTGGGACGTGAGCCCAAAATGCCAGATTCCTGATTCAATGCTCTTCCTACAATGTTATCACTTAGAAATACAATTTTTTATACTAAACTTAATCACACTCCTAAATATGTGGTTATTGCAAAATAGATTTCTAAGTACTTATATGCTTAAGCCCTCACATGCAGATACTTTAAAAAATGCTGGATATTTCTAGGCCTGGGCTCTGAATCAAGAGACCTGAGTTCTAGTCTCAGTTTTTAACTAGCCATTTAGTGTCAGGTCACTTTGCCATGCTGGGTGTTAGTCTCCTAAACCGTAAAATGAAAAGGTCAGATATATCTACTAGGTTATAACTGACCCCAAAAAATTAAACTGATTTAAGCAAAAACAATTCAAACTGACTTATCTCTTGTAACTAAAGAGTCCTGAAATAGATGTAGCTTAATCCAGTGGCCAGAACCATGTCACCAGGACCCAATCTCCTCCCATCTGTCTGCTGTGTTCCTCTCTCTACCTTGGCTGTGCTTTCAGGGCCCATGTGTCACAAAATGGCTGCCAGCCATTCTAGGCCTACATCCTCCCAAATTCAAGTTCTTTGAGTCAAGCAAAGTCAATACTTTTGCTGGACAAAATGCCTCTCAGGTAACTTAATATGCATTGATTGATTCTGTGAGCTCCTATGAATGTCCTACCCAGCTCATAAAAACATGTGAACTGTTTTGAGGAATCTTAGTATCTTTCTGTGCACCAGAGAGCAGGTATTTGTTACATCACAACTGCCATGGCTGGGAATAGTAATAGCACCTCACGATGTGCCTGATGCTTCAGATCTGCCTTATTGTAGTTTCCTTCATGTACTCTGTCATCACATGTCATTTTGCCTTTGTCCACACTCTCTCCTCTGTCTGGGATGCCCTTATCCTTCCATGTCTCTCTGGAAAATGCTTACTAATTTACCCGAGCATTACCTTCCCTGGGAAAACTTCCCCATTAGAGCCCTCCCCCTCTAGTGAAATTGACCACCCAATTGTACTTACACCTTCCTACCTACATCAACTAGACTACATACACTATCATATAATATTCATTTGTCTACGTGTCTTCTCCAAGGACTACTGACTTTTGGAGGGCAGGAACCATGTCTAATTCATCTTTGTGTACCCAGGGCCAAATACAGTGTCTACAACAGCAGTCATTCAATAAATTTAAATGAATTACCCAATGAACTCTAGTTCCTCTGAGCTGGAATATTACTGACTCCCATTGTGACATCTAAAATACAATTTAAAATAATGCATCTGTCTCTCACACTCCACTCCAACCACCTGGCAATAATGAATGGTTTATGGTCTTATCGTGAAGTAGAGGTGATATTCCTTTCAACAATTGTCTGGACAAGGTGTTCATTCGGTTTTCATAAAATGAGTGAGCTTCACCACCATTAAATCTGAGGCCTTGGAGAATATGCTTCCCCAGAGAGTAGAACAGTGGTGACCAGAGACTGGGGAGGGGAGAAGAGCGGGGAGGATGGGGAGAGGTTGGTCAGTAGGTACAAAGTTACAGTTAAATAGGAGGAATAAATTCTGGTGTTCTATTGCACAGTAGGGTTACTATGGTTAACAGTAAGCTGTTGTATATTACAAAATAGCTAGAAGAGAGGCTTTTGAATATTGTCACCACAAAGAAATGATAAACGCATGAGGTGATGAGTACACGAATCACCCTGACTGGGAATCATTATACAACATAGCAATGTATCAAAACATCAAATTGTACCCCATAAATATGTGTAACTACAATGTGTCAATTAAATAAATAAAAAGAAGGAAAAAGAAAGATGTGCTTCCCAATACCTATACAATCATATATTTGTGTATTTTAATATATATATGTATAAATGAATCATTTTCTTAAGAGTTCTTTGATGAGAATACTGGAATATTTTTAATAGAGTTTGTTGAGTGTACAATTTTTTCACTAATCTACATTCCTCAGCTATGGTGGTTAATTTGAGAAAAAAAAAATCTATGAACTTTTTGAAGGTATCAGCTAATCATAATATTCCTGCTAGTTTATGGTTTGCCAGAGGTTATGCTAGAAGAATACAAGGTACAAAACTTTATTTAGGGAGCTGCAAGACAGAGGCTCAGGTGGGATTATCACTCTGTGTGCCCTGCCTGTCTCCTACCTCGTTATTTTCACACAGGAAAAATAAAATTTAAAAGAGGCATCTGAAAAAGCCTCGAAAAGGAAAAGAAAGGTAACATACAATGACAAGAGGCCAACCATTGCCCTTGTCTTTTTTACGGGAGTGTGCAAATGAACTACTGATAAACATCTACAGCTGCCAGCAAGGAAAAGCACCCAGAACGTGGGTCCCTGGGAGAATTCCCATGATTCACTGTAGCCCAGGGGCCCTGATAAGCTGCATTGCTGACTTGGATATGGCAGCTACTACTTGTAAAAGCTCATTTAATAGGTTGACTGCAGTTTATTGCCAGTCTTGCTTAAGACCAAGGAACTTAGTAGAAGATACTACCCAAGCCATGACTTGGGAAAAACAAACAAACAAATAGATTCAGAAAGCATGTATCCATGTTTACTAAAAGAGCCCATTCAGTACTGCAATACTGATGCTATTATCATTGCAAAGCCACTTAGAGACCACACACTACGCCACTGGAAAAGAGTCCAATAGAAGCCTCTTAAAAGTAACAACCTTATACTCCTTCTATGGAAACTACACCTTTTAGATTCCTTCAGTGAACCATGTTCTCTCTCTCAAACCCAGGCTTGGTGCATACTGTCCCATCTGCCTGAAATACCCTTCTCCCACCCACTGGCTCCCTGATCCTTCAATTTCCCCTAGTCAAATCTTACTTTCCCTTTGACTTCCAATTCCCAGTGACACTCCTCATGATCTCCTGGATTAGATTATACCCCCTTGCATTCTGAATTTTTCCTTCTCTAACACTCATCACGTTGGAAGACATTTGTTCAATGTTTGCCTTCCCAGATTGACTGAAAAGCCCATGAGGTTCAGGATCCTATCTTGTTCACAGTTATGAACAAGGAAGCAGGAATGTGGAGTAGCCCGATTAAACTTGGAGGAAAAGAAGAGAAAGTTTTCCTTATGCCTATACAAATAGGGGGAAAGGGAGATGTCTAGAAAAGGAAGGAGAAGTGAGGATAAAACTAACATTTAAATTATATATAAGCCCCTCTTATGTGTCAGATACTGGACTATGATGCTTAAGAGCTGCAAAGACCAAGAAGTCATGATACTTTCTCAATAAATTATTGTTGTTATCTTATTTGAGCCAGAAAACAAAAGGTTGATGAAACAAGATAGTTGTACTCCTGAAATGGGAGAAAGGAATGAGAGAAAGACAAATTGGAGAGAAAAGACAGACTTTCAACACTTTGTCAATTTCATTGATTCCTTATGTCTTCTTCACCTGAACCCTAATGTACAGTCTACTTTGGGATTTGTGTTTTGTAGCTGAATTGGAATATACAAGCCTACTTCTTAAGGTTTATGAAAACATTTTGGGCTCTTTGCTTTGTACATCATCGTATTCTTTCTAAAAAGAGTTCAATCAATAAATGTTTATGAAACCCATGCTACGTGGCCACCACCATGCTAACCACTAAAGGCTGTAAGAAATGCTTTATCCTGCCTTCATATCTCAGCTCTCCACATCCTTCCTAGACACATAGTTGCTGGTGTGTGTGTGTTTATCCTTTTTATTTTCCTTTAAATCAGCACTCTGTAATCATAATAACATTTTAGTGCTTAGTTAGGTGAGAAAGCTGAGATATTTGCTTATATGACTCAGCCCTACTCATGTTCTATGAAGCTTCATTTATTTTAACATCCTATCCTCATTCTGACCACATTACCTTGGCAGTACTACTAAGTACTAAAGATGAGAATGATCAAGTCCAGTCTCCTGAATAAAAGATACAACATTCTAGATCTTTTTTTCTTATGGCAAGAAAAACCATGTTAGTCTCCACCTGAATATTACAGACTGTGCAGTTCTACAAAGAACACTCATATTTCAAGTTTTCACTGGCCAAGAAAAAGAAAAAGACGATGATCAAAAAGTTGTTCATTCTTGATGACTGGAATTTTGCTAACAGAAGCTGGTTCTGGAGAGAGGGGCTATAACAAAAATTTTCTCCTCCTAAATCTTTATGCTTTTATAGGATGCCCCATGGAGTTTGGAATGACAAGATAAAGGACTAGCATAGAGTTTTGGAAATTCTCAAGAAGCCAGAAAAGCAGCATTACTAAAGCATAAAATGTAAGTTGAATGAGTATTTTAAACAAGATAATGTTTATATAGTAGATTTCAGCTCTTCATCACCCAGATGGTGCTAATTCTAGACATGTAAAGAAAGCTAGCATGTGATTCAAAAGGATTAAATCAGAGAAATGGAGAGAATTCAATATGAGCTATTAGAGAAAGTAGGCACTGGGGTTAATCAGGCTTCCAGGGAAACATGTAAAGCCTCAAACATAAGCCACCATAGTTCAAAGAATTTCTGTGTCCAGGGGGTGCTCCTTAAGCAGAGTGTCTATCTGAAGCCAAAAAGTAGTATTCATGTTCAGAATAAAGAAATGGGGGGCATGAGGTACAAACAAATGCTGAATAGGAGAATACATCACAATGTGTTATAAACCAAATGTGTAAAGAGAACATATAGCGTAGTTTTTTCCTCCCAAGACTGAATTACATTTTCTAAAAATAACATACACACTTCATAATAGCTGACCAGGGGTGTTGTACGGCACTGAACAATTGAGGTAGGTGCTCCCCATCACTCCAAGGGATGTAGTTTCTGCAAAAAGACAGTCTCCATATCCCAGACCATGAAAGGGAAAAAAAAAAATCAATGTCAGTAGAAAAGTGATGGTAGATCGAAGCTATGGAATCTACTTGGGAACTACCTTAACAAAAAGTTTATTCCATCACAGAAGTTTCCTTTCCCTTTCCAAGAAAATCTAACGTCTAAAAACTCCAGAAAAGTCTGTTCAATTTCAAAGAAGATCAGCAGTATTAATAAAGGAATGCCTTTTTCTTGGTTAGAACCGTATCTGCCTCTCTTCATGAAAATCTAAACAACTGTGGATATTATAAAACTGCAATTCTCAGAGTCTAGTGGTTACCGTCTTGTCGAATCATCAAGGAGAACTTAGAAAACTAGACCACGTTGGCAATCTTTGCTCAGGGCATGTCAGTGAGCTCAACTTCACAACTGAGCCAGGAGCTGAAGACTAGGAAGAGGAACCTGGTGGGTGGCCTAGATGGGAGTCTGGACTCTGTGATAGAAAAACACAGAGATGGAGTTTCTGGCCAGGAGAAGCTGCTGAGGGAAGTACTCACACTGCAGGGAAAGATGCCAGCCCACATCAAGACTACATAATCACTGCGGAGAATTGGCCCAGGTGCCAGCTTAATACTGTAAATAAGGAATCTTGGCTGTGTTAAGGGGAAGCCCTAATTATCCTAGGGGATGTGTTACAGATACAGTGAGAGCACAAAGAGAAGTACATCAAAGGTGTGGGAAACAATGAAACTTGCGCAGATATATAGTAATTTACAGTTGTTAAAGTGCTTTCCCAGAAATGATTGCATTGAATCTTCACAACTCCAAGGATGGAAAAAAGGCAGATATTTTATTAACATTATCGCTCAGCCCACCTCTTAGGTTTATTGTTAGGCTGGAAAAAGGATGCTAAATGAAAACTATCCTGTGTGTGGCCACTCAGCACATCATGAGACCACCCTAGGGAGAGCAAGCCTGACCCCTCCACTGTGCACACAGGAGGCAGCCTGTGTCCAGACCCTTCACGACCCAGTCCCCACAGAGTGAGCCCACCCACACGTCGGAGCCAGACCCCACCTCAGACCTTCAGACATCTTTGTCACTGAATGACTCACTCCATCTTTGGAATATTTGTGGTCAATTAATTCCAATTAAGGCTTCCATTGTTATAATCGCATATGCCAAAAGAAAGTCAATTCACCTCCCCTGTTCTTAACTCCTTATTATTCTGTCCTTCCTTTGTTCGGCTTCTCCTCTCTTCTAACCACTACATCTTCTGAAATCTTCTTGCCTTATGTAAAAGGCCCCCTCCCCAATAAGTTCAACATTTCCTCCCCACATTATGCTGTGTATTTGTGTATTTCATCTACCATAGACATAAGAGTGGGGATGACAATTTGTTGGCTCCTTAATGCCACTTTGGAACCACCACACTTCCACCTTGGTATTCATGCCAGCTGACTATACCACAGTGTACACTTCTATGCTTCTGTCATCAGAAATACCTCCTGGTCACATTCTTCAAGACAAAACAATCCTCTTCTTCCCTCAACTTCAACTTCTACCATCATCCTAGAAAACCTCAGTGTCTTTATGAGCAATCTATCTAACACCCTCAATATACTATCCTTGGTAGCAAATACACAATGACAGATCTTGCCTCCACTCAACTTATACTCCTCCCTCCCCACTTCCAGGGATACATCCTGAACCTTATCACCACCAAGAATGGCTCCACACCCAATACCGTAACTGCAAATATCCCATTTTCTGCCTCAGCTGCCTTCTTTCCTGTGCTCTCAGGATCCTCACTTGTACACACCTGCTCTTCAAACTCTTTGAATCCTCCAGCTCCTGGGTCTTCATTTTCTCACAGGCCATCAGCCTTTCTCAAAACAGACTATAAGTAGTTGACATCTGAACTAGTAGCTCACCAGCACCCTCAAATCCATTCATGTCTCTCTCTATATTGCACTCACCTGGCAAACCCCCAGTACAGGATCAGTGCTATCTTGGCACCTAGAAGGCTGAACTTCCCTAAGTAAATTGTTATAACCATTCAGATTCCTAAGTGACTTCAGTGAGCCAGGGCCACCTGCAGACCACGGACACGCATGTGCAATGAGTGAGAATAATTCTTTGCTTTTGAAGTCACTGAGATTTTGAGGTTGTTTGGTATCACAGCATAACTCAGTTTATCCTGACCAGTTCAACCTCTTTCTTTCTGTTTATATTTGGGCTTGTGTGATACCCTCACTGTCAAATTCAGAAAGACATAAAGATTCAAATGGCCACAAAGTAGTGCTCTTCTCCTGGAAAATGTTTCTAATAATTCTATTTGTCCCATGGTTTTCTCTGGTTTCTCTCTTTCATTTCTGATGTCAGTGAAGGTGCTCACAATGAATGTTAGCTAATGATTATTATTTCCATTTTACAAATTAGGAACCTCAGCTTCAAAGAAGGTAAGTAACTTATCCTAGGTCACATAGCTAGTCATGCTTTAACTTTCTTTTCAAATCCAGGGCTGCCTGATTCCAAAGCCTGTGCTTGTTTACCAAACCATCTCCTCTTCTGTTATGTATGTACTAGGTAAAAATCCTTGTTTTTTCTTTTGGTCACTATGACAATTAGCTTATGACTAATTGTCTACAAGACGTCAAGGAGGGCCTAAAGAATAAAAGACAGCTATCAGCTCTAAAATGAATATGTGTTGCTTTATTTCTTCTTTATAGTCTCCATCCCAGTATACTGTATTTCCATTAGAAGTTATATTAATAGGGAAATTCTTGAATGTTCTTGCTTCAAACATCAGCACATACTTGCATTCTCTTACACTGGGAAGGAGGAGAGTGGTAGGAAGAAGTCATCTGGAAGGTAGTTCTGGCTAAGAGTTGGAGGAAAAGGGAAGAAGGAGAGAAAAAAACAGGTTACCAATGGTAAACATAGTGAGAGTCAAAACTTTATGAGCCAAATAGAATTTCCACAGGCCTAATGATCAATGAGAATTATTTGCCAAGCTACTAGGTGCACTGTGCCATAAAAGCGGGCTGGGGTTTCTGGCAAAAATGGTAGGTTTTGTGATTTTATTTTTCCCCTCTTCTGTCTTGCACTATGTTACATCCCAATTGTCTTCCAAAACTAAGCACTTTCATGGTCAATGGAAATTTAGACACGTTAGAGACACAGATTCGCAAACTTTTGCTAAAAAGTCCAGGTCTTTCTAGATATTTGTAGATAGACAAATAGCCTACGATAAAGAATATGCACTCTGTTTAGGCTCATATTCCAGATCCACCACATATTAATCTATGTGATAATCCAAGCTGTTTTGTGTTAAGATTCTCACTTTCCGCACAGAACCACATATTCAGAGCTAGAAAACTTCCTGAGAGTGCAAGGTGATGACTACTGCAAATGTGTAGCAGAAAACTACATAAGTGTAAATAATCAACCTAACCTCCCTTTGCCTCTAACATTTTCTCACAACACTAAAGAGTCCAGGAACCTTCTTTTCTTAATGGTGGCGCCAGTTCAGCCACAATCTGGAAGGTATTGGTTTCATGCAGTACAATGTGGAGGATCAGAATAAAAGGGCAGCATGAGGGAACACGACAGCATGGGTCCTTGTGGTCTATGGATTTAGTTGCTCACACAAGAACCTAGGAGAGGGAAACCCCCGCAAGATTAGTCACTTCATTTTGTGTAACAGAACTAAATTTAGGTTAACAAAGCATTTGCCAACAAAGGAGATGGGAGAATGGCAGCATTCACTTGCTCTGGACTGAATAAACAAATGAGGGATTTGTGGGCTGACTAATGTCCTGGGATAAACCAGGCAGTCAGCCAAATTCTGGGAGTTTTGATGAAAAGACAGCAATTCCACACTTTCCTTCATGGAAAGTGCTCGATGGGAGTATTGATGTCCACAAGGGCAGCCTGAGCCCTCAACTTGCCTTAAAGATTCACACTTATTCAGCCTCCGGGAATTCTCAATGCTTCTGTAATTGAAAACCTAGATCAAGTGATAGAAGTTGAATTCCTTCTTCTTGAGAAGTGTTAGATATATTTGTCATCAATCTCCTTTTAGAAATATATTATCAGCCAGGCGAGGGTGGCTCACGCCTGTAATCCTAGCACTCTGGGAGGCCAAGGCAGAAGAATTGCTTGAGTGCAGTTCAAGACCAGTCTGAGCCAGAGTGAGACCCAGTCTCTACTAAAAATAGAAAAATTAGCCGGGTGTGGTGGTGCACGCCTGTAGTCCTAGCTACTCAGGAGGCTGAGGCAGGGGGATCACTTGAGCCCAGGAGTTGGAGGTTGCAGTGAGCTATCGTGATGCCACTACACTCTACCTGGGGCAACAGAGTGAGACTCTGTCTCAAAAGAAAAAACGTCATATTATCAGTGTCCTTTTTAAAATACTAATTACCCTGAAAATATACAGTTAGGCTACTAAAATGTGACTCTTCCCATTCATTCATTTCATTTCATTTATTAAATGCCTACTGTACTCTAGGGACCAGGTAGGGCCGTGTGGATAAAACAATGACTAAGTCAAACAGAGTTCATTCCCTCAGGAAACCCCCAGGCCAGACTTAATAATTTCAAGGGCACTGAACAAACTAACAAAATGTTTATAACTTTATTTCTTGGTCTGGGGAAACTATTAAAATTTGCAATTTTTTGGTAGGAGAGGCAACAAGTCTTTCAATTAAGGTCACAATATAAGTTTGTAAGGAAGTCAGAAATAAGAATAAGGGATTTCTCTTTACCTGGCCACCAGGGTCCCCTACCATGTTGTGAGGACCACAGCTATCATTTAACCCCAGACTAATGTGGATTTTATTACAAACTTCAGCTAGTGAAATGTTAAGGGCTATTTCACAGGATCTTCACTCACTCAAGAAAAACTTCCCAGCAGCAGCTGGTGCAATCTCCTTTAAAGGTTGCCTTATCTACCCAGGTGAAAACATATATAGTATATGTAGGCTGAAAACAAAAGCCCTGGAGTGTTTCAATATGAGTACAATATAATCTAGAGGGAGAAACTTCGCTGTAATAACTGACATAAAGGAAGCATTTTATAGGTTTCCGCAGAAATCTCCAACCTTCCTTGAAATTTAGGGTCTTCTTTAGTATTTATCTGCACAAAGCTTTCATACTTCCCATATGAAGACCTGATCTTCACGACTTATTAACCCTCCAGAGTAAGTCATGAGTCCAGTAGGAGGAGGCTGCCAAACTGCAAATACAGAGAATTAGTTTTAAGAGGCATTGTATGTATTAATAACTGCCTTAAGAGGGAAATTCAGGTAGATTAGCAGAGATTTTAAGAAAGCCCTTGCAAAAAACCTGTAAACTGTCAAGGAATCTGGAGTTTATTAAATCATCAAATAAATGCTGACTTTAACATATTTATGTGATTCCTGAAAGCATAAATAAAAGTATTACAAAAGCAAGGCTTGGAAAAGGAGCTTACGTCCAGCTTAATTACTATGAAGAGCAGAGAATTGAAAGAAAAAGTTATAGACAAGCTGGAAAAGAGCTCTTCAGGTTTTTAAAATAGGGAAAGAAAATGTGAGATTGGGTTTGGATGATAAGAAGGTAGCAGAAGCCATAAAAAGTCTCTTTCACCCTTGGCTGGGTGTGCCCCTTACAGGAGCAAGATGAAGTGCACAGCCCACAAACCAGAGGAAGGCCTGCACAGGAAGTGGAGAGGAAAATACAGAGCTGTGGACTCTGAAACAGGATAAAGCCAGTCCATGTGAGGTTCAAGAAAACCAAGTGGACGACACGAGCATCCAAGTGTTTCCTAGTGTCATTCACTCAAGACCACATTCGGATTTCAAACACCAAGGAACCACGATGGAAAAGCTGCAAAAACAGAGGCCGTTTTTTAAAACCTGTCTTTGCCGTTTGCTTGTCAGAGACGATCAGACTCCTTGAGCACTGTGCAGGGCACACACTGGGTTCCACTGAGGAGAACTATAATATTTGAAGGGCAGTATCAGATTCCCCAGCAAAATGAGATAAGCAGGTAGACTTGACAAGGAGCATGAACTTGCATAAAGAGCTTCCCCAGACAGTGCCAAAGAATTAGGTGCCAAAACCACCTGAGGTGTTTGTTAGAAAATGGTTACCGCCGCCGATTGTCTTACTAGACTCTTCACCGCCAGAACACTGCTACAGCAGAATCTAGCCAAAGCAATCATTGCTCCCATAGGAAGCATTCACCGGGAGCTCTTGCTAACATCCCTACTGTTTGCAAAGTGGCTAGACAGGGCAGTGACAGCAATTCCTGTCGTCAATTAAGAAGAAATTGCCCAGCAAGATTTTAACTCTTAACTGGATTTCAGCCATGCTGCTTCAAAATACTCCTCTCCTTTGGTTACCTTTCAGCTGGGATTTCTTTGGCAGCCAAGTTATAGTATGTTTCACTTCCACAGTTATCAGCGCAGTACAGAGGATGAAAACTGGGAAGGGGTCAGAACACCCCAGTTCTATCCCTAACCAACTGCAAGGCCTTTGACCAAGCTAGGTTGCTTCTCTGTGTTCCCTTTTCCTTCAATTGTAAAATAAGATGATGTAAAAGCTAGCTCATAGAGTTATAGAGAAAGCCATAGGACAGAAGAGATGAGCTAAATGCTATAGAAGATATGTATGTGTACAGTACATACATATAATTTTTTAATGTTTTCTAACTGTCTAAAAATGAAATGTAGATTTGGCAATTACCTGATTACATGATACGGACAATCTGGATATTTTAGAACAAGAATGCATCCTTTGGTTTGAAGGGAAAAGACATCATATAAATTGTTCAGACTATTTTTCTTCTTCACGTCCTAGTCATGGAGTGCAAACGAGACTGACTTTTATGATAGCTAGGAGGCCGGAGAAAATATTTTGAGGAAAAGAGAATTAATAGCCACTGATCATTAAATGTGTATTATGTGCTGGCCCATTTATGAAGCACTTTACAGACATTATTTTGTGTCCTCTACATTACAATCCTGTGAAATATGTATTATGTAACAACATTGTATGTGATGCCTTAAGTGTATAAACAAACTTATTGTTGGAGCTGAGATTCAAACTCAGGTCTTTCTCAGTTCAGGGTGTTTGATCTTAGTCAGAGCCATACTAGCTCTCTGAAGAAAGTCATGTTTCCCTTCTGCTTCTACCCTAGGCTGTAGCATCTTGCTTTACTGTTAAAAGTTGGCTCCTGTGATCTGGCTGGTGTGTGGGCCAGTCCCTGTGTGGCCCCTTGTGTAAGAGCAGGTGATTACTGAGGGCTGACATAGAGGAAGCAATGTGAGGAAAGAGTCTAAAAGCAGAGGGCAAAAGAAGCTTCATGAGAAAAGCATCTTCGGGACTTATACTCAGTTTCAAAGGACTGCATTTCTTTGGTAAATGCCACAGAGGTTTGTTTTCAGGCAGAACAGGAAGAACTTTTCCTACACTCTCCAGACATTCTGTTTAGACTAAAACTATTCTTTAGATGTGGCGATGAAGTGCTTGGGAACTTTTATTCAATTAGGGTTCATGTCTAAAAGGTTGTTGTTCCCGATCCTCCACCTGTTGCCTCAGATGGTTTCTTTGGCATTAGATACATTCCAAACAGATCTCTCTAGTTTTGTTCTGGAAAGCAGTACTGACTTGGGAAAGGTTTCAAATATGCTCAACCATAATGCTTAAACCTTAAGAGTCACATAGCATATTAGCCTAGTCATTAGATATTATTTAGAAACACCACTAGAAAAGATTTAAATGATAAAATTTTATAATTGAGATTAGTACTAATAGGTGATTAGCTAATGTTTGTTAAGCCCTTACAGAATGACAAGCAGGGTGCTACACCTCTCATATGAATTATTCCTTTTCAATGTTATAATATCTCTATGAGATAATTCCTATTGTGTTTTCCATTTTCAAATTAGAAGACTAAGTTAGTCATCAAATAGTTCTTATTGTCAAAATAGCCAACAAAAGGACAAAGTAGAGTAGACCTAAGGCAAAAGTCATGGAAAATTTTTATATATCCACCCTCTTTAGCCTCCCCACTTCTTCAGTGTTCTCTCTCCCAAATATCTTATTCTATCACCCAGGGTGGTTCCAAATTCTGTTCATTTGACTTACTTCCCCTCTGACATGGATTGGTGACTCCTTATATCTCACGCAATTATCAAAAAGAAAAAGAAAGACCTTAAAAGAAGGAATTAAAGATATTTAACTTAAAAGGACCTAAGAATGAGCTATAACTCCAAGAAAAGTGTATATGCAAATGTTTAAAATTGACTGCAAAACACAAAAATCTAATGGAAAGCCTTAACTACCAAACTAACCTCATGAACAGACTATTCCACGCAATTCAGTGGAAATTTATTCCACTGGAATTATGGGAAAGAGAAAGTGAGATTTTGTTGAGAAAGGCAGGATCAGGAGAGAGAGGTCAGCATGACGAGGAGCTCTGGCCAGTATGAGCACTTTGGCTGGCTCTCTCTAGAGCCTCCCCTAGTTGAGAGGTTTCATACCAGCATCAACCCTAGAGACATACACTGCTGCTGCTGACTGCCTGGGCAGTGGGATCAGGACAGAAGGACATTTACAGAATGACAGTGACAAGCTAGTTGTTGACAAAATTCAGTTCTAAAATATACTCGATTACTTAAGTCATCCTTAGGGTTTCCAACTCAATGTTTTCTCATCCAGTGTCTAGCCACAGTTGGATTGCAAAATCTCCTTAAAGAGAAGATATTTAGGAAAGAGTTAGATAGTTCTATATTCTTTGTTATTAATTCGCTGTTTCACTATATGTATAACATATTCACACAATGATGTAAGGAATTTTGTACGGCAATATGAACTTGAGCTATAAGAATCACAATAATACCATATGAAAAAGATACCTGCACTTGTATGTTTACTGCAGCACTATTCACAATAGCAAAGATATGGAATCAATCTAAAAGTTCATCAGTGGATGACTGGATAAAGAAAATGTGACATACATACCATGGAATACTACTCAGCCATAAAAAAGAATGGCATCATGTCTTTTGTAGCAACACAGATGGAACTGGAGGCCATCATCTTAAGTCAAATAGCTCAGAAACAGAAAGTCAAAGATTACACGTTCCCACTTAAATAATGTGTACACATGGACACTGAGAATGGAATAATAGACACTGGAGACTCAGAAGGGCTGGAGGGGGGTGTGGAATGAGAAATTACCTAATGGGCTTTATATTCACTAATCGGGTGATGGTTACACAAAAAACCCAGACTTCACCACTACACAATATATCCAGGTAACAAAACTGCACTTATACCCCATAAATCTATAAAAAATAATAAAAAAGAAAAGAAACAAAAAATTATCATAGTAATCATAATGTATTTTAGCATTTGTAATGTAGTATAGTGTTATAGATTACTTACTTCATACTCTTTGCTTGATGAATCTATTAGAAGTGCTAAATTCTTCAGCTCACTAGTTCTTGGAAGCATGGAGTTGCCAACAGTAGTGAAAGGGGTACAATGCCCAGGCTGAAATTAAATCCCAGAGATAACTGCTTCTTTCTCACCAGTTTACCAGCATCTAGTCTTTCCCTCTAAAACTTGTAAGGATGAGATATTTATATCAGCATATAAATGGATGCAAAGAATCAGTGTCTCCTTTATAGATGTTGCTGCAACAATATACATATACATAGCTTTGGAGCTTGGGAAAAACTATTGGGTACAGAAAAAATAAAGAAAATAGAGGAAAAGGAAAAGGGAGAGTAAGAAGAACAGAGCAGAGCTTGGGCAAAGACAGGAGATGAAAAGACTCCATTTGTTTTGTGTTTATTGGTGTGATGAATTTACCTGCATTACATGATTACATGTTTATTATAACTCTGGAAATAATGTAGACCACCTCTATTTTTCAGAAAAATAAACAAGGGATCAAAGAAATGAAGCAGGCTATATTACTAAAAAGTGTCGATCACAGGATATGATCCTAGATCTCTGTGATTTTAAAAATCCCTATTCTCTTTCATTGTATCTCATTACCTCTCTCTTCAAGGGAATGCTCCTTTGATGTGTGTTTTTCAGTTCTGTAAGCACAGATAACATATCTGGTGGCAAACAAAACAAAACAAAACAAAAAACAGAAGTTTTTTATTTGATCTCTGCCGTTGAATCAGAATGAGGCTCATTCTTCTCATCCAAAGGAAGACTAGATGTAGGAGAAAGAAGAGGCAGATGTTAATCTTGTGATTTGGCTAGGAAATAAACATAGCAGATATTTCCTAATCCCTCGTCATAGACCCTTTTATCACCTTGGCTAGTGTGTGGAGCAGAGAGATTGAATGTCATATACCCATACTCAATAAATAGAATGCAATAATTCCACCTTTCAATTCTCGTACAGATGTCTGGTTTAAAACCTCTGTACCACATCTTTCTGCCTTTTTCCTCTCTTGAAGCAGCTATCTATACACAGTCAAGTCTCTATAACAGCCTTAGCAGTTTCTTAGGGGACAGGTGGGAAGCTCAATGGTTAAGTACACGGGTTCAAATTCTGGTTTCACCGTTGATGTGGCCTTGGAAAAGCAAATTATTTTACTTTTCTTTCTGTGGTTTCTCAATATCTAAAATGATGATTTATTATTATAACTTATTTCATGGAGTTGCTGTTAAAATCAAACAAAACGATATGCATAAAGTTCCTAGCATAGTGCCTAAAACAATGGAAGTCAGTGTGTCTTTCTTGAATTATTGCTATGATCTAGCTGATAAACTGTCAAGTAGACAAATTACAGTACTTTGACATAGCTTTAAGGTCTAGGGAATCATTCTGATGGCTTCCAGTTGCTATAGGGAAGTTTAGTTGGAGGAAAAGAAGCTGTTCAAAGAAGATGAGAGGTTTTTCAAAAAATCTGAGCTATTCAGGTTGTCCTGAATTTTGTTCTTATGTTCTAAGTCCAGTGCAAACAAAACTGCTACCTATTTGATGTTTAATATCTAAAATAGCCAATGAACTTGTTTTAGATCCAATTTGTAATATGTAGCATGATATTATTGTATGTATATATAAAATATTGTTTAATGAATGTGCATGCTGATTTATGAGCATTTAAAGAGCTTGGGTCACAATCTTGAGCAATTTACATCATAGTAGAATCTTAGAGTAATACATCTTCACTTTTATAACATATTGCTAAGTCTATACGGTTTATCTAACACCAAGTTTTTGGTAAAGAATACAACCCCCAAGGATAACTTTAGACTTTTTATTCTCTTTTTTGTTTTTAAAGATGGGGTCTCGCTATGTTGTGCAGCCTGGCCTTGAACTCCTTGGCTCAAGCAATCCTTCTGCCTCAGCCTGCCAAATAGCTGGGACTACAGGCATGCACCACCATGCCTGACTAACTTTAGACTTTACATGATCTACTTTTTGACCTGCATTGCGGCAAAAAGCATGGGCAGCCTATGTATTCCCCCACTTCCCCCAGCAGCACCACGACTACCACCAATACCCAACAATTACTATTCCCCCAACCTATTCTGTTTCCTAAGCAATGATGGTTGAAAAAACTTGACTAATTTAGTGAAGCTAAGCTATTCGTACATTTTCTGAGATAATATCGTACATTATCATTAATAATAAATGCCTGTGCCAAAAAGCAAGTTATAAGGATTATAGTGATGGTACTCTGGATAAGACTACCAGAGAATTCCATCCCATTTCCACCACCAATTAGCAGTGTGAAGTTGAGTCAAGTAATTTCTCTATGTTTCAATTTCTACATCTACAAAATCTAAACAAATTCAAAACAAAGGCTATATCAGTAGATTAGATTAGATATCGTGGTTAGTGTTAAATGTCTTATGTATAAGAAGCTCTCAACAGAGAGCACCTAGTCTATGCTAGAACACAAGCAATTAATTTCTACCTTAAAATCCTACTCATATTTCCCCTTGTCCTATTTTGAAAAAAATTTACCTATTTTTCCTTTTTACTCTTATTCCTACTGTATTGTGTTTGTAAAACCAAATCCTTTGTGGAAGGAGACTAGATATTAAGAAAAATACACACATACTCAAATAAAAGAAAAATATTCTCCTCAAACAAAAAAAAAGTTCTAAAATAAGTATTGATCTTATGAAATGTATTTCTGGTGAAAACGGATCATTTAGCACTTTCTAACTTGAATACAGAGTGGTGTCCCTGTTCTCAGGACAGGATCAGGAATCCTAGGAAACATACTCAGGCACTCTTTGCCTTCAAACCTCTTTTCCCAGCCAAGATGAAAAATGTGGGTTAAACATTTCCTCTCTAACTGACTCATTTGGCAGAAAAAGAAGTCCAGATGCCAAGAGGAATAGAAAAAAACTGGTGGGGAAAGAGACACAGGAAGGAGGGGGAGGTAAGAGAAGCATGTCATATTTCATCAAGCTATAAAAAACCAATCCGGAGGATTAAAAGGAGGATGTATTGGCCTTCATAGGTAAAAACCAGGCTCTTAAAAGATAACACTTCTTAAAGTGAGCTTCACACCAAACAGTATTAATAACTAATATTTTTTACAAAATATAATTCAATTATTTACAGGATAATAAGAAAAAATCTATATCAACTTATACAGGAAAGCCAAGAGTGAAACTTCCAAAGCATTCACACTCAAGTATACTAACAGATCCCAAGCTACACTTTCATCAGATTACTGGGAAAAATAATCAGAGTAATTGTCTGATAATTTAATTATAGAAAGTACTTAGCACATTTTAATCTTCTTCTAAGCATTTTACAATCTTTAGCTAATTTTTTCCATAATAATTGCTAAAGATAAATTCATTATCTCCTACAGCTCTTCTCATTTATGTAAATGTCCAATGAAAATATTTAATCAACATAATATAGACACTTTTAGATTTGTCATCTTTCTTATTTTGACCATTCTGAAATATATTGTCTATGCCAAGAATACGTAAAAGTGACAAGGGATAGACTATAGTTCCAGTTGTCTAAGTCTTTATTACTCACCAAAGTATCTCTCAAATACACTGTCTTTAGCACTTTTATAGGGAAGGTGAATAATGGATGCTAAATGAGGCTTAAGGATCTGGAAAGTCCATGCCAACTAAGAATTAAAAGGTAGGTTTATGGGTTATATTATATCATTTAGTTAGTCAAAAAGCAATTATTCAGCATCAACTAAGTATAAGACATTGCCAAGAATGTAGGGTGAAAAACAAATGAAGCTTGGTTGTACTTGGAGTTCCCCATATACTGGAAGTGATACTCAGGTACATAAATAAAAACAAGTGCATGTCACAAACCTCATGACAGAGACACCAATTATAGAAACACAGGAAAACTTTTCTTAATTATTGCTAGGCTTCAATTTTTTTCCTCTGTAAAGTGAGGAAGCTGTCGTAGGTCCTTCAGTTCCCTTCTAACGCTAATATTTTATGATAATGTTTATAAAATATTTATTTCACCATTTTCTTAGCAGAGAGCTGGAAGATTTTCACCCTTAATAAGTTAGGCACTTGTGCCAGACAATGCAACGGCTTTTGAGCAAATACCTTGGCTCAAGGGGACAAAGATATTCTCACTGATTAGTAACTGTGGAAACAGAAAATTATTTGCTTAAAAAAAAAGAAAAGAAAATGTATTTTCATCTGATTTCTCGTGCTTGATCCTGGTAAAAGAAGATTCAGTATTCCTGGAATGGTTGCAATTGGCACTAACATCATTTTTCTTGGATTATTATATTGTTTGACTAACAGTATATATGATGTTGAAATGTTAATCTGCCACCATCATACTCCAATTTTTATAAAATAATCAGGTGTGAAATTTCAGCTAACTAAAGAACAATACTAAAACCTATCATGTGTTAGTTATAGCTGCCCCAGCAAAATGAAGTTTTACTTCCACTGTCCTTTCTTTCCTGTCCTTTTGCCTCATATTCCTGTGATATGCATGCCTGTGAGAGTTGTGAAGATAAGATAAAGTTAAATGACACATGTAAGGTCCTCAATAACTAATAGCTCTCTTGCCATTACTATAGTGTCATTATTTCTGCATTTATTTTCTTCTGCCATTCCTCACTCTCAAAGGGGGGTTCTTACAGGTAGAGCTTCCCAAGGTATGATATGTATAGTACTGAGGGCAAGATTTGGGATATATACAGACAAAAAAACATATATTTAATTTATTAGTCATATATTTAAATATTAAATTGTATCTGAAAATTTTATAACTAGCACATCAACCTAGTGATTTAACAAATATTGTTATTATTAGACAAATTTAATTAAGGTAAAGATAGCATATTTTCAGAAAGATAACAGTACAGGTGTTACGCGAATAGCAAAAATCATGAAGATGGTACATGAATAACTGAAGATTGGGAAACAATGAAATAAAGCATAAAAACCTGCTTTCACAACCTAAGGAGTGGGGAAGTAGTGTGACATTTTGAAAGAGGCAAATTTCTCACCTACTAGATTATAAATTCCTTGAGGGCAAACACAGTCTCCACCTAGGTCAATATATTAATATGTGCCCAACAATGGAAACCTGCATAGATCTGAGGAAAATCAAAATAGCATGTGTGTGTGTGTGTGTGTGTGTGTGTGTGTGTGTGTATGTGTTTGTGAATAGTTTTTGATGGAGAAGAAATACCTTATAAATGCAGTAAAAGTGAAAAAGCCTTAAACTATAATTCATACTTTATTCAACATCATAGATTTCTTACTGTAGAGAAAAATCTATGAGAATGAGACAGGTTTTATCAGTGCTTAAAATTCATGGAGAAGAAAACCTCTCAAATTACTAATAAATGTGGGAAAATTTTAGCCAATCACTCTCATAACATCAGAAAAGTTTAAGCACCTAGTAGCACTCAATACATTTTTGTTAAATTAGTAATTGATATGGATATTATTCCTAGAAATAAACCAAAGCTTCATAACCAAATAAAATATAGACCTGATATCCCCTTACAATTCTAGCAGTGGGGAAGAGGAGCTAAAAATAAAAACAAACAGATGGAATTACAATTCCTGTATAGACAGTGTTACAGCAGTGTTACAGTGACAGCCTATTAATAGGAATGTCATAAAACTTGTGACTAGATTTTCAAAACATGGTACTTTTCATGGCTGTGGCAACACATAACTCAGTCATGTACATTAATTGACGAGGAGAATTTAAGCATAGTCGTTCCTGTATGATTGTGTGACGAAAGAATTCAAGTTGCCCAATATATGTAGCCTAAACTTTTGTACCCCCACAATATGCTGAAATAAGAAAAAAAAGAAAAAAAGAATATAGTGGGAAGTGCAATTCATTGTACAACATCTGCTATAAAAAGGCTAGCCTCCAGGTCTTAAACTGATGCTAGCTGGTGTAACTTTGTTAATGAGTGAATTCAGAGTTGGTTTAATGAGTTAGTGATGGAGGGATAGCTCGTTATCATCATGAGTGTAACTTGCTGCTGCATCTTTACAAAATAATAAAAAGGAACTAGCTAAAAAAAAAAAAAAGAGAGACTTTTGCAGAAGCAAAAGGGCTTTCTGAGAAGTAAATTCAATAATATCTGTTTTGCTTTTTTAACATAATAAGGCCAAGATTAGTATTATGATCAATTTTTTTTTTTATCTTACTACTGAGTCTGAGAACTTGGGAGACAACAATCTGAAGATGCCCAAAGACGCTATGAATAGAGACCCCCTGGAGAGGCGCTTCCATAGTGCCTCAGTGGTGGCCCTGGGGCAAGGTGAAGTCTGGGTACTTACAACCTCACAGTGAAACAGACAAACTGTCTGCATGCATTCATTAATTTTATGTGTTGAAATGCATAAATACATTTCTATGCCATCCCCTTGTAAAGAGCATTTGTGCACTGTCTGCTTTTCAAAGACAGAAATAGTAAGAATTAGAACTACTGAGCTCTGTGAATTGTAACATTTTCCAATGAGTACTATAGTTATTTGTTTATAGGCCCTTGAAGTCAGGAAGTGTCTAGTTCACTATTATATTTCTAATCCCTGGGTCAGTGCCTGAAACGTTGTTGGTATTTGATAAATATTTGTTGAATGAATTAATGAATTTTTGAATAAATATTTCAGCCCCTAAGGACTTGGTAGAAGAAGGGGTTTGAGAAAGGAAATAAGAAAGAGAATTTCTGAAACCCAAAGTCAGGCCGTTTATTTCATGGCCTCTTCTGTCTACCAAGCCCAGCAATGAATGAGCCAGCAGTGATCTCACCTGCAGAACCTGCTGGGCTAGTCCATCAACAAGTGAGGTGAGTCTGTCAACTTATATAAAACACAGTAAACTTGGCTAATAGATTCCCAGCACGGTGTGACTGCTTTCTCCATCCAAACCTGCCCTGGTAAGCTACATCTAATTATTCACCATGGAATTAGGCCAATTATACTGAGATTATGGTATGTTGGGAAATATGAAGTTTACCTGCCCACAAATAAAAGCACAAGGATCAGAGCCACTCCCTATTGCTTCTGAGTGATTTCTAAATTTTTTTCAAAACGAAAACAGTTGCTCTGGAGTTTGTGAGTTTTCTTCTCAAACAGAAGGAAATGCAAGTCAAATTGATTCAGTTTTTTAGTGTAAAGTGTCTTCAAAGGTATTTATTAAAATAATTTAAGTTTATAGCAAAATAATATCTAGAATCTAAATAAAATACAGCCCACTTTATTAATCATCAAAAAATATGTTCAGGCAGGGAAGGTGGCTCACACCTGTAATCCTAGCACTTTGGGAGGCCAAGGCAGGAGGATCGCTTAAGGCCAGGAGTTTGAGACCAGCCTGAGCAAGAGCGAGACCCTGTCTCTACAAAAAATGAAAAGAATTAGCTAGGTATAGTAGCAAACACCTGTAGTCCCAGCTATTCGGGAGGCTGAGGCAGAAGGATAGCTTGAGTCCCAGAGTTCAAGGCTGCAGTGAGCTATGATGAGGCCACTGCACTTCAGCCTGGGCAACAGAGCAACACTCTGTCTCAAAAAAAAAAAAAAAACAAGGTAGGTGCCAATAAAGATACAAAATAAATAAGATATGGTTTCTAGTGATTTTTCAGTCAGATATCAAATAAGGAAGTCCAAAGCCCTAAGAAAGTGTTACTTTTCATCTTTCTGCAATAGATTCAGAGAAGTTAACTCTTTACATTACAGTTGGAGGTCACCATGAACATTATCATATGTTCATGTAGTAGAACTACACAAAGTTTAATGTTCCCTTTTAAGCAAATTTTCCCAGTAAACAAAAATTGTCTTGGGGTTATTATGTTTGTGTGATATCATCAAGAAGCTTTCTGGATGAAGTGGGGCACAATCCTAGGGTTTAACTGGAGTTTTCTTCACTCAGAATAGCGACTCTGAGTGAAGTAGTGGCTCATAGTAGGATCTCAACAGCTAGACAATTTCCACAGCGCATTTCGTTTCTGCTCACCTTATACACGACTCTTAAAGATCACATCTATTGAAGAGGTTCAGGCACATGTGCAGCATTTGCTCTCCTCATCACCTCAGATTGTCTTTAATTTTCTCTCTTTTCTTTTCCTCCCAACATATCTCTTTTCTCTGTTGCATCGAAGGACACCACTTTGCAACATAACTTCTCTTTATGCCATCCATCAACCTCTCTGGTGCATTTGCTTTCTGTTTTCATGGGAATTTTTGCTTTGGTAGTGATTTAGTGAAAGAGAGGGAGTGGTATGAAACCACAGGAGTGATTAAGAAAAATCAGAGAAATCAAAGCTGAGTCTACAGGCAGTGAGAAATGACCGAAAGAATGCTGGATTGAAATCAGAAAACCTGGAGGTCCATTCTGACGCCAAAGCTTACCTTGTGGCCTGGTGTCAGGGAATATCTTGAGTATTTAAGTTTTCTGCTTGACCACTGATTGTGTCTACCTGCGAGAAACATTGATAAGATCAAATCAGTGTGCACAAGAGATTTGTGTTGCATTAGTTTATAAATTGTATATCTCAGTATTCATGTGATTGCAGTGGTTGACAATAGACACCCAGCTGCAAAGGAGACATTCACATACACCCACTGTCTCCAGCTTTCTGTTTACTCTTGCCTGAACTGGACTAACTCAGGGATATTAGGGATTTCACTTACCAGAACACAGAATCCACACATAAGAACAATCCTGCCATTTCTAGTGTGCCCTGCATAGTTGCTTGGCTTCATAAAACTTCTCCCAGCCTGTTTTATTGACAGTCTGATGTTGGCCGTGATCTCCTTCTCAACCCAAAATCACCACCCACATCTCCAGCTGTTGTCTGGTTGTCTGTGAACATCTGGATTGGACTAGAATTGAGTGGAGTGAGTATACTTTGGAGTCAGATTGACTTGGGTTCAAACACTGGCACTATAGTGAAATTTCTGTGACACCTTGAACTTGTCATTTAATTTCTCTGAGGCCTCATTTCCAAATTTATATTGAGAAGGCACTAGTATCTACAGTATAGGATGCTAATGAGGAATATGATAGATGACACATGATCATAGAATCTTGGCTGATCATTACAGTTAGAATGGTATATTAGTTTGCTAGGGCTGCTGTACAAAGTACCACAAACTGAGAGGCTTAAAAACAGAAGTTTATTGTCTCACAGTCCCCGAGTGTACAAGTCTGAGATGGAGGAGTTGGCAGGGCCATGCTCTCCCTCAAGGCTCTAGGGAAAGATCTACTGAAGATCTCTCCCCTAGCTTCTGGTAATTTCATGGCTTATGGTAGCATAACTCCAACCTTCAGATAGAGTTTTTCCTGTGCATGTCTCTATGGCCAAAATTCTCCTTTTTATAAGGACACCAGTCATATTGGATTAGGGGCTAATTCTACTCCAGTAAGACCTCATCTTAACTAATTATATCTGCAAGAACTATATTTCCAAATAAGGTCACATTCTGAGGTAATAAGAGTTTGGACTTCAACATGTGAATTTTGAGGGGACATGTTTGGCCCATAACAAATGAAGTGGGAAAATTTTGAGGGCCTGAAGATTTGGTAAAGTTCATTCAGGAGCTAAGAGGTCAGAAAAACCATGCAGTGTGCCATACCTAATCGTTAACTCACCTCTTTCTACAGTCTGGTTTTTTAAGAGACTATATGAATTACCCAAATATCTACCATAACCTCCCATTCCACTTTGATTGTGGTAACCTATATTTCCTCATTCAAAAAATGTAGAAAATAGTGCTGGCCTCTAGCCCCTAGAAACTTGGTGTAATCAAAAGATTACACCAACACTACCATTCACATTAATGTTAAAATACAAATTAAACAAATGTTGTGCAATTAAGATACAGCCAAAACAGTGACAGAATATTGGTAAATATGGAGAGTTGACTCTTGTTGCCACATGAAGGTAAATAGGACAAGAGCCAAAAGAAAAATCATACTAGTTTCATAATGGCAAGCCTCCTGAAGGGATTTGAGGTGGTCCTTTCAGGGAGAGAACATGGGAAGCTCAGAGGAGGTTAAACTGCTAAGATGACCTGGCCTTCTCTGAGTGAGATATTAATGATTCTAGTTCCACTGAGTAACAAAGTCTAAAGCTTTAGATCCCCTTTTAATGATACTTAGCCTTGGAAAATTATGTGTGGTTTTAAGTTTTGTTATTTTAAATATTGTTGATGCATTGTTTCCTAGAATCATTTGGCAAAAAAATGTCTAAATTTAATTGAGAATAAATATTGATAAGGGAAAGAATCCATGTCATTATTGGAAATTTTCTCAGACGAATGAATGTCAGCATTTCTTTCCAGAGTAAGTTCCACTCCAAAATGTTCAAGTCAGCCATAAAATCACTATTTCTCAAATACTTACTATGCATAAACTGTGCCAGATACTGCTTGTAATACAAAAAGAGGGAAATAATTTTTTAACTTTAAAAATAACTGAAATATAATAAATGGTTCAAAAATATATATATATATATTGTCTTTACCAAATGGTGGATTTATTCGAGAAATTATCTCTGTCACATTTTTAATGACAGAATTGTTGGCCTCCACCACTAATCCATTATCTTGTGAGTTCCTTGATAGAAGGAATTATATCTTGTCCATATCCAATTTGTTTCTTAAAGATCAAAGAAGAAAAATTAAAGAGACAGGATGAATAAAAAAGAATAGTTTTATTATAGCCCAAGAGGTAAAAGTAGTCTCTATGCCAAATATGGATATTTAGAATTATCCAGATATTTGGGTTATACTCTCTTAAAAATAAAAGATTTTAAAGAGAGGCAGCTGAGGAATTAAAGTAAGATATACTTTGTGGTTTCTTCGAGCTCATAGCTCTTGAACAGATTTATCCAACCTGCACTAGCACAATAATTAAGCCTAGTAGATAGTTAATCATTTTTTGAATAATTAAATGAGTAAATAATTAAATGAAAGAATGAATTAATGAATTCTACTAAAGTAACTTGGAGAAAAGTTGAATTTCACATTTCTCCTCTAGGTGGCAAACTCATACTTCCTACAGTGTATTGAATTTCCTGTCTCCTTGAGAATTGACACACAAAAATTGCACTAAAGAAAATCCATAGTTTTATGTCTGTTATAGTGTAGAAGTAAGCAACTATAACAACATTTCCTCCCAAAAATGCTCCCTTTATTTTTGCATCTTTAAGCTTTTTGTCAAGAAAATTGTTTATAGAAAGTCATTATGAAATATGATTGGGTAAGTACTACAAAGAAATAGAATTGTGCAAGAGACTTTTCAAAGCACTTGTGCAAGACTGCTTCAAGTACTTTCAGTTTTTCACGGCCTACTCTTAGGAAAATAGTGTTTTGCCCAAAGTTCATTATTATGCTCCTAGGGTGTTCATTTTTCCCTAAATATGAAAAAAAATTCTACTATGCATTTTTTAAATTATTTATTTATTTAAACTAAGCCCCAGGTATATTTTTTCCAGATTCGTTGTGATAGCAACAGATAAAATTGAATAAGAGTTGAATATATTTTGAATTGAATATAGAACAATCAAATGAGATAAATTATTCCAAATACTTTGCTTTAATTTCCCTTCAAACCAGGAGATAAGTTCCCTGAATGATTTAAATAATGCCCCCCAATCTCCACTTCCCTTTGTGGTGACATAGTCTACATTTTCTTATACAGGAAATACGACTGGAAAATGTCTTGAAGTGTCATGAAAGCTGAAGAGCAAAGCTAAAATTAATCTAAGAGCACACCAAACAGGAACAGCAAGAATTGAAGATGTCTGTCCTGTTTCCAAAAGTAAGGGAAGGAGATAAGTAAAAAGAACAATGACATGTTGTAGCCCAAGAGCTAAAATTAAATGCATGTAAACAATTCTTGTTGAAACTAGAAGCCAACGTAGATTACGCAAACCAGGTAGAGTCCTGCCAAAACATGCCAGGATGAGAGTCACCAGCACTGAGGCATGGCTAGTGATGGAGGTGAAGTTCACACAGGAAAACCACAAAGGATTCTGAACTTGCGTGGCAGCTACTAAATTCTACTACTCAACAAATGTACCTAAAGTACTGTATAATATATACCTAAATCCCATATTTCTTCTTTATCCCACCCAAAAAGCTGAAAGTAAATTGTTCAGACACAGGAATCCAAATTAGAATTTCTAGCTTACGTACAATTATTTCCCTAACACACATTTCTTGAGCAACCCCTCTAGGCCAGGCCCTGTACTAGAAGCACTGAATAATACCAAGAAGAGTAAGGCATGGCCCCTGCCCTTAAAAGAGTGAGGAAACCAGACATGCACACAAATAATTACATGCAAGTAATAAAAGGGGGGGGGGAGGCACAAAGCCAAATTGGTACACTGCTGTGAGGGTGTGGAGGAGCCACCTTTCAATCCCATCCCACAGTTGGATTACTGGCAACTTGTTCAACCAGAATCCAACCATGGTATTGATTTTTGCTGGATTTCAAATCAAACCTACACAACTGGATCTCTAATGCAGGTGAGCCATGAAAATAGACACTGAGGTATATATGAACATCTATAATACCTCTCCAGAGGTATTTTAGGCTGTTTCAAAAGATCATTCTCAAAGGTATGCATGAATCCAGAGGAGTTACAGTAAAAAACACAACCCTTTGGGTGCAGTGGCTCATGCCTATAATCCTAGCACTCTGGGAGGCTAAGGTGGGAAGACTGCTTGAGCTCAGGAGTTGGAGACCAGCATGGGCAAGCGCGAGACCCTGACTCTAATAAAAATAGAAAAATTAGCTGGGCGCCATGGCACGCACCTGTAATCCCAGCTACTCGGGAGGCTGAGGCAAGAGGATCACTTGAGCCCAGGAGTTTGAGGTTGCTATGAGCTGTGATGATGCCACTGCACTCTACCCCAGACAACAGAGTGAGAATCTGTCTCAAAAAAAAAAAAAAAAGAAAGAAAGAAAGAAAGAAAGAGAAAGAAAGAAAGAAAGGAAGAAAGAAAACATCACTCATTAAAAGGACACATGACTCCTAACTTTGTCATGATGAGGCAACTATTATACAAACTCTTTTAAGTAAACTAAGAAACAAACTAAATATGCATTAAATTATAGAATATCTCATAATTTTAAAAGAATGAGGTAGCTCTAGCATAGAAACATCTCCACATGCATGTAAATGGGAAAAAAGATAGCCAAGAAGAAACAATGTAGGCTATAGATTAACCTTGTTATTTGATGCAACTTAAAACACTATTATGTCTCCAGAATTATAATGATTTAAAGTGAATATTTTATTATTTTGGGGGGTGCTTGGATTGGCTATTTTACTTACCAAAAAAAAAATTTTGTCCTGTAGTATTATCCAAATGTGCAGTGTGTGAAGACTTTTAATGTTATCCCTAAGTATTATTGACTGTTTTAGGCTTTTTCTCAGTAGCCTCTTTGCATTATCTTCATGTCTTAAAGCCTTCAATCTAATTAGCCCTTGCACACTATAATTTCAATACAAAAAGAGAAAAGTGAATTTTGACCCAACTTTTGTTATTAAATGACTTTCCTGCCTCACACCAGCCCAAGGCAGGTCTGTTATCATATTTGTCTTTACTCTTCATTATAAGAAAGGAGAGAGAGGGAAAAAGAAGAGTGGGGAAGGGGCTCAAGAAGACAGAGGAGAAAGGACTGACCCTCCCCTCCAATAGCAGGAACGGAAAGTTGTCTGTTAACTGTAGCCCTTATATTTATGGTTAAGTCAACACCCCAGGCTTTGTTCTAGGACTTCTTCATTGCAATTGGCACAATTTCCTCCTCCAGTCAAAAAATTCTCTTTAAGTAAGTCCTTGTCTACAATGACTCAGAACACTCTGATCTGATCATGGCCTTCTCTCCTTCTAGGGAAATCTGTAATGATAAAAAGCCAGAGTCTCACTTCTGTGAGCCAAACTCATCTCTAGAAATGAGGCAGAATGCCACAGAGGGAAAGTCAGTGTGACCTATACAGCACGTGGGGCTCAGCTCAGCAGCTCAAATCAGCCAGTGACCTTTCACAAAGAAGGCAAAGACAAATACATAGAAAAGCAGCCACTAGTTTGGTGCTAACACTCTACAAGTAGAACAGGTGCATCCAGCCCCTCCTGGTGCCACAGACCACACTAGACACACCCAGACTTTCCCACTCACAAGGCCACCAGGGCTGGTCTGAATTCAAGTCAATAGAATCTTATTGCTGTGGGGATAGATGAGAACCATGTTTGATGCCAATCAACATATTCACAATTACCCAACAAGGAAAATAAAGAAGTAAAGCAAACATATGCACCCTTATCTATATAATTTCCTTGACAAGTACTCAAAGTAGAGAAATAAGAACTGAGAGGGAATAGTATTAATTCAATAAGTATGAAACAAGCACCAACAATCTCTAAGCAATTTTCCATTTCCAGTAGAGCTAGAACTTCAATGATGAATCACCAAAACAGTTCCAGCTGCCCTCGACAGCACTTATTGGTTTACTGTAAATATTAATACATTAGTTAGACAACAAACAACCTAAAAAACCTCAGAGAAATTTTAAATAATATGGCAATGATAATTATTATAGTTATATTTGTTAGGTACCTATACCAAACTATAGGGCCAGTTTGCTATATTTAGCTACATAGCTTAATTTTCATAACATTCTTGTGAAGTAAATTTTATTATCCCCATTATACATATAAGGAAACTGCACCAAACCTAAATTAAATTGCATCCCCGAGAATACCTAGCTAGAATAGCAGAGCCATAATCAAACTCCAGTTGAATCCCTTCCACTATGCCATAGCAAACTATGACCCTTGTGTCAAATCTGTCCTGCTGTCTGATTTTTATTCTAAAATATTACATGGGAACACAGATGTTGACTCATGCATTATCTATGGCTGCTTCTGTGCTACAACAGCAAAGTTGAGTAGTTGTGGAAACCACATGGCCCACAAAGGCAAAGCAACATACTATCTGGCCCCCTAGAGAAAAAGTTTGCCAACCTCTGCCCTGCAGTATGCCATTAAGGATTTTTTAAAGGTTGAGTATAATAAATATTTTCACAGAATTTTGAAATTATAGGAAATAGAAGTTCATTGCAATCAATGTCTTCATTAACGGCTACCCTAAGACATTTTGCCCATGTATAAAGCCTTCTTTCACCCCTTAAAAACTGAGCTGTAAAAAGAACATTTTTGTTTCAGAATAGAAGAATTTGAATTTTATTGACTAATTCCTTCACCTCCTCCATCCTACCTCCAGGTTCTTCTCATCTCAGTTTCTTCTATGATGTCTCACCAAAGCAGGCATCTAAGAGAGAAAGTCAGAGAGTAACACAATGAAAAAGTAATGCTATAGCTTCATGGAACTTTTATTCCATTTTCAGACTTTGACCACCTGTCATAGAGTCACTCTGAAGAAACAACATGCTCAAGCTCAGGATTTAATTCGTTTAGGCTTGTCAGATTGATGCAAGCCTCAGTGCATCAATATTCTATAAACTAGAATAGCAGGATTTTAATATCAAGTTACAACCAATCAAGAATGAGGTAGCAACAGAGAAGAAGCTTCTCTTGCTTATTCTATAGTAACTCATGTTCAATAGGATCTGCTTTAAGGCCACAACTGTATCCTATTCACCAGCTTCCACATATCCATTAATTTCATGTATTTTATCAAGGCTTTAACTTTGACAGAAAAAGCACAGATTGATGAAGCAAGCATACTTGGGTTCAAACCCTGATTTGGCCACTTACAGCTTGTTAGGAAAGTCAGTAAACCACTTTAAGCCTGAGTTTAATATAAGGAAAATAGAGACAATTGTCGGTTGAGTGTAAAGAAACACACATTCGGTGCCTAACAAAGGATCTGGTACATAGGAGGCACTCTGTTAATACATGGCAAACACTAATGTTGTTCTTACAAGACAGGTAAAACTGCATCACCTCAGTCTCGTCTTGGGCCAAAGTCAGCAGGTGTTGATTGTTGGAGCAAGTAGCATCTCACCACTCAAGCAGAGATGATAATCTGCTGGCTGCCTACCACATAGGTAAAGAATTTCTACCTGAGAAAACTAACTTTTAACTTTCTACTCGAGTCTTGTACCAGTTGCAAAGTTGCAACTAATTGTTATTATATGTTATGCTTTATGGTCAGCCTTGTGTTTAATTATGATGTTTTATTGGAAACACAGGTTTCGGGGTAAGTCTGCCATCTGACTTGCCAGCACTTGTTAAAAGTTTTTATAGTGTGATTCATTTACATATGTCTGTGTGTGTTTAAGTGCCATTTTTAATTTTGCTGGCATACAGTGAGGGATGTATGATTCAGATTTGTGAATTTTGTAGAGGGAATACCTGCAGGAAAAATCATCTTCACATCCAAGCCAGCAAGTGGTATAGATAGCTCAGTACTATAAATTTCCTACAGAGGAAAAGAGAGCAAGAAAATGAGTACACAAAGGTCTTTAAAAGAATAAAGATGCTCCTAAAAATAGAAAAATGAAAACTCAAAATAGTGTCTACTACAATGAAGCAACTCCACCATGGCTGGCAGGATTCATTTCCCTGAGGGATATTGAACTGAGGACATCAGTTTGCTGGCTGCTTGCTGTTGGCCAGAGGTTGCCCTCAGGTCCCTGCCACGTGAGCCTCTCTTCTATGGCAGCTTGCTTCATCAAAGCCAGCAGGAAAGAAAGTCTTCTAGCAAGATAGAAGTCACAATCTTTTGCAAACTTATCAGGAAAATGACATCTTCTCAACGTTGCCATATTCTTTTGGTAGAATTAAGTTACTCAAGTGGAGGGAATTACTCAAAGCCATGGAAACGAGGAGGCTAAGATAACTGGAAGCTATCTTAGGCTGTGTAACACAACTTGGCAATCTGCTCTCAGTTTCTTTGCTTGCTCATTTTTTTCTGAGTGGCCTACATTCAAATGACCACAAAATTCCAAAATAGGTCTAAATATATAAAATTTTACTTTTAGCTCTAAGTTTGCATTTTTTAAAGGGGTTGGTGTTATAGTAGGAACATTAGGTTGATATTTTAAAAAACATGAGTACCATGACCAATTCTGGCAATTTAATGACTATGAGATTTTATTCATGAAACCATTTTCTCATCTTTGAAATGGGGATAATTATGCCTTTCCTGTGTACCTCACATAACTATTATGAGGACCAAGGAGGATAATGTATGTCAGTGTTTTCCAAAGAGCAATAACATAACACTGGAGTACTTGAGATGATTAGGAGTGGTACATAGATTGTAGGTGGAATTTTTAAGGTCTTTGTTTTAGAGCTCATTAGAAAAACATAACTTGTACAGCAAACCCACGATTTTACAGATTATATTGCTTAAATGAAGTTTTTTTAAAGGTGAGTCAATTTGAAGGAAAATATTAAGAAAATAATATGCTAGGTGGTCTGCAAATGTGGCAAGCATTGTGAAGGTGATGCACAAATGATTGCATAAAATATAAAATGCTCCACAAATACATTGAATTCTGTATATTAGTTTATCTTCCATGATGATGGTTTAAGAAGTTAATTTGATATGTTCTCTATTACCCACGTAGCAAACCCCAACTGCCTTTGTTGAAACAGATGACCACTTAAAATGTAACTCTAAATTTTGTCCACAAGAATCCTCCCTGTATTATTAATAAGATAACCATATCATTTGTCTTCTGGTGACTTTTCCTTCCCTAGCAATGCACTAATAACTTTTCTTTATTAGCAGCTTACTGTGTGTGCATATACTATTTTAATTAACACTTACCCTATAAAGCAAGATTGTATTATTTTATCTTATAATGGGGGAACTGAATCTTAAAGAGGTTAAACCACTTGGCTAAAGTTGTTCAGCTAGTAAGTAATAGAGCTAGAATTTAAATTCAGGGCTACCTGGTTCCAAAGCCTGTGTAAATTCTACTCTGCCAATAAAGTTTTAAAGAATTGAACTTCCATTCCCTATGCCTATATCCCATCTTTTTCTACCTTTTCCACATGGCATTGTAAGATTTTTTTCTCTGGCATGTAGGAAAATATAACAACACCAGGGCATTAAAAACAAAGTCAGAGAATGAGTCATTTATTGCCAAATGCCCATACAGGAAGTGCAAACTCTTCTACCAAGAGAAGCAATTGTTTCTTAGCTCAAACTCGTCCACCCCACTCACCCCCAAAGGCAGAGGAGCAAACAGAAAGATGAAGTTCAGACACTACTTCGGGTTCTTCCCAGGCTGGGGTGTGGGCTACATTTTTCACTACTTCCCCTATATGATATCCCTGCCAAGGATAATTCTAGAAGCAAAGGAGAAGTGCATTATCCATGGGCTCCAAACACTTGGTGAACTGTTTAACTGCAAAGAAGTCTCTCCTCAGAAAAAAAAGATGACATCCTCCTTTTGTGTTTTTCAGTATGACATGTGAGTTTTGACTACAACCAGGTATTCCAAGGGGTAGGCATAACTGAAATGTGCTTAATTCTCCTTCAAGAAGAACTTTGAGCTTTATGTCTTTAGATCTAGAAAAATAGACTTAAAAATCTATTTCAAAAAAACTGATTACTAAAGTTATAGCTCACTACCTAGTGGAAATTAGAATTCAGTAGATTGCAGAGAATGAAATGGTCCCATATAGGAAATATTACTTTCTATACTTAAATTATCCATTTCTCTTCTCACACAGACCTAGAAAATGGCCATTTCCCAAAGAGCACAGGCAGCAGTAGGTGTGCACCTCAGTGGTACATACCTCCCTGACTACCACAAAGAAAGTCATGCAGGCCAGAGACCTGAGGAATCATCATAGCATGGACACCAATATTCTCTCTTCTTTGAATCCTTTGAAGTGCCCTGGCCAATAGTCCTGCAAATATCTGGAAATCTGAATTTGTCCGACCATTTATCTGTGATTAGATCAAGATAAAACATTCCATCAAGAACTCCACTTAGATGAACTTCAAACTACACATGGGTCAACCTCTCCTATTTGGGTAAGGTGGTAAGAACATTCTCTCTCTCTCTCCCCCCAACACCTTTTCCCTTTTTAATTAATAAATAAATCTGCGGGATATCCTAAGACTATTCTGTTTCCCAATCACAGTCCACCAATGTTTTTGTCACCCCTTGGGAGGTCATAATATGGTGATTTTCTAATTCTAAGATTCACTCTGTATTTATTAGTTCCATTCTTCTAGAAAGAAAACCTTCACAACAACCACCCCTGGATTATTTTTAAAATTTAGTGTAGTTTAAATTGCATCATCATTCCTTTTGATGTTCAAGTTGTCTCCAAATTACGACAGTTAGAGAAAAAAGTTCATTTTTAAAAATATGGAAATGTTAAATTTTATTAGGTCATAATTAAACAATCTGTAAGAGGTTCATAGGTATATGGTAGTATTGTTATTTATATTTATCATTGTTATTATGATACTTTAGTAATTTATTTGTATCATCCCAAGGAAAGAAGTGAGTATCTTTAATCCGTCCAAGTTTATCATGGTACAGTTTTCTAAAGTGAAACTGCATGTGATTACAAAGTGCTTCACAAACCATACATTAAAATCAATCACAGTGTTTTATAAATCTATCTAATATTTCACTGTTAAATTTCAAGAACTAATTTGAAACTAGAGTGCCAAATTTAAAACTCTAAAATTGCCTTCATATAATTTTTTTGTTAACTCTTGATTTTAATTTGTTTCGAAACTTTTACTTCATTACTGCCTAGGTTTATAACCACATCAAATACCAATTTGAGACTAGGGTGTCAAAATTAAAATCCTAAAACTATCATCATGATGATACTGAAATTTGGCTTAGGATATTTTAAAACTTTCATTTTAACTATGTCTTGTTTATAACCATACCTACTATTAATATTTCACTACTGAATTTTGAGTATTCACTTGAGGGGGCAAACCCACAGCTAATGGAAGTGGAGCACACTATATGGGGAAAGGACACGCTTATAGCCCTGGCTTGGGTGAGGCAAACGCATTACATGTAACCAAAATGTTGTACCCCCATAATATCACAAATTAAATAAAAATAAATAAATAAAAAAGGAAAAAATAATATGCAAATAGCAAAGTTTAAAAACCTAACACTGTCTTCATTTTGGCCCTAAGTTTTATTTTTTGAAACTTTTGTTTTAACTCTGCCAAGATTTTTCTGAGATGAACAATCATTTTCCAATCAGCTTATGATTATTGAGATAATAGCTTTATTATTGATTGATTTCATATAACAAAAAATTATTTTAAATGCCATGGATATTGACTTCTCATAAGCCAAGTCTTATATCTTTTATTTATTTATTTATTTATTTTATTTTTTTTGAGACAGAGTCTCATTCTGTTGCCCGAGCTAGAGTGAGTGCCGTGGCATCAGCCTAGCTCACAGCAACCTCAAATTCCTGGGCTCAAGTGATCCTTCTGCTTCAGCCTCCTAAGTAGCTGGGACTACAGGCATGCACCACCATGCCCGGCTAATTTTTTGTGTATATTTTACTTGTCCAGATAATTTCTTTCTATTTTTTAGTAGAGATGGGGTCTCGCTCTTGCTCAGGCTGGTCTCAAACTCCTGAGCTCAAACGATCCACCCACCTCAGCCTCCCAGAGTGCTAGGATTACAGGCGTGAGCCATCGCGCCCGGCCCCCTTATGTCTTTTATGATGTAATATAAAATATCAAGCTTGTTCAATAAAAAAAAAACCTCTTTTTTTCTCTTTTAAAAATAGCCTTAAAAACTAAAAAATATAAAAATAGCCTTACTGAGACCCTTTTAAAGTATACGATTCAATGACTTTTAGTATATTCACAGAGCTGTGTACCCAGCACAACAATCAATTTTAGGACATTTGCATTACCCTAAAAAAAATTTCTTCACCTCTCAGCTGTTATCTCTCAGGCCCTTCATCACCCCCAGCTCTAGGCAAACACTAATCCACAGTCTGTCTGTGGATTTGACTATTTTGGACATTTCATATAAATCAGATCCTACTATATGTGTTTTCTGTGACTGGCTTCTTTAACTTTGCATAATGGTTTACAATCCATGTTGTAGCATGCATTAATACTTCATTTCTTTTTTTCTTTTTTTAATTTCAGAATTTTATGGGGGTACAAAGGTTTTGTTTACATAAATTGCTTTTGTACCATTTCAGTCAAAGTTATAAGTGTGCCCATCATCCAGATAGTGTGTATTATACCCGTTAGGTGTGAATTTACCCATCCCCTCCTCCCCCCCCCCCCCCACCTGCTTGATTTCAAATGAATGTTATTTCCATATGTGCACATAAGTGTTGATCAATTAGTTCCAATTTAATGGTGAGTACATGCAGTGTTTTTTTCTCCCCATTCTTGTGATACTTCACTTAGAAGAATGGCCTCCAGTTCCATCTAGGTTAATACAAGAGGTATTAGTTCACCACTTTTTAATGGCTGAGTAGTACTCCATGGTATACATATACCACATTTTACTAATCCACTCATGTATTGATGGGCACTTGGGTTGTTTCCACATCATTGCAATTGTGAATTGTGCTGCTATAAACATTCAAGTGTAGATGTCTTTTTTATATAATGTCTTTTTTTCTTTGGGTAAATACCCAGTAGTGGGATTGCTTGATCAAATGGTATTTCTACTTTTAGCTCTTTGAGGTATCTCCATACTACTTTCTGTAGATGTTGTACTAGTTTGCAGTCCAATCAACAGTGTAGGAGCGTTCCTGTCTCTCCACATACTTGCCAGCATCTATTGTTTTGGGACTTTTCGACAAAAGCCATTCTCACTGAAATTAAGTGATATCTCATTGTGGTTTTGATTTGTATTTCCCTGATGATTAGAGATATTGAGCATTTTTTCATATGTTTGTTAGTCATTAGTCTATCTTCTTTTGAAAAGTTTCTTTTCATATCTTTTGCCCACTTTTAAGGGGGGTGTTTGATTTTTTTCTTGCTGATTTGCTTGATTTCTTTATAGATTCTAGTTATCTGCCCTTTATCGGATGTATAACATGCAAATATTTTCTCCCATTCTGCAGGTTGTCTATTCACTCTAATGATTGTTTCCTTGGCTGTGCAGGAGCTTTTTAATTTAATCATGTCCCATTTATTTATTTATTTATTTATTTATTTATTTATTTATTTATTTATTTTTGCTATTGGTGTGATTGCCTTTGGGATCTTCTTCACAAATTCTTTGCCTAGGCTGATGTCTGTAAAAGTTTTTCCAACATTTTCTTCTAGAATTCTTACAGTTTCATGCCTTGGGTTTAAGTCTTTTATTCACTATGAGTTGATTTTTGTGAGAGGTGAGAGGTGTAGATCCTGTTTCAGTCTTCTACATGTGGCTATCCAAATTTCCTAGAACCATTTATTGAATAAGGATGCTTTTCCCCAGCGTATGTTTTTGTCTGTTTTGTCAAAGGTTAGATGGCTATATGAGGATGGTTTTATATCTGGGTTCTCAGTTCTGTTTCATTGGTTTATGTCTCTGTTCTTGTGCCAGTACCATGCTGTTTTGGTTATTATAGCCTTGTAGTATAGCTTGAAGTCTGATAAATTGATGCTTCCCAATTTGTTCTTTTTGCTTAAGGTTGCTTTTGCCATATGGGGTCTTCTCTGGTTCCATATGAAACATAAATTTTTTTTTCTATAACTGCAAAAAATGATGTTGGTATTTTAATAGGGATTGCATTGACTCTGTGGATCACTTCGGGTAGTATAGACCAGTGGTTCTCAACTTTTTTGGCACCAGGGGCTAGTTTCACGGGAGACAATTTTTCCACAGACTGGGAATGGGAGGGGTGTCATCATCCGGGGGGGACGGTGCAAAGCTCCAGCACTGATGCACAGCCCCTTTCCTAACAAGCCACAGACCAGTAACAGGCCTTGGTCTGGGAGTTGGAGATGGCAGGTATAGACATTTTACCAGTGTTGATTCTGCCGAAACATGAGCATGATATGTTTTTCCATCTGTTTATGTCCTCTGCTATTTCATTCCTCAGTGTTTCATAATTCACCCTGTAGAGGTTTTTCATCTCCTTAGTTAAATATATTCCTATATATTTTATTTTCTTTGTTTCTATTGTGAAAGTTATTGAGTCTTCGATTTGGTTCTCAGCTTGACTGTTGGCATATATGAATGCTATTGATTTGTGTACATTGATTTTTGTAACCTGAGACTTTGCTGGATTTATTTATTAATTATAGTAGTCTCTTGGCAGAATCTTTGGGGTTTTCCAGATATAAGATCATATCATCAGCAAAGAGTGATCATTTGACCTCTTCTGCCCCCATTTGGATACCCTTGGTTTCCTTCTTTTGTCTGATTGCTCTGGCTAGGACTTCCAGCACTACATTGAATAGAAGTGTTGAGAGTAGGCAACCGTGTCTAATTCCAATTCTAAGTGGAAATGCTTTCAATTTTTCCCCATTCAGTATGATGTTGGCTGTGGATTTGTTGTATATGGTTTTTAAAAATAACCCCTTTTATTTTAAATGTTATTTCGCATTTCTGTAATGTGATTAAGTTTACAACAAAAATTGTCATCCCTGCTAGAATGTAAGAATCATGAGGACAGGGGTCTTTTACTGTTTTGTCATTGATATATTTTAATGCCTAAAAAAAAAATGCCTGTAACATGATCGAAACTCAATAAATATTTGGTGGATGGCTATTAGATAAATTGAATAAATCAACATAGACCTGTACCTCAAAAAGAGCAACCATGAAGAAAGGATTCCTCAGTCAGAAAAGGCATTATTTTTAATGCTAATATTGTTTTGCTCACTTTTTTCATTTGGTAAGAATGAATAGAAAGAGAAATTTTCAAGAGACTCTCACTAGCTTATCAGCTATGTGGTAAATGCCCCCCTGGCATTGTCTCTGAGTGTTTTTATCCAGTCATCTGATTTTTTTAATAGATTCTTCTAAGTTTGAATGTGAATTGTATTTAAGTCTTCAGAACTGTTCCCTACATATAAGTAATCCCAGAAAAATTGGGCCTACAATTTTTAAAATAAAAAAGCATAACAATGTAAATAAACATGAAAATTGTTTTCAGAATGGTTAAGTAAATTGAAAGAGAGAAAAGAGATGGCATCAACATATGTTATCATTATTGTTTTGCCATAAAGGTCTTGGAATTAATTCCTAGGATTAAATACTGGTGCTTACACTGTCCTATTCTTTTTCTGAAAAAAAATAAACTAATCTTCTACACTAAAATTTCTGCATTTGAGTATAGAGAAAATTTGCTAGTATAAATTAGTCTAAATTAGAAATACACACTCCCACACCCCTCTCTGGGCTCTAGATCCCTCTTTCTAACTTCCATTGGACATCTCCACCTGGATATTTCACCATGTCTCAAGCTCATCCTCACTGAACTTGAACTCAGAATCTTCCCCTCAAACCAAACCTCATTCAGTGTTCCCTATCTTGATAACCGTGGTCACCAATCTCTCCCATCATACAAACCTACCTAATACCTTCTTTTCCCTCATGAACTATCCCCAGTTCATTGCTATGCTTTCTTGATGTTACCCCTTACATATGTCTTAAAGCAGTATACTTCTCTCCATCATGGTGCAAACACGTTAGTCCAAGTTACCATAATCTATCTTCTGAACTACTGGCCCACTCTTCCCTCTCCTCCAAACCATTCTCCAAAATTCATTCAAACTATTTTTTTTAATTTCACTGAAAATCTGATCACATCACTTATCTTCTTAAACACATCAATGTCTTCTCCTTTTAAGATAAGGACAAAAATCCCTAACATGCCCTATACAGCCCTATAAGATTTTCCTACGCTTATTTTTTCCAACCACAGCTACCCACACTCTTTCTGCATTCCTACACTTCAACCACAATTCCTTCAATGTGCCCATGCTTTCTCCCACCTCAGAGCCTGCCACATGCAATTCTTCTGCCTACAATGTTCCTCTTTGCAATTAGTACCTTTCCTTTGATTAGTTAATTCCTCTATAATCCTGCAGAACTCAAATATCCTTTGATCTCTTTGACCACAAGACTAGATCAACTCTCTCACTATGCCTTCATGTAGCATCCAGGACATGTATTTCATGGGATTCACCATGTTTTAGAATGAATACTGAAAATGTTCAAACTTGTCTATCACTTGTAGAGTCTAAATTCAGTTGGGTTTGTATGGAAGGGGTAGCCTGAGCCCTAAAAAAGGAAGCATATGACCCATAGAGGCAGAGGCAGAGGCAGAGATTTCTTGATTTTAAGTACCATTTCCCACGAAAAAGAACCAGCACTTCTTTAAAAAGTGTTAATATTATGTATAGGACATGAAGTTTAACTTGTATAGGACAACTTAAAACTGGAATATCTTGTCAAACTAGAAAGAGAAAGGAAGAAAGTGTACATTAAGAGACACAAGAGAGTGGAAGGAATTGCAACCAATTGCAATGTGTTAACCTTGTTTTCATTTTTATTCAAAATAAATAATTAATAACAGTTTTAAAAGAAACAAAAAGTGAAATGTGTAAAAACTGGAAGAGGTGTTCTTATGGGCTTAATTGTGTCATGTCAAAATTCATATGTTAAAGTCCTAACCCCCAGTACCTCAGAATGTGACTGTATTTGGAGATATAGCCTTTAAAGGGGTGATTAAGTTAAAATGAGGTTATTGAGGTAGACTCCAATCCACTCTGACCAGTGCCTTTACAAGAGGGAGGAATTGGGACACACAAAAGAGACACCTGGGGCATGTGTGCACAGAGGGATGACCATTTGAAGAGGCAGCAGGATGGTGGCCATCTACAAACCATAAAGAGAAGCCAAAATTGTGAGAAAATAAATTTCTATTGTTTAAGCCACCCAGCATCTGGTATTTTGTTATGGCAGCCCTAGCAAACTAATGCAGATGCTAAAATGATAAATATGTCCCCCATTCAATTAAACTTGAAAATGCATATGGGGATATAGAAGTGAATACACTGCGGATCCTGGAGCAATAATTCTCAACTGATGAGATGTAGACAGTCAAACCTCCTGGAGAGAATGTGGGTCATATATAATTTGAAAAATCCCCCAAAATGATTCTGAATTTCCTTCACTTCCCACTTAGAAACAATATCTTAGACCCAACACTGCAACAGAGGACATAAATGAGGGCAAGGTTATATCACTACTTCTCTTGGCCACTCAACTAATTCTATTTACACTTTTATAGTGAGATCATATACAATTTCACCAACTAGAATATAAACATTATCACTAGTGATTTGCATTATGTACAATATTGGGACTGATGATACTAATTCCCTTCCATTTTCATCCAAAATTCTATGCCAATTTACCATTTATATTGGAGTTTATAAGGAAATGGAAGAGAATTGTTTTTCTTTGAAGGGGCATGGATAAAGAATGGTAAGATAGGGAAAAAGGCAATGAGCAGAATAACTGAGAATATTCCGCGAGATTCTTTGTTCTCACTTATAAATTCTCCATGCTATTAAAAGACATGGCTGTGACAATTCCAAGTTTCAGCTGCCCACTGTATTCCCATCCACTTCATCTCTTAAATGTGTTTAAAGCATTAACAACAGCTTGTGCTTCATCCTAGAGACAGCTAGATTTCAGACAGACGTAAATGTTTCATTGTCTCACTCTATTGTCCAAGACAAATGTGCTATTGTATTATGTGTGAAATATCATCTTTGAAGTTTATTAAGGATGTGCTGTGAGGTGAGCCATCCGGAAAATACAGTGTAGACTGAAAAATAACCGTAAGCCACTTTATTGCTTTTTTTTCCTGTTAAGCCTACCATGACACCTGCTGAAAACACTATATAGTGTAAACAGTAGAGACTCTGAAGTCACACAATTTATACTCCACCTCCAAGAATGGTTAGATAATATACAAGTTACTTAACTTCTCTGATCTTTTTGTCTTGTCTGTAAAATTGAGATATTGATGCATGCCACATAGAATTTTTATGAGAATTAAATTAAATAATAGTCTTCAAGCACTCAGGACAGAGTAGACAATAAGTTTGATTTCTCTTCTCTTAAATATAGAGAATATTTAATATTTTTATAGAGAGTAAATATTAGATAAAATCCAATATTTGAAAACTAGGTTGAGCTGGTCAATTTTGCAAAGAAGTCCATTGAGTTTCCATGGGATACTTTTTATTTCAGGAGAGAAAAAGACTTTGGAAGATCAAGTTTGAAGCTTATTTTAGAATTCTCAGTCTGGAGCAGGTTAGGACCACCCAGACATGCGGGTTAGCGAAGCGCTGTCCGTGGTGCTAGTAAGCGCGAATGCCTCTGGCAACCTTCTCCCTGCGTAAAGTTCTCCATTCAACTTGCTTAGCGAAGCTCACATATCTGTCTCGTGAAAGATTCTCAGTCATTCCGTTCATTGCCTTTTTCCTTCTTACCACACTTTATCTATGCCCCCCTCAAATAAAAACAATTCTCTTCCATTTCCTTATCAAATCCAATCCAGTCTTTATTTTTCAGATGTGTCGGCCATGACTACCACCTAAGAAAGTGGCCCAGAAATTGGATCAGACTCTTTTCCTAACCTTTTTTTGGGGGGAGAGGGACAGGGTCTAGCGCGGTTGCTTGGGCTAGAGTGCAGTGATGTCATCAAGTTCACTGCAACCTCAAACCCCGAGCTCAAGCGATCCTCCTGCCTCAGCCTCCCAACTAGCTGGAACTTCAGGTGTGTGCCACCATGCCCAGCTTATTTTTTTATTTTTTGTAGCAACAGGGTGTCACTATTGCTGGTCTCCTTATACCTCAGTCTCCCAAAGTACTAGGATTACAAGTATGAGCCACCGTGCCCAGCCTCTTTTCCTAATTTTTTGGTAAGTTTCAGAGAAATCCAAAGCTCAAGGCAAGAACACAGGAAACAGTTCATTTCTGATGCATCCTTTTAAAACATTCTTCAGTTGGCACTTTCTCTAAGAAACTTTCCCTGTACTTCCACCCTGAATTAAGTCCCTCCCTTCCTTACTCCCAAAGTACCCTGTAGATATATCTCTCAGCAAAGTTATCATATTAAATTGAAACTCTATTTATTAGAGTGCCACTAGAGAGAGTTTCTTAAAAGTGAGAGCCCATATTTTATTTAACTGTGGATTCCTGGAATATAGGACATGCTGAATTAAGTTTTGTCCAACTAAATTGAATTACTGGATCCATGAGAGAGAAGGTCCCAACAATACTCCTTGAAAGGCAACCTTCCTTGTTGCATTGACAGATATTACAGTAGCTAGGCTTTTCCGGTAAAGATATTCTGTACTGAGCCCATTTGCCACCACATCCACCAACATCAGTCTCTCAAGGTGACTGACTGGTAAAGAACCGATGTCATTTATTTCAAAGGCTCCAGCTTCCCACTGCCCATCTTTCCTCCTCCCATTTCATGTACATACCTGTAATCCCCAATACACTGTGCATGGGGACTGGTTCTCTAGATAAAAAACGCTCATCAATGCTTTTCATCCAGAAGTAGACTTCTATTCTTCTAGTTGAACCTAAGAATGGAGTGACCCTCAACAAATTTTTAAACAACAACATTTTTCCAAATAAATAATAAATTAATTTAAATAAGACTGAATTAACCTGAAACTAAGAAATGGGGGTGGGGTGGGAAAGAAAAAGAAGTTGTTGTTAATGCTATCTCCTTTTCTCCTCTGTCCAGCTAGATTTTAGGACTGTTGAGGCTCAGTTAGTATATCTTCAGCCCTAACCACCACTTCCATGGGCCCCACTGTCTTTAAAGGAAAAAGCTTTTCTTCCTTCATTTTTGAATAATCAAGCAATTGGCCTCCTTTCAAGAGTTTGTCTTCCTCAGCACTCTGAACCAAAATGATTTGGTAAATAAAAATTGTTCAGTGTTAGGACAGGTTCACTCTCATGTAGTTCCTCACCAAAGTTTTTAGTCAACAGATACACAATTTGTGTTTGTCTTTCTATTCAATGTAGCATCAGCTGGAATTTTCTAAATCCTTAAAGCACTAAATATGTTGATTCAAACTCACCTAGAAAGATTAGGAAGGAAAAAAAAAGCACTTGGCCTTCAAATCTTCAGAAGAGAATTTAATGACAGGTTCAGCCTGTTTAATGACAGGCCCAGTACCACACCTCTGTTTTATTATGTTTCTTTATTACTGCATAACTTTCCTTTATTACTCATGATAAACAAAAATCAAATACTTGCCAAGGTGGGTTTAAATAGGTAAAAGTGCAAACAAAGATATACTGTACAAATATGAAGCTAGGATCTCAGATTCTTAAAATATACATTTTTTTGTCTTATGTGTGTCAGATTTTCATTCTCAGTCTCAAACTAGTTTTTGTTTTTGTTTTCCTTTAGGATTGTATCCATAATTCAAAGATGAAAACAGAATTAAAAAACACATGTAGGCCGGGTGCAGTGGCTCAAGCCTGTAATCCTGGCACTCTGGGAGGCCGAAGCGGGAGGATTGCTTGAATTCAGGAGTTTGAGACTAGCGTCTCTGCCAAAAAGAAAGGAAAAAAAAAACCGTAGCCAGGCATTGCGGTGCGCGCCTATACTCGCAACTACCTGGAAGGCTGAGGCAGAAGGATCGCTTAGAGCCCAGGAGTTGAAGGTTGCAGTGAGCTACAATGACGCCACTGGACTCTACCCAGGGTGACAGAGTGAGACTCTGTCTCAACAAAAAAAACAAGGCAACTGAACACCCCTCTTCAAAACCCCCACATCTTCAAAATTAAAAACAACAACAATAATAATAAAGCACACGTAAAACAGGATTCTCGGGATTTTTCACTATTTTTATGGTTGATTCGAATAGGAAGACACACGCAAAAGAAAATTGCTAAGGTTGATACAAGATGTGAAAGTTGGGAAGTTCTAGCGCTGCTTGGGGATGAATTTTACTCGCATGACAGAAGCAGACCTGTCACATTTCAGACACGGAGTTCCACTCGATTACACAGGGAGCGACTAACGTCTCCAGCTGGCCCCAGGCTGAAGGAACAGAAGTCCTCTGCTCCGCCTGCCGGGGGTTAGGAGCTGAGGGCAGTGGGTCAGCATTTCCAAATCTTAGCCCTGGCTTTGCCGACGCCCAGCGAGCAGCCCCCGCGGCGTTCCGGGCAACGCGGGCGCCCAGTCTGTGGCGCATGCGCCGCAGCACCCTCTGGGCGGGCGCCCCCGCCCCCTGGCGTCTGTGACGGAAGCGGCCGCGGGCCTGGCCTCCCCGCGAGTTCAGTGGGCAGCGCCCGCCGCGGCCCGCCGACAAGGGGCGGGACATAAGGGGGTGGGGCGAGCCCGGCTGGCAGGCCAGCTGAAAACGGAATTCTTCCCCGGCCGGCTCCCCACTCTGCCAGAGCAGGCCGGGCGGCAAGGACGCCGCGACGCGTCCGCACTCAGAGCGGCTTTGCGCTTGGCTGTGGCCGCGCGAGACGCTTTTTCCCAGGAGCGAGCCAAGCGAGTCCTCAGCTTCCCAGGCGACAGGAAAAGCCCAGAGCTACCCACGGGCCGCTCAGCCACTGCACGGGCCCCCAAGCCGCAGAGGGACGGCGAGGGGGGACTGAAGCGAGCCGAGCCCTCCTGGGGAGGGGAGCGTGCGCCGGAGCCGGGTGCGGAAGGAGGGAGGAGGGTCGCGGAGCTCACGGCCCGCAGTGGATTATCCGGGCCGCTCCGTGCCTGGGGGCCGCGAAATGCGCGAGGAGGACAAGGGCATGCTCAGTGGTGACGGCAGCGACGCGGGCCTGGCCAACGCCGCAGCGCGGGGGCAAGTGGAGAAAGTGCAGCAGCTCCTGGAAGCGGGCGCGGATCCCAACGGAGTCAACCGCTTCGGGAGGCGAGCGATCCAGGTAGGTGGGGCCCCTGCGCCCGGCCGGCAGGGGGCGCGCGAACGCGGGCGCGCCGCCGCGGTCCGGGCTGGGACTGAGATCACCGACGTGACTTGCGCGGCAGCCTCTCTTGCTGGAGGTGTGGAGCCCAGGAGTAAAGCAGGTTTTTACTCAGCAAAAATCTTAAAGAAAGAAATTGCAAAACCTGCTGCTTCAGTTTGGTTTTCTTTTTAATGGTGGGAAAATATAAATATTTTCCTGCCATCTCATGATCAGAGATTTAAAGAATAGATTCAATTAGGGAGGAAAGGACAGGTTATTTGGAAAGGAGGACTATTTTGTCTGTCTACTTTCAACGATAAAGATAAGTAAATTAAAATCTACACAATCTGGATTGGATTTAAGGAATTCTACAAACTCATAGTACCATGAAAACACTTCAAGGTGAACTTTTAAGCCGCTGTTTGAGATCTTTTGTATTCTTTTCTCAGAGAGGCGAATTGAGTTCAAAGGAATGCGACAGGATTCCTCAACCACAGTACTTAATTCCTTTTATTGTATCTTAGCAGCTTCCCTTGAGTGATGCATAAGATTTTTTTAAATGCTTCTGTAGATTTTTTTATGTTTAATTATCATACTCAATGCTATTAGGTCCTCTTTGAATGGCAGAGGGTCTTCATAAATAATGTCTCTTCATTGTTAAAATATACTTCTTAAATGTTTAACTACTAATCCTAATCCTATTTTAATTAGTATTGAATTTTAAAATTCCTTAAAATCTAAGATAATGGCTTTGTACTTTACAGTTTACTATTATGGTTATATTCAGTGTTCACCTCATCATCACCCTCCATAACTAAGCTAATATTAAGGAATCTTGTTAACAGTGTAGATTTTTAAGAAAATAAGTGTCCGTTCCTTTTGAATTATTAGAAAAGTGGTATAACAAATAAGGGATATTTTAAAGTAGCAAAAATATTGTAAAGTGGTACTTAAAGACAAAACTCTATTATTATGAAAACAAGTTTTCTTATAATTTTGATTCACCATTTTTTGAAATACTAAGAACCACTTTATTCCTGTCTTTTGTGTATGTAAAATATCCTTTACATCACTAGTAGAAATGATAACTTATGGTTATCATGGTTTTTAAGGGAGGAAATGAATGTTTCTGATATTCATGAAACAAGCAAATAAACTATAAAACACTAGGGGTATAATGCCTTTAAATTACATGGTACATCTTAAAGGACATAAACCCACAAGAACAAATAACTCCATTTTGAACATTTAGTTATCAAAAATTATTTTATCATTAACTTAAAATATAAAAGCAAATGCTTGCATGATGTACATGTACACATATGGCTGCTATAGTATTACTCCTCTAAAACATCGATTTACTTAGTTAAACACCATTCTGACTTGAATGCTAGAATCTAAGCTCTTTTTATATAGAAAATATTTGCTATTTAACGTAAAATCTTAGTGATTATAAAATCCTATACAATATCAATATAGTGTTAATTTTACATGTCACATTAAATATATGGCACTACTAATATATTTAATGTAACGTGTAAAATTAAATATTTTGGTATAACATTAACCTGAAATATTAAAAATGGTGAACTATTTAAAACAAATCATTCGTTTTCATCATTTTATAAGATTACATGTGACTTGGTTTAGTTTTTCCCTTCTGATCTCCAATTTTGGCTCAAATCATCAGACTACAATACTTTCATGAGCACAGACACATATGACAATTAAAAACAAAAGCCTTCCACAAGGGATTTGCTAGAACTAAACAAAGTAAACCTTTTTAAGAAACTTACTTGTTTCTTGTTTTTTCCCCTAAAGCATTACTCCCCACTTCTAAGAAAAAATTACCAGTTGACTACCTAATATTTTTAGACCTGGATTATACGGGGGGGGGGGGCGGGGGGGGGGAGGAAGCAGGAAGAAAAAGCTTTAAACGCCACTTAAACTTCACTCCACCCCATAAATTAACAAAAGAGATTCCCATGAGCCAACGGAAATCAATAACTTTTTTCCAACAATGACGATAATTACTCTACCATCAGAACTGGTTCTTGTCTCTGCACATTTGGACAATAAAATGAAATTTTAATTTGTGCTGGGTAAAGAGTACAGTAACTTGGTGGGGGCGGGGCGGGGAGATTGTGTCAGCAAATGAAGAGAAACCAGCCCCGGATACTTGTGCGCCTCTGCACTGGGTCTTCACAGACAGCTATTTCGTTGAAGGGCCCTACGTGCTCCGCCCTGCACCCTCGCCCTGACCACTGTGCTGTCTCTTTCCCTCAGGTCATGATGATGGGCAGCGTCCGCGTAGCCGAGCTGCTGCTGCTCCACGGCGCCGAGCCCAACTGTGCGGACCCCGCCACCCTCACCCGACCGGTGCACGACGCCGCCCGGGAGGGTTTCCTGGACACGCTGGTGGCGCTGCACCGGGCCGGGGCGCGGCTGGATGTGCGCGACGCCCGGGGCCGCCTGCCCGTGGACCTGGCTGAGGAGCAGGGCCACCGCGACGTTGCAAGGTACCTGCGCGCGGCCGCGGGGGACTGACAGAGGGTTCTCCCAGCCGCCCACGACCACTTTTTCCCTCCCCAGTTCCCCACCCCCACCTAGTTCAATGAAGGCTACGAAACGTGGAGCGGCGGAAAGCCTGCACGCCTTGCTAAGCAACTCCACTCTCTGGAGGAAGGAGGAGCCAACCGGGAACAAGTTTATATACGTTTTTTCTTAATCTGGATCTAGCCCTCAACACTCACCGTGAGGCCAAACGCAGAGAGGTGGATTTCCAGCGATGTTGAGGAGTGTGTGAAGTTCCAGGGTTCCAGAGTTTTCTGACGCACGATGCCGGGGCAGAGTGGGAGGAGGCGTTGGGGTCGTCGGTATGCTCCCTCCACCCACTGCAGGAGAGCTCCGAGTGAACCCACTCTTCGGGCATTCGGCCCTGGGAGCAAGAGGAAAACCTGAAGACTGAGGCCAAGACGGATGATGGTTGAGGTGGGCTTCAGTAGGTGCCCAAGGCTTTACTCTTTATTCCCTGTGTGGTGCTCGGTGCTCGGTAAGTCACCAGTAAAATGATACTCTCCGGAAGCCCTAGGGACTCTACCCAGCTCCACCAGATAGCAGAGGGGGAAGAGAGAGAGGACGTGGAAGCAACGACAGATCTGCCTCATATCCTAAAATCCCTGGATCACGGTGTTGCAGGGCAGCTCTGGGAAAGGTGCAGGCTATGGCTCTTATTCCGCTGAGAAGAGATTCCCAGGAGTTCTGGATGCCAGCGGAGTGTAACAGTGCACAGGACGAAGTGGTGGATTGCAGTGAGAGCAATTGTAACGGTTAACTGTAACATTTTGCTTCATCTATTAACGATAAGATACAGAAATCCCCCTATGAATTGCTACTTGAAAAGATTTCGTGATATTTTGTACTTTTGAGTTGTTCTTCAGCAACAGTCTTATTTAATTGGAAGACTTTAAATAACAAAATAACTCATGTCCTTCAGTAAAGAGGTGAGGAAGGACTCTTAAAGGAAGCTATGACAGTGGCAAACTCAGTGCAAACCCCTACATTGCTTTCATCCTTAACCTATTTATTTCTTTGTTAAATTCTTCTGGTTGTTTCTTTATAGAGTGTCTCAGGGGGTCAAACTATGAAATATTCCAAATGTCTTTTAGAAGATAGATACACTTATTCCATAAATTATCTTGGAATATTTCCCAAGGGTTGCTAAAAAAGTAGATTGAGTATAAAACTGTGGAAAATATATGATGAAGGCTTGTGGAGTACCTTAATATCTGCTGAACAAACTGAAGTTGCACTGCTTTGGGATTTAATTTCCAGTATTACTTGATTCATTATTTCATTGGAACAACTCATCCTTCACTACTTTAATAAAGAATTAACAGTAGAGATTGAACTCCAAGGTGTGGATAATTTGGTTTAAAAAGGTATATTCATGGTTGTACCACTAACTTAAGAGAAATCTTAAGAGTTCAGAAAGGCTTCCCTTCTCTCACCCCCTCTAATAACTATTGATAAGCAATACCAACAATTTATAAAAACTGCATAGATATGTCATAGAAAGTTAAACATAAGATTTATCCATCTTTTACGCTCCTAAGTGTCCATTCTACTGTATACGTATACATTTAAAAGACAGAAGAGGGAACTAAAAAAAGAAGTAATTTGAGAGTAGAGACTTATAGGAAGTGATGCCTTTGAGCTAAATACACAAATCTTTACTTATCTATCAATTCCTATTCCTCAAATTAATGTATTACTAGGGAAGGTTAGTTCAGAATCAGAGCCTATCGTATTGGGGAAGAGATACATTTATTTACACATAATTTGTACCAGGTATACTTTAAAATATATTTATTCATTTAACACTTAAAACAAACCTGAGAGATAGGTATTGTTTCCCAGATAAGGACGATGAAGCAGAGAAATACTGAGTAACTTGCCAAAGGTCACAAGATATTCATTCCATGGATTTGTAAAGTTCATTCATCTGGCTCCAAAGCTTGTAGTTTAGTTTTGATTTTTCTTCCCACTGCACCATCTTATCCTCCAAAATCATTAATGATACATAGGAAGACAACCAATTTAAAAAAAAAAACAGAAATACACAATGGTCTCCCTTATAAGTTCCTAGCATGGCTTTTCTTTCTTTAACATCTAGTAAATATAAATATTGTTTTAAATCTATTTTAAAATGTCAACAATGGGAGAATAGCCCCCAAAAGAAACACCTATAAAAACCAAAACTTTTGGAGCAAAGATAATGGAACCCTCATTTTCAAATTAAGCCACAAAAGACAGAAAGTACAATTCTAGTTATCATTTAAGCAAACGATTCATTATTGGCTACAAGAATACTTTTAGAGTTTATATTACAATTACCAAGAAACATTCTGTATAAAAGAAGTCAATTGATAATTTCAAATCTCCCATTTGATTTAGAAAATCATTTAATTTGTCCTCTATTTCTTAAGTTCCAAGATGTTTAAATTTGCTAGCTGCATGAGACTGAGTCATGAAAAATGATAATTTTTTTGAAATACATATGAAACCTGTTATTTCATTCCTAATTTAAAGAAATTGTGGAATCTCTACTAATGACAACCTGATATCAAAGGAAACTAAAACAAGAAATTGTGATTGTGAATTCCACAGTACTATATTACATTGGTTTTTAGGCTTTTTGTTTGGTATAAAGTAAAACCAAAAATTACTCAAATTAATTACCACCTGGTGGTACTGAAATAGTAACTCACTAATGACATGTAAAAGTTAAGTTTTCAAAGCCACCTGGCAGATGGGTTTGGCTACTGTGTTTTATTAACAGCACAAGGAAATATATACTGTTAAATTTGTTAAGGATTTCACTTTGAGGGATACATGCAAGAAAATATATAGTTACTATTAACATATTCTGGCTCCCTTGTGGAATCACAGAAAATTAAATATGCCTGTTAATTTCTGTATCAAAGTCTAAAACATTACCAAAGTTATACAAATTCTACTACCTAACCTTTATTCCAGGAAGATCTGAAATTTAAATAAATTTAGAAACTTAATACCATTCATTTTGCCTCATTTTTATATCTCCTTTCTCAGCTAAGTGGGTGGATTTTTTAAAGGTTGATTAGTTATGAAAGCAAAATCTATTTAAAATTTCCTATGCTCTAATGATTAAAATTAGTAATTTCAGAATTAAAGAATGAAACAATTCAAAAGTGGAGCTAAAGATTCATAAAACCCCAAACACCTTTGGGAACGTGTATACTTAGGAACGCTTTTATGATATTTTATTTCTCTGTTATGGCAAACACGATGTAGTGTCCAGGACCAAATAATTATCATAGGAAGGTAGGTAACTGACCTTCAGCAAACACCTACAACTAATTTCACACTTACATTGAGATTCTATAGTACCCTTCCTTTATCTAATATGTTAAAAACCAACTGTGCATTAGCATATAATAGTCAACAGGGATTTTTTTTACTGCTTTTATAATTACTTCTCAATTATTTCCAAAAGTGAAAGATACGCTCATTTTCCCTGTATGTTACCAGAGCCTGATTATTTTTATAATGGGGCATAATTTTTACAATGTTCAATACACTGAGATTCTACTAAAAGCAGAGCAAGTAGAATTAATGATCTGCAAAACTTATAGGAATCATCTGAAGAAGCCCTCTTGGGGACTGCTTTCTGGGGCAAATGCAAAAGTCAGTGTTCTCAGCAACTAATCATAACCAAATTTTGACATGCTTCATAGATTTTCATTATTAAACAGAAACTAACTGTCTAGTTATTTGGTGAAAACTCAAATAATTCTTAGTTTGGTGTAATTTCACAGTGTTCAATTACTAAGCTACAAACAGATAAATAAATACATTGTCACATATAAAAGAAAATAAGAAAATTTTAGGAATTAATTGAAGGAGTAACAAAGTTTAATATATTGAAGATATTTTCAGTATATTCTCTTGTTATATTTATAACCCCAGGAAAGAGGGAATGGAGGAAAGAGAAACTAGGACTTGATTGGAAGATAGAAGACCTGAGTTTCTATATTGGTTTTTTAGCTAATTCAGTATATCACTGTTAAGTCATGTGACTTTGATTAGCCTCTATTTTCCTCATCTGTAAAAGTAGGAGTTGGGCTAGATTATTTCTAAGTTCCCTAACACCACTGAAGTTCTATACCTTTACAAATTTGTTGCATACATGAGTGTGCTGTGGTCTTATATTTTATTAGTTACAATTTTGCCATAGTATGAGTGAAAGAAAGATGTATAGAGAGGAATGCGGAGGGGGGAGAAGAGAAAAGAAACTTATTTTAAAATTCTGGAGCCCTAGGGGGGAAAAAATCTGTATATGTATCACCTCTACCAGTTCATTGAAAAATTACAGACGTGTTTCAGAGAACTAAGACAGAAAGGTGTCCATGCAAAATAAATACTTAGTTTAATTTTTAAGATCTTTCTCACTTCATCTTCTGATTTTTCCTGTTGCCTTTTGCATTTCCTCATGCCACATAGAACCACTAGAATAATTGGCTTCCTAAAGTGAGCTAAGTAGGTTCAATAAATTTATAAAATATCACTGAAGTAGGTATTTACAAACTAATGCAAGTGCTCTGAAGAGAGAAAAGGGTCGTTTTTATATAAGCATATAGTAAGAGTTTCTGACCTAACAGGTTAGTGTAGGGAGTTAGGACCAAGAGAAAAAGGTGAGAATTTTGGCAGGGACAAAAAGTGCAAAGGTAAGAGAAGCTAAAATATAGAAGAAATCAGAGGCTGAGTAACTCTCTGTGAACATATGTCATGAATTTTACAGACCCATTATTAAGGGTATAGTACTTTCTGATTTGTTTCCATGAGATTTCTTGAAACTTTAGATTCTTAAATCTTGCCTGGCTGATAGTAGGAACTAGCTAGTTAGGGAAGAGGTCTGTATCACTTCAATATGTACACATCAGCCATTTCAGGAGGGCAGAGAATGAGATTTTTAAAAAGCAACAAAAGGAGTGGAAGGAGAAGCAGCATGGTGGTGTTTTGTGGAAGATGGATCAACAGTCCAACAGAATTAATCAAAACAACACAAACTGTGTCTGGTACATGCTGATGAGATTTGTGAAATATTTCCAGGCCTAAAATAATGGTAATGGGTTCATTCTCTACTACTATCCTGATTTTCCATAAAACTTTTCTCAATTTCAGCTGTCCAGATGGAATTCCTTACTCCTTTCTTGCCTCTTGAACCCCCTACTCAAAGATTTTAGTATCATTCCTTGCACAAGGAAAAAAATACTTCATTTTACAGAAACTCAGTAACTTTCATATACAGCTGTATTAATTACATAAATGAAAATTTGCTCTAATACTAGTGCTGCTAATGAAATAATATGTGACTGACATGGATTACATATTAAGCACAGTAATCTAAATTAATGCATGGGTCAAAAACAAGCCCCAACTCTGACTTACTAATTTGAGTTAGAATTAAATATAAACCAAATAGTTTGCTGGAAAAAGAACTATGAACAATGTATTAATATGACATGCTTACTAACTCACAGCTATTCACATTATACTAGAAGTTTACAAAGGAATCCCAAACACCTATTAATCCATTTCCCACTCAGAAGCCCTGGGATTAAACTTCCAGTAGCTTCCAGTATACAGAGTCAGTGCTGGCACAGAAAATATTTTACAACAGAGTTCAAGTCAAAACTTTAAGGCCAATTACAGTAATTAAACCATGCCTCATTTCCCTTTCATATTTGGCCTCCTCTCCCAAGGCATAATCTTCTATTTATCTATCCTCCCATTATCATAATTCTATTATTGTGTGGTTGGGGCTACGTCCTCTGAAACATATCTTATGTGATCTCTGACTCTCCATTCCATTTTAAACAAACTCTCATCTACCTTATATCTGTTGAAAAATTTCTCCATTTCCATTGCCTTGGCTGAAAACTGTATCTTCCTCAGAATTCAATTCTACTTTCTTCCACACTACATACTAGGTACTGAGCTATGGATAACAGAGAAGGAGTTAAGACCAGGAATGAATGTCTGGTGTTTAGGTAGCTTTCAACATAATCCAAAACCAAATATTTAAGGATTATCTATAGTTCTTCAGGTTTCTCTCTTAGTATAAATATGGTAATTGCATTTTGTTTTCTTTATCTAATTGAGCTGGGAATAATGTCATTGTATGTTACTACATATTTTATAATTATAAGAGATAATACACAAACATAAAACAATAAAAAGTTTATTCTGTTCATAAACCCACAGACAGATCAGCAGAATATTAACACATGACATGGAGTTTTCTTCTGAAGGGTAAGTACTGGAAAGATTTATATAGAATAGCTCCCCAAATTTCTGTGGTTGTTACTTTAATAATTCTTGCTCACAGTAAACTTTCAAACAGCCCAGAAAGGAAAAACTAAGCAAGTAAAAATCTTCTAAAACCTCCCCACACCAAATTCTCGCTACACATGGGTAGCCATTATCAAAAACAGTTTAATTATCCTTCCAGAAATATAGGTACATATAATTGTAAACATCCCTCCCTCAGCATGCACATTTAGAAAAGATAAATGGGACCATATTATGCTATTACTTGCCTTCTTTAATTAGCAATAGATCTTTGACAACTTTCGTTATTAGTGCATATAGATATACTTCACTTTTTTATGGCTGCATAGTTTCATATTTTATAGATTAACCATAATTTTTTTAAAAAACTAGTCTCTTATCACAAACATGTCAATTGTTTTCTCTTTTGCATTTTTTTGCTACTACATACTGCTATAAAGAACCATTTTTGCATACTTATACAAGCTATTTGTAGCAATTTATAAAAGTGAAACTGCTGCAGTTAAAGTATATCTGTGTATGTGTGTGTGTATAAAATCTATCCATACTTATATGTGTGTATATATATATTTGTGTATATATCTTTCCATACTTATAAATATGTGTATGTAGGCCGGGCGCGGTGGCTCACGCCTGTAATCCTAGCCCTCTGGGAGGCCGAGGCGGGTGGATCGCTCGAGGTCAGGAGTTCGAGACCAGCCTGAGCGAGACCCCGTCTCTACTAAAAATAGAAATAAACTATCTGGACAACTAAAAATATACATAGAAAAAATTAGCCGGGCATGGTGGCACACGCCTGTAGTCCCAGCTACTCGGGAGGCTGAGGCAGTAGGATCGCTTAAGCCCAGGAGTTTGAGGTTGCTGTGAGCGAGGCTGACGCCACGGCACTCACTCTAGCCCGGGCAACAAAGTGACACTCTGTCTCAAAAAAAAAAAAAAATATGTGTATGTATGTATATACATGCATATATGTCATACATATTTTTCATACTTATATGAGTTATAGGAGTAGAATTGCTGAGTCAATGGGTGTATGCACATTTTATACATATACATATATACAAACATTTTTCATATTTATGTATCATATTATATATAGTATATATGTATTTTATACATTATTTGTGTGTGTATCTTTGCATACTTATAAGTGGAATAGCTGAGTCCAAAGGGTACATACATACACATACAATTTTGATAGATATTGTAAAGTTGCCTTCCAAAAGAATTACACCAAGTGATAATAGTGTGTGAGAGTGATTGTCTTCAGAAAACTTTGCTAATGTTACCACTCCTTTTTCCTTTTGCCACACTTACAGTTATATGCCATTGTTTCTGTTTACTTTTTTAATTAATGAGTGAGATTATCTTTTCATTTATTTTTTGACCATTTGTATATACTCTACTAAAAACTGCCTATTCTTTGTATATTTTTCTACTGGATTGTTGTTTTACTGCTTTATATATTTATGTATTCTAGAAATTAATTTTTGTTACATGTGATCAAAATTTTTTTTTTCGAGATAGAGTCTTGCTCTATAGCCCCAGTTAGAGTGCAGTGGCATGATGCTCACTTCAACCTCAAACTCCTGGGCTCAAGCAATCCTCCTGCCTCAGCCTTCCAAGTAGCTGGGACTACAGACACACAACACTATGCCCAGCTAATTTTTTCTTTTTCTCTTTTTTTTTTTTTTTAAGTAGAGATGGGGTCTCGCTCTTGCTCAGGCTGGTCTTGAACTCCTCCCACCTCAGCCTCCCAGAATGCTAGTATTACAGGCGTGAGCCACCACTCCTGGCCTTAAATAATTATTTTTGAATCTTACTTATGGTGTCTTTTGTGTTGTGCCTTTGGGATTTGGAGTCTGAGCATATGCAATATTAGGAAAGTTTCTCATGGAATTTTGATAATCAAGAGTTACCTAAAGGATAAAGCTAATGTCCCAGGATATTAAGTAGGAGGAAGAGGATAAGACAAGGAACATTCAGTAAGATTTTCTCTCCTATCTCTACCAATGCAATGAATTTGCTGATCCAAAACAGAAATTTTTTTTTCTTCTATTAAAAAATGAGAGAATTGACTGTCAGTTTTTTAGGCCAATGGAAGAGAGTGCAAGAAAGCTCCAATATTCAGTGATTCTGTCTGCATAAGTGACCCACAGATAACTCACTCCCTACTGACTCTGGCCTTTGGGACAACAGAAAGACCACAAGGCTTATAGTCCAAAGACTTCCCTGAAGATCCCAGCCCTGGTACCCGCTGGCCATGAAGTTCCAAAATTTGAGCCTCTCTGGGCTTCAGTCTTTTCACCTGTAAAATAGGGGAAATAATCCCAAATTCAAAGGGCCACTGTGATGATAAAATAAGTAATAAAACTGAAAGTACATAAACATAGTACTGCTCAATTTTTCATTATTTATTAATCTTTTGAAAAGCACATAGCCAAAAGTCATTTGGAATTCCAAAAGTCTTTAGAATACCACATATTAAACGTTATGCCAGAGAATCACCTTCATAATTATATTTTGCTTAGACTAATATTAAAATTAGAATTCCCCTGCATACCATAACTGACAGAGAACCAGGTATTAAGCAGAAGGGGAAAACCAAGACGGAATTTAAAAGTTCAAATTTTATAAACTACATTTTTTGAACAGAGAGTTTACTATGTAATTATCCGCTTACTCAAAGGGCATTCCTCTGAAGTGAGCAACTACCCTTATCTTCAGAACAAGTTCCCATGCAGAGAAAATTATTACAGTTTAAGATATAAAGTTCTAATAAATAAAGACAGATCCCTGAATTCAAATTTGGCCCTCAGAAAACTGAGGGTTAGAGGACCTCTCAGGCATAATGGAAATAATGTGATGATTAATTTTATGTATCAACTTGGCTAGGCTGGGGTATCTAGTTTTTGGTCAAAAAACAAATTCTAAATGTTGCTATGGATGTATTTTTGGGGTGAGATTAACATTTAAGTCAGTAGACTTTGAGTAATGCAGATTGCCCTCAATAATGTGAGTGGGCCTCATTCAATCGTTGAAGGGCTTAAGGGAAAAGAGTAAGGTCTCTCAAGAAATTCTGTTTCCTTGGATTCAAGACTGCAGTATCAAATATTTCCTGGGTCTCCAGCCTGCTGTCCTAACTTGCAAATTAGCAACTTGCCCGCCCCCCCCCACATCTCCTGAGCCAATTCCTTAGAATAAGTCAGTCAGTCAAGTCTCTTTTTCCATTATGCAGCATATATACGTGTGTGGGTGTGTATATATACAGAGTCATGCAGCATATGTGTGTGTTTATACACACACACAGGTACTGCATAACGATGCTTCAGTCAGTGATGGACCACATATACAACAGTGGTCACACAGGATTATAATGGAGCTGAAAAATTCTTGTCACCTAGTGACATTGTAGCCATCCTAACATAGCACAACGTATTACCTTTTCTATGTTTAGATATATTTAGATAAACAAATACTTACCGTTGTGTTATAATTGCCTACAGTATTCAGTACAATAACATGTTGTAAAGGTTTGAAGTCTAGGAGCATTAGGCTATACCATACAGCCTAGGTGTGTGGTAGACCACACCATTTAGGTTTGTGTAAGTACACTCTATAATGTTCCCATGAGGACAAAATCACCTAGCAATGCATTTCTCAGAACATACCCCATCATTAAGCAACCTATGACTGTGTGTGTTTGTAAATATACACATACATATTGTATATACGCACACACAGTTGGTTCTGTTTCCCTGGAGAACTGACTAATATAGATAACAATTTCAAGAGATGTGTAATAAGGGACTTTTCTCCCCTCTCCACCATGGTTTATTGCCACAGCTAATCACACTGTCTAGGCCCAAGAAACCTTTCACCTCGCCATTCCTGCAAAATCTTTAAATGAGACTATGCTGGCATCAGGCATCATTTTTTTTTTCCAGGATGCTTTCTTTGAACTAACCCCCCTAGAGTGCCCTTCCTCTGTAAGCTATAAAACCAAATGCTCTCATTATACCCCTAGGTTTTTACCAGACCCCTCTCTCCCATGAGGTTCGTGACATGGGTGGGTGGGAGGTGGGGAGGTGCAGACCAAGACAGAGAAGGGTCTAGTTCCCACAGAACTTACATTCAACTGTGAGAGAGACACACAACAAACATGTACACAAATATATACTTAAGGTAATTTCTGTATGCTAAGTGCCAGGAGAAAAAAAAAAAAAACACGGAGGTATGATGGAGCCTGAAAAGAGAAGCATTTCTGAGGGTGAGGGGGTACTTGAGAAGAGATCTGAAGGAGAAGGAGCTAGCCTTGAGAAGAGCGAGAAAGAGCATTCAGTCTAGACCGAGAGGTGGCAAATAGCCCCTGCACACAGCACGGGTATTCAGTAAATTCTGAGCGAATCCTACTGGAGAAGTGCATTTGTAAAGATATAGATAGATACTTCGAGTGGCTACTTAAGACTCATAGCTAAATCTCACCTCATCCAACCAGCCCTTGTTCAGTCTTGGATTTGGACAGAGGTTCGGCAGCAAGGTCACGTGGCGGGGTGGCGGATGGTGAAGGAGCAGCAGCCTTGCGGCTCCTCAGTTACAGCCCCGGAGCTTGGCCAACCCAGGCCTCACCTTCTTCCTCCGTAAAGTGGAAGGAGGGCAGCGTGCCATCTACCAGGCCCTGCCGGCTCACGCCGAGGTTCCACTTCTTCAGCTGGGCCACTAAGCCCAAGCACCTGAGCGAGAAGCCACTGAGAAGCGGGCCACATTTCCAGGCTCCGCGAGCTGGGCCTAGTCCCACATCCTCTTGCACGCGCCCCGCCGCTCAGGCCGCGGCTCCAGTCCGCAAGGCTCTGGACAGATCCAGACGGAGCGCGCACTCCAGGGTCGGGCAGCCGGTCAGCGCGGCTGGCCTCAAAGTGGCGTCCCGGGCTCGACTTTTCGCTGTCGGAGTACCGGCAAGCCCGCGTCCGCGCTCCCGGCGGAGAGCCGAGACTCGCCAGCCTGTGCTCCGGGACCCGGCGTCTCTGTGTGCTCCGGCCGCCTCCGTGTCTTCGACTCGCCCCTCCTTTCTGCTCCTTCTTTTCCTTCCCCGCTGTCCTGCTCTGCTGAGACAGGACCGCTTTTACTGTCTCCGAGCTGGAGAGAAGGCAGGCAGGGTGTCCAGAAGGAAAGGCTCAGTGATGTGGAAGAAAAGAAGGGGAAGCAGGAGGGGGGCGGGGGGGAGAACACGCGGAGTCTCCGGCAGCGGCAGCGCCGGGTGTCGGGCGCGGGGCCCGAGAGCAGGCGGCCGCGGACCAGGGCCGGCGCGAGAACCCGCCACCGCCGGGAGGCCGGGAGAGGCGGGGAGCGGCCGTGGGGGAGGGGAGCGCCGCGGGCGGGAGAAAGAGGAAGAAGAGCTCTGATGCTCGGCTGTGCGGCGAAGGTTCAAACCGAAAATAAAAATGGCCTAGATGAAGCGGACTACGGCGTCCGGCGGCGTGGGGAGCTGGGGGGGGAAGGAGCGCGGAGAGTCAGCTGGGACCCCCGGGCTCGGCTCCGCCTACCTGGTCCGGCGCCCGGCCCGCAGCTCCAACGGCGCCAGCGCCACGCAGTGTCCAGATGTCGCGTCCGCTGCGTGCAGCGGTTTTGTTTAATTTTGTTTGTTTCCCAAATCTAGAAGCGGAGCGGAGCGGCCTTTTCGTTCAAAACTGACATTCAGCCTCCTGATTGGCGGATAGAGTAATGAGATGACCTTGCTTTTCTTTCTTCTTTTTTTTTTTTTTTTTCTCTTTTAAATAAATCCATTCTGGAGAGATAGACTTTCGAAGAGGGGAGCGCGGCGGTTCCTGGTAGGGCCGTGTCAGGTGACGGATGTAGCAAGGGGGCGGGCTGCCTGGAGATGCGTTCCCGCGTCAGGCGCCGGGGCTGTCACCGCATGGGGCGCCGGCGCTGATGGTGGGAAGGTGGTGGGGCGGAGGGGGGCGCGAGAGGGCGGGAAAGTGGCTGTAGGCGGGAGGCAGAGGAACGCGGGCCGCGGGCCGCCCGCGCGCGCGCCTCTCCTCGGGCGCCTCAGACTGCCTTTCCGGCGCGGGCAGGGCACAGAATGGTTTCGAGATCTTGGGAGGTCGGGGTGGGGGTAGGGGGCGTGCGCGCGCAGGGGACGCGGGTGCGCGCGCCTGCGGGGCGGAGATGGGCAGGGGGCGGCGCGTGGGTCCCAGTCTGCAGTCGGGGGGGCAGGGCGGCGCTGCTTACCTCTAGTGCCAAAGGGCGGCGCAGAGGCTGCGGAGCTCGGCGGTGGTGGCTGCGAGAGCATGGTGCGCAGGTTCTTGGTGACCGTCAGGATCCGGCGCACGCACGGCCCGCCGCGAGTGAGGGCTTTCGTGGTGCACATCTCGCGGCCCGCGGGGGAGTGGGCAGCGCCTGGTGTGCGGGCCGCTGCGGCCCTCGTGCTGATGCTATTGAGGAGCCAGCGCAGAGGGCAGCAGCCGCATCCTAGAAGACCAGGTAGGAAAGGCCCTCGAAAAGTCCCGGGCGCAATCGGCGCTTGGATGATATTGTTTGGCGTGATTTCATACCCAGATAAATCATCTCTGGACTAGGCGAGGAGGAGGTGGTTACGGGGGATGGAGGCTCTTTCCCTCTTCGGGTTTCAGTTAGTTAGGCATGCAGTTCTCCCAGTGCATTGAGCCTGGAGCCCCCTTTACACACCTCCTCGATCCTGCGAAACTCTGAGGTGAACGGAGAGCTTCTGTATCCACCTTACAAGTCATTAGAAGTGAGTGACTCTTGAATTTCCTGGGTGGGCGTCAGTAGACTGCAAACACACACACACACACACACACACACACCCCTAAGTAAGGTGTATTTCTAGTGCAGTTTATTTCGCCCTGGGGGGAATTATTGCTAATGGTCTTAGTTTTCTAGAGGCCGCCTTTTTTCTCCCCAGCCTCCCGGGCCGAGTCACCCCTCTCACCTTTCAGGAGGACACGCTAGAGTAAGGGTACGAACGTAGTTTGACTTCCTGAAATACTTACAGTGATCAAAGGATTGGTAACTGCCACGAGAAGCAAACACTTGCTTCTTGGGCATTTACAGCCCATAGGGAGGAGATGGGCTTTCTTTGTGAGGGGCTGAGTGATTGAAACTGCTCAGGACAGTGCTCATATGTTTATCAGATGATGGAACTGCAGTGATGACCCTGAGGAATCACAACTGATCATATTTTAATCATCTCAGACTGTAGTTAACACAATTTAAAAATGAGGCCTACTTCTTGAAAAACAGAAATTGAGGTAATTTTGTCCTCACACCGGATAAATCTTTACACAGTTGGTGTAATTTACTACAGCCAGGAAAATTGAAAAAATATATTTAGCTACAATATGCAGAATGCTAGTGAGAACTTGGATAGTAAGTCTAAAAGTAATTTAATGAGGCTTCATTTTTATGACCTTCCTTGTGGCATCACTTCCCAGGGAATATATAGCTTCAAGAAGCAAAGGCCGGCAGAGGGGAAATTATTTTTTTTAATTGCAAAGTTAAGTGTCTTTTTTACATGGAAATGTAAAACCTGTTAAAGCCAACAGTGTCTAATTTGGTGCCTCGATTTCTATTAGCAAAAATTTACAATCTATAGGATAAATACACACTTTAACTTTTATTTTCATATTATGAAGTTGACTTTTTAAAAAGAGTCAAAGAAGCTCATAAAGGATTTCATGGCCTGTTGCAGGATTTGATTTTAGTTCATTTTGCTACTTTAACAAAACGCTACTTTTTTAAAATGGTGGTTTATCTGTAACAGCAAACGATTTAGACGCTGTGATACATGTGTTTGAATATGGTTGTTAATATTAATCTCTATATAAAAATAGCTTTTTATTACCATAGTTAATATTACTCTCTATAAAATTATTTTATTTAAATTGTGAAGTTGCTTCTGGAAATCTACAGTAATAAAATAGAAAATGCCAATGTATGTAAATGCTATAATTATGTATTTTACATTTTAGGAATATAAAACATAACATTGTGATTACTTTAAGTTAGAGAAATATTCATTCTATAGCTTATTTGTTGTATAAAATGTTAAAACTATTACTATGATAGGTTCATTGAAAGTAACCATTTTTTGTTATTTAGGTATAAATCAATTTTCAAAATTTAAGTGTAAAGTTACTTAAACGTGCATTCACTACATGAAAAGCCCAATTTTCAGGAAGTACCTGAAGACAGAACATATGGCTTAGAAAGAATAGAATATATATCTTGAAAATATAAGCAATATAAGCAATTTTCCAATTTCATATGTGAAATTTTACACATACTATAAACATCTGGAGGGGTTAATTATAAATGATATGTAATTATATATTTCACATTTGTTTCTATTATGCCTATGCTTATATTGATTTAGGAATACATAGAGGCTAATTATGTGGGAACTAATTAATTCCTTAAGAGGCACAAGTGTTGAAAAATTACTTGAATTAATTATTTAATATTAATGTAAATAAGTAAGATGTTATTATTTTAGCTTTTAAAAAATGTTTCTGCAGTTATGTTTATTATGACTTTTTATATGACTGGAAATGTGTATAATAAAATTACTCATTACTAGTTTCTTAACCATACATACCTGATGAATTGTATTATTTAATACTTTACTTCTACCTTGTTGTGTTTACAAAATAGTTATATTTTTATCATGAAGTTAAGTATTCATTTGTTTATAGCTAGCTGGGAATGTGCAGGGTTTTTTTTTTTCTTTAACAGCATAGAGTCTTCTCAAGGTAAGCACTGTGCAGTTAGTATAAACCATTACTCCCAATGTGTACACCATCCCCAGTTTGTATTGTGCTCTATAAATGAATAGCTCATACTCTGTATATTGTGTTCTAAATAAGCAATAACTCTTTCAGAAATCGACTTAATATTAATTTTACTTCTTTTAGGACTCTTGAATTTTAAAAAGTCCATTGTCATCCTAAGGTAGCAATAACATAGCCTATTGCTGTTTATGTCCATATTATACTATTATATGTTAGTTCATCACTAGTAATTACCAAGGTAGAGTTGTTAGTAAAGTGATACAAATCATCTCAAAAATACGTTCTTGTAGGAAGGCTCAACATTGGGCCCAGTGTTTCTATACTTTTAAAATCTTTAGTACTTTTTGAGAAATACACACTAAAAATCTCACTTCCCCCCCCCCACTAAAACGCCCTAGGTAGGCCAAACTAAAACTGAAACTTATAGGATGAAAACACCCTAGACCCTCTATCTGCTGCAAAACTCAGCATAATAAAACGTTTTTGTAGTGCTTTATTTCTGCAATGTAAATTACAAAAGTAAGGGGACTATTTTATTTTCTAAATATAAAATTATAATATTGAATATGAATTTTTAAAAACAATTCTCTGAATTCTGATTCTCCCATACCTAGTAACTAATATTGCCTCTATTTATTGCCTAATGAGATTAACGCACATTTTAAATGCCTCACCAGCAAGAAAAACAATTTTGTATTATGTACCAAAAATGTTAAAAATGTCCATACATTTTAATTCAGCTATTCTTTATCTAGGCATCATCCTAAGGAAAAAAAGATTCTGACAAAGATTAATAAATATAGATAAATAGCAAGAAATTTAAAATTGCCTAAAACTAGCAATAAAGTGTTAAATTATGGTATAACTATACACTGGAATATTAGAGGATCATTTTTTGAAGAATATTTAATAGACTGTAAAATGATTACAGTGTAAAGTTAGATGATTTTTTAAAAAGCAAGGTTCAAAACAGTGTACAATTCTTACTCTTTCCTTTCTACGTCTCACACACACACACACACACACACACACACACACACACACACACACATTCTTTATGTACCAAAATATTTACAATGGTTTCCTCAAGATGAGAGGGGTTGGGGAGGATTGGTGATATTAATTTTTGTCGTTACACTTTCGAGTTTTCCAAAATGCTATGACCATCGCTAGTAAAATATGCATTATTTTCAAAGTCTTCGACACTGTACCAACCGCACATTGCAGATAAACTAAAAGCTTCCTTAGCCTTAGATGGGTAGGGAGGAGGAAAGGCGAGGGAACTGAGTCGTGTAAGTACCATACAGAAGAAAGTGGCTTTAAGGTCTGTGACTTCAGATTCTAACGCGTGGATGCTGTGCTTGTTCACCACGAAGTTCGAAGTTCGGTTTTTAAATAAACCTTAAAGCCATAGCTATACCTGCTCCCAAGGCTCCACGATGTTAGGCCTCTGGTCACAGAACCTGCGCTCTCCGTGAGATCCCTTCTCTCCGCACCCACCTTCACCCCACCCCTTAAGCACAACTTGCCATCTCTGGGGGACGTCTAGCTGGGGCTCGCCTACCGCCCCGGGCTAGGCTAGAGATGCTGGGGGCTGACTGCCAGGACCCCAAAGAGAGCCGGAGGGTAGGAGGTGAGACCCCGCTGCTCGGACCTCACCCCCGTACACTCCCCTTCCTCCACCCCAACCCCTAACCTCCCCACTCAATTCCTAGAGACGCGCGGTGCAATGCGTGAGATCTAATTGGCAGCAGGAGCAGGACCTTCTGGCTAAAATTTAGACGTTTGGCCCACTTATCTCTCCACCCGGAGCATTCATCCCTTGTATTTTCAGCCTCCTTTGCGCCTCGCCCTCCACCAAGTATTTCCGCAGGGGGAAAGATCGTGGTTGCTTTGCCGTAACTGCAGATCCCCAGATTAGAGGAAGAAAGGGATTGGGGATTCACCGGGCGGGGAAGGGGTGGGAGCAGGTAGAGTCTGAGTGGGCCTTGTGGACTAGGGCGGAGGTGGGGGAGGCGGAAGGCAGGGTATGCCCAGAGGCATCTCTAGGTCTTCTACCCACCTTGATACTGGTGGCCAGGCCTCTTCTCCTGGGGGGGGGGGTGACTGAGTGGGTGGGTGGGGAGTGAGTCAGGGTCACACGGAGGAATTACAGGGAAAGTGCACTTCCAAGACTTGGGGGCTATTTGGTTCCCTTCCAAGCCAGGTGGAGACCAAAGAGTGCTGAAAGGCCTAGCCCTCTGTCTGTTTCTCTGTGTGGGGTTTCAGGATGATACGGAGAATGGCCCGTAGTTATTTTTCCAGTGATGATGTCTCTCAACTGTTTTCTTCTTATGTTGCAGCTTTCCCCATGTTTGAAAATTTTCTTCCTCAGTTAAAACATTCAGATGAAATCGTGATTATAAAGAAGACGTTAGTAGCTATTAAAACAAGACCCATTTCCACGACAGTAAGCTAACCCGTGGAGAAAACTTTGGGAATAAATGAAGACTTTGTTCATTATATGAAAAAGGGTCCCTTTAAAGATTTTGGCCCTTCCCAGAAAATACCTACCAACTTGGGACCTCAACAGATTCACCATTTCCTAATTCACGGTATTTCAATGTGTATTCAGCAAACCCATGTGTATTTACAATTGTTGAAGTTAGCAAAGGACAATAGCATTTGTTTTTTAAAAGAAAGGAGAAGTGAAGAAAATCTGAAGTGCTTGTCAGTGTCTCTCAGTGCATTTATTTATTTCATGAGCCCTGGTATGATGGTTGCATTTCAGCAGAACAATATAATCAGAAAGAAGTAATAAAAGGGGGGAAAATTGAAACCATCATCTACAAGATTTAAATTTCCAAAGCATCAGAGGTCCTTTTAAAAAGAATGAGTTGACTTTTATTTTTTTATATGAGTAACATATTGGCTTTGTTCGTGAAAATGTATACATTTTATCACAAAAGATTTTTAAATTCTTTGGCTAGCTCTCAGTTTTCTCCTTCACCTTCAAGACAAAATCTCATAAATTATTTAAATGGCTTCAAAGCCAGTAGGATTTTTTTTTTAAAGAGAGAGGTTCTTTAGAAGAATTATGTGAAAAAAGATATGTGATCTCTTAAGCAAATTGGAAGCTAATAAAATTGTACAGAGTAATGTAAACTAAATGCCTTTACTTCCTTAATTGAAGTATGCAAGTAACCAGAAATTAAAGATATGGCAAAAGTTATCAGCAGCATCATTACCTGGGCTGTATTAAAAATACATATTTCTGGAGCTCACCACCAGAAAATCTGATTCAGCAGATTTGCTGTGGGTTCTAGAAATCTGCATTTTAAATAAACACTTGAAGGGGATTCTGTTACGAGTGGTCCATTGGGACACAATTTGACAAATATTACCAATATTGCTTTTTTTAACCTTAGTTTTGCTTATTTATTTTTAAATTGAGGTCTAGGCTTTTAAAATTTTAAAGATTTTAAATTTTAGAGTCAGTTGATCACCCTTTAGATGCCAGAAAGGAGAGTCTGAGTGATCAATGGAGGAGCTATTATACCAAATGAAGGAAACTCTTTATTTTTATGTGATCCTTCATCTGAATTGGAAAAGATTGTCTCATAGATGCCACATTTTTACAATCAGAACATATTTAGGGGGAAAACATATCAGGATAGATTTGTGTTTCAAAGCTCTCAGCACCAAACAGAAAATTTCCACATAAGACAAATATGGCATCTTATCTTTTTAAAACACTGTATACACTCACCTCTATTTACACAGGATGAATGGATGTCTATCTATCTAAGGGGTTTCTTTCATTTCACTTTATTATACAAACCAGGCTCATAATAAACATGACAACCTCAAATTATGTAAGGGAAAAAAAGCAAAGCACAGGTTTAAATTGTGTTTATTTTGAGATTAAGACAAGATTGCAATAAAATGTAGCCATAACAGAATAAATCACTTGTGGACAAAATGACGGTTCTCTGTGTCTCTGTAAAAGCACAGTGACAAGGGGGAAAATATAGATGAATAATTTAAACAAGAGATTAACAATCATAAGAAAAACTAAAATATGATGCCTTCCAAATTATAACTATTATTTCTCTGCTTTTAATCTATAATTTGTCTAATATTACATCAACAACTTTGCTGATGTATTAGGAAAAAGCTCATGTTTTGCTTTCTTTTCTCGAGTGCCACCATTTTCTTGCTCTGATTCTCTCAGGCTGCCAGATCATCTGACTCAGCAATTGTAAAACTCACCGAATTTAAAGAAACAGCAGCTATCTACAGAAAAATATCTCCCTCTAATTAAAAATCTAATTGTTAAATGTCCATACAACATGGGACGGTTCGAAGTTTGCTCCATGTAGTTTATATGCTGAATAGTTGAAGTTGAATACATTTTATGTAACATTTGATTTTTAAAAGAAGCTTATTGAAACTTTCTTCCTAAAGCATATGGTTAAGTTCTCTTTTCCCTTAAAAATAATTATGAATAGCTTAACGATAATAAAACACTTCAATTTAAATGATCTCATTTAATTATCATAGTATCCTTATTTTTTAGATATTTGACTTTTTCATTTCGTAGATCTATAGACTGAGGCTCAAGTAGGTTTCATGGCCTGCCAAAAGTCATTAACTAGTAATGTCTGTACAGTTGAATTTAGTTGCCTTTTGAGTGATACAAATATATAAATATATATAGTTTCAGTTCCATCTTTTCTAGTTAATTGTTTTTTTGTAAGTTGCTTAACCCTTTGGGGCCTCTGTTGTACTCAGCATCAGCCACATATATCCCAGTAAATATTTGATTGAGTGAGTGAAAAAGTTCTGAACAATAAGGCAATATAATAATAAATAAAGTTCTTAGGGGCTCTAAAAGTCATTGAATCTCATAATAAAACAAGGAGGTTAACACTTTTCAAAAATTTATTTTTTGCCCAGAATAAAACTAATTGAAAACTCCCTGTGAATATAAATATAAATGACTTATTCCTACTTCTATTTAAAAGTAATAAATGGGAAACCAGCACAGGAACCAGCATAGAACCACTCGAAGCATGCAATAGAAAGATTATTTTTTTGGCATTCATATGACCTGTGATCATATTCCATTTCCTTTACTTATTAGCTGTTGTGATACTGGGACTAAATAGTTAAAACTCTAAGTGTTTGCATTTTCTCATCTGTAAACCTCAGACAGTACCTTACAGTTTTCATGTAATAAGAATTAAATAAAATAGTATATGTAAAGATTCATTGTAAATTTTCAAACAGCATATATTTGTCAGTTATTGTTAAAGTGCCTAATTAAACTATGCCGTTAAGAAAGTACATTAGAAAAAAAAAAAAGAAAGTACATTAGTTTACTTTTACAGTAAATGCCTACTTCATTAGTATTTAATTATTGAGTAGCTAGAAATCCCCAAACTCCCATTTTAAAGAATATGCATATCATAATAAAAATATATTTATTTATTCAAATTCCTGGTACACTCCAAGGTGTTACATAAAACCAGTATAAATTTGAATACTTTTTATTCACACCTCTACATAAGCTCTTCTATGATGGCCTTTAGGATGTGACTCTAAATTCTTCTAGTATCGTTAAATAGATATTAAACAATGCTCTGTTTTCTAAGGTAGGAAATCAAGCTAGTTTTAGAAAACTGAAAGAAAAAAGTTATTAACCTGTCTCCAATTTATCAAAAAATTCAATACCTCAGAATAATAATTTCTGGAGGGAACACTAAAGGATTTTTAATTCCTTCAGAATGGTTGTCACAGTCTGAATATTTGAATCACTAGTTTTGTCCGGAACAATTTTCTAAAAGTTTTTTAGTATAAAAAATTGTGTGTGTTCTTGTGTGTGTGTATAATGGAAGGAATGATGGGCAGAAACATTAACGTCATCCTGGAAACCTTTGAAATATCTACCTTAAAAGATGAACTTCAATTATTCCTATGTATACTTGAAGAAGTTATTTAGAAGTGGGATAGCAAAGAGACAAAATACACTAAATATTATACTTCCTTAAAGCTAAATTGACTTAGGGGTTTAAAATTGGTGCAGACTTATCATAAAGCATATTCTGTTATCATTGTCTTTTTGAAAAATAAAGTATGGAAGTTACAACCTTAACCATAAGAAAGAAAAAAAGGTAAAACTACATCCTCAACCCATAGACTCAAAGAAAAACATGAGTAGAAATTTTAAATCTGTACATGAATTGTGCTAAAACATGATTAGGAAGCATTTTTAATTTAATTAGGGTTGATTACATTCCTCATGAAGTTGATTCCCTTGAGGGAAGTTTAATCACATTTCAGGTAAAGAATGTGATTTGAGGAAAAGTTGTCCAACACAAGAAAATTTTCTTATTATCTTTTATAGTATTAATATTATAGGAGAGTTTGGCTTCAGAACTCTCAAAAGTTCAGGAAAGGCCATAGAAAATTGAATACAACAGTAAAATTATTGAGTCCCAAGAAAGCAGGCTACTTTTAAAGGAAAGTTTTTGGGGATAGTGGAGATTTTGGGGAACAACCATTCTCCATTTGATGAGGCAAGCTTCAATATAGATGGTGCCCCTGAAATTAGAGTATCCTAAATCATTGTTAAATCCATCTATCAACCATGAATACTCAAACTCCACCCCCAAGAGTGAAAACTGAATACAATATTATTCCTCTATGAGTTTCAACAGTATCTCTGCATTCTGATAGCACTTACATGCATCAGCAGAATAAGCAGAAATGGGATATTGTGTATGTTTATGGTTAGCAATTAAAAAGCCAACACATATTTGAAAGGAGAAAATATCCCATCAAGGAGGAAAGAGAGAGGTTGGGAATAGAGATTTAGAGAAAGTAAACATTGCAATTCCTCAGTTGTGCCTATAGTTTCCCCATTCTACCTTCCACTTAAATGCACTCCAAGGAGTGGTGGTGGTGAGTGGCAATGAATGAAAACTTTGAACTCAGGGATCCATGATCTAGTAAGGATTTTTGTGGAAGATCTTTTGTTATACCATGGACAACTTTGTTACAAAGAAGCTCTGTTTTCAGGGGGTTAGAATTCACAGAAGGCAGAATTAATTATACCTTTTAGAAGGTATTTTCTTGTTGAAACCACAGATACCTGCCAGAATGCACAGTAATGAGCAAAAAATACCCAAGGGGAAATTGAATTTGATGGTCTAAGTGAATAACATGATAGTAAATGTCATATGTATTCTCAAAAATAAAAAAAGTAAGTTCCATTTATTGAGCACCTACTGTATACCTGAATTTTTATATATCTGCTATTCTTTATTCCTTATAATAACCTTATGAGTTAAGTTTTATTTTCCCTACTTTGCAAGATGAGGAAACAGAGGCTCAGAAAGTTTACCATAATTTATTCAAGCCTGAAGAGCTGGAAAAAGAGGGGTCAGGTAGTCTAAAGAGTAGGATTGACCCATTATCCTACATTGCATTTATGCCACCTCCAAAATTATGATTAAGGATATGATTGGCATTTCCACCACCCACGTCAAGTCAAAGTAAGTAGCTGTGGCCACACAAAGGATAGAGACTAGAAAGAGGAACTGAGTTCAAGATCTGCCCAAACATTTATTAACTGGGTAACCATGGCCATGTACCACCCCTCCATTTGGTTATGTATAAATCAGAAGGGTGGCTTTTTGAAAAGCAATTTTGCAATATGTTTCAAGACCGTATACTCTTTGAAAAACTACTATGTTAGTGGCAATTAGAAACACCTTAAATATCTGACAACAGAGGCATCATTAAGTGAATGATAATTTTTTTAGTGGAATATGCTGCAGCTGTTAAAAGTAATGTATATGACATGTTTTTGGAGAAGTTTGGAAAATGCTCTAATGATAAGTCAGAAGAAAAGCTCATTTCAAAATTATGTAATATTCACAATATAAAGACTGAGCAAAGAAAAAGGAAGGAAATATTTCAAAATGTTAATAATTATTGCTTTTGCATAGAGTAATTTTTTGTTTATGTAGCTCATTCCTTAATTATTTTTATATGTGTGAGCTATAATCAGAGAAAAAAATCATTCAAAAATGAGGGACTGGATTACGTGACTTTGAGGAGACTTTGAGTGACTTTGTGGTCCCAATTTCTATCACTATTACTACCAAAGAATAATCACAGAAACACATGGTTCCCAAAAGCGGGGATCCAGTCACCTTGTTCTAGGTTTCACAACTTGCTTGATGGCAGGCACCATCTTCAAAGGAAAGGAAGCATTACCAAGTTGTCCACCATGTACTGTATAAATTAATCAACAGGATAAAAGATATCATAGTGGGGAGAATGTGGACCTCTCAAACAGAAATGGGAACCTTGAGTTTGTATTCTTATCTTCTTGTGCATTATTAAGCATGCTGAAGCTCTTTTTTTCCTTTATGAAAAAAAAGCTATTAATAATACTCTGTATCCCATAGGACAGCTGTGGAATTAGAAATGATATATGTAAAACTGCCTAATGCTTGTCAAATAGTTGGGTTCAATAAATAATAGCCATTGTGATTTTCTTGGCAACTTTCAATGAATTTCTTATCATCTTTCTTTCTATGTGTCTGCTTGTCTTCTCTAATTATATTCCTTATTACTTATTTTGTTCCTCTGGATGAGGCTAATTCTCAACATCTGTGCTATGCAAAATACACACCATATATACAATATATGTGCATCTATATGTATATACACACGAACTGTGCTAATCTTTTAGTTACCCCAGCTGACCAAATAGCTATAAATAGAGTTAAGTAATGCACCATAAGAAATTTATCAACATACAAAAGGTATATTTGCAAAATAGTTAAGTTAGGGACTGATTGTTTTCATGAGCTGCAAATGTTCCTCATTTTACAAGACCCCATTCTAGGAACATTTTTAATAGTATTTTCCTTATACAGATTTAAAAATCACATTTGTTTTACACACAATTTAGAAAAGATGTCTTCTGTATAATAAGTAATATACTTTTAAGTTATCTTCAAACTGTTCTTGGGAAGATGATAATAGATACTGCAGATTCTATACCCAGTTAACATTTTGGAAACCAAGCTTGAAAAATTGTGACTTCACTATAATTATGCATTAAGTCTATAATAAATGAAGGCATTTTGAGTTTTGTACTCCTTGCTAAGATCCTGCTTGAGCATGAAAAGAAATTTTACAATAATTCTGAGTGCAAATAGCACAGAATCCCTAAAAAGAGTATCTTACTCACAGCAAATACTCAATAATTGTGCTATGTTGAATTTACTTAAATAGAGAATAGTTAAAGGGAGAAAGAAACATTTTCCATCTTGAAACTTCTAGACATCTGTTTCTGGGACACATTGCCTTTTCTTAGCAAACCTATTTGGAGGTCTACTCTACTTTCTCAGAGGTCTCCCCTTCATGCTGAAGCTACGTTTCCTCCTTGTGGAAAATACATAAATTCCTTGTTGTCTTTTACCTAACAAAATGCTTTTTACTCATACTTTCATGACCCACTTTAGACATTGAACTCTCAGATTTCTTATCCAGGAGCAGCTTGAGGGCTGAACAATCTCTTCTTACACATCTGTTATTATGCCTACTTTGTAGATGAGGACATTGCAGCCAGGAAAAAGTATCACTTATTTAAGGTAACAAAGTAGGTAGTAGGCCTGAGACCCTAATTTCCCTTCCTTATATTATTGGTTTTCTAAGTTAAAGGAAGTGCATGGAATTATTCTTCTGTGGCCTTTGTCTTCAAATAATTCTCTACTGCACCCAGCTTCCTATCCTAGATTCTGTGCTATTTCCACTCATCTAGACAGGCTTAACATAGCTATGTCTAGAAGCTCCAGTACAGGGTGTATATCTTGCTCTCACAGGCTATTTCCTAAGGAGCTCTCTTTAATTATGGGATCCCTTCCAGACTTGGAAATACATCTTTTTCCTAGTAACACAGATGTGAGGTCTCAGTTATCAGAATACATCACCCCAGTCTTCCTTCCCTACGCTGTTAATGTAGGCTGCCCTCAAGAGCTCATCCCAGTTCAAAACTACCTTCCTTCTCCAGAGAAGCAAATATCTTGATGGTTATTACCAATACATGCTCTTGATTAAGAAACTCTTCTTTCTTAATATCCACAACTTTAAGCCAAGTGCCTGACATATAGTAGGTACTTAGTTACTCTTTGTCAATAAAGTTAGGAGTGATGATTCTAAAAATAGTTAACTCATTTGTCTATTAATTTTGTTATGTTTATTTAATTCATTAGAAAGGCTATGCACATAGTACAAAATTCAAACAATACAAATTACAGAATGTGAAAAGTAAGTCTGGTATCCCTCCCAGTTCTTTGTGTCCTTGCCCCCCAGTTAACAGCTTTTTCTGTATCTTTCCAGAGATATTCTATGTATGTTTTATATTTAACCTCAAAATATATTTTAAACAATTGTTTTTAATAACAATGTCAGTATTGAAAATGATAAATAAATATATGTGTATGCTTTTAAAACAGCTTTTGTTTTACTATGTGTGTACTATCTCACTTGATGTAATAATCTCATTAAGCATAAAGGATAGAACAAGATATAGATCATTTTTTAAAATTATGGACATTGAAGCTAAAAATAGTCACAAAGGATTTTACAGTCAAAAAACCAGCTCATTAGATAAATCAGGTCACTTCGTCACTCAGTCCCAGTCTAGAGCTATTGCTCCAACTCCTTTTATTTTCCTAGCAAAATCATCTTGCTTATCACATGAAATACTTGCAGATCATGCATATCATACCTTGCCAATCCTGCAATATCTAATTTCAGAACACCACCTTCTCAAATATTAATATATTTGTCTCTGGTGATGTGTTAATATCTACATCAGTATTATTATTACTTGATTTGTAGGGTTTCTGAAGTAATAGAACCATTGCAAGGTTCTCCTTAGTTTAAAGAAAACAGTCAGGTGTCCCTATAGTGTCGTGATCTCCACTCTCAGCTGGACCCTCCAGTCTGATAAAAAAAAAAAAAAAAAGGCTTCTCTGAGTCCTACTCAGGTCCATCTTTCCTTACAAGAGGAAACCTTTACTATTCTTACCATTCTGAACTTTTATCATTCTTAAACTTCCTAACCCACCAGCTCATCCTCACTCTGCAAGAAGCTGGCCTGTGAAGTCATGGAAGGAAGTGCCTAAACTTCCTTCCTGCTCTGACATTTTCTTTCTCCTCAAATCTACCTGTATCTCCTGTGTCCAAATATATGACTACCCCTTGTGCCTTGAGTTCCATTTCCTCCTGACCTTTTAGGAACTACGGGTTCTCAGAAATACCCTATCTTGCTGTGTGCTTAACTTTTATTTATTTATTTATTCTCTTCTAATTGTCCCTTCTTTTCACCTGGCACTTTCCCTTCAAGGTATATATGTGCTCAGGTCTCTTCCACCTTCCATCTGCCTTGCTTCACCATAGTTGTCCTTGAACTATTGTAGCCAAGCTGTGAAAGGATAGTTCACACATGGTGTCCCCACTTCCTTGCCATCCCACTCACTCCTGGTTTTCCTTCTGGCTCTCTAAGCAGTCCTTCACAGGCTCTTTTTCAGCCTCTTCTTTCAGAAGTTATTTTCCAGGTTCTCTCCAGATGTTCCAGTGAATTACTTTCAGTTTTCGTAAACTTCTATGCATCTGCACATGTTCTCACCTCTTCCTGGACCATCTTTCTTCTTCTTTTCCATGTTTATACACTTTCATCTTTCTTCAAGACTGGGGCCAGCTCTCAGCATCCAGGAAGCCTTCAGCTAAGCTACTAGAATTGCTCTGGTTCCATTTTCATTTTCTTGTGTTATCTTCTCCTTCCTTTTGCTCTTCTAAAAGCATTACATGCAATGCCTCATAATTGAAACCCCAAACAACTGTTTGAAGTGAGTACTATTGTTATCCCAATCATGCAAATGAGAAAATAGATGCCCAGAAACATTAAGTAACTTTGTTCAAAGCTAGAGAGCAGTAAGTGGAAAAGCCCAGGTCTAAACCCAGGCGGTCTGGCTCTAGAACTGTTACCTTTAACCTACCCTCACCCCATGCCTACCCTTAGCCTCTGAGTTTGTTAAATGAATGAATAAGTGGTACTATATTTTTTTTAAAGACTGATCAGAATTGAGACATTTAAATTTAACTGTATAGATTTTCAAAACTGCCAAGGCAGCACAGACCTAAAAAAGATCATGGCATTCTCAGGGAAGAGGAAAATTAAGTATGGGGATGATAATAACAGCAACCAACAAACTTTAGAATATAGAAAACTTTTTGACACACATTATCTTATTTTTATAAACCCATGAAACATATTATGATCCCATTTTACACATGGGAAATCTGAGGTTGGCGTAATGAGCCACGGGATCCTGGGCTTTACATTTTAATTCTTCTGGGGTTTTGCCCCCCAGATCCGAGCTGATATGTATAAGTAAAGTGGAAGTGTGGTAGGTTCTTTAAAAGAAGAACTGGGAAAGTTTTCACACTATTATTAACTATTTATTTACACAAGATTTATAATTGATAATGGAGCCAATTTCTAGAACAAAGGGACCCCACCCAAGGATGAGATAATCCTTCTGGAGCTCTACTGCAAATGCCTGAGCTAGTGTATGCATGTCTAAAACCTATTCTCTGTTCTTGATATTTGCGAAGCAGTCAGCTTCCATGTCTGTATACAATGCATCCAAAGATTGTTTTTGTAGGGTTCTATCTCCCAATAGCCCAAAATATTACAGAAAAGCTCAGAGATTTTGGTTTTGGTTTATTGATTGATTGATTGATTTTTCTTTAGACAGGGTCTCACTCTATTGCCCCAGCTAGGGTGCAGTGATCATAGCTCACAGCAACCTCAAATTTCAAAATCCTGGGCTCAAGCGCTCACTCCTGTCTTGGCCTCCCAAAGCGCTAGAATAACAAGTGTGAGCTAGAATTCTTGATGTAGGAATCCATAACTGAATTTCAAAGCTATCCTTGAAGTCCCTGAAAGTTTTATTCAGAAATGCATGTGCATGGTGAACACACCTTTTAAAAAAAAATCATTACATACTTTTTTTTTTTTTTGAGGACAGGGTCTGTAGCTTTCAACAGGTTCTTGAATGACCCTACTCTTCCCACCTCCCTACCCCCATCCCCAAGATTAAGAACCATTATTTTAGTGGTGGAAACTAATATTGATATTGGTCTAAAAGCCAGACATGTTACAAAAGAAGTCTGTGCCCTCCCTCTCATCATCACGACTACTATTTCCCCCTTTCCCATCATAAAATACCTTAAACTAAATTAAAAGAATTTTATATTCTTTATCCACAGTTTGAAATTTCCACACCATTGCTACCCAGATAATTGAGGGATGCCTGAAGGAAAATATAGGTGGCACAGTGATGTCTTGTGGATTTGTATAATAGATGTAACATCCCCAAGGTGTTTTCACTGGCATCACTTTAAAATTGCATGTTTTGATGATGGAACAGCAACTGAAAGTACAATAAGGTATTCTGGGTCCGCAAGATAAATCAGCCAGGGATTGAAACATAACTTCTAAACAGTGCTGGATTATCCAGTAGGCAGATTAAACATGCACCTAAGGCATCAGCAAAGTCTGAGCGACCCAATATTTAAAAATGTAATATATAAATGTGTATATATATATATATATTTAAAAGCATAGAAAGTAATGGTCACAGGAAATAGTACAACTATGTTGTATTTCATTTCTTGTTATATACCCTTTAGTTTTGTTTAACATTTCATTATATGAAAGGGTGGTAGAGGGTGCCCATCATCCTTTCAGTGGTTAAGGACTTCTTGGTCTTTCTTTTTATATAATAGTGATAATGCTATCGAAAGCATTTTCTTTCTGTGTCTCACAAAAAGATTGCAAGAGAATTCTCAAAATGGATAATTTAATAGCTAACAGGTATTAGTTTAGGATGTATGGCACTGTTCTTAATGTTTATATATACATCAATTCATTTAAACTCACAACCATCCAGTAAGGCAGGGACCACCCTTACCTACCACCCGCCTTTGTAACTAAGAAAAACGCAAGATATTTTCAGTAGGAAGGAGAAATGAGGGTTGCAAGGAGACCCAGGACAGCATGTGAGCCTGGTCTCTGAATCTCTGTACAACTCTGCCTCTAGAACACTGAGCACTTCTGGTGTAAGAATAATTACTCATTAAGAACAGAGTCTGTCCTTCCAATGATTCCCTTCCCACTGTCTTGGCTGCTTACAGGCAGAATTCTTCCCTATCCATATTAAATAGACTTCATATTTTCGTAGCCAGCCCTTATACCAGGTGGTGCACACGCCCGAGACCCCCTCGCTCCAGACATCCGTTTTAAACGTGGGAGGGGGCAGGGGCGAGGGAGGAGCAGAGCGGCGTGCATGCTAACTCCAAAATGAATCCTTTGTGCCAGGACTCTGACATAGTAAATCGCGCTGGAAAACCTGAGTTGAGCGGGGGAGGGTGAGAGTGTGTCATTGGAAAAATGGAACGCTTCCCAGTCGTACCGGCGATAAAGATCCTCGGTGGGGCTCTTACCACCAGGAGGGGATAGCTTTGAAATTTCTTATGATTAAAACAGGAAGCAATACTTTGCCTATGACCTCGAACACCCTGGTTCAAATGTGGCAGTTAGGAACCTCGCGCGGCTTTCTAATGCCAGGAGGTTGTACCGGGAAGGAAGGAAACGTGGGGGAAATTTCGCTTGAACACAATGAACGCTCTCGGAGACCCACGTGCGCCTTGGCTGGGGTCGGGAACGGGGTGGTGGGGTGCAGCAGTGAGGAGGGCAGCCCGGGCGCAGAGTTGGGGGCAGGTGGCGAGGAGCCCGGGGTGCCCTCCTCCCGCCGCTTGGTCGGCTCTGGGCGAGGACCGCTTCCGGCCGGTGCCCCCAGGAGAGCCCCGAGTGGGCCGACTTCAGGGTGTCACTTTCGCAGCGTGTTTGGAGACAATGGCACTTTCTCGGAGAACACGTGAACAGCGCCCTCCTGCAAGGGAGAGACGCCGCGGTCCCGCGGGAGGAGTCGAGGGGCAGAGTCTGGGGGCCTCTTCCGCTAGCCCGGGAGGAAGAGAGAGGAGGGGCGGGCTGGTCACGAGAGCGTGGGGCGGGCTGCAGGCGCTCCACCGCGGCCGGGGAGGGGAGAGCGCGAGCGGGCGCCCGGGCAGCAGCATGGAGCCCACCGCCGACTGGCTGGCCGCGGCCGCGGCCCGGGGTCATTCTGAGGAGGTGCGGGCGCTGCTAGAGGCTGGGGCGCCTCCCAACGCGCCGAACCGTTACGGTCGGACCCCGATTCAGGTAGACAGAGGGTCCGCCGCGCGACGAGGGGCGGGCGGGCAACTCTAGAGGACAAAGTTTGCAGCTGCATGGGAACCAGGTCCCGCTTCGATTCTGGGAAAAGGGGAGACTTCCCGGGGAGTTTTCAGAAGGGGTTTGTACTCACAGACCTCCTCCTGGCGAGGGAAGCCACCCAAGAAGTGAGGAGACTCGGTGCTGCAGAGATCTGGAGAGGGGAGCATATTTATATTAGGTCGAGGTATGCTCTTTATCAGATATAAAACTTACGAACGTTTGGGATAAAAGGCGAGTTTTAAGGCAATGTAAGATTTGTTGGGACAACTTAGCCTCTAACTCACAGACCCCCGAAGGGAGTTTATCATCTTCCTTGGTGGGAGGAATTTCAGTGGAAATCTACTGCCTGGTACGCTGGAATAAATATCAATTAAAATTATTCAGAAGAAACTACATACTGTGTTTATTTTTATTTTAACTAAGAACTTAGGAAATAAAAATGAACATTTATGAAGAAAAACATTAGTGTGATCTCTCCTGAGATAAAGTTGTGAATTTAGTTACTATTTGGGGCATACCTAATATTTTTGCTGTTGTTAACTTACTTGGTACAGTTTAACTTACTTGGGATAGAGTTTTCAATTCCTCATTGCTGACAAGTGTATTTCTCCTTCAGACTTCGGTTTTGTGAGGGGCGGGGAAAGGAGTGTCGGTGGGTTTCTTATTTGTTTGCCTTCACTAACTTCCTAAATTTCAGACTAAAAAACATTTTTTCCTGGGAGTCACCACCCTCGTTTTATTCCCAGTGGCGACAGTGATTCTAATTTTGAAAAAGAAAATTTATGTAAAACAAAATACATATGGCATAAAAAGACAAAGGAAAATTACTTGGAACTTCGCAAACTTCACGAATGACTTCCTTCCTGAAACTATATTACACAGGTCTGATTTTTAAACTTTAAAATACATATATAAAAAGCCAAAATACTTAAAATTTGAGATTATTTGAGATCTGAAGTGTGAAGAAATTTTGAGACTAGAGAGGTTGGGTGGTTACACAAGATAACTGTGGGTCCTTTAAAAGTAATGCATTCGTGATTCATACTTTGGCATTTCTAAAATTTTGCCAGCAGCCTGGAGACCAGGAGTCCTAAAATGTGTTAGAGGAGACTCATTGTTTAAATACAAGATGGAAAAAGTGGATAATTAGTTTTGATAATTATTTTAATGGGGGGAGAATATGGCTTAAAGGGAGTATGCTTTTGGTTTAGAACCCTAATCAAATTGGTGTGAAATGTAGAAACCTTAGTTTATAAAAAAAAAATTTAGAGTACTAAATTCAAATTAATTTTTTATCAAATGGTTTTAAGCACCCTAAAAATTTTCATTTAATTGATTCAGTTTCTTTTTGCTTTGGATTGCTATCATGATTTAAATATTTATATGTGGGTTACTTGTCAGCTTTTTCATGCCATGAAATATAAGAAAAACATTTAAGGCCAGTTTTATGACCAAGATGAAGGACTTCCTTAGAGGCGCAGAACAGCACACTGCAATTTTTTTTTTCTTTTTGTAGGTATAATTTGGTTCGCTTGTATTTTCTCCTTGTGTTTTTGAAAACTAAGTCAGTTTCACTTTCTCAGGGCAGGATTCAACCATAATATAATTTATTATGGTTCCTTGATTTAGACAAATTAAGTAATTTGTGTTTAATTGATACAGAATGTAACTAAAAATAAGTAATTCCTTTTTATAATGTCAATATCCCTGAGCTAATATAACCAAATCCTAAAAGGATATAGGATATAACCTTATCCTAAAAGGAATTGTCAACTACCACCACCACTCATCATGCAGCACTCACATTGTAAAATTGCTGTGATTATAGGCACCATTTTAAAAATTCCTGTTTGGGAAGGGCTTTGTTTCAAAGGTAATTTAGGAACCAAAGAGGTGACCATATCCCATTTAATGAACTCTCAAATCATAAGCTTGGGAAGTGTTTTATTTTCCTATAGCTGTTGTAACAAATTATTGCAAATTTAATGGCTAACACAAACACAAAATTATTATTTTAGAGTTCTGAAGGTCAGAAGTCTAAAATGGGTCCACAGGGCTCTTTTCCTTTTGGAAACTCTAAGGGAGAAGCTGTTTTCTTGCCTTTTCCAGCTTCTAGTGACTATCAAATTTCTTGGCTCATGGTCTCTGTATCTTCTGTCTGGTCTCTGTTTCCACTCTTCATTCTTCTCTCTATGACCCTCTTATGAGAACACTTGTGATTATGTTGGGCCCACCTTGAAAATCCAGGATAATTTCCCTCAAGACCCTAAATTTAATCATATCCTGTAATGTATGTTTTGCCATTATATTCACAGATTTTGGGAATTAGGAAGTTGACATCTTTAGGGGGCATTATTCAGCCTGCCACAGGAAGGAATTTTAGGGCTAATTAGATAAGCCTTCCCATTTTATACACAAAGAAATTAAAGTTTTTGAATTGGAAAACATTATGCTAAGTGAAATAAGCCAAACACAGAAAGACAAATATTGCCTGTTCTCATATGTGGAATCCAAAACAACTTTATTCATAAAAGCAAAGTGTAGAATGATGTTTACCAGAGGCTAAGGGGTGGGGGGGATTGGGGAGATGATAATCAAAGGGTACAACACCTCAGTTAGATAGGAGGAATAAGTTTGATTTTTTTTTAAGATCTATTGCACAGTGTGGTGAATATAACTAATAACTGAGTACTAAACATTTCAACATCTCTAAGAGTAAATGTCACATGTTCATTTGACAAAAAGTCAAATATTTGAGGTGATAAGTTAATTAGCTTGAAAATTGAGGGATATTTTAAATTTTTTTTTCTCTTTTTAACAATTACCATGTTCTGGGCTTGGATATACAGCAGTGAACTAAACAAAATCTCCAGACCAACATAATTTCATCTCAAAATGAGGGAGGAAATACAGCAAGTTAGGCTGTAGTAAAAGCTGGTTTGTTCCTCCCCCCTTTTGCTGTTGCCTGTGACTCTGGCAGCGTTCTGCCTGTGGCTAAAGCTCCGCAAAAGTTTGACTACATGATGGAATTCAATGTGTACTGGAAAATGGGATGGATAGGAGAACTGGAGAAGGGAGTTGGTAACTGGAAACAAAGGAAGGGTAATTAGACACCTGTGGCTAGTACAGGCATCTGCTTGGGGTGGGGCAACTTCACCGACAAGATTTCTGGCAAACAGTTCTGCCACCATCCTCGCCCTGACCACTCTGCTCTCTCCCGCAGGTCATGATGATGGGCAACGCCCGTGTGGCCCAGCTGCTGCTCCTCCACGGCGCCGAGCCCAACCGCGCAGACCCCGCCACTCTCACCCGACCGGTGCACGACGCCGCCCGGGAGGGTTTCCTGGACACGCTGGTGGCGCTGCACCGGGCCGGAGCGCGGCTGGATGTGCGCGACGCCTGGGGCCGCCTGCCCGTGGACCTGGCTGAGGAGCGAGGCCACAGCGATGTCGCACGGTACCTGCGTGCGGCCGCGGGGGACACAGAAGGCGGCAACCAAGCTGCAGAAGGTCCCCCAGGTGAGGACTGATGATCTAAGAATTTGAACCTCGAATGCTTCCGAAGCTCAGGGCATTCATTTTCCAGAAAAAAAAAAAAAGTTGAGTCGGGAGAGCTGGATCTCAGGTCTGCCTCAGCTCACGTGCCAACCTGGGGACAGCCTGAGTCTCCCGATCGCGCTGCGTAGCCAGGGCTACAGATGGAAAATAGCGGGAAATGGACTTGCGCACGTGAAAGCTCATCCTGTAAGCCCTACCCAACCTAGAACAACCCAAACACCCATCCTCCCCGCAGCTCTGGGCCTAGGCTGTGGAGCATTGAAGACTCAGAGGCTAGAGGTCTAGTGCCCCTCTTCCTCCAGACTAGCGGCCAGCCACATCCACTCATCAGGTCTCAGTTTCCTCATTCGCATACGTAAGTGGCTGGACCAACCCCACGACTTCCAAACACAGTTGTGCAGTGGCATCATCTGGAGATCTGTCATTCTCTGCTGTTTTGCACACCCCACTAATGTGATCTTCTGCTTTATGTGGTGGAGTTTTCCAGAGCTTCTGAGAGCATCTGGATGGAGAGCTCGCCAGTCCTCGCAGTCTGCACACCTGAATTTGCAGCACTCTAAGGGAAACAGAGACTCTCTCTTTTACCTCTTCTTCATTTAAACTTTCCGTTTCTGCAAGCAATCACTGAACAAGGAATATGGAATCGTGGTCCTCCCAACCTTCCCTCTATGAAACCTCAAAGCCATTTTTTTTTTTTTTGACAGGGTCTTGCTCTGTTGCCCGAGCTAGAGTGCAGTGGCGCCATCATAGCTCACTGTCACCGAATTCCTGGGCTCAAGAGATCCTTTCTCCTCAGTCTCCTAAGTAGCTGGGACTATAGGAGCAGGCCATCACACCCGGCTAATTTTTCTATTTTTTGTAGAGACGGGGTCTCGCCATGTTGGTCAGGCTGGTCTTGAACTCATGAACTCAAGCAATCCCCCTGCCTCAGCCTCCCAAAGTGCTGGGATTACAGGTGTGAGCCACCACGTCCAGCCTTTCTTTTCCCCTACTCCCACGTCTGTCTGTCTTAAGTGCCAACTTTACTCTGATTATTTTTCTGGCTAGGGAACGTTTGTTTTAACAAAATAGCTATACGAAGCAATACATAAAATGAACACGAATATTTAAGGTAAAATATGACTTTGAGGATACTGAAATCTATTCTATTTTGGCTCAGAACTTGGGCATTGGGGTCCCTGGGCCTTAGGGGAGCCGGAGAGAACAGGGTATAGAGTCTACCTCTAGGCCCTCTGCTGGGAGGTGCTGTAAAACAATGCAAAACCCTTGCACCTTCAAAGTGAGAGGCGCGAAGAGCTCCTTTACCCACCCTCTGTCCTCCACCAATTACAGCTTGTATCCGGGAAGCAGTGTAGGACGAGAGGCCAGTCACAACGCTGTTGCGGAGCGCAGCCAGAAACTGGAGGCGCTTAAGGTAGAAGAGGGAGTAAACGATTGAATCCGGTCACTGGCAAATGAGTAAAAATGAGCGACTCTTAATAACCAAACCGAAGATGTTTAACTCAAGCACTCACTTTCTTCCTTCCTTCCTTCCTTCCTTCCTTCCTTCCTTCCTTCCTTCCTTCCTTCTTTCCTTCCTTCCTTCCTTTCTTCTTTCCTTCTTTCCTTTCTTTTTCTTTCTTCTCTTCCCTTCCTTGCATTCTTTTTTCTTCCTTCCTTCCCTCATTCCCATCTTTCCTCCTTCCCCCAACACCTCCTCTCCAAGCACAATGAACTCTTTAAGATGCTATTACAGTGATCAGCCCCGTTCTAGGTGCTGAGAACACAGAGATGAATGAGACAAAACAGGATCCTGCCCTCACAGAGCTTACATTCTAGGAAATGGATTAAACAAGATTAACAATGTATTTTCAGAGAATGAGTTTGTAAAACCAACGCAATGGGTAAGAGTGAAGTGTGAATAGGAGGAAACACTAAAGAGTGGTCAGAGAACCTGACTGAAGAAAAGAAAGCTACGAGAGGAAGAGAGACTCTCAAGTGTAAAGGCTGAGTCAGGAACGAACACGGAGGGTTGGGAGGACCGAACCGCGAGCTGGAGCCTGTATGGGACGAGATTAAGGAAGAGAGCGCAAGCCAGATCCTGTAGGGGTCTTGTAGGTTTAAGAAAGGAGCATCCATTTTGTTCTAGAAATGACAGGAAGCCGTTATTAGCCGGGTTTGGAGGAGGAGGCCTTGGGAGGGAGGCGATGGGACTGGAACCAAACTTTCCCACGCGGTGGGGACGCGCCAAAGCCTGACGCGCCCTTTGTTTACCGCGAACTCATAATTCGCTGGCTCACTCCGCACCAGGTGCAAGAAATGCCTGGGGACACGGGAAGGGCGAGGACACATCTTCATGCCCTCGAGCCTGCATTGTGTCGGGCAAGCACCGGCATTCGTTATATAATACCTGTTTTGCTCTTGCAACGCCGCGGGTTACGCAGTCGCGCGCTCTCTGCGCTCGCCGGGGTGGGCTGGGAGCAGCCTGGCAGGCCGTGGATCAGCGAGGCTCGGGAATGCGGTGGCGCCTGGCAGGTTCTGGAGCCGATGAACAGACTGTATAGCGAGGGTTGATGGATATTTACGTAGGCGGGCGAAGCCATCGCAAGCACTTTATCCATAAGCGCTTGAATACGCAGCGGGAACTGCAAAACAGGAAGGTGGGGATGGACCTTTGGCTTCTGATTTCTAATGTCTATTTTCTTTCTGCTCTCTGCAGACAGCCCCGACTTAAAGAATCTTTGAGACCGTGAGACACTTGCAGACTCTCGACTTAAAAGATCTGCGCCCACCTGATTCTTCCCTGCTTTCTTAGTTGCAACTTACATTACAAAATAGAAATGTTTTTTAAAAATTTTGAACTGCTTTTTTACATTTACCTGCATTCCCCCTCCCCTAAATTCCTATTTCTATTTCCATTTATACATTGTTATAAAAGATGAAAAAAAAACATTGTTTCTACCTTTCATTGGGCTGAATTTCTGGGGAGTGTGTGCTCGCGTCCTAAACCACATGTATGTGGACACTTCCTCTTGGGAGCCTCCCACGCTCCCGGAGCTGTTGAGGCCTTATTACAGCCATTTTGTGAACTAGGAAAGCTCAGAGGAGTTACTTGGCTTTTCTTGAGTCAAGCTGCTGGCAAATGGCAGAGCCAAGGCTGGAATGAAAAAATAGTTTTCATTCATTCTCACATTTATTCAGGCAACATTTTTGGAGCACCTGTTAGGGCACTGTGCTAGGGGTATAGTGTGTGTGTGGTGGCCAGAGAGAGGATATCATATCAACTAATGATCACACAAAACATATAATTAACACCAATTTCATTGACTGGAAGACAACATTGTTTCCAAGACTCACCGTGGTTTCATGTCTCTCTTAGAGAGAAAAATGCTGCAGTTGGAGTATGACACACCATCAGGATTGTAAAACACATCCCAATCTCAAAGATGATAAAATATCAAAAGCCAGGCGGTTAAAACGATGAAATGCGGTTAAAACGATGAATAACTCCAAGGAGAGCTCGGATTGAAGGCCTCTTTCACACACCTGGCGTTCCTTTATTACCTGGCTCCGGTCTCTAACCCGGAGAGTTGGGGGCATTTTGCCAATGGTGCCACAGTTGGTAGATGTCGGAGACACACCAAACGTGGCCCACAGCCTCAGGGTATGGCTCTGCAACCCTCTGTGGGCCTTGCATAGGCTGGCTCCCCATCCTGGCCTCTGCACTCTGGCACGCTCAGGCTGAGGGCTCCAGAGGGTTGTGAGGTTGCCACTGACCACCACCCAAACCAAAGGTAACTGCGCTTGTCTGCCAGAATAGGATTGCTGCAAGGGCTGTGGCTGAAACTTCAGCTGGGGTGGGGAGATTCTCCTATCCATGCTGCTTCATCACAGGCTGGAACACCATGCCTTTATTATTTATTTTTTATGGAGATGCAATCCACATAACATAAAATTACCAATTTTTAAATGTGCAATGCAATGGCATTTAGTACACTCACAATGTTGTGCAACCATCACTCTTAACTAATCCAAAACATTTTCAACTCCAAAGGAGGCCCCATTAAGCATATCTATCAAATCCTCCTTGCCCCTACCTCCTGGCAGCTACGAATCCCCGTTTGTCTCTATGGATCTACTTATTCTGGATATTTCTTATAAATTGAATCATACAATATAGGACCTTTTATGTCTGGCTTATTCTGTGTTGAAGCATATATCAATACTTCATCCCTTTTTATTGCTGAATCATATTCCATTGTATGCATATACTGCAAGTTATTCATTTGGTGATGAACATTGAATTGTTTATACCTTTGGCTACTATGAATAGTGCTGTTATGAACATTCATGGGCAAATATTTGTTTGAATATCTGTTTTTAATTTTTATATAGAGTTATGAGTAGAATTGTTGGGTTATAAAATATTATAATTCTATGTTTAACTTTTTGAGGAACTACCAAACTTTTTTCCACAGCAGCCACATCATTAAACATTCCCAAGAGCAATGCACAAAGGTTCCAATACCTCTACATTCTCACACTTGCTATTTTGTTGTTGCTGTTTAAAGCCATCCTAGTGGGTATAAAGCTCTATCTCTCTGTGGTTTTGATTCAAATCTTTCTACTGATATTAAGTATCTTTTCATGTGTCTACTGGCCATTTGTATATGTTTTTAGGAGAAATGTCTATTCAAGTCCTTTGCCCAGTTTAAAATTAGTTTGTTTTTCTTTTTGTTAAGTTGTAAGAGTTATTTGTATATTCTGGATGCTAGGCCCTTATCAGCTATATGATTTACAAAATATTTTTTCTCATTCTGTGTGTTGTTTTTTCACCTTCGTAGTATCTTTTGATGCATAAAAGATTTTAAAGTCCAATTTATCTAGTTTTTCTTTCATCTAAGAATCCATTGCCAAATCTAATGCCATAACAATTTTCCCCTATTTTCTTCTATGATTTTTACACTTTGAGCTCTTGCACTTAAATTGCTGATCTATTTTGAGTTATTTTGTGGATATAGCATAAGATAGGGGTGTAACTTCATTCTTTTGCATATCGATAGTTGTCCCAGCATGATTTGTTGAAGAGAGTATTCTTTGCTAATTGAATGGTCTTGAGACCCTTGTCAAAAATCAGTTGATCATAGACGTATTAACTTATTTCTGGACTCTCAATTCTATTCCACTGGGAAATATGTCTATCTTTATGTCAGTTTCACACTGTTTTCATTACTCTATCTTTGTAGTATGTTTTGAAATTGAGAAGTATGAGTCCTCAATTTTTTTTCAAGATAGTTTTGATCTGTTTTCAAGATTGTATTTGGACTCTCTTACAACTCCATATAAATTTTAGAGTCAGCTTTTACAATCTATTTTTTAAAGGCCATTGGGATTTTGATAAGGATTGCATTGAACATGTACATAGATAGCTTTAGACACTATTGCCATCTTGACAATATTAAGCCTTTCAATCCACAAGTACAGGTTGTCTTTTTATTCACTTACACCTTCTCTAATTCCAGTAATGCTTTGTAGTTTTCAGTGTGAAAATATTACACCTAATTCATTAAATTTACTCCCAAGTAATATATTCTCTTTGATGCTATTGTAAATGAAGTTGTTTTCATAATTTTCTTTTTGGATTGTTCATTGCAAGTGTATACAAATACAACTGACTTTTATGTGTTGATCTTCTATTCTGAAATGTAGTCACTGATTTTGTTTATTAGCCTGTGTATGTGTGTGTGTGTGTATTCTTTAAGATTTTCTATGTATAAGATCATGTCATCTGTGAAGAGGGATAGTATCACTTGCTCTTTTCCTGCTTGGATCCCTCTTATTTGCTTATTCTTGCCTAATTGCTCTGGTTAGAACTTCCAGTACAATGTTGCTTGTACAATTTTGAATAGAAGCAGCAAAAGCAGGCATCCTTTTCTTGTTCCTGATCCTAGGAGAAATCTTTCAGTCTTTTACCATTGAGTATGATGTTGGCTGTAATTTTTAATCCCCATAATTAGGCTGAGGAAGTTCCCCTCTACTTATAGTTTCTTGAATGTTTTTATAGTGAAAGAGTGCCAGATTTTGTCAAATTTCTTTTCTGCATCAATTGAGATGATCATATGTTTCTTCATTCATTTTATTAATATGTGTATTACACTGATTGATTTTCATATATTGAACTCCTAGCATTCCTGAGATAAATCTCACTTGAACACAGTGTGTAATCTTTTCCATATGCTGCTGGATTTGGTTTGCTAGTATTTTGTTGAGGATTTTTGCATCTATATTTATAAGGGATATTGATCTATAGTTTCCTTTTCTAGTAATGTCTTTGATTTTGCTATCAAGGTAATGGTGGCCTCACAAAATGAGTTAGGAAGTATTCCCTACTCTTCTATTTTTTGGAGGAGTTTGAGAAGGACAGGTGTTAATTGTTCTTTAAGCATTTGATATAAGTCACTAGTGGTCCTGGGCTTTTCCTTGGGGAGGTTTTTGACTACTGATTCAATTTCTTTGTTATAAGTCTGTTAAGATTTTCTATTTTTCCTTATCAGTTTTTGTAGTTGTGTGTTTCTAGAAATATGTCCATTTCATCTAGGTTATCTAATTTTTTGGATTGTAATTGTTCGTTGTATTATTTTATAATCCTTTTTAATTTCTGTAAGATCGCTAATGATATCCTCATTATGCTGCATTGAAGTCATCGTCCTCCTCCCCCCACCACCAATAATTTATCTTAAAGTCATCTTCTTCTTGACTCAGCGTTTGCTTGATTGCTGTAAATTTTTGACTGTTTTTCAGAGTTCCCAAAAGTCAGTTCCGATGGTTTTTGCTTATTCTTCTAAGTTCCTGTGAAGGGGAGGGGCCTTGGAGCTACCTACTCTGCCACTTTCTCTTACGTTACCTGTTTTTTGTTTAGTTTGTTATGTTTTAGAGCAGGATGACCAAATGCCTCTGATGTGCCAAGTTCCTTCTTCCATTTATTTCCCGTGCCTGGCCTTCTCACTTTCTGGATATCTGTCCCCCACCATTTCTCTGAACGTCTCTAGCTCTAACACTGAGCCCTCAGCCGTCTCCCTCCAAATTTTCTCCTCCTCACCCCCACCCCGCAGCTGCGGGACGCCCACTCTCCTCTGTTCTCACCCTCTCCCCGCCCCCACGCCACCCGCACTGGACTTCTGCTTGAGAGACGGAGGCTTCCCGGTTTTCCCCTCCCCCTGGCCAGCAGGCTCAGCCTTGGTGTGGGCACCTCGGCGAGCGTCCAGGCGCCTACTTTAAGGCCACTGGGCCGCGGGGCCAGGCAGAGCTTATCCCCGGGGCCCTTTCTTGGAGGTCGGCGTGCGGCGCCCCACGCCTGCGTTCCCGAGCCCGCGGAGCCCGCGGAGCACACGCACGCTGCGCCAGGCGGCTGCGGGACGGGCCTGCAAGGGCCACACCGGGACTAGGCCCGGGTCCCGGGAGTGCTGGCGGAGCAGGTCGCAGCAGCCCTCGGACACCGGACACCCGACACAGGACACGGGGTGAGAAACTATGGCCGGCTTTCACGGGTAAAAAAAAAAAAAAAAAAAAAAGAGGGAGAGAAAAGCGGAGAGGGACAGAAAAGGGGCGTGGTTCCAAGCGCGGCTGCACAGGGCCCTGAGGCTGGAGGAGGCGCGGCGGGACTGCCGTTCCGAGGGGGGGCTTTGCTGTCACGGACGAAACCTCCGAACTTGCAACTGAAACGTCTGCAAGTTTCTGCGGGAGTGAGCACCGGAGGGCGGCGGGGCGCAGGCGCGCCCGGGGGCGGCGACCGCGGAGCCTGCGGGGCCGGAGAGCAGCCCTTCCCCGCCCGCGTCCCCAAGACCAGCCGGGACCCTCCGTTGTCCCCACGCCGGTGCCGCAGACCCGGGGCGCGGCGGGCGGGGAGGCTCCCGCATCACGCCCCTCCCTTCCTTTCGCTCTCGCATGCCTTGTTCAAGTAATCAAGTTCAAGTAATAAGCAAATAAGCATTTTTAAATGAATACGTTATTATTTCCTTTTTTTTTCTATTTGAACTTTGCGTGAATTGTCTTAAAACGCTTAAGTAGTTTTCTGAATTCTTAACTGTATCTTCCTCAAATAGCTAACATCATAATTGAGTGTTGCCACAGTTCTATCTGTAGACTATTTGGTTTTAGAAAATTGTTTCTCTAGTGGAATAGAAGCCAAAGAACAAGTCTGAGGACATTGCGCTTACATTTTCTGCCTATGGATTACTATTTGAGACTGTTTAAGTTATTGCCTCTGTTAATATCTTTAAGGCATTTCTGAACAAACTGAAAATAAGCTCTGTCTCCATTCAGAGGGACAATGTCGCTGCCCCAGAGCCTGTTTGCACTCATTATTAGAAAAAGATATGTGAAATCTGGAGGGAAGTAATGTGAAGAGTTCTAACTCTGTAAGTAATCTTCTCAGTCCTGAAGACATTCAAGATATAGTCACTGAGCACCTACTGTGTACCAGGCAATGAGAGTAAAGGACTCACCAACTATCTCAAAGGAGAGATATATAAAAACAGAAGTAGAAAATAGCGGTGTTGTTCGTAAATCTTTTAATGTTTTGTTCTAGCTGCTACCTTCTGGGAGAGTCTTCCCCATGGCATGGAGAAAAATTTATTAACAAATTAAATCCTCCCTCCTCTGTAACTAAGGTGAACCTTCTTCATTGGATAAGCATTGCCCAAACTATTGAGAGAAAAAAAAAATGGCTCTCCCCAGAGGACCCTAGTGTTAAGTATTTTTTCTTTATTGATGTGGGGAGAGAGAGAGAGTAGTACTCCCTTCATTATAAGTTATTTAATAAAGTGATACTCACTGTTGTTAAAGACTCGGGTGAGAAAACTTGTTAAAGATGAGATTTGAAGTTAGCAACCAAGGAAGTCAGTCTTAGGATCCTTCTACCTGTCAACTTCTAAGTCACCAAGGCTGATTAACTGCTGTACAGTTTTAAAGCTATTTTAACATGTAAAAAGTTTTTATTAATTGCCATACTTTCAAGTTTTAGATAGATATGAATAGTAAGTCAAAATAGATTTGGCCTTAGAACTCAAGGACTTTATAGAATGAGGAACTGAGAAGATAAGTTTTTACAAAGCCAAATAATAATCTAAGTGTTTTCCTAGTCACCATTGGGATGCAAATGATGAAAGGAGCAAGGACAAAAATGAACTGAGTGCGTTTCTCTTTGTTAGGAAAAGTACCTCAAGTAAGTAGTTCTCAGGAAGGTGAGGTAGTCAACCTATCTGCATACCACCACCCACCAGAAATGGATATTTCAGGAAAGTGTGGTGAGAAAGTGATCCAGGGTTGTGAGCGGCCAATGTGATCAAAGGCAGGTTTTTCTTTTATATAGAAGAGCAGAATTAATAATTCCCATATCCAGTCCTATATTAAGTAGATCAGTCATGTATAAAGTAAAACAGAAAGAAAGAGATTTCATAGTTTTAGTTGGAAATTAGTATTCAAGTAAATGGGGTTGGGTGGGTGATTGAGCTGCAGAACTTCTGGGCAAGGCTAAAAAAGAACTTCCTTTGGGTGCTTACAGGCAAATTAAATTATCTTTCTTTCTCTCTTTCTTTCTTTTTTCTTCTTGTTTAAGAAACTGTTCTCATGGTGTTGAAAAGATGTGGATAAACATTGCTGAGGGGAAGTAAATTTGTATCACATCTATGGATGAAAATTACCAGTATCTATGAAAAATGTAAAGGGATATGCCTTTGATTCAGAAATTCCACCTCTAGAAATTTATTCTACAGATATACTTGCACATGTACAAAATGGCCCATTTATAAAACAGTCACTGTAGCTTTGTAGTAACAAAAATATGAAATAATTTCAATGCCTACAGATGAGGAGAGATTTAAATAAATTATGAGGCTTTCCTACAACTAATAATATAGAGCTATTAATATTGAAAAGAATTTGGTAGATTTAGGAAATAGGTAATGATTTCCAAGATATATATATTGTTGCATGAATAAAAAAGCTACAGGACAATGTGTGCAAAATACTTAAAATTAAATTTTAGAAATATTTGCATATGTGCTTGTATATACATAAAATATTTCTGGAAAGACACAAGAAGTTGTTGACTGTTGCCTCAGGGGAGTGTGTGAAGGAAGATTTACTTTGTACTGAATACAATTTGCTGCCAGTTTTTAAATTAACTATATGAATTATCTAATAAAAATAAATGATAAAGTAAGTGAAGCTCCGGTAGAAGGAAGTTTTTCTAGAACTGACTACTTTCTGTTTGGTAAGACTTGTGCAACTGTCAAATTACACTAACAGGAAAAGAAAAAAGAACACACCAGGGTAAGTGAGTCAGTCCCTTATCTACGCCTTAGTTTCCTCCTTTGTAAAATGGATACAAGGGTAACTACTTTGCAAAGTTTTTGTTTAGACCAGACATAAAAAATATAAATTACTGCATTGTCAGACACACAGTAGTTATTCATTACATACTAATACATTCCTTCTCCACACTCCTCTGGCTCAGCCTTCCAGTTTCATCAAGCAATTCCCAAACCAAGCTGGGCTTGAAGCAGGAAGAATTTAGGCATAACCAGAGCATCGTCTCACCCGCACAAGATTTAACATTAACAGTAAGACCATCCCCTTCAACTTCATTTACTACGCAAACATTACCTGTCAGGTGCTATGCTGGATGATTGGATATAATGGTGAGCAAACAAAACTCGGATGTTTTAAAAAATAATATACAGTTTATACATGAATGTATTTACATTCAAACAATACAGAATAAAATTAATGTTTCTCTTCACTGCTGCTCCTCTCCCCAGAGGTAACTGGTGGTATCAGTAAAGTGGGGGAGTCCTTAATGACTCATGGCTTTGGTGCATGTTGTTTCCCCTTAAATAGCATCATACAATATGTATTGTTTTGTAAGTGGCTAAAACATCAATATGTCTTAGAGATTTTTGCAAGTCAGAAAAATTCTTCCTCATCTTTTAAACTGGTGCAGGTAGCCTATTATATGAATCAATGTTCCATTTATTTAGTCTTTCCCCTGTTGATGGACATTTAAGTTGTTCTCAATTTTTGCAGTATAAAATTCTCTAAATAATATCATCTACATGCTTTTCATATAGTCAAATATTTCTTTTTTTTTCTTTTTTCCTCCAAGGCAATTATTAATCCTTGGTTATATACATTAAAAATGTTTTCTTCCAATCTGATATTTGTATTATTATCTAAAGTTCCTGCTTTAATCAAATTTCCTTAGTTTTTACATAAATTCCCTTTTGTGTACCATGGTCCCATGTAGGATATCATATAACATTTAGTCATAATGTTTCCTTAGGCCCTTCTTAGCTGTGACAGTTTTTAGTTTTTTTCTTGCTTCGGTAACCTTGACAGCTTTAAGGAGAATGGGTTAGGTTTTTTGTTAATGTCAATCTTTTGGAATTAGTCAAATGTTTTTCTCATTTTTAGACTGGGATAATGGGTTTTTGGAAGGAGTACTACAGAGATTAAAAGCCATTTTCACTGTATCATATTAAGAGTACATACTATCAACATGACTTATTACTGTTGATGTTGGCTTTGATCACCTTGCTGAGATAGTGCTTGTCAGGTTCTTCCATCATAAGTTACTCTTTTCTTTCCCCTTTCCATACTGTATTCTTTGTAAGAAAGTTGCTTTGTACGGCCCATACTGAAAGAATGGGGAGTTACGCTTCACCTCCTTTCAGGTAGCGTATCTACATAAATTAATTGGAATTTTTCTGCATGGAAGATTGTCTCTTCTCCCCAGTTTATTTATTTATTCAATTATTTATTTGTATCTATATGGACTCGTGGGTGTTTATTTTATATCTTGGGTTATAATTCAATACTGTTTTCTTTTATTGCTCAAATTGTTTCAGATTTGGCCATGAGGAGCCCTTTCAATTTGATCTTTCAGTACATCCCTTTGATATAGCCCCATCTTTATGTATTTGTTGTTGTTATTGTTTCACCACTTCTTTACTTTCAACACTACAAGATACTACAGGCTCATCATGTATAGTTTCTGCCCCAATCTGAGAACCAGCAATTTTTCTAAGAAGCCCTGTTTCCGTTTGTTAGAGAATGGTATTATAAACCAAGAACTGGTTGCCAGATGTGCTTGTTACTATACGGATATTTCTGCTTCTAGGCCTTCTCAGCTGTCAGTTCAAGAAAAATATGTATGTATACTCATCCGTGTATATGCATATATCTATAAATCTTTCTACATGTAGCCATCTGTAGCTATGTTAAGCTGAACATGATTTAATATTAATGTATCCAACTGTAACCCATTACCACATGGGTCTTTTTAGCCTCCTCTGCTTGCTTAGCTGTAAACTCCAACAGTGAGAAACAGCCCCCTGCTATCCACAATTTACCATAATTTATTTCATTGCTCAATTTCAGTATACTTTTATAGAAGCATTAGAAATATTAATCTGCATCTCAATGAAAAACTAGAGTATGGTGCTTATGAGCAGCTTCTTTTCCTTTAGTCTTACAGACTCCACTCATTTCCAGAAGTTACTGAGGTCAGCACTTCTGCCACCACCAAGGGTGAGATTGTCTCATACATTTGTAATACAGTTAGAATATCTTATCACATTCTGCACTTCATCCTGGAATTTCCTGACCTCCTAAATGATTTCTAAATTTTGCATACGTTAAAGTTCACTTTTGTAGTGTAAATTTCAATAGGCTTTGAAAAATGCATAGTGTCATGTACATACAATTACAGTATACAGAATAATTTTACTGCTCTAAAGTATGCCCAGTGCTTCACCTATTCAGTCTTTCCCTCCTCCTCCCAAACCTTTAGCCGCCACTGATCATTTTACTGTCAATATTCACAGATACTCGGGGTTAAGAATTGAACATATCTTTGTCAGAGAGTCTATTAAACCCACTACATTGCCTAATACATTGCTTTTTCTTCTAGGATATAGGGGGAAAAAAGGTACACAGGATCAGAGATTGATTTTCTAGAGATCTGCCCTAAAGATAAAAGCTCTTGAAAGATCAGTCTAAAACATCTGTAATTTCTGAGCAATAAAACTGGAGCCGCATAACTGGATATGAATTTTTCCATAAACCCAAAGAGGGTAAGAATCTGACTTTTGTGGCCATTAGGAAAATCCAGACAAGATTTCTCTTCCATAAAATGGGGTGGGGATACTAACAGAAATGACCTCTTAATAGGACCAGGTGGATTAAGAAAGATAAATCAGCACACAGGATGAACTGACTCTGGGGAAGAGGAGAGAGATAGAATGGAGTGGGGCTGCCTTCCTCATGAATCCTCCCATGATACATTCACACACAGTCACAGAACAAAATCTTGGTTCAACGTAACTAGAGAAAATTAGTGTCACTTTTCTATTTCTCAAATGCTTTCATAAATAAGATCTTCATAAATTGTTGCTATAACCTCCTACAAAATTACTGTGCCAGTTTTAAAATCAGAAAATAGAATATCTGAGAGATCACATAATTCATTGAGGGCATGAGAACCTACCAGGCCTTCAATAGTGATACTGAGATCTACACAAGCTTCCTTAACTAAGGGCTATTACTATACCTATTTTAGAAATGAGGAAGCTGAGGTTTAGGGAGGTGCTATAACTGGCCCAAACACATACAACTGGTGAATGTTGGAGCCAGTATTTTATTTCAGTTCTGGTCAGGAGAATACAGACTATGCCCATTGGGCCTGGCATTGCTCTGGACTGACTGGTCTAGATCCTTTGGCCTTTCTCAAGAAGACATTTGAGCTTAAAGCTATCATGATCAATTTCCTATACCTCTCCATCATCTCCATAATGCTCTATACTTCCTTGTTCTTAACTCAAATCTCTCTCACCTCCCAAACTTTCCACTGTGCTCCCTGGTACTTCTACTCCATAATCACTTAAAGCCCCCATGGCCTCGACCTCTTCTCAGTTTCTGCCCTCTTCTTGATATAAAGACAATCCAACTCTCCTTTGAGGACATTGAATTTCCTGCATCCCTCTCAAGGGGAAGTTTATTATTCTCTCTCATGACCAACGCAGCTAAAGGTCAAGAGGTGAATTTGAGACACCCCCACAGCCCCCATTTCCCATTGTCTCTTCCCCAACAGGTATGGGTTGAACTGTGTCCCCACACAATACATAAGTTCAAGTTAAACTTAATACATAAGTTTAAGTTCAAGCCTTCCGTACTTCAAAATGTGATCTTGTTGGGAAATAGGGTTATTGCTAACACAATTGGTTAAGATAAGGTCATACTGGTATAGGGTGGACCCCTAATCAAATATGAGTGGCGTCCTTATATAAAGAGGAAATTTAGACACAGATACACACACAGGAAGAACACCAGATGAAGATGAAGATTGTCTCAGTCTGTTTGGGCTGGTAGAACAAAAATATCATTCAAGGGTGGGGAACTTGCAGTCTCAAGGCCACATGTGGCACTCCAGATCCCCAAGTATGGCCCCTCAACTGAATCCAAACTTCACAGAACAAATCCCGTATTAAAAGAATTTGTTAAACTAGTCCTCACAGTTCTGGAGGCTAGGAAGTCCAAGATGAAGGCACTGCCAGATTTAGTGTATCTACAGTGAGGGCTCACTTCCTGCTTTATAGATGGCCCCTATACTGCTGTGTCCTCACATGACAGAAGAGGCAAGAGTGCTCTCTGGAGTCTCTTTTATAACAGCTCTAGTCCCACTTATGAGGGCTTCATTATCATAATATAATTACTTCTCAAAAGCCCCACCTTCCAAAACCATCACATTGGGGGGCAAGACTTCAATGCATGAATCTTGGGGGGACTTAACATTCAGTCCATAACAAAGGCAGAAATCTATTTATACAAGCCAAGGAACACCAAAGATTTCCAGCAAACCACCAGAATCTAGTGGAGAGGCATGGAACAGATTCTTCCTCAGCATTCTCAGAAGGAAACAACCTTACCAACATCTTTATCTCAGATGTCTAGCTTCCAGAACTTAGAGACAGCACATTTTTGTTATTTAAGCCACTCGGTTTGTGATACTTTGATGGAAGCCCTGGCAAAGTGATACATACCAACCCTCTGGCAAAAAACTGGTTTCATTTTAAGGCTCCAGTTAATCAACCCAACTCTTTCTTCAGATCTCAGTTTAATGATTATTTCGTATGGATACTTCCTTGATCAGGATCTTTGATTATAAACTCTCACAGAACTATTTTCCTTTTTTTTTTTTCCTGGAGCACACACTTACCTCAGTTTGCAATTACACAAGTGCTAGTTGGTGTTTGATTAACATTTGGTCTCACTTCTAGACCCTAAATTCTATCAGAGCAGCAAAAGTTTCTGTTTTATGTACCATCAGGTCCCCAGAGTAGGTGCTCAGCAAATATTTGTTGGATGAATTAAAGCTTTCTATTGTTTTGAAAGTTAATTCCTTTTTGAAATACAAATAACCTTTGGCAAATAATCCAAATCTTATCAGTCATATAATATTTAATATATACATGAATGTCAGGCATAGGAGGGCACTGAGCTTTGTATTATCAGATAATTGCATTCTAAATGACAGTTGGCTTCTTACTGAGTCGTATTTCTTGATCTTGTCCACTTTGACTATTATTTTATTGAATTCCACAGACCTGTGGTCTCCAGAATCATCTTTATGGTCTTTTAGCAGAAGTTGCCTCTGATACTTTTATGGGTGTCTTGGCAGCAGTTGTCAGATTTTAATTTGTTGTAGCCATTCCCTGGCATGTTGGCTACACTCCTACCTTTTGACCATGTTTGTTTTCTAGTCTGATTTTAGAGCATTGCAGATAGCCTGCCATTAATTTTAGCCCCAAGTAGAGGAAATTATTGCTTTTTTCCAAATGGTAGCCACAGATAGCTAGTGCTATTTTGAAATTAGTCAGGGGTGTACTATGGCTAGCTATGGGGCAGATAATGTCTTGGTGATAAGTGTGTATATAAGGGAACCTCAACCTGTGAGATACTTCTTGGATTTTTTTTCTTTAAATGTGTATCTTCCCAGTTGGAGCACCAATAGTAGACATTGTACAGGGATTTTAGAAATGATGATAGATTAAGATATCAGAAAAAATAAGAGGAAAAGTGTCAGAATTTGACTACATAACTGGTACATTTTAAAATTTTATTTAAATTTTAAGTAGCCATCATATTTGCAAGGTTTGAAAATCAAATATTACTATAGGTGATTTTTGTTTAATAAAAAATATATTTGGTCTTTGGCCAGCTTCCTGGTACAGAGCTTCTAAAACCCTTAGAATTTCCTGAATGATAAGAGTATCTTTTGTATGCTAATGAGATGACTCATGGCAGGGTCTCTTAGATAGATTAAAATTGGGGGCTCACCAGAAAGCCAACATAAGAGGGTTGGAACTTTCAGCTCCCCTCCTCACCTCTGGGGATGGAGGGTAGGAGGTAGAAATAAGGTTCAATCACCAATGGCTAGTGATTTAATCAATCATGCCCATGTAATGAAACATCCATACAAACCTCTCAACTTTGGGGTTCAGAGAACTTCAGGATTTATGAACACATTGAGGTGCTAGGAAGGTGGTGCACCTGGAGAGGGCATGGAAGCTCCACACCACCCCCCATGCTTTGCTCTATGAATCTCTTCCATTTGGCTGTTCCTGAGTTGTTTCTTTTATAATAACCTGGCAAACATAAGTACAGGGTTTTCCTGAGTTCTGTGAATCATCCTAGTGAATTGTTGAGCGAGGGAGGGGTTGGAGGAGCCCTCAAATTTATAGTCAGCTGGGCAGAAGTATAAGTAGCCATCCATGACCATCTGAAGTTGGGGAAGTCTTGTGAAACTGAGTCCTTGACCCATGGAGGTCTGTGCTAGCTCTGAGCAATTAGTGTCAGAAATGAATTAAGTTATTGAATACCCAGTTGGTGTCAGATGTTAAAAGGTAAACTTTGGCACATTAAAGTTTTAAAGGGGAGATCATGCTGAATCCTGCTAACTTGTACCAGATATGTTGACCTAAAAAAAGAAACTGAGGCAAAATTAATATAAGTAGAGAGTTTATTTGGGCCAAATTTGAGAACTGCAACCCTGGACACACAGATTCAAGTTGTCCTGAATATATGTCTAAATTAGCAGCAGTTATACACAGGTTTTTAGAAGGAAAAAAGAAGGGTCAATTCCTAAATTGAACATAAGCAATTCATTGGCCATACATTGTTCTTTGTATCACAAATTCCGGGAACATGGGTGGAAACTATTAATAAATTAAAAAGCCATCTATATAACTGGACTGGTTTCCAAAATAGGACTTTCTGGAATTCAGCTGGTTATTTTGAAAAGGTTTCTGAATTTTCTCTAGGCTCATCTCTTTGTTTCCTTATAAAATCCTGTGGTGAAGTTTTATGACTTTGGCTTTCCTTGGCATCCATTTTTAATCTTCCTCTAACACACCTAAACTCCTTTTTGAAAATTTTTAAATTCTCTCTGTGTGCTTTAAGATGTAAATTTGCCACACTGTTTTCTTTAAAACTCTGTAAAGGCTTTGGCCATGTAGGACAGATAAATTTTAACTTGTTCTTTTTACAGAGGCACAGTTTAATTCAATTGACCTTTTAAGCTAGTGAATTTTACCTTTCTCATGGCTAAAATTTTAAAATCAAAGATATAAAATTTTTTATTTCTATCTATGTGTATTTTTTGTATACATGGGTATATGTCTGTGTTTGCGTATTGTCTACATGGTACCAACTTGACCAGGCTCGTGCTCCTGCTCATAAATTCATAAGCTCAAGTGCTTTTCAAGTTCACATGACTTTATTAATCTTTGGTAAATAAAACTAGTTTTTAAATTGTTGGTAAAATAAAATTAGAATGACTCCAGAATTGTTATTTTTTGAAAGAATGGAGATGTTCAGGAGGGACAGGCACACAATATGAAACAGACAGAATGCATTACAACTATAGTGTAAAGTGGTCACCATGAATCCCTATGTATGTTGATGAGGAAGGTGGATGGCTGCAGCTTCAGCCACAGGATGAGAACTGTGGAGGACAGAGAAGGAGCTCATTTCCTCTGCACACTTTAGATAGTAACTGTGTGTGTAAAAAAAAAAGGCCAGTGCTCACTTTTTGTATTCAAATATTAAAAATGATTCCAACTAGAATAAAGTTCTAAATTAATAGGCATTCCTTTAACAGTGAGTTCTCAGGACACAAAGACATCAAAGATTGTGGCCTCCTACTTGGAAATTTTGTTTATTTGAAATGCCATCAAATAAAAAACTTCCTGTCACCACTTTGGAAGGGACCATGTCAGGTATTGTTAATCAGTCCTTGTGCAGATAAACTCAAAAGCAGTGACCTACGGATTCACTTTTTTTATTTCAAAAAGGCAGCTCTGTTTGAGTGGACATCTTCATCACCAGAAGTCTTCAACACCTTGTTTTTTAGAACAGGACAAGAAGTAGATGAAATATTTATTTGGGTTATCTTTGAGAATAGGAACACTTTTCAAATCTGGATTTCAAATTGTTTGTTAATAATTGTCTTTATTTGTATCATATTTTTAATGCTTAAATTGATTATGCTTTGTATTTCTAAATGTCTAAAGTTAGCAACAGAAAACTAAAATCATGAGCGCTAGACGCTTAGAAATGATCCAGCATACCACTGCTCTTTTGTCAGTAGATGGCCTGACTGAGATCCTGTTGCCTGTCCTCTTGTGTTACCAATCAGTTCAGCCTTTGGACCTCAGTAAGTTCTTAAGCCATAGTACCTCTCTTCTTTCTCTTTGATGTGGGATGAGATTGCTGAGGAATGAGCCTTCCCAGTGATGTGGGACAAATTTACATCTATAGTATTGATCATCAATGCCTTCAGAAGTCCACACCTTCTGCATTGATTAAGAGTCTCTAGTGATTTAGTCCTCCTTTTCTTCCTAATGTAGAGAGGAGGACACCCTTACATATACAGACTTTTATAGATGTAAATTTCTCTTACAAAAAAGCATCAAAATAACTACCTCAAAATAATTCTTAGACCAGATAGGCATATTTGGGGGACTAATTGAGCTAGATCAGTGGCTCCCCCTTCAGTTTATTTTTTTAAACTATATTAATGAGTTCAGAATGGAGTCCATGGATAAATAGGGCAGATAAAGTATTTTCTATGCCTGGACTCATCATGGAAAACTTCAGCAGGTTTGTGAATGTTTTCCTTAGGGTTAGGGAAGTCTTTTATTATTGTTTCTGAGTTTAGATTTTTTTTTTTTTTGAGAAAGAATCTCACTCTGTTGCTCCAGGTAGAGTGCAGTGGCATCAGTCAGGCTAGCTCACAGCAACCTCAAACCCCTGGGCTTAAGCAATCTTTCTGCCTCAGCCTCCCGAGTAGCTGGGACTACAGGCATGCACCACCATGCCCGGCTAATTGTTATCTATATATTTTTTAGTTGTCCAGCTAATTTCTTTATATTTTTAGAAGAGGTGGGGTCTTGCTCTTGCTCAGGCTGGTCTCAAACTCCTGACCTGGAGCGTTCCTCCTGCCTCAGACTCCCAGAGTGCTAGGATTACAGGCATGAGCCACCGCGCCTGGCCTCTGAGCTTAGATTTTTGACTAGTACATTAAAGTAGTTAAAGAAAGCAGGCCTAGTTCATCTGAGGGTCTGACTTTATAAGGCATTTGCCTAACTTTTGTTTTTGGTCTTCAGAGTAGGAGGTTTCTCAGTGAAATGGTTAGTAGATATAGAGTTATTAGGCAGAGGAGGACAGAGAGAATGATATAGAAAAGGAGCAGCTGGAGTTAGGTCAGCCAATGTACTTTTTTGTTTCATCATCAGTCAGTTGCTTAAGCATTTCATTTGCCTTTTGTAAGAAGTCTTTTAGAGAGGCAAGTTTTGATTCATTCAGTCTTTTAGAAGGTTCTCCATGACAATCAAAACTCCACTCCATTATTCCTGAGACATTCAGAATCCCTTATTTTCCAATGCACTTCATAAGTGAACAACTTTGTCTAGGTTAAAACTTCCCCATTATGGCCAGTCTAATTCTCAATTATCTTTGGACTTCAAATAAACAACCTAACAATGCACCTCAAGGAACTAGAAAATCAAGAACAACCCAAACCCAAATTTAGTAGAAGAAAAGATATAATAAAGATCAGAACAGAAATAAATGAAGTTGAGATAGAAAAAAGTACAAATGATCAACAAAACAAAAAGTTGTTTTTTGAAAAGAAAAACAAATCACCAAACCTTTAGCTGACTAAGAAAGAAAGGGAGAAGATCCAAATAAATAAAATCAGAAACAAACAAAGGAGACATAACAACTGAGACCACAGAAATACAAAGAATCATTTGATACCATTACGAACAACAATATGCCAGCAAGTTGGAAAACCTGTAAGAAATAGATAAATTCCTGGACACATACAACTTACCAAAATTGAATCATGAAGAAAGAGAAAACCTGAACAAACCAATAACAGTAATAAGATAGAAGCTGTACTAAAAAGTGTCCCATCAGAGAAAAGCCTAGGATCTGATGGTTTTGCTGCTGAATTCTGCCAAACTTTTAAAGAAGAACTAATACTAGTTCTACTCAAACTCTTCAAAAAAATTGAAGAGGAGGGAATATTTCCAAACTCATTCTATAAGGCCAGCATTATCTTGATACAAAAACTGCACAAGGACACAACAAAAAAAGACAACTTCAGGATAATATCCTCAATGAACATTGTTATAAAAGACTTCAAAAAAAAAAAAAAAAAAACCCTGCCAAACAAAATTCAACAAATTTAAAAAAGCATTTACCATGATCAAGTGGGATTCATCACAGGGATTCAAGGGTGGTTTCAACATATGCAAATCAATAAATATGGTACATCACATAAATAAAAACAAGGACAAAAACAATATGATCATTTCAGTAGATACTGAAAAAACATTTGATAAAATTCACCATCCCTCTATTAAAAAAAATACTCAACAACATTGATGCAGAAGGAACATATTTCAAAAAAATAAAGGCCATATATGACAAACCCACAGCTAACATCATACTGAATAGGGAACAATTGAAAGCCTTTCCTGTAAGATCTGGAACAAGACAAGGATGCCCACTTTTATTCAATATAATACCAGAAATCCTAGCCAGAGCAATCAGACAAGAGGAGCTAATAAGGTCCCTAAGAAGGGAAAGGACAAAATGATGCTGGACAAATATCCCTTAATAGAATCCCAGATGATCTGGGCAGTGGGGTTATTGATGTTATGTGGCCAAGTAGCCTGTTGAAGGATGATGTTTGTCTTTTGCTATACCTCCCCTGAAACATTAATGTAAACGCAACAAGATGTGTTTGCAACAGCACATACCCTTCCGTCTTTAGCTAAAATGCAACATTGTTATTCTCTTAGATCCAAGATGGACAGAAAAGGTCTTTTCCAGGGGGAGGAGGGAGTATGATGTAAACATGCTGAACAAGTAAGGCTAAATGCAAGTTTAATTAATAACTATGCTTCAGCAAGTGACTTGATTCCAGCCACTAGGAAGCAAGCAAAGTAACCATAACCAGTAGATTATTAGGAAAATGCCAACAAAGATTAAGAAAAGAAAAGTAAGCACATTCGTGTTAGTCATTTGAATGAGAGTGTTAGTCAGCTTTCTTGCTGTCTTTGGGAGGCAGCCTTTGGTACAGGTACTTGAGATCCTCTGTGGGCTCACAGGAGTGCGCTAGCTCCTTGTGCCAACCTATGGGGGCTCGTCAGGAACAGATTTAATCCTAAGCAAATGTTCCCAACTAGCAATTCCTTATAAATTAACAGCTGTAGGGGTCACAACACTTTTATTTATTATTAGACCTGTCCCTGTTGTATTATATGCAGGTGAAATCTCCAATCTATATTTTGTTCTGTTGCCCATTGCTGAATGTCATGTCTTGTGAAATGGGAACCTCAATCACTATCAATCCCTTAAAACCCTTTAGATAACATAAGAACAGAAACAAAAATACCAAAGCCAAGTTTGCAAAATTAACTTATCTATAAAGCATTGAGAAACTTATACAAAACATAACCATTTGAGCCTAAGGATTTAGAGTCTTTTGTGTCAGAATGTTTCCTGTGGTCTCTTCAAAGAATCAACAATGTTTTGAACAAAAATCTTATAAATCATGTCTAGTTCTGATAATGACAGGAAAAGGAAGCTTATGGTTAGCTAAATGTTTAAGTTATCTAATAATAAATTTATATTAATTTAGATACAAGCAAAATTATTAAATGAGTTTTAATTTCTCTGAATACAGGCCTAGTTCTTTGTTTCGTAAAAGCAGTTTATTTTGATTGTTGTCTTTTCCTAGGTTTGAAAACAGGACTTTGGTTAACTGGGGTTTGGTATTAGATACTCGTGAGTCGAGGCACTGTAACTTAACAGCACAAGGGTTAGTCAACAATATTTGACACAGCCTTGAACTGATTTGAGGATGCCCATCAAAGATGTCAAAAGGCCCAAAACACCTGATCAAAATAGAATCACATATCACTGTAAAATAATAATAATTCACTTAACTAAGAGTGATAATCAAAAGACTTTAAAGGCAATACATAAAGATACATGCATGCAAAAACCTCAACCTTTCAAAGTTCAGCCCCCATGTACCTCCATAATATGCTGAAATAAAAACAAAAAAAAACCTAACAAAGACAACATAGGAACTATCCTGATAAAACACAGTATCTGTTTCTTAGGCCAGCTACCAAAAAGTAAAGAAAAACCTTCTGTAGTGTGACTGATTTTTTTCTTATGGGAAACCCAGTTAGACAACTTTGAAGTCAAACCTGATGAAAGGGGTACCCAGCTGAATCAGACACAGGAAGAGTGTCCAGGATCATGAGTATACAGTAGATTATAGAGGAATATGAATAAGAAAAATTACTACCTTGAGTAGGGGAGCAAATGACTCTTAATAACAGCCTGAGAAGTATTCTGGCCACATTAAACAACTCAGATATATCAAGAAAAGCTGAGAATAGAATTAAGTTATACTGGAGGAAAACATTGCTTTTATGATGAATTTTACTGTGAGGCCATAACAACAGACTTAGAACCAGAGGGGGAAAAGTTACAGGAGCTGGCAAAAAAGGTTGAAGGAGAGAGTCACCATTCCAGCCTTTTCAAGGGAAGAAAAAGCTAAAAGCAGCTAGACATAGCAAAAGTTGAACTTTCGAGATATAAATCTAAGAAGTTTCACAGGAAGCTGATTATAGAATTAAAGTCAAAGCTTTTTGCAGTTTCATTAAGATCAAATCAATATTTTAAGAAAACCTCGTGATTTCTAACCAAAACTTTTCTCTTTTAATTATAGCCAACTCAACCACATACAAAATTTTTTCATAAGGCTGGGCAAGGTGGCTCATGCCTGTAATCCTTATACTCTGGGAGGCTAAGGCAGGAGGATTGCTTCAGGTCAGGAGTTCAAGACCAGCCTGAGCAAGAGCAAGACCCCGTCTCTACTAAAAATAAAAAAATTAGCCAGGTGTGGTGGTGCATGCCTGCAGACCCAGCTACTTGGAGGCTGAGGCAGGAGGATCACTTGAGCCCAGGAGTTTGAGGTTGCTGTGAGCTAGGTTGATGCCACAGCACTCTAGCCTGTGTGACAGAGTGAGACTTTTTCAAAACAAAAATGTTTTTCATGACTTTCCCCCCCATAACCTCATCACAACCTACATAGACCATCTACGACATGCTTGGACTTTCTTTTTCTTTATGGTCCTAATTTTCCCCTTTCCCAAATAACCAGCCATTCCATACCAGATAAAAATTTATGACACAAGATCTTTTCCCACACAAAACCATTCCCTCTCTGATCAATCTTTCTTACCAAAAATACATTTCCATGCTCGTAACCTTTCTGCATCTCTTTCTCCCACCTTACTAGTTACCTTCCAAATCCATACTTTGAATCAACCTCCAAATAACCTCTGAATTAGACAAAATTCTATATATATATATTTTTTTCAATAAGAACACACTTTATGCCTCTTTCACAATACATCCTATTCCTTGGTAACCCCATATATAGAATCATCTGTATCAACCAAAATTCCTATTTTTAGTAACTTTATATTTTAGTGAAAACCTAACAAGTAGGAAATTTTCAATTATCTGTTATAAGCATCTATTTTATTTATATTTCTCCAGTTTATTATTTTAGCAGTTTACTTGGATCTTAGTTATTATTTTCTGTTAACCATTTTTATAGCCTGTGAATATTAGATATTCACCGTAGTAAGACACTTAAACACATGGGCACTTTGGTTGACAACCCAGAAGATTCAGCTATTCTCACCAAACCAACAATACCAAATTGGTCTTACTTATCAAAAATCACACAAACACAGATCACTTTGATTTTGGCTGGTTCATAATTCTATAACTCCTATGTTAAATCCTGACACCTTAAAGTATCTAACAGAGGTGAGACATTTTTATTTTTACTTTATCAATAACAATATAAACTCACTAGTTTGCAAAAGGTGACTGAAACCCTGTGCCGGACAGCTGGTGGAATCCCCCTCAGAGTCAGGGGACTGAGAGGGCTCCAGGGTGGGGTGCAGGCCTCCTGTGGGCAGAGCTAAAGGGGGATTATGTAGGATGTCCAGTACAGTTTTTGGTGCCTGGGAGTAACATGAGCCAGACACATCCTACAGTTGTTTCTTAAATTTGGATCTTGATAGAGGGCCACAAAAGATAGAGGACCATAAAGCCTGTACATAGGGGTTTCTCCCCATCTTCATTCCTTTTTACAGAATAAATCCAATTGTAAAATTGTGTTCAAAGAACCATTTTCAGGCCAAATTTTCTGGTGTCCAAGTTGGTATTGGGGCCAGGCAGTGTTGCAATAGAAAATAAGCTGCTTTATTTTTAGTCCTTTTAACTTAAATTTATCAGTTGTTGAGGAGGCGTGCTAGCAGGGAATCCTTTGGGAAGCTTGTTGTCACCTCCATTTCTGAACAGGATTTCTGTTAGACACAGGGGCTTCCCTAAGCCTGGCAAAGAACCAATTGTCTTGTCTCTTAGATTCCCATCTCCCCGTTTCAATTAAGAAAATGAACAAGGCAATACTGGCCAAACCTTGCAAGGTCAAGGTTGGCACAGTTGAGAAAGCATGAAGGCTAGAGGATACAAGGTAGATCTGTGCAGAAGAATGGGGGCTATGTCCTTCAGTATAAAACACATGTTGCAACAAACAAATTACAGAACTAGGGGTAAAAGTAGGGTAGCCAGAACAGGCTTCAGTTTGAAAACAAATGTAACACTGAGGTCCAAAAGGACAATTATAATCTGACTTGGAAAATCTGCTTAAGGTTTGGGTAAAGGAAAGAAAGTTGACAGCTTGAGTAGCTGCCTGAATGCCAGCAAGAAGAGACTTCAGACAGAAGAATAGGTTTTTGAGATCTCAAGTGGCCTAGACGAATTATAAATGTGACTCGTTTAAGATACCAACAATGAAGCTGGAACTTAAGAGTTTTGGAAGTATGCCATTGACCTATGTAATGATGGTAATATAGTAAAAGTAAATCCTTTTGCTCTCATTCTTCCCAATGGCATCCTTCAGAATGGCAAAGCAACAGTCAGCCAACTGCTGGGAAAATGATGTATCTTAGTTTTAAGGCAAGCAAAGACGGGTTATCAGAACTAAGAAGTGTGACAAAGACAGTAGAAAAAAACATTCGCAGAGGGCACAAGGTGGTTCAGTTTTCAGGAAAAATGAAACAAATTTGGGACCAGTGGCTAATGCAATTACCTGCCCTGAATCCAAGATTTATGGCCTATTTCAGCCTTTCAATGTCCCCAAGGGGCCCACTTCAGCCCTTTAATTTGGGAATATCTGAAACAAAGAGAATGCCTTTCCCAATTGCCAAAAACCCCAAAGCACCCTGGCCTATTTCAGTTGATGTATAGCAACTTCAGCCTTTTAACTTGGTGTCACTGAAACAATGTGGCCCTGGCATCCCAGAGTCACCATAATAAGAGATCTCTATTTAACAAAAGAAAAAAAAATTCAAAATAGACAGGGAAAATGATCTACTTTACAAAGAATGGAAACAATCACCCGAATAGCTAAAGCAAAATGTATATATGCAGCTATGAAATAATGACAGGCATTCATTTATGCACTAAGACTAAAACAGGTCAGTGAGCGACATCCAAAACACAGAAGAGATTGAAGAAGAAAGGCAAAAGGAGACAATGAATTGTTTGACTCCTTCTTGGTAAAGGAACAAGTCCCCACCAACTCCCAAGGCCAGGGTCACCCAATGTCTGTCAGTTACTTAAATCTACATGACACAGAGATTAAAACTGCTGTCATCCCATTACTGGGGGAGCCGTAGTTAGTTGGATGGAGTGAGTTTATATCCTTTAATTCAGAAAGAAAATCTCCAGAACAGAGTTGGAAAGAGAGATGGAACAGAAAGAGAAGATGGAACTTTAGAAGACAAGAAAACCGAAAAGAAAGCAAACTAGATAAAGGGAGACTTAGCCATCCTTTAGGCTTTGAATAGTGCCATGTGGTTTCAATTTGGGGTCCAGGTGGGGGTCTCCCTTTGTCCCATCTGGATTGCCATGAACATGACACAGGAAAGTAACTCCCAATGCTGGGGATCACTTGAAGTCCAAGTGGGTCTTTGGCTTCACGCAAGTGAGAATTCAGTAGCAAGCCAACAGTGGAAAGTGAAAGTGAGATTTATTCAAGAAGTATAGAAAATCTACTCCACAGACAGAGTGAAGGCTAGTTCTCCCTGGAGAGTAGAACCAGTTCCCATGGTTCCTTAGGCCCCTCTATTTAAGCAACAGCTTAATTATAGGCTAAACAAGGGGAGAAATATTCATATTATTTCTTAGAAAGGGGCAGTATTTTCCTGGAATTAGAGTGACACCCCTCCTTCAGGAAGTGTCATGGCATCAGGTGCATGATGGGAGTGGGAGGTTCCCTTAGAAATGTTTATGGTAATGAGGTGTAAAATGAAGCCACATGGCCAAGAAGTGTTCAATTCCCCCACTTTCTTGGTTCTAAGTGGTTGGAAATTGTCTTGTCCCATCCTGTTTTGATCAGGGTAGTTCAAAACCATGTTTTGAGACTTCCTGACTCCGTTAAGGGATGCCTGCACAATTAAGCAATGCCTGAAGCAGTGCCTGCCAGTTCTCTGTCTCAGAAACATGAGGAGAGTTTTCTCAAATTTTCACAGTGAGAACTTTGTAGGGCTCCCAGAGGTAAAACTCACAAAAGTGTGGGCCCCCATGACTGGACCCCCTTGAAAATTTTAATTCTCATGATAGTTTCCCCTGAGTCCCCAGCAATTCCGCAATTGCAGTTTAAAGTGTTTCTGCTTATACTTGCTTAAGCTAGGGGTTTCTGCTTCTGATAAACTATGATTATCTGTATCTGCCTATCTGTCCCTCCAGTTTTTTGTTTTTTTTTTTAGACAGAGTCTCACTCTGTTACCCAGGCTAGAGTGCCATGGCATCAGCCTAGCTCACAGCAACCTCAAACTCCTGGGCTCAAGCGATCCTACTGCCTCAGCCTCCCAAGTAGCTGGGACCACAGGCATGTGGCACCATCATGCCCAGCTAACTTTTTTCTATATATTTTTAGTTGTTCAGCTAATTTCTTTCAATGTTTTTAGTGGAGACAGGGTCTCACTCTTGTTCAGGTTGGTCTTGAACTCCTGAGCTCAAACGATCCACCTGCCTCGGCCTCCCAGAGTGCTAGCATTACAGGCATGAGCCACCTCGCCTAGCCCTGTCTCTCTAGTTTTAAAGGAAGAAGTTTCCTCTGTGACATCAGTTCCCTGGTGGATTGAAGAAGCATTTTTGATATTCAGTTTTTTCAGTTTTTTTCTTGTTGTGAGTATGGGTCTGATGAAGTCCAAGCCTTTTTCATATCAGACTGGAAACTAGAAGTCAATAGTTTGTACTGTATGCTTTATTTATTTATTTTTGTGGAGAGAAACAGGTTTATTTACACTGGCTGGCTCAGAGAGGGCTTGCCACCAAATTCTGAGCCTGTACTGTATGCTTTAGATATATTTCATATATATACAAGTACATTCTAATATACATTTTTAATTCCTCCTTTTCTCACAAATATATGTATGTGCATCTATAAAACTATATGCAACATTCTGAACTTTTGAGTAATTTTGCTAGTAAAATTTTCCATGCCATTATTTTATACAGTTGCATAGTATTCCATTTTTCAATTTATTATGACTTATTATAAAATACCCTATTGATGAACATTTTGTTTCCATTCTAATAGAAATGTGAAATGGAAAAAATTATAGGTGTATCTTTTAGCATATATGTAATTTTATCCATAGGATAAAGTCCTAGAAGTGGAATTATTACATCAACTATATATATTTTTGTAATTTTCATAGATATTATGAAGTTACCCTGCATTGGAGTTTTCTAGTATTCTTTATCTTAGCTGTATTTCCCAAAGATTGTACCAAGTCTCTTTTTAGACTTGATAATTTAATAGAGCTATTTTAATCTTTTAATCTATGTTTCCAACTCCTTTTCTTACCCAAGGCTAGATTCTTCCATTACTTTGAAAATGTGTTCCACTAATTATCTCCCCTCTCTCCTGTATCTTCAACCTACTTTCTTAAAAATAAAAGCATAGATGTGAGACATGGAAAGCACATAGATACAAAGTATCTGGCCTTTGGCGTCCTAAGACATAGGTTTAGTTCCTTATTTCCCCACCTGATCAGCTGCGTGAAAGCCTCTCAATCTCTTTAAGGCTCTGTTTCTTCATCTGAAAATTGAGGATAGTGATAGAGTCAACATTATGTTTGTAATGAGATGATAAAATTATTTAATGCTTTTTGTATCTGGCCTTTAGTAAGAACTAGATGAAAGTTGTTTTTAAACAGTGACTTTCCTTGGCTTTTTTTTTAGAGATGGATTCTCACTATGTTGCCCAGGCTCAAATGCAGTTCAGCAATGAGTGAGAGTTCCTGTTCCTCCACATCTTCACTATCATTTGTGTTGTAATTGTTTTGGATTTTTGCAATCCTGTTAGGTGTGTAATGGTATCTCATAGTTTTAATTTGCAATTCTCTCATAGCACATGATGTTGAGCATCTTTTCACATGCTTACTTGCCAATCTGTATATCTTCTTTGGGGAGGTGTCTATTCCGGCCTTTTGTTCATTTTTTAATCAGGTTGTTCATTTCTTATTGTTGAGTTTTAAGTGTTCTTTGAATACTTTAGAGAACAGTCCTTTATCAGATCTTTTTCCAGTATTTTGTCCCAGGCTGTGGCTTGTCTTCTTATTCTATTGATAGTGACTTTTGCAGGGCTTAAGTTTTTATTTTAATCAAGTCCAAGTTGTCAATTATTTCTTTCATGAATTGTGCCTTTGGTGTTACATCTAAACAGTCATTACCTAAGGTCATCTAGGTTTTCTCCTATGTGATTTTCCAGGAGTTTAATAGTTTTGTGTTTTACATTTAGGTTTATGATCCATTTTGAGTTAATTTTTATGAAAGGTATAAGGTCTATGTCTAGATTTAATTTTTTTGTACATGAATGTCCAGTTGTTCCAGCACCTTTTGTTGAAAAGATTATCTTTGCTCCATTGTATTGTCATTGTTCTTTTGTCAGAGATCAGTTGGTCATGTTTATGTGGGTCTATTTCTGGGCTTTTATTATATTCCATTGATCTATTTGTCTATTCTTTTGCCAATACATCACTGTCTTGATTACTGCAGCTTTACAGTAAGTCTTAAAGTTGGATTATGTCAGTCCTCCAACTTTGTTCTTCTCTTTCAGTATCGAGTTGGCTATTCTGGGTCTTTTGTCTCTCCACATAAACTTTAGAATCAGTTTGTCAATATCACAAAATAACCCACTGGGATTTTGATTGGGATTGCATTAAATCTATAGGTCAAGCTGGGAAAAACCAACATCTTGACCATATGGAGACTTCCCATCCATGAACACAGAATATCTCTCCATTAAAGAGGTTATCTTTTCATATCTTTCATCAGAGTTTTGTAGCTTACCTTATATAGATCTTAGTACATATTTTGTTAGATTTATACATAAGTATTTTATTTTTTTGAGGGGTGCTAATGTAAATGGTAATGTATTTTTATTTCAGATTCCACTTGTTAATTGTTGGTAATTACCTTGGCATATTAACCTTGTGTCCTGCAACCTTGCTATTGTCATTTATTAGTTCCAATAATTATTTTTTGTTCACTCTTTCGAATTTTCTACATAGATGGTTATGTCATCTGCAAACAAAGACAGCTTTATTTCTTCCTTTCCAATCTGTATACCTTTTATTTCTTTTTCCTTTATTATTGCATTAGCCAAGACTTTCAGTGTGATGTTCAAAAGGAGTCGTGGGAGGGAACATCCTTGCCTTGCTCCTGAGACCCCTTCACTTTTCACTAGAAGTTTTCTTCTAAGTATTATCTTCCCCTCTTGGGCTTCACTTATTATATTAAACAAACAAACAAATATAATGTATTCATTTATCCTACAGGATGATTGCCTAATTTAAATGTAAATATATTTTAATATATGTGTCTGTATATATACACACATATATAACATATAGCTCTGGTTCAGGATAAAACTACACGGGGTCATTTCTGCTCACAATTTACCTAAGACAGCCTTTGGATCTCTTTCCCAGAATAATTTCAAATAATAACATATCTAGGACAAATATGGTACAAAAATAATCAGGATAATTTTGCTCCTTGTCAATTTTCAGCTAAGAGCTCTTTGGGCACAAATGTAATCTGCACTATTATAACATTAATCCTAACAAGAATCATTTCTGGTAATGTCCCAGACTATGACTTAGCATGAAATACATCATTTATTAATTTAGTTTGCTCAAATTCTGTATACAACTCAACCATCACCACTATGCTGTATAACTACCACAAATGTAGCAGCTTAAGACAACCACTCATATTTATTATCTCACAGTGTCTGTGGATCAGGAATCCTGGCTCAGCTTTTCTGGGTTTTCTTCTCAGTCTCACAGACGGCAATCAAGGTGTTAACTGGGCTGTGACCCAGTAAAATTGCTGGGTCAAAGGGTACATGCATTTAAATTTTGATAAGGGATGTTAATTGTCCTCTAAAGATTACTGATTTATTCTTCCATCAAATCACTTTCCAACAGTGTATATCATCGACTTTATAAATGTGTTGAGCTTGTACATTCAGATAAAGTATTTCCTTTCTTTTGGCACATACTGGTTCTTAGCTTTGGTCATCATGCCTATACCATGGTAATTTAATTAGACCAAGGTTTAAGCTCTCTGGAAGGGAGACACAATCTCTCATGGAACATCCTAAGGAAGTTCACCCTTCATCGGACCTTTCCTTTGCTGACTTCCTGCTTTTGTGAGATTTGCTGGGACATCTTGGCATAGACTAGGACACTGGAAAAATTTGGCATAATTTGAGTAATTCTTTGTGGGGACATGAAAGGGAGACCAGATAATTAAGCCTGAAGTCAGAGATAGAGATAGAGATAGAGACAGAGATAGATAAAGGGGGAGAGAGAGAGAGAGAGAGAGAGAGAGAGAGAGAGAGAAGGTGAAAGAGGAATACAAATATGATAGAAAATAAAAAAGAAAATTTTCCCTTGGTAATTTTGCTCAGAATTGGTCACAGAGAGCTGGAGTTTTATTATCATTCTACTTGCTGCCTTTCTGGGCAAAGTGAGATGATCTGTCTCTAGTTAGCCATCTTTGGGCAAAGTGGAAGCCGTTAAAAGAGGCAGATGTTCACAAGCAGTGCAAACTCAATGAATAATCACATTAAGTCTCAACACCAGTTCCTGGAACATATTATTTTATAAAGCACAGTAAACTACATTTAAAATCTCAAATGAGTAACAATTGGGACTGAAAACATATTTTTCATTTATTTCCCCACTCTCTCTGAACCTACTCTGCCAGATTATTTTAAAGTAACGCTGAAACATCATCTAATTTCATTCATAAAAATTTAGACTTCTTTTTTTGAGTATGTTGTGATTTTTTTTCATGTAAAAGGAGTAAATAAAGAGATGGTAACTTGAGGTGAAGTAGGGTTAAGAGATTTTTGTAAACCACATTTGGATCCCTGGGTTCAGGTATGGATTAGCACGAGAATTGGATTTAACCAGGTTTTGGTTTTGCCAAGTATAAAACAGTGTGAGACTCAAGGGTGTTTACAAAGGAGTGATTACTATTCTTGGATAGTAATTGTGTGATCATAAACATTTTTGCTGGGTAAGGAGGGGAGTGACGAGGGGAGTGATGACATCAAGTAGCTGAAAGTGAAAAGGTAGTAGAACCACAGATTAGAGGTCAAGGTTGGGTAAAAAGAGCATGAGCCAGCAATAGAAGAAGTGGTGGTCCGAAAGTATGATGAATGAAATTGAGATCATGGGGGATTTGCAGTTGCATTAAATGGTGATGACAAGATATGGGTATGACCATGGGGCTGAGGTAGGATGAAGGGCAAGTTAATCAGAGGAGAGAGCCTCAAGGAAGTGAGAAACCAGAAAATGTGTATTCACTTGTATATTGAGGAATGAAACAGGAGTTGATTATTATAGAGAGCCAAAATCATTGAGAAATGGAGGTGGCCAGTGGATTTTGGAAAGGAGGGAATATATTCTGAACATAGCAATGAGGAGCAAGAAGTAACTAGCCCATGTACAAATAGAGTTGTGGGAATATTAAAACACAAACAACAACAACAACAAAAAAAAACCAGCTACCCCTTGAGAGGGCTGCAAGAGAAGGAGAGAGAGCTGAAATTCCATTAGAGGAAAGAAAACAGGTATTTTCCTTCACCCCTAGGTGATGCTTTTTTACCAACATGTTTTTTTCCTCTCTACCATAAACAACTGCAGGCATACTTGTGAGCATGGGAAAATCCAGGTTTTGTGGGCACTGAAACTTACTTAGTTTGGAAAACTTTCTTTAAAGAAAGAATACAAAAATCTTGCTTTTCCAAATTTTACCCCAAAAAGTATGATTCTGTGATCCCATTATCCACCCACATTCAGATCTTTGAAGGGGCTGCTGGGAAATAATCCCCTGTGGATCTTTTCAGTTTTCTGCATGATCCAGACCTTCTGAGCAAAGAGCGTCAGCAAACTTGCTTAAATAATTATTATGTAGTAAACATGCCTTAGAAGCTAGAGAACATTTAGAGACTCAGGAATATTTAGAGACTCATCTCTCCTGGAATCATCAGTTTACATTCAGGGTAGTGAAGCTAGAGACCTTCCCATCTCCTCTTCTCCACCTCTGAAGATTTGTTTATATTCCGGAATGAAGATCTAAAAGAAACAAGAGAGAGATTTGCCAATAGCTCTATATAGCCTATGACTCTCATGATTTCAAGCTTCCTTTCTTGTGACGCAACTGTCTGCAAACACAAGTGACCATCTGGCTTGCATTGCATTATCTCATGGGGAACCGGGGGAGGAAACTCAGCACTATGATGTTGGGAGTAATAAATGGCCTGTTCTCTGATCCAGAGATCTGTGTTCCCTATAAACACTCTCTCTCTCTCTCTCTCTCTCTCTATGTAACAGAAGCCTGAGCAAATGAAGGGCCTAAGGCTTCAGATTCATAAGCCTTATCATAAATCTACCTCTGTTCATTGAACTTGGAGTATTAAATTGTACTGTGTCAATTTTATGACAGGTTCTTTGTCCAGACATAGGGTTTCATTTTTGTTAATCTCTCTATTTTTATATACATCACAATTTTAATAATAATTCTTACTTTTAAAATATATCTATAATTGCTGCTTCCAATTCCTCTCCTCCCTTTTGGCTCTAAACCTACTTTGATCAGGACTTTGCGTTCAACACTCTGCTGAAACTATTGTTCATCCTAGTCACAATGATCTTCACATTACTAAATTCGTGATCAATTCTTAGTCCTCACCTTTTCCTACCAGCAGCATCTGAACAATCATCATTCCTATGTCACACCTTCTGGTCACTTTCTGTTTCCCTTTCTTTAAGTGGTTTCTAGGGTAGGCATCACAGTCTCTTCGTCTTCCTTCTAAATTACCAGTCACTCCTTTCTAGTCTCCTTTGCTGATTTGTCCACTCTGCTTTGACCTCTTAACATGGGAGTATTCAGGGTAGGCCTTGCTCTCTTCTCTGCATTGCGTTCCTTGGTGATCTCATTCAGTCCTATGACGTCTTATGGCTGAACATGCCTTTATGTGGACCACTCACAAATTTATATCTGTAGCCAAGACCTCTCTCCAGAATTCAACACTTTTATATCCAACTGCCTACTTGACATCTCCACTTGGATATTAAATAGGCATCTAAAACTTAACAAAACTTGACTTCTTGTCTTTCCCCTGAAACCTATCCCACCTAAAGCCTTCCTCATTCAGTTAATAGCAACATCTTTCCAGTTGTTCATATTAAAAGTCTTGATTTCTCCTCCACCCCCCCCCCCCCAAAACCCTGCATTTCATCCTTTGGTAAATCCTATTGCTCTACTTTCAAAATATTTCTAGAATCTGATCTTTTCTCATAGCACCTTGACTTCTATCATCCTAGTCTGGGTCAACTCTCTTTCTCACTTAGATGCCTAAAATATCTTCTGTATTTATTTCCTTGGGCTGCTATAACAAAGTTCCACAAACTGGGTGACCTAAAACAACAGAATGCTTTTCCTCATAGTTCTGGAGGCTAGAAGTCCAAACTCAAGGTGTTGACAGGGCCATATTCTTTCTGAAGGATCTACAGGAGATACAGATTTTTCTTTTCTAGATTCTGGTGCTTCTAGTGTCAGCAACACCAGGGATTTCTTGGCTTATAGATGTATTATTCCAATCTCTGTGTCCATCTTCACATGGACTTTTCTCTTTTCTCCTATGTCTGTGTCCAAATTTCACACTTCATATAAGGAAACCAGTCACTGGATTGGGACCCACTCTAATCCAATACTACCTCATTTTGACTGTATTACATGTGTAAAGAACCTATTTCCAAATGAGGTCACATTCATGGGTTCCAGGTGGATATGAATTTTGTAAGGAAGCTATTCAACCTAGTACAACCTCCTAACTAGGTTCTCTACTTCTTTTCTTGTTCTCTTACAGTATATTCTCAACACATATTCTGAGGAGATGGAGAAGTCCCTATCTTTAATGCAAATCAGACTATGTCATTCCCCTATATGCCCATTTCAACTCAGAGTAAAGTCCCAAAACCATATGATCTAATAATTCTATTCATAGGTACTTACCCAAGAGTACTGAACAATATGTCCACTCATAAACTTGTACATGAATCTTCATAACAGCATTATTTGTAATAGCCAAAAAGTGTAAACAACCCAAATGACAAATGAATAAACAAAATGTGGTATAGCCATAAAATAGATTATCATTCAGCCCTAAAATGTAACAAAGTACTGATACATGCTACACCATGAATGAACCTTGAAAACATTATGTCAAATGGAAGAACCCAGACACAAAAGGCCACATATAATATGATGTTTTTATATAAATGTCCAGAATAAGCAATTTAATAGAGATAGTAAGTAAATCCATGGTTTCTAGGGGCGGGGGGGGAAGGGGGACTGGAATTTAGGAGCAGTTGCTAATAGATATGGGGATTTGGGGGGGTGATGAAAATACTGTGGAGTTAGATTGTGATGATGGTAGCACCACTCTGTAAATATACTATTAATATAAATGACTGAATTGTACTCTTTATAAGTATGAATTTTAGGGTGTGTGCATTATATCACTGTTATTAAAAATACAGACAAATAGGGACTCCTTTGGGGGACCTCCTGGCCTGCAGACCCGAGCCGATCATCAGATCATCAGGCGCCATATTGCTTCATTCTCCCCTTCCCCTTCCCTACCCGTGGCTGCCAAGAGAGACAATTTGGCCACCACCCAGAGGCATCTGCAGGGAATGGAACCTGTCCTTTTGGGGCCCTACAGTGGACTGAGTGGTACTCAGACTATGAGCTCGCTATCTGCCAGCCCTCCCTAGGTGCTGCTTGCCTGGTGACTCCAGGAGAACAGGGAAAATCCCGAGGCAGAAAGACATTTATCCAGCTTGAGCACCCCGTGGGTGACTTGAGACCAGCACTCTTCTCCCTGGTGGGGTCAGGGATTGATCTCTGGGGCCCAGGGGACAGGCCTGCACACCAGATCCAGTACACTCAGGTCTCGATCACATTGCCCAGAGGCACAGAAGGGATATTTGTGAATTAGCCTACTGAGGTGTGTGTGCCTTCAGGGGCAAATCAGCATGCTTGAGGGGCAACCCTCCTCCCACAGGAGGGCCATGCTCCCAGCTCAGGCTGCAATGATGGGCAGGGAACCACCTGGCCCACATCACAGATCATAGGGGAGATCCACTGGCTTGAGATCCTGCCTACTGGCAGAGGCCCAGGACAAACCAAGGACTAGGTGAGGGTGGAAAGGAGTGAGTTCTGCTATAGACTGCAGGTCTCAGACTGCCCCCACCCCTACATGCAGATTTTTGGCTAAGTGGGGCCATTTCAGCCCCTCCCTGGCAGCTTTGCCCAGAAGCAGAGAACAGACCTTTGATCTCTGCTAACAGCATCTGTGGAGCTTGAGGGCAGGCTCACTCAACCCAACCCCACCGAGCCTCACTCCCCCACCTGTCCTGTTGAGGCAGGGAATAAGGACACACCTGGAAGTCCCAGGGCCCCATTCACCATCTGAGGCACTAGAGTGCCTCTCCAGAGGAACAAGGGCTAGTTATGGAACCCAAAAGCAACACTGCAGCTTGCTCCTCCCAGCAAGCTCCACCTACTGACAGGGAGCTCATTCTGCACATACTTTTACTGCATCTACTGATTCATCATACAGGGTGTGTTCAAATCTCACCCACAAACACCACCTACTTGCTCAGAGACTAAACAGGGAGTGTCATTATCTAAATGAAAATCTAAAGGTAAGAAGCAACAGCTGATCCAGTTGGGAAGGAATCAGTGACAGAACTCTGGAAGTATGAAGAATCAAACGGAAAGCACACCCCCAAAGGGGAACACCAGCTCTCTAGAAATGGACATCGACCAAAGTCAGAACACTAAAATGATAGAAGAATTTCAAACATGGATTGTAAGAAAACTCAATGATATGCAAGAGAAAAGGGATAACCAACACAGAGTAACCACACAAAAAATCCAGGACTTCGAAGAAAAATTCACTAAAGAAATTGAAATATTAAAGAAAAATCAAACAGAACTTCTGGAAATGAAGAATTTATTCACGAAATTACAAAACACAGTGGAAAGCCTCAAGAACAGAATAGATCCAACCGAAGAAAGAATCTCAGGGATTGAAGATAACACCTTTCAACTAAATAAGTCAGTCACAGAGATAAAGCAGAGAAATAAGAGAAAAGAACAAAGCCTACAAGAAATGTGGAATTATGTGAAGAAGCCTAACATGAGAATCATAGGCATCACTGAGAGTGAAGAAGAAAATACACAAAGGTTGGATAAGCTATTTGAGGACATAAGAGAGGAAAATTTCCCAGGCCTTGCTAAAAATCTAGATATCCAGGTACAAAAAGCTCAAAGGACTCCTGGGACATTCATTACAAACAGGAAGACACCACAACACACAGTCATCAGACTGACCAAAATAACCAGCAAAGAAGCCCTCCTACAAGCTGTAAGGCAAAAGAAGCAGGTAACCTACAAAGGAAAACCCATCAGAATATTAGCAGACTTTTCAACTGAGACCTTACAAGCAAGAAGAGACTGGGGCCCCATTCTCACTTTTCTCAAACAGAATAATGCCCAGCCCAGAATCTTGTACCCTGCAAAACTAAGTTTTATATACAAAGGAGAAAAAAAGATTTTGCCAGGTAAGCAAAGACTGAGGGAATTCATCAAGACAAGACCTGCCCTCCAGAAGTACTCAAAACAGTGTTACACCCAGATCAGCACAATAAACACTCACCAATATAAAGTCATCCAAAAGCTAAAGGTCAAAGGCCAGATACCACAATGGCTCAAGAGAGAAAACAAAGCAACAAAGTTCAACTCAACAGAATGAAGAGAAATCTGCCCCACTTATCAATTCTCTCAATAAATGTGAATGGCTTGAACTGCCCACTAATGAGACATAGTTTAGAAATCAACTCCAACACACACTTGCATCTCTACACAAAGTCATGGAAACTAAACAACCTTCTGCTGAATGATTATTGTGTTAAAGAGGAAATCAAGATGGAAATCAAAAGATTCTTTGAACTAAATGATAAAGGAGACATGAGTTATCAAAATCTGTGGGACACAGCTGAAGCAGTCCTGAGAGGAAAATTTATATCCATAAATGTCTACATCCGAAAGACAGAAAGATCACAAATAAACAATCTAATGAATCATCTCAAAGAACTGGAAAAGGATGAGAAAACTGACCCCAACCCCAGCAGAAGAAAAGAAACAACAAAGATCAGAGTAGAACTAAATGAAATTGATAATAAAAAAAACTACATGGAAGATTAATAAAGCAAAAATTGGTTCTTTGAAAAAATAACAAAACTGACACATGTCTTGCTAAATTAACAAGAAGCAGAAAAGAAAGAACTCTAATATTCTCCATCAGGAATGAAAAAAGAGAAATTACAACTGATGCCACAGAAATACAAAATATCATCTATGAATACTATAAAAACCTCTATGCACATAAACCTGAAAATGTGGAGAAAAAGGACAAATTCTTAAAACATATAGCCTCTCTATGCTCAGTCAGGAAGAAATAGAATTCCTGAATGACCAATATCAAGTACCGAAATTGAAACAGCAACAAAAAAATCTTCTTGAAAAGTCTGGACCAGATGGTTTCACACCCAAATTTTACCAGACCTACAAAGAAGAACCGGTGCCTATCCTGCAAAAATTATTCCACAGCATCAAGAAGCCAGCAATCCTCCCCAACATGTTTTATGAAGCCAACATCACCCTACCAAAACCAGGAAAGGATACAACAAAAAAAGAGAACTACAGACCAATATCCCTTATGAATATAGATGCAAAAATCCTCAACAAAATCCTAGCAACCTGAATTCAAGTGCTTATCAAAAAAAAAAAAATCCATCATGGCCAAGTGGGCTTCATCCCAGAGATGCAGGGATGGTTCAACATATGCAAATCTATAAATGTAATTCACCACATAAATAGAAGCAAAAACAAAGACCATATGATCTTCTTAATAGACGCAAAAAAAGAATTTGACAAAATTCAACATCCTTTTATGATAAGAATGCTTAAGAAAATAGGAATAGACAAGACTTACCTAAAAATGATACAAGCCATATAAGACAAACCCACAGCCAACAAAATACTGAATGTGGAAAAATTGAAAGCATTCCAACTTCAAACTGGAACCAGACAAAGTTGCCCTCTATCAATGCTTCTATTCAACATAGTGCTGGAAGTCCTAGCCAGAGCAATCAGACAAAAGAAGGAGATCATGGGCATCCAAATGGGGGTAGAAGAGATCAAATTATTGCTCTTTGCTGATGCTCTGATCTTATATCTAGCAAACCCCAAAGATTCTGCTATGAGAATACTGGAATTGATAAACAAATTCAGCAAAATCTCAGGTTATAAAATCAATGTACAGAAATCAGTAGCATTCCTATATACCAACAATAGTCAAACTGAGAACAAAATCAAAGACTCAATACCTTAACAACAGCAACAAAGAAAATAAAATACCTAAGAATATATTTAACTAAGGAGGTAAAAGACCTCTACAGGGAGAACTATGAAACACTGAGGAAGGCAATAGCAGAGGACGTAAACAGGTGGAAAACCATACCATGCTCATGGGTCAGCAGAATCAACATTGTTAAAATGTCTGTATTATCCAAAGTGATCTACAGATTCAAGGCAATCCCTATTAAAATACCAACATAATTTTTCACAGATCTAGAAAAAAATAATCCTACATTTCATATGGAACCAGAGAAGACCCCATATAGCAAAAGCAATCTTAAGCAAAAAGAACAAATTGGGAGGCATCAATTTACCAGACTCAAGCTATACTACAAGGCTATAGTAACTAAAACAGCATGGTATTGGCACATGAAGAAAGACATAGACCAATGGAACAGAACTAAGAACCCATATTTAAAACTATCCTCATTTAGCCATCTAATCTTTGGCAAAGCAGATAAAAACATACACTGGGGAAAAGAATCCTTATTCGATAAATAGTGCTGGGAATTTTGGATAGCCACATGGAGAAGACTGAAACAGGGTCCGCACCTTTCACCTCTCACAAAAATCAACTCATGGTGGATAACAGACTTAAACCTAAGGCATGAAACTCTAAGAATTCTAGAAGAAAATGTTGTAAAAACTCTTATAGACATTGGCCTAGGCAAAGAATTTATGAAGAAGACCCCAAAGGCAATCACAGGAACAACAAAAATAAATAAATGGAATCTGATCAAATTAAAAAACTTCTGCACAGCCAAGGAAACTATCACAAGAGCAAACAGACAACCTACAGAATGGGAGAAAATATTCTCATGTTACACAGCTGGCAAAGGGCTGATAACTAGAATCTATATAGAACTCAGGAAAATCAGTGGGAAAAAAAATCAAACAACCCTATCAAAAAGTGGGCAAAGGACATGAACAGAAACTTTTCAAAAGAAGACAGACTAATGGCCAACAAATGTATGAAATAATGCTCAACATCTCTAATCATCAGGGAAATGCAAATCAAAACCACAATGAGATATCACCTATCTCCAGTGAGAATGGCCTTTATCAAAAAGTCCCAAAACAATAAATGTTGCATGGATGTGGAGAGATAGGAACACTCCTACACTGCTGGTGGGACTGCAAACTAGTGCAACCTCTGTGGAAAGTAATATGCAGATATCTCAAAAAGCTACAAGTAGACCTACCATTTGATCCAGCAATCCCATTACTGGGCATCTACCCAAAAGAACAAAAGACATTCTATTAAAAAGACATCTGCATTTGAATGTTATGGCAGCACAATTCACAACTGCAAAGATGTGGAAACAATCCAAGTGCCCATCAATCCATGAGTGGATTAATAAAATGTGGTATATGTATACCATGGAGTTCTACTCAACCACAAAAACCAATGATGCTATAGGACCTCTTGTATTATCCTGCATAGAGCTGGAGCCCATTCTACTAAGTGAAGTATCACAAGAATGGAAAAACAAGCACCACATGTACTCACCATCAAATTGGTATTAACTGATCAACACTTAAGTGCACATATAGTAATAACATTCATCAGGTGTTGGGAAGATGGGAGGGGGGAGCAGGGTATGGGTTTATACACACCTAATGGGTGTGGTGCACACTGTCTGGGGGGCAGACACACTTGAAGCTCTGACTCAAGTGGGCAAAGGCAATATATGTAACCCAAACATTTGTACCCATATAATATGCTGAAATTAAAAAAAATAAAAAAATAAGCCTCCCTACCCTGTGATGTCGATGACCCAGTACTCCCACCTCCAACCAGTAGTTACAAGGTGCCCCCATCCTTGGGTGTCAACAAAAGCCAAGTGAGAAACCTGTTACTTTTACTGCCACCTGTACTTCTACTCCCTAACCATTACCCTTCTAGCTAAAACAAAAAGTTTAAATAATATCCAGCATTGCATCACATAATATTAAAATGTTCCAGTTTCAATTGAAAATCATTTATTCTGAGAAATAGACTCTCAAACTGAAAAAAAGGAGACAATATATAGATGTCAACACCAAGATGATAGAGAGCTAGAAATAGCTGATAAAGATTTTAAAGCAGCCATGATAAAAATACTTCAATGGGTTGTTACAAACGGGCTCGAAACAAATGCAGCAAAAAGAAAGCCTCAGTAAAAACACAAATTCTCAGCAAAGAAATAAAAGATATAAAGAAGAACCAAATGGAAATTGTAGAACTAAAAAATACAATAATCAAAACAGAAAGTTCAGTGGATGGGCTCACCAGCAGTAGGGAGGGGACAGAGGAAAGAATCACAGCTGGAATACAGTATAATAGATATTGCCCAATTTGAACAGCAGAGGAAAACAGAATGTAAAAAAGCAGGGAGCAGAGTTTTGGGGATTTGTGGGACTATAACAAGAGTGCTAAGATTTCTGTCATCAGAGTTCCTGGAGAAGGGGAGGAAGAGGGCAGAACTGAAACAAGTACTTGAAATATTAACTAAACTAAAAACTCCCCAAATTTGGGAGGATTTAACTTTAGAGATTTAAGAAGCTGACCAAATCCCAAACAGAATAAACCCAAAGAAATTCATGTTAAGACACATCACAATTAAACTTCTGAAAACTAAAGACAAAGAAGAAAATCTCAAAAACAGCTACTGAAAAATGACACCTTACCTATAGGGGAAAAATAACAATAATAGCATATTTCTCATCAGAAACCATGTCAGGAATGAAGTGGCAAGAATATTGTTTAAGTGCTGAAAGAAAAGAACTGTCAACCCAGAATCCTATAACCAGTGGAAATATCCTTCCGAAATGAAGGGAAAATTAAGAATTCTCAGTTGAAAGAAAATAAAGACAATCTGTCACCAGTACTCCTACCTGTTTTAGGCTAAAGAAACTTTTCTAAACAGAAAGAAAATAGTAAAAGGAGTCTTGCAACAGCAGAAAGGAAGAAAGAACACAGTAAGCAAAAATATGGATAAATATAATAATATTTCCTTTTCTTCTTGAGTTTTGTAAATTATGACAGATGAAGCAAAAATTATAATACTGATTGATGTGGTTCTAAGTATATGTGCAGAAAATACTTACAATAATAATATCATAAAGAAGAAGGGTAAAGGGATGTAAAGGGAGGTAAGATTTCTAAACTTCACGCAAAATAATGACACCAATGGACTTGGAGTTATATACACATAATGTAATACCATGAGGAACCACTTAAAAAAAACTATACAAAGAGACATAATCAAAAACACTGTATCTAAATTAAAGTGGAGGTTAAAAATGTTCAAGTAAACCATAGGAAGGCAAGAAAAAGAAAACAGAGAAACATAAACTAGAAAGAACAAATACAAAACAACAACAACAAAATGGCAGGATTAAGTCCTAACAGTGTTCTAAATACACCAATTAAAAGAGATTGGCAGGGTGGATTTAAAAATATCATCTACCATAAGCTATCTTTAAAAAATTTGCTTCAAGTGTAATACTATAGAGTTGTAGTTTCTTTAAAAAAACTAAACATGCAACTACCATATGACCCAGCAATTTCACTGGTAGGCATTTATCACGTAGAAATTAAGATTTATGTCACACAAAAACCTGTACTTGAATGTTAATAGCAACTTTACTTGCAGTAATCAGCAAGTGGAAACAAACCAACTGTCCTCCAACAAGTGAATGGTTACATAAACTGTGCTATATCCATACTATGCAATATTACTCAGCAATAAAAAAGAACAAAAGTATTGATATAGGCAACAACCTGGGTAAATCTGCAGAGAATTATGCTAAATGAAAAAGTCAATCCCAAAAGGTTACATACTGTATGATTCCATTTACATAACATTATTGAAATGATGAAATTATAGAAATGGAGAACAGATTAGTGGTTTCCAGAGATTAAAGAAGGAATTGGGGCAGGAGGATAGTGAGTAAGAATATGAAAGAACAACTTGAAGAATCCTTATGGTGAGTAAAATGTTCCATATCTTGATTGTTAATATCCTGGCTGTGATATCACACGCAATACAAGAGGTTACCATAGGGGGAAACTTTGTAAAGGGCACCCATGATCAGTCTGTATTATTTCTTAGAATTATAAATAAATCTACAATTATCTCAAAATAAAAAGTTTAATTAAAAAAATTAAAATAAACTTGAATATCCTCAAAGGCTGATTAATATTTTCTCTGGGTGGTGAGATTAAAGGAAATTCAAAATTTTTTCTTATGTGTATAATTCAAATTTTCTGTGACAAACAGGAATTACTTTTATGTTCAAAAAACATAAAAGTATCACTTATGAGAAAGAATAGCCCTGAAATCTAAGCAAACCATGCTAAATACATTGATAGCTCTATTTTATTATATACGTACTATTAAGCATTAAGAACATTATGTGACAGCCTTTACAGGGTAGTACATTAGAACTTGATATAAATGAAACACTGAAGATCACCATTGTGTCTCTGTTGTATAAAAAGCCAAACTCTAGATTAGTTGGCCCCAATGCCTGGCATTGTGCTCAGCCATCACATGCTATTAATATTTTTTCAAGAAGCATATTCAACTCCCCACCCCACCCTTAACCCAACCACATTCCTTCATAGAATCACCTACCCTCAGCTGCTGGAAAATAACCATGATTTCAGATTAATTTAAATTGCTAGGTTCAACTTTCCATTGCCAGGCTGTTCTAACTTACTGAATTACTGCCAACTATTCTTTGACAGGAAAAGAGATGATTCAAATTTTTTCTGTTCTCAAAAGGGCTTAGTTTTAAAATCAGAGGGCATAGTTTACTGTATATTCTGGTAATTCTTTCCATTGATTTATGACTTTATTGGTGATTAGTCATAACTGCTGTTATACTTACTGAGTGTTCTTTGATCTTTTCATCATCAGTTGTTGTTAAGAATTGTGCCTTTGGAATTCTGCTCTTTCACTGAAATATGTCTAAGCATAAATTTAATTCCTTCAGCTTGGAACTTATTTTGGTTTCTGAATCTGTGTATTTAAGTTTTTCTATAATTTGGGTAAACATTTCAGCCCTTATATTTCCTTCAAACATTGCCTATCACTCCTCCATTTTCTCTGTTCTTTCTGTCTAGCATTCTTATTAGATTTTATGTCAGTCCTTCAGGGTTCTTCCCTTGCATATTCTTTCTCCCCTTCCCTACCTTCCCTTCCACTACCCTCTCCTCCCTCTCTCCCTCTCTCTCTCTCTCTCAACCAATTATCTCTTTAGTTGTGTTTAACCTGATGTTTAACCCTTCCAATGATTTTTATTTTTAATGACTATAGTTTTCACTTCTACAATTCTACCTTGTTTTCTAAAGTATGTTTGAAAACATATGTTTTCTTTTTTTTAATAATGCTTTCATTTCCTTCTTTGACATCTTATTTGACAATTTGAGCTGCTATCTTTATCTCTGCAGCTACTGACATTTCCTCATGGAAGATTGTTACTGTTTGAGTTTTGTATTTTGGAAGATGAGTTCATTTTAAGTGTTGCTTTATCCATAAAAATCCTGTTAGTCTCGTTTTATGTGAATCCCTTCAGAGCATTTTGTTTCTGTTTGTTTCAGGCCTCACAAGAATATTACCAGTTTGTAACCAGTTAATTAATTAGTTAGTTAATTTGTTGGCTTCGAGGTTCTCACACCATGTAACTAAAATAAATACAAAACCCACTTGAAGCAGACTTTTTCACAATATCTCTCCCACCCAAAGCCACTTATTGTAAGTGTTGTCATCTCCCTTTGCAGTATTTTCTAGGACCCCCTAGCCATTGGGTTATAGCTCTTCAAAGGATCTGATTCTGTGTAGGGATTTCAATTCTAATTTCTTGCTTCTTAATCTCCAGATCTCATCTCCATCAGTGAGCAGCTGTTATTCATACAACCCAACTCTTTTTTTTTTTCAACCTTGGAAAGGGTAATTCAACAATATTGATTAACATTTTATTTATTTATTTTTTTTTATTTCAGCTCATCATGGGGGTACATAAGTTCAGGTTATATACATTGTCCATGTCCCGCCCATTCCCCTGAGTCAGAGCCTCAAGCATGTCCATTCTCCAGATAGTGTGCCTGGCACTCACCATGTAGTCATACCTCTATCCCTTCCCCCCCCCCCCACCTCCCCGAGTCAGCACCTTCAAGCATGACCATTCCCCAGAGGGTGTGCAATGCACTCATCATGTGGGCATACACCCCTCCCCTCCCCCCCACCCCCCGCCTCAGTCTGATATCCAATTGGTATCATTCCCTGATGTGCATTTAGGTGATGATCAGGAAAACCAATTTTCTGGTGAGTACATGTGATGCTTGGTTTTCCATTCTTTGGATACTTCACTTAATATAATGGGTTCCAACTCTCTCCAGGAGAACCAAAGAGATGTCGTATCATCGTTATTTCTTATAGCTGAGCATATACCACAGTTTACTAATCCATTCATGGATTGATGGGCACCAACCCAACTCTTGATTACTGATATCAGAAGCTCTTCCTTCTTACCCTCTTACTGCTTTGTTTTTCAGTTCCTCGTTTTGGGGACTCTTGAAAACGCTTCATTTTATTGAAATCTCACTTACATATTTAACAAGATGTTTTGTCACATTTCTAACTTTTTGTAGTGCAAGATTTTCATATTTTCCAGTGTTTTATATTCTTGGAAAAGGCAGTGATTTTGTGCATGTGTGTATGTGTTTTTAAAATTTGGGAGGACATCATGAACCTCAACTTTGTTTCAAGGTATGTTGATTTTAATTTATTGACATATTTAAAATGCAGCCTAGTCACCAAGGAATAATGGGTAGGTTAAAAAAAAAAACAACATCATGATAATAGCTTTAAGCAATTTTACATTTTTCACCATAAAATGACAATCTCTGAACAAATTATGTTGATCTTAATGATGTTCTAAATGGATTGAGAGAATTATATGCTAAAAATCTGGAGTTAAAAAAAATCCTTATTAATCAGCAGCAACAACAACTGAAAAAACCTCATGAATCAGATGACTGTCTTTCTGCCCTGAATTTTTTCTCTGCCTCATCCTGGCTAATATATATTTTTCTTTTTAGGGATCCAGGATCATTTGTTCATGCTGTTTAACAATTACTGAGGCCTGTCTGTATTGATGGTAGAAAGTGCCTGGGTTCGTGGAGCCAGATCAGCAGAGAAGGAGTTTTGCTGAAGGTATGGAGGGAAGCCCACAGTACCCCTGCGACAGGTGAGCGCAACATGAACAGCTGAAAAGGACTTTCTTTTTCTAGCGACTTTGCTCAGTATTTTCCATCTCTCCCCTATCCAGAAGCATTTCTTTCTAATTCTACACATTATATTATCAGCAAAGGACATTTTAGATACTGGTTCAGAATTAGACCTGGAGATTTTTTGGTATCTTGGGTCACATGTTTCAGGCTAATTTGTTCATAAAAGCCAGGATCGTCATTCTGCAGCAAGCCTAAGCATGCCTCGCCTATGCTCACTGGCAGCTGTATGCTAAATATACAGTCCACGCATGCACCTTCTGACATAGCTTGCATTGAAGTCATCTAACAAAGCAGGCTTCACTCAAAGCCACAGAAAGAAGCAGGCAGCCCTTGAAACCTCCTTCCTATTGGTAACCACTGTACCCAGGAAGAAGACAACAGACACATTTTGAGACAGTTGTGCATCTAAATAGCTTTTGTATGATGTTCGCAATTTCCCTTTTTAATTCTTCACATTTTGGTGGAGATTTGTTTTTATTTATATAGTGGCTAATTTCATTGGAAAGTAAACAAGTAAAATGTGTTGATATTTCTGTTCTTACCCTAATCATTTGCTTTTTAAACTAGTACATTCAGTTTTTATTAAGAATCCTTAGAGGTAATCGAAAGACTTTTCTATTGTATTCACTCCTCCATTTTGGATTCTATTCTTGGATCAAATGCAATTGATCAATGAAGGCTACATATATGGCTTTATTATAAGCCCCTACTGAAAACAGTAAATAAATGAAGAGCTATAAATACATTTTTAGATTGAGAATAGTTAGGTCAGAAAGTCAATATGGGAACAAGTAACAATCTCTTACACCAGGTCCCTCTCAGGATTGACTTCCTTGATTATACAGCAAACTCAAAAATGGATGATGTATGGTTATTGTCAGGACATTTTTCCTGTGTTTTGACTGGCCAGCAATATAACCACTTTTTATGTCTGGGGAATTCCTAATGTTGTAGATATTTGGTTTGTATGGTAGTATAGGGGCTGGGCCTAGAAGAAAGGATGGATGGATGGAAAGAACGTGAGCAGGGTGAATGGAGGGTTAGGAGAAAACACCTGCCCAAAGCTGCTTGTTTGCCGTGTGCAAAGGTCAGCTGAAAACAGCTGACTTGTATGGAAGTTGTTAAAGAAATTTAGCAAACGGCCCTGCCCCTTTGCATGTGTCCTTGGAAATAAATACAGGGCGGAAGCTAGCTGAGGAGGCCATTTTCTCCTTTAGATTTTCGTTTCTCCCCTTCTCTCTAAACACTAGGTGTTTCGAGTAATTATTCCTTCGCTACTGAGCTCAGGCGCAAAAAGCAGCCGCAACATGGTAGAGGCGGATGATCCACTATGGGAGCTAAAAAATGCCAGATAATTCCTCTTTTGCTGATAGAGCACAGGTAAGTGACCTAGGCTCTACCAGTCAGAAGCTGCCAAATGGGATTCGACTCCTGAGCTACAGAAAATAAAGGTTTGAGGGGACACGGTGGGAGTGGCAGTATCTAGGGCACTAGAGGGAGCAGTTTTATCTCTAGGACAAATTCTGAAATATGCTTCAGTGTATGTTCCTTAGGGGCTTAGCCTTGAGCCTGTATCTCCATCCCTCCTGGTGGATTTTGTGAGCTATCCCAGTATCTGTTTAGTGAATTATGTTTTTGCTTAATTAGCTAAAGATGGCATCTGTTTTTTGTATGTAAGAACCCAGACTGACAGCTTTTTCTTATACATTTTCCTTAGGGATTTAATGTGGACTTAACATATCGGTTCATTTTTAGTAATGAGCCCTATAACATTTGTCCTATTTTCCTTTTTATTTTTTCTAGCAGCTAGAAAGCTCAGAAATCAAATTTGGAACTTGATCATAACATAGAGAAACCTTTGTTTTTCCCCCACTATTTTTTATTTATTTTATTGGCATTGTGATGTCATTGGTTGCAAACAGCCTATAGGAAAACTCCACAGGTCTTTTTAGGCCCATGTGGGTTCCCTGTAAACTCATTCCTTCCTTGTGGCAAGCTCCCGGGACTAGGTCTTTTCCCTTTGCCTTTGTAGCTGCTATTCCCCTTTTTTTCCCCGTCCACGTGCCTGGCAAAGGAGAGTGATATAGCCTCCCTAGCCCTTCATTCCCTGTCTTTGACTCCTAATAAAAGCTCATTTAAGGGTTTTATAGTTAATAACTATAGGCAAAATTGTAGCAAAATACAAGCAACCAAGATTCTAAAATGTGGCAATTTTGTGTGTCTTATTCTTTGAGATAGTCAAAGTGTTATTAGGATTCTGTGGTTTTAAATTTTCAAGCTTCACTAAAACTCCCTCCTACTCTATTAAACTTAAAATTGTTTTTGTTATGAAATAGTACAAAAGTGTTTTAAAAGCTAAACTCTTCCAATTTTTTTTTTATTGGAATTGCCTTTTTTGGGGGGGAGACAGAGTCTTGCTCAGTCTACCCAGCTAGAGTGCAGTGGCATCATCCCAGCTCACTGCAACCTCAAACTCCTGGGCTCAAGTGATCCTTCTGCGTCAGTCTCCTAAGTAGCTGGGACTACAGGCACGCGCCACCACGCTCAGCTAGTTTTTCTATTACTTGTAGAGATAGTGTCTTGCTCTTGCTCAGGCTGGTCTTGAACTCCTAAGCTCAAGCAATCCTCCCTCCTCAGCCTCCTAGAGTGCTAAGATTACAGGTGTGAGCCACTGTGCCCGGCCCAGAAGTCCCTTGTTTACTGTGAGTTTTTCTGTCCATGAAGACCTCTCTGTTATTTAGGTTTTGTTTCGTGTCTTTCAATTAACTTTTATATTTTCTCCATAAGTATATTATACATTTTTTTTTCTTATATTTTTTCTTAGGGCCCTTATTTTTGTTGCTATTAGAAACATGATTTTTAAAGTATATTTCTAAATGTCTTTTAATTGTGTATAGGAATACATGTATTTTTTAAAATATTAATTTTGTACTACAGTAAACTTGCTAAACTCAATAGTTCTAATAATTAGTCTTTTGATCTTGGATTTTCTATTTATACAGTCATTTCATGTGTTAGTAGTTTTGATTCTTCTTTTCAATCCTTATGCCATTGATTGATTGATTGATTGTTTGCACTTGCTAAGCTCTTTAGACCAATGCTGCATAAAAGTTCTGCCAGCAACCGTCATTGTTTCATTTTCTCCTTTAAAGTGTCTTCATCTAGTATTAGTTATAATGTTTGCTATTAATGCAAAATAAATTTTATCAAAATAAGGAATTTTGCTTCTGTCACTCTTACCAGTAGTTTTCGTTAAATTTTATCAAATCTTTTCCCACATCTATTTAGATGATTATATGACGTTTCCTTTTAATTGCTTAAAGTAATTAATAGACTTTCCAGTGTTTAACTATTCTTGCCTTCCTAGAGTACAGCCTACTTGTATAATTCCCCTTTTCATAATATTCATGATTAATTTTTCTATCAAGGTTATATGAGACCAGTGGTTCTTAAAGTATGGTCCTTAGACCAGCAGCATCAGGGTCACTTGCTAGGTTGTTAGAAATGCAAATTATTGGACCCCACCTCAGACCTACTGAATCAGAAACTTGGGGGGTGGTGCTTAGCACCTCCAGGTGATGCTGATGCCTGATCAAACTTCAGAACCACCATATGGAGCCTAAATGATTCAGAGAAGAGCTTTCTCTTCTGTCGCCTTTGGAACAATTTGCATGAAATTGGGATTATCTCTTCCATGAATATATGATATAATTTGCCTATAAAATTTCTGGGTGGTTCTGGTTGGATTTTTTTTTCTTTTAAAAAATATATATAGACACAGAAGCACATAAAATTTATGTGTAAAGAATCATGAATATTTATAAAGCAAATACCAGTTTAACCATCACCAGATTACAAGAGAGAATAGTTCCGGCACCGTGAAAGCACCTCATGTGTTCTTTCTCTATCGTAACCCCTTCTCTCCCTTCTCTTTTTTTCTTTTCTTTTTCTTTTTTTTCTTTTTTTGTCTCCCTTCTAAAGTTAGTTATAATCCTCAATTTTATGATAGTTGTTCCCTTGCTTCTCTACAATTATGTATGCACCCTTGAATAATATAGTTTAGTTTTGCCTGTTTTGGGACATAATGTAAAGGGAATCATGCGATGTTATGAACTGGATGTTTGTGTCCCCCAAAATTCATAAGTTGAAACCCTAAACCCTAATGAGATGGTATTCGAGGTGGGAACTTTGGGAGGTAATTAGGTTTAGATTGGGCTTGAAGGTGGAGCCCCCATGATGGGATTAGTGTCCTTATAAGAAGAGAAAGGAATTAGAGCTCACTCTCTTGGCTACATGCAGATAAAGTAAGAAGTCTACAAGCCAAGAAGCAGGACTTCACCCAACACTGTATCTGCTGGTGCTTCATGTTGGACTTCATGTTTGCTTTATAAATATTTATTTATGATTCTTACTTCACATAAATTTTTTTTTTTTTTGAGACAGAGTCTGGCTTTGTTGCCCAGGCTAGAGTGCTGTGGCATCAGCCTAGCTCACAGCAACCTCAAACTCCTGGACTTAAGCGATCCTACTGCCTCAGCCTCCCAGGTAGCTGGGACTACAGGCATGCGCCACCATGCCCAGCTAATTTTTTCTATATATATTTTAGTTGGCCAGATAATTTCTTTCTATTTTTAGTAGAGACAGGGTCTTGCTCTTGCTCAGGCTGGTCTCAAACTCCTGACCTTGAGCAATCCACCTGCCTTGGCCTCCTAGAGTGCTAGGATTACAGGCGTGAGCCACTGCGCCCGGCCCACACATAAATTTTCTGTGCTTTTCTTCCAGAACTGTGAGAGAGATGTTTGTTTAAGCCATTCAGTCTGTAGGTTTTTATTATAGCGACCTGAACTAAAATATGTATTATATTGTGCCTTGCTTTTTTTTCACTTAACATTATGTTGTAAGGTTTAGCCATATTATTGTATATAGCTTTAGTTTGTTAATTTTAATTGCTGTTATTAATATTATTCCATCATATAAGTATACCACAATTATTTAACCATTCTGAGCATTGTTTTGCACCCATTTGGAGGCAATTATGAACAAGGCTTCTATGAACATTATACATATATTCTGGCATACCTAACACAAATTCATGTATTTCAAATTGCAGTCATAGGGTAATTATGTCAATTATCAATTGATTGCCTCTCAGCTCTGAATGTGCCCATCAATATAGGGTCTACAATTAACAAAAGAATTTCTTCAAGTGCCATTTATTGATTGATTGATTGACAGACTCTTGCTCTGTTACACAGGCTAGAGTGTCGAAGCATCAACCTAGCTCACAGAAACCTCAAACTCCTGGGCTCAGGTGATCCTCCTGCCTCAGCCTCCTGAGTAGCTAGGACTACAGGCACGCACCAGGACACCCAGCTAATTTTTCTATGTTTAGTAGAGACAGGGTCTCACTCTTAGGCTGGTTTCGAACTCCTGAGCTCAAGCGATCCTGATCCTCCCATCTTGACTTCCCAGAGTGCTAGGATTATAGGTGTGAGCCACCCCCTGCCCGGCTAAGTGCTTCTCTTTTAAAGTGAGCACTATGTTAACTTTTTTCAGTAGAGGGTGTTAAAGGGACATTGCAGGATGAAGAAGCTTCCTGCAATTTCTTCAGAAGTATGAGTGTGAGAACATTTACTTGGAACCATTAGAGAGCCTGCCCCAGCTGAGATCACTCTGCAATACTGCAGCCTCGGCTTGGTGATAACCTTTCCACAGCCCTCTGGATGTAAAAACAAAGCTCTCACATGACCTACATACACACAGTCACCTGTGGCATGGAGGCTCAAACACCGAGCTGCCACTTCCTCTGCAAGCCCCTGTGTGTGGTTACGTTCTGGTCTTCTGCCCTTGCCCCCAGACTTCTCCTGCATGGGCACACCACTTGTTGCGGATTGCCTCTTTCCATTGCCTATTGGGTTGCCCAGCAACTCCAGACCAGCTCTGATTTGGCTAAGTCAGCAGATTTTTCTGCTATCTGGTGGCCAAAACACACCTCCTTCCATGTCTGAAACCCTTTCAAGTTTGTCTTTTCTTGGGTACTTTTTCCTTATGTCTTATAGTTACTGTTTTATCCTAGGTACTAAATCTTATATTAAATTTCCCTGTTTAACCTACTCTGGGGTTTCTACCTGGATCCTGATTGGATCCAGACTGCTACAGTAAGCTTATTTTCAGCTTTGCTGGATAATCCCACAATACTTTCCCAAAGTGATTGTATCAATTTATGCTCTTACTAGCACTAAATAAGAACTTTACATCTTTGCCAAAACTGGAGTTGTCAGACTTTTAATTTTTTGCTCATCTGATGGGATATAGAGGTATCTCATTGTGGTTTTGTAAATTTTCATTTCTTTGATCACTAATAAGATTGGGCATTTATTCATATGGTAATTGGCCATTCAGATTTCCTCTTTGTTGAAGTAACTATTAATATTTTAAGTCTTTTGCTCCCTTTTCTATTTGGTTGTCTGCCTTTTTATCATTGATTTGTAAGTGTTTTTTTCATATTCTGGATACTAGTCTTTTCTCAGTTATGTGTGTTGCATATACCTTCTTCTGCTCTGTAGCTTATTTTTTAACTCATCCTCCTTGTTTTCTACTTCATTAATTTAATTAAATTTTGTTTTTCTTTTTTAATTCCTTCTTGAGTTGGGGGCCCAGTTTCTTAAATTTTTCTCTTCTTCCCAAACATAAGCATTCAAGACTTATAGATGTCCTTCTAAACATATTTGACTGCATCACACAATTTGATAGGTAATCATATTTTCCAATTACACCTTATTTTTTCACATGTGGATTATTTAGAAGTGTATTTTAAAACTTCCACATAAGATTTACTTATGTTTTTTTACTATTAAAATCTACTTTATATTGTGGTTAGAGAATAAAGCTTCTGATACAGTTACTTTAAAATGTGTTGAGACATGAGATGTGTCCTAAAACAACATCAGTTCTTGTAAATTACCATGTGTTTTTAAAAGAATGTATCCAATTTTCTACTTGTTGCATATAGGATGTGTTTATTTAATCAAGTTTGATAATTAATGTTCAAATCTTTTATGTCTAAACTTAAGCTGTTTGATACATCACTTACTAAAAGAGAAAAATAAAAATCTCACTCCAATTGTGGTTCTATAAATTTCTCCATGTAATTCTGTGTTGAATCTGTACATCAATTAGGGGAACATTGTCATCTTAACAATATTAAGTCTTCTGATCCATAAACATGGGATGTTTTTCCATTTATTTAGATCTTTAATTTCTTTCAACAACGTTTTGTAGTTTTGAGAGTATAAGTTTTTTTTAATTGCAGCAAAAACCACATAATGGAAAATTTGTCATCTTAACCATTTTTAAGTATACAGTCTTTCACTATTAAGTATGATGTTAACTATTGATTTTCAAGAATTATTCTCTATCAGATTGAGAAAGTTCCCTTCTATTTCTAGGTTGTTGAATGCTTTCATCAGGAAAGGGTGTTAGATTTTGTCAAATGCTTTTTCTGTACCTATTGACATGATCACATAGTTTGGGGTTTGTTTTCTTATTTTTTATTCTATTGATATTATTTATTACATTAATTCATTTATGGATCTTAAACCACCTTGCATTCCTGGAATAAACCTACGTAGTCATATGTATAATTTTTTAATATGCTACTGGGTTCAGTTAGCTAGTATTTTGTTTAGGGATTTTTGTCCATATTTATAAAAGATTTTAGTCTGTCATTTTTTCTTTCCCTTGTAATATCCTTGTTTGATTCTGTTATCAGGCAAATATTGGCATCATGGCATGGGGTGGGAAGTATTCCCTCTCTTTCTGTTTTTTGGAAGAATTTGTTTAACAAAAGTGTTAATTCTTCTCTATATGCTCTATATTTTTGGTAGAACTCAGTGGTAAAGTCATCCAAACTTGAACTTTTTTTGTGGGTAGTGTTTTGATTACTAATTTAATTGCTTCACTTGTTGTAGATCTACTGAGGTTGTCTTTCTTCTTGAGTCAGCTTTGTAGTTTTTGTGTTTTTACAAATCTATCCATTTCATCTAGGCTAATTTGTTGGCATACAATATTTTGTAGTATTTTTTACAATCTTTTTTTATTTCTGTAATATTTTGAGTCTCATCTCTTTTGGCTAATCTAGCTAAAGTTTTGTCAATTTTGTTGATCTTTTTTAAAAAAAAACAGCTTTTGGTTTCATTGATTTTTTTTTTTCTCTTTTGTTTTTATATTCTCTATTTCATTAATTTCTGCACTAATCTACTACTTTCTTCTTTCTGCTTGCTTTGGGTTTATTTTGCTCTTTTTTCCCAGTATATTAAAGTGAAAATTTAGGTTATTGGCTTGAGCTCTTTCTTAACAGGTATAAATTTGCAGATGTATATATTTGCACATATAAATTTCTCTGTGAACACTGCTTTTGCTGCATCCCATAAGTTTTGGTATGTGTCTTTATTTTTGTACATCACAAGGTATTTTCTAATTTCCCTTTCAATTTCTTCCTTGACCTATCAGTTATTTGAGAATGTGCTGCTTAATTTATACATATTTGTGAATTTTCTAATTTTCCCTCTGTTACTGATTTCTAGTTTTTTCCATGTAATTGCAAAACATATATTATTTCTATCCTTTTAATCTTTTATTTCTATCCTTCATACTTTAAATTTATTGAACTTTGTTTTATCTGGTCTATCCTAGAGAATGTTCCATGTATACTTGAGAAGAATTTATATTCTGCTTTTATTCCATGAAATGTTCTATAAATATCTGTTAGGTATAGTTGGTTTATAGTGTTGTTAAGGTCTTCTGTTTCCTTTTGAGTATTTTAGCTAGTTGTTCTATCCATTATTGAAAGTGGGTTATTAAAATCTCTATTGTTGACTTATGTATTTTTCCCTTCATTTTTCTCAGTTTTGCTTCATATATTTTCATGGCTTCTTATTAGGTGCATATATGTTTATAATTGTTATATCTTCTTCATGGACTGATTTTTTTTTTTATTATAATGTGTCTCTCTTTATATATAGCAACATTTTGTAATGTTTTTTTCCCCCAGTGTTAGTATAGCCACTCTTTCTTGTGGTTGCTGTTTGCATGATATATTTTTTATATCCCTTTACTTTAAATTTGTATTTTGAATCTAAAGTGTGTCTCCTGTAGACAGCATATAGTTGGCATCTTGCAGTTTTCTTTTTTTAATCCACTCTATGCTGTTTTTTTTTTTTTTTTTTTTTTTGAGACAGAATCTCGCTTTGTTGCCCTGGCTAGAGTGAGTGCCATGGCATCAGGCTAGCTCACAGCAACCTCGAACTCCCGGGCTTAAGCGATCCTACTGCCTCAGCCTCCCGAGTAGCTGGGACTACAGGCATGCGCCACCATGCCCAGCTAATTTTTTCTATATATATTTTAGTTGGCCAGATCATTTCTTTCTATTTTTAGTAGAGACGGGGTCTCGCTCTTGCTCAGGCTGGTCTCGAACTCCTGACCTTGAGCGATCCACCCACCTCGGCCTCCCAGAGTGCTAGGATTACAGGTGTGAGCCACCACGCCCAGCCTGTCTATGCCTTTTGATTGAATTGTTTAATCTGGTCACATTTAATGTTACTACTGATATAGTTGGATTTATGTCTGTCATTTTACTTTGTTTTCTATGTGTCTCATGCCTTTTTGATTCCTTTATTCCTCCTTTATTCCTTGTTTTGCAGTATATAAGTATTTAAGTAGCATTTTGATTTCTTTAATAATTTTTCACTATATGTATTTTTAGTAACTTCCTTAGTGGTTGCTTTATTACTATATACATCATAACTTATCAGAATCAGCTTCAGGTTTATATTATTTAATAACTTAATTCTTGTGAGATTTAGAAACATTATTCTTATATAGCTCTATTTCCTTTCTCTTGTTTTGTGTTATTATACTTATACACAGTAATATATAAATGTTATAACCCCCAAAATACATTGTTATAATTATTACTTTACATAATTTTATATATTTTAAACTAGCTGAGAGAAGAACAAGTATACATTTATTTATAGCTTTTGTTACATTAACCTTTTTATTTTTCATTTCTGTTTCTCTTTAGTTATTCTTGTGGATACCAGTTACAGTCTGAAATAGTTTTCTTAGCTCAATACAACTTTATTCCACCCACCTCCTTTGTGCTGTTATCAGCAAATAGATCACATTTCTATATGTTATAGAACCAAAAATACATCATATACATCTTGTTTTATAAGTTGCTTCTTAAATTGGTTAAAAGATGGAGAAAAAATGCATCTACACTGTCTTTTATAATTACATAGTGACTATTATCAGTGTTCTTTGTTTTTTTTTAATTAAATTATCATCTAGGTCACTTACTTTCAACCTGAAGAACTTTTAGAATTTCTTGTAAGGAGGGTCTGTTAGTAACAAATTCTCTGTTTATCTGGGAATATCTTTAATTTTCTTTCATTTTTGAAAGATATATTTGCTGAATATAGGATTCTTGGTTAGCAGTTTCTTCCTTTAAGCACTTGGAACAAATTATCCCACTGCTTTCTGGCCTCCCTTGTTTCCTCCCTTGTTTCTGCTGGGAAGTCAGCTTTTAACAGTGGTTTTGGCAGAGCTGTCTTTGGCTATTTTTCCCCCCTGGCCATACCTGGCTGTTAAGCTCCTCTAATTGCTGGATAGCTGTTTTATCACTTTCAACAATAAAACTACTGTCTTTGGGAGTAATTTTAGGCTTGAACATCTCCACACTGTGTTGCAAATAAAGTCAGTTCCATTGGGGAAAGATTAAGAGCTCTCTGGTTTATGGCTTTAATCTCCTTCCAGGCAAAATCTCTGAGCTATGGCTATGGAGCTGGGAGTGGGGGCAATAGCGTGCTTCACTCTGAGTGACATTCCCAGTTTAGGAGCTGAGTGCTCAGTGGGGAGAAGAGATAGAGGAAAGGGAACAATATGTTTAGTTCCTCTTGGCTTGCCTATCGCAGCATGGAATCACTGCCTTACAAGCTTGGACAAAGGCAGCTGGGGCTCCAGTATTCTCAGTGGCACTACACCCAAAGAAGAGCCTCCTTCCCACAAAAGTGGGAGCTGGGCAGAAGAAAAGAGCCCCTTGGTCTCACTTGAACTTGCCTGTAACTTAGCTTCAGCAATATATAGTTGGAGGCAGGATGAGAAATACTGACATCCTGTCCCTCCTGGGAGGATAATCCTCCAACTGGGAGCTGTGGGAGATGGAGCCTGTGTTCTTAGCTGCACTAGTCTGGTGTGAAGCTTCCATCTTGCTGAGTTGGGGGGAGGAAGGAGGAAGCAGATTTCAGTTCAAATACCACAGATTCTCACTGTTCTTAAAGAATTTTAGTAAATGGTTTTGAATGTTTCTTAACTTGCTGCATGTCATTGAGCTATTTCCAGAGATTTTAAATGGATGCTTTTAAATAATTTTCACTAGTTTTGCCAGGAAGCAAATCCACAGAGGTTCCTTTCACTGTCATGCTGGAAGTCAGAGTCACATCCATTTTCTTTTTTCCCTTCTTTTTGGGACATGTATTCCCTGTAATAAAATTTAAGTTGGAACTTCTGCTATATTTTGAGTTCCTTATCATATTTTCTATCTTTTTACTTCTCTGTTCATCCCAGGTTATTTCTTTAGTCCATTTTTCAGCTCACCAATTTTCTCTTCAACTCTAATGTTCAGATTAACTTTCTTTTGAGTTTCTCATTTTGATTGTATTTTAAACTTCCTTCAGTACTATTTAGTTCTTTTTAAAAATCTGTCTAGTATTCAGGATAGAGTCTTGCTATGTTTTCTCTTCCTATGGCTTTGTTCTTAATCATTTATCACATACGTATTTCACAGTGTATGTGTATATATGATATATTCTTAAATTCTAAGGAATTTTGGTCCCTCATTTACTAAGCTTGTTTGCCATGGATGTCTGCTAAATTTTATAAAACACTCTGAGTATATTTAGATGTTTTTAATCTTAATTAAAATATAGAGACTTTCACTTTATTTTTCATGTGTTTAAATGGAGGTAACTTTGAATTAGAATATCAGTTATTTTGGTAGCCCATATTAAAATGGATAGAGGCATTGAAAGTTAATGCTGTTAACATCAAAGAAAGGAGACATTATGTGCTTCCTTATGGAGCAACACATCACCTCTGAAGTAGCCTTGAAAAAAATAATTTGTCTAGATTCAATTTATAAACTTAGAGGAAATACAGAAGAATATTTTAAGCCACATTTTGAGATGTGGTTAGAAAAACCTAGACTGTTTGAAACTCTCCAGGACAAACAACTGTGTTTCTTCAAAAAATGAATTTTGAAAAGAGAGAGTGAAAGACAAGATTGCAATCCTCTAGAATGAAAGAAACACAAAATACATATTAACCAATTGCAATGTGTAGACTTTAACTGGATCCTAATTCCAAAACAACATGTAAAAATGACATTTATTAGGCATTTGAACTTTTGAATATTCACTAAATATTTGCTGACATTAAGGAATTTCTCTTCTTTCTTAAACATGTGCTAATGGTACTGTGGCTATTTTAAAAATATTAATCCTTTAGAAGTAGCATTGAAATAGTCATCAATGAAATTATATATGACAAATGCTTCAAACTAATGTGGGAGGAAGATAATAGGTGGGATTATAGACAAAATAGGTTATCTATGAGATAATTCTTGAAGCTGGGTGGTGGATATAGGGGTTCATTATACTGTTCTTTGTATTTTTGTATATATTTGAAGTTGACTTTCCTATTATTGCTTTGGCCTTGTAATCTTGATTCTTACAGGGAAGGAATTTGTAAACTAAAGTGAGGTCAAAAAGAGAGCAGCTAATGAACACATCATCACATTCCAATGTGAAGACTTTTTAAGATTGAATCATGTATAAAACTGAGGACATAGTTTGAAAACACTAGCCATTTCCTGTTAATCTTCCCTAAATGAAATCATCAAATGTTTTTATTCTGGAAAAAAATGTGCTCTGCAACAAAATAATTATGAAACCAGGCACATGTCCCTTCTTCAGTTACATGCTGAATTCTGAAACACTTACGCATTTTGATGTTTGTAGTTTTTCAAAAATTATTTCCTTAGGATCCTGTATGATTGGTGTTCAATTTCCAGGGTTGTTCATTTTAAATTACTGATTGAGGTAAAATAACTTTTTATTGGCTGCTATCTTAGTCCATTTGGGCTGCTGTAACAAAATATCTTAGACTGGGTAACTTATTAAACAACAGTTCTGGAGGCTGGAAGTCCAAGAGATCAACGCACTAACAGATTCAGTGTCTGGTGAGGGTGCACTCTCTGCTTCATAGAGGGCACTCCCCTTCTAGCTGTGTCCTCACATGGCAGAGGGGGCAAAAGAGCTCCCTCGTGCCGCATTTATAAGGATGTGAATCTCATTCATGAAGGAGGCACTCTCATGACTTAATCATCTTCCAAAGTCTTCACCTCTTGATACTGTTGCATTGGAGGTTAGGTTTCAATATATGAATTTTAGGAGGATACATTCAGACCATAGCAGCTGCTTATTAAATGTAAGGCATGTGCCAGGCCCTTGGGAGTGGCATCTAAATCAGTCCACAATTTATAGATGCCTACAGTCTCAAAGAAAACAAATTATATGACAAGATGAAAAACTGCAAGATATAAACAACTGCCAAAACAAAAAAATATATATATACACATACACATATATATATTTTCCAATTCAGAATACTCAGAATTCCTAATTCTCTCCATCCTAGGTACTTTTTCAATCCTATTACATCCTGATTAACCCCCACCTCTGCTGAAGTAACAAGGAGGCATGAATTGAGAAAATAGGAAAAAATGGAAAGAGGGCTCTGGTAGCATTAAGGCATCAACGTAGTATTTGTAAACATATTCTTTCCCTCCTTGGAAGATGTGGGCTTTTGGTGTCTGCCATGCCAGGACATCAAATTCCTTGTCATGAATTGAATTGTTAGAGCCAGACACTGGGCTCACACCGACCCACGAGGCAGGTCCCACATTGTCTCTGGGGTTATCATTAGGATGATGGCCTGTCTACAGTAATTGTTCCCACTCATCTCTCTTATATCCTTCAAGCTAGTAAAAGAGAAAGGTTACTAATACTTCTCTACATTACACAGGTTTTGGTAGCAGTTTCATAATTCAATGTTTCTTTTTGAGTCAGGAAGTGTTTTCCTTTTAAAAAAAAATATTGGGTTTAAAATCCAATCAAAAGATTGAGAACATATGTTTTTTAACATCATAGTTAAAGCAGGAAAAAGTGTTTCACTGGATTATTTGGGGAAAAGCCATCACCAGACGCAACTCAAATCAGGCAGTACAGTAAATAGATCATTTGACTTTTACTGAACACCCAATATGTAAGTCATTTTCTTTTCCAGAATCCCTGCTCTTCTAGTTTTCGTTATCTACTTAGGGAGGTAGAATCTGTGCATAGTAAAATCATGTATAACAAACGGCTTGTGAGTAATGTGGACTCCAGGTGGATTCAGAGTACAAAGAAGGGAATATTTACTGTGAGCTGGTCTGACAAGGTTCCTAGGTAGAAGTGATTGAGCTGGAAATAGGAGGAAGGCTAAAATTTCAATAGGCAAGGAATTTCATAGATTTACACATTTATTTAACAAATACATACACAGTACTTATGTGAGAGTTACTATGCCGAGCCTGGGAACACCAAAGTGAAAAAAATAAATATAATCCCTGTTCCAACAATGAATCAGACAATTATAATACCGTGTTATAAGTAACATAAATAGAACAGGGTGTTTGGGGAGTTCAGAGAAAGAGCTAACTCAGACAGTGAGTCAGACAAAGGCGGGTAGGGTGAAGCAGGACAATCTTCCAGGTGGAGGGACAAAAGTTGCAAAAGGCCAGGGCACGAGGAAGTAAGCTTGGGGCTGAGGTCTCATAGTCATGCTGTCCAGTAGTCATTAGCCACATATGGCTGTTGAACACTTAAAACATAGCTGTAAGTGTTCAATGTAGCAACTGAGAAAATGAATTTATAATCTTAGTTTTAATTAACTTATATTTAAAAATAGATATCCACTTCAATATACCTGGAACTTCAGTATGCAAATCTACTTTTTTTTTTTTTTTTGAGACAGAGTCTCACTCTTTCCCGGGCTAGAGTGCCGTGGCATCAGTCTCACAGCAACCTCAAACTCCTGGGCTCAAGCGATCCTCCTGCCTCAGCCTCCTGAGGTAGCTGGGACTACAGGCATGTGCCACCATGCCCGGCTAATTTATATATGTGTGTATATATATATATATATATATGTGTATGTGTGTGTGTATATATATATATAATATATATTTAGCTGTCCATATAATTTCTTTCTATTTTTAGTAGAGATGGGGTCTCGCTCTTGCTCAGGCTGGTCTCGAATTCCTGAGCTCAAACAATCTGCCCACCTTGGCCTCCCAGAGTGCTAGGATTACACGCGTGAGCCACTGCGCCCGGCCACCAAATCTACTCTTTCAAAGTAAGTTTTACAAAATTTTGATACAAATATTTCTCATTTACATTTAGCATCTGAATTGAGATGTACTGTTGGTGTAAAATATACACCTTATTCCCAATACTTAGTATTTGAAAAGGAAAGTAAAATTCATAATTTTTTATATTGATTACATGTTTCCATAATATTTTAAATACATTAGGTTAAATATATTATTACAATTTTACTGGTTTCATTTTACTTTGTCAATGTGGCTCCTAGAAAATTAAAATTACATATTGGCTCACACTGTATTTCTATTGGACAGCACTGGTCTAGAATGTAATGAGGTGTGGGAGGTGAGAAAGAGGTGGAAGTCAGAACATGCCAGAACATGCAGGGTTGGGAAGCTGTACATTCTAAATAGTATTGGCTGAAAGCCTTACTACATGGCAGGCACTATTCTGGTCATTTGAGATATCAGTGAATGACAAGATTCCTGTCCTCACAGCTTACATTTTAGTGGGAAGTGCATGTGTATGTGTGTGGGGGGTCAACACACAATAAGCAAATACATACAAATACTAAAGTATGTTGGGAGAACTTAAGAGCTATGGGAAAAATGGTTGACTCTTAAGTCCTCAGGAGCACTGGAGGTGTGAAGTGAGGAGCATCACCATCTGTTAAAATGTGATGGTTGGGGTGGACCCACTAAGGCGATTTTTGAGCAAAGATTCGAAGGAGGTGCTGTAGTGAGCCACGTGGTTGTCTGGGGGAAGAGTTTTCAAGGTAGAAAGAACACAAACCAAACGTGCCAATGTTAAGGGCAGGAGAGGGCCTGGCAAGTTCCAGGAAAAGCAACGTCTGTGAGGCTGCAGCAGGGCGAGTGAGGTCAGAGAGAGAGGGCAAGTGCAGAAGATCACATGGGGATTCACAGCCTATCATGAGGATCCGGGCTTTTAACATGAGTGAAATAGCATTTTGAGAAGCAGAATGACATGTTTTAAAAAGGTCATTCTGGCTCCTGGATTGCTTGCTGGAGGGAGCAAAAGTGGAAGGAGGAAGACCTGTTAGGAGGTTACTACAGTATCCAGGTGAGATGAGCGTGGCTCAGAGCAGGGTGGAAGCAGCAGCAGTGAGAAAGTCAGTTCTCAATATATTTGGATGGTAGAGGGAATAAAAATTTTCTGGGTTGAATTTTTTAAGAGATGGGGTCTCACTATGTTGCCCAGGCTGTTCTCAAATTCCTGGGCTCAAACAATACTCCTGCCTCTACATTCTGAATAACTTCTCTGAATATGGGTTTTGAAGAGGAGAGTCAAGGATGACTCCAAGTTTTTGGTCCTAGGAACTGGAAGGATGGAACTGCCAACAACTGAGATGGGAGAGGTGGTTTAGTGGGAAGTTGAGGAGTGATAACCAAGGAGGGAGTGAAGATGAAGTCCAAGGACTGAGTCCTGGGGTAGGCAAGATCAGGGAGAGGACCAGGAACCAGCAAAGGAGAATGAGAAGCAGCAAACACTGAGAAAAAAGGAAAATCAAGGGTGCAGGCTCCTTGGAAGCCAAGTAAAGAAAGCTGCTCAAGGAGGGAGGGAAGAATCAAGTGTATGAAATGCTCCAGCTTGAGCAAGAGTTGAAACCCTGTCTCCACTAAAGAAAAAAATAGAAAAAACTAGCTAGGCGTGGTAGCATGCACCTGTAGTCCCAGCTACTCCAGAGGCTGAGGCAGGAGGATCGCTTGAGCCCAGGAGTTTGAGATTGCAGTGAGCTACGCTGACGCCATGGCACTCTTGCCCAGGGGACAGTAACACTCTGTCTCCCCCCCAAAAAAGTATATCAAACGCAACTGATACAAAAAGGGTGAAGTCTGAAAATTAATTTAGTAAAGAGGTAACTTTGAGAATAATTTTGGTGGTGTGGAAAATGGGTTGTTGGCAAAATCTGAATCAGAGTGGGCTAAACAAAGACTGGAGAAGAGGAACTGGAGGCAGTGAGAATAAATAACTCCTCAAGCGGTTTTATTCTAGTGAAAGGCAAAGAAATGAGACAGCACAAAGAATTTGGGGCAAGAATTGTAATGGGAGAAATAGAGTATGTTTGTGTGCTGAGAGAAATGGTAACAGTAACAAAGGGAAAAATTGATTATGAAAGGGGCAATTGCTAGAGTGATGTCCCTCATTAGGTGAGAGGTATGGGACCTGGTGCATAAGAGAATGATAGGGGAGAAACATCTATGCTAGCATTTCCCGACGTGTGCCTCCTAAACCAGCAGCATCACTTGGAACTTGTTGGAAATGCAAATTATCAGGCCCTTCTCCAGACCTTGTGAGTCAGAAACTCAGATGAGGCTCCGTAATCTGTTTTAACAAGCCCTCCAGGCTCAAACTTGATAAGCACTGTCACAGATGGTAACAGGAGGGAAAACAGAGTTGTGGGGTGGGGGGGGAAGAGTGTGTGTGTGTGTGTGTTGGGGGGGGTCCTTGCAAATTCTCTGCTGATGCTTGTTTTGTCAGTGAAGAAAGAACTAAGTTTACCTGCTGAAAGTAAAGGTGGGAGAGGTGTTTGGGAGAGCTGATAAAGGGTTTTAAGTAGGAAAGAGATATGATCAGGTTTTCATTTACACAATTCTTTGTTGAACTTGTGCTAAGTACAAGGAACAGAGGATCCTACACTGATAAGTTTTCAAAGTTCCTGTTTTATGGAGGCTTACTGAGTACTGAGGGAGATGTATAACTGAATGACAGACCTTTATCTGAAGTTCTCACTCAAGGTTTTCTTTTAAATGGTTAGATATACTCAATTCCTTTAACTGTTACTTATGTGGCATGGTTTTCCCAGACCCCTCATCCTTCTATCGGTGTTTTTAAATGGTCAGTGTTTCCCTGAAAACACTGTGCCCAGACCTGGATAGTGTTCCAAACATAACCTATCAGAATTTAATTTAATTCACCACTCAGATATTTAACCTCATGTTACATGAACTGCTGTGAAGCCAGGTCTCCTCTAGTCTCCACTCCTCAAATTGTACAAATTAAAGGAATAGATGCCTAAGGAAAAAGCTTGGCAAGTACAGAAAGGTATACAGTAAGTCCCTGGTTCACACCTTAGAGGTTATCACTAAGTTTCTTTCCAGAAACTTTCCATGAACACAAAATACAAATATGCCATACAGATACAAACTGCACATTTATTTTACTTTACATATTTTTCTCATTTCCACTTTTATCACAAACATTGTTCCATACTGGTGCATAAAGATATATCTTTGTTCTTTTTAACTGCACATTATTTATTTGAATTGATGCACCTTGGTTTATTTAGACAATCCCATGCCTCTGAGAATTTTAGCCATTACCAAGCTTTTGCTTATTACACACAATTCCAGGATGCACTTTAGGTTAATCTGCAAAACATTTTTAGTTAATCACATGTATCCCTGCTGTTCCAGCCTTTTTCAATTTTTGTGGTTAAACACTCTGCATATAAAAGATTCAGGCTGTCATTCTCAGACCCATGAAAATCGATGTCAAACACAACAGTAGATAATAATGCCAACAAAGACTCCTCTCTAAGAAGATGCAATTCATTAACTAATAAGGGGCTAAGTCACTAAACTAGAGCTTTCCTATTATGCCCACCATCCGCTGGGGAAATTTAAAAATGCTCAAAACTGACCATGATGTTCACTTAATTTAGTAGCTTAAAAAAAAAAAAGTGTAGTATCATAGAAATGAGAACCATTCCAGGAAGCGATCAACATCTTCAAGCATAAAGTATAAGGAAAATTATATTGGCTTTATATAAGGAGTGAATGACTAGTAACAAAGAAAACAGGAGTATATTCCATGCATTTGAGAAGTCTGAAAATGAGGTTGCTAGAAAAGGCTCTGGGCCAAGAAAAGTCCTTCTGCAAGTAGAGAGAATTGTACTTTCTGAAGACAGCAAGAAAAATACCCACGTTTTTGCTTTGATATTCTCAGACACCTACTAAGAACCAGAGAAAGTGAGGTACTGTCTATATCATACTATAGTGAAAACAGCTTACAGAGCTAGGGAACCCTCGGTTCAAGTTCACTAGATTCTCCACGGACCTCTAACAGATAACCAGTGTTGCAATCAGAATGCATCAGGGCTTCCAAGAGTCATATCATAGGTGACCCAAATGGCTCAAGATTAACACTGGAAGGTAACAGTTTATTTTATTGTTTACAATTAGCAGCTGAATATCTTGAAGTCAATCTCATAGACACAAACATATTGACTTTACAAATTCTTTAAACAAAAGCTCTTATACACGGATCTTAAAGTATCTTGTAACAGACTACAGTGAGAAGAAAATAATTCTGAGGGGAAAAAAGATCTCCCTGTGATAGAAAACTTAACAAAAAGTGTTCCTATAAAGTTAACAATAAAAACCAGAGTGTAAAAAAGCACTCTTCCATTTTCTTATTAAGAAAAATCACCAACTCATGTAAAATAATTCATCAACTTAATAAAAAGCATAAATGCAATCAAACATTAATTTTTAAAATATCTTACAGCATAATGTCTTTTAAATAGTTTAACTTTTAGACTACTTCAGTATTAAACACCTAACTTTTCTCAGAAAGCTGTTGCAAAACCCAAGTATTGTTTTGACTGTACAGAAATCAATTTTTTTTAACAGAATAAAGATGTAACACCCTTAAACAACACTTGCCACCTTAATATTACCACCTTAAATTTCACTTCAATACCAGAAAGTGTTCTCAATGGTAAGATTATATTTCTTTCTAGTCTTTTGTACATTTTCACAGCATTTTAAAACAAAACCATTGCTGTAAAATGCTTACATATCCCTTTTCATTTCATATTATAGAGCAACCATTTCTCTAGGACATTGAAATATTATGTGAAAAGGATTTTCAATTGGCTGATTCACAATCTAATTATAATCAAAATCACCTCCCATTGTTGAGTATTCAGATTATTTTAAATATTTGCTATTATAATACCATTATCCATTCCTTTTTATACAAAATCCTTTGTATCTGATAAGTTGTACCTAAGTATTTTTAAGCTATTTGATGCATTTCACCACACTGCCCTCCAGAAATATTGTACCGATTTACAGTCATATCAATAAATAACCAAAGTCCGATTTCTTCCTCATATTCCTTGGCAACACAGGAAACTGGATATTACCCATAACCCTTTATTGTTGCAAATTTAATAAGGGGAGAAAAATGGTATCTTCTTGGGTTTTTTCCTAAAATGTAAATTTTCTCCCCACACGTTTGCTGGTCATTTGCTTTTCTTCCGTGTTCTGAAGCAGTTCAAGTCTTTTAGAAGTGTCTCTCGTCTTATCACCTGTTCTTCCACAGGCAAGGGTGTAACAGCTGCATGTTTTTTTCAAGTTAAGCAAGAATTCTCAAAGCAACTGGAGTTAGTAAGTCTTCTTTTCTTCTGTGCAGCCATGCTGTTTTAATGTCTTGGTAATAAAACAGAAAACTGGGCCATATTCTGAAAGGAAGAAAGCGGGCACAGATGACAAAGAACTGTAGGCAGTGATGCTCACGTGTGGGTGAGTATACTCGTTACTAGAGTATCTGTTAAAAACCAAATTTTGATTATATAAAGTGAGAATTCACTTTAAACTAACATTTTAAATAACCGCTCCAGATAATATGCATGTTCACTAACCAAATGTGGGATTTTACGTGCAATTCTAAAGTCTTGGTTCCTCATTTGGCTTTCCTGTAAAATGAGGTTAAAGATGCTGATCTCAGGTTTGTTCTGATAATCAGATTTACATCTACTTTTGTATCCACTAGGACACAATTTATATACCAATACCCACCTAGGATTATTGTTTATGCAACCTCCATCCCTTATCCTTATCTTACTGTAAAAAAAAAAAAAAATGTGTCTCTTATCTCCAAACAGAACAGGATCATCATCTTCAAGTCTTTTAAGTATCTTTGTAAACCAGACATTAATATATAATGCACGCTAAGTGTTTCTGAAATGAATTAGTGAGTGAATAAATGATATACATTTCAATGGTTAGAGGACTGAAAATACTACCCTAGAATAAGGGATTATTGGTATGGTGTTCCTTAATGGTACAGAATGGAGGCCACGATTCTTAATTTTGTCTAGAGCAGCAAATTTTCATTTTTTTCTCTTTAGGTCATATATCTCCCTTTGAAAATCAGATGAGAGGTACACATCCCTAAGCCTCTATAAAAATGCATGCATTCGAAAACATACCCTTTCAACCCACAATTTTAGAAGCTTCAGGATAGGAAAGGAGAACACTGATTTCTACCATCCAAGCACTTTTACTAAAAATGAAGCTAAACCAATACATTATTGCTTGAGAAACTATCTTGAAGTTCTCAAGAGACTGTATTCAAAGTGGGGTCGGTTGGAAGACCTAAAAATAAACCTCCTGAAGTCCTTTAAAAAATAAATAAATAAACCTTTATGACAGGAGTTCCCAACCTATGGTGAGTTGTATAATTATTTCATCATATATTACAATGTAAGAATAATAGAAATAAAGTGCACAATAAATGTAATGCGCTTGGCTGGGTGCGGTGGCTCACACCTGTAATCCTAGCACTCTGGGAGGCTGAGGTGGGTGGATCACTCGATGTCAGGAGTTCAAGACTCCCGTCTCTACTAAAAAAAAATAGAAAGAAATTATCTGGCCAACTAAAAATATATATATATAATGTAATATATATAAATTAGCTGGGCATGGCGGCACATGCCTGTAGTCCCAGCTACTCGGGAGGCTGAGGCAGTAGGATCACTTAAGCCCAGGAGTGTGAGGTTGCTGTGAGCTAGGCTGACGCCACGGTACTCACTCTAGCCTGGGCAACAGCGCAAGACTCTGTCTCAAAAAAAAAAATTAAAAAATAAATGTAATGCGCTTGAATCATCCTGAAACCATCTGCCCCCTCCTCAGTCCATGCAAAAAAGTGTCTTCCATGAGAACAAGTCCCTGGTGCCAACAAGGTTGGGGACCACTGCTTTATGACATCTTTTGTGTTAACATCGGCTCGGCAAGAGCACAAGTGTGAGTCATAGTTCCAGCAAACCCACGTGTGTCTGTTACACAAGCTATAGCTGTGCTGCCCCACTGTATTATATCCATTATATGAAGCTGAATGTAACTGCTTTTACGATAAAACCCAAAAGGCCACCTGTTTCTAGTTTAAACTGACATTCCCCAATTCTCAGAATTTTTTGTTTCCCTTTTCTGCATAATTGCAAGGGCTTCCTGTACTTTAATTATGATAAAATACTTCATGGGGGAAAGGGGCTGTCATTATCTCCCAAGTATACAGTTTTGGAACAAACAGGTATGTTTCCTAGTATGGAAGATAGACTATGAATTCCAACATTCCTGACTTTGCCAGTCCTAAAGGCTGAGAGACAATTTAGTGACAGTGGGGTGCTGTAGCCTGCTTGAGTGTGTTTATCACTTCCCATCTTATCAGTGCTTCATGTTGTTGGTAGCTTGAAATTGGCCATGCTGGAGCATTTATACAACATAAATCAGCAAGCATTGCAAATCATGGCTCCACCATGGCCAGCAGTTATTCTCATCACATTAAAATTGTGGTTGTCTCATTCCATATCTCCTTGGTGGTAATTCAGGTAGGGAGGGCCAAATTCTATCAACCTTTCAAATCCTCTCTCAACTACTGCCCTAAGAGCAAGAGTATAGGTGTGTTCTAGGAGACCTCAAGATATGCTTCTCTTTGGATACTAGGGGAATGCAATATCTGATCAATTTGAGGCAACTCCTCACATCCATGTGGTTAAGTGAAAGAGTCACAAAATGTCTAAATAAAAATTATGCACCTCTGAGCTTAGCAGTTAGTTTAAATTATATCCTGGGAGTTAATACTAGAGTTGGAAAACTAATCTGCAATCCATCTGATCCCATATTTACTATTAATTACTGTCTTAGTTTGATGCAACATTAACCTTAAGCAGATAATCCCTGGCACCATTTTGGTATTGCTATGCCAGAGTTTTGGCTTTAAAGGCCTGCTACCACTTTGCATGGATCTGCCGAAGAAAAAAATAGCTTTGTCAACAATAAGCCATACACATAGAAACCATTATCAATCTTCTGATGTAAGACTGAGGGATACACTACAGAGCAGGACAATGTGAAGAACCTGGTACACCAGATAATAAAACTCTCTCTACCTCTGCTTCCAATGTTCTTGCATTATCAGCCGGAAAATATAACTAGTCAATTTCACAAGTGGTTGGGTATGGTAGTAGATGGCATGAAAACTTGCTGAAAACATACAAGCTACCATAAAATACACGAGGACATAGACCAAGGGTAAAATGCAAATAAGAGAAAGTGGCAGCTGAGGATCTATGGAAGTATCTTCTTGTAGATGGCTGAGGACACTTACCTTCATGTTATGGAGGGTTTCTGACCATTCCATGGACCCTATCTGAGGTATGGTAGTCAGAAGTAAACTTTTGGCTTTATTGGCATTTTCTTTCAGGGTCTTTAAGACCCGGTCCACTGAAACCTAGAGAAACAACAGCACACGATGTTACTAGAACTTAAAATTCCACTGTTCTTCGCAAAACATTTCCTGCATTCCAACCTCACCATGGTCTAAATGTTTGTGTCTTCTTCAAATTCATCTGCTGAAACCTGCTCCCCAATGTAGGGCATTTGGGAGGTGATTAGGTCATAAAGGCAGAACCCTCACGAATGGCATTATAGCCCTTATAAAGGAAGCCCCAGAGAGATTCCTCACCCCTTCCACTGTATCTGCCAGTGCCTTGATCTTGGACTTCCAGAACAGTGAGAAATAAACTTGTTTAGAAGCTACCCAGTCTGTGGTATTTTGTTATAGCAGCCCAAACACACTCAGAAACCTGCCCTGTGAAGTCTGTTTACTCCATTCAATCCCCTGACCTCAACCTCTGCACTTAGCAAGATGGTCTTGGAGAAACCCAATGACATCTCTGAAAAGCACTGTCAGATTTCAATATGGTATCTGAGAAAATATTTCAGATGCATGATGGGTTAAGCATGGTCTAGAAAGATGTGGCTATTCTTCCCACATCCATAGTAGACTGGATTCCAGTCTTAAAACTGTTGCCATATTGGATAACCAAACAGAAGATAAGTACATTTCTTTTTAGAAAAGTATTCCAGCTTTTAAATAAAGAAAAAAAAATTACAGAATCAAAGTGTCACCATTTTTATGGCTTCCAATGAATTAATGGGTTGGCTAACATCACAAACCAATTTTAAAAACTCCAAACCAACAAACCACTCATATGTGCTGCTGCTGCTTTTTTTTTTTTGAGACAGAGTCTTGTTCTGTCACCCAAGTGCAGTGGCTCTCATCATAGCTCACTGCAACTTCAAATCCCTGGGCTCAAGTGATCCTCCTGCCTCAGCCTCTACAGTAGCTGGGACTACAGGCCCGTGCCACCACACCTGGCTAATTTTTCTATTTTTTTGGTAGAGATGGCGTATCACCCTTGCTCAGGCTGGTCTTGAATTCCTGGCCTCAAGCAATCCTCCTGCTTCGGCCTCTAAGGGTGCTAGGATTACAGGCGTGAGCCACTGTGCCCCAGCCTATATGTGCTTCTTGATAGAAAAACAAAACAGACAAAATACACAGCTGAATCTGATCAAATCTCTAAATCGAGCTACCAATTTACAGAAAATACAGAGGATAGAGAAACCTGTTAAACTACACCAAGGAGATGATTTCTGCAATTCAGACTGTGGGAAATTTAACAGGACAAATGACCTGGTTCTTTTAAAGAAAACTTGCAAGAAAAAAAAATCATTTATGACATTTAATTAGATATTTGAACTTTGGCTAAGTATATTAAAGAATTATTGTTGGAATATGATCATGATAATGTGGTTATGTTAGATACCTCCTAAAATTACAGATGGGAGTATAGATGAACTGTGATTGCCCATAGTTGATATGAAATGGTTGAAGCTGGATATTGGATTAATGGAAAATCATATTGTTGTCTACTTTCGTAAATGACTGAAATTCTTTCACCAGGAAAAGCTGAAAAAAATACATGAATAGAAACTGACCAGAGACATAGTACTTGTCGTACTCTACTGTGCTCAAAAGAAATCCAACATTCAGGGACACAAAGATTACACTTTTCTCTTTCCTTCCAGATCCCTTCCACAAACACCAAGATGTCTTTAGAAAAAAGTTATGAGCACTGTAGCAGAGGGGAGTTTCTATGACCAAGGGGACACATAGCAGTGCCCAGTTGGGTATCTGCCAGGTACATGCAAAAGACAGGTTTTAAGCTGAGTCTCTGAATGCAAAGACATGAAGCATCCAAGAGATTTGCCTTACATTTACTCATTTCCTTCACTTTTGCTATGACTGATACATCTATATAGACACTGACCTCCCTCTTCTTTGCTTCTGTTGGGCTCCACCCCTCCTACTGACCTTCTCACAATGAACCTTCTGTTCAAGGTCCAGCTCAAATCTCAAGTTACCATCTTCGATGCCTTTCCTTGCTACTGCCTACCCCTCACACCCGCATCACAGCTACCATCTCATGGCCTCCCTCCTATGAGTCAGCACTATACCAGTTGTTCTATTATACATATACCATGTGCTTTAATTCTCCCAGTAATACTACAAGGTCAGAATAATAACTACACAACCTCCAACCCCTGGCTTCATTCTATAGAAGAGTACAAAGGTTCAATAACTTGCCTAGTGCCACGAGTAAATGGAGCAACTAGAATCTGAAGGTGGCTTTAGGCAATTCCAAACCCTTCTTGCCATGCCAGGCTGCACATCTGGTTTAAAGTGCAGTGACGCACATGGTTGGTTGGGACGATGCTATCTTTATCTGTGCCTTCCTTGTGGCGTTAACATTATCGTCTTCAAGCCGTACCACTTATACAGAGCTTAGTTTCTCTGTTTTTAAATAAAATAGGTCTGACTGCTTTCTGAACCTCATTTGGCTTACTAAAGGAAATCACCGCAGGTTCTGGAAAGGACCATGTTACTAGACTGAGCAGAAAGCCACAAGCAGGAAGAAACAATCTGCTTTCAGGGAGTGGCAGGGGCTGGAGTTTCCAATTAATTAGAAGCAACTTCTTGACATCATGCGGTTGAGCTGTCCCTTAGGTTGCCAAAGCTGCCAAACCAGATATTATGTTGTGATTTAAAGTCAGAATTTACAAAATCTCTCGCATAAAATGTACCCTGTTTCTTAAGTTTATTACGCTGTGGAGTCAGAAAAAGGCATTCATGAAAAACAAAGAACCTGTGCTCATCTATGGCCAAGTACCATATACACGGATGGACAACAGGGGCAAGAATATCTAACCCTGTCTTATGTGAAACTGGACGGTGAAACAAGCAACTCTCTGAGATGGCATTAAGGGCCTGTTTGGAGATGTTTTCAGAATACTCACTCCTATATTTCCTCCTTTGAAAAGAGACTTACATTAAATGCAATGTGTGAATTGCCAGGGATCCTGACTTGATCAAACTTAAAAATTATGAGATCAGAGGGAAAATGTAAAGAGTCTGGATATTTGATTATATTAAGAAATTAATATCAGCATTTTTTGTACAATAATGGTGTTGTGGTTTTGTTTTGTTTTTTTTTTTTAAGAGGCCTTTTAGAAAAATATTAACTTCAAAATGAGGGCAGGGGAGAGAGAAGTGGGTAGGGGCACATACATGATGCAAGACTGTCCATGTTTGATAACTGTGGAAGCTGGGAGATGGGTACCTGGGATTCATTATACTATACTCTCTACTTTTGCAGATGTTTAGTTTTCCACAAAGAAAATGTTTGTTTTGGAAGGGTGACCTCATTGTTCCAGTGCTCTCACATTCCAGCTGGACCTTGCTGTCTGCCCGGCCTAAAAGCCCTCCCTGACCTCCCATCTGAAACCCCTATCATGGGGTCTATGTGGCCCTGCCACACTGCATCTCTCCCCCCACCATCCACCACCTCCTCTCCACTCTATCCAATCACACTTAAACCAGGAAGCCTTCTCAGACTTTAAATATTTGGCTCAGTCAACTGGATAGATACTCCTGTACCTCACACCACACTATTTCTTTATAACCGTGAGCTTTCTTACACTGGTTTGCTTAACCACTATCTTCCCAAACAGAATATTGGCTCTTTAAGGTCTTGTCTGTTTGCTGTCACTTTTCTATGCCAGAGGACAGAATCCAGCCATGGTAGGTTAAACAGATGGATATAAGCATAGAGTCCTTTTACCAGGAAAGTGTAATAGTTTTTCCTCCCCCCCTTGAAAACAAACAACAGCATAGCAGAAGGAATTACAACCAAAATACAGCTTTATCCTTAAAACAAGGCCCACGTCTCCATAGGATTCCCAACACATCTCTATGCCTACGATATACTGTTCACTGTTGATCCTGGATAAAAGGGTCTCTTTCTTTGCCTATGAAGATCTTTGTTCTTATATTCCAATGGCAATTATAGAACGTATCTGTTCTAGAATATATCTGGTAATGCCTAACTTCAAACCTTATTGAAAAGTACTTTCTTAAACTAGTGTAACAGAAACAAACAGTTAAGACATTCTCGTATTAGCTTACGGCACCCAGAAACCCATGCCATACATGCTCAGAAGAGAATTCCACCTACTGCTTCCTCGTGCTCCTTCCAGCAATCATAATCTGTTGCCATGGCGATACTTGCATAGCAGATTCCTGCCTCCTTGGCAAGAACCACCTCTGGAACTGTGGTCATGTTGATGACATCTGCCCCCCAGGTGCGGAACATGAAGCTTTCTGCCCGGGAGCTAAAACGAGGTCCTTCGATTGTGACCATCGTCCCCTTTGAGTGGCACCGGAGTCCCAGCTTCTTAGCAGTCTCTATGAGAACCTAGAAAAGAAAGAACCAGAAACTCAAAACATTCAAGCATATATACAACTCAAAATTTTATTGTTCCCTAATGTTTAACAAGTTAATTACTCAATTAGAGAAGATTTTTCACTATAAATCCCAAGTACCCGCCAGGCCCTCAGAACCCAGAAGACCACACACTGGTGTTTCCTAGGCCCTAACCTCATTTACATAATCCTGTTCCCCAGCCCTTTGCACAAGGAAGCTCACAGCTATAAGAGCAAACCCTGAGCTTTTTCTGTGCACCAGGCATTTGTTTAGATGCTTTCATTTCACTTACTTCTGAACAACTCTAAGAGACTAACTGGTTTGTGAATAGACCTGAGCCTTAGGTCTTAACCTCTCACCACTCAGATCTCCTCATACAAATGTGCTGAGTTCTACTTCCAAGCCCCTGAGAAGTTAATTTTCATTGCTTTTTTATATAGAATCTGAAGACTTTTGTAAAGCTTTTTTTGGTTACAAAGTGATTTCTCTTGCCCGCTGTCTCTCCAAGGACCATAGGTGAAAACAGAATGAGGTTGTGATTTTTTTTTCTGTTCAATGATAAATTTATTCTGTCATTCCTTTAGAGCCAAGCACAGATTTTTACATATACCATTAAAACGTCTGATCAGTTTTTCCAGTGTTTTAATTAATAATACACATCTAATCTTCAGGTCATTAATTTCATTTTTTTCTTAGCTGATGCTTCAATATTCCCTTTTAATTAAAAAGTCTTTTCAACCAACTTAGTTATTAACCTGTGGAAGCATTGTTACAAAGTCACTGAACCTCTGTGTGCCTGTTTTCTCAATTGTAAATTAGGAATAATAATATTGCATAACAAGATATAGGGAGGATTAAATGAACTAAGGTATATACAAGCACAGAATCATCCCAGGCACACTGTAAACACCGTATATATAAATGTGAAGCTGGTCTTCTAATGATTATTAACACTGGCAGCTTCTACACATGTTTGGTAAAAGTTCCTGGGATAGTGTGTGTGTGTGTATACATATGTACAGCAGAGTCACTCAAAGCCAATAGAAGGCTCCAATCTAGGTCAAAGTCTTATCTGCACATGTCTTAATCACATAAGCAAATTAACTTATTTCCTTAAAAAGTGACTTATACTATGCCACAGCAATGGGAAAAGAATTTTAACAAGAGCCTCAGCAACTCCAAATTCAGAACCAAGACAAGCTATGGACAATGAACAGCTGATGCTACATAATGTTTATCTCATAAATACTGAAAATAAGATTATGCTTCATCAACACTTTTCCCTAAAAAGTACAGGTTTTAAATGCAAGGTCCTAAATCTCTACCTCCCTTCCCCTGTCTTTTCTCCCCAAAGTTAAGACATAACTAGTCCAATCCTGCTGGTTCATTAAATGTCTTTAAAGATCCTGAATAACTGAACTGTACGTGTTGGCTGAACTTCAGAGTGCTTCTAGAGATGAATAAAGGAAGGTCACAAGTACTGTGCACCGTGGCCTGTGACATTATGTCATCACCACCACCCCGGGAGATAGGTGCCATGATTGTGAGGAGGAGACGGAGGCTATGGATATGGGTCGGCCACCAGAACCAGCACTTTGCACTCGCACAAGAACGGATTACACCATGATAAGGTAGCAGAAAATACAAACCACAAGCAACCTCTGGGTCTGAGGCTGAGATGATTTCATTTTCTTGTATGGAGTAATCACAATGGAACTACCGAAACCACTACAATCTACACACACACAAAAAATCCCCTGGCAATGTTAGATCACCAGGCTAAATATAGTTAATGTGTCAGAACTTTCAGAAGTTTCAGATGAAATAGAAGTGAAAAACTGAATAGGAGTGACACCATTTTTGGAAGAGGTAATACTTGTACATGGTATAAAACTTCAATAGTGCAAAAGGAAATTATTCTGGAAAAACATTTCCCCCACCCTGTGTCCTAGGAACCCACTTCACCTCCCCAAGGGAAACCACTGGGGTTACCAAGGGTTTTTTTTTTTTTTTTTTTTTGTTAACTTTCCAAAAATACTCTATTTGCAAAGAAATATTCTGAAGGCTTATTTCTGTCATTTTCTTAAACCGCCTTCCCCCACATTCTCAGTCTTTATGTGGGGTCCTAAAGCTAGATTAATGTGGTTTCACAGGAGGCTAAACTCGATTATTGGAAACCAGCACCCCAGTGCCACGTTTACATGTGCTCTGTATAGCTCATTCATGCTTTCCCCACCCACCTCCACTCCCGGTTCCCCAAGTCTCTGTATTCTGCACTGCACCAGGGCTCCGATTCATGCTAACGCAGATTCTCTTCTTAGCCTACTTTTTTCCCAAGCTGCCCCCATTTTGAAATGGACAAGAGCCTTATTGACACTTTATTTCCCCTGGATAGCAATAGCAGCTTTATTATGTGGGCAGATCTGTGTTACTAGTACCATTCTGATACATTCTGTTGAGAACTATCCAGAAACACGTACTATATAGACACATACAAACTTCACCTGCCTTTTTTTTTTTTTTAAACAACAAACATACTTTCATGGAAGTCAGAGAGAATCAATGTGCAGTGGTACATCTTTTTTGTTTGAGGCCAGAGTGAGGTTAAAGTGCCCTTGCTCTTAACTACAAGGAAACAGGTTTTCCAGGATTATGTAGTGTTGAATGTAAATGCTAAAAGAAATCATCTATTCTCTACATGCAGGTGCTAAAATTATCTGAATGACTAACATGTTTAGGTATTTATAGTCTCTAAGCTAATTCACAAGGTAGATTTCATGAGGCAGTTCACCTCTGACAATACTTCTGATCTTTCAAACCTGGGATTGTAAAAGTAGCGCATCTAGACCAAATGATGGACTTTTGAGTTGTGGTCACCATTTCTGTTCCTGGGGAGCTATGGCTTGGTCTCCTCACCTTATGCCACCATTCACCCTTGGGGGGCTGCCCCACATTCTCACATTTTGCTGTAATGTTGAAGGAGGTCGGGCAGTAATGGCCAAGCTCAGCTCAAAGGCAAAAGATGCTAATCTGACCATTTCCAGATACTCAATGATAGTAATCTAATTCATAAAGGCAGTTCCTAGTCATTGGATGTTCCATAACGGACAGGCATGGTTCAAAGCATTTCATAAATATTAATTCTTTCATCCCTTGCACAGTCCTATGAGGTACAAGCTATCATTATTTTCATTTTACAAATGAGATAATTAAAGCCCAGAAACATTAAATAATTTGTCCAGTAACCCACAGCTATTAAGCTGAAGAGCAGAGATTTGATCCTAAGTAATCCGGCTCCTGACTGTATACTTTTGAGTAACACGCTGTCCGATAGTAAATTATTTAAAAGATATCCTGACAGCAAAATCAAAACTTATTAAAAGGTAGATTGCAACTATGGTTCAACTTACAAATGACTGAGAGTAGTGAAGACATTATTAGCACAGGGAAACAACTCTTCATAAAACCTTGCATAAAAAGCAAACTTAAGGGGGCTAGAGGGACCACCTGCTCAGCCGATTAACCTAACACTGATGCTGCCCCAAGTCCTTATGACTTATTCTGGAACACCTTCCAGAAAGATTACGTACCTCTCTCGTTTTGGGGCAAAACGGCTCAGCCATGGGAATATGGCATACTCCTCTGGCACAGGAATGACTTCCATCATAGAAGGTCTGAGGCCTCATGGTGGTCCTACAAAATAAAGTGGGGGAAAAATAATCTTTTTTCTTTTTTTTTGAAAGCCATCTCTCCATCCTCTGAGGACTGGCAAATCAAATGTATCTAGATCAACATCTTGGTCTTCACTCCAGAATCAATAGCTCTGAATAAGCTGAAGGCAATTGTTTAAAAAGCAGCTTCAGGCTGGTATTCAGTTTTTCTGGTGCTAGGCTGGTGGCAAATGCTACTCAATGGGAGTTAAAGTGTCTGTGGCCTGGCAGCTGTGACAAGGTAACCACTTGGATTATAGGTACAACTCAACTGTGGGCTCAGGAAGGCCGGGTAAAAGACTTAAGAAGCGGATGTGAAAATGTTTCATCATCAACTATGTAGAAAATTATACAGTCAACCCCACATACCCATTACCCAGATTCAACAATTTCTAAAACTTTGTCAAACTTGCTTCATCTGTTAGCTCTTTTATGGTTGCAAATTCCAGGCTTTGACTCAGAGCATATGCAAATTTCCCTGATGTCTTCCAAGAAAATTATTTTTAAACAGTTGTTTCGTTTAAAAGCAACTGGTTTCAAGGCACAAACAAGGTACTTACTTTGCATTTAACTGTCATGTCTTTAAGGGTAGTTCCTGCCCTTAGCCCCATCTGTATTTTTTCATGCCACTGACCCATTGAAGAAAGCAGCTGTCATCCTGCCGCGCATTCGGGAATCTGTCTTGTTTGCTGCCTCATAATTGAGCTTATTCCTTTCCCAGCCATAATTAGTTCTAAAGTCTCTTAGTTCAAGTTATTGGTAAAACAGTTTTGAATCCACAAAAGAGAGGCTAAAATTAACCCAGTGACAAGTCGCCCAGAAATTTCTCGCCAGAATTTTTCCAAACAAGCTACTTTCTCTGTCCATTAAATTGTTCTAAATTTAAACTCACAAGTAACACAGGAAAGGGGGTCCTCAATCTTTCCTACAGAGGGAGAACAGGAGAGGCATGGGCAAAGGAAGCCAACAGGGGAAGGAAGACGATGTGATGTCCTCTTCCAGGGGTAGAAGAGTGAGGGACAGCTCAGAGAACCAGTCTCACTGGTCCCATTTACACAGCTCCATGTCCACTGACCAAAATTCACCTGTTACTCTAATGATATCATATGCTAAACAGGGACACTAGCTGGCATGGAAGCCATCCCTTGGAGAAGAGGCCTCAGGGCTCTGAAGGAATGAAAACAGCGCGAATCTCCCAAACCTTAGTCACAGGTGCCACCTTAGGGGAAATGCTAAGTTAACCCCCACGCGCTTCCAGACGGGGTTGAAGAAGAGGCCAAATGACAATTCCAGCCTGTATAAATAGAGGCTTTTCTCTTTTTGAAAGACTGATCAATAAAATGATGCCACGCACTTAATTCCAGCTCTGGCTTGGTTTCAGCCTTTGATGAGTCAAGCATTAGCAATATTCCCGCTCACAACTGTGGTTATGAAAACAGGACCACAAAACCCTCCAGTGGCTAGACCCCAACAGATGTCCACACGAAACATCCCCTTACCTATCTCCACCCTCTCTCCTGTCTGTGCCCACCCTTTGCCTTGTCACTCCTCCCTTTGCTTTGAACTTTTTTTACCTTAAGACATATCATGTGTTTAAAACAACCTTTATGCTACGTCACATACCTGTGATACTTATTGACTTCAGTCTTAATTCCTTCTCTCAGGTGGAATATTTTGCATTTTACTTTCAACACAACTCCCTAGCTACTAACTATGTGGCTTATAGCAAATTATCATATCTTTTTGATTCCCCATATCTGAATCATAAAACATAGTATTCATCTACCTACTCGGAAGGGCATTAGGATTAAGTCAACCAAGATGCCCAGATAACCTACAGCAGCTCAGAAGTGTGGGCTGGGCCAGAGACAGAATTGGGAGTGAGCACCACATGGGGCCTCAGAGCACATGACCTTGAAAGGGGCAAGTGGCCCCGGAGAAGAAACAGGGCTTAGAAACAAGTTTCTAATAGTTCTGGGGCTATACTACCAAGATACTAGAAGGGAAGGTACAAATGAGAAACGCCTCTTTACAGTCTGCCCAACCTATTTGAGTTGTTCCAAATTGCTAACTTGAGTATCAACACATTCAGTGAACCGTTTAGTGATCTAAACTCCAATCTCTAGAAACAGCAATACCAGTACGGCATGAAATGAAGAGGCATTGTTAATGCTGACCAAGAGCAATGAGGTTTTACAACCACAGTGGAGCAGAGTGGATGATACCACCCAAAAGAAATTCTAGAATGAAACATGTGTAATTTTAATAGCACCTGTCCTCCTCCTGAGGATCTTCTGAGAAATCCAAGATCTTACAATTCAGCAAGAAGCCTGGAATAAACTTGCCAGTCATGTACCACAAAGCAGGGGCTGTTACCCAATTAAGCCTGTCAGCTCACTGCCCATTTCCAGCCAAAACAGCTCTGCTATATTCAGAACCATAGTTTACCCTCATTGCAAGGTTTTCTGAGTGACATGGAGAAAACACAGGAAATGTAGTTTTGCCCCTGAATTTGAATCTTATCACTGAATGTTTGTGGGGTCTTGGGCAAATGACTTCACAAGTTCTTTCTTCACAAGGTATTAGCAACATCCCCACTGCTATGGTCTGAAGGTCTGTCCCTCCAAAACTCCTCTGTTGAAATCCTAATCCCTAATTCTACCTATTTTGAAGGTAGAACTTTTTGAAGGTGATTAGGCAAAGCCCTCATGAGTGGGATTAATGCCCTTATAAAAGAGGTCTCAGAAGGCTAGTTGCTCCGGGCTACCGTGTGAGCACACAGCGGGACGGTGCCAGCTATGAGAAAGCCAGTCCTCACCAAACACCGGAATCTGCCGGCAACTTGCCTTGGACTTCCCAGCCTCCACAACCGTGAGAAACAAATTTCTGTTGTTCAGAAGCGACCTAGTCTATGGTACTCTGTTCAATCAGCCTGAACAGACTAAGACACCCACTTACGCCCTTGTTTAAATATAAAAACAAGGCTGCAAAAACCTCTGGTGGCTATATCCCAACAGACTGTAATGTAATGACATCTCCATTTTATGTTAAATAATGCCCACCCCACCCTGGAAAGGTGTACACATGCCACTCCTAGAACCTGGGACTATGTCACCACACATGGCAAAGGGGAATTAAGGATGCTAACAAGCTGACCTTAAAATAGAAAGGTAAAAAAAAAAAAAGTTGATTCTGGATTAACTAGGTGGGTGCAATGTCATCAGAAGGGTTCACACATGTGGACAGAGGCAGGAAAGGTGTCAACACCACAGTGATGAGAAGGACCCCATCCGCCAATGCCGGCTTTGAAGATGGATAGGGGCTCTGAGCCAAGGAATGCAAGTGACAAAGGGCAAGGAAATGGATTCTCCCCTGGGCCTCCAGGAAAGGATACGGCCCTGCCTACACCCTTTTTAAAAAAAAACACAGTGAGACCCATGTTAGACTCCTAACCTATAGAACTAAAAGATAATACATTTGTCTTGTTTAAGCCACTAAGTTTGTGATAACTTCTTGCAGCAGCAATAGGAAGCTAATACACACTCTGATACGGTTTGAGATATGGTTTCTCCAGTAATAAAGTACCGATGCTGAAGGTCTGCCCCCTACTCTTGCTTCTACCAGCAAACCCCTCTACCTATGCAAGGAGACTATTCAGCGTGGGATCCCACTGGAAAACACAGATGTCGGGGACCGACTGATCTGGGGCTCTACCACTCACTAGCTGTGGCCCCTGGCAGAGTCACTTCTGCACCTCCATGATATTGGTGTCCTCATATTTAAAGTGAGAGTAACATCATTTACCTTACATGGTCCACGTGAGGACTGAACAAGACAAGCTGAAGCAAGTGCTTGGCACTAGTAACTACCGTTTATGGAAAATCTGCTTCTGTATGTCTCTCCTGCCCGCCTCAAAGTACGACATTTTGATGTCATAGTACCCAACAAATGGCTCACAACTGTCAAGCAGGGATATGTGCTGAGAAAAGTTAGTGCACAAACAAATAAAAACTGCCCGTGGAAGAGTGAGCGAGACAAAATGAGAGAAATGAGTTCAAGACAGCCAAGGAGAGAACACGGGGCACTTTCAGACACAGAGGGGGAGAAAAGTCCAGAGAAATATTGACCGACAGGTTGTTTCTTGAATCAAGATGTTAAATCAGCTTGAAGATAGCCATTTGTTAATGTTTCCTTTGAGGAAATGCAGAGTTGTAAACAAGTTGAGAGCAAACACCTGTCTGTGTCCACAAGCCTCAACACGCAGGAACGTGAGTCAATTAATCTACTGGCAGACCAGGATGGCTTCTCGTAAGAAAGGTGGTTTCAGGGAAGTGATTCTACTCTCATTTAAAAGGTTATTCAAACAGTCCAGTACTAATGTGCAGGGATAGCGACAAGACAGAGGCAATCTGGACATAAACAGCAAGCAACAGGTTAAGAAGTGGAGTGAGTCTGTCCTATTAAACAGAAGGAACCGCAAAGTTATGAATTTGAACCAACATCATTAAGCTCTTCCCACTCCTGTCTCATGAGAGCCCCTCATCGCTTATGGTGCCATAGGAAGGAGAAACACCAATAGCTGTTTATAGCCCAGTGAGGAAAGACAGCTCCACAAACAGGTTACACATTTTCCCTTCTGTTCCAGTATTTTTCATGGTCTTGATAAACAGCATGCTGAGCAAGAGCACAAGAACAAAAGTCCTAGCTCTGACACAGGTGGTGACGATAATCTCTTTGGGCCTCAGTTTCCTCACCTGTAAAAGGGAATAACAAGGTACATGGCGGATGTCTCCCAGAGCTGTGGTAATTAGCAGTGTCTGAAACACAGGAAAGATCTGTTTGCACAACTCTAAACTGGGGAAATGATCGTTGTATGCGATAAATGGGATTAACTGACTGTGGCACCTAGTAGGAACTAAGAAACCGGGAGCTTGGCATTTTTCATTATAGGATGTATGGCGAGGAGGTAAGAAGAACAGAACTAGGTTATGGAACAGAACATAAGAACGAACATCTCATACAGGGGAGTAGCTGACCCCAATTCAAGGCAGGAAGATAACAAAAGGGGATGCAAGTAACTAGTGAAAGGGAAGGCAAAGGGAGAAGGTGAGTTATGCCTAACAGCTTCTGTTTTCTCTACAAACGTGGGGGGAGACATTCTAGGCCGAGAGAGAGGGGGATTGGCAGGCAGCTGTGGGAACAGAAAGAGTTAAAAATAGCTGCTGACAGGGATGGGAGAAAAGGCCATGCAAAGGCTTGCTGGGCAATTCTTTACCATAGAACACTATTTTTAGTCCACATGGGGTGCAAAGATACTGACAACATACTTGACTTCAGAGCATGGCCCTGGCCCAAGGGCCCAGTGCTGTGCACTGTGACATCATGGGGGAAGCCCCAGGCAGGGCCTCTCTATGGGAGAAGGAAACAAACTGACACGACTGATCAGCACAGTGTGTTTACAGCGGGACTTTCCTGATGAGTAAGAACGCATCACAAAAGCTCACTCGAGCCTCTCCCAGTTCTTCTAGCAAGAAAATAAGCTGATGAAGAAATAATCTGAAGGAGGAGGACACCTTCTTAGGAATCAATCCAACACCCTCATTTAGCAGATAAGGACACTAAGTGACAGAGGGATTTGAGGGCAGAGCCAGGAAACGTTTTAGATGTCCTCACTTCCAAGGTTTGTTTCACTGCTTTCTTGAAGCAGAGCCATTAACCATGGGCCTCATGCAGAACAGTATCACCTTGAGGTATTTCTGAGAGTAATCGATGCGGTTTAGTAGGTCCTACTGCTCTGATCCTTAAAAAAAAAACAAACAAACCCAAAACCTAATATAATGTGGGCACCCTTCCAGTTTACAGATCTATTGATAGTTGTTCCTTTTTATACTTGTATAATAAATACGGTGAATTGAATTCCTATAATAATCTGAAGAATTAAGAGGAAGAAGGTCAAGTGTAGAAATTGCTGGAATCCTCTGCCCATGGCATGGATATTTAGCAGTTTGGGGTGAAAGAAAGGCCGTATCATCAGTTACCCCATGCAGACATGAATATACAGACATATCTAACAACTGGGTTAGAAAACAGAGGGACCATGTACAAGGAAAAGAGGAAGAGACAACAGAATGCCTTTTTGAAAAATAGGGAAACAGTCTTGCTTTGCTCCAATGGCAAAAATCTCTTTAGAAACCACTCTTGTGCACCACTTTATAATGTATCGTTCAAGTCAAGCTTTACAAGTGGGGTGGGTGTGAGAGGCAGGAGAATCATGCCTTTCTTTAGTTACAAGGCTGGTAAGTGAAAACAAAACAAAGGCCAAGCAATGAATAATCATGCTTCTAAATCGCTCTAAGTCTCATCTTAGAATTTGGTTAGGTTGACACAGGGCCCTTGACAACCCACAGGCAGGGATGAGGTATGAGTACCACGCTTCATGTAATAGCACACCCATCACTGACCCTGCTGGGCTCAAAAGAGGAAGTTGTATCTTTAAAGCCCTTTGCATTAGGTCGGTGCAAAGGAAATTGGGGTTTTGGACTATGAATTTTAAATCATTACAACTGGATCAAACACATCTTTATTCATCAAAATAGGAACCATTACAATCAACACATTTTTGCCAATGAGAAATAAGTTTGTTTATTCCTGTAGTCCCATGCTTTGGGATTCCATGAACTCTTGGAAAGCATTTTCTGTATCCTGCTGGTTGTGGAAGCATTTTACCTGCAGAAAGTTGCAGAGAGGTCAGGTGAATATGGCGGATGAGGTAAAACTTCAAAGCCCGATTCGTTCAACTTTTGAAGTGTTGGTTGTGCAACATGTGGTTGGGTGATGTCATGGAGAAGAACTAGGCCCTTTCTGTTGAGCAATGCCAGCTGCAGGTGTTGCAGTTTTCGGTGCATCTCATTGATTTGCTGAGCATACTTCTCAGATGGAATGGTTTTGCCAGGATTCAGAAAGCTGTAGTGGATCGCACTGGCAGCAGACCACCAAACAGTGATCATGACCATTTTTTGGTACAAGTTTGGCTTTCGTAAGTGCTTTTGAGCTTCTTGGTCCAATCACTGAGCTGGTCGTCGCTTGTCATAGAGAATCCACTTTTCTTCGCACGTCACAATCCAATCAAGAAATGGCGGACACTTCAAAATGACGATTTTTTTGATTTACGTTCAGCTCACGAGGCACCCACTTATCGAGCTTTTCACCCTTCCAATTTGCTTCAAATGCGGAACAACCATAGAATGGTCAACGTTGAGTTCTTCGGCAACTTCTCTTGTAGTTCTGAGAGGATTAGCTTCAGTGATTGCTCTCAACTTCCGATGGCCGGCCACTGTGCTCCTCATCTTCAAGGCTCTCATCTCCTCTGCAAAACTTCTTGAACCACCACTGCTCTGTACATTCGTTAGCAGTTCCTGGGCCAAATGCGTTGTTGATATTGTGAGTGGTCTCCGCTGCTTTATGACCCATTTTGAATTCGAATAAGAATTACCATTAGAATTTGCTTTTTGTCTAATATCATTTCCATACTCTAAAATAAATATCAAATAAATAGCAAGTAATAAGTCATTAGTAAAAAAAAGGGAGAAATGTGCATTAAAGTGATATATAACATAACCACATTTATTTAAGAGTGTATTCCAATATCAAACAGCAAATTTCAACAATGCTAAAACTGCAATTACTTTTGCACCAACCTAACAGAATAGTTTCCACTAGGGAAGGCGGTAACCATAGAACCAATCAGTAAGCAAGGGGACAGACGTCTCTCCCAACTGCTCCTTGGACAGTGGCGAATAGACATGGAAGACAAGATGCCAGGATAAAAACATGCAAAGATCAATGGAGAAACAATCTAAAAAGCCTAACTGGAACCGTCAGAGTAGTTGAGGTTTCAGAATGCTGACCCTGTCTCACATAGCAAAGCCAGATTCTGAGGACAGATTACTTTGACTCCCTTATGAAGTCTTTTTGTTTTTTTTTTTTCTTCCCCACTTACAGAACATCTGGCTTCAGTTCCCCATAGGTGACACAGTGAGAGCCAGGTGTCCCCAGCACATACAAACAAGACAAACACGAAAATTATGAATCTTGGAATATATATCTTACAAGATTCTTTTAAAGTATAAATAGCCTGACCACTTTCTTTAAGTACAAAATGTCAATTCTTTCCCCAGTTCAAATTAACTGTTTAATGACCGTGAAGAAGTGAAACAAATCCCGGTCTTAACCATGTTTTATACTCAATGCCAAATGACTTGTGGCTGTGACAATGGGGACCTTCTATAAGATAAAAGAAATGGATTAATCAGACCCAATACAGCAGGAGGCATAAGACACTGTAGAAACCTGCTGTGAACAAGCTTCCTACATGTCCTTGGTATGAATTCCTATTTTCTGATTTTTAATGTTTGGTTTGTGAAGAAGAACGGTGCCACAGAGTCCAGGGCCTCGGGCAAGGGAAGAATCAGGAAACTTGTCACTGTGCAACAAAAATAGGAAAATGAAAAAGATAACAGATTCTTGTTTGTAGACCAACATATACTTTGCTTTCCATAGATGCCCTAGTCACAAATGAAAAATGATGATTTTAACTTCAAATGCTTCGGCATTTCCTTGCATGTTTGAGAAACAGACACAAGGACTGACTGCACACACACAAACACACCTGGACCCTCTGCCCTCTCCACCTGCTTTCTCTAGGACAGTCACACCCAGGACTCCTCTTTTCTCAAGCCTAGGTTTTTTAACTTCACTGGCTAGAAGGTGGCATGAGGAAAAAAATATAATTTTCAGAAACGAATAACCCTATTTTCTTAAAAGAGCTTCCAGCCACGTCAGATTCCTTCAAGGGTGTATTTCATTATTAGAGCAGAAACCTCATGTTTCTAAAAACAGCCCTAAAAATCAGAGCCACCTGTCACTCTTAAATCTTAACATGCTCTAAGGTGCGCATCACACGGTACACATAGGGTTGGTTCCCTCCCACCCCCTTATGCTGAGCACTGGGAAGAGAAAACAACATGCTTTAAGTTCTGCTACCTATAAAATAGAAATAGCCATACTGTTAAACAATCTCTCTAGCCTTTGAAGACCACTTTAGGATGAGGATGTTTTTTCTGAGACAATGTGCTGGCAAAGTTACGGCAATAGGTCAAGTATATGTTTCTAGATCTACATGCAGGCAGCGCTGGGGGAAGTTCAATCCTCCATTTTGAAGACGGAACCAACATGCAGGTGGGTGAAGTGATCTGCCCAAGGCCAAACAGAGCCAAGATGCAACCTCCCGATCAAGGGCTCCTGCCCTGGAGTTCTATAATCCACCGGCCAGCTTCACAGAATGTTACAAGTTGAGGCAGTGGGTATGGGTCTGGGAACCTCAGACTAAAAACAGCACAGCCCTTAGCTGACCATTGTGTCTGGGGACAGCACCAAGTGGAGGGAGGTATCAGGTGCCTGCCTCAACATACCAAGATTCACTTTATGAAGAAATGTGCTATCAGGACAACACGTATAAGGTAGTAGCCACAAAGTAAAAAGTTCTGATTTTCTTCCCCTGTGAGATATTCAAACACATGGTAAATCATTTACGTGATACCCAAGCCTGCTTAATGGAAGCCACTCAGCTCAACCAGGGGCAGTATTTAGAAGATTCATCCGACAACATGATATGAGCCACATACGTAATTTTAAAATTTCTAGTGGCCACATTAAATGAGTAAAAGAGAAACAGGTAAAATTAGCTTTGAAATCTTATCTAACCTAATATATCAAAAAATCACTGTAATATGTAATCAATATAAAAATTGATATTTTATGCTAAATGATATTCCCTTGGGGATCCTTTTAACAGTTTCTTCCTCCTGTTGTTAACCACCAGACCCTCCAGCCCACACTCTCAATAGTGGTACCCAGTTATTGAGCAGGTTAACACATCCTAGATCCCATAAAAGGTAGTTATTAGAGACTTTTAACTTTTCCAAGGAAACATTATGAAGGCAGGTTAGCTGGGCATAGTGGCTCACACCTATAATCCTAGCACTTTGGGAGGCCAAAGTGGGAGGATCGCTTGAGGCCAGGAGTTTGAGGTTTCAGTGAGCTATGATCAGGCCACTGTACTCTAGCCTGGGCAAGAGTGTGAACCTTTCTCAAAAATTTAAAAAAAAAAAATGGAAGGCAGGTTATCCACTTGGCTCATAAAAACAAAACAAATACTGGAAGATTTTATGGTCGCATGGCTAAGAGCCAACACAGAATGAAACCTGATCTAATGACAATACCTATTCTCTTACTAGTTATCATCTTTCTGGACAAACTGTTTTCTTGCGAGAGCCAGTATGTGAAACATCTACATTTACAGCATGTTGAGTAAAAGATCTGGAAAAAGTTAACAGTGTACTGTTATACCACGTAAGTGACAAATTAATCCTAGGTTGACTGCCCAATTCAGACTTTTCTTTCCAGTATCATCTATACTACTTTATAAATGTGGATCATTCTGAATATGGAGTTTTATATTCTGCTTTATTAAATATTATCATCACTTCCTTAAGTCATGACCTCCCAACACATGGACTTTGACAGCCCTAGAGATTTTTTTTTTGGGGGAGACAGAGTGTCACTCTGTTGCCCCAGATAGAGTGCAGTGGCATCAGTCAGGCTAGCACACAGCAACCTCAAACTCCTGGGCTCAAGTGATCCTCCTGCCTCAGCCTCCCCAGTAGCTCTGACTACAGGCATGTGCCATGATGCACAGCTAATTTTTCTTTTCTTTTTTTTTTTTTTTTGAGACAGAGTCTGACTCTGTTGTCCGGCTAGAGTGCCGTGGTGTCAGCCTAGCTCACAGCAACCTCAAACTCCTGGGCTCAAGCAATCCTCCCGCCTCAGCCTTCGAGTAGCTGGGACTACAGGCATGTGCCACCATGCCTAGCTAATTTTTTCTATATATTTTTAGTTGTCCAGATAATTTCTTTCTATTTTTTAATAGAGACAGGGTCTCGCTCTTTCTCAGACTAGTCTCAAACTCCTTATCCTCCCGCCTTGGCCTCCCAGAGTGTTAGGATTACAGGTGTGAGCCACCACGCCTGGCTGTAGCCCTAGAGATTTTGATCAAGATGTTTCCTAAACACAAACCAACAGCATATCCTTTGCTTTGAATGCCTAGTTATATTATTCAAAAAAATACTGACTGAGCAAATATGGGCCAGGCACTGTTGTGATTAGGTACAAATAGGACAGAGAGGGTCTTTGCCCTTGCATGGCTTATACTCTAGAGCTGTGGTCCCCAACCCCCAGGCTGAGGACCAGGACCAGGACCAGTCCGTGGTCTGTGAGGAACTGGGCCGCACAGGAGGTGAGCGGTGGGTGGCTGAGTAAAGCTTCCTCTGTATTTACAGCCGCTCCCCGTCACTCATGTCACTACCCGAGCTCTGCCTCCTGTGACATCAGTGGCAGCATTAGATTCTCATAGGAGCAGGAACCCCACTGTGAACTGTGCATGCGAGGGATCTAGGTTGTGTGCTCCTTGTAAGAATCTAGCGCCTGATGGTCTGAGGTGGAGCTGAGGTGGTGATACTAGCACTGGGGAGCAGCTGCAAATACAGACTGTCATCAGCAGAGAGGTCGCATTATGGTGATTTGCATAATTATTTCATTATATGTTACAATGTACTAATAATAGAAATAAAGTGCACAATAAATGTAATGCACCTTAATCATCCCAAAACCGTCCCCTCCCCCTCCACTGTCAGTCTGTGGAAAAACTGTCTTCCATGAAACCAGTCCCTGGTACCACAAAGGTTGGAGACTGCTGCTCTAGAAGAAAAGAAAGATACCAATAATAAATACATAGTGTCAGATATAAATAAATTATAGGGGAAAAACGCAGGCTGAGGAGCATGTAATGATTTTAGTTTAATCCCCATTATTTATTAGGTTGAACCACATGAAATTGCCAATACTCAACCATTTCTGACCTACAGATTGAGCAATTTCATAATGGTTTCATTCCATCAAGAAACAGTCAAAAATGCTTGTGATGGACCAGAAATGAAGAGTCCCTGAAAGGTAGAAGACACACAGAACTGGCCTGGATAACCCTCTCTCCCATAGCAGACAGAGGCAGAAGCAGCCTTTGGATGTAATAGGATCAGAGGGAGGAGGAAGATGCTCTGAGGTGCTAGTTAGGGTGACTGGATGGGGGACAGAGAGAGGAGCCACCAAATGGTTCAACTGAGGTACTTACTCCTCCCACCCTCTCACCCCACAGGCTCTTGCCTCCATCCAAAACAACTGAGAGGCAGTTACTTCCACCAAGAATGGGGCAAGGGGGTGGTTCTAGAGACCATCACTTCCCCTGTGAGTTCTTCAACTACTTCTAAACACAGAAGAGGCCCAAGAAATTGGCAATCTGTTATTATTTGACTTTTTTGGTAAAGGAACATTACTTGTGCCATTAAATGACAAAAACCCCAGCACCTGAGCCACCTAATCAATCACACCGTGAAGAGAAAACCAGGCATTACATGACTCTGATATGATGCAGCCAGAAAGATTCCTGCCAAGAATTCAAACTTGGTTCTGTGCAGGTCTCCAGGGCTAAGGGGATGGGGAAGACACTAAATGACACCTAAGGATGCAATCAGTAAAACTCAGGATGTGGGGAGGTGCCACAAGCCAAAACAAAAACGGTAAAGAGGGTAGAAACCTCCAGACTAGAAGGCTTATTAAAGTGCACGCGTGTAACGAGAGATCTTCTCTTGACCCTTATTTGAGTAAATCAATTGTAAAAAAAAAAAAAAAAAGTTCATGAAACAATACAGAAAACTATATATATGTGCTTACATATATAATATTAAGAAAATGTTAACTTATCCTTTTTTAAAAATAAAAATGCCCTTATCTTTTAAGTTACACATTGCAGTGAATTGATAAATGTTAAAGCTGGGAATTAGGAACTTGAGAGTTCATGATTATTCTATTGTACATGTGTTTAAAAACTCCCACAGTATAGAGACAACCTATAGATTGGGAAAAAATATCTGCAAACTATACATCTGGTAAGGGGTTAATATCCAAAATATATAAGGAACGTAACTAAATAGCAAGGAAACTAACAACCTGATTAAAAAACGGGCAAAGGGCTTGAATAGACATTTCTCAAAAGACACACAAATGGCCAACAGCTATACAGAGAATGCTCAGGACCATCAATCATGCCTGTCAGCTCATGCCTGTCAGAATGGCTATTATCAAAAAGATCAAAGAGAACAAATGTCGGTGAAGCTGTGGACAAAAGGGAATGCTTGTACATTGTTGGTGGGAATATAAATTAGTACGGCCGTTTTGGAAAACAGTATGGAGCTTCCTCAAAAAAAAAAAAAAAAATAGAAACACTGTATGACTCAGCAATCCCATTTTCACATATGCATCCAAAGGAGGTGAAATCAGTATGAAATACCTGCACTCCCATGGTCACTGAGGCATCACTCATCACAGCCAATACGTGGAAGCAACCTAAGTGTTCATCAACAGATGAGTGGATAAAGAAAATGCGGTATATTTACACAATGGAATGCTATTTAGCCTTAAACAAGGAAATTCTATCAATGGCTACAACATTGACAATTAAGAGAAATAAGCCAGTCACAGAAAGACAAATACGGCATGAGCTCCCCTATATGCAGAATTCAGTCAAAAATAGAAGTAGAGAGTAGAATGGTGGTTGCCAGGGGATGGTGAGAAGATACTGATCAAAGGACACAAAATTTCAGTTCGGAGCAATAAGTTTTTGAGATCTATTGTACAGCATGGTGATTATAGTTAACAACAATGTATTATGTATTTCAAAGTTGCTAGGAAAGTAAAAATCAAATGTTCTTACTATCAAAGATGGTAAGTATCTGAGAGGATATGTTAATTAGATTGACAAATCAAAAAATGTATACACATATAAAATACACAATTATTATCTGTCAATTAAAAAATAAAAAAAAAAAACCTTTCATAATGAAAAGCTTAAAGGAAGTCTGTGAGGGCCAGGCGGGTGGATCGCTCGAGGTCAGGAGTTCAAGACCAGCCTGAGCGAGACCCCGTCTCTACTAAAAATAGAAAGAAATTATCTGGCCAACTAAAAATATATATAGAAAAAATTAGCCGGGCATAGTGGCACATGCCTGTAGTCCCAGCTACTCGGGAGGCTGAGGCAGTAGGATCGCTTAAGCCCAGGAGTTTGAGGTTGCTGTGAGCTAGGCTGATGCCACGGCACTCACTCTAGCCCGGGCAACAGAGCGAGACTCTGTCTCAAAAAAAAAAAAAATAAGGAAGTCTGTGGTGTGGCCCTGCCCTCCCTGCTTCCCCTGGTTCCCATATATCATCTGTTTGAGCTGGGAATGACCAGCTCCAAGGGCCTAAAGCATTTTAGATCCTGCTCACCTGTCAATGAACTGATCGATGATAACTATATCACCGGGCTGAATCTCCTCCCTCAGGGAACCGCATGCTGTGGTCACTATGACATGTGTACAACCCTCTTCCTTCAAAGCCCAGATGTTCGCCTGGTAGTTGATTTTTGAAGGCACAATGGTGTGCTGCCTCCCGTGCCTAAGAGGAGGAGAGGAGAAATGGCAGACAGGTGAGTACCACACCGCTTCCTCCTAGAGCCTGGAAAAAATCAAGTGACTCTGTAGCAATGATCACAGACACCCACCCCAGTGACCATGTAAAACAAAAATTTAGATTTACTGGATTCTAAGAAGCCACTTCCATTTTAAAAATATAGAGCGACAGACAGATCCTAGCATGGTCCCTGTTTTATGCCCTGTGTAAAGTGTGGGTGAACCCAAGACTTGCTTCTAACCATTAGAATATGGCAAAGGCACGGGAAACCACTCCCTCGAGAGACTCCTATCAGCCTTGCAGAAGCAAGTTGCCATTGCGTGAACTGCCTGTGAAGAGGCCCACGTGGCAGGGAATGAGGACCACCTCTAAGAGCTGAAGGCCCCAGTCCTGCAATGTGAGGGTCCTGCAACCACGAGGACCGGAATTCTGCCACACCACATAAGCTTGAACAAGGTGAGAACACAGCCCTTGAGTATACATTGTGCAACCCCAAGGAGAGGATCCAACTAAGCTGTGCCAAACTCCTGGCTCACAGAAATTGCGGCATAATGTGTGCTATTTTAAGCTGCTAAATTTGCAGTAATTTGTTACTCAGCAATAGAAAACTAATACATATAGTTTGACTAATTTCTAACTATGTGATAAAAAACCCTATTGCCTCCTCTATTATAATGGAGCAGCACTAGCCTTATCAAGAAAACAACGGTGTACACAGTACAAGTAACCCACTTTGGAGACCCCAAACCCGCTTCCCATAAACATACAACTACTACTAACAAGGGGTCATGAATGAAGCATTGTTTATCTTGATAATTAGAAGGGAAAAAAAGGAAACATTTCTTCTTGCAGCTGGAACCGAAACCAGAGCTTCAACTTTAGATACCTGATCTACTTTTCCAATCCAAGGTGGAGGGCATAACATCTTTGATCTCCTAAGTCAATATTACTTACCCAAAACCACACATGGTAAATAAAGGTGACTTAAGATGTTCTAACTACACCAACACACAAAAACTCATACCTGTATCATTACTCTTTCCAAAATTTAAGTTAAATTTAAATTCTCCTGTAGTAGTAACAATCAGATAGCTTAAAAAAAAAACAACAAAAAAGCCATACCTTGCAAGGAGGACGCAATCAATGTTTTTTATCTTCCCCAAAATTAAGGCATCAGATGGCTGCACACAACGAAAAAGGATTATATTTTAACTCAGTGATTTTAAAACATGTATATAAACAATTAAAACTGTTCAACTACAGTTGGATTCATGGAAACTTGGAGTTCACGGATACAGCTTACAGAAGAGGCTATATATTTGATATCAACATGATCATTCGATCAATATTTACTGAGCTCTCCATAGGCACAGAGATTCACAGGACTCTGAAGCACTTGGGTGTCCACGTAGGTTCCATACAGTAAGACTTGTTTGTAGCAAGTACCCCAGGGGACTCTGACAGTAGACTGGTCAAATTTGGATCTATCAAGGGTATCCGGCAGGTTCAAGAACAGGTGTGAGGCCGGGCACGGTGGCTCATGCCTGTAATCCTAGCACTCAGGGAGGCCGAGGCGGGTGGATTGTCTGAGCTCAGGAGTTCAAGACCAGCCTGAGCAAGAGCGAGACCCCATCTCTGCTAAAAATAGAAATAAATTATATGGACAGCTAAAAATATATATAGAAAAATTAGCTGGGCATGGTGGCACCTGCCTGTAGTCCCAGCTACTCAGGAGGCTGAGGCAGGAGGATTGCTTGAGCCCAGGAGTTTGAGGTTGCTGTGAGCTAGGCTGAAGCCACGGCACTCTAGCCCGGGCAACAGAGTGAGAATCTGTCTCAAAAAAAATAAATAAATAAATAAATAAAAAGAACAGGTGCAAGAGTGAAAGGCAGAAAGGATAAGAGGCCACTGTTGTGCAGCAGCGGACCTGTCTGCTTGTGTTAACCAGGTCTAATATGGCCGCGGAATGACTTGAGGTAATGGGGGCTTAAAAGGCCCTTAGAATCAAGGAGGTCAAGAAAGTGGGCCAAAGAGATGATAGCAGGACTTAGAGGACACGAGGTCACCCTGAGAACTTGGCGGAAAAGGAGGGTGTGGTTAGAAAGGCCAGATGCAGAGATGTCACAGGAAGATCAGGAGAGCTACAGCAGGAAGTAGCAATATGGAATTAGGAGAAGGCAGATACCCTCAGCCTGGCCTAGGCTGGGTGGCACAGGGGCTTGGAGAACCAGCAGCCTCTCCCAGAAAAGCAGGAGTGTTTTATTTCCAGTTCAGGTACACATTCAACAAATGTCAACCGTGTTCTGGATTCCCCAGACAATCCTCCTTTGGGCCAGGGCTCACTCAGAAAATGCAACTTTGTAATGATACTTCATCTTATTAGTCATCAAACTGTCCTCTAAATCTGCGGTCCCCAACCCCCGGGGCAGCTGCCGGGTACCAGTCTGTGGCCTGTTAGGAAACCGGCCACGCATCACCACCTGAGCTCTGCACCATCCCCACACCCCCGGGTCCCTGGAAAAATTGTTTTCCGTGAAACCGGTCCCTGGTGCCAAAAAGGCTGGGGACCACCGCAATTATGTGGTGTGACCTACTGGCCCCAGATTAGAAGCTGATTTGAATATGAAAGTTGCTATGTCTGAAATGAGTATCTGGCTTCTAGCAACAGAATTGCAGAGTGATTTTTCAAGCCATGTTCTCAGAACAGCGAAGTCCGAGGCATCCTATGGACACCTTCCCAGCCGAGGGAGCCCAACGGCGGGACTCCTGGCTCTCTCTGTCTGCAACAGATAGCCCCGGCCAAAACAAATCAATAAAGAAGCAATTTGTTTTTTGACTTAAAAATCAAGCAAGCAAGGAGAAACAGAAAAGCACACGTCTCCGCTAATTGGATATTAACCTTGCCAAATGGAGTATCCACATATTTTTCAGTTCTTCCTTCTAAAATTTCTGGATCATCCAGGCCTGTTCCACCTATTATTCCAATCTACAGGAGAAAAAGATGGAGAAAAAAGATTTATCATTTTTGGTCATTTTTTATTAGAAACAAAATTATTTTAAGCAAATTCACTTATTCACACTCATATACTCTTCTGTATTCCTGCTAAGCCCTAGTTATTTAAAAATCTGAAAATTACTAAACAACAATCAGGAAACATTTGAAGCCTGCCTGTATTCCAGAAATAACCAAAATGTAGGCCACCTTTTTGGACTATATCACATTTATTTATGACTGTTTGAATTACAAATAAGCACAGAAGAATACTTTAACTAGCATAAGTTAGAAAATCAAACCTAAAAGTAGGCAAATACAGTTATGGAAAGTACTTTCTAACCAATTTCATTTTCTCCACCAAATGGGGACTATGAAATAAAGAATGTTCAAAAGATACTGGGATATAAAATATTAGGTATATCGACTTGGTAATGACTTCTCCTCACTACCCCTTTTGATAAAGAAATGAGAGACCCTCTTTCCTATGCCACTAGAATCACAGACCTGGAAGGGAATCCAGACAGAGGACACTGAATAGCATGAGAAGTTACTCTCACATATTTATGAAATCAAACTATGATTCAGACATGTATGCAAATTCATGTTTACATACAGTAAATATATACAGTATATTCATATAAACTGCATATACTGTAAATTCATAGATCTACATGAGTATAAATAAGTAATTCAAAAGCAGTCAAAATTTTTTAAGTTCAAGCGTTGTATTGCATTTTTCATAGATTATCTTGAAAGTCTCTGTCCTCAGGGACTAATCTGCTTTAAAGAAACCCAGCACTACCCTCTAAGAGTTAATCTAAACTAATAACCAAGAAACACAAACAAGAACAATAACAAAGACACATAAATATTAACTAAAATGTTAACACTAAAGATTGAATCACTGAAATCATTGGGAAACTTTCTCTGGCCTGATAACTTCCTAAAGGAGAAAGTATTTCATCAGCCACAGGCTAACGATATGACACTTTACTGGAAACATAATGGACAGTGACATGTTTTTTTTTTTTTTTTTCTTAAACTCTCAACGAAGGCCAGGCAGTGGCTCACACCTATAATCTTAGCACTCTGGGAGGCTGAGGTGGGGAGATGGCTTGAGCTCAGGAGTTGGAGACCAGCCTGAACAAGAGCGAGATCCCATCTCTACTAAAAAAATTAGAAAGAATTTAGCTGGACAACTTAAAATATATAGAAAAAATTAGCCAGGCATGGTGGCACATGCCTGTAGTCCCAGCTACTCGGGAAGCTGAGGCAGGAGGATCACTTGAGCCCAGGAGTCTGAGGTTGCTGTGAGCTAGGCTGACGCCACAGCATTCTAGCCCGGGCAACAGAGTGAGACTCTGTCTCAAAAAGAAAAAAAAAGAAAAATTAGCTGGGCATGGTGGCGCATGCCTGTAGTCCGAGCTACTGGGGAGGCCGAGGCAGGAGGATCGCTGGAGCCCAGGGGTTCGAGGTTGCTGTGAGCTAGCCTGACTGATGCCACTGCACTCTATCTGGGGCAACAGAGTGAGACTGTCTCAAAACAAACAAACAAACAAAAAAAAAACCTCTCAATGAAAAACTTTAAATCTCCTGTCACTTGGGTAAAATTTCTACTAAATAAAAGAAAGTAGCTCCTTGAGAAAAAAATTCCAGAGTTAAGAATCAATTGAACATTTAAATTAAATAATTTCTAGGTCAGGTTACACAGTTGAGTTCTTTCAACGCGTGGAAAAATGGTCACCTTTCTGGCCCTCAGTTTCCTGAAAAATCAGCAAAACAAGAAAATAAGGGCAATTTGGTGAGATTTTACGGACGAACTCTCCCAGTTTCCCATGACATGGTTATATAATTTGGGACTTTAAAAGTGTCCCCACAATTTGGTTAAGAGGATAAGCCAGTTTTTTTACACTGGCGCCACCTTGTGGTACATTATTGGAACCACAGCAGGTTACGTATTTCATGTCAAGTAACAACATTATATACAGGCAAAAGACTAACCCGCGTTTTTCAAATCAACAGAAGTATTCACTTAAGTCAATACATTTAAATCATGCCAGTTCAATAGAATTTTTTTTAAACTCACACTTTTATGCAATCCTAACCCTTCCTCTAGCCTGGCTTCTCCATTTCATCCTTCATTTCATGTACCTCTGAAACACTGCAGGTCCAGGGAGGCTAATAAATGGCCCAGCCCCTGTCCTCACCCTGGGCCACAGATGTGAATTGCTGATTCTGAAATTACTCACAGCCCACTCTTCAGGGATTCAGCTACTCATCAACACTTTCGCTATTATACTATTATCACTTTGACTTGGCTGTTTCTAGATGTTCACTGGGCCATGGCATCTCAGATTCTGGGTTCAACACTGGATCCGTAGGTTCTTATACAAAAACCAAACATGACTTTGTTTGGAGCCACCCTCTCAGTTTAGGTGAGCTAGCCCAGCAATGCAGGAGTAGTTAAGAAATGCTAACCAGAGTCCTTGCGCTCATCCCCAGCAGCCCCAAGCTTCAGTCCACACCACCCTGGCTGCATGGCGACCCTACATCAGGGGGCAACTATGCCCTCAGCAAGGAATGTGCAGCGCTGGACATGAAAGCAAGAGTGGCTACTGCTCTCCAGAAAGACCAGGAGGGGAACTCTGGCACTGGAAAAATCTGCAGGCAAGCCCATCCAGTCACTCAACTGGCTCTGGCTGTTTATGGAAACCCATCTCTTGCAAGGGATAACACAAGTGTAGCAACTCAGCACTGCCCCCGCCCCCGGCAGGGAGCTGGCCCGCTAAGATGGAGGCCAGCAGTTCCAAGATGTGGTCAATGTCGCCACCTGCTGGCTATACACAAAAGTACAACCGGGATGAAGTGCCCAAGTACTGAGGGCCCAACTCTGTTCACACCCCCTTGAGCCTTGAGCCTGTAAGTTCAATAGTCAACTCGGTACCTGCCTTGGTAATGAAGTAACTAACTGAGTATTTATATGACATAGGCACTGTGCTAAGTGCTTCGGTGGCCTTATCTCATTTGATCACAACCACCCTGGTAAGTGGGCCCTATAGAACTGTATCCATTTTACAAAAGAGCACAAAAATTAAAACAACAACAACAAAAAAACTTATCTAATGCTACCCTATTAGAAAAGTTTTGTCTCCATGTTTCTTGGTAACATGCCCACAGAGGTCAAGTTCTTGACCAAGGTCACAGAGCAAGCACAGAAACTGGGTATCTGGGTGAATCAGCCTAGAGGGGAGGACTCTTCCTCGATGACCTCATCCATACTCAAGAAACAACGACAGGCCTTGTGCCAGGCCTCCTGGCCCAGAAACATCTGCCCTCAGTACAGGCAATTCTCGACTGCCTAGGAAATGTGTTCAAGACCTGAAATGGAATTTTGCCCAGCCAGGACGTCTTCAACACACAAGTTCTAAAACAGGCCCCCACCCTGGTCAATCAAGGTGATTGCCAGATGTTATAGCTAGGGGTTCCACCCACACTTTCCCACAGATGGACAACCCAACAAATCTTCTCAAAAACACTATGAAAGCATCGTACCCAAATGCTAGCTCACCTGCCAGAATGGTTATTTCCTGCAAGGTGGACAGGGTGCATACTACCCCTTACTCTGTGTCTATTTCCCCGGGTACCTGGCTGCAAGTGACTTCACCAACCCTGCTTAGACTCAGAAACCACTCACCATCATGTCGAGACCTGGACACACTGCCTCAAGGAACCCGGCACTCCGATGGCATTCTCAAAACACCATAACCCCAAAGAGCTGAGATTAGCTCATTATTGGGCTGGCCTGGCTTTGAGGCTTGGGGGTGGGGCAGTGCTTGCAAAATCCCGGAAGCCCAGTCATATGGGGAGGGAGCAGCCAAATGTCTCAGCCTGGGAGGACTGTTAAAAACCTGCAATATGGTCCACAGGAACAGCTGGGGCTCCATCTCTCACAAGACACCCCCCTCGGTAAGCCACCCCTGTAGGTAGTGGTTATGGGATCAATTGTGTTCCCCTCTAAATTCATATGTTGAAGTTCTAAGTCCCAGTACCTCAGAATGTGGCTGTTTGTAGACGGGGGTTTTTAAAGAGGTAATTAGGGTTGAATGAAGCCATTGGGATGGGCCCTCCTGCCATATAGCTGGTTCTATGGTTTGTCCCCACCAAAACTCATGTTGAGGCTTGGTCCCCAAACGTGGCAGCACTGGGAGATGGTACTTTCACCAGGCATCTGGGTCATGAGGGATCCACCTGCATGAAGGGACTGACGCAGTCTTACGAGAGTGGGTTCTTGCTCTCCTTAGGCTGGATTAGTTCCTGAAAGAGCGGATTGTTATAAAGCGAGGTTGCCTCTCTTTTGTTTGTCCCTTTTCGCAGGCTCCTGGCCCCCATTCTGTTTCTCCACCATGTTTTGACACAGCATGAAACCCTCACCAGAAGCTGCAATCTTGAACTTCCCAGCCTGCAGAACCATGAGCTAAATAAACCTCTTTTCCTTATAAATTACCCAGTCTCAGGTATTGCTATAGCAATAGAAAACTAAAAAACTGGTGTCCTTATAAGAGATTGGGACACAGACAAATACAGAGGGAAGACCATGTGTAGACCATGTGGAGAACACGGGCATCTACAAGCCAAGGAGAAAGATCTCAGAAGAAACCAACCCTGATGACACCTTGATCTTGCACATCTAGCCTCCAGAGCTATGAGGAAATGTTTCTGTTGCCTAAGCCACCCAGTCTGCAGTGCTTTGTTACGGCAGCCCTAGCAAACTAACACAGTGACTCTACATTTTAGTCAGAGAAGCCTGGATGACCTAAGGGCTCAGAACATCCATGGTTTTTATTTGATCAATCCCCTTTTGCAAAGTCAGAGTATTAGTCTAATGGGTAGACACTCTCTTGAAGATACACTTCACCCCCTGAAATGGCCAATTATTTTTTGAGGGGAATGTTCCTCAGAGCTTACTGTATTTGTTAGAGCTCTCCCACACTTATGGAACAATGGCAGGATGCATCCAGGTTCCCTCCAGTCCACTGCTAGATACTAGAACTCCCCAGGGGACATTCAATACCAAAGCCCAGGCCCCCGACTCCAGAAATTCTGACTAGTTGGACAAGGCATAGTTTGTTTTTAAAGCTCCTTAGATGGTTCTAAAGTGCACCCAGAATTGAGCATCCTGCTCTAGAGCCTAAATCATAAATTTCTGAAGCGAGGACTAGCTGAGTGTGGTAAGCTGAATGAATAATGGCCCCCAGAAGAGATTCTATCTATACCATAATCCCCAGCATCTGGGAATGGCACCTCTATGTGATTAAATCAAGCATTTTGGGATGGGGCTGTTATGCTGGATTATTGGGGTGGGCCCTCAATGTAATCACTGGCGACCTTGTAAAGGGGAGGCCAGGAGGTCAAATGAGGAAGAAGGTGAAGTGATGATGGAGGCAGAGGAGAGGAAAGAGGATGTGACGTGGGGACGTGAGCCAAGGAAAGCTAGTACCTCCAGAAGATGGAAAGAGGCAAGGAAATGGATTCTCCCTTAGATCCTCCAAGAGGAACTGGCCCTAGAGACACCTTGATTTTAGCCCTGCATGACTCATTTTGGACTTCTCGTTTCCAGAACTGTAAGAAAGTACATTTGTGTTGTTTTAAGCTGCTCAGTTTGTGGTAATTGTTACAGTAGCGATAGGAAACTAATATACAAAGTAGGAATCCCTGAAGAGCTTGTTAAAAATGCAGATGCCCATCCTTTTCAAAGCTCCCTAGGTTAGTGGCTGTCATATTTAGTGGGCATCTGAATATCCTGAGGCTAAAACCTGGATCACTGTGCCCCAGCCCAGAGTTTCTGATTCAGTAGGACTGGGGTGAGAACTCGCATTTCTAACAAATTACTGGGTGACGCAAGTCCATCACACACTTTGAGAACCACTGCTTGGGACACTCCCGAGGCACAGACTAGAATACCATGAGCGCAATCACAGCTGAGGATCCAGGGTCCAATACTTAGAAAAATTTACATTATCTGTTTCCTCATCTGTACTGATAAGAGTAAGATTTTCACTTAATCCATAGAATGGTGAGAATCAAGTGAAATAACACATTAATATCAATTACTGTTTCTGTATATTTTACCACCGCAGCAAAAAGCAAACAAAATCAAAATAAACTTTCTCAAAGCAACAAAAAACCCCTTATTCCTGGTCGGTACACAAGCCCGGCTGCCCCTCTGCCTCTGCTCAGCAGCCCGTCTGGCAGGGACATAGCCCAGGGGTCCTCAACCAAGTGTCAAAAGTCTCTCCTCGGGATACCTGGAAACATGGGGTCACAATGACTGGGGGGATTGCCACAGGCATTCATGAGAAGGGGCTAAGGATGTACTCTATGTCCTGCAATGCTCAAGACAGTCCTACAAAAGGAAGAAATGCCCTGCCTAAAAAGCCATTGTGTCCCTAGGCAAAAAAAAAAGACAGCTCGTAGGTCATTTGATTTTCAATTGGGGCCTGTGGGTTGTCCCCAGTTTCAGCTGGCCGCACAAGCATTTTCAGTCTGAAGGCCTTTGCTCTCCACATTCAAGACAGCCAAAAGGAGAGCTTTAGTGGCCCATCCTCCACAGCCTAGACACATGACTCACCCACACCCCTTAATACCACTGTGTTTCTAGCCCCCTACCCACCCACAAAGGGACAATATCCCCTTCTTATCATGGCAACCATGATTAACAAGTTAGTATTTTTAGTCTCCTGGAGTGATGGCTGGGAAGCTGCCTGGGGGAGCCAGAGGACACTGCAGGAACCCTCCGGAATGCCCTCCGTCTGCGTGCAAAGACCTGTTGGCCTCCTTGTGGTCAAGCATACCACCTGCCCATGGCTGATGCTGGAGGACAATGTCTCCTTGAGGTCCTCCCAGACAATGGCAGGTGTTACTCCTACAGCCTCTGGCTCCCACTGCCTCTCTCCGTAGCCACCCACCTCCCATGTGGCATCTGCACCCCCTGCCCGGACCACCTCTCACTGCAGGGAACCACAAAAAAACTTTCTCAATTACTCTTACTCAAGGTGGCTTCCTCCCTCCCCCAATTCGCTATCCACTCTGCACCTGGAGCAAAGGAACCCTCAGCATCTCCCACCCTTGGCCCCCTAACCGGCAGTATCTCAGAGGAAGGAATCCAACACTTACCCGTCTTGGCTCCAAAGACTCACCGGTGGTCCCCTATCTCCCAGTTTGAAATGACTCACCAGTACTACCATCTTCTGGGTTTTTCAGGTTAAAAATAGGAATTACCCTGTTTTTCCGGCACTCCCCACATCTTACCCCTCTCTCTGCCCTGCCTACAAATTCTATCCCTAGTCCAGTATTTCTCGCTACTTCCATGGCTCCCACCCTGCACTTCAGCAAGAGCGCTGTGACTTCTGGCCTGATCTAGCTCTCCCGAACACAGGTTATTCTATATACAGCAGCCAAAGGAACCATTCTAAAATGGAAACCAGATGATACCTCTCTACTCATAACCCTTTAATGGCTTCTAACACATTTAAAATAAAATTCAAATTTTTTACGATGGTCTACAAGGAAGGCCCTACGAGCTGCACTCACTCAATTTTCGCTGTGCACCGGCACTGAGACTTCTGTTCCTACACCAACGAGCTTGCTGCTTCTGCGGGAACCTCGGTTCTAGCTGCCCAATTCTTTCCTCAGGTCTTCACCTGGCTCTGTATCCTCATTTCAGCTGTAACTTATTTCAGTCCATGTGAGCTGCATTAACAAAATACCGTAGACTAGATGGCTTACCAACACCAGAAATTTATTTCTCACAGTTTGAAAGCCAGCAAATCCCAGATCCCGGCTCGTTCAGTGTCTGCTGAGGGCCCACTTTTTGGTTCCTAGGTGGTAACTTCTCCCTAAGCAGAAGTGGAAAGGCAGCTCTCTGGGGCCTCATTTACAAGGGCACTAATCCCATCTATGAGGGCTCCACTCTCATGACCCAATCACCCCCAAAAGCACCATCTCCTAAAACCATCACGTTGGCGATTAGTTTCCAACATACGATTTTTGGGGGGAGATCACTGCACAGCTTAAAATCCATCTAGCCTTTTCTGATTCCCCTTCCCCAAGTGTTGTTTCACTCTCGTGTCAATTGGTTTTCTGTCCCTACTAGTATATAAAGTTATAGAGGCCTTGTCATACTCAAGAGATGCATCCCAGTGTCTGGGGTATACAGTTAATACTTGGATAGGATTCTGCTTGTAAACAGCTAGTTTTGAACAATATACCAAATATTATACTGCCAATACAAAACCCAATGGGATTTTTCACCTGAATGAGCTAACTGCATCTCTTAAATTGGAATGAATTTAAAGTGCAACCCCTGGTAATATCTGCATTTTCAAAAGGGAGGTAGTGGTGCTGACATTAACGGAGGGCCTAGAACCAGGCTGGGTGTGTTACACGTTACGGTATTTAAATCCAACGACCTCCCAAAGCAGGTGTTACTAGTGTTCCCCTTACAGCTGAGGACCCTAAGGCCAAGCGGGTTAATTTTCTAGTGAAAAATGATGGTGCTGGGATATGAGGCTGGGTCTCCTGGCTCCACAGCTCTTCCCCCCACCCCAGACCACACACACCCCCTGACAGTGACATAAATGGGGCTCAGACACACAGATGTGGCTCCTACATCCATACCTGGGGAGCACACAGTGGATGTGGGGAGGGGGCCTACTTCATGCACGCACTCTGCACTCCCTCAAGGACCGATGACCCATAAAGTGGTCCTGTAAAGTCATACAATAAAACAGGGCATAGAGACCATACTTCCGATTTCAGAAATGCCTCACATCTAGTTGGTGGAAGGCCAAGCTCTAGGCCCAATTCTGTCATTACCTAGGTCCAGCTGTGTAATTCTAGACGTATGACCTGAACTTTTTGGGTCTCAGCTTTACCTGTAGGGGTTTGTGTAGCTATATAGTCTTGAAGGACCATTTCAGTTCCACCATTTTATAATTTGGGAAGAGGACATGGTTATTCTTAACCCATTTTGCTCTGGACACCAGGAAGTCACGTTTTCTACATAGAATGTTGCCTTAAAGTCTGGGGGACACGGTGCTGGCATCATGGATTCTTAACAGCAAAGCTGTCATCTGTTCTAACCTAAAAGAGAAATCAGCAGGCAGTGCCAGCACCACATGTGCCTTTTACTTTTATACCCAGCAGCTTGCCAAGACCAAAAATACACATTACTCAATATTTACATCAGGCCTCTGAGAATCACATTGCCCATTCTGCACTTAAATGCACTGCATTAATTTTGCAGGGAAACTGTGGCAGAGATAATGCTAACCACATTAAAGTGTGACTGTTGTAAATACCATAACTCTCTATTTTTAATGGCACTTTAAGTACATGCCTATAAGGGACAGGTGAAAAGCTGTGGCCTAATGATACCTAACAATAATTTAAATTGTTGGAAAAAAGAATTCAAAATTAATCTCAGTTACCCCACTTACAAGCATTATCACTTAATATGCTTCAACCATGTGCAACACAAGACAGTATAATTCTAGTCATCCTAGCAAACTTTGCAGTAAAAATCCCCACTTTATTTATGGACAAGCACCTCAAGGAAGTCACATACTTTGCACACGAGTTTCATGAAAACCCTCTCTGCCTTGTCCCCACCGACTGGAGTGTGTGAAGCGCTCTACAAATACTTGCTAAATGCAAGATTCTTTTCAAAATGGCAAAAGAAGTTTCATGTCTAAGTCTGACTGCAACATCCCCACCCTCATCATAAGTGGCTCAGTAAAATCTGCAAGGGCCTAACAGACTAACCTGGCTGATTATACACTGACTGTAGAGATTTGCTTTCTCCCGGGCGAACTGCAGACGAACGTATGTAATCAAGAGATATGCTTGAAGAAGACCGCAGACCTTCCTATCCCCTTGGCCAAAAATTTCTAAAACTCAAACAACTTAACTGCGTTCTGGGCCAATAATAAACAGCCTAGAAAAGATCTTAAGTTCTAGCACCAATTTTTCCCTATGTACTGTAATTCTGCAGTCTCTCAAGACACTAGGAAAGAGGTGTTTAAAAGCCCCCAGGGTGCCTAGCTGCAACTCTCAGAACTCGCGCTCTCTGGACAAAGCTTCCCACCGCACAAAGATCCCTTGTACTCGGGCCTCTGAGGAGCCAGGGCACAAGGACACTGAGGTCTAACTTTCAAGGTTACAGATAAAGCAGGTTCTAAGCCAGAGGCCTCCAAACAGGGAGCGGCCCTAAGGAAGGGAAGCCTGTGCTCCTTTTCCGTGTTTAAAAAATAGTCTTAGGATCCCCACAGCGTTGCGCTGCAGGGGAAAACTTCAGCACAGAGGCCTGAGTTCGGAGGAAGCCGGAAGCACAGAAAGAGCAAGTACGCAGGTGTCCCACGTGGGCCGCGGGCAGCGAGCGGAGTCGGAGAGCGGAAGCCGGAGTCCCGCAAGGCACGCGGAGGTCTCAGCAGCGGCAGGCGCCCGGCCACGTGGGACACCTGCTGGCTCCTACCGGGCGCAGTTCCCGGAGAACAGTGGTGCCCCGGCGTGGTGGCGGCGTGGGGGAAGCCCCAGCCCACCCACTGCCCCTCTCTGCAAAGGGCTTGCCTGCGCCCCGCGGGGTGCGAACGCAGCTGAGCCCAAAGCCGGAGGGGTCAGCCTGGAAGCGCATCCTCTCCCCGCGGGGCAAGTGCGCCCCGAGTGCCGCGCCCCAATCCCTCCCCGCCTCGGCGGCGGCGCACCGGCAGGGCGCGCGGCTCGGAGGCGCGGTCCCCCGGGGCGAGGGCGCGAGGGCACCGGGCAGGGCGGACCGCCGAATCGGGACGGCGTATCTCACCTTCACGGCGGCGCTGGCGGCGCTCGAGGCCATGTCTGCGCGGGGGAGACTGCAGTGGGCGAGCGCGCGGGGCCCCGGGGACGGCCACACGGCGTGGGGGCGAACCGCGCGGAGTCCCGGGGCGGGCCCTGACTCCGCCTCTTCCTCCCCGGGACAGCTGGATTGGCTGCTTTCGCGGGATCGCCCCCGCCTGCCCCTCCTCAAATCCAGGTTCCCGCGTCCCGCCCCTTTTGGAGACCTTTCCGGTTCTCTGGGTTTTTGTTTTATTTCATCCCCAGTTGTAACTAACGGGTTCATGATAATAATCATAATAATAGAGACCACTTATCCAGCGCTGCATCGTTCCAGACTCTGTGCTTCGCAGTTTAATCAGCTTACTTAACTTTCACAAAAGCCCCGTAGGGGAGAGCAGCGTTCCCTGCTCGGCCCGGTGCTCACCGTGCCACCGGCGAATCAGGGGCGGCTCCAGAGGTCACCGCGGGAGGGAGAAGCCCACGGGGAGGAAACGGCCCTGTGCCGAGAGCGCCTTAGGCCGGTGGCGCAGGCCGGGCCGGCGGGGGCGTGGCTGGCTTTTTCTGCCGCCGCGAGCCACCCAGGGCATTGCGCGTTTCCCTTAATTCCTAAGACACAGAGCTGGCCTGGCTTGGGGGACCCAAGACTCGGGAATGACAAAAGGGAAATCAACAGAGTAACGTGCTATTGGATAATCTTTCAGATTTACAAACTGCGGTTTACTCATCTTCAATTTGAGGGGAGGTTTTAAGGGGTGGAGATCCTGCCTGACTCCCAGCCTGGCTCGACCAGGCAAAGGCCATCTTTACCTCTTCCTACCTGGAGCAGCATCCAACACCCCTAGATTCAGAATCCAGACTTAGGACTCCGTCACTCATCGCTGGTGGGAGTCACAACTTGCCCCCCCGCCCCCCGCCACCACCACCCCTTTATGGGGGTAATCGCTCATTCTCAAAGCTGTCATCCTTTCCCTTCCGGGATAATCCAATTTAACCTTCCCTGATGGATTAAGCTCTCTGAAACAAAGCCATGGGCGGCAATGGGTGTTCTGTTGAAATGCTGGCATTTAGTCTAGGGATGGGAAAGAAGGCTGAGGAAGGAGATATTTCCTCTTTCCCTACAGCAGCAAAACTCAGAAATAAAATGCAAGTACAATTTCATTACAAATATAACTCTTCTGTTAGCCTGGACGTAATCTGTTTACTTAAAGAGTGTAGACTTTTGCTGTCTCATTATTTCTTGCTTTAGGTCCAAATGTCCTCACAATGTAAACTTTTCTTTCTTCTGTCACAAGTATCTATTTCTTTTAAGTTATAAAATTAAATGGCAAAACAGGAATAAAAGTAGATCAAGGTGCTGGGAGTCCTTCATGAGTGAAGAGAATTTACTTTTCTAGGGGACTCTATTGATTGCTCTATTGGGGACCAGGAAGCCCACCAGAAGTGGACCCTTGAATGGCGCACGGATGCCCTGGGTTTTATGGTTGCTACGTGAGTAAGGGATCTTAGTCAACATACGCGCACTGAAGTTATCAGCAAGTCCAGTTTCTACTCAGCATTACCTCTCTGCCAAAAATTAGAAACTGTAAGCAAATTAGATCCTGTGAGCATAGAAGAACCCTACACAGAGGAGTTGGAAACTTGGAGGGGACTAGACTAGACTTCTGGACTTTTCTACTATAACCTGCAGGTCAGAGCTGAAGCATTTGTTCTTAAACATGTGATGTCTGTGAGGAGAAAATTGTCTCAAATTTGGTCTGGTTTTCTGAGTGATGTAATTCTCAAGCCATTTCTGGGAAGAAATTAGCATTTCTAGACAAAATGTAAGCAATTTTCTGGCCTCTTCTAAGAAACCAAGCACCCATCCTGCCAGCTGATTGTCAGGCGATATTTTGTTCTTTCTGTATGGGGACATATAATTCAAGAAAATGTGGTCCACCTCCCAAGAGGACCCCAGCAGTTTTCATCGTTATGTATTATGACAAAAGATCATGTAATCACTTAGAAGCATGGGACTGGTCAGCTATAGGTGATTTGAAATCACAATGGCCACCACAGAATTCTTTTAATAAAATAATCCATTTTAGAAGAATATGTCAAAATACATTTTCAGAAAGTTAAAAAAGCATAATATTCAAATAAATATGTAGTCAGCCTGTCAGATTTATTTAAGTCATTAATAAAGGGATCAGCAGGATGGCAAAGCTGATTGAAAGAAAGATGTAATGAGCTGGAACAGTAAACAGAAAAGAGAATGCTAGAAAAGATTGAAAAATTGGATAGAAAACTGGCTTATGTTTTACAAAGAACTTTAGGGTTCTTTTCTATGAACAGACACCATTTGCATCTCTGAGGGAAAAAAAAAAAACATTTGTAACTTATCAACCTTCTATGAGACAACATCTAACACACCAGAGTCTGAACCCTTATCAATAAGAAACAATAAAACAAAGTTACTTCCTTTAGGAAAGGGCTTGGCAAACCTTGCTTATCAAGAGGCAAAAATTGAGGAGGACGTGAAGCTTACAAGCATAGACAATACCTCATGGAATGAACATGGCTGTATACAACTTTATTTATGGACCCTAAAATTTGAATTTCACATGTGACAAAATATTTTTCTACTACTATTTTTCCAACCACTTAAGATATTTAATAGTAAAAACCCACTAGCTTTCAGTTATACAAAACCGGGTGGAGAGCTGGGTTTGGCTGCAGTTTGGGGCCATTGTTTGCCACTCAGGGCAGTGCCTGAATCAAATGACCCTTGGGCAAGCTTGTTGGATAGTGCTTTACTGTGGCATCTTTGAAAAAGGTGGGCTGTATTAGTTTTGCCTTATTTCCAAGTTTTGGATTTTTTTTTTCTTAAGCCCTAAAATAAAAAGAGGACAAAAGTCCAAATAGGCAGTGGTGTCCCTTTTTGATTAGTATGTCAAGGAGACAAGGGGAGTCACAACAGTGTATCCGTGAGAGTAGTATCTTGCCCTACCCTTCTGTTCTTGTCCTATAAATTCCCCTCTGTTAACTTGTACACTTATTTTTCCAAAGATAATTCTAAAGAACTACCCAGGCCACCTTACAACAATTCTGATTGTAAAACCATACAAATATTTCAATAGTTTCGCCTTTTTTTGATAATCCCTCATAGATGCCTCCCAACTTCCAGCTCCTAACCAAGAAAGTACTGAGATGGTGTTACCAGTAGCTGTCTGTATCAGGTCTTGAGCAATGATCCTTCAGTGTCCCACAATCCCCTTGTAAAGGGAGAACCTACAGTAACTTCTTTAGCCATGGCTAAATTACATGCTATTTTTGAAGACTTCTCCAAACCATTCTGTGATCTTCAAGTTTTCAAGAGGCAGTATTCACACAAATACATGAAATGTATCACTTCAGCCAGCCTATCAGCCTTCTCATTGAATTGTTGCAACTCTGCCACAGACAGTGTGTCTGTCAGTGGGGTATCGCAAAATGGTCCCAAACTGCCTGGTAACCCCTCCTCATCTGGAGGTATTAAAGCTGGCAAGCGGTCATAGGTTAAGCAACTGACATAACTCCCCACTGCCTTGCAGATATTTGGGCCAAAATAAAAATTATAAGCAACCTGGGAATGTCCTTGCAGATCCCTAATTCTGTGCGACTTGATCTTTTTGCCATACTCTTATATCACAGATATAATGGGTAGGGACGTTTTCATCACTACTTTTGTCAGTGGATTAGTATCTGTCATTGGAAGCTTAGTGAAAAAGCTAATGGTCTATTAGCAAGCAGTCAATTTGCATGTAGCAGAACATTGTCAACAACATGCCTTAAGAAGACAATAAGAAAACTAAGGGTAATAATGACAATATTAAATTTTAAAAATTGTATCGCATCTTTAAATTTCCAGCCAGGGAAGGACCCCAAAGATGTCTGAATCGGTGTAAATTCAAATTATAAAACCCCCAAAAAGGCCATCATTGCACAGAGTGTGGCCATTAGGGAAAAAATCCCCAAGAGACACAATGCTCTTAATAAAATTGTGTTCAGAGAAATTTTTTCACAGGCAATTCCCCAAAATAATTAACTTCTCCTTACCCTGCCCAGGAAGGGGAAAAAATATACTAAAAAGAAAATGGTGGCTGGTATTTATTAAGATAAGATGCAAACGATATGCAAATATGTACCAAGCCAGCCCTAAGGTAACATTCTGAAAAAAAAAAAAAAAATGAATATTATTGGGTAAATGTGTAAGAGATGTTTCTGCAATCCAAGTTTTTAAAAATATTCTTGATTGTGGTAAATAGCTGAACAAATTAAATTATTTTATTAATTAAAAATGCACAGCAATGTGTCTTTACTCTGATGTCATACAGTATAGATCATAATGCCATTTAAACATTAACATTTTAGTAACTAGAGACTTGGATTTTTTTTCATAAAATGCCTAATTAATTGGAACTTTCTAAATTTCTTATACTTGTCTTTATAGGTCACTGAGGGACTATTAGTTACATTAAAATTTTTAGAAAACAGGAAAAAACAAAGAAAAATGCTCCATTCTCCTATTATCAGAGTGATGAAGCATAGGAGAATGCCACAGGTGAAGAAAATACTGCTTAAATCCAATTCTTAAAATACATTTATCTCATGGTAATCTATAGAAGGAATTATAAGTGATATAATAACTTCTTCAAAAAATATTGACAGCACATTGTCATTATAAGGCAATTCCTTATAATGACATTTAATGAAAGTGGAGAGTCCAACAGTAAAGCATAAGTTGGCATCTGTATTTCTGATTGAGGGAAGAGCCATATGTTTTGAAATGAGATAAGCAGGTCAATTTTGACAGTCTGTTTTAAAGTTAGTGTGTTCCAATAGTTGGAGATTCCTCTATTTGTCTTGTTACAATCCATTCCTGTTCCACTGCTATAGTTTCCTTCATTCCTTCCTTCTATTCTAAGTCCATGTGACCGTGGAAATAGCTAGACATAGCTTCCATTGCAAGTCACCTTTTCTTGTCTTCAAATTGTATCTATCCCCTCATTTCCGGAGCCCTATTGAAAATGACTTACATTGCATATAATTTGGATTTATCAAAGTAAAATCTTGCCAGTTTTCTACTTTTCCTAGAATATTGTTGCACATTAAGAACACATTCTGGCTGACAGAATGACCATCTATCCTGGAATCCTGGAATCCTCACATCCTATGAGCTAGGTATTACTATTTTTATTACAGGATAAGCAAAGTGCAAGATGAAGCCCTAAATCCTGTGCCTCCTTTGGTGAAGGAGAGAATATGTTCAATCTTGCTCTAAAGAGACATGGTTTTCACTTTCTGTACTTTGTATAGAAAAGGACCAAAAAGTTATAGGTACTCAGATATATTTTAATATTGCACATGCAACATAATCTCTCTCCTTAGCATGTCAGGATCTGGGCAATAATGAGAGACCCATAACAGGATCCTTTGTGTGGTTCTTGCTCTTCATTCCACTTTTAGAACTTAAGGCATACCTGTGTGCAGTGAAGAAAAATTAAAATATAGAAAATTAAGAGTGTTGCTTTCCTTATCTGCCAAATACATGTGCTGTATGGAAATAAAATCCTAAAAATAAACTGGGAAAGGGGTTGTGTTTATCTTCTGAGCATATTCAAGAGCAACAATTATATAGCTAATATTTATTCAGAGCCAAGTATTCTTCGTTTACTCCTCATACCTATTGATGTGAATGCTATTATAATCCCTGTTTTACAGGTGAGAAGACTGGAAGACATTGAATCACCTTCACGCCCTCTTTTCTGCTTATTTGCCTCTTCCAAAAGCTTCCTTGTCTCTTTGGGACCTCTGCCCCTTCCTGCTCTCTCTCCTATCACAATGTCAATCAAACTATTAATCCTGTTAAGTTGTAAATGTTTAAAAGCAGTTTAAAATGTGTTACCTCACCCAGAGCCGTGAATTCTACAAGGATTAAAGCTTTGACTAAGGTAACCAAACTCTAGGTAGAAAGTAATGTGTGAGAAAGCACAAGGGTGGGTGTTGTCATCACTCTCATCCCATTAGGAACATGGGGCTCAACACATTTAAGAAGTCTCCTTATTCTGTAGGTTGTCTGTTTACTCTCGTGAATGGGAAAAAATTTCCCATACTACACATCAGATAAAGGACTGATAACAAGAATCTATTTAGAACTCAGGAAAATCAGTAAGAAAAAATCAAACAATCCTATCAAAAAGTGGGCAAAGGACATGAGTAGAAATTTTTCAAAAGAAGATATAAGAATGGCTAACAAACATATGAAAAAATGCTCAAAATCTCTAATCATCAGGGAAATGCATATGAAAACCACAATGAGATATCACTTAACTCCAGTAAGAATGGCCTTTACCAAAAAGTCTGAAAACAATACATGTTGGCGTGGATGCAGAGAGACAGGAACACTCATACACTGCTGGTGGGACTGCAAACTAGTGCAACCCCTGTGGAAAGCAATATGGAGATACCTTAAACAGATACAAGTAGACCTACCATTCGATCCAGCAATCCCATTATTGGGCATCTACCCAAAAGAACAAAAGACATTCTATGACAAAGGTACCTGCACCTGAATATTTATAGCAGCACAATTCACAATTGCAAAGATGTGGAATCAACCCAAATGCCCATCAATTCGTGAGTGGATTAGCAAAATGTGGTCTATGTATACCATGGAGTATTACTTATCTATAAGAAATAACGGTGATATAGAATCTCTTTTGTTCTCCTGGAGAGAGTTGGAACCCATTCTATTAAGTGAAGTATCCCAAGAATGGAAAAATAAGCACCACATGTACTCACCAGTAAACTGGTTTCCCTGATCATCACCTAAGTGCACATTTGGGAATAACACCAACTGGGTATCAGACAGAGGTGGGGGCTGGGGGGAGGGGATGTGTGTATACCTGCATGATGAGTGCGATGCGCACTGTTTGGGGAATGGACACGCTTGAATGTTCTGACTCAGGGGGATGGGGGGGCATGGGAAATATATATAACCTGAACTTTTGTACCCCCATAATAAGCTGAACTAAAATAAACAACAACAAAAAAAGAAGTCTCCTTAAATTCCTGTGCCTAATGTAATTGGGATTCAGTCCTAAATCTGTCTTAAGTGCAAAGTCTGAACTCTAAATTACTATATGATTCTTCCTGCCATGTGCTGGGCCTTAAGCTAAGTGCTGAAGAGAGAAAGTTGTTGGACCTGTACTCTTTCTAGCCCTTAAGAAACTCCCAATCTAGTGAGAGGACTCAAAAAGAGAAGTCAAATATTACAAAACAACATGGTAAGGGCGAGACTAGATACTGTGAAAGCACGGAGTAGGGCACCTTTTGAGGTCTTCCTGGAGAAAGTGATACCTAAGCTGAGTCTTGAGAGATGAGCCAAGAAATTAGCAGTTGGGGGGTGGGTGCAGGAAAACAGATATGAAGAGAATTGAAGTGCTAGAAAGTATACCTTGATGCTCTTACCTAATTCTTTCTTACTCTCTTTTATTGCCTGATTTGGGTAGATAGAATTCATTACCACCACCATCATGGATTCCTTTTAATGTTTCCAACTGGCCACAACTCTAAAGTCATTAATGTCATCTCATTGGCTTTGGTATTTCCTTCATACTTTTTTTTCTGGCTCTGAAACAACAAACTTTTGTTTATGCTAAGGATAAAGGTCACCAACAACTTCCTAATAATTAAATCTAATCAATTGTTTTCTTTCCTAATCTTAATGAACCATGTAGTTAATTATCTAAAAGGACTGTCTCTAGCACTTCAATTCTCTTCACACCCACTCTCTGCCCCAACAGACCTCCACCTCAGTTACCTAATGCTGGTGAGGATGCAGAGAAAAGAGAACTCTTATACGCTGTTGGTGGGAATGTGAACTGGTACAGCCACCATGGAAAACAGTATGGAGGTCTCTCAAAAATTACAAATAGAACTACCCTATGATCCAGGAATCACACTACTGGGACTTTATCCAAAGGAAAGGAAATTATTATATCAGAGAGACATCTGTAACCCCATGTTTATTGCAACATATCACAATAGCCAAGATATGGAATCAACATAGGTGTCTAACAACAGATGAATGGATTAAAAAAATGTGGTATATATACACCATAGAATACTAATAAGTCATAAAAAAGAATGAAGGCCTGTCATTTGTGGCAACATGGATGGAACTGGAGGACATTATGTTAAGTAAAATAAGCCAGGAACAGAAAGTTAAACACCATGTTCTCACTTGTATGTGGAAGCTAAAGAAAAATTGATCTCGTAGAAGCAGAACAGAGGATACTAGAGGCTGGGAAGAGGGAGACAGGGAGAGATTTGTCAAAAGATACAGAATTATAGCTAGATGGGAGAAATATGTTCTAATGTTCTATAGCACTTATAGGACAACTGTAGTTACAAATAATGCATTAGAATTTCAAATAGCTAGAAGGAGGATATTGAATGTTCCCAACGCAAAGAAATATGGCTATTTGAGATAATACATAGACTAATAACCCAGAGGTGATCACCATACATTATATGTATCAAAATATCACTATGCACCCTATAAATATATACAGTTATTAGTTGTCAATCTAAAAAAGAAAATAAAATAAAATTTTAAATGAAGCTAAAAAAAGAGTATACCTTGAAGTTGGGAGTTATAAATCACAAAATCACTGTGAAGGATGTAAACTTCAAGTCCCTGGTTGATGGAGCAGTTATAAAAAGACCTCAGAGGTCCACCTGTGACACAGATAAATCACTTAGGCAACAGATGGCTCTCAAGTCCTACGTCCTGGTCTCCAATCTCTGACTTATATATAACCACATTGTGATCATGAACACCTGACCCCGGAAGTGTTCTGGGTCATCCTAATTGTAGACAAATCCCTATCCTTGGATGAGTATGGAGTGATTATCAGCCTGGCTTCACTGGGACAGTCCTGGTTTATCCCTGATATATGACAATTAATACATTTCAATTATTTTTAGCATTCCCCCCTTACCCCTCAGATGTGTCCCAGTTTAGAAAGTAAATTTTATGCTCTCCCTAAATAACTGCCTTCTACCATGCGATGGTTTTAAATTAATTATAGAAATTATGAAATAAAGCAAATGTAGCATTAATACCTTTGTGTTAAATTTAGAGAAAAGCTTGTTGTTTCTTGAGAGCTTGTTTGGAGGTTCTAGCAGGGGAGCGCAGCTACTCATGTACCCTTGACCGAAGAATGGTTCTCCTCTATCAGGGAAGGTTGTCCTCAGACTGAGCACGTAGCTTCGGGAGGGACGCACATGGAGTGGTGAGGGAGGAAGGGGACACTGGCCTAACCAGTCAGATCAGCCAGATCAACCCTGGCAATCAATGGGGTGACAGATGTCACAGCTAGAATGCCCTCACAACGAGCTTGGTGTTTCTTATTTAAACTTTATGAAATATGCAAAAATACACAGAATTTCACAGATTATCCTTGTAATTCCAATTTAACATACAATTGATTTTACTTCTGATTTTTAAGCTAAAAGGCAAGAATAATTTGACCAAGTTTTTATATAATATCATATTGTATAAGATATTTTGATTTGTTATATTTTCTGAGTGTAAATGAATTCTATTTCAAGAATTATCTAAGTTCTTGGAAACATTTTCTTTATAGTTGCTGTAAATTTGTCCTGTCAAAAACTTGAAATGCTTGAAAATTAAATAAGTCAAATTTTTAAAAGATTATTGAAAATATTTAACTGAATATAATTACAAAAGAGTATTGAGGAAAATTATTCTGATCAACATGGAAATGTTAATCCCAAAGTAGTTAATCCGATAATCAATGAAAAAGTGAAGGTGACATTTCTCATCATATTCAATTTGTGATGATTCAAAATCCTTGGTTTTCTCCATTTGACCCTGGGAAATTAAAAAAAAAATAACCAACACAAAACGGACATTGACTATTTCATCAAGAACAGAAACCCTGGCAAATTTGAGAGTGTGAAGAAGAGCCTGGAGGTGAGGGAAAGAGACAGCAGATACCTTCTTCATAAAGTTTGAATGAAAACAGAGGAGACAGTGGGAGATGATTAGCAGCAGATAGGAGATCAATGGGGTGCTTGTTTTGTTTTCTTGTAATGATGGGAGAGTTTTGAACATGTTTGTAAGCAGGTGGAAAGAAGTTCATAAAGAGGAAAAAATGCGAGGTCCTAGTAGAGAGTTATGGCTAATGGGGTGAGATCCCAGAGAAGCCCAGAAGAATGGGATCAGGAGCCCTGGCAGAGACCATAGTCCTATATCAGGATGGAGACACAGGACTGGAAGAAAGGAGGTAAGAATGTGGGTGCTGGAAAATTTAAGAGTAGGTGTTGTGGACCTAAAGGAGATTACTCCTGATGGCCCAATTTTCTCAACAAAGTATAGTATTAATACCACCACTAAGGCTGGGAAGAAGAAAAGAACAGGTTGGGATTATTAGAAGTTAGCAGCTTGGAGCAACTTCTGAGGAGAAGGTACTGTGTGACTGGAACCTGGTAGCTCTGAGACTCAGCTCTCTGAGGAGGGAGCACTGCACGCTTGTGCTGGTACCTCAGAGAGGGGGTACTTTGTGGGTCTAGGAAGGTAGGGAAATTTGCAAGCTGGAATCAACTGCTGCTGTGGAATCAACTGCTGCTGCTAGATAGAGAATTATTTCAGGCAGAAACAGCAAACATACAGGAACGAGCAAGTCCCTTCTTCCTCCTTCAGCCTTCTCATCTCCCTTTTGGGCTGCCTGTTGACAGAGCTGGGGAAGGAGAATTGTGGTTTGCAGAGACCCAGTCCCAGCATTGTAAACAGAGTAATGAAGGGGAGAGATTCTAACCACCACAACTACTGTATATCCAATGATACAGCTGAGTGTACTCCTTTCCAATACATTACATTTACCCAACATTAAGTCTAACAATGTGACATCCAATGATACATCATTTTACCTGTATTAAAAAATCATCGTTCTAATGACCACAGCAACCAATAAGTAATTGTAAAGAAAACTTCACATGGTCCCTGGAAGCTTTTGGACATGGATCAAACAAAAGACATTGAAATGAGTCTTTATTGCCAAGGAAGGATCAAAACCTTCAATTTTTTATTTTCTGTGCTTTTATTTTGTTCTACTCAAAAAAATTATTTTAAAGATCTTCCAAGTAATCTTAGTAAATTGAACTTCAGTGGGATCCCATCAGTTTATATTGAGGGTCTTTATAAGAAAGAGCCTCGGATTCTAATGTTGCTATTGAGAATGTATTTTCCACATCACACATCATCCTCTTTTTGAGGACTCCTGGGAGAAATTCGTGCCTGATCTCACTACCCAAAACAGATGTAATTCTGAGTAGTCAGTTTGTTTTTATCTCATGACCTCTGAAGCATATAACTGACCACATTTTCTTCACCTAGGCGTTGGCAAGCCAAATTGCCTCCCTAAGTTATCCCCTACCGCAATATACGGGTGGATCACAGTGATATGAACTTTTTGTTCTATTTCTGTCTACTCTTTGTCCCTGATTTTACTTTTTTATTCTATCTCTAACTTATGGTACTTAATCACATTTTATGTACCCATTGTAAATCTCCTGCTATGCATTAGGGAAAAGGCAGAATATAATTAAACACACATAAAAAACAAACAAATAGAGTTTACAGGTGTTCTTGTGAAAGGGTGTCATGACAAGATCTAGTGATGCAATTTCAAGTATAGGCTAAGCAAACTAATGAAAAATACATATAAATGTTTAAAACATTGAGGTGTTTTGAGTCTGGCTAAATTTTTACACCTTTATTGCTACCACTACGGAAAATGCAATATGAAATAGGAACTAAAAATGAAAAGATAAGAAAATTTCATAGTTTAAATATCATTGATTTTACTTTTGTAGCTATTTTTGTACATCCCTCTGGGTTCTCATGTATATATGAAGTGTTATAGTTTATTTTAAACAAGCAATTATTTTTAAGAAGGGTCTTTCTTCAAAAGTATAATATACTCTGAAGTATCATTTGATTACGTCCAAAATCCAAACTTTTTTCTCTTTATCTAAATACATTTCCATTTTTAGCACTGACAAGCAATGGGAAAATGCACTTGAAAGCCAACATGCATGGAATATTGGCTCTTGGTTGAGGGTATTCTTAGTTGAAGGACATGATTCACAGATAATATGAACAGTTACAAAGGCAAGATTAACAACATGTATGAAAAATGTACAGAGATTTTCCTGCCTGGCCAAAGTATCCTACCTGGCCTGTATCTGTCTCTGGCTCCAGCTCCAGTGGAACTGGATTCCAGAGGACTCCTCTCCAGAGGAAACATAAGGTCTTTGATGAACCTGTATTCCCAGCTCACATTCCCAGAAATATCACCCTAAGAAACCTAAACACCCCACCAGCATTTAGGATGACTCCTAGCTATATAAATATCTTAATATCTTAACTACCATATTCTTGCTATTAGATCAATTAATGTCTCTGAGCCATAGTCTTCAAGGAAAATAGTACCTGCTATTGCAGATAATCAAGAAAATTAAATTAACTAATGTCTGTGAAAGAGACTGACTCAGAAATAGGACTCCAAAATTGGTAGTTATCATTATTTTTACTAACTATCTTCTACTTGGGAGGAGACAGACTATAATACATCTTCCTGGGTTCTAATATTCTGCCTAGAATAGGGGAAACAACTGCTTGAAAAGAAAAATCATCTTTCAAGTAATCTGTTTTTTTAAACTATTTGAGACCAAAGTCAATGGCTGTAGAAGAGACTGGTGGTTATGAGAGGGGTTTTAGCTTTCTGGAGTGTAAGAGACACTATCCCTGTCAATTTTAAGTGGCATTCCTGTAGTACTTGAAGCAATTTAGGCTCTTTGAAAAATAGCACATACGAACTGTTTGCTGTTCTGACTACTGTTTTTGAATCTATGCTCTGCCTTGCTTTGTAACTCATCTGAGAGAGGCTGCTGGCTGAAAATAGCATTGAGTCTGCCCTATTCCTGCCTAGTGGGAGTGGTGAGGAATTGAGTCCTGTATAAGCAAGGCCGTAGTGGCAGTGGAAGGTTTGTCTTGTTATAAAGTTTGCAAAACTTTATAAATATAGTCCTACATGAATTGCCTGGAGGCAGCTCTAAGCTATTTACTGAGTAGCAACCATCCAAAGGGTTGTCTTATCATCAAAGGAGCCACTTCACACAGATTCATATGAGATCATGAACTGAGAGAGATAGCAAGTTCATTTATTTATGAATTTTATTGATTGTAGAATGGCCTAAATGCTTAACATTCATTCTTCAAATTTCACTCAGGGAACCACCCAGAATCTTCTCTGATCCTGACCACACACACACCCCTAGCAGCATCTTTTGTGTTGTTCAATTCTACAGTGTGGTAAGTTATCCACATTACTCTCTCTTCTGCCAGAGTAGGAGCTCCTGGAGAACGCAGTCTCTCTTTGTGTCTTTATATCTACATTGCCTAGCATACAGTAGGTGTTTAATAAATGTGAGTTAATGGAAGTAAACAGCCTGCTCAACATGAAGCCCAGGATATGCAGTGTTAGAAACATTTTAGTCACTCATTGCCCCCTACATTTGCTTACTGGAATCTTAAATTTAAAGGAGCTTAAAATGGAGATTGAAAACACCAAGTTTGACCAACAAACATGCATGATGGTCCTGAGACGCGGAGAGGTTAAACAAATTATTAAGTTCATTGCTCTGACCAATAGCTGAGGCAGAACTGGAATTAACTCTCTGATTCTTCATTTAGTATTTTCAAATTTTATGTAATAAGTCATCCTAAAACTAGAAAATAAAATACCTTGGAATATATTTAACTAAGGAGGTGAAAGAGCTATACAGGGAGAACGACGAAACACTGAGGAAGGAAATAGCAGAGGATCTAAACAGGTGGAAAACCATACCATGCTCATGGGTCGGCAAAATCAACATTGTTAAAATGTCTGTACTACTACTATCTACAGGTTCAATGCAATCCCTATTAAAACACCAACATCATTTTTCATAGATCTAGAAAAAATAATTCTACGCTTTGTATGGAACCAGAGAAGAGCCCGTATAGCCAAAGCAACCTTAAGAAAAAAGAATGAATTGGGAGGCAACCATTTACCAGACTTCAAGCTATACTATAAGGCTATAGTAACCAAAACAGCATGGTACTGGCACATGAAGAAAGACATAGACTAATGGAACAGAACAGAGAAAACCCAGATATAAAAATATCCTCATACAGCCATCTGAACTATGACAAAGCAGACAAAAACATACACTGGGGAAAAGAATCCCTGTTCAATAAATGGGTGTTGGGAAAATTGAATAGCCACATGGAGAAGACTGAAGCAGGATCTGCACCTCACACCACTCACAAAAATCAACTCAGTGGATAACAGACTTAAACCTAAGAGATGAAACCATAAGAAATCTAGAAGAAAATGTTGGAAAACTCTTATAGACATTGGCCTAGGCAAAGAATTTATGAAGGAGACCCCAAAAGCAATCACAGCAGCAACAAAATTAATAAATGGTACCTGATCAAATTAAAAAGCTTCTGTTTTCAATTTCTTCTATTAAACATTCTATCAATGCTTGGTAGCTTTATAGTATACAGATCTTTTACCTCCTTGGCTAAATTTACCCAGAAGTATTTTTTTTTTTGATGCTGTTGTAAATGGAATTGTTTTTTAAATTTCTTTTTCACATAGTTTGTTGTTAGTGTGTATAAAAATGCTATTGATTTTTGTACATTGATTTTGCATCCTGCAACTTTACTGAATTTATTAGTCATAACAGTTTTTTTTTTTTTGGTGAAATCTTTAGCACACTTTCACTTTTTCCTTTTGTTGAGGCTCAGAAAGCAGTACCCAGGACGAGGGCCTCAGAAGCAAATGTTTTTCTCTGACCTTCTCATATCTTCCTGTCTCTCAGTCCCATTCTCCCCTGAGGCTAGCCAGAGAAAGTAGAATCCTTTTTCTCCCCCAGGCGGGTCATAATCATAAAAGCCAGAACTCCCTCCCTCTTCCCCCTCAAAACAATAAAACCTAAAATCATTCTGTGTAAAAACTGGCCATAAAGAAATTATCTGACATACCTTGTTTGTAGGTCATAAGTCTCCTATTCCAGTGAGCGTCCTGCCCCATACCCAGAAAGAAGCAATGGGTGCTCAGATAGGCCAAGAAGAATCTAGACGCACAGTCTTTGCTGAGTTTCCCCACTGAGTCTATTAGCATTAGATCATACTCTTTTTGTACAGTCATATTTCTACATGGCTGTGCCTACTTTATTGAACTTAAGCATAAAAATGGACAATTTTCCCTGTATCTTTGGGTCTTCATCTGAAGGCTCCTATATACACACATTAAATAAATTCGTATACTTTTCTGTTATTAATCAATCTGCCTCATGTCAGTGATTTTTTTAGCAAACCTTTGGAAGGCCAAGGACCTTAGTCCCTACACTTTCCTATTCTGTTGCATTTTATTTCTTTTTATTTTTAATTGCTCCGGCTAGGACTTCCAGTACTTTGTTGAATAGAAGTGATGAGAGTAGAGGCTGGGCGTGATGGCTCACGCTTGTAATCCTAGCACTCTGGGAGGCCGAGGCAGGAGGATTGCTTGAGCTCAGGAGTTGGAGACCAGCCTGAGCAAGAGTGAGACCCCCCCCCCACCTCTCTAAAAAAAGAAAAAAAAAAACAAAAGAAAAAAAAGAAGTGATGAGAGTGGGCATTCTTATCTTGTTCCTGATGTTAGAGGAAAAGCTTTCAAATTTTTACCACTGAATTTGTTATATATGGCCTTTATTATATTAAGGAACATTCTTTCTGTACCTAATTTGTTGAGGCTTTCTATCCTTAAGGTATGCTACATTTTGCCAAATGCTTTTACTGCATGAATTGAGATGATTCTATGGCTTTTGTCCTTCATTCTGTTAATATGATAAATCACATGGTGACAAACTGAATTCAACAGAACATTAAAAAGACACATTCTCCATAATCAAGTGAGATTTATCCTTGGGATGCAAGGATGGTTTAACATACGCAAACCAGTAAAAGTGATTCATGGTATTAACAGGAAGAAGAGTCTTAATCATGTCAGTAGCTTGGGAAGAATCAGGGCAAATTTCCCCAAGGAGGTGGTAAGTGATGGTGGTCTTTAAGTAACTTGTAAAGGGGGAGGGAGGAGGGCAGGGAGAGGTAAGTGCCCAAGTTTCAAGCCAAGAGATAGTATTTCAGAGGGATATGGCACTTCTGTGGTACTGCCAGTTGTTCCAAGTGGCTAGATTGAGGAGTAGGTATGGAGTATTGGCGACCGGTGGAGAAGTGTCTGATCCCACTGCAAAAATACCTGGCTGGCCAGTGGAGCAGAGATGAGAGAAGGGAAACAAGGTGTAGCTGAGAGCTTCACAGGGCCCTGCAAAGATCTTGTACCAAACACAAAATTTTATTCTAGCCCCTCTGACAGTAATTGCCACAATTAAGTTAAAACATTAGATATAAATCATGCTCCTAAAGTAATATTGTTCATTAATCTTATCTAGCTCTCTTTTTCAAAGTTTTGTGGTTATAATGTACTTAAAATAAAGAAGAAGCAACGGGTTGTCTTCTTTGTGCAGTTGTGAGTGGATTAAGTCCTGCTCACTTTGCTGGCCGCCTTTTCCTTCTGCCCCTCCCTCCCCTCGTCTGTCCTCTCTTCCCTCAGCTTTCCGTTCCCCTCTACCCTCCTTCCCTCTCTGCCAAAGGCTATTACTAAGGACAGCCATGGGAGATTTGGCACAACTGAACTGAGGGGCTCTAGGGACACTTTAAAACAGATTTTTCGTGTAAATTCGTCTTGAGATTCTTCGTTTTTCTGTCCTTGTCACATTGGCCACTATTTTGTATCTGGTCGGCTCAAATAGAGCATAATTCATAGGCTCCTGGTATGGTTTATATCTATTTGTTGAATCAATAAATGAGTGAATGACTAAATGAATGAAGAACACATTAGTTAATTATTGTGTTTTTAGTTTCAGTGAAAGGAAATGAAAGCTTAGAAACGCTAAGGAACCTGAACAGCAGGGGGCAGCCAAAGTTTGCTTTTTTTTCAAACCTGCAGGTCTACGTGGTCTAATCCTTGAGTCATATTGGCTCCATAAGAGAAAGAAAGAGAGAAAAGGGGGAGGAGGAGGAAGAGAAGTTATAACTTAAAGGTCAATTCTAAAGTGATAATTGTATTTTACTGTAATTTACTTTTGTTGCTTCTAGAACAATGCATGTGGTTTTTCATGGTGCTTTCCTGAAGGACCCCACGCTGTTCCTACAATTATATACCAGCAGATGGCAGCACTCCCCATGGGTCAGGAATACAGTACCAGGACCAAATTTGGGGGCATAATAAAGCATATCTAGGGAATGAAATCTTTCACACCCTTTCTGCAGAAAAAATACAGAAACAAAATAAATATTAAGTAAAGGATTAAACCTCCTAAGTCTCAAATATCTTAATGAACGGAAGGTAGAATTTTAACCACAGGTACATTATTCATTTTGAAGCAAGGTGATAACTAAAATGTTTTTAAATGTCAAGTTTAAGCCTAACAAAAGGTGAGCTGTAATTGATAGAAATCATTTGGATTTTAATGTATACTTGTAGAATATTCCTTTATCAGATTTTTCAATGATCAACTAATTCACAGATGTTAGTCAAGAGAAAAACAATTGTCCACATACACAATGCTTTTAGATTACTGATTAATAGCACTAAATGATTTCTCCGGTTGTCCTTGGTTACATTATGTTAGTGTCAACAGAATACCTCAGATTCTCTTATGTATTATCAGTTCTTCACCATTTTTAAACATTTAACTACTTCAGCTGGATATTTATAATCAGATAAAAACAGGAACAATGTCTGTAGTCCTTGCAGTGTAAAGGAAAATGCAGACTCACCGGTTTTTGAGAGTGACAGCACTTGACCCGAAACTTCAAATACCCTTGTGAAACTTCCACCTGAGTGAAGGAGCAGAGGCCAGTTTAGCACTTAGTTTCTTTTTAGATCTTCCATTCCTTAGTCATGCAGATAAGTAATAACGGCTTGAATGGGAATAAAAAGCATTCTGTTGCACTTCTGTGTATGATGAAAAGTCCCTCTGTCTTTGGCTCTTTGATTTCCCACATGAAGCCCAACTCGGATTTTACTACAATAACAAAGAGCGCTAGAAAAAACAAAAGAGCATATTTGCTTAAATTGCTGTTTGCATCAAAAGAAACTGCCTAATGGGGTTATCACTGGGTCAGGCTGCACTCTATTTTTCACCAGAGCTGAATCAAGGGCAGATGAATTCAGGAAGGCTTGGTGGGTTTAGAGTCTTTCAACAGTACTATTTTAATAAAATCCTTCTTGGCAAAATTATCTCTGAGCCCTTCTATTTGATTAGCAACTGAAAGATACATAGGAAAGGGATTGGAAATACTGGAGTGGTCAACTACTAGGAAATGATCCTTAGACAAAATTATTTTTTCAAAAAAATAACACTGCTCCATTTGGGAGGAAATGTGGTAGAGAAGCATGGTCGCAACATAGTCTGACTCTAGACTACTTGGTGTGGAATCTCATCACACTCTGCATAAGTGTCTTCATCTGTAAAATTAGGATGATTATGCTGGGTTGGTATGGGATTCAAGTTAATACTTGTAAAACACTTGGAACATGGTAAGTATTATATATGTTAATTATGATGATGATGATGATGATGGTGTGCCAGGTACTACATTAGAGGCTAAGAATACAGAGATTGATAAGATGCTATTCCTGCCTTTGGGGAACTTAGAGTCTTTAAATAGGAGTCAGAAAAATAAATAAGAACAGACTATTATAGGTGTAATAAGGAGGTTATATAGATTTTGGAGGTGGGGGCAACAAGGATAGTATGGTGAGTTTGGCTTGGGGGGGGTGCCTTGAAGAAAGGCCCTTGAGCTGAACTGTGTAATATGTGTTTACAGGTAAACAAAAGGGGACGGGAGGAGCTTTTGAACATGTGACTGATGGTGGGGGTTGGGGACACATGATCGAAGGCACCAAAGTAAGAACGGGTGTGCTACATTTCCAGAGCTGCCAGTATTGGAATATGATCAGAGCATGGGTTGTGGAAGGGGACAGAGTGAGAGATGAAGGTCAGAGTCCAGCATTGCTACCAGGGACTCCTGGCGGGAATTTAGATGGGTTTCATTGGCTCATTCAATTTGTTTTTAAAAATAAGGTGTCCATATTTAAAATTTAGCATCTTATTATACATGAAAAACCTGGATTTCCAGGCTTTTTAGAAAATTTGGAGTGTCTGGACAGATCATTCTCTACTTCCAGTATAGTGTCAATGAATGACATGTGCCCAGCCCAGTTTGTCCCAGACCTCTCCTCCTCCTTACCTGTGAATGTTGTACTTTCTGATCTTTATATTACACTCTAAGGAGTTCTAGTTTTATTCTATAGGGCATGCAAAGCTTTGAGGTGTTTTAAGCTGGAGATTCTACTGTGATATGATTTACATTTTTGTGCAGAGGAAGGATTGAGGGACAAGATGCTAAATTGTTTTCAGCTTTTAACAAAAGTTTTTATCATGAGCAGTGACAGGATACATGCAAGGGCAATTGAGTATCACTGGATTTTTCTACTAGATTTCATTAGAAAATAGAATCCATTCTTTGGAAATTATAACCTTTAATCTTGTTATGGAGCAGTGACCAATCTTCCAGTCAACTCTGCATTATTTTTTTTTTTTAAAGGTATGGGAGTTGGCAGGGCGCAGTGGCTCATGCCTATAATCCTAGAACTCTGGGAGGCTGAGGTGGGCAGATCGTTTGAGCTCAGGAGTTCAAGACCAGCCTGAGCAAGAGCATCACCCTGTCTCTACTAAAAATAGAAAGAAATTATATGGACAACTAAAAATATATACAGAAAAAAAATAGCTGGGCATGGTGGCGCATGCCTATAGTCCCAGCTACTTGGGAGGCTGAGGCAGTAGGATCGCTTGAGCCCAGGAGTCTGATGTTGCTGTGAGCTAGGCTGACCCCACGGCACTCTAGCCTTAGCCTGGGCAACAGAGTGAGACTCTGTCTCAAAAAAATAAATTAATTAAAAAAAATAAATAAAAAAAAATAAAGGTATGCGAGTGGTCTAGAATTTTAAGAAGAAAAGCCACCCTAGTTTGGCAGCTCCTGTAAAGATAAACAGATGGTCCCCTGGGAATTAATAGCGAAGAAATAAAATCAGATCTTAACACATCTGGAAAAGAGCTAAAGGGAATGTATACATTTTGATAGGGGAGGGGCTGGTACAAAACAATTACTGAGAGGCAGTGAAGTATTTCTGGAAGAGTGAATTTTGCTATCTAAAACCTGCTCTTACTAGTAGAGACAATCTCTTATTTCCAGATAATCCATGACTTTCTGGAGGAAAGTGACTCAAACCAAGTCCTACCCCCAAGCAAATCATTCATCCTTAGCGAAACCAGGGCGATGAGACTGGAGAGGACCAGGTCATTATTAGAAAACAATTATGAAGGAACAACATTTTATATTAATACACACACACACACACACGTATATATTTGGCTTGGCTGTTCATAACTGTGGGTGCAGATCACAATTGAATACATGGCTGCTTAAACCACTATCCCAATCTCTCTGGAGCTGTGTCCATCTGGGGACATTTCCAAACACTGTCATAAGACTTCAGCTCAAGAAGTCAAGGCTGTATAAATAGCAGTCTAGCATACATGAAAAATACAAACTTCAAATGAGGTACTCAGAGCAGACACTGGAAAAAACTAGAAAAAGATAAAGACAGAGGGACAGTAAGGGAGAAGGTAAAAAGAAAGGCTTCTTGGCACAAGTCTATTACTGCCTTAAGCACACAAGAAGTCCTGTGCAAATGCTCATTGAGTGAATGAGTTGAAATCTATCTCCACCCCTGCCCCCCTCCCCCCCGACAAAAAATAAAATAATACAGAAAGACAAAAGACAAAACATACAAATCCCTGAAAGCAATTCCAGAGGAAAATAGGAAAAAAAGAGCAGCTACCTGAAGATTAGCTAGGAGGAGAAATGAGTTGAAAGCAAAAGTATTGAATACAAAATTGGAAGAAAGGCAAGAGATTTAGGTTTGATTCAATTGAAGGATTCAGCATACTTTTGATTTTTCAATGCTTGCTACCTATAATGGCATGACATGGAGCTAAGTATTTCTTATAAATTTTCTCATTTCATTCTCAAAGTAGTATGAGATGTCTACTCATATTGTACCCATTGTACAGATGAGAAAACTGTGGTTTAGAAAGAATAAGCAGCATGTTCAAGATCAAATAGTTGGCTGGTGTCAGAATCAGGTCTGGACCAAGTCTGTCTGAGGCCAGAAGTTTACACTTATACCTACACCATGCCTTCTGCTTCTGTTACACCTATTGTTCTGGAGTATTTATTAATCTTTGCTTTTTACTTTCAAAATTGTCTAAGATTGGACAATAAAATTTATGGCACCCTAGTTGTAGGGTATACTTGAATGAGTAAGATGCATATTTTGGCCTTTGAGGAGTTTACAGGCTAGTGGAGGAAATCAACCGGCAAACAAATAATTGCAATTCAAAGCAGAGTGATGTGAGAGTGTACTTAAGGGACAGAGTGATGAGTTTACAGCCCAGAAGAAGCAATTAATTCTGATCTGTGGGTGGATTCAAACAATCAGTGTTTGGAAAGAAGGAAATAAGAGTGTAGTTTTTCCCCAAAATATTTTTGAATGTGCTCTAGAAATAACTCCTGAAAATGGATGTACAGCTGGACAAGGATAATTAGAGTCAAATATATTCTTAATCTTCCACCTTACATAGAAATTAAATCCTAGCAAAACTTCCATAGTGTTAAAGAAGTAAACTCCCATTCCCCTGTGAGGCAGGGGAGGTGCGGTGGCACATGCCTGTAATCCTAGTGCTCTGGGAAGCTGAGGCGGGAGAATTGCTTGAGGTCAGGAGTTTGAGACCAGCCTGAGCAAGAGTGAGACCCCATCTCTACCAAAAATAGAAAAATTAGCTGGGCGTGGTGGTATGCACCTGTAATCCCAGCCACTCAGGAGGCTAAGGCAGGAGGAGCTAGGCTGATGCCATGGCACTCTAGCCCAGATGCCAGAGTGAGACTCTGTCTCAGTAAATAAATAAAATAAAAAAAATTATTAGAAAACAAAACAAAAACCCCACAAGACCATTCCCATGTGAGGCAGCAGATATTTCTGTCATTTCACTTCATGGTCACTTTAAAAAAACCAAAAACACCGACTGAAAGAAAAATGCACTTTAAGCTTTTAAAACTGAGGTCTGTGAAATCTTTTCTAAACTTTTGTTAAAATTTAGTGTTATCAATTTTGTGCTGCATTATATTTTATTTACAAAACATCCTGTATCTCAATGAAATCTTTCTTAATGCCCTTTCCAAGTAGACCCACTTTCTTAAAAACAAGTTTAAGATACTATGGGGTTTTTTTTATGGGAGGTCTCAACTGGCAGGTGTATAATTTATATATATTATTAAATAATATATAATGTAATATGTATAATATATAAATTTTCTCCTCCAACATAGCAATGCCTTTTTATATATTTATTCCTTTAAAAATTATGTATATGTGTGTGCATATATATATAACTTCTCCTTAGCATAGCATTCAAGATACTTAATGTAATTTAGTGTTTTGCACTTTTGTAGGAAAAAAATCCCATTAGGAGAATTCTAAATGTTTTGCAGATGTGCCACGGAATAGGTTTTAATCATTGCCCTTCTCTTCATCTGGCCACGAAGAGAAAGCAAGACTGACAGTGGAAATGACTTATGCAAAGTTTAGACCTGACTCTGGCTGCTGACGTCTTCGTACTGTCCCAACAGCCAGACTGTCTAACTGCAGGTTGGTCATGAAAAAGGCATTTCTAAGCCTCACCTCTAAGTGAATTTGCTTGGTAGTAGGTGGAGAGGATCAATTAGTGACTTCCTTCTACCTATTGAACAACTCACTGAACATCTTGTACACTATCCAGGTCACTGAGATAAAATCTGAGAAAAAAAAAATCAGTTAAGTCCAAACAGTTGCAACTACTTCCAGACAATAAAAGTAGTTTCTAATCCAAAGGTAAATCGATAAAGTTGTCTTAGGTGGAAATTAGCTTCTGTGTATTTGTTATTTCCTTCTTCTGTTTCAGGTCTCTTGCATTATTGCTGAAGGCTTAATAGGAAAAGTCCCTAAAATATTTAAATCTTAATATATTGAAAAAATTTTGAAAAAGTGTATTGATTCTTAGCAATGAGCTAGAGAAGAGGACTAGTTTCGAGTGATGAATCAGTATTTGGGGTCTACTGAAAATATCACCCCAATTCTGCGGCCCCACGCTATGCAAGAGAAACCAGTGTGTTATTTCTCTGAAAGGAATCTAAATTGAGAGTATGTGCAGGATGATACTCAGATTTACCTTTGTTCTTGAGTGAAAGCAAAAGATATTGGTATGTCATATGGTAAAAATGCTCAAGGTAGAATTGTAGGCTTTCAGTTATGAAAAGAAAAAGACCCCAACCAACTTTATATTTTTTCTAACTTGTGCCTCTGCAATCAAGGAAAGCATGATTTTCTGTAATTCGATTATAGTTGTTTCTTCAGCATGAAAGTGTTCACCTACAGTAGGGTGCAGTGTGTTCACCAGGTGAATGAGAACACATGATCATAATCTTTATTCCAGCATACATGGTAGATCTGATTGTTCCTGAGAGACCGCTACATTAACTCTGCCTTAATCAAGTTTTAGCTGAGGCTGGTTTAGTAGGATCGACACTGGGAGGGGAGTGCTGATCCTTTTTTCCCAGGTGCTTTTATAGCTAAATAATCCTCAAAGAGTTAGAGAAATCACCACATAATTTGGCAAAGCACTACAGAGGTATGTTTTCTGCCTTTAGCTTTTTCTGAGTGGAAAAGATTACACAAATTCCTTCTTTTTAAAATAACTTAAGCAATATCTCAACCATAATATAGGACAGCTTGAAAAAGAAAAATAATCCATATTTCTACTATGAGGCCAGATGGTCTGAGTTTGAATTCTGTCTGATCCCCTTTGTAGCTGGCTGACCTTGAAAAGATTTATTAAACTTCTTTGCACATCAATTTCCTCACCTACAAAATGGAGATATTAGTAGTACCTACTTAATAAGATTTTTTGAGGATTATATTAGATTAAATACACAAAGGACTTAGAAGAGTGCTTAACACATAGTAAGTACTTAGTAAATATTAGCTACAACTATGAATTTTGAAATAATTATATTAAAATGTAGTTCCTTTTAATCTTAGTCCAAATTCTGTATATTTTTATTGGGTGTAATTTCAATGCACATAAAATTTTAAACTTATTTTTTCATTTATCTGCATAAATATCTTTTCCATGTGGCTATCCTTAATAAGTATTACTTTTAATAGCTCCATGAATTTGTTGCATATTTACCACAGTAGTTCAAGAATGCCACATCCTTTCCATAGTACTGTAATGATACCTTTGTTGTAATTTGTACATGTTGTTCCTATTATTATTTTATAATTGTAAATAATACCCCAATGAACATCTTGGAAAATGTGTATTCACTCTATTGATTTTTTGTTTAGGAAATAGAATTGCTAAAGACAAAATATAAACTTTAAAAAATGACATTTCAATATAACTTTCCAAAATGGTAGCTCCAAGTTACAATATCACAAGTATTATGTGAATATTTTACAGCACATCCTCATTAGTATTTGTATTACTATTTAATAAGTATAAACAAACATTTTGATTTTTTTGTTGTTTTATGTTTACTTATAATTTATATCTCTTCTGTGTGAAGCCATTTTTCATATCATTTGACCACTAAATTATTGGGGTTACTTTCTTACACACTTGAATATAGAAATCAACCCTTTTTTACATTTAATGAAAGTGGGTTTTTTCTTCAATTGAAGGGAAGTTTTGTGATTTACATATTTGTGATTTTATACATTTTTGCATATTTAAATAGTTTTCTGTGAATCTTTTTTATTGCATCTGGGTTGTATTCAGACAAAATTATCTTGTTCTACTTTTTCCTCATAAATAAATTCTTAACTTTGGGGTTTATTTTGATATGCTATATAAGAAAGATTTTTAAAAATATCATTGTCGCAAATCATATTAGGTTAAACATATGGTATTTGGTTTTTTGAAATAATAATTATAAATAAAAGAGAAATACAAGAGGAGTCTACTTAATACATAACAAGAAGCTGAAAGCAAGGCGCAGGTTCTTCAAGGAGAGATTCTTTTGCTTTCCACTTCGCATTAGATTACCCTGATCCAGACAACAAACTACAAGACAGGAAAAACTTGTGCCCCAAATAGACCAAAAACTTCAGAACTAAAGACACTGTCTCCTTTGGCTAGCTGATCTAATTTATTTTTTCTTTTCATGAAATTAATCTTAAGCATACACACTGTTCACGCTTTTAAATTAAGGGATGCTTAATGCACTTAGTGCACCTAGAAATATTGATTTCTTAATCTAACACTTAAACACATATATGATTGCATCAATTCCTGGCAGAAACTATTTTAATTTAATTCTTTTAACCAGTAAAAAATGAAAGTGCTGTTTGTGGTTAGAAATGTGAGTGTACTTAGCAATAGCTCCAGCCTAGTAAGGTTACAGTCTAGCAAAATTTTGCCTCATTTAGTTACTTTGCTCTAGCAAAACCAAACCTTGTCTTTGGCTCTTTAAGCAGTTAATTTCAGTAATCACACATTTATTAATCACCTACTTTATGCCAGGCACTACATTAGGAACTGAGAAAAAAAAAAGATAAATAAGAAAGGTTTCTGCTGGGGCAACTTAAAACCTAGACACACAAATAGATGATTGCAACATGATTTGATAAGTCTTGAGATTCAGACCCTTTAACTGCTTGACTCAAAGATTTTAAGGAAGTCTCATAGTTTATAATAAACAGTAGTAAGGCTGTTAACCCCCCCCCACCCTTTTACACTGCCCTCAGCTCAACTTAGAAGGGCTTCAGAGCCTCACAAGCTCACCACCCCACCCACCTAGTTCCTCCACCTGCTTCATCACCACGTACTCCCGAGCACCCTGTTCTAAGAAGGAAGCTCTACTGAGAATTGATTTTCCACCTTTCCTTCCGAGGCCCTGGTATTAATCATCATATTTTGCACACTTATTGATCTCAGTCAGCACCAGAAGTCCAAGCCTCCCAAGTCATCACAGGGACTCCCATCCATATATTTCTGTATATCCTTTCATCTGACCCAATCTTCCATTCCTTCCAGACCTGCAAACCCTTCCACTGTGGCTGTTGGAACTCAGGGCTTGAGCAGCACCCTCTCTCTTACTTGCAGACTCTTCTCTGAACAACACCTTCACCTTCTTGCTCTGAGCCCTGGCTCACTGCCCACCCCACCACATATCCTGCTGACCTTCAGCCCTTTCAGATGGTAGCTGATTTTGCTCCCACACCCCCCATTTCCAGATCCTGGAGGTGGGAATAGAAATTCTCCTTGTTTCTCATTGTTCCTCTTTCAGACATTCTCCATCTAGTATCCTCCCAGTCATTCCACTTCATGATGGAAGATTTTAGCAACTGGTTTCTTGCCCCTCCCTCCACCACGACTCCTGTCATCATTTTTGGTGTCTTCATCATCGATGTAAATCATTGGTTCTCAAATCTGGCTGCACATTTGTATCATCTGGTGATGTTTAAAAAAATTGCCTGTGCTCAGCCCCTCCCCCAAGCCTCAGAGGTACTGATTTAATTAGTCAAGGTAGGTTTTAGGCATTAGGTTTTGTTTTACTTTGTTTTTAATTTTTTTTTTAACTCCTATGGTCTGAATGTGCAGGCAGGGTTCAGGACCACTTACTTAGAAGATCAATTCCACAGTGAGGCTTCTTGGTTCCTTGATGTCTTCACTTCAACATCTCTTTTTACTCCCTCCCCACATCACATCCACCTACTCCTTCAGTCATACCCTAGTTTGTGTCTTTTATCAGTGATCTCCAATATCTTGTTTTCCACCATCCTTCCTTCTGATAGTCACAGCAGCTCTTTCTACCTCCTCCCTCAAGTGCAATTCTAATAATCCATGGACCTGCCTGCTGATCTTGCCATAGCCATTTTTCCCCTCTTGTTTTTACTTTTTCCTTTACTCAGCTTAGACTCCATGGTTTGTCACCATAACTCCCTTGCTTACACCTTCAACTCTTTTGGCCTTCTCACTCTCCACTGTTTTTCCCCATCAAAACCCAAATGCTTGTTATCTCCAACTCTGCCTAATCCACATCTGATCTGCATTCATGCAGCTAAATGGGAGAGGAGAAAACCACATTCACTTTACATCTGTGGCCACAAATCTCTAGTGGGCTCTCGGCACTGTGGGAAAGTTTTGCTAGAATTCTCTGGTCAGTTCCCTGTCCAGATGACTGTTTTATACCTTCTCTATTTTCAAACCTCCAACACTCCCTTCCAGTCTTCACTCTCAGCTGATAACCTGCATTTTCATTTCACCAAGAAAATAGAAACAGAAGAAAACTATTTTCTTTTCCCTTGATCAAATCTACCAATCTCCTTGATGCATACCAAAGTGCTCTGTCTCCGCTTTGGTCACAAAGGATGAGCAGCTCCTGATCCTTCCTAAGGACAATCCCTCCATTTGTCCCCACCCCTTTCACCTGAGCAAGGGCTTTGCTCCTGCAATCTTTTCTCCCCTTGCATGACTCTTTTCTCTTACTATAGATCCTTCAGCTTATAAATAGACCTCCCATCTCAACACAATAAAAATGAACCTTTCCTAGACTTCCTGTCACACTCTAGCTCCAGCTGCATTCCTTGGCATCTCTATAGCCAGGTTCTTGAGAATTTTATGTACTCACTTTCACACTTTCTCACTTCTAATCTCTTTAACTCCCTTCAGCTAGGATTTTGTCCTCACCATTCTCCTGAAATTGCTCTGTCGAAATCACCGGCAATCTCCATATTGCCAAAAGCAGTGGTCAATTTTCAATCTTCAGTTTGTGCAACCTCCCAGCAGATTTGGCACAATCATCGCCCACCCTGAAGCACATTGTTCTTGAGCCCTCCTGGATATCACACTGCTGGTTGTCCTCCCATCTTGCTGGTGTTGCTCCCTGGTTTCCTCTGCACTCTCTGCCTTCTCTCTGCAGCTCAATGTTAGAGTGCACCAGCATGACACTCTTGGTCCTGCCCTCTTCACCCTCTGTACTCGCTCCAGAGGCCATCTCATCAGGCATGTGGCTTCAAGTAGCATCTTCATGCTGATGATAAGCCCCGCTCCATCCTCTTCCCTAAGCTCCAGGTTTGAATATGCAACTTCCTACTAGATACTTCCACATGTATATCTAAAAAGCATACCATATTAAAACCAAAATCATTATTTTTCCTTCTCACATCTGCTCTCTATATGGATTTCTCTTGGCATCACTCTTCCCTAAGTTGCACAATCAAATATCTAGACGTCATTCTTTTTTTCTTTATTTTCTCAAGCTTGACATTTCTTCCATTCACAAGTCTTGTCAGCTGTGCCTTCAGAACATGCCTTGAATCTGACAATTCTCACTCTTTCTCCACCTCTATCATTTTGGTCCAAGTTATTATTACACCTGACTGTTGCATTCATCTCTTAACTTGCCTTCCTATTTCTGTTCCTTCATTCTTTCAATCAGTTCTCCACATCACAGCAGATTGTGTTTTCAAAATATAAATTTGTTCAATAAATCTGGTTAACCCCCTTCCATAGCTCCCTGTTATCCTGAGAACAAGCTAAGTCCTTACTAATACTCACAAGGGTCTCTGTGATCTGGCCCTGAGCCACCTCCCTGACCTCATCCTTACCAGCTACCCCTTACTTGGTCTACTGAAGCCAAGCCTTCTGGTTTTGCTTCCTGGAGTGCACCAAGTTTGCTTCCTCTTTTGAGTCTTTGTACTTGTCATTCATTCTGCCGAGAATGATGCCCTAGAGTTTCCCAAGGCTCATTCCCTTATTTCTTAGGGAATGTCTTCTTTGAAAAGAAATTCTCAGAACTCTCTTATCTAAAATGAGGCCAAGGCTACCTAGTCATTTTCTATTTTCTTACTTTCTGATATTTCCTCTGTATTACTCACTACCACCTGAATCAAATATTTATTTGTTTACTTTATTATTTGTTTCTCTTGTTAGAATGTAATCTTCCTGAAGGTAGAAATTTTATCTGCCTTGTTTATGGTAGCATTCCCAATGAATACCTAGGAGACTCTTTTTTTTTTTTCTTTTCTTTTTTTTTTGAGACAGAGTCTCACTCTGTTGCCCGGGCTAGAGTGAGTGCCGTGGCGTCAGCCTAGCTAACAGCAACCTCAAACTCCTGGGCTTAGGCGATCCTACTGCCTCAGCCTCCCAGGTAGCTGGGACTACAGACATGCGCCACCATGCCCAGCTAATTTTTTTTTTGTATATATATTTTTAGTTGGCCAGATAATTTCTTTCTATTTTTAGTAGAGATGGGGTCTCACTCTTGCTCAGGCTGGTCGCGAACTCCTGACCTCGAGCGATCCACCCACCTCGGCCTCCCAGAGTGCTAGGATTACAGGCATGAGCCACCGAGCATGGCCTGAATACCTAGGAGACTCTTAATAAATATTTGTTTAATGAATAAATGAAATGTCATTATTAAAACTGATGTTAGTATTCATGCAAAGAGATTACATTATTAATATCACTTTATTGATCATTAAAAGCAAACATAAAACTATCCATGTGTTCATGTACCACCTAAAAACATCTTGCCTACATTTGAATGCCATTGCAGGTACAACACCTTGATTAGCACTATTTTCTGCCCTGTGAACATTATGATCTGTGCTGACCCTGACTGGTTTAATCATGCATGGATACTGCCAAAGAACAACCCATCTATAGTTTGACTACTGACCAACCAGTTGGCCTGGTTTGACAATCTGGCCACAACAAGCATTGCTACTTATTTAGGCTGAAGCTTGCTTTGGATAGGATAAAGTAGCTAGCAGCAGATCATCAATGCTGTCTTATTTATAATATTAGAAAATTTAAAACACCTTGACTATCCAACATTAGAGGATTGGGTCTATAGTGTGGGATACTATATAGCCATTAAAATGATACAAATAAAGATTTTTGAAAGCTATGCTTACTATATAGTGTGATTATTAAGTGAAAGAATCAGAGAGCAAAATTATTTAACAGTATGACTTTAGTTCTCTCTTTCTCTCATTCTCTCTCTCTCTCTAAATATATATAGCTCTTCACAAGGAAAAAAAATGAAATACATCAAAAATGTAATAGGGTTTCCTTTCTTTTTCAGAATATAATGGGTGTATAAACATTTTGATTACATAAATTGCTTTTGTACCATTTGAGTCAAAGTTATAAGTGTGCCCACTCCCCAGACAGGTGTGAATTTACCCATCTGGTCCTCCCCCTCAACCTGCTTGATTTCAAAGGAATGTTATTTCCATATGTGCATATAAGCTTTGATCAATTACTCCCAATTTAATGGTTAGTACATGTGGTGTTTGTTTTTCCATTCTTGTGATACTTCACTTTGAAGAATGGGCTCCAGCTCCATCCGGGATAATACAAGACATATTAGTTCACCATTTTTTATGGCTGAGTAGTACTCCATGGTATACATATACCAATCTACTCAGGTATTGATGAGCACTTGGTTGTTTCCACACCTTTGCAATTGTGAATTGTGCTGCTATAAACACTCAAGTGCAGTTGTCTTTTTTATGGAATGTCTTGTTTTCCTTTGGGTAAACACCTAGTAGTGGGATTGCTGGATCAAATGGTAGTTCTACCTTTAGTTCTTTGAGGTAACTTTTTTTCCCAGATGTTGCCAAGAAGGATTGTAGGGATACCTCCATTATAGGTGGTTTTATTTCTTCCATGTGGTTTTATAAGAATTTTAAAATTAATTTGATTAGAATAAATATCATGTTATTTAGAAATCTTTCTACAAAAAGAATATGCCAAAATTTTATGCATTATTGAAAACTAGTATATATTCTTGCATTATATGTACGTTGTATATAAAACCATATATGTAAAACATATGTGAATATACATTATGTATATTTATATCAAGTAACAGGTTAGACTATATTGTATATATTATGGCTACACACACACACACACACACACACACACACACACAACCTCATAGTTTAGTGAGTTCCTTGGCAGCCCTAGAACTACTACTTCAGTTCTAATTCTGAAGTGTTCTTTCATGGTAATCTCTTTAAATGATTGGTAAACATTTGCTGTTTTTTTTTTTTTTGAGACAGAGTCTCACTTTGTTGCCCGGGCTAGAGTGAGTGCCGTGGCGTCAGCCTAGCTCACAGCAACCTCAAACTCCTGGGCATAAGCGATCCTACTGCCTCAACCTCCCGAGTAGCTGGGACTACAGGCATGCGCCACCATGCCCAGCTAATTTTTTCTATATATATTTTTAGTTGTCCAGATAATTTTTATTTCTATTTTTAGTAGAGATGGGGTCTCACTCAGGCTGGTCTTGAACTCCTGACCTCAAGCAATCCACCCGCCTTGGCCTCCCAGAGTGCTAGGATTACAGGCGTGAGCCACCGAGCCCGGCCAACATTTGCTTTTTATTCTAAAGAAAGTACAATAAAGATAAATAAGTCTAAGTGCAATTATATCATTTTATGATAATTAAAAAGTTAAAGTCCAGTTGTTTAAAGATCAAACTATGGAATAATGAGAGCTTCATTTTAACATTATCATTCATTTTATAAATTCAAATATATTCCTGGTTAGATTATAATGACCCCCTCTTTAACCCCTACATGCTGCAGGCATACAAAGTAGAAAATTCAGCTATTACTCAATAAGTCTTTAAGAGTAAGTTTATTATAATTCAAATATGAAGGCCTAGGACTAACAATCATCTGAAAAAAAAACAGCTTAAAGGTGATGTGTAAGAACATAATAAAAATGCATTTCAGTTAAAATGTAAATGTAATGGTCTCAGTTTGTATTTAATTAGGAAGTCTTTCAGTTTGTTTCAAATTCAGGCTTTGCCCTAACTCTTTTATTCATTTATTTGACAAATATTTATAGAGCATGCTATGCTAAGTACTAGGAATACGGTGGTAGAAAAGAGAGATGCAGCCTACCTGAAATAGACTATATGTTAATAAATTGATTACAAAATTTATCAGTAAATTATTGTGATGATACATATTAGGAAGTTGAAGTGGGGTCAACATCAAGTCTGTGGTGAGGTTTAGGGTCTCAAAGGATCATTTCTCATAGAGGAATATTTAAAGCTTCTAAACCCTATTGACCTAAAGCATTCTAGCAGGGGGTGGAATCTCTTTCTTCATAATCCAGTTGTAAACTGTACAATTGCACATTGACGTGTTTGAAATTCCATACTTACATTTCTCTGAAAGTATAACACAGAATATTGAGTTGTAGAAGAGGAATGAGGCCTGTGAGAAAGTCCTCCAAATGGTGTATGTTCCAGATATTCCTAATGTATGGCTCCAAGTTGTCACTAATGTCCACTTGCCATTCTACATAAACAAACAAAAACATTTCTGGGGTGGGATGCTGGGTGAAAGGACAAAGAGCAGGGAAGAGACTAAGGGCCTATAAGAAATCAGTTCCCATTTTTTGGACACCCTACTATGTGCCAGTAGTATTATATGTATAATTTCTAATACCGGCAAGAACTCTGTAGCGCATATATTATCACAATTTAACAATGAGAAACCAGGCCAAGAAACACTAAAGGACTTGCTCAGGGTTACTTAGCAAGTACATGATAGCTCTGTCATTAAAATCTAGGTCTGTCAAACTCTAGACCTAGCACAGTTTTTATTTACTTCAGTGCTGGTAACAGAGTATCTACACAGGTGGGAAATGGGGAGAGTAACTGTAGAAGGAGGTGTGGAGGTACTATAATTAGCTAAAAATGCAAGATTTACAGATGCTGCAAATAAAACTATCTAACATCTAAATTTGGAACTGCCTAATTTCACTTTTTGCTGGGAACTTATAGCTATTCCAGCTGAAGTTCACTTTTCTTCACCCTCCTCTACACCACTCCCATCAGGAGCTGGTTCACAAGAGGCTCAGCATGTTCTGTGAATACGAATTGTAGATTCATATTTTTGGTCTCAATTCTTCACTGTCCCATGGCAGATTTATACTACTCCCTCTCTTGCCTTGTTTTCATGTTAATAAAGTGTATTTTTCCTACTTTTTGGCTTTGGGCTTGGACATACAGCTTGTTTACATCCTGTATCCCATATAGTAAGGAGATACTGGTGACAAAAACAGAGAACAGAAATGTGCCTGAATGGTTCTGCTTGTCCTCTTGTGCTCTTCACCATGAGAAGAACATGCCCTGGATAGCTGTTTCCCATCAGCCTAGCCCCAGAACAAAACACCTGGAACAGACTTAAAGTCAACCTGTAGGCAGGAGCCAGGGCCAGCCAACCCACAGCCTAAAAGAGAGCCTAGACTAGCCAAACCACATCACCTGTATATCCATAAGTATAAAAATAAATGCTTGCTTTTATAAGATGCTGAGTTTTGGGGATCATTTCTTATGCAGCAGTATTGTGGCTTTAGGTGACTGATATAGGCATCATGTGCACACAAAATTACTGGAGATGCATAAGAAGAAAAACATTGTTCCTGTTCTTTATTCTTTCTGAGTCATCCATGACAGGAAATCAGAAATGAAGGGCCATGACTAAAGGATGTGAGTACATAGCCTGAACACATGCCAGAGAACCGTCCCCGAGTGCTTATTTGCTGGACCAGGCGCAGGGTGAGGAGTGAAGGAGAACCCCCCTCAGTGTGACAGCTCTTCCCCAGCCAGACTCTGAAACTTAGCCCTACAAGCCAAACAAATGCTACCTGTCAGTAGAAACAGGATGAGGAACAAAGGATTAAGCCAATGGTCATCTTGGCTCTCTGCTCTGCAGCCTTACAAATGAAAATAAATTGCTAAATGTAGCTTTTATGTTACTGGTTGACTTCATTTCATGTCCCTACAGAATGGTACTTTCAGCCAAGACAGGGATTAGGCCTCATTAGATATATTGGTATGTACTTTGCTTATGAAGTAAACTAGAGATTAAAGTCACTGGAACAAAGCACTAAAAATGAAGGTGCTTGAGGCAATTTTAGTCTCAGTCTAGATCACTGTCTGGTGAAGAATTTACCACAGAAATGTATTATTTAGAGTTAGGCAGGTGAGGATTTACTGTAATATTTAATAAAAACACATATGGGGCTTATCATGAAATATGCTCATATGATATGTCTGACACCCCTAAGGAACTTGGCAACAACACTAAAGCTCTGCTATGTGATACCAAAGACACTAATATGAAGAAGTTTACTTCAAGAGGTACAACTATCTGATTTGCACAGTAGACAGCAGAAAATGGCACCTTAGCTGGAAAATATCCATATGTTGTTACCAGTTTTAAGTCATTTTCTGATAGATTTAAATCATTTTCTCATGGATTTCTTCACTTGGTGAACTCTCTTTTATTGACATTTTTAGTTCTTGGACTTCTTACATGGAAAATTGTACTAGAACCAGGAAGTTGGCTTTTTTTTGCCATACAAACTATGTGAAATATTCATCCTATGATTGTGAGATGTGAAAGAGTTCTCAGAAAAATTCCTTTTTTATGAGCAGGTCAATTTTCTAGTTTGAAAAGTCATATGTTAAATGACTATAAATGCAGTCAACCAGTGTTATACATACTCTTAGGCAGGTGTGGGGTAGAAGAAATAATGTCCTTCAAAAGAAACCAGACAGAAACTTCATATTATTGCTTTCCTCCTAGTCCAAACTTTGAGAATGCTTTATAACAAAGTATTTTTTTTTTTCATGAAGTGTGGGGTAGTGAGGAGGGGTGTTCAGTTTTCTTTGTTTTGCTATTGTTGAGACAGAGTCTTGCTCTGTCACCCTAGGTAGAGTGCAGTGGCATCATCATAGCTCACTGCAACCTCCAACTCCTGGGCTCAAGTGTGATCCTCCTCCCTCAGCCTCCTGAGTAGCTGGTACTACAGGCATGTGCCACAATGCCTGGCTAACTTTTCTATTTTTAGTAGAGACAGGTCTCCTCTTGCTCAGGCTGGTCTCAAACTCCTGAGCTCAAGCAATCCTCCCACCTTGGCCTCCAAAGTATTTGTTTATTGCAATAATTAACTCCCCTTAGTTGGGACTGAAAATTTCTCATCTAAAATTCAGGGGTATAATAGTGCCTGCTTGTATCAGTTTCCTAACTGCTGCTGTAACAAATTATTGTAAACCAAGTGCCTTAAAACAATACACATTTATCTTTCAGTTTTGTAGGTCAGAAGCCTGATTGGAGTCTAAGTGAACTAAATAAGTATTAGCAGGACTGTGTTGCTTCTGGAGAATTTAGGGGAGAATCCATTTGCTTGTCTTCTCCAGTTTTTAGAGGCTGCCCAATTCTTTGGCTTGTGGCCTCCTTCTATCTTCACAGCCAGCAGTGGCCAGTTGAGTCTTTCTCACATTGCATTGCTCTGACACTGGCTGTTCTGCCTCTTTCCCACATTTAAGAATTCTTGTGGTTACGCTGGGTTCACTCAAACAATCCAGGATAATCTTCCTGTTTTAAGAACAACTGACTTTACTGAATTCATTTATTAAACACAAGTCTTTCCAAGGAGCCTTTATGACTTTCTAGATATAAGATCCTATCATCAGCAAATAGAGATAATTTAACTTCCTCTTTTCCAATTTGGATGCCTTTATTTCTTTCTCTCGCCTTATTGCTCTGGCTAAGACTTCCAGTATTATGTTGAATAGAGGTGGTGAAAGTGGGCATCCTTATCTTTTTCCAGTACTTACAGGGAAAACTCCAAAATCTTAAGAAGACTCTGCCCCTAGGCATTTGGAGACCTCAATATCTGGTGCATAAAGGATGGAATCAGGTCATTGGGAAATTGCACATTGATGTGTTTGAAATTCCACACTTACATTTCTCTCAAGGTATAACACAGAATACTGAGTTGTAGAAGAGGAATGAGGGCAAAGCAAGGGACTTGCCAGCCTCTTCTGAATCCCCCTGGCTTCAATGGAAAAAGAGAAGTTTTTTGGCATATCACAATCATTATTTATTTTAATTATATCTAAAGAAGCTTAAAAACTTGGAGAAAGTTTGCTGAGGACGTTGGAATATGTACACTATTTTCCTCACTGAACAGTTAATTGGCATTGTCCAAATATGTCCATTAAGAATTATGAGCTGGTTATAAAGCCAAGTCATGGTTGACTAGGCTGTGATTCACACCAGTGATATGTGTGTAGTGAAAATCAGCAATAATCCCACTTAAAATTCAACACTGAGGGTAACTTTGAGGGCAGCAGTTGAATGAGAGCAAGGTTTGTTCATTCTGAAAGCCACAATGGTAGCCCAACACTTCCACTCATGGTGATTCAGGCGAGAAGCCCAGGGGATTTGATATTAGTCACATAAAAGTGTCATGACAGCTCTACTTCTTGTAATAGGGACTTATAGAAGAGCAGTTCAGAACAGAAATACAAATAGCAAGAGCAATAGAAATATAGTTGATGAAGTGTGCATGGCTGAGATGGAAAGCCTACATTTGCAGCTCTGAATTTAGAACAGTTGCAAAATACTGAAAAACTCTCCACCTTTGGATCGTCTTGTGACCAGGTATTAACTAGTCTGTCATAGAACAGTGTAGAGTGTAGCAAAAATCAGCAAGGGTTAGAAATATAAATTTAGGACACAAGTGAGAGGCAAATCCAGACTAGTACTGACACAGATATCTACTCTGGCCACAGCTGCTTAAGAACATCACCTATACTCTAATGAAAAAGGATTGGTAATTAACACCAGAGCATACTGCAGTTATATTTTTATAAGCTATTTTTAATTTGTTATATATTTGTATGCTTGAGAGGATCTTAAAAACAACTCAAAGACTCTTATTAAAAGATTTTCAGTGGTCTGAAAGAAAATTAGAAACTCCAGTTAATCATCAATTTATTGTATTCCGTGAATCTAGGTATTCCTGGAATTTTCTGAAATTGATGAACTGTTTCAGTTTTCTTTCAGATGTTTATACTTAAATTTATAGTCTTTCAAGTATTTCACATAGATGGATATACTTACCATCTGCACTCTGAACCAGTTGCCAATAAAATGTGAAAATGAGAACAGATCTTGAAAACTGGATGTGGAAATGAAATTCTAAAGCAATAGCCGTTTTTCCCACATTCCTCCCACTCCACTGCCACCACTGCCATCCCGTTATTCCTGCACCATCTCTCTGATAGGTGGTGGTAAATGGAATCAAAAGTAAACATTTAGGAAAATTTAAGAATATTTCTGTTTTATTCACAACCTTCTCACTACTCAACAAAGTGAAACCACAAAATAAGGCAATTTTTCCCACTGAGGGACAAAATTAATTCCTTATGGAGGAATAAAAACTATGAAATATTTTGCAGAAATGCTCCATAAGCTATTGAAAAAAAATTGTTTGTTAGTGAGATCCTACCTCTAAAACCTTGTTTCATCAATACATGGAGATAATACTGCGCTGTACAAGAAAATGCTAGTACTGTATATATATAGAACTTTGTTGAAAATCCTTTAAGGTGGTGAAAGAGGTAGTGATCTGCTTTTGAAAATGGAAGCATTTAGCAGATTCTTGCCTTAGTAACCTTTGTCATGGTCATAGTAATGGTGAGCATTGACAGGTAGCTTGAACGGACACAATTATCCTTCTGAACATATCTGGAGGTGATATCCAGCCTCACCTTCCTAGAGCACAAACAAGTTTTTTTCAGAGTTGGAGACCAGTGTAGAAGGGAGTCCTGTGGCTAGAAATGAATGCACTCTGTCATCTTATTAATATAGGGAGTGGTTGTTCCACCTTCTTGTTTTCAGCACATTTCCTTTTGCCAGGGAGACTATCTTGATAGAGAATAGCTGAAAGCATGTGAATTAATGGGAGAGGAACTGTGTACCTTGACGTTCAAATGAGCTTTTCTAAGAAGAGCTTCCTATCACTCAATATTAATCCACTCAAATCTGATTCAAAATAGTTTCACAACCATTGTTTGTTCTAGCCCTTTTTTTTAGCTGTCATGTTTTATATAGCTTTCATGTCTGTTTTTAGTAGTTCTTTTGAAGAAAGGTATAAAATGTAGAGATTAACTCAAAGGTAAGACTATTACCTTAGTATAGGAAAAAAATAGAAAGATATAAATATTTATGCTCTATTTTCTGATGCCTAGTCATGTGTCTGATGAACAGAAGTGCAAGATTCCTAATATTTGGCTTACAATCCTTGGGTTTCCCAGTGGAATTCCAATACAGCAATTTTTTAAAAAATTATCTTTGGATCATGGACCCATTCTGAGAAGTTGATAAATGTGATAATCCTCTCCTCGGAAAAATATGCACATACGCAATTCTAATACAACTCAGAGTGATCCCTTAAAATTCATTGGTGGACCCCAAATTAGAAATCTATGCCATCAATCATAAAGGAAGTAAAATAACATAGTTAAATCTTGGTAGCATAGCTATTCTTCTGTTTGTATGGCCAAGGGCTATAATTTAGGCTGAACTTCAGCAAATATGAGCTTTTATCTTAATCTGCTTGGGCTACCATAATAAAATAGCCTAGACTGAGTGGCTTAAACAATAGAAATTTATTTTCTCACAGTTCTGGAGACTGGAAGTTTGAGACCAGGGTGTCAGTATGGACAGCTTCTGGTGAGGGCTCCCTTCCTGGCTTGTAGATGGTACTTTCTTGCTATGTCCTCACATGAAGAGAGAGAGAGAGAGAGAGAGAGAGAGAGAGAGAGAGAGAGAATATAAATGACAGAGACTCTTCAGTGAGAAAATCAGAGAGCTGCAGCATCACATAGCCATTAAATTCCCAATAAAGGTGAGCAGCCGTTTCTACAGCAAGTTGAAGTGATTTTTTACCTCTTGTAGAAATACATTGAGAGAACTTGGTTCTTTAAATTCAAGCTTTGAAAAAGTTTATAAGCAAAATCCAAAAAACTATCTGTGATCTTTGATAAGGTCCCTGAATTAAGAAGAGAATGGCCTAGCACACATTACGCTGTGTAGGACTAGAAAAAGGTAAGTTACACAAGGGAGGGAACAGACAAGGCTAGAACTATTTTCTTAGCCTCAGTGGTCAAAACTTATTAGCTCTGTCTTAGTGAGGCATATCGTTTTTAGTTCCCTGAATGTAAGAATAAATGGTAAACCGTTTTGGGGTTTTACTTATAATCTAAATGCTTTCTCATTTTTTAACCAATCTTTATTGTTTCCATCAAAAAGTTTCAAGTTAATGAACTGTTTTAGTACTCATCTAAGCATGCCAAGTTTAGGCAGGCCAGAATTGAGTATGAGAATTATAACTCAGGTGTCCTGAGTGGAAAAAAATTGTTAAGAGAACCTCTAACAAATGTCTGTCTTTAAAATAATTTCTGCCCGAATGTGCTATAGGCTGCACTTACAGGACTGGGGCTCCAATTCTGGGCTCTCTCCCCCTGTCTCTCGCCCCCACTCAATTGTCCAGTGCTCAATTCTTGACACCACAGGAACTCTCATATAATGCTGAGACAAATCCAAATACACACAGGCTCCTCAAGTTAACACAGGAATGAGCACTCCTGACAGTGAAAATGAATCCAATATGTTTTAGAAATCATGTTTCCATAATAAACTGTAAACCTTTTGCAGAAGGTGAGTCCTGACACAAGGCTTTTTGAGGATTAGATAGACTTTAGTCATCAAGCTTGATTCCAGGTAGGGCTTTGATGTATTTTCTTTACATGAGATACTCTATATCCTTTCAGAAGTATGACTTCTCTAGGTCAGGTATTTGCTGGAAATTTATGAGCAAATTATATTCACTGAATTCATTCATTCTCTTGGTCTACAAAAATTAAACCTTGATTGTGGCAGTCTCCATCAAAGAGTTTACAGGCTAGTTATTGAGATGCACAGCAAATTACTGTAATATAATATGAAAAATGCTATGATAAGAGCCATGGGAACCCATAAGAGGGCTACCTCCTTAAGATATTGGTAGGTAAGGAATAGGAAGACTTTCCAGCTTAGGTGGCACCTGGGTTGTCCTGGTGGAGAAAAGTTATTAGGAGGTAAAGGATTTTAAGGGTGAAGCTAACACAGCCTTGGAGTTAGGGTGAAGGGTGCACACAACTAATACTTGATGGAATGGGATAAAGAGTTCAGTGAGAAGAGTGGATTAGACTGGATACCTGGAAAGTACTGGAAAATCACTACTGATTAAAAAATTACTGTAGATGCTTTCAAGGAGATAAGTGCATATCGGTTTCCTTCCTTTTCCTACCCTGAGACTTTCATCTGAGTAGGCCATAATTAGACTCAACCATTCAGGACCTGAGCTTCATTTCTTAAGACCAGCACTGTCCAAGAGACACATAATGCATACCACAAATGTGAGCTACATGTATAATTCAAGGTTTGTTTTTTTTAACCAACCACATTAAAAAAGTAAAAAGAAACAGGTAAAGTTAATTTTACCAATATACTTTAACTCAATGTATCAAAATATAATTTTAACATGTAATCAAAATAAAAATCAAGACATTTTGCATTTTTGCTACCAAGTCTTCTAATTCTAGTGTGAAGTGTTACAGCACATCTCCTGTCAGATTGTTCACATTTCAGGTGTCCCAAAGCTGCACATGGTTGGTGGGTACTGACGGATTAGAGCTGTCCAGACCATTGCCTGTGAGATAATGAAACAATGCTTTGGTTTATTTCTTCACCAATTATGGATGATAACTCCTATGGTGACCCAGAAATCATTCCTTTATTCAGCCATTTACTCCTTCATTCACTCCTTTGTTCTTTAAACTAACATTTATTGAGCACCTCCTGTGTGTGAGAGACAGCACTGAGGAGAAAGAGCACAATGACTACAAGGATAAATAATACCATCTAGTGTAAGAGATAGAGGTGGAAACAAACATTCACAAGAAGTCATGACAAGAGTAACAACTGGAGTAGTGAATAGACATGGACTCGTAGGTGGATATGTCAGAATTGACAATGGGGTGGGAGTGGGACAGAGGAGCTGTGGGTATTTCAAATTACACTCATACCCTGGACATTTCAACTGCACAGAAGAGAACAATTGTCCCCCCCTACCCCACACAGCTTCTTATATAGAACCTCACTGAACCAGAGTTACTAGTGGGATTATGCCAGATCCCAGGGGTACTAATGTGCGAAGAAGGTTGAGGGACATTGAATTAAGAGGGTATACAAATTGTTATGGGACACTGAGAATATTCTGGAGGACTTCACAGAAAACTGGGGATTTTTTGCTGCATTTTGAAAGATGAGATGTTTGTCAGTTCAGTGAAGTTTGTTAGTTCTAGAAGTGGAAGCAGGAAAGAGAAAATGTATTACATTTAGGTGTCAACCCAAAATAAGTGACTGAAACAAAAGATCTCAATCAATGGAGGTTTATTAAGCTAACATTGTGGATGTACCTGGGAAAGACACAAACCACAGATAAATCTGTGGCTGTTTTTCTGAAGGGAAATTTGGAATTTTCAGTATTTAAAGGGGAGTAGGACATACAGGAAGGAAAAAAGATGGTTACATTCATGTGAAACCCAGGAAAAATCTACATTTTACATAAAATAAGGTGAATATTAGAAGAGAAAAATGAGTGAAGCAGCAGCAGTTATGTAGACATTCCTGAGTGGGTGGAATAATGTCTGATCCTGTCTTGCCTCTGTTCTGTGCCTGTGAAGATAAACTTGTAGTTCATTATTAGTGTGGAAACAAACAGACTTTAGTTTTAGGAGCTTGACGTAGCCTGCAGGCCTAAAGTTACAATTTGCATGTTCCTGCTTATGAGAGGCCAGCAACAGTTTCCATGATGGATGATCTGTGGGGCCAGCCCTTCACAGGTGTCTGAGGGCTTTGCCTTCCCTTTTGCATAAGGAATTGGGGAAGTGGTCCTGAGATTTTAATTTTCTTTTTACATAGGAAACATCAAAAATTCACATAACTGTAGCATAGGGATGTGTGTGTGTGTGTGTGTGTGTGTGTGTGTGAATTGGGCTGGACATGTTTGATAACATAGTTTGAGACTTATTTTGATGAGTCATGTGTACTCCACTGACAAGTTTTCACCTTGTTTTTTAGAGAATTAACATTAATTGTTCCCACAAGCAATACTTTCTCCATAGTCTAATTCAAATAGCCTGGATTAGAATTATATCTCTCTGGCTTCTCTTCTACCCCTATCTCTTCTTTTCTAGACAACTGAATATTCAGACATTAATATGAACCAGTGGCTGAAAAATTTCCCTCTGTCAACTAGTTTATCTTGTTACTGACATGAATAATCAAATTCAATTGGATTAAATAAGCTATGACACACTGTCAAAAGCTATTAGGAATATAAGAGCCTCAAGCCATAAAAAACTCTTTTTGTATATCTTAGAGTTTTCCTCATGAAAGGAAAAACTGAAACCAAAGGAAACAATGTGTTTCATTTACAAACTCTGAGTCCTCTAGGGTCTTCTCATCAGCTCTGTGGTTTAATTTTTTTCGTTTCTTTTTTCTGGAAATCACAAGCAGTGCTGTCTGCTTCATAATCTCAAAAATACAATGTTTTCTTGGCAGGATTAAAACCTGGATATATCAAAGCTTGTATATTACCCAAATTTTGAAAGGGAAAAAAATCAGGGGTGTAATAAAAACCAAGAGGGGGAACTTTAGATCTCCTTCTGCCTTCTGAGAGATTATTTTACCTACTTCCTGGAGCTGCTGTTGTATGTTCCCTGACAAAATGGCACCGTACAACTCCTAAATTCATACTCTGGCCAATTTCCTGCAGATACACAGGTAGAGAGGTTGGCCACTATAATTGTCAAGATGCCAGTGACTCATGGGACTGTCAGGAATAGAAAACATTGGCAGAACTACATAAAAACTGTAAATGAGCTGAATTTATATAATCCTGGTGCTATTTTCAACTGATCATTTTCCTTTAAAGGAAATACTATTGGCGGCCAAAGCGATATATGATGACTTCTGTTTAATAACTTTATTTAAATACCAAGAGACTAGCAATTACTTAGGACTGCCTGATGGATTTGCATTTTCCAATATACATAATATCCCTGCTGAAATGATCAATCAAGCCAGATAAACAAAATGAAACATAAACCCACAATACCGTTTTCCCTTCTTTTTTGAACCTAATCATCTTAGTCACATGATGATCCTGAGTTGAAGTAAATAAAATGAAAACAGAAAAAAATGGAGGGAATTTTAATGCCTCCTAAGGCTTCATTTTTACCTAGTGCTAGAGGGCAATATTATAAATAACATGTGTGTATCACACACTCTTGTTCTCCAATGCCTCTGAAAGATTTTCTTGTGAAGTTTAGACAGGAGGAGGTGAGCGCTAGTCTTAACTGATCCTCTTGTTATTAGAGATTTAGCTAAATCCTTCAAGTTTAATCTTGACTTTTGTTTAGAAAATAAATGGTGGCTCTCCAATGGTAAGCTCTGAAAGCTTGGTTTGCAAGGAGGTCTGCCAAGGATCCTCAAACACTACTCATGTATTTCTTGTGAGAAAATGCCTTAACACATTACTTGAATGAAGCACAGGGGAAATAGTTTGTTGGTAGGCTTTCTTTTCCCAAGCTGTGTTATAGGAGCAACCCCAGACAGGACTAAGTCTTGCTTAAATGACCCTATCTCTGCTTATTTTCCTTCCCTTCTGTGCACTGAAATCTTAACTGCAATGTTCAGTTGGGATTTTCCTGACCTGGCTTCCCATCTCTGATACCTAGAGGAATCTCTTATCTCTAGATTTAATGAACAAAATCAAGAGTTAGTTGAAGTAATTAGAACTGCACTTTGGCATGGGAACTATATAGAATGTGCAGTACTTTAACCCAGCACAATTACTTATAAACTCTAAGTAAAAAATTTGTATGTTTCTGCTGAAATCTCTAATCCTTCCTTTTCAGTGGTTAGCCAAGTGCAGGTTAGTGAATTGTCTCCGGTTTTGTTAATTTGGATTTCTTTTTATTTATCTAGATCATACTCATTTTCATCTGTGTGACCTTCACTAAGTTGGTCATTTCCTTGTATGCTGGTGTTTGTTAGTAATAGCAAAAAATTCCTGGTCATTGAATTATTTCATTTGTGGTCTTTATCAAGTGTGTTGGAGTAAGGTGATTGTCCCTTACACTGTTGGCCTCTGGACCCCTCTGGAATACTTGCTGTTTCTATTTGCCTGGATCTAGTAGGACTGGGGGAATTGTTAAATTATGGTCCCTTTGGAAGGAAGAAAAACTTCCAGACTGAGATTGAGTTGAAAAATGGATCCTCCACTTGGTAGAGAGATGGAAGTCAAGACACTTTCTAGGTAAACACTATTGAATTTCCTCCTCGACTGTTGCTCAGGTTCAGAAATATTATTTTTAAAAAATCATATGTGATACCTACAGTGTCACAATTGTTTTAAGGAACATCCTGAAATAACTCCCAAATGCTTGTGAAACATAAAAAATCATTTAGTAGACATCTTCTAATACTTTAGCAAGAAATGAATGGACCATAAAATCAAACAAACTTCAGTAATCAACCAACAAACAAACATTTATTGAACATCTATATCATACCTCTGTTGGGTTGCCTTAATCCTACTAGCAATGTACAAAGAATATTATTCTTGCTGTCATATTATCATTTGTGATATAAGGTGATTTTCACACAATTATAACACACTTCAAAAATGCTTGTTGTGCAGGTTCTATCAAATAACTATGACATACTAAAGAAGGAGCATTATAAACAATGATAACATAGCTGACATTTTGAAGATAAATTATAAGCAAGTGCGTGTGCATGTATACCTATTGGCCAAGAAGACCTTAATGTTTCCCCAGGCTTCTTCCTGATTCTGGGCCCAGACCTCCTTTTTCTTACAACATTTACATAAGAAAACTTGTAATTGTAAAATCTTTCGCTGCCCCTTTGAGATGTGCATCTTTTTAAAACCCTCTTGTCTCAGGGAAGTCTTTCTGGGGAACCTGGGAGCCAACCCTTTGAAATGTAATCATCCAAGTAGCTAGGACACCAGTTCTCTGTGGGAGGGAAGGAGCCTAACTTGGATGGGTGCCAATTAGCAAACACAGTTGACTTAATCACAGAGAAATCATTTGCAAACTCAACGTGCTTCACACATCACTTTGATCAACCTGCCTCCAACCTCCAACATTCTCTAATTCTCTTCCACCAGCTCATCCCAGACCCTAGGGTCCCTTCTACCCTTAGTTTCAGCGGAGTTGAATTCAGCCTGAGTTCTGGCCTCTCTCCCCTGTTATAATTGCCTTGAATGAAGTTTTTCTTGCCTGTTTAACTTTGTTGGATGGAATTTTTGCTTTGACAATATGTATGTACACTCAGCTTTATATAGTTTGCATATAGCTACTGATCAAAAGTCACTCATACACACACACAAATAAAGAACATTAATGCCTCCTAATATAGTCTCCAAAGGGTTCAGAATTATGCATGCCTTCTAGAGTATATATTGTATGAGATCACACACTGCTACTTTAATAGTTTTTAATTCCTTTATTGTCTTCCTATCCCACTTTTCTGTTTTATTTTTGTCCATGGCATTTATCATTACCAGCCATATTATATATTTAACCTATTTGTTTACTGTCTGCTCTGCCTAGAATGAAGCTCCATGAGAGCAGGAATTTTTATGTGTTTTGTTCACTGCTATGTCTTCAGTTCCCAGCTCATGGAGTGGTTGCTCAATAACCATTGAATCAAAGAATGAATTAGCTATTAATATTATTGCTATTGTTGTTATTAGCATTAAGTTCTATTTTACCTATTTATCTAGGAATTCTAAAAGCTAACCCAGGATTGAGCCAAAATGCCACAGATTGCTTCAAAGTGGGCTCTTCCCAAGGTTATTTTATAGAATCACACTCTGGTGTGTTATCAGCCTATGCTGAGGAAAAATATATGTATTGCTAGAATATTGATGAGGATATTATTTGTTACTTTTGTAATGTCCTCTTGCACAGACCAATAGAGAAATTTCCTTATGCTATTAGTTTCAGGATTATATGGACAATCAGTTGGTTTTCAATTTGTTGACACTATGGATCCAGTAGCTGATGGTGTTTCCTTCCTCACGTTGGCTGCCAGAAAGCATAAAACAGAATGTATGTTCTACCACTAGCAAGGCTAGCGTTTATACCACACACTGATCTTTGTTCCTAGAAAGTTTGCTTTTTCTTTGCTTTGTTTTTGTTGATCATTTTGAACGTATGTTATAGTAGTGTCTTCAAAACTCTTAAGTCCTTTTTTTGAGATGTAAAAATTGATATAAATTTTAATAACATTAAAGTTAGTAAGCTCATTGTTAATAAAATTACTCTTATTGCGATAGTAATAATGACTTAGTATTTAGAAATACTTTCCTAGATATGACTTATCCAGTTCTTACACAAGTCATGTGAGGCAGGCAGTTTAGGAATTACACATTCATACTGTAACAGGAAACTGAAACATAGAGTAGTCATGCAATTTATCCAAATTTAAATGACTAACTGCATTGAGGAAGCCAGAGGGGATAGAGACCTTCTAATTACTCTTCCAAAGCTTTAACTTCTGATTGATCTTCCTTCACTTGGTTCAAGTTTTCTAATTGTACAAATGTTTCTCATATTATGTCTGGATCAGCAGAATTTCCCTTGGATAACATATGGTAGCCTTTTTGCCCGTGGAATTGCATCATATAAAAACATTTAACTTAGGGACAGACTTGAGAACTAAACTCAACAGCAAAAACAGAATAGGGCCTGGGCTCTGGAGTCACACTGTCTGTTTTCAAATCCTACATCTGTCAATTACTAGCTGTGAAACCTTGTGAAAGATGCTGAACATTTCTGTCCCCCAGTTCCTCACCTATAAAACAGAAATGATGGTAATAAGAATACCTATGTCATTGGATTGTTTTGAGAATCCAACGAGAGAATACATTTAAAGCTCCTAGAACAGCACTGGGCACATAATAAGCACTGAATAATTGTTGACTATTTTCTTAGCCCAGATTCCAGGAAAATGAACTTGAAGCTAAGCTTATGTACTAAAATATAACACAGTTATTTGGAACTGTGATTCCAGGGCAGCAAGATAGAACAAAAGGCAAATAAGGTAGGGATTGAGGGTAAGCAAGTGCAAAGTAGTATGTTTTTGAGCTGGCCATAGTGTCATAAGAAAACAAACGTGTGCTCAGGACTTCATACAGATAGGCTACATGGAAACACTGTATCCAGGGACAGTGCATTGAAGAGAAGGGGATAAGGGAGATGTCTTTGTTTGATCCTCCTTATCTTCTGTTTCTCATTGACTGAAGTTCAGTCTGTGAGGCATTAACCCTCCTGCACTTCCAACAGGTTGGGTTACCTGGCTAGATCCCATGCCCTGTGGCATTGGGCCTCAGCTGAGTTCAGAAGCATGGGGAGCCAGAACTCCATGTCCATGGGTCTAGTTGGCTGGGATGAGCAGAAGAACTGCTGTCATTACTGCCATGGTGGGTGCAATGGAGGCTGAATGCGAATCTGGCCCTTAACTCAGGGGAGATGAAGCAGCTGTTGGTGTTAAGAGATGCAGAGATGTTGGAGGTGACTGAATTCTTCATCGAGAAAGTGGCTGAAGTCCAGGGACAGGTGAGGCTGAGACAATGTGAGGAAATACACAAACTGAGTCCACTGCTGCTGTTATTACCTCCTCAAAGCTTCCTGTAGCAGACACAGACATGCACTGTTAAGCTGTCCCTTCAAGAGGGAACTCACTGTTTTGATGAACTCCAGTAGCTGAAGGCACACCCTTCTTGGAGCACTCTGAAAAATAACTAAGCAAGGTGGTGGTAGCTAAGGTTATGTGCGTCTCAGGATAGCTCAGGCCAATAATTGAGCAAGGTGGGGGAAAAATGATCCAGACCTTTCTATCAAGATCTTGAAGACACTAATGAGCAAATCTTGCTCTGGAACTTCCCCCCGCCACCTTTGGCCTAACAGAGACCATGTCACTATATAACAGGGCTGCAGGCTATCCCTGACCAATCTTGCCTTCTTTCCTTTCATTTTACTCTCCAGTATATAAACTTTTCACATTTCTCACTACATTGCAGGTCACTACATTCCCAGGGAATCCAATCCTAACAATTCCCTAAAACAAGTATGTATATTATTAGATACTAAATATATAAAGGCTAAATACCTTGATCTGATTACTATACATTACATGTATCACAACATCACTATGTATCCCATAAACATGTACAATTATTATGTACATATAATTAAAATTATAAATTTGTATTTATAATTTAAATGCTACAGGCAAGCAGAAGCTCCTCATGAAATATCTAATATAAATAGTCATCAAAGAATTTTTACTGTACAAAGGGCCAATTATAGGCTCTTATTAAGTATCAAGAATGTATTTAAAATTACTTTACCCCCAAAATTAATTTTAAAAAGCTCAGAAAATATGACTACTGAGAAAAATTAAATTTCCTTTTAATATGGATTATATAATTTTGTTTTCAACTCCAGCGTGTTTATTTAAGAACCTTTGAATATCCAACATCAGTATTTGTCACATCAAAAGAGGATAAACTTAAATTCTGATCTGGAGTTTCCATTTAATGATTAGTTTGCCCTTCTCACCTCCCTTTTGGAGGTAAGCCCTTTTGAAATATACTGACATGATCACATCATCAGTCCCGGTTGCTTCAATGTTTGCACTCTTAGCCTTTAACCCTAATATATAATAAAACACTGCTTGTCCGCAAGGGAGTAGTCCTATGTACATATCCCTATTTATCCTATATCCTTGTCTTTATTCCTTATTCTTTTTTATTTTGTGCTCATGTGTTTTATTGTTTTTATTACAAAATATTAATTAAAAGGGTGCAAGAGTTTTTATTACATGGATGCGTTATATAATATTAACAAGAGCTGTCTTTTTGAAAACTTACTATGTGCCAGGTATTGTGGTAATCACATTATATACACTTTCTTATTTAATCTTCACAGTAGCTCTATGCTATTGTCCTTTGTAGGTAGATGAGAAAACCAATGCTGAGAAACTAAGAAAACTGCCAAAGATCCAACAAAGGCAGCGTGTGAATCTAGGTAAGATGGAAGGAAGCTCAGATTCTTCACCACTACTCCACAATAATAGCTCACAAATGCTAGTGCTGAACATGTGCCAGGCTGAACACTTTTCCATGTACCATTTTATTTTGTCCTCACTACAGCCCCCTTAAGGCACATACAATTGTTACCCACAAATAATTGAGGCCAAGTGAGTTTGTGTGACTCAGAAAGATCAAACCAAATAGGTAGAAGAGTTGGGATGTAGAACCAAAGCAATCCTATTTCAGAGTTCATCACTGCACTGTGCTGCCTCCCTCAGGTTCAAACTGTTTTCCCTTGACCTGTAGTCATCCAGTGTACACAGACCCATGGTAAGAGCATTGACAGGCATATTCACCTGAAAGTCATCCACAGTAAATTGGAGGGCTACCTGTTGATTTTGCTAAAGGACATATTGGGCTTCTTGAACTTTAGTCTCTACTTAGTGTTGACATGGTGGGATTCTATCAATCAACATTGTTTGCCTATTAAGCCTGTCCTCTGCTTTTATAGAACTTGAAGTTCAACATGTGGTAACCCTAGAAAGTGGTGCGTGCTTTGATGTGCTTAGAGACCTTCCAGGTGTTCAAATGAGAAATGACAGACTGGTCTTAACTTTACACTGAAATGTTTAACCAGAACAGTCTTTGGATCTGAGTCTTTCCTCTTTGGAATGTGACAGAGAAAAGAGTAGACAGACTGTCCGCCCGACTGCCATACCTCCAGACACCACTTTCATGCCTCTGGGCCATTTCTCAAGCTGTTCCCTATGACTAGAATTTCCTTCACTCCCTTCACTATCTGCTCAAATCCTTTTAATCCTTAACGATCCGGCTCAGCTCTCACATTTTCTGTGAAAACTTCCCAACTCTTTTCCTCTATACAACCACCAACCATACTCTTTGTGAGAATGAGTGACTTCTGTGGTACCACTTTTTTTTTTTAAACCTCTATTCCAGAATCTTCCATTATGTGTATAGCATATGCACATCCTATGGTATATGGCATATGCTCATGTATATGCACAGCCTAGATTATTAGTTCTAAGGCAAGAACCATATATTTTAATCATTCTTTAATTGCTGTGCCTAGTACAGTATCTGGTACATACAGGTGCTCAGGTTGTCACGTTGTTATTTAAGAATCTAAGAATATTCAATAACATGAGAGGAATATTATTCATCTAATCAGATTCTACAGGACTGGAATATCCAATAGATGTGTCAGGAACAATCCACTCACCACAAGTCATTGAATAACTTTGTCTGTGACAGTGTAAGGGTGGGGACCACGTCTATTTTATTTCACAACAGCATCTCCCCCATCTGTCATATTTGTCACATGGTGAGTTGCTGAACCAACACTGTGAGACCATTCTCACAAGGCTGCCATAGACACACAATGTACACTCTCCCCTGTATACTATTACTATGAAAATGCTCTTATTCTAAAAATTGCATTCCCATGCCTAAAAACTGGAAGAAATCCTTACTCCAAACAGGGACTTGGTGACTGTTCCAGCAATGTACCCATAAATTCCTTCCTTCAGGCTCTTCATGACATAATTTATCAAAAATCAAGATTTCTGTGACTTTCCCACTATCCCATCCTTTACTGGCTCACATTTCAACTAATCATAAAATAGGATTCTTGTAAATCATATCTTTATGTGAGCCCCAAAGAACAGCCTGATGAGCTAATGGGCCAGGTGTACCGCATCTAACACCTCACCTTGTCTGGCAGCACTGCTACCGCTATATTCAAATCTAACACGGTTTGGACAACTCTTCCACACCTGGGGAGTCCTTTCATGCTTCTGAACACAGTCGGCCCTTCACACCCACACCCACCCACTCACTCTGCCCCTGCATGTCTTTTCCCAGCCTGAGTTTCATAATGGACCTGATGCTACATTTACAATGATACTTTCCTTCTCCCCTGAGGGTCCTCATATATTCTTCAGTGCCACGCAATTCAGTGCTCTGCAATTGTTAAACAAATAGGCCACGAATCAGCCTTTGAGAGGGGATGATAGTTTGTTCAAAATAGGAATGATGGGAAGGGCTGAGAGAAAATAAGAAATATTGAAATTTGCCAGAAATCAGCTCAAGAAACTAGTGAGGAGTTTTCATCACCACATTCATTTAGAACAGGTTTTAGACCCCCAAAACATAAGGTTTTTCCCTGTATAAAAGAAACTTTCTACACAAATATTTATGGCAGCATTATCCATACTAGCCAAAAGGTGGAAATAACACAAATGTCCATTAGCTGATTAATGGTTAAATAAAATGTGGTATATCCATATAATAGAGTAGCAATTGGCCATAAAAAGAAATATGCTGTACTGACACATGATACAACAATAAGGAATCTTGAAACCACGCTCAGTGAAAGAAGCCAGTTATATAACACCACACATTATATGATTCTATTTATATGAAATGTCCAGAATACGTAAATCAATAGAGAGAAGAAATTAGATTAGTGCTGGGGAGGATGGGGTGATAGAATGCTGATAGCTAAAGGATACAGTGTTTCTTTTTGAGGTGATGAAAATGTTCTAAAATTGATCATGATGATACTTGAGCATATTTGCCAGTATACTAAAAACTATTGAATTGGACTTTTAAATGGGTGAATTGTATGGTATGTTAGTTTTCTAGGGCTGCCATAACAAGGTGCACCATGGACTGGGTGGATTAAATAACTGATATTTATTCTCTTGCAGATCTGGAGGTTTGAATGCTGAGATCAACGTAGCCTCAAATTGACAGGGTTGGTTCCTTCTGAAGGCTACGAGGGAAGGATCTGTCCCAGGCTTTTTTTCCTCTGGCTTGTGCTTGGCCATCTTTTCCTTGTGTCTTCACATCATCTTTCCTCTGTACCTGTCTGTGTACAAATTTCCTCTTCTTGCAAGTACACCAGTCATATTGGATTAGGACACTCTAATGGCCCCATTTTAACTTAATTACCTCTATAAAGACCCTATGTCCAAATATGGTCACATTCTGGGTTACTGAAGTCCCACATTTTGGGACTTCAACATATGTTTGATGTTGGGGGAGGGACACAATTAAACCTATAACATATGGTATGTGAATTATATCTCAATGAGAATGCTAAAAATGAAGAAGAAAATTTTCCCTGGACTTTGAGCCTACTTCTTAGATAGGACTTACCTGAGTAAGAAGTGAGGTAAGAAACACACCTGTTTTCTATAGAGCCATCCTTTTCTACTTCTGGGATTGGTCTGGGATCACTTTACCCTTAAAGCCAAAAGTGCACACCTACGAGAATGCAAGATGAATAAGACAAGCTCATAAAATAGAGCCCACAATTTGAATCCAATAATTGACATTTTATTTGGTCGGCACAGTGTTCTCACAGTTTCTGAATGTGAATCTCTGAATTAAAGGTATGCAGGCATACTCCAGTACGTTCATAGTCCACACCATTGCCTATTGTGTCACACGTGGCATGTTTCACTCACTTGCTAACTGTCTGACCATTTGAAATTGAGGTCTCAGGAATAAACACATTGACAGCTACAACACTTCTTGGTACACCGAACACATAGCATTATTATAAAATATTATAAAATAATGTTTTATAACTATCTGACTAAAAGTCACAGTGTAGAGGGATACTTACATGAGAGTTTAGATTTGAACTTAGTGCATAGGCTATGTTTTTGCTGGATTCCCTGCAGCAGTTATAAATATAGGCAAGATCTAAATCTGTGACAAATCCCATTATAAAGGAAGAATTGGGTAGGTGGAGATTTCACACATAAGCAAATACTTGTCATTAAACTATAAATCTAAAGGTCCTTAAAATGAGAAATTAACAAACCTTTAACGAACTTCCCTACTTAGTTTAAATAAATCATACTTATAAACAAGTATTCTCTAGGACTGTATTATGGTATAGCTACAAATGTATGGATATACCGCAGGTTCCATTATTTTCCTTGAGTAGAGAATTTCATATGACAAAAGACTCATGTGTCAAGGTCAGTTTATACCAGTGCTTTTCAAGGCTAAGTGCACCAGCATCACCTGAAAGACTTTAATAGATTCCTGGACTCCATTCCCAGAGTTTCTGATCCAGTAGGTTTGGAGTGAGGCCCAGAAATTTGCCTTTTTAATAAGTTTCCTGGTGATGCTGATGCTGCTGGTCCGGGGACCACACTTTGAGTATCACTATTCTATACGATGAACTTGAGTCCTATCCCTCGATTTCAGCTTAAACATAGCCTCAAATTAATTTTTAAAACTTTTGAAAAATTCTGGCGAAGGAGTCTGACCAGTTTTTAAGTGCCCAACCCTTCAGTCAGTGAGGCAGGTGAGTCTACCTGTAGAAGTACAGAGGGAAGGCATACTTAGCAGGCTAAGACAACATCCCCCACCCCCTTTCTCTAATTAGGGGAAAATGAAGTTTTTAAAGAAATTATTTTCTTGAGTGCTATAGAATCATCTGCTTATTTTCTTTGTGATATTGTGTTTTGAGATTGTCAAATTCAAGGGCTTGAACAAATGATTAGTGATCTCTAGACTGCTGTACTTGGAATTATGATCTAGCAAATAAAGTATGGACAGATCATGCTTGTAAAACATGCAATGCCCTGCATAGATCATAAAATTGAGGGAAAAAACACCAGGAGAAATGGAATACTGCTCACTCACTTGTTCTTGGAAGCCGGGCCTTATTTTATAATAGAGTAAAATGTCTTTTTTTAAACTTGGGTGAATTTCAAAATTGTATTTTTAAAAAAATTTGGAAATGTCCACTGGATTTTTTTTCTGTATCTACTGAAAATACTAATAGCAATAATTATTCCCATTAAGTCCACATTTTTTACATAGGTGTTTTATACATGTTAATTAATTTGAGCCTTACAATAACCCTATCAAGTATTATTATCCACCATTTATCCAATAATATATCCATTACTATCCTTTACAGAAATTGAGGCTTAGAGTGTTTTAGTCACTTCCCCATGGTCACACTTCCAGATCTGACTTGTTTTAGGGCCTGGGTATTTTCCACTTTTCTAAACTTCTTTCTCATGATTTAAAAAATGTAACAGATATTCACAGCAAGGATTGAGGGCATGAGAATAGTAAACCCAAATCCTCAAGGTTCCCAGAGATTTGTATTTCCTTGAAAATAGAATTAAACATTGGGATTGTTTTTGGAAAATGTAGTCTAGTCATTGTTGGAAAAAAAAGATAACATAATTTATATATTTTGTTACTCTTGCCCAGTTTTTTAAACCAATTTTTTATTTCCTTGCCCACATTTTGAGAGCAAAAAAGGGCCAAGACCTATGGGGAAGAAAGAAAAATATACTCTGAAAGAAAAGATATTATGACTAAAATTTTACGACAGGATAAACTTATTTTGGTACTAAGTCCTCAACTTTAAAGTATTCTACTATATAATTTCATTTCTGCTCATGCATCCTAGTTTGCATTTCCTCTTTTATAGCTCCTGATTTTAGATTAGGTAAAAGTGCACGTTATTTTCTGAAGGTTCAGAAAACTCGGTAGCATTCTCCCTGCAAGACTCAACCACAGGCTGACTGTGGGTGATGTCAACTCTCAATTAACGAGACAGGAATAGTATTTACTGTTACGAAACGTAAATGTGTGCAGACCATATCCTGTCCTTTAAATGACACACCCCAGTAGCTAATTCATGATGATTTATGAAAGACATAAGAAAACAGCCACATGTTACCTTCCTTTTGCATGTGGGCATGAACATATAAATCCATCTGGTACCAGCCTTGGTTTCTTTGCCAAGTGATTCTATTTACACATTAGATTCCAGCCTTATAGTTTCTCAGTCCCAAAACCTTGGGATCCAGCTTGACTCTTCTTGTTCTTTCCCATCCCACATCCTATCCATCAGCAAATCCTGTGAGCTTTAGTTGAAAGATTATATTTGATGTCTGGCCATGTCTTGTTATTTCAATGGCTTCTCCCCTGGCCCAAGCCACCATCGTCTCTAATTTGGATCATTGCCATGACCTCCTGACTGGATTTTCTCCCTCTGCCTTTTGTCCTTTGCCCCCTTGCAGTCAATTTCAACAAAGCAATGGGAGTGATTCCAACAGAGTGATCATAAAACATGTCTTAAAAAAATGCCACTAGGTTACTGGAGACAATTCTGTCTTCCTTACATTACAGTTATCATGTCCGTTTGATACAGAACTATGTTCTTTTTTCAGTTTGTGTTCAAGTTTTGTTTCTATAATTTAATTTTTTAAATAGGTAAAATCTTTGTGGTTCAAAATAAAAACTATATTAAAAATGAAAAAAAAAAGTGCCACCAGTGTGCTCAAAATCCTCTAATGGTTTTCCATCACTACACAGAGTAAAAGACAATGCCCCATGGTGGCTCTCGGGGCCCTACACCACAGCTCCCCTTTCTCTCTTTGAGCTCATCTCTCTGCCCAGCCTGCCTCCCTTGATCTCCATGTGACCTTTGCCCTCATCTTCTTCAGATTCTTGCTCAAATATTGACTTCTTTTCCTGGACTACCTTATTTAAAACTGACCCCTGCTTGCCTCCCTGACACTCCTCTTCCTACTTTATTTCCATTACTCTTGTCATCATTTTACATTCTTCATATATTTATGTATTTTTAAATATTTGTCTTCTTCTTCTGGAATGTAGGCTTCCTGAGGGCAGGGATTTTTTGTTTGTTTACATTCACTGTTGTATCTATAGTGCCTAGAATAGTGCTTGACATATGGTAGGTTCTCAATAATGCTTGTGAAATTGAAAGCCTTCCAGACAAGAGTTACTTCTGACTGCAATTAAGACACTTCAAGTGAATGTTTATTTTGGAATAAAGCCAGAGATTGGAGCTACCTTCCTCCCCACTCCCTGGACTGGCCAAGAAATTGGATTGGATATGATATGGTGTAGTCAGGTCCACTGTTGTGTTCCAGAGATGGAGAACAAACACTCAGAAACACTTTCTGGAGGAATTGCCCTAGTCCATCCACACCCTGTTGCCCCATCTCTGCCATGCACTTGCGAGTTGGATGATCCTTTAATCAGGATCATGAAAGATAGCTAGCTTAAAATTTAAAGGGACTGAGTCATATCCCTGCTTTTGGAGAACTATTTTCTTCATGAAGCAATCAACTGGTTACTGATACCATTGATCTAAAGGTTGTGTGAAACACTGTGCATCTGATTCAGATCTAGAGAAGTAAAGAAGGAACCATTCTGACAAGGCAATGGCATGTGAGTAAGGCACAGGTAGAACTGTGATTTCCTAAGCAGAAGCCTGTATGTTAGTTTCACAGGAACACCAGGGCCGTTAAATCTACACCACCCCCCAAGTCCAGAGCTGCCAGCTGTGGCCAATGACTGCTAAGTGCCAGCCTTCTGGATCCTATTGTAAATTGTCACAATCAATAAATAGGGCCTTTTCTCTTTTAAAAGAGACATGAGCTTTTGTGCCTCATAACCCCTAAAAAACATGCCAAATAGCTTAAGAAATTATGCTGAATCAGAAGCAACATGGGCTGCCAATTCACACATGTCAAAGGTTTCTCAGTACTACTCAAAGTTTGCTTTGACTACTAAAGCCTATGATGGTAGGTCTGAGTTTCCACCATGTCTGGAATGAAAGATCTGGAAGAAATTTTTATGTTTTTTTTTTCCTTGACAAATTCCCCCCTACATTTTCCTGATTCTCCTGACACCCATTATGTCATGCCCCATCATGTTAGGCCAAGCAATATCCCACGTGGTGAAAAAACAACAATTTTAAGAAAAGTAGAGGATTTAGGTATGTGTGTAGAACTTGTCCTGAAACCTCAGATAAATAGCTCCTGGGTACGCAGTTTTTAAGGTCATGGATGCTAACACTGGAGATTTCTGCAGTGATCACTCTATTGGACTATTAATCCAGAAGTGAAGCCAGGCATTAAATCAAGATGTTCTGATATTTATGGAAGGTCAAGAGCTGGAAAGACTCATGTATACATACCCAAGAATAGTGCCAAGACCAATGAGAAGTCTTTCTTATAAATATATATATTACCAATTTTAATTTATTAATTGATTTACTAGTTTACCTTTTTGAAAAAATTTTTAAAGGGCTAAATTTACATGTGAAAAGCAACACCAAAGTTCAACATAATCAACAAGAGGTCTGGGTCCAGTGCCCACATTTGTTTTCATTTTTCATATAAATAAGTTTTGGGTTACTGGCCCTTGTTCAGTGTCTTATTTATTGATCCACCCTCTCTGCTCAGCTCTGTGTCTGTGTTCTCTTGTTAGGATCCTGGCTGATATAGTACTTGGTACCAAGAGTAGCCTCAGGAAACAGACCTTCTGGAGAAGGTTCCAAAACCACGGTTGCTCATGTATTTTATGAACACATGAATGAACTCCTTACTAGGTAGAAATCACACCCTGGTAATGGGTTATATGCAGTGGTGTCATGATTTCTCAAATTATCACTGATGATGGTGTGAGCTGGTGGAGAGCAAGGTTTTGAGTGATCAAATAGAGGTTGCATCAGATTGCTATGCAACAATGGTGGTAACAAAGATTATAGGGTGTGTCAACTACATCTGACTGAGTTAGAGAGCTTGTAGAAAGAAAACAATAAGTTTAGGGCCTTGAACTTTCAACTCAAACCAGGAATGAAGTCCCAGGAAACTGTTAAAATGGCAGAACTATGGCTATGTAGGAGCCCAACAACATGCGTTTCATATCACCAGGACTCATCTGGCTGTGACCACTGCCATGGCACAGAGGCCAACAATAAGCCCCTGATAGATTATGATTCTTGGAGGAAACAGCTAGCCACCTGAAGAAGACAGAGATATGTCTTCTTTGGGTAGACATGTATTCCAGATTCAAATTTACCTACCATGCTTGCCATGCTTTTGCCAAGATCTCCATTCTGGACCACAGGATGCCTTATTCACTACCACAGTATTCTTTGCAACAGAACTTTTCCCCAAGGAATGTATTTTAAAGCAAAAGGAGTGACAATGTGATAATACTCATGGAACTCACTAGTCTTAGTACAAATTGCATCACCCGAAAGCAAGCTGAAGTGGAGGGGGTGCAGGGGTGGCAGCAGTGGAAGCGATGAGCAATAAGGGGATGAATTGCCTGTTTAAAATGGGAACCCACTCAAACCCAGTTGCTTTTTATAATCACCATGTACTTAGAAAATTTAAACATCAGTGAAAAGATTCTCTCCACAAGGGCAACTACTCCTATCCTCCCTTGGTTCTCCCTTAAGCACCAATTAAGATACCATTTACATTTCCAGGTAATTCTTTACAAAAAATATCAGGCCACTATCTGGGGCACGGAAAAAAGTTTTTCAGTAGAGTCTCCCTCCCAGTGAGATAGTCTTTTACATCTTTTTACATTCTGAAGTAGAACGTTTTACATCTGTACCTGGGCATTGCACTTTTAAAGGCATCAATTAGAGGTGCAAGCATATTATAAATGGGATCTCAGCATTCCTAGAATTGGATTCAAATAATTAAGTAAGAGAGAGAAGAACTCAAGGCTAAAATGTTGGAAACTATTGCTGAGTAAGAACCAATTTAAAAATAAGACAAGCAAATGTGAAATTATAATATTAAAAGTAAGGAATCATTTTAAAATTAGTTTCTTTCTTTCTTTCTTTCTTTTTTTTTTTTTACCAGATAGGACACTAAAACACTTATCTGAGACCTAACAGATTTTCCAAGTGTACCAGGTACTACAAACAATTCTCAGAAAGTCTTTAGCCAAAGAGGGAAAGGGGAAGATGAAGATGGGATTAGGTTGGGGACAGAAAGGATAAGTCTCTGCAGACCTGTGATATTCCTAAAACCATCGGGATTCAAGGTTTGCTTCATCTTTTAGGTGCTCCACACATGGTGCTTGTAATCTTTTCAATGACTGTTGTAGTGGACGCTCTTTGTCCTGCCCAGAATCCCCCCTCCCCAGTTCCTTTCCTCAGCACTGTGCCCTGTGCCCTCTCCCCCCAGCTTCTGTATTCTCTTGCTAAAGGCTCCCGTGGCTCTGCAGAGGACTGTCCTTGGGCACATAAGCTGTCTTGCCAGTAAGGAAAGTGCCTGGGAATATTCCTATCCGTTGGCTGCCAACTGATGACTGACTGATGTAAGGTTACAAAAGCCTGGCGCCTTTGGCTCAAAAAGTGGGACAAACTCTGCCGTGTGATCTATGCTCTAGAGCTCCCTACGGAATCAGGCTGAGGTTGAGACTTCGTCTGAAATCACACCTTTGCTTGGCTTCTTCCTCTTCCCAGTCTTGTCCCATTTTCTCCTAGGAGCACGTCTATAATAAACCACTTGTACGTGAATCCTCATCTCACCCTGTGAGGTTCTGCTTCTAGAGAACCTGACCCAAGACAAGTGACAAAAACATTTGAGATCTAAAAACAAATTGGCACCCAAATAGGAAAACTACCACATTGAAATAAATAAATATATAAAAATAAATAAAGCTACCAAATGAAACAAATTTCTTCAAAATTTGACAGTATGTCAATGAGTCCGTTGCAACTTAATTTAGTCAATATAATTACATATATTTAATCTATAATGAATATATTTTAATATATTAACTATGATTGGGAATGTTATCTTCAAAAACGAGAGGACCATAGCCCTACCTGATTCCAGGAGCGGGTGAGGAAAGACACTGTCCTCTTACCTTATCACTAATAGCATGGAATCTGCTTAGGAAGCAGGGACCATCTGGGTGGGGGAGACTAGAGATTGTCCTTGAAGAACAGTTTCTCTGCTCTCAAATGAGAGAGACCTCCTGTGGCTTGCAGTTATCTGAAGTCTGTTGATAAGGGAAAAAAGGCCTCCCACCCTACAATGACAGATCAAAGGCAGACAGTAGATATGCAAATACTCTTTGAGTGGTATAGAGAGAGAGTATAGAGAGAGAGGCAGTCTCACTACGGTGTGATTGGTTAATTAATCAACTTGGTTAGATAAGCCACGTCAGATCCTTCCCATTTTGATTGGAGTTGAGACCAAGCCTGGCAGGCAGATTGAAGGACATTGGATTCTTGAAGGTGGGGTGGTTGTAAGGAACACAGAAAAAGGCATTCACAGGGGGGTTGTTGGGCACAAGACAATCTGAAGACAATTATGTTCAGCCCAGTTTAGCTTTTCTTCAACCGGGTGGTGGTAAAGGAACTGTATTCTGGAAACTAATTCCAAGGAGAATCAACATTACCTCTAAAGTGGGTAAGTACAGTGAGAAAACTAGCTTTCTACTGTTTCCTAATTTAGCTCTTATTTTGTTAGATTAATGACGTTAGGCTAGTTTTTAGAGATTCTTTCAGCAGAGTACTGAGCTAGAAGCATAATTAAACATTAAAGGTAATAATATTCACCCACTTAATGCCAGAACTGCTTCAGGCATCCCAGCTGCTTGAGCTTTGAATGGCACTCAATTTGTGTTTGTTCAAATGTGGTCTACACATTCCTTTCATTTGTCTTTGGACTGGAAAAGACTGAGACCCGATATTTGGTGTAGGTATTGCAAAATGTATATGAATGCTAATGGTTTGCTAGAGATTTTCTTCTCTTGCAAAAAACCAGAAACACATGGGATGCATTGTATTGATTGCTGATGTGGGCTTTTTTAAGATTATGAAAAACATACTTTTCATACTTTCTTGAAATAGATCCATTCTCCAACCAATCCTATCTATATTAGGAACTTCAGGATCCTGTTTCGTTTATGTCTTCTCCTTATCCTGTAGATCTTATTGCTCTGGGGCTTCCCACTCCTTGAAACAACGAGTTTCAGTGCTTCAGGGGAAGGGTGTCAGATCATAGTCCCCAACAGAACACATCCAGTCCTTGTCCAGCTCTGTCAGTCAAATTAAATTTTAGCTTTGTCTACAACTTGAAAATCTCAAAATCCAGGCTTTGTCAAGAAAAAAGATGTCATGATTTTTTTGTAGCATATCCAGACTCAAGTCTTGTGGCCTCATCTTATATTTCTTCTGTAGTGCAGAGAGAATGCCCTTCTATCCATCATCTGTGTCATAAGTCTTGCTGAATAGAAAGTGGATATGACGAAGAGCAGTCCAGCGTATCTTATTCGCGTAATGTTGTAAAATACAATAAAAATGAATTATAAGAAAAATGAAAGAAAAACAAGGAATATGAAGTAAAAACCCAACATTTTTTTTAGATTCAACAGATACAAAATTACTCTGCCAAATTGCTATAAATGTATCTAAAAATTTATTCTCAATTACTGTGTATAACTTGTTGTGGGCCAGTGACAAGCCATGGCTTGGCATCAGTTTGAATAGCACTGGTGTAGAGGAATTGGAAAGCCAGAAATCTGCACTCTTTAGCTCTAGAGATGTTGGAGAAGAGGAAAAAGAAGCAGAGTGAGAAGATAGAATGCAAGGCTCTTGTGCTTTTCCTAAACCTTTATCTCCCACATTGGCTTTGTAGAATTCTGCCTCACTGGCATCCACTTCCATTTTGGCCAAGGAAAATGGCACATCTTATTGGCAGAAGGTATCAAGAAGGCAGATGAAGAACTCAGGGGTACCTAATGTCCTTGCAGATGCTGAAGGAAGCTGGACTGTGGGCAGTGGGTCTGCCATAGAGCCCTGGGACAAGGCATCAAGTGACTAGGTTGGATAGCCCAGGCCAAGATGTAGGTCAAGAATGAGCTGTGTCTCAGAGGGGTCTATAGTATCAGCATGATCCACAGTGAGGGTGAATCACTCAGAGATTTAGATGTGACTGAGAGAGGACTTATAAGCTACACCAGCCTGGAGGCTCAGGGATGGAACCATTCATACCTGGTGGCTCCTGAGAGTGCACCAGAGAGTAACCCAGAGCAGCCATTTCTCAGCAGAGAAAGGAGAGGACAATACAAAGTGTGAATTCAAGCGCTCTGCTCTCCTAGGGCATCATGAGGTCGTGTAAGCCCCACCCATTTTCCACACATCCAAAGGCCTTCTTGGAGAGGAGCTGGGCAGGGGTAGATGGAATCTGAAGAACTGAGCCTTTTACCTAAAACAGACTAAACAACTACCCAAATCGACTAGTTATTGTATCCGATTAAATTTATGACGTTGAACTAAAGTATAGTGCCGCCTCTCCCCTTGGTAGTAAGGAAAATCTGACAGGTTACAGAGAAAATAAAGAAATTGTATTTTCTCTGCATATCTGGGCCGTAGTGTTTAAAATCCCAACTGCTGCTTCTAAAATGCACATATCCATGGATGGGAAAATAAGTCCTTGGTAAATTAACCACCCTGTGCCTACCCTGACATGTTTCTTTGAAAAAATGTAGACACAATAACTTTACTCACAGTTGTATCACTTCTAGGATAGGTATGGTCGGCAGAAAAGTTCTAATATCCTAACCTTGGTATAATTCATTTTCTTTAAGAATGTCTGAAAATGATGATAAACTCAAGGAAAATGAGTCATCTGTCTTCCAGTCAAGTCATCTAGTCTTTCCTCATGCTGTTCATTCCAAGCTTTGCTACAGATGAAAGTATGTTGGCAAAAGGGAGAAAAGAATGATTTAAATTCCCAAGGGATTTATAGGCTCTTAAATGACCTCACCCTGAAACAAAGAACAAAAGAAAGCATATCACATTACTAAAGGGACCAGTTTCTAGATTTAGTATCTGTAATTCCTAGTGAGTGGCTCATCTCTCCCAACCTCCAGGGAAAAATGGGACTCATTTTCTTTCATTTATCAATTTACCTCAAAATTATTTTTCAGGCCAGGAGTGGTGGTCTGTAATCCTAGCACTCTGGGAGGCCAAGGAGGGGGGATTGCTCGAGGTCAGGAGTTCCAGACCAGAATGAGCAAGAGCGAGACCCTGTCTCTACTAAAAATAGAAATAAATTATCTGGCCAACTAAAACAAACAAACAAAAATATATATATATATATATATTTATAGAAAAAATTAGCTGGGCATGGTGGCACATGCCTGTAGTCCCAGCTACTCGGGAGGCTGAGGCAGTAGGATCGCTTGAGCCCAGGAGTTTGAGGTTGCTGTGAGCTAGGCTGATGCCATGGCACTCACTCTAGCCTGGGCAACAAAGTGAGACTCTGTCTCAAAAAAAAAAAAAAAAAAATTTTCAACAGAATCATTTGATAAAATTATGTCAAAAAGTTGTGTGAGAGACATTTTAAGAAATTATTTGATACCTAGAAGTTAGAGAAGTTATAATTCCTGAATATATTATTAATGAAAACTTATACAAACCAAAGGGGAAAGGAATTCCCTATTTGTCTCTCCATTTCTGATCTAGGTGATCATAGAAAAGCAGTTATAACCAGTCTGATTCCAAAGTTTTAATGCCTCTTCATGTAGGAAGCTGGGTGTTGTAGAGGTCTATGCTGAAATGACAGATCTTAGCTAGAACAGTGACCACTTTTGAAATGTCTCAAAAAAAAAAAATTTGTGTTCTCTGACTCAGGATGCTCAGTAGTCTATTTTGAATCCATGTAATTTTACCCAAGATAGTGTTTGCTATTGCTTTTCTTCTGGACATTTCAAATATACATTGCCATGAACAGTAGAATGATTGCTTAGTTCAATAATTTTTCATTCATTCATTCCTATTTTGTTGAGAGAAAATAGCACATGTTAAGTAGTTAGGCGTAGAAATAGATAAGAAATGATTCACGCTTTTAAGGAATGATTCATTCTGGGATTAAATTTTGGCCAAATATAACTGTAAACCTTAAAAGTTGTGGTTTAAAAAACATGTGTTTATTTTTCTCACATAGTGAGTCTGGTGGTGTGCTGTTGTTAGCATTGGTTTCATATCTAAGAGATGAGAACAGGTCTTTGCAATTCTCATGGTTACCTGATGGCTGTTGCAGCTTCAGCTCTAGTCATTGTGTTCATATTCCAGATAGGAGGAAAGAAGAAGAGGGTAGTGTTTATTCCGGGAAAAAAAACTGTTAGAAATCTGCACCTGACTTCTGCTTACATTTCATTGGCCATACCTATATCACATAACCCATCCTTAACTGCAAGGAAGACTATGAAATGCCTGTGTTTTTTGTTTTGTTTCGTATTTAGCTGAGCACACTGAGATCTCCAACAAAATTGTGAATGTTAAGAAGAAGTGGAGAACAGACATTGGGTAGGCATTTAGTTGTGTCTACCAGAGCAACTTAATAAGTTATCAATTCTGCCTAAATATGCTTCTAAGTGTTGTGGAAAACTTAGTGCACATATGCCAAAACACAGGTTCTTTCTAAATGCCTTCAGTTAGCAAATCAAGAGTCATTGGTGGAAATTCTAACCTGCCTAGATTATCTGCTTGAATATTTACCAGAAAAAAGTCAAGAATGCTACATGTGTTCAGTTGAGGAGGTTTGTTTCATTGTGTACATGGAAGTCCAGGCAGTGTTTCTAAATTGCTGGTGTTGGTGGCAATTTTTACCTGTTCATGACTGAACATAGATTCTTTTTATAAACTTAATCTGTATGCAGGCCAGTCAGTTCCACAAAAGAAAAACTCAGTATTTTCATTTTAGTTTTACTATGAATATTGTTTATTTTCCCTCTCCTGATCTAGACATAAAGCAAAACAGAGCAACACTGATTTCAAGGGCATGCACTTGCTGATGTTTTACTCTGCAAATTATAAGCCAGTTGAATATATTAGAAAACACTTTGTATTTTATATTTCTCCCTCATGGAATCATAATATCAACAATTTATCACTTTTCCTTAAAAGGAAAGTGATAAATTCCTGGTGAAAAGGCATCCAGGTTAAAAATAGTCATTGACAGTTTTTATTAGATTGGATATAGTCCTTCCTGCTGTAGCATTTGATAATGATCCAGAAAATGTGTGATTAAATCCAAAAAAGAAAAAAACCCAGGACAGAAAGAAAATGGCATGATGAGCCTTGACTGATAGTTAAGTAGATGCCAAGTCACACTGAAATCCACACTTACTTGGAGAATGGTCATAAAGAGCTCCCCATTCATGTGTCCATCTATCCATCCATCAACTCATCCATCCATTTATTCAGCTATTCAACAGATGTTCGTTGGAGGGTAAACAATGATGAATAAGATAAAATGTTCTTAAGGAAGCTAAATCCTAACAGAGAAGATAACATAAACACACAGTCCTTATAAAAGAGAAAGAGATTCCTGCAGTTTGAGTTGGGGTTTCCGGTATGGTAGTGGAACATGACCAAGGAAAGCTTCAAATGATAGAGGCACTGAGATTTAAACCTGAAAGATCTGAATCTACAAAGATTGGAAGGTGAGGTAGAGGGATGTTTGCACTTTAGTCAGAGAAAACAGTATAAGCAAACATCTTGAGTGAATAAACGGTAGGATATATAAGAAACTGGACTATTCAATTTGTCATGAGTGAAGAACTTATAAAGGGGTGTAATCAGAAGTCATTTATATCCATTACTTTCTTTCCTATGTCTCCAAGGCCTCCAGATGCCCTTGCTCTGTCCTCACACGGTATTCTGTGCTTATCCCCATCACAGCCAAATGACTCGAATATGACTCAAAAGTCTGGTTGAGGCAGTGTTTTTCAATCTGAAAGTTGTAGTTTGAACTAATTTTATTTTATCTGTTTTTTACAGTTAATATTCATTTAGATTTACATAGTCTTTCTTGCGCTCTTCATACCTTCTTGCATGATTAACCTTCCATCTGGAATAATTTTCCTTTTGCATAAACAACTCCATTAAGTATTTCATTAGTAGCAACAAAATTCTGGGTTTTCATCTGTCTGAACATTTTCATTTTGTCCTTATTTAAAAAAAATATTTTCCCTAGATGAAGAACTCTAAGTTGATAGTTATTTTATTTGAGCAATTTAAGAATGTCATTTTCTTTTCTCCTGGTTTCCAACATTTCTGCTGAAAAATTTGAAAAGTCAGTTGTTGATTTTTTGTTATTCTTTTGAAGGTAATGTGTCATTTTTCTCTTTTTCAAGATGTTTTCTTTGTCTATGGCTTTCAGTAGTTTTATTATGATGTTTGTAAGTATGGTTTTCTTTATAGTTATCCTGCTTGGGGTATAAAGAGTTGCTTACATTTCTGGTGATTTTCATTAGTTTTGCAAAACTTTTGCCCAGTATTTTTCTTCTCCTTTAGGGATCTAAATTACATACATGTTAGATATTTTCTCTGAGTTCCAGATATCTCTTATGCCCTTTTCTGTATTTTTTTCCTCCTTTTGTCTTGTTGGGCACCAATTTGGATCTTTTCTATTGAACTCTATTCCAGGTAATTGCTCCTGTATTGTGCTGTCTATGTAGCAAACACATTTCCTCAACTTGAGTTTTAATTATGGTTATCATATTTTTATGTTATATAATTTAAATTGTCTACCATTTTTTAATAGACGCTAGTTTCTCCAGTAAAATTCTCAATTAAAAAAAAATCTCTTTTCTTAAAAATACTAATCATAGTTGTTTTAAAGTCTGTGTTTGATAACTACAGTATCTGTATTATTTATTGATCTATTTCCATCGCCTATTTTTGCTTTTGGCTTCAGTAATTTGATTCTTTGTACAGATATGCCTGTTAATTTTAGACTGAATATTGGACATTGTCTCAGAAAAATTGCTGGAGATGTTAATTTTTCTCCAGATAGAATTAATTTTCTTTTTGTAGGAAGATATAGTACCAATAAGATGCCTTGATTCAGTTAGGGACTATATTTCACAATCTGTGAAAACTGGCATATTTATGTATTATATGTCTTTATACCTAGGGACTAAGCGTTTAAGTCTATTATTAAAATCCTGGAGTATTAACCAGGCTATATCTCCTTAGCATGAGATGAACTCCATTTTTTTGCCTCCCTATCACCAACACATAGTTTAGAGATTGGCAAATGTTTTAGAGACAAAATGCATACCTGATTTTGGGCTCACTTTTCTTAAGAATATTAGTCCTAAGTAATGACTAATCTTTGTAGCTCTGAAGTCTAATTTTTGATCTCTTAGCCTATTGAGACTGCCACAGACTTCAGAGCACCATTTTCTCTGGCTTTGGTGCACTGAGCTGTGAACCAGCAAATGCCCAAGAGGAAAAAGTAGCAGCAAATATAGATTCACTGCAATGTACTTTTCTTCTCCCTGCATCCTCTGTTTCTGGCTGCTTTGGATGCTCTTCAATGTCTTCAAACCTATAGTTAAGTTTTGATTGTCAACTACTTATAAATGTAAGTGAATGAGCTATGCACACTCCACAGGGCTAGAGAAGTAGACAGTTTCCTATGGCTGCTTACATAAAACCCCATGGCATTTGGCATCCTGTGCTTATACACTTAACTTCTGAAGTCTAATCAGAAAAATATTTTCCTTACCATTCAACAACACTTGTAATATATATGAGGGTAGTTTCCATAAAACTAGGATAAAGTGAATAAAAATTCCTTTCTTCAATACAAAATCAACATATAAAAATTAGTAGCATTTCTATATGTCAACAGCAAACAATCTGAAAAAGAAACCAAAAAAGTAATCCCATTTATAATAGCTACAAATAAAATATTTAGGAATAAACTTGACTAAAGAAGTAAAAGGTCTCTACAATGAAAACTATAAAACATTGATGAAAGAAATTAAAGAGGACATAAAAAATGGAAAAATATTCCATGGATTGGAATAATCAATATTGTTCAAATGTCCATACTACCCAAAGCAATCTACAGATTCAATGCAATCCCCATGAAAATACCAATGACATTTTTTACAGAAATAGAAAAAACAATCCTAAAATCTACATGGAACTGCAAAAGACTCAGAATAGCCAAAGCCATCCTGAGCAAAAGGAACAAAACTAGAGGAATCACATTACTTGACTTCAAGTTATACCACAGAGCTGTAGTAACCAAAATAGCATGATACTGGCATAAAAAGAGACACACAGACCAATGGAACAGAATAGAGAAACCAGAAATAAACCCACACATCTATAGTGAATTTATCTTTGACAAAGTCACTAAGAACATACAGTGGGGAAAGGACAGTCTCTTCAATAAGTGGTGTGGGGAAAACTGAATATCCATATCCAGAAGAATGAAACTAGACCTTTATCTCTCACCATATGCAAAAATCAAATCAAAATGGATTAAAGACTTAAATCTAAGACTTGAAACTATGAAACTACTGAAAGAAAACATTGAGAAAAATGCTTCAGGAGATTGGTCTGGGAAAGGACTTCTTGAGTAATACCCGAAAGCACAGGCAACCAAAGCAAAATTGGACAAGTGGAATTAAATGGGATCACATCAAGCTAAAAGCTTCTGCACTGCAAAGGAAACAATCAACAAAGTGAAGAGACAACCCACATAATGGAAGAAAATATTGTCAAACTACCCATATGACAAGAGATTAATAACTAGAATATATAAGGAGCTTCAACAACTCAGTAGTAAAAAATCAAATAACCCAATTTAAATATGGGCAAAGGATCTGAATAGACATCTCTCAAAAGACATATAAATGGCCAATAGATATATGAAAAAATGCTCAACATCATTAGCCATCTGAGAAATACAAATCAAAACTAAAATAAAATATCATCTCATCCTAGTTAAAATGGCTTTCATCAAAAAGATAGGCAATAACGAATGTTGGCAATGATGTGGAGAAAGGGGAACTCTCCTATGCTGTTGGAGAGAATATGAATTAGTGCAACCACTATGGAGAACGGTATGAAGGTTCCTCAGAAAAGTAAAAATAGAACTGCCATATGCCTCAGCAATCCGACTGCTGGGTATATATCCAAAGGAGGAGAAATCAGTATATCAAAGAAAATATGCACTCCCATGTTTATTGCAGCACTATTCACAATAGCCAAGAATTGGAATCAACCTAAGTATTCATCAATAGATGAATGAATAAAGAAATTGTGGCACTTATCACAATGGGATATTATTTAGCCACAAAAATGAATGAAACCTTGTAATTTGCAAGTTCCAACATGGGTGGAACTGGAGAACACTATGTTAAGTGAAATAAGCCAAGCACAGAAAGACAAATTTCTCATGTTCTCACTCATATGTGGGAGATAAATATTACAAAAATGGATCTCATGGAGACAGAGTAGAATGATGGTTACTGGTGGCTGGGGAGGGTAAAGGCTTCGGGGGATAAAGTGAGGATGGTTAATGGGTACAAAAATATAGTTAGATAGTTATTAGATAGAACAAACAATATTTGATAGCACAACAAAGTAACTATAGTCAACAGTAAGTTATGGTATATTTTAAAATAACTAAAAGAGTAGAATCCTAACACAAATAAATGATAAATGCTTGAGGTGATGGATACCCCAATTACCCTTATTTGATTATTACACATTGTATGCCTGTATCAAAACATTACATGTACCCTGTAAATATGTACAACTATTATGTACCCATAATTAAAAATAAAAAATTTTAAACAAGAATTCCTTTCTTTAGTTTCTTCTACTACTTTCATTTAAAGAAAATAATAAATACTATGAAATGGCATTTAAAACAAAATGGGGATAAATAAGCAAACCACAATTATGACAAAGAAAAAAGCAGTTCTTCAATCTTGGATATACTTTCTAAAAATAGATTCCTATTGTTTTTGTTACCCTTCCTTGAATATAAAGGGTAAGAGTTTTTATTGATTTTTCAATGCTTGTAATTTATCAGAGTTCTTACATGAAAATTCCTGAGACTTTTGCCAGCTTAGGTGGCACATTAAATTTATAATTTATTTTCAGAACATGTTTTGCTATAAGCTGTTTAAACTTTTATACCTTTTTTTAGGGGTCACTTTTTCATGTTGGTAGTTTTGATCCCAAGATTAGTGCTGTGAATCCAAGTGGATAAGAACACAAATTTAGTTGGACATCATAAAATTTAGTGCTTTCTTGAAAGGTTTTTATTGTTTTTGTAAACCATCCTGAAATGGAGATAATAATTTTTAATTCAGCCTTGTCACTTTCTATAAACACCAGCTGCTATAGTTGTAGGTATTTCCACGTGAGAGATTTTTACTAACCATAAGAAAAAGGTTTTAAAAGGAACACAAGGCAATATGGAAGTATGAAACAAAACCATATAATGCCTTTAAAAAGACAAGTTTTAGTCCATCTATAGCTCACAATTTATATATGTTTCTGCCTGATAAATTTGGAATTTTAGTTTTTATTTTATTATATCAAAATATATCTTTAAAACAAGGAGAGCCAGGATAATACACTGCAGTTGAGGATTAGAAATAGTCTATACATTTCCAGAAGAGGAGCAAAGATCATTTTCAAATTTTACTAACTTATGTCAAAGGAATTCTCTACTATTATGTTTGATATTGATGTGTAACAGTAGTATGACAATATAACATAAGGCATAAGTGCATTTTTAATATACATTAAAAAATTTTTTTTTATTTCAGCATATTATGGGGGTGCAAATGTTTAGGTTATGTATATTGCCTTTGCCTATGTCAGAGCTTCAAGTGTGTACATCCTCCAAACGATGAGCATTGCACCCATTAGGTATATATATACCCATCCCCTCCTCCCCCCCATCTGCCGACACCCGATTAATGTTATTACTATACGTGCTCTTAAGTGTTGATCAGTTAATACCAATTTGATGGTGAGTACATGTGGTGCTTGTTTTTCCATTCTTGGGATACTTCACTTAGTAGAATGGGCTCCAGCTCCATCCAGGATAAATACAAGAGGTGCTATATCACCATTGTTTTTTGTGGCATTTTGCATTTGGTTTATATAAAATGCTAATGTAAGAAATATGATCATAACAATGTCCTCTTAACCTATCTGTTAACATAGCCTTCTTTCCCCTTCTTCAAATGTTTTCTTCCCACTGCCATTCTTATTCTGAGAATGGTCTGTTGTCTACCCAGCTCATCCTTGACTTGCTTTGTCTCACTTCTCTCAACATATCTACTACCAGGTTCAGTTAGTTCACCTCATAAACTCTTTCCACTTCTCCCTATCTGCATTGCTAGTTCCTTAGCATAGGCCCTCATTACGTCTTCCTAATGGAATTGCAATAGCCATCTACATCTTTTTTTTTTTTCAGCTCTTTTCAGTTCTCCACTCAGCACCTCAGTGAGCCTTTAAATGCAAAACTCCCCTCCTTAAAACATTCCAGTGGCTCCCATCGCATCTGTACAACACTCGACATCCTTACTGGCAGCACTATCACTCCAGCCTCACCTCTCATCCTTTCTGCCCCAGACACTCTTAGTTCCTCAAACATATCAAGTTCTTTTTAATCTCAGGGCATTTGAAGATGTTCTTTTAGGTTAGAACCCTTTTTGCTGAACCCCTTTTGCCTTGGCCTTATCAACTCCTGCTCATGTTTTAGGAATTATCTTGAACGTCACTTCCTTTCTGAAGTTTTACCTGACCTCCTTCCATGCAAGTCTGGGTTAGTTGTCTCTCATTGTGCTTTCAATTCACTCTATACTTGTATTGCATCGTTGCCTGTTCATTAGTGGGTATCCCTCCCTAGACTATAAATTCCATGGCACCTGGGATTGTGTTTGATTTGTTCTTGGTTTTAACCCTAGGGCCTAACAGTGCCTGGCACATTGTATGTGCTTAATGAAATTTGTTAACTCTCTTTTGTTATTACTAAATTTCTTATATCTTCTGTCTATAGTGACTTGATTTCTCTCCCCCAAAATTGAAAACTACAATCTGAAAGATATAAGCATCCTCACGGAGGAAAAATGAGGCAAACTCTTGGAAACTAGGACTATCAGAAATACTCTGGGACATACTGGGGCCCTGATTTTATCCCATATCTTAATAAAATTGTGAGGAACATGGTACTGAGTCCCATTTACAAAGTTCTATGATGTAGTACTTTTCCTCTTCATGGTCAGCTGATTATTACAAGAACCAATAAAGGGGCATGGCTGGACTGACACAAAGTTATTAAAAACCCAGGCATGAGAAAAAGAACTCAAGGGTTCTAGTCTACCATATATAATCTATATATCTACGTTCTACCATACATATCTGAGGGATTCTGAGCAAGTCACTACTGTTCTCTAGACCTTGTTTTTCCCTTCTGTAATATAAGGATGTTATTAGTTACCAAAACATATTCCATGGAACACTGATCCCAAAGGGCGTTTTAGGGAAAAAATTTCCATGAGCATCTATGTTTGGAAAATGCTGTTCTTTAACCCTTTAGGAAATAACAATTCTGTTAGCACATTAAGGCTCTCAGAATTCTTGCAGTAAAGCAAGATTTTTCTGTCAAATGCCTAACAATAACCTGTGTAACTCACTTTGAAAGTACCAGACCAGGTGATATCTAATATTAACTGTACTTTCCTATAGATATAACAGTCTGGGTTCAAGGTTGTGGAACATGCTGGGAGAATACAAAAGTTTAACCTTATGTGATATTAATATAAAAATGAATGCTAGGGGATATGTTAGGAGAGGCATTGCTACACATTTCATAGAAAGATTATTGGTTCTGGAAATGCATAGAAGACCATTAAAATGGGAGGACATGCTAGTATTGGTGGTACGCGGGTGGCAATATGGAAGATGACTGCCAAATTTCCCCAGAGTTAAACCAGTCATCAATAAAGCTGTAAGTTAAAATAATAGTTGTGGGTTCAAACTCTGGGAGGCCCCTTGCTGAGTCTGAAGCTTGAACATCGAAGTAACTCTCTGAGATACCTGAGTGAGGGACAAGTGAGCAAATGGGTTTGATTGGAGGGCCTGGTAAGAGATAGAGAGAATGTAAATCCTTCCAACTAGTGCTCAAAATGTTTGAAGCCATGTAAACAGATTTTTCACTGTATTAATGATCAATAAATTTCAACTCCAAAGTGGGCTTAAGTTTCTCTGTCCAAATAAATAAGTTAAGGTAGACAGTGCTAAAAATAATTTCATATACCCTCTCTATAAGTAATATTGTATTAGATTTCCTTTAATCTTTTATAAAGAAAATTTTAAATATAACTAAAGGAAAAGAATAAAATAAAACCCTGATGTCCATTAACCTTCCTAAAGGTAAAAGTATATAGTGAAAGCACAATTTGATAAAAGTATATAGTGAAAGTGAATTTGGCCAATATTTGCAATGGATCAAACAATCTCTCAGGTACTCTCCAGACTGAACATTCTAAGTGAGATTTACAAGTTTATTTTTTAATCTATATTCTTTTCTGTGGGTCCATATTATTGAATCCAAAGTATGATTTCTTCAACTGGAAGAAAACATCAGGCAGAAAAATTGGCCTAGTCTCATGAAAGATATAAAGGAAATTTGACTTGACCTGAAAAGGGGGTTATGCTGAAGGAGAAGTAGAATGTCTTATGAGCCCCCAAAATAACTGCTTAAGAACAGCCTTACCTTTTCCAGATTACTGTTGTTCTTGGCCTTTCAAAGAGCAACAAAACAAAATTGTTGAATATTTTTCTGGATAAAATAACTTTTGGAGATAATTCCATTACTGCTTCACATAGCTAGTATTGATGACATTCCTGTCTTCCCACAAGAACGTTCCTGTCCTTAACCTAACAACCTCTCTCTAAACCGTCAGTACTATAACTAGTTCTCACATGAATGTTGGTTAATATTTTCATTTACACTAATTAGCAAGATGAAAGTGAAGCAATGAAGATGTAAATCAGAGCCTCACCTGGTTGGTCAATAAATTGTGTCAGCGACTTCTTTGCTGAATCAGATAATAGCTTTTGAATACTGAAAGGATCTTTTCTTAATTTTTTGTTATTAACTATATAACCACTACAGACATAACATACTTTTTAAAGTTTAATCTGCATTATCAACATTTTCTTCATCACAGTCTTAAGTCTACACAACCTGCAAAACAGTCAATCAAGCCCTGATCTTAACATTTGTCAGTTTCCACAGTATGAATACCCTCGCCATGGTTGACTTCAAGCTACCAATGTGAGGTCTCTGAACACAGACTTGGGAAGAGATGTGTAGTCCCACACCATTATACAATATTTCTAGTCAGACAAAATAGATGTAAATAACCTCGAGAACATAGATAATAATAAAACGCAGTAAAATCTTTATGAAGTGATTACTTTTGAATGTTTATTTTTAATATTATGTATTTAATTGTAAGTTTATACACTTTATTTTTAAATAATGGCTTTGTTTAAAAACTGGCTCTCTTCAAGACCAGCCTGAGCAAGAGTAAGACCCTGTCTTTACAAAAAATAGAAAAAAAAAATTAGCCAAGTGTGGTGGCGCCTGGCTATAGTCCCAGCTACTCCAAAGGCTGAGTCCAGGAGATGGAAGTTGCAGTGAGCTATGATGACGCCACTGCACTCCAGCCTGGGTGACAGAGCAAGACCCTGTCTCAACAAAATAAAACAACCCCCCCCCAAAATGGCTCTCAAAATTCCTGAAAATTTAACCCTGACTCTCACAAGCTAGTGTGAGCTGGCTCTAGCACATGACCGGACTCTTCCCATTTACCTATTTCCGTCTGTCCAGTTTCAAAATTACTTTCCCAGTTCAAGCTTCCTTTTTTTTTTCACAGTTGAGGAAATTAAGGATGATACTTCATGTCCATTGCAAGGTAAACTTTTTTTTTCTCCAAATATCACTGTTTCCCAAATTTTATTTCTTTTAACATTGAATCTTCAAGACTGGTAAAATAATTTTGGGAAATAATGTATTCCCTCTTAGAAACTGATCTTGAACATTAGTGTATTAAATACTCTAAGAAGTCCTGCAGTGAGAAAGCTATTAATAACTCTGAAATTGTTTAACTCTTCTCAAATTTATGGGTTATGGAACTCTTTTTTCCCCCCATGTAACATGTATTAATATCCTATGGAATGTAATTTGAAATATACAGAAGAGGGTAACCAAACATACATATAGGCAAAAGGTTTTGAATTACTCCCTGTATACCATACAGGGGAAATTCATTTTAATTAGTTCATATCACATTTTTCTCACATGCTAATAACTGCCTTGTGGCATCTTTAATAACATTAATAATATTGACAGTATTTATTTAGCACTTGTTTAATTCTTACCTTGTGTTAGTCATTATTATAAGGAATTTAAATGAATTAACTCATTTAAGATTTACAGCAACTTTTTGAGATAGGAACTATTATTCATATATTATAAGTGAGAAAATTGAGAATGAGATTAAGTAATTTACACAAGGTCATTAAGCTAGAAAATATCAGCTTTTGAATCAAATCTAATCAAATGGCTATAAAGTTTGTGTTCTTAAGCGTTACCTTAGACTGCTCTTCTGGACAATCTCAATACAACTTGAATCTTAAAGTTCATTTTAAATTCTTACTTCTGATGAAATTTCAGTCTAGCTTGTCTGTACCTGTGAAGGGGTTTTAGCCCCTTCACATAAGAACTGCATTTGGAAAAGCTGCACGTGAGTATGGAATATGTCAACATGGGCAAAGTACCTATAAATTGTTTAATGGTATTTGGGGTTTAATGTTTAATTTTGGATTAAAGTAATATCCATTTAATAGTAAAAACAATAAATATAATTGTCATCAACTATTAAGTTATTACTACAAGTCAGGAAGCTGTGACAGGGGACTAGAATATTATCTCAATGAAGGTAGGAGCTTGTCTGGCTGTTGTCCTGCTAAGTATTGAGCACTTACATCATGACTGCTGTATAGAAGGCACATAGTAAACATTTGTTGACAAAAAGAATGAATGAATGCATGACTTATATACATCATTTCCTTTAATCCTCAATATTCTCCCAAGGAAGGTATTATTAACATCATTGCAGATGAAAAAACAAGATATTTGCCCAATATTACATAGCTAGTAAGCCAGGATTTTTTTTTTTTTTTAATGTGTCTACATTCGAGTGTATTCTCGCACTGCTACAGGGCCTACTGTCATTTCCAGGGCGGTGAGGTTAGGGATATGGTCAGGCTGGGATTCATGACAACCTCATGCAGGCCCAGGGTGAAGGTGACACTGAGTACTGTGGTGGCCAGAGTTGGTCCCTGTCCCTGTGGGCTGGCCAGAGGGTCAGAGCCTCCAGGTTCCCTCACACGCAGCCTGGTATGTGTCTGCTGTCGGGGGCAGGAAGGTCCGGGCCTGGCTGTCCAGTACAAACGGGGTCAACGATGACTCCCACGTTGAAGCCCTCACGCACCAACCGGGTCTTCACCAGTTTGAACGTGCCTGTGATCTCCACGGCGCCCTGCAGAGCGGTGGTCGTGACCCCCTGGCTGTGACAGCCACCCCTGGCCGTGATCCCCCACCCACCTACCCCTGCCACCCTGGACTCACCTGGATGCGGATGAAATGGGGGGCAGCGGAGGAAGGTGCCAAGCACGGACGTACCGGAATAGCTTCTGCCCATGGGAAGTCTGGCAGCCGCGCCCGCCTTACCCTCACGGCCGGGGAAGCACACTGGTCGCTCTCGGCCGACCCCTCTCGCGGGGCCCGCAACTGACCCTCCAGCCTCGCTCAGCTCTGCTCACTGGCTGTGCGACCAGGCACGTCTCTAAACCTCTCTGTGCCCTAGCAGTTCCCCGTCTACAAAATTGGAATAACAACCCTCCACCCACAAGGCTGTTGGAGTTTTAAACGGAGGCGAACCCTCTGCACCTGGCACAGACACGCCATAGATGTTAACCTCCTGCAGGAAGTCCACCTGTGACAACATGCCCTCCGCCTCCCGCGTGGACACGTTGTCACCCTTCCATCTGAAGGGTTGGAGCCCGAACTTGCGACCACGCCACTCCCCTGGCAAAGGGGAGACCGTAAGCCAGGATTTAGATCCAAGTCTGTCTGATTCCAATGCTTCTACTCTTAATAAATGTATCATGCACCCAGGATATATAGCAAGATACAAATACAAGAAAGTCTTTTATAAGCATAGTACCATGGTAGCCGCTTAAGTGCAGCATTCAGGAAATGTTTAACAAGAATTCTTCAAAGTATAAGTGGTAACTTAGGTCTCACTGTAGTTTAACAAGCACCTTGTCCTTCTACTACTCTAGAAAATGTTAGAGGCTATAAAAACAGAGTGCAGAGCTTTTTTTTTTAATAACTCAGCAAATGTATGTGAGGTTAAGTCATTTCTGATATGTAGATATTTAAAGGAATTATCTATTCAGTTTGTATGTTCTAGCGGCTCACTGAATTTTACAGATTTCCTACACACGAATGATACTTGCTGAGTTGTTCACACTGCAGGTGAAACCTGTGAGGATCTACTTTACCATTTTGTCATGCCTTTTAGATGAGCTTAGTGGGTAGTTAAATTAAGTGGCTACTATTAAATTTCCTAAGTATGGCTTCCCCCCCCCCCCCCCCCCCCCCGCCACACACACCCATTTATTTCATCTGTACACACTTAACGAGATAATTAATAGACAGGTGTTTCAACTGTGACAGGTTAATTATCTTAAATATAAGCATATTTTACACTTATGGTGAAAGTAAATTTCTCTGATAAGAATGTTCTAAATTAATTTTTACAGAAATAGTTATAAGAAAGAAGTGTGCACATATGATTGCAAGGAGATAACAGATTGGAGAGGAAAAGAAAGAAGCTATGGGTACAGAAACACAAAATGCTGATTACTATGATACATGTTGACTTGACAGAATAATGGAATCACAGATCTCAGGGTTGGAAGGGCTATCAAGGGACAATCTGGAGCAGTGCCCAACCTTCAGGCAGGATCATTATCCTCATTTCACAGATGAGACAGGAGAAAGGTTTCACAATCTGCCTAAGGCCATTAGCTAGTAGGTGGTAGAGAAGGCACTAGAAGTTATTGTCATTTCTCTTGCACTGCCCTTTCCCTTAAATGAGGCTGAAAGTGTTTAGCACTATCTTAGGAATTTTAAATGTATTTTGTAAGTAAATTAAAAAGGTATTCTCTGAAAAAGACCTCCAAGGAATCAGCTACAGAGAGGCTCCTAGGTGGCTTTTCTAGGAAGGACTTTTTACCCTTGAGATTATCAAAAACACTGGGAACCTGTTTTTCACCCACTTTCAACCCCTTTTCTCCAATAATTGAATAGAATTATGGGACAGAAAAAGTCAATAAGACTAGCCTAAAAAAAAGATTTCCAAGTGTAATAAGCCTACCTACACTTTGGATGGCCCAGGAAGGTTGGAGTACTAATGGGAACCAAAGAAGTGCAACAAATCCAATTAAGTACAGCAAACCCAATAATCATGTGCTTGTGGGCTTAGAGCTAAATATAAATAAAGCAGCAGATAGGTAAAAATATTGAAACACAAAAGTGCACAGCACTTTGTTCCTCAAGCTTTAATGTGCATCACTATCACATAGAATATTGTTAAGAATTTGGATTCAAAGACCCATTAGGTCTTACCTGGGATCCAGGAAATGCATAACTGGGAAACATCCTAGATGATTATAATACAGATAATCACTGGTTCACTTGAAGAAATTCCGTGAATTAGAATAGTGCTTCTCAAACTCAAATGTGTACACAAATCACCTGGGGATCAAGTTAAATGCAGATTTTGATTCAGTGGATCTGGGGCAAAGCCCAGATTCTGCGCTTCTAACAAGCTCCCAGGTGAAACCTGTACTGCTAGCCCATGGAGCACATCTTGAATACTAAGAAATAAGAATTCCAATGTTTAATCAAATAAAAATAACATGAAGGTAACATTAAAAAAATTAACATTTGTATCATGTAGATCAACTTTGTTTCTCTTGCTTCTATTAATCTTTTGTAACCAATACACTGAAACTGCCACAAGGAATAACAGTATATCAATACCAGCTGGTCTTAACAGGCTGTGTTATATCTGGTAAGAGAGCTTTAACCTTACCTTTTTCTCCACATTAACAGAACCATAGCAGAGTGAAACTGAATAAAAGTCATGCTACTCCAGTTTATTAGAAACATATGAATTATTATTGTTAATAATGTAACCTAAATAAAGCTAAGCCTCCCTGTGGTTCTTTCTCTGCATGGAATCACATTCAGAGAAACATCAGTCTGGTGTTCAAAATGATTGAGAAACAATCCAATCCTTCACTTTTCTTGAAAATGCCAAAAAGAACCTACATTCATGATGCACAGGAAACAACTTTAAAATAAATTCTCTTTCCTCATCTCTCTTTCAGTTTTTCCAAAATATCCCCCAGATGCCCCCAACTATCTCTACTTTCCTGTTGCTCTCAGCAACTTTCACAAAGTTTGATTAAATTTTTATCCCTCTCCCCTCTGCTCTGGCTCAGCCCTTTAGTATGTTTATCAACTTTGCTTCTCTTGTTTCTATTAGTTTTTAAGTCTTTCCCTCTACCTTCATTCTGTACAATAAAGGGACAGGGGTTACAAGAGCTGATTCAGGGAGCAAGAAGTCTTTCTCTTTATAAGTGGGGGTAGAGGGAACAATTTTACAAACCTTATAATTTTTTTGTTCTTCTCAAAATAACAAATTATTTGCCATATACTTTGCAGGTGGTTTTGACATGTTGTTCGAGAACTTGTGCTATATTCCATCTACTACAACTCTAAGGCAGTATGGGAAAATCTGATGTAACCCACTAGTTTCCAGAACTCTTAAAGGCAATCAACAGTTTCCTAATATATCAACTTGCTCCCCACCTCCCCCCCTAAAAATCTCTAATGACAACTTTCAAATTATGCCTAATTTTAATTCACTTTGAACTAAAGATATACCCTACAAAATTTTTATTTTGTTAAAAAGTGCTATGACCATTTTTAAAGTGTGTGTTTAGTCAATCAGCAGAAAGAATGATGATCCCTTTTGTTTGGAGCAGGCATTACATGTTGCCACTTTAGCATTACTAGCAGTTACTTTCTTCCTTGGGATTGTGTTATTAATTGTGAAGTCAGTAATTATCCTTTCAATAAGTGGGATTATTAATCATATGCTATTGGTAATTTAGCTCAGTTATAAATATGATGCATGGCTTAAAATATGAATATACAAATCAGAAGTTATTCAGAGATTTACTAAAAATTACATAGAACTAACCAATCTGTAAATTGTCCAATTTAATCAGAGATAGAGACTCTCTATGTGAAGAGTGTAAAAATTGTTTAACAAACGCATGAGGGAATTAACCAAAAATTATTGACTATTTTAAAACTGCAATTCATTCTAAAGACTGCATTTCACTCTGAGTTTTTGGTGTGAAAATAATGTTGGCCACAAAAATTTTTTTAAAGACTTTTTATACAAAGCCTATTTTAAAGTGCTTGGGGTCAAGTGAATTGAGCACATTTCCCATAATTCTGGGGATGTGGATACTCTGACATTATGACTAATCTAGATCAACTAAAAGCCATTGCTTAACAATAATACTTTTCCCAAATAATTTCAATTTTAGAATCATAGGTAAGATTGTACAGGTATTTTGATTCTAAAGCAGATTTTCATTCATCCAAGCAAGGAAAACATCCTATAACCTTTTCTTAAGAACTCTGATTAGATTCAAATTTTGGAATCATAATTTTTGAAAAGTGCAATTGCACGTTGACAGTTACTGTGTCTACATTCAGAAGTAATTTTCTCAGTTACATTGGCAGTTTTGATCTGGGATTAATCTAGATTTCCTGGATGTAATTCCCATAAGAACAGATGAATGTGTACATTCATTTGACATAGTAGCTCAGTTTTCTGAGACATTCACAGGGAGATGAATGTGAAACAAGAGAACTCTGGCAGACAAAGACAGCAGAATTCTCCCCAGGCTATTGTGAGAGCTGCTCTTTTGAGCCAGACTTTTAACCCTCCCACTTCAGGTTTGCCTCCCCTGCTCCTTCTCAGAAAGCAGTCATAATCCCCACAAGAAAGAGATTATTGCAAAGCAAGCCTTGTTGGAGCATATATGGAGCTACAGGAAAACACTTTTAACTAAGTAGAGGAAATGGCAAAAATTGAGGTCCTATGTGCCCGTGATGGTTAATTTTGTGTGTTAATTTGGCTAAGCCACAGGACCCAGATAGTTCTTCAAGCATTATTCTAGATTTTTCTATGATGGTATTTTTTTTAAGATTAACACTTATATCAGTAGACTTCAAGTAAATTACCCTCTATAATGTGGGCAAGCCTCCTTCAATTCAGTGAAGGCCTTAATAGAGAAAGACCAACTTTCCCAGAAGAAGAAGGAATTCTGCCAGCAGCCTGCCTTTGGACTCACACTGCAACTCTTCCCTGGGTCTCCATCCAGCCTGCCTACCCTGAGATTTTGGACTTGCCAATCCTCCTCAACTACATGAGCCAATTCCTTAAAATAAATCTCTCCCCGCCCTGCCCCACCTACCCCTTTCTCTATATGTACCTGCACATCCTGTTGGTTCTGTTTCTCTAAGGAACCTTGAGAAATAGAGTGCGTAATGGGCCATGTTGAACAAGTGGAAGTGTGAAAAATATAAGTCACAAAAATGACAGAAACATATACTTAATATATCACTGCACCATGAACAGATAGTCCAGAATAGAGCTCCTCAACCCTGACTGCTTTCCTGGGGAGCATTAAAAATATTCTAATGCATAGGCCCTACCCCTACCCCCCAAGATTTTAATAGGTCTGGGTAGGACCCAGGCATCAGTGTATTAAAAGAGCAACCCATCTCCTCAAGTAATGCTAGTCTATAGCCACATGCTAGGAACCTTGGAGTGGAATGGCCTGGTCATACCTTAAGGCTATTCATAAAGGAATGCTCCTCTGATCTAAGAAGAGATATCCTTAATAAGTAGTAATTAATTGAAGGACCCTAAAATGAGAAAAATATAGATTATTTGTATTTTTGTAAGGAAAACTAAATGTTTCATTTGGTACCATTTATTTCTTCATTTGCTCATTTAAAATTATTTATTAAGCAGATATTATATGCTGGACCCTGGGCTAGGGTCTAAATGACAAGAAGCTCAATAAAACAGGATACCTGGCTTTTAGGGGCTTAAAGTATATTGATGTAGACATTTACTTAAACAACTACAATAGGAGCTTGGATTATCTTCTAAGCAAACATTTATCAAGCACTTAAGTACTACAGCCATATAGATGTGATGTTTAAAAAATCCTTACAATGACCCTCTAAGTTAAATATTGTCTCACAGTTAGTAAATGACAGAATTGAGATCTACTGACTTTGGCACTTTGAGCAGTGCTATGCTAAACTGCAAAAAAAAAAAAAAAAAAAAAAATTCAGGAAAACTCTCATTCTCTGCACAAGCATTGTTTTCTGGGCATAGCATGAAGCCTTATATAATAGTAATTATAAGGTTATATAATATTAAAGTTGCAAAAGATTTTTGGAGATGACCACATCTAAATCTTTCATTTTGATATAAGGGGACTGATGCCCAGAATGATTAAGTGTGTTAAGACTACTCAAGGAGTTAGCAGCAAAGCTGCGATGAGAACTCAAATCTGTCTTGATTTTATTCTCTTAAGGTCATGTTCACATGGCAAACCCTCTAGTGGCCATTTTGAACATGACAATTCCACCTCTCATCGATGGTGATTGTATTAAGGGTAGGAGTCCACCCACTAGTTCAATCTGAGTCTGATTCCTGAACATTTGAAATTGAGACCAATTAACAGAAGATTTTTTTACTTATTTGGGGGGCTGTATTTGTAAAATATAAGCTCTGAAGCTACAGACTGGGAATTTTCCACATTAGGAAAGGAGATTTAGAGTGATACCAGCTGCTATAAAAGATAAATCCTCAAATCATAATAGCTTAACAGAATAGAATTGAACTTAGGATAGAACTTGATTTCTCAGTCACAGTAAGTCCATGGCGGGGTGGGGGTGGGGAGAGGGGTTGGTGGCAGGGGGAGGGGCATACAGTTATTCCAGGACCAAGTTCCTTTTATCCTGTGGCTCCCAGCCTCCTCCAAGGTCTCAGTCTTCATCATTCTGCCAGCAGAGGGGAAGAGAGAGAGGGAAAGGGAGAGGGAGGCGGGGGAGGGGGGAGAGAGAGAGAGAAAATTGCATAAGATCTAACAGGCCAGACTTTGAAGTGGAAGCCAGAATTGAGCTACATGGTTACACCTAATGGGACATGTGGTCTAGATATGTCCCAGAAGAAAAATAAAATGGATTTGCCAGACAAACAGCCAATATCTGCCACACTAAGGAAGCTGGTCAACAAAGAACATAAAGAATAAACGGATGAACTAAGAGGAAGAAAGATGAAATGGAGCGAAAATCTTAATGGCTTTCTAGGCTCTGATGTCAGTCTCCTCTGGAGGCCCCACTGCATCCCTGAACAAGGGTTCCACAAGACATCTGCTGAAATTAGCCAATGTTGGTTTCTGTAGTTTACAACCAAGATAGTCCTAACAAATATTCACACTCAGGAAGATTGTAAGAGCTTGGAGGATACATATGTCTTTAAAATTTCCCACCTCATCTTTAGGAATGTACTGGGAATTTCATTTACTTATATCTATTTCTATAATGACATTGGCAGCCTGGAGATTAGTGTTTACAATTGTGCTAAACCCCTTCATACAGATGCTGCAGCTGAAGTCAGCATAAAAAAAGCAAACCAACACAGTACAAGCAAGCTGTGCCAGAAGGAGTTGGTTATTATATCACACACATTGATTTATAGGTTCAGTTTGCCTTTACCTAAATGTCTAGTTATTTAACAGCTGTTATGAATCAGCCGGATAGAGGATTAAGAAGGGCTGGGGGTGAGGGGAAAGTACGTGAAAAAATGCTTTAATCTTATGCTACAATAGAGGAACGAGTTGAGTCAGGTCTCATGTAGTAATTTTGGTTCTCTGATGCTTCTTAAAGGGGAGCATTGTTCAGTTGGAAGGTGAAACAGCTTAACAAGACCATTGGGTGGTGTTCACATTAACCCTGTTAGTGAATGAGATGGGTAATGCTGAATATGGGTTAGAAAGCAATGTATCAATAAATGTTAGAAGTAGCCGGCTCAATCAAAATAGTTCCAAGTATTGGCTTTAAATAGATAACTTACTCTAGAAGTTTGGTTGAGAACATGAAGATGTAAAATGATGATAAGCTAACATATAGTTACCAAACTGAAATCAAGGCAGAATTTGGTTGGGATGGTTCCTTAGCTCATTGTGTTTACTCTCCATACCAAAGTCTTAGACAATAGTCGGGAAGAATTTACCAAGTGGAAGTATCTCTTGTAAGAATTTCTTTTACTTAGAGTTTATAAAGGCAAAACAGGACTTGCTGAGAATATCTGAAACCCTCTTCTGAGATGAGACCAGGGTAAATTTTATGGTTTGTATGGATTCTGCGCACTAGAAAGAACATAAGCTGGGTGTTGAGGTGACATTCCTCTCCTCTATGCTAAGATGATCTATCCTTCCAGGTCTGCCTAGGGAAAAGATGCTATGCTTGTCTAGCAAGGTTCCTCTTTTGTGTCCCAACTTGCTTTTTTCTTACTCAATTTGGTCTGTGCTCTTTCTCTGCTTAGGCATTAATCTTGCACAAAGTATAATATCTTTGATTGTTCCTTACTTAATTCCTCCAATAGATTTTCCTTCCTTTTGAAATGCCCTGCAAATTCCTAGCTGTAGCTCTCTTACCTGAACTTTCTGTGCCATACAGTTTTCTTTGGAGCTTGCCTTCTCTCTGTAGATCAATGCTCTCCTATGCATGATTGTGAAGGAGGAGATTTTTAAAGACCACTCCTCTCCCTCAACACACATGCTGGCAACGATATTGTTCTATTTGACAGCCAAAACATGGCTGCTGTCTTGTACAGACTCATATAATTTGCTTAAGGTTAAAAATCTCTCCTCTTCTAGTCCCTCCCACAACAGCAGAAGCCATTTAATCATTTTATGCCAAACATTGAACAGGCTCTGATTTTAGAAAAGCTGATTTAAAAGAACCACCACTGCCATTGAAGTTATCACCAACACCTAAATCTACAACACTCTGTAAGTCTCTTTATAGCTACCTCATAAAGATATTTGCTAAAATGCTCCTGTGTGGATTCTCCCAGTGAAAACACCAAGACCTGAGAAGCAGTGACGGTGTGATTTGCCCAAAAGCACACAGCTGGTGGTAGGCAGCTGTTCTCATGCTCGAATCCATAGCCCCTCCTTCTAGCCACTTTGCCGCCACATCTAGACACAGAAGGAGAAGGGCAGTTCCAGTCTAAGGGACGTCTGGAGGCCCTGAGTCTGTGATTGAAAAAGTATGCAGTAGCAAGAGCAGTATGAACTACAGCTGCGCCTCTAATTAGTTTGCTCTCTAGCCACAGGGCCTTTGTATAAGCTATGTGAGCAAGACAAAACATCTGAGCACAGACCAAAATGAGCAAGCCAAAAGCAAGTCAGGACACAGAAGAGGACACTGGGTTTTGTACAGGAATGCGTTTCTCCTCCTTCTCATTCTACCTGGTTAACCTGTCTTCAAATTCCAGCATATTCAGTTCCTTTTTTGACCTCCTGACTTGTCCAGTACCGCAATTATATCCTTTCACGGCCCCATGTACCTCTCCTCCACAGCAGTATGGCTCTTGTATTAATGATTACTTGTGCTCTTTGAGAGCACTTGGGAGACTTGATCAGGTTTTCTTTGAGGAAGATGATTCTGGCAGTGCTTCACAGGATGAATATAAGAGGATCAGCCTAGCGTGAGGATGACAAGTTAGATAGCTTTTGCAAGAGCCAAGGTGAGAAATGACTGGGAGTAACAAAACAAATGGCAGAGGGAATAGAACACTGGGGACACAATTAGAGAGAAATCCTGAAAGGAGCATTGACATAGCTTGGTGGCTAGTGACTTGAGTGATTTGAGGGAAAAGGAAGAATTGAGGACAACCCAAATATTTCAATGAAAGTAATAATGTTTCTAATGAGTGCGATGCGCACTGTCTAGGGGATGGACACGTTTGAAGCTCTGACTTGGGGGGGACATGGGCACTATACATAACCTAAACTTTTGTACCCCCACAATATGGTGAAATAAGAATAAAAAAAAAAGAAAGTAATGTTTCCACAATCATTCTGTGATGAGTGTGGACACAACTATTAGTTTCTATTAAATTTAATTTGACTCTATTATTTGAAACTGTAAGATTAATTAGCTGTGGGAATAGGAATCAGAGTCTCTAACTTTAACCCCATTTTGGACCCTAGCACAACACCTGCCACATATTAGATGCTTGGTAAACATTTGTTAAATTAAATGGCATCAAAGCTAGAATTTCAGGATGAGTAATTATTACAAGGTAAAGGAGTTCAGAGATTCAGATATTATTTTCTAAGACTGAGAAATGTGCTCAAGTGCTAGCGAGTGTCTTGGGTGATCTTGAAGCAAGTATTTTAGAGTAGCTAAACATCATAGGAGCTTGGTAAACACTAGTTCTCTTCTCTTCTTACAAAGCAATTTTATATACATTGTCTCTTTAGTTCTCAGAGAGTCATTTCAATTCACGTGCTGGGTATAATTATCCCAGTTTTACAGATTAAGAAACTGAGGCTCAGGGGGATTGAATGATTTACAAAGTTTTCCACAGCTAGGGTCAACTTCACAATCAGGGTCAGCTACGCGGCCTGTGGAGCTATATATGGCCCATTGCATACTTGGTTTAATACTCTGCTGTTACCTTCTTGAAATTCTTAAACATTTTATCTTTGAATTTGCTTTCTGTAAGTGAAGTTAGGTAGGACAATGGAGCATATATGTAAAATGATGGGATGCACACAACATGTGGGCATGCTGTTCCTTGGCATCCCATGAGCACAGAGTTCTAATGTGGGATGTGTGTGAAGTCAGTAGGACTCAAAAGTGAGTATGAGGTAAGTGTCTTGTATCTATGACTGAGTAAGCTTACTGTCCAAACTGGAATTTGCTTTAAATGAAGAAAGGAGGTAGTGGTGTTCTAAGAAACACAAACAACCAAGAAACCCTATTATGTTCCTTCATACTCATGTTATTTCCCTGTCCTAGCCAATCCTTTACGCTAAAATTATGACATAGAAGGAAAAGGTAAAGTTAGGGCAACCCATATGTCCTTTTCTTTTAAGTTTTTCCTTACTTACCAGTGAGTTGAAGGGAGAGAGTATTGGTAGAATGTGAGTACAGTATACCAAGAAATGAAATATAACACTTGAGTTAGTGCAGCATTAAATGCTCTTATATTTGTATTTTAAAATGGTATTGCTCAATACAAAAATAAAGGATAAAATTCATGCCAATAATTTAAATTTAAAGTTTTCTTTATATAGAAAAACATCAAATAGCAAATAAAAACACTATGACAAGATAAAGCAAGTCTGTCAAGGGAAAAAAAAGCTTCATATTTTAGCACCTTTAATGGCACTTTTTCCCCCTCATTTTTGAAGAAGGGGCTTCACATTTTCATTTTTCATTGGGCCCTGGAAATTATGTGCCTGGTGCTGCCTGAAGCTAATAAATGGTCAAGCCACAATTTGATCCCAGATTTTCCAGATCAAATTACACACCATACCATACTTCTTCCTGTGATACTCACTATGTAGTATTAATTTAATGAGATCCATGCATCAGTCACCATTTCTGGTGCCATAGCCTCTCTTGTCCAACTCTAGTGGATGCAGAAATGCATCAGGAGATTGGTTCCAGGACCCCACAGGTACCAAAAATCTGTGGTTGCTCAAGTTCCTTATATAAAATGGTGTAGTATTTGCATATAACCTACCCAAATTTCTTATTAATGACCAAGGCACTCATTGCCCCAAGCTGCCACATTGGCTGATGAAGGCTCACAGATGAGTCTTTGCCTCAGAAATGCCTTTGGCCAAAGGGAGCTGCTTGCCTCAGTTTATGACAACTCTGAAGGACAGTCCCACCTCCAGAGCTCCCCACAGGACTGGCTGTGGCCTTTGTTGCTACTGAATTGCGGATCGACTTCTTTCTCTGCCAATCCTTCTTCCTTCACTCTCTCATGGGTCTTACTCTCAAAGGAACAGCCAATAAGCTTCCAGCACACAGATCTCTGTCACTGGGTCTCTCTCCGATGAAATCCAACCTCAATATATATGACATCAATATAGTGGACAATGAATTTTAACAAATATTTCTTAAATCAACAATTTACTGTGTCTAAATTGACTAAATGCTCAGTTCTCTGCTTTATTTTCACTGTAGTCGTAGCTGCAATTACCTTTACATTTACTCCTACCCAGTGAGATCCTGATATTTTAGTGTTTTACACCATGGAGGCTCTTTCTGTATGCTTGCTAGCAGAGTTCTTGCTGACCTAGAGAAATCACAATTCCTTATACAAACCAGGAACCCCCTTTAGACTCATTTTAAAATGCAGTTCTTATAAGCATTTTTCCCACTCAAGGGGAGAAGTGTCAAAGCCAATCCTTTAAGTTTGAATCAGTTATCTGCCTGAATCATTTTAAAGTAATTGGTAAACATCCGTGTCTTTTTTTTTTTTTTACCTTAAAATGTATTGGGGTTAGATTTACTCTGAAGTTTTCAACTTGAATTTTCTAAACTATCATTTAAATACTATTCTTTAATGCAGACTTATTATGGCTCAAGTTAGCTGTAAAATAATTCTTACTCATGTTCTTTTAATTAAAAAAACTCTAAATACCTAAATGTCTCAGGCACAAGTTGGTACTGCCCCAGAACAAGTCTGCTGTATACAATGGCATTTATCATGAGTAAGTGTATATTCTGTAACTCATTTAGGAAACATTTGACTGACTCACCTTAATTTTTGGCTACCAGAATCAGGAAGATAAAAATATAATAGTTTCTGAGTCATCAGGTGTAGACAAATATATTTTACAACGAAGAGAAAACCATCCATATGAAGACCATTTGATCATTTGTAAGCCTTGTGGATTTCCCAAACAGTCCAGATCAAATCCTCAATATTGGTAATTAGCAGATGGTCAGGAATACCACAAATTTGAAAGAGTCAGCATCCTTTATTTTGATTTGATCATGGACAACATTCTTTCTCTTACCCCTTCCTCCTTGCTCATGTCCACCACACACATACACATGGATACACAGTTAAACTATATTCCTCAATGTTATTTGTCAAATAAAGCTGAACCTTGGATACCAAAACAAACAAAAAAATCCCACCTCACATTAGAAGGCAGCTCTGAACGTCCAAGTGAAGCCAGAACGACTGAGTTTGCAGCACGCTGATCCACAGCCACGTGTCTTCCTGAGTGCATAGGTGGCAGACCCCTGGATGTGTAGTTGTTGTCATGCTGAGATAGTCATCTTGTCACATATTAATACATGTGGCTGTGCCCATTCATAAAACATGGACTCCCAACCAGGACAGGACCTGCCAAGGCCCAGAGTCATTCCATCAAGACGTTGGCTTTGAAGAGACCAAGGCAGCTCCAAGGACATTCCATGTGCTTTAGTAAATTAGCCACTAAATGACCCTTCATTTACAGGGGTCCAAGAAAACATCCTTTTAAGTCCTAGGGAAGTAGGCCGAGTGTGAGAAAACGGGGACTAGGAGCCCTGGAGGGCCCTGGAAGCACATAATGTAATGTACAATCTAGCATTGCCAAATCTTACCATTTTCCTAAGAATGTCATCAAATGCTATATAAAATATGCTACTTTTAAAATGATAGCATCTAATGAATTTTTTTAAATGACCGTGCAGACTGACAGAACGCATCTCACAAGTCTTCACAATGGCTACAGTCAGGCCCTGACTACCTCTCTGACCTCCTTCCTGCAGCCCTCCACTCGCTCCCTCACTTGCCCTGCGCCGTCACACCGGCCTGCCGTGCCCCAGCGGTTGCGAGGCACTCTGCAGTCCCAGGGCCTTTGCACCAGCACTCTCCGCACCTGGAAGGCCCTTTCCCTACACAGCCCCATAGCTCGCCCTTTGCCTCTTTTGTGTCTTTTCTTAAATATCTCCTTCCCTGGCCACCCTATTTGAAATCATTTCCTCTCTCCATACTCCCTATTTCTCCTTCCTGCTGGATTTTGCTCAAAAACACTTACCACCATCTAACATATATGCATTGTATTTGACTTTTTTTTTTTGGTCTCTCCCTACTGTATAATGTAAACTATTTAAAGACAGAGATCTAACTTTATTTTGCTTATGGCTATGTCCCTAATGCCTAGAACAGAGTCTGGCACATAGTAGAAACTGGATAAATGTGTTTTTTTTCTTTCAATGAATTAATGAATAACAGACATCTTTGTTCTATGGTCTGAGCTTCCAATTTTTGACTTCTGATTTATATTGAAAATCTCATGGAACACCCAAAAGAAGGAGAGAAGATGGAGTTTTGTCAGTGAACATCTAAAACTCTTACTTTCTAGGAAAGTTAAATAATCAAATGACATCATCCACAAAATCACAGAGCATTTATGTCAGTTATAAATGTCCTACACAGGGAAACCAAAACCTATCCAGCCCTGTCAAACTTATTAATCCCATGATATTTTATTCACTCCATTGTGATTAGATGTTTATCTGATAATAACAAGGTCTTATAGTTTAAGCTACTCCGAATATCTCCCCTTACCCACAATGTTGAGCTTCAGGTAAATAGTGTCTAAAATTAAGCATCTTTCCTTTGCTTGTTGGGAAGTGAAAATAAATATAAAAGAGACAAAAGGGAACAAAGATTAAGCCTGATTTTTGTGAAGGAAGAAAGTTTATTGACAAAGATGCTGTTTTCTCTGAAATTCTTGTCTTGCCTCTTTACTCTGGCCTACATGACTCAAAATTTTGGATGCTATTGTTAAGAATTCAGGTAATTTCTATTTCACCTTCTATTCTTTGCTCAGAAAATGTTCAGACAAGATCAACTGAATTTAGAAAATAAAATTCAGCATGTGTGTGTGTTTATATTCTCTGACATAAGAACAGACTAAACAACTAGAACTCTTCAATTTAATATGATCAATATACATAAGGAGATAAATGGCATAGGGCAGATAGATATATATTACTACTATATAAGAGATGCCTCAAAGCTTGAAATATATAATACTTCATGACTGAGTAGTACATTTTGTAGTTCATCGTCACAAGAAGTGGCACACAATGGAAACACTAAAAATTTGAAAAAGATGAGTTCCTAGATGAAAATAGATCCTTAATATAATCATTTGTGGAAAGTAAGTTGTTTGGACGAATTCTTTGCTCTTTTGAACTATGTGCCAGGCAGTGTTTGGTCAAAAACACTGTAGCTATTTTAACCAGGATGAAATTTAATTTAGGTAATTACAAAACATTGTAAGACAAAAAAAAAATCAGGGAAACTATTATTAATGTTCAGGAAATCAGAAGGAGCAGAAGTTGCAGGGAACATCCATCACTTACCTCAGCTACTTGAAGCACCAAAGTGGGTGATCTGCAGGAAGACCCTTAGAAATCACTGGCAAAAATCTCAGATTTTCTATCTGCTAAAGACCCTGTACCTGCTTGCTATTATCACAGCAAAAATAATGCCTTCTCTTCCACTTTCTCATGCAAGTGTCTCTCACTGGGGGATCCAAAACCAGAGCAGTACTAAGGACTCCTATGCTTGTGGGCCCTGCTTCCAGGGAGAGAAAAGAAGGAAGCGGGCCAAGTTACCGACAGACAATCCTGCCCAAAGTTGGAACCAGTGGGAATGATGGTGCCTTCCTTCTGTTTTCTGCAGACAGACTAGATCTGTTTAGCCTGGGACAGACAGATTCTAGAATGATCCAGGATTCGAATCTTTTGTTCTTACAATAAAACCAGGCATTATCAGAACCACTGGCAGGTTTAACAATCTTTTCTTTGTGGCATTCTCATTCTCTAAGTAAGACAATCCCAGAGTCCGCTTTTTACTAAAATTAATCATTTTCTTTAAATAGTTAATACTGCTGAAGTCTTGCTGTATGTATGTGCCTCTTAACTGGCATCTCTACTAAGAATAGGGAGCAGCGAGGAAAGGTTTTAAAAATAAAGAGAAAACCAGTTTATGTACATAAGGCAGATTGAAATTTCACCAGACTGAGACCAGATTCATCTTAGTAAAACTGATACTACAGCACAGACTAGCAGTTTCCTCTCCTGCAACTCTGAAACCTTTCTGGCCTGTGACTCAGTTTCCTACACTAAGGTGCTGTCCCCGTGGTAGTCGGGGTAGTCAGGGGAAGGAAATGCTTGCTTACCTTTGCTGTGTTTGAAATAACCACTCCACATCAAAGAGGTGACTCACTCGGCCCACTTGCCAGCCCTGAGCTTGCTTCCCACCTCCCACCACCCTTTCCTGGCTGTGCTGTTCTTGGCTGGAGAGGCCTTCCACCAGCAAGTCCAGGTTTGTGGAGCCTGGCACACTCACCTCCCCGAATGACGAGGCTTTCCGAGGTGGGTTGCCCTGCAGGTTGGGACCTGAAGGTGACCACCAATTCGCCCAACCTATGGTTCAAGGTGTATGATTCAAAGTCAAGAAGCTGGGCTTTTACCTCTGCCCCTCAAATAGCACAAAGGGAAATGAAATCATTTTATATGCGCCTGTTAACAGCAAACATGTAACCTGAAAAGGTTACGAGTACCTCTTTTTGTTGGTTTAGAGAAACATGTTGCTGCTGGGAATTACAGAAGTCATCAGGTTCATTTTGGTGAGTTCAACAGTGTTATCACAATGTGGGGCAGATGGAAAGTGCTCAAAAAGAATTTATTCCTGATGGCTATGCCTCTCTCTGGATGGAAACTTAGGTGAATAGCTTCACTTATGAGATTCCTAGAGAGAAAGAATCAATACTTCCTTTGATAATATCTACTACTATATTCAATTTTGAAGAGAACGTGGGCATGGAAAAATAAAGGGCTTTGGAATTAGTAGAGATAGGTTTGTGATTAGATATCCTGGGCAACTTGCTTGTGTTCTTATCAAATAAATGCAGTGTGGTGCTAAAGTAGTTTGGAGTCAGACTGACAATTCTAGAATCTCAGAGGACCATTTACCAGCCACATGACTATTGGTGCTTGACTTCTCTAACTTTCAATTACCTCTGGTAATAAATGGAGCAATGATGAAATTTTCCTCTTAAGCTTGTTGTAAAGATTAAATAAGATAATGCAAATAATATTCTAAACACAGAGCCTGGGACGCAATTAGCATTCAATAAATTTTAGTTATACTCTGAACCTGTTTCCTAATTTGGAAAAAGAGAAGAATAAAACATGTCATACTTCATTGCAAAGGGATGTTGCAGATCACACAAAGTAATATGAAGAAAGTGCTTCCCAAGTGTGATTTATTAACATTATCTAATTCCCTCTTGTTGATGAGCCTATTCCTTTTACCAGCATCTGAACATGGGCTTACTGCTATTATTGTTTGGCATAGTCCTTGACAATTTGCACATAGGTTTAACACACCAGCATTTAGAATACTTTAGCACATGATTACTTCCATTAATGATGAGTGTGACAACCTGTATGTGTTTATGTAGCATAATCCTCAGATATTTTGCCATCGAATGTTCACATTGCCAGCTTTCCCCCCATGCTTGGATGTTTAGGGGAACTGAGATCTACTGCTGGTGGTATGGCTCAATCAATTTTGGGATGGTCCCAGGACTGGCACCTGTTGAAACTAGACCCTTCCAGGACTGTATTGGCAGTAGAATGACCTGCCCATGTTAGAGCAAATCTCCTCTTTCCCCACCTTGCCTCTCAGGCAACCTTAGCCTTTTTTGGCACACCCTACTAAGTAACAATGCTTCTGGGGAATTTGGAGAAGAGTTGGTGTGAATGGGTTTATATATTACCGAGATTGCCTCACTATTACTCATAGTCAATTGGGAAATTTCCAACCATTTCTGCATGATCCTGGCTATCTAATGGATTTGAACTGACATCTGCTATCAAGCTCATTTGAAAAGAGCTTGTCTGAGTATTAGGTTTCGTTCAACAAACATTAAGTGGGACCCATTAGTAAGGGGGTGGTGTGAAATAGAATCAAATCTTTCTGGTTTCAGAAAAAGATCAATTTAGGTTCATAATATCTCTTTTCAATGTTGTGAGGAATAAGAAAGATTTTTTTCTCATAAAAACTGATAGTAGTAAGTGTTCAATAAATAGCTGCTGTTATTAGTATTGTTTTCTTATTATCTCGAACTTTTCTTGTAAAAGGAAATGCTCAGAGAAGTCGGCCAGTTCTTAAGGTGTTCCTGTCCCATAAGATTGCTGTATTACATAGAGAAAATGAGTGGGAAAATGCTTTGTAAAACAACAAATATGGAGTTACTATGGTTATTTAGAGAAATGGCACTTGGAATCTAAGAAACACTGAAGGCTGTATCAAAAAACTGACCTTTCGTTGTTAGAATATAAGATAAGACAAGAAAGGAATCCACATAAGGATAGTTGAGATTCATTTTTATATACTTCTTGGATTGGTCCATCTCTGATATGCATAACTGTGGAATTTCTTTATTTGGTGGTATTCATTTAAAACGTGTGCCTGTGTCATTTCTGTGTATGCATGTGTATGTGTGTGCATATGTGTGTGTACACATTAAAGATTTCTATTTGAACAATTTTCATTTTATTGACTCTTAAAGAAAGATACAGGAGTGAAGAAGGGAAAGTCAGATTTTACTCTTATTATCTTATTAAAAAAATTCAGGCAACTTGAACATAACAGAAAAATATTAAGCTAAAAATGTCTTAATATTACTAGATAGATGCATTTACACATATCCTAGATGTACAAGACTTAGAATATTGCTCATATTAATGCCCATTAATTCAATCTGTTTTTTAATCTCTGAGTAATTGGATAACCTTTAGCATTTATTCTCAATAAACTGTCCTAATTAAAAGTTTGGCATTGGGATTGGGTATGGCAACATAGTCAATGTGACAAGGAGGTTATTAGATTACCTGGATAATTTGATCAGTGAAGATAGCCTATGTAGGCATGTAACTCAGTCCTCCAAGTTCTGTGGTAAGTTTTATTTGCCTGCCTTGCCTGGGTAATTATTTTAGGTTATTAAGTATGAAATGTCCAGTTTCCTTAATTACTAAGTTTGACAGTTGATGTCTATGACATTTCACTTTGACATTTCTTGTTTTATATTTATTGTGAAGGTACATCCTCATTCATTCAAGTGCATGATTTGGCTTGTGATTATCTTTCAATTTGTTTGTAGAGGAATTTTTGTGAAACCACAGGTAAGTCAAAAAAATCCATGTTATTTTCTAATATGAGTTTCATTGTGGAACCAACACAGCACAGACAGCTCGAAATATCAACGAAGTGTTTGGGAAGGATCTGGCTAACGAATGCACAGTATGTTGATGGATTGAGAAGTTCCATTCTGGTGATTTTAATACTGAAAATAAGCCATGTGAGTAACCTGAAACCAAGGTGGATAATGATGAGCTGAAAGACGTAGTGGAAGCGAATCCATTTCAACCTAAGTGTGAATTAGCAGCAAGGGTTGATGTTATTATTCCAATAATATTGGACCATTTAAAACAGCTCTGCAAGGTAAAGAAGGTGGATACATGGGTACTGCATGAATTAAATGAGTGTCAGAAGAGAAATTGTCTCCAAGCTTGCCTTTCTTTGTTGTTGCAACATAAAGGGGAACCATTTCTATACCGTATTGTTACATGTGATTAAAAATGTATTCTTTTTGACAATCACAAACAGTTGGCATAATGGTTCGATAAAGATGAAGTGCCCAAACACAGTCCAAAACATAATATTCATTAAAAAAAGCTAATGGTATCTATTTGGTGGTCCAGTCATGGTATTATCCACTACAGTTTCATGAAAACTAGTCAATTGATTACAGTGGATGTCTACTTCAACCAATTGGACAAAATGATGAGGATCTTGCGATTAAGCTGCTGAGATTGGTCCATAGAAACAGGCCAATGCTCTTGCAAGGTAATGCTTGACCACATGTTGCACAAACAATGCTGCTCAAACTATAGAAGCTGGACTTAGAAACTCTGTGTGATCTACTGTATTCACCAGACCTTGCACCAACTGACTACCACTTCCTCCAGGCTTTAGACAACTTCTTGCAAGGAAAAATATTCAGTTCACAACAAGCTGTGGAAAACACCTTTCACAATTTCATTGCCACTTGCTCTCCAGGTTCCTTCGCTGCTGGCATAAACAACCTACCATTAAGACGGAAAAACTGTGTCATAGTTTAGGCACATACTTTGATTAATTGTACTGCTTCTTGTTTGAGATATAGTAAACTAAACTTCTGATTTGAAATCGGACATTTCATATTTAATACATCAAATTTCCACATCACTTGGCTCTGTAGACGTGGTGAAGATTTTTAGCTCATGTTCAGAGGGTTAAGAAAGCCTGATTTACATAATTGGGATTCTGCCTTTAAAACATCTACCCACAAATGTTTGACTGAATAATTTGCCTGAACTTGCCTTTTAGAGTTTCTTATGTGGGTTGATATTTGCCATCCATGACTATGGCATTTTACAAGCCTACATAGAAATATATATTCTTCTTAAAATTCTTTCTCTACTCCTCTCTCTCTTCCTTCCTTGTTTCCTCTCTCCTTGTTTTTTCTTCCAACTGTTTTTTATAAAATTATATAATGCTGTACCTTGATGGAACCATAGAAATTGTTAACTACTCCAGTATTTCTCAAACTTCATTAATTCCCATACTTGGACTTTAACATAACTAGTTATTTAATATTTTTTTCCATGTGGATTCTCTTTTTTAAAAAATACACTAAAATACCCTCCTTACATACTTTCTAAAAAACTATATTCAAGGCTCATAGCTTTAGTAGGCTGACTATTTTTCCTGATAAATGATAAAAAAATGCATAATCAAGTTTGTACATGTAATACCTAAAATCATCTCATTTAGCTTTGGGAAACACTGTCCTAGACCAGCCTTCAAATGAGTAAACTGAGGCTCAGAGAAGTGCAGTGATGTTTTCCAGAGGTACACAACCAGTTAGGAATAGAGCTAATAGTTGAAACTATGCTTTTGGGTACTTAACTCCAGAACTTTCTTACTATACTACACTGATTATGTATGTTAGTTACCTATTCGGCAGGGCTGTAAGAAATAATCACTAACTAAAATATTATAGAGAAACCATTAGCAGCAACACAATGAAAACAGCTCTTCTTCCTATTTATTTGTTCTTTAATAACTCTTAGGCTACCTAGGTAGCACAGATGCTTCAAGACAGTTGATCTCAATAAAAGTACTCACATGAGGGGATTCGCAAAGTTTCCAAGGGTGTGGATAGTGCTAAGGATGTTTTCAGAACCACATTTTTACCATGAATTCTTCCCTACAAAAGAGTCTCTACAGTTACAAAGAAGTCACACTTTCCATCCACCTGGAATGTTATTATGATGCACTGCCCTGGAGCGAAAACACTTCAGTGGTGACACCAAATATATGGATAAATGACAATACTATACCATGCTGGCTGGGAAAGAGGGAAGAGTTTCATGTCTGTGCAACAAAATCTTGGGGAGGTGTCTAATTCTTTGCTTTCCAGAAAAATGAAGGACTAAACACAATTTCAGCTGATAGATCTTTAAAAATATTTATGCATTATAGATCAATATGTAATTTTTGACACAAAAGTCATACAAAGGTCCCAGAATTAAGTGTCATAACTATAATAAAAGTCCTTCCATTCCCATCTACAAATAAGAGGATTTTTTGTTTGTTTGTTTTAGCATTTACCTCAATTAAAATGACAAACAAGAATAGAATTAATACTAAACTCTAACTCATTCTAGCAGTAAGTAACATTCATATACAGATATGGGAAAAAATCCAGTCCCATTCATCTCATTAAGAGATACTTTTCATTGCTTTTAATTTAATACACATTTATCAATGTTTTAATATTTCAGTATAATTATATTAAACATAATTCAATAATATAATCTATTTTGCTAAATTATTTACTAATAATAATTGTAATATTACTCAGGAGAAATATCCTTTAATATTTAGAGCCTCTTAGGAAATTTAAAAATTAAATTTAGTTTATATTTTTGCTGCAAAGAAGTGCAATAGAGTCTTTAGCAGAAGACTTTAATGAATAAAATAACATAATATAAAATTAGGATAAAACCTCATGAGGAAGGGAAATTTAAAAATGGGTTTAAACATATAAGGAAGATATAAAATTTTCAGTTGCTAAAGAACAGGTCACTTATGAATTGCTATTTTTTAGATGATTGATAATAGGCAATTAAATCACTTTGGTATCTAAATTCCATAGGATGCATTAAAAATTATGTAAAAATTTTAACCAATTGAAAAAATAATTTAAAAAAATTAATATTTAAAATAAGTTGGAAATTACATAATCTGTAATTATTTACCTTTTGGAAAATTTTAGATGTCACCTTAAACTGTTGCAAGAGGTTATAGAGATTTTCAAATTCCTTTAAGAAGTACACAAACAGAAAGTTTGAAGACAATTGCTTTCAGGGCCGGAAACAGTTCCCCGGCTATAGAATGCTTCACGGATAATCCTCAGCCTGGTACTGGTTTCCCAGGAATGAAAACAGTAACTGTCCAAAGGAGAACGCTATCGTCTGGATGCTGCCAGCATTCCTGGGACAGTCTTTCAGATTTCCAAGACCCAGGTGAGCCTGGATGCTCTGTGGTCTTTGGGTCTATCAGATTGACATCTACAGAAAAGTCCAAATTCTGTTAGGAAAGGCTGAACTAGTTAAAGAGAAATCTTCTCCAGCTCCCTATATCACTATAGAATGTAACTTCTGTATTTACCAGATAAAATAAAATGGTTCTTTTCCACATTCTTATAAAAGTTAGAAAAGTCCAAGGCAGATATCCACTTGAATAAGAAAAACAGCAGCATTCATTTAAAATGGATGCATATATTAATACATAAAACCAATGTGTATATTTTAAAGCATTGTGTAACCATGATATTGTTCACTTATTAAAATTTAGACGTTTAATTTTGTATTGAAGCTCATGATAAAGTTGTTTTTAAAGAGGATTAATTCAAAACAAAAAACTTCACTCTAGTAAAGTATATATCTAGTTCTTCTAACCCAGGGAAATACAAGTTATTTATGATCTATTCTGGCAACACTGTGTTTTGTATCACCAAAAGTTTATAATGAGAGGATATATGCATAAAGTTTCCTTTCATTTTCTTTTCTAATTTTTGTGGGCTTTTTTTGCAAAAAATAAAAAAAAGAGTAAAAGCAAAATTTTTTCATACATTTAAAATAACCAGCCTTTTAAATAATTATAAGAATATAGATTTGCTAAAAATGACTTTGTTCAAATTAATATTTTGATCAAGACAATAAAAAATATACCTACCTGATTGTAGAGTAGAGGACACCTTTGGCTTCAACTTCAGAGCATTGTAAAATATAAATTTCATTCTGTTCTATTAACTCCTGATTGTATTAAAAAATGGTTGACCTCTCTTTCACAGCAGTATTTATGTTCATTATAGGAGGAATGAAAAAAAAAAGTAATGAAATCTAGCACTACATGTGGATATTTATATATAGAATTCTACAGAACTGAGAATCTGGAAATGAATTCAAGATCAATGTTAATATACTCCTTTGTAATGTCATCTTATCCTCAATAATCATAATTTTGCCTTATATCACTCATATTCCACTCCTGGGATGTTTCAAAGAAGCCAGGGAAACTATTATCATTAGAAGAAAAATAATAGAGAAAAATGCTTTCATTTAAAAATATTTGCTTCTGTGCTAGACTTTTAAAGGACTTAATATAAACACCATATTGCTTGGAAAACTAGAAAACTGAAAATTTTTCTGAGCCATTAGGAAAGTCTGAATTGCTTTTGCAAACTGAAGCAAGTTTTCACGTATTGTCAATAAAAATAATTGCTGGACAAATTTCCAGTTGTTTCACTTACATTACCTATTTAGATGATTAAAAAAATAAAACAAAAACCTAAATCTAACATTTTTGCTGGTGTCACAAAGATGCAATGCTCCAAGATTTGCTCTGACCCATTTTGAAAAAAAATCACAAGATTTATCCAAAGAATACAATAGGATGACTTGATAGAAAAGATGGATAAGTTGGATGATATATTTTGGATTTAATCTTAAGGTGGGTACAGCATGGTATTCAGGTCATTTACTCAAGAGAAAGGAAAAGATGAGTTATACCTTGCCTTTTTGATAAAAATCATGCAGCAATTCATGCTTTATTCAGTGTTTAGATTAGTATATTTATCTTTGATATTTACAATAACTGCGTTCCAAGGTGATTAAGGTTTAATCACAACTGACTAAGCAAGTAAGCATGAAAGAGAATAAGTCATAATTATTACTCTCTTGTGCATATCCTTACAATATTCAGGGATTTAGACTCATTTCCACCCTCTGCAACTAATTTGACCTTACCTTTTCTATGAAAGATAAATTAACTTGAAGCATAATAAGTTAAAAATGCAGAAAATATTTATTTAATAGCGTCTCAGGTATTATCCAGCAGTTGGCTAAGTTTTCATACAGGTTAAGAAAGCTGATATCCCAGCTATGTCAGGGAGAATTAAACGTCAAAAAAGCTGTGCATGTAACTGTGCCCCTCTCTTCATATCCAACCAGAACAGAAGCACTCAGCTCCCCTGTACAGCCTTGTGGAATCACCTTACCTTTTGCGGGTTTAGGCAAGTCCGGTCTTCAACGAATGGCTTGGCAGGCTGTGGGATGGGGGAATTTAACAAATTACACTCTTATACTTTGCAACAGAGTACTATTTTTGAGTATGAATAAGAATTAGCTGAGTCATTTGGATGTTTTTAAGATGTAAACAAAATATCTGCTTAAATATCTGGGTTTTTTTGGTTGTGTTTTTGTTTTGTTTTTGTAGAGATAGGATCTTGCTTTGTTGCCCAGGCTGAAGTGCCGTGGTAGAATCATAGCTCACTGAATCTTCGAACTCCTGGGCCCAAGCAATCCTCCTTCCTGCCTCAGCCGCCTGAGTAGCTGGGATTAGAGGTATGTACCACTATGCTTGGCTAATCCATCCTTCCTTTCTTCCTTCCTTCCTTCCCTCCTTCCTTCCTTCCTTCCTTCCTTCCTTCCTTCCTTCCTTCCTTCCCCCCTCCCTTCCTTCCTCACTCCCTCTCTTCCTTCCTTCCTTCCTTCCTTCCTTCCTTCCTTCCTTCCCCCTATATAGGTCTCTCACCTCCTTAGTTAAATATATTCCTAAGTATTTTATTTCTTCGATGCTATTCTGAAAGGTATTGCATCTTTGATTTGATTCTCAGCTTGACTGATTATTGGTGTATATGAAAGCTACTGATTTGTGTGCATTGATTTGGTAGCCTGAGACTTTGCTGAATTCATTATCCTTTCCAGGAATCTCTTGGTTGAATCTTTGGGGTTTTCTAGATATAATGTCATATCATCAGTAAAGAGTGATGATAATTTGACCTCTTCTTTCCCCATTTGGATACCCTTGATTTCCTTCTCTTGTCTGATTGCTCTGGCAAGGACTTCCAGCACTATGTTGAATAGAAGTGGTGATAGAGGGCAACCTTGTCTTATTCAAGTTCTTAGCAGGAATGCTTTCAATTTTTTCCCATTCAGTACTATGTTGGCTGTGGATTTTTCATATATGGCTTTAGTAATTTTAAGGTGTGTCCCATCTGTGCCTATTTTGTTAAGAGTTCTTATCGTAAAAGGGTGCTGAATTTTGTCAAATGCTTTTTCTGCATCTATTGAGGGGTTCATATGGTCACCTAACTCCGGTGAGGATGGCTTTTATCAAAAAGTCCCAAAACAACAGATACTGGTGAGAATGCAGAGAGAAAAGTACACTTATACACTCTTGGTGGGACTACAAACTAGTACAACCACTGTGGAAAGTAGTATGGCAATATCTCAAAAAATTAAAGGTAAAACTACCATTTTTATCTAGCAATCCCACTACTAGCTATTTATCCAAAGGAAAAAAAGATATTTTATTAAAAAGATACTTGCACTCAAATGTTTATAGCAGCCTAATGCACAATTACAAAGATGTGGAATCAACCCAAGTGTCTATCAATACATGAGTGGATTAATAAAATGTGGTATATATATATATATATATATATATATATATACAATGGAGCACTACTCAGCCATTAAAAAAAATGGTGATCTAGTATCTTTTATAACAACTGATGGAACTAGAGGCCATTATTCTTAGTGAGGTATCGCAAGAATGGAAAAACAAACACCACATGTACTCAATACTAAATTGGAACTAATTGATCGATACTTACGTGCACATAATTCAAGGGAAATCAAGTAGGTGGGAAGGGGGAGTAGGGAATGGGTAAATTCACATCTAATGGGTACAATGCACTAACTCACTAAAGGACACACTTATAATTTCAATTCAAACTGTACAAAAGCAAATTATGTAACCAAAACATACGTACCCCTGTCAAATTCTGAGAGCAAAGCGCTATGAGAGTTTTCTGTCAGATCTCTTGATTGGCCTAAACTCCTGATAGATATGGATTCAAAATAATAGAAAAAGGAAAAGAAAAATGCCCCCTTTTATAAAACAACAACAATGATAACAACAACTCATTGTAAGACCCCTATTGGTTTAAGACAAGCAATTTAACGTACAAAGCCAAGACTCAACTGGTAATAAAGAAGAAAACCCAAGCCTTTGAAAACAACTCAGAGGATGGCAAAAAGTTCCTTTCTCTCCCTCCCTCCTTCTCTCTCTCTTTTTTTCTTTCTTCAGATATAAAATATACATTCCCCTTTTTTGATCACATTTGTGAGGCATATTCTTTTTAAAATTTTTTTATTTTTAATTATTATAAGTTCATAATAGTTGTATATATTTATAGGGTACATGTGATGTTTTGATACAATGTATAACAATCAAATCAGGGTAGTTGGGGTATTCATCACCTCAAGCATTTATCATTTTTTTGTGTTAGGAACATTCCAATTCCACTCTTTTAGTTGTTTTAAAGTATACTCTAATTTACTGTTGACTATAGTCGCTTTGTTGTGCTATCAAATATTGTCCATTCTATCTAATTATCTAATTATATTTTTGCACCCATTAACCATCCCCACTGTGTGTCATATTAGTTTCTCATATATTAGCAATGTAAATGACAATTAAGTATTATTATAATATTTAGTAAATGGCCATACAGAGATTTTCCAAAAGGATTGTTGCCTTCCAAGTCCAGTTAACTTTATGTTCACCATTCTGTTTAGAAACACTCTTCAGTGTAGAAATTTTCCTGGAATATTGTTGCTCTTGGTTACCACACACTGGAGATGAGTATTATACCTGATTCATTCTTTCTGTCTTTTGTTCTATCTCCTACCCAGTGATTGTGTGGAAAATATTTTGACAAGTCTAATGCTTTCAATCAAAGTACAAAGCTCTGTACTAAAAGCTGCAGAGTAAAAGAATCACTTCTAAAGGCTTCATCATTTGTCAGTTCAGAGAAATCTGTCAGATTTTAAACCTGATTAGTAAGTTTTTCATTCAATATTTCATGACATGTTTATTGTCACATTATGTAATTTTTATTTTATTTTTAAAACTTTTTTGGCAAAGTGTGGAAAGATGAATACTCAGCACTCATATTGTCTATTTGGATAATTCACACACTTTTTGGTTCTAAATTTGAAGTAGTATTTTCCTATAACTTTAGATTTGGACATTCATTTCTCTTGTCATTTCAGAGTATAACATTAAGTTAGAAGGAAAAGAGTGTCAGGAGGAAGGGACATGATGTATTTACATTTCTTCTACTCTCTCTGACCATAATGTCCCTGTGTATCTAAAATTACATTCGAAAAGGACATCTGAAATCATCTGGTGGCGCTCCTCTTCTTTATAGATGAGCAAACTAATTCTCAAGGAGCCAGTGTGGTCTTGTACAAAAGCATGAGTTTGGGAGTCAAACAGAACCAGGCTTGACTTCCATCCGTATTAGTAACTATGTAAACTTGGACAAGTTACTTAAATTTCCTGAGACTTGGTGTGCTCCTCTGGAGAAGGGAGATAATAATACTTACTTGCTAGGGATGCCATAAAGGATTTAATTAAAATCATGTATTTGAATGCCTGGTAAAGAGTAGACACTTGGTACTTGTTAGTTCTCTTGCCTTTTCAAGGAAACAAAGTAAATTAGTGACAAAAACCTGCTTTAGATTTGAAGCAAAAAAGACTTTTATTTTTTGCTATTTCTATCACAACTTGCCAATGAATCCCTAAGGAAGCTTCAGTCTGGAATTGAAATCCCTCATCCTACCCTACGCATGACTTTTGTCAATGAATGAGACACTGTATTAACCAAGACTGCAGCCTCTGTTGTTTGTCCAGGTGGAGGCAAGAGATACATAAATCCTTTCCCAATTACCAACTATCAACAGCTCAAGCTGAGGAAATCATCCTATACTGAGGGTAGACCTGATTGGATTACCAGTGACAGTGTACTAAAATATTCTGGAGTTAATATCCAAATCTTCATTATGGACCCGATTATGCCAGAAGTCATTAACTTTTATGCCTCCTTAAGAACATATCAGCAGAAAATTCCCCAAATCCTACTTTTCAATTCCAGTTAATTTCCATGTCCCTTTTCCACCAAATAGTTCAAATTACTATATTTACTTTTTTTCCACCATAATTCATTCACAGATAATCTATCTCTATCCACTGTTTTAACAATTTTTTTTTTTGTAAGCTTTTTGGAACCTAGTTTTCCTGCGATAAAAATCTCTTGATCCTTGAATGTTTTCTTGGTTCCCTTCCAGTATCTCAGCACAGAGCAATACCTTCCATCTCATTGCTCTAGCTCAGAAGTTGAAAAACTACAGCCCTGCAGTCCAAATCCAGCCCTTTGCCTGTTTGTATATGACTGGTAAGCTAAGAGGTCTTAATATTCTTATATGGTTAAAAAAATTTAAAAGAGGAATATTTCATGACAAAAACTATGTGAAATTCAAATTTCATTGCTCATAAATCTAACTGGAACATAGTCGTGCTTGTTACATATTGACCATGGCTGCTGTGCACCACAATGGCAGAGTTGAACAGTTATGACAGAAACCGTACAGCCTGCAAAGCTTAAAATCTTTACTATCTGGTCCTTAACAGAAAAAAATTTGCAGACCCCTCCCAGACTCTCAAAACTCAGCTCTCTCCTTGACCTCTAAAACCAGTCTTGTCCACTGTACTCAGTGTGTATTTCTCCGAACAGCCAACTCTCTCCATCCTAGATAAGCTGCTATCATATTACACAGACACTGCTGTAATGTCTCCTAAATGGTCTCCTAATAATATATACCATCTATTTCCCATGCAGAAAGAAAACTATAATGTTTGATCATACCATTTATCTGCTTAATATCATTCAATTCCTTCCCATTGCTCTTAGAATAAAAAACAAAATTCTTTTTTTTTTTTTTAATTTCAGCTCTTCATGGGGGTACAAAGGCTCAGGTTATATACATCGTCCGTGTCCCACCCATCCCCCTGAGTCAGAGCCTCAGGCGTGTCCATTCTCCAGACAGTGCGCCTGGCATTCACCATGTAGTCATACCTCCATCCCCTCCCCCCTCCACCTCCCTGAGTCAGCACCTTCAAGCATGCCCATTCCCCAGACGGTTCAGTGGCCCACATGATCTGGCTTGCCTGCCTCTGCTGTTCTACCTTTTGGCTCCCTCTCCTTCTGACCCAGTAGTCTTACCACACTGGGTTTTCTTATGTTCTTACTCAGGGCCTTAGAACATGGTATTCTTAACCATAACCATTTTACCTATCTCCTCCTTGCTAGCTAACTCTTATTTACCATTTGCATCTAGACTTCTTCATGGACACCTTTCTCAATTTCCTTGGAGAGACCAATGTTTTTATTTGTTCTTATTATGTCTGATAATTTTCTTTTTGAAACATTTATCACTCTTTCTTATTATAGTTACTTAATCAACATCTTCCCCCCACTAGACTATAAGCTTTACTAGCACAGAAACTATTTGTATTTTGCTCACCAATGTATTCTAAACACTCAAAAGAGCACTTGACACACAATGAGTGCCTAATAAATACTCATTGACAGAAAGAACACACAAAGAAGTACCTGCACTCTGATCTTCCCAGACTTTTCCTGAGGAATTGAAAGTTTTTCCCCCACTTCCACTTTAGATCATAAGCCTCATGGGGGCAGGGGCCAGGTCTGTTTTCCTATGGACCTGTCATTGTTATATCTCCAAGCACATGACATGTAGTCACTGCTCAAAAAATATTTACTGAATCGACAATGAATGAGCTTTCTCTTTACTCTCAGGTCCCATAAGAGGGGCTGTATTTCTAGCCACTGCTGCCTCAAGACAATTTTTCCATCATCAACTCTCAATTATTTCTCTTCTTCTAAAGTATATTTCAATGTAAAATTTTATATTTTGGAGAGGCCTGAATGATACTTAGTTCAACCCTCTCATGTCAAGACCAACATGACTTTGATGCGATTGCTTATGCAATTTTCCACCTATCCTTATCACAGTCATCTTTTGGCCCTATGTTCTCCCACTCTCCTGCATGTATGCAGGGGTAGACTACTGAATTATTTATAGTCCTCTGTTTTGGGTACATTTTCATTGCTTTTTCATGCCGATGTCTCTCTAGCTTTCTTTTCTTCCTATTTTTTTAATCCTCAATTATTTCAGTACATAGCTCACAATTCTTTTCTCCATTTCAATCCCTAGTCATCAATGTCAATGACTTGATCATCCATGGTACTGACTGTTGAATTTGGTCTCACTGTGCTTTTCCCTTCCCAATAGCAGTGACACTGCTGCACCTCAAAGTTCTTGGACTCTTACAGTCCCTGTTTGAAAGCCTTTCATTCTTTCACCTGTCCATTTCCTTCACTCTGGTCAGTTCTATAATATATCCTCATTGAAATTTTTCTCTTGAACACTTGAAGTCTCTTAGTCCACTGGTCTCATGGTGATTTTATTGACATCTCATCCTCAATGACCACTTTTGTCAGTGGGTCACAGCGTAGCCACAGCATCAGCTACCAGCCAGAAGAAACTCATATTGCCTTCTACATCTGCACTCAATCTCAGGAAACCAAGTGTTGGTTTATTACAAGCTTATGCTCACTGACTTCCACTGGGCTCTCTCTACTACTCAGCAAGGGTATGATGAATCACTCATTATTTTTAGAGACCTGAACACCTCTTTCTGACTTCCTGCACGATAACCCATAGATCTACCAGATGCCTTAACTTCAACTTTGCTTAGAGAACTCAGGCCTTTATACGTCCCTTCTATTTACCTCAAATCTCTTGGGATCTATGTTTTCCTTTAGTCTCTGCCTGTTTTCTACCTCTGCTCCTCCTAATTTCTGACAAAGAAGAGAGTTCCTCTCCCCTGCATTTCCTCCATGTTCACATCTCCAACTTCCAGGACTTCCTTTTTTTTGTTGTTTTTTTTTTTTTGAGACAGAGTCTCGCTTTGTTGCCTGGGCTAGAGTGAGTGCCGTGGCGTCAGCCTAGCTCACAGCAACCTCAAACTCCTGGGCTCAAGCGATCCTACTGCCTCAGCCTCCTGAGTAGCTGGGACTACAGGCATGCACCACCATGCCCGGCTAATTTTTTCTATATAGATTTTTAGCTGTCCAAATCATTTCTTTCTATTTTTGGTAGAGACAGGGTCTTGCTCTTGCTCAGGCTGATCTCGAACTCCTGACCTCGAGCGATCCACCCATCTCGGCCTCCCAGAGTGCTAGGATTACAGGAGTGAGCCACTGAGCCAGGCCCAGGACTTCCTTTTTTCTAACATTTTCATCTTCAAATTCTACTCCTCCTGGCTCTTTCCCCTCGCCTACCAACATTTTTAGGTCTTGCCTAAACTACAAATCTTCCCTCCATTATCTTCAAAAACTTCCATTTCATCTTTTCCTATCTAATGTATTAATATTAAAAGAGTAGTCTCCATTTCTCACTACCAGCTTACTCTCAACTACTGCAAATGGATTTAAATCCCAACCGGTTTCTGAAACTGCTGCATTTCAGGAGAGTCGTGACCCATGGTTACAAATTACAGAAGTATGAGTTCTTATCCCTTTCAACCTGTCTGTAGTATTGGACACCACTGGCTACCTACTCTTTCTTGAAACCCTCCCTTGCCTTAGCATGAGTGGCACTAACTGATTCTCCTCCTACACTGTTGACTGCTTCTTGTCACTTCTCATCTCCACTCCGGCAAGTACCTTCATTTTGTTTAATTTTGTAGGTATTTGTTTCTCCCTCCCCAAACCTGTGGCTTTTTCAGGTTGTGAACTTTGCAAGCAGAACTGTATTTACTCCTGTTTGACTTCCTGCAGCACAGTCTACCATAGCAGGGATAAAATAAACAAATTCACAATCAGTAATTTATTGTATTGCATGAAAGACTGGGAGTCTAAGCCTTTAAAGTAGGAGAGCCTTTGGCATAGTCTTAGCATGATATCTTACTCATTGAAGTAATTTGGACATAAATAATAATTAGGACCAATTCTCAACTGCACTTCAGTCTCTGAAAAAAGAAAAAGGAATTTTATTTTTAATATATAGAAAATATTATTTAAATCCTCTTTTGTCTATTACTTTCACTCACTCTCATTATCTTTTCCAAAATAGCAGCTGCACTTTAAAAATCAATTTCTCTCTCTCTCTCATTCTGGAGATAGATATATATAGATATAGATATAGATAGATTTATGTATATTTGTCTATCTTATGCCTCTTTCAATCATATGAGTTTTCTTTCTGTCTCACTTTAGAGTAAATTGCTTAGGAGAAGCAGCAGATTAATAGCTCTGGATGGTGATGATGTATCCTATTCAAAGTCATACTTTCTGATGATACTTTGTTATTCTCCAAGAATATATCATCCTTATTCTCCAAACTTGTTTCATAAGAATCAATGGACCTTCTCTAAGACTTTATTTTTTTTAAAGTTCAGTGTATATGAGTAGTAATTTTCAGAGAAATAGAAGGCAGATGAAAGATGGAAAACCAAAAAATTCCATACATAGTAGAAATGAAGTTTTCACCAAGATGATGACCAGCAATTAATCAAAGTTAGTGACTCAAATAAGAGTCCAGACATATTAGTATGCTGTAGTAAACTGTGAGTTATATAACAAAAATGTATTACTAATAAAGTGCTAATGTTTGCAAAGGCTTTATTTTTAATTTCTTATAAATCATAGGGGATTTAAGATTATCTTTAAAACAACATCACTTCTGCTCAATTGCATTCTACTAAATTTTCTTTGGGGGAGAGATAGTCTGGCCAGGAAATAAAGCTTTTAGGATCAGTAATTGCACAGTAAATAGCCTGCCTTAACTATGTTGAAGCCTATGAGAAACTTTGCTGATACTCTAACAATAGATGTAAATGAGTGAATATATAAATACAGGACTCTGTGCAGTGGAGTTTGATATTTGGTAGTAAGGCAGGGCTAGTAAAAGACAGATGGGTCAATATATATCTCTGTTTTACTAAGGGAAAATATATTGTCAGGGCTTCTGAGTCATATTCTCATTATTCCTCATACCATACCCTAAGCTCAAGGATATGAACCTTGAGATAAGGCATGGTGAGATAAACCACATCCTTTTGACTTTCTCTGTTTTTCTTTCTGCCTAACAGAACAGGTAGAAGCCCAACTAGTGGCACAATGAGGTAGCACCCAGGCATTTGGACCAAAACCAAACGCAGGTGAAACAGAATGAGGGAAATTCTTTGTTAGAGGGCAGAAACTGCATTTGGACCCTACCCTGACTATAGGAAGCACTAATCTGAATCTTGTTAAGTCCAACATTTCTTATTCAACCGGGCAGATACCCACAGATCACCTCTGTTACCTTTGTCTGGGGTCCTACCTGTTCTTCATATTTTACAACATAATAAAACTTGAAGTAGATAGCTTTTTTAAATATAACTACTTAGTAGGATAAATAAAAAAATCCTGCTTAATTTTAGTTACTGAATTTAATAAATACTCCCCTTTTCCATAAAAATCACATACAATAAATAGGAAGGAAACTAGAAATAGAAAGTAAACAATAAGGATAAGGGGAAGAATGCAAATGTGATAACCATAGGAGTTAACATAATAGCCATGATTAACTTTAAAATTAGTCTCACATACAATAAATAGGAAGGAAAACTAGAAATAGAAAGTAAACAAGAAGGATAAGGGGAAGAATGCAAATGTGATAACCATAGGAGTTACCATAATAGCCATGATTAACTTTAAAATTAGTCTCTGATATCTGAGCTATTATAAGACAAAAAGGGATCACCCTTTGATCACCTGTAGCCTTTTGTGGCAATGCACCAGCAACTTCTCCATCACCTGGGAGCCTGGGAGTTTATTAGAAATGCAGATTCTCAGTACAGCCATTATGGAAAACTGTATGAAGTTTCCTCAAAACTTTAAAAATAGAACTACCATGTGATCCAGCAATCCCACTTCTAGGTATATATATCCAAAAGAAATGAAATCAGTTTGTTGAGATATCTGCACTTTCATGTTCATTGTGGCTTTATTTACAATAACCAAGAAATAGAATTAAGCTAAGTGTCCATCCATGGACAAATGAATGAAGAAAACATGGTACTTATACAGAATGGAATACTATTTAGCCTTTTAAAAGAAGGAAATCATGTCGTTTGTGACAATATGGATGAACATGGAGGACATTAAGTGAAATAAGCCCAGCACAGAAAGACAAACATTGCATGATTCCCACTTATATGTAGAATCTCAAAAAGTTGAACTCGTAGAGGTAGAGAGTAAAATGATGATTATCAAGGGCTGGCAGGGGTGATTTGGGGAGATGTTGATCAAAGCATACAAAATTTCAGTTAGATTGGAGGAGTAAGTTCAAGCATTCTATTGTACTTCATGGTGACTATAGTTAATGACAATGTATTGTAGTCTTAAAAATCCCTGCAAAAGTGAATATTAAGTGTCCTCACCACAAGAAATAAGAATGTGAGTTCATACATATGTTAATTAACTTGATTTAGCCATTCCACAATGCGTAATATTTCAAAACACCATGTTGTACTTAATAAATATAAAAATTGTATATTTTTATATGTCTATCAAGAAAAATAAATGAATAAATCAGAAAAGGAAATACAAATTCTCAGGCCCCAGACTAGTCCCACTGAATCAAAATCCTTGAAAATGGGGTCCAGGAATCTTCATTTAACAAGCTCTCCAAGAGATTCTGATCCACATTAAGATATTATAATGGGGGCTGGTAATTAGGAAAAAGATCTGGGGCAGGAGCAGACCACCAGCAATGTGCTTCAGCCTCAAGTGCTGAGTGAGCAAGCTTGATTGGAAAGAACCATCCATGTCAGAGCCAGCTGGCAGACCCCAAGCAAGCACGAGTATTCTGGGCACAGGGACTCCACTGTGCGGCTGCCAGAGCCGACCTCTCAGAGAAGCACCAGTTCTAGCAGGGAAACAAATGCCACTTCTTTCACTTCTTTTTCTTCTCTTTCCTGATCCAATGGCACTGGTGACCTGCCGGCCAGATTTAATTACAGGCTGGGAGAGAAGGTTTGGTGTTTGGATTTGGTTCCCTAAGAAAATAATGACTTACTTCAGCTGGTGAGATTTGTGCTTTCAGAATGGCAGCAGGACTGCAGGCACAGGGAAGCCCGAAAGATCAGCACCCTCCGTAAGAGCTTCCAACTAGCCGTTAGGAACTGAAAACGAGATGAAAAATGACCAAGAAATAAAGTTCACTTTGCTGGGATTTATGGCACAGCAAGGAATTATTTGTAGGAAACCTAGAAACCTGTCCAAGTCCAGCACCAGCCCCAGCCCATACACAGACCTGGAGACTGTTGCTTGCTTATCAGATAGTGGTTAGCAACATATAATGTGCATAGTAGGCTTGCAGGTCTAGACCCGTATTTCCCAAATATAAGCCTACTACTTTGTCTGTATTCATTTAACATCCTTATTCTATTATGGGTACTTAACGCAGATGTCAGAGTAAAGGTTGTTTCCCCAAAGCATCATAAATACACATATGGGAATATAAAATTACATGAGAAATGCCATTTCTTTCACAGGGTTGATAACATAAATATTATCCATTCTTCACTTGCATTGAAACAATCAACTAAGATCTCAAATAGATTGACGAGTGAAGTAAAAACAAAAATTTAATCTCCATTAGATGAATTTTAAAAATAAAAGGCAAGTAGCTAAGGATGAATCAGGCAGGCCTGGCTTTAAATCCCAGTTTAACTGCTAACCAGCTAAGTAGCCTTAGATAAGTTTACTTAAACTTTCTGAGTCTCATTTTCTTCTCTTGCTAAAACAAATTCTCTCCCAGTTGTGTGAGGGTTAAAAAAGAAAATAAATGCAATGGACATAAGATAGTACTGACTTCTGGTAAATAGTCGATGAATATAAATAATACTATTAGCAAGAATGACTATAAAAGACTTAATTAGAAATACACAGAAGATAAGTATTTATGTATGCACACTTTATATGTGTAACTACATTTTATTTTTTAGGAATGCATTCTAAAAAGATGGAATACAGGGTTGAAGTGTGTGTTCCTTGTGATAAAAAATAATCCTGTTTGATTTCCAATAAATTGCATTTCAGGTAATCAGGGAAAATCATTGTCAAACAGTTTATAAATAAAATCAAAATAGATACAAATAAGTAAACTCACCTAAAATAACTGCCTTATTAATCAGCATGGAAGGAAAAAAAATTGAGCTTCTGCTTAAAAGAGGTTTAAACTAAATAGAAACTTATTTAAAAGTAAGGCTTCATTAAGTTTGAATACTTTAAATACATAAGTCTGTGTGCTTACAGACTCTTTCACATTATAAAATATGCTGGAGAAAAACACAAAGAGATATTTGCATACCCATGTTCATAACAGCATTATTCACTATATCTAAAAGGTGGAAGCAATCCCAGTGCCTATTGGTGGATGAATGAATAAAGAAAACGTGGTAGACACATACAATGGAATATTACTCAGCTTTAAAAAGAAGAAAATCCTCTTACATGTTTCAACATGGAAGAACCTGTAGGACATTATACTAAGTGGAATAAGCCAGCCATGAAAAAACAGATGCTGTATGACTCCACTTATATGAGGCACCTAGTGTAGTCAAGCTACAGAAAGGAGAATGGTGTCATCAGGGGGTGTAAGAATGGGGAAATGAGGAGTTGTTTTTCAATGGGTACAAAGTTTCCATTTTGCAGGATAAAAAATTCTAGTGATCTGCGGCATAATATTGTGAATACATTTAACGCTAGTGAACTGTACACTTAAAAATGGTTACGATGGTAAATTTTGTTATCTGTTTTTACTACAATTAAAAGTAAAATACACCAGATAGCCTTCATCTTTGCCATTTTCATACATTTTCTTATGAATCAAAAGGCACACTAATAGACTGCCTTTATGTTGGCTAAATCATGTTAAATTTTTGCCTAGAGCCTGAGATACAGTTACCATAAGAAACTCCATCTTCCTCTTAAATCTAGAGGTTTCAGTCACAAAGAGAATTAAAATGAACATGGAAAACTAGTATTAATCCTTCCTCGTATTTTAACATGCCCTTTTTATGTTTAAAATGAAAGAACCTAACTAAATGAAGTTAATTTTTAAATAGAAAATTAGTTAGAACCCAGAGATACAAATAGTAAGAACTTAGTGTTTGGTTTGGTATTTGCAACTGCTAAGAAAGAAAATGCTCATTTCCCACAATCTAGTCCAAACTAGAAACCTATTTGGATGAGTGACCTATTATGATAAGAAGAAGTCTCTGGTTACAGCTCTTACAAAACTTCAATTTTCTTTCAACACAACAGGCATCGCTTGTGACAGTTCTGTTCCACAGGAGACAGAAGCCCTTACAAATTTGTTATCATTCAATCAGTCCCATTCTTTGCTTTAGAGGTCAGAGGTCCTGAGGTTATAAAGTTGATGTGAACATTTTGATGATGTCCAGATGGAGAAACCGGCTTTACCTGCAAAGAAAAAATAAGAGAGAGTTTATTTCTTTAAGATATTTTGGAAAATCTGTTATTGTTCCCTATAGAAACACAACGGGAAACCAGTAGAGTGGAAGGTGTATTGGATTTGACAGAGTCATTGATTCAAGTTCCAGATCTTCTCACTAATTTTTTGAGCCTAAATGAGGTACATGAAGTGTCTGAGTTTTCCTTTCCTACTAGCAGGAACCAGTACCACTTTTAGACACTGAATTTTGGAGGGCTCTGATCTAGTCAGAATATGGTTTCCCTGCCAAGGGCTAAGAGTCAAAGGGACCAAGAGTCAAAGGGACCAAGGAAAGCCAGGCTCACCTAGACCTTCCCTAGACCATGGTCTGAGACACAGGCCCCCAAGTGGACCCAAGCCCTATTCTAGGGCTGCACAAGCATTTGCCCTAGCCCATTCTCCTGAGGGCCCAGCCCAGGCCCAAGAAGTGGCCAAGGAGGGTTTGTTTGCATGGGGTGTGCACAGACCTTGGACTTACAGGCTGGAGTGTCCACATACAAGTTTCAAGGCCTCTTATGGTGTAGGACTGAGGTGGGGGGAGTGTGGGCAAAGCAAGGGAGCAGGCCATGGACTGGAGGTTTCCATTTGCATTTTGCTTGGGGCTTCACAAATGTCATGGGCATGTTTGGTGTATCTGCCTTTCTTACTGTATGGTTCAGTCCAAACCAGATACTGAACAGCTGTTCTGATGTAATGTAGGCTCCACTAACGGAGAGATAAGGAAGACTACACCTTATGTCCTATCACAGTCTAAAGGGGAGGCCTCTAATTATGGATATATACTTTCAACACAGTGTGTAAAGGGCTATAAATTGCCACCTTCCCCTTACCCTCTGCATCAGCTCAAATGACAACATACCCCTGAATCTGCCTCGTCTTGAAATCATTGGAACCAAAGTCAATTAAGATCACACTGTGTGGCAATAGAGTTCCATGGGAAGAAGATTGTGCATACAAGTTAATCTCACGTTGTGTATATAACACAGGTCACATTTTTCTTCCCCATTCAGCAGGGACATCACAGCAGAAAGGTCCAGAGCCACCAACTCTGTAGTCATAAAGGCTGAGGTTGAACTCCTTGTTTCTATCCACTATGTGACTTATGATTGATACCTTCTCTAAGTTCAGTTTCTTAATTTGTAAAATGAAGATAAAACTCTCTTCTTCCTATGCAAAATGGAAAAATACTGTAAGGATTATATGAAATAAAAATTTTAAAGTACTTAGCATAGGACCTGGTATATAGTAAACAATAAATGATAGCTATTATTAAAAAAACTGAGGAAGTCAATTGGACTTATGTATCATTTCTTCATATGCACAGCTTATATTTTCTTTAAAATTCTATTTTGCATTTTCCAAGAGCTAGTGCAAAACAAAATTTTATATAAGCTAAAGAAGCAGCTTCTATCTTTTATTGTTTTTGCTTGATTTAACTTCTTTGAGAGTAGAGATTGTGTCTTATCTCTGTTTTTTCTCTTTATACTTAGTATGGTCCCTGGCATGATATGTTTTGGTTGAATAAATAAATTCAAGAGAGAGGGAAAAAACATTTTCAAAGTGATATTCCATGTCTATGATCACCTACATTAAACTGAAAACAAGACAGTGATTGGAATTTTGCTAAAGGGAGATGCAATAGAAAGTTTACCCTCTCTGCTACCCCCATCCCCCTAACCAGAACAATCTGAATATCCAAGAAATTTCTTAGCTAACTCTTCTAGACTGTAAATTCCAATAGGGACATTAACAATAAAATAATTTCTCTATCTTGATTGGCTTTACATATTTAGCTTTCATGGAGTAAAGAAGAAACTTCTAAGAAATACCATTTAACTGCATTATCAGTTGAATGTTTATCCAAAATATGACTAGATGATATACTTTTAACCTTTTTCTGAAGTATACATGTGAAATATAAAAGACACTAAAACCAACAAAAGCAGAAACTTCAAGTGATTTTCATCCCTCCCTCCCAACTCCTTTAGGAACATATGCCTGAAAATATATTAGAAATGAATGAAATTCAAGATAATTAAATATTCAAAATTTCTTTTATGCATAACTTTTTAATAGAACAGACACTTGAGTGTTATATTTCAGAGATATTGGAAATCACATAATGTCCTATTCCTTTTATATCCAGCTTGGTTTAATATAAAATTCCTGGGTTTCACTTTTATTTTTCTTTGAAAGAGATGCAGTTGTCACTCTGTGGTCTTTCAGAATTGATGTTTACACAGAGAAAAATCTGATGATAACCTGATTTTTGCTTTTTTTTACAATAAGTTGTAATAAGTGTTTGTTTTGTTTTATTTTTTCCTTGATTAGACACTTGTAGATTTTATACAGTTTAACATTTTGTCACTTGTTGTGCTGGCATTGGTTTTTTGGTGTTAATTTTCATTTGATTAGTCTGTGACTTAAATGAATATGAAGGGAACTTGAGTCATAGCTGGAGGCAAGATAGTGTGTCAGTAGAGAGGCAATCTTGGAGAAGGGCTGGAGGGTGGGGAGGGTTTTTACTCATTATATGCCATCAGAATGGAGATGTGAAAGTGGTCTAAGTTCCAAGCTATGACAAATTCTGGGATGAGAAGGAGAGTACCTGTGGCCAGCAGGGAAGTGAATGGGAACTAAGGGACCCACAAGAGAATCCCTTCAGAAGTCAGAGAACGGAGCCATGATGGAGCAGTGTGCGTGCATCTTGGGCCAGTGGGCACTGGCAGGTGAGGAACCAAGAGGCATCAGCAGGGCCTTCCAGACCTCAGTAATAGTTAATGTTGGAAAAGTGCCTGAATTATAGTTCCTGGAAGGCCTGGGTAGATATAAGAAACAGGTGGGAGGCAGGGCAGATTTGTGTAAACACTGGGAATCAGGACAAAAGTATAGAATCACTGAAACTAATGTTCTAAATATTTGGGTTCAGGGGTCTACAATAATACCAAACCCTATTGACTGGGAAGGAATGAGCTCAGACCTCAGTGGTGCAGAGTTAGCAAACGACTGGCTTGCCTACCTGGCCTGGAGTAAGCAGAGAATGAGAAAAATCTCAGTGGGAAGAGTGGAGAAGGATGGATGATTTTTAAGTGCTACCTATGTATTTGCTGCACAAGCTTCTTTAGGTGCTTCACAACCCCTTTATGAGGTAGAGATCATAATCCCATGTTAGAAATGAAAAACTGAGGGTTTTGAGGTTAAACACCTGTGAAAATGTCACATAGCCTAGCACATACTTGGTTCATGCTACTTACTGCTCTTTCTAGGAATATTTTTAGTTTTTTGATAGTTTCATAAATATTTTAGCAGAAATTCTCTAGAAGAGAGTCTAATGTCTTCTCATTTTACCATCTTCATATAAGCCTCCGATATACTTTTTTGCAGTACATACGGTGAAGTCCATTTGGCCATTGAGGACAGTGGTTCTTGAACTTCAGTGTGCACAAGAAACACCTGGGGAGCTTATAAAACTTGCAGACTCCAGAGAGTTTCCCTGAGTACCAGGAGATCTGGGGTGGGGTCCAGGTGTCTGCATTTAAACAAGCACCAGAGGTGAATTCAAATGCCAGTCATCTAGGGACTACACGTTGAGATAGACTATAATAAATAAAGCAGTATAGAAAGTAGAATTCATCTCCACATTTAGCCCATGGCATCTGTTCCTCCAACATCATTTTATTACAGAATTAAAGTAGTAGCCATGGAACTGCCCTCATTGCCCTTCAGGTGCTGCAGGGAGGGGAGCGAGGGAGGGGAGGAGAGTGTGAAAGCTGGTAAGATGTAGGTCAAGAAAGAGCCATGGGATGCTCTTACACAATGCTGCTTTGACTGGCAAATACTGGATTACAAGGTCAAAGCCAGAGTGGTCTGGAACTTCTCCAAAGCAGAACAGATGAACCTAGAGGCCAACCGAAATAGGAAATACCTATTAGCAACTTAATATTTTGTATTCCTTTTAAAAAGATAATTTTGAGGCAAAGGCTAATTATTTGTTAAGTAAAAATCTGGTGGTTTATTAGAGATTTCCTTATATTAAAATGATGAGTACTATTGGGTTCATGACAGAAGGAAAATATATATATTTATTTTATGTAAAGCATATATTTATATTATATATAAGCTATTAGATATTTATTTACTGTCAAGGTATTTTAATTGGTAACAAAGCGTATGGTCCAAATTAATACATCTTTTAGTAGCAATTTCATGTTTCCAGATACAAACCCAAACTTTTAAAAGTAGAACTTTTTTACTCATGTGCACACACAGGATACCTCACTTAATGTAAAGAGATTGACTCTGGAAAACTTGCTAGAAATGGACTTCTAGAAACCTGATCATATTGAGAACTTACCATTTACAGGGATTCTGTAATCAATCCTGTGGAAAAGAAAAAAGTAACCACCTACTAATTTATCCACCTCGGCAAAGCTGGACTTAATTTTGCTTCCATGTGTTTATGCAAATTTTGGCAGCATTTGGAATGCTATAAGACAAATGAGGACAAGTAAAAAGTGACTTTGGAATGAAGAAGTTTATAGCAAGGGAAAAAGATGATACGGAAAATTTTATTTGAATAAGAAACCCTTAAAATAAATAATCTTCACTTTGCAATAAATCAATATTTACAGTAGGAGGATAGCTAATGTAAGTTATCACAGCAAAGTATAAAAATCAGTACAATATGTAATTTCATAATGCATTTCTCATGACAGAAGAGTATACTGTTATCTGAAGACCAGAACAATTCTACCAAAAAGAAGATTACAGCTGGGAGTGCCAGGTGTCAAATTAATGAAGGACTTTAACCATCAAAGAAAGTGGGTTCAGTGCATATGGCTTCTTTCATGGAAACTGGCAAAACATCACTAGTCCTAATCCTACAAATGTAGATGTTTAAAACAGGTTGAGGCAGTAACGTTTTATAGGGCAGCATGAAAAGAAAAGCAATTATAGGAATGATATAATTACAGGGTAATGAAAACATAAACACCATTAATGCATTCATTTCCATATTCAGAGTTTTTTCTATGGTTGGATTACCAACTTATAAGTGCAAGATTTTAATTACAAAATCATTTAGATTTAAAAAAAATTTATCCATCCTAATGCAAACACACATTGGATTTGATTATTTTTATAGAAGATTGGTATAATTGGCCATTGGAAAAAAGTAGAAGATTTAGAATGATTTTTACCAAACCCAGGGAAAGAGAGAGAAGTAGCCGCCACTTTGGACTTGTTAGTTACTTACACATTGATACATTATCAGGAGTAACTGTTCCTTTTTATTGTCCTCTTGAAGCCATTTGTATATTCTTTCTTCAACTCCTGTTAAAGTTCAGGCTTATAGGAAGACAACTGTTTGTTCTTGGCAAGCTACTTAAACTTTCCAATTCAGTTTCCTCACTTGTAAAATGCAGACCGTAATGGCTATTTCAGAGTTGTTTTAAAGGGAAGAGCTAATCCGGAAGTGCTTTACATAGTGTAAAACTCAATAGATGACAGTTATGAGTTTAATGCTTAAAGGAAAAGGCAGTCAGAAAGAGATGCCTCATTTTGATCAACTAATGCGATCCCTTTTAATATGGTTGAGAGCCAGCTCCTCATAGCAAAGTCTGCTCACAAATTCATGACATCAGCAACAGTTACAAAGTGAGTTCAAGTGTTGATTACCAACTGAAATATGATTTCTGTTGGGGAGGTGTAGTGTGTGTGTGTGTGTGGGGGGGGTGTGATGTGTATGTTGTGTGTTTAAACAGAATTATTCATTTTAATAAGAATTAAATAAATTATGTGGATTCTAAAAAGAATTTGTAGATACATCTTGAGGGACCTCAGAGAAGCAGCTCCATGCTTCTGGTGTACATGTGTGTCCAGCTGTGGGATGGGCCATTCTAATGCTCCTTTTCTACAGGGACGGTCACACTGGGTAGTCCAAGCCTTCAGCCTCTGGCCCTACCCTCCTACCTTCAGAAATTCACTCAACTTCACCTCAGACTGGTGAGCTGCTTCATCCTTTCTTTGTGGTTCTTAAGGTACTATGGATTCATACAGATCAACTTTACTCCTGTAAAATGCTTCTTTAAAAAATAATCATGTGGTCAAATATGTTTGTAAAGGGTGGCATAGTAGAACCTCACTTTTGGATATTCACACTCTATCATAGGGTATGAAAGGCTTCAAGAGGTTCTGTTTAACCCTGCAAAGGCAAATAAAAATCTCAGGGCCATGTCTCCAACTCCTTTTACAAAAGGGAAAGTCAAGCCTGGAGGCTGAGTCATGCAACATCCCCTTCCAAACGAACAGCTATTACTAACATTATGTATTAGTCAGATCCCCCAGGAAGGTATTAAAGGCCTCAGGCAGCTATAAGGACTGCCCCCCACAGATCATTCATAAGAAAATTCTTTACTGGCCTCCCACAAACAAGGGCATGCAAATTGCAACTTTGGGTCTTGTAGGCTAAGTCTGGTTCCTAGAACTAAAGTCTGTTTGATTCCACACTAATAATGTTGATTACAAGCTTATCTTCCCAGGTGCAGAACAGACAAGATCAACCATTCTTCTACCTACCCAGGGACATTTACATAATTGATTCTTCCTTTATTCCCTTTTTCTCTTCAAACATTCACCTTATCTTATATAAAATGTATACTTCCTGGGCACTAACTAAAGTCTCACAAGAATGTAACCATTTACCTTACTTCCCACCCCACCCCTCCTTTTGCTTACTGTATGTTCTCTCCCCCTAAATACTGTGTTCCCAAATACCTCTTCAGAGAGCACACAGACCACAGATACTTCTATGACTTGTGCTTTTCCCAGGTGCATCCTCAAACTTTGGCTTAATAAACATTCATTAATTGAGATCTTTGCCTTAGTCACTTATTTTGGATTGCCAACCCAATTTCCTCAATACTTAAATTTTTTTCATGTAACTTTATTTGATATCCTGCATAATTATTGTCCTGCAAAATATACTTTGGGAAACAGTAGTTGAGACTTAACTCCCTTGCTATCACAAAGGTTAAATTGTTTTTAATGTAAAGATATTACTACAGCAGTGTAGCCTTTTAATATATGTCTTGCATTTTTATTCCTTTGAGCATTTTCCATACATTCTTACTTTACTCTGTCACCTCTCCTTACATAAGGAGAATGAAACAGCATTCCATGGTGCCTCAGGAAATGAAACAGCATGGGTTTCCTTTGCTGGGTTTTGTCTGTTTTCCCCACTTTTAATAGCTAATGTAGAGAGTTTTAGCATCTCAAATTTTCTTGATATTAGATCTGAGGGGGAAAAAAGACAAAAGTTTTAGAAAGAGGAGAACAGGACCTAATGGTGCTGATATTTTAAAATTTATATATTTGTGAACATTTTATCCATTAAACAAAAAGGAGCATAAATCCTCCATGTATGTAGCCCAAGCCACTATGCATTATATTCAAAGGTAACTTGAGTATAAAGAGTATAGACCTCTTATGTACTCACCCTTCAGATTCTAGTAAAGACATACACAAATAACAGAGCTGTTTGAAGATCCACAATTCCACCCTGCTGATGTCATATTTTATGGTGAATGTGGAGAAGGTATATATTACTGTTTCTCAGAAACAACACACTGACCTTGGCCCTGCAGTAGCCACTTAAAATTTACCTATAGATGTAAACCTAATTGAAGAAGACATTCTATCTTCCATCTCCCTTCAAAATGGAGGGAAAAATCAAAATGTATTGATTTTTCTCTGGGACTTGGGCTAATTAGGGGTTAATTTTTCTCATTGTTGGTATAATGTAGAGGGACATTCTACAGATGTTGGTATGTGGGATGAGAACTGCCAACCTAAATACAAATTTTCATACAGTGTCTAGTTATATAAAACAACCTCAGTAGAATGCTAAAGAATCCCAAGGAATTCTTTATTTTGGAGAATTTTGGGGAAAAAATAAGCAAAGATAAATCTAAGAAGATAATAGACACAAAGAGATCAAACAAAACTGATGGGAGATATTGTTTTTGAACTATCAGCAAGTTTTCCCCTAGACTTTGGTTTCCAACCTCATTCAACTTCAGCAGGGAAAAGGACTAGGAAATTCTGGTGTAACTAACTCATAACATTTTTAAGGACAAGCATTTCATAAAACAACTTCCTGGTATCATCTTCTTGTTAGTCAAACAATATATTAATATATCTTTTAGTATGTAGTCCAGGCAGTTTCCAAGCTATGTAGGGTCCACAAGCCATGAACCTATTTCTCAATTTGGTGACACAGAATGGAAGAGGCATTCAATTGTAAGAAAAACAAATGCAAACAATACATAATTTTTTTTATTGGTGTGAAAGAACTAAATGTTTTTCTTTGAGCAGATAATTTAACATCTCTGGGTCTCAATTTCTGCATCTTTGAGGTAATAAAGCCATACTAGATAATGTTTAAAGTTTTTTTCATCTTTTTTCCTTTTCTTTTTAAAATTTTTATGTAAAGACGGGGTCTCACTATGTTTCCCAGGCTGGTCTCAAACTCCTGGCCTCAAGCAATCCTCCTGCCTTGGCATCACAAAGTGCTGGGATTATAGTAATAAGCCACTGTGCCCATCCCTGTTTTTTCCCATCTGAAACTTCAGATTTAATAACTCTATTTTCTATCCTTTTTCTTTCTTTATTAAAAAAGTACTTATTCTCAAACACCAGTGTAGAGATTGGCTGTGCTGAAATCTTATGATGGTTGTAAAAATACAGATTCTTAGGCTATGCTTCCAGAGATTCTGACTCAGTAGACCTGAGGTGGTGTTCAAGAGTTTGCATTTTTTCAAAAACTCTCCCAAATAATACTCATCCTAACATGTAGCAAGGTGTGGGAACCACTAACTTAGAATTACAGAAACAAGGAGTAGAATCGGTATTGCTCATTTAGAGCAAATCCCTTAGGTTGTTTTAGTTGATAATAACAGAAAAACTGTGACCCTGGTTTATACAATAAGAATATTTATAATCTCAAATAATTGGAAGCTTAGAAATGAGGTATATTCTAAATTTTGGTTTTACCTTCCTCGGATTTGGCATCTCTATCTCTGGGAGATGTTTTCAACCTCAGACTTTCAGTAAGTCCCTTTGTCTCTTGTGTTTCCTTTGGTGAAAAGAGGTGTTTCCCAAAGCTTTCCTACAACAAAGTTGCCAAAATTGAATCACAGATCACATGCTCATTCATACTGGCAAAGGTTATAGCAGCAGTCCCCAACCTTTTTGGCATGAGAGACCAGTTTCATGGAAGATAATTCTTCCATGGACTGGGGCGGCAGGGTGGGGGGCAATGGTTTGGGGATGATTCAAGTGCACTACATTCATTACGTTTGCAGCTGCTCCCCAGAGCTAGCATCACCGCCGCAGCTCCACCTCAGATTATCAGGCATTAGATTCTTATAAGGAGTGCGCAACCTAGATCCCTCACATGCACAGTTTACAGTAGGGTTCGTGCCCCTATGAGAATCTAATGCCACCTCTGTCAGGAGGTGGAGCTCCAGTGGTGATGCAAGCAATGGGGAGCGGCTATAAATACAGATGAAGTTTCACTTGCTCACCTCCTGCTGCACAGCCCAGTTCCTATCAGGCCATAGACTAGGACCAGTCCATAGCCCGGGGCTTGGGGACTGTAGGGTTATAGTATTACCAAGACCAATGGTTCCCCATCTTGGCTGCACATTAGGAAAATGTTAAAAATTTGAATATCAGGATCTAAGCTCCTGAGTTTGTGATTAAATTGGTCTGAGGTATAAAAAGTTCCCCAAGTGATTCTAATGTACAGCCAAATTTGTAATGTACAGGGATGGAATGCTGCTGAAAAGTCAACTACCATGACCACTAAAATCCTTTAAAATCCATTAAGCAAAAAGTGCCTCTACTTTATACTGGCCCTACAATCAGAAGACTTACAGACTTACCCAAGGTAAGAACAATCAGAAAGTGCCAGAAACTTGTCTTTTCTGACTCTTGGACTAGTGTGCTCTCTACCAGGAGATGCTGACTTCTGTGTTTGGAGTCAGTGTGGAGAGGAGGACAAGTCGTGAAGAAAGCATTGCAGCTCATTCTTGGTGATTCCAACATCATTTAAATTTAAAATTCTCAAGTAGAACTTGCTGTAGTCAGTGAGGGAAAGCCAGTAAACAAAGTAAATATGTACAATAAAAGGAGTCACATCACAGGAATGTTAAAAGAAAATGTTAACTTTTGTCATGATCTACCAGGGGATCATCACAATAAGAGCATGTCTTTTGATATGAATGGAGAAGAAAATCTCCTTTTAGAAAATCTCTTCTACAAAAATCTCTTGTTGATGAAAGAGGGTAGGCTCTATCAGAGGGAAAAGACCTCAGTAAAGAAGGAAGAAAAACATTAGATTTTTACATAATCTTTAAAATACATACTTTCCCAAAAATAGTCATAAAATTTAGCAAACTGGCTTTTAACCAAGAGAATATAACATTGAGTTATTTACATGCCTAAAATCACCAACTAGATTTTCCTAACTATACATTCACATTATGTTGATAACTTTGAACTTTTTTGGCTTGTATTTGATAATGATTCAAGTTCTCATAAATGTAAACCAAAATGCCTTTCTTGACATTTGCTCGTGAAGACTTTGTTTTGGCTTCATTATAGATGGCTGTAATGAAAATGTGGAAAATTCTCTCAGATTTCAAGTTAACAAAAGATAAAAAAAATAGAATTCCTTAAGCTAAAATGATTTCAGCAAAGGAGCTATTATTAAAGTTTTAAAAATAAAAAGGAAATAAGGTAGGTGTAAACTAATTCACTTATCAATAAAATCCTTATATTGAACCTAGGAGGTGCCCTCTTAAAACTTGAATAAAGAGCCTCCAAATTAAATACTATTATGTAGCTGACATGAATGTTTGACCTTTATGTTAGCTTAAAAAGTATATACAGGTAGAATACATGGTTTTGAAAAAATTTTATTAATAGAAAAACTCCTGAATGAAACAACTCCATCATCAGTCACTAGAGAAGAATAAAAATTTATTATTATGAGGAACTTTTATTCTTTTCAAAATGGGTATAATAGTGGCAGTGTCAGAACCAAAGGCTTGACCAGCAAAGGGTATAATTTTTTATCCTTACATTCTTAAGATATTCACTGTTGGGGCCACATTGATAGCATTGTTCCCTGAAGAGGAAATCATCCACACTTGTTAGCCCACCTCATGCTCATTTGACAAGTAACAAACGTTAGTGGAGCATCAACAATAAACCAAGGGTTGTATCAGTCTCTGGACATTAGATACACATAATGGTATTAGAAACACAAACCCCAACATTAAGGACTTCTTGTTTAGTGGGAGAAACAATTAAGCAAACCACCTGTGACAATTCAATGTTACTCAACCTGACAAAGATAAGCATGGAAAACTGTGGAAATGCAAACAAAGAAAAAATACAAATTCTCAGCCAGGAGCCTGGGGTGGGGATGGAGAATGGAGGATGTGATGGTTAATTTTATGTGTCAACTTGACTGGGCTCAGGGATGCCCAGAGAGCTGGGAAAACATTATTTCTGGATATGTATTTGAGGGTGTTTCTGGAGGAGATTAGTGTTTGAATTAGTGGAGTAAGTAGAGAAGATCATCTTCCCCATACGGGTGGGCATCATCCAATCAGTTGAGGGCCCAAATAGAACAAAAAGGTGGAATAAGGCAAAATTTGCTCTCTTTTCATGAGCTAAGACATCCATCTCCTCATGTTCTCAAGCATTGGAGCTTCTGGTTCTTTGGCCTTTGGTCTCCACAACTTATGCCATCAAACCCCATTCCCCGCCATCCTCTGGTCCTCAGGCATTCAGACTCAGACTGAATTATACCAATGGCTTACCTGGTTCTCCAGCTTGCAGACAGTAGGTCATAGGACTTCTTGGTCTCCATAATCACATGAGCCAATTCCCATAATAAATCTCTCTTTAGATATAGATAGATATAGATATAGGTATAGATATATAGATATTCTATTGGTTCTGTTATTCTAGAAAACCCTGACTAACACAGAAGACTTTATAAAGGATATAATGTCTGCATAAGAATTAGCCAGGCAGGGAAAGAAGAGTCATTTCAGTAATCATGCGGGAATATCATGTGTAGTGTAAAAGAGATACAAATAGCTAGGTTTACCTGCTATATAACATTGCAGGTAAGGTACTGGTGAGAGTGCTGAACAAAGTGTTAGACAAGGACCACATCACAAAAGCCTTGTAAGTCACACATTTTAGCCCAAAGATGGTATCCTGAGCTTTTTGCATAAGACTTTTGTAAGTTTCCCCACTTACGATGATCAAGAAACCAAATAGTTTGAAAGATGCTATAGTAAAAGGACAGATGCCCTACTTGTGTAAAATCATAGCGATTTGCTTATACAGAAAGCTAGGCAGAAGTGATTGGACATATACCTTTGATTGATCACTTACCATGTAACAGGCACTGTATTAGTTGCTTTACTCACATTATTTCTAATGCGCACAATAATTCTGCAAGTTAACTATTAGTCTTATTTTACAGATGAGAACACAGAGGCTCAAAGAGACTGAAACATTTACACGAACCCTGGCTGCTTCTGGTGAGATGGAAAATGGAGCTTATTAAAATGTATCATAAAGGAATATTGTGGGTTTTTTGTTCTTGATACGTTTCTGAGGTAAAAAAAAAAATAATGTAGAAGAATATATTTCCTCTAGCATCAGTGACCAATGCACAGTTCAAATATCCACTATTCAGCAAATTAGCAAAATGAGTCATCTTTACTTCTTTTCTCAGGCTAAACTCCAAAAAACTTCTCATCATTTTAAAATGAGGAGAGTGTAAGCTTGGGATTGAACTCTGCCCCTTTTTCCCACATCAGTTAACTGCATGTAGGTCCAGCATCTGCTGACTCTTTGAATTAGCTGATTACAATCAGAACCTTCCAGTTACTACATAAACGGCAAATACCTTTGCTATAGAGTCATAAAATATTGCTCTAATAACATCTTTATAGCAGATACATGGAGAAGTGGCCCAGTGTTCCTCAGGATGTTTCTTATAAGATTATTGTGTAGATTAAATGAGAAAAATATATTTAAAACACTTAGCGCTGCATTTGGAACATAGTAAATCTGTAATATACTGTAATATATGGCAGCTATTGTTTTTGATAACCAGTTAAGACATCTCTCACCTCCAACATCTCTACCCAGCCCCAACAACACAACACAACAGAGGTGTTTAGGACTTAGAGTACCATTTTAAAACAGAACCAGTCAGTATAGTCACTGAGGTCTCAGGTTGGGAGAATGAAGGGATCAATCACTCCATAGTTTGAATTCATCAAGACAGAAAAATTTATTTGCTGTAATCTCACTCCTGTAATCCTAGCACTCTGGGAGGCCGAGGCAGAAGGATCGTTCAAGGTCAGGAGTTTGAGACCAGCCTGAGCAAGAGAGAGACCCCGTCTCTACTAAAAATAGAAAGAAATAATTTGGACAGCTAAAAATATATATAGAAAAAAAGTTAGCCGGACATGGTGGCACATGCCTGTAGTTCCAGCTACTTGAGAGGCTGAGGCAGAAGGATTGCTTGAGCCCAGGAGTTTGAGGTTGCTTTATAATCCACATTTTCAAATTTATTGACATAAACTTATTCCTGGCAATTTCTTATCTTCTTCATCTCCTGTATTAATAGTTATATTCCTTTTTAATTTTTGATATTTTTGCTGTCATTTTTAAAGTCAGTTTTAACAGCATTTTGTCAATGTTATACATTTTTCAAATAAAGTTTTGGCTTTATTATCTCTCTCTATTGGAGCTTTATTTCTGATTTTATTAATTTATGTCTATATTTTTATTATATTATTTCTTTTACTTTCTTTGATTTTCTGCTTTTCTAACTTTTTCAGTTGTATACTTAGTTCATGATTATTTATCTTTTCTTCTTTTCCAATAGATATACTTGGAGCTATACATTTTTCTCTAAGTACTGCTTTAGTTGTATTCTACAACATTTCATATATGTATTTATGTTATGATTTCTTCTATGATGTAATAGTTTTTTAAAGTTTTTTTTAATTTCAAGACATGAAGCTTTAAGTTATGTTTTGTTACTGATTTCTTGTCTAATTCTGTTGAAATCAGAAAAGTGATCTGTATGAGACTGATTTTTAGAACTTATTTCATCTTGCTTTATCATTCAACATGTGGTCAATTTTCAGGTTTCACATGTGCTTGAAGAGAATGTGCACTCTCCAATTACTGGGTACAGGGCTCTCTCTATACAGGTGAATATCCATTAGACCAAGTTTATTAGTTACAATAGTTGTTCAAATATTTTATGTTCTTACTGACATTTTTGTCTACTTGGGCTATCAATTGTTGAGAGAAGTAAATATTTTCCATTATAATGGTGGGTTTATATATTTATTTAGCACTTTGGTCAAATTTTGCTTTAGATGCTTGATACTATGTTTTAGGTGCACGTAGATCTAGAATTGCTATATCATCCTGGTGATGTGAAGCTTTTATTATCATACACTGACCCTCTTTAAGTGTAATAATGCTCTTCAGCCTTAAAATCATTTTATCTTAAGATCTATTTTTGTATGTTTGGTTTCGGTAAAGCCTCTTCAACAGAAAAGCTATAATTTAGTGTCGTATCCACATATTTATTACATTTATACAGTCTTTTTTATTATCTCTCAACTTTTTAAGTAGACCTTATTTTTAGAAGTTTTAGATTTACAGAAAATTGGAGAAACAGTATAGAGTTTCCATATGTCTCCTTGCCCAGTTTCTCCTATTACTAACATCTTACATTAGTATGGTACATTTGTTATAATTAATAAATCAACACTGATGCATTATTATTAATTGAAATCCATAGCTTATTCAGATTTCCTTAGTTTTTATCTAATGCCTTTTTCTGCTCCAGGATCCCACTCAAGATACCACATCAATTTAGATTCTCCTCCTCTTGTCATTTGCTTATGCAATCTTATATCTCATGTGAAACACTTTATTCATATATATACTCATTTTTAAGAGCAGGGTGTATAATACCTACTTAGACACTGAACACATGGGTGGAACATGTCAATTGTGGATATCACTCTAAAACAGGGGTGGCTTAGCCTTTTTTTGGCCACTCAAAGCCAATGTACCCTTCTTGGAATCATATTTTTAAATATCCAAAATGGAATATGTAAGATTAAAAAAGAAACACATTTTATTTAAAAAGGAAAAAAATTCTATCAAAATACAGCTATGAAAATATAAAAAAACAAATCTGGGATACATAAATGTGTGTGCTTCTTTACTGGTATACTAAATAATAGCTAATGGCATGTCAGACAACTACTCTAATTTCAGTAATGAATGTAAACAGTACTTTGAGATATCTGTAAAATAAATTGTGCAGCTATTATTCAATTTACATATCACTTGATTTACTTGCTAATCTTTCATTTAAGATTTTTGCGTATATATTTATGAGAGAAATCGGCTTGCACTTTTTCTTTCTTGTAATGTTTTTTATCAGATTTCAGTATCAAGGTTATTTATAAAATTACTTAGGAAGCACTTCTTTTTTCCATGTTTTCTGGAAGAATTTCTGTGGGATTGGTTTATGTATTGGATTTATGAGATTGTTTATTTTTTAGATGTTTGGAGGAATTGAATGGTGAAGTGATTTGGGCCTGGAGTTCTCTTCTTGAGGCTTAAAATTGTATATTCAGTTTCTTTAATAGACCCTAGACTATTCATATTTTCTAGTTCTTGTGTGAGTTTTGATAAATTGTATTATTCTAAGAATTTGCCTATTTTATCTAAATTTCGAGATACTTTGGTGTAATATATAAAATACCTATTTTTTTTTTGTTTACTTCTGTAGGAACTATAGTGATATGGCCTATTTATTCTTTCTTTTGTTAATTTGTGCTTTCTGTCCTTTTTGGGTAGGATTTATCAATTTTATTAATCTTTTTAAAAAAATCAACTTTTAGATTTAAAATGTTTTTCTCTACAATGTATATATTGTTTTCTATTTCTTTGATTTTTTTCCTTCTTATCTTTATTACTTTCTTTTTTTACACTTTTCGTTTTGATTTTCTATTCTTTTCTAGCTTCCTGAGATGGAAATTTGGATAAGCAATTTTCAGCATTTCTTCTTCTGTTCTAATGTACATTTTTACCTATGAATTTCTCTCTAACCACTGCTTAGCTGCATCCTATATGTTTTAATATGCTGTGTCTTCAATATAATTTAGTTCAAAATATTTCCCAATATCTTTTTTTTTTAATCCATAAATTATCAAGAGATTTATATCTTCATTTCCAACTTGCCTTCCAACACCAATGCTCTGACACCAACTGGGTGTTCTGCAATTCGGTTCTGACACTAACTGCACAGACTTGGCACAGACTCCACAGGTTAAGGGGTTCAGTCCCTCATGACTGCTTCCATTTCAGATGCTAGCCACAAATCCTGGATGTCCTCAGGCCACCTCCATGTCTACCTGGCCAACTGCAAATTCAAAGCTTCTCACAACTTCTCAGGTGTGATAAATTTGCTAGAATGACTGGCAGAACTCATGAAAGCACTATCTGTACAATCACCATTTTGCTATAGAGGATACAAATGAACAGCCAGATGAAGAGTCCTAGAACACAGGAGCTTCTGTTTCTGTGGAGTCAGGTTGTACCAGCCTCCCAGTACATCAATATATTCACCAACCAGGAAGCTTATTCAAACCTCAGCGTTCAGAGTTTTAAATCGAGATTTCAGTATGTAGCCATAATTGATTAAATCATTGGCTACCTGATTCAACCCAATCTCCTCCCTGGATGCCTGGGCATGGGAAAGTTCTAACCCTCTAATCAGGTGCTTAGTTTTCCTGGTATGACCAGTCCCTTACTATCTAAGGGCTTATCATAAGTCACTTCAGTAGCATAAACTCAGGTATGCTAGTGTCATAAAGATCAAAAAGTGGTACATTATGAACAGCAAAAGACACTTTTATCAAGAGATTTCTGTGGTTTTTGAAGTTCTGTACCAGGAAAAAAGAACCAAGGAAAAAGACCAGACAGATTATTTTATCACACAAATAGTTAGGGATTTTCTGGTTATGTTTTCTTAACATTCTTCCTAACTTATTTCCACTGTGTTCACAGAACATATTGTGAATGATTTCAATTATGTAAAATTTGTTGAGACATGTTCTTTGACCTGCAATATGATTGATTTTGACTAATATTCCATGTGTACTTGAAAAGAATGCGAAGTCTGCAGTGGTTGAGTGTAATGTTTTATAAATAGCAGTAAAGTCAAGTTTGTTACTGATTGTTTGCTACTTTACTGATTTTTGTGTGGAAGAAGTACTGGCTGTAGTATTAATAGCTATGGGAAAAGGTATTAATGACTCTCACTGTGATTGTGGAATTTTCTATTTTACCTCCTAGCTTTCAGAGGTTTTTTTGCTTTATACATATGGTGAAGCTATATTATTTTGGGCATACAACTAGAATTCTAGCATTTCCCTGGCAGACTGATTCCTTCGCCTTAATGAAATGTCCCTCTTTTTGTCTAGTAGCACTTCTTGCTTTAAAGTCTACTTTGATATTAAAAGAGTGACAAGAGATTTCCTTTTTTCCCCCTTTTCATCAGCTTTACTGGGGAAGCCACCACCATAATCAAAATACAGAAGGATTCTATCATCCTGAAAAGTTTCCTAGTGCCCATTTGGAGTCAACCTACTGCCTCTCCATACTGACTACTGGAAAAAATCGATCGATATGTTTCTGTCACTACAGTTTTGCCTTTTCTAATGTTTTATGTAAATGGAATCATGTGGTATGTAGACTTTACTGTCTCCTTTTGTTCATTTAGCATGATCCACCCATGTTGTTATGAGTATCAGTAGTTTGTTCTTTTCTATTTCTGATTAATACCCCATGGCATTGCAATGACACAAATTGTCCCAGATTTGACCAGAAGCCCTTTCAAACTGATTCTGTGTCATGTTGACATGTCCTCGTCATTCCTTGATCATTTCCTTGTTTCCTGGCACAACAAGATGTTCTAGGCTCATCTTATACCTCCCTTCACTCAGCTCTAAATTTTAACTTAAAATTTTTGCCTTAGAGATTTTTTTAATTATGCAAATTCATGTATTTGGGAATAAATAAATAAATAAATAAATAAATGTTGAGAGCCAAAGGTAGCCACGAAATCTGAGAGGAAGTTTTATTGCTATGTTTTGTTTTTTTCTACCTCAACTCAGAGCTTAGAATAAGGCAGACATTTTTCTTTGCCATTTGCCTCTCTGTGGAGATTTTCATTTAATTTAAGCCATGCTGCTTCTTATTAGAGTAGCCAGTGATGTGCTGGCAAATGTTTAGCAAATGGCTGTCTGAGAAGAAATGGAGGCCCTGATGTATAGACTGTGTGGATTTCTGTGGTGTAAATACTTTCACCACAGCTTATTTAAAGCCACCAATTGAAGCCAGTCAGCTGACCAGACACTTAAACTTTAACGACTGATTTTCACAAGCAACTACAAGCCTCCATCAGCTTGACTCTATGTGAGTAAGACTCCGAGGCCATGTTCTTCGCACAACCCCATGACTTAGATCACAGTCCCCTCCTTCCTACTAACTTCTGTGTGTGGAACCTGTTGGTGGCAGAGTTCTATACATGCAGTCATTTCAAATGACTCTTACCTTCTTCCATTGATTTAAAAGAGTGAGTGTGTGTGTGTGTTTGTGTGTGTATTCCTATACCCCACATCACTAGATGTTTTGCACTTGCAGGATTTCAGCCTCTATATCAATCGTATTGCCAGAAATGGATGCTTCTAAATAACTTTCTCATGAGACACTAATCTACCCAAAATCCTAATCAGATGCCTGAGGCAATAATTTTAAGTGATTTTATTTACCAGCTAAACACATGGTAGGATCTATAAAAAATGCTTTCTTCCATATACATTACCAACTGATTATTTAAAGAATGCAAAACATTTGCATTTAGTATTAATACCATGCCCAGAATAAATACTTCAAGATATCAACCGTTATAATCCATGAATGAGTTCATGATACACTCTATACATTGTCTGAAGGATTGGTTTTCAAACTTTCTCTGCAGAAGCCTAATAGTCCCATTAATTTGTCTCAGGGATGCTACAAGGGACAAAGAGGACTAAATAGGGGGCCTATTCCAGCTTTCAACTTGTATTAGATTTATACTATTGGATTTCAGTATAAGATTTTGTTTGAAGAACAGTTACACAGCTATTAAAAATTGGCAACCCTCCCTTTTTCATTTCGTGGGCCATCTCTAGAAGCTGAGAGATGTAGCTTCTAATAGAAATTAGGGCATAGTCCAAAGAAATTGAGTTCCTTAACTGGATCTGTGTTTATTCACACTGGATGTGCTCATTTCCACTAACTTCATCTTACCACACAGTATTAAGATAAGAAAAAGTGGTGAATATTGTGTGGTTCATGTAGTGAAAATATTTCTGCATCTCTAGAATGCTTGAAAATTTTGTATGTCTGTGATGGACAATGTGCTGCTCTACAATCTTTTTAAATTCAGCTAAGAAGCATTTTGGGTATCTTATTTTCCTTGTTACATTCTTTGGAGACTCTATCAAGCAGAGAAATCATCAAAGGGAAGAAAACATTAAAGGAAGCCATTAGCAGAAGAGAAAGGGAGAAAAGAGAAATTAAAATGACTTCCAAGAAAGTGAAGATTTGACCAAACTCCTTTCAGCGGTATAAGTAGCCACTTCTTGCTAAAGTACCTATAGTGTGTGTGCATGTGTGTTGCGTGTGTGTTTCAAGACTTCAGCATTTGATCTTTTAAACAAAGTCAAGTGAACAATTTGAAAATGGGATTTGGAGGTAGTAAGTTAAACAAAAACTCTGGTCATCCTGTTTCCCACGATACATCTGGAAACCCACCATATCCTCGGCATGACTAGGAAAGAATTAAAATCTCATAACATTTCCTCTTTGCCCAAACTCACTACACTCTCACTCTTACTGATACCAACCTATTTAGGATTTTACAGTGTTCGTTCTCTCTCTCTTTCTCTCAAATGTTTTGTACAGCCAACATGAAACTTATATCAAAACTTAAGTCCTTTCTTTCTTCCAAGTTGAATTTGGGAAAAAAAAAAACCTTAAGTCCTTTCAGTGATTCAGTCTTATCAACTCAACATACAGAAGAAAATTATATAGCAGGGACAAAACTCACTTGGAAAAAGAGAACTAAATATACACATATGTGAGTTTGGAAAAACTGCAGCTTTGATGACTATATGCTTACTAAAAAGAGGGGGGAAACGGAAAACTACTGTTATCTGAAAAGTGGAAAGTTTGGGGTTTTTTAAATATTTGCAGTACTGATACTGGTCAATGACTAACATCCCCATCAACACTTCTAGAAGCCAAACCTGGGAGTCATCATTGCGTTTTCCCTTTCCCTTTCTTCCAGCATTATATTCATGAATCTTCAGAGAAATAGAACCAATAGATACAAGATTTAATATAAGGAATTTGTGTATGTGTATATATATGAGAGAGAGAGAATTTATTATGAGGAATTGATTCACATGATTTTGAGAAGTCTCATGATCTGCAGTCAGAAAGCTAGAGACCAAGAGAGATGATTAACAGACACCCTTATCTTAAGTTGAAACATTCCAAGGCTTTAGACACAGCTTCATTTCTTTAACCAATTACAAATCAAAGAATCTTTAAACCTACTTGTAACCTGTAAGCCCCCACTTTGAGATGTGCCCCCTTTTTGGGCCAAACCGATGTATGCCTTCCGCATATTGACCTGATCTTATGTGTAATTTCTGTCTTCATAAATGTATAAAACCAAACTGTAACCTGGCTATGGTGGGCACATTTTCTCAGGACCTTTGGGGGCCATGTACTGTGGGCCAGTCACACATGTTTGGCTCAAAATAAACCTCTTCAAATTATTTTACGGAGTCTGGGTTTTTTCTGTTAACAAGAATATAGTCCACATTTTATGGATGAGAAAACTGAAATGTAGAGATATTTATTGATGCAACAAAGGGTGGTGGATGTGGGTTTTGAACCCTGGTTTTCTGATCTATGTTTGCATCAAAACACTCCAGTATAGTTATCTCCCAAGCCAGCAGATGTGGAAATGAGGCCTAGGACCAAGCTCCTTGTTCCTCACTGCTTGTGTTATCATTTTACCCATTGCAGCACCACTCAGAGGCTGATCAGGGAAAAAACACAGCCAATTACCTAGCACATGGGCCTTGATCTGGAAACCTAAGATGAGCTTTCCTCCCCAGATCCTGCAGAGCCACATCTGTAACTAAAAGTTGTCCCCCGGGTGTGAGTGGGAGGGGGATGGATAGAACAGGCAGGATGTGGGAAGGGAAAATAATCACAGCTTTCACTTGTTCTTTCACATGCTTTCCCATTTGATCCTTACAACAATCTTGCTAATTGAGCAGGAATTGTTAGTTCTATTTTACAAATAATAAAAAAAAAAAGCTTGAAGAATTTAAGCACTTTGATCTAGGTCATAGGACTAGGAAGTGGGAGAAACAGAACTGAAGCCCAGATTTCTATCTCCGACTCCATTATTCTTTCACTGATGCCATTTACCTTGAAATAGAGGGAGCTCAGAGGCAGGATACTGAAGCCTCTGGGTCTAGATTTCCTCAGAAGCGAAAGAGAAGGGGAGGAGGCCAGCAGCTAGATGATGTGCCTTTGGGTAGTCCTCGCTGCCTTTGCATTGATCTATCTTCTGCTAGAATGGCCTCCTCACTCCTCTATATGGGGATGCCAACCTGCTTTAATTTTTTAATAAACTTTTATTTTAGAGCAGTTTCAGATTTACAGAACTATTGCAAAAATAGTACGGAGTTCCCATATAATCCACACCCATTTTCTCCTGTTATTAAGATCTTACAGCACAATTAATGAACCAATATTGATACATTATTATTATTAAGTCCATGTTTTATGTAGGTGTCCTCATTTTTCCCTGGTATCCTTTTTGTGTTCCAGGATCCCATCCAGAATACCACATTACATTCAGTAGTCATATTTCTTAAGGCTCTTCTTGGTTTTAACAGTTTCTCTGACTTTCCTAACTTTTGATGATGGTGACAGTTTTGAGGATTACTGGTCAGGCATTCTGTAGAACTCCCTTCCACTGGGATTTGTCTGATGTTTTTCTCTTGATTAGATGGGGATTATGTGTTTTTGAGAAGACCACAGAGGTAAAATACCATTCTAATCACATAATATCAAGGGTACATGCTATCAATGTGACAATACTCCTGATGTTAACACCGATCATAAACAAACACAGAATAAGCTTTATGTATATTCTTGAGTTTCTCTCCCTGTTTGACTTTCTGTTTTTCCTCTCTCTTCTTTGATGTCATGGGAAAAATTAGAAAAAAATGAAAATTAGATGAGAAATAATAGAAAAGAGAAATATATCAAAGAAGATTGTTTGTTAAACTGCATCAGAAAATTTCAGAGACCTATGTAATTTAGGCAGATCTATGTACACAAGCTGACAGAATTATCACTGAGGAAAATAAATTCTGTATTTTATCTCTGAGTGTACTTCACATTTACTTTTCTGTTTGCCCCAAACATTCCATGTCAAATAAGTAAAGGTAGATACAAGAATTTAAGATTTAAGAAGAAAATTAAATTTTCAATGTTGAAATCTAGAAACAATTTAGGATAATTACACGTTATTCAGTAAAATCAGAATGGAATTGATCCTCTCCTAGGAGTTAGCCAAGTGCTTTTCCAATCAACTTTCTAAATTTTATTCAGAGTCTGTTTGATGCCCCTATTTCCTTTTCCATTACAAATCTACTTCATTAGGAACTTCAATTTAATATTAACTTTTCTTTTTGTAATGAAATTTGAAAGTGGATCCCTAAATAAGAAAAAGAAGCTGAAATTAAGCTTCTTTTGTGCGATTTATTCATGTGTCATTTATAATGAATTTGGGGATCAGAGTGGTCCCACATCTTAAAAATATCTATTTACATTGCATTGTGACTTTCTTAAATGGCTATACCTATAAAATAATTATTTTGGCAGGAGACAAAACAAACATATGTACACTTACATAAGATCATAACTGTACATGATTGAATTTAAGTCCCACAGTAAACGTTTATACCATCCATGCTAGTCTTTACAATGTTAAAAATTCAAGAATATTTTGCTTCTTCAACACTTGTGTTCCTGGTAGTTTGCTCAGGATCATAATATCTTAGGATGAAAAAGAGCATAAAAAGGCAGTTTGGCTTAATGGAAAGTTCAAAATAGACAGATTCTGCCTCTGCCCTTAATTAGGGAAACAGCTTGGATTTGCTCAACTGGGAGTTATAGAATCTCTGTCTATAAAGTGATGGATTGTATCGGGGGTGGGGGGGGTCTCAAAAGTCTCTTCTTGCTTCAGCATTTTGAACCCAGAACATCATCATTTCTAACCACTCAACCCCAAAATCATAAAACACCCACAAAATAGCTTTCTATAAAATTTCTGGGCACATGGTCTCAGAAAGTCCCTGTATATCACTAAATTATCTCCCTTTTGTTGGGAAATTAATATTTCATTAAATGATGTTACCAAAATAATGCTGAATTAAATTTGGCTTGTGCCTATTAAGAAATTTTTCCATTCAGAGTGATGCTTTTCAAAGAAATACCTTACTTAGAATATGACAATTTTCACTCAAAATAAAAAGCAAATGGAAAAAATCAATCTCCCTAATCTCTTTTTGTGAACTACTTTGGTTGTTTGCATTATTTGAAAAGTTAAGTATCATGTGAAACTACCGCTGAGTGTGCAACTTCCTTTCTAGCTAATATAAATACATAGACTATTCCAAGATTGGCATACTCATAGTTACTCATCTGAGAAAATAGAGTTATGCATACCTGCGTATCATAGAAGAACACCCACACATACAAAGAGTACATTTTTACCAAAACCTAAAATGAGAAAATAAAAAAACTAGAATGCCTTCTTACCACCTCCACCCTAACCACACCTTCCTGCCCTAAGCCTATTGCCCAAACCTGGCAATGCCACAACGTCTGCCTCTTTGAAATTTGAAAAGATGTTGAGAGGAAAAGGTGAGTGAAAGAATAAGGTCAGAAAGAGAAACTTGTGAAAAACAGATGAAGAGCAGGAAATTCAGTTGGGTGGGGCTTTCTACAGTGAATTGCTGTCATTTGGAAATGTAAGAAAGCAATTGAGGCTATAAAAATAACTATGATTTTGCTCATTCTCATATTTCCTCTGCTATGCAGAAAAACTAAATGAACAGTTGAACAATTTAGTTGAATTAGACAAACAGGAGTTGTTTTAATGATTTTGAATAAATTTTTATCTCTGCAACAACCCATGATAGTTTGAAAAATTCAACCAAATTCTGGCTTTGATCATTTGGCTTGGACCTCTTAGAATAGATAACTAATTCAACTTAATTTTCTTTTCCTCATGCCTCCCAGATGGTGCTTCATCTCTACAGAAAGATCAATAATTCACTTCCATGGTGGTCTCTCCTGGAACTAACGTAATTCTTTATCTCCTTCCCTCTGTCTCTTTGGACTTTGCTTTTAGAGTATAAGTTTGCTGAGACTTTTCAACGTTTGCATGTGCTTCGAAGCCAAACAACCTGCTGATTCCTTTAAAAGAGCAGGTAAATTCAAAGACAGAACCCAAGAAAAAACAATAAAAAGGTGATGTTAGAGAAAAGCACTTCTATCAGGATGTAGCCAATCAGGACTCCACCAGTCTGATAAACCTGTATACAAGGCAGATGGAGACGACAGGTGTTGATACTCTATAGTTCCTGAGGAGTTCAAGCTAAATGAGGATTCTACAGGTCTAGAGCCTAGCCAATTGCACTCTAATATTAAGGCCAAAATTTGTTGGTCTGGAGGACCAGCCTATTTTGCATCTATAAAGATCCTATGAAGCAAAAATTTGAGCCAATTATTTGGCTTTAGGCACTTTGAAGCAGACTAGCCATAGTAATTAAACTCTCAAAACCATAGCTTGGTTTGTGAATGCATTTAATCCCTTGATACACATATGGTTCATTTTTTCATTTTTCATACTGAAAAGTAAAGAAAAGCTTAGACAAGGAAGAACTTGTAGCTTGCAAAGGCACATAGTCCTAGGGCATTTATAATTAATAATCAAGCTGCAATTTCTCTAAGAGCAAAGAGGGTCATCTATTACATTAGCATGTACAATTTGGTTTATTAGATCCAAGCTGAGCCAAGATGTTTGTCATACATCAGCAGCCTTGTCAGCGTTGCAGAAGTAAAAAAGTGAAAATTTTACCAGCATCAGCATTGATTCACTCACCCCTCATGCAGTGACTAAATTAACGAGTATCTCTATCTCTACCAAAGAATCAGAGTTAAAGAGAGATTAAAACATTTGAAAAATATCTCAGTTGAAAGTGGCTGGAAAGGAATTTGATTCAATTTTATTACAACAAACATTTATTGAATATTGACATATGTAATGCATTGTAGTGGCAACAGGCGTCTGAAGTAAATGATACCTTCCTTCAAGCAGTTGATGGAAGAAACAGTCACATACATGACTATAATGTGAGGTATTGAAATAAAGGTTAGATGGAGGCACAGCATGATAAGTCAAGAAATAATCAGCCCCTGAACCACAAATAGGTCTGAGTTAGAATCATATCTCCACCATTTATTATTGATGTGATTCTGGGTGAGTTGCTTAAACTCTCTGAACTTCATCTTGCTCATCTGTAAAATGGAACTCATGAGAATTGCTTTTTATGGTTGCTATAAAGATTACATTGGATAGCATACACACAGTGCTAAATTAGGATGTATTATATTCTTTTCATCTTCCCAGGATTAGGAACAATTTATTCAGGTGAGAAAAGTCACAGAAAGTATCACTGAGGAAGCCATAAAACTTTAATAGAAGATATGGTGAGGCGATTTCATTTGCAGAACAAAATGAGTAGAGGCAGAGTTATTAAAGTACGTGAATGTTTGGACTATGCCAAATGGCCCATTGTGACCAAATCAGAGAGCACAGGGAAAAGATCTGAAAGCCCAGAGCACAGAGGAATAATTATTGATCAGAAGGAAAAGAAAGAAAGGAAGAAGAAGAAAAGAAAAAAAATCACTTTTACAAGGCAATATTGAAGAGATGGAGAAACATGATTTGACATATATTTTAGAAAAATAGGTGGCTATGGAAAAGATGACTATCTGTCAACATTTAGGAGACTACTACATAGGCTTTGTAAATGATGATGAGAACAAATTTGGACTATAATGGTAAGAATAGATATAAGAAAATGTATATAAGAAAGGATTCTGTGATAGAATTTGCAAAAGAAAGTAAGTCCCTTTCTTTGGGGGACCAAAATTTGTAAGATTTAGATCCACCCCACACCCCATCATGATTTTTTTTCCTTTGTTAAGAATTATAAATTATTAATAATATTTCCCATTATTACAGTTGGCTATTATTTTTGACAAAAAGGGGTCTAAGGTAAATAAAATAATTGCTATCTGGGCTGAAGGAGATTTAATAATATATATAAAGTCTATGTTTGTTCAAGAGGACAGTGGTCTTAGACTAGCATGTATTGAAATCATCTGGAAGGCTTGTTAAAACACAAGCTGCTGCATCTGTGCTCAGAGTTTCTGATTCAATAGGTCTGGGTGATACATAAGAATTAGCTTGTCTCAAGACTACACGTTGAGAACCACTGGTGTAGTATATTATATAAAAGCTTATTGCTTTGATTAAGACTTAGTAGGTTTCCTCTGGGTAAGGACTAATTGGATTAGTCCACTGGGGAGAATAGGAAAAGTATTCCAACCTCTAGTCTAAGAAAAATAGTCACAGAATGAGCCTACCCCTTTCCTGATACTAGAGCAGTAGTAGCCTGGAAATTCCTTTCAGAGTTTCAGTTTGTAGGTTTTGGTTACCAAGTTGTCATTTGCCCCAATCATGAATGAGCCACATTTATTCCAGGCTTAGGACAACTTGGACCATTAAAAGTATAACTGATCCACTCCCAGGATAACTACATTCATCCATTCATGAAGGCCCCATCTCCCAACACTGTTGCACTGGGGATTAAGTTTCCAATATGTGGATTTTGGGGAACACATTCAAACCATCGCATCAAGGCAACATTTAGAAACTATCCCGAAGATTTAGAAGTCTTCAGCATACGTCAACATTGATGTTTCATCATAAAACACCCCTTGGAAATAATATCAGAGAAAGAAAAATTGGGCTAAGTAAACAGATCCCCATTATGATACTTCTTACCACATACATTTATATGTTCTTTGTAGATTAATAGGACATTCAACCTAAAATCATTCACTTTCTCGTCAATTGAATATTTTTCAAGCATTTAAATATTTAATAGGACCTGAAACTGTTAGATTAACTTTGTAGCTAAATCACGTTATTAGAAACAATGACTTGACACTTTTTATATCTAGGGATTTTCTGCATTTGTAATGTACATACAATGAAAAGAATCATAGAATATAAAAGCTAGAGTAGACTGTAAAGATTACTGAATCCAACTCTCTCATTTCACAGGTTAGAAAATGTAGACCCTCCTGCCAAGTTGTTGACCAATGTGCCAACAGTGGTCTAAGGAAAGGCAGAGTCTGGACAAGAATCCAAGTCTCTGTACCCCAATGGCAGTGCTCTTTGCCCCCTAGCATGATACCTATCTTCCTAGGGCACCCCAAAATTATTTCACTGCACATAAAGACCAGTCTCTAAGGAGGCATACTCTCCTATTTCTCTTTACTCCAAAATTTAAAAACAAAAACAAAAACCCTGATCCAGAAACAGGATATGTATGAAGCATCTCCAGGAACCATCTACATAAATAACTGAGAGCTGGGGGTTTACCTTAGCATTCTAAGTTGAAAAATGAACAGAGTATATTAAAACTGAGAAATGTGGCAGAAAAAAATCCTTTCTACTCAGCACTTTCCTTTTCCACCTTAAAATCTTAGGGTGCTCCTACACATAATGCCAATTTAAAACCTGAAGCCAACAAAGAATTATTTTGCCAATGGTGACGTCAAACTAATTTGACTGAATCATTCTTGTTTCATGTAGATGTCACTTTAGACTTGATATAAATGTGTATATATATACACGATATACAAATGTATATATACACACATGTACATAGATATGCCCAACCCATATATATTTATTTTATATTTATAATTTTTTTGCCACCCCCTCCTGTCTTCTCTAGAACGAGTTTCTTGAGAAGGCCAGGGAAAACCAAAGAACAAAATCATTGTATTTCTAACACATCCTGAGATAGGAAAGAGAAATTAATAAGCGGTTAAAAAAGAAAAAGAAAAAGATTAATTAAATGTCACACTCAGTTAAAGAGAGCTAAATGAGTCACCTTGGTTAGAGGCCTTGGGCATTACAGATACAGGCTGGCTTTCTATACTAGGCTTGAACTCTGCCAGTAGAAATTGCTGCTGTGACTGACTCAACAGTTGTGCTTGTTTTTCAAAGCAGAGTGCTGCTTCTCAATACAGCCACCATCCCACAGAATCCACCAAGAGCATGGCAGGCTCAATAGAGTTTACCTTAGGCCACTGGAGATAGATCCCTTCCCCTCACTGTCATCACATCATTTTTCTCTTTAGTATCCTCCAATGTAATTTAATTATAACTTATCTTAAGGGCTCCAAAAGGCATGTCTTCAAACAACTCTATTTCCAAGAGGCCCTCTTTCATTTTTAGGTAATAACTGACACTCAAATAATGTAGGTGGTACCAGCAAATTTTCCTATAAAGAATACATTTGAAGATATTCTCATTCTAGGACTTTAATTGGGTAAACAGAGTAATTTTTTAAAAAAGTATTATTTGATAAGTTTTTCTTTTTAGCTGTTCTTCGAATTCAAGGATGACATATTTGAGGGCTCCACTAATAGAAGTCAAAATTGCGTTTGCTGCTGCATATAATTTAAATACTGTATTCCCAAGGCAAATTTTTCAAGAAATTTGCTCTTTTGGGTTCTTTGGACCAGCCTGTCTTGGCTTTTCTGGTGACAATGTTTTCTAAATTTACAAATGTGGAAGGGAGAGAATTCTAAGGTGCGGCCTCACATTACATCTCAGGAGAAGGACATAAAATGTAACTCCAAGTCATCTTGACATCCCCACTTGTTCAGAGAGGCATCGACATCAATGTCAATTTGGGTGAAATGAGGCAAAGGCAGGATCACCTCACACTGAATTATTGCCAAGTGCTGAATTATTGCCAGTTGCACCATTTTAAATCCTGCTCGGTTGGCTGCTAGCAAGTGCCACATCATGCTTGCTCAGCCCTGGACCTGTTTTGGTCCTCCTGGAGACTACACACAGGTTCTTGGAGCCTCAGGTTTTAAGGGAGGCTCTATAAATGAGTCATTCTCTACTGGTGAATGTAGCATCTTGTTTTTCTACAAGGAGGCAAGAGAAAACCTACTCAGGGCTGCAGGCACATCCTCAGTCAACTCCTCACTCCACCTGCGTGTGAAAACTCCTGTGTCAGCACTGGCCCTAGAATTTCGTGCAGACACACCCTTTGAACCCTGCATTAAAGGCAGGAGGAAACTTCTTCCCTTTTGTCCTCCCTGTCTCCTCTCCTCACTGCATTTGGTCTAAAGCCAGAGTCAACTCGTCTAAGCCAATGACAAGACATTAACTGCTCTATGTAAAACAATTTTCCCTGTGACTCATTTGTTCTTGATGAGGTCTTATGCATGCCAACTGTGACACTAGTGCAAGTCCTGAATTAGTGCAAGTCTGCTAATTGTCCCAAGATCTGAAAGGCAAACACCTATGGGACTTTAAATAGTGGAATAACTTCTGCTCTTGCTAAATCATCTCTTCTTTAAAGACAATGATAGAGGCACTGCAAATATAATAGAACTAGTTAACCAAAACTTTTAAAATGTCGTCTACTGATTTCCAGAGTAAACCAGGTGTGTAAATTCAACTGTAGAGCAATGTGAAGTGCATTTTTAAATTGAATAGATTCATTACTTGGGCCATCTATTTACTTCTTGGGCTTTTTAAATTTTTTTCAGCTTCACTGCACTTAAGTTTCCTGTTATTTTTTCTTATAATTTTATAACCTGTTATTTTTCTTATACTCTTATATTTTCTGGTTTATCTCCTACTACTTCTTATCTTATGCTTTTGGAATTTTGAATATGCAAAGCACTTTAGAGTTTACAAAGGAATTTCACATATGTATGTTCTTTCATTTTTGATCCAACAAGCCTGAGAAGTTGACAGCTCTACCTCCACATTGTCCAGCTGAGGAAACTGGTGGTTTAAGAGCTCCAGTGATTTGTCATAGGTCATATTGCAAGCAAATGCCAGAACTGTGGCTGGAAACTTGGATTTCTAATGCCAAGTTCTCTTTTGACTCCAGCTGTACACTGTTACTGATCCATGCCACACACTTTTTTGTAAGCCTTTGCATTCACTAATGCAGCCCTTGCTTGCTTTGCCTCTACCTCCCATCCAACTCACGGACTCTCTGAAGTTCTGCACTGTGTGGGAGGGGATTGTGCTGTGTAATGAGACTAACTGGTCTCCATAAGTTAAGGCTGAGCCAAATGTGTCTGAATGGGGGAAGTAAGAGGCTACATGGCTCTCAGGAGAGAAGTGACGGTGTGACCAGGATAGGTTGACTTTAGTCAATGTAAAATGTCCTCACATGGTGCGTTTTGAGCTAAAAGGGTACTCCAAGTCATCTTTTTTGCAATGTAGTTATGCTACCTAATATGCCCAACAGTAGATATTCCCTCCTTTAGTGTATGACTTCTGTGAAAATTTTTTGTTTGCTTTCCTTCCTTTCTTCTTTCTCTCTTTCCTTCCTTCCTTCCTTCCTTCCTTCCTTCCTTCCTTCCTTCCTTCCTTCCTTCCTTCCTTCCTTCCTTCCTTCCTTCCTTCTTTCCTTTCTTTCTTTATCCTTCTTTTGCTTTCTTCATTTCCCCAATATAGAGATGTCTAGGTAGTAGTTACTCTTTAAAGATGGCCCCAAATAATTCTCTTTCCATGTGCATGCATGCTGTCTCTCCCACCAAGAAGTGGAGCACAGGTCCCCTTCCCTTGAATCTAGGCTGGATTTACAAAGAAAATAATGTGCTGAGACTTCTAAGCCCAGGCATTAACAAGGCTTGGAAGCTTTTGCTTCCTTGATGTTGGAGCCATGAGCCACCATGTAGGAAGTCCAGGCTAACCTGATGGAGAGAGAGACCATATGGAGAGGCCCTTGACGATGAGAGGCCCAGTAGAGAGAGACCTGTGGAAGAGCACCAAGGTGCAAACCAGTTACCCTTATCTGCAGCCCATTGCCATCTGACTGTGACCTCACAAGAAATCCCAAGCAAGGCCAGTAAAGGAATTTCCTAGCTGATTCTAACCAAACTGGAAAATTATGAAATATAATAAAAATGTTGTTTTAAGCCACTAATTTTTAAATGGTTTGTTATGCAGCATAATTTGTCACTTACACCCTAATCTGAATGTTCAGTAACTTTTAGCAAGTCCTTAAAAAATTTGGGCCCCAAATAGCCCAGTTTGGAACAGATTTGGGTGATCTAAGGCAACATGATCATAGAAGACATATGGTGGTCAGGGAATACGAAATGAGAAAAAAAGATGAACTAGGAACCAAGAAAAGGGAAATACAGAGGAAGAAAAAGCAGCCCTTGTTAGGATTTCAGATTCAGTTCTACATAACTTTGAATCTTTTTCTCGTGTTCCAGGTTTTGTTTAAAATGGAGACAAATGTTATCCATAGCATAGGTTTGACACTTTAAGGAGTGCATCTATATCTATTTTTGTGATCATTCCTAGGTGCAAGAATTTAAAAGGAGACTTATGATGAAAACTTACTAAGTTATGCTTTTTGGGGGCTGGTGTAAGCAAATAATCACCTTAAGCCAGTGGATCTTTGTATTATGGAAAACAGCACATAGTTTGGCACATGGGAGCCATTTGGGACATATTTACCCCAATTTAATTGATATGGGACTCTGCCAGAGTCCTGAGTGTTAGGGTGCAGGGAAAGAGACTCGTATATATATCCATGGATTGGCTCTGGACCCTAACCGTCTTCCATCCAAAGGAGAAAAACTAAATCATCACTTGTCCTTTTATTATTTATCCTTGGATCGTCTGGTCTGTCTATCTAGAATGCCCACAAAACCTTGGATAAAGCTAAGAAATTTGGAAGAAACATGTAAGTTAAAACGAGCTCAAAGTCACTTGCTTCATCTATTTGTTTATTTGGTCTGAGATGATTCCCACATTCACTTACCATATGGCATTAAATCATTCTGGTCCTTGAGTTATTATTACATGATTCAAAGAGTATAATTTACAGAATTGCCAGCCCGGGCTGCACTCTGTCCCACACCAAAAAAGGACCACAAGGAAGGGAGAAGAAAAATGACTATTTCCTGGTAGCCCATATTTACGCAATTTTCTCTCACCACAGATTGTTTTGGCAGTCTAGACAGAGTCTTGTAAAATCCTTCCCTGATGTCATCCACATCCTTTCCTGATAAGTTCAAAATGAGTCTGGAGCAAGCATGGCTCCACTAGCAGTGTCGTACAAATAATTAGTGCAGTGCCACCCGGAGAGTCCTTCTGGACTCCAGTGATTTCCACATGAGAGAAATGGACTGATGAGCTGGCCACCAGATCATGTAAATATGTGGCGGAGAATGCAGCTGCTGAAGGGAAGGAAAAAACACACATCTGGGCATTTCATGTTTTAAAAGAACTTTGTGGCAAACAAAACAGATTAGAGAGGGAAGTAGGCTAGATTTAGGGAAAGAAAGAGTAAGTAAATTATTTTCTTATTGAGGCCAGGGGACACATTATAGAATTAATGATTCCTTAAAAGGCAATTTAAAATTGTGTTTCTAAGGCAAGACACTGGATCATATTTCTAGCCATATTTGTAGAGGGGGAAAATGTTTCCAGGTTAGGACTTGAAATTCAGGTTATAAGAGCTGGAATTTATTCTTTTATCATTTTATTTGTTTATCCAAAAGTAGAGCAATAAATTACACACACCAACATATGTGTTCTCTAATAGGAACGTAATAAAACATGCAAGACACATCCTAACAGTTATCAGGCTTATAGCCTCATTGAAAATCAATACCAATTTGTTAGGAAATAATTTCTTGTTAGCAAACGTAAGGACAGACAAATTCCCCTATGAAAGGTTTGAAAATTTCCTTTGTCCTAAGTTTTTGTTTTCATGTGATTGTACACTTTTTGCCTTCAGCTGGAATTGAAAGAGAAATGCTTCTCACACTGCACTTTTAATATTCTCTTCAATCTAGTTAAATTCTCCAAAACAATTAAATTGTATAAAAAAAGAGTAAGAAGTGTTTAATTCCACTCTCCTTGTGTTTTCTCTGCAGTTGGTTATTTCAAGAGGAAAGAATAAGAAATACTTTGCCATGTGGTTTTTCCCTGTATAGTGACATGTTTCTCAACTCCTCAGCCTCTCTCTCTATCCTGCCTTGCTTCGGACCCTCTTGCCTTCTTGAGGGGCTGTTATAATACCTGCCTCAGTGTCCTCTGGTACAACTTCCACTCCACTCGTAAATAAAACACAGACCTAATCATGTTCTCTCCTCTCTTAAAGCCAGTTGATAGCCTCTTAACTTCCCACTGTGCCCTGCTGTTAGCTGCAGTCTACACACACCCCTACTGACCCTCTGCTGGAACTACATTTTCTAACATTGCTTGGACCTCCAGCTCCTTTGAAGTGTCCAATGCCTTGACCAAAATCTAGCCCTCCTTCAGGAATGCACCCTACTTTATCTGCCTGGCAGATTTCTACTCATTCTTTATGAAACAAACTTCGTGTGTTCTTCCTGTCAGTCTGTGTGGTCCTACTGGGCTTCTTTAATTGAGCAGTTCTGGTTCCACATTCCACGGCTGACACCACATAAAAACAGACCTTGGTAACCCTTATGCTGGCCACAGTTTCTGTCCAAACTCATTTCTATTATGTATGTCAAGCTCATCTCCCCCAGCACTGAGCCTTCCAGTCTGTGACCACCACAACATCCTTTAGAGGGGTTTGCCTCTCTGACGCTGACCTTTGACTTTAGTCTTAACTACCATCTGTGTCATATGCTTGATTATCCCACTCTCAGTTGTGGAATCAAATATTTTATCAGACTTATTGGGCTGGCACCCTGGCCTAAGTTACTTCAGCCCTATCCAACGAAGAATTCTCCAATTTTCCTAGGGATCCCATAAAACTTGTGTGTTCTATTCTCTCCAGAACAGATCAAATTGTTTTATCTTTATGTTTCTACCAGGCAGTAAATTCCTAAAAAGCAGCCATGGTGTCTTACTTTTTGGTATCCTTAGGGCATAATTTAGTGCCGGATGTATAGCAATGGTTTTTGAATGAGTATATGTGATTTTCTAATTTCCTACCTATCCATCTCATTATATCTACCTGCTTTATCAGAGCTCTTGGAATAGAGTGGGCCCTCAACAAATATATTTGGGTTAAGTGAATAAAGTTGTTAATACTCTTCTATAGTGCTTGATTTGTTATATGCATAAATAGTGTTTGTAAAAAAGAAAAAAACAAAGGTATTTTTGACAACAAAAATACGTGGTTATGTCCTTCTAAGTTCAGCATTGTGAACTAAGTTTAGAGACTAAATTAGGAACACTTCCTTAGTAAAAATTTGTAACTATATGGAAAGAGGTACTGAAATATTGTCCACGACAAAAATAGAAAGGGCTTTCTAAATAGATGCATAGGAGACACAATATTAAAGTCAATTATTTTCAAACTCTTTAGAAAAATCTATTTACCTACAAAGGAATTTATTCAAAAATAGTTTAGTAATAGTTTGAAGAAAAGTAACAAGAACATATTTTTAAAAGATGTAGATTCTGGGCCAGGCATGGTGGCTCATGCCTATAATCCTAGCACTCTGGGAGGCTTAGGTGGGAGAATCACTTGAGGCTGGGGGTTCAAGACTAGCCTGTGCAACACAGTGAGACCCCTCCATTTCTATGAAAAAATTTAAAAATAGCTGGGGGGTGGTGGCCCGCCTGTAGTCCCAGCTACTTGGGAGGCTGAGGCAGGAGGATTGGTTGAGCCCAGGAGTTTGAGGTTGCAGTGAGCTATGATGATGCCACTGCACTCCAGCCTAGGCAAAAGAGTAAGACCCTGTCTCAAAAAAAGGGGGGGAAGATGTGGATCCCCAGTAATATTAGTCATCGATATATCATAAACATGTATGGTAAATAACAAATAATGTAAAAGTAACTAACATAGCTTGTTAACTATTCGTTCTCCCCTTTACTTATCACATTTCCATTATTCAATCACTCAGCTAAGATGAATAGATGCCTTCTCTGTGCCAAGGACCGTGCAAGTGTGAGGTTTATTCTGTCCTGAGAGATGGAACCCTACTCAAGGCACAATTCCATAAAAGGATTTGCTATCCAACATAGCCTTCTCCGGGGCCTGAATCTTAAAAACAATGATGTTTGGTCTGTACATAATTCAATTTCACAGGTAATTAAGGAAATAGAAATTGAAACCGAAATGAGATATCATTTTCACCTACTAGTTGCAATAAAGAACATGACAATAGCAGATGTTGGTACAGATGATACTCTCACACATTGTTGACACAGGTTTAAACTGCTGAAATCACTCTGAAGAATAATTTAATAAATACAAGGCAAAATTTAAAATGTGTATATGCTATGACCCAGTAGCTCCATTTAGGTATATTTCTTAAAGACAAAAATGAAAACATTTCTCAATTTATATATCATACAAAGAGATATGTTTACTATAACATACTTTTGTGTCAGCCAAAAACTTGATGACTCCATTAATGCCCATCTATAGGTAAGAAATAGATAAATTAATTATAGTATATTTAGATGATGGTCTATACCAGTTAAAATCATCATGGATGCATATAAAGATAATGTTGATTGAAAAAATTATATATTTACTTACATAAATTTAAAAGCACAAAATATGGCAGTATATGGATATATACATACTATATGTATGTAAAAGGATAAAAACAGATTTGGAACTGTGCATTCAACTCATTTTGGTTATTGTCTCTGGGAAAGTTGGGAGAGAAATGAGCCTCGGGGTCATAATTAAGAGATATTTGGATTCATCTGTGATTTTTTATTTCTTAGGAAACACTGGCAGCAAGCAACTATGACAAAATATTAACAGCTGTTAATTATGGGTGATAGGAATATGGTGTTTATTATATTATCCTTCAAACTTTTCTACATTTTTTTTCATTTCTTGAAAAACGTATACAAATGAGGGGGCGATTTCTGTCCTCAAATAAGCTTGATAACCCCAGGGTTAAACAAAGTTTAAAAGTTTTTTTTTTTTTTTAACTGCAGGACTTTCCAGAGCCTTAAATATTGTGATATGTGAATTTTCAAGAAGTCATTATAGTGTGTTAAAGAAAAGGAGTTATAACTACAAATTGTAACGCATGCTATGAAGGCTGACGGTAGAGAGGGAGTGGGGGAACCTACGGCAGAAGACAATCATGATGGGCCCTCTTTGTGGGTGGTATTTACACCAGGATGAAGAGTCAGCCTTTCGAAGTTAGGTGGAGGAAATAGAGGAGGGAGACTGAGGGAGCAGCATGTGGGTAGGTCCTGAAGGCAGGCAAGAGCTGGGGGCAGTTGTGGAGTAAAAGGCGTCAGTGGGATGGAGGAGGAGGCTTGTTGAGATTTTATCCAAAGTACATCAGGATGCCAAGGAGAGTTTACCCCAGACACCGCGGATCACACTGTTGCCCTCCCTCTCTTCATGCCCAGTGTCTCATGAACCTCACTGAGGCCTGAGGAAGAGGTGTTATCCTAGGCCTCAAAGGGCCCAAGTCCAGAGTGGCAGATAAACATGTAAAGGAGCCATTCAGTGTGCTGAGAGCATTGTAGAGGTTAAAACAAATGACATGGGAGCACAAGTTAGGGACACAAACCCTGCTTGGGGGGAGGGTCCTTCCAGAATCACAGGTCTAGCTCATTGAGAGCACTATCCACAGCACATTAAATGACTTATAACCCAGCTGCCCTCTGCCACTCAGCATATTTCTGTTGTCATACTGCAAAGGGATAATGTATAGCCAGTGTCAATAAAAGTGAAACATAAAGGAAAAGTTAACTTTCTTCCTGCCATCCCTTCAGAACCAACCCGCCTCCTGCTGCCACAGCCACTGTTGATCTTTCTACAGCAATGTCTGAGCATGTCAATCCTAAAGAGAGCCTTTGTCTATAGGATTATATCCAAGGTCCTTAGAATGGCAAAGGAAGTCCTTACCTGTCCAGCCTCCACCCCCTCCACTCTTCCATGTGCATCATTCTCTGTCACAGCCGAACTCCTCTCTGTTCCCTGAACATATCTTGCCCTTTCTGGCCTCCACGTCTTTCCCTTGCATATGCCGCTCCCCTGCCTGGGATGGTCCTTCACTTCCTGTTCACTAACAGGGATGTGTACTTCATCCATGAAACCTCCCATGGCTCCCTAAGCAGAGATAATGGCTCCATCCACCTTATATAAGTCCTATCATAAAGAATTGTTTGCAGGTTTTTTTCATGCTAAACTGATGTCCTTAATATCAGGGTTTCTATGTTTCTACTCTGTGCCCAACCCACAATAGGTATTCAATAAATATTTGGCGAATGGAAGTGAGGATTAATCTGCACGGGAAAAAAATCCCAGAAAGCATTTTTTTTTAAAAGCCATATAGGAATAATCTTCATTAACTGTTGTTTTGGATTACCTATGTCTTTGCTGTCCCCCGTTACTGTAGCTAATCAAGAGTTGTCATCAACCATGAGACCATTAGATCAAAGAATGCAGGCTTTTAAGGGAAAATATTAAGAATAGAAACATTATAGTAGTGGAAAGTTCTTGGTGGATGGTTGTAAACTACTATGAGAAATTCTAAAATCTCCGACATAAGAGAAAAAAAGTATGAAGATGCCTCTAAAAGGATCTTACTAAAAAGCCTATTATAGCTGACATATACTAAATGCCAAATATTCTCCTAAGGGTTTTACTTGGGTTGTCTTTTTCAGTACTCACCACAAGCACATGAGGTAAGTATTATCATGGCACCCACACATCCATTTTACAGAGAATAAAACTGTGGCACAGAAGCTGAGTTACGTGACAAGGAAACCATGGTTTGAATCCAGTTTAGCTTCACAGACTAAGCTCTCATTCTCTGTGTTATACTACTTCTCATTACTTCCTGTGATTCATTTATGTTGCCAAGATTTATTTTTTCCTTTTTAGCTTTATGAAATTTATTACTGGATACTCATTTCTTTATACAAGTGTCACTATTTAAAATATTAAAATATTTCCTTGGTTGGTAAGCAGGCACCACTCTGAGACTCCTGGGTACCATTTTATTTTTTTGGCCTCTTGGTCCCACCTCTGGGACACACCCCCCACCTCATACCCCACCAAGGTCCAACAACACAAGAATAAAACCAGAGTTGCACTGACCACTGGTCCAGGTCTATGGCCCCAGTGGTGCTGATGGGTTTGTTGGTATCCATGCAATTCTGGTTGTTAAATATCTTTTTTTATCTCCCTCCCACATAAATATTTTTAATATCATCCCTAAACATAACAAAGTCAACTTATGAACATCAGGCCTTAGATATTGGTAAGATACAGGGAGAGGTTTTGTGAATTTCTTAAAAAAGAGTTGGGAAGAAATCACAGATCTCTGCCTGTCTTCAGAGGGGTTGCCACCTATGGACAGAGCTTAGACTTTGAATTAGATAGAAGTGGGTTTGCCTCTTAGCCTTACCATTTACTAACTATACAGCCTTAAGCAAATGACTTAACCTTGTTCACTTAAGGATGATACTAATCTTTCATAGGCACTATAAGGATTAAATGATAGAAAGTACATGAAATGCTTAATTATTGTTTCATACCTAGCTGTTGCTCAGAAAATGTGAGGTGTGCTATATGTTATTGTTATTATGTAAAGTTGGCACAGTAGTACTGCCCATAGAATGGTTATAAGCATTAAGTGAGTTAATAAAAATAAAGCTATCAGAACCACGCTTGATATAATAAACTCTCAATATAGATGTTGGTTATTATTGTTATTATTTTGTCATAAGCCAATTCTATTTAGAGTTTGTAGTTCATGTGCCATTTTTTGAGAATAGACCCACATTTCTTTGCTCTCTCAAAGAAATTCTTTATAGGCAGAAACTCTGTGAAAAAATGCTATGGAAACAGAAGTTATTTTTTGCCACATTTGTATAAGGATTCAAATCCTAATATAGCTGATATAGTAGTTTTAAGTGATGTTTATGCCTTCAGTTTGTAAGATTGATAAAGTCATTTTCAGCTTAGGAAAAGTCAACTAAAACATCTCACTTATAAGATCTATCACAAACATGTTGTTGTATTTTGTTTTAGTGCTTTGAGGAAATAGTGAGTGGACTCTAATTTTGAGAGAAAATTATCCAAAAAGGAAAGGATAAAACATTAGTTCAAATTTTGTTTTCAATAGATTTTGACCAAAAAATGAATGTCCAGATGAAAAATCAGAAGGGGATTCCTGGGAATAATTTTTATTTTCTTTTTGAAACATCTCTGGGAGTATTTTAAGGAGTGGATGGTGAGATTTGGGTGCTGATCCTGTGGATTCCCACAAATGAGATGAAATCCCACAGGAACTTTGGTTGCCATAGGCAGCCAACAGAAACACTAACACTGAGAGAAATGGTTTTCTAGTTTTAAAATGATTTATTACATATCATCTAAAAACACTAAATGGAGAGGCAGACAGTTAATTCCAGTTCTGCCTCAGCTATTGGTCAGAACTATGAACTTAGATAATTTGTTTAACCACTCCACCTCTCAGGACCGTCATGTGTAATGTTTGTCAGTCGAACTTGGTGTTTTCAATCTCCATTTTAAGCTCCTCTAAATTTAAGATTCCAGTAAGCAAATGTAGGGGGCAATGAGTGACTAAAATATTTCTAACACTGCATATGCTGGGCTTCATGTTGAGCAGGCTGTTTACTTCAATTAACTCACATTTATTAAACACCTACTATGTGCTAGGCAATGTAGATATAAAGACACAAAGAGAGACTGCCTTCTCCAGGAGCTCCTACTCTGGCAGAAGAGAGAGTAATGTGGATAACTTACAACACTGTGGAATTAAACACAGCAAAAGATGCTGCTGGGGGTGTGTGTGTGGTCAAGATCAGAGAAGACTCTGGGTGGTTCCCTGAGTGAAATTTGAAGAATGAATGTTAAGCATTTAGGCCATTCTACAATCAATAAAATTCATAAATCAATGAACTTGCTATCTCTCTCAGTTGATGATCTCATATGAATCTGTGTGAAGTGGCCCCTTTGATGATAAAGGAACTCTTTGGTTGGGTATTGGACACTTTAAGTTCAGCAGTTGCTACTCAGAAAATAGCTTAGACCTGTCTCCAGGCAATTCATGTAGGACCATATTTATAAAGTTTTATAAACAGCAGGACGAACCTCAAACTGCCACTACGGCCTTGCCTGTATAGGACTCAATTCCTCTCCACTCCCACTAGGCAGGAGTAGGGCAGACTCAATGCTATTTTCAGCCAGCAGCCTCTCTCAGATGAGTTACAAAGCAAGGCAGAGCATAGATTCAAAAACAGTAGTCAGAACAGCAAGCAATTCTTATGTGTTGTCTGCAAAGAGCCCAAATTGCTTCAAGTACTACAGGAATGCCACTTAAAATTGACAGGGATATTGTCTCTTACACTCCAGAAAGCTAAAACCCTTCTCATAACCACCAGTCTCTTCTACAGCCATTGACTTTGGTCTCAAATAGGTAAAAACAATGGATTACTTGAAAGATGATTTTTCTTTTCAAGCAGTTGTTTCCCCTATTCTGGGCAGAATATTAGAACCGAGGAGGATGTATTATAGTCTGTCTCCTCCCAAGTAGAAGATAGTTAGTAAAAATAATGATAACTACCAATTTTGGAGTCCTGTTTCCGAGTCAGTCTCTTTCATGGATATCAGCTAATTTAATTTTCTTCATTATCTGCAATAGCAGGTACTATTTTCCTTGAAGACTAAGGCTCAGAGACATTAACTGACCTAATGGCAAGAATAGGGTAGTAAGACATTAAAATATTTATCTAGCCAGGAGTCATCCTAAATGCTGGTGGAGTGTTTAGGTTTCTTAGGGTGATATTTCTGGGAATGTGAGCTGGGAATACAGGTTTGTCAAAGACCTTCTGTTTCCTCTGGAGAGGAGTCCTCTGGAATCCAGTTCCCCTGGAGCTGGAGCCAGAGACAGATACAGGCCAGGTTGGATACTTTGGCCAGGCAGGAAAATCTCTGTACATTTTTCATACATGTTGTTAATCTTGCCTTTGTAACTGTTCATATTATCTGTGAATCATGTCCTTCAACTAAGAATACCCTCAACCAAGAGCCAATATTCCATACATGTTGGCTTTCAAGTGCATTTTCCCATTGCTTGTCAGTGCTAAAAATGGAAATGTATTTAGATAAAGAGAAAAAAGTTTGGATTTTGGACGTAATCAAATGATACTTCAGAGTATATTATACTTTTGAAGACCCTTCTTAAAAATAATTGCTTGTTTAGAATAAACTACAACACTTCATATATATGTAAGAACCCAGAGGGATGTACAAAAATAGCTACAAAAGTAAAATCAATGATATTTAAACTATGAAATTTTCTTATCTTTTCGTTTTTATTTCCTATTTCATATTGCATTTTCTGTAGTGGTAGCAATAAAGATGTAAAAATTTAGCCAGACTCAAAACACCTCAATGTTTTAAACTTTTATATGTATTTTTCATTATTTTGCTTAGCATATACTTGAAATTGCATCATTAGATCTTGTCATGACACCTTTTCACAAGAACACCTGTAAGCTCTACTTGTTTGTTTTTTATGTGTATTTAATTATATTCTACCTTTTCCCTAATGCATAGCAGGAGATTTACAATGGGCATATAAAATGTGATTAAGTACCATAAGTTAGAGATAGAATAAAAAAGCAAAATCGGGGACAAACGGTAGACAGAAATAGAACAAAAAATTCATATCATTGTGACTTACATGTATATTGGGGTAGGGGACAACTTAGGGAGGCCATTTGGCTTGCCAGCAGCTAAGAGAAGAAAATGTGGTCAGTTATATGCTTCAGAGGTCATGAGATAAAAACAAACTGACTACTCAGAATTACGTCTGTTCTAGGTAGTGAGATCAGGTAGGAATTTCTCCCAGGAGTCTTCATAAAGAGGATGATGTATGATGTGGAAAATACACTCTCAACAGCAATGTTAGAATCCGAGGCTCTTTCTTATAAAGATCCTCAATATAAACTGATGGGATCCCACTGAAGTTCAATTTACAAAGATTACTTTGTAGACTTTTAAAGTAGTTTTTTTTTTTTTGAGCTGAACAAAATAAAACCACAGAAAATAAAAAATTGAAGGTTCTGATCCTTCCTTGGTGATGAAGACTCATTTCAATGTTTTTTGTCTGACCTAAATCCAGAAGTTTCCAAGGACCATGTGAAGTTTTGTTTACAATTGCTTATTGGTTGCTGTGATCATTAGAAAGATGATTTTTCAATACAGGTAAAATGATGTATTTTTGGATGTCACATTGTTGGATTTAATCTGGGTAAATATAATGTATTAGAAAGGAGTACACTCAGCTGTATCATTGGAGATAGGGTAGTTGTGGTGGTTAGAATCTCTCCCCTTCATTACTCCGCTTACAATGCTGGGACTGGGTCTCTACAAACCACAATTCTCCTTCCCTAGCTCTGTCAACAGGGAGCCCAAAAGGCAAATGAGAAGGTTGAAGGAGGAAGAAGGGACTTGCTCCTTCCTGTATATTTGCTGTTTCTGCCTGAAATAATTTCCCATCTAGCACAGTAGTTGGTTCCATAGCAGCAGTTGGGCCATTTTTGATGTGGTGGCAATTTATGATTATATAATCAAGGTTATAATACCCACCAGGTATGCACCAAGTTGGTCATTGCCCATTTTGTACCTATTGTTAGATATTTTAGATGTGTTAGGTATTTATGATTACATTTCATTTTACTTTGTGATTAAAAATGATTCATGTGCTCCATGTAGAAAATTGGAATAAAATTGGAAAAGCACAAATCAGAAAATTAAAATTCTCTGTAATCCCACCATTCTTACTTATATTTTATCATTACATGTATATGTTATATATATTTATGTGTATTAAATAGCTTACTAAATGAACAGGAAATTTGGAGAATTATTTTCAGAAAATATTAACTGAAATAGTCACAGTTGAGGCAACGAAAGAGGCTGGTTAGGGCACTGGCTCTGCCACTTACGGCCTCTGGACCATTGTAGCCAGGAGCGGCTATTGCCACTGCTGCTCTATTAATGTTACTGGTCACAACATTAGTGAATATATTGAACTCTCTGAGATCCTTCAAAATCTGAAGTCCCAGGTGGGAGCATATGATCAGTCAAGGCTCTGTCACTTGTCCAAGTTTCCAGGTAGTTTTTTAAAGAAACTTCTAAGCCTATGGCTCTACCTCTCACCAAGGCACATACATGAGGAAAGGGAGTTCTCCAAATTGAAATGGGGGGTTGATTGCAGGCTAGCCAGAAATAACAACAAGTGTCTGCTGTACACATTTTTACCTGCAGTAACCTCACTTCCCACTTAACTCTATTTGAGCTTCTAGATGGAAGACACCATTCTCATTGAAAACATGTAATGGTTTGAGGTGAGGAAGCTAAAAGATGAACGTGAGGATTGCCCTGCCAAACCCAGGATATTAGTCAGTGAAGTCCACATTCTGAGGCTCATTCTCTGTCCACTACAGCTGGTGAATGAAAGAAAGGAAAAGAGGAGTTCAGAGAGAAAGGAGAAGCTGGCCAAAGCTTGCGACTTGTGCTTGTGTCCAAGACAGCAATGCTGGTGTTTACCTTCATTGTAAAGCAATCAGAAAAGATGAAGGGGTTAAAGTCAATATCATATCAGCCCACATTGAGGCCAAGATTACAGCATGACAGTCTGAGTAAGAATTGCATTTCTCAGAGTGACATGCTTAGAAGGGCTTTCGATGAATTCCCCGCATGACATTCTTAGCAGAGTACAAGGATTTCATGTGTGCAGTCTAGCAGATGATTCTCTGCAGACTATAAGAGAAGGCTATAAATGGGATGAGGCAGAGAGGAGAACAATAGTTTTGGAGGCTGTGGGATTTAATAAGAGGACAAGAATAAGTATTGATTTGCTTTATGAAACCAACAGGGAAATTCAAAAAGGGAGTCTATAAGAAAGGGACTTCCAGGGTCCAGATTAAGTTGAGAGAAGTACTCAGAGGAGATAATGAGTGAATTTGGCTTAAACAGAGATAAAAGCAAACTCAGACAATGAGCCAAAGTTTTGTTAGCAGAGAGAAGTTAGACTTGGAATTGAACTAAAGGCATTTGATGAAATGAGCAGAGTGAACAACCAGATTAGTTACCAGGGGAGGAGCAAGAATAGAATAAGGAGCCAGTTATAGAATGAATATAGGAGGGTGAAATAGGAAAATGAATTCTTCAACATCTTGTAAGATCACCTAGCATATCTAGTCTGACAGGAATCAAATCCTTTAAAAGCAAAAGAGGCTGAAACCAAGTGTTTTATATTTTTGTCTCATGCCAGCCAAGTGTTCATCCCTATTATACAGATGGGCAAATTGAGACTGAGAGATGTTGAATCATTTGCACCAAAGCCATGTATTTATCAGTGGGCTAGCTGAGCTTTAAGCCCAAATCAGTGTGATTCAAAATCCCAGACTTTTTCCACTTTACAGTGACGACCCTTGAATACCAAAAATTTAAATTCATAAGTCATCTATGCTTTTATTTCTTTCCAACCTAAGCATTAAATAGAAGAGAGAGCCTATTCTTGGGCATCATACTAAATTTTAAAGGAAACAAAGACTGTATCAACACCATTTTTGTGGGGAGAGATGTAGAATGACAGGGATCAACAAGTGCATCCCTCTCACTTTCCTTTCTCTCCTTATGTATATTATCTATTCATATTTCAAGACATTTAAAAATCTTTTCGACTAATGTTGATGTGGGAGAGACAGATGGCTGCCCTCCTCTTTTTGGTGTAGGGTTGTTGCTATGAAAAGGCTGCTCAGCAAGGGACTACATGTTCCAGCCTCACTTTTATCTAAATAGAGCCATGTAACTGGTCACTTCCAGGTCAAGGTTATTAAGAAGCTGGTGTGCTTTCTTCACTGGTCCTCTTTCTCTTTCTTCCTGATGGATATTAGCATCCAGGATGACCTTGGAAGCCACCTGTTGAAGACAGTACAGCCTCTGCCAGCCTATTACCATCCATTACCTACCCTACCTTCTTCCTCTCCCCAAACATGAAGACCATCATTAAATTATTACATGGGTAAGAAATAAAGTTTTATTTTCTTATTATGCCATTAACATTCGGGCTTTTGTTTTTATTTTTATTGTTATAGCAGCTGGCATTACCTGAGCTAACACAATTGAATTCAATTACACAGGCTTTTTAATGCTCTTACTTCTCTTTCTTCCTGTATCGTTTTTATGCCTTCAGGGTCTATCACACCAGGGATGATACAAGAGTATGAAGGGAAATTGCATCTCATGTCTAATGTTTTCCCTTATGAGTACAGAAAAAGAAAAGTAGGGGGTGTGAAAATAATTCTAAAATGAAGGATTTATTCTATAGAGACATTAATCCTTTTTATAAATCCTAATAGCATGTACAATTAAAAATTGGATGTCTGAAATCCTTGGGAAATAACCGTTAGAATTAGCCCAATTATTAGTAGTATTTAAGCTTAATTCATGAACCTGAGATTCTGCAGCTCATAGCTGGCAGAGTTAGTCCATTTGTTACTCACTAGAAAGTGTTTATTTTATTTTTTAATTTATTTTTATTTCAGGATATTATGAGGGTACAAACATTTTGGTTACATTTTATGTCTTTGCCTCACCCAAGTGAGGATTAGAACCATGCCCTTCCCCTCTACAATGCTCACCGTGTCCATTAGTTGTGAGTTTACATCCCCCAACCCCCTAATCCCTGGAGAATATTGCTACCGTGTGAGCACCATAGTGTTGCTCAGTCAGTGCCAATTTGATGGTGAGTACATGTGGAGCCTATTCTTCCGATCTTGTGATACCTCACTTCGGATAATAGGCTCAAGCTCTATCCAGGAAAATATAAGAGGTGCTACCTCACTGTCGTTTCTTATAATTAAGTAACATTCCATTGTATACATATACCAAATTTTAATAACCCACTTATGAATCGACGGGCACTTGGGTTGTTTCTACATCCTTGCAATAGTGAATTGTGCTGCCATAAACATTCGAGTGCAGATGTCTTTATTACAGAATGTCTTTTGCTCTTTTGGGTAGATGCCTAATAGTGCTATTGCTGGATTGAATGGTATTTCTATTTTTAGCTCTTTGAGGTATCTCCAAATTCTTTTCCACAGAGGTTGCAATAATTTGCAGTCCCACCAGCAGTGTAAAAGTATTCCTGTCTCTCCACATCCTCACCAAGATTTGTTGTTTGGGGATTTTTTGATAGAGGCCAATCTCACTTGGAAACGGTTTAATAAATACATATTGTGTTAAATGCTAAGTGCTATGTGGAATTACAAGTAAAATTTTTAAGTGTCCTTTCAAAGGTGACTATCATAACGATATTAACTACAAAGATATTAAGGCAGTATTGCTCATAATAGCAAAAGAAATAATATAAATGGTCAAGAATAGAACAATGGATAATTAAGGCTATGCTATATTTGTCTAACAAAACACACAGAATTATTTTTAAGGGGGGCTGAGTTTGAACTTTATTCAGTAGGCAATTGGGGATCATTGAACTTTTTGAGAAGATAGATGAAATGACAAAATTGCTTTTTAGCAAGAATAATCAGCCAGTAGTATATAGGTTAAATTGAATCAGTAAGAGAATTGTGGATGAGATTACCAGTTGCCCTCTGTATTTGTTCTCTCCTTCTTTTATTAGCAAGAGAACTCTGGAGTATGAGCTGATCAAATAGCAGCCCAGCAAAAATCAATACTCCCTGTCTCCCTTGAGATAGGTATGGCTTTGCAACTAAGTTCTGGCCATGGGTTGCTTTAACAGGAGATAAGACTGGGGAGTCACACCTTTCTCAAGTGCCTCCCATAAAGATATCTTGGCCTGATGGTGGGAGCCAACACATTGGCAAAAAACAGACCTTCGTATCCTAGCCTATTGCTTCAATGACCATAAGATACTAAATTGAGAAAGAGAGAGGGAGAATAAACAGAAGAGAGCGGCCAATGATTACTATAGTTGTTTTCAAGGACAAAATTTGTGCTCAAGCTGCAACTAGCCTGTGTGCTCTTGCCACAGCAGTGCTGCTTCTCTGTCTGTATGCTCTGGATCTCCCCTCAGGCTCTTTCAATACCCTGCAGGCTTTTCTCATGGACAGGATTCCCTTTTAAACGAACATATAGCCAGGTTCCAATGAAGATTCTATCCCCTGGTTTAGTGTTATAAATTAAGAGCTTCGATGTTGGAGCCCCCACAACAAATCTCATAAATTCTCTCTTGCTCTCCACTCTTTCAGCTCTTTTATAGCCTTATGTGAGTGAGGGAGTTCAAAAGTTGTGTTAATAGTTTACAAATATAACAGGTCTATCTTTCAACTGCTAAAAATGAAATATAGCATCTGTTATTTTACTTTACCTGGAACTGAGACAAGACAGACTCCATTCTAACACATGGCTCCACAAATAGTAGAAAGCCACAAGCTAGAGAAAGCAAACAAAAAAGAAACCAGGACCATTGCTTAAAAGGATATGAGAATAAAAAAAGAGGTGTCCCACCCTGAACAGCAAAAACAATCTTTAAAACGAATAAAGCTGGAGGATTCGCATTTCCTGATTTTAAAACTTACTACAAAGCTAGGGTGATCAAAAGAGTGTGGTACTGGCATAAAGACAGACATACAGACCAGTGAAATGAACAGATAACCCAGAAATAAATACTCACATATGTGGTTGAATGATTTTTGACAAGGGTGACAAGACCATTCAAATTGAATGATTTTTGACAAGGGTGACAAGACCATTCAATTTGAATGGTCTTCTCACCCTTGTCAAAAATCATTCAACCACATATGTGAGTATTTATTTCTGGCAAAATAATGAAGATGGAACCTTACCTAACACCATATGCAAAACTTAACTCAAAATGGATCAAATACCTAAGTGGAAGACCTAAAACTATAGAACTCTTAGAAGAAAACATAGGACAAAAGCTTTATCACATTGGATTTGACCACAACAAAAAATAATTGAGGAGAGAGGGATGTCCTACAGCACCCAAGGACAGGAATACAGCCAAACTTTAGGAATAGAAAGGAACTTGGTGCTAGGAAGTCAAGACCCAGGGATACTTGCTCTGAGTTTTGAATTGCTGGCTCCTGCTTCTCCCTGAATGACTGTTTTACTCTTTTCTCTTGGCATATCTGCTATTTCTACTATTCATTACACACGGTTGAAAATAGGACCTCTCAGAGCTCTGTAGTTTTTATGTAGTCTACATTCAAGGAATTATCTAAAATGAATTAGAATTTCATAGTCCTAATTCCAAATTTCTAAAAGACAGCATATGATTGGCCCAGCTTAGATCAGATGTCCAATCAACTATGAACACAGGGGCGGGGGATAAACATGCCTTCCTGAAAGCCATCCTGTGAGTGAAGGCTTGAAGGTAATGGGTCTTTCTGAGCTGGAGAAATACTGGAAAAGTACCTTCTTCATATATGGCAATAGACTGGAAAATTGAGCGATATTGTGGAGATGGAATCCACAGGCCTTGAAAGCCAATTGAACGTAAAGGGCCCAGCGAGAAGAAGGAGGAAAAAATGCTAAAGACAGAGTCAGAATAACTCAGAGGAGAGCAGGGGCCACTGAGGTCAAAGGGGAAAAGAGTGATGGATAATGCTTCTAGTTTGCACATATCAGGTTTAAGATTCTCATGTGACATTGGAATGGCAGTTGGTAAAATGAATTAGGAAAGCTAGAATTCAGGAGAGCACTGACAGCTGGAGATATTAATTGTTTTATTTATCTAGCTGAAGAATTGATTCTGAGCACCTTTTTTTAGCAGGTCCTTTTTAGGCTCTGGGAATATAGCAATGAACAATACAGACAAGTGGTCTTAACCCAGGCAGCTGTGCCCTTCATGGCTTCATTAATAGCCTTAAGACACTCCATGAACCTCTTCAAATAATGAAAAGCTTCTTATGTAGATGCTGAAGTGCCTGTTTTTGGGGGGAAGGAAGTCCCTGGCTTTCAGCAGAATCTCAGAAGATCTGCAAATACAAAACCATAGTTAGACATTAAAAAATATGAAGAAAGAGAACAGAAGCTGTTCGTTGACAATGTTGATTAACACCAATATTGACTGTGTGGGAGAGTGAAGAAAAACCAGAAAGGAAGCAGTCCAGTCCAAGACAATCTAGAAAAATAATATTTTGAAACATTATTCAATGTATTGTATTTCTTGTTCTTGCCAATTCCTTCTTATGTGTACTTAACTATATACCCTTGACGCAAAGGCTTAATGTGTCAAGGAAACAAAGACTAAACGGGGAAAAAAAAAACTCAGCATGAAAAGGAGTCATATTCTTTTTGAATTTCAAAGGAGGCTCTTAAAGCCTGTGATATGGACAACTTTGAAAGAGAAAGCTTTTTCTAAAGCTCCCTCCATTCCCTATCAAAGCTGAGAGTCTGGTAAACTCAGAGTATTTTCTTCTTAAACTATAGCAGCTGTGAGAATTCATGATCATCCAAGAGCAGATTTTGCACCATAGGGAGAAGAAGAATTCCTTTTGGGCTGAGGGAGAAGGCTGGAGAGGAACAGAAAGAAGAGCAAGGAGATTGGATGCTAGTGTGAGCTCTTGTCTCGGGGTCAAAATCTGGGTGCGAGATGAGATACCCAGATGGGTTTGGGGATTGAAAACCAAAGGGCCTTGTGTTCCTTTTTCAAACTCTGGAAGGTTCCCAAGGGTCTCCTGCCAACAAAGAATAGGTAAAGGAAAGCAAAAATGTTTTTAGGGCAGGTCTAGGCAGAGCATGGATTGAGATAGCCTCTCCCCACTCTCTCCACCTGCCTCCCAGCCCTCATAGATTTCCTTGAGATATATGAGGTCCAAAAATGTTTTGTGTGTCTACGGAAGCATTGAAATAGCTGGGAGTCAAGAGGTAGTCTTCCTGAAAGGGGTTGTTACCACAAAAGATGATAGGTCAAAATGACCACTTATGAAAGAACAAAATGAGGCCAGGAAAGCCTTTTGCAGAAGCTGCAGGGTGGCCAGCAAACGCTGTAAATGAAAGGAGGATGTGACTAAGTCTGCAAGGATTATAGTGCCAGCCACCCTGAGGTAGGAGTGAGTCAGCAGAGGCAGACCACTGGTTTTCCAGCAGCAAATCCTCATGCACTTGCAGAACAGGGGGAAAGGAGTGTCATCAGAAGTAAATTCAAGCAGAAATGGTCTCTCCCAGATGGGAAGCAAAGGCAAGCGCCTCTGAGTTTTGATGAGCCTGGGGAAAAGGAAATGAAAATGCAGAAGTCAAGAAGCAAAGAGATTTGTATTTTAGCCCAGAAAAGCCTCAGTGATTCTGATTTAATAAATTTAAATTTTTACTATTAATGGGCATGGGAGTCACTAAATTCATTTGGAATGAAATAAAATTTTACCTTTGTTTGTTCAAGCTACACAGTGTGTAAAAATTATCCCTGCTACAATAGAAGTTAAATCAGGAAAGTGTCAGGTGTCAGAATCAGAAGAAAGTTTCAAGAAAGAGCACATGGTCATTCCCAAACAAATCCTGAGAAGACTGAACAAGAAATTTTGCACCTTGGTGAGAGCAGAAGCCATGTTGCAAGTAAGAATTGAGTGAGTGGTGAGCAGAGAAAGTGAATGTAGGATGCTATTTCCAAAAAGATTAGCAATTAAAGAAAGATGAACAATAGCAAAGTTCCCTTAGTCTGTTTTCTTACCTGTGAAGTAAAGGAAAACAATACTTATTAATGTAGAGCTCGTATTAGAATTAATGTATGTATTAATAGCATGTTTAGCAGAGTGTCTGATACATATCAGCTGTTTTATAAATATTCGTTTTCTACCCTATAATCCAACCTCTTTTCTCTCTCTTCTTCTGAGAATGGAAGAAGTCAGCAACCTTCTTATAGTATTTCCAGGTCTGTTTGAGCATTATTATTGTCACTGATCATCCTCATTTGTTTGAATAAATAATACATACTCAGAGAGACATGCTATAGTAGGGCTAAAAGAGGTCCTAGATCATGTAATTTTAACTTAAGAAAGTAGGGATTCAGAGGAGTGAAGTGAGGTCCCCACAATGACATGAATAAGCAGCAGAGCCAGGACTTGAACAAAGATCATTGTTTGCTATTTCTGTCCTCCTCCATTTAGTGCTTGATCATTTTATAAATGGTTATGCTTGCTTTAGTCCAATCTTCAACTTATACTAACACTAGCACGGTCCAGATCCCATGTATCTTACACATTGTTTACAGTGTTAGATTTCATCAAAACTCAAAAGATACCAAACTGCATCCCTATCTTAGATCACCCTTATCTGCATGATATAATGGTCTGTGGCCTTCATTAAACATTGGTAACTACCTTGTGATCAGTTCAGTATGACATCAGTAAATCCCTCAGGTGTGAAAGAAAAAACATCAAAGATCACTTTTAGTGCACACAGGGTATTTGGCACCACTAAAACCAAGGCAAACTGGAAAATAAGAAAAATACATGTAGCCACCCTGTAGGGCTCCCCTACCTTTTTCAAAAGAAGACATTTGTAAATAGAACAACAGGGGCAGTTAGAAATGATCAGTCTCCAGTTTCCACTGGGTTGTCAAATAACCACATTGAGTCCTTGGCTCATACTAAATACCAATCAATCATCATGATCTCTGGGCACTAGGCTATTGAGGAGACCAAATACTTCATCTCTTGTAGGGAGGGAGAAATAGAGAGATTAGGCATGAACATTTCTAAAAATAAGTTAGGATAAGGAGAAAATGTGAAAGATCATACTCCACTTCTTTTAAGTTCTAATCAACACTCATGATTTTTATGACTTAAGATTGTGACGTCTTCTTAGAACTTTGGAATTTCCCCTCCACTAACTATGCTGACCTCTGTGTTGATGAGGAGGCTAGTGTTAATAACAACACAGACTGTAGAAAGCGTAAGATTTTCTGTTATCTATTCTGCTGTTTATTCTCCTTTTGCTTCTCCTCCCATCTGTTCTCTTCCCTTCTCTGCTCTTTGTCTCTGAAGGCTGACTGCCACGAGCTGCACCACCCAAGCTTCCTTCCAGGCAGGTTCACAGTTGGGTTCAGTCAATGAGAGGTACTGGCAGTAATCTGAAAGGAGGAGAAAGATCAGCGTATTTCTTCCCCCACTCTCTCTCCGCTTTGGTGCTGCAGTTTCTTTGCTCCTGCCATGGGTATGCTTGTGCTGGATACTCTTCACTTAACATCCTTTCCTCAGAACTATTTCCCACGCTTTTCAGCCCTGCTATGGGCCCTGGAAGACTGAGCTCTGTGGATTGTCTCACTTGAATGTCCTTGCCCTTTGGCTTCCAGTTGAGTTCAGCTAATGGGAGATAACAGGAGGCCAAGGAGAGGGTGTTTCTTTCCTGTTGCCTCCCTTTGGTGCTGTGGTTCCAGATAACTTTCCTCCACTGAGTACAGATGCAGTCAGACAGCCCCTCCTCCACAGCTCCAGTTCCCATTAAGCCCCAAGAATGCTGTAGCTCCAATAACGCTATAGACCTAGGCATGGAATGTCTTCCCAGTGCTGCTTGTTAGGTTCTTTAACTACATCTTTTTCTCTGTAAATAATCCTTTCTTTAAAATCACTTCAATTAAATCATAGGAGAGGAATTCTGTTTCCTTCTGGGATCCCAACTGACACATCTGAAAATAGATGACATAACCACACCCCATTCCACAGGAGAGTTGAGAGAAGAGACCCTCAAATAGAAGAATGAGAGGCAGTATCTGAAAAAAATGGGATGGTCAATTCCTGGGACAGGGAGATGATCTTGAAAGAAGAAAGTGATGAGCTTGAGTTAATAAATCAGCTGAGACTAATAAATGTCCCTCAGGACACTACACTGGCAGTTCTGGTCATACTGCTCACCTTCTTTTGGTTCCTGGAATCCAAAGTCTTGTTGGATTTTTCATTCCAATGAGCACTCAAGCCTTGAAACATGCCATTCTGTACCCTACAACAAAGCTCACTCACTGTCTTTCATCTTCCCTGTGGCTATCACTTTCTCAACCTCAGGCCTGGACTTTGATATAACACCTCTTCAGTGAGGCTCTTCTGAGCTTGCTATCCCAACCAAGTAACCCCTCCTCATTATTCTATAGATCAGCTCATTATTTGTATCCTTTGTAAGACTCTTAACAATTTGTAATTATTTTTATGTATTTGTTTGCTCTTTTCTGTCTATTGTCCCCATTAGAATGTAAGTTCTATGAGAATACAGGCTATGTTTGACTTGTTCAACATTATCTCCCCAGAGCCTAGAATAAAACATGGACTATAAAAGATAATCAGTAAATATTCATTGAATAAGCAAATTAATGAATAAATTGAAGAGAGCAAGTTGGCATGCTTACTGTATTTTTACTTTAACCCCAACTAATTATAGCAGGCCACTAGAGCCATTACTCTCGGAAACTATCACCATGCTCCAAAAAGCTCTTTCTATAAATACAGAAAATAATACATGCAAATACTTGAGCTAAGGACTTAGAAGAATGTTTGGGGCGTAGTGAAAAGAATAGGCTTTGGAACCAATAGCTGTGGATTAAATCCTAGATCCCTTAGTCAGTAGCTCTTTGGCCTTGGCCAAGTCATTTATTAATTCTGAGCCTCAGTTTCTTTATTTATAAATGGAGATAATAATTTTTACTCCTGTGATTGACAAGCAAACACTTGGCAAAAATGTGCACTCAGTATGTGCTACTGGAATGGCAATACAATCACTCTTTAATAAATTTTTGTGGTTGTTTATGTTTTCATTGGTCAGCAATTTTGTCTATCTTATTCATTGTTGTATTTATGGTACCTGACACTTTCAGATGTTCAATAGATATTTGCTGAATGAATGTTGAATGAATGACTATTTGTACTTTAAGAATAATAATTAAAATAGATCACATGTATTCAGACATTCTGATAAGCACTTTCTATATGTCATATCATTTTATATCTCCATATAAGTGGATGCTATTATTTTTTCTCATCTTGTAACTAAAAGAATCAAATGTTAGAAAATGTAAGTTACTAAGTAAAGCATCTAAATTCTTTCTCCTCCCATCCCACCAATTCTAACCCCTTATGACGAAGACAGATATCAGTAGCTTGGCACATCCCTTCCGGAAGGTTGCCAAACCGTAACTTTAGTGTTTTTAAATGAGATGATAACTTATTTCAAGGATTTCCCCAGGTTCTAAATCTAGTCTCTTATTCTGCAGTTCCAAGGCCATTTAGTGCAATTATGCACCTACATTTCAAATCTGCTTGTTATAATACATAAAAGCTTTGAACAATAATGTAGCCACTAAAAGACATCTCCAGAGTGAATAAATTATTAATTTTACTTATAATATATTAAAAATGAATTAAAATGAGATATCTAATTTTGGTGACTCAGCTACATCTCTGATACATAAGTAACATAATTAGAGAGGATGGGACTTAGAATTAGATAGAACTAGATTTGTAGTCTGGCTCCACCATGTATTAAACAGGTAGTCTTGTCCAAGTTACTTAGACTCTCTGAACTCCAGTTTCTGATCTGTAAAATAGAGTTATTAATAATAATGTCAGTGTCACTCAGTGGCTATTGGTATTAAGTAGATAATCTGCATTAAAGAAATTTACACAGAGTCCGGCACATGGTGAAATGTTCTATGTAAATGCTCAATTTTCTTCCCTTTCATTATTTTACAATTGCTAAGAATTGCTGTCTCATCAATTAAGCAAATATTCTACATCCAGTATTTTCCACCAGTTTTTCACTGGGTCTTCAAGGTCAAGGTAAAGTACTTTTTATTATTTCTATATCCCAAGTCATCAAGTAAGGTAAAGCATTTTGATTCAGCAGGTTTGGAGACAGTTCTACTACCACTGTTTTTATTGTCTTTTTTCTCAAAAACTACAAAATGTAGCCTTTAGAATTATATATTAGGCTTTTGTAAACAATGTATTTACTAAAATGTAAACATGGAATAAATTAGAGTTTGTGATATTTGTTGTTTGACATATTATACATAGATAAAAACTCCTTGGATCTGCTAATATCTTTCTAGAATTTAGAGTTGTTTTTGTTTTTTTCTCACAGCCAGAGATGGAAGGTTTCATCTAAAACCAACAGGTAATGATTTAGATCAGGGCAATCTCTGATACCTCAAGTTCAGAATCTTTTGTCAGAAGGTGCTTCCTTTGTTGATTTATTTGTTTTAGGTACATATTAAACATCATTTATGTATCATGGTCTGCGCAAGGCACTGTGGTGGGCAGAGACCATGCCATCTTGGAATTTCTAACCTGGAGGGGATAGAAAGCATGTACTTAAATAGCCAAGATGCAAGGTAAAATTGGTAAGTACCACAAAGATGTTGAGGTCGAGTATCATGGAATTTCAAAGGAAGGAGAAATTGTTTCCCGCTAAGGGGAGATGAAAGTCTTTGAAGAACTTTTTTTTATATCTAGTGAATGGTAAAGGGCAAACTCAAAAGATGTCACCTTCCAGTTAGGTGCCGTGAATGCATTGGTGCTCTATAACTTCAATCACAAGGAAAGAGAGTTTAGGTGACTGTGGTACTTCCATCCTGGGAACCCAAAGGCTCTGAGAACGCTGTGGATCACAGGTCAATAGGGGAGAGCACTTCTGTTCGCTTGATCCATCCATAGTTATGGTGCGAGTCATAGTGCATTGTAGCCATTTATTTTTCTGGCTTCCTGGGGAGCTGATGAATTCTGGAGTGCAGCCACTATGCCTTTCCTTTGCTAGCACATAGCCAGGCTTGAGCAAATTATAGATACCCAACACATGACTGTGTTATAGAATGGAAGACCTACCAAACCAGAGAAACCAGGCAGGAAGAATGGGTTTCAGTGTTGCCAGTGTAGTTTAAATCCCTCACAGACAAGTTTTGGGGTCTGGCAAGGATAGTGCATTCAGGTCATGCAGGCAGGAGGCTGTGGCTTCCAGAATAGGCCAGCATTGGCTGGGCTACAATGGCACACTGGCCCAGGGAAGGTGGAATTACAGCATTACTGAGCCTTGCTCAGTGAAGAAAGCACCATTATTCTCTACTAGCCTCTGGCTTGAAGTTAGTGGTGGTGACATGAGGGTGAATGCAGGCATGTGGGTGTGAAGATGCCTAAATGAGGGAAGGGAAAAAAAAACACTGGAGTGAAAAATTGACTCAACAGCTAAAGCTTAGAGAAAGTCTCATTTTTCTCCAACTCTTCTGACGTATTCTTCTAAAGGGGTAAGTTATAGATAATTCTTAAAAAAAAAATAGAGAGCAATTTTTGGAAAGTTTTGGCTTTTTTATATCTTCTGAAATGTAAGATATAGACAAAAATAAATCACTAGCCACCTAACTTGTTGCTGTAAGAATTCCAAGTCATGAAAAATTTCTAACCCTAGAGAAAATGCCATCTCTACACAATTCTTCCTTTTGACTCTAAATTAATTTTTAGGCAAAATTAGTTGGCCCAATGTACAATGCTTTCCAAATACAATAAAGGAGTTCATAGAAGAGACCAATATAGCAGATTACATGTTCAAAGGCAAAGAATTAGTCAAGTGTTTCTCAAATTAAGGTTCATTGACTGCCCGTGTCGGAATCATTTAGCAAGTAGGTTAAAAATGCAGATTTCAACCGCCCCATTCAAGACTTAATTAATCAGAGTCTCTGGGAAAAGCATCTCAGAAATCTGCATTTTAAACACACAAGCCTCTCTCCAAATAATTCTAGTGTACTGTAAATATGTGAATTGCTGTTACATTCTGTAGACTTCATGAACCAAAAAGTGTCTCTCATTGTGTTTGAAGATTAATCTACTAAGCTAGTGTGTTCTAAGGCCTCCTGCCACTATCAATATAGAGCAAAGAGCTGGAAGAAGTGGAAGCAAGGCTGAAGGGGACAAAGTAGACATAGAAGGTGTGCACACACAAAGGGGCTGGAGTCATCTTAGGAAGCTGAATACAGGGTCAGAGCAAATGAGAAATCATAGTGTTGGCAGACAGACAAAGCAGACAAAAAGAGGAGGATGCAGTTGCCAAATGGCTAATCAATGTGTGTGGTTAAAACTCCACATTAATAATCAGGAATGAGATCTACAAAAACTGTAGAGAACTATGTGAGTCAGGGAGGTAAAAGACCAGATCTGAACAGCTACAACATGCAGAATCCACTATACAAGGTGACGTTTTTCCTTAAACTAACAGCCTTTAAATTTTTTTTCTAAAAACTGGAACCATGACCCTAAATCGGGCTAGACTGAGATTTGCAAAGAATTAAGATATGGGTGAAGTAGAAAATTAAAATAAACAGTAATATTCAGCCATTATTTTCCTCCCAAGAAATAACATCCAGTTTGAGTTCCTAAGCACTGTAGGAATTGCTTGAATAATAACAGTTAATATTCATTGAATATCTCTATGTACCAGGACAGTTTTAAGCATCCTCACAAACAACCCTGTGAAATAGGTACTATTGATATGGCTGTCCTATAGATGAGAGAACTGAGGGAAAAAGAGGTTAAGCAATTTGCTCAAGGCCATGTAACTCCTGAGAGCACAGCTAGGATTTGAACTCAGGCCATCTGAATCCAGAGTCTGAATTCTTCACCACTGTTTTACACCATCTGCTGCAGAGTAGGTATGTCTGTAGATTTCATACAGAAATCAACTCTCAGTTCAATGAATTATTAAGGCTGAATCATTATTGCTGCTGTTACAATGTCTATAAAATTAGGGAGGGAGTTTAGGAGTTCTCTGTACAGCATTACATACTGTTTACGTTTAAAATGTACCCAACATCTTATGTACAAATGCTAACATTTGACATCACAAATATCTAATCTGCTGTATAATGTGGTTTTCACAAAAAATAATGCCAACATAATTTTCATGGTAGGAAGGCAACCAAAGAACCCAACTCTGTGTGTTTGTGTACGTATCTGTGTGGAATTGACTCTTTTGTTCGGCATGTATTCTTTACTTTATTCAATTTTGGCTCAGATTTTGTGGACTTGTTCAAACATTTATTCTGAAATGAATCTGTGCACGTATACAGAAGAAGTCATTCCTTTTATCTAACATCTCTAGAGTTTGTCTTCCTGCTTGAGGCTCCAAGGCACACCATGGCCATATAGGAAGGGAGAAACTTAAAGAAAGAAAACCCAGGTTGAGTATGAAAGCCTTATGATTATAAAACAAAATGGAGCTATTTTCAAACTGAATGAAAAATAAATTAAGAACATTTGCTAATGGTTTTGTCATGCTTTTATGATACCTATCATTTTATTTTCATTTATAGATGACTTTTTCTTTTTAAAGTCTAGTGTTCAGGGATGTCCCTGGTAAAGTCTAACCTTTCAAAATGTACTGACAGTTGTGGGTGACTGGTCTATAGTTACCACTGATTAAAGCTATTCTCTCATCCCTCGTGCACAGTTGAAATCCTTTTTAAGATAGCAGCAACTAACTCCTTCTCCCCCCAACCCCATCCCCGACTACTACTACATCAAGAGTGTGAGCAACAGAAACAAAGAGATAGACAAAGTTGCAGAGAACAAATGTGAACTTTTCCTCCAGAATCTGGAGAATAAAAGCCAAGTCAGTAAGTTTTTAAATTCATGAGACCACATTTAATTTTACACTCTCCTTTGAGAAGCTGCAGATTATTGGTTTGGAAAGTCTCACTATGTGTTTGTTGGAAATATAATCCAATGCATGGCAAATATAATAGAAACTAATGAATGTGACCATCTAGCATAAACTAAAATAACAACAGCAAAATTCATGTATAAAACACATGTATTCTAGTTCAATTCTAGCACAAGGAGACTCTGCTTTTGTTTCACTTTCTGTTTTTCTACTTTCTAATAAGCTGTTATGAATCCTATTCCCAAAAATCCATATTAGCAGATTAATAGTAAAATTGTGTTCAAATGCAGTTTTTACTCTCTGCTTATCACAACACTATAAAGTCAGCTTTTTCTGATGATCTACTCTCTCTCTCTCTCTCTCTCTCTCTCACACACACACACACACACACACACACACACACGCAAACACTACAAATAAATTAACAAAATATATTCCCAGCTTCTTTGGTGAACTACAGAAAGTATAATAACATGGTAAGAAAGAATGAAAATTTAATTCATTAGCTCAAAGATTAGTTTACATATCTTTTCTAATAACCTGAAAAGTAAAGTAAAGCAAAACAAAACAAAACAAAAAACCAAAAAGCAATCCTCTGAACACTAGAAGAAGTATACTCATAGTGACATGGGGTAAATAAAGTGGGTGGTTTAATTTTTTTAAATTTAGTTGCTCCAACATTTTCTAACTTTTCCTATTCTTACTTTATTTTTACTTATTACTCTTGAAAACATCTGTCAATGTCATGCATTCCAAATTGTCAGGGAGAGAAGATATGAATTAAAGAGAGGAATAGTTGGTAATCCTTTTTATTCTTTTCAGAATAAGCTAAAAACTAAGGGAAAAAAGAGAGAAAAGGTCAAAATAAAAGTTTAATAAACTGTAGCAAGCAAAATATATGTCAATCAAATTAAAGCTATACTTTAGAACATGTTAGAAATCAGTTTTACGTTTCATAGTACTCTGACTCGATCATTTGGAGTGCTTTTCCCCCAGACAGAGCAACTGAGCTAAATTCTGATTGTACCAAACAATTCTATTTACACATTATAAGGTTAAATCAAATGTATATTCCTCTGAATATGTATGTAGGTTGGGAGGCACATGAGTAATTGGAAAGGGTGAAGGGTGAGAAATGATGATTCTTATCTCAATGCACAATCGCAGGAGTGGTTATTGCCTTAAAGATGTAAGCTTTATTAAATATCATTGTTGGTGATATTCTTTGTGCGAGTGTTTACTTTGGCTTTTACTTGTAAAACAACAATGAGCTAGCAATAAAACACCTCGAGTTGCCTATGTTCAGAAGATGCCAGGACAGAAGATTTCTATCGCTTTCCAAGACTCAGAAAATATCCAAATTAATTAGAACACATCTATGTTACTCTAAGATTTTCTCTTTTCTTTGTTTTTCTTTTCTTTTTGTCTCTTCCTTTCTCTTTTTCCTTTCCCTTTACTTTCTTTTCTGTTCTTTACTTCTCTTTTTAATTTTCCTATTCCACTTAATCCCCTAAATATCCAAGATTTGTAAACCAGAAGGGAGACTTTCACCAATATGGTCTACCCATCAGACTTCACAAACAGCTCCCAGAAAGTCATATATACAACTGGTTGAGAAGAGAGGTGAACCTGAAAGTGCAGACCATGATGGTAACAAAACTAATATTCCACAGTTCACTTAAGACATGATTTTTAATTGAATAGTGGCAATATCATTTGAAAACTCCATGCACTCACCTGATGCTTAAGTGATTTCTTTAGGAATAAAGAGTCACCGGTGGAAATTATTCAATATACTTGGGCGAAGTCTGCTTTTGAAAATAATGAACAAAAATAATGTCTTTGATCTGGGGGTCCTGGGGAAAGATCAAGAATGCACAAATTGAGATAAATGAGAACAGCTCTCTATTTCTCTTACAAGTACTCTTCAAATTGGGATTTTGACTAGTTTAAGAAAATAATTGCCTTTAAAAAAAAGACTCAGTGACTTTCATTGTTGGCAATTGACATTTGTAGATCATAAAACATAAGTTCCTATTCAAATAAGTAAAACAAATCAAGTAGGTAAGAGATAATCTCTATTGCCATTCTTCTCTAAAATCAAATTTCTCATTTCTGCAAAGCTTTAGGAATACACATCTTAAAAATAAAAAATAATTGTACAAGAAAAAAGTGAGTCATAAGACCATTAAAGCAAATTCATAAAAGTTCATTTTACCTACTATTAAAAATAGTTTTACTTCAAGAAACTTGAATATTCCACAGAGAGTTAGTGGTCAATAATCTGCCTTGTTTGAGAAAGATGAATCAGCAATCTCTCGAGGGGCAAGATGGCGGAGTGGAGGTGAGCTCCTGGATTCGTGCTCCCGGAAAGGAAGGCATGGATCTCGACCTGCCACAACGCTAGAGGATTGCTCCTCCACAGGAACGGTGGGGTGAACCCATGGAGAATCACCGTGGGACACAGAGAACAAGAAAAAACAGAGGCGAGTGGGAAATCAGACCGAGACAATTTCGAGAGTGCGGGACGGAAAACAGACAGCGGAGTGCGGGACGGCCGTACCTGCCTCACCGGCGAGTGGGGCGGGTTCAGCCCCACAGCAAAGCGGCTTGATCTCCCCACTGACCCCCACATCCACTCGGTCAGGGATCTGACTGAAATTGGTGCAGAATCACCGCGGGAGACGTGGAGCTCCGAGGACAGGTGACATAAGCGGGAGAGAGCTTAGGCTCCGGCGGGTCTCCTTGGTGCCCTATCTCTTAAAGGGACAGACGCGGACCTGCACCGAGGCGAGGGGCCGCGAGCGTGAAATATTAAAGCGGGACTTTTTTGCTCTTTTCTTCCCCTACGGCGGCTCTCCGGCTGGGGAGCCGCTGTGGGCCCTGGCGCCTGCCGAGCTCTGAACGCTCTCCCCCGGCGCCTGCGACCGTTGGACTGCGGATGCGCGGTCGCCATTTCGGTTCCCACAGCTAAGCGGAAAGGGCCTTGGACTCTGGCGGGTCTCCGTGGTGCCGGTGCCCTATCTCTTAAAGGGACAGACGCGGACCTGCACCAAGGCGAGGGGCCGCGAGCGTGAAATATTAAAGTGGGATTTTTTTTTTTAATCTCTCTCTCTCTCTCTTTCTTTCTTTCTTTCTTTCTTTCTTTCTTTCTTTCTTTCTTTCTTTCTTTCTTTCTTTCTCTTTTCTTTCTTGTTTTCTCTTTCTTCTTCTTGTTATTCATATTGTTTCTCTTTTTTTTTTTTCCTTTCTTTTTCTTTTCTCCTTTTCGGTGGCCCTCCAGCCCAGGAGCTACTGTATACTCCTGAGTGCTCCAGACCCCCAGTTCTGATTCCTATCACACCCTGAAAATTGCCCCCCAGTGCCAGTGATCTGCGGGTGGGCAGCAGCAATTGTGCGGGCCAAGGTCTAACTGCTGCAGAGCCATAGGGTGTCAGGCGGCTCCCCAGGAGGCTCCATCCCCTGATCCATAGACCCTCTCCAGGTCCCCTTCCCAGGTGTGAACACTGAGTGCTTCCCCAGACGCAAGAGTGTGGAGCCCGGACCTTGGGAACACTGGGACAGTGTAGACCTTTGCCCGTGGGAGCTGCAGCAGCTGGGGCACTGAGGGAGTGAGGGTACTGCCTCCTCTGCCTAGCCAGTGTCTTTCCTGCGGAAAGAGACAGAAACCACACATCCAGAGGAAGAACCAAAAGACAGGGGGGAAAAAAAAAAAAAGAAAAAGAGAGGGAGAAGAGGCTTTCTGCTTGCAAATACTGTGAATCCTGCCTACTAACTAAAAGTCCACAACACAGTGATTTAACTTGCCAAACTGGTCTTAGGTCAAGCCAACCCTCTGGGGGTGGACCCATCGGAAGCAGTCCCCCAACTGAGATAGAAAAAAACTCTAAACAACACACAACAGTCTCCGCCTCTAGACAAAGGAAGCAACATACCTAGACTGTTTCACAGCCTAAGAACAGAGTATAAGACGTGCTGTTAACTAGACTAAAGCTGTGAGAAAAGATCTAACGATAGAGCCAGATGGGAAGGGCTCAGCAGAAAAATATGGGGAGCACAAAAAACCAAATGGAAACCTCGCTCCCAAAGAGAAATACCAACTCTCCTCCAATTGGCACAAGCCAGTTTCAGAATACCAACATGTTACCAGAAGAATTTCAGTCTTGGGTTATAAATAAGCTGAATGATATACAAGAAAAAATAGATATCCAACACAAAGAAACCACAAAAAAATTCCAGGATTTGGAAGAAAAATTCACTAAAGAAATAGAAATATTGAAGAAAAACCAAACTGAACTCCTAGAAATGAGGGATTTATTCAGGGAGCTACAAAACACAATGGAAAGTCTCAAGAACAGGGTAGATCAAATAGAAGACAGAATCTCAGAGATCGAAGATAACTCTTTCCAATTAAATAAGACAGTCACAGAGATAGAGCAAAGAAATAAGAAAAAAGATCAGAGTCTTCAAGAAATGTGGGATTATGTGAAGAAACCTAACGTGAGAGTCATAGGCATCCCTGAAGGTGAAGAAGATAATAAGCAAGGGCTGGATAAACTATTTGAAGACATAATAGAAGAAAATTTCCCAGGCCTTGCTAAAACTTTAGATATACAGGTTCAAGAAGCTCAAAGAACCCCTGGTAGATTCATAGCAAATAGGAAAACACCACGCCACGTAGTCGTCAGACTGACCAAAATATCCACTAAAGAGACCATTCTGCGAGCTGTAAGGAGACAGAAACAAGTAACATACAAAGGGAGACGCATTAGAATTACGCCAGATTTCTCAACTGAAACTTTACAAGCAAGAAGAAGTTGGGGCCCCATTCTCACTCTTCTGAAACAGAATAATGCCCAGCCTAGAATCTTGTACCCAGCTAAGCTAAGCTTTCTATATGAAGGAGAAATTAAGACATTCTCAGATAAACAAGGACTGAGGGAATTCACCAAGACAAGACCACCCCTCCAAGAAGTACTCAAAAGAGAGTTACACACGGATCATCACAACAAAGACCCACGAATGTAAAACCACCCAAGAGCTAAAGATCAAATTCTAGCCACCACAATGGCTCAAGAGAGAAAACATAGCAATGAAGTTCTACCCAATAAGATAAACAGAAATCTGTCCCAATTATCAGTTCTCTCACTAAATGTCAATGGCCTGAATTCCCCACTCAAGAGACATAGACTGGGCCAATGGATAAAAAAACACAAACCAAGTATCTGCTGCCTTCAGGAAACTCACTTAACCAGCAAAGATGCATTTAGACTGAAAATAAAAGGATGGAAATTGATATTTCAAGCAAATGGTAGCCAAAAGAAAGCTGGTGTGGCAGTTTTAATTTCCAATAACTTAGTCTTTAAACCAACAAAAGTAATAAAAGACAAAGACGGTTACTACATACTGGTGAAAGGCACAATTCAACAAGAAAACATAACCATACTTAATATATATGCACCCAATCTAGGCGCACCCAGATTCATAAAGCAAATCCTACTCGATCTAAACCAAATGATAGACAACAACACTTTAATAGTTGGAGACTTTAACACCCCACTGACAGCACAGGACAGATCCTCCAAGCAGAAAATAAGCAAAGACATAGTAGACTTAAACAGAATGCTAGAACAAAAGGACCTGACTGTCATCTACAGGACATTCTACCCGAAATCCACTGAATATACATTCTTCTCATCAGCTCACGGGACATTCTCTAAGATTGACCATATCCTAGGACATAAAGCAAGTCTTAAAAAAATTAAAAAAATAGAAATCATACCCTGCATCTTCTCAGATCACAATGGAATAAAAGTAATAATGAACCCTAACAGGAACTCTCATTCCTACTCAAAGTCATGGAAGCTAAACAACCTTCTCCTGAATAACAATTTTGTAAAGGAAGAAATTAAGTCAGAAATCAAAACATTCTTTGAATTAAATGACAAAGGTGACACAACTTATCAAAATCTATGGGATGCAGCTAAAGCAGTCCTGAGAGGAAAATTCATTTCCATAAATGCCTATTTCAAAAAGACAGACAATTTACAACTAGACAACTTAATGAATAGACTCAAAGAGCTGGAGAAAGAAGAACAGACTGACCCCAAACCCAGCAGAAGGCGAGAAATTATTAAGATCAAATCAGAATTAAATGAAAAGGACAACAAAAATGCTATAAGGGAAATTAATAAAACAAAAAGTTGGTTCTTTGAAAAGATAAATAAAATAGACACACCACTGGCTAGACTAACCAAGAGCAGAAAAGAAAAATCTTTAATAACTTCCATCAGGAACATGAAAGGAGAAATCACAACCAAAGCCACAGAGATACATGACATTATCTATGAATATTACAAAAATCTTTATGCACACAAATTGGAAAATGAGGAGGAAATGGACAAATTTTTAGAAACACACAGCCTTCCCAAGCTCAATCAGGAAGAAACAGAATTCCTGAATAGACCAATATCAAGAACTGAAATTGAAACAGCAATAAAAAACCTTCCCAAAAAGAAAAGCCCTGGTCCAGATGGGTTCACACCTGAATTTTACCATACATACAAAGATGAACTGGTGCCCATCCTACGTAAACTATTCTTCAATATTGAGAAGGATGGAATTCTCCCCAACACATTCTACCAAGCCAATATAACATTGATACCAAAACCAGGAAAGGATGCAACAAAAAAAGAAAACTACAGACCTATTTCTCTCATGAACGTAGATGCAAAAATTCTCAATAAAATCCTAGCAAATCGTATCCAAGTGCTGATTAAAAAAATAATTCATCACGACCAAGTAGGCTTCATCCCAGAGATGCAGGGGTGGTTCAACATACGAAAATCTATAAATGTAATTAACCACATAAATAGAAGCAAAAATAAAGACCATATGATCCTCTCAATAGATGCAGAAAAAGCATTTGACAAAATTCAACACCCTTTTATGATAAAAACACTTTACAACATAGGCATAAATGGGACCTACCTAAAAATGATACAAGCCATATATGACAAACCCACAGCCAACATCATACTGAATGGGGAAAAATTGAAAGCATTCCCACTCAGAACTGGAACCAGACAAGGCTGCCCACTGTCCCCATTACTTTTCAACATAGTATTGGAAGTCCTTGCAAGAGCTATCAGACAAGAGAGCAGAATCAAAGGTGTCCAAATAGGGACAGAAGAGATCAAACTCTCACTCTTCGCTGATGACATGATGTTGTATCTGGAAAACCCCAAGGACTCAACCAAGAGACTCCTGGAATTAATTAACGAATTCAGTAATGTCTCAGGTTACAAAGTCAATACACACAAATCAGAGGCATTCATATATGCCAATACCATTCAATCGGAGAACCAAATTAAGGACTCAATACCTTTCAAAATAGCAACAAAGAAAATAAAATATCTAGGAATATATTTAACTAAAGAGGTAAAGGACCTCTAGAAAGAGAACTATGAAACGCTAAGGAAGGAAATTGCAGAACACGTAAATAAGTGGAAATCCATACCATGCTCATGGATTGGAAGAATTAACATTGTTAAAATGTCTATACCTCCCAAAGTAATCTATAGATTCAATGCAATTCCTATTAAATTACCAACATCATTTTTCACAGATTTAGAAAAAATAATTATACACTTTGTATGGAATCAGAGAAGACCCTGTATAGCAAAAGCAATGTTAAGCAATAAAAACAAAATGGGAGGTATTGATTTGCCAGACTTCAAACTATACTACAAAGCTGTGGTTCTTAAAACTGCTTGGTATTGGCACAAGGGCAGGGACACAGACCAGTGGAACAGAACAGAAAACCCAAATATAAAACCATCCTCATATAACCATCTAATCTTTGACAAAATAGACAAAAACATACTCTGGGGACAAGAGTCCCTATTCAATAAATGGTGCTGGGAAAACTGGATAGCCACATGTAGAAGACTGAAACAGGACCCACAGATTTCACCTTTCACAAAAATCAAATCACGGTGGATAACAGATTTAAACCTTAAATGGGAAATGATTAGAATTCTAGAAGAAAATGTAGGAAAGACTCTTACAGACATTGGTCTAGGCAAAGATTTTATGAAGAAAACCCCTAAGGCAATCGCAGCAACAACAAAAATAAATGAATGGGACCTGATTAAATTAAAAAGCTTCTGCACAGCCAAATAAACAGTCATGAAAATAAACAGACAGCCTACAGAATGGGAAAAAATTTTCGCATACTACACATCAGATAAAAGACTGATAACAAGAATCTATTTAGAACTCAGGAAAATCAGCAAGAAAAAATCAAACAATCCTATCAAAAAGTGGACAAATGACATGAATAGAAATTTTTCAAAAGAAGACATAAGAATGGCCAAAAACATATCAAAAAATGCTCAACATCCCTAATCATCAGGGAAATGCAAATCAAAACCACAATGAGATACCACTTAACTCCGGTGAGAATGGCCTTTATCAAAAAATCCCAAAACAACACATGTTGGCGTGGATGCGGAGAGACAGGAACACTCATACACTGCTGGTGGGAATGCAAACTAGTGTAACCCCTATGGAAAGCAATATGGAGATACCTGAAACAGATTCAAGTAGACCTACCATTCGATCCAGCAATCCCATTATTGGGCATATACCCAGAAGAACAAAAGTCATTCTTTAACAAAGACACCTGTACCCGAATGTTTATAGCAGCACAATTCACAATCGCAAAGATGTGGAAACAACCCAAGTGCCCATCAATCCACGAATGGATTAGTAAACTGTGGTATATGTATACCATGGAGTACTACTCAGCTATAAGAAATAACGATGATACGACATCTCTTTGGTTCTCCTGGAGAGAGCTGGAACCCATTATATTAAGTGAAGTATCCAAAGAATGGAAAACCAAGCATCACATGTACTCACCAGAAAACTGGTTTCCCTGATCATCACCTAAATGTACATCAGGGAAGGATACCAATTGGATATCAGACTGGGATGGGGGGTGGGGGGAGGGGATGGGTGTATGCCTACATGACGAGTGCGTTGCACACCCTCTGGGGAATGGTCATGCTTGAAGGTCCACACCCGGGGAGGTGGGGGGAGGAGGGGATGGAGGTATGACTACATGATGAGTGCCAGGCGCACTGTCTGGAGAATGAGAACGGACGCGCTTGGGACTCTGACTCGGGGGGATGGGTGGGACATGGACAATGTATATGACCTGAACTTATGTACCCCCATGATGAGCTGAAATAAAAAAAAGAATTAGCAATCTCTCCTGGAACAAATGGCTTGCTTTCGTTATTTGAATTTTCTTTTTTGGAATATTTCATCAGCATCACACCTACACCATTTCTATCATTAAATGGTACCAAGCTGTGTTATAAGAACCCTTGTCTTCATACCTCCTTGGCTCAGTAAAAACATTATTTTCTCTGATTCTTCTATATTTTCAACATACCACATATGCAGACTTGATCTCACCCACATCTCAGTGCTAAGTAGTCAATGTGATTTTTTTTTTTTTATTTTCAGGGAAATTTAGGATTGGAGCAGCACAACGGGCCATGCTAGTCCTAGTGGTAAAATTAAATTGACAAATATTTCTGAATGTTTACTCAAAAGGTTTCAGCACTGCTTTATTGATGTGGGAAGAGTTCTGTTCTCTGGATGACCAGTGACTTTCACAATACCTGCTACACATTTGATTCTCGAGAATGTTTGCTGAATGAATCAATGATATGCAAAAATCTGTTATATATTTTTTCCATTCAGATATCAGCCTGGCATGCTATGGAGAATGCCTGCACTCAGATGTACACATGTTCTTTTCAGGAACTACGGAGTTTTTCGTGGCCTGAGACAGGAGGGTGAGGAGAAGTAGAGTCTGGCTTGACTGAGTGTCTCCTGTGTGCTATCTCCAGCTCAGTACTTTACCTTCACTATTGCTATTAGTCCAACAAAAGTGCTGCAAGGTGAGCATTATTATTACCGTTTTACAGATGAGAAAATAGGTTCAGAACTGTTTGATCTCAAAGCCCTTGCTAAGGAGAATTGATTTAAAATTAGAATTTAAACAAAAATTATAACAAATAACAAGTTAACATTATTTGACAGTGGCTGAAAAGTTATCATGCACCAGAGAAGAAAGAATTAGGTGAATCTTATTAATTTCCTCCCCAGAGCTCCATTTAATAAAAAACACACACAATATATTAAGGCAAGTCTTGGAATTCAGTCTTTGCAGGCCCCAACTCATATCCCAATTACATTTTTAAGTCCTTAGCTTTATTACAGAAACTGCATTTGAAAGAATTTATATAAGATTTACTTAAGGTGAAACTCATAAAAGCTTTTTTTTCTTTTCTATTTTTGTTTTTACACGCATGTCAAACTGAAAAAGAAAGTCAGGTAAGGAAAACTCTGTATTTTTTACTAGAGTAGCAGTCAGATAGTATGTACACAACAGATAAGGCTGTATTTTTGAGACTTATTTGTATTGTTTTTAAATCAAAAACAAAATTAAAATTTCCAAATAGATTGGGATAAATACTTATAAGAGCGTTGACAAAATCAGGATTAAAGTCCTTTATATACAAAAGGAGTATATAATTTTAGAAGAAAATCAGTAAGACCACCATGCATAAGAAAAAATGAGAACTGATAGTTAACACAAAAGGATATATAAGTCGCTTAATAAACATTTTTAAATCTTTAATATCACTAGTAATTAAAAGTGAAAATTAAGACAATAATACAATTATATTTTCTCCAATTAAGCAGCATGGTTAATTTTTAAATTTTTTGTAACGCATAATCCAAGTCAAAGTGTAAATTTAAATTAGCCAACCAGTTTTGTAAAGTAGTTTATAAATATACATTAAGGACACTTTACATATGTTTCTAGGATTCCACTCTGAGAAGACATATATTCTGAAGACTGATTTGCTTGAAATGCAAGCAAATATTTAGATATAAAGGTATTCTTTGCAAAGATTCTTTTATGAAGTTAAAAGTCAGGAAGCTTAAATGTCCTCAAATAAGAAGCATATATGAACACCATTTAATGACAGTGGGAAATAAGTTGTTATGATATAAAAATAATAGCTATACAGCAGGCTATAAACTACATTATAGCATGTTCTCAACCACAGAAAATGACATTTAGTGCCAGATGTCAATATCAGTGATAGCAATGGTTATCTCTGTTTATTTGAATTATTATTCCTACTTGTTTTGCTATATTTTTGTGTATTTTCCAAGTTGTATTTCATAATTATAAAAAATATATTTTAAAAAAGGAGAAAAGCCAGAATGAAAGCAATCTCTCTCATTCTATAGGCTGAATAAGATGCAAAAAGACAAGAGGAATTTAATCCTGCACATCTCAATTTGACCTGAAGTTTCTTTGTGGTCCAGCTTCTGTGTAGTCCATCTAGGGACAAAAATCCAACCCAAACCAGGTATTGATTTAAGTTGACCACAAGGTCTGTATGACACAACACAGAGTGACAAGGTGACTATCCAGGTAAATGCATTATTAGGGTGCATCAATCCGATGTCCAGAACAAAGGAGGTGGTGGCCCAGTCTACTCTGAACTCATCAGACCCTGTGGGGGGGGTGGGCTGTGGTTGTTAGTGCTCTGCACCACATCTGAAGTGGAATGGTGAATAACTAGAGTCTGTCCACGAGAGGATGGCAACAATAGTAAAATGTCTAGAAGCTATTATTTCTAAGGTTAAAATTTCTCCTTGATTTCTTATTACTGTCAGAAAAAAGTCCATAGCCTTAGAAGACCCTGCTTCATCTTGGAAGACTCTCCCTTTGCTCACAAAGTCTGGTCACACAGGTCTTGTTTCAATTCCTTTGATATCTCAAGTTCCTCCCCACTCCAGCTACAAATACTGTTTCACCAGCCTAGAGTGCACCTACTTTCACACACACCCCACCCTCATCTCCTCCACCCACATACTGTCTTGCCTGGCCAATCCTTACATTTTTCAGATCTCAGATCAAGTATTTCTTTCCTTAGAAATACTTCTCTGACCACCCCCATTATACACTCTCATTTTACCCTGTATTTGTGTTTGGTTAATTCTCTTTCTTATGTCTGTATTGCTTGTTAAATTGTAACTCTGTGAGGACAGTCCCATGTGTGTTATTACATATCCCCAGAAAGCACAGTGCCTGGCCCATACTTTGAACTGTGTTTTGAATGAAAGAAACAATTTTGTAAAGCCTATCGGTCTGTAGTTTTTTATGAACACCTTCTACTTCTGCACCTTAATTTCTTTATAATGTTTAGAAAATGGGATTATAAATCCAAAAAAGGGAAGACAAGTGGGAAAGGAAGGAATATGATACCTACTAATCACACAGACATTCTGTACAACTCCATGAGCTAAAACTAAAATTAGTACCAGTCCTAAAATCACAAGAAAGAGCTTTCTAAAAATCTTTCTAAAACTTAAATCAGAAAATTAGCACCCTTATGGTAATGAACTCCCATTTATGAAGTATGTGCAAGTCATATTTGAATATAAGCATGGATTGGAGTTATTGTAAAGGAGAGCTGTCTACTGGGTAGTTGGGTTTGATTACTCTTAGGATCACTTCAAAGTATATGATTCTGTGACTTAGCAATCTCTTTGGCTGTAGAGGCACTACATAAGGAAGAGAGATTTAAGACAACACAGGGCATGGAGCTAAACAAAGAAAAGCTTGGGGAAGAAAAGGAAATGTAACACTGTTTCAAAACGTTTGATCTCATCATTTTGAACCTTCTCTGAGGCTGAGGTTGGCAGGCCTCCCAGAAAAACCAAAACAAAGCAACCTAACAGGGCATCACAAAACAAAAGGGGAACTAAGCTGGGAGATGAGAAGATGAAAACCCTGCATCCAGATTCACCGAGGAGAGAGACAGGAGACAGGAAAGGCAAGCTTTCTCGTCAGTGTCCTTTTCAAGTCACTTAAAGGCACACCTTTGAAACGAATGTCCTCGGTAGACAGAGGGCAGTTTCCTGAATCCAGAAGTCTGGACATTAATAACCACGGCTAAAGGGATGTGTTGAAATGTCAGTGCAACTGCTTTCCCTATCTTCACTATCCTTAACCCAAAGTTGCGTCATCACTCTGGAATGAGCAATGCCTGCTCAACAAACCCAGCTTTTTTCACCCCCTTTATATTTGCTTATTCACAGTTCAGAAATTGTCCAATGGCCTTCTTACTCTCTAATCAAGGGAATTCATATTGTTGTGGAAAGAAAAACAACTTTTATTTGGCTTGAGAGAACGACCCACATGATGTTTCTGTTGGAGACATGGAAGATGAAAACTGAGCTATATTGTGTAGCTTCGCCTTGTTAAGTGGCAATTTTTTTTCTAACCACAGTGTGAAGACTCTTTGTGAGGTAGAAAACAAATTTTTTATTTTGACTGCTGCTAAAAATATTTAATGTTTATTGGGTGCTCACCAGGTTGCAGACAATAAACTAGGTGGTTTGTATGCATTATCTTCTGAATCCTAACAACAGTCTGGAAGTAGATGCAATTATAGCCCTTCTTCCAAAAAAAAACATAGAGCAAGTAGGTTACTCAGCTTCCAGGCTGCAAACTTATAAGAGGCAGAGCCAGACATATATTTGAGTTTGCACATCACCTGTCAGGCATAGTTCAGCATAAAAAGTTTGTGATCTGCTGTTATGGACAGATAAATACCCCCACACTCCTTGTTAATTGTGGCAGAGGTGGGTCTAGCAAAAATAAATGATACTCAGAGATGGTTCATATCTGGAAACTGTATATTCTCTACTAGTATAAGAATTAGGAAAGTGTGATAGTATCAGAATTAGGAAACATTTACTTTAGTGTTATTAAAATTTTGAAATATACTTCAAAGTAGAGAGAATATTACAATAAAGTTCTACATATTGATCACCTAGCCTTAATATCATTTTACCATATTTCCTCCAGCTATTTTCTCTTTGCTCAATTATTTTAAAGTAAGCTCCAGATATCATGACCTTAGCCCTTAAATTCTTTAATATGCATCTCTAAAATTTAAGGACATTTTCTTACATACTATTCACTCCTAAAAAAAATTAACAAGTTTCTTATCATCTCATACCCAGTCCATATTCAGATTTCCCATATGTCCCCAATTTACCATTGTTTTTTTTACAACTGTTGAAATAAATTCATCATGATAATGATGAGAGGGATTTGAGGAAACTTCTACAGACAAACCAAATGTGGAAGGGATTTGGAAGCAGAGTGAAATGGAACACTGGTTTCCCCGGGGTTTACTGCAGGAGTCTGGGAGCTCAGCCTAAGTCACCAATACTACTCTCAAACCCCACCTGGATCTGGGTTAAGAGCATGGATTCTGTAATCAGACTGCCCAAATTCTTCACATATTAGCTGTGCAACCTTGGACAAGTTAATTTCTTTGTGTCTTAGTGTCCATATATGTGAAATAAAAATGTTAATTAATATTTATCTCACAGAATCATTGAAAAATTAAATGAAATAATACAAAAATTAAATGACACCAAAAGTGACAGACAATAAGTGCTCAATAAGTGTTAGCCATTTTTGTCATCAATATCATCATATTGTCTTCATCACGAACATCATTATGATAGTTATCACTAGGCAGACTGTCTACAGGTTAAAGACTGATCCTGTAGCTGATCAGGATACAGGAGTAATGAGAATTGAGAATTAAGATTATACAAAAAATTGGATATCAGTGATTTTATACAATTCTTTTCCCAAATTTTTTATGTTGTCGTATGATCTTTTCCATGAAAGTTATTTTAATCTGCCTGCTTAGGGCTAGTAAAACAAACACCTAAACAAACAACCTATTACCTTGAGCTAGTGTCTACCCCTTTGTGTGGATCTCCTCCAACCCAGAAGCCAATACCAGGCTCTGTAGAGGAGGAATCTTTTAGCCCTGAAGTCTCATTTTCTATCAATTTCTAGCCTTGCCTTTTCACCACCTATCAGTTGAGGTTCTCTTACTTTGAACTTGGACCATCCTCCTCTTACTGTCTTGCTTTCTTACTGTGTCTCAGCAGAGGCAAGTCATTCAACAAGCTATATGCAACAATATGTGATAGGCAGTATGATCAACACTGAGAATATAGAAATGTACAACACAGCATTTCTACCGTAAGGAGCTCAGAATCTAATGGATCCCCGGGAAGCTTTCCATGATCTGTCAACTTGCAATAACATACTGCCTGTACGCTACCCTGTGGATCACCACTTGCCTGGTCTGTTTTTGCTTTATAGGTATGTCACAGAAACAAGATGTGAGAGTCTATATTATTGATCATCATTAGAAGAGTTACAGTGTACTGAACTGTATATTTGGTCAATTTTAAACAATTTCCATTTAGTTCATTCATATTTATGACTATCATAAAAATAATTTTGACAGTTTGTTTTATGAGGAAGCCAAACTCAGTGTTACAGACTGTTAGACTGAACTGGAAGAGTAATAAAGAATTCTAAATTAGAACTGCCTAGCAATCATAAAGTAAGGGGAGCTTTCCAATTATAGATATTGCCTCCAATTCTACTGTCCATGTTTCCAGCAAATGCAATATTAAAGGCAATTCAAGATGAAGCTCTATAAAGAGGGGAACAGAGAAACTAAAGCTGTTGTGCAAGCCTCAAAGATATTCTGGAAATAAGTAACTCAACTCTTTGGATGTAACTGGTCTCTTCCATCCCAGGTGCCTCCACCAAAGGTTTAGAACTGTCACATCCCATCTTCCATTCATTCCATTTTAGGAAATTGGCTTCATTTACCTCTACTAGGCACTTCTTTTATAGTAAAAAAGTGAAATATCAAACACATTGATATTGTTTATAAGAAGCTTCATCCAATTCCTGATTTAAACACTAACCTCAAATGTAGAAAGGATGATTCAGGCGCTAACCTCAATGATAGAAAAAGGATGATTCAGAGTCATTAAGCAGGGATCCAGCAAAGCACCAAAAATGCAGACAGAAAACAAGTGCAGAGACTGAAGAGTCCTAAATTGGGGCAGATAGGATGTGCAGGGAATAGGGGACAGACTAAGTATAGCCCACATGGTGTCAATCAAAGGTTTTAGATCCCTAAGAATGGTTTGGCTGGAGCTTTGTGGTGCAAATTCTGTCCCCAGTACATGTATATTGTTTTTTTTCTTAATCAAATTAAATTAAATTTAATTTAAACACTCAGCCCAAGAAGAATAGGTTGACTTAAAGGCAAACAGCCCTGGAACGGACTACCTAAGTTTCTGTCCCTTTCTAGCCAGTGGCTTCGGATAAACTATTTAAATATCTGTGCCTCAATTTTCTCATCTGAAAATGGACCTAACAGTGGCACTGACTGCACAGAGCTGTCGTGAGGCTTACTGTTGTGAGTGAGTACAGGTAGATAAGGTAAAGCCCAGCAAGGGCTCATTAATTAGCTATTAGAATCTGAAAGATTATAAGCTTGCAGTTTGCAGCCATGCTTTCCATCACTAGGAGAAAGTCATTCTATGTAGGAAAGAATGAAGTCAACACACAGAGATGACGAGGGAAATAAAAAGTCTCCATTTGTGCATTGGAGTCCTTAACCTTAGTTAACCCTAAGGTTTGCTCTACCCCTGCTCCGGCAATTCATTTACATGAAACAGTGCATTCTTCATTTTTATTAAGATATCTTCAGTTGGGTTTCTGCAAACTGCAGCCTAAGAATTCTGACTTATAAATCCTACTTTGTGACAGACACAGGGCTAAGTTTTGAGTATATACTACATCTTGCAGTTCTCGAGTCTGTTAGAGGCTGGAAAACTGCAACTCTGAGAGCTCTCTGCTCCACTTACCCTGTCAGAAAGGCCGTATTAGCTAGTGGCTAGAGGACACCCTGGAGACACACCTGCTGGCTTTCTTTCTTTCCAGCTGGGTAACCTTGGGAAAGTTACTTAACCTCTAAGGGCTTTCATTTCCTCATCTGTAAAGGCGAGATATTAATAGGACTTACTTCATAGTGTAATGTGAAGATTTAAAGGTAATTATAAGTAAAGCACTTAGCATATACTCAGAACTCTGTAAACATTAGCTATTATTATCATAAAGGCTTTTCCTAATATCCTTTATAAAACTTTCTGTCATTCTCTGACCCCTCATCCAGCTTTAATTTTCTTCTTAGACATATCACACTTGACATAGCAAATATTTATTTACCATATATTGTCAATTACCCTTAACAAGAATGTAAGTTTTTATTTGCTACTTTCCTCAGCACCTACAAAAGTAACTGAGATATAGTAAGTGCCCAATAACCATTTGATGAATGAATAAATGAATTTGTCAATATTCTACAGCTAATTATAATAGTAGCTGAGCTGAACAGGATTCCAGTTTAGGGCTGTTTGAGTCCAAGTCAAACACTTTCCACTACAACCCAACCTGAGATTTCCAAATTTGTAGGTTATTAATATGCAAAGTGTCATTTTGAGTAGGAAAACATCACAACTGGAAATAGTGTGGTGTTAAGGTAAGAACACGGAGTCTGTAGACATGGGTCTTATTAGGTATTATTTATGTGACTACGGGTAAGTCGTTGCATCTCATTAAACTTTATTTCCTCATCTGTAAAATGAGAAGATTAGACAAAATTATTTCTATGATTTCTCTCAGTTCAATTTTTCTGATTGTATTCCACAGAATTAAATGAACCAAATTCATTAGCAAATAGTTTTGTAACATGTAATATTTTTGCATTCAAAGCATTTCTCTCCACATTTTTTCCTTCTATAGCGAATAAAGCTATAAAAGAAATTACAAAGAGAATTTCGTAACAGCTAGTAATCTAATTGCTCTGTAAGCTACATTGATTTTTCTCTCTGAAACTTTCCTCTAAAATCTGAGTTGTTTCAGAGAAATCACTTTTTACCTATTTGGCTATGATGACAAGGGCCGGCATGGCGAATGAGTATTATCACCAGTGACAGAGAGAAGTGTCTGAGGGCAAGGGCAAGCAAAAACTTAACCTGCTCCCAAAGGCCACCAGTCTCCCTTGATTGGCCCCTCCAATGAACTCCTCCTACTCTTAAGACCTTAACATAAAAGAGAACACTGTTAACCATAGCGTATCTAGTTAAGTGTGTCCACCACCAAGAAGTAAAATTATTAAGGGGCCCTAACTTACATTTCTGTATTCTTAATCTATGTCTGGTACAACATAGATTGTACATATTAGGTACCTTGTGAGTAATTAATTAATAATGAATTGTTCTCATCTCTGGGGTTCCGTCTGGCCTACCAACTGAGCACCATTTTCCTTTCTCTTCCATTCTACTTTCAATAATGTTTTATTCTGTTAACTTCTCCTTTGCCTTTCACCTTATGTATAGCTTTAAGCAAAGTTCACTCCTCTGGTCCTGACCACCTTCTCTCTTGTTCCACTTATGTTCCTAGAGAATGAATCTCACCCCTTGTTGATGGCAGCACTGTGCTTGTTTCTGCCTTTTAAATTCCGGTTTTCTAAAGGAAAACATTTTATGTCCCTGATTTTTTTGGCAGGGATGAGAGTGTGGATTCAGTAATTGGTGGTAAAGAGAGATAAATACTGAACATTAACATTAAACTCAATAGTAGTTAAACAGATTTGCTTTTCTATTTTCCATTCCACTAGTTAAATTTCCTTCCATTCTCTTATTTGTCATTGAAAAGCTAAGCAATTCTCTAATTCCCTCATTTTATATCAGCAAAAGATCTATTTCTTGAAAAACAAGAAAAATGTACTCATGCAGTACAAATATGAAGTGATATTTTGATTATACTTGATAAAAGTTATACCTGAACAGCAGAGAAGAAATGAAAAAAAATCTCAATTGTGAGATCTATTAGAACCCAGGATAATTTCTAAAATATTTCAGTATACAAGGCAATAGAGGCCAATGATATTGTTCTATATAGAGGATATTTTTTTGGCGGGGGGAAGGGTTCGGCCTTTAGACAGCCTGCGTGGGCCCATTCCATTTCCAATTTTCTATAATTCCTCATTAGAACTCTTTAACATTGAACTTGTACTATAAATATGTCTTAAAAAATTTTGTTTAAAATAAGCTGACACGGCAAAGTGTGAGAAGAATGTATTTTTGAGAAGGCACTTAAAAAACCAGAAGTTGTGCATTAGCAGAGAAAAAGAATGACATCATATTACTTTAGCAAGCCATACTTTTCTTAAATGCCAGAGAGAACAATAGCATAACAAGTAAAAAATGTACTACAAGTTGGTTGACTAATATCAAATTACTGACTTAATCTAGTTTGAGCAAAGCTTTAACATATTAATTCCAAGTTATGGAAAAAAAGTAAAAAATCACTAATGTTCATTATGTTTCAATAATTACTTCTCATGTTCTTATTGTTCAGATGTATTTAAATAAAGTGAGAAAATTTAAAACTAATTTGGTTAGGAGATTTCATTTCAAAAACTCTCTTCTTTTCTCTTTACAAATTTTGATGTAGGCTAAGACAGAAAATTATTCCTTTAGAAAATGCATATAATTTAATCAGTATATATCCAGTTTTCTCCTAAAATTATTTTGGAAGTATGATGGGTACTTACGCACAATCAGATCAGTATATATCAATCTTGAGAGCTTAATTACAGGAAAATAAGAAATGTTAGAAGCTACTGGATACTATCAGCCTAGTGCTTTGACTATCCTGGTGTGGTTTTCCTATTGTTATTTTTAGAACTAGAGATCTCCCCCAAATATCTCTAGGTTCCATTATAGCCTACTTTATATTTATGAATCCAGCTAAACTACTTTTAAATCTGTCTCATTTTTCAGGCTGCATCTGCTGCATTTTTTAAGCTTTCAAAAGTTTACAACCTTATGTATAAAGAAAAACATCTTTCCTTCTATCTTAAAAACTATTATAAAAGCTAGTTTATCTAGTATTCAGTAAAAGTGCATTTATACAGTGTTCTGTTAACTAGAACTCATTAGTGAGCACTTGTGCCCACATATGGTACCAGAATATTCAGTTGCCAAAGTGACGCCCCTATGGCATTTAGCATTTGAGAAGAGGTAAGAAGTTATCGCTAACATAAATAAATCATTCTTTAAAAACTTGGTGAGTTTTATATGTTATGATTATTATCATACTTGTATGTTCATTTCTGACTTTACTCACAAATAGACTTTTTTGTTGCTCTTTATCAAGTTTCATGGATTCTAAGATCTAGAGAACAAGTCCATACTCTTTGCTATTTTGTAAATACCAATTATCTTGCTGCTCCTACTATTTGCTCTCCTTATCTCTTAGATCTTTTCACACCAGAATGCTAAGTATATGTCTGCTCTACAAACTGTGTATATGCACACATTCTTATCTTTATCTTTGTCTTTTTTCATGAAAGTTTTCACTTTTTGTTATTCTTTTATATCCTGCTTTTATTTCCACATGTCAAGCTCCCATTGTGTTTAAGGAAATCATCCAATGTGGTCTGCAGGAGGGAAAGGGTGAAGAAACAACATTGGGGAGAAAAGAGGATAAGCCTGCTTTGCAGAGTCTGCTTTTTAACCTGTGAGTAAATACACATGTGCATGCCTATAGATTTGGTACTAATTCTTAAGAGAAGTTAGAGCAGGCAAACAAAGTGGAGTCTTGTGTTGAGGCTGTACACACATATGCTTGTGGATTGTATTGTTTTGAGTGAAAAGGCCTCCATTGCTTTGAACTCACATTAGACAATAAAAGGTTATTCTGATCTTAGAAATACAATATAAAACTGATTATACTGGCCTTTAAAAGAAGCTTTGACATTTGTTTTACCTATGTTAGGTCCCATTTCAACTTTAAAACTTATTCAGGGAAACGGTAGCTTGTAACATAATAGTTTATAAAGAAAATTGTTTGTGTATTACATCTGAATTTTTTCTCCTAGTGATTTGTTCAATTAGTAGTGATATAAGGTGGTACTGAATACTTATTTAAAAGACTTTAAGGAAATGTTATTAATTAGTTAGCAAAGATTGACTTGTACATAGTTCCTGGAACTTAGAGTCTTAAGACCTGGATTCAAAACACTGATTTTGCCAATTGCTCTCTGTCATCCTTTGTCAGCTACCTAACTTAGTTTAACCTCAATTTACTCATTAAAATGGAGATTGTGATTCCAATTTGTAGCATTTTTTGTGAGAGTTACATGTGAATGGAGCTTCAACCCTGTCTGGAAGACGAAACTCAGTGATTAGTTTTTCCTCTTCAAACCTGCCAAAGAGATAGTGGGTTGAGGTTTCAAAGCACATTTCAAATGATGAAAACAGATTTTCAAATGACTATGTTTTATATATGCAATAATCATCTTTTCATTACTTCAGAGCAAATAGGATACAAACAAATTCATTATTGTTTTTACTCTGAATAGGAAAGATACTCTCCCATATTATTATTTTACCTTTCAAATTAAAGATATGTTCAAGAAACATTTTCCCCATAATTTCTGTGGTTATATACATTAAATATTCAATAAAAATGCTAAGAAAAAGTTTTTAGCAAAGACGTTTCCAAAAGTTAGAAAGTTCCTTCAAAAGACAAGGGGACGCCAGAGTGGTGGCTCATGCCTATAATCCCAGCACTTTGAGAAGCCAAGGTGGAAGGATCAATTGAGGGCAGGAGTTCCAGACCAACCTGGGCAACACAGCAAGACCCTTGTCTCTACAAAAAGTAAGAAAAATTAGCTGAGTATGGTGATGTCTGCCTGTAGCCCCAGCTACTCAGGAGGCTGAGGCAGAAGGATGGATTGAGCTCAGGAATTTGTGGTTACAGTGAGCTATGATCAGCCACTGAACTCTAGCCTGGGCAACAGAGCTAGACCCTGTCTCTAAAAAAACTTAATTTTAAAACAAAAAAAGACAAAGAGCAGTCAAAACATTCCATGATGTCATAGCATTTCTGCTTTTCCTAAACAAGATTTTCTTTTACTCCCACTCTCAAGTGTAACCTCCTTTTCCCTTATTTTTCCTTTCTACCATTGCCTAAAACCTAATTATAGACTGCGGTTGATGTTTATATTAGATAAATGGAAACAATCATGACTTCATCTTAATTTACATTTTGATCACTTGGTTTTCAGTAAGTTAGAAAATTTATTTGATACTAGAATAAAAATCTTGCTCTTGGACCTGTCTTCAGGGCCTAGCAAAATGCCTGGCAAAACGTTATCGAAGGTAAGGCTGACATGCATCTGCCATGCACTGGTATGATGAGGTTTGTAACATATTAGCACAGTTCTGTATATGGTAACAGACATACAATATATATCAGTATCGATGTAGTTCTGTATGAACAGCTACTGATCCAGTAGCCCCAGTGCCTGTCCTACCTCTCTGGCCCATTACCTGGGACAACCTCCTGTCCCTTGATTCAGCAATTAATGGGATACCTCCTGACAGATCAGGGAATTTTCTAGACCTCACTCCAGAGCTCTGGCTGCCGTCAGCTCTGAGTATCCATATGATACCTAGCTGTGATATATTTTTAATATAATCTTTGACATATTCTGAGTGTTGATTTAGCATTATCTACAAACCTTGATGCAACCAAAGAGGTGAAAATGTACAGCATTCTGAGGAGTACAAGACGAGAAGAGATAAAAATAGAGGGAAGGTGGGAGAGGCAGGGAAGGTGGAAAAGAAACAGGAGGAAAATCTGGTATAAAAAGATTATCACCTGCAGGGATTTATTTTACACGATCACCTTTCTCATTTGCTATCCATTGGAACCATTTCCCTAAGATGGCTAGAAAAAGCTGCTTGAAAAGTATATGGTACGTATCTAGAACCACAGCAATAATTACTATGTTTGCAATGCTGACACCATTGTCTGATAAAATATTGTGCCAAATATTTTCCCTCTTTTGCTCTTTGTGCTGGCTTACTTTGGGTAAAATAACATTCGTGAGATTCATATCTAACCCAGGTGAAATCTTGTTACAATGAACTCCAAGTGTGTGTCTATATTATTTCATTCTGGGATTCCATTGTATTAAATATTGTTGAAAATCTCGTACTTGTGAATCTTCTCTTAACACGGAGATCTCTGTTTTGTTGAAAGGGTATTACACTCTGTAATTTAGAAAGCACTAAGAACCATTGCTGAATGCGTGGCTTGCTTTTGTTTGCATTAGGGCTATTTTGCAAACTGTGCTCTGCTAAAACTCAAAAAAAAGTGAGAGTGGCTTTGATGGTCAAAAATGTTTGGGAAATAGAACACATGTTAGACTATTAAAGGGTCTGAGGAGTCATTAGTTTTAAAATCTTGCTTAACTTTTTTAAACCCCAAATTTCTTGAATTTTTATATCTCTCTCTTCCTCTCCCCTTCTCCCGCTCCCCCCCCCCAATTTTTTTCATGGAACACCTAATGTGAGCTGAATCGGGGTATTCATTTCTGCAATTATTGAGGACCTGTGTTTAGAAATGGGCCAGGCACGTAAAACAATGAAACAATGAAAAATAAGGCACAGTGCTTGTCGCTGAAAGGCCAGTTAGTAGATGCGATACAATGCAAATGATATTACAGCGTTGTTTTGTTTTGTTTTTTAACTGTGGGAAAATAAGAGAAAAAGTAACTTGGCAGGGTAGAAGAGGGATGAGAACCTTGTTTGGGAAGCTTCCCTGGTAATGCTAGTCTCACCGTAAGAATATATTCATGCAAGTATCAGGTATGAGAGATTTAGAAAACAGTCAGCAGGGGGAAAAAGACCCTCTCACACATCCTAGCAACACAAATGCCTCCTACCTCAGGATGTTGGGTATATCAACAGGTCTCCCTTAACGACAGCCAACTTTCATTTCAGATAGTTTCATGGAGAGTAAGTAGTGACCGTAAAGACATTCTGCATTTTTTTCTTTAACACACCTATGTAGACATTCATAATTTGGGTCTCAAGTGGACATCTGCTTAGATCCAGCTCTCTTCTCATAGCTGGACAGGGATTTAAGAAATGTGCCAGGCTCCCTTGGCTATGAACTTGTTTTTTCTTGTATTCAACATGCATACTGGCATGGCCTTTTATTAATAACTAGTCATTCATTGGATGGGGAGTGGGAATGGGTTGGAATCCTTGATGTGGTTCCAAACATTGCTGGCTTTTTCAGCCTTAAAACCAACAGCCCAAAGACATCTGAAGGTCTTTGATGTGTTCTATACAGAACTGAAGACACTAGGTGTGCCATTATGGAGGAAAGGAAATAAACTTGTGTATGTGTCTCTTTCTCCTTTTCAACATAAATGGTGTGCCCTCCACTCTGTTAACCAATTTATATACATTATTTTGTATATACAAATATTTTTATATATGCAAATCTTGTATACATCATACACATTTAATTTTTACACTAAGTGAGGTAGGCATGACAGTATTTTTACTAGTTTTCAAACCCAAAGGACTAAGATGTTGAAAATTCATCCAAGGTAAGTGGCAGAGAGAGAAGAGAAAAGGAGATCCCCTTCATTCCAAAGCCTAAATACATTTTCCACTCACTACAATGCCAGAGGAAGAGGATAACTGAGACATATTTTGTACCACTCTAAAATAACACCATTGCATTCTAATTTAGTGTGCTAGTCTGATGACGAATCCTTTACTTTAGACAGGTTGTCCTAGCACTTTCTTTTTCTGATAGAAGTATGTGGCCATTGTTCAAAATGACTCAAAACAGAGTCCATCATTTCTTTACTTTTCTCCCTTTCTCTAATAAATGCATTCCTTGAAAGAATCAGTCTAATTTCTTTTGAATAAGGAATGGGTGACTAGCATTTAGGGCAGTACTCAGAACTCTTCAATAGCTACCCTGGTACCCTTGGGAAAGACCCGTGGTTTTTTTGGTATCTTATAACTCTCTCTTTCTCTGTAGTGCGAGCACATGCACACACACACACAAAGGGGTAGGCTTTTCAGAAACTTCAGTTAGTTAAAGTTGACCTTTAAATATTTCTAGTTCTTGAGAAAAGTTTCATAATGGAAAATATTTTGTTCAGAATAGTGACTGATTGACAGGCAAGAGCTGTCTTTGATTCCTAAGGTTTTTTAAAGGTACTAACAACATGATGCAGGTAATTAAACAAAATAAATAAAAGTTAAGTTAAAATAGGCAATGTTTTCAAGTGGATATTAAAAAAAACAAAACTTGACATGAGAGGAATGACACAAGAAATAGGATTTAGAGGCAAGTAAGATATATAAGTGTTTCTTAAACAGGAGAATTTGAGAATTTGATGAACACCATGAATTCTCTTTCAAGAAAAATAGACATATTATATAGTTACATTCTATAGTCAGTGGATTGTCAGTTCCTGAAACTCACCCATAGACCCCAAGAGGAAGCTCTGATGTGGTCCTGAAGACCTTGAAGAAAAATAGAAATTGTCCAGAATGAAGGGTAAAGGCGATATGATTTTTCAAGGTGCTCTCATCTCTATTAATCTATGATTCTAATGGCCCAATTTAAAATGTTGCCCTAAAAACCTTGCCCTGAGAATCCTGTTTCCTATTTTCCTTCATAAAAATTTCAGAAGTATTAGTAATCTGAATATTTCTGCTTTTCTCCAGCAAGAAAATCCAGGCTACTAAAACCACAGACCAGGCAATATTTATATGAACTCTGGAATTTCTCCAGCACCTTCCAAATGCTAGTGTGCATATTCAGATTCAGTAGGTCTGGGATGGGACCCAGGATTTTGCATTTCTAACAAGTTCCTAGGTGGTGCTGATGCTGATGTTCTATGGAGCATACTTACTGAGTTGTAAGACTCTAAGTAGTAGACCCAGTTCTATACCTCTACTGCAAAGCACTTCAGTGCAGCCCCTTCAGCTTCCTCTCATATGTATCCTTGTTCTACTCCATCTCACCACTCAGCTAAAGCCTAAACTCACACAAACAGGAAGCCATCACCAGGGTGTTGGGTAAGAGAGAGTAAACTGACTTTTTTGCTTAGAATAAAACTAAGAGTGATTGGGATTTGGTATTAAATAGTTCTCTATCTACTTCTGTGGTGGTTAACATTTTGATGTGTCTATAAGTTGTGAAGTGGGTTATAAGTAATGCGTATGAATAATTTATCTCTTTAAATTAGAGCAAATTTAAGGTTATTAAAAACATTGCTTTCACTTGCTCCAGTGTGTGTTGGAGTTGAGAATTCCCATTCTCCCTTATAAGTACTGACATCCTTTGATTCTTCAAAATATGAATGATTCAAAGATGAACAATACCATTGATCAGAAAGACAGATTTATCTCTGAGCCAGAGATTAACTTTCTGTATGTTAACAACTCGTGAGTTTTTTTTTAAGCAGCTGATGTTGTTGGTTACATTTTCAGTTAAAAAAAGTTTCGTGACAGTTACTAAAATGAGGGCTGAATAGGTGGGTTGAAAAATTCTGGAAGCTGGTTTAGCATTTAATAAATTTATGTGTGCCTAAAGCAATTGTACAATCCAAGAATATGTCATTCATTTTTAAGGGAATGAAAATCATGGTTTTCTATAAATGTTTTTATAAAAAATCATACAAGGAACAAAACAGACTATAGCTAATTTTTTCATATTCAATTTTTTTATAATCTAAATATTTCTTTTACTATTAATATTTCAACTTTATGGAAGTTAGGTGAAATAAAAACCTCTGTTTTTGACTAAATCTTTAAAGAAAATAACGTTACCATTCAAAATAACATTCTAAACATTCTAAACATAAAAGATACAATGTCATATAACATTTTAAGCTTGTTCCTTTTTTTACCTACAATATTTATTTTGAAAAGCATGGCATTGTTTCTGTGGGAAATATTCATTTCTCCCCTTTCTACCTGCACCAAAAATGCTTCCTTCTCACCTCTCTCTTCATAGCTAGAACTATATTATTTGAAAGCAGCAAGCATGAAATTTCAGCTATAAAAAAGTGCCTACAAATGGAACATAATCCACTTAAATTCTTAAAGTGTTAAAGATTGTATAAGGATAAAAGGGGAATCACAAATAATTTTTAAATTATTTCAGTGTTTTATTTACCATTGTTATGTTCTATTTATTTCATTTGTTATTCTTAATTACAAAACATTTCAAAATAATGTCAGATATTCACATACCATCTAGTTTTAATAGATATCAATATTTTGCATAGATATCTGTTGTGTTGTCTTTTTAGCAAGGTTTTTCACTAAAAAGAAAATATTAAAAATATTTGTCAATGTCATCAGAGGTAAATCACTTAAACTGAAATTATCTGCTAACTGAAGGATGACAGAAGGCCTCTAAAAAATTCTTTCCCACACTTCTTGTACCACTTTAATGTTTAAAAATAATACTAATAATAGTCACCATGATCTGGATTTGCTTATGTGGGAAAAAAGTCTAAATAAGTAAATTAAAAATGAAATAGAAGGCATATTTTCCATATTTTCTGTTAATGATTTGTTTTGTAGTTATTGTAAATATTTATTTTTGAAAAAAGTAAAAGCCATTTTGACTTTTCCTGTCCTGCGCTTCATTTGTGTGTGTGTGACATATATATATATATATATTATATATATAATATACTCGCACATGCACACATACATATATCTCAAATATATATATTTAAGTTTTAAATGAAATAAAGATTCTATTCTACTCTTTTCTGAAAGTCCTTGATTGCCAGTGGATGTGTAAAGATGTGATAAGTAACACAGAACAAGTTTTAAAGTGCAGAAATTATTAATCACTAAAACAATAAATTAACCTTTGGAAGTAATATATTTGGAAGTAATTTAGATGCTGGGAGAAATTTTGGGTTATTTGTTCATTTTTAGGAACTAGAAAGTGGGTAGTGGTTCATCTTTGCCTTGCAGGTAAAGATTGAGAAGGAAATTCTCAAATTTCAGACAATGCTGTCCTTATGATGAAGTAAATTGGAACAGAGAGTTGTATGTGAAGTACCCTGGGCAAGCCCCTTTGATAGTTTAAGCTGCCGATGCCTGTGTGGTTTGCGATGTGGGCCATTTATGGCTGTGTTCTGTTAACTCTGGGTTTACTGTGATAGTATGTGTTTTTGTCTCAGGGCAAATAGTTTGTTTGCCTCAGTTGAAGTTTAAAAAATAATTGTTTCTATGGGCTTAAGATAGGTTTATTTTGGATTGATATTTACTATTTGAGGTGAATTATCCCTTTCTTGGCTCTTTTGTATTTATCATATTATGATACATAATTTTGGTTAAGCAATTATATAATCTTTTCTATATTATTTTGGGCTTCTGTATAAAAGCTTAAAAATATGTTCCACAAATGAAATGCTTATACTTGTTTATTCAAATTTCTTTTTCTATTGGACTTTGGACAAAGTCTTGCCTAGTAGAACTCACATATAATGAAACCTTTTTACCCACAGAATGATGATGTTTAAAACAGCTATTTAAGTTTGATGATATTATGTTTTCCATGATAAATTTAGAGTAATTATTTTTCACTTCAAAGAATGCTTTAAATTTTGAGTTTTCTATGACTAGTTTTCATTAACTGCATTTTTAAAAAGCACTTGGCCCTTTTTAAGGTTCTCAGTCTTTCACATCTTAAGGCACATTTTTCTTGATTTGCAAAATATTTGCTTTTTTCTTTACACTATGAATATAAATTTCAAAAATTCATTTTTCAAACTTTTCAGTAATATTTTAATAGCAAGAACCTGGTTAATTTTTGTTCCTTATTTCTTGGTCAAGGTAGTTAAGATGGTTTGAGATTTCTCAGTTCTTTAAAATGGAGTTCACCAATTCAACCTGTTCCAAGCTGAGGTGTAATGATTCCTAGCTGTTGTTTACTTAATACTATTAACCATTAAATGCTACTGACCTCTTCACTCAAAACATATACTTAAGTGTAGGAAATAGTACAAACATACTTTATTCAACCGTACTTTATACAGAAAATTTTAAACTTGAATCTTTTATATAGTCCTTGAGCTCAAGGGCTCATGCAAATGCAATTTATGTAATAAATCAACTGCATTTGACTTATCTTTTCACCAGTTGGCTAAGGAAATGAGTACCAGTTTACTAGGGAACATGTGATTAATATTTTTCATTTTGGTTGAATAAATGATTTTTTACATGGAGATATATTTCACCTTCGATAAAATACCACAACGAACCTTGCTTCATCCCTACCACCTGTAAGAATTTTCTTGGTGGTAATTAGACTGACCTTTGCCAAAAGTTAATTAAATTCACACAGATAAATGCAGTTTTCCCCCTCCTACATCCACAAGAATGGCGCTATGCTGACCTTGCAGAGGACATAGGTGAGTAGGAACGCCTGGCTAGGTCATTTGATCAGATCACTCTATCAGGTAGTGCTCAGTATTTACTTGCAAACTTCCAGAGATGGTCAACTTATAGCCTGTCTTCAAGGAATTTACAGCCAAGTGGAAAGGATTAGGAAAGCATAAATCTCTCTGCTTGTATACTACAAAACTGCACATGAATCCACAGAGTACAATAAAAATAACTAATGTGTGTAGAGATGGCCCGCTGCATTTCACAAGACGCTCTCAACCAGAGTAAGGGCCAGTAGAAAGGTTCACAGCGCCCAAGCTGTCTAAAAGAGGACGAAATCAAATCTGGGCACGGGTAGGCACCTAGAAAAATTTCGTGGAGATGGCATCTGAGATAGGCCTCGAAGCACAGACAGGATTGCCGATACAAGAGGTCACTCCAGATGGAGGGACACCCTCTCTTGCCCAAATGCCAGTTGTACCATGGGGCCCGTGCTACCCGACACGTTTTTAGAAGACCCCTGCAAATGCAGGGGCCCAACCTAGGAGGCACTTCCGCTGCTCAGTTTGCTGAGTTTGGCTCGGGAGGGCGCGCCCGGGAGCTCCGGCTCACGCAGGTGGGCACTCTCTCCCTCAGCTCCGACTCTGGGCGACACGCTCCCAGCCGCAAAAGGCCGCCGCGACTAACGCGAGTGCAGTGGCTGCCGCTTCCCCCGCCAAATTCCGGCACTCGGGGGCTGCGAGGCGGTGGAGAGCCCTGGGTCCCGCCCCGGCCTGAGGAAGGAGGCGCAGCCCGGCCGCTCCAGTTCCCCGGTCCCGGCGCTTCTTTCCTCCCCCTCTTCTCCGCGGCGGCGGCGGCGGCGGCGGCGGCGGCGGCGGGAGCCGGGGGACGGGCGAGGGGCGGAGCCGGGGCGGAGTCGCGGCGCGGGCGGCCCCGGCGGCGGCAGGTGTGGATGGCGCGGAGGTGCGGACCGTCCACTCCCGCCCGCCCTTGCCGGGAACCTGGGCTGGGAGCTCGGAGCCGGGTACGGCCTCCCAGGAGGAGCTTCGCGAGCGGCTTCGACCTGCGCATAACTTGGGGCGCGGCCAGGAGCGCGCAGGTTCCACGTCCGGCGCCTGGAGGAGAAAGACGCGCGTCCCCGGCCGCGGCGCCCGCGCCAGCCGGGGGGCCGCGCCTGGCCCCGGGCGGGAGCTGCCGGGCGGCGGCCGGAGAGCGGCCGGGACTCGGGGTGGCGGTCGGGATGCGGCCCCTGCGCGGGCGCCGGGCCCGGCCGGGCGGCGCCTCTGCCCTCCTACCCGGACCCGCAGGTAAGCCAGGAGAGCGTCGGTCCCGCCGCGCGGGGAGCGGGGCTGGGGCGCGCCCCTCGCGGAGTTGAGGAGGCTTCGGGGCCTGGGCACGCGGCGGGGCGGCCGCTCCCGGGTCGGAGCCGGCGGCCGCGGCACCCGCGCGAGGATGCTGCGGCCGGGTCCGGCGCATCCCGGAGCGTCGGCGGCCCTGGCTCTTCGCAGGACGCCTCTTGCCCAAATCTCAGGTTGTTATCCTGGCACAAAATCCGAAGTCCCGAGTCCGCTCCCTGTCCCTAAACCGCGGAGAAGGAGCTGTATGTGTCCAAGAGCGTGTTGGAGGCGAGCGCGTTCCACCAGCGATGTTCGAGTTGAGCTCCTTTACCATTTGAAATTACTGTCACTTTAAAACTTACTCTGCGTCCCCTCTTACGGTGAAGGGAAATTAGGAGTGCGATGTAAACCCATACCTAGTAGGATTAGAGTTTGTTTTCGCTCCGTACGTCTGGGACAATGATATTCTGTAAAATCCTGGTTTCTTTCAGCAGTACTTCCCCTAAAAGAGCCTCTGATCCTCCAGAGAGACAATGGCAGTCATGGAAACACACACACACACAACGGAAACGTTAACTTAGTGCGGCTTTGGTAAGGGAGAAGTCAAGGAAAACTTGGGCAAAAGTAATTCCTTTAATGGCTTCTTGGGGGAGCGTTTTTTGTCCCTGCACTAGTGGTAACAGGACTAAGAATGACAGCTCAAGACCTACACCCTGGGTTGGAGCTGATGCAGTGGCCCGACACCCCTCGCTGTCCCGGGACCTCTGGTTTCTGGAATCGGGCCTTTCAACTTCCTTATTGAAATCGTGGCAGCTTTGAAGTGAAATTAGGAAAATGATCCTATTTTTTCTCTGGAGTTTATTACTGCTGCATTAAAATGTTTCTGTCATGGGCAGAAATTTAAGCAACATTCTATTTTGTACTTTGTTTTAAGGAAATTTTGCTTGAGTTGGTAAAAATTTGATTTCAAAATGACAGCCAACTTTTAGGTTTATCTGTCGTCGACTTTTGTGTTTGGTGGAGGGGACTGACTTTTAAGTTATTTTTTAAGTCTAATCTTGGTTATTTCAGTGCCTCCAGAGGTGAATTAGGTGAGAACTTTATCTTCATTTTAAGGCAAAAAAGTAAAAGTACAGTGATTTAAGTCCACACGAAAGAACTGTAGTTCCTCCTCTCCCTTTATTTCCAAAGTTGGCACAAAATCTCATGAAAATTGGGAAACTTCTTTAATCTTAAGATATAAAAATCATCTTAAGTTGAATTTTGGGCCCCAAATAGAAATTTTTGATTTGTGTTTATGTTAACAGAATTATCATACTTTATGGAATTATCAGCTTATGTTTATATCTTCTTTTTACCATATTAGGACTTTATTGTGCTTGTGGATATTGCTTACATGATAGGTAAATATGGGGAGAAATCAAGAAGCTCTTTGGGTGAAAATTTGGTTTTACACAGTCATAAATTCTGAAGAGTATATCAGAGACAAAGTGGTTGACTGATAATGTGTACTGTTGGCTTTTTTTGAAATTTTAAATGAGAAGGGAAGTATAAAATGCTTTGTATTTGAACATTTTTTACGTGGAAATGGAAAGAAATTGAAGGGTAACTTTGTACAATTAATAACTAGACATTCTAGAAGCTACAAAAATACTTGAGGAAGTAAAATTAAGAGACAGCTTAAAATTGTGTATTGTATTTTATAATTTTAAGGAGAATGCACACTTGTAAATCTCAAATCCTCAGGTGAAACAGTATTGAACTGGATAAAATAGAAGAATTTTTATGCATTTTCCTCAGATTAAGAAAAAATAATTTTGGTTTGCCTTAAAATTGAAGCTATAGTTCAATTTGGTTGCTACATATTTGGGATAATTAAAAATGCTTCATTTACTTTAACAATTCTTTTCTTCAGTAATAGGTTTTTGTAGATAATGTGTTTTACTTGAGACATTGACATTTAATGACAGATGTCATTAAATTTTTCATATAACTGCTACATAGTTTTTCTGCATTGTGTGTACATAGGTAGCATTAACATATAAGCAAGCATTGTGGGGTCTCTTAAATTTAAACTGAAAAAAAGCAATAGATGCAATCCCTGATTATTAACATGTTAGGGATGAAATCTAGCTTTAAGATAAAATTGGTTTTTAAAGACATTGTAGAATACATATAATGGTATGATTCTTAGAAAATAATGTTTTTCATAGTTTTTTTAGTAACATAAATTAACAAATAATTGATAATTATGTTTTAACAATTTCTCGATGTATTTTACAACTATTTCCTTAGGAGTGATCTCCCAAGTGTTTAAAAAAAATTTATAGGAGTGAGAAAGTTCATTTTCTGTTAAAACATTTCTATAGAATAGAAAAAAATCACTTGTTGAATCTAGAGTAGGTTAATCTTAAGAAACAGTGAAATTTGATCTTTGTATTATAAACTGTATTTTCACTGAAGACTTTTTAACAGTATCATCTTTTTAAATACAAATAAGTGCGTAGAAAGTATATCGGTTATTTCATTAGTACAATATAAATGCTCTAATGTACTTTGTGAAAATCGAGACATTTTTCTTCACATCTTATGTGGGGAGAAGTCCAGAAAATGATTAAAAGAATTTGGGGGAGAGTTAAGATGAAGGGAAAAAAATCCAAGTATGATTTTGGCGTGTCTGTTTATTGGTTTGCAATGGAGACAGGATGAAAAAGTAGAGTCTGGGATCAAAATTTATTTTCAGACTCCCTAGCACTTTCTACTTTATTTTGTAATTGACTTTTTAGCCAGTATGTAGTTATTGGGTGTACTAAAATACAGCAGATACTAGGAAAAAAAAATCTCATTTGAAAATCCCTAATCATGGCTTTATCAAATATAAAACCTACTCTCTATTATCTGAGTACCAGCTTCCAAGCTTTTCAATATTTGAAGCCAATTTATAAATTAAATGTGTTATAAAAAAATTAATTAAATAATTTCCATTTAAGAGCACTGCCCAAATAACACCAATCCTATGAATAAAATAATAGTTATATTAATTAAAAATTGTACTTTTAGCAGGGGAAAAATGTCATTTATATTGACCTTGGGGACATTTATGTTAAGCATTTGGTGGACCAGTTTTCATTTTTGTATTTGTGCTGCCTCTGACAAAGGATCGGGTAATGAGAGACAAAAGCTTGTCTAGAGAAAATTAATAAAACCAGCTACGTGGTTTGATCATAGTTCTGCCTGATAAGCCTGTGTCCACATGACTTCCGAGCCAGAAGAGAAGTTCTGCTCGTCTAATTCCCCACAGCACTTTTACACTGATTCCTGTGAGTTAGCAGTAGCAGAGGAGAGAATAGTCATCTCTGCCATTTGCAAAGCCAACTTCATGATCCACAGCAAATCAAACCCACGAAATCTTTTAGTCTTGTTCAGTTCAGCTCCACTTCCTTGCCAGGGGCATAACAGCTGAAGTTAAAAGACTTATACCCAAATGGGAAAATTGGTGCCATTTGTGTATAGGCAGTAGCCTTATTCAAACTGCTTTCAACCTAATGGGAGACGGGGGAATAAAAGAGAGAGAGTTTGATTTGATTGTAATCCTCCAGAGTGGGTAGCATGTAGAGGACTGTGGCTCAATAATGCATTTAACTTTTTCACTTAATTTGAATTATTTATAGTTTGCATTGTAATTCTCTGGGGTTTTGTGTATATGTGTGATTTATTTCTACAGTGCCTCTGTAATTTGGAAGAGGGGAAAAGTACAATAAAATGGTAAATCTTAAAAGTGACCAAGATGGTATACTATTGGTAATATAAAAGTTCTTCCACTTCTGCTGAGGTAATTCTGTGTTAGATTTTCTTCCTTGTGTTTTAAGTCTAAGTTCTTTGCTTAGAAGTAATTTTGATTCTGAGAAGGGTAGCAGGAAAGGAAAAAGAACTTCGTCTAAAAAAACCAATGTCATGTGACAACTGACGTCTTAACTTATCTCTGTCAAATTTCAGGTGGACTTTGGCCACATTAGTAAATTCGATATCTATAAAATAAGATAAAGAAATCATCTCAGAAAGTCTCACTCTAGAAACTTGTAGTATATGAGGTGAAACTTTGGAGTGCAAGGTTTGAATGTAAGCAAAGAATTGATCCCCCAAAAGTCAAACTGATAAGATCTTACTAAGTAAAATACCCTGAGATTTTTTAATTACAGTGCATACTTAAGTAGATATTACAGTCATAAAGTCATTGTCAAATGATATTCCTGTGGGGTTCTGGTAATTTTTTTTCTCCTTTAAACCTCACCTTTTACTGCATATCTCAACTTCATTGACTTAATAAAAAAAGGCTCAAATAAGCAGCAGTGGACTAAAGCAATAAAACTGTGAGCTCTCTGTGGTAGTATATACATAAAGTAAATGAAGCCTTTTAAATTAGGATTTAACTAGCTTTTAACTATAGTGATTTTCAAGTCACCGGTGATGTTGTCACTTGACATTTCTTTTTCATATTCTGTGTTATGACCCAAAACTGATTTCCTTTTTATGGATGAGAATGGAAGTAGATTAAATTTGGAAAAAAAAAACAAAAAACAAGCAAGTAAACCCCAGCTTGCAGCCTGACTTTAATAATTTTATAATACTGCTGCAGGTTTCCCAGCACCCTAACAATGATAAAATTCTAGGTTGCTTAATTATTTATTTTCACTTTTGGAATTGGGATAAGGATTATTTTGAAAAATGAAAGCTAACATTAATTCACTATTCAAATGAATATATGTATGCAAATTAAGTGGTAGTTATGAAAAACAGCTGAATTGTAATTCCAGGTAAAAAATTATAAGTTTGTATCTGGACTGATATGTGGTAGGCAGTTTTCTAAGTGCTTCTAATAATCAAAGAATTAGAATTTTGTCATAACTTTTTAACCTCTGGAAGCAAGTTTCTAGTTTTATATAAAAGAGATAAAATTTAATAAGGCATATTAATCTTATTAAATATTAAATCAAATTAGCCAAAAGATATTTTTTCTTAGTGGTTTATGATTTTTTAACCAGAGGTGACAGAAAATATTTTTAGAGAAAAAAGAAGGATATATGGAAAGACAATGGCAAGAGATAGTAAATAAAAGACTAACCAACTAGATTATTTTTTTAAGAACTAAATCTTTAAGATAATTTTTATCCTTGGTGCTTAGAGGTTTTCAGCTTCTTGAGAAATGTCTGTAAATCGTCAGTGATGACAAAGATGATCAAAACACTTGAAAGATTCCATTTCCTTTTGATAAATGTATTTAGTAATTGTTCAAAGCTAACATTCTACATTTCCTTTAAATTTAAATGAACACATTGTCAAAAAGAAACCAATGAAATTAGAAAGCTAATTGTAACTGTTAAGACTAATTTAGAAAACAGATTTACTTGAAAAGTAAATCTTCCTTTTGAAGACAGTGTTCATTATACTAATCACAGTTGTTGGAATTTTTTTTTGCAAAATTTATTAAAGTAGAAATGATAACTATGTATTTAAGAATAATGGACGTGTTACTGTGTATTAAATAACTCTATTAGCTAAGCTAAACACACAGTTTATACTGCAAATGTTCAAATATAAATGTGCCATTATTGTCCACTTTTATTCTAGAACACATCTAAATTATTAACTAAAACTAATTTTTCTAAAATTACTAGAGTGTCAGCTTCATCCAAATCTTTTTTCAAAAGCGAATATTAAAATAAAATGTGTCCATTTCTTCTAATTGCCAGAGCAGTGATAATAATAAAATAACAATTATAGCTCAAGCTATTGATCATTTTCTGGATTCCATACTTTCTTCCACTTGCTTTATCTGTATTACCACACATAATCTTCCTAGTAATTCTCCAATCCAGGCCATGACTGTTCTTATTTTACAGACAAGAAAACTGGCCTGGCAAGAGTAAAGGTGTCAGACAGTTAATAAATGTTAGGGCCCTGAGATTCAAACCTTTTCTATTCCTTTGTCTCTGCTCTTGATTACTTTGCTATATATTTCCCATTAATGAAGTAGGGTATTGTGGAACTCTTTTAGAAACTGTTTGGAGAGTGATTTGTATAGCATTTTGAATGTCTGCAGCTGTAGCACATTTTTTTTCTTTGATTTTTAGAACTATTTCAAGGTGTTTCACGTCCAAGTCTGGCAAAAGACACAAATGATATACGTAGTTATGTTTATGACCAAAAGAAGTGGGTAGTGTCTTCAAAGTACTAAATATGATATTTCAGATGGTTTGTAAATTTTTTTCTGAAGCCCATTCCGAAAGAACTATAAATATAGTATTTTGAACCATTGCACTAGAATTGGAATGCAGTTGTAGCCTTTGAGTCACCTAATCCATAATTGGTGTTCAGTGAATATTTCATGAAACAATGAGGGAATGAATAAAAGGAAAATATTTCTTTGTCTATGAAACTTCTAATACGTCTTTGTTGAAGTGTAGTAACAAGTATGAATAGCTTACCGCACTGCAACCTTGGACAAATTACTTACTGGACCTTCTTGAGCCTCGGTTTCGTCTTTTTTGAAATGGGAATCATTTTTATCTTTATTAGTTGTTGTGAAGATTAAATAAGTAATTCTCTTTTTTTTTATTATCATATCTGACTTTTTGGGGGAATATAAAGCCTGTTGGAGTTGTGGGGCTTGACAACTGTCAGAGCCAGCCATAATTAAGGCATGAGTTGAAAAAAGAGTTTTTGTAACCGAATCCACTAGAGAAAGAGTAAAACCAAGGAATAAGGTGGAAATAGTGTTTTTCTAGTTTTCAAGTGGGATATGAACCCCACAGAATGTAGTAGAGGAAGGGACTTGGGTTCCAGTGCTGAATCTCCAATGTTTACTCCCTTGTGGCTTTGGACGATTTGCCTGGGCTGTCAATGTGTAAACTGAGGACATGCTTCAGGGCTACCCAAGAGATTTTAAAGGTGGTCCGTCTTAAAGCTCTCCATGCTAAGTTTCAAGGGCCTGCCATTACTGTACCTCTTCTAGGGGACTTAAGGGAACTCCCCGTGGGAGGACACATCACACGCACACGCACACACACACTCACACTCTTCCATACCCAGGTAAAGCATTACCTGTACCCATGCTTTTCCTTCAGCACACTATTCTACCTTCCCCTTCAGTCCTTCCCTCTGTTCTCTGCCCCAGATGGCAAACGAGGTTAGGACTAATTTTTTTGTGTGTGTATGTGTGTGTGGAGGTTAAAGACCTTGCACTCCTGAACAGGATAATTGTAAAGGCCCCTTCCAGGGTTCACATTTTGCAGTGTCTGAAATTCAACACAAGGACACAACGAAAGAACAAAAACAGAACGCTGAAGGAAGAGTGGACCAACTTAGTTTGCAGGCTAAACAAAACAATGATTAAAATACAGAAAAACAATGAGCTTTAATGGCAAAAAAAAAAAAAAATCAAAATGAGTTTAAAGTCAAAGCAAAAATGTTAAAGACACAATTAGACAAATCTACATGAGAAGCAAGTTAAAGTGTAAAAGATAAATTTCATAATGGAAAAATGACTTTTACACAGTAAAAGGAATTAAAGCTTTGGGGCTTTTTCTTTTTTAAAATCAGAATTCCTCTTTCGAGCTTCATTGAAACAGTGGTTATGTTCTAGGAAAGCAAAGCTTGTGCATGGGGAAAGAGAGGTTGAGAGCAGGATGATATAAAAAAAAAACATGCTGGGATACTACCAAAGGCAACCAAACCCAAGCATTTTTAAAGAAATTTTTGATCAAAGAATATCCTAAAGTAGTTTGAAAATAGGAAACCATTGTCTCTTTTTGTATCTGAAAATAGGAAACAGGGACTACACACAAATTGAAAGTCATCTGAAATTGAAAGAAAAAAACTAAAACAGACAAGTTTGTCACCAGAAATAGGGTTGCTGGAACCAGTGGAGTCTAGAGAGTGACACTAGTTCATGTACAATCATGTGTGAGAATGGGCAATGAGGAAATGCACAAGTGTTGCTTATCACTTACCAGTGCTGCCCCGTCTAAGCAGTGGCTTGGTTGAGTGGCTTGCTATGGATAGAAGAATCTTAGCATACGGCTCTCCCACCCCAGTGTTATAGATACCATGCAGAGTCATGGACTAGGTGTGAACTTTAAAGTCAGAAGCCCTGAATTTGAGTCCTGGCTCAATACTTAAATTCTGGCTGTGTGACTTGGGCAGGACTAAAAGCTCTTTGCCTCACTTTTCTCATTTGTTAGATGAGGTTGATGCTAATATTAATATATTACCTTCCTCACAGGGATGTTATGAGAATCAAATGATTTCATGTATGGTAAAGTGTTTTATATGTGTACCTGAATATTTTATTAAAACAGAGATTTTTTGGGAATTATTTCCAATGAGAAGAAGGAGTTTAACAAGGGGATGAGTTAATTTTTTGTTCTTTTCAATCATCAAAATTCTTAAGCCTTTTAGGACAGCATCTAAATTCAGAATTCCTGACCAAGAGTCCATGTATCACAAAGGGGCCAATGGATAGAATTTAGGGGATTGTGAACTTGGATAAAAACCCCAAAATTGCATTTTATTTTCACTAATGTCTACTTGAAATTTAGAATTTTCTTCGATCATGAATGGAGACAGTAAGCTGCAGTAGTAGTATTATGTGGCAGTATGTGTAACTTTGTCACCAGTAGAAATTGGATACTTACATATCACATTACAGTTGTTGCTTATATCTGGATATATTATTTATGCATAGTTCCGGTTTGACATTATAGCAATTATTCACCCTACTCCTAAATCTCATTTTTTATATGTTAATAATTACATATATTACTATTTCAAATTTGTGTTTTAGATATTTCAGTACCATTGGTTTCATTTGTATTTGATTTATTTTATGCATTTCATCTGAGAAGGGGTACATGGATGCAAAAACATTGTGGGTTTTTTTGAGGTTATTGTGACAGGGGGTATCTAGGCATCACCAGATAGTGGTATTAAAACCTGTATACTAGCTACTCTTCCAGAGTGAAAGATTCCAGTTACGTAATTTAAAATACCTTAAAGTTGTAATATAATGAAACAATTCCCTGGACAATACCAGGCTTATTCTTTTCACTCTGTATCCCAGAAAAGTGTCATCACTGTCATGCCTGGAAGATTCAGGACAAACTGTACCAACAGACTCAGGGGTGAAGATCATAGTGAATGACAAAGAGTACACATGCCCTACAGTTTAAATACCTTTCTGATACTCCTAGACGATGCCTGAACAATGGACAATAAGGATGCTCATCTGGGAACCCAAACAAAAAGATAGATGTTTACATTTCACTTTTAAGTTTTATTTTGTGTTTTGCTGTTGTACATTTGAATTATAAAAAATGGCAATAACTGAGATGACTCTGTTCCCATGGGCTTTTGTTTAAACCTCTGTCAGAGCACACACTGGATGCCTAGTATGTGTGCATCTTTCTCCCCAAATAGAGGTTTAGTTTCTTGAGGTAACAATCCTGTCTTGCCATATTCTCTGCTTATTTTATTTGGTGTATAACAAGAGATAATTGAATAGATTACACTGGTGTACACTTTAAGTTATGGTCCCCAACCCCCAGGCCGTAGGTACCATCTGTGGCCTGTTAGGAACTGGGCAACACAGCAGGAGGTGAGTGGCAGGAGAGCAAACCAGCAGAAGCTTTGTCTGTATGTATAGCCACTCACCATCGTTCACATCACTACCGGCGCCCTGCCTCATGTCAGGTCAGCAGTGGCATTAGATTCCCATAGGAGCAAAACCAACCCTGCTGTAAACTACGCATGTGAGGGGTCTAGGTAGCGTGCTCCTTATGAGAGTCTAATGCCTGATGATCTGAGGTGGAGCTGAGGTGGTGATGCTAGCGTGGGGAGCGGCTGCAAATACAGATTATCATTAGCAGAGAGGTTCATATAACTATTTCATTATTATTACAATGTAATAATAATAGAAATAAAGTGCACAATAAATACAATGCACTTGAATCATCCCCAAACCATTCCCCCAACTCCTTGGTCTGTGGAGACATTGTCTTCCATGAAACCGGTCCCTGGTATCAAAAAGGTTGGAGACCACTGCTTTAAGTAGTTGAATCTTATTGCTTACATATTCTCTGCTAGTTCTGCTTTCTGTTTGAATAATTTGGCTGCATTTGCAAAAACAACAAATAAACTAGCATTTAGTTTCTACGTCATGTTCATCTTGATTTCCCATGTTGGATATTTATGCTTCCTCAATCACAGGAATTTGGGGGTCATGATCATCCTGGGAATTGTCACAGCTCTTTATTTTGCTTGACCATGCTGTCCTTACCATCTGAAAATGCATGTCTTTGAGGTCTGCTAGAGATATGTAATGACTAGGAGCATCAGAGAGTCAGAGCTTTCAGATCAGGGAAGGCCCCAGTTTTTCTGGATTGGTCATCACTGAGGCCAAGGAAGGTCAAGGTACCCACCCAGGCTTCATGGAGTCCTATCTGTAGATTCTCAGTCCATGCCCTTCCACCACACCCGCCTTTTCCTAAAGTGTGTTCTGTCCTGCAATATTCTGCATAGGATTCTTTAGTCAGATCATTTAGGAAAATGCTGCATGTATGTATTTTTTTGCTTATTAAAGATGCTGAGAATTTCCACAATAAACTTGTCTGGCTTTAAGCCAACATTCTCCAAGTTTATTTGACCACAGAATCCCCTTTCCCCCCTGAATCTACCTACTTTGGGAAACTCCATATTGCACAGTGGTGATCTTTGATGATGTTGATGATGATAATAATTAACATTTATTGAGCGCTTACTGTGTCATAGGCATAGTTAAATGCTTTACACAAATAAGACTCAATCCTCACAAAAACACAATGAAGCAGGTATTATCATCTCCATTTTACTGATGAGGAGACTAGGGGGTTAGAGGAGGCAGGTAGAGTATAGTAGTTATGTTGCTCAGGTCATAGTGTTACACTGTAAACCATAGTTTCTCAACCTTGGCACTACTGATATTTGCCCACATAATTTGTTGTTATGGGAGACTGCCCTATGCATTGTAGGATGTTTAGCGGCATCCCTGCCCTTTACCCGGTTGTGTTAACCAAAAATGGCTTCAAACATTGCCAAATGTTCCCTAAATTGCTCCTGGTTAAGAACTACTATTATAGGCCAGGCACGGTGGCTCACACCTGTAATCCCAGCACTCTGGGAGGCCGAGGTAGGCGGATCGTATGAGCTCAGGAGTTTGAGACCAGCCTGAGCAAGAGTGAGACCCCGTCTTTACTAAAAAAATAGAAAGAAATTAGCTGGATGACTAAAAATATATAGAAAAAATTAGCTGGGCATGGTGGCACATACCTGTAGTCCCAGCCACTTGGGAGGCTGAGGCAAGAGGATTGCTTGAGCCCAGGAGTTTGAGGTTGCTGTGAGCTGGGCTGACGCCATGGCACTCTAGCCCGGGCAACAGAGTGAGACTGTGTCTCAAAAAAAAAAAAAAAAAAAAAAAAAGAACTACTATTGTAAAGTTATAATAGAAATATGCTTTTTCGAACAATCTTCTCAGTAACTTTTACAGTGACTCATGGTCATGACAGGGCAAATTACACATTGCAGGTTCTGTGACTACGTCAAACAGTGTACACTTGTGTGTGGGCGGATGTGAGTTAAACTTGACCCATGCTGCTCTTGTCCACTCCATTTCCTTACAGTATTTCTGCTGAGAGCCAGAAGGCAAAAATTGTTGATTCTGCCTTCAACTTCTTTTAACTGCCCTATGCACACACCCCCAATTCGTATATTGTTTCCATTTTATACTTCCCCTTGGACTTGACCCATAAACAAACATACACACACACACAAACACACACACACAGTCTTGTTTTTTTTCTCTGTGTAATAGAGGACTTAACACATCTGAATTACTCTACAGTAAGAACTTATGTCTGAGCCAAGATTAACAGCTGCCAAGAAAAACATACCCAGCAATGAATAACTCACAAAGACTTGGCAAAGAAAATGTAATGTGATGAAATATATTACTAAGGTATTGGGTTTTATTTTTCCAGTATGATAACCTGTTAAATTCACACATTTCAAATAGATTTGAGGCTTCTGGTCATTGTTTCTTTGTAATTTAATATGCCATCTTCAGGAGCAGCTGAAGTATTATTTAAAAAAAGAGCAGCGAAATACCTAGGTTTAAATCCTGGCTCTGCCAAACATTTACTAATTGTGTGACCTCACTTCTTTTTTCTAAGTGTTTGGTTACCCACCAGTAAAATGAGGTAATAATATGAAACTGATCATATTGCTTAAAGGTTGAAATGAGAAAATATATACACCGGTATCCAGCTCAGGTGCTGGCAGGTCCTCCTTCCCAGTACCAGCTTATCATGGGACTCTATCATGGTTTTCACCTTCATAATCTTTGTTGGTAATTCTTTAAGTGTAAACCAGTTGTCTTTGAAAGTATTTAATAACAGAGATACTATCAAGTAGCCTAGTGCAGATAACTCTTATTAAAAAATGGGGTTTGGGAGCAGGTGGGGTACATCCAGTACACAAAACCATTGAATTTTGAAAGCTTTATTGTTAAAGATAGCAAGGTAGCCAAGGGAGGGAGAGCATGGAGCTACAGAGGGCCTTCAGGAATCAAAGCTTACCCTCTGATCTTCTTAATGGCTATTACTGATTCAACTTTCAGTAGATATTTGAGTGCCTACTATGTTCCAGATACTAATGTGCACTGAGGATACAAAGAGTGCCAAATAGTAAAAATAGATACTCTATCCCTGTACCTTCTCCTCTTGGAACTTGCATAGTAACCACGTGTGTCTTTGTCCCAACTCTAATTGATATTTACTGTCTGGAATACTAGTTTGAAATGGGTACTGAAGCTTGGCTAAACTCAGAAAGAATGCTGGGATGTGTTAATATTATCTGCCATGAGCAAGAGATAAAGGCAGTGACAGCACAGGATTTGATAGTCTTCTGGCACAATGTTTTTCAAAATGTGTCTGAGGCATTAGTGTGTCATGAAATCAATTTTACAGGTCACCACGAGCATTACTTAAGAAATTAAATAAAAGGAAGTAGAGAAATATCAGCATGAATTACACATAGTGATAATAAGTATTGCTTTGTAAAATTTTTGTTTTAGTTATGTATGTATAATGTATCAGGTCATGATGTAATAAGCATTTCCTACAATGGGTGCTATAAAAACTGTGATTCTAGCATCTACGTGAACTCCTACTCCTTTCTCTCTGCATTCTTACTTTTTCTGTTTTTCTGAAATCGCATGACTCATTTGATACTTTGGGCCCTATTAACCAAAAACATAGAATAAACTTATTCATTTTAGTAGTCACTCAATACATGATGTATTTATCCCTTGGCTCTAGTTTTACTAAAGTCTTTATAGTTTGTCTAGGATGGTTAATAATTATTGATATATCTATAGTCAGTTCTGGTGGGAGGCAAAATAGGTATTTAGAAACTTAGGCACTGGAGTGACACTTGCTTTCCAATATAGACCATGCCACTTAAGAGCTGTGTGGCCCAGAGAAGCTACTTAAAACTTTGATTTTGTGACCATCACACACAGTATTTATTTTTATACACACAAGGAAGACCTTATTTCAGAATTCTTCAGTTACTACTTAGGGTAACACAGATACATGCTTTTTTATTGTATGGCCAGATCACCATACATATATGACAGAATTTGTGGAAACAGCAATATAGGAAGTAAAAATGCTACTGTATGTCACATATTGGGAGCATGTCCACTGTGAATGATTAGGAACCACAAACACCATTTTACTACTTGACCTTTAATGTAGATTTGGTATGTCTTGTAGGGTAAGAGGTCTCACAGAAGACTTGTTTTTACTTCTCTGAATTGGTTAAATGAAGCAATTAGACTACCCAGTCTAGTCTAATAAAGGTTCCATCCTAACTTTCACATCCTATGATTCTATGCTTCAATTGAATCGTGACCTACAGTGTTCCTCCCAACTTTTCTTCTAGTTTATTATCTGGAAGACTTTTCAGCTTCCATTTGGCTTGAGTGGTAACTCTACCCCCAGTTAGAACATTAGCAAAAATAGCTGCTCTGTTTCTGACTCTTCCAATTCCCACCTCCTAAAATCAGTGGCTGTAGGAAAAGATTCCTAGTCTGTTTCCTCAAGAATTGCTGAACACACAACTTCTTTTTAAGAAGTAATGCACAGATTACCAAGTGACAAGCTATACTTGCATATGAACACAGAGTGATGTTATCTTTGTCCAAACAGGTACCTGTTATGGCATGCACTTTACAAAAACTCCTGGAAAAATGCACCTCAGTGAATGGGCACTTTAAAAAAGCATTCATTTATTTGGCTTACTAGGAAGGACCAACCCAGAACTGACTTTTTTTGCCCAAGTGAAATATGCCACACCACGATATCTCTCACCATTTCAAGAGTTTTCTGCCCTCTGTCTGTGAATTATTTTGGTGTGTATTTTCTGTTCTGCCCCTCTGTGTATTGGCTTTGGCATGTACACCCATTCAAAGCTTTGCTGGTCTTTTTATGTGAAAAATTTCTGCTTGGTTAGTTAAGAGTTTAAAAGACATGGGATTACTGACTTTATGGGAAGACTTTGGAGTTGTCACCCTGCATGTTGTAGAACACTTTATCACCACAGTTAAAGTTCTAGAGGCTAGTAACTGAAGAAGAAGACAAATGTTATTCCAGTAACACAGAAGATTTTATCATCTTCCTGGACTTGGAAATATTTTTATGAATTAATTTCACATCTGCAATATGTAAATTATTGGATTTATGGATTAGTTTAATTTTACTTTTTAAGAGTTACTAATTCAGAAATGTGATCTTTAATACATATGAAACTTTTATAAATTTACTGGCAAAATATTGCAATTATGAGTCCTAAAGGAGTAAATACTTTTTAAAATTTTATTCCTTTAGCCAGCTCTTTTCTGCCTTTGTACTGTTAATATTACTTCTCTCAGATTGTTATAAACAATGTGTTTTTCATTAAGTCTTTGAGCACTTGATTATAAATTTAGGAAATCCCTGAAAGATACAGAGAAAGATTATATACCAATATGAAAAAATCGAAATTATTTTTTAAATGGACCTAAGAACTTAAAATGTTTTAATGTATTTTAAAGCCGTTGGTCATCCTTTAAAATCTTTAAAAAAAAATTTTTGATATTCATCATCAAAGTGAGGGAAAATTTAAATGATTCACTTTCTGCTTTTGCCAGTAGGCATTTTATGCTAATCAAGTTATAAGTTGGAAGTCTGTCAAGGGTTTGACAAACTGAATGTCATTTTTTTCTAGAAGCCAAGCCCCCAAGTGATTTTTTAGAGACAAGAGTTTTCTGATGTGCTCAGTCTGAACAGTGCTTCTCACTTCCTGTGCAAGTGCCCTGATCCCGATATACCAATGCCATGTACACACTTGAAAATGTAATAAAAAAAAAAAAAAAGTGCTGTATGGAAAGGCCACATGGTAGGGAGGTTTATTAGTATGCAGTAGTACTGAGGTGTGGGTGGGCATCTAACCTCAGGCTTAACCACAGTTTTTAATTTCCTGCAAGGAAATCACTAGGTTCTTCTAGATTCTTAGACTTAGGTTCTTAACGACTGGATCTACCAGGAATTTGTCTTTTGAGAGATCATCTTTTTAAAGTCTTTTAAATTGTTAATATATGAATTATATAATTGATCAAATTTCCATTGTCGATATGAAACGTGGTTTTTGTGAGTTCATACATAGAATAAATGGGCTGATGTCCAATGCTTGGTTATTTTGGGTAGCATAGATAGTGTTCAAGCTGAGTAGAGAAGAGTCTGCACAGAGGGTATAGTCCAACTCTCCTGATGCTATGGTCAGTGGAATTGTGGTCGTCGTCACACGGCTTTGAGATTCAGAGTTGCTCAGTTTCTGTCTCACTGCTTTTAAATGCAATGCTTCCTTCATACTCAGAGTAGTCCTTTTATATATGCTTAGGGACTAAAAGTTGTGGAGAACAGAATGCGGTGTGAAAAATGCATTTATTTGTTTTTTGATTTTTGCTTGATTTTGCATTCACTGGAAAGAAAATACAGACTACATTCTTACATCTTCACTGCCTCCTGACTTTGGGGGATATTGAAGTATGGATTTAAAAAAATAAAGATTACAAAAAATTATAGAATGGCAGCACCCTGTGATTTTATTTTTAAAAATAATTATTACTCTTGACATACATTTTATCTTCAAAGTGCTTAATGAATATTAATTAACTTTTAAAAACTTTAAAGGAATTCAAGTCAACTTGCTTTTTCATAGTGAATATCCCATTAAAGTCACGTGGTATAAGATTGAGCTATAATTGAGCTATAATAGAATTATTAAAAGATTCTTAGTAACATGCCTGAGCTTCAAAGGACAGAGATCTAAGTGGAGTCAAATACTATGCATTTAAGAAAGTAATTTGATTCATACTGAAGAAAAACTGAATTTGTTTTCTTGGCCAAATAAAGTCATAGCCAAAATAAAATCTCTTAATGGTCAGAGAAATGGACTGGATATAATTTGATTTCTGCACTATTCAGGAGGCTGTAAAAGTGACACTTGACCTGATATCTGTATTAAACATTTATAGATTTGTTTTATGTAGGCATATTATTAAAGAATTACTTTTTTCTTGAGAAGTAGCAAAAAATTAACAAGCCTAGATTAACCCACTCTAATAAAAATAAGTGGCCTAAATGGTAAAACATATTTTCAAAACAATGAATACAAGAATTTATTAAAAGTTCAGACCATCCTATACTTTTAAAATAATTTAATTCCCATATTGAACTTCTGAAGGATTTGCTTTCATTGAAGGATTTACTTTTAAGGTGATTATTCCAGTATAGCACCCATTATTTCCTGATTAATTGCTTCCCAAACTGCTCACATTTATGCCATACCCCATTTCCACCTGCCTCCTAAACCCCCCACCCCATGGACAGGTAACTCTAGTGAGTTAATATTTTACTCCTGTGGCAATGAGGAAGTGCTCTAGTGGGTAAATCCAAAACCCTGGACACCAATAATTCATCTTAATCCCTTCCACGTAATGAGAGCAACTGATAGAATACAATAAAAAGAAAAATATTACATATATACATAAAAATAATACGTAAATAAAGTAATTAACCACTCATGAGGGTGTAATTTCAGGAATGTCTGAGGTAGCCCTTAGTTAAGTGAGTCTCAGTTTTCTCATTTGTAATATGGTTTTAGTTAAAAAAAACAAGCTCAATTCTTGTCACATAGTATGTTTTTCATAAATGCTTGTTCCCTCCAGTCAAAGTCAAGATCCTTGCAAGTTTCTATTTTAGGAGAAAGACAGAAGAGCTAGTTCTGTTCAGTTCCTGGCTGTTTCATGCCTGAGAATATTTGCATGGAGTGTTTCTTTCCTAGAAAAGCTCCATCGTGCCTTATCTGGCTTTTAAACTCCTGTTTAGTCTTCAAAATCCTGCTCAGACATCACTTCCTCTGTGAAGTTTTCCATGACCTCCTTCCAGACACAATTCATCTATATTTTCCTGGTATTTTTAATCTTTAGATACTTCTGTTTTTTGCTTGTATCATAGGGTTGCATTGTTGTTGTTTTTTTAATCTTTCTGCCATCTCCCCTTGGTTGTCAGCTCATCAATGCTAAACTGCATGGGGTTCTTCTCTGCTCTCTATTCCCTGGTATATAAAGATTAAGCCGTAACTCTTTGTTGAGATGAAATGAAGTGAAAATCCTCACCACAATAACTAAAAGCTCTTTAAGGTTCAGTTTAAAATGTAGTGTGGCAACTCTTTTTACTGTGTTCCATTTTTAAAAAGTAATGTTATTTTTGCTATAAAACAAGTCAGTTTAATTGCAGACATTTTGGAAAACACATTTGTAAAGAAGAAAATTAAAATTATTCTACTCAGAGATAAACATTAGTATTAACATTTTGATATATTTCTTCAGCCTTTTTACTTAAAGATATAAATATATGTATGCATACATATTTAAACAAAATTGGGATTGTACAGCCTACATTATTTTGTAACTGGTTTGCTTTTTGCCAAGTAGTTTGTAATTATCTTCCAATATCAGTAATTATTCCTCTAAGATACTTTTTAATGCTTCATTGCATTCTGTTACATGGGCCTACTATAATTTTTTATGGAAGATAAATAATTTTTCCAGTTTTGTTTGCTGTTATGAATTATTCTACATAAACATCATTATATATAGGATTGACTAACATTCAGCCAGTTTAGCTGCAGTGGTTGTTAAAATACTGAAATATTCCCATAGTGATCGGAAAATAGTCACCACCCCAGCCATTCTGCATCTCCCGCTTCTTCCTGGACTCCTGATGACCCAGCAGCTAAGCGTTAGTGCCTGACATACTAGCAGGTGGCACAGGTGGCATCCATTCTGATCAGTCCTGACTATGATATATCTGTTCAAAATAGTTAATAACACTGCTGAACTTTGCATGTATCTCTCATTATTATTATTATTATTTTTTTGAGACAGAGTCTCTCTCTGTTGCCCGGGCTAGAGTGCCGTGGCGTCAGCTTAGCTCACAGCAACCTCAAACTCCTGGGCTCAAGCGATCCTCCTCCCTCAGCCTCCTGAGTAGCTGGGACTACAGGCATGTGCCACCATGCCCGGCTAATTTTTTCTATATATATTTTTAGCTGTCCATATAATTTTATTTTTAGTAGAGACGGGGGTCTTGCTCTTGCTCAGGCTGGTCTCTCGAACTCCTGGGCTCAAACAATATGCCTGCCTTGGCCTCCCAGAGTGCTAGGATTATAGGTGTGAGCCACCGCGCTGGCCTCTCATTATTTCTATAAAGACCTAGAAGTAAAAATCTTTGACCAACAAACATGTGTCAGGAGTCTATCAGGAAACAGCTCATTCAAATTAGGATAATCTATGGAGGGCTCAACAAAGGAACTATTTGCAAAGGAGTGGCAGAGTGTGAGGACCCCGCAGGGCTGCTAAGAGCAGAGACAGTTTTCAGCCCTAGGCATAAAGGTGAGAGGGGGGAAGTGGCTACTGGAATGTGCAACGACAGAGCCACTTTGAAAAAAGCAGTGATTTTCAGCTGAGGGTCACAGTCAATCTGTGGCAGCTTCGCAGGGAGCAAGGCCAGGGAATGAATGCCCCAGCCTTCCTCCCATCTCCTATCGGGGCTCCTGCTGACTGGCCACAACAGGAAGTCAGAGGAACAGGGAATCTGTCTCTGTAGTCCCCTGTAGGTCAGCCTCCCAGGTGGAAGGTTCATGTGGAGGCGTAAATTGAACAGAGAGCTGGCACACAATAAAGTTTACCTTCTTTATTCCGTAATGAAAGTTTGTCCCCAGAAGAATGTTTTAGAGCCTCAAATGTAGGCCATAATCCGGATGTGAGTTGATTATATTTACTTTATGGATAATCTGAATTGACTTGTAAGAGAGTACAGTCTTGTACAGTAGTGGGAGGGAAAAATCACAGGAGTATTGAGTACCTGAGTGATGCAGGGAGAGGGAAGACCAGTGGGGATGTAGGAGCACCTTGAGTAAACCTTCCTGCCAACAGAATTCAGCAGTGGGAAGAGTGGATGTTACAATTGCAGAGAGCAAGCATCACAATGATTATCTTCAATTCTTTTCTATGTAGGACCTGTTGGCCAATTCCTGATATTCATAGGGTATTGTAAAATTATCTCAGAAGGGACCTTAAAGAATATCTAGATCAACCACGTTCAAACCATTTTTAGCCGCAGGATCCTTTCATGAGGTGAAATTTCATACAGAGACCCAATATATAAAACAAACAAAAGTACAGCTGCTGTACTTGGGAGTGATGAGCTTTCTACCCTCCCTTCACCTCCAATTCTGTACCCTGAGGACTTAGAGGATTTGCTGAAAGTCACACAGTTTGCTGGTGACGAATTTGTGCTCAGGACTTACAATCTGACTGTTGATTCCATCCTCTTGTACCTATAGATAGAGCCTTCCCCAGTAGTTATCAGTTTATCACGGAGGCTTCCCCCCATTTTCCCTCCACTCACTATTGTTTCACCAGTTTTGTTATTGTTGTAAGCTGACATGATGTCACCGTTCATCCCTCTCAAAGCCTTGTATCTGTGGTTCTCTACCCCGGAGGCACATTACTACTGTGTAGGGCTTTTGTAATGAAAACATACCAGTGCTCAGGCTGTATCTCTAGAGATTCTGATTTGTTGTTTACTGTGTGTGTGGGGGGGGTGGTTTAGACATCAGTAGTTTTTAAAAGCTCAAAGGTTTCTAATGAACAGCAAGGGCTGTGACCCCCTGTTCTGGCAAAGGTCCAGCAAGCACTAGAATTCCTAGAAAGGAGAAAAGTTTGACTAGTTAGGTTCAACACCAGGGAGCACCTTGTCCTCTCTGTAGTTCCATCTTAGTCCCCTTGTCAATGATCATGAAATTTGGGGGAAATGAAAAATAAACTTCTCATATGGAAGAAGATTGTAGTATGATTTTTTGACATGGAAATTGGGATTAAATTGCTCATAATTGTGTTGTTTTTAAGACATTTTGTATGTCAGAAATAAACTGAGTAATAAAACTCCAGTGAGAGGCAAATATTTGTGCTTAAAATATGTGATTGGAGATAGTTATATTTTCCCAAGATTCAACCATTGATATCTCACCATACACTTTAAGTGCTTACTATATATTTTTTTGTTTATACAAAAAATGTAGTTGTTAATATTGAAATTTATTTGATTTGAAAACATATATTTTAATTGGACGTCATATAAAAATGTTTATTTGTGGTCACATTTTTAATGTTTCTAAAATGGCTCAGTAGAAATATCTTAGGTTCCACAGTAAATTTTTAGTAGGATTTCTAGGCATAAAAAGAGAATAGTATTTCTAAAAATATAAATTTCTCCCTTATAATAAATAAATATTGTGAAAGTTTAAGCATGAAACTGTAATTTAGTTTATGAAGATACTTCTATAATTTGTTAGTTATAGTTTGAATGAATGAACAATAAGTTGTATTTTGAATGAATGAACAATAATAGTTTGAATGAATGAACAATAAGTTGTATTTTTTTGCTTACATTTTCTTTTTATCAACATAATTATAAAACCTGTGCATTCTTAATTTTATGTTGATCATCTCATTCTGTTTGAAAAGTACCTTGTCATCTATTTTCTCCTTCACGTACAACCCACTCTGATTCTTTAAGACAGTCATTGTCCCTATAATAGTAGCTACTTTGCAATGCGGTAAATGGAAGACTTTGCATTTTCTTCTGGATATCAAAATATGATAGAACCAAACTTGGAATTACCTAGCTAAAACATTCTTCATGCCTTTTTATTTTTTTCTTGCTAAAACTCCAATACAGATTATAGGCTCCAGAAAAGAAAACTAAATTAATTGGGAAACGATAAGATTATTCCTTTCTTCCTATGTTTCTGTCTTAAAAGTGTAACGTGTTTATTTGTCTAGAGTGCCATGTGTTGATTAAATCCATTAATGGCTGTCGTCAGGGTATGAAATAGTTTTGATTTTGAGCTTCTTGCATATCAGAGATAACATTCTCAGGCCGACATCATAATGAAGACATAAGGCTTTTAGTAAAAGATAATCCCTCTCAATACAAGCAGAAACATAAACTTAATTAAGAATATGTAAATGACTCTTCACCGTAATAAAAAAATAAGCAGATTTATAGTAATATATCCAGTTCTATGAAAAACAAAAATCCCAAAGACTTGGGCTTCCTCACCATCTGGGGGAATAAGTAGTTTTTCCTTGTGGTTGTATCAGATAACCAAATTCTAGTAGAAAGATTAGCATTAAAGGCTAATGATGACAATTTGAGTGTGATATTGCTGCTGTGGCCCAGAAGGGAGCCCTGTCAACACCCTGCCAAGTCCCGTTACTGTTTGGACTTGCCTTCTCTTCACTAAAGTTGGACTTATGTCTTTGATTCTCCAGGTTTTCTTTTAGTCTCCTTGTTTCCTCTCTTCTATTTCTTTAGTTATTTGAGATGCTCATGGGTGTTTACTGGGGAAGTGATTTATACACTTAAAGAATTATTTCCAGAGCACCTTGAGTTGTTTAGAGGAAACATCTAAAAATGCACACGTTTACTTTATTCTTATTTAACATATATTGATATTTATCTTTTCCCAGTGGATATTAAAGAATTTTAGCCCTAGGTAGGACCTTGGAGATACATTTAGTGAAGGGGTAGCACAGCTAGAGAAGGTGCAAAGGAAGAACATGGTAATATTTTGTTTTCAAAGCAAGCAGAATTCCCTTTCATGCACCATTTTTTGTTTATGAAGCATCAATTCTGCATATTCTCTATAAAGACAATAAAATGGGAATGATGATGCTTTACCTTGCAGTGTTTTGGGGAGAACTGGAAATAGTTCAGTAATAACATATATAAAAGCCTAACATAACACCTGCATAGAGTAGAAACAAATGACAGCTGCTGTTGTTATCACTCCTGTTCTCTCCTACAGACTGTCCACCCCTCCACTCCCAACCCTAGGTTACCTTAGGTAGCCCACGCACTATGACTTCACTCCAGTCTCCTTGGTGTGGTCAGGCCATATTCCTTCTTGAAACCTCCTCTGGAATCTAGCTCTTCTTGAAGCCTTGGTAGTCTTGGATCTGCAAACTGCCCTGTCATCATTAGTGTCTCAGAGCACTAGACTTTAATTAGAACAAAAGCCTCTATAAAAGCATACAGTGGTGGGCCCAGTTTGCCAGTATGCCTTTATCAACAACACCAAAATGACCTGTAAGGGAAAATTTAAAAAAAAACAAAAAAACTTCCAGTAAATATAATTTAGCATTCCTTATCATTGGTCTGTTCCTTTGTTGGAATAAAGCATTTATCGTCATCACCAGCATCATTGTATTAGTCTATTTGGACTGCCATAAGAAAATAGCATAGACTGAGTAAAGAGCATTAATTTATTTTCTCATAGTTCTGAAGGCTAAAAGTCCAAATTCAAGGTTCCAGCTGATTTGGTTTCTCTTTTTTCTGGCTTGCTTCTTACTACCCTCTTACCATGTCCTCACATTGCCTTTCCTCTGTGTGTGTGCGCGCACATGCACACGCAAAATGAGGGAGCAAAAGCAAGCTCTCTGATGTCTCTTCTTATAAGGTCACTAATCCTATTGGATCAGGGCCTCATCCTTATTAGCTTATTTAATCTTAATTACTTCCTTAGAGGCCCCATCTCCAAATACAGCCACACTGGGGAATAGGGCTTCAAAATAGGAATTTTCAGGAGGACACAAACATTTAGTCCAAAACAATCGTATCTATCACTATTATCATTTATTTGATAACATTTGTCATTCAAAAGAATGTTGGATTGTATTGAAGGTCTATTATAGGCTAGCTGCTGTGGTAAACTCATACGTACATTATTTTGCTTAATTCTTAGATATATTATCTCATTTGATTCTTACAACAACTCTTTGAGGTAGGCATTATTTGTCCCCATTTATTTGGTAGATAGAAAAACAAGGCTCAGGTAGATTAAGTAATTTTCTTGTTATACAGTTTGCAAGTATGTGTAAGGGCTGGGATGGGAATGTAGTCTTCTTTCATGCAGCCTATACTCTAAACAAAGTTTATTAGATTTTAAAAGCAATGTATTTGTAACTTTATACTTTGCTTAATAATTTGATTTCTTATTTCTCAGTGTATGAAAAAACGACCACAAGTAAAGTATTGATAGTGGAAATAACCCTAGCCTAAAAATCCACAAAGCTTTAGACCTGGAAGAATCTGTCATCATGGTGTTATTTCCACAGAATCCTTAGTATCCACTTGGTTTCTCACTTTTCCTTTGTGCTACCTTAATTCTTTGTAGATACATTGCTTTAGTTGCCTTGCTTTCTATCTCTTCTGTTTCACAGCTTCCTGTAGGCTCCACAGAAGATTCTGCTGCCTGGGTAGAATTTAGCATACCCGGCTACAGGGGTTTATATAGCAAGGAGCTATGTTAGCACAGCTTTTCCAGTGTGTGCTGACCATCATCTTCCCTTGAAAACATACTTAGCTGTGAATGAACATACAGGAATACCTCATTTTATTGTGCTTGACTTTATTCCACTTTGCAGATATTGTGTTTTTTACAAATAGAAAGTTGTGGCAACCTTGCATCCAGCAAGTCTGTTAGTACCGTTTTCCAGCAGCATGTGCTCACTTCATGTCTGTGTGTCACATTTTGTTATACTTACAGTATTTCAAACTTTTTCATTATTATATCTGTTATGCTGATCTATAATCAATGACATTTGATGTTACTATTGTACTTGTTTTGGGGCACCACAAACTGCCCATTGTAAGATGGCGAACTTAATCAATAAATGTTGTATGTGTTCTGACTGCTCCACTGACCAGCTGTTCCCCCATCTTTCTCCTTCTCCTCAAGCTTCCCTATTTCCTGAGACACAAGCATATTGAAATTAGGCCAGTTAATAATCCTACGATGGCCTCTAATGTTCAAGCAGAAGAAAGAGTCATATGTCTCTCACTTTAAATCAAAACCTAGAAAAGATTAAGCTTAGTGAGGAAGGCATGTTGAAAGCAGAGATGGGCAGAAAGCTAGGCCTCCTGCACCAAACAGTGAGCTAAGATTTGACTATACAGGAAAAGTTCTTGAAGGAAATTAAAAGTGTTACTCTGGTGAGCACAGGAATGATAAGCAAGAGAAACAGCCTTGGGGATATGGGGAAAGTTTTAGTGCTCTGGATAGAAGATCAAAACAGCCACAGCATTCCTTTAAGCCAAAGCCTAATACAAAGCAAAGTCCCAACTCTTTTGAATTCTGTGAAAGCTGAGAGAGGTGAAGCAGCTGCAAAAGAAAGGTTTGAAGCTAACAGGTTGGTTCATGAGGTTTAAGGAGAGAAACCATCTCTGTAAGATAAAAAATGCAGTGTGAAGAGCAAGTGCTGATGGAGAAGCTACAGCAAGTTATCCAGAAGATCTAGCTAAGATCATTGATGAAGGTGGTTACACTAAACGACAAATTTTTCAACGTAGATGAAACAGCTTTCTATTGAAAGAAGATGGTGTTTAGAACTTTCGTAGATACAGAGAAGTCAATGCCTGGCTTCAGAGTTTCAACTCTCTTGTTAGGGGTTAATGTAGCTGATGACTTTAAGTTGAAGCCAATGCTCGTTTACAGTTCTGAAAATCCTAGGGCTGTAAAAACTATACTAAATCTACTCTGCCTGTGCTCTAGAAATGGAACAACAAATGCTGTGTGACACCACCTTTCTTTGCATCAGGTTTACTGAGTGTTTTAATGCTACTGTTTAGACCTACAGCTCAGAAAAAAAGATGACTTTAAAATATTACTGCTCATTTGGCAATGCATCTGGTCACGCAGGAGCTCTCATTAAGATGTACAAGATTAATGTTATTTTCTTGCTCGCTAACACAACATCCATTCTGTAGCCCATGGATCAAGGAGTAATTTTGACTTTTAAGTGTTACTATTTAAGAAACACATTTTATAAAGCTGCCACTTCCATAGTGATTTCTCTGATGGATCTGGACAAATTAAATAGAAAACATTTTGGAAAGGATTCACCATTCTAGATGCCATGAAGAACAATTGTGATTCATGGGAGGGGGTCCAAAAAATCAACATTAACAAGGGTTTGGAAGAAGTTGATTCCAGCTCTCATGGATGACTTTGAAGGGTTCAAGACTTCAGTGGAGGAAGTCACTGCAGGTGTGGTAGAAGTAGCAAGAGAACTAGAATTAGAAGGGGAGCCTGAAGATGTGACTGAATTGCTACAATTTCATGATAAAACTTGAATGGATTGGGGCATTGCTTCTTATGAATGAACCAATGAAGTGGTTTCTTGAGATGGAATCTACTGGTGAAAATGCTGTGAACGATGTTGAAATGACAACCAAGGATTTAGAGTATTACGTAAACTTAGTGAATAAAACAGTGGCAGGGTTTGAGGAGATTGATTCCAATTTTGAAAGATGTTCTACTGTGGGCAAAATGTTATCAAACAGGGTTGCATGCTACAGAGAAGTCTTTCTGGACAGGAAGAGTCAATTGATGTGGCAAACTTCATTGTCTTATTTTAAGAAATTCCCACAGCCCCCCCTACCCTACCCAGTCTTCAGCAACCAGTATACCATCAACACTGAGGTAAGACCCTCCACCAGCAAACAGATTAGGACTTGATAAAAAATTAGGTGATTTTTTTTTAGCAATAAAGTATTTTCAATAAGGTATGTACTTTTTTGTTAGAAAATATGTTATTGTACACTTAATAGACTACAGTATAATGTAAACATAACTGGTATATGCACTGGGAAATCAACAAAATTTGTGTGAGTTGCTTTATTGTGATATTGGCTTTATTGTGGTAGTCTGGAACCAAACCCACTATATCCAAGGTATGCCTATAGAAGCTTCTGGAGACCATTGATTTGTGATACATGGCTGGACATTGTAAAGAAAAACACACACCCCATTTTCTGAATCCAGAAATTTTCAGTCACAGTATTAATATTTGTAGGTCATCAGTCTGCCCGTGAAGCATTTATTGAGCCTATGTATGTGTCAGGTTCTTTGGTGGGACTTGGGATGACAAGTATAAGAAGACGTGGTCCGTGCCCACAAGGAGCTCAAATGCCAGTGGGAGAAAGATGTGCACAGTGAAAACAGGGACTATATCAAGGTGTGTGGGGCAAGTGGGAAGATACAGTCAAAAAAGAAGAGGGCACTACCTGACCAAAGTTTTAAATATAAAGTCCAGTTTTCCAGGTAGACCAAGGGGCACGTTGGGAGGGTGTGAGAGGGTTAGGGAGCAACAGTTGCAAAGGGCTCAAGACTTAGCATTCTAAGGGAGTGCCACTTATGAGTGATAAAAATATTTGGAAGCCCTTGACTTTTGGATTATTTGTGAGATTCTTCTGAAATGTGTGCTTTAGGTCTGACTTTGGTGATAGTTGGCTCACAGATAACTGTCTAGCGTTATAAAAATGTTATGTATTTTAATTATGTGTTCACAGTATTGTGAAGCTGATTGACAAATAGGAAAACTGAGTCATTTATAGTTTTGCTGTGAACTGACATGGTGGCTCATTTCTTTGAATTCAGAATGCTTCCTTTTGGATGAGCTCTTTTGGAATTGTGAAGCAGAATGACCATTTAGAGGAATATTTCAGGGGTGGGAGAAATAGCATGAACAAAGTAAGAGTAGTACGTGAGAGAGGTGATAAGGAGATGAGTCTAGCCCCAAAGGGAAAGCCCTGTTGGTGAATAGAAAATAAGGGTAGTGGTGTTGGAAGTTAGTATGGGGTCATAGATGGAGTACAGACTCTGAAGGATGACATGCTGAATTCTGAGTCTAATGTTTACTGGCAGAGTGATTTTGAATTAATCACTTAACCTTTCTGAGGGTTAGTTTCCTCGTGTATAAAATGGAAAAAAATATTCCTCAAGAGTTCTTAGGTTTTGAGTTTGGGTTTAATAAAAGAGTAGATGTAAGGTGGTTGACACTTAATATATTCTAAATTCATCCATTTTGGTTTAGGCTCTGGAAAATAGAGTATATGAATTTAATGTGTAACTCCACCTTTACAAAGATTTTATTTTTTAAGATATGCATGTGCCACCCATTTGTGCTGGTATAACAAAATAACATAGACTGGGCAATTTACAAAAACAAAAATTTATTTTTCATACTTTTAAAGGCTGGGAGTGAAAGATCAAGGCACTGGGAGATCTGGTGTCTTCTGAGGGCCAGGTCTCCACTTCACAGTGGGCACCTGTTGCTGTCCCCTCCTGAGGGGATGGGCACTGTGTTCTCACATGGTGGAGGGCAGGAGGGCATAAAAGTGCTGCCTTCAACCTGGAGTTCTTTTAAAAGGATTCTAATCCCCTTCATGAAGGTGGAACCCTTATGGCTTAATCACCTCCCAAAGGCCACACTTCTTAATATGGTTGCATTGGGGATTAAGTTTCTACATGAATTTAGGAGGGGACACCTTCTTTCAGACCATAGCAGCACTGTACTAGATCTTTAGGGTGGTGGCTATATAGTGATGTAAACCTGTGGTCCCCAACTCCCAGACTGGTACTGATCTGTAGCCTGTTAGGAACTAGGACACAAAGCAGGAGGTGAGCAGCAAACAAGCGAGCGAAGTTTCATCTGTATTTACAGCCGCTCCCCATGGCTGGCATCACCGCCTGAGCTCTGCCTCACCCCCCACCCCAGTCAGTGGAAAAGTTGTGTTCCATGAAACTGGTCCCTGGTACCAAAAAAGGTTGGGCTTTGGGAAGCACCATATAAGTACTGGTAAGTCACTTAGCTTCTCCTGTGACTCATAATGGCCCCAAATTCTCTACATTTTTACACACGAAAATATTGCTCACCCATTATCAGAATGCTTTGGTTTCTTTCCAGAAGTGTTGACGGGTTTGCATGAATCTATCCCTAGTCTCTGACCACCCTGGTCCCTTTAAGGCCAACAGCACATACTGTTTAGGTGACTGACTGGGATGGAGGTGGCAGTCCATGGCTGTGAAATCCAGAGAAAGCAGAATGGCTCATACCCAAATAAAGAAATGGCTCCATTGGAGAATAAACATTTGAATTAATTAATGAGGTACATGTTCTAAAGTCTGGTTCAAGTTTTAGGTCCATGGAAAATTTGTAAAGCAGGAAAGGATTGATTGTTAGTCTCGAAAACTGATTTTAAATGAGGCATGTGCGCGCTTTCATTCTTAATCTTAATTTCCTTTGAAAGTTCAGTATAAGTCAAGAAGTTTTCATAATGGGGCTGTATTTTGCCATCTAATGAAGATCCAGCACAGCCTTCCTTCAGGTCACGTTAGCCACATAAGGAAAATGAACTTTTCTAGTGCGACAGGGTATGATTTAGTGTTCAAGGAACATCAGTCTTCAAATAAATTGATGTCCCAGATTCCTTGAATTGATTCTCCCAATGGTGGCCTAGGACCAGGATTAACTCAAGATCTCTCTCATCATGGCTCTGCATTTTTAAAGTATTTCTCCTAGTCTAGAGTTCCCTATCTCAGTGAAAGTCACCACTGGCCATCCAGGGGCAGAGACTGGAAAGCTGTTTTTTTTCTTGCTTCCTCCATTTCCTTAGGCCCTCAAGCATCAAGCAAGTTTTTGTTTTTCCTCACAAAATATATCTTGAATCTGTGTACTTTTTTCTTGTAGTCCAAACTTATACCATCTCTGCATGGACATCCTTGGTGGCTCCTAGCTGGTCTCTGTACGTCCATTCTGGCCCCTCCTCTCCATTCACCACTAAAAAACGGCCAGAGTGATCTTGTCAGATACAGATCTTGTCATGTTGCTTCCTTGTGGCCCTTTGGTGGCTTCCCGTTAATCATAGTAAAATAACCCCAATTCATAGTATCCTTTCATTCAGCAAATATGATGGACCTTTCTGCTAAATGCCTTTTATCACATTATATCCTGGGGATGCAGAGATAAATGCCTCCTACCTTGAAGGAGCCTAGCCTGGCAAAACAGTGCTTGATCAAAGTTTACTTATTCATCCATAAATATTCATTGAAATCCTATCATTTACTAGCAGAGTGCCAGAGTAAACTTAGGAGTCAGTTAACTTTGTTGTGCCTGTAGTGAAATGAGTAGCTTGAACACACACGGTCTCTTTGCTGCTCTAGTGATAATTTTGAACTGGTTCACCTAAATCCAGAGCACATGGTCTTTATGATTATGACAGTTATTTTCCTACAATAATACTGCATAACAAACAACCAAAAGCCTCAAATGAGTTCAGCAGTGAGTGGTTATTGCTTACACGTCGAGGTGGTCAGCTAAGCAGCTCTGTTAATTCTGGTTGGCTTGGCTTGTGTTGGCTGATCTGGGCTGGCCTTGGCTGGGGCGACCAGGAGGCTTGGCTGTGCTTTGTGTGTCTTATTCTTTAGTAGCGTAGTCTGCGTGTATTCTCATAGTGACGGCTAAGGCTTGAGAGAGCAGGCAGGCCCAGTCTCACAAGTGCTTTTTAAGCTCTGCTTGCCCTGTATCTTGCTAACATCACAAGTTGACCAAAGCAAATTATACAGCCTACTCCACAGTCTACAAAGTCACATGGCCAGGATGTCAATACAGGGAAAACTGAGGCCATCACTGTAATCTATGCCAATGCCATTTTTGTCCTAATTGTACTTTAAGGATAACTCAAATAATAGGATTTACCAAATTATGTGGAAATATATACTGTGTTAAGCATTTACCACCTTTCCCAGTTCCCACTGGGGAACCCACTATGGGCCAAGGCCCTGTCTTCAGCATATTGTCAACTAATTTTGTTTTTAATTACTCATCTCCTAAAAACTTTGAGTCCCCTTGGAGGCTTAAGCTTATTAACCATCTGAACTTTGTCTTGAATTCCTGTAATGAAAGGATACATTTCCTCTTTCTTATTCCTATACACAACATACGCAAAGAGGAAAAGGGAGTTTAGAATGGGGAAAGGAATGTAATTTTGGGAAATGGGGCATTTTGAGGGGGAACAAGCCTAGTAGATACCACAATGTGTATGTGTTGGGATGGGACTGGGGTGGAGGGTATTGGATGGCAGGGGAAGGAGTGTGAGGTCTTCCAGCAGACAAGATGGGTATAGTGGGAAAGGGGGGGGACAAAACTTTAACTGTGTTTGCCAATTTTTTTTCTACTTCAGTAGTTGCAGACTGGGGATTGTTTCTGACACTTGATACAGATTTCAACTGTGTTTTATTATTCCTCAATTAAGTTATATTCTATCTTTGGTGTTTTTCTTACATGGAAAGAATTATATCAAAATTATATATGCCATATCTGTATATATATGTGTATACACACATGTATATATATGCATATACAGTCTTGAAAATGTAAAGACACTTTAGAAAGCCTCAATTCTATGAATCCCATTTCTTAGTCATTCTTATAAGTTGCCTTTTTTACTCTCAAAGTATCTGTAATTTTTTCAGCATTTCTCCTCAATACTTTGGTGAGTGTTTAGCACAAATAAATTGAAAATATTTTTGCAGTAATTATATTTTCCCTCATTGGTACATTTTTGTACTATATGTATGAAAAGTGATCAAGTGCACAATGAATGCCTTAATACATGGGGTTCTCCATGGGTTTTAAGCTCCTCCAATGGCCATAATGTTGTCTTTGCCAATTTATAAGAGATATTTATTCATTTGGATTTTTAAATATAATTTTACTCCTTTCTTTCTTGCAACCCCCCAGATGTAGGGCAAACACACATCTGGCTTCTATCAGTTAGAGAGTAGCTTTAAGCATATCCTGTTAAATTGTCTGTTCCCAAAAGCAATACGAGCACGTTCAGTGAATGTTATTATTTTCCCCACAGTTATATTCTTGATTGGACCACAAATTTTTCCATAATATTATCCTTGGAAAATAGGATGTTCTAGTTCTTTATACATAATCAATCACCTCCCCCAGCCTTATTTAGAAAGCTTTTTTTTAAAAAAATGAATTGTTAAGTAGATTGTATTCCAGCTGTGGAAAGACAGATTGAGTATTAGTTACACCATTTTTTAAATTTCTATGATTAAGTTGTTCTCATTTATAAGTTAGCTGGTATAGCTGATTCCCGTTCCTGTCCACCACGTGTCTGGGACATGCTAGGTTTTCTGCGCAAATAGTTTTAAATCAATTATTTACAAATGAAATCAGAATATTAATTTTAAATGAATTTAAAGTTATTTAAAATACTTTGACAAATTCTAGACTTTGAACTTTATTTTGTTAGTTACAGTACTAAAGGCTTGAGATGTAAAAAAAAGAAATCTTTTAGGAAAAAAAATATAAATGGGCCCTGTATTCTCTCCAGGGCATTTTATCATCAGTGTTTTTCAAAGTTTAACCTTAACTGATAAGGGCTATAATCAGGTACCCATAATATTTTTTCTGTTTTTCAGTTATAACAGTTCATTGTTAGGCTAGGTTTTTGCAAGAAATTTATTTGAAGTATATGTGGTGAGGATAGGTATTTTGCCAGTGACCTCGTGGAACCCTGATGTATTTCTCTGGATGCATCAGAGAAATTAAAGGATCCAAGTTTCAACAGCAATAGCTTCTTTAATAGGGACAGGGTACAGTCTTATTCTAGACTTTTAAATTATAAATTGAGAACTTATTTGATAACAATTAAGTTTTTTTCCACTTTTTAAATATATAAGTACATAAGAGGAAGGTAGGGCATACCTTATTGTATTGTCCTATCATTTCCCTTCAAGTGCCCGTATGATTTCTTGGGTATCTGATACATCTGACTGGTAAATTAGATAATTGCTAGTATTCAGTTTTCTTTGCAAAATTAATCTGAAATTTTTATGTGGAAAGTGAATCTGAAAAAGTCACAAGAAATGATTGTTTTCAATTATGTAGCATGTACCTTCTAAAATGATGTAACCTGCACTGCCTCTCAATTATGAATATCAGGTATTAGTAATATTTTTTAAAAAGGATGAACATTTTGGAGAAACTTTATTGAATTAAATCTTCTTGATTCAGCAATATATTTTGTTACTTAATCTGGATTGTATGTGCCATTGATTTTGATCCAATGCTGTATACTTGATGAACCAAAAATTCCTAAGTACCCTTACATTAATAAATCATATTATCAAGTTGAATTATATTCTAAGAAGTCAGTCAGTACCTCTTCTACCAGTTACCTAGCCCCAGGACAAGATATTTACAGGATCTTGTGCAATAGAACACTCATAAGCTTCTGCTTCCCCCAAAAAGAAATACACACCACATACTGCACATATGTGAGTGATTGTGTGTGTGTATACCTAGTATCAGGCTTAGGAAATGCTGAACTTTTGGTGTCTGGCAAACACAATTGATATTAGAGTCATGTTCAAGTACGTATGCTTCTGGTAGCACTATGTAACTGAATCTTTTACCTTTATAGGCTATCTTATGCTCATTTTTGGGGTAAATAATACTTAGTTTTTAAATAGAAACATATAAAAGATGAAAATAAAAATAATTTATAATCCTATCTAATTATTTTTAAAATAATTATTATTTAAAATAATAAATCATTCATGTAGCCTTCAAGAAAAAATTTATATGTATACCCCAGGATATGTGTGTATGTATACATTTTCACTTACAGAAAAGTTATCATACATAATATCATTAGTCTTATGCCTTAATATTTTGTAAGGACCACAAAACACTCTATTGTATGACTATATCATAATTTATGTGGCCAGTATCAATCATATTGATGATTCATTCAGGTTGTTTCCAGTCTTTTACTATTAAAAACAGTGTTGCAGTGAACATCCTTGAGCATATAAGTTAATGGTAATTTTGCAAATATACTTGTGGAATAAATCCTTAGCTGGGAATTATTGGCTCAAAAGAGCATTATTTTTAAGCGCATATAAAGCACTGAACTAACTAACTACACACTGCAGGCAACAGTTTGTTAGTGTTTAAGAATTAATACATCTGAGTGGCAGAAATTGACCAAGTAGAGTTATTAGGGTAAACATAAATTGTATTGAGAATTACTGGGATGTGCTGTGGACTGTAAGTACGGTGGTACTGCCCTATAACTAATTTTCATCACTTTGGACTTTATTGACTTGAAATTTTTTCAGAATTTTCTCCCTTTGTTTGACAAGCAGTCAATAAACATTCTTGGGATTCATTTTAGATCAAAGACCATTAAAAAATGGAACTAGCCATAACCTTCATGTGCTTAACTACATCTTCAAAAGTGGACACTTCAAGGAAAACTGTTACGTTCAGAAACAAGCTTCAGTTTTCAATTAATGAGTGTGTTTTCCCTCCCCCAGGTGAAAGGGAAGATGTTGGAAAAGTAAAACACTGAAGAGGCATAGTATTGCTCCTGTAACTTGGAACTGGAGAGGAGGCAAGATGCTGGCATAGCTGTTGAACTGAGAACCTGCTATGCCAACATATTGCCATCTTTCCTGTCTGACAGCAGCCATGGCCGCCTGCATGCCAGACCCTCCATGTATTGCTACAGACGTGTGCCCTTCCTTGTATGTGGATGTCCATGACGTGGTTTTGCTCACCTCGCCGACCTCTTCTCCCACAATGTGCTGAATCATTCCCTCCATTCTAAACACACTGGCCTTTCTGGGTGTTCCTGAACACACCAGGGATGTCCCTGCCTCAGCTTGCCTGCCTTTTTCTCATCATTTGGTTTTCAGTGAGAACATCTTATCCTCAGAGAAGCCTGCCTTAACCATACTATCTACAGTACCCTGGGACCCTAGTCATCCTTCATCTTACTACCCTGCTTTATTTTTAAAAAAAACATTGGTCACTACCTGAAACATTGTAACATTGTTTAGTTCCTTAATGTCTTATCTCTTGCACTAGCATGTAAGCTCCTTACGGGTTAGGGACCTTGCTTGTCTGTTTTAACCACCATATCCCCAGAGCCTGACACATGGTGGCTCTCAATACATATTTTTGAAATTCCACCTCTGAATTTTATCATGCAAGAGAGATGTCAAATAATTATAGTTTTCCCATTACAAATAGCTTTATTGTCAGCTCACAACTGACAATAAAGAAATAAATCTATAATGTTGAGTTCTGGGCCCGCAAATCTAACTCTTTAAAGCAGTCACAATAATGTAATATTGGATCCACAGACTCATGAAGTTGGCATATTATTGTGGGAAAAGCCTGGGCTTCAAAATAAAACTTAAGTTCAAATCTCACCACTGATGTTGTCTATTTGTGGGTTCTTAGACAAGTCATTTAACCTCTGCGCCAGCTTTCTCAGTTGTAAAGGGAGAATAATAGAATTCTTAAAGAAATAGGATATTTTAGCCAGATGATTCTTACCTCATGTCTAAAAATTTAGTGTCTATAAAATTCCTGCCATATGCATATGTGGAAATTCTATGCCAGCACTATGGTACATGGAGAATTCTGTGTCAAGACACAGAAATCTTGAGCAACTAAGGAGTTAATTATCAAGGATCTCAACTTCTCCTGGTTAGTTCACATTCCTCACCTTTTTTTTTTTTTTTTTTTTTAATTTCTGGAGTTACGCATTGTAGATTTCTGTTAAAAGTGAGTTTTACAGGTTCACTTTACGGAGTAAAAATATTTAATAAGTATTTGATCATGTTTAAGCATTGACGCTTTAGTAAAAAGCTTTGTTTTTAATAAACCAAGTTTTATGTTAATTTGATGCTTTTCCATGAAATAAAATAGCAATCACTAGTCTTGATTGTCAGTATTTGTTGTTACTCAGGATATTGTAATTACAACACCTGAAAAGTCTCATTATACCTTTATTTCGTGCCTCTTAGAGTATATTAATCTGAGCTGTTAACAAAAATGTGTAGCACAAAAGTGTGGCAATTTTAGTCTACAACTTTGGTAAGCAATTTGTTTATACAAGGATAATTAGTTTAAAGACATCATTTAAAACTCAATATGATAATTAAGTACCTTAAGCAATATTAGTATTTTTTAATCTTATGTTACTATGGATTTATCATTTCAGTCTTGGTGGCTTATGTATTCATCTCCTTGTCGTTTCAATTTTCAAAGTCATCAGCCAGAAATAAATATATAGGACAACAACTACTAGCCGTAGAGGGTCATTGTACAAGCTGATCCTGCCCATGAAGATTTTCAAGAATGCACATAACAACTATAGCTGAAAATTGAGATCCATATTGCCTTATTCATTCTTTATCTTGATAGTAAAAATAATTTGTTACAGAATCAATAGGCCAGGACATACAGTTTATTATAAGAACTGGTGTTAATTTTTTTAATCTATAACTTAGTTTTAAAACTTGTTTCTTGCGTTTGTTTGGGCTGCTTTTGCTTTTTTCAGAGTTCCATGTACCCATACCCACATCAGTTACAAAACTATCCACTGCCCGCTTGACCTCAATGCATTTGATGAGCTGGATTCCAATCGTGGAAGTGAGTTTTGCTGTCTTACATCAATCCTTCTCATCTGAATGTGTGTTACTCTAATTGCTAAACGTATGAAGCTTGTTTTTCCATTTCAAGTGAACAATCATAGGGGGCAAAAAACCCCAAAACTTAGGATATAAGAACATCAAAGTGAGAGGCTAAGAAATTAATATTCTAAAGCTTACAATAACTTTTCCAAGTTAGTGGTTTTCAGGCTTTAGTGTTGCATTATTAGCCACCTGGAGACCTTGTTTAAAAAGGCAGATTTCCAATCCATCTCCTAGACATTCTGATTTAATAGGTCTTGATTGAGACTTAAGAATCTTCATTTTTAACAAGCACCCTATTGATTTTGATCCAATTAGACAAGGAACTATACTTTGAGAATACTTAAGTCCTAACCAGAGGGAAAACTTTTAAAAAATTTACACAATTTCCAATATAGAACTTGGGCATGGTCTTGAAAGCAGCCTGCCTTCCCACTGTATCTGTCCTTATGGGAAACTGGAATGATGTTTTATAATTGTGCTTTATACTCTGAGGTTTCTTACTTGAACAGCCCTTATAACTAGACAAGAGGAGTACTGCACCAGGGGCTGCCGATGTGCTTCTGCAGAGTTGTTTTTAACTTCAATCATCTTTTTCCCACTGGTTCACATTACAGTTTCCAAGATGTTTTATTTTCTTTTCTGATTGATTTGATATTGACCCAAATCCTTCACCTCTAAATATTCATTGTTTAGGATTTCTGTCATATTATAAATAATATATGAGCTCCTTGAGGTTACAGACTAGATCTAATTATGCAGAAGGAGAATTTTCAACATTTTTAGGACTCTTACATTAGTAAACTTTTCTGTAAACTAAAGGATCATGTCTTAATTGATCTATTAAGTTTAGATTTTTGTGGATTTTTTAAAAATTGGAACATCTTTTTCTTTGTGAGGGTAGTGTGGTGTAGTAGGAAGAGCTTCAGAATGAAATGCACAAAGATCTGGATCCTAATTCTAATCCTGCCATTTTGTAGCAGTGTGCATGACTTTGGGCAGATCATTTCATCTATTTTCTTATTTGTAAATTGGGAATAACAGGAGAGATTATATGATAGATTAGAACAAAAAGAGGGGGAAGAAAACTACAGCTATGAAAACTAAGCATGTGAGCAAATTGGAAGACAAACTACAAAAAGAAAATAGTTGGAGTTTTTATTTAAATTTGTTTCAAAGTCTTAATTCCTTTGTGTTGTTATTGTCTAACTTAAATATGACAGAAAAACAAAGAATTTTGCGTAGAAAGCAGATAACTTTTGTTTTCATCCAACCTGAACCACTTATTTTCTGATTATTTCCAGTCCAAAGGGAAGAAATGTGGTGTTTTAGTTAGTTTTAGATGGAAAACAGGTCCTGCTTCTCTTAAGCTGTTTAAAAACCTAGAAATGACAATGATTCTATGACTTATATGAGTATACTTGCTTTCTATCTCATTAGCTTACTATGAGATTCAAATCAGATAAGGTGTATGAAGCTACTTGGAAAATGGTAAGAAACTATACAAATAGAAGTGCTAAGGTATTGTTCATAAATCCCTTCTAACCCTCCCTCTCTCCCTTTACCTCTACAAAAGTTTGTTTTTGAAATGATGGAAATTATTTTATTCTAATTTTATTTGAGTTATTTTATTCTAAGGATGGCTTTAATGTTTTAATTTCTAGGGTTCTAATTGTTTGCTATTATATTTGTAGCAGCTAGAATGATAGGTGGTGTGTGTTGGGCCCATCTTGTTTCAGCTGTGCTTACCCAGGAATGCAGAAACAGAAGGGTGGGCAGGCTGGGGGCATCCACCGCAACGGATTACCTATTCCATCCACACGTGTCTCAAAACCACATTAAAACCAAAGTACTGCTTTTAGTTTTCACTGGAATGTAGATGCTGTTTTTATTTCTATATAAGTATTTTATGTATTTAATATATATTAGAAAAATACACATTAAGATGGAATTTCCTTTTAAACGTAAACTTATTTTAATGTTTCAAAAGTTAATTACTTTAAATAAAATGTTCATTTATAATAAATTAATATGATAAAAATTGTGAAAGTGCTGCTCAGATTGCCAGAACTTGGGAACCTTAATAGAAGTTCGTGTAAGCAAGATCCTGCTGTGGAGTAGCAGGAGAAAGCTTTGTGGAAAACATGGTGGGTGTTACCTAAAGTTTCTCCAGTGCATGGTTCAATTTGAGAAGTATGTGTATTTATTATTCTTGGATGACTAAACTTTTAGTTTTACATGAGGATTAATGGACTTTGCCCATGAATTGCATATATGGCCATATTTAGTTACTGTCAAGGATTATTAGTATTTCTCAGATATAAGGACATTACATCTTAGGTCTTTGAAAGCAAAGCCCAGCTGGTAAATGTAAGGAAGTTTGCTTTTAAGTTGGTTAGTCAATCCGAGTATTTGAGTAAGTATCTATAAGTAGGTGTGTGTCTCTTTTTGGAGATAAAGATGTTCGTTACTGCCAAACTGTGGCAGTTTACATTGACAGAGCAGGCACTTAAATTTGCAAATATGCAACCAAAGCAGAAACCTTTTCTTAAATTGTCTAGAAAACTTTCAAAGCCTCAGCTTATATCAGAAAATAACAGTGGGACCATTTGCCTTACAATGCCTACATAGTGCCATGAGACATACAAATTAGAAAAATGACAGCAAAGATGATTTGCTAAATTTGAAATTCAAAATCTAGAAGTGCAAAAAGCTCTGCAGTGAGAATGATCAGATGTGCATGAGGAAACAAATTTGGATGGCATTACAGAAAAAATGATGTAGCTAATAGGAAGCAAGACACCTCTGTGGTTTGGATACTTTGGAAATATGTTCTATCTGATTCCTTAACTTTACAGAAAAATGAGTGATTTGACTTGCTGATCCCAAATTACTTACCTGGCCATTGAAAGAACTTACAGAGAGAATTCTTGGAATTTGTGTGACCCAGAATAATCTCTGCCCATGTTTTCTAACCTGTCTTTCCACTTGCAAACCTTTCCTAATTTCTAAAACTTGTATAAGAGACCCATATACTGGACTTCAGAGACTTGTCATAAAAAAGAAACTGGGCTGAATCTATTGCTGAATCATGGAGACACAGAGAGAGAATTATATCTTGGGAAGGAGATCCAGATCTAATCTACTTGAGGGAAGAATCAGCATTTGGGAATGAAAAAGAGGTAAAAACAAAGGAAGCAAATATAATTGTTGATAAGGTCACAAACTGAAAAATAAGAAAAAGCCCATTTTAAAATTTAAAATGATTAGTCTTTACATGATGATTTTCCCTCAATTTAATGCATTCAATAATTACATAGTGCTTTTAGTTATTTTGAATTATATAACTCCTTTGCATCATTACCTGAACTGATATAAAAGCTCTGTCAGTTTTTTAAAAAATACAGAAAATCCTTACCCAGCTTCCAATGTCATGGCCTAGATTTTTTAAAGTTATTATTCATTATTTAATATTTCTTAAGCACTTCCCATGTACAGCTACATAGTCAATACCTTCTCATGGCGTGTAGTCTAACAAAAAAATAAGCAAGCCATTGCAAGTTTGATTATGATGGGGAAATACTTCTTTGTGTGTGGAAATATGACAAGGAAATTTAGACAGGAGACAGTAAAGGAACACCACTTCAAGGAAGAGGTGTTTTTTTAAGTTTAGTCAGGCAAAAAGAAGGGGAAAGAGTATCCCAGACAGCATATGTGAGAGCCCTGAAGCTAGGAATTTTGGCACAACAACAACTGAAATGTCTGGGCTGTTGAGAGCAGTGAGGGAAAGAAAGGATGGGGGTGTGCAGCATACGGATGGGGCACAGCACAGGTCTCCTAAGGCTCGCTGAAGAGTGCATGTAGTATCGTAAGTGTAGTGAGGAGACATTGAAGGATTTGAACTCACTGCCCCATAAAATGAATTTTTTTTCTTGAATATTTACATTCTCTCCACAGGTTTTATTCACTTGTGCCCTCTTGCATGTCCTAAAAATTAAACTTCCACTGGCCCATCCTTTGCCTTCTTTTTGCAAAAAGGGCTAATACTTATTGCCTCTCCTTCTTCATGACCTACTAACTGCTTGACCCCTTGCAATCTGTCCCCTGTTCTCACAACTAGATGGGAACTACCCTTTCCAAGGGCACTCGTAACTTACTTATCATCAAATCCAGCAGTCACTCTGATATTGTTCGCCACTACTTCCCCCATATCCACCTTTTCAGTGTCTGGGATACAGTACTTCTTACTCATCATGACTCTAATAGCTGTCTCTCAATCTTCTGCCTTCACCGTTCACTCTTCTTAAAGCATCTTTTCAAGTGTTTTTCTCCTCTTTTTCATCTTAATTTTTCTTCTTCCTGGGATACCTGTATTGCCACTTGGTGTTTCTAAGGTACCAGATCTACCTTTTTAGTCCAGACCTCTATGTTTTACTCCAGTTTTGTATTTCCAGTTGCCTCATATATCCCCAAATGGCTGTTCCATTGGTACCACAAACTCAACCCTTAGAAAAACAGCAACCCATTCCAATCAAATGGCTTCTCCTCTTCTCTTGGTTGAAAGCGTCTCCACTAATCCATGCTGGGAATCTGAATGTCATCCTCCATTTGTTTCTCACCTATCCTCATATCTCCCCACCTTTTAATCAGGTATCAAATCCTATTGATTCATTACACCTCAGCAGTGCCTCTCACTACAGTCACTGCTTCCCATCCCTGCTCCCCTTGTTGTGTTTACAACCAGCTCCTAACCAACCATTGTGAAATCTTCTGATGCATCTCCCAGCCTCTCTTTCTCACCCTTCTCCCAATCCAAATCTATTTTCTATTCCTGCTAGAGTTATCCTCCTAAAACATACATTTGATGATCTTAGAGTCTTCCAAGTTTATTGAATAAAGCCATAACTCCTTAGCCCGATGTTTATTGTGCTCCACAGGTTTACACCAACCATCTTTTCTTTTTCACCTTCTAGGCACTTGTACCCCACCCACAGCAGACTGTTCTAAAAATCTCACGCACATCCACACCTTCATTCCTTTGTGTGTATTTTTCCATGTTGCTTTTTTTTAATGCAAAGCTGTTCACAATGCCCAGTGAAAATGACTTTTTTTTAATTATTTTTTGAGACAGAGTCTCACTGTGTCACCCCGGCTAGAGTGCAGTGGCGTCATCATAGCTCACTACAACCTCAGACTCCTGGACTCAGCGATCCTCCTGCCTCACCCTCCTGAGTAGCTGGGACTGCAGGTGTCCACCACCACACCCAGCTAATTTTTTCTATCTTTAATAGAGACAGGGTCTCGCTCTTGCTCAGGCTGGTCTCAAACTCCTGACCTCCTTTGTACTAGGTATCATGAAGATACAGATATACGAAGATGACAGACATGCACTCTACTCTCAAAAAGCACTTTTAAGAGGTGCTATCTCTCTCTTTACTGTAAAACAAGCTGAAGAATAAATTCTCTCCTTTACATACAGCAGGTGCACAGTGATGTCTTACAGGAATAAATGCTTCATATGATCCTCAGTGCTAGGATTATGGGCGTGACACACCATACCCTGCCAAAAATGACTTCTTTGATCAAATTTTCCCTGATCCACCCAAATAAAATTAATTCCTCTTTCCTATATGTTCCAGAAGTATTTTGTATGTGATACCTAGTACAAAACCTTGCACATTTACATATGATAAGTATCTGTAATGTTGATTGTCAATATTTCTGTTGGATATACAAAGTACTTCCAAGGAGTCAGCTTTTATTAAGGTATAATCACTCACACACACAAGAAATACAATTGCTGCAGTCCTTTTTGCTAAATGAGGACATGTTTCCCTGCTCAGGCATTCCAGGAGCACTTTATTATATAAGCTGTTTTTGTTAGCTCTATTTATTTTATGGATCAGAGGCTTGCTCGGGCTGCCTTGAAGAGAAGGGGTACAGTGTAAGAATTCATAAGGCCTGGAACAAGAAGATGTCAGGAACCAAAGCATCTTTAAGGGTGTTCTCTTCTCTGCACCTGTCGTTTTCTGCATGACTGTTGCTTATTGCTTCCCTACTCCCCTCTGAGCACCTACTCCATTGTCTTCTTCAGCTCACTTTCCCTCTTCTTACTCATTTTTCTCTTACAACAGCCTTGTCTTAGAGGGGCTTATATGGGTACCATCACCTACTTTTGTGGACTCTGTCTCTACATCATTACCTTTCAGCTTCACCTCCCATTGTTAATTGCAGCAGACTCTCCATATATCTCAATTCCAATTTCCTAAGAGAGAACCTGATGGGCCCAACTCTCCTTGGGGCCAGGCCACATGTTAGGTTTCTTGCACAGGCAATCCCTGGGTCACGTACCACCTCTAGTCCAGTCACCTCTAGCCTGCCGCAAAACATGGCTGCATGGGTCATAGGGATTGTGGATTGGGCACTTCCTCTTCATAAGTGGTGTGAGCCACATCTGCCTATGCTCACCAAATACCATCACTGGATAAAAGTATGTATATATCCATGTACATTTAAAAGCTTAGTATTTATTTTCCTACTCTCACATTAACAGAATGTCCACAAACACTAAAATTTAAAAAATCATAACCCAAATACTTGTTTTTCCCTTTTCCCATTTTTCTTTTTCATAACATGCTTTGTCATTCAAACCACACTCTTACAACTTTTAGGATTGCTAATGTTCCAAAAATTATTAAACCTCAGGGATTCCTTATCTCTCTTCTTCCCCACCTTATCTTAATGGTGCCCACATAAACTCCCGTTTCTTGTGTTTGTCCTCTCTTCAACCTCCCTTACCTTATTCATTCCAAGAATTTTGGATAAACTGTGTTTGGAGAAGATGTGAGGCTGGATCTCTTCATTTTGTGCTTGACTTTAGGACAGGTTCTTTTGACACTTATGCCACAAATGAGTTTCATGTTCAGTGCTTTGCTGAGTGAAGAAGTTAAGAGAAGCCATGAAAAAAACAGGAGCGATTTTTCTAGATTAAAGTCACTGAGTCTAATATCCTGTGAAATTTCCAAGACTTTCAACTTTGTTTAATTCCTAAGTTATGTAATATTAAAAATATCAGTAAATCACATTATGCGCATAGCATAAATAGTCCCAGTTTCTAATTTAATCTCATTTTATGCATGTAATCATGAGTTCTTGAAGAGGTCCTTTTATGGTTGTAACCAGAATCAGTATTAAACATTGCTTTATCTTGGCCGCCTTTAATTTTTTTAAACATTAATGGACTTGGGTTTTAAAAATAGTAATCAAGCAGCATGATGATATGCAAAGTCTTCCATGGTATTTCTCTTGCCTTTAGCTAATATTTGTAATTCTTTGATGATGTGTTTTGGAATAGGTTTTATTCTCCACCTCTTTGTAGGACATGGCAAAATTACAAGAGAATCTAAAAGCTAATAATTTATTTTTCCTCTCAGGAAACCCAAAAGGAGTGACAATTTAGGGGAAAAAATGTAAAATTAAAACCAATCTCTAAAGAATCAAATGTGGAGTATCTAGATTTTACTGGTGTCGGTGGGAACTAAGTAAATACTTGTTAAAATCACTGACAGAATTTTAATTAAGTGAACACAATGTCTGGTCATTTCAAACCTTCGTGATCTAGATTTTTTATAGTAAGTACTTAAAAATCAGGTTTCTTTGTGGAGGAACATAAAGAATAACTGATAGCACTGCCTTCCAGAAAAATCTCAAAGTTAAGTGTGTATCACTCATTAGAGCTTCATCCTTTGAAAAGACTGCCAAAGACATCCACATTGCCTCATACTAGTGCCCTACTTTTCTGAGGACCACATCCAGTGTTCTCATTTTTGTTTGAGGCCCAGGGGACACTCGCCTGGACTCCTCTCTCTTTATTTCACAGCTTGGAATTGCCCATCTGCCAGTAGATCAATGGTCTTAGTCTATTGTTTTCTAACTTTTTTAAGGGAAAAAAGATCTTGGAGTCATGGTGATTTTAAACAAACACCATGAATTATTGCTATGACAACTTTAATTATATATCATGGGCAAATCAGATACCACCTTGAAAAGCCAAGATAAATCATTGCCTGCAATAATCATTTAAAACAAGACTATAAGGAAAATGCTTAAAATTTGGAAAGCTCTATCCATTAACTTATCTTTATATGAATTGGAAAATGCCTGCTATTATTTAATTTTAACAGTAAATCATCTAGCTTCAACTTGACAAAATCTTTGTTCCATTGAATCTGAGAGCCAGTGGTCTTAATGATTTACGTCCAAATAATTAAAAGAATGACAAATAAGTCTAATGTAAAAATTTTAGACTTTCAGAAAGTTTATCACTGCTTTTCTTATTTAAAAAAAATGTTTGTACTTGTATTTATATCTCAAATTATAAAATGCTTTGTACCCACTGTCCCTTCTGTAATGTCCTCAACTTCCTACCACTCTTCTCCTCTACCACACGCATGTGTACTTTTTATTCTCACATAGGTCTGTGACTTTCTAATTATGGCCAAATATGCAACTGAGAAATAGACATAAATTAGAGATGGAAAAGTTCAATTTTGCTCAAATTTAAACTTAAGCACTATGGTGTTCAGGCTCATACTTTCTTTAAAAAAAGAATGACTGTCCTCCTTTTACTTTCTGGGATTGTAATATGAAATTCCAAAGGATGCTGTAGCCATGAGTTATGATTCAGAATTATACCTTTTTTAAAAAAGTCCATGTGATATCATCTCAAAATCTTGAAGTACTACAATACTTTGTATCTCAGCATTCAATCTCAAATAATAGTTGACTGGCAACCATTTCATAGTGTCTATTTTTGCCCTTCTATGATATAAATTATTTTCTTTAAAAATGCTAATTTCTTCTGCTTTATGCATAAATATGCTTGCTGATGATTCAAAACAAAAATTCTGAGGTCCTCAGGAACTGATGTAACTAAACCATCTTGAAAGTTATCAGTACACCTCCAGCCAGGAGTTGATTTGTTTCAAGGTGATCTAAATCTTTTTCTGACCTTCAGAATGGATGAGATGAGTAGGAGGAAGCTTGGTTTATATTCTCAAGGCAAATGAATGGTTTCATTATGTGACCTGACTGTATCTACTGCACAGTCCCAGTGACAAAGAGGACGTTTGTTTCTGTGTGTAAAGATGTTTTTAAGAACCTTTATTCCTCCCCCAAAAGGGAAAACTTTCACCAAACAGGATACTTATCAAAGACACTGACATCTTTCCAGCTAGCTCCACCCATGCGCCAGTTGCTCTCTGTTTTGTGGTGTGTGTTACCATCTTCTCTTTGACTTCAAGAGGAGCCACTCTGAGCAGCAGTCTCCTGGTTTCACAACTTTAGAATGACCTCTTTCATTTTGCATTTATATGTGACCAAAGGCAACACAGATTGGGTTTCCTGACTTCCTAGGTTAGCCAAAATGAAGTTTGACACTGATAGATGGGGTCAAGCTAGGGTGCCCTCAGGAAGTTAATCATGAAGATAAATTGGCCTGATGTTAATAAGTGTAATTAAGCCCAGAAAAACTTGAAATTTAATTTAAGTAAATGTGTTCAGCACTCTTCCCTCTTCATAGGCCAGGCACATATTGTCAGTCTTTATAATGAGCTTTACAGATCTAATATTACATCTTTAATTAAAATTTTTTTAAAGGCAGCAAAATCTTGTGTTAGTTTTTAGTTAGTTTATCTATTTACTTAGAAGAGTACCTTATTTAGTTGAGACAGCCATTCTTATCTTAGCCCACAAGAGTAGTTTTAACTGGCACTCAGATGAACTTGGGTTCTTGGCATAGCAGTCTATAGGTCATTTGGACGTTCTCCCATCTGGTCTTTTGATAACACTTGTACCAATCTCAGCATTTCTTGTAACCCTCTTAGGTGATACCCTCCACACTAGTCATCCTTCCAGCTCTGGCTTCTCGCTGTGCCAAGAAAAAATGTGTGACCAGGTAGTGAGACTTCGTTGCTCAGCAAACTCATTAATCTCTGGACCAGGTCAGGCCCTAGTCTTCATATCTGATTTCCGGTGGTTACACAAGGTAAGCAGTATTGATTTTAGACAACTCCGTCATTTGGTAATTGCTTAGAGCCTTGAAAAATGTAGGCCAGATTAAGAAGGCAAAGGGCAAAGATTCCAGTTCTTTAATATTTTATAGTCTTCTGGTTTATTTTTCTCTTTGCTCTACCAAGGAGTAAAATCTACTGAGTTCTTTCCCAAAACTCAGATTAATGAATCCCAAATGTGACAAAGCCCTGTGAGGTTACAACTTCACTGGTGTTTTTCTCTTTTAATCCCTCAAATGTTTCTTCAGGAAAGGAAGAGAGGATAAGCCTGAACTGAGAGAGTTGATATCAGAGGCCCAGTAGAATGGAATCTTACTTCAGTTCTCAGAAAAGGAGCATTTCTTACTATCAAGAAATAAAATAAATATGAGTTAGGGGCAAGGTGGCAGGAGGAGGACTCCAAAAGGGCAGAGAAAAAATATTAAAGATACCTTTACTAGACAATTTATATGTTATATTATTTAATCCTTATATTAATAGTTACTTTGTAAGGTCATTATTACTGTGCCTCTTTTATGAGAATAGAGCCTTATTAAAGTTAACTACCTCTCCAACTACTATACATCTGGTAGGCTAGATTTCAGAGCCAGTACTATGTTAGTGTAAAATACTGACTCTTTCCAATACATCATTTTGTGCCAAGGGAAAAACAGAGCATTAATTGCAATGTAAAGTTGATTGTCTGTGTTTCCTAAATTATATTGGCAGATCCTTTTCTGTGATGATTTCCACCTAGAATACCTGTAAGTCTTTTAGATCCAAAGGGTAGCATTCCTCAAGACTTTTCATGCTATTCTGAGAGAAATATGTTCACTAACATCATCTGACCCACTAACTTTAAAAGTGGATAGTAGCTTGGTTCAAAAGTCTTGGCACCCAGGACTCCCTCCCTACACACACACACACACACACACACCTTTTCCTGAGCGTGGTTCAGACCCTCCAGTCAGTGATATTTATTTAGTTTCTGAGCCTAGGTGAGAATTTTAGGGCTCTTCCCTATTGCCTGTTGAAAAAGATCTATATGCCTCTGTGCCAAGCAGCATGATAATACTTTCTACTTTCTTACCTGTAATCTCAATTATTTCTTTGTATGAGGTAGGCCTTTCTATCCTGATTTTACAAATGAAGGAGTGAACTCAGAGTTTTCAAAGATCCGTGCAGGTTTACCTTAGGTAAGTTACAGAGCTAGAATTTGAGCCTCTATCTGTCTTGATTCTAAACCATTCTCTTCCTTGTGTCATGTTTACATTTGTCCTTTTACTCATGGTCCCTCTGCTTGGTGATATTTATGACAAATAACTAACAAAGTTAGCTGTGGCTTTTCACAGAGCACTATAAAATAAGAAGTGCCCTGGGAAAGTGATAGTACCTCTGTTCACTGGCTGATTATCTTTGTTGTGTTTGGCTATTGATCTAGTGACATTTTTGTATGTTGTGTTTTTCAAATCTTGAATTTCTCTTCAGTTCATGTTTATCATTTTTCACTTCTCTCTTCGTTATGTGTATGCTTGATTTTCTTGTGGTATTCCTAAACACATGGACTAGATTTATAATAGGTGTTTTAATATCTTTGCCAATGCTTTCATGTCTTGCTTGGTCTCTATTAACTAATTTTTCTCCTGATTATAGGTCATATTCTGTTATTTACTCATATGCCCAGTAGTTTTTTACTGAATGCCAGACATGGTGATTATGTTTCCTGTGTGCTGGATTTTGTTTTATTTCTTTAAAGAGTGTTGGACTTCATTCTGGTAGGCTACTCTATTAGTTGTGGATTAATTTGATTCTTTAATGTCTTGTTCTTATGCTCTTTTAAGACACAAGTGTAGAGTAGTCTTTACTGTAGGGCTAATTTCACCCCACATTTATGATTTGGCCCCTTGGGGTCTTTACTAAATATCTTATATATTCAACAAAGTCTCTCTCCTGTGTCTGGTGGAACTTTGAACAATTTCTAACCTTGAATATGCTCTCAAATTGTTTGACTTAAATCTCCCCAGTAATTATTTTTTCTTTGGAGATTATAATTGCCAGGCCTTGTGGGGCTTTACCTGATACATGTACAGATTAATATTCACCAATCTATGTAACTAGATCTTCTATATTGCTCTCCTATACTATCCTACCCTCCAATGTTTCTCTCTTACCCCATCAGCCAATTTTCCCCTCACATTCCTGCTGTCACAACCTTAAATTTTGTCCCTTCTATTTAAACCTAGAAACCTAGAACACCTTTCTCTCCTCTACTGAATAAATTTATTTATTCATCCAGTATTCACTGAATATTGAGTACCTACTATATTCTGAGCTAGGAATGTAGTGTGCTAGGTTACATGGTTGTAAATGTGAGCAAAACACAGATCTTCTGGTATCTCTCTGGTATCTTCTTAGGGAAGAGAGAGAAATTAATCAAATAGCCACAAATCTTATAAACATAGACTATGATGAGAGCGATGAATGGATCTATAAGTGCATGTTTAAGAGCATGTGAGCCAGAGGAAGAGGGATTGGATTGAGTGTCAAGAGGAGCTTTCAAAGCAAAGAAAATAGCATGTACCAAGGCACATGTTAATCTCATAGATGGTCATTCAGAAGCTTTATCCTCCTACTTCACCAAGAAAATAAGTAGAAACCATCAAAATGAAACTTTCAACTTCTTCTAAACCTGCACTCCAACCTGTATCTATCCTACTCTTTCCTCCTCCTTCCTGTTATAGACCAAGCCTGCCATGAGGCTTGGTTGCATTTCTTCTTCTCTTTCTCTACTGGTTTCTCCTAGTCAACAATAGCTCAGGCTTTGACTGCCAAAGTAGTCCTCCCCCCACCGATGCTCTACTCACTCTTCTCAGGCCCTGACACCCCATGCCAGGTTCTCTCTCCACAGGGATGCTTGCCATACTCTGAACTTCGGCAGTGTGGATCCCTGCCCCTTCCAGCACAATGCTTACCTTGTTTTGCTCACCTGTTGGCTTTAGGTGAATTTTTCAGGAAGGGAAAAGGAAGCAGAGATTACATGTCATTTAAGATCACCTCCAACTCCAGCATTCTATGGTAGGTAAATTAATATGGTTATATATTTGCAAGTTTATGCTCAGAAAATGGGGTAGAGAAGTGTTGAGATCATTGGGACAAATGACCATGTCTGAAATAATCACAGAAGCCAGGGTAACATGAGACATTGAATAGCTTGGACGGGCTAGATGTGGCATACTGGAAAGTCTGGTCAGAGCACTAGGCCTAAGAGTGGGCAGAGCAATCAGGATATGTTTACCCACAGCCCCCCAAAAAGGGAGTAGAGATGGGAATGGCCAGAAAGCAACAGATGTCCAGTACAGTAGTCAAGGCAAAAAAGGGAACTATTTAACACTACTAACCAGCAAGTATCTTAGTACGGGTCAGAGAGATTAGTGATGTTCCCATAACATTATGGGAACAGTTCATCTGGTCTAAGTAATAATGTAGCGCTGATCACATGTTATTACTCAGACCACTGGATACCATGAACTTGTGATTTCTCTTGTCAACAGTGAAAGTGATGTTATGCTGCCATCCTTTGGTCGAATGTAAAATGCCTTCCTTACTAACTAGAACTGTAATATTTTGGTACATTTTAAACACAGAGGGTATCATGATTGTAATTACAGTATTACATTTTATAGATTGAGAGTAATGATACATAAATAATGAATAAATAACTGATTCATAAATAACTGAATAAATAAAAATTTATACTTACGCAATAAATTTAAAAGTCATTGGAAAGCCCATTCTAGTTAAAGATGGACTGCCACCATCAATCATTTAATTTTTTTCCAAAGACATTGTCATACTTAGTGATGCTTAAGACTTAGCCCTTTTTTTTCATCATCATGACACTTTTCTGTTGTTTTTCTCTAAAGTGATGTAAGCATGCTGTGGATTCCCTTAATACCACCCTTAGATTTGATCGAGAGTGGCCCATGCTCTAGGTCTTGCCCTTTCGAGGACCGTGAATATCAGACATGACTCTCTGTTTGCAAACACATGTGTGCATTCATGCACACATACAAGTACGTACACATACACACAATTTTTTGAAAGAACACCTAGTACCCAGGTCACTTAGGATCTGGTACTCAGTGCTCACAAAGAATCTTATAACTAAATATCCATACTTGTTAGTAATTCCGTTCAGGCTCCAGGGAAACACTTCTTCATATCTCTTCCTTTCAGTCCCCAAAACAAAAATTGACTGTGCCTGGTGAGGTGAAGGAGACATTGCCTTGGAATATGAGGGATTTGAGCTGCAGTGGCAAGAGAAAAGACACATTAATTGACTTGTAAATCCTTCCTCAGGGACAGCATGAATGCAATAGATTCTTGCATAATGAAGTGTCATTTCTCACTAGTACCAAGTGTCTATTCCCTTGCTGGTGTTTATGTAACAATTAGTGATCCAGAAGATCCTCATAAATTAGTATGGCTGTTTGCAGTAGTTGCACATGGAGACTGGAAAATATTAAACAATTTATTTTACTCTTAAATCTGAGGTTATGTTGTCTAGATATAACATGCTGGAAGTGTGGTACAATTTTACATTGTCATCCAGATAAACCTTGAAAGGTAGAATTACACATAAATTTACTTTTAATAAAGAACTTTAATGTGTAATAATAAATAAAAGTTCCAAATTAAAATGCTTAGTATAAGCCTTATTTAAATAATTTTGATTAAAATTTGATATTAATTATACTATGCATTTTACCTTTTAATTTTTGTAGATAATATTGAATATTTCATGTTTTTTGAAAAACAAAATATTTAACATCTTTAACATTTACTTAAGATTACACTTTTTATAAAATTATATTCAAAATTTCTAGACTTTGAATACAATTATATTTGATTTTTAATATTTTATATCAGGGTTCTGCTGTTTTCTATAAAGGATCAGATAGTATATATGTTAGGTTTTACAGACCATATGGTTTCTGTCACAACTATTCAACTCTACTATTGTAGCATGAAAGTGCCATATGATACATAAAAAATGAGCATCATTGTGTTCCCATAACACTTTACAAATACAGGTAGTGGGCCAGATTTAACCCATAGGCTTAGTTTGCCAGCTCCTACTTTAGATCATTAATGTTGAGAGAACTTCCATTTCCAGTCATGAGGGCTGACTGGATTTATCCTCTCCCTTTAAATAGCTAGGAAATAGAATAAAATATATGAAAAAAATAGTTTTCAGACATTGGATAACAGGCAGCATAAGATAATGATCCTGGAGAGAATGGAAATAAATACAATGAGTCCTGCAATTGCTCCCACCTACTCTGTGAAGAAAAGCTCCAGGCTGCAACATGAGGAGGAGGAAACCCAAACAGACAAGTGTTCTCACCGAGTTGATGAGTCAGAGTTTGGAGTTCAAGGAGGCGGCAAAATGTTGGAGAAGAGATTGCTGCCCAGCGAGAGAGAAAAAGAGACGTACAGAGATTCTTCAGGAGTCATTAGGTAATTTGTGATCTGTGTATGTATGTAAAAGAATTACCCAAGATTGGGAAATGAACTCCCAGGAGGGAGCAGGCAGACTATTCCCAGGGTGAACCTAGGACTGGGAATATTTCATTTTGCCACCAGCCAGAGGGCAAAGACTTCCTCATATAGGCAGCATTAAGTAGAGTCCTCGCAAGGATATATCCTTGGTGTGAGATGAGTAAGTCATTTTACACATGTGCAAGTTTTTTTATAGGATAAATTTCTAGGCTTAGAATTGATGGATCCAGACTATATGATTCTGTAATTTTAATAGATATTACCAAATTGACTCCATAATGATTGTGCCAATTTCCAGTGCTTTGGAAAATTATAAGTGCATCCTCAATGTCTTCAAAAGATTGAGTTCTCTTAAATCAAACTTTGGGCTCTTACCTATCTCTTAGTTACAAGTGGCACCTATTTTTAGATGCACCTTAATGCATGCTTTATTAACTTTCTATTCAATACATTTAAGGTGTGATGATGTGTTGACATACATAGTGAAATGGTTATCATAGGCAAGCAATTTAACATATCCATCACCTCACATGGTTACCTTTTCTCCGGTAAGAGCCACAAAATCCATCCTCAGAAAATTTCCATTTTACAAGACAATATTATAGTCATCATGATATAGAAAAAAATTTTAATAGATTTAGGGGATATAAGTTGAATTCTGTTACATGTATGTATTGTACAGTGCTGAAGTCTGGGCTTTTAGTGTACCCATCACCTGAATAGTATACATTGTACCCAGTATCACCCCCTTCCATCCTCCATTCTCTTGAGTCTCCAATGTCCATTAGACCACTGTGTGTTTCCTTGTGTAGATAAATACATAGTGAAATGATTATCATAGGTAAGCAATTTAACATATCCATCACCTCACATGGTTACCTTTTCTCTAGTAAGAGCCACAAAATCCATCCATCTCATTTAAAGATGCATTTCCAGTACACTTTATTTTTGTAATTACTGTTTACCCATCAAATTTTATAGTATAGCCATATATTATTTAGTCGTGAGTGGGATGTTAAAACTTGCAGCCTCAAAGGAAGACTTCTCCTCCAAAACTGACTTCAGATATGGCCAAAGATAATAGGCAATTGATGATCCTCCTGAAGAACAGAGTCAGGCATTAAAAAGAAAAAGAAAAATGAAAAGGAGTTCCTCCCAAAGACCAGAGTAAGTAATCAAGGAAAATACCCTTCCCAGTGCTTGCTCAGTAGTATGTAAACATGTGTTTCCCATCCATTCCTATTCTGAATGGAAGCCTTTGTTGTGACTATCCTATTTCCAGACTACACAGAGGCACATGCAGCCACTAGGGAGAGGACTCTCCATGACCGGAGATCTTGAACTTTGAGCTGGATAGAGTTATAGGATAATACTTTGGGCAAATGAGTATACTCCGCATGAGAGAGAAAGGGGAAAATAAATATTTGATGACCAGAAGGGCACTCTGTAGCAGTCAATGGTATAATCTCAGCAAACCCATTTCATTTCCCTTCTGGAAATAGAGCTAATTTTTATTTCCCTTGTAGACATTTGGGGCCAAATGACTGAATGTACACCAATACAATATAGACTTGATGGATTCTACTCTTCGGATTAGCTTACATAAGCTTTCCATGTGTAATCCCTTTCTCTCATCTCTCTCTGTTGCAGACTTGGAGATCACATGTCCAACAATAAGGGTTCAGTAAGTGGAAGGAGCCTAGCACCCTGATTGACTCTGTAGTGCCTATCCCTCCCTATCTGTGGGCCAACATGGAATCTGGGATGGAAATTGTCAGTTAGAAAAGCTGGCATAACATAATGTGTATCTGTCTAATACCCACTGTATCCCAAACAATTTCCTGAAAATCCAAGGTAAGCCCTTCCTGCTCTTGAATTCATCTGGGATCTCCCTTGTCTGCAAGATTTCACCAGGGAAAGTAATAGTAAGCACTCTGCTATCTTGCATCTTCCCTCTTCTGTCTCTGTTTGCCACTGAGTTCTACTCTCAGATCCAGAAATACTTTTAATCTTCTTTCTAATATTACAGGGACTCCCCCATTCTTATTTTCTACCTTTTTTATGTGCATTCAACTTTTCCTCCCCTGTCTGCAGGGTTAGAGGAAAAGAGGCAGAAGAACTACTGGGAAAAATCAAATTTCAAAGCACAAAAAATACATTAGAATAAATTTCAAATATATTACCCCCAACTAAAGCGCATATATTGTAAAATCTGGGTACTTTAAAACCCAAAAATATGGGGTTGTTTTTCAGATCGTAAGGAGAGAAAATGTTTCTACCAAATATATCTTTTTAAAAATTTGAATCAATGTATTAAAACTTATCAAATTGCATATTTAAGGTCTGTTCATTTTTTGTATGTAAATTTCATGTATATATGTAACCTACAAAAAAGCACAAATTATCTTGTTTCCTCACTTTTCTGAGTGCAAGCATAACACCTGGCATAAAAATGTTCTACTTTATAATACCTTAGAATGAATGAATAAAGGGATTGTACCAGTGAATCTTCAGCTTCTGTCATAAAAATCAGAATTATGTTCGTTTTCATTACAAATGAAAATTAGCTTACAATAAAATATAATAAATGACAAGAGAATTAACTAATAAAACATTAGGATGAACATGTTATACTTAAAGATGAGCATGTTATTTTAATAGATATATTTTAAACACTATAAAGACAACAATATGAATGCATTACTAAAAAATAAATGCCATCATGCTCATCGAAAAGGAATCATTCCTCCAATCTTGAAACTTTTTTCCACAAATATTTGCCTTATAACACTAGAAAAGCGTCTGTTAAATTTAAGGCAATATATTTCACACCAAAGCAGACATATGTCTTTGAAGGGCGTGAACATTTCTTTTCAATTAAAGTTCTAGTCTCTTTCCTTACCTGCCATTTTTTAAAACAAGATTAATGATGAAGACAACCAGCTCTTGATTTCCACTCTGATACCTCCTGGGCACATTCACTCTATTCCTTCCCTTTCAAGTAGAAGTTGGTTCCTTGGAAGTACCTCTTCACAGGCCAGTAAAGAAGTATTCACCTGCTGCAAGGATTTCTTCTGATTCATTCTTCTGACCTGAACAGGTCCCAGCCTTCCAGCTTCTGACCAAGTCTAATGAGGAATCTCTCCAGGAGGGTTTTATTCAAGACAGCAGAGGAACCCTTTGTACTAAAGAGGCTGAAGTTTTGCTAGAGCACGTCAAGGAAGACAGCAGTGTCCCCAGTCTTCTGGATGTGGCTTTATCCAACTGTTCCCAGAGAAACCTGACTTCATTCCTGTCCATCAAACAGGAAAAAAGGAATAGTCTCATTTGTCTCAAAAGCATGAAGACTCCTCTATTAGTCAGACCTTGGCACTGAGGCAGTTCAAAGCTTTAAAAGCATATGGGGGTGCTGAGGAGTATTACAGGGCCATCAGTACAGGGATGGAAGAGGCCACTGAAAATCTTGTGAATGCTGCCAGCCTGCCTAAGAAGTGTAATTGGGGCTTAGCCCCTAAGTTCTTTAAATCAGAAACACAGCAGCTTCCATCACCTGGAAGCCCTGCATCTAGGACTTGTATACGGGATTGTAATACACATGGCTTTCTCTTTTCACTGTTTTCTTAATGGGCTTCAAAAACAACTCTTCGGTTGCTGCTAATAATCCTAAGTGCAAATACTAGTTATTTTCAGGTGCAATGAGTGTAAGGATTCAAATTCCAAAACCAATATTATTTTCATCCTATTCACAGCACCACCTCACCTCACATGTAATTGTCAAACATATAGTGTCACACATATAGTGATATCCTCTGCTCTGGAGTGACAGAGCATAACTTGATCAGTAGGCACAGAGCCATGAGCCATGTGTCCTGAACTCTCACTCTGCCTGACTTGCTCCTGTTGTGCAGGGCATGGGTTAACTCACCTCAGTTGGATACCTTATGATATTCCTTTATTGGTTGCAATAGTCTCCAAAGTAATACACTGGCTTCCTTCTGCTTGCCTAAACTCTCATCAAATTTGCCAGGTGTGAATGTGAAGGATAAAATAGTGAGACATGACCTTCCCTCCTCCTGATCCAGGTATCAGATAGTTTGATAGCCTATAGATGGCACCAGCAAACAGATACCTTCTCTATATATGGGGAGAAATTGTCCATGGTATACATTTTTTGCCTTAAATAGCCAAATAACTTTTGTTTTGCCAAGTTTTCTTTGCTTATTCAACTCATTTCATTAGATTGTTGAACATTTAATAGATAATTAGTTTTACTTTTATTACTGTTTGTGATATGAAAAAATTTTCACCTTCTTTTTCTTCATATTTACAGGGCAAAGTTTCTACTGAATTTCTTCCTGTATCCTTTTAGTTTAATACAAAAACTAAAGAAAATTTTTCAATATTTCCTATAATCATCACAATGTCAGATTTTTATTTTCTTTCTCAATTCAACATTCTAAATAAACCAAAGCTGTCCATCAATGCATCTGGATGCAAAGGAATGAAAGAAAATGAAATGCAAGTTGGAATGTGTTAAAAGTGATAGATAGTGTATAACTTCTCAGCTAACAAAATGAGAAAATATAATTTAGCTCAATTCACTGCAATAAGTTGAGGACTCAGATCCATACCAAAGCTGGAGGGTGAAGGGCATAACAGAAGTAAAGAACAGGCAGCAAGCTGGCTGCCTCTGGCCAGGGCTCAAAGGAGAGTAATTCTGTACAATGGCCAGCCTTCAGCTTTGCAAGACCAGCCAGGCAATTATTCTTTCATTTTTTTTCTCAGCTGTAATCAGTTAAGGGGCAAGGAAAAAGGACTGTACCAGTGAACTCACAAGAGACTCACTTTAAGTAAGAACAATTTAATAACTATACTAATTCTATCTGGCAGAACAATGAATGTTAGTCCGTATCCCTGAGCACTTCACATGATTAATTAATCCACTCAGAACCTGAATAGTTTCAAAGAATATCATTCTTACTCAGTATAGCTAGATAATTATATGACAACATTAAAAATAAGAATATTGAGCATCTACTATAGACTAAGCATATTAATTCGTGCAATTTAATCTTCTGAACACTCTGAGTATACATGAATTTGTGAACTAGTATTTCTTGAACTCCTATGTGTGAAAGTCCTTGTTCTAGTTGCTTTGGTACTCGTCAGTTACCAAACCAAGCAGATGTCTCTCCTTTACATATCCCCATGCTACAGAGCAGAAAATAGAGCCACAGAGAGTAACCTTCCCAAGGTCATAGCCTCATGTTGGAATCCAGGTCTTCTGACTTCATGGCCTGGGAGGTTTATCACATTCTGGGAATATTACTGTCCACAAGAACCAGAGATGTTGCTAAGAATCTGAGCATCCTTTCTCCAGGACAGTCTTAGATAAATAATGGTAAGTATTTTCTATCCAATTCTCAATTGTCTCAATCATAACTGGTACTATTCTCTCATGACAGACATTTTACAGTACAATAAAATTGGTCATCACTTTCATTACACCTGTTACAAACCCGTCTTGTCTTCTTGATTGTATTTGTTAAATGCCTCCCTTGACCAGTATAGTGCTTCCTAAAAGTTGAATTTGGGTGGTATATGCCTGTTGCCTTGTATGAATGATTTATTTTCTGTCTTTATTGAATTGTCACTTTCAGGCTCAGATTGGTTCCTCCAGCAATTGGTCGTCCTGCAACTCAAACTGCCATATACTGTAGCAGAAAACCGTAATGTAGCAGCCCGCCATGATCTTCACGAGTGAGGGCAGGAGACTTCCACCTTGGCCAAGTAACAACGCTTACGTACAATAAACTTGACAACTATTTAATCTGTGTAAGCAAAAACCCAAGATTCCAAATTTGCCAAGTTTCTTGCATTCCAAGTTCTTAAGCTGCTCCTGGTTGTTAGAACTTCACATTTCTCAATGCTCCCTTTCATTTATTTGAGCAAACATGCATCAAAGTGCCTGGTGTAGTCTCCTCCCCGAAGAATCATAACCCATGAACACCATTGCAATGAGCTCTTGGGTTTTGTCCCAACTTATTGGGTGTAGACAAGTGTTGGTGCTGCTCCACTGTGCCTGGTTGGTCCTCTGTGGGGCCTCGTCCACTGCAGGGCAGGGTGTCGGCAGGGGGCCAGGCACAGCCACATTCACACTTGGCTGTCCCCAGTGGACACTGCATAGTGATTCCCTGTAGACACTCTTAGCTACTGTATCCCCCGCCTCGTCCCCTTCCCCAGAAGACCATATGCCTGTCAGGCGGCTAAAGTCCAGAACTACGGTGGGACGTGTGCCTGGCTGACAGGCTGTGCAGTGAGTCCCACCACTGGCTTCCCCAATGCTTTCATAACTTCTGGGTATTAAACAGGGCATGGCTACAGAGACTTTCAGGTCAAGGTGACAGTATAGAGCTAACTAGGAAAATCATTTCCCACCAAATATATAACACAGGATGAACAAAAAGTCATAGTACATAGGAGAATTTTTTCACACTAAATATATAAAATAAGATGAATAGAAAGTAAATTATACATATATGTATAGGTGTATATGCATGCATGTGTATATATGACACATATATGTGTGTGTATCTCTCTCTCTCTATATATATAACTTCTGCAATACCCCATGAATAGAAAGGGTCATAATATTTGAAATGTGTTAGGAAATCAAAGACAGAGAGACAGAGGAATTCAAGAATTGTCAAGCCCTTCCCCTGCTCCTCACCTGGTTCACTCATAAGCAATAGCAGAAGAAAGAAATAAAAAGGACAAAAATCTATTAAAATATTACCAGGACTGTCCCCACACACAATTTATAGAGAAGCAAACTAAAGCATTGGCTAGGTTGTCTGAGGTAAAAAGAAACGTTCCCAAATTGACCTCCCGCCCTACTACCTGAGCAATGCACACACCCACAGCCACACCCACACACATACATACAACTCTTGATTAACGACAGTGTACAAATACAATATTGTGCAACTTACAGTAACACTTTCCAAATTCTACCAGCATTGAAGAAGCCTCACTGGCTATCAGTTGGCAATACTGGTGTTCTCTAGCAGTTCTTAAAATACATCTGAACTCCCTATTTGACCGTGTGGAAAGGCTGCCAATGTCATCATTCAATAAGTATTTTTTCCAATTATACAGGCAGGCATGATCTGATATTTGGAATGAATTTGTTAAATAGAATTTACTGATTGTTTTATTGCAGTGAAATAAACTAAAGAACAGTAATGTTTCAGAATTAGGTCAATTCTTGCCAAGAAAGGATCTATTGTTGCTTTTGGAGCCCAATCCCCAGGAGGGAACTGGACTTGTTCATAGAAAAGGAGCCTGCCCCTCCACGGTGTGGTCCCCGCCCTGTACCCCATGGCCAGCAGGGGGCGCCCTTCCCCCACGAGCTTTTTGTTCGTCCACGAGGTAAACTGGACTCAGCTGTTTTCTTTTCCTTTCAGTGCCTATTAATATCATTGTAACGTGGACACAGGTCCCAACGGTATTCGTCAAGACACGCACAGATCCAGAGCAGAATCAGAGGCACCTGTGTGAATAGGCGGTAAGGTCGGGAGTGATAAGAAAGTGCAGGGTGGAGTGAGTGAAGATACTGTGATAGGGAGTAATGGATTGGGGAAAGCAGAGCCGGGATGGTTGTGGGAGGAGGCGTACCAGGTGCCAGGACCAATAAATATGTGTCTTCCCCACTTCATTCTAGGGGAGGACTCCCTCTCTCAGATATTTACACTTGCCACTGGCTTGACCACTGAATACAGTAATAAAATCTCTAATTCAGAGCTACTCCTCTGAAATAAGTGGTAACAGTTTTTCCATCTTTTCCAGACCTTCTCCCAGAATTCCATGGAATTCCAGCTTTTGGCAGTCATTGTATTTAATAGACAAATATTAATACTGTTCTGACATAGGTCGATATTAAAAAAATAGGAAGTTGGTTACCAAATATTAAGAACTCACTCACTGGAAGGTATAGTGCTAAGTTTTATAAAATGTACATTTTTGTTTAATGCAACAGCTCTATAAATATTTTCACTCTACATTTGAGAAACTGAGGCCCAAAGGGTTTAGGTGAATTGGCTGGGATCACACATACAAAATGGTAGATTGGGGGGATCAATGCAAATCCCTATATTGGGAGTATGGATGATTCCTAAGTTTTGTATTACGGATTTCTGTTCATTATTTTAAGATTTAAATTACAGGATCATTAAACTGTCTCTGCCTGGTCTTTCTTATTCTGGTGGCTATTGTACATATTGTACACCATTACTTTGTAGTTAATATTATTACTTTGTATTTAATAATTTGTTTTTCTGTTAGCTTCTGTGAGAAAGGTTCATCTAGTTTCTTTCATTTATTTTTATCATGCATCTCATTCTTTGATATACATTATAATTAGCCATTCTGGAATACACAAATACTTATGATTTTCATGAAACCAAAGCTCTCCACTGTGTACAATTCTAAAGATAATTAGTAAATAGGGTAAGCTATAATATTAAAAGAAAAAATTTTGACCTTAGCTAGCTTAATCAGAAGAATTGAAGGTTTTAAAGTATCAGTAGTAAAAGAAAAAAGTATAGCAATGAGGAGAGTTTATTAATCATATTAACAAAGCAAATAATCTCAAAAATACTGTATTATCAGCAGTAATTAGATTTATGGGGAAAATGTGTTAGATGATAATAAAGAAGGAAGGAAAATTGCAATAAAAAGTTCTAGGAATATTGCCTGGCACTCTAACAGAAAGGAATTTAGATTATCATCCATATCATAGATAAAGTAAATCCTGGTGGAATGTAGAATCGAATGTAAAAACAAATTTGCAAGAGAGAACTGAATGTGTGTAAAATCAAAAGAGGAATATGATTAAGGAAATACTTGGTTCTTTGTCCTAGACATTCAATAATTTAGAGAAATAAAAAAAAGAAAATGTTCAGCTCTTTGTACACAGGTGAAGTTAAAAACAAGTGTCCATTAAAAGCATATGGCACAATTTATAGAAAATGAATAGGTCAATAATCGCAAATTATAAAATCATAAATAAATAATGTAAATGACCAACATAAAAACTAGAGTAAATAATACAACAAAATAAAATGAAACTTTATTGGAAAATTTGATTTAAAAAAATTGAAATTAACAAGCAACTGTTACCATTGAAATTTACTATAAATTAATATTAATTACAATACTGATAAATTACTGTTGTACCCAAATAATTATTTAAACCAAATATTAAAAATGTTCATACATTTTGAAAGTGATTTTAGGAAAGTAGAATTGCAAAAACATAAAAAATATGCAAGATATATATCCACATTCTCCTCCAGGTCCATCCTATTTCATTCTTCCACTCAAGAAATAAGCTTCCCCAAATAATTTTCTATACACAGTGTTCCTAATTCTGCTTCTTGTGTTTCCTCTTCAATCTACTCCCAAATGATGGTGTCTATTTTCAGGTCCACTGGGACAATCCATCTGTCTTAAAATCACCACTGTCTTTTGAAAACTCTTCTTCCTTTCATTCATGTCTCCCCTACTCTGCCCTATTTCTCCACCTCAGTGCCTTTTGCAGTCTCTCCTTCTCTGTCCTACCTTTGAAAGTGGAGGGTCTGCAGGACAAAATTTAGGTCCTCATCTCATTGTCCCATCTATTTATTAATATGAGTGGTCATGTCCATTCCTATGTCCTCATTACCAGACAGATAATAAAAACTCCCAAATTAATACATTCACCTATGGCATTTGTTATTCATTCTAGACCCATATTCCCAACTGCTGATAAGATTTCTGCACTTTTACGTCTCTCAGGCGCTTTAGAAAGGACATCTACTTTTTTCCCCTTCCCAGCATCATTTGCCCCTAAAGTTTCTGGTGTGAGAATATCCTTTCCTTTTCTTCTCTTTGTAGCATTCTTAGTAGAACTTTTATGTTTTCTTTACTGTAAAACTAAAAGTTTCAATGCAGTAGGAACTGTGTTAGCTTCATTCACCTCTATTTCTTGAAGGAAATCCCACAATTGGCCACTTACTCAATTTATGCACATAATGTGAATGGAATTAATAAATAAGTAAATATTACTACCCATTCTTCAATTTGGTTTAGAAAACTAGCACTTGGATTTTGTTTTTAGAAAAAAAATTCGAGAAAATTTCTTTGATGATAATTTAATAAGTAATAAAACACAATATTTAATAAAATGTAAAGGTGATCATATTTTCTAATTTTAAAACAATGTAAAGGTAAACCCAGTTATATAAAAATGTAAATATTATGAATATAATAAGGTGCCTAAATAAATATACAAACAATAAATAACATCAGGGCTATCATCACTTAGGGACCAATGCCCCTAAAGCTGAATGTTTTTAACATATACTTGCTTAATATTCCGACAAAGTATTTGCTGAATTTAACTCAATACATTCAGTGACCAAATCACAAATGAGAATCTTTTCCAATATCCAATATCTGCAAGTGTGATACGGCAGCTTAGTCACTGAGAACCGTTTCAAGATGACCCCAGGTCTCCATCGTTACTTCCTAACTTTTCCTGCAAGTTTGTTGATGAGGAGAAGGAGTTCATGACTTCCACTCTGACAACTTCCCAGGCACAGTCACTGTAGTTCTTCTCTTGCAGGTAGAGACGAATTCTCCAGAAGTACCTCCACAAGGCCAGTGTAGGGTTCTCCATCACACTGGCAGAGTCTTCCTCCGCCGTCACCTGCACCAAGCAGGTCTCCAGGTGTTCCAGCTGCTGGTGAAGTCCACTGCGCAGCCTGACCAGGAGGCTCGGGTTCCAGGCAGCAGAGGAGCGCTCTGTGTGGAAGAGGTTGAAGATCTGCTGGAGCATCTCGTGGAGGACAGACACGGCCTGGGCCTTCTGCAGCTGGCTGCCATTCACCATCTCCCGGGGGAATCTGAAGTCGTTTCTGTCCTCCAGACACAAGGAAGTGGATATTCTCATTTGTTTCAGAACCCCCAAGGTCTCCCCTCTAAGTAGGCCATGGCTCTCAGGTAGGTCACAGCCCAGAGACCCAACAGGGCCGCAGCTGCACATCACCAGGGCCGTCAGTAGGGGGAGCAGAAGGGCCATTGGGAAGTGAGGCGGCTGCTGTCCTGGCTGAGCTGGGGTCTGGGTGAACCTTGGACTCTAGGTTCTCTGAAGACATCCTTTCTGTGCATGGCTTTTAAATAGGGAACAAAACAGTTTTCATTTTCTGAACATGTGTCTACACTTTTACTTCCACTTTTTGTCTCCATATGGGCTAAGAAGATGTCTTCACTTTAAGCTCTTAATTTTTGCAAAAAAAGTTTAATTTTCCCAGTAAACTTCAGATATGCTGATTCAAATGGATATTTATTAATCAAAAGAGAAATGTCTTTGTTCTAAAGACTGAAGTGTATAAATACTATGTAAGTATATAAATACTCCTACACACACATATTTTTTGTCATATGTAAATATTACTCTTCTTTGTTCTGGGAAAAAATTTTTACCCTTGATCCTAAGCTCCATTTTTACCTTCCCTTACGTAAGAAGTCAGGCTCCCTCAGCCCTATGGGTTTCTGTATTTGGTTAGGGATTTTCCAGACTATCTATGGCCAATAAGCTCTTTGGAATTAATAACCGAGTTTTGTTCGCTGTTTTATTCATGAAGAGACTGATGATTATTAGTGAATAAGCTTCTCCAATGTTTATCTTCCTTCTAAAATACATTCATGCAGGTCCATGTGTTTAGGCTTCACTGGGGCCATAAGGTCAAGATTAGTATAGACATGACCCTTTCTTTTTCACCATTTTCCTACTGAATGTCTAAGTTATCCTCGGGCTGTGCCAATACTCCTAGCAGGTATCCTGGTTCTTTTCAGGTGCATATGGGTGTGAAGATTCTAATTCCAACATAATTTTATTTCCCTAGTACCAGCTCACTCACAAAGTAGTTATCACATATAGTAATACTCTTTCCTCTACAGTAACAATGTCCTCAACCCAAATTCTTCCAGATTTATTTGCTAAGGGTAGGCTCATCACATCTGATGAGTTTAGAACTCTTTACGAGACAGGGGCTTTCTTTGCTGCCAAAATGGTACAACTTTCAAGATCCTTGCCCTGCCCCCAGAGTGTGTGAAGGACTCTCGTTCTCAGTGGTGACCTTCTCATCTAACACATGTCCCCAGGTGTCAAAAGTTTCAACAGTGATCAGATGCTGATAGCAAAAGTTTATTTTGTCTAATTAGGTGGCAGAATTATCTAATATGCAGTCATTTTACCTTAAGTAGTCAAATAATTTTGTCAGATATGGTTTTTATTGATCATCACTTTTTACCTAAACTATTGAATACTTGTTATGCTTAAAGTTTCTGAGGTAGGCACAGGGGAATCGTGATGACATTATCACTAAGAAGCATCTTATATTAGACAAAATGATGATGTTCAATTGTTCATCTACTCAGTGTAATTCTATTTAGGTTCTTGTTTCTCTGTCTCTGTCTCATTCTGACAAGGCAGAGAAGTTAGGTCCAGACTATTCTGTCAGGGAGAACTAGCCTTCTCTCCTTTACTTGTTTGTGATTTTTCATTTTACATTTTTGTGCCTTCTTTTCACATAATGGTTTACTGGGCAAGGTTTGTCTTACTGCTTCTGTATTACATTATAATTAATGATGAAGGAAGACAAAGACAAGTAAAAGAAAGGCAAAGGGGTAGCAATGTTTTTTTTCTATAATTTTTAACATTTCAGATTTTTTTTGCTTCTCATTTCATCTTTCCTAGAAAGCAAAACCTGACAATTGTTTGTGAGCAAAAAGAAAACACATGTGATTCTGATTGTCATGAAAGTGAAAGAAGAGAAGTGACTTTCTGCTGGCAAATTGCAACGTATAAGTTAGCAAAATTCAATGCAGCCAAGTCGGCACTAGGGGCTCTGGCAGAGAGAAGAATGAAGGCCAATGTTGAGGTGCACAAAGGCAGGGAAGTGGCTGCTTCTGCCAGAGGCTCAAAGAAGAGCAATTCCTGGGTCAATGGACTGACTGCCTTCAGCTTGGCAAGAAGACCCCCTTGACTATTCTTTCATGTAATTCACACTTTTTTTATTCCTTTGCAATTTATTACAGTATGTATCTTGAAAATTTTTATTGACACATAATATACACACTTATTAGGTATACATGCTATTTTGATACATACATAGAATGTATAATGATCAAGTAAGGACATTTAAGATATCTATCACCTCATGCATTTTTCATTTCTTTATGCTGAGAACATTTGAGATCCTATCCACTAGCTATTTTGAAATTTGTAATACATTGTTGTTAACTGTAGTCACCTTACTGTGCTATCCGTCATTGGAACTCATTCCTTCTATCCAACTATGTCCACATGTGATCAGTTCTGAGCAGAAAAGGAAGGAGTCACACCAACCACCTGCCAAGAGAGACAGCCAGGCCCCAGTCACTAGAACACCAACCCTCATTGGCAGGATAATGGATAGTAGCCTTACCTGAGCACTCTACCAAGTTAATAACCCACGCAGGCAATGACAAGATTCCCTTGAGAAACCTAGAGAATTAAAAGAAAGGAAGATAGATGACCTCAAATAATTCTGCTGTCAATCTAGACAATAGTCATGATATTAGAAAAAATAACGCTGAATTTTATTGCATGCTTCTTATGGTCTATCCACTGTTTTATGATCATCACAAATATTAACTTAATCTTTCCAACAACACTGTTTGGATTACACTCACTTATATAACTCTGGGGAGAGATGTAAAATCTAGAGGGATGAACTGTTCTGAATATACCAACGATCCAAGTGTGACACCTTAGGGAGAGAGGAGATAATGGCTTTTCTGGAAGACCCCACTAAAACAAGTGAAGGAATAGAACTGGACATGGGACTTACCAAGGAGTGGCCACATAGTGAAATCAGCAGATCAGGGAGCGGGAGATGACAAGGGATTCTGAGATTCACTTCAAATGCCACAGGGTTGCTGTCCATTGTTTTGTAGGGCAACAGGGAGTGTGGTGTAAGTGAATTGAACTGACTACCTTTAAGTACTAAGTAAAAGTAGACAAAATAGCTTTTAAATAGTATAAAGGAGTATATTTTTCTGCCAATTAAAAAATTTCTAAAATATATAATTTCTTTAAGAATATATTAAAACAACTTTATTAACACATCAAATACAGACCTCTGAAAGCCTATTTATTTTTAACTCTTGAGGTTTTTTTGTGGGTTTAAGAATAAACAAAAAGCACCTAGCAATTTCCAGTCTAAGAATATCCCAGTCATATGGGCTCTGACACTCTCCTTTAGGTCCCCACAGGTCCTCATTCCCAAGGATTGCAACACCCTTCTCACCTCCAGCCCATGGGAGACTTCATCTTGTGTACTGATAGAATCCAACCCAGAATCTCTTCTGCTTTTTATCTTTCCATCCAATGGTTGAGTTGTGAGTGCTGAAAAGACCTTCTGTATGACCATGAAGGAAGAATGTTATGTGCTTTTTTCCTTCTTGGTCATACAGAAAAAGTAAAGGCTTTTTAAGAGCTCCTTGTCAAGGAGAAGAGAGTTTTTAACTCCAAACATCCTGACTGCTTGATATTGTTGTCTTATTTTTCCAGCCTCATCCTATTAAAAAATCACAAAGTAACACTTCAGGATTGAAATAAATATGCCATTGAAATCAGCATTAATTCAAAAATTGATAAAAAGCATTATTATTTCTATCAGTAAAAGATGTTCTCTGCCTTTGTTGTTATTGTTGCTGTTTGTTTTTTTGTGGACCCTAACTAATCTCCAAGAAGGGTTCCAAACTCTACTTAGTACCATTCAATGCAGAATGCACCAACTGGAAAGAAAAAAAAAAAAAAAAAAGATTGGTCCACCAGTGTCCTGTTTTCGATTAACTGAATTAAATAAATGAATTTTGACAAAGGTCTTTGCTGCCATTAGAAATTATGATCTTTCAATATGAACATTACTAACATCTGTCCTGCCGGCATTGCCCTGCCTAGCTTGTGGCAAAATATATTCAAATACCTGGCCACGACTGTTTGTTCAAGTATTGTTTTCTTTTCATATTGCTTGTTTTCAAAGAAGGCTACATCATGACCGAAATTTAAGACATTCCTTGGATTGCACTGGCCCCCTTAATAATCTTCCCTATGCTGTGATGACTTGCGGGGTCCTAGGGAGGAAACACAAGACGCAACTGGCACTGGAATATACTTGTCCCATCCAATACTCTACAGGCTGCTGTGGTATCGATGTCACCCATGCTGAGGATACTGATGTTGGCCATATCTCTGTGGGAGAACTCTTGAGTTCAGCATCCACTTCTATCTTCTCTCGCCCTTGTCAGAATAATCCGAACAATTGACTCAATCCTGCGCATTGATATCGTCTCATCTTCTAAGGACCCGTTGCTGTGCAATTGACCCTTGCAGCATTTCTGTTCTCCTTCCGAGCCTTCAAGTTGCTGTTGGGTCTTTCTGTTTCATGTCAAGGATGTGCGCTTTGGTTTTTTGAACAAATGAGAGTCATATGCCTGGTGCAGTCTCTTCCTCGGGGAATCAGAACGTGGAAACATCTAAACAGGGGCACAGATGACGTCGTGCATTTTCTACCTGCTCATTGGGTGTGGTGGTGTGGACAGGACTCCCTCCGTTTCCTGTGTGTCTGTGCCCGGCGGGACATCTTTGACCTCTGCAGCGTGGAGCTTGGCGGGCCGGGAGGGCCGAGGAGTGGCACGTTCACACTCTAGTGCTCTGCTCGCCTCTCCAGTGGAGAAGCCCAGGGACCAGGTCCCCTCACTGCCAGCTCGGTCACCTCCTCACCTCTGTCCTCCAATACTGTTACTAATCTCTGGATAGGATCGGGATATGGTTACAGAGATTTTTCAGGATAAGGTGAGACTACAGAACCAAATCATACAACTTTTTGCCCACCAAACATAAAATAACAATACAACAGTATAAAAATTACATTAAAGAAATAAGTAGCATAAACAAAAAACCAAAAAAAAAAAATGGAAGGATCCATAATATTTGAAAGGTGTTAAGCCATCACAAAGGGGATGGGGAGCAAACACTCCAGGTAAATTAAAAATTTTAAATATGTACTTCTTTTGTCTGCTCCTAAACTAGGCCCCTCACAAGCTGTGGGGGGAAAAAGAAAAGCAAGAATAAAAATATTTTTAAAAACAAAAAATACTTGTACCCCCTAAAGCTACTGAAATTTCTAAAAAACAAAAAATCATCATTAGAAAATACAAAAAAATAAAATATAACTTTGAGTTTCTCAACACCTTCCCTCCCTCTGTCTGGAAGGAAGCCTGAGCAAAGTTTTGAGAGAGCCCTCCTAAATTGAAACCCCTTCCTGCTAGTTGAGTAATTCGCACCCACTTCCTGATTAACTTTTACAGTGTTGTACAGGTTAATATTTCCTAAATTCTTCCCAAATAGATACGTATACAGGTATCAGTTAGCAACAGCTGTATTCTCTGAAATGCCTTTTGCATATGTCCTTGCTGTCTCTTATTAGGTGTGAGTCTAGTCAATATTCAAAGTGACAATGAGAATTTTCTCTTAAAGTCAAGTGACACAATCTAATGAGTGAATTTGTAAAACTAGCAACTTAATTTTAAGAAAGAATTAATGTACCATCAAACAGGAGATTTTTTTCCTGATTTCCCTTGCAGTTCCATATCTAGACAGGCCAGCTTTCTTGCCTCCTGGTTAGGCATAGAACATAGAGAGAATAGAGGGACTGATGAGTCAGGAGGCCCCGGAAGGCTGAGCACGCTGGGGACAAGGGACACCTTCTGATTCTTTCTCTCTCCATGTAGCTGCCCATTGTCCAAAGAGGACATGTTCCCCATGAAGGTGGAAATATTTTCCCTCTCTAAGATATAAAAGCTAAGAAAACGGGTTTCCTCCAAAATTGGGGTCAGTTCTTTCCCAGAAAGAGCCTCTTGTACCTCTGGAGAAAAATCTGCAAGGAAACTGACCTCTGAATAGCACAAAAAATCCTGCTCTCCAGACTTGGCTGCTGTCATCTGTCTTGGCCAGCAGGAGGCTCTCATCCTCTGTAAATATTTTAATAGCTCCAGCTACTGTTACATCATTGTAACAAGGACATTCTCTCATTTCCAAAAATATTCACTAAGAGAAAAGAAAAAAGGCCTCTCATATGGGAGCTTTTGAAAAACCAAAAACTTTCGCTCAACTTTTGCTTTCAATTGGTGGTTGTGTGAACTTTAGAAAAAATTGACAGCCAGAAACCACAGTGGAAGAGGAAGCATCTGCATGAATGGGCAGTGCAGGTTAACGAGGGTGAATGAGGGGAGGCCACTGGGGATTTCTACACTGGGGAGGAAGGAAACTATTGTGATGTTGGAGTGAAAGAATGGGGTCCAGAGATCAGGGAGGAAGGGGGAATGTGGCAGTCATCACAATCAGCAAGAATACTATAAATATGTAAGTATAGATACATATAAAATACATAGTATTGTATATCCTATAATAAACTTCAGTTTAAGAGACTAGTCCTCGGCAAAAAGGAAGGCAGAAGTGTGCCAGCTATTAGAATCAGCAATGAAAAATATATATATATACATACACACATATGTATATTATATATATTATATACTATAATACATACTGTCATGTATTATATACTACATAACATATATTATTCAAACACACACACATTCAACTTCAGTTAAGGAGACTAATCCCTGTACCACATATTTACAAACCATCAATTTCTGATTGAGTATTAATCAGAAGCATCTTCAATGTCAAATGTATCTAATTTTGAGACTTTTCCAAGACACTTCCCAATTCTTTTTCATAGACTGTCAGCGTTTTGCAGTAGTTACAGAGAGAGGAGTGGGAGCATTCACTATTCTCATATATATCTATATGAATAAATAAGAAAAAAGTCACCATCTGTTAAGCCCTTACTCAGTGGAAAATACTCTGCCAAGTGCTTTAAAATGTTATTTGTCTTATACTCTCAACAACTCTAGGAATATTTCTACCTTATTTTACGTTTGAGAGAGCTGAGGCTCAGAGACCTTAAGTGACTTACCTAGGATCATAGTCATGTCCCAGAAGAGTCTAGATTTAATGCAGAATTCTATGTTGCATGTTATAAGTAATTAAGTTTCACATTTTGAAATTTAGATAAGAATTAATCCAAAAATTATACACTCTATTGCTCTCTGAATTTATTGATGGATAGTTTTGTATTACAGATTTTTTTTTACTGGTTTTCATGTAATTTTGCTCTTTAGATGTTGGGAACAAGAAATTTTCTGATCCCATCTCACTTTTCTGTCTTATGAAGGAAGTGCCCAAGACCATCATACTCATTGCAAGGTAACTATTTGTGAATCCCTAAGAGTTTATGATTTTTATGAAATCATTGTCCTACATATAAAGGTAAATCTTAATTTAGTCAGGAAGAAAGGAAGTAACAGAGAATTCTTGGTACATCTAACTCTACTAGAAAATGAGGTGTATTTGTAATAACAGTAAAAACAATGTGACAAAGAGGAAAATTAGGTAACCAGATTATTTAAACACATAATTCTTAAAACTGTTGTATTATAGTGGTAATAGGATTTAGGATAAAGGATTAATCTCATTAGTACAGTGGAAACAATTTTCAATAAAATGGATCTAAGATGATTATTTGGCAAACTAGGCAAAAATCAACGTAAACTCTCAACTCATATGATAGATGAAAATAAAATCCTGATACAGAATTAATGTAAGATTAGATTTTATTTTATTTATTTATTTATTTATTTATTTATTTATTTATTTATTTATTTATTTTTGAGACAGAGTCTTGCTCTGTTGCCCTGGGTAGAGTGCAGTGGCGTCATCATAGCTCACTGCGACCTCAAACTCCTGGGCTCAAGCGATACTCTTGCCTCAGCCTCCCAAGTAGCTGGGACTACAGGCATACCTCAGGACATCCGGCTAATTTTTCTATTTTTAGTAGAGACAGGATCTTGCTCTTGCTTAGGCTGGTCTGAACTCCAGAGCTCAAGCAATCCTCCTGCCTCGGCCTCCTAGATTACTAGAATTACAGGCATGAGCCACCAAGCCTGGCCAAGCACCTCTTGTATTATCCTGGATAGAGCTAGAACCCATTCTACTAAGTAAAATATCGCAAGAATGGATAAACAAGCACCACATGTACTCACTATCAAATTGGTATTAACTGATCAACACTTAAGTGCACATATAGTAATAACAATTATCAGGTGTCAGGCAGGTGGGAACAGGGAGGAGGGGATGGGTATATTCACACCTAATGGGTGTGTGCGCACTATCTGGGGGATGGACATGCTTGAAGCTCTGACTTGGGTGGGGCAAAGGCAATAAATGTAATGTAAACATTTGTACCCCTGTAATATGCTGAAATAAAAAATAAGAATTAGCACAGTACACGTTTCAGCCCTAATGTATTAAAAAGGGCTGTATGTGTCCTATTACCATTAACAACTAGAGAACTGGAAAAAATACATAGATGGAGCACCAGTTACAGATATTGAGCAGGTGACTCAGAGTTGTTAACCTGGGATAAAGAAAAAAGTCTCTTTGAGTTCAACGACTAATTTGAGTTTCTTCCCAGAGGTACAATGAACAGAAGAAATGAAAGACATAAATAAAAACTAATATAAACCTTTAGAGGTGGAAAATATAATACCTGAAATGGAAATTTAAATATAGATGGAAAGGTCAGTAGCTTTAAAAGCACAAAAATAGAGTCTGTCCAAAATGAAGCATAGAATGAGATAAGAGTCTCAGATTCTTGGAATGCCAGAAGACAAAAATGAGAGGAGTCAACCAAAATATTAGACAAAATAATGGCAGATAATTTTCTGAATTAAATTAAAACAACAAACCTATTGCTCCAAGAAGCTCAATGAATAGCAAGAAGCATAAATACAAATAAATAAAAAGTCACTGCAAAACACACCATTATAAAATTGCTGAGAATGTTATTAAAAAATATTAAATATTATAAATGAAAAATACCTATAGAAACCATTTCACTATATGTATATCAAAACGTGTACACTTTGAACATATATAATAATAAATAAATAAATAAGTAAATAAATGCCTTGTTGGGTTAGAAGACATATATTTATCTTATATAAAGTTATATATAAGATATAAGATATATATGTTATATAAACTTATATAAGATAAATATATAAGATAAAAACATATATGAGATATCTATATAACATGTATGTTATATATCATACAAAGAAAGATAAGAATGTTTTCAGGCATCTTATTAGAAATAATTCAAAGTTGATGCTAATTAAATGGCATCTTTAAAAGTTGAGGGAAAAAAAACACACCAAAGCTGTTAATCTGGAATTTTATATTAAGAAAATATATCCTTCAAAAATACAAGTAAAATAATGACTCTCTCAGGTAAACAGGAGCTGAGAGAATTCATCATGACCAGACCTGTACTATAAGAATTGCTAACATTCCTCAAGCAGAAGGGAAAAAGATGTCAGATGGAAACTTGGAGCTACAGAAAACAATAAAAAAAGAATTGAAATGTTTGCTACAAAAATAATAAAAATGTATTCAGCAGTTTAAAACTCATGTACCAGTATTATTGTAATTTATTGGGCTGGTAATAACTGAAACATACTTGCTTAAGATTCTTACATTTAATGGAAAGCTACATAATATAAATGCGAGGTAGAATTTGATAATTCAATATATGGTAAACATTATAAGGAAAACTAAAATTAGAAAAAAAAGAATAGCTAATAAGCCAATAGTGAAAATAAAATAGAATTATTAAAACATTGTCAATTAGTCCAGCAGAAGGTAGGAAATAAAGAAAGAAAGGGACAAGAACCACAGGAACAAATAAAACAATAGCAAGATGGAAAGCATACGCCCAAACATGTCCATAATTAGGTAAAATATATATTGTCTAAACTTTCCAATTAAAAATCAGATATTACCTTACTGGGCAACAAACAAACAAATAAGAGGCAATTTAAGAAACCTACTTTAAAAATAAAAACACAGACAGGATAAAATTAAAAGATGGAAAAAATTATAGCATGGACATACTACTTGCATTTTTTCAGTTTGTTCAGCATTGTTGTATTCATTGTTGTTGTGAGGATGGCAGTGATGGCCTTTAAGATGGTAATGTGTTGAACTGGAAACCAGAAGTCCCCCCAAATGTACGAATACATACCTAACATCAGAATAGCTATCTCTTAAGGAGGAATGCTCCTAGAGACAATCATTTTAACAACATTTTAATAACTTTGAATAATTTAACTCACTGCATTCTTTGACTAAAGCATGACTAAGAGTCTTTAAAATGATTGAGCACATGGAGTGTAACTTGGTGTATTAGTTAAAGACAATAATTTCCAGGTTCCTTTCCTTATTTCTTCATCTTTCTTGCAAATTTGATGATGAAGAGAATGGTCTCACAACTTCCACTCTGACAATTTGTCAGGCACAGTCATTATATTTCTGCTCTTTCAGATAGAGATATATTCGCTTGAAGTACCTATTCACTTCTAGATTAAGGACCTTGCTTTCCAAAAGAAGCAAGTCTCTTCTGCATTAGGCAGGTGTCTAGGTGTTCCAGCTGCTGGTGAAGTCCAGTGTGCAGTTTCCACAGAAGGGTTGTGTTCCAGGCAATAGAGGAGTGTTCTGTGCAAGAGGTTAATGATCTGCTGCAGCTTTTCACGGAGGACACACACGGCCTGGCCTTCTGCCATCCACCACCTCCCTGGGGGAATCTGAAGTCACTTTTGTCCTCCAGACACAAGAAAGGGGAGATTTTCCTCACTTGGCCCAGAAGCACCAAGGTCTTCCTGATGAGTAGGCCATGGTTCTGCGGCAGCCCACCACTGGAGTCATCAGAGGAGTGGGCAACTGGGGAGCTTGAGAAAACTGGTAGCCTAAATGACATGTGTCTAGGCGTGTGTCTTGGCCCCTCATTTCTCTGAAGACCTTTCCATGCATGTCTCTTAAACAGAGAACACAGGATTTTTCATTTTCCGAGTGTTCCTGTATACTATTTTTTTTGCTTCCCTTTATGTTTTCTCTAAATAAAGGACATAAAAAATTTAAATTACTCTACTCATTTTCTCAAATAAAATTGAATTTGCCCTAAGAAATTTCAGATGTTCCAACATAAATAGATTCAAATCTTTCAAATGAGAACAGTTTTTATGTTAAAGTCAAACCTATACAAATAATGTTTTTCTTCTTGCTAGTAACAAAATTTTATCTGTAACGTGGGCTCCTTTTCCTACCCTCTTTATTTGGTACACTAGCCTCTGCGTTTGTCCTCTTGCAAAAGGATTTATTAGACCTGTTTGGCAGGTAACCTCCTTAGGAGAAAGGTCATCTTGCTCACTATATTCTCATCACAAGGCTCGTAGTAATTGCTCAAAATACAGTTATTAACAAGTAATATTCTCAGATTTTGCCTTACAAATAAGACTTTCAAGTGTGGCCATGCAGCTGTGCCTCATGTCCAGGATTGTTACAGGAGTTTTCTACTTTTTCAGCACTTTCTTACTAATAATTCTCCAAGTTGTTGCCAAAATTACTGACTATCTTATGTTTTTAAGTGCACATGGTGTTCCAAATCTGATTCCAAGACCTACAACATTTTTTATCTTTCCCCAGCACCACCTCACCTCTCAGGTTCAATAACACATCTTTAATATTACTCTCTCGCTCAATGTGCTCCCAGCCACACATTTTCCAATTTAACTCCCACTAACTCATGAACAGGCTGACATGATTCAGCTCATCACAACTTAGAAATTTTGGCACACCTTTATTGGAGGGTGATTGCTTATGTCCTCCAAACAGTGAACTGCCCAAGATTCCAGAGTGCTTCTATGATGGAACTAGGTCATCAACAGTGACCACCTCTTCTTTGATCAAGTACAAAGTTGGTTCAAATGTTTCCATAGTCTCCAGGTGACAGGAGCAAAAATTTATGCCCAATATGTGTATGGGTGGGCAGAGGTTGGGTAAATTATCTTATTTTAAAAATTTTTACATTAAATAGCAAAAGAAATTTTATTTCATCAAATGTTGATTTCTATGTTGAATTTGTTAGATTATTGAATGCTTTTTGTGCTCTAAGTTTCTGAGCTGGCCACGGGGAATTCACTAATGATTTTCCTCCTATCAGAAGATTATATTGAAGTGACTACTAACCATCCCTACATTATTCAGTCATGTGTTACTACTGAGCTTCTTGGTTCATTATTCTCTGTCTCATCGTGGAAATGTAGGGCAGTGAGGCCAAACATATGACTCTAGGTAAAATTAGCCTCCTTTTCTTTACTAGTTTCAGAGCTTTAACATTTTTATACATTCTTTTTAATTTAGTATTTTTCTGGGAAAGTGCTGACTGGCTGTTTTTGAATTACTTTCTATCTCATCTTGAGGTAAATAGCAAAACAGGGAAGTGCAAATGGAAACTTAAAGAACCTGTACCATTATTTTCCATTATTTTCAATACATCTTTTTTTCTTTCTCCATTCAACATTCTCAGAAAGCTGTCATTGCATTTGGATACACTGAAGCCAAAGGAAAATAAATGCAAGCCTGAATGTGATGAAAGTGAAAGAAGGAAAGTGACTCTCCCCGGTCAAAAAATAACGGTGGGATTTCCTCTCTTCTCTTATTCCCTCTTCCACCTACTCCAACATAGTTTCTGTTTATGAATTCCACCAAGCCAGCTTCATTAATGTTGCCAATTTCATCTATTTTCTCATTGTAGTAGATGGTTCATGCCCACAGAGAAACATACTGACATTCAACATAGTGTTTATCATTTAATCATTGTACATAATTTAATATGCCATGATTTTAAATAAATAAAATATTAAACACATTAATATGATTTCCCAATACATCAAATTCGTGAAATATGTCTAGAGAAATGTATATTTCCAAAAAGTAATTCACATCCTTTTCCAGGTCCTCCTTAATTTCTCTTCTCTACTTCACAAGTCAAATTTCATGAAATTATTTTCTATAATATTGTCAATAATTTCTCTTCTCTTATTCATTCTTCTACCTAATCCTATATGGTTTCTGCTGAGTAAGTCTGCCAAACCAACTTCCACTAAGATCACCAAGGTCCAATGTAGTAGGCAATTTCAATCCACATTTTACATGAATGTATCAATTCCTCCTCTAAGCAGTTTTAGTCTTTTAAATGCACTCTTATCACCCTTCTGTCTTGTCCTTCTGTGTATGGCCATACCAAATGTATTTCCTTTGTGGTTTTTCCTTCCCTTTAAAGTTGAAGTTTGCAGGAATCGATCTTAAGTCCTTCTCTGACTTTATAAACTCTTCCCATGTAACCACTTCTGTTCCCAGGCTATCAGACATGGCATTGCTTGAAAGTTGCAGCCTCAAATATGCAATTGCAGTGAACCTCTGTGTTTACATGTCTACCAGTCAACTGAAGAGGATATCTACTGATTTTGTTTTTATTTCCTGACCTTCCTCACTCCAGCTTCTACGAAGAGAATTTTGTTTTTCTTTCTTATTATAGCCTTTATTTATCTTAACAGATGTTAATTATGATTATTGTTTTTAAGTTTCTTCACTACAGAAATCAAAGATACAAGAGGTCAGGAAGTTTATTTGTGTATTCACCTCTATATCCTGAGGACAGTATACAACCTGGCTTAAAGAAAGTCAATTTGTACTGTACTTAACACTAGAATATAATAAAGATGAGTAAATGAACTATACCATAGCTATCTTTAAATTTTTATTTTATAGATTAAGAGGGTACAAATGTTTTTTTTTTTTTTCCTTGTTGCATGGATGAATTGTATAGTGGAGAAGTCTAGGCTTTTAGTGTACCTGTCACCTGAATAATGTACATTGTACCCAATATGTTATTTTTTATCCTCTACCTTCCTCTGATTCTCCCCCTTCTGAGTCCCCAGTGTCTATTATATCTTTCTATATGACCATAGCCATTGCTTAGCTCCCACATGTGAGAACATGTGGTGTTTGGTGTTTTACTCTTGGGTTATTTCACTTAGGATAATGGCCTCCAATTCCATCCAAATTGCCACAAAAGACATTATTTCATTCTTTTTCATGGCTGAGTAATACTCAATTATATATACATATATACACATATACACATACAGATATATGGATACAAATACTTATACACACACATATGTATACACATACACCACAGTTTCTTTATCTACTAATGGGTTGATAGGCACTTAAGTTGGTTCTATATCTTTGCAGTTGTGAACTTTGCTGAGATAAACATACGATAAACAAACGCAGATAAACAAACACAGGTGTCTTTATAAAATGACTTCTTTTCCTTTTGGGAGATCCCTAGTACTGGGATTCCTGGATCAAATGGTATATCCACTTTTAGTTCTTTGAGATATCTCCACACTCTTTTCCATAGGGGTTGTACTAATTTACATTCCCACCAACAGTGTGTAAGCGTTCCCTTTGCACTGCATTTGCATCAGCATCTATTCCTTTTTGAATTTTTAATAATGGCCATTCTGACACGGGTAAGGTGATATCTCATTTTAGTTTTAATTTGAATTCCCCTTATGATTAGTGATGTTGAGCCTCTTTTCACATGTTTTGTAGCCATTTGTATATCTTCTTTTGAAAAAATGTCTGTTTATGTCTTTTGCCCACATTTCAATGGGGTTATTTGTTTTTTGGTGTTGATTTGAGTTCCTTATAGATTCTGGATGTTAGTCCTTTGTCAGATGTATAGCTTGTGAATATGTTCTCTCAATGCTCAGTATACCATAGATTATTAATCAGGTTGCACAATCAGGCTTGGTGTTTCTTTTTAAAGAATATACAAAGACAAGTTTTCTACAGTAAAAATTTAATAAATGAAATAAAATAATAAATTGATTAAATATAAAGAATGTGTTTTGTTATATTAACCACAATGTAAAGGTACACGGATATTTTATGAACAAAAATAATTTAAGTCTTATAAATAGTTTAATAAATAAATATTTAAATAGACAAAGAGATACATAAATATGGTCATCTCTAAGGGACTGGTGCCTTTAGAGTTGAACACGATGATGCTTAACAGTCCTGAAAATATCTGACAAATTTGATTCAATTCATGTCATGAATATAACAGAAATAAGAATCTTTGAAGTGGCAGAACTTGTGGAAGTGTGAGATGGTGTATTAGTCAATGAGACTTGTTTCCACAGTGGACCAGGTCTCATTCCTCTCTCCTTAATCTTTCTTGCAAGGTTGTTGATGAAGAGGTGGATTTCATGATTTCTGCTCTGACAACCTCCCAGGCACAAGGGCTGTATCTCTTCTCTTTCAGGTAGACAGTGATTCTTTGGAAGTATTTCCTCACAGCCAGGATGGAGTCCTCATTCATCACGGGAGTCTCTTCCACTCCCACGTCCTGCATCAGACAGGCCTCCAGCTCATCCAGCTGCTGATAGAGTCCAGTGCAGAATTTGTCTAGGAGGGTCTGATCCCAGGCATCAGATGAGTCCTTTGTGCTGAAGAGGTTGAAGATCTGCTGGATCATCTCATGGAGGACAGAGATGGCTTGAGCCTTCTGGAACTGGTTGCCATCAAACTCCTCCTGGGGGAATCTGAAGTCATTTCTGTCCTCCAGGCAGGAGAGAGGAGAGATTCTCCTCATTTGTGCCAGGAGTCTCAGGGCCCTCCTGTTACCCAGGCCATGGGTCTGAGGCAGATCACAGCCCAGAGAGCAGATGGACATGCAGCTGAGCCCCACCAGGGCCATCAGTACAGACAAGGGCAAGGCCATTGGGGATGTTGCAGATGCTGCTGGGCTGGCTGAGGTGGGTGACCCTGAGCCTTGGTCTCTAGGTTCTCTGAAGACCTTGTTTTGTGCATAGTCTTTAAATAGGGAACATACTACTTTCCGTTTTCTGAATGTCCTCACTTTACTTTCTACTTCTGTTTTTGCTTTCTTTATGCACTCTCTACATGGGTTTAGAGCAGTTTCTCAACCATTTTTTTTTTTATTACTGTCTCCTTCCTATCTTGTCCCCAGCGTCTTTTTAGAAATTTATATCTTAATTGAAACTCCCATTAAATTTTAATAACATATACTGTATATCTATTTATGTACCCTATGTATATCTCTATTTTATACATAAAAGTGTAAAGTTTATTCTTTTTATTAATTGCAGAGTTAAGAATGGAAAAAACATTAAACTAAAAGTTAAATTTAAAAGCTGTTGACATTTTACTTAGCTCTATAAATTTGCAGAGCAACTTTTAATTAACTTTATTTACTTATATAAATTACAATGTATCAAATTATGTTGAAAATTAAAAATATGTCAATATGTATATAATAATACCAATGTAATGATATACTTAAAATCATTCTAAACTTTATTTTTTAAAGGAGAAAAGTGAAATCATTTTCTCTACATTGATTTTTAATGTACTTAACTTTTAATTTTACTTCATATGAGAAACTAATTTTACTTCATTACCGCTACTTATTCAGAGATTGTCAAGGTTTTTTTCTTTTCAGCACTTGACATAATTATTGATGTGTTGGAAAACTTCGGTAGAATTAAGTGATAAGATATAAAATATTTGCATTTAATTTTCAAAGCCCACTTCATATTCAGAAGCACTGAGTCCCAAACATAAGCAACATCCAGAGGACAGTCAGTGACAGCCCATAAGTAAGCAAAGGCCACCTCTCACAATATGACTCTGGGATCAAGCAAACGAAGAGAAAATCCTCCAGTAAGCCATCTATTCATCATAGCACTGATCTTGCATGTATTTTGTCTATCTTCCATGAATTCAATGTCAGTATTCTCATTTGATATACAAAAAAACCCAAAGAGAAAAATGAATACTAAGGAATAATATTACATTGAATAGGGTTGAACTTACGAGGGCCACAGTCTATTGTAGTATCTAAGATTTGTTCATATCTCAAGAATTAATTTTCACATCCTTGGGAGTAATAGCATCACCAGTGAAAATACATCATTTAGAAAATATCATAAATTTGAAACTTTCTCTCTTTTTTTGCATTAAAGTTCAAATTTTCCAAAGAATGTACATAGGTATCAAACCAAGTACATTTTATCAATCAGAAGGAAAACATTTTTGTCTTAAATTGATAACTGGATAAATATTGAATATTACCCTGTGAAGCATTAGTTTACAGCTCCAATCCTGAAGTCTGGTTTTACTTTTTTATTTTGCACAGGAAATTAGGTTGCCTCAACCCTCTAGATTCCTACTGTTTAAATGGTAGGTATGGGACCATCTTCTGCAAATCGGCTCTTTAATAACTGGACTGTGTCCTATTCACTGTGTTATCCTCAGCACCAGGCCTAGTATAATCACTTTAAAAATAATTTTTACTGAAGAAATTTCTCAGATTTTCTCTTCCTGCTAAAGACATTTATGAATAATCCAGCTATTTTGCTTCACTATGGCCATATTTGCTGGGATTATAGTAGACAATGGCTATATGTCCACTCTACTCTTATTGGTAATAATGCCTACTGAGTTTATTATTAAAACAACTGAAATTCTAGCTTCTTGAAGGCTTGTATGGTCTGGGGATCAAATCACAAGGGCAGCATGATTTTTAGCCTTTCCCCAGCACTGTATTTAACTCACAAGTATGACCTCATCACTAATTTGCCCTCTATTTGTCAAAATAGAAAATAACTAGCGTAGTATCATATACAGAGCCACATATCTAACTCATTCTTACGCATACTACAACATAGATGAAACTCGAGGACATTCTGCTAAAATAAAATAAGCCAGTCACAAAAAAGAATTATAGTTGTCCCTTGGTTATGTGAGGGGGAATTGGTTCCAGGACCCTCTGTAGATACCAAAATCCCCAGATGCTCAAGTTCATTGTATAAAATGGCATAATATTTGCATATATCCTACGTAATTCTCATATACTTTAAATCATCTCTAGATTACTTATAATACCAAATATAATACAATGTAAATGCTGTGTAGTTACTGTACAGTATTATTTTTAATGTTTTTTATTGCTATATTATTATTTTTATTTTTTTCAAATATGGTCAGATCTGAGGATACAGAGCCCATGTATATGAGGGGCCAACTCTACTGTATGATTCTACTTATGTGAGGTATCTAAAGTAGACATATTCATAGAAACATGAATTGCCAGTGGCTGGGGAGTGGGAGGGAAGGGATGAATGGGGAGTCGTTGTTTAATGTGTATAAAGTTTCAGTTTTGTAAGATGCATTTCATTCTCTTATCTCATTAGTCTCCTCCAATCTGTAACACATCTTCAGTCTTTCCTTGTCTTTCATGACCTATAGACTTTTGAAGAATATTGGTGAGTTATTTTGTTGAATGTCTATCAGTTTGAATTTGATTGATGTTTACTCATGATTACACTGAGGTTATGGATTTAAGGGAAGAAAACCACAGAGTTGAACTGCTCGTCAATCACATCACACCCATATCCAGTGTACATGACATCACTATGTCCTGTTTCTACAGATGTTAATCAGTTGGTTAAGATGATGTCAGCCAGGTTTCCCCAGCACAAAGTTGTTAATACTATTTTTCCTTTTCTATATACTATATGGTTGAAGCATGTTGCTAATACCAGCCTACACTCAAGTCTCTGATCCAGCCTTTTTTTCACTCATTTTTATCTTAGATCTCATTCTTTATTATGCAGTATAATTTGCCATTTGGGGATCCGCAAATGTTTATCATTTTATGAAGCCAGTGCTCTCTACTTTAGAATAATTCTAAAGTTCATTGGGAAATAATGCAAGCAATAATATTAAAATATAGGAAGGAATTCTTGGCCTTAGCTACCTCAACCACAAGAATTAAATGAGTTTTACAGTATCAGAAGTAAAATGCATATAGCACTGAGTAAAAGTTAATAATTGTATTAATAAAGCAAATTATCTCAAAAATAGTTGTAATATCAGAATGAATTATATTTATGGTAAAAACGTGTATGTTATAATAAGAAAGGAAATAAAATTTCATTGACGGTTTCTAGGAAAATTGCCTGGCATTGACAAAAATCAATTTATGTTTTCATATCACAGATAAAAACTATTCCCAATGAAATACAGAAATTAAAGGTTAAAAACAGATTTACAAGAAAAGGAACTGAATATGTGTAAAATCAAAAGAGAAATGTGATTGGTGGAGGGACAGTTGTATATCCTAGAGGGTGCTTGGAAAAATATACAAAGAACTGTCCAGCTCTTGTACACAGGAGCACTTATAAAAAAAAAAGTGCTCATTATTTATATCCAAAGGAAATGAATTCAGTATATCAAAGAGATACCTGCACTCTCATATTTATTGCAGCACTATTCACAATACCCAAAATATGGAATCAACCTAAATGTCCACCAATAGATGAATGGGTTTTTAAAAGTGTGGCATATATGTGCAATGAAATACTATTCAGCCATAAAAAAGAATGAACTCCTATTATTTGCAACAACATGGATGAACCTAGAGGACATAATGTTCAGTGAAATAAGCCAAGCACAGAAGTACAAATTTTACATTATCTCACTCATATGTGGAATCTAAAAAAGTTGATCTCATAGGAGTGGAGAGTAGAATAGTGGTTACCAGAGTGTTGTGGGGAGAGGGAGATGGGAAGTGGTTGGACAACAGGTACAAAGTTGCAGTTAGATAGGAGGAATAAGTTCTGGTGTTCTATTGCACAGTAGGGTGACTGTAGTTAACAATAATGTATTTTATATTTCAAAATAGCTAGAAAAGAGGATTTTGAATGTTCTTACCACAAATAAATGATAAATGTTTGAGGTGACAGATGTGCTAATTATCCTGATTTGATTATCACACAATGTATACATGTATCAAAACATCACACTGCTCCCCATACTATGTACAATTATTATGTCAATTAAAAACAAAACAAAATTTAAAAAATAAAATAAATTTTAAAAATCCCACGAGTGTCCATCAAAAAAATATGGCTAGAATTTATAGAAAATGTTTATTATAATGATTAGAAGTTACAAAAATTATACATAAATAATGTGTATGACCAACATAAAAACTAGAGTAAATGAAGTCACAGCTTAAATAAAATGAAACAATTGTAAACTTGATTGAAAGAAGAATTACAATTAGCAAGGAAATGGGTTATCATTGAAATTTACCATAAGTAATATTAATTAGAATAATGATAACATAATTTTAATAAATAAATTATTTTCAAATAAATAAGCAAATCTTCAAATCAAATTTTTAAATAGGTAATAGTTTATATCAAATAAATCAAATACCTAAAATGTTCAGTATAGCATGGTAAATATAGTTAATAAGAATGCACCGTATACTTGAAATTTGCTAAAGGAGTTGATCTTAAGTATTCTCATCACACACACATAAAAATAGTAACTATGTCAGGTGATGGAAGTGTTAATTAGCTTGGTTGTGGGAATCATTACAGAAGGTGTATAAGAGTATACATATTAAATACCAAAACACCATGTTTTATACTTTAAACAATATATAATTTTTATATGTCAATCATACACCAATAAAAAATGTTCAGAAGGCTTATTCCAATTCATCCATTCTTTCAAAATGATCTCAGAAAACATGAAAAAATGCATAGAGATGTTAATAACATTTTCCTCCAGGTATCACCTTATTTCTCAACCCCACTTCACAAACAAGCTTCCCCAGATGTTTTTCTATATACAGTGTACTTAATTCCCCTTCTTGTGTTTCTTCTTCAACCTACTCTCATCTAGTTTCTGTTCCATTAATTCTACTAAACCAGATCCTCCTAAGATAATCAATGGCATCTACTGTCAGGTCCCCTAGGACAGTTCAGCCCTGATTTTCCCTGAAAGCACCATTGTCTTCTCCTCTTTTGTCTCTATTTGTCCTTCTAACTGCACTGGCCACTCTGCCTCAGTGTCTTTGCAGATTCTCCTTCTTTGCTTTTCTTTCACTGTTGAGGGTCTGCATGATGAAGATTAGGTTCTCATCTCAGTGTCCCCATTGCCCCCTCTATTTATATGTGACCACATCCATTCCCATGTCCTCACTACCAGACATACAATAATGCATCCCAAATTAATACCTTTACTCATAGCATTTCTTGATCATTCCGGACCCATATTTTCAACTGCCAAAGACTTCTGCACTTTCATGTCTCCCAGGCACCTTAGGAAGGATATCTAATGTTTTTTTTCCCTTCCCAGCATCATTTGTACCTAAAGCTTCAGGTCAGTGAACATTATTTTCCTTTACTTCTCTTTGCAGCATTTAATATAATTCAAATAATATAAGCATTAATACTGTTTTTATGTCTCCTTCCCTGTAAGGTCTGAGAGTTCCAATACAGCAGGAATTTTGTGTGCTTTATTCACATGTATTTCTTTAAGGAAATTCCAAAATCTGCAACTTATTCAACTTACACATATGATATGGATGGAATGAATGAGTTAATGTATTGTGGCATACTTTCTTCAATTTGGTTTACAAAAAGAGAATGTAGACTTGGTTTTCAGAATAAACAAATGTAAGGAGTTTTCTTTGGTAAGAATTTAATAAATAATACAAAATGCAAATTTAAAAACATGAAAATGTAGATATTTAATAAATTTTACTACAATGTAAAGCTGAACATGTTATATTAAAATATCTAAATATTATACATACAATACATGCAAGAAGAATGGATATAAATAAGTAAATAAATAAATACTATCAGGGCAGTCATCTCTGAGGAACTGATGCCCCTAGACTCAAATGTTTTTAACATATACTTAATACTATCAATGAAGTATTTGCTAAATCTAATTCAATAACTTCTAAGTAAAGCAGAAATGAAAGCCTTTTGAAACATACAAAGACACATGTGCAAGGGTGATATAGCAGATAAGTCAACGAGAATCATTTCAAGATGACCCCAGGTCTCCATCGTTACTTCCTAACTTTTCTTGCAAATTTGTTGATGAGGAGAAGGAGTTCATGACTTCCACTCTGACAATTTCCCAGGCACAGTCACTGTAGTTCTTCTCTTGCAGGTAGAGACGAATTCTCCAGAAGTACCTCCACAAGGCCAGTGTAGGGTTCTCCATCACACTGGCAGAGTCTTCCTCCGCCGTCACCTGCTTCAAGCAGGTCTCCAGGTGTTCCAGCTGCTGGTGAAGTCCACTGCGCAGCCTGACCAGGAGGCTCGGGTTCCAGGCAGCAGAGGAGCGCTCTGTGTCGAAGAGGTTGAAGATCTGCTGGAGCATCTCGTGGAGGACAGACACAGCCTGGGCCTTCTGCAGCTGGCTGCCATTCACCATCTCCCGGGGGAATCTGAAGTCGTTTCTGTCCTCCAGACACAAGGAAGTGGATATTCTCATTTGTTTCAGAACCCCCAAGGTCTCCCCTCTAAGTAGGCCATGGCTCTCAGGCAGGTCACAGCCCAGAGACCCAACAGGGCCGCAGCTGCACATCACCAGGGCCGTCAGTAGGGGGAGCAGAAGGGCCATTGGGAAGTGAGGCGGCTGCTGTCCTGGCTGAGCTGGGGTCTGGGTGAACCTTGGACTCTAGGTTCTCTGAAGACATCCTTTCTGTGCATGGCTTTTAAATAGGGAGCAAAGCAATTTTCATTTTCTGAACATGTCTACACTTTTAGTTCTACTTTTTATTTTCATTTATGTATTCTCCATCTGGCCTAAGAAGATAACATCAGGCTGAACTATTAATTTTTCATTAGAAGTTTAATTTTCCCAGTAAACTTCAGATGTGTCAATCCAAATGGATACTTATCAATCAAATGAGAAACATCTTTGTGCTAAAGTTAGAAGTGTATATATGTATGTAAATAATCACACACATACATACTCTCACACACACTTTTTTTCATACATAATATTGCTCTTCTCTGTTCTAGGAACAAATTTTAAGCCCTGATCCTAGGGTCCATTTTTATCCTCTGTACTCTACATAGGAAGTCAAGCTCCCACTGCCCTATAGGTTTTTATGTTTAGTTAGGGATTTACCAGACCATCTTTGTCAATTAAGCTTTTTGGGACTGAGTTTGTTTGCTGTTTTATTTACCACAGAGGTTGATGGTTGTTAAAGATTGAACTTGTCTGATGTTTCCCTTCCTTCTAGAATATATTCATTCAGGTTTATGTGGTTATGCTTCACTGGAGTCACAATGTTAGAATAATGTAGACATTGCCCCTTTTTTTTTTTACCATTTTTTTTTTACTGGAGGTCTATACTGCTCCTCAGGTTGTGCTAGTACCCCTAGTAGGAATCTGGGGTTCTTTTCAGGAGCATATGGGTGTGGAGAGTCTAATTCCATGATGATGTTATTTCCTTAGCACCACCTCGCTCACAAAGTAGTTATCACATCCGGAAACACCCTCCCCTATAGCGTGATAAAGTATCTTCAATGCGAACTCTCCCACACCCATTTCTTTTATTTATTTATTTAATTCTTTTTTCAGCATATTGTGGGGGTACAAAAGTTTAGGTTATGTATATTGCCCTTGCTCCCCCATCCCCCCTAAGTCAGAGCTTCAAAGGTGTCTATCCCCTAGACAGTGCTCATTGCATTAGCTTCAAACGTGTCCACCCTCTAGACAGTGCGCATGGCACTCATTATGTATGTATATACCCATCCCCTCCCCCCACACACACCTGATCAATGTTATTCCTAAATGTGTTCTTAGGTGATGATCAGTAAAACCAATTTGATGGTGACCACACCCATTTCTTGAGGTCAAGCTCACTACATCCTGATGACTTGAGAACTCCTGTGCTGAGGAGGGGCTTGTTTCTTTGTTGCAGAAATAATAAATCCTCCAAAATCTTTGCCGTTGCCCCTAGAGTATTTGTGTAAAGGGCCCTAGATCTCAGTGGTGATTTTCTTTTCCCCTGAAACATGTCCCTACCTGTCAAAAGTGTCAACAGCCCTTGAATGCTGATAGATAAAGTTTGTTTTGTCTAAGTAGGTGGAGGAATTATCTAAACGTAATCATTTTATCTTCAGTAGTCAATTTTTACTTTGTCAAGCACAATTTTCATTCTTCAACTCTTTTACTTAAACTGTCGAACACTTGTTATGCTTGAAGTTTCTGAGCTGGGCACAAGAGATTCAAAGCAGATGTTGTCACTCATTAGAAGCTTATGAAGTTTACAGATACTAATGTCCCTAAGTTGTTCGTCAGTTCACTGTGGTTCTGTTGAAGTTCTTTGTTCCTCTGCTTCTGACAGTGCAAGTCGGTGAGTACCATGCTGTCATGTCAAAGAGCAATAGCCTTTCCTTTACTAATTTGTGATTTTTTTTTATTTTAGATTTAAAAATCAACAACAAAAGAATTTGAGAATATTTTTACATAGTGGTTTACTGGGCAAGGTTTGTCTTGCTCCTTTTGCCTTATGTTCTAATTCATGATGAAGCAACACAAAGAGAAGTAAAAGTAAGGCAAAGGGGCCACATCCTTTTTCTCCCTAATTTTCAAGATTTCAGATTTTTTGATTCTCATTTCAATTTTCCTAGAAAGCAAAACTCGACAGTTGTTTGTGGGCAGCAAAAAACAAAAGTAATTCATATTGTCATGAAAGTGAAAGAAGGGAAGTGATTTTCTGCTAACAAGTTGCAAAGTGTAAGTTAGCAAAGTTCAGTCCAGCAAAGTCAGGGACCTGGGGCTCTGGCAGAGAGAAGAATGAAGGACAATGTTGAGGGGAAGAAAGTCAAGGAAGTGGCTGCTTCTGCCAGAGGCTCAAAGAAGGGCAATTCCTGGGTCAATAGACTGCCCTTAGCTTTGTAAGCACAGGCACCTGACTTTCTTTTATTTAATCCGCATGTGATCAGCTCTGAGCAGAGAAGGGATAAGTCACACTAACCAACCCTCAAGAGACTGGCCACCAGTCCCCAGTTGCTTAAACATTATCTCTGGCAGGATAATAGATGTTAGCCTTGCCTGAGCACAGTATCAAGTTAATAAATTCACCAAGCAATGAAAAGATTTCCTTGAGAAACCTAGAATTAACAGAAGGGAAATTATAGATGATCCCAAAAGATTCTGCTCTTAATCTAGATAATAATTATGAAGGAAATGATAACACCAAAATTTATTACATGCTAAATACGGACTACTCACTATTCTAAGACATTTGAAAATACTAACTCAGTCCTCTCAATAACACTATTTGTATTATGCTAATTTATATAACTGTTTGGCGAGAAATATAAATATCGAGGGATAGGCCAAAGGTTCAAGGTCAAAACCTTAGGAAGAGTTGAGATAATGGCTTGTCTGGAAGGCTCTGTGAAAATAAGTGAAGAATAGAACTGGACATGGGATTTATGAACCAAGGAAACATTAAGCAAAGGGACATGTAACAAAACCAATTTTACCATAGGCTAATTGATACAAAGAAGAGTGAAGTTCTTGCAGCATATTTCTGGTCACAAAAACATCACCAAACTTCTAAGTAAATACTCAAAACATTTCTAATATTAAACACTGAAATAAGTGTGAGCTATACATACATTTAAGAAAGGTTAATAAAAACAAGTAAGATAATTATTTTCTCATGAATCATTGAGTGACAGCAGTCAAAGTGGATGCTGGTTTAAATCAAGAAATAAGTGTTTGCAAAGCAAAAATTGTAAGAACCACCTCCTAACACCAGCAGTTCAAAGCAAACAGTAACACATATGGTGTACTTGCTGATTGCTTTCCTACTGCATCCTTCATTGTCATGCATTTGTATGATTATCTTATACTTTATGAATTCTTATTTTATAACAATTGATATTCATTCATTCATTCATTTTCCAACCCACTTATCTCGGTTCAGTTTTGAGCAAATGTGAATCCTATACCTAGTGCATTCTCCTCCTGTGGAATCAGAACATGGACTGGAACTAGTCCTATCCCAGCAGGGCAGGGTGCAAAACGGGAACCAACCCTGGGCAGGACACCATTCCATGGAATCGAGAATTGACAGGAATATTAGGTTTTTCTAAAGGGGGAAGAAGCCCATGGTAACATGATAAACTTATAAGCACAGCAAAACCACAGAAGAAATGGTGGGGTTTTCTAAATATGTACAAATTTATGACTTCTTTATGTGAAACAGATCATGGCTACAGAGGTTTTCCTGGCAACGTGATGTGATGGAGCCTGATCTCAGGATTTCTTCCCCCAGAAACCAAAAAGATCAGGAAAATTAAGTAAAATGTATAAAACACATAGCCATTAAGGACGGAAGAGAAATAGTATTTGAAAAGTGCTAGGACATCAACTAGGGAGGCTCAGTGTGATGGTTAATTTTATCTTCCAACTTAGCTGAGCTAGGGTACTCAGATACTTGGTCAAACATTGTTCTAGGCATTTCTGTGATTTTATGTTTTAGATAAGATTAATATTTAAATAAGAGGACTTTGAGTAAAACAAATTATCCTCTATAGTATAGGTGAGCTTCTTCCAGTCAGCTGAGGGCCTCGGTAGAAAAAGAATGACCTCCCCAGAAGAAAAGGAAATTCTGCCGGCTGACCACATGTGGACTCGAACTGCAACTCTTCCCTATTTTTGACTTGCCAAGCTTCCACAATTATGTGAGCCAATTCCTCAAAATCAATCTCTTTCTCTCGCTCTCTCCCCCTTCTGTGTGTGTGTGTGTGTGTGTGTGTGTGTGTGTGTGTGTGTGTGTGTGATATATTAATATACACATTCTGTTGGTTCTGTTTCTCTTGAGAACCCTGATTAATAGGCTGAGAAGCCAAACCTTATCCATCCTGTTAAATTTCTCCATCCTTCCCTCTATAGGAGAGGAGAAGACTGCCCGGGACAAAATTTGTGAAATTTATCCAAGACCCTGATCAAATTCAAGTTTGAGAACAGTAAATCAAATGTTGAGTGCGTAGCCAGAGAAGTTTCAAGAGACCCCTCTGCACTTGCAGGCCCAACTTGCTAACTCAGCAATTTACACACACTCCCTGGTGAAATACTTCAATGAAAATATGATGCTTACCATAGGAATGCCTCTCAAATTATGCCAAAATTGATATATTTGAATAAATAAACCTCACTAGACCTCAGGTAACAATGGCATTATTCATTCACATTCCTCAGCTGTTATGGGACTTCTCTCTTTTGCTACACAGGCAGAGTTTTTACTATTGAGGGGAAGAGGTGTCAACATCATTGGTCAAAGTGACCACAAGAATATTCTTCTATTTGTTAATATTTGAAGACTGATATTAGGAATGAATCTGTGAAACTAAGATTGCACTGTTAAGAATTAGGGCACTATTAAACATGAGCTTTATCTGAATACTTTTGAGTTCCAATCCAGATGAGCAGCTCTACCTGCCTCCATGGATCCCCATAGTGTGTGGAGGGGGTGATCCTAGGGAGGGTACACTGGTCGGCACAGCAGAATACATCTCTCTGTCCCTACAACAGGCAATCCCAAGGGGTCCATGACCTGCCTGAATCCGGAGACCCCTTCTCTTTGTTACAGACCAAGGGTAAGGAAAGAAACAGGCTTATGACATCACAGAACATGTTCTTGCCAAGAAGTAGCCTTTTTGCAGCAGGAAGAGAAATCCCCAGGAAGTGGTAAGGTTTCTGCATAGGTCTGAAAACAGCTTTCCAGTCTTGGTCACTGCCCTTGTCACACGTGGCCACCAAGGCACTGTCTTCCCCAGGCAGGTGTTCAGGAGCCCACACACAACTTGGATCCTGCTTTCTCTTTCCTTTTAGCTATAGCTACTATTATGTCATACGCAATGGAAATTCAGGGAAAGCTCTTCTGCAGATGTTTCTGCACAACCTAGAAATGTTATGTAACTTCTGCTTTCTACCTGTGGTGCTCTGCTCTTTGGGGAAACCATGAAGCCCCAATGACAACACAGCAGAAAGCAGCTCTGTGAATGGACAGGAAGGTGAAGAGAGTGAATGACCAGGATCCTATGGGGAGTCTACCTTGAGAGGAAGGAAACCCAGGTGATAAAGGAGTATATTCTGGAATGCTGAGAGTGAGGAAGAAAATGTGCCAGGTGCTGGCATCAATAAATAAACACGACATGTTTGTGCACTTTGACCTAAATGCTTATTCCCCTGTCTCAGGTATTTATACAAGCCACCATTTTCTGAGTGAGTATAAATAGGACACTACTTTGAAGTGAAGAGTGACAATTTTTCGGCCTCTCTATAATTCATGAGAGAACAATGTTTTTTTAGGCTGCCTCCTTTGGAGGTCGGTCACTGAAAGGTAGGACACAGTTCCTAAGAACTTTACAAAAAGACAAATAATATTCTCATCTATGGCTGTATGAAGAAAAATAGGAAAATACCTACCATCTTTTAACTCCTTACTCAGTGGAGGATACTATGATAAGTGCTTTAAAGTATATGTGTGCATTTAAGATTCACAACAACTATATAAATATCTTGAAACCATTTTATTTATGAGAAAAATGAAGCTCAGAGAGATTAAGTGGGTTTCTCAACATCACACATACATCCAAGCAGAATGAAATTTAAATGTAAAATTCTTTATTGTTAGTTACACCTGATGTAAATTTTGTGTTCGGATTTCTATAATAATTGTTAAATCTTTTTTTGACTCCTAAATTGTACACAACTCTCTTGCTATTTCCTTGGTTCATGTTGTATTTTCAGCTAGTTTCGTCTCCTTTTTTTCCTTTAAGTATTGAGAGATTCTCTGATCTAGTTTCCCAATTTTATTTTGTGAAGAAAGTTTGTCAGTCTTTACTGATATTCAACATAATATTAATCAAAATAGTGATAAATTATTATCATAAATAATTTAATGCTATGATTTACAATAAATATTAACTATTAATATGATTTGCCAATACATCAAATCCACGAAATCTATCTACAGACATATATATTTTCAAAAAGGAAAAGCTATGCAGATAAAAAATAGTCCACATTACCTTTAAGGTTCAACACTATTTCTCCCCTCCATTTCAAAGGTAAACCTCTTGAAACTAGTTTCTACATACATGATCTCTGATTTCTCTTCTCTGATTCACTCATCCACTTACTGCAGTATGGTTTCTGCTGATTAATTCTAGGAAGCCAGCTCTCACTGAGATCACCATTCCAGTCTGTCTTCCTGATGTCATGGGCAGTTTCAATCCACATTTTGTGCAAGTCCATTGATTCTTCTTCTAAGCACATTTATTTTCTCAAATATACTTTTATCACCATCTCTCTCATACCTCTAATGCAAGATATTCCACCTCTGTTTCCTTTTTGGTTCTTCTCTCCTCTCCCTTTAAAGGTGGAAAGTCCTCAGAAGCAAGTTTAAGTCCTTTTCTCCCTCTACTGTCTCTCCCCACATGACCCTTTATTTGGGGGTTCTCAGTTGCCAGTCATGAACCTCCAGGCCTTATATTCCTTATAAGTTGCAAAGTCATGTATTCAACTGGCAATGAATGTTTGCACTTAGACATTTACCAATTTATAGAAAATATCTCTGCATTTATTTTTATTTCCTCACATGCCTCAGTTTACCATCTGCTGAGAGAATTTCATTAGTTTTTCTTTCTTCTCATTATAGCATTTAACATAATTGATATTAATTTAGTGTGATTATTGTTTTTTGGTTTCTTTCCCTACAACAAGCAAAGATGCAAGACAGCAGGAACTGCATTTGTTATATTCACCTCTGTGTAATGAAGGCAACAGACAACATGGCCTAGATTACATTAGTTTTTACTTACACCTTGAATATAACAATGATGGGTAAAAGAACTGTACCATCTGTTCTTTCATCAGGTTGTATAGTCAGGTTTGATGTATCTCTCTCTCTCTCTCTTTTTTTTTTTTTTTTTTTGAGGCAAGGTCTAGCTCTGTTACCCAGGCTAGAGTGGTATCATGATAGCTCCCTGCAACCTCAAACTCCTGGGTTCAAGTGATCCTCCTGCCTCAGTCTCCCAAGTAGCTGGGACTAAAGGCACAGGCCACCATGCCCGGCTAGTTTTTCTATTTTTTGTAGAGACAGGTTCTTGCTCTTGCTTAGGCTGGTCCCCTACTCTTGGTTTCAAGCAATCCTCTGCCTCGGCCTCCCAAAATGCTAGGATTATAAGCATGAGCCACCACACCTGGTCTGATGTTTCCTTTTAAACAATAAATAATACAAAAATTTTTCTATAGTAAAACTTTAATAAACAAAAAAATCAAATAGATTAAAAATAAAGAATACATTTTGTTATGTTAACCACAATGTAAATGTGCCCATATTTTATAAACAAAAATAATTTAAATCGTATAAATAATTTAATAAATATTTAAATAAATAGATACATCAGTATGGTCATCTGTAAGGAACTAGTGCCTATAGAGTTGAACATGATGTTGCTTCGTACTCCTGAGAACAACTGACAAATTTGATTCAATTCATGTGATGATTATAGCAGAAATGAGAGTTTTGAAATGGCAGAACTCATGAAAGCGTGAGATCATGTTTTAGTCAATGAGACTTCTTTCCATGTTGGACCAGTCTCATTCCTCTCTCCTTAATCTTTCTTGCAAGGTTGTTGATGAAGACAAGGATTTCATGATTTCTGCTCTGACAACCTCCCAGGCACAAGGGCTGTATCTCTTCTCTTTCAGGTAGACAGTGATTCTTTGGAAGTATTTCCTCACAGCCAGGATGGAGTCCTCATTCATCACGGGAGTCTCTTCCACTCCCACGTCCTGCATCAGACAGGCTTCCAGCTCATCCAGCTGCTGATAGAGTCCAGCGCAGAATTTGTCTAGGAGGGTCTGATTCCAGGCATCAGATGAGTCCTTTGTGCTGAAGAGGTTGAAGATCTGCTGGATCATCTCATGGAGGACAGAGATGGCTTGAGCCTTCTGGAACTGGTTGCCATCAAACTCCTCCTGGGGGAATCTGAAGTCATTTCTGTCCTCCAGGCAGGAGAGAGGAGAGATTCTCCTCATTTGTGCCAGGAGTCTCAGGGCCCTCCTGTTACCCAGGCCATGGGTCTGAGGCAGATCACAGCCCAGAGAGCAGATGGACATGCAGCTGAGCCCCAGCAGGGCCATCAGTACAGAAAAGGGTAAGGCCATTGGGGATGTTGCAGATGCTGCTGGGCTGGCTGAAGTGGGTGACTCTGAGACTTGGTCTCTAGGTTCTCTGAAGACCTTGCTGTGTGCATAGTCCTTAAATAGGGAACATACTCGTTTCCATTTTCTGAATGTCCCCACATTACTTTCTACTTCTGTTTTTGCTTTCTTTATGCACTCTCTACATGGGTTTGGGGCCTTTTCTTAAAAGTTATTTTTTCATTATTGTTTCTAATCTCCCTTGCTGCCAGAGTCTTAAGATTTTTTTTCTAATTGAACCCCTGATGAAAATTTACTCACCCCAATATACTATATATTTATTTATGTAATGTATGTATATCTCTATACATAAAAGTGTAAAGTTTATCTTTTTATTCAACATAGGGTTAAGTATGACTAACATTTTAAGTTAAAAGTTAAAAGTTAAATTTCAAATCTCTTGTCATTTAACTTCATAACTAAATTTGTTTAGTGACTTTACTTATATAAATTGTAATGTATCAAATTACATAACCAAATTAACAAATTATTAAAATACATAATAATACCTAATGTAATGAAATACTTAAAAATCATTCAAAACTGCTAAAGAATATTAAATATTTTAATTATTTTCTTACCCTTTATTTTTAGTATACTTTTAATTTGCTTCATATTAGAAAATTTTTAACTTCACTAGCTGCTAGAGATGTTTACTTAGATGTTGTAAACTTTTTTCTTCTTCAGTATTTGACATAATTTTTGATGTGTTGAACAACTTTAGTAGAATTAAATAATAAAATATTAAGTATTTATATTTAATTTTCAAAGCCTACAACACAGTCAGAAGTGCTAAGGATCAAACATAAGCACCATCTATAAGACAGATAATGACAGCACATATGTATGCAGAGGTCACTTCTCATGATGTGACTTTGAGATCTAATAAGCCTCAGAAAGTCCTCCAGTCCTCGCTGTCTATTTGCCATAGGTTTGTAGAGCTGACCTTTATACATTTTGTATATCTTCCATGAACTCAATGTCAATGCTTCTCATGTGATACACAAGAAAACCCAAAGGAAAAAAAATACTGAGGAATAAGGTTTTCTCAAATTGGTTTGAACTTTGATGGGTCAGAAACCATTGTAATATTTAAGATTAGTTCCCACCTCCAAGAACTAACTTTTACATCCTTGGAAGCCATATAGTACCCAATGAGAATACACAGTTGAGAAAATATCATCAATTTAATTTAAAAAATTTTTTGTATTAAAGTTCAAATTTCCAGTGAATCTTCAAAGGTTCCGATCCTAGTTGATTTTATCAAATTAAAGGAAACCATCTTTCTCCTAAATGTTCATAATAAGATGTCAACATGATAAAGTAAATGGGCTGTACAGTTGTTCTGCATAGCAGCTTTTAATACAGCAAAGACAATCTGGGATTTATAGCCAACAAGAGAATGAGGGGGTTCAATGGATGGAAAATCACTAAGAGAAGTCATCAAGGGAAAGAGGATCCTTGTTAAATCAACTTATTAGAATTCTTGGTAAAGGCAGGCCAGGGAAATCAGATATCAAGGATCAAGATGAGAAATTTTATCAGATATCAAGAGTGATCAGATATCCAGGGTCAGGGATGAGGAATTTGATCAGATGTCAAGGGTCAGGGATGAGGAATTTGATCAGATATCTAAGGTGATCAGATATTAAGGGTGTGAGGGATTCTCATAAAGCTGGCTTAGTAAGATTCTTGCTACAACTAGATGAGGCAGACCAAAGACAGGGCCCAAAGACATGACCTGCTCAAGAAGAAGGCTAACTAAAGTTTGCCCAAGAAGAAAGTTTTGTCAGAACCTTAAGGGCTAAGGAATAAGAGAACAATCTTCTAGCAGTTACATAGGAGATACAATTTTATGTCTTTTGAAAAAAATTGAAATTTAACAAATGATTTCAATCAATGAAATGTATTTTTTAAAATTTTAATCACTAATGTTAAGAATTTTGGAAGTCTATTTATTTCTTTTATTTTGGAACAATTTTAGATGTTCAGAGAGTTGCAAAGATAGTTTCTCTGTTCCCTTTATCCCACTTCTTTGAATGTTAACAACTTACATAACCATGGCATGATTATCAAAATGAGGAAACTAAGATTGCTGCATTATTATTAACTAAATTTCAGACTTCATTCAGAATTTTTTCACTGATATCCATTTTCTGTTCCAAGAATAGATCCAAGTTCCCACGTTACATTTCATTGTCATAGCTCTTTAGTCTCCTGCAGTCTATAACACATGCTGAGTCTGTTCTGAGTTTCAGGACCTGGAGAAGTTTGAAGACTATTGGTTGATTATTTTTTCTTTTTAAATTTTATTTATTTATTTATTTATTTATTTATTTGAGACAGAGTCTCGCTCTGTCACCCTGGGTAGAGTGTAGTGGCGCCATCATATCTCATTGCAACCTTAAACTACTGGGTTCAAGGGATCCTCCTGCCTCGGCCTCCCAGAGTGCTAGGATTACAGGCATGAGCCACTGCACCTGGCCTATTGGTCAGTTATTATGTCAAATGTCCATCAATTTGGATGTATGTGGTATTTTCTCATGATTAGATTGAAGTTATAGATTTAAGGATAAATACAATAGAGTTGATCTGCTTATCATATCACATAATATAGAGGATACATGATATCAATATGTCTTATTACTGCTGATATTAAACTTAATAACTTGGTTAAATTGATGTCTTCCAGGTTTCTCCAATATAAGAGAAAGTTTTTCCAAACTCTGTTAGAAACGTGTCACTAATATGAGCCCACACTCAAAGGGAGAGAAATTAAGCTCCACTCCATGGAGAGAGGGGTATCAAAGACTTTGTTGACATGTATTAAAGCATCACAGTAATGAAAGAATCCTTCGGAGAGAGATACTTTAAGAATATGCAGTTATCCTCATTCTCTTCAAAGCTTTGATCACTGATTTTCTTTAATAGCATTCAGTAGTGGATCTTGCCTGTTGCAATTATTTTTATGGTTAGTCTACTTTCTTCATTCCTTCTGTATTTATTATTTGAAATTTTTCTTCCACTTATTTACTTGTATCAGTATTAACTCATGAATATTTATTCTATTCTTTTGGTTATAATCAAATACTATCATTATTTATTTTGTTGTTCTAGTTGTCCCAGCTTTGGCTACTGGAAACCCTTTTAGGTTGGTGCTTGTGTTTTTTCAAGACACCCCTATACTTTTTGGTTTTGAATAGTTCCCTACCTTCAGCACTACAGGCTATCCTTGCACTTCCATGTCCCAGATCTGGAATCAGCCATTTCTCCAAAAATCCTAATTCCTTTTACTGGAAATTGGTATTTAGAAGCCAAGATCTGAGAGCTAGATGCCTTGGCTAGATATCTAGTGTTACTAGGATGTTACTGCTTTTAGATCCTCTCAGTGACAGAGATAAGAACTTAAGAAGTACATACATGTATCCTAATCCATGTATACACATTTCTCTATATTTATTTCTATACATACCTATATCTGAATAAATACTAACACAAGTATGAGAATACACAGATATCTTTGAATCTAATCTAGCACAATAAAGTTCATTCTAGCCTTCCCATTTTGATTATTTGAAGCTTCTTTCTCCAATTCTGAGATACCTGGCTTGTATTATCTATAATATTTTTACTTATTTACTCAACCCTAGTAATACATGTAGTTTTAGAACTATTAACCAGAATCCCTGTGAGAAACAAGTCTACCAGCTGGAGTGAAGTGTTTGTGCATGATTCTCTTGTCTTTAGCCTGACAATATCTAGTCACAACCCAGTTGAACAAAATTTGACACTTTCAGAGGTGTTACATCACACATTTATTACATTAATTCGTCATAGTCTCCATTCAACCTTGGTTTCTGCTGCCGATGTGGTTGGCTTCTAAAAAAATTTACATACAGTAAAATTCACTTCTTTTGGTGCATAGTTCCACAGATTTTAACAAATGAATAGAATCACAGCTTATTTATTTTTACCTCAAGTTGTCTTGTAAGGTTAAAGCTAAACAAAAATTTCTACCAATTTATACCCTGACAATTGCCTAGGCATACAGGATCTAACTTTTCTCCTTCAAGTGGTCATTAGTTGCACTGCTGACCCTCCTGAGGCCAATCTACTGTTTTAATTCCCCAAAACATATATCTTAATCTCACATTTTCCCCAAATAAAACTTCTTGTTTTCCCAGATGATGGAGCCCTCTGAAGAATCTTGTAGCGGTTTCTGGGGAGAAGGTGGAGTAGAAAGTACCAGGAATCTGTCTCCCTACCTAGGCGACAATTGCCCTGGCAGAATCTATCTGATATAACTATTTTGGAACCCTAGAGTATATTGAAGGCTTGCAACTTCCAGAAGGCTCTGATGGTGGCTTGTTAATTTCAGTCAATTTCAGTTCTTGGCTCTGGTAGTATCAATAGATCTTCCACCATCCCTCAGGCCGGGTGTCAGGCAGCTGTGCTCATGTTCCAGAAGCAGCATGCACATAGCTTACGGGAGCCAGGGTGGGCAAAAACACGCTTTCCTCTGAATATCAGGGAACTGTGCTCTAATCTCTGATTGCTGTTTCTGATCTGCCCATTGCTGCAAGTCCCTCCCTCTCCATCTCAATTGACTTTTAGGATATTAAAGGGCCAGCACCCCACCCCACCCCTTTGTTTTTCTCTTTTCCCCCTTGTGGGAACAAGACATTATGGACTAGGACATTCAAAAACATCTGCATATATGGGGAAAATTAGAAAGCTACTGCACATGCATAGGGAAAGGTGCAGGCTCAGAAACAACCTGAGGAAACCTTAAGTTTATACCTCAGGCAGATCCTTGGCACAAGATGGACTAGAGCAATAAAAAAAAAAAAACACCAAAAACAGTATCACAAAAAGTCAGCCTTGGGTAAGGGGGAGAATCTGATTTCCAGAACTACTACATTATTACCTATTCTCTGGAATAGGGGCCTTATGACACGCAGTCACACAAGGTAGGTCAGATCATTTCTTTATGGCCAGTTTTTACACAGAAGCGCAAAGGGAAAGGTAGAGTAATATTTTTAGATTTTAAGGTTGGCTTTGGGGAAAAGAGGTGCTGACTTCCATGACCTGTCTTGGGAAAGAGGGATTCTAGTTTCTATGCCTAACCTTAGGAGAAAAGAGGACTGAGGTACAGGAGGGCAGGAGAGGATGAGAGAAGTTTTGCTTCCAAGGCTACTTCTGAGGCCTTCACTTTGGGGTATTGTTTTCTGAGTCCCAACAATCTATCTAAATAGATAAGAAAATAGTCACCGTCTGCCAAGGCCTGACTCAGGCCATAAAAGATATTCTACTAACTGCTTTCACATGTTTTAGTTTGTTTGATACAACAAATCTTGAAATATTTCTATCCTGTTTCAAATTTAAGAACATTGAGGCTCAGAGGAGTTATGTGAATTGCACAAGATCACAGGTATCTCCTGGCAGAATGCAGATTCAATTCAGAATCTATCTTGCATGTTATAAGTAATCAATTAAGTTTTGTGTTTTGAAATTATGATACAAATTAATCCAAAAATTATACACTGTCTTATTATCTTTTATTTATCTTATTATATTCATTAAAATTTTATTGTTAATCCTTAGGAATTTGTAATCCTTATGAAATAATTGCCTTCCATGTAGATCATATCTTAATTTAATCAGGAAGAAATGAAGCAACAGGGAAGAAAAATGAAGCATATTTTATAATGACAGTAAAAACAGTGTGACAAAGGGAATATTAGGTAACCAGATCATTAAAACACATAATTCCTGAAATTATTGTACTGTAGTGGTAATAGGATTTAGGGAAAAGGATGTATCTGATGTTAAAATGATAGAAATGATTTTCAATAAGATAGTTATATGATGATAAGCAGGCAATCTAGGCAGTTATCGATGTAAACTCTCAACTCATATGATAGATGGAAATAAAATCCTAATGGAATATAGAACTGATGTAAGATTAGATTTCAAAAAGAATTAGTAGAGTACAGGTTTCAGTCATGATGTACCAAGAAGGCTTGAACACATCCTACTCTTATTAACATCTAGAGAACCGGCAAAAAATACACAGGACACCAGTTTGTACAGATATTGGACAACAGGCAGCCCAGGGCTGTGATCCAGAGTTCAAGAAAAAAAGATCTCCTTAAGTTCAGTAATTAAGCTGACTTTCTTCCTGGTAGTTTGGGGAAAAGAAGAAATGGAAGCATTGAGGCTTCCAAATAATCAGTCCAGGGCTCTGAGGCAGGTCAGAGCTCAGAGATCAAATGGTGCAGCTAATCATCACTAAAGCCATCAGAGGGTGTGGGCACTGGATCTTCAGGATGCTGATGGCCTGGGTCAAGTGTGTGTCCGTGTCTCTCTAAAGACCTTTCCATGTATGTCTCTTAAATAAAGAACATGGTAACTTCCATTTTCTGAAAGTTCCTGTATACTTCTTCTTCTTCTTTTCTTTTTTTTTTACTTTATGTATTCTCTAAATAAATGAAAGGACATAGCAATTTAAACTATTCTATTTATTTTCTCAATTTAAGTTTCATTTGCAGTAAGAAATTCAGCTTTTTCAATATAAATGGATTCAAATCTTCAAAATGAAAAGAACTTTTTTGTTACAGTCAAATCCTTGTAAACAGTGCTTTTCTTCTTGCTAAGAACAAAAATTTACCTCTGTCCTGGTCTCTGTTTTCACCTTCTTTATTTTTCAAGGCACTTTGTGGATTTGTCCTCTTGAGAAAGGATTTGTTAGACCTGTTTGACAAGTAACCTTCTTAGGAAAAAATTGTATATCTTGTTCACTATTTTATCATTATCACGGGGCTCATAGTAATGACTCCAGATGCAATTATTAACAAATAATATTCACAGATTTTCCCTTACAAAAGAAGACTTGCAAGTGTGGCTCTGTGGCTGGGCTTCACTAAGGCCTCAGGTCCAGGATTGTTATCAGAGTTTTCCAGTCTTTCAGCATTTTCTTACTAATGGTTCTTCAGGTATTTGCCAAAATTATTGGTTATCTTATGTTAAAATAGGTTAGGATTCAATGTGTCGATCCTAATTTCAAGAAGTACAACATCTTTGTGTTTCCCCAGCACCACCTCACCTCTTGGGTTAGATAGCCTGTTTTCAGTCTTACCTCTGGCTCAGTGTGCTCTCAGCCACACATCTTCCAATTTAACTTTTGCTAACTCACTCTTAATGGGCTGGTGTGAGTCAGCTCATCACAACTTTAAACTTTTATTACACATTTATTAGAGGATGATTTCTTTTGTCCCCCAAATAATCAACTTTCCAGGACCCCAGTGTGCCTCTGTAAACAACCTAGGTTGGAAGCTGTGACCCTTCTCCTTCTGATCAGGTACAAAGGTGTCAAATATTTCCATAGCTTAGATGACAGGAGTAAAAATTTACACACAGTATATGTGTATGTGGGTAGAAGATTGAGTAACTTGTCTTCTTTTTTGTTTTTGTTTTTTTTTCATTTTTATAGCAAAAGTAATTTTATTTTGCCAAGCATTGATTTGTATTGAATTCAATTCATTAAACTATTGAACATTTATTAAACTCTAGGTTTCTGAGCTGGCTGCAGGAGATTTTTCTCCTATAAGAAGCTTATTTTGAAGTAACTACTAACCGTCCCTAGATTTTTCAGTTAGTGCATTTCCACTGAGATTCTCGGTTCATCATTCTCTGTCTCATGGTGAAAATGTAGGCCAATGGTGTCCAGAATATGATGCTAGCTCAAATTACTCTACTTTTCTTTACTGGTTTCATGACTTTCCATTTTCATACATTCTTTTTAATTTAGCGTTTTTCTTTGCCAGGGTTGTTTCATTATTTCTGAATTACTTTCTGTTTCATCTTGAGGTTAGTCCCTCAGCAGAGAAGTGAAAATGGAAATGTAAAGGGTCCGTACCATCATTTTCCATACTTTTTAATGCCTCATTTTTTTCCTTGCTCCAGTTAACCTTTGTACATATCTGTCATTGCATTTGGATATGTTGAAGCAAAAGGAAAACAAATGCAAGTCTGCATATGATGAAAGTGAAAAAATTAAAGGAAAAAAGACATTTTAATTCTTTTAAATTAAAGTGATGAAAAAAAGACAATGGGGATCATTCTCTTCTCTTACTCACCCTTCCACCTACCCCAATATGGTTTCTACTCATTAATTCTATCAAGCCAGCTCTTATTAAGGTTGACAATTCCATCTACTTCCCCAAAGCAGTGGATGGTTTCAATCCACAGAGCAGCTTACCGACATTCAACAGAGTGCTAATCAAAATAGTGATAAATTGTCATTGTAAATAATTTACTAAGATATGATTTAAAATAAATAAAACAATAAACATATGAATATGATTTTCAGTACATAAAAGTCATGAAATCTATCTGGACACCAATATATTTCAAAAGTGAACACTGTACAGAAAAGAAAATTAATCCATATTCTTTTTCCTATAGAAATAATTCCACCCTACTTCTCTCCTCCACTTCAGAAGGCAAAGCTCTCAAAGTTATTTTTGATATATATTGTCACAAACTTCTCTAATTTTCCCTGCCACCAACTCTAGTACAATTTCTGCTGAATAATTTTACCAAACTGTCTTTCACTACGATCACCAATGCCATCTATTTTCCCAATATAGTGGGAAGTTTCAATTCACATTTTGTATTAATGTATAGATTCTTCTAAGCAGTTTTAGTCCTTTACATATACTCTTATCAACATTCTTTCTTGTCCTTATAATGTATGGCCATTCCAACTCTATTTCTTCTTTGTCTTTAAAGTTGAGATCATAGGAATGAATTTTAAGTTTTTTTCTCATTCTGTAAACTCTTCCCACACAACTACTTTGATTACTTCTATTTCTATGCTTTCAGTTTATAGAACTGCTTGTAAATTGCAGACTCAAATACCCAATTGCAAATGGACATTTGTACTTAGACGTCCACCAGTCAACCATAGAGGATATCTGCTTATTTTTATTTTATTTCCTTATATGCTTTGCTCCAGCATCTGCTGAGAGAATGTCAATATTTTTTCCTTCTCATTACACATTTAACCCAACAAATATTATTAAGTATGATTATCATTTTTTGGTTATTTTTCTTACAAAAATCAAGGATGCAAGAAAGCAGTCACTTTATTTGTTATGTTCACCTCTATACCCCAAGGGCGACATACATCCTGGCTTAGTGAAAGGCAATTTTTACTTATAATTTGAATTTAATAGTGATGGACAAATGAGTTTAATCATCTACTTTAATGAGGTTGGAAAATAAACTTAAAAATAATTTAAAACTTTTTATTTAAAGAGTAAACAAATGCAAGAAGTTTTCCATAGTAAAAATTTCATGAAAAAAGCAAAATAATAAATTGACTTTATTATAATAATAATTATATAAAGAACATCTATTATTATATTAATCACAAGGTAAAGGTACACGTGATATTATATGAACAAAAATAATTTAAATCTTATCAATACTTGAGTAAATAAATGTTGAAATAGATAAATAGATCCATCAGCATGTTCATCTGTAAGGAACTACTGCCTATAGAGTTGAAGACAGTGTTGTTTAATATTCCTGAACACATTTCAAAAATTTTTTTCAATTCCTGTGATGGTTATAGCAAAAATGAGAGTCATTAGAATGGCAGAACTTCTAGAAGTATGAGATAGCATATTAGTCAATGAGAATATTTTCTATATTGAACCAGGTATGATTCGTTACTAATTTGTTTTCCAAGCTTGTTGTTATAGAGAAGGCTTTCATGATTTCTAGTCTGACAATCTCCCAGGAACAAGGGCTGTATTTCTTCTTTTTCAGGTAGAGAATGATTCTTACGAAGTATTTCCTGACAGTGAATATGACATCCACGTTGATCTGGGAAGTCTCTTCCCTTTCTACCTCCTGATTCAGACAGACATCCAGTTCATCCAGCTGCTGGTAGAGTTGATTGAGGAATTTGTCTAGGAGGGTCTGATCCCAAGCCTTAAATGAGTCCTTTGTGATGAAGAGGTTGAAGATCTGCTGGACCATCTCAGAGATGACAGAGACGGCTTGAACCTTCTGAATATGGTTGCCATCAAACTCCTCCTGGGGGAATCCGAAGTCATATCTGTGCTTCAAGCAAGAGAAAGGAGAAATTTTCCCCATTTGTTGCAGGAGTCTCAGGGCCCTCCTGTTACCCAGGCCATGGGTCTGAGACAGATCACAGCCCAGAGAGCAGATGGACACGCAGCTGAGCCCCACCAGGGCCATCAGTACAGAAAAGGGCGAGGCCATTGGGGATGTTGCAGATGCTGCTGGGCTGGCTGAGGTGTGTAAGGTTGAGCCTTGGTCTCTAGGTTCTCTGAAGACCTTGCTTTTTGCGTAGGTCTTAAATAAGCAACGTACTAGTTTCCATTTTCTGAATGTCCCCACATTACTTCGTAACGTAGTAGAACTTTCCCCCTTGGCCCTCTGGAGGTTCGCTGAAAAAGCAACTTGCAAAAGACAGATTAATTAAAGAAAAGGCATAACAGTTTGTTTGACATGTATACATGGGAGCCTTCAGAATGAAGACCCAAAGGTACAGGGGACATTGTCCGTTTTTATGCTTAGGTTCAACAAAGTATGGGTAGCTGTGTAGAAATACGATTGGACAAAAAGTGTATGATCTAATGCTAGTAAACTGAGTGAGGAAACTCAGCAAGGCCTGCCTAGATTCTTCTTGCTCTCCCTGAGGATGCATTCCTTCCTTCCAGGGAATGGAGCAGGATCCCTCTGGAATGGGGGCCTTATGACCTACAGTCAAACAAGGTAGGTCAGATAATATCTCTATGGCCAGTTTTCACACAGAAATATGAAAGAAAGATTAGAGTAATGTTTTAGGTTTTATGGCTGGGCTTTGCTGGAAAAAGGGTTGTGGTTTCTATGATCTGCCTCGGGAAAGGGGATTCTAGTTTCTATGGCTTGCCTCTGGAAAAAATGAGACCGAGAGATAAGAGGCAGGAGAAGTCAGAGAAAAACTTGCTTCTTAGGATTTCCTTTTGGGGTATTGTTTTCTGAACCCCAACACTTTCTATTTCTTTTTTTTTTCTTTTTTACTTTCCTTTGGGTACTCTTTATATGAGTTTAAAGCAGTGTTTCTCAACCATTATTTTCCATTATTGCCTCCCTTTCCCCCACCCCCCGCACTTTGAGAAATTTTTTCCTAATTCAAACACCCATTAAATTTTAATAACACAGATATACTTTATATCTATGTAGGTATTCAATGTATATCTCTACTTTACATACTAAGAAAAAGTACAAAGGTTATTGCTTTTATTCATTGCAGAGTTGAAAATGCCAAAAAGTAAGCAAAAAGTTAAATTTAAAAGCTATCCCAGCCTGGGCAATATAATGAGACCCTGTCTCTACAAAAAGATTTTTAAAAATTAGCCAGGTGTGGTGGCATTTGCCTGTAGTTCAAGCTACTCAGAAGGCTGAGGCAGGAGGATTTCCCACTCTTGAGCCCAGGAGTGGGAGATTATACAGTGAGCTGTGATAGGGCCACTGCACTCCAGCTTTAGGCAACAGAGTGAGACCCTGTCCCCCCACCTACCAAAAAACAGAAAGAAAGAGAAAGCTATTGAAGTTTAACTTAGCTTTATAACTAATTTTGCAAAGTGAATTTTAATTCACTTTCTTTACCTCTATAAGTTGCAATGTATTGAATTAAAAATTATAAATATATGATAATAATATCAATGTAATGATAAACTTAAAAATTATTTAAAACTTTTTATAAAAAGTTGAAAAATTAAATTATTTTATTAACACTGATTTTTGGTATGCTTAACTTTTAATTTTACTTCATGTGAGAAAATAACTTTTAACTTCACTGATAGATGTTCATCCAGAGCATGTCAACATTTTCTTCTTTTCAGTACTTAACATAATTATTTATATGTTGAAAATCTTTAGTGATAAAATATAAACTATTATTAATTCTCAAAGCCCATCTCACACTCAAGAACACTGAAGCCCAAACATAAGTGAAAGAAATCAAACTATTTTATCCCAAAATATATTTCTTTGACATATTTTGACATGGCTATCTGAGAGCCAGCAAATAGAAATATTCCTGAAAGGCTGTCTTTTGTGGGGAAAATTTGTATCTATAGAGAATCTGCATTGATGCAACTTTCCTTGACCAATTCAAGGAAAGATTAATTGAGAGTCTGACACCTTTAAAGATCTGAAAGAAACATTAACCATCTCTTCTCTCTGAGGGCTGCTTTTGAGGTTTCATCTACATAATAAGACCACCTTTGCTAGCCAAGTCTCCTCTCCCTCCCATAACCTGTCTTGCCTCTATAACCTGATTTACCACCATACCCTGCTTTTCACCATGCTCTGAGCCCACATCTTTCTATACTCACGATGGTATATGAGCTTCTGCACCCTGTTGTGGGATGGGTAATTGCTCTGTGATTCTGTCGTGTACATGTTAATAAATTTTGTATGCCTTTTCTTCAATTAATCTGCTTTTTGTGAATTGCTTTTTCAGTGAACATTCAGAGAACAAAGGGGAAGTTTCCCCTTGACCCCTACATAAGCAACATGCAGAAGACAGGCAATGACAGCCCATAAAGTAAGCAAAGGACATCTCTCCCAATAAGACTTTGAGATCAAGCAAATGGTGAGAAGAAAGTCCACCAATAAACCATCTATCTATTCACCATAGGTTTATGGCACTGTTCTTGCACATATTTTGTCTCTCTTCCATGAACTCAATGTCAATATTCTCGTTTACATACAAGAAAATCCAGTGAGAAAAATGAATACTAGGGAATAAAATTATGTTGAAAAATGTTGAGCTTTGGAAGGCCACAAACTATTGTAATATCTAAGATTTGTTCATATCCCAAGAACTAATTTTTACACCATTGGGGGCAATACCATCCCCAATAAAAACACATGCTTTTTAAAATATTCAAATTTTAATCTTTCTTTGAATTTTTGCATTAAAGTTCAAATTTCTGAAAGGTCTTTTATAGGTTCTTAACCAAGTTGATTCTTATCAAACAAAAGAGAATCATTTTTGTCCTAAATTCATCAGTGAATAAATAATAAGTATTTTCATATGCAGCATTAACTTAAAGGTCCAATCCCGAACTCTGGCTTTGCTTTTTTGTTTTGCATCGGAAACTAGCGTTACTGAGCAAATGGGCCCACTGCCCAACGCACATAGAAGCCAGTACTATGACACTGGCTTTTGAGAAAATAAATGCTTTATTGTCAGCTCATCGGCAAAGAGACAGGAAGCACAGCTCAAATTCAAATCTGTCCACACAATCTGCAGTCTGGGCCAAGTTGGCAGGGTTCAGAAGGCAAGAGAAAGTATTAGGAATACTGGCTAGTTGGGGTCTGATTGGAGGATTTCAAATTTAACCATTTATTGTAGGCATGTTGAGGTGGATTTTAGCCTTGTATCTTCCTGGCCAATAGAAACCTCTCACTTCTGAGAGTTCTGGCATTCAGGTTTCAGTCATGTCCTGGTCTTCTTGGTTCCAAGGGAAGGAAACATTGGTTCTGTGTGTTGTAAGAAGCCAAAGCTTTTTCTATTGCACAGTCCAGGGTATATAACTTGTAGTTTGGGCTCTGGTGTACCTACAAGGTAACTTGACATTCTGTAATTAACAGAGTAGGGTCAGTTTGGGCTGGGTCTGCAGTTACATTAGGTCATCTCAGTCCTCTAGATTCTCTACTCCTTATTTCTATCTATCTATCATCTATCTATCTATTATTATTTTTTCAGAGGCAAGGGTCTTGCTATGTTGCCAAGGGTGGACTTGAACTATTGAGCTCAAGGGATCTTCCTAAGTAGTTGAGACTATAGGCACATAGCACTACACCCTGGATGATTTTGACTCTTTGAAATCATAGATATGGGACCATCTTTAGCAAATCAGCTCTTTAATAACTTGAGCACCAGGCCTAGTGTAATCACTCAAGAAATAATTTTTACTGAAGCAATTTTTCAAATATTCTCTTCCTAATAGAAGGAATCATGAATCACCAAGTACCTTCTTCATCGTAGCCATATTTGCTAGAATTATAATATACGATAGCTAAATTTCCACTCTACTCTTATTGAATGCCAATAATGCCTACTGAGATTATTACTAAAACAGCTGAAATTCTAGTTTTTTGAAGGCTCATATGGCTCTGGGTATCAAATTGCAAGAGCAATGTAATTTTCAGTATCTGCCTAGCACTATATTAAACTCACAAGTATGACATCATCTCTAATTTGCCCTTTACTTGTCATGATAGAAAATAACTAGGCCCATGTCATATACAGACCCACATATCTAAACTCAAATTGTCCCTGATTCACACAGCTCACAGCAATCGGACAACATACCACACTATATTTTTGGGGGTCGTAGTCCTGTGTCCTCCAAATGATTAATCCTCCACCTTTCCTGCCCTTGTCAATAAGAACCAAATCTCCAGAATGTGTGTGTGAACTGTAAACAGTTGTGTCCCCATTTGTCCATCACTCAGAAACCTAGGCATCAAATCATTTGATGATGTTTAGATGACACTGGTATAAAATCAGCCTGTTTATATAAGAGTAGAGATCAGAAAGGATACGTTTTTTAAATAAACCATATAAATTTTATTATTCATTATTTTTCATGATTCAATTAAACTCTCCATATTATTAAACAATTAAAATACTCAAAGTTCTGAAATGGGTACAGAAGTTACTATAATAGATAAGCCTTCCTTCCAGAAATGTATTTTCCAAAAATTGATAATTTTTAGTAATGTATCCAGTCAATACATTTTTATTAGATTTTAAATTTCACCTTGATCATCACATCCTGAAAATGCAGGGTAATTCTATCCAAGCTGTTATTCTTAGTGTGTCAAACACTGGGAAATGAGCATTTATTTTTTTGTTCACTTGAGACTGTGTTGGGAACTTACATGCATTCCCTTTCCTTGTGGAATTTTACTGTGTAACTTTGTTTGGATACCTGTGGACTTATTCTATTTTCATCTTCAGATTTATATCAGTAAAAGGAATGTGAATGTGATAAAACAAATGGAATGTACAATGTTCCCATACAGTGATCACAAGACCAAGTATCTTACTCATTTAACTTTTCCTAGAAAGTAAATGTTGTCTGATGTTGCATCACATTGCATAGTACAAAAAGAATTCACATGCATGTTTAAATGTGATAAAAATCTAAGAAGAATCTCAGATTTTAAAAGGAAATTTAAAAATATCTGAAACAAGCCAGTCATGGTGGGGTATGTCTGTAGTCCTAACTACTCAAGAGGCAGAGGTGGGAGAATCGCTTGAGCCCAAGAGTTTGAGGCTGCAGTGAGCTATGATTGTGCTACTGCATTCCAGCCTGGGAGTGAGCACCCACTTGTAAAAAAAAAAAAATCTTGAGACAAATTAAAATGAAAACAAACCATTCCAAAATTTATAGTGAAATGCAATGAACAATGTGAAACAAAAATAATCCTATTTACAATAGCATCAAAACAAATGAAATACTCAAGAACAAATTTAACCAAGCAGAAAAAAAGGCTTGTACACTGAAAACCAAAAATTGATGAAAGAAATTAAAGAAAATACAAATAAATGAAAGATATCTGGTGTTCATGGATAGTTAAGCAAACTATTCAAAGCAAACTACACATACAATGCAAGGTGTTATCAAAATCACAAAGGCATTTTGTAGAAATAAAAAATACTATCCTAAAATTAATATTAAATCTCAAAGAATCAGAATAAGTAAACTAATCTTGAGAAAGAAGAACAAACAATGGGTCCCCACACTTTATGATTTCAAAACATATTAGGAAGCTATAGTAATCAAAATAGTATGATACTTGCATAAAGACAGACACATATACCAATGGAATAGAATAGAGAGCCCAGAAGTAAACCCTCATTTATACAGTCAAATGATCTTTGACTAGGGTGCCAAAGCTATTGCTATGGTTTGAATATTCATCCCTCCAAAATTCATGTTGAAATGTAATCCTCAATGTAGCAGTTAAAAGTTTGGTCCTTCAAGAAGTGATTGAGTCATGATTGCTTTGCCTTTGTGAGTGGATTAATCCATTTGTGGATTAATTGATTCATGGGTTAATAAATTAATAAGTTATCACAGAAGTGAGACTGGTGGCTTTATAGGAAGAGCAGCCCCCCTTGCCATACCCTGCACCACCTCTAGTCCCTACCAGCAAGAAGGCCCTCACCAGAAGTAGCATCTCAACCTTGGACTTCTCAGCTTCCATAATTGTAAGACATAAATTTATTTTCTTTATAAATATATCCAGTTTCAGGTATTCTATTATAGGCAAGAAAATCAGACTAAGACAGTTACACAATAGGAAAAAAATAATCTCATCAACAAATGCTGCTGGGAAAACTGGATATCCACACTCAGAAGAATGAAGCTGGATCCTTACTTTACACCATATGCAAAAATTAGTGCAAAATGGACTAAAGACCTAAACATAAGATCTGAAACTATAAAACTCCTAGAAGAAGCCTACAGGGAAAGCTTCATGACAATGGATTTAGCAATGAATTCTTGGATATGACATCAAGAGCAATTAGACTATATCAAAATTTAAAATTTCTGTATTTCAAGGACACAATCAAAGATTTCAAAGGAAACCTTTGCAAATCATATATCTGATAAGGGGGCAATATCCACAATGTATGAGGAACTCCTCCAACCCAAGATCAAAAAGCATATAACTCAATTAAAAATTGGCAGAAAACTTGAGTAGACATTTCTCTAAAGAAGACATATATATGGACAATAAGTGTATTGCTATGATCTGAATGTTTCCCCAAAATTCATATGTTGAAATCTTAACCCTCAAGGTGGGGCATTTGGGAGATTAAGTCATGAGGACAGAGTCCTCATGAATGGAATTAGTGCCCTTGCAAAAGGGACCCCAGAGAGCCAGCGTCCCATCCACCATGTGAGGGGTACAACAAGAAAACATCTGCCGAGCCAGAAAATTGACCTTCCCCAGACAACAAATCTGCAAGGATCTTGATATTGGACTTCTCAGCCTCCAGAATTGTGAGAAATAAATTTCTGTTATTTATAAATTAGCAAATTTATAGTACTTTGTTATAGCATCCTAAACAGACTAAAGGCACATCACTAACCATTAGGGAAAGGCAGGTAAAAATCACAGTGAGATATCACCACGCAGCCATCAGGATTGTTACGATCAAATAACCAAGATAACAAGAATTGGCCAGAATGGGGATAAATTGAAACCCCTGTGTGCTGTTGGTGGGAATGTAAAATGGTACACCCTAGTCACCAACTTAGAAATGGAACTACAACTCTTCCCAGAGTCTCCAGCCTGCTGATCTACCCTGCAGGTTTTGGACTTGCCAAGCCCCTCCACAATGATAGGAGCCAATTCCTTCGATCAATCAATCTCTCTCTCTCATGTTCTCTCTCTCTCTCTCTCTCTCTACACACACACACACACACACACGTGTGCATGCACACACACACACACACACACACACGAACACACACACACACACGAACACACACACACATGCACAAACTCTTCCTGGTGAAATACCTCAATGAAAATATGGTGCTGTTTACAGGAATGCTGCTCAAAGTATATAAAAATCGATACATTTGAATAAATAAACTTCACTAGCTCTCAAGTAAAAATCACATTATTTTTTTTTTACGTTCCTTAGCTTTTGTGGGCCTTCTCTCTTCTGCTACCTAGGCAGAGTTTTTATTACGGAGGGGAAGAGGTGTCAAATCATTATTCAAAGTGACAATGAGAATATTCTTCTATTGTTAGTATTTGAAGTCTAATATTAGTGATGAATCTCTGAAATTAAGAATGGACTGTCAAGAGTTATTTAATGTACTATTAAACATGACCTGTTTCTGAATACTATCGAGTTAAAATCCAGATTGTCTGTTCTACCTGCCCCATGGAGCCCCATGATCCTAGGGAGGGTTCTGGTCTGCCTAGCAGGCTGTAGGCAGGGAGTAGATCTCTCTCTGTCCTTATAACTGTCAAGCCCAAGGAGTCCATGACCTGCCTGAAGCTGGAGACTCCTTCTCTGTGTAACAGACCAAAGGTAAGGAAACAGGCTTATGACAATATACGGTCTGGTCTTGCCAAAGAGTAGTCTTTTTGCAACAGGAAGAGAAATCCCCAGGAAGTGGTTAAGGTCTTGGTAAGGTCCAGTCTTGGTTGCTGCCCTTGTCACACCAGGGGGCTGTCTTCCCCTGGGAGGTTTTCAGAAGCTACAACACAAGCCCTGCTGGCTCCTGCTTTCTCTTTCCTTTTAGCCACAGCTACTATTATGTCATTCAACGGAAATCCAGGAAAAGCTCTTCTGCAGATGTTTCTGCACAACCTAGAAATGTTATGTAACTTCTGCTTTCTACTTGTGGTGCTCTGCTCTTTGGGGAAACCACGAAGCCCGAATGACAGCACAACAGAAAGCAGCTCTGTGAATGGACAGGAAGGTGAAGGGAGTGAATGACTGTGTCCTATGGGGAGTCTACCTCGAGAGGAAGGAAACCCAGGTGACGTGGGAGTGTGTCCTGGAATGCTGGGAGGGGGGATGGGAATGTGCCAGGTGCTGGCATCAGTAAATAAACAGCACAGTGTTTGTGCACTTTGAACTAAATGCTTATTCCCCTGTCTCAGGTATTTATACAAGCCACCATTTTCTGACAGAGTATAAATAGGGCACTTCATTGAAATGAAGAGTGACAATTTGAGCCTCTCTAAAATTCATGACAGAATATGTTTTCTTAGGCTTTCTCCTTTGGAAGCCAGTTACTGAAGGGTAGGACACAGGTCCTAAGAATTTTATAAAAAGACAAATAATATTCTCATCTATAGCTATATGAAGAAAAATAGGAAAATACCTGCCATATTTTACCTCGTTACTTAATGGAGGCTACTGTGTTAAGTGCTTTGAAATGTATGTGTTCATTTGAGATTCACAACAAGCATATAAATATGTTGAACCCATTTTATTTATGAGATAACTGAGGCTTGGAGAGATTAAGTGGGTTTCTGAACATCACACATACATGCAAGCAGAATGGGATTTCAGTATAAAACTCTTTGTTATTTACATCTGATGTTATACATTTGGTATTCTGAATTTCCAAAATAATTGTTAAATCTCTTTTTACTTGTCCATTACGCACTACTTCTTCTTGCTGTCTGGATTTCCTTGGTTCGTGTTGTATTTTCAGCTTGTTTTGACCAATTTTTTCTTTACCTTAATATTGAGAAAGAGATTCTCTGATTCAGTTTCCCAGTTTTATTTTATGAGGAAAGTTTGTCACTTTTACTGATTTTCAACGAGTATTAAAGTAATGATAAATTACAAATGTAAATAATATAATAGGTATGATTTAAAATAAATAATAAACATAATAATATGATTTGCCAATATATCAAAGCCATAAAATCTACCCAGAGACATACATATTTTGAAAGCGAAAAACTCTGTAGATGAAAAAATAAGCCACATTCTTTTCCAGGTTTAACTATATTTATCCCCTCTATTTCAAAGGCAAACCTCTCACAACTGTGTTCTATGGACCTTGTTACTCATGTCTCTTCTCTCATTCTCTCTTCTACCTACTCCAATATTGTTTCTGCTGATTAATTCCTCCAAACCAGCTCTCACTGACATCGTCGCACCATCTATTTTCCTGATGTCATGGGGAGTTTCAATGCACATTTTCTATAAGTTCATTGATTCTTCTTCTAAGCACATTGATTTCCTTAAATACACTTCATCACCATTCTCCCTCTACCCTCTAATGTAAGGTATTGCACCTCTGTTTGCAGAGTGGCTCTTCCTTCCTCTCTCTTTAAAGAAGAAAGTTCCTCCGAATCAAGTTTAACTCCTTTTCTCCCTCTACTGTCTCTCCCTACATGACCACCTCTATTTTTTGACTTTCACTTGCCAGTCACAAAGCTCCAGTTCTTATAATCCTTAAAAATTGCAAAGCCATGTACACAACGGGCAATAGATATTTGCATTTAGATGTTAACCAGTCAATTAATAGAGAATATCTCTGCATTTCTTTTTATTTCCTCACATGCCTCAGTCTACATTCTACTGAGAGGATTTCATGAGTTTTCCTTCTTCTCATCATAGTGTTTAACATAATTGATGTTATTTTGGTATGATTATTGTTTTTAGTTTTGTCCCCTATAAAAATCAAAGATACAAGACAGCAGGATCTATAATTGTTATGTTCACCTCTATATCCTGAAAACAACAGACAATGTGGCTTAGATTAAATTAACTTTTACTTAAACATCTTGAATATAACAATGATGGTTTCTTTAATCAGGTTGCACAATCAAACTTGGAGTTTCATTGTAAAGAATAAACAAATATAAGAAGTTTCCACGGTAAAAGTTTAATGAAGAAAGCAGAATAATAAAATTACTAAATAGAAAGGACATTTTATATTAATCACAGTTTAAAGGTACACATATCAACAAAAATAATATAAATCTTAGAAATAGTTAAATAAATATTTAAATAGATAATAAATAGATACATCACCATGGTCTCCTGTAAGCCACTAGTGCCTACAGAGCTTAAAACGATGTTGCTTAACACTCCTGAAAATATTTAAAAAGTTTGTTTCAACTCATGTCATGGTTATAGAAGAAATGAGAGTCTTCGAACTGTCAGGACTTATGAAAGTGTGAGATCATGTTCTAGTCAATGAGAACAGTTTCCATTTTGGACCAATCTCATTTCTCTTTCCTTAATCTTTCTTGCAAGGTTGTTGATGAAGACAAGGATTTCATGATTTCTGCCCTGACAACCTCCCAGGCACAAGGGCTGTATTTCTTCTCTTTCAGGTAGACAGTGATTCTTTGGAAGTATTTCCTCACAGCCAGGATGGAGTCCTCATTCATCACGGGAGTCTCTTCCACTCCCACGTCCTGCATCAGACAGGCCTCCAGCTCATCCAGCTGCTGATAGAGTCCAGCGCAGAATTTGTCTAGGAGGGTCTGATCCCAGGCATCAGATGACTCCTTTGTGCTGAAGAGGTTGAAGATCTGCTGGATCATCTCATGGAGGACAGAGATGGCTTGAGCCTTCTGGAACTGGTTGCCATCAAACTCCTCCTGGGGGAATCTGAAGTCATTTCTGTCCTCCAGGCAGGAGAGAGGAGAGATTCTCCTCATTTGTGCCAGGAGTCTCAGGGCCCTCCTGTTACCCAGGCCATGGGTCTGAGGCAGATCACAGCCCAGAGAGCAGATGGACATGCAGCTGAGCCCCACCAGGGCCATCAGTACAGACAAGGGCGAGGCCATTGGGGATGTTGCAGATGCTGCTGGGCTGGCTGAGGTGGGTGACCCTGAGCCTTGGTCTCTAGGTTCTCTGAAGACCTTGCTGTGTGCATAGTCCTTAAATAGGGAACATACTAGTTTCCATTTTCTTTATGTGCCCACATTACTTTCTACTTCTGTTTTTGGTTTCTTTATAGACTTTGTACATTGGTCAGGACGGTTTCTCTACCACTTTTTTTTCATTATTTTCTCCCCTACCCCTTGACCACTGAGCCTTTTTAGATTCCTTTTCATTGAACCCCCGTAAAAATTTAATAATGCAGATAAACTATGTATGCATTTATGTACTCTATATATATATCTCCACTTTTTACATAATAAAGTGTAATGTTGAATCTTTTTATTTAATGCAGGGTTAAATATGTCCAAATGAAAATTTTAAGCTAAAAGTCTAAAATTAAATTTAAAATTTATTGATCTTTAACTTAGCTTCCTAACTAAATTTGTTTAGTGGCTTCAATGGAATTTATTTACTTATATAAGTGGCAGTACACCAAATTATGTAAGCAAATTAGCAAATTATAAAAATATACAATAATACCCAATGTAATGAAATACTTAAACATTATTCAAAACTACTAAAGACTATTAAAATTTAAATTATTTCTTCAACGTTTACCTTTAGTGTACTTTTTTAATTTTGTTTCATATGAGAAATTTTTTAACTTCACTACCTGCTAGATACTTATCCAGACGTTGTCATGATTTTTTTCTCTTCATTGCTTGATGCAATGATTGATGTGTTGAAAGCTTCAGGAGAATTAAATCAATTATAAAATATTTGTATTTAAATCCCAAAACCCACAAAACAGGTAGAAGTGCAGTCAAACAAAACAACATCCACAAGACAGCCAATGACAGCACATATGTATGTAGAGGCCACCTCTCATGATATGACTTTGAGATCTAGTATATTTCAGAAAGTCCTCCAATCACAGTCTTGCATTCACCATAGGTTTGTAGTACTGATCTTAGATATATATATTTTGTATATTCCATGAACCCGATGTCAGTGCTTCTTATGTGATATACAAACAACTCAATGAAAAAAATATATATAAGGTTTTCACTGATAGGGTTGAGCTTTGGAGGGTCACAAAACATTATAACATTTAAGATTTGTTTCCACCTCCAGGAACTAACTTCTACAACCTTGGGAGCAATATTGTACCCAGTAAGAATATACACTTGAGAAAACATCATCACTTTGATTTTAAACAAATTTTTTGCATGAAAGTTCAAATTTCAAAAAAATCCTTCAGAGCTTCTAATCCTAGTTGATTCTAACCAAACTAACAGAATCTATATTTGTCCTAAATATCCTAAATGGGTTGTAATATCATAAAGTGAATGGGCTGTACAATTTTTTTGCATAGCGTTCAAGCCAACAGATGTCTTTCCCATTTCCATGTTCATGGAAAGCAAAGGTTGTCACCTTTTTCATCCTAATGAATAGGGACAAAAATAAAGCAAGTGTGTATGTAAATGTGATAAAAATGGAAAAACAAAGCAATATCCTATCAAGAAAAAACAATGAGAAAATGTAACTTAGCTACATTGAGCCCAGCCAAGATGGATTAAGGGATGGGGCAAAGGAGAAGCAAAGTGATGGGAGGACTGTAGCTCAAGGTGGGCATGGGCTCAGAGAAAAGTAGTCATTCCTGGTCTAGGGGCTGTTCTCAGCTTTGCTCAATCCTGTTACCCAGGCCATGGGTGTGAGGCAGTTCACAGCACTGAAGCAGATAGAGATGCTGAAGATCATCACTATGGCCATTGGCATAGAGATGAAAGAGGCTAGTAGAAATCTTCAAGATGCCACGGGCCTGGCTGGGGGTGTAGTGTGGGAGTCTTGGTCCTCAAGTTCTGGATATATTTCACTATGTGTGCCTTTAAATCAGGAACACACTAGTTTTCAACTTCTGGAACCCCTGGGCCTAGGCAAAGTGTCCAGGAGTGTAATACATGTAGGCTTCTTTCCACTGTTTTCTAACAAAGTATTCATAATGACACTTTCAGTCGCTGCCAGTATTCCTAGTGCAAATCCTAATTACTTTCAGGTGCAATGGGTGTGGGGATTTAAATTCCAAAAGCAAAATTATTTTCATCTTATTCATAGCACCATCTTACCTCAAAGGTAATTGTCACATCTCTGGTTAGTGACACCACTGTTCTGAAGTGAGAGTGTAGGTGGATCAATATGCACAGGGCAATGTGTCCTGACCTCTCACTCTCCCTAACTCACTTCCCTTGTGCAGGACATGATTATTTCTGTCAGTAAGATATTCCTTTATTGGGTGGTTGCAAGTGTCCCCAAAATAATCTGCCAGCTTCCTTCCCATTACCTAAGCACTACCCAAATTTCCCAAGTGTCAATGTGGCTTATTAAGTAGTGACAGGTGACCGTCTTTCTTCCTGACCCAGGTATCATATAGTTTGACATCCTACAGATGACATCACCAAACTTCTCCATTTTCATGCCCTTTATTGCCAGACATGCAATAAAGAATCCCAAATTACACCACCACCCATGGTATTTGTCATTAATTCTGGACCCATATACCCAACTGTCGATAAGACATCTGCTCTCACATGTTTCCCAGGCACCTGAGAAGGGATATCTTCTATTTTTCTTTTTTTCCCAGCATCACTCATACCTAAAATTACTGGTATGTGAACATCATTTTCCTTTACTTCTTTTTGTAGTATTTCATATAAATGAAGTATTAGTGTAATGTTTTTAGGTTTCTTTCCACATAAAACTGAAAGTTTCTACACAGAAGGGAATGTGTTATTTTTATTGACCTCTATTTCTTGACAGAATTCCACAATCTGACACTTTGATAATCAGTTTATACATATGATGTGAAGGAAATGAATGAATAAGTAAATGAATATTATCATCCATCCTTCAGTTGGGTTTAGAATATAAGGATTTGGAATATGTTTTTAGAAAAAAAAATTTTTAACAATAAATAACATTAAGGCTGTCATCTCATAGGAACTGATGACTGTAGAGCAAATATTTTTAACATATATTTGCTTAAAACGTAAGCTGACAAAGTATTGGCTGAATTAATTTAATAAGTTCTGTGACTAAAATCCAAATAAGAGTCATTTGAAATATCCAAAGACATATCTGCAAGTGTGATACGGCAGATTAGTCACTGAGAACCATTTCAAGATGACCCCAGGTCTCCATTGCTACTTCCTAACTTTTCTTGCAAGTTTGTTGATGAAGAGAAGGAGTTCATGACTTCCACTCTGACAACTTCCCAGGCACATTTTTTTAGAAAAAAAATGTTTTCTTTGATAGGAATTTATTAAATAAAAAATACAACTCAATAAAATGGAAAGGCAAACATGTGTCATAAATTTTAACACAATGTAAAAGTATGTATTTTTATATGAAATACATCACTATTATAAATATGACAAGATGCAAAAATAAATATATAAATATAAATAAATATACAAAGAAACAAACAATAAATAACATTAAGGCTGTCATCTCATAGGAACTGATGACTCTAGAGCAAATATTTTTAACACATATTTGCTTAAAATGTAAGCTGACAAAGTATTGGCTGAATTAATTTAATAAGTTCTGTTACTAAAATCCAAATAAGAGTCATTTGAAATATCCAAAGACATATCTGCAAGTGTGATACGGCAGATTAGTCACTGAGAACCATTTCAAGATGACCCCAGGTCTCCATTGCTACTTCCTAACTTTTCCTGCAAGTTTGTTGATGAAGAGAAGGAGTTCATGACTTCCACTCTGACAATTTCCCAGGCACAGTCACTGTAGTTCTTCTCTTGCAGGTAGAGACGAATTCTCCAGAAGTACCTCCTCAAGGCCAGTGTAGGGTTCTCCATCACACTGGCAGAGTCTTCCTCCGCCGTCACCTGCACCAAGCAGGTCTCCAGGTGTTCCAGCTGCTGGTGAAGTCCACTGCGCAGTCTGACCAGGAGGCTCGGGTTCCAGGCAGCAGAGGAGCGCTCTGTGTCGAAGAGGTTGAAGATCTGCTGGAGCATCTCGTGGAGGACAGACACGGCCTGGGCCTTCTGCAGCTGGCTGCCATTCACCATCTCCCGGGGGAATCTGAAGTCGTTTCTGTCCTCCAGACACAAGGAAGTGGATACTCTCCTCATTTGGTCCAGAAGCACCAAGGTCTTCCTGCTAAGCCGACCTTGGCTCTCAGGCAGGTCACAGCCCAGAGACCCAACAGGGCCGCAGCTGCACATCACCAGGGCCGTCAGTAGGGGGAGCAGAAGGGCCATTGGGAAGTGAGGCGGCTGCTGTCCTGGCTGAGCTGGGGTCTGGGTGAGGCTTGGACTCTAGGTTATCTGAAGACATCCTTTCTGTGCATGGCTCTTAAATAGGGAACATATAGTTTTCATTTTCCGAACATGTCTCCGAACTTTTACTTCCACTTTTTGTTTTCATTTACATATTCTATATTTAAGCCAAGAACATGCCAATAATCTAAGCCCTTGATTTTTGCTATACAATTTATATTATACTGTAAACTTGAGATATGACAATCTAAATGAATATTTGTCAATTAAATGAGAAACATTTTTGTCCTAAAGGCTGAAATATGTGCAGGAATACAAATACCCACATACTTTTTTATGAAAAAATATACTTCTTTTTGTTGTTACAAGAAAAATTTTAGCCCTGATCCTAGGCTGCATTTTACCCTGCATGTTTAACATAGGAAAGCAGGCTCCCTCAACCCTCTGGGTTTCTGTATTTGGTTGAGAATCTACCAGACCATCTTTGCAATAAACCCTGTAGAAACAAGAATTGAGGTTTTTTCACTGTTTCATTCACAGCAGAGGCTAAATATTATTAGTGAATGAGAGTCTTTGCTATTTATCCTTTTTCTAGAACACACTCATGCAGGTCCATGTGGCCAGGCTTCACTGGGGCCACAAAGTCAGGACTAACATAGACAGAGCTCTTTCTTCCCATCATTTTCTTACTGGAAGTATAGAGTTCTCCTCAGGCTGTGCTAGTACTCCTAACAAGAATCCTGGTTCTTTTCAGGTACATGTGGGTGTGGAGATCCTAATCCCAAGATCATTTTATATTACCAGCAGCACCTCACTCATGAGGTAGTCACCATATCCACTAACCCCCTTTCCTCTAGAGTGACAATGTTTTTAACCCAGACTCTTCCAGACTCATTCCCTGAGGCAGCCTTACAACTTTAGAACTCCTCTACTGGGGAGGGGTCTGTTTCTTTGAGTCAAAATAATGAATCCTCTAAGACCCTGGCCCATGCCCCTAGAGTGACGTGTGAAGGACTCTACTTCTCAGTGGTGACCGTCTCCTGTCCTGAGCCGTGTCCCCGGGTATCAGCTGTGTTAACAGCTCTCAGATGCTGCTAACAAAAGTTTGTTTTGTCTAAGTAAGTGGAAGAATTATTCAATTGCAGTGATTTTGACTTTAGCTAACAAATCATTTTATTTTATTTTATTTTTCCCAAGTATCGTTCTTATTTTTCTTTTTCTATACTTAAAATTATTGAGCTCTTGATATGTTTGACCTTTCTGACCTGGCTACAGGGGAGTCAGTGATGATGTATCTCGCTATCTCAGTAAAAGCATGATACAGAAACTAGTAACTTTCAGTTGTCGATCCAGTCAGCATGATTCTCTTGGGGTTCTTTGTTCCTCTGACTCACTCTAACAAGGCAGGGCAGTGTGGTCCAGGCTATTCTGTCAGGGAAAATAGGCTTCCTTCCTTTACTTGTTTGCGATTTTTCATTTGAAATTATTGTACCTTCTTTTCATGTAGTGGTTTACTGGGCAAGGTTTGTCTTGCTGCTCCTGCATTACAGTCTAATTCATGACGAAAGAATACAATGAAAGCAAAGGAAAGGAAAGGCAGAGAGACCACATCATATTTCTCTATCATGTTTAGGGTTTTAGGCTTTTAGTTTCTCATTTCAACTTTCCTAGAAAGCAAAAGTCGACAGCTGTTTGTGGGCAGAAAGGAAAAAACAAAAATAGTAAGTGCAAATATCGTGAAAATGAAAGAAGAGAACTGACTTTCCCCTGACAAATGGCCAAGTATAAGTTAGCAAAATTCAATGCAGCCAAATCGGAGCCTAGGGGCTGTGGCAGAGGGAAGAATGAAGGCCAATGTTGAGGTGCACAAAGGCCAGGAAATAGCTGATTCTGCCAGAGGCGCAAATGAAAACAACTTCTGGGTCAACAGACTGCCCTCAGCTTGGCCAGACCAGGCACCTGACTTTCTTCCATTGAATCAACATTTTGAAAATTCCTTTGTATTTTTATAGTGCATATTAAAAACTAAAAATTTTGTTATTGATACATAATATTTGTACACATTTAGGGGGTACGTGTGGTATTTTAATACATATATAGAATGTGTAATGACCAAGTCAGGGTATTTAGCTCATCCATCACCTCAAGAATTTATCATTTCTTTGTGTTGGGAACGTTCCAAATCCTGTCTTCTAGCTATTTTGAAATATGTAATGCATTGTTGTTAACTATAGTCACCCTACTGTGCTATCCATCATTGGAATTTATTCCTTCTCTCTAACTGTATGTCTACATGTGATCAGTTTAAGGAGAAAAAGGAGTCACACCAACCACCTCCTAAAAGACACACAACCAGACCCCAGTTGCTAGAGCACCAACCCTCTCTGGCAGGATAATGGATAGTAGCCTTGTCTGAGCACTCTACCAAGTTAATGCCTCCACTCAGGCAATGGAAATATTACCTCCAGAACTTAGAATGAAGAGAGAGGGTATTAGATGGTCTCCACAGATTGTGCTCTTAATCTGGGTATTAATAATAATCATGATATGAAAAAATAACACTGAATTTTATTGCATGCTTATTATGGACCATCCACTGTTATAAAGTCTTTAAAAATATTAAGTTAGGTCTGGGACATGGGTGCACAGTTACTTAGGTGTCCCGGGGATGCGTCTGCCAGGGGCAGTGAGTCCGTGGGCTGTTTCTCAGTCCCAGGATGCTGGCACCCGGCAACCAAATTGGAAAAGAGGAAGTCAGATTGTCCCTGTTTGTAGACGACATGATCTTACATATAGAAAAACCTGAAGATTCTGGCAACAACCTCTTAGACCTGATAACAAATTCAGGAAAGTTGCAGAATACAAAATTAACATACAAAAAATCAGTAGTGTTTTGATACACAGACAACAAACTAGCTAAAAAAAAAAAAAAAAGAAGGCAATTCTATTTACAATAGCTACAAAAAATAGAGTAAAACACCTATGAATAAATTTAACCAAAGTGGTGAAAGACCTCTCCAAGCAAATCTACAAAATCCTGATGATAGAAATTGCAGAATATACAAATAGAACTACATCCTATGCTCAAGGATCATAAAAATTAATGTTACAATGACAATACTACTCAAAGCAGTCTACAGATTCAGTGCAATTCCTACCAAAATGCCAATGACATTCTTCACAGAAATAGAAAAAAAAATCTAACATTTGTATGGAACCACAAAAGGTCATGAATAGCCAAGGCAATCCTGAGCATTAAGAATATAGCTGGAGGGATCACACTACTACATTTCAAAATATACTACAAACTTATAATAACTAAAACAGCACAGTACTGGTATAAAAACAGACACACAGACCAATTGAACAGAATAGAGAACCCAGAAATTAATCCACATGTCTACAGTCAACTGATTTTGACAAAGGTGCTAGGAACATTCATTGGGAAAATGACGATCTCTTCAATAAATTGTGGTGGGAAAACTGGATATAGCTATTCAGAAGAATGGAACTATATCCCTACCTCTCACCCTACAAAAACGTCAGCTCAAAATGGATGAAAGATGTAATATTAAGACCCAAAACAATAAAACTACCAGAAAATAACACAGGGGAAACTCTTCTGGACATTGGTTTGGGAAATGATTTTATGAATAAGACCTCAAAAGCAGAGGCAAGAAAAGCAAAAATAAATAAATGGGATTTTGTCAAACTAAAAAGTTTCTACACAGCAAAGGAAACAATCCACAGAGTGAAAAGACAAGCTGTAGAATGAGAGAAAATATTTGGAAACTACTCATCCCACAGGGGATTATTAGAATATACAAAGAACTCAAACATCTCAACAGCAAAAAAAAAAAAAAAGGCAGATTTAAAATGGTCAAATAATCTGGACAACATTACAGTCAGTTCTTTCTAAGAACTCATTTTACCCCTGGAGTAAAATCTGCAGGAGGACAAAATACTGTATGTAAAAAAAAAAGCCTGTTCTCCATGGACGTGGTGTTTCGCTATGTTCATCTTGGCCAGAAGGTGGCTCTCATTCTCTGTAAATATTTTATAGCCCCAGGGTAAAATGGACCCTGCCTTATATTTCCTTTTTGCTACCTCATTGTAACAGGGGCATTCTGTCATTTCCAAAAGTGTATACCAGGAGGGTGGAAAAAAGAGCCTTACATAGGGGAGTTTCTGAAAAACCTAAAACTTTCACTCAACTTCTGCTTTCAACCGATGGCCTGGTACTCTCAAGAGAAAATTGACAGCCAGAAACCACAATGGAAGAGGAAGCAGCTGCATGAATGGGCAGTGCAAGTTAATGAGGAGTGAATGAGGAGAGCCCACTGGGATTTCTACACTGGGGAGGAAACTATTGTGATAGAGGAGTGAAAGAATGAGGTCCAGTAAGCAGGGAGGAAGGGGATTATGGCAGGCATCAGAACCAGCAAGCATATCATAAATATATATAGACATAAAAATAACACACTATTATACAGGAGGTTGGGTAAATTATCTTGTTTTTTAAAAAAATTATCTTTAGTAGCGAAAGAAATATTATTTTGTCAAATGCTGATTTCTATGTTGGGTTCAATTCATTAAACTGTTGAATGTTTATTGTGCTTCAAGTTTCTGAGCTGGCCATAGGCGATTCCATGATGATTTTTCTACCATCAGAAATTTATATTTAAGTAATACTAACTGTCCCTAGATATTTCAGTCAGTATGTCTGATTGAGCTTCATGGTTCATCATTCTCAGTCTCACAGTGAAAGTACAGGGCAGTGAGGCTCAATATATGACTGATGTGAGATAAAATTGCTCTACTTTTCATTACAGGTTTCATTGTCTTTCAATTTTTATACATTCTTTTTAGTTTAGTTTTTTCTCTCTCTCTTTTTTTTTTTGTTGCTAGGACTGTCTTATTGCTGCTGAATTACTTTCTATTTCATCTTGAGTTTAGTACCTCAATGGGGAATTGAAAACAGAAATGTAAAAAGCTTGTACTATTATTTTATAATATCTTAATATAATATTTATAATATCTTAATATATTTTAATATAAGTATTTTATAATATCTATAAACTATTATAATATTTTATAATACCTCATATTTGTCTTTCTCCGGACTTTTTTAGAATTCTGTCTTTGCATTTGGATATGTTGAAGCAAAAGGAAAACAAATGCAAGTCTGAATATGATGAAAGTGAAAGAAGTAAAGTGACTGCCTAGATAAAAAACACACAGTGAAAGTCCTCTTCTGTTCCTCACCCTTCCACCTACCCCAGTTTGGTTTGTGCTCATTAATTCTACCACACCTTTCTTACTGAAGTCACCAATTCCATCCATTTTCCCACTGCAGTGGATGGTTTCGATCCACAGAGCAGCTTACTGACATTCAACATACTATCAATTAAAATAATGATAAATTATCTTTGTAAATAATTTAATAGGTCATGATTTAAAGTAAATAAAATACTAAATATATCAATATGATTTTCAATACATCAAATTCACAAACTCTGTCTGGACACAAATATATTTCAAACAAGTGAACACTGTGAAGAGAAAAAATTAATCCACATTGTTTTCCAGGTCCCACCCCATTTCTCTCCTCCAGCTTTCAGAAGGCAAAGCTATAAAATTATTTTCATACATATTGTCACTAACTTCTCTTCACTAATTTGCCCTGCCACCTACTCCAGTACAATTTCAGCTGAACAATTCTACCAAACCACTTCTCACTAAGATTGCCAAAGCCATCCATTCTCCTGACATAGTGCGCAGTTTCAAACCACATTTTACATGAATGCATTCATTGATGCTTTTAGCAGTTTTAGTCTTTCAAATCCACTCTTATAAACATTCTCTCTCGTCCTTCTAATGTACTGTCATTCCAACTATTTCCTTTGTGTCTCTTCTCTTCCTTTAAGGTGAATGTCAGAAAATTAAGTCTTTTTCTTATTTTCTAAACTCTTTCCACGTAACTACTTCTATTCCCAGCCTTTCAGTCTACAGAACAGCTTGTCAATTGCAGGCTCAGGTACCCAACTGCATAGGACATTTGCACATAGATGTCCATCAGTTAACTGTGGAGGATATCTACTTATTTTTATTTATTTCCTGATATGCCTCACTCCAGCTTCTGCTGAATTTCAACAGTTTTTCCTTCTTCTCATTATAGCAATTAACTTGACACATACTATTATGATTACCTTTTTAAAGTTATTTTCCTTATAAAAAATCAAATGCACAAAACACGAGCAGGTGTAATTGTTAGGTGTACCTCTATATCTTGAGGACAACATACAACCTGGCTCACAGAAAGGCAATTTTTACTTATAACTTGAATATAACAATGATGGATAAATGAGTTGTACTATCTTCTTTAATTGGATTGCACAATTGGGCTTGGTGTTTCTTTTTTAAAGAATAAACAAATACAGGAAGTTTTTATAGTAAACATTTAATGAACAAAGCAAAATATAAATTAAATAAATATAAAGAACATAAATTTTTATATTAACCACAATGTAAAGGTGCACTTTATATAGGAACAAAATAATTTCACCTTATCAATACTTAAGTAAATAAATATTGAAATAGATACATGAATAAATCCATTAGCATATTTATGTATAATGAACTACTGCGTATAGAATTGAAGATGATGTTGCTTAATACTCCTGAAAACATTTGAAAATTTTAATTCAATTTGCATCTCATTATAGTGAAAATGAGAGTTTGAAAGAGCAGATTTGTGAGAGTATGAGATAGCATATTAGTCAATGAGAATAATCTCCGTGTTGGAGCAGCCTCATTCCTTACTTAATCTTTCTTGTAATTTTGTTGATGAAGACATGGATTTCATGATTTCTGCCCTGACAACCTCCCAGGCACAAGGGCTGTATTTCTTCTCTTTCAGGTAGACAGTGATTCTTTGGAAGTATTTCCTCACAGCCAGGATGGAGTCCTCATTCATCACGGGAGTCTCTTCCACTCCCACGTCCTGCATCAGACAGGCCTCCAGCTCATCCAGCTGCTGATAGAGTCCAGTGCAGAATTTGTCTAGGAGGGTCTGATCCCAGGCATCAGATGAGTCCTTTGTGCTGAAGAGGTTGAAGATCTGCTGGATCATCTCATGGAGGACAGAGATGGCTTGAGCCTTCTGGAACTGGTTGCCATCAAACTCCTCCTGGGGGAATCTGAAGTCATTTCTGTCCTCCAGGCAGGAGAGAGGAGAGATTCTCCCCATTTGTGCCAGGAGTCTCAGGGCCCTCCTGTTACCCAGGCCATGGGTCTGAGGCAGATCACAGCCCAGAGAGCAGATGGACATGCAGCTGAGCCCCACCAGGGCCATCAGTACAGACAAGGGCAAGGCCATTGGGGATGTTGCAGATGCTGCTGGGCTGGCTGAGGTGGGTGACTCTAAGTCTTGGTCTCTAGGTTCTCTGAAGACCTTGCTTTGTGCATAGTCCTTAAATAGGGAACATACTAGTTTCCATTTTCTGAATGTCTCCACATTACTTTCTACTTCTGTTTTTGCTTTCTTCATGCACTCTCTACATGGGTTTAGGCAGTGGTTCTCAACCATTTTTTTCCCATTTTTGCCTTCCCTCCCCTTACCTCCAGAGCTCTGGTACAGAATTCTTTTCCTAATTGATCCCCTCATGATCACTTAATTAACATTATATATATTTAGGTACTCTGTTTATATCTGTGCTTTATACATAAAGTGTAAAGTTTACTTTTTTATTCAATGATGGTTAAGAATGTCTAAATAAAAATTTTAAGGAAAAGTTAAAGTTAAAAGTCATTGAGTTTTAACTTGACTCTATAAAAGTTAATTTTCCCTATTACTTTCAGTGTAATTTACTTATACAAATTTTCATAAATTAAGTTACATTTGGAAATTATGATTTATATAAACACATAATACCAATGTAACAAATATTTTTAAATATTTCAGAACTGCTAAAATTATTTTAAAATAAATAATTTTTAACATTTATTTTTAGTGTACTTAACATTTAATTTTGTGTCATAAAGAAAATTATTTTTAATTTCCCTAGCTGGTGGATATTCATCCAGGCATAGGCAACATTTTTTTGAACACTTGACATAATTATTGAAGTGTTGAACACCTTTAGCATAATAGAATTAATAATAAAAAAATAGTATATTTGTACTTCATTTTCAAATTCTACAACAGATTTGGCAGCACTGAGGAAGCACTATTGAACATACTCTACATCCACAAGACAGCCAAAGGTAGCCCACACTTGTGCTAATGGAGTCCATATCTCATGCTATGACTTGGAGATTGAGAAAATAATGTGGACAAAGTCCACCAACCACAGCCATCTATTTGACATAGGTTTGACGCACTCACCCTGCGTACATTTTGTGCCTTTCATGAACTCAATGTCTATGTTTCCCATGTGATACACAAGAAAATCCAATGAAAGGAAGTAAATACTAAGGGATAAGTGTTTGTTAGAGTTAAGCTTGAAGGGTTATCACCCTTGAAAGATATGATTTGTTCATGCCCCCAAGAACTAAGTTTTCCACCCTTAGGAGAAATATAATCTCCAACGAGAATACATTAATTTGATTTTTTAAAAAATCATTTCTATTAATGTTCAAATATCCCAAAGAACCTTGAGACATTTCAGTCATAGTTGATTCTTATCAAATAAAAGGAAACTGTCTTTTCCAAAATGTCAATGAAGGGATGTAAATATGATAAAATAAGGCACATACAATCATGCTCTGTAGCTCTCGAGACACCACATATCCTCCTTTCTCATTTCCTTTTTCATAGAAAGCAAAAGTTGCCACTTTTTACATCCCATTAAGTAGGTATCTAAAGAAAAAATACATGTGTAAATGTGATAAAAATGTAAGAATGGAAGGACTATTTCAATGGAGAACAAAATGACAAAATGTAAATTAGCTACATTCAACCCAGGCAAGATGGAGATTACGGATGGGATAGAGCAGAAACAAAATGGTGGTGGTGGTGGTGGGGTGGCTGGGAGTGCTGTAGCTCAAATGTGGCAAGCGGGCATAGGCTAGAAGAAAAGTAATCACCCCTGGCCCAGGGGGTGTTTTCAGCTTTGATGAATTCAGTCTTGATAGAGAATTAGGGGAGATACACCAACCACAAGAGTTTGTACACAAGAAAGGCAAGTTTGTGAGAATATAATATTCTGTCTGTATGATGGAAACGCTTAGTTACATTGAATTCTGTTCTGGTGGCTAATTAACTCAGAAGATCATTATTTTTCTTGTCATGTCTACCAAGAAGGAAAAGAATAGATGATTTCTAAAGACACTACCCTTGATAGATAGATCATAAAGATAATTTTAATAAACTAACTAAATTGTATAAGGTGGATATTACCAGTGGAGAAATGAGGAGAGTCCAGGGCATTGGAGAAGGAGGGCTGAGATCACAAAAGATTCTGAGTCACCTGACTTGCCAGCTGGTCAATACCTTTTATTTTGTAGGCCATCCATCAGAGTTTGCTTCGAGGTTAATTTTACTGACTTACTTTGAGAAAATAGGCTGACATGATGGGCAATGTCTGGATAGAACTAAAGAAGAGGGGTTGAGAAAAAGACTATGTTTGCGGGGCTGGAGAGTAATTTGGCAAAAATGGGCATAGAAATGGAGGAAGCTATGCCTTTGGGCTTCCATTTCTTTAGGTGGATCTTAACTAATGTGTAACTTACCTGTCCTTATCCTGCAATTTCTTTAGGTTCTACACACACACACACACACACACACACACACACACACAATGATGCATTATTATTTGCTTCTTGTTATCTCTATTCAGTTTCCATAGGATGGTGAGGCCTATTTCAGTTATTTCCAAAATGTGGCAGGTAGTAGTTAGAGTGGTACTACAGGTAAAAAACAAAATAAAACAAAACAAAAACCACAAGTTTGAATGTTGAGTCTTTGGTCAAATGTTTTTGCTTGCTAAGGTTCTCTTTCTTCTTTATACATGGCCATGTTCTCTCTTGTAGCTGCCAGGGATGTGGCTTTTAGTGACCTGACCTTTTTTCTCCTTAGAATACCATGCCAGGAGTCTATAAGATACCTGGGGTCAGAGGAATCATCTTATCCAATCTTATTTCTCAGGCATCTTAGCCCAGTCCCTGTCATTTCAGGAGCTCAGTCAATATTCATGAAAAAGAATAATCATTATATTAATAATAATAGTGGAAGGAATAATCCTAATACCTAGTAAATATATGATTTGAGGGGACAATAGATCACAAGATACTTTGTAAATTCTTCATGATTCTTCAAGGGAAACTATAATTGAAGATTATGTTGTGTATTCAAAACAAAAAGAACAACAATTTCATTATAGGGACATTGTCATGTTTGCATTTTTAACATTTAGAATATCAGGACGAGAAACAAGTGCCTGGTTACAAATGGAAGACTCACTCTCCACGTTCCTTTTAGTGGTCCTCAAGTACCTGAGGAACTTTCCTTATTCCTTAGGTAATAAGGAAACCACTTGATCTTTACAATGTGTTCCAAGCCCCTATCCCCATCCCCTTGGCCATTTTTCATCTTTAACTGATGCCTTTGGACCTAACTTAAATGCTGCTTTCAAAGAGTCAGTGATGTTGAGAACTCTAGTGAATGACATCCATGGCATCTTCCCTGAGTTTAAATTGTAGATCAGACTTAGAGACATATTTTTCTAAATGCATGAGAAGCAAGAACATTGTTTATCTTTCCCCCTAAAAATAGCATTAATACAAATATTGTAAAAATGCATAGTGGTCTTATTTAACAATCTTGTCTTCTTTTCCCACTAATCACCCAATTAGACTCCCATTCCCAAATACTTTGAACTTAGGTGTCCTATGAGAGTAAATCCATGCCAAGTAAATATGGATGGAAGTGATTTTTACCTTTTAAGGTCTTGGCTTTTGACATCCCAATGTGATCTACCATACTGTTTTCCCTTTGCAACTGAGTAGAATAGACTCAAGCACCATGGCCACATTTGAGGTTCTATGTTGAAGATGGCAAAGCTACAAAATAGTAGGTACTCAAGTCCCTAGCTCACTGTTTGGAGGAGGGCCAATGAAAGAAATGTCTCATTAGGAGTTTTTGCACTGGGCCCTTATATGAAAAAAGAGCAATTTGTGTTATGATCTAATTATTGGTAGTTTTCTGTTTATCTGTTACAGCAGCTAGCATCAACTTAACTGACAAATGTCCTTTTAAAATACCATCCTGAAGAAACTTTTCCATAAAAAATTAAATTTCAAACTTTGTTAACAGCAAATATCCCTCAAAAATTTAAGTAGATAAATAAAATTATAAATCGTAACATCAGGAAAATAGATCATGCTCTTTTCTCTAAATTTTTTTTGTAAATTCATGATGTACAATATAATTTTAAAATAATCTCTTGATTGTGGTTTCAGATTTTTTAGTTGGTGCAAAAATCAGAGTTGAGATTGCTTTTTGGCTTAGAAAACAATAATGTAATTGGTTAGAGGGAGAGTCATGAATACAGACTTTCTTGTTTATTTGCTGACTTTTCTTTGAGGATTCCTAATGGGGGAAAAGCACATTTCAATCTCCTCTCTGAGAACCTCCCAGGCACAAGGGCTGCATTCCTTTTTCTTCAGGTAGCAGATGATTGCTTGGGAATACTTCTGGACAGCAATTCCCAAATAAGGACAAGAGAGATTTTCTTCTTTTGTCAGCTCCAGTTGACCCAGACTGTGGTCAGGTCTGGAGAGTAAGTTGATCGAGGAGGATCTTATCCCAAGTAGCATGGCTGTCCTCTTTGTTAAAGAGGATGAAGATTTGCTGGAGCATCTTATGGTGGAAACAGGTGTCTTGCCTTGTGTCTTTGGGATTGGGGTGATATTCCCTCTTTTCCAAGGAAATTTGAAGCGGGTTCTGTCGTTCAGGCATGGATGACAGGGGATCCTGTTCAGCTGTCTCAATAGCATCCAGGCTTCCTGTTTCCAGGCCATGGTGCCAAGGCATGCCTGAGCCAAGTGAGCACACAGGGCTGGAGCAGAGCATCACTCCTGCCAGTAGCAGGGAGGTGTGAGCCACTGCCGATGTCAGTGATTCACGAGCCGGCCGCCAGGGGGCGCGCGCCGCTGCGCGATGAGCGCAAAGCTCCCTTCGCTGCGCAGCGAGGGCGGCAAGAGCGCAGCTGAATGGCCTTGTCTGATTCGCAGGCCGTTAGGCAACCTGGGCTTTGCGGCTTTTGCATTCAGTGGGTCCGACAGCCCGAGGGAAATGCCGTAGTGGCTTCTAATCTTAGCAGATTGTGCAGCTTCCACAGTGAGTAAGAAATCTCCCGTTGATTGCTGATACGGCAGCTCCGTGGCGGCTTCGCCTGAGACATCTTTCTTGGCGAGCGCAGAACCTTTCGTTTTCTCAACTTTCCCTGTGTTCGGGGCTTCACTTCTCACAGAGACTTTAGCGACACTCACTTTTACAGAAGAACCCATTCATTAAGAGACGTGAGGGCTCGAGATCGTACAGCTGGTAATTCTTAGAGACTGCAGTTGTGTGGGGTCGAGGCGCAGGGACACCTTCCAGCAGGGCAGGGGCAGACCCAGGGGACCGAAGCCCTGCGAGCGAGGGGGCCCAGGGGGAAAGGAGGGTCGGGCCGCTCCCTGGGGCTGGGGGAAGAGGAGCTGCGCGCCCCTGTGAGCGCGGGGTGGTTTTCCAGTGGCTGATTCTTCAACCTTACAACGTTAATGCAGCTGAAAAAAATTCGGTTATATTGAAACTCACAGCATTATTTTAAGTTTTAAACATTTTATTTATACCAAAACAATAATTTTATGTGATTTTACTTTCCTACCTTTAAAGGAAGAAAACTCGACAATGCTTTCACGATTATTACCTTTTTAAACTGAAAGAATTGCCGCGTTTGACAATTTCTCACGACTCCAGGACAATGTTAGAACTTCAATTACTGAAACTTGTTTCTCAGGACCCCACCTTGACTTGTGTTACTAAAAAGAGAAATGAGCAGTGTTGCGTACAAACAGTTGAGCACATTTAGCAGGTCAGAACTTTTCATTTTCTTAAGAATTTTATAGACTGAGTGGAATTTGCTGTAATTTGTTGCACCGTGTAAGACTCTCAGGGATTCACAAGGGCAGGGTCATTGCTTGTCTTTACCTACAATCTGATATTTGGTTTAGCCTGGATGTTAGGCATTAATTTTCATTTTTAAATATTGTATTAAAATGGTATTTGTTTTGATTATTTAGATTTGTTTCCTCCTGAAATTTTGTGCTTGATAGAAGTGCTCACTCACTTCCGCTAATATCAGCCCAGGGAATAGCTTTTGAATTAATATGGAGATTTTCCATGGCTGAAAATCAAGGAATGTTCCATGTCTAATACCCTCCCTCAATAAATATGTATACATAATATTTACATATGTTAAATTTTTATGTTTACTATATATTTTATATATTTATAACACATATATAGGCCTGTATCACTTAACAACAAGGATATGCTTTGAGAAATATATCCTTAGGTGATTTCGACCTTGTTGAAACATCATAGAATGTACTTACACAAACCTACATGATGTAGCCTACCACACACCAAGGCTATATGGCATAGCCTGTTGTTCCTAGGGTACAAACCTGCACAGCATGTTACTGTACTGAATACAATATTCAGTACAGTATTGTAACACAGTGGTAAGTGTTTTTGTATCTAAACATGTCTAAACATAGAAGAGGTACAGTAAAATATAGTCTTATAACCTTATGGGCTACTGTTCCTTATGCACTCCCTTATTGACTAAAATTTTAACCCCTGCCTTTGAAAGTATCACCAAAGTTGGTTTGACTTTGAACATTAAGAAAGGGATTATTTATTTTAATTATTTATACTTTTCACAGAGCAGTCATTTTCTGTCAGACAACTTGCTGAGACTCTGGTTCCCTGGAAAGGACTTCAAAGGGGCTGTACAGTTCTTCTCTGTGCCAGGCATAGCTCTGACAGTGGGACCTGGGCTCTGCCTCTGCACAGTTCTGCAGGCAGCCCACTCTCCTAGCGTTTCCATTTGGGGAGCGCCAAGCTCCCCGACCCTCAGAGTGTCAGGGGAGCTACAATCAAAGCTTCTCTTGGCTTGACTTGGTTGAACATGGGCTATACAGATGATTGATATTTATTATATTAATACTAAAGGTAACTGTCATTTACTATTCTCAGATTCTCCACCAGTAATTTGCAAACTTTATTTAATCTTTACAATTTCCTATGTGACAACTAATAAAATTGTCTCAGTTTTTCAGAAGTGGAAAGGAAAATCTGATGTCATTTAACTTCCCAGGAGCCACAAATGTTGTCAGAAAGTGGGGCTTTCTGCTGCCTCCCAATTCCCTTCTTCATTAGCTCTCAGTACTTTTTAGCTGCACTGAGCATGCTGGTGTTTAATTAATCATAAATATGTCTTTCCTGTCTGCCTTTCCTGATCCCTGGAGGGCAGTCACCATCCTGTCTTACTTATCCCTAAATGCACATTGCTAAGCACATGGTCACATATATGCAGTCAATACACTTTTATTGACAGAATGAAGACAACTGGATGACTTAAGCCTTGGTATTTCAGTGTCATGCCACAAATATGTGTAGGTTGAATCAGAAAACATGAATTATGGCTCCTGTAAAGAAAGGTAGAAGAAATCAAATGTAGTGTATTAGCCTCTTAAAAGGGAACTGCAGAGAGGTGAGGCACCTTGTATTTCAGTGCAATTTAAGAAGTGTAAAAATAACCTCCAGGATCAAAACTCTAAGTACTATTGTTAGAATTTAAAAACAGACATAGACTCAGTCAGGACTTTATTTCAACATTGGGTTTCATGGGGATAAATACATCCTATTGGACTGAGATTTCTGTTATTTTCTGAGTGTGTTAATTTCCATTGTATAATAATAATGCAAAAGAAGTGTTGAAGTCATGACATTATCTGAGGCCCATAAATGGAACAGAGAGTGAACGAAGTGGAAACAAAATTGGGGTAAGTATAAAAACTGAAAGTCCTGGGGAATCTCACAGGCAGGCAGGTGCTGAGACATCTGGGTAAAGGCTCACTCAGCCTGGCCAGCTGCCTCCCACGAGTGGTCCTGCCAACCTCCCCACCCATGAGGCATAGGATGATGTTCTCCAGCTCTCTCTGCACCCTGAGCTGTGACCTGGCCCAGAGCTGTGGCCTGACAAAGCAGGAGACTTTCACAGTTCTGTACCAAATCAGAAGGATCTTCCTTTTATTTTTGGATGAAGGACAAGAATGTTTTCAGGTTTCCCCTGGAAGAGCTAGGTGGCAGCAAATTCCAAAAGTCTCTGGCCACCTCTCTTCTCCATGAGATGATCCAGCCAATCATTTACTTTTTTAGCATAAAAGCCTGAAATTCCTCACTGGACTTGATCAGTACCTAGAATCTCTGGAGACCTGACTGGTCCAAGAGATGGAAGAGACCCTCAGCATGAGGACTGCAGCCTAGTGTGAAGGGGTGTTCCCAGGGAACCAGGGTCTATCTGAAAAAGAAAGTACAAAGCTGCTGTGCCCGCAACATTGTCAGACTGGAAATTAAGAAGTGAAAATCAATCAGTGCTTTCTCTGTGTTAACAAACTCATTGGAAAACCTAAGAGGTCTGAAAGGAGACTTAGACTTACACCCAATTTTTGTTAAATAGGTCTCATCTACTAATATGTTGCCTCAAGCTTATAAAATTCACTCAATTCAAAGACTTTTATTTCCCCTTCAGTTATAAAATGTACTGAGTCATTTTAGTTAGATTATTTTTCAATAAGAAGAAATAGTACAGTACTTTTGAATATAAAGAAATTGCATTTTTAATATGTAATAATTAAAATTCATCTCTTCTGATATTGCTATATTTTCAAGATTTATTCTTTATAAATGTAGTCAGCTTTGTCTTCTGGTTTCTTTAGTTTGGCAAGGGTTGTGGAGAGTTAAATCTTTACTGTGAAAGTCTGGTATTATTCATACTCTTAAAGAGATACAAAGTGCCTTCAAACATTTAATCTGCCTTGAAATCCAAAAAGAACATAAATAACTCCATTCATTTCATTGCCTCATAAAATATTTTGAAGTATTTCTGCTCCAAGTAATTTATTGGTCTTTATGAATATATTAGTAAATAAAACAAAGATATTACTTTCTTTAGTGGAGCACTCTGCCAAAGAAGACAGGTTTTCAAGGGTAAATAATTAGGTAGGAACCCTTACTAGAGCTATGAAGGGGATGAAGGCACTATGACAGATTATAGTAGCTGGAGCTAATTCACTTTTATTTATGCTTCCTTAGAAAAGTCGTGTCTAATGGTTGTTGATTCAGTTGCAGCCATTGCATTAACTAGAAACTAATGTGAAATATGAACTCATCTACCTTGAAACTTCAACAAATAAGTAATGAATACACCTTCTATTTTCAGGCACTGTGAACGGTACCAGGTACAATGAAAAAAAGTACACACGTTCCCTGCTTTTGGGGAGTGACAGAGCTTCCAGTCTAGTGGGCTATAGGCAAGTGCAGTGCGCATTCAATAAAAGTAAAGCTCGTGGCTATGAGAGGGAACATGTAGGACTTGTGTGGGTCAGGGAAAATTTCCAGAACAAGCAGCAGCTTACGCTGGCATCTTAAGGATCTGTAGGAGTGAGCAAAGTAAATGTGTGATGGTCAGAGTGTTTCAGAAACAGGGAGCAGCAAATGTGAAAGCAAGGTGGCCAGAGGGAGGATATATGAACAAGGAACTGAAAGAAGACATAAGTACACAGAGGTGAGAGGAGGCAGAGAGAGGAGACAGGAGAGCAGACGTTGGACTAAGAAGTAGAGATTGCATCATAAAAGGCTTTGCAAGCAGATTTGGTATCATCATTTATAGAAATGATTGTTGGAAGTATTGAAGGGTTTCAAGCAGTGTGTTGATGGAACCAAATATATCAGAAAGACTCTTCCAGATGCCCTCTGAAAGCTGGGTTGGGGAATGAATGCGCATGTTGGGTAGGAATGAGTAAAGTAGACCTATTAGCTCATAGTCATTATACCCAAGGAGAAAGATTATAGGTTTGCAAGATATTTAAAGAGTCTATTTGAAAGGAAATTTGAATGACTAAACAGAGGTATTTAAAAGATATAATGCTCATAGAACTATTGGGATGCTTTAGAAACAAGCTCTAGATTAAGTCTCCAGGAAAAATACCACTAATCAATGCAGAGAACTGGCATGATGATAAAAACAAATAAACAGATAAATAAAAAAACATCTCTGCTGATCCTGCCCCAATAAGAACTGCAAATTAGAAAAAAAAAAAAAAAAAGAACTGCAAGGAACTGCTATTATATGATGCTGTTATACGATTCTTCTAGAATTCTTATGGTTTTATGCCTTACATTTAAGTCTTTTATCCATCTTGAATTAATTTTTGTGAGTGTTGAAAGATAGGTGTCTTGTTTCATTCTTCTGCATGTGGCTATCCAATTTTCCCAGCACCATTTATTGAATAGGGCTTTTTTTCCCCAGTGTGCATTGTTTTCTGCTTTGTCGAAGATCAGTTGACTGTAGGTAGATGGTTTTACATCTGGGTTCTCTATGTGTTCTCTTGGTCTATATCTCTATTTTTGTACCAATACCATGCTGTTTTGATTACTGTTACCTTGTAGTATAGTTTGAAGTCTGGTAATGTGATGCCTCCAGATTTGTTTTTGCTTAAGATCGCTTTGGGTATTTGGGCTCTTTTCTAGTTCCAGATGAAGCGTAGAATTATTTGTTCTAGATCTGTGCAGTATGGTTGGTATTTTGATTAAAACTTCTGCACAGCTAAGGAAATAATCAACAGAGCAAATAGACAACCAACAGAATCGGAGGAAATATTTGCAAACTTACATCCAATAAAGGGCTAATATCCAGACTCTACAAAGAACTCAAGCAAATCAGCAAGAAAAAAAAGTAACCCCGTTATAAAGTGGGCAAAAGACATCAAAAGAAGATTTTTAAAAGAAGATAGACAAATGGCCAATAAACATATGAAAAAATACTCAACATCACTAATCATCAGGGAAATGCAAATTAAAACTACAATAAGATATCACCTTACCCCAGTTAGAATGGCTTTTATGAAGATGTCCAAAAACAATAGATGCTGGTGTGGATGCAGAGAGAAAGGAACGCTTATATGCTATTGGTGGGACTACAAATTAGTACAACCTCTATGGAAAACAGTATGTAGATTCCTCAAAAAACTAAAAGTAGACCTACAATTCAATCCAGCAATCCCACTACTAGGTATCTAACCAAAGGAAAAATAATCTTTTTACCAGAAAGACACCTGCACTCAAATGTTTATTGCAACACAATTCACAGTTGCAAAGATGTGGAATCAATGCAAGTGCCCATCAGTTCATGAGTGGATTAATAAAATGTGGTATATGTTTAACAAGAGTACTACTCAGTCATAAAAAAGAATGAATGAATGCCTTTTGCAACAATTTGGATGGAACTGGAGACCATTTTCCTAAGTGACGTATCTAAAGAATGGAAAAACAAACACCACAGTACTCGCTATTAAATTGGAACTAACCAGTGGGCACACATGTGCACAGAGGGAAGTAAAACTCAGTGGAATTCAAACAGGGAGGAGGGGGAGCAGGAGAGACGCAAAAAGCTATCTAATGGGTACAGTGAACACTATTTGGGTGTTCACTATTGGCACACTTATGCCCATGACTCAAGCATTACAAAAGCAATCCATATAACCAAAAACATTTGTACCACCTTAATATTTTGAAAAAAATATTATTTCATAAAAAAAGAAGTTTGGGTATGAATATAATGATAGAAATAATATAATACAGGTGATTGTAGGGCTGAGGGATGTTTGTATTTAGGATAAAGGAGATGAAAATTATACACATTAAATATTGATCAAAACTAGGCAGTAAAAAGGAAGATGTTAATACAGGAGAGAGAGGAGGTAACCAATAAAGCATAAGTGTGTTACTGAAGCCCTCTCTGCTTTCCCGTCTAGGGAATCCCTCTCAAGAATGAAGCCTTCTGAAATTATCTATCTGGTGTCACAGAGGTTTTGCACCCTGGGACAGTGTACCATGGTGGGGCTTGGTATGAGTAAGGAGAACTTTCTTTTGCAAAGTGAGATAAAAGGGGGACTTTCTTTTGCAAAGTGAGATATGAGAGTGGGAGTGGGCCTAGAGATAGGCCAAATTCCCATCTCCCTTGCCAAGCAGAGCACATTTTTGTGGGCACATTGATCAAAGGTGAGGTTGTGTAAAATGTGTTTCTTAAAGCACTCTGTGTTTGCATGCCCCTGGGGAGTCATCACATACTTTCAGGGATACAAGTGTCTGGGTTTGAACACTGTCATGTCCATGAACAACAGTTTCTTGTAGTTGCACTTCTCTTTACTTACCAGGAATCTCTTCCCTTTGGAGGACAAATAAGAGAATCAAATCTGTGGTTTTTAAAAGAAATGAAGTCCTTGTTTCCCCCAACTGGAAAATCCCAGTAGGTTTTTTAAATAATTTTTACTCTTTAGTTTTTGAAGAAATTTGGAGACCACTTACCCAGTTGTTCCCTAACAGTGGTCTGGTCTAAGTGATTGCATCAACCACTCCTCTCATGGATAACTAGTCAGAAGTGGGGGGCGGGGGAGGAATAGTTACATTAACCACTTGCTGGTCAACTTCACATATCATTGAAAGTCAGTGAAGTGCACTATATGGAGAGTCACAACATTTTTTCTTATTTCCTGAATTTTCTTGGTGAGCTCATTACTAACAATTAAAAAGAACCTACTTGATTCCAGGGCCTAAATTATTTACTAATTATTTCCTAGTCCTTGAGTAGGCCAAAAAGCAGATATTATTTCTTGTAAATTTAAACTTCTCAGGAAAAAAATACTCTAAGGCAGTAGGTCATTTTGCCTAGATTCTGAGTAAAGTAAACCCCAGGTATACTTTCCATTTAGAAGTGGGTGTGTAATATCTATCAGACAGTGCCTGATGAGGAAGGATAGGGTTTACTGATGAATCCAAACTCATTAAATTTTTAAATATTTTTTGATTTTACACTTTTCAATACATTGTTCTGAAGGTTTATTTCATAGTAAAATATATTTCTGTACATGTTTAAAATTATTGTTAATGTTTATATATAAAACGACTTAATACTTGTTTGTGACAGATATCATAGAAAAAATATCTCTCATTTCATTATCTGATTTTACTAATTGATGGTACTAGTTTTAAATCCTAGCCATTAATTATGTAAAAGTTCATATTGACATGACTAGGAATTTTCCATTTTTTCTATACCCAACAATTGTTTTTTAATTATTTGAAAGATGATCCATTTTAATATATTTTTAAAGTGTTCAAAGTTTATCTAAACTTTTGAATAAGTAGATTTTAAAAATAGATTACAAAATTCAGTTTATTAGTTTGTTGTTACGTGTTTAAATGTGAGAAACATAAATATAGGTGTCAACAAAATCACATGATGATGGAAATAGTTCTAAACATCTATTTCCAAATGACTGCTCACTAATGCAAGATTCCTTTTGAAAAGCAAGTTCTCTTCTTTTTAAGTTGAAACACCACCTTTACTTTGAAGAAACAATTGGTGCTTTTTATTTATTTTTATTTTATTTTGAAGCTACTATAGCATGTGACTGACAACTACTTATCATTACAGAAAAGGTCCGAAAAATTGGAAAACTTGTATATGAAAAATGTTTAACTTATCTTTGAGTTGGACAACTTAATTACTTAGATAAAAATGAAAGTAGTTAGAAGTACTAAAGTTTTCCTTCAGCACCCACTTTTGCACACCCTGTTTAGAAGAGTATAGCACTTGACCTATTCCACTATCACTTGACCACAGGCAAAGCACAAGGCCACTCCATGACACTTTTGGACTCGCACCCTGTGCTCACTCTCTCTTCACTCCTGCCCCCTTGTCCCCTGGAGCTCTTTTTTCTTTTTTCTTTTTTGGTTTTTTTAATTATTACATAATACATAATGGGTCCTGTCTTAAGACTTCTTATTAAATACTAACTGTATCGTCGTTGAAAACCAATGGAAAAAAAATATGTCTACGGTAAAAGTCACAAAAAAATGACTTGATTTTGGAATTGGATTTCATGTATATTCTTCGGGGAAAATTGTACATTAGTTATTTTTTCCCCTCTACCTAAACTTATCTAAACATGTTGAAACACTGTAATAGTACATTATCATGGGAATCTGTTCTATTATTTCCATATATTTAAATATATCAGTGTTAATAAATTGACATAGAATTTGTGTGATTATGAAAACATTCTTAAATGCACTTTTGAGCCTGCTGCACCCTTAGTCCCAGCTACTCAGGAGGCTGAGGCAGGAGGATCACTTGAATCCAGGAGTTCAAACTGTAGTGAGCAATGATCGCACCTGTGAATAGCCACTGCACTCTGTCCTGGGCAACACAGCAGCAAGACACATCTCTCAAAAAAAAAAAAAAAAACGTAAATGCTCTTTCACCATTCACTCCCTGAGTCACTCTTATCATGGTAGCTCCTTCTGTACAAATTTCTTTTCTCCTCAAACACCAACATATTCATTCTTGTAGCCTGCTCCTGCTTCTTGCTGTTTCCTTTTTTTCATTCATATCCTTGTGCCTTTCTTAGATGGGGCTGTCTTTTCTTTCCTCTTCTTGATTCAATCCCTGTGTTTTTTACCTGTGAACACATATCAGATCCTCTTTTAGAGAAAGGGTTAAGATAATTATACTTGACAATTTTGTCTCTGTCATGTATGATTTGAACTTGAAATATTTGGTCACAAGCTTGGCTAGTGTATCGTAGGTGCTACATGAATGATGCCATGAGAAGGAGATCCTAGATTATGTGGTTACATGGCAATGTTTCATTAGAAGACTTTTTATTCTCTACATTTATTTCAGGATAAAGAACACAATCCTTGATGCTGCCTTCATTTGTTTTATGGCACATTAATCCTGAATTGATTACAAATTCTCTGATATTTTCACTAACTTGTGTCTCACCTCCAAATTTGTAGATGTATTGACCAAAGACAAGGAAGTGCCTTGATTATTTTATATAATTGGCAAAATGAAATTAACAGTTGGCAGTTATCTCTGAGAATCTAAAATGTGATCAACAAGATCAACAATTCTAGTAATTATTAGTATAAAATAACCATAAATTTATTATGGTCCAGATGGTTCAGGTACATTGCTGAGTTAATTCTCATCATAAGTTTATGAGATGCCTGGAAGACAAGACCTGTGAGAGTTATGGCCCAACATTTCAGTGACTCCTCTGCAGAAAACACGGAGCTAGTGGCTCTCGTAGGTTAAAAGGAGAGGCCAGAAACTTATGCTGCTACCAACTGACGTGAATATGGGAAGTGACTGGAAAAACTGAAGATGACATATACTGATGGGTGAGATGTGAGAGATCAGCAGAGGCATCAGGGAGTGCGGAATTGCAGTGAATCACCAGGACGATATGAAACTGAGGCTGCCGCCACCGCTAAGTACGCGCACAGGTCCCTTCGCTGCGCCCAGCGGCCGGCAGAGGGCGCCCGGGCCCGCTGTAACGGACATGCCGGCGCCGCGGGCCCCGCGGGGTGTCCGGCACCACAGCCTTGGGGACCGGGAGCTCGCGAGGCCGGAGCGGCGGCCGGGGCGCCACAGGCACCGTGGGCCGCGCGCGCAGCGAGTGGACTGCGGAGCCCAGCCCTGCGCTGCTTCGCCCGCGACATTTCTCTCTTGAACAGTTTAGCGACGCCGTTTTCCCAAAGGGCCGGTTTACTGAGGGCACCGGCGGCTCGAAATGAGATCGTGCCGCAGTGTGTGTTACAGATTCAGGATGGTTTCTAGGGAGAAAGACAGGAATTCAGAGAAAGGGGAAAGGCAAAAACGATCGGGCCATGAATCTGCGAGATATTGGGACCTTGCCGTGGACACGGGATGGCGGTTACCAGAGCTGGGGTGGAGAAGGGAGGGCTTGGAAAGGTGTCAGTCAAAGCCGTGGTCTCCAACCTTTTTGGCACCAGGGACTGGATCTGGATCCATGGAAGACAATTTTGCCATGGATCCGGGGCTGGGAGGATGGTTTCAGGATGACTCAAGTACATTACATTTATCGTGCACTTTATTTCTAGTATTATTACATTGTAATATATAATAAAATAATTATACAACTCACCATAATGCAGAATCAGTGAGAGCCCTGAGCTTGTTTTCCTGTAACTAGACGGTCCCATCTGGGGGTGATGGGAGACAGTGATTTATTATGGTCTCTGTGCAGTCAAACCTCTCTGCTAATGATAATCTGTATATGCAGCCACTCCCCATGGCTACCATCACTGCCTCAACTCCACCTCAGGTCATCAGGCATTAGATTCTCATAAGGAGTGAGCAACCTAGGTCCCTCCTCACATGTGCAGTTTATGGTAGGGTTGGTTCATACTCCTATAAGAACCTCATGCCGCTGCTGATCTGACGAGAGGCAGAGCTTACGCAGTGATGTGAGTGATGGGAAGTGGCTGTAAATACAGATGAAGCTTCGCTCTCTCCCTGCCGCTTACCTTCTGCTGTGCGGCCTAGTTCCTAAGAGGCCACCAAACAGTACCAGTCCGCAGCCCAGGAGTTGGGGACCACAGGGTCAAAGGATTTAAAATTTTAGTTAGAAGAAATAAGTTCAAGAGATCTATTCAACAACATGGTGACTACAGTTAATGACAATGGATATTCTTGAGAATTACTAAGAGAACAGCTTTTAAGTGTTCTTACCACACAAATGGTAAGTATGTAAGGTAAAGCATACATTAATTAGCTTGATTTAGTTATTTAACAGTGTATACATATTTCTAGACAACATTTTATACACTATATAATTTTTATTTTTCAATTAAAATAAAATTTTGATATTCATCATAGATTTTTAATAATTTTGATTTATAAAAATATCACACTAATATATTTTTCTGCATTACTGAGTCCTTTGGCACCTCCTTCAGTCTGTACCTGAGGCAAGCACCTAACTTGCCTCCCCTTGACTTCCCACACTGGAAAGTGTTTTTAATGTGAAGTGTTGTGATTGTCCTTCAATGAAAATTATGTCTGAAAATTAGAGAACATCTCCCACTGCTTTTTTTTGCAAAGTTATCTTTGTCTTTATATTAATAACATTGTCTTACCTGTAACCTAAACATTATCACCAGAGGTGGTCTAACTTTAAGTGAAGATGTGAAAAGAGATTACATTATTTATTTATATATTTCACTGAGTAGTTATGATCTGTCAGGCAAAATACTTTGACCCTGGGTCCCCTGACAAAGCTTCATATGTGCTCTGAGATTTCTCTCTTTTCTGTTCCAGGCAAGGTTTAGCATTGTGAATCTGGGCTCTGCTCCCTTCCAGTTTTGCAGACAATCTCCTGTCCTAGGGTTTCCATTTGGGGGGGCAGCAAGTTGTCAAACTCTGAGCGTGTTGGGGGAGCTTCTCTCAGTAACAACGGAACTTCTCTTATCTTGGTAGAACCTGGATATGATGATTAGAGTGAACTCTAAAATCTACTAAAAATGTGTTGACTAGAAAAACTACTAAAAGTTGTTAATTTTTGCAACATACATTTCTGGAGAGAAAGCTCATCTATTATGGAAACTTCTGTGCCCATTTCATAACTTTAATCATTTTAATCATTTAATGATATAAAGAGTTTAATTGAATCATGAAAAAATTACTAATAAAATTTATATAGTTTATTGAAAAACTGATCCTTTCTAATCTCTACCCTTAGACAGATAGGCTGATTTTATACCAGTGTCATCTAATTATCATCAAATGATTTGAGGCCTAAGTCTGAGTGATGGAAAAATGATGGCACAACTATTTACAGTTCACACACTCCTTCTGGGTATTTGGTCCTTATTGACGAGGGCAGGAAAGGTAGAGGATTGATGATTGGGGCACATATGGCTATAACCCTCAAAAAGGTAGTGTGGCATGTTGACAGATTTCTGTAAGCTGTGTGAATCATGGGGAGTTTGAGTTTAGATATGTGGCTCTGTATATGATGCCAAGTTAGTTATTTTCTATTACGATAAGTAGAGGGCAAATTAGAGACGAGGTCATGCTTGTGAGTATAATACAATGCTAAGCTAAGGTTGAAAATTATGATGCTCTTGCAATTTGAATCTGGAAAGCCATATAAGATTCAAATAAACTAGATATCCAAGTATCTCATTTTAGCAATAAACTCAGTGGATATCACTGATACTAAGAGTAGTATAGAAATACTAGCCATTGTCTGTTATAATTCTAGAAAATATGGCCATGATGAAGCAAAATATCTTGGTTATTCATTCATGAATACATTCCAGTAGGAAGAGACAATCTGACAAATTGCTTCAGTAAAAATTATTTCTTGAGTGATTACACTAAGCCTGGTGCTGAGGATAACAAGAGTGAATATGACACAGTCCAGTTATTAAAGGGCTGATTTGCTGAAGATGGTCCCGTACGTACCATTTAAAAAGTGGAAATCTAGAGGGTTGAGGCAATCTAATGTCCTATGCAAAATCAGAAAGTAAAGCCAGAATTCAGGATTGGAGCTATAAGTTAATTCTTCACATAATAATACTCAATATTTATCTAGTTTTGAATTTGAGACAAAGATAGTTGTCTTGTTTGATAAGAATAATCTTGGTTTGAAACCTCTCAAAGGCCTTTAGGAAATCTGAACTTTAATCCAAAAATACAAAGAAAGATTCAAATTGATGGTATTTTCTAAATTATGTATCTTCATTGGGGATGGTATCACTCCTAAGAGAGTAAAAATTAGTTCTTGGGGTGTGAACAAATCTTAGATAATACAATAGTTTGTGGGCTTCCAAAGCCCACCCTTATCCAAAAACATCTTATTCCCCAGTGTTCATTTTTCTCATTGGGTTTTCTCATGTATCACAAGACAAGCATTGACATTGAGTTCATGGAAGATAGACAAAATACATGCAAGATCAATGCTATAAACCTGTGGTGAATAGATGGCTCATTGGTGGACTTTCTCTCCATCATTTGCCTGATTTCAAATTCACATTGTGAGAGGTAGATTTTGCTTACTTATGCGCTGTCGTTGGAAGTTTTGTGGATATTGCTTATGTTTGAGCCTCAGTGCTTCTGAGTGTGATGTGTGCTTTGAGAATTAAATGCAAATAGTTTATATTTCATAATTTAATTTTACTATAGTTTTTCAACACAAATATGTCAAGTGCTAAAAAGAAATAAATATTGAAAATCTTTGGATGAATATATAGCATCCACTGAAGTTAAAAATTATTTTCTCCTATGAAGCAAAATTATATCAAGTATTCTAAAAATCAGTGTTAAGAAAATAATTTCATTTTTTCACCTTTTTAAAAAATGTTTTGAATGATTTTAAGTATATCATTACATTGGTATTATTATATGTACATATTTATAAATTTTTAATTTACAATGTAGTTTAATATGATTTATATAAGTAAAGTGAAATGAAAGCCATTCTACAAATTTAGAAATAAAGTTAAATATCCATAGCTTTTTGATTTAACTTTTAGCTTCAAATTTTTACCATTCTTTGCAATGAATAAAAAGAGTAAACTTTACACTTCTTCTCTTTATCTTTAGAGATATACATACGGTACATACATAGACACACTGTATATCTGTTATTAAAAAATGTAATCAGACTTTAATTAGGAAAACACTTCTAAAATGGATCTAGGGGAAAGAGGAGGGAGACAAAAAAAAAAAAAAAAAAAGACTGAGAAACACTGCTCTAAACCCAAGTAGAGAGTGTATAAAGAAAGCAAAAACAGAAGTAGAAAGTAACATGATGGCATTCAGAAAACGGAAAGTAGTATGTTCCCTATTTAAGGCCTATGCACAAAGCAAGGTCTTCAGAGAACCTAAAGACCAAGTCTCAGAGTCACCCACCTCAGCCAGCCCAGCAGCATATGCAACATCCCCAATGGCCTTGCCCTTGTCTGTACTGATGGCCCTGCTGGGGCTCAGCTGCGTGTCCATCTGCTCTCTGGGCTGTGATCTGCCTCAGACCCATGGCCTGGGTAACAGGAGGGCCCTGAGACTGCTGGCACAAATGAGGAGAATCTCTCCTTTCTCTTGCCTGGAAGACAGAAATGACTTCGGATTCCCCCAGGAGGAGTTTGATGGCAACCAGTTCCAGAAGGCTCAAGCCATCTCTGTCCTCCATGAGATGATCCAGCAGATCTTCAACGTCTTCAGCTCAAAGGACTCATCTGATGCCTGGGATCAGACCCTCCTAGACAAATTCTGCACTGGACTCTATCAGCAGCTGGATGAGCTGGAGGCCTGTCTGATGCAGGACGTGGGAGTGGAAGAGACTCCCGTGATGAATGAGGACTCCATCCTGGCTGTGAGGAAATACTTCCAAAGAATCACTGTCTACCTGAAAGAGAAGAAATACAGCCCTTGTGCCTGGGAGGTTGTCAGGGCAGAAATCATGAAATCCATGTCTTCATCAACAAAATTACAAGGAAGATTAAGGAGTGAGGAATAAGACCTGGTCCAACATGGAAAAGATTCTCATTGACTGACACACCATCTCACACTTTCATGAGTTCTGCCATTTCAAGACTCTCATTTCTGCTATAATCATGAAATGAATTGAATCAAATTTTTCAAATATTTTCAGGAGTATTAAGCAACATTGTGCTCAGCTCTACAGGCACTATCCTCTTACCATGCTGATATATCTATTTATTTATTTAAATATTATTTATTAAGCTATTTGTAAGATTTAAATTTATTTTTGCCCATGTAATACCATCCATACCTTTATATTGTTGTGGTTAATATAATAAAATGTGTTCTTTATGTTTACTCAATTTGTTATCCTGTTTTGTTTATCAAATTTTTACTATAAAAAACTTCTTGTATTTGTTTATTCTTTAAAAGGAAATACCAAGTCTGATTGTGCACGCTGATCAAAAAAAGTGTAGTATAACTCATTAACCTATCATTATTATATTCAGGTTATAAGAACAGTTCAAATTGAAGTTCTTTAATCCAGGTTGTATGTTGTCCTCAGAATATGGAGGTGACCATAAAAATACACCTCCTTCCCTCTTGTATCTTTGAATTAAGTAAGGAAAAACCCTACTTAATTAATATCTGTTAAGATAAATGATGTAATAAGAAGAAGGAAAAATAAATAATATTCTTTCAGCAGAAGCTGGAGTGAGGCAGATCAGGAAATAAAAACAAAAGCAGTAGATATGCTCTACTGTTGACTACATGTAAGTGCAAATGTCCACTGGTAATTCAATACTTGAGTCTGCAATTTTTAAACAAAACTATGAACTGAAAGCCCTCTAGCAGACATGGTGTTAGCTTATAATGCAGTTGAAATCCATTATTTTATTAATTAATACTTTTATGTCTTTTTCCAGCAAAAAGGAAAGTTCCAAGAGAGCTGAAGCTGTGTTTTCTTTATTCACCTTTTTATCCTGAAGATAGTCACATATCAATTGTTACATACAGCTTGAACTAGATGAATGAATGAACTTTCATTCTTCCCTTGAGGTTGCAAAATCAGCCTTGGCACTGATTAAGAATAAACAAATGCAAAAAGACCTGAAAGTAAAACTTTAAATAAAAAAGAAAATAATTTAAAAATATAAAGGTGAACATTTTTTACATAATTAGCACAATGCAAAGGTGAACATACCATACAAGCAAAAATACTGAAATACAATAAATGTAGTAGAATTGATAGTTAAGTACATAATTAATAATGTCATCTATGATGGGCTAATGTTCCTAACAACTGGATTCTTTAACATATAATATACTTGCTTAACATTACCAACAAGAGTTGTAACAAAATTGATTCAATTTATTTCATGATGAAGGCAGAAAAAAATAGTCTTTTGAAATGACTAAACGTACGGGAGTATGATTAAGAATATCTGTCCATAATAATCATTTCATTAAGAGCACAGGTCTGTTCCTTAGCTATTAATCTTACTGGCAAGTTTGATGATGAAGAGAAGGACCTCATGATTTCTTGCTCTGACTTCCCAAGCACAGTGCCTCTATTCTTTCTTTTTCAGATAGAGACTGATTCCTTGAAAGTACCTCTTCACAGCCAGTATAGACATGTGACTGCTTAGGGAATCCTTCTAACCCTAATTCCTGCACCAAGCAAGTCTCCAGGATTTCCCAATGCTGATAAAGTCCAGTCAAGAATTTCTCCAGGCCAGTCTCATTCCAATCAACCTCTTGTGTGTTGAACAGGTTGACAATCTGCTGAAGCACTTCATGGAGGACCATCCCTCAGAAACAACAGGAAAAAACTGAAAACATTAAATGTCTATCAGTAGGGGACTGGTTAAATATATATGACACAACCACTCAGTGGGCAACAATTGTTTAAAAATATAAAGAAGCTCTGTATGTACTACTTCAAGAAGATCTTGAAGTGAAAAAGGAAAGATGCAGAACAGTGCATATGGTATGCTATCTTTTTATATAAAAATGGGAAGGGTGTAATAAAAGAATATAACTATATTCTTAGCTTACATATGCATAAGAAACTGGAAAAATTTAAAAGACAATAGTAACTTCAAACTTTGGAAAATATTGGAAGAAATTGTGTCAAAGCATATATTTATTTATATGTCAGAATTTATATTTACTAGTAACCACAGAAATGCAAGTTAATGAAATACCCATAAAGGGAAAAATCAGCAGAGGGCAAATGCACAAACATTGTTGGTGACAATATTTTGGAAATATTGTCTTGAATCAATATCTACTAAATATTATCCAAAACAGAGTAGTTTTGTGCCGAGATTCTGTGAGTTTATTACAGATTCTATAAAACAATGGAGGACAAGAAGGTATAAGGGCAAACTATAATCTGTATAGTTATTGAAAAATTGTGCATTTAAAAAATTGTGGAAAACAAAGGCATGAAAAAATTATTTATGATACCACTGCAGCACCGTGAGCCAAAAATTCAGAATAAATCATTTACATAGTCCAGTCATTATTTGGTAGAGAAACAAATCCTATGTGTTTTGAATATAAAATATGAACCAAAATTGTAACTGAGGTGTTTATTCAATTGTGTGGGATAAAAATTAAGTGCTTTATACAGAAAAAAAATTAATCATCGTCCCCCTACTTATCTTCTGCCAGGTTTCCTCACAATTTACACAAAAGCTGCATTTGATTGTTATTCAAAAGACAAGCTAGGAAGTGTAAACCTTTAAAAAAAAAAAAAGTGCCCATTTTGGGAAAGGAAGAGCTCAGATACTGAGACAAATTTAACACCAGAAGTGCAGGATGATATCCGTGCACTCACTCTCCCTCATTTACTCCCACAGACACTGCGACTCGGAGACCCGGCGGGCACCCACCGCACACAACTCAGCTTCCGCAGTCAGCGCGCTCCCCAACCCCGGCGCACTTCCGCCCCCCCCCGCTGCCCCTCCCCCACGGGCCCGCCTACTGACGAGCGCCGGACGCCGCGCAGCCGCAGTAGCTGCCGTGGCCGCTCCTAGCCCGAGGGATCCTGGGACTAGGCCTTTCCGGAAGACCCGCTCGGCGTCCCGGGCTAGTCTGGTGTTCCAGGCCCAGGTTCAAGCCCGTGTTCCAGGCCCTTGCTCGAAGACAGGCCGGTGGCCGCCGCGACGCTCTAGTGACGGCGGAGGGCGCAGCGGGCCGCTCGCTGAGGTGCCCGGACTCGCCACCGAGCGAGCCGCGGAGCCGCAGTACGTGGCGGCGCCCCCCTCCTCGGCCCGAAGCGGAACTGCCGAAGGAGCGGCCGCGCTGGCCGGCCGGACGAGGTGAACCGGGTCACTTAACTGCCTTCAGGTGATGAATCATCTGCGTCCTAGTCAGATTTGAGGTCCACAGCCATTTGTGGTCCTGCTACGGGACAATTTTCAGTGGATGACTGGCGTGTCCTTAGGGGTGCCACGGTGACTGCTTGCCCTTGATAAGGAACGCGAGCTCTCCTGCTCTTTGGACACCACCTTTCTTGTAAAACGTTGGTGTTGTAACCTTTCTCCGGCTTGCTTCTTTGTGCGGGAGGAAAGCTTTCACATGAAAGTGTCTCTTGGTAACGGCGAAATGGGCGTCTCTGCCCATTTGCAGCCTTGCAAGACAGGAACCACACGCTTTTTTACCAGCAATACTCACAGTTCGGTGGTATTGCAAGGCTTTGATCAGCTTAGAATAGAAGGATTGCTTTGTGATGTGACCCTGGTGCCTGGTGATGGAGATGAAATCTTCCCTGTTCACAGAGCTATGATGGCGTCTGCTAGTGATTATTTCAAGGCTATGTTCACAGGTGGAATGAAAGAACAAGATTTAATGTGCATTAAGCTTCATGGAGTGAACAAAGTTGGTCTGAAGAAAATCATTGATTTTATTTATACTGCAAAACTTTCTCTTAATATGGACAATCTTCAGGACACCCTTGAAGCTGCCAGCTTTTTACAGATTTTACCTGTTTTGGACTTCTGTAAGGTATTTCTTATATCAGGAGTCTCTTTGGATAACTGTGTTGAGGTTGGACGAATTGCTAACACCTATAATCTTATAGAAGTGGATAAATACGTTAATAATTTCATCCTGAAGAACTTTCCTGCTTTACTGAGTACTGGGGAATTTCTAAAACTTCCTTTTGAACGTCTTGCCTTTGTGCTTTCTAGTAATAGTCTTAAGCACTGTACTGAACTTGAACTCTTCAAGGCTGCCTGTCGTTGGCTAAGGTTGGAAGACCCTCGGATGGATTATGCTGCAAAATTAATGAAGAATATTCGATTTCCACTGATGACACCACAGGACCTCATCAACTATGTGCAGACAGTAGATTTCATGAGAACGGACAATACCTGTGTGAATTTGCTTCTGGAAGCTAGCAATTACCAAATGATGCCATATATGCAGCCAGTGATGCAGTCAGATAGAACTGCCATTCGATCTGACTCTACTCACTTGGTAACCTTAGGAGGAGTTTTGAGGCAGCAGCTGGTTGTCAGTAAAGAATTACGGATGTATGATGAAAGAGCACAAGAGTGGAGATCTTTAGCCCCCATGGATGCTCCCCGTTACCAGCATGGCATTGCTGTCATAGGAAACTTTCTTTATGTAGTTGGTGGTCAAAGTAATTATGATACGAAAGGAAAAACTGCCGTTGATACAGTTTTCAGATTTGATCCTCGGTATAATAAATGGATGCAGGTTGCATCATTAAATGAAAAGCGCACATTCTTCCACTTGAGTGCCCTCAAAGGACATTTGTATGCAGTTGGTGGGCGCAGTGCAGCTGGTGAACTGGCCACAGTAGAATGTTACAACCCAAGAATGAATGAGTGGAGCTATGTTGCAAAAATGAGCGAACCCCACTATGGCCATGCTGGCACAGTGTATGGAGGCTTAATGTATATTTCAGGAGGAATTACCCATGACACTTTCCAAAATGAGCTCATGTGTTTTGACCCAGATACAGACAAATGGACACAGAAGGCTCCAATGACTACAGTCAGAGGTCTGCATTGCATGTGCACAGTTGGAGATAAGCTCTATGTCATTGGTGGCAATCACTTCAGAGGAACAAGTGATTATGATGATGTTCTAAGCTGTGAATACTATTCACCAACCCTTGACCAGTGGACACCAATTGCTGCTATGTTAAGAGGTCAGAGTGATGTTGGAGTTGCTGTCTTTGAAAATAAAATCTACGTTGTTGGTGGATATTCTTGGAATAATCGTTGTATGGTAGAAATTGTCCAGAAATATGATCCAGAAAAAGATGAGTGGCATAAAGTCTTTGACCTTCCAGAGTCACTTGGTGGCATTCGAGCTTGTACCCTTACAGTTTTTCCACCTGAAGAAAACCCTGGGTCACCTTCTAGAGAATCGCCTCTTTCTGCACCTTCAGATCATTCTTAGGTCTAAGATGTAATACCGTTGCAGTACATGGTGGGTGATCTCATACTTCTTCAGTTGTATCTTCTTACAATGAATGGTACAGTTATTAGATAAAAAGGTAACTGATGTTATTTGTCTTGTTTGGCTTAGTATGTTTATCAAATGGTTAACAAATGTATTCAACATAGCTAGCTGTTTTAACAAATGAAAAAAGATGTAGAAAAACGTTTAGATGTCTTTTTGTGGTGTTATGTAAGTCAAATTGTAGGTGACTGTAGTAAATATATAATTTTGTCCATTGTGCTTCAGAGTTGAAAGTTTTCATATTTGACTGCAGAACATCAAAGGGAGGCCACCTGCTCTAACCTAAAATAATAAACAAGTGGTCACCAAGTACTATTAGCTACCTCCCTCTTTTCATAGTTTCTGACGTATCTGTCAACTAATTAGATTGTGTGGTTGCATTCAGAATATGTGAAGTTTCTTAGGCAGAGAGAAGAAATAATAATATTAACTAGAAAAAACATTATAGCACTAAGTCAGGTTTTGGTATCTCTCTCTAAGGGAGAAAGAGAAAGAAACTATACACATAATACAAATACACATGCACACACATATACATACTTATGTATATATGTACACATATAATTTTTAAATTGGCACTTCAACTATGGTGAAATTGTTTTCAAATTTAAATTGTTTTCTTCCACAAAGCAGCTATTTCTATTCAAATGGGAATTCAGTGCCAGAGAATAAATGTCTATATAGTCATACTGAATTTAGATAGGTAAGGGCTACAGCATATTAAATTGATAACCAAATTTGTCATTTGGCTAAATTGTTACTTCAGATGAAGCTTAACATTACTTTTTCTGCTTGTATATTCTATAGAGTTGCTTTTACACAGATTAGCAAAGTTCAGCTTTCAGAGAATTGCTTTTGCTCAGTAAATTTAGGCTCTGCTTTTTCCACCTTTTTCAGTAAAAATTATGATATGAAAAAAGCAAAGAAAAATATTCTGAACAAAGTTAGAGAATTTAAGTTCAGTCTCCCAACTTAGTCATCCTAAAGTGATTATTTTGTGATTTGGGGTGATTGATTGCTCTGGTGCTGCTCCAGTCCCTGTGCATCCTGAACTGTGTGATCTGCCTCAAGGTTATGATTCTGAGCACGCAGGAGATACACTGTCTTCTGCATCAGGCAGAAAAATGTCCATTTGGCCATGTCTCAAGGTCAGGACCAATTTCAGATTCCCTAAGAAGCCAGCTACGGAAAGCCTAGAAAGAACACTGTTGTTTTACAGGCAGTACTAAAGTAGACCTTCAGCCTCTTTGATACCAAGAGTATTGCTACTGGTTGAGAACCACATAGGGAGATTTTAATGGGACTTTATCAGCAAATGGAATTATAGGCGTCCTCAGTAATGAGTGATTCTAAAGAGGTACTTTCCTGGAATAATTGTCTACCTGAAGAAAAAATGTTATGTATACATATATGTATATATATCCGTATACCTTGGCTATTGTGAGAGTGTAAATCAGGAACAATTTTCTCTTTATTGACAATCCCATAATAAAACTCAGGAACCAAGGCAAAAGGAATTGGCTTCTAGGGATCTGAACCTTACTGCCCATACAAGTGTTGATTCATTTTAATGCTTTTTATGATTTCTGCATTGGCAGAAATTTTCATACTTTCTGTGTTTTTTTAATGACTCGGTTTTTTATTACTAAAAATATAGCATATTTGAATACATTTAGAAAAAGTAGAAATTACTGTTAAACTTTGTTGTATTAATAGCAAGAAATGACATCCCAATCCTTTCCTTGAATTTTAATGAGGTTGAATATTTGTGTATTAATATTTTGGGTAGCTGTGTTTCCTCTTTGATCAGCTGTTCATGTCCTTTGCCCTTGTGATACCTGTTGAAGTTGCTTTGTTTTTCATATCAAGTTATAGAACTCTTTATATAATAAATATAATTTAACTGGCATTTGTTTGCATTGATTTTTCTTCCTCAGTCTATTACAGTTTTATAATAAGGCAAGGCCAGTTAATTTTTCATATCATAATTGTCTGTCTTTTTGCATTTTGACTTTTTAGGGATAAGTTTGTTATGGTTTATTTTTTATGTAGTATTGATGTATTAGTTTTTCAGTGCTAATTTTTACATGCCAAGGTGGTAGAGTCCTGCTTATTTTCTATTCTGTATGTCTTTTTTTTTTTTTTTCTCGTTGAAAAAAAGGTTTCTGCCTTCTACTATGTCTGACCCTGGTGCTTTGTAATAACTTAAGTATTGCTTAACCAGGTAAACTAACTACTAACATCTATATTCCTTACCTCCAGCCTCATACACCCTACCTCTCATCTTTTACTGTCCCATTTTCTGCAGTTGACAGCTCTCTTGGCAGTCATACAAATAGCTGACTGATGCTGTGCTAATACAGGTTGAGCACTCTTTATCTTAATCCAAAATGCTCCAAAATCCAAAACTATTTGAAGGCTGACATGATGCCACATGTGGAAACTTCCACACCTGACCTCATGTGACTGGGTTGCAGTTAAAACACAGTTAAAACTTTGCTTCATGCACAAAATCATTAAAATTGTTGTACAGAATTACCTTCAGGCTATGTATATAAGGTATATATGTAATATAAATGAATTTTGTGTTTAGACTTGGGTCCCATCCCTAAGATATCTCAAGTATATGCAAATATTCCAAAATCCTAAATAATCTGAAACCTGAAACATTTCTGGTCCCAAACATTTTGGAGAAAGGATACTCAACCTGTACTGGTACTTAAACCTGGAATTCCTTCCTTATAGAGATGGAAGTTTTTAGGTGGCTTTGAAATGATTGACTGGAAAGAGATTTATTTTCATAAGCTTGTAATTTTTTAGAGAAAAATTAGACTGTGGAAAAATATTTAAAGAAGAGGATAAGAACTACAAGCACATAAGCATTCTGTTAACATTTCTTGTTTTAGTTTTTCTGATAAGTATTCAAAAATTAACATTTGTTAGCTTTTCTGATATATAAAAATGTCTTATAGAAAGTACAAGAAAATAAAAGTAAACAAAAAGTAATTATCAATGATTTTTTCAAACAGGGCAGACCCTAAGCTAAAAGCTAGATGATAAACAAATCCAACTTCCAAAGACACAGACTTCTATCACTATGACTTCCCAGTTTTTAAAATCTTGTATGTGAGGTGTTTTTTTCCTAATTATCAAGTGCATGTGCATTAAGAAAAACATTTCATTTTTATTCAGACAAATCCAGATGTAATTTTTTCCCATTTGCTAGTATTTATATAGTTTACCTATAAAGCAAACACATTCAGTCATGTTCAAATTTTTGTAATTAAAATTATTTCATCATTATAAAGACAAACTATGTTCCTACAGAACATTTTTAAGCTATTAATACATAAGCGTACCATAAAGAGGATTAAAAACAATGTCCCATCCCCAGCTTAACTAATTATTAACAACTGCTGAAAGACCTTCAGATAAGTTTACTTCTCTAATCTTCAGTTTCCCCATTTATTTATGAGTTTGGTGTGGTCGTTAATAATTCTGTCTACATCAGAGTTGTAAAGAGATATATTATCAAGTGATTAGCGTAAGACATGCACAGAGAAGCATTCTGTAAGTGATAGTTGTTACTAACAAAGTTAACATAATTTTTGGCTTTAGTTTCATCTTAATGACTTTCAGGTTATTTTTTGAAAGTATCAAGTATCTGTACAATATTCCATTTCATGAATGTACCATATTTTTTCCATTTCCCTGTGTGTAGATACTTAAATATCTACCACAAGTTTCACCATTATCAATAAAGCAAGATTTAGTATTCTTAGGTAAAACTTTGCCCATATTTACTACCCTGTAGTAAATGCTAAGTAAAATCTGAATCAAATAGTATAAGCTCTTTTAGGCTCTTAAAAAGTATTGCCAGGAGTATGCCAATATATATTTACAGCAGAATTGTGTTCAGTGACAATTCCAAAGAAAATCTTTGCAGTTCTAGTTACTTTACTCTTTGCATTTACATTTCTTTAATTACTAGTTAAAATTTGTTAATTGAGCATGGATATTTTTCATACGTGAATTTGTTCCTGTCTTTTGCTGTAATTGTCCTATTTGCTATTAATAATTTTTTTCTCAATTTATGGCATTTTTATGGAGCCAAGTTATTCAGTTTAATGTGATCAAATATGTCCATCTTTTTTGCATTCTGACCTTTAGGCGATAATTTTGCAGAGGTTTGTTTTTCAACATAGTACTGATGTCATATTACTTGTTCTTGAGCTTTGTCAGTGCTAGTTCTTGATATGCTAAGGTGGCATTCACTGCTTGTCTCCTGTTCAAGTAGCTTTTTTTCCTGATTGAAATCAAGATGAATTTTTCTGAAAAATTTATAAAATTTCCTTTTATATTAAGAATATTAATCTTTATTCTCTATTTTTACAGCAAGTATCTGCCCATCATTTTTCTGTAAGCAAAAAAACAAGTTTGATTTTTCTTTGTAATGTAAAATTAGTTTTTTGTCATTTTTTTAATGCTTTCTTGCAAAATTTTTCCCCATCATTAGGTGGTATAATTATCCCAGTATTTTTTTATTGTTATTGATACAACTTTCTACTATACTTTTGGTATAAAATCTAATGTATGTTTTCAAATTAGAATACTCTTCACTTCCTCACTGAATCTTTATGCTTTTTAAAAAATCATATGATAAAATATTATTTATAATATGGGCAATTTAGGGTCTTTTATTCAGTTCCAAGAACTTAATCTTTTATTCAGGTTGTCTATGGTATGTGTATAGATTGCTGTTTTGAATGGGATTTCATCTTCATGTTACATTCTAAACGGTTGATAGTAGTAGGAAATATATTGTTTTAGCATAATTGGTTTTCTTTCTACATTACTGACTCATTGATTCTTACAGGGTTTTTTGCGGAGGGGGGGGGCGCGGATTTTCTTGTATTTTCACTTTAAAGAATTGTCTGCATATTATAAAAACCAATTTCATATTATTTGTTTAATAAAGCATTGGTTAATACTTCCGGCAAAATTATAGTAGTGACACGAGGCATTGTGTCTTGTGGGTAATTTTTAATAGTAATAACTCTAATTTTAGAATTCCTTTGTTAAAGGAAGATATTTTTGATCTTGTTTATGAAGTACTTCTTTAATTGGAGGTCTTAAAACATTAGGGATGCATATCTTCATCACAAATACTTAGCAAAATTTATTGAGTTGGCAATTTTTCTCATGTCAAATATTGAAAAAATTTGTTTTTAACTGTTTCCAACTGTTGGGTTAGAAAGCATTCTCATATATTGCTGAGTACTTTATCAATTGGTATAAGTTTAGAAAGCAATTTGGCAAGAGTAGTAAAATGATCTTCCAAGTTTCATACCTTTTGAACAGTAAGTGTATTTCTGGAATTAATAAATGAGAGAAAATAAGCCAAAAAACGGTCCTGTTAGCATGATATGCTGATTATTATTTGCCTCCTTAATATGACTCTATCAGACCTTCCCTAAAATACATTTAAAAATGGATTTTTAAAAATTCTTTGTACCCTGATTTTGATACTTTATCCTCTAGTATTCCATTGTTGAGCATATATTTGAATGGCTGAATGACAAAAGACTTAGATGTTCATTAAGGATGATTGCACACACTGCAGAACTGTTTTAAGTTGTGTTCCTTAACCAAATGCACTAATACACAGGAAGAGGTAGTTCCTCTGTAACAGTCTTGGAGTAACCAACCTCTTTCTAGAGGCTAATGTCATTCTACCATCTACCAGCTGAAATTAAAAGTCCTTGTTTAGATTAAGATTCCAGAAAATGTATCTCTTTTAAACAAAACAACAGTAATAACAAAAACCAGCAGAAATTTTATAGGATATGTGAAAGTTCAAAGTCGCTAGCTTTTATCAATTACACAAGTAAATATTAAAAACCTTTGGTAACTCTTGGTGTATAGTAGATTGAATAATTAGAATATATTTTTTGATATATAAAAATACAGATTTAAATTGCTTTGGCCTTTATTGATAAATTCATATAATTTGAATTTTTAAATCTGCAACATTTCATGTATGTTCTAAGCATTCACAATTCCCCATACCTTTTTTATTTTTGTTTTTTAGCAGAGAGCCTCATCACAATAACACTTACAGAGTAAATCTTTTCAATAGCAGAAAGGATGTATGGGATTATATATCCAGCTATAAGTAAATCTGACAACTTCCTAATATTCCTATATTGGTTTGCCCATGTGGGTGTGAGGATCAAGTCATTACTGTTATAGCCACATAACTTTCACCCAATCTAGAGACACACATACATAAGCACATATGTATGTGACACAAAATGGTTTCTGGACCAGCTGATCTAAATTTTTCTTAGTACAATCCATAGGCTCAAAGAAAGCCTGCTTCTTGGCTATGTGAATAGTAAGAATGGCATCAATTACCCATTTCCTCATTCTCCGAAACATTGTCACAAAACAAAATATTCTCATACACTGGGCATTCTTTTCCTCAGGATGGATGTCTGAAAACAGGTGATCTCTTAATAATGCGTCCTGAAAGATAATCAAGAGTGCATATATCCCAATATTTCTTTTCTACATAGAACTGAAGGAATAAGGATAGATTTCATGCATCTTAGAACACAATGAGTATAAAGTTAATGACAGCAGCCAAGTGCCCCAAGCTTCAGATGTTTCACTGTGTACAGCTCCTTCTCCAATTCTAAGTCCAAAGAGTATGTCTAGCTCTTTACTGGTCCATCTTTCAGAAGGCTGTTACAATAGAGCCTCACAACCTCTTACAATGGAGGTTTATCATTCTTGCCTCATTTCACCCAAAAGACAGTCAGCAGAGTACATGTTTGTATGAGTGGGGGGCAGGTCTAACTTCTACTGATTCAAACAACTTGATCTTATTTGGAGAGTGTACTTTATCACTTAGAAGTCAAAATATTCTTCTAGCCAGGAAATAGTGATCCATAAAAACTTCTTTCTAAATCATGTTAAATCATGAACAAAAACATACCTAATATGAAAACATTTATTTCTTTATACTAGGCAGCGTTTACTTCATTTGGGGTTTTGTTTAGTTTTGTTTTGTGTGAGAATGTGTCTTGCTCTATCACCCAGGCTAGAATGCAGTGGCATGATCATAGCTCGCTGTAGCCTCCAACTCCTGGGCTTAAGCGATCTTCCCACTTCCCCCCGTCAGCCTCCCTTAGAGCCGATACTTGAGTTTCTTGTTAATCACTCCACCCTTCTCTAGATGAGAACATCACAAACAGATTTCATAAAACCTTCCATGTATCATATGTATATACACATACTTGAAGGCATCACTTAAGCTCAAAGATTGGGGGAAAAGGGTTTTCTAACCTTCAAGGCTGGCTCTCTACTAATGATCTCACCTATGCGCTGGACTTGCCATCCTTTATACTGAAAGGAGAGTAGGTTATGGATTCCATTGATAAGGTATACTTTGTTCACTTCTCAGGGCTGTGATATCTATTCTTCCCATTCATGCTCTCCACTTACCTGGTAGCTAGTCCAGCCATATGCAATTGGTTCATGGTTATCACTTGGGAATACCTCTATATGCAGACTTGAGCAAGGAGATCCCTCTCAATTAAGCCCCCAAGCCCAATATCTAGAAATGGGTTTTGGATACTCTGCTGGATGCTTCCAGCTGGTCAAACCTCTCAGTTGACACACCACCTATGTGGAGATGTGAGCCTCTTGGTACACAAAAGAGAAAGAAGGGAATCTATCAGGATCTAGGGAGCGATCAGGTTTATAGCTTTGAGAATGACCTAAGGAAGGACAGAATACTGAAAATGACTGGCTGTCCACAGCCAAAGCCAGACATCAGAAGGGAAGGGAAGAAATGAAGGGATGGAAAGGCCCAGGGTGGGCTGGGGTGCTAGTAGGGGTGGGACTCCCAGCACCCTTGGCAGGGGGGTGGTAAGACAGGGAGCTGTTCTCTGGTGTTGCCCCCAGCCCCAGGTGGCTCCGACTGCTGACACCAGCCTCTGCCCCTTCCCACCCAGAGGAATTTTCCTGGTGCAAACTTTGTGGGAATCCTGATCCTGGCAAAGTGAAAAGTCTGAACAGGCAGCTGGGAGAGAGAGCCACCAGGCCAGACCATCCCAGCTTCCTATGAGGGTGGAGGTAGGGGGGAGTGGAGCGAGGGTGGGAGCTGGATGCCAAGGAACTGATTACAGATGAACCTGGGGAAGCGGGAAGAAGGGGAGCCAGGAGAAGTAGAAATGGTCATAAAGTTTTTTGGAGTAAAAATTATTGGCCAAATTGTACACTGGCCTATGGTGATGCTTGTACTGTTAGTAGAAACTTTTCCTACAGCCATTTAATCGATCTCATTTTTTAGATTATCAAAAATAAATACATAAACAAACCAAAAAACATGGAAGTTTGAAGAAGATTGTTTGAAATTCGAGTGCCTATTCTTCCAACATAATTTCCTCATTGCAAAGTACATAAGAGTTGTCCAACTTAAAGATGAGTTAAGTACTTTTTATATACAAGTTTTCAAAAATTTGGCTTTTTCTGTAATAGGTGAGGTCAGTACTATGTTATGAAATTGTTATAAAATAAAAATAAAAATAAATAGCAAACACAAATTATATTTTCAAAGTACAGGTGATGTTTTTAACTTAAAAATTCTTTTAGAAAGATCTTGCATTAGTGAACAGTCATTTGGGAATATTTTCATTGTGTGATTTTTGTCTTAAGTCTTCATCTTAAAATATGTGAAAAGGAACTGATAAACGAAGCTCTCTAACCTATTATTAAAATCTGCTTAATGAAAAGTTTTGATAAACATTAAACATTTAAAAATATATTAAATGATATATCTTCTGAATAATCAAAAACTACAACCATTTGGCACAGGAAAAAAATGGAACTTTCCTAGCCATGAATGTCAACAAGAACATTTTCATCATTGTGACTAGGATTTAATATCAGTACCATGAATTATTAAAATGAGACCACAAATTAAAAGTTTTTGTTTGATCTCTATCATCACCAAGTATGTCTTTGTATGCCTAAAACCTTAATAATCCAGTTTTAAACTTGTATAGAAACATATTGTACTAGGAAACATATCTTTAGATTAACATATTACAAAGTGTAAAATAAAATTTTTTTAACCATTTAATAGGTCTGGATTTACTGGTAAATCCTGTCCTTCCTTATCAGGCACTGTCTAATACTGTGGTCTCCTAACCCCGAGGCCACGCTTGTTAGGGACCAGGCAGCAGAGTTCCCAATGCTCCCCCAACCCACCGCCTCTGCCTCCACCTGTGGAAAAATTCTCTTCTATGAAACCAGGTCCCTGGTGCCAAAAAAATTGGAGACTGCTGGTCTAATAGATAAACACTCTCTTCTGGGTTGGAAGTTTATATAGGAAGATTTCCTAAAATAACAGGTGAAATGGCCTACTGCCTTAAAAGTATTATTTCCTGAGCAGATTAAATTTACAAAGAATAATATCCTCTTTCTGCCTATACAAAGAAAATAGGAAAATTAATAATAGAAAAATCATTTGAAAGTTGGAATCAAACAGGTTCTTTTTCTTTTTGAACAAGTTCAAACAAAAACTCAGGAATTAAGGGAAAATATTTTGATTCTCCAGATAGTGCACTTCTTACTGGTATGTGAAGTCCAGCAAGTGGTTAATTTCACTGCCGCAGCCCCCACCTTCTGACTGGTTATTGATGAAAACAATGGTTGGTGCAAATATTTAGACCAGGCCACAGTTAGGGAACAATTGGTTAAATGGTCTCCAATTTTTTTTGCAAAAACCAAAGAATAAAAATTATTTTAAAAATTTATTTTGGATTTTACAGTTGGGGAGAACTAAGGTCTTCATTTCTTCCATTAACCACAGATTTGATTCTATTCATCTGTGCTCTACAGGAAAGCAATTCCAGGTAAGTTAAGAGCAGTGAAACTACAAGAAACTGGCATCCATTAACAGCAGCATTCAAACATGGGCACGTATATCCCTGGGGGGTTGCATATCCAGGGGCATGCAAACACAGAGCACTTTAAGAAATATATTTTACAAAATCTCAACCTTGATCAATGTGCCTGCCTAAAAAATGCTCTGCCTGGGAAGAGAAATGGGAGTTTGGCACCTATCTCCACATCCACTCCCACTCTCACATCTAGACCCTATATTACTTTGCAAAAGAAATTCCCCCTCACCCATATACCAAGCTTCACCATGGTACACTGTCCCAGGGTACAAAACCTCTATGACATCAGACAATTTCAGAAGGCTTCGTTCTTGAGAATGATTCCCTAGATGGGAAAGCAGAAAGGGCTTCAGTGAGATACTTAGGACATATTGGCTACCTCCTCTCTCTCCTGTATTAACATCTTCCTCTTTACTGCCTAGTTTTGATCAGTAATTATAGTGCTTGATTTTCACCCCCCTTACCTTAATGCAAGCATCCCTCAGCCCTACAACCACCTATATCATCTTATTTCTATCATTCTGTTCATACCCAAACTTCTTGAACATTCTCTTCAATATCTGTTCCCACTTCTTCAAATGCAGCTAGCTCATTTTTCCACTCTCCATCATGTGACTTCTGCCTCCCTGTTCTGAAAGTGTTCAAGGCGAAGTTTACAATGAACTGCGTCTTCCTACGTATTGACTACTGTTAGTCAGTGTTGGCTGACATCCCAGAAGCACCTGACGCTTTTTACCACGTCTTCCATTTTCAGACCTGATCCTTATTGGCTTCTATGTCACCTCCATATTCTGACTTTCTGTTTCTCCTCCTCTCTTTCCTTAGCTGATTAGTCCCTCTCATATCAAGGAACTTTTGTGTTTCTAAAAATTCTCTCGTAGGCTCCACATTTCATCCCCTGCATAAATAGTCTCATCCATCCCAAGATCTCCAAACATCATCTCTATGATCATGACTTTCATTTATTTATCTTTACATAGACTTTAGATCCATATTTCTACCTTATGCCCTGGAATATCCCCACAGGGTTGTCTAATTAGCAATTTAATCTCAATATGTACAAAATCAAACACATAATTTTTATCTTTTCTTGCCCTTAACCCTGGCTCTTCCTCCTGTGTTCCCTGTATAGTGAATAGACTCCCATCATCCTGCTGCCCAAGATAGAGACACAGACATCATCCTTGAGTCCTCAGTCTTGCTTACAGCCCACATCCAATAAATCACACCCTCCTTTTGGCATCTAGTGTCATCTATCACATTCATGGAACAGCCTTTCTGCATTAAGGGATATTCCCACATTATGAATTCTATTTCTCCATTTGTGCTTGTTTTAAAATATATTCACAAATATTCTCATATACTTTCCTTCCCTCCTCTTGATGAAGAGCTGGACTTAGCAATTCCCTTCTAAAGAATACAGTGAAACAATGGTGTTCAACTTCTAAGATTAGGTCACAAAAGAATTTTCAGCCCCCTACATGTTTATCTCTCCTATATCACTCCCTCCAGGGGGAGCCAGCTGCAATGCTGTGAGAAAATATCACAGCTCCATGGAGAGGCCTCTGTGACTGTGATCAGGAACTGAGTCTGTCAGTGGCCATGTGAGTGAGCCATGTCAGAAACAGATCCTCCAGCACAGCAAGCCTGCAGATGCTTGCAGCCTCAGCTGACATCTTGACTGCAACCTCATGAGAGATTCTGAGCCCACAGATGCTGCTCTTTAATTCCTGATTTACCAAGACTGTTAGGTAATAAACATTTATTGTTTTAAGCCACTGAGTTTTTGGTTAATTAATTATCCCTCGATTAGAAAACTAATTCACAAATGCAGGCAACACAATGTAAATTTCCAGCCTCCCTTGTAGATAGGATGTGGGCACTGAGCAAGACCTGCCAGGCTGGAGTGCCTGTCTGAGCTTTTGATCCTAATGTGTCCTCAAGAAGATCCAGGTTCTGCTTGGTGGTTCCGTATTTGCTGGCTGAGTTGGTGGTTTTCCGTGGTGGGAAGTTCAGGTTTTTGGCAAAGAAATGGCATTAGAGAATGGCAGTTCCTTCCAGTTCTTACTAGAGCAGCATCAACAGTGGGGTTTTTGTTTTTGTTTTTGTTTTCCATCGGAACAGTTCTCTGGTTTAATTACTGGTATTTTTTTTTCTAGAGGCTTAGTTTAGAGCTTGTTTCTGTGGCATCCTAAAATTTCACCCAGCACCACATCTTTTTAACACCTCTCTTTGGTCATCAGTCTTACATTTAGCTATACTCTTTACTACAACCTTGTGGGGGCTGGACCTAGAAGAAAGGATGGATAGATGGAAAAAACGTGACCAGGTGAATGAAGGGTCAGGTGAAAACGCCTGCCCCCAGCTGCTGGTTTGCTGTGTGCAAAGGTCAGATGAAAACAGCTGACCTGTATGGAAGTTGTTAAAGAAAAGATGGATGGATGGAAAGAACGTGAGCAAGGTGACTGGAGGGTCACGCGAAAACGTCTGCTTAAAGTCACTTTGTCAGCTGTTTTCAGCTGACCTGTTTGTAAGTTGTTAAAGAAATTAGCAAACGGCCCTCACTCTTTGCACGTGTCCTTGGAAATAAATAAGGGGAGGCACTCAGCTGAGGGGGCCATTTTCTTCTTCGGACATTGGCCTCTCTCCTTCTCTCTGAATGCTATGTGTTTCGAGTAATTACTTATCCCTTGCTGTTGAGCTCAGGAGCGAAGAGCAGCCGGTGCGAGTGGTGGCCCCGGCGCGTGATTCAGGAACCCGCGCATCCAGTGAGCGTTTTCCTCCGCCGGACGACAAGGGGAGCCATCCCGGTAAGGGACAGACCCGCCCGCTGCTCTGGGAAAGGGACCCATGTGCGTAGTTTCAGAAGGGGATTTCTAACACGGGGCAAGAGCCGACTAAAGATCAGCGGGTCTGCGCACTTTGCAGCAGCTCTTCAAAGCTGCTCAGTGTTGGGTTGAACCAAAAGCCTTATAGCGGCTCTTGTGTGCAGTAAGGCAACGTTGCCCCAGGTTCCTACATGAGGGTAGATTAGATCTGGAACTCTGGGAACAGTAGGGAAGGTCTTCATGAAGAATCCCACGCAGGGGGTTCCTTAGCCCTTGGCAGTGTTAACTACATGGGGGCTGGTGCGACAGCGCTGACTCCCTCACGTGTTCCTACAGATCCTGATCCGCTGGAGGAGCCGGCGTCCCCTGCAGGTAAAACTCCCTGAATCCTGAGCTATTCTCCCCACCGTCGCTTTCTGCGGCTCAGCAGGAGCAGCTAACTCCTCCTCCTCCTTCCCCTCTCAAAGGGGATCTCTGTCCCTCCCCTGGTAAACCATCTGCTTTCCAACATTGCCTAGGAGAGGGCAGTCTCTCTGGGGACGGGGTTTGCTAGAACAATGGAATCTTCTAACTACCCAGCCTTCTCATTAGGGCCCACTGCTCAGGTGCGTCCAATACAACCCACACCTTTACAATCCACTAATTCGCCCATCTGGATAGAGAAGTAGCCCATTAAGCAGGATATAAATTAAAATCTCTTGTCCAGGATCAACTTAAAGCGGGACACATAGAACCTTCCCTGAGCCCGTGGAACTCTCCCGTATTTGTCATACCTAAAAAGAACAATAAGTGGCGTTTATTACAGGATCTGAGAGCTCTTAATGCTGTTACAGTCCTGATGGGATCCTACAACCCGGTCTTCCCCAGCCATCGTTAATTCCAAGACATTGGCCTTTGTATGTAATTGAGCTAAAAGATTGTTTTTTCACAATTTCTCTAGCGAAACAAGACCGGGAAAGATTTGCATTTTCTGTTCCCTCTTATAATTCCCTCAGTTGACAGGTATCACTGGAAAATCCTTCCACAAGAAATGTTAAATAGTCCCACTATTTCTCAACACTGCTCATCAAGCCCTACTCCCTTCTCCGCGCCAGTTCCCATCACTATCATCTGTCACTATATGAATGACAAATTAGCAGCTCCTACTCAAGCAGAATTATTTTCACTGTTTGCCCATGTATAAACATATACTGCTGTCCTTGGGCTGCAAATTACCCCAGACAAAATACGACTTGGCCAACCCTGGCACTGTCTTTGGTTATCTACTTTTCAAGTTCACTGTGACCCCAGCAAATAACAATCGTCTTGACTTCTACCCTGATACTACATTCATTACAACTCTTGGGACATGTGAATTGGATAGGTCCCACTTTAGGAATTACTAACCAGTCAACAAAGCCCTTAATCACTGTCAACTGTCACACATGGACCTTGACAAACCCCTTTTATCTTCAGGCCTCATCTCCAACTGCTCTTATAGGCCAATTAACACCTTACATCACTCCTTTGGAATGGTTATTTCTACCTCCCACTCTTTCCAAAACCTTTTCTCCCCTTCTAGATCTTTGCCCCTTTAATTATTAAGGGATGCTGTCATACACAACAATTGTATGGATTAGATCCATACATTAATATCTCCCTATTCCTAAAAACTGCTTCAAACCAACTTTACATAATTCTTTACTTTGGCAATCAGCCCTTGCAAGTTATGTAGGTTTTTTTTTCCTTCCATTACCCTTCTGATAAGCTGCTCTCCACTCTCCTTACTTCCTGTACAACCCCTTACAAAACTCTCCCCTACACCTCTTGCTGCCGCCCAGACAGTGTTCACAGATGGCTCAAGACGATCATCCAAAGCAGGAATTGCCTGGAAAGATGGTGATTGGAAACACTTATCCACTTCGGATTTTTCCCTCCATTCAACAAGCAGAATTAGGGGTGCTTATATTACCTTTAAAAACACTTCCCATTAGAACCCCTAAACATCACTGACTCCCACTATGTATTCTATTCCATTCTCCATGTTGAAAATGCTATCATTAAGGATATACATAATCAAACTTCAACAATTCCTTGTTCTACAGTGCTTATTAGATATCTGGTGACACCCCCTCTTTATTTCTCATATTCATGCTCATACCCCTTTGCCTGGACCTCTGATAGAAGGAAATAATGCCATTAATCTCTCGTTTCTAATGTGTTAACACAGGGAAGAGGATATGTTTGTGTTCAAACTTCTACAGGTGGCTCCCTTCTACAAGTGGCTCCCTTCCAGGCGAGTTTGCCTACATCATGAGCTGGATTTTAGAAATGAAACGTGTCTCCCTCCAGCCGCTGCCAAAGGGGGTCCCACTGCAACAGACACGTTAACACCATGACGGTCCCTAGGATCACGTGGGGGTCAATTGAAACAACTAGAGACACAGACCTCAGCTATGACACAATTGGGGCTGCCTCCTACCTCAGGGAACACTTTTCTGGTGTATTTGGCTATTGTTGCCCATAATAGCGTCGGGTACCCCGCGGACTGCTTTGCAGCCTTTTTTCTCCTTTTATTTCTCCCAGGCAGTAGAGCCACTGTTTACTGGGCTCATGTCTTAAACTCACCTGTGTTTAAGCCTCTAACACGGTGGGACTCGGAGACCCCCCGTCTACCAATGACTCCAACATCAACTGGAGGAGTATGGTTGCCTCCACATTCCTGGCAGAGAAATGGAACAGACTGGCTTAACATCTGTCAGTAGTTTATCATTCCTCTAATCCTCTTGTGTGTTACCAACTTACATAATACAACATGGTACAGTCCCATGACCACCCAAAAACATCTATTATCAACCCATTGTGCTTGGTCTTGTCGCTTGCTGTCTTTTTACTTTCCAGGACGGATCCGCCAATTGATGACCTCTCAGTGCCATTATGAAAAGACACTGGCTGAAGCTTACATCTTTCTCCTACTCACACTCCATCTCTAATTTTAAATATACAAAAAGGGGGGACATGTGTGGGGGCTGGGCCTAGAAGGCAGGATGGATAGATGGACGGAAAGAATGTGAGCAGGGTGAATGTGAAGGGTCAGGTGAAAACACCTGCCTGAAGCTGCTTGTTTGCTGTGTACACAAGGTTAGCTGAAAACAGCTGACCTGTATGGAAGTTGTTAAATTAAGAAATGGCCCCTGACCCTTTGCACGTGTCCTTGGAAATACAGGGAGGAACTTAGCTAAGGCCACTTTCTCCTTCAGACTTCAGCCTCTGCCCTCCTCTCGAAACACTGTGTTTGGAGTAATTATTCATTCCTTCGCTACCAAGCTCAGGAACGAAAAGCAGCCACTACATAACCTCATAAAAATCTTCCAAACATACCTATCTCCTTGGGTACAATGACTATCTCCTAATAGGACCACTTCCCTCCTTTCTAACCAATATGTGCGAATAAAGCCGAGCCCAATTTTCAAAGCTGGAAGACTCTAATAATTTGGTTCCATAAATGCACTGCTTGAAACATTTCATATTTCCAATGATCACTTCTGTGAATTACAATCCCCTGAGCCTTCTAGAATTTGCTGCTATCCACTTACTCCAGGGGAAACCTGAAAATATTCTTGTCCTTTAGACAAGAGTAAAAGGAAGACTCTCACGAATTAGCGCAGAACTGTGAAGGTCCCCTGCTTGTCAGGCCACGGCTCTGGGCCAGGTCACAGCTCAGGGTGCAGAGAGAACATCATCCTATGCATCATGGGTGAGGAGGTTGTCAGGGCCATTGGTGGGAGGCAGCTGGCCAGGCTGAATGAGCCTTTACCCAGATGTCTCAGCACCTGCCTATCTGGGAGATTTCTCCAGGATTTTCAGTTTTTATACTTACCCCAATTTTGTTTCTACTTTATTCACTTTCTCTTCTATTTATAGGCCTCAGATAATGACATTATTTCAACCCTTCTTTTGTATCATTACAGTGGCGATTAAACACACTCAGAAAATGGGAGAAGTCTCAATCCAATAGTATGTATTCATCCATATGAGAACCAACGTTGAAAGAAAATTCTGCCTATATCTCAATATACTTCTCTTTTTAAATTCTAATAATAGCACTTAGAGGTCTGGTCCTGGATGCCATTTTTACAGTTCTTAAATTGCACTGAAATACAGGTTGCCTCACCTCTCTGCATTTCCTTTTAAAGGGCTAACACACTAGATTTGATTTCTTTCCCCATTTTTTACAGGAGCCAGAGCTCACATTTTCTGACACAAACTACATATAATAGTGACATAACACTAGAACACCAAACGTTAAGTTATCCAGTTGTCTTCATTCTGTCACTAGATATGTGTTGGCTGCATATTTGTGAGAGAAAATGTGCTTGGCAATGTGGAATCAGATAAGACTGTGATGGCGACTGCCCTCCAGGGAGCAGGCAGGACAGACATTGAAGACACAATTATGATTAATTAAACACTGGAATGCTCAGTGCAGCTAAGAAGTTCTGGAAGCTAATGAAGAAGGGAATTGGAAGGCAGTAGAATGTCCCACTTTCTGACAATATTTATGGCTCTTGGGAAATTAAATGACATCAGATTTTCCTCTCCTCCAAAAAATTGAGACAACTCTATTAGTTGTCACATAGGAAATTGTGAAGATTAAATAAAGTTTACAAATTACTGGCTAAGAATCTGAACAAAGTAAATGATAGTTACTTTTAGTATTAGTATAATAAATAACATGACCATATGTACAGTCCACATTCAACCAAGTCAAGCCAAGAGAAAGTTTGCAGTTCCACTGACACTCAGGATCAGAGAAGTTGGCACCCCCAAATGGAGACTCTAGGAGGGTGGCCTGACTGTAGCGATGTGAAGAGGCAGAGCCCAAGTCCTGGTTGTCAGAGCTACGCCTGGCACAGCAGAAGAACTGCACAGTCAGTCCACTTGAAGCCCTTTCCAGGAAACCAGCATCTCAGCAAGTTGTCTGACAGAAAGCAGCTGGTCTGAGAATGCTATAAATAAATGAAACAAATAATCCCTTCTCTCATATTCAGGTAGTTACAGACCACCTTTGGTGATACTTTCAAAGGCATGGTTAAAATTTTAGTCAATGATGGAGTGCATATATGACAGTAGCCCATAAGGTTATACTACTATTATTTTACTGTACCTATTCTATGTTTAGATACACACTTACCATTGTGTTACAATTGCCTACAGTATTCAGCATAGTAACAGGTTGTACAGGTTTCTAGCCTAGGAGCAATAGGCTCTGCCATATAGCCTAGGGCTGTAGTAGCCTACGCCACCTATTATTAATAGGTTTGTGTAAGTACACTGTGTTTCAACAAGGATGAAATCACCTAAGGACATATTTCTCAAAACATATCCCTGTCCTTAAGCGATGAAGGACTATAATTACATGTCTTATAAATATATATTATATATAGTAAACATAAAAAATCTCACATATATAAATTTTATATATGTATTTATGGAGGGAGGGTGATTGGACATGGAATATTCCTTTATTTTCAGCCACAGAAAATCACAATATCAATTAAAAGCTATTCCCTGGACTGGCATTAGGGGAAGTGAGTGAGTAGTTCCCTCAAGCACAAAATTTAAGAAGGCAACAAATCTAAGCAATCAAGACAAATGATATAATAATACAACATTTAAAAATGAAAATTAATGCCTAAACATCTAGGCTAAACCAAGTATCAAATCGTAGGTGAAAACAAGCAATGACCCTGCCCTTATGAATCCTCAAGAGTCTTACAAAGGAGAGGTGCACACAGTGCAACAAATGGCGACAAATTCCACTGTCTATAAAATTCTTAAGAACATAGAAAGTTCTGACCTGTTAAATGTCCCGAACTGCTTGTACACAACACTGCTCATTTCTCTTTTTAGTAAGAGAAATCAATGTGGGGTGGTGAAAAACAAGTCTGAGTAACTTGAAGTAAGATAAAAATTATCTAAGATTGTCACGGAGTCAGAAGAAACTGTCAAACATGGTGGCAATTCTCTCAGTTGAAAAACAAAGTAGTAATCTTAAAAGTATTGTTGAGTTTGTTTCCTTTAGAGCTAGGAATGTAAAATCACATAAAATTCTTGTTTGGGTATAAATAAAATATTTAAAACTTAATGCTGTGAGTTTCAATATAACTGAATTTTTTTCAGCTGCATTAACGTTGTAAGGTTGAAGAATCAGCCACTGGAAAACCACCCCGCGCTCACAGGGGCGCGCAGCTCCTCTTCCCCCAGCCCCAGGGAGCGGCCCGACCCTCCTTTCCCCCTGGGCCCCCTCGCTCGCAGGGCTTCGGTCCCCTGGGTCTGCCCCTGCCCTGCTGGAAGGTGTCCCTGCGCCTCGACCCCACACAACTGCAGTCTCTAAGAATTACCAGCTGTACGATCTCGAGCCCTCACGTCTCTTAATGAATGGGTTCTTCTGTAAAAGTGAGTGTCGCTAAAGTCTCTATGAGAAGTGAAGCCCCGAACACAGGGAAAGTTGAGAAAACGAAAGGTTCTGCGCTCGCCAAGAAAGATGTCTCAGGCGAAGCCGCCACGGAGCTGCCGTATCAGCAATCAACGGGAGATTTCTTACTCACTGTGGAAGCTGCACAATCTGCTAAGATTAGAAGCCACTACGGCATTTCCCTCGGGCTGTCGGACCCACTGAATGCAAAAGCCGCAAAGCCCAGGTTGCCTAACGGCCTGCGAATCAGACAAGGCCATTCAGCTGCGCTCTTGCCGCCCTCGCTGCGCAGCGAAGGGAGCTTTGCGCTCATCGCGCAGCGGCGCGCGCCCACTGGCGGCCGGATCGTGAATCACTGACATCGGCAGTGGCCCACACCTCCCTGCTACTGGCAGGAGTGATGCTCTGCTCCAGCCCTGCCTGCTCACTTGGCTCAGGCATGCCTTGGCGCCATGGCCTGGAAACAGGAAGCCTGGATGCTATTGAGACAGCTGAACAGGATCCCCTGTCATCCATGCCTGAACGACAGAACCCACTTCAAATTTCCTTGGAAAAGAGGGAATATCACCCCAATCCCAAAGACACAAGGCAAGACACCTGTTTCCACCATAAGATGCTCCAGCAAATCTTCATCCTCTTCAACAAAGAGGACAACCATGCTGCTTGGGATAGGATCCTCCTCGATCAACTTACTCTCCAGACTTGACCACAGTCTGGGTCAACTGGAGCTGACAAAAGATCTCTCTTGTCCTTATTTGGGAATTGCTGTCCAGAATTATTTTCAAGCAATCATCTGCTACCTAAAGAAAAAGGAATGCAGCCCTTGTGCCTGGGAGGTTGTCAGAGGAGACATTGAAGTGTTCTTTCCCCCCATTAGCAATCCTCAAAGAAAAGTCAACAAATAAATAAGAAATTCTATATTCATGACTCTCCCTCTAACCAATTACATTATTGCTTTCTAAGCCAAAAAGCAATCTCAACTCTGATTTTTGCACCACTTACAAAATCTGAAACCACAATCATGAGATTATTTTAAAATTATATTGTACATCATGAATTTACAAAAAAATATTTAGAGAAAAAGAGCATGATTTATTTTCCTGATGTTATGATTTATAATTTTATTTATCTACTTATTTTTTTGAGAAGTATGTGCTGTTAAAAAAGTTTGAAATTTAATTTTTTATGGAAAAGTTTCTTCAGTATGGTATTTTAAAAAGACGTATGTCAGTTAAGTTGATGCTAGCTGCCGTAACAGATAAACAGAAAACTACCAATAATTAGATCATAACACAAATTGCTCTTTCCTTCATATAAGGGCTCAATGCAGAAATTCCTGATGAGATGCTGATAATAAACACCTTATACCATTTAGTTACTTTATTAATATTATCTTTATTATCTAACTCTAACTCTATTAGATCAGGGGTAGTGTCCTTTGAAATAATCTATTCCTTTACTTCTTGGTAGACATGAAAGAAAAATAATGATCTTCTGAGTTAATTAGCCACCAGAACAGAATTTGATGTAACTAAGCGTTTCCATCATACAGACAGAATATCATATTCTCACAAACTTGCCTTTCTTGTGTACAAAGTCTTGTGGTTGGTGTATCTCCCCTAATTCTCTATCAAGACTGAATTCATCAAAGCTGAAAACACCCCCTGGGCCAGGGGTGATTACTTTTCTTCTAGCCTATGCCCGCTTGCCACATTTGAGCTACAGCACTCCCAGCCACCCCACCACCACCACCACCATTTTGTTTCTGCTCTATCCCATCCGTAATCTCCATCTTGCCTGGGTTGAATGTAGCTAATTTACATTTTGTCATTTTGTTCTCCATTGAAATAGTCCTTCCATTCTTACATTTTTATCACATTTACACATGTATTTTTTCTTTAGATACCTACTTAATGGGATGTAAAAAGTGGCAACTTTTGCTTTCTATGAAAAAGGAAATGAGAAAGGAGGATACGTGGTGTCTCGAGAGCTACAGAGCATGATTGTATGTGCCTTATTTTATCATATTTACATCCCTTCATTGACATTTTGGAAAAGATAGTTTCCTTTTATTTGATAAGAATCAACTATGACTGAAATGTCTCAAGGTTCTTTGGGATATTTGAATATTAATACAAATGATTATTTAAAAATCAAATTGATGTATTCTCATTGGAGATGATATTTCTCCTGAGGGTGAAAAACTTAGTTCTTGGGGGCATGAACAAATCATATATTTCAAGGCTTATGGCCCTTCAAGCTCAGTTCTAACACTTATCCCTTAGTATTTACTTCCTTTCATTGGGTTTTCTTGTGTATCACATGAGAAACATTGACATTCAGTTCACAAAAGGTACAAAATGTATACAGGGTGAGTGCTCCAAACCTATGTCAAATAGATGGCTGTGGTTGGTGGACTTTGTCCACATTATTTTCTCAATCTCCAAGTCATAGCATGAGATATGGACTCCATTAGCACAAGTGTGGGCTACCTATGGCTGTCTTGTGGATGTAGAGTATGTTCAATAGTGCTTCCTCAGTGCTGCCAAATCTGTTGTAGAATTTGAGAATGAAGTAGAAATATACTATTTTTTATGATTTAATTCTATTATGCTAAAGGTGTTCAACACTTCAATAATTATGTCAAGTGCTCAAAAAAGTGTTGTCTATACCTGGATGAATATCCACCAGCTAGAGAAGTTAAAAATAATTTTCTTTATGAAGCAAAATTAAATGTTAAGTACACTAAAAATAAATGTTAAAAATTATTTATTTTAAAATAGTTTCAGCAGTTCTGAAATATTTAAAAATATTTGTTGCATTGGTATTATGTGTTTACATAAATCATAATTTCCAAATGTAACTTGATTCATGAAGATTTATAAAAGTAAATTAAACTGAAAGTAAGTGGGCAAATTAGCTTTTATAGAGTCAAGTTTAAAATCAATGACTTTTAAATTTAACTTTTAGCTTAAAATTTATATTTAGACATTCTTAACCATCATTGAATAAAAAATCAAACTTTAAACTTTTTATGTATAAAGCACAGACACAAATACAGTATCTAAATGTATCTACATATGTTAATTCAGTGATCATGAAGGTATCAATTAGGAAAAGAATTCTGTACCAGAGCTCTGGAGGTAAGGGGAGGGTAGGCAAAAATGGGAAAAAAAATGGTTGAAAACCACTGCCTAAACCCATGTAGAGAGTGCATGAAGAAAGCAAAAACAGAAGTAGAAAGTAATGTGGGGACATTCAGAAAACGGAAACTAGTACGTTCCCTATTTAAGGCCTATGCACAAAGCAAGGTCTTCAGAGAACCTAGAGACCAAGGCTCAGGGTCACCCACCTCAGCCAGCCCAGCAGCATCTGCAACATCCCCAATGGCCTTGCCCTTGTCTGTACTGATGGCCCTGGTGGGGCTCAGCTGCATGTCCATCTGCTCTCTGGGCTGTGATCTGCCTCAGACCCATGGCCTGGGTAACAGGAGGGCCCTGAGACTCCTGGCACAAATGAGGAGAATCTCTCCTCTCTCCTGCCTGGAGGACAGAAATGACTTCAGATTCCCCCAGGAGGAGTTTGATGGCAACCAGTTCCAGAAGGCTCAAGCCATCTCTGTCCTCCATGAGATGATCCAGCAGATCTTCAACCTCTTCAGCACAAAGGACTCATCTGATGCCTGGGATCAGACCCTCCTAGACAAATTCTGCACTGGACTCTATCAGCAGCTGGATGAGCTGGAAGCCTGTCTGATGCAGGACGTGGGAGTGGAAGAGACTCCCGTGATGAATGAGGACTCCATCCTGGCTGTGAGGAAATACTTCCAAAGAATCACTGTCTACCTGAAAGAGAAGAAATACAGCCCTTGTGCCTGGGAGGTTGTCAGGGCAGAAATCATGAAATCCATCTCTTCATCAATAACCTTGCAAGAAAGATTAAAGAGAGAGGAATGAGACCAGTCCAACATGGAAATGATTCGTACTGACTAATAAACCATCTCACACTTTCATGAGTTCTGCCAATTCAAAAATTCTCATATCTGCCATAACCATGATGTGAATTGAATCAAGTGTTTCAAATATTTTCAGGAGTGTTAAACAACATTGTCTTCAACTCTTTAGGTACTACTGGCTGACAGATAACCATGCTGATAAATCTATTTATTATGTATTTAAATATTTATTTATTTAACTGTTTATAAGATTTGAATTATTTTTGTTCAATAACATTATGTGCATCTTTACACCATGGTTGATATAACAAAATGTGTTCTCTATATATAGTCAATTTATTGTTTTGCTTTGTTTATTAAATTTTTACTATAGAAAAGTTCTTGTATTTGTTTATTCTTTAAAATGAAATGCCTACCTTGATTGTATATCCTAATTAAAGAATGGATGATACAACTCATTCTTTACCCATCATTCTTACGTTCAAGTTATAAGTAAAAAGAGATTTTCTCTAAACTAGGTTATATGTTGTAGTCAAAATATAGAGGTGAACATAAAAAATATGGTTCCTGCTCTCTTGTAACTTTGATTTTTGTGGGGTGAGAAAACTAAAAACAATAATCATACTTAGTTCATATCAGTTATGTTAAATGCTATAATGAAAAGAAGGAACAACTAACTAATAAAATCCTCTCAGCAGAAGATAGACCAAATTATGTCAGGAAATAAAAATAAATGCAGGGATATTCTTTATACATTGACTCTTAAATATCTAAGTGAAAATGCCCCTTGCTAGTTGGATACATGAGTTTGCAATTTGCAAGGACTACAATGCCTGGGAGTTCATAACTGGCAACTGAAAGCCCCAAAAGAGAGGTGGTCATGTGGGGAGAGACAGGAGAGGGAGAAAAGGACTGAAACTTGATTCAGAGGACCTTCCATATTTAAAGGGAGAGGAGAGAAGAGCCACTCTGGAAACAGAGATGCAATACCTTACATTAGAGAGAAGAGGGAGAACAGTGATGAAAGTGTATTTAAGGAAAGAAATGTGCTTAGAAGAAGAATCAATGAACTTATGGAAAATGTGCATTGAAACTGCTAACGACATCAGGAAAATAGATGGCACGACGACGTCAGTGAGAGCTGGTTTGGAGGAGTTAATCAGCAGAAACCATATTGGAGTAGGTAGAAGAGAGAATGAAAGAGAAATGAGGAATACGATACCTAGAACACAGTTGTGAGACGTTTCCCTTTGAAATCGAGGGGATAAACAGAGTTGAACTTGGAAAAGAATGTGGCTTATTTTTTTATGCAGATAGTTTTTCCTTTTCAAAATATGTATGTCTCTGGATAGATTTTATTGTCTTTGATAAATTGGCAAATCATATTAATATGTTTAATATATTATTTATTTTAAATCATTACATATTAAATTATTTACAATTATACTTGATCATTATTTTAATACTATGTTGAATATCACTAAAACTGGCAAACTTCCTTCTTAAAATAAAATTGGGGAACTGGATCAGAGAATCTCTTTCTCAATATTAGGGTAAACGAAAAAAATTGGTCAAAACAACATGAAAATACAACATGAACCAACGAAATCCAGAGAGCAAGAAAGAGTAGTGTGTAATGCACAAGTAAAAAGAGATTTAACAATTATTTTTGGAAATTCAGAATACCAAACGTATAATGTCAAATATAAATAACAAAGAGTTTTACACTGAAATTCCATTCTGCTTACATGTATGTGTGATGTTCAGAAACCCACTTAATCTCTCCAAGCCTCAGTTATCTCATAAATAAAATGGGTTCAACACATTTATATACTTGTGAATCTTAAATGAACACATGCATTTCAAAGCACTTAACACAGTAGCTTCCATCAACTAAAGGGGTAAAATATGGTAGGTATTTTCCTATTCTTCTTCATGTATTAAAAGCTATAGATGAGAATATTATTTATCTTTTTATAAAATTCTTAGGACCTGGGTCCTACCCTTCAGTAACTGGCTTCCAAAGAAGATAGCCCAAGAAACCATATTCTCTCACGAATTTTAGAGAGGCTCAAAAATTGTCACTCCTCATTTCAAAGAAGTGCCCCATTTTTTTATGCTCATTCAGAAATGGTGGCTTGTATAAATACCTGAGACAGGGGAATAAGCATTTAGGTCAAAGTACACAAACACTGTGCTGTTTATTTACTGATGCCAGCACCTGGCACATTCCCATCCCCCCTCCCAGCATTCCAGGACACACTCCCACATCACCTGGGTTTCCTTCCTCTCGAGGTAGACTCCCCATAGGACACAGTCATTCACTCCCTTCACCTTCCTGTCCATTCACAGAGCTGCTTTCTGTTGTGCTGTCATTCGGGCTTCGTGGTTTTCCTAAAGAGCAGAGCACCACAAGTAGAAAGCAGAAGTTACATAACATTTCTAGGTTGTGCAGAAACATCTGCAGAAGAGCTTTTCCTGGATTTCCGTTGAATGACATAATAGTAGCTGTGGCTAAAAGGAAAGAGAAAGCAGGAGCCAGCAGGGCTTGTGTTGTAGCTTCTAAAAACCTCCAAGGGGAAGACAGGCCGCTGGTGGCCACGTGTGACAAGGGCAGCAACCAAGACTGGAGGGCTGGTTTCAGATCTATGCAGAAACCTTAACCACTTCCTGGGGATTTCTCTTCCTGCTGCAAAAAGGCTACTCCTCAGCAAGAACAGATTCTATGTTGTCATAAGCCTGTTTCCTTACTGTTGGACTATTACAAAGAGAATGAGATTCTGCCTTCAGGCAGGTCGTGGACTCCTTGGATTTGGCAGTTACTGGAACAGAGACACTTATTCCTTCCTACAGCCTGCTATGCAGACCAGTGTTCCCTCCCTAGGATCACCCCCTTCCCATACTACTGGGATCCAGGGAACAGACACAGCTGCCAATCTGGGCATGAAATCAATACTATCCAGAAAAAGCCCATATTTAACAGTACATTTTCTTTTACATGAAGTATTTTGTCCCCTTGCAGATTTTATTACAGAGGTGGTAGAAGGGGTGCTTTCTCAGAAAGAACTGACCCTAATATTGTTTAGGTTATTTGCCCATTTTTAATCATGTTGTTTGTTTTTTTGCTGTTGAGATGTTTAAGTTCCTTGTATGTTCTCGATATTTATCCCCTGTCAGATGAGTAGTTTCCATATATTTCTCCCACGCTATAGGTTGTCTTGTGACTCTGTCGATTGTTTCCTTTGCAGTGCAGAAGTTTTTTGGTTTGATATAGTACCATTTATTTATTTTTACTTTTGTTGCCTTTGCTTTTGAGGTCTTATTCATAAAATCTTTTCCCACATCAATGTCTTGAGGAGTTTCCTCTATGTTTTCCTCTAGTAGTGTTGTTGTTTTGGGTCTTAAGTTTATATCTTTTATCTATTTTGAGGTTTTTTTTTTTTAAGAGGGTGACAGGTGCAGGTCTAGATTCATTCTTCTGCATATGGATATCCTGTTTTCCCAGTACCGTTTATTGAAGAGACAATCCTTTTCCCAATGAGTGCTGTTCGCATCTTTGTCAAAAATCAGTTGGCTCTAGATATGTGGATTAATTTGTGGGTTTTATATTCTAGTCCATTAGTCTGTGTGTCTTTTACATACAAGTACCATGCTGTTTTGGTTAGTACAGCTTTGCAGTATATTTTGAGGTCAGGTAGTGTGATCCCTCCAGCTTCATTCTTTTTGCTCATGGTCTTTTGTGGTTCCATAGAGATGTCAGTGGGTTTTTTTTTCCATTTCTATGAATAATGTCATTGGCATTTTAGTAGAAATCACAGTGAATATGTAGATTCACAATATAATTCTTATGATCCACAAGCATGGGATGTCTTTCTATTTGTTTGTACACTCTTCAATTTCTTCTTTTAGTATTTTGTATTTTTTCTTATAAAGGTTTTTCACCTCTTTGGTTATGTTTATTCCTAGGGAATTCATTTTACTGTTTGTAGCTATTATAAAAGGGTTTGCCTTCTTGATATCCTTTTCAGTTAGTTTGTTGTTTGTATATAGAAACACTGCTGACTTGTGTCAGTGTATGTTCATTTTCTTTCCTGCAAGTTTCCTGAATTCATTTATCAGTTCTGAAAGGTTTTTTGGCAGTCCTTAGATTTTCCTATATATAAGATCATGTCATCTGCAAACAAGGACAATTTGACTCCCTCCTTTCCAGTTTGGATACCCTGTATCTGCGTCGTGGGATGGAGAAACAGGCCCGCTGGCCGCTCCTGGCAAACTCATCCCAGGACAGCACAGTGAAACAGCTGTGCACCCATGTCCTCCCAAAGTAAATATTTTTAATGACCTTAAACAGTGGATGGTATATAATGAACATGCAGTGAAATTCAGTATTATATTTTCATACCATAGTTATTAGTAGTACCCACATTGAAAGCAAAGTTTTTGGAATCATGTAATATTCTCTCTTTTAATTCTAAATTCTGGAAGCACTCTTGTCATTGCCTGAGGGCATTTATTAACTTGGTAGAGTGCTCAGGCAAGAGTTCATGTCCTAGCAACTGGGTGTGGTTATTCTGTCTTGTGGGAGTTGGTTGGTGTGAATCTTTACTTTTCTCCTGAGAACGGATCACATGTGGCCATACAGTTAGAAAGAAGGAGTAAGTTCCAAGGATGGATAACACAGTGGGTTAATTATAGTTAACAAGAAAGTATTGTATGTTTCAAAATAGCTAGAAGACAGGGCTTAAAATGTTCCCAACAGAAAGAAATGACAAATGCTTGAGGTGATGGATATCCTAATAACCCTGACTTGATCATTACACATTCGATGCATGTATCAGAAGAGCACACAAACCCCACAAATTTGTGCAAGTATTATTTATCAATAAAAAATTTTAAATATGAACTCTAATACAATACAAAGGAATTGTCCAAGTGTGGATAAATGAAAGAATAGTTAGGGGGCTCGTCTTGCAAAGAGCTGAAGGCAGTCAATTGACCCAAGATTTGCTCCTATTTGAGTTTCTGACAGAAGCAGCTAATTCCCTGCCTTTGTGCAACTCAACAGTGGCCTTAATTCTTCCCTCTGAAGAGCCTCTGGCCCCAATTTTGCTGCATTGAATTTTGCTAACTTACACTGGGCTATTTTGTCAGTAGAAACTCACTTCTTTCATTTTCCCAACATTTGCACTTACTGTTTTTTGGGGCTTTTCTTTTTTTGCCCACAAACAGCTGCCGACCTTTGCTTTCAAGGAAAGTTGACATGACAAAATAAAAGTCTGAAATCTTGAATATCACAGAGAAAAATGATTTGGCCCCATTGCCTTTCTTTTACTTTCCTTTAGTTGTGTTATTACATCATGAAAATGAATGGAATGCAGAAAGAGCAAGACCAACCTTGTCTAGGAAACCACTGTCTGAAAAGAAGGTACAATAATTTTAAGTAAAAAATCACAAGCAACTACAGAAAAGGATATTTCTCCCTGACAGAATAGACTGGCCTCACTGCCCTGCCTTGCCAGAGTGAGTCAGAGGAAAAAAGAACCCCAAGAAAATCAAGCCGACGGATGAACAACTGAAAGTTACTTGTTTCTGTAATGAGTCTCTAATGATATACTGTGGTCCAGCATTAACATTCACTCCTTTGTAGCCACCTAAGAAAGGTCAAACGTATGAAGTGTTTAATAGTTTCAAATATAGAACAACAAAAGTAAGAGTTCAATAATAAAAGCTATACGTGGCAAAATAAAACTTAATTGCTGGCTAAAGTTGAAACTACTGCAATTGAATAATTCTTCTACCTACTGAGACAAAACAAGCATTTGCTATCAGCATCTGAGGGCTATGACACATTTGATACCTGGAGACATGACTCAGGACAGGAGAAGGTCACCACTGAGAACTAGAGTCCTTCAGGCACTCACTCTAGGGGCATGGGCCAGGGTCTTAGAGGATTCATTATTTTGGCTCAAAGAAACAGGCCCCTCCCCAGTAGAGGAGTAATAAAGTTGTGAGCCTGCAGGGAATGAGTCTGGAAGAGTCTGGGTTGAGGACATTGTCGCTCTAGAAGAAAGGGGGTTAGTGGATACGGTAACTACCTCATAAGTGAGGTGGTGCAGGGAAAATAAAATTATCTTGGGATTGGAATCTCCACACCCATATATACCTGAGAAGAACCGAGATTCTTGCTAGGGGTGCTAGCACAGCCAGAGGAGGACTCCAGACCTCCAGTAAGAAAATGGTGGGAAGAAAGGGCTATGTTTATAGAAGCCCTCACCTTGTGGCCCCAATGAAGCCTGGCCACATAGACCTGCATGAATGAGTTCTGGAAGAAACAGAAACATCAGAGAATCTCATTAATTGATAATCATTAGCCTCTGCTGTGAATTAAACAGTGAACAATATTCAATTTTTGTTCCTGTAGGATCTATTGTCACAGAGGGTCTGGTAAATTCTCAACTAAATACAAAAACCTATTTTTGGATTGAGGAAGGCTGATTTCCTATATTAAGCAAGAGAGGGTAAGATGTAGCCTAGGGTCGGGGTCAAAAATTTAGGTTCTTACAGAGAAATGAACTGTATTTGTTCCTAAAATCAGTATGTGAAAATTTATTGCCCTGCATCCATTTAGCTTTTAGGACAATGTTTCTCATTTAACTGATAAATTTTTTTTCATGTGTCATATCTGAAGTGTCCTGTGCATTGAAAATATGAAGGGCAATTGCTAATCTGTTGTTAGGCCAACAATAAAATATGTAAATGAAGCCAAAAAGAGGAAGTGCAAGTACAGAAAAAAAATGTTCACAAAAATGAAACCTATCTGTTCCCTATATAAAAGCCATGCACAGAAAGGATGTCTTCAGAGGACCTAGAGTCCAAGCCTCACCCAGACCCCAGCTCAGCCAGGACAGCAGCCGCCTCACTTCCCAATGGCCCTTCTGCTCCCCCTACTGACGGCCCTGGTGATGTGCAGCTGCGGCCCTGTTGGGTCTCTGGGCTGTGACCTGCCTGAGAGCCAAGGTCGGCTTAGCAGGAAGACCTTGGTGCTTCTGGACCAAATGAGGAGAGTATCCACTTCTTTGTGTCTGGAGGACAGAAACGACTTCAGATTCCCCCGGGAGATGGTGAATGGCAGCCAGCTGCAGAAGGCCCAGGCCGTGTCTGTCCTCCACGAGATGCTCCAGCAGATCTTCAACCTCTTCCACACAGAGCGCTCCTCTGCTGCCTGGAACCCGAGCCTCCTGGTCAGACTGCGCAGTGGACTTCACCAGCAGCTGGAACACCTGGAGACCTGCTTGAAGCAGGTGACGGCGGAGGAAGACTCTGCCAGTGTGATGGAGAACCCTACACTGGCCTTGAGGAGGTACTTCTGGAGAATTCGTCTCTACCTGCAAGAGAAGAACTACAGTGACTGTGCCTGGGAAGTTGTCAGAGTGGAAGTCATGAACTCCTTCTCTTCATCAACAAACTTGCAGGAAAAGTTAGGAAGTAACGATGGAGACCTAGGGTCATCTTGAAATGGTTCTCATTGAGTAAGCTGCCGTATCACACTTGCAGATATGTCTTTGGATGTTTCATAAGACTCTTATTTGGATTTTAGTCACAGAATTTATTCAATTAATACACCAAATACTTTGCCAGTACTATCAAGCAAATATTTTTGAAAAATATCCAGCTTCAGGGACATCAGTTCTTAGGAGATGGCAGCCTTGATGTTATTTATTGTTTTCTAGTTTATTTATTCTTCTATCTTATCATATTTATAATATTTATATATTTTGTATAATAAATGTATACTTTTATATTTTATTAAAGTTTATGAAACATTTGCCTTTTCATTTTATTGACTTATACTTTTCAGTTTAATAAATTCTTATCAAAGAAGAGTTGTGAAATATTTTTTCTAAAAACACATTTAAAAGCCTGGTTTTTAAAACCCAGTTGAAGGATGGATGATAATAATTATTTACATATTAATTCATTCCCTTCACATCATGTATACATATTGATTATCAAAGTGGCAGCAAACAAGACGTCTGGTAATGGGAGAATGGATAACTAAACTGTGGTCCACTAATACAATGCATTATTATTCCGCACTGTAAAAGTGAGTTACCAAGCCCCTAATATACATAAAGGAATCTTAAATGCATATTTCTAAATGAAAGAAGCCAATCTGAAATTCCTACATACTCTACGATTTCAATTATATGACATTCTAGAAAAGACAAAACTATGGTGACAGTAAACACCTCATTGGTTCCCAGGGGCTCAGAGGAAAAGAGAAAACAATAAACAGGGGAAGCACAGAGGACGTTTCAGAGCAGGGAAACTATTCTGCATGACATTCTCATGGTGGGCACACGTCTTTATGTATTGTCAAAACCCATAGATTGCACACCACGAGTGAACACTAATGTTAATCGGGGACGCTCATTGAATTTTTTGAAAAACACTCGTAAGGAAAGAGTTCTGGACTTTTGCCGAAAAGAAATTTTCACTCCTTTCAAAGACTGACTGCTTTTGGTATGAAATATATTGCCTTAAATTTGGCAGATTATTTTAAGTATTATAAGACAACTATAGTTTTAAAAGTTGCAGAATTAACGTTCTTCCTGAGGGGCATGCTACATTTACTTAAGCTTTTACTTATGTTTCTTTACTGATCCACATGTGGTATTTATAGTATTTAAAATATTTCTATCAAATAACATGTTCATCATTACATTGTGTTAAATGTAATAACACTTTCTTCTTAATAGTTTGTAAATTAATGTCTTGTGAGCTATCCAATTTTGCTATAAGCAATATTCTCTTTAGTATATTCGTAATGAAAAACCAACACATGCAGATTTTTATGACTGAAAATGAAGATTAGATGATACAATTCATTTATAAGTGTTATAAAAGTGAGCATCAATATACCTGTTTATGTGCTTGCCCTCAGGAAATTAAAGGTGAGAAAACAAAGATAATTGCTGCATCATTTACATAAGATTTACATGCCAAGAAGAACTTAATAGACAAATTAAGTACATAGTATGCTAGGTTTAATATGTAGGTTTAACCATATAAACAACATTGTAATCAAGATACAAAAACTGCACCACCCTAGAAGTATCCTTTTCTTCCCTGTTCCAGGCAATCCCTAATGCCCATGGGCAAACACTGTTCTGATTTCTATTAACAAGGATTCATTTTATTTCTTCTTGAATGTACCTTCTGTGTTTGGCTTACTGTGTTTCTGAGATTCATCAATGTTGTTGCTTGTACCAGTAATTTTGTTATTTCTAAGCAGTATTCCATCGAAGAAATAATCCTTAAGATAGTTATATCTTTCATGTTGATGAATTCTTGGGTTGCTTGCAGTTTGTTGCTTTCATGAATACAGCTGCAATGATTTTCTTGCAAAAGATCTTTTTGTAAAAAAAATAATAATTTGAGAAAAGATAGCACTAGGTCAATACTGCACACCATATATGTGTAATCATCAAAATTGATCAGAAATCTAAATGTAAAAAATGAAACCATACAAGTACTATAAAAATGAATTCCTGTAAAAACAGGTATAGAAAAATATTTTCTAACCACAACACAAAATACAAAAAGAAAATACATTTGAAAAAATAGTAAATCTGAAAAAAAGATCTTTTTGTAGAGATATGTTTTCATTCTCATAAATAAATGCCAAGGAGAGGAATTTGTGAGATGTAAGGTATGCACGTTAAACTTTATAAGAAACAATTTTCTGAAGAGATTATAACTTTTTATATTCCCATGAGAATGTGTGAGAGTTCCAGTCTCCCCACATTTTCACTAATACTTAGTATTGTCAGTCTTTTTAATGTAGGCATTCTGGTTTCTGTAATGTGGTATTGTTAGGTAGACAGCGAAGGATTCCAGGTCTCCTAGTAACAAAATTGAGTATTGTTGCCACCATCTTGGTCCTGGTCCACCCTAATCCTGTCTTGAGCCAACTGCCGTACCTGGAAAAGGAGGGACTACCCTATGAACTGGCCAATCAGAACCTGGCGTGCCAGCTGCAAAAGAATGCAGAGGGCTCTCTAGCCCAGGGGCCAAGCCACATAGGTACCATAGAGTCTGGAAATTGATCTAGAGCAACCTGCATGTGTAGTTAAGACTCAGGTCATGTGACTCCAAACTGTCCAATCAAAATGGTTCCATGGTGACCTCGAGCCACTAGGGAGGTCCCAATCCAGTACTATAAAACAGGTCCTCCTAGACCATAACCTCAATCTCTTTTTCCTGAGGCAGCAATGGGTCCGATCATCATCTGTGGTGTATGTATATCTTGCTCTTGCCCTGTAATCCTATCTTGCTCCCCCTTCAATAAATTTCACCTCATGCTTGCCTTACTTTGGTGTATCAGGTCATTCTTTGACCATGTGCATCCAGGAACCCACATTTTCAGACTAAAACCTGACAATGTGTCATCGCAGTTTTTATTGGCATTTCCCTAGTTACCAATGATGTTAAGTACATTTCTATGCATTCATTCACATTCCATGGATTGTTTGTCTTTATCTATTTGGAAGCATTTTTTTATATATTCTGGATAAAAATCTTTTGACAGATATATGTATTGTAAATATTTTCTTCCAAATTGAAAGCTGGCTTTTCATTTTTTAAATGGTATAGTTTCTTGATTAGAAAGTTTAGATTATTTAATAAACTTTATTTTAGAATAGATTTAGATTTACAGGAAAATTATGAAAATAGTACAGAATTTTCATACAACCCACACCCAGTTTCCCCTGTTATTAAAGCCTTACGTTTGATAAGCGACATTTGTCTTAATTAATAAACCAATATTGATACATTATTCTTAGTTTTAACCTAATGTTCTTTTTCTGTTCCATGATCCCATCCACGATACCACATTACATTCAGTTTCCTGACTCCTTAGTCTATTCTGAGCTGTGACTTTGTTTAGAATTTCATTGTTTTTGATGCCTTTGACAGTTTTGAGGAATTCTGATCAAGTATTTCATAGACTGTCTCTCAACTGGTATTTATCTGATATTTTTCCGATGATTAACTGGGGATATGGGATTTTGAGAAGACCATTTTTAAATTGCCACTTTTTCCACAGCATTTCTAGGTGACATACTGTTGACACAGCTTACCATTGTGGATGTTCAACCCTATCACCCGGCTGTGGTAGTGTTTGTCAGGTTTTCTATGGCAAAGTTACTCTATTTCCCCCTTTTCCATTCTGCTCTCTTTGGAAGAAAGATACTGAATGCACTGCACATGTAAGGAGTGGAGAGTTATGCTACACATCCTGAAGGGTGGAATATCCATAAAGTGATTGTATTCATCTTCATGTGAAATTTGTTTCTTCTGTAATGTTTAATTATTCGATAATTTATTTATGTCACCATGGATTAATGGACATTTATTTTTTACTTTTAAATATAATCAAATACTACTTTATTTTGTTGCTCACATTCTTCCAGGGTCAGCCATGGTGGAGCTCTTTCAGCTGGCTCCTCTGTCCCTTTGACATACTCCTGTCACTACGTATATGTCACTGTGCATGTGTGTTCTACCACTTCCCTTCTGGCACTTTAAGATGCTCCAGGCTCATATTGTGTCTATCCTGCCATAGTCCTATAATTCACTATTTCTCCAAGAAGTCCTGGCTCTTTGACTAGAAATGGTATCAGTGACCTTGATCTGGGTGCTAGATGTGCTTGTTCCTACTAATATGTCATTGCTTTTAACCCTTCTCTAGTGACAGAGCGATGCAATAGATATGTTAAAACCAACCTTTAATAGAAGTATTAAAACCAACGTATTTATAAATATTTGTATGTGCAAAGACAGTATCTATACTAAGGTAAATGGGTTCATTCTGACATCTACAACTCTAATCCATTACCACTGGAAACATGCCACTCTCATCCCCTTATCTGTAAGCCCTCACTCCATCAATGAGAAAACTTATTCTCACCACTTGACATGTCCTTTGAAATTATTATTATATCAATTCCTTGCTTCTTGTTAGAGATAGGACAAGAAAAGTATTGATCTTCTGAGTTTATTTATCCAGTAGGGGAGAATATGGTGCAATTAACACTTACTATTATCCAGAGAGAATATTGTACTCTTGAAATTCGCCTTCCTTTCATTTTTCTTTCTTTTCTTTCTGTCTTGTGGTTGATTTGACTTCCTCAACTATCTGTGAAGGCTGCATTCAGCAAAGCTGAAAAGAGCCCCTGGACCAGGAATGTCTACTTTTCTTCCAGCCCATGCCTGCTCAGCACCTTGAGCTACAGCCCTCCCAGCGCTTTGCTTCTGCTCTTCCCCATCCCTTAATCCATCTTGGCTGGGCTGAGTGTAGCCAAGTTATTTGTTGTCATTGTTTATTCTTGGTGGGGTAGTGCTTCCTTTCTACATTTTTAACACATTTAGATACACACTTGCACTTTTGTCCCCATTCATTAGGACGAAAAAGGTAGCAACTTTTGCTTTCCATGAAAATGGAAATGAGAAAGAAAGATATCTGGTGTCTTGCTTGCTTTGTAGAACAATTCACTCTGTTATATCTACACTCATTTAGGACATTTAGGGCAAAGATGGTTTCCTTTGGTTTGATACAAATTAATTAGGCTTAGAACCTCTGAAGGTTTGTTTGGAAATTTGAACTTTAATGCAAAAAAAAAATTTTTTAATCAGTATAATGATGTTTTCTCAATTGAGTATTCTCATTGAATACAACATTGCTTCCAAGGGTGTGGAAGTTAGTTCCTGGAAGTGGAAACAAATCTTAAATGTTACAATGTTTTGTGGCCTTCCAAAGTTCAACCCTATTTGTGAAAACCTTACTCCCTAGTATTTATTTTCTTCATTGAATTTTCTGGTATATCACATGAGAAGCATTGACATTGAGATCATCAAAGATACACAAAATGTATCTAAAATCAGTACTACAAACCTACAGTGAATGGATGGCTGTGATTGGAGGACTTTCCAAGGTTTACTAGGTCTCAAAGTCACATCACGGGAGAGGTAGCCTCTGTATACATATGTGCTGTCATTGGCTGTCTTCTGGAGGTTGTTTTGTTTGACCGCTAACATTTCTGACTGTGTTGTGGGCTTACAGAATTAAATACAAATTCATTATAATTTATTTAATTCTATTAAAGTCCTCAACATATCAACAATTATGTGAAGCAGCAAAGAGAAAAAAATCATGACAATATCTGGATTAATTTTTAGCAGCTAGTGAAGTTAAAATGTTCTTATGTGAAGCAAAATTAAAACTTAAGTACACTAGAAATAAACGTTAAAGAAATAATTTAAGTTTTAATAGTCTTTACCAGTTTTGAATAAGTTCTAAGTATTTCATTACATTAGATATCATATATTTCATAATTTGAGACTGTTTATATAATTTCACACATTATTATTTATATAAGTAAATAAGTTAAAGTCACTAATGAAATTTAGTTAGAAGTTAAGTTAAAAGTCATTAGATTTTATATTTAGCTTTTAACTTTTAACTTAATATTTTCATTTGGACATTTTTAACCCTGCATTGAATAAAACAGATAAAGTTTGCAATTCATTATATAAAAGGTGGAGAAATACATAGAATACATAAATAGATGTATAATATATCTGTATTAAATTTTTATTCTGGCTTCAATTAACATCTAAAAAGGGGTCAAGGAGTGGGGGAGACAATAATGAAAACAAAATGGTTGAAAAACACTGCTCTAAACCCATGTAGAGAGTGCATAAAGAAAGCAAAAACAGAAGTAGAAAGTAATGTGGGGACATTCAGAAAGTGGAAACTAGTACATTTCCTATTTAAGGCCTATGCACAAAGCAAGGTCTTCAGAGAACCTAGAGACCAAGGCTCAGAGTCACCCACCTCAGCCAGCCCAGCAGCATCTGCAACATCCCCAATGGCCTCGCCCTTTTCAGTACTGATGGCCCTGGTGGGGCTCAGCTGCATGTCCATCTGCTCTCTGGGCTGTGATCTGCCTCAGACCCATGGCCTGGGTAACAGGAGGGCCCTGAGACTCCTGGCACAAATGAGGAGAATCTCTCCTCTCTCCTGCCTGGAGGACAGAAATGACTTCAGATTCCCCCAGGAGGAGTTTGATGGCAACCAGTTCCAGAAGGCTCAAGCCATCTCTGTCCTCCATGAGATGATCCAGCAGATCTTCAACCTCTTCAGCACAAAGGACTCATCTGATGCCTGGGATCAGACCCTCCTAGACAAATTCTGCACTGGACTCTATCAGCAGCTGGATGAGCTGGAAGCCTGTCTGATGCAGGACGTGGGAGTGGAAGAGACTCCCGTGATGAATGAGGACTCCATCCTGGCTGTGAGGAAATACTTCCAAAGAATCACTGTCTACCTGAAAGAGAAGAAATACAGCCCTTGTGCCTGGGAGGTTGTCAGGGCAGAAATCATGAAATCCATCTCTTCATCAGCAAACTTGCAAGAAAGATTAAGGAGTGAGGAATAAGACCTGGTCCATCAAGGAAATATTCTCATTGACTGATACACCATCTCACACTTTCATGAGTTCTGCTGTTTCAAGACTCTCATTTCTGCTATAACCATGATGTGAATTGAATCAAGTGTTTCAAATATTTTTAGGAGTGTTAAGCAAGATTGTCTTTAACTCTTTAGGTACTACTGGCTGACAGATGACCATGCTGATAAATCTATTTATTATGTATTTAAATATTTATTTATTTATAAGATTTAAATTATTTTTGTTCAATAATATGTGCATTTTTTACCATATGGTTGATACAATAAAATGTTTTCTATATATAGTCAGTTTATTGTTTTGTTCTGTTTATTAAATTTTTACTATAGAAAAGTTCTTGTATTTGTTTATTCTTTAAAATGAAATGCCTACCTTGATTGTATAACCTAATTAAAGAATGGATGATACAGCTCATTCTTTACCCATCATTCTTACATTCAAGTTATAAGTAAAAAGAGATTTTCTCTAAACTAGGTTGTATGTTGTAGTCAGAAAATAGAGGTGAACATAAAAAATATGGTTCCTGCTCTCTTGTAACTTTGATTTTTGTAGGGTAAGAACACTAAAAACAATAATCATACTTAGTTCATATCAGTTATGTTAAATGCTATAATGAAAAGAAGGAACAACTCACTAATAAAATCCTCTTAGCAGAAGATAGACCAAAGTATGCCAAGAAATAAAAATAAATGCAGGGATATTCTTTTTGTACATTGACTCTTAAATATCTAAGTGAAAATGCCCCTTGCCATTTGGATACATGAGTTTGCAATTTGCAAGAACTACAATGTCTGGGAGTTCATAACTGACAATCGAAAGCCCCAAAATAGAGGTGGTCATGTGGGGAGAGACAGGAGAGGGAGAAAAGGACTGAAACTTGATTCAGAGGACCTTCCATATTTAAAGGGAGAGGAGAGAAGAGCCACTCTGGAAACAGAGATGGAATACCTTACATTAGAGAGAAGAGGGAGAATGGTGATAAAAGTGTATTTAAGGAAATCAATGTGCTTAGAAGAAGAATCAATGGACTTGTGGAAAATGTGCATTGAAACTGCCAACGACATCAGGAAAATAGATGGCACGACGATGTCAGTGAGAGCTTGTTTGGAGGAATTAATCAGCAAAGACCTTATTGGAGTAGGTAGAAGACAGAATGAGAGAATTAGAAATGAGGAATAAGATACATAGAACACAGTTGTGAGAGGTTTGCCTTTGACATGGAGGGGATAAACAGAGTTGAACTTGGAAAAGAATGTGGCTTATTTTTTTATGCAGATAGTTTTTCCTTTTCAAAATATGTATGTCTCTGGATAGATTTTATGTCTTTGATATATTGGCAAATCATATTAATATGCTTAATATATTATTTATTTTAAATCATAACATATTAAATTATTTACAATTATAATTGATCATTATTTTAATACTATGTTGAGTATGAGTAAAACTGGCAAATTTCCTTCATAAAATAAAATTAGGAAACTGGATCAGAGAATCCCTTTCTCAATATTAAGGTAAAGAAAAAGAATTGGTCAAAACAAGGTGAAAATACAACATGCACCAACGAAATCCAGACACCAAGAAAGAATAGTGTGTAACTCAGAAGTAAAAAGAGATTTAACAATTATTACAGTAATTCAAAATACCAAACTTACAACATCAGATGTAAATAATAATAAGGAGTTTTACACTGAAATCCCATTGTGCTTGCATGTATATGTGATGTTGAGAACCCCATTTAATCTCTCCAAGCCTCAGTTATCTCATAAATAAAATGGGCTCAACATATTTATATACTTGTTGTGAATCTTAAATGAACACATGCATTTCAAAGCACTTAACACAGTAGTCTCCATTAAGTAAGGAGGTAAAATATGGGACGTATTTTCCTATTTTTCTTATAGCTATAGATGAGAATATTATTTGTCTTTTTATAAAATTCTTAGGACCTGTGTCCTACCCTTCAGTAACTGGCTTCCAAAGGAGACAGCCTAAGAAAACATATTCTGTCACGAATTTTAGAGAGGCTCAAAAATTGTCACTCCTCATTTCAAAGAAGTGCCCCATTTATACTCTGTCACAAAATGGTGGCTTGTATAAATACCTGAGACAGGGGAATAAGCATTTAGGTCAAAGTACACAAACACTGTGCTGTTTGTTTGCTGATGCCAGCACCTGGCACATTCCCATCCCCCCTCCCAGCATTCCAGGACACACTCCCACATCACCTGGGTTTCCTTCCTCTCGAGGTAGACTCCCCATAGGACACAGTCATTCACTCCCTTCACCTTCCTGTCCATTCACAGAGCTGCTTTCTGTTGTGTTGTCATTTGGGCTTCGTGGTTTCCCTAAAGAGCAGAGCACCACAAGTAGAAAGCGGAAGTGACATAACATTTCTAGGTTGTGCAGAAACATCTGCAGAAGAGCTTTTCCTGGATTTCCGTTGAATGACATAATAGTAGCTGTAAAAGGAAAGAGAAAGCAGGAGCCAGTAGGGCTTGTGTTGGGGCTTCTGAAAACCTCCCAGGGGAAGACAGCCCCCTGGTGTGACAAGGGCAGCAACCAGGACTGGACCTTACCAAGACCTTAACCACTTCCTGGGGATTTCTCTTCCTGCTGCAAAAAGGCTACTCCTAGGCAAGAGCAGAGTCTTTGTTGTCATAAGCCTGTTTCCTTACTGTTGGACTATTACAAAGAGAATGAGATTCTGCCTTCAGGCAGGTCATGGACTCCTTGGATTTGGCAGTTACAGGGACAGAGACACTTATTCCCTTCCTACAGCCTGCTGTGCTGACCAGTGTTGCCTCCCTAGGATCACCCCCTTACCATACTATGGGGCTCCAGCGAACAGGTAGAGCTGCCAATCTGGGTGTGAAATACAATACCATCCAGAAAAAGCTATCCTTGTTTAACAGTACATTAAACAACTCTTAACTGTTCTTTCTTAATTTCACAGATTCATTACTAATATTAGACTTCAAATACTAACGGTAGAAGAATATTCTGTCACTTTGAATAACCATCTTGACACCTCAATAGTAAAAACTCTGCCTATGTAGCAAAGAGCTAAAGAATGTGAATGAATAAGATCATTGTTCCCTGAGAGCTAGTCAGGTTTATTTATTAAATACATTTATTAAATGTATTAGTTTTGATATAATTTGAGTGGCATTCCTGTAATCAGCACTGTGTGTTCATTAAGGTATTTCACCAGGCAGTGTGTGTGAATTGCTGAGGTAGCAGGGACTAAGGGCCTGCAAATGCAGAGGGATCTCTTGAATCTTTTCCTCAGGCTACACACTCAATATTGGATTTGCTGCTGTCAAACTGGGAGTGGACCAGGGCTCACTCCTTGGATCAATTTCAACAAATTTTGTCCTTTGCAGTCTTCTCCTTTTCAAAGGGGAGGATGGAGAAATGTAGGAAGTGGACAAGGCTTGGCTTCCCAGCCTGTATATGTGAGGCTTCTCCAGAGAAACAGAACCAACAGGATGTGTACATGTATATAAATATATACCAGGGCTGTCTGGAAAGCATCCAGCCGTGTTACCAATAAAATATAACATGGCTGGATTCTTTCTGGACAGCATATATATATATATATATATATGCACACACACAAACACAGACACACACACATATATATATATGGCGATAGAGATTTATTTTAAGGATTTCTCTCACATGATTGTGGAAGCTTGACAGAAACAGAATCAGCCAGCAGGCTGGAGACCCCAGGAAGAGGTGCAGTTTGAGTCCACGTGTGGTCAGCTGGCAGAATTCCCTTTTCCTCTGGGGAGGTCAATCTTTTTCTATTCAACCCCTCACCTAATTGGATGAAGCTCACCCAGATTATGGAGGACTCAAAATCTACAGATTTAAAGGTTAATTTCAGCTAAAATATACCTTCACTGAAACATTTAAAATAATGTTTGACCATATATCTGGGTATCCTGTCCTAGCCAAGTGGACACCCAAAATTAACCTTGTCACTGCCCTTCCCTAGTTGATGTCCTAACACACTTCCAATGTCATTCCTCTTCCATTCTTTGAAGGTGGTTGATGTGCTTTATATACGTTACATAAATTTCCTACATTGTTTGTTTCTAGGTGAGAAAAACCTGTGATTGGGCTCCATTCCATCACCTTGTCAGGAAAGTCTCTGCAGCCATGTCCTTTTCATAGGAAGATGCTAGAAATTTGTGTACATTAAAAAATAGTCACCATTTTTTTGTAGTTTAGCTATTTCTCATGAGCTTAAAATTATATCCCAGGTCTCCTCTGTTTTATTTAAAGTCTAATCTTACTGTCAGTTCTCCATTCCATCAAGATTTTATTATTATCTATGGTATGAGATGAGATTTTACATTGATTTCTGCCTTTATTGCCAACCAATCATCCTGAAACCATTTATTGAAAACTTGTTTCCACCATATTAACATCAGACATACCTTCTATCGTAAACTGAATTACTACAGATAATACAGTTTCAAAGATTATATGGTCCAAAAGTCTGGTTACCTGATTTTCTCCTATAGCACACTGTTTTTAGTATTACAATTATAAACTAACTTCATTTTCTAGTGGAGATAGGCATGCAAAGAATTATTCCTCTCCTATTTTTTTCAAATTATTACAAATATACTCTTCCTGTTTAAAATATATTCCATCTACAATGTAGAACATCGATTTCATAAAAATCACCGGCTCTTGAGGATGCACAATTTTAAAACACTTGAGGATTTCCCATGGAGTGGGGGTTAAAATATAGTTATCATTTTCTTATACATATAAATATCATAATAGGGAACTGTTCCTTCCCTCCCTCAGTAACTCGGATAAAAACATGGGCTAAAAAATGCAATTCTGGGATGTGTTCTGGAGAAGACTGACAAATAGTCACTCTTTACATAGAAGATTAGTCTTATTTGTATATTCAGTAAGGAAAAGGTGGCTTACAGAAATATCTGGAAGAGAACTTAGTCTCCTAAGGTGAAGTGAAACATACCTGTATGTACTATTCATTTACTGATCCTCATACCTGGCACGCTTACCCCTCCCTCGTTTCTCTGGATTCCATTCCTCACTCCCATATCACGATAGTTTCCATCCTCTTCCTCTAGAAATCCCCACCGTGCTCTCCTCTTCACTCATGAACCTGCGGTGCCCACACATACAGCTGTTTGCTGTTCCCCACTGGGATTTGTCCATCATCTTCCGCTTAAGTTTATAAAGCCACTGATTAAAAGCAGAAGTTGAATGAAAGTGATGGTTTTTCATAAACTCTTATATAAAAGGCCTTTTTTCTTTTCTTATGATAAATATTTCCGGAAATGAGGGAATTTTCCTATTACAATGATGTAACAGTAGCTGTAGGGAAAAGGAAATGAAATAAAATATGTGGGGCTATTATAGCATTTACAGGGGAAGAGCGCCACCTACCGGCCAAGATAGGCAAAGACAGCAGTCATGCTTTCCTGTTTATACAGAAGTCTGTCCCCTGGCAGATTTTTCTTCCGAACTACAAAGAGGCTCTTTCCTATAAAGAACTGACCCTGGTACCGGAATAAGTCCATTTCCTTAACTTTTGTGTCTTAGAAAGGAAAAATATTCCCAACTTCAAGTAGGTCATGTCCTCTTTGAGCAATGGGCAGCTATGTGGGGAGAGAGAGGGCCAGAATGCATCCTTCGCCTCCAGCCTGCTCAGCCTTCCAGGGCCTCCTGACTCATCAGTCCTACACCAGCCAATCCGAGTATGAAACTGCAAGGGAAATCAGGAAAAAAATCTTCTGTTTGATGGTGCATTAGCTCGTTCTTTAAAGTACATTAACAGGTTTATAAATTTATCCCTGTTATCAGATCGTGTCCCTTAACTTTATAATCAAGACAAAATTCTCATTCTCACTTTGAATAACGAATGAGCTTGCATCATTTCCACCTTGACTCAGTAGTTAGAGCTGGAACAGAAACAAAGGAATTTCAGAGAGCACAGTGTTTGCCAACTGACACCTGTGGAATCTGTCCAACACTGTAATTAAAGAAGTTAATCAGAAAGTGTGTGTGAATTGCCCAAGTGTGAATTGCTCAGGTAGTAGGGAGAAGTTTCAATGTAGCAGGGATCCCTCAAATCTCTGCCTCAGGTTAGAGACAATCTCTCTCCTATGCATGGGATAGAGGGCCCTTATTTCATGTTAAAGGATTTTTTTCCTCCTTCATATTGTTTCCTCCTTCATCCCTTGTAGGGAAACCAGTTTAGGAGCAAGGCCACATGGATATTTTTTAATAAACCAGGCTCTGTCTTTATGATTTCCTAATGCTTTTTGAATATTTTGACCCCTTTCATTCTTTGGTTACTGCTTTTTTTTTATAATCTAACTTTTAAAATTACATTTCAGGGTGCAAAAGTTCTATGATTTGGCCCTTTACTGTCACCTTGCCCTGGAAATCTCTATAGCCGTATCTTGTTTCATATCCTGAATTATTAACTTGTTATTATTCTTGTATTGGGGAACCAAGCTGCAGGTCTGGGCAGACCCCGGCAGGGGGTGCGGTGGAGGCTGTGAGCGCTGAGCTCCCCGACCTGCCTGCGTCTGGCTGAGGAGTCAGACTTTACTCCCCCGGCCCCCACCCCAGCAAAGCATATCTAGTCCCCCGAGAAGGGGCCCAAGGAGGCAGAGCTCAGCACCCAGTGCCCAGGGAGACATGATGCGGGGTCACCATGCAGCGCCAGCTGGAGACAGCCAAGGTTAGTGACCCTCAGGAGCAAGAGTATGAATGTGGCCCCACCGGGCCACTTCCTGTCACGTGATTCATGAGCTGCAGAGGTCAAAACCCACTGATGTCCAGTCTGCCACCGAAACAGAGTAAATGGAGGGATCCCTGCCCAGATGGTCTACACTGACGGAGCTGGTAAAGAATCCAGATGCTCATCTGTGCCTCCATTTAGATGCTTCCACGTTCTGACTCCCTCAGGAGGAGACTGCACCAGACACACGACTGTCATTTGCTAGAAAACCAAAGCGCACATCGTGAACTTGAAGTTGAAAGAAGCAGCAGCAGAAAAATGAGAAAAATGGTGTGACCCTTTTGCCTTAAAATATACTTCATCATGAATCAGAATAAGCAATGCAGGAGCAGGAAGACAAACCTTTCCCGTAAACCACTATGTGAAAAGAAGTTTTGAAAATTTTAAATGAACAATTACAAACAAGTAAGGGAAAGATGGCTATTTTTTCCTGACAGAATAGCCGGGCCTCACTACGCTGCCTTGTCACAGTGAGTCAGAGGAACAAAGAGCCCCAAGAGAATCACGCTGACTAGATGGACCAGTGGAAATCAATAGTTTCTGTAACATCAGCTTCTAATGAAAGACACCATCACTGGGTCCTTCTCTGACCACCTGAGAAACACTGAGGGTAACAACAGTTTAAGTAAAAGAATTGAACAATAACAATCAGATCTGGCAAAATAAAAACTATTTGACTAAGAAGGTAAAATGATTGTAATTGGATAATCCCTCCACCTCTTTAGATAAAACAAACTTTTACTATCAGAATCTGATAACTGTTGACACTATACTTGGGGACATGGGTTAGGTGAGGAGGAAGTCACCACTGAGAGCTAGGGTCCTAGAGTGTCCAGGGGCAAGGGCAAGGGTCTTGGAGAGTTAATTGTTCTGCTGACAAAGAAACAAGTCTCTCCTCAGTAAAGGAGTTCTAACGTCATCAGGGAGTGAGTCTGGAAGAGTTTGGGTTGAGGACACTTTGTTATTCTGGAGGGAAAGGTGTTAGCAGATATGATGACCACCTTGTGGGTGAGGTGGTGCTGTGAGTATAAATTATCTGGGAATTATAATCTCCACTCCCGTATGCACCAGGATTTCTGCTAGGATATTGACACAGCCGGAGGAGCACTATAGACCTCAGTCAGCAAATGGTGGGAAGAAAGGTCAATGTCTGTATTAATCCTGACCTTGTGGCCCCAGTGAAGCATAACCACGTGGACCTCCATGAATGTTTCCTAGAAGGAAGAAAAACATGAGAGAAGCTTGTTCACTAATCATCATTATCCTCTTGGTGACTAAAACAGCAAACAAATCTCCCTTTTTTGTTGCTAAAGAGCTTATTTGCCACAAATGGTCTGGTAAAGCCCTAACCAAATAGAGAAACCCAAGGGACCTGACTTCCTATGCAAAGGAAGGAGGGCAAAAATGGAAACTAGGATAAGTGCTAAAAATGTGTGCCTGGAACAGAGAAAAGCTATATAAATATGTGAAGTTTGTGTCTGTGTGTGTGATCCTTTACATACATATAGTATCACATACACTTAGGACTTTAGCACTAAAACATTTTCCATTTCATTGATAAGTATACATTTGTATTTATACATCTAAAGTTTACTTTTATTAAAAGGATTTGTTCTGTAAGATTTGGATTCAGTCAAAAGGCCACACTCAAGGATCTAGTAGACCACAGGTTCCCCACCCCTGGAGGGAGACTACACAAATGAAAACAAAAAATGAAAGTAAAAGTGTAGAGAAATGTTCAGAAAATGAAAACTACTTGTTCTCTATGTTCCCTATTTAAGAGCCATGCACAGAAAGGATGTCTTCAGATAACCTAGAGTCCAAGCCTCACCCAGACCCCAGCTCAGCCAGGACAGCAGCCGCCTCACTTCCCAATGGCCCTTCTGCTCCCCCTACTGACGGCCCTGGTGATGTGCAGCTGCGGCCCTGTTGGGTCTCTGGGCTGTGACCTGCCTGAGAGCCAAGGTCGGCTTAGCAGGAAGACCTTGGTGCTTCTGGACCAAATGAGGAGAGTATCCACTTCCTTGTGTCTGGAGGACAGAAACGACTTCAGATTCCCCCGGGAGATGGTGAATGGCAGCCAGCTGCAGAAGGCCCAGGCCGTGTCTGTCCTCCACGAGATGCTCCAGCAGATCTTCAACCTCTTCCACACAGAGCGCTCCTCTGCTGCCTGGAACCCGAGCCTCCTGGTCAGACTGCGCAGTGGACTTCACCAGCAGCTGGAACACCTGGAGACCTGCTTGGTGCAGGTGACGGCAGAGGAAGACTCTGCCAGTGTGATGGAGAACCCTACACTGGCCTTGAGGAGGTACTTCTGGAGAATTCGTCTCTACCTGGAAGAGAAGAACTACAGTGACTGTGCCTGGGAAGTTGTCAGAGTGGAAGTCATGAACTCCTTCTCTTCATCAACAAACTTGCAGGAAAAGTTAAGAAGCAAAGATGGAGACCTGGGGTCATCTTGAAATGGTTCTCATGGACTAATCTGCCATATCACACTTGCACAGGTGTCTTTGGTCATTTCAAAAGATTCTTATTTCAACTTTAGTCATAGAATTTATTGAATTAATTCTGCAAATATTTTGTCAGAGTATTAAGCAAGTTAAAAAAAACTCGGATCCAGGGGCATTAGCCCCTAATATGTTATTTATTGTTCATTTATTTATTTTTATTCATTTATTTATTATTGTATCTTATATTTATAATATTTATATTTTTCATGTAACAGCTGTTTGCCTTTACATTGAAGTAAAATTAGAAAGCATGTTCATCTTTCCATTTTATTAAATTTTGTATTTTATTATTTATTAAACCAATGAAACAAAATTTCTTGAATTTGTTTATTCTAAAACCAAAATCCAAATGCTGGTTTTCTGAACCAAACCGAAAAATAGATGGTAATATTTACTTATTCATTCACTCCATTCACATCATATGTATAAAGTGAGTATCCAAGTGGCAGATTTTGGAATTGCTATCAAGAAATACAGATGAACAAAACAAATACAATTCCTTCTGTGTTGAAACTTTCACTGTTACAGGAAAAGAAACATAAAAGCAATACCAATTTCACTTATATGAAATACTAAGAAGATAAGTAAAAGGAACTTCAGGTACAAATGATATTGGGAAAGAAATAAAATTAGATGTCCTTTCTATGAGAGACATAAAAGTTCAGAGTGTTATTGGCAGTTGGGAATATGGGTCTAGGAAGAACAGCAGGTGCCATGGGTGAAGGTATAATGTTAATTTGAGATTCTTTATTGCATGTCTGGTAATGAGGACATCGGAATGAATATAGTCACTTATAAATAGAGGGGACAATGAGAGGAGGACCTAAACTTTGTCCTGCAGACCCTCAACAGTCAAAAGTAGGATGAACAAGGAGAGTCTTCAAAGGGCACTGAGTTAGAGTGGCCAGTGCAGTTAGAAGGAGAAACAGGGAAGAGTTGGGGAGAGACTCATGAGGGGAAGACAGTGGTACTTTCAGGGAAGATGAGGGCTGACCTGTCCTAGTGGACCCCAAGACAGATGCCACTGATGACTCTAGCAAGCTAGTTCAGTGGAATTAATGGGACAGAAACCAGATGAGCATAGGTTGAAGAGGAAACACAGAAAGAGGAATTAAGAACACTGCATATAGAAAATTATGTTGAGAAGCATGTTTGTTGAACTAAATTATGAAATAAGGTGGCACCTGGAGAAGAATACCGCATTAATGTCTCTTGCATATTTTTTCATGTTTCTGCAATATCTTTTTAAAGAATCACATTCAGAGAATAGATATATTGGCACAAAACATTGAAAGTTTTTAACATTTGATTTAAATAATTGCTTATTTATTTGGGTAAAATAGTAATTTATCAGTGTTCTAATTAATGTTACTTTGCAATGGATAAGCATTGGTTACCCATTTGCTTGCTCATTTCAGTTATTTTCAGTCAAAGTTGACCATCAGATTTCATTTTATTTTGTCAGTTAATGTTCTCTAGTTTTATGTTTATCATTTACATTTATTTATGACTTTATAGTTTCTAATCATTGATATACACATTTTCTGAAAATTATAGCCATATTCTTTGATAGACATTTGTTTTTAACTTTATCTGTGTTCAAAGAGCTGGACAGTCCTTTGTCATTTAAATTATTAAATGTCTAGAATAGAGAACCAAGCCTCTCTCTAATCATATTCTTCTTTTGACCTGTCATATATTCAGTTCCCTCTCTTATAAATCTGTTTATACGTTCACTTCTTTTTTATCCCTTTTTTAAAATGTATGACTAACATTTAATAATTGTATATATGTATGGGGTACAATGTTATGTTTCAATACAGGTAATATATACTGTGTAATGATGAATTCAGGGTAATTAGCACATCCATCACCTTAAACGCCATTTCTTTGTGATGAGAACATTCACACACCCCTCTTCTAGGTATTTTAAAATATAATACATTATCGTTAACTCTAGTCATCCTACTATTCTGTAGTCCATCAGGATTTTTTTAATCTATGATACAAATGACAATATAAATTGATTTCTATTAGAGTGTCAGGCAATATTCCCAGAATATTTTTTTGAAATTTTCTTTTGTTTCTTATTAACATCCAATACATCTTTACCATAAATATAATTACTACTGATAATACAATATCTTTGAGATTATTTGCTTTATTAATATGGTTAGTGAACTTTCTTCATTGCTATACTTTTTAAAATTTCTAATACTTTAAAACATTTAATTCTTCTTGTTAAGCTAGATAATGCTAAGAATTCCATTTCTTATTTTTTAATTATACAATAATATTGCTTACTATTTCCTAATTAACTTTAAATTATTCTACAGTAGGCAACTTTAGTTTCATGTCTTTAAAGTGCATTATAGGTCTCACTAAAGGCTCTTGAAGTGATAGTGAAGTGGAAATTATGTCATAAGACTATTCAATAAAATATATTTAGTTTCTGGTTTAACAGGGCGTAGAATAAAGTGGAAAACTAACCAATTCATTTTATGAAAATAAAATGATATGACCCAGATAATAAGATCAAGAAAATAAAATCATAGGATGTTCTTATAAACATAAAGATAAAAATACCATGTTAAATGTCAGCAAATCAAACCCAAAGATGTATTGTAAACAACTAGAATTTATCCAAGACCTCTATGATAATTCAAGATAAGATAATCTGTTCATGTAATTCATCACATTAGTGTGTGAAACAGAGAAAAAACATACACTAATCTCTTTTTTAAAAAAATAAACTTTATTGTGCATATTTAAGGTATACAACATTATGTTATTGGATACATACAGATAGTAAAATAGTTGCTATAGTCAAACAAGTTAACATATCCATCATCTCACATAGATACCCTTTTTTGTGGCAAGAGTAGGTAAAATCTACTCATTTAGCAGAAATCTCTAATATATTAATAGTACAATTTTATTAGCATTAATCTTCACATTATACATTCAATCTCTAAACTTGTTCTTTCTATCTATCTACTACTTTGTATCCTCTGACCTACGTCTCCCCATTTCTTCCCCACTACCCTGCTCCTGGTAACCCCTGTTTTAATCTCTGTCTCTGTATATGTAACTTTTTTTTTTTTGCTTTAGATTTCACATACAAGTGAAATGATACTGTATTTTTCTTTCTGTGTCTGTCTTATTTTGCTTAGCATAATGTCCTCTATTTTCATCCATGTTGTGGCAAATGGCAGGATCTTCTTTTTTAAGGGTGCATCCCAGTTTTTTTATTCATTCATCCATTGACAAACACTTAAGTTGTTTCCATATCTCAGCTGTTGTGAATAATGCTGCAAAGTACATGAGAATGCAGGTATCCTTATATGGTGGTGATTTTATTTATTCTTGGTATGTATGCAGAAGAGGGATTGCTGGGTCATATGACAGTTCTATTTTTAATTTCTTTAGGAATCTCCATACTGTTTTTCATAAAAGCTGCACCAATCTGCAATCTCACCAATGGTGTGCAAGGATTCCCTTTTCTCCACATCTTCCCCTACATTTTTATCTTGACTTTTTGATAGCAGCCATCCTAAGAGGTGGGAGGCTGCTGCCCTTACCCACAGCGATGTGGTGATAATCAGATGTTGTGCAAAACTTTAAAAACATTATTTTAAAATTTTAATTATGGTAAAATGCACATACCATAAAATCTACCATCTTGTCTTTATATGAACAGTTCAGTAGTGTTAAGTATTATTCATATTGTTGTGAAACGAATCTCCAGAACTCTCTTCATCTTGCGAAATTGAAACTCTATTCCCACTAAAGAATAACTCCCTGTTTCCTCCTCCCCCGAGCCTCTGAACTTTCTGTATCTATGAATTTGACTCAGCATCACTAATAATTAGGGAAATGCAAAAACCACAATGAGATACCACCTCACATCCATTAGGATGGCTATTATCAAGAAAAAAATAGAAAAGAAAACAAGTGTTGGCAAGGATGTAGAGAAATAGGAATCCCTGTGGGAATACAAAATGGTGCAGCAGTTATGAAAAAAGTACCTGATGTAAGTGGAATCAGACAGCATTTGTCTTTTTGCGACTGCCTTATTTCATTTAGCATAATGTACTCCAAGTTCATCCATGTTGTAGCATGTATCAGGATTTCCTTCCTTTTTAGGCTAAATAATACTCCATGGTATGTACAGAACACATTTTGTTTATTTGTTCATCGATCTGTGGACATTTGGGTCATTTCTACGTTTTTACTATTGTGAATACTGCTGCTGTAAACATGGGTATATATTAATAAATATCTTTTCAAGATGCTGCTTTAAATTCTTCTGTATATACCCATTAGTAGAATGGCTTGATATATGACAATTCTATTTTTAATTTTTGAGGAACTGCCATACTGTTTTCTATAACTACTGTGGGGGCTGGGCCTAGAAGAAAGGATGGATGGATGGAAAGAACGTGAGCAGGTGAATGAAGGGTCAGGCGAAAACGCCTGCCCCAAGCTGCTTGTTCACTGTGTGCAAAGGTCAGCTGAAAACAGCTGACCTGCATGGATGTTGTTAAAGACATTAGCAAAGGGCCCTGATCTTTTGCACGTGTCCTTGGAAATAAAAACGGGAAGGAAGTCAGCTGGGGAGGCCATTTTTTCCTTCAGGCTTTGGTCTTGTCTCTTTTCTCTGAATACTGCGTGTTTCGAGCAATCATTCCTTGGGCACTTCAGCGAAAAGCTACCGCTACAAGCGGTGACCCCGACAAGACTCAGGAATGTGCACGCCCAGTGATCACTTTCATCATCTGGACTGCAAGGGGAGTCATCCCGGTAAGGGACCGTCCCACCCGCTGCTTTGGGAAAGGGACGGACGCGGGTAGTTCGGAAGGGAATTTCCAATTGGGGCAGCACCTGACAAAAGATCAGTGAATTTATCTGCGCACTTTGCCACAACTCTTAAAGGCTGCCCAGTGTTCTGTCGAACCAAAAGCTTTACAACAACTCTTCTGCGCAGTAAGACAGCATTGCCCCTGGTTCCCAGGTGAGGGCACGTTAGATTCAGAGCTCTGGGAGCAAGTAGGGAAGGTTTCTAAGAATTTTAGGGGAGTCCGGTGGCCCTTGCTGTGTTAACTACATGGAGCCTGGTGCAAACAGTGCTCACTCCCTTACAGGTTCCCACGGATTCGAATCCATTGGAACCTGCTCCTCCTCCTCCGTCATCTGCTCCTCGGGAGGAGCCGGCGTCCCCTGCCATAAAATTCCGAAATCGTGAGCCATTCTCTCCACCATTACCTTCTGCAGCTCAACAGGAGGAGCAGCTCCGTGCTCCTCCTCCTTCCCCTCTCAAAGGGGGATCTCTATCCCTCCCCTGGTAAACCATCTGCTTTTCAACATTGCCCATGAGAGGGCTAATCTTTACGGGGACAAGATTTGCTAGAACAATGAAATCTTCTTCTAACTACCCAGCCTTCTCATTAGGGGCCACTGCTCAGGTGCATCCAATACAACCCACACCTTTACAATGGACCACTAATTGGTCTATCTGGATAGAGCAGTGGCCCTTAATGAAAAAAATCTCTTGTCCAGGACCAAATTAAAGCAGGACACATAGAACCTTTCCCTTCCCCTGTCCCATGGAACACTCCTGTATTCATCATACCTAAAAAGAACAATAAGTAGTGTTTACTACAGGACCTAGGAGCTCTTAATGCTATTATAGTCCTGGTGGGACCTCTACAACCTGACCTTCCCCAGCTGTCGTTAATTCCAAGAAATTGGCTTTTGATTGTAATTGATTTAAGATTGTTTTTTCACAATTCCTCTACCTGGGATGGCCCTCCTTGTGTGTTAACATGGGGAAGAGGATACGTTTGCGTTCAAACTTCTACAGGTCCCCAGTGGTTCCCTTCCAGACAAGTTTACCTACACCATGAGCTGGAAGAATCAACCCAACAACCTGATTCCACAAATGAAACGTTTCTCCCTCCAGCTGTAACACCATGACGGCCCCTGGGATCACGTGGGGTCAATTGAAACAACTAGAGACACAGGCCTCAGCTATGATGATACAACTGGGGGCTCCTCCTACCCCGGGGGAAGGCTTTTCTGGTGTATTGGGCTATTGTTGCCCATAATAGCAGTCAGGTACCCTGAGAGCTGCTTTGCAGCTTTTTCCTCCTTTTATTTCTCCCAGGCAGTAGAGCCACCGTTAGTTTACTGGGCTCATGTCTTAAAACAGCCTGTGTTTAAGCTCCTAACATGGTGGGACTCGGAGACCCCTCTGTCTACCAATGACTCGACATGGACTGCAGGAGTATGGTTGCCTCCACGTTCCTGGCAGAGAAATGGAACAAATTCGCTTAATATCACAGGTCAGTAGTTTATCATTCCTCTAATCCTCCTGTGTGTTACCAACTTACATAATACAACATGTTCCATTCCTATGACCACCCAAAAGTATGTTATCAACCGGTCATGCTTGGTCTTGTCACTTTCTTTTACTTTCTAGAAGGACGGATCCACCAATTGATGACCTCCCAATGCCATTATGATAAGACACTGGCTGAAGCTTACGTCTCCTCCTCACACTCCGACTCTACTTTTAAATAAACAAAGGGGACATGTGGGGGCTGGGGCTAGAAGAAAGGAAGGATGGGTGGATGGCAAGAATGTGAGCAGGGTGAAGGAAGGCACAGGTGAAAACGCCTGCCCAAAGCTGCTTGTTCACTGTGTGCAAAGGTCAGCTGAAAACAGTTGACCTGTATGAATATCGTTAAATTAGCAAAGGGCCCTGACCTTTTGCACGTGTCCTTGGAAATAAAAACGGGAAGGAACTTAGCTGGGGAGGCTATTTTTCCCCTTCAGACTTTGGTCTCTCCCCTTCTCTCTGAACACTATGTGTTTAGAGTAATTATTCCTTCACCACCAGACACCAGAGTGAAAAGCTGCTGCTAGAAACTACTGCACCATTTTATATCCCATGGGATTCCTACTCCTCTACATCCTTGCCAACACTTGTGTTCTTTTTTCCTTGATAGTAGACATCCTAATGGACGTGATGTAGTATCATTGTGGTTTTTATTTGCATTTCCCTAACTATTAGTGATGTTGAGTATATTGTCACGTGCCTTTCTGGCCATTTATATTTGGAGAAATGCCTGTCCAAATCCTTTGTCCTTGTTCGATATGGGTTGCTTGTTTCTTTGTTGTTGCTATTCTCTATGCTAGACTTTTAACCGCCTTAATCCTCTCAAAGTCTTATCCTTTGGTTTTTGAGACACGGTAAGTTCCCAGTTCCTCACCTACCTTACTGATTGTAGCTTTTCTGTAATTTGACCAGGCCTGCATTCTCTCCCAGCTCCTGAAATACAGAAGCATGAGCTGCAGACAAGGAGGCATCTAAATTCTTTTAAATAATTACTACAACAAACTGAACCATCAATAATCATTTATCAAATGTCTACTATGAGTACAGTTGATAACAATAACAAAAATGACAATTTTACTTATAAGTGATTCCTATGTTCCAGGCATTTTGTAATCATTTAATCTCACAAGTCTGAGGTAGGTTCTATTATTAACCCTATAATAGAGCTGTGAAGATTGAGCCACAGTGAAAACAGGTAACTTGTCCAAGGATCTGCAGTAAACTATGCAAGAGGCTAAAAAGCATTTCTGCTTGCAAGGAGGCCATGTTTAAAAAGAAAACAGGAGTAGACCACTAGACAAGATTAGAAATAATGCAGTATTCACAAAAACACTAATTACTAGGTCAACATAACTGCTTTCTAATATGTTTAAATTTTCACTTTTGTTAACACTCATTACAACCTCTCTGCACTGCTCTGAAAACAGAATAAGACATTATGAAAGAGGAAGTCCTGATCACTATCCTGAAGAATTAACTACTTAGCAGCCATTTAAATGCCCTCCTACTTAAAGTTCTGGGCTAGGTGACTTGGGGTTAAAAGGATGTGGCATTTTCTTGCCCTTGAGGAACTTACAATATTTTAGAAAAACATGAACATGGGAAATGATTAGAGTAACAAGACATCCTAAATATGTCAAGTAGGATAATCATGCTTTTCATAGGAATTTACGGAAAGGAGAAAGAAGGGTTTGCACTAAGCCACACAGGTTGTCCTCTTGGAGTAACACAGGAGGGTAGGAGATAAAGCATCGATAAATTTGCAGAAGTGGAAAGTAGACTCACAAGAATTGGGGGTGTGTGTAAGGAAGACAGACCTAGCCTTTACTTTTTTAAAAAACTTACATAAAATAACACTACACATTTTAAAGTATATGATTCAGTGGCATTTAGTACCTTCACAATGTTGTACAACCATCACCACTATCTAGTCAGAACTTTTTCATCACCCTAAATAGAAACGCTGTATGTATTAAATAGTTATCACTCTCCAGTTCCCCCTGACCCTCAAAATGTACATTGTGGCTTCCTGAGCTAGAAGTTGAAGGGGAAAAAAAGTATACACCGTGCCATGACCATGCTAGGCTCACCTTTCCCTCTTCATTCAGGTATCTTGCTTGGGTTTATTTTGTGGGATCAGACTTCAGGTTAGGTTTTTATTCAAAAAGTAGATGCAAACAAAATCGTGTTTTTAAATTGTTTTTACTTCCATGCAACTAAAAATAACAATCGTCTACAAAATATACAAAGCAAGTATTTTACAATTAATATTTAAAAATTATAGACAATAGATATTTTAAATAATATCTAACATATTATTTAAACATATACATATAAAAGTTATTTCAGCTATAAAAATGGATTGTGCATTTCTCTGTTCTTAAGAGCTTACTGAGGCCGGGCGTGGTGGCTCATGCCTGTAATCCTAGCCCTCTGGGAGGCCGAGGCAGGTGGATTGCTTGAGGTCAGGAGTTCGAGACCAGCCTGAGCAAGAGCGAGACCCTGTCTCTATTAAAACTAGAAAGAAATTATCTGGCCAACTAAAATATATATAGAAAAAATTAGCTGAGCATGGTGGCACATGCCTGTAGTCCCAGCTACTCAGGAGGCTGAGGCAGTAGGATCGCTTAAGCCCAGGAGTTTGAGGTTGCTGTGAGCTAGGCTTACGCCATGGCACTCACTCTAGCCCGGGCAACAAAGCGAGACTCTGTCTCAAAAAAAAAAAAAAAAAAAAAAAGGAGCTTATCGTAACTTATGGCATTTAATACAGTTTTATAATAATCCTATATATTTGCTAATATTTATTTTTTTATCCAGTATAAAAAGAGATGAAGATTGCACTTAGAATCTTAGAAAATAGCAATTGAGTTGACCAGATGAACTCTTTTGAGAATTGACAGCTTTCTATTTCCTGAATTTTCCTGAGAGCTTGTTGATAAAAAGCAAGCACCAGCTAATTTCCGCTCTGATAACCTCCCAGGCAGAGAGCTGTACCCCTCTTTAACATACAGATGGATTCCTTGCACACACATCTTCACAGCCAGTCTGCAGTTCTCACTTCCCAGGAGTGACTGTCCCACCTTCTTTTTCTTCTCCAAACAGGTCTCGAGGTCATCAAGCTGCTAATAAATTCTAATGAAAAATTTTTCCAGAAGAGTCTCATCCCAAGCTGCAGGAGAGTCACTGGTGCTGAAGAGGTTAAAGATCTGCTGGAGCATCTCATGCGTGACAGCCATGGCTTGTGTCATCTCCAGTTGTCTCCCTTCCACAGGTATCTGGGGAAATCTAAAGTCAGTCCTGTCCTTCAGACACAACAGAGTGGAGAGCCTCTCCATGTGACTCAAAAAGGTGAATATTTCCCTCTCGCCATGGCTCAGAGGCAGGTCACGTCCCAGAAAGCAGGCGGAGCCTGAGCACAGCATCACCAGGGCCAGCAGCACAGAGATGGGGAGGGCCCCTGGGGAGCAGCATGACTGCAGGATTGCCTGAGAGGGGGAGGCTAGGCAAGTTCTAAAGACTTCTGGGGATGCGTACCTTTTAAATAGTGAGTACTGAAATTTTCATTTTCTGGGTTTTCTGGTTTTCCATTCTTTTTGCCCTTTGCTTTCTATTTGTACTTTTTTTTTTTTTTTTTGGTAAAGTCATCTAAAAGTACAAATTTATTGACAGGAGTGCCCATTCAGTATCCACCACAATATAACATATTTTCTATACCACTGGGATGTTCTGGGAAGAAAGTCTAGACAAACTCAGAGGAAATGTTCATGCAATAAATGGTGACTTTTCCATATCAGCAGGGAATATAAAAGAATATATGAAAAAGATTATGATTTTTCTTAATTTTTTTTCTGATTTATACTTTCCCCATTCTTTAAAAATCTTATATATGTACTTTTAAAATGTCACCTGAGTTGGGGACTATGTCAGAAAATGATAGTGTTCTGGAAGCAAAGATAGCAAGAATAATTTAAAATGGGTTATTTAACCCCTGGATAATGTCTAGAACTAGCAAGTAGAAAGGTAGCTGTATCCTACTCAAGTATATAGTAGTGACTCTGGAATGAGCCAGTGGTGCTTTTCAGTAACTACAGAAAATGGGGATTAGGAATTGAAGTGTAATGTCTCAGCGGGAAAGAGAGTCTAATAGCTATGACAGAGGAATCTGTGGCTGACCTGCCAGGGCTCGTGTCATGGCCCCGGCCTGCACTGGGGTGTGACCTTGGGCACCTCTTTATCCTCCTCTGTTACATGTAAATGATAATCACACATACTTCAGTATGTTGTCATAAAGATTAAATGATAGTTATGTGCTTCTTACAATGCCCAGACAAAATAAGCACTTGGCACCTGAGCCATTTTCACAATGGAGAAAACTAACCCATCCAACTATGGAAACTGGATGGACAATTCCCTGAAATGGTTTGCTTCCATTCCTTTAATTCTCAGCTCAGCAATAAGCATTTTTATTTCTAATTTCATCTCTTATGTGAACATGAGCATGTGAATGGAGGGAGTTCCCCATCCAAATGACTAGCATCTCTTAGCACGTGGGATCCTGACTGCTTGAACATGAACAAATGGCCATCCAGCATATGGTCCAGTTTCTTTTGAGTATGGGCTAATGTGACTAAATCCCCATAATCAGACAATCACTATTTATAGTTTAAAAAGTAAACTGATGGATGAATAAATAAATTTGCTGATCTTGCAAAGCTGAAAACTAGACCTTTAAGCAAGAGCCTACCTTATAGAGCCAGATGCCCTCCTGCAGGGTTCTGTCTGCAGTTGTAAGACATTCTCTTTCACTTGCTGGGTTGAAACCTGTCACTCGGCAAAGCTCTTAATCCTTGGTTGTTGTAGTTATTTAAGTGACATTTTGCCATTTGGATAGAGAAGATGTCACTTCCTCTTCACATTCAGTGCCTTTGGGAATTATTTTTTCATAACTGCTTACTTTTACTATCTAGGAAAGTTAAAACACAAAGGGAAATTCTGATGTCTTGAAAATTATGGAGGAAATATGTTACCTCTTCATTTTCCTTACATTTTCTCTTCATTTGTTTGCAAACAACCTCAAGGTAGAAATAGAAAAGATTTCAAGAGTATTAGAACAACTTTTAAGAAGTGAAAGACAAACATAAAAGGAGAGGGAACAATTTAGAAATTATCTAAAAGAGCACAAAACAAAGGGGCTATTTAACCATTTCTTCAACAAAGCTAGGGTGAGTCCTGGTCCAGGACAATGAGGCTGCCAGGAAGCAGCAGACGCAATATAACTGCTTCAATTCCTAGATAGTAGTTGTGGTCACACTTTACTCTTCTTGAGCACAAGACTGGACATTCAGTCATCTTGATGGAGGCTGAGCTCAGTGTGACAACTGGGATGTAGTAAATATTAAGTATTTTCTCAATTAAGTAGAATAACTAAAACCAAATTTGACAATGTCATGAAGCTATTTAAGGTGTGTGAATTTGACAATGATGGAGAATTCTTCCCCTTTATGAAGAGAGGAGACTAGCAGACATTGTACACTTGGAAACAGAAGTCACTACTGACCATCCTAGGACATTCATACACAGACTCTGTTTAGGGGATACTTGAGTTGAAAAAAGTAAACCTGGAAGATTAAATAATTTAGGTTTCTATGCATATCAGTCTCACTCCTGACCCTCAAATTATGCACCAGATACAGCATTGCCTAAAGGGTTCTTGTGAAGGTGTGCTGTATGTCCTTTACTCTTAGGAAGTGATCCAGAAAGTTTTAGAATTGTGGAAATGTGGATATCCAAAAACACTAGGCATTCATAGTCTAGTCCTGAGAGGAGAAAACACTATACGTATATAGAAATCCAGTGTGGTGAGAGGATACTTCAGGAGAGGTAGATGATAATGGTGGAATTTAACACTATAGAATTAGAAGCCAGAAGCTATCATCCAACCAATTCATATCACTGTTTCCTGCAACAAGACCATACTACTATACACACACACACCCCTACACATACAGACACCTAGCACCTGGTTTTATTATCAGCTAAAAGTAGAGGTGTAATTGACAGCTCAGCTGAAGAATAGGGATAAGGGTGAACAATTTCTATTCTAGCTCTATGAACCTTGATGAACCAATACCAGATTGAGCCAAGTGAAAGCTCCCATGGATTAAAGAAAATCCAAGGAGCCCATTCATTTGAGACACATGAATTAAGTGAGGAGACTATCAAGTGCCTGGTATTTGAGGATACAGCAAAGAATAAGGTGAGATCCGTGAATATAAAGAATATTGGCTGGGCCTGGTGGCTCACGCCTGTAATCCTAGCAGTTTGAGAGGCCGGGCGGGTGGATTGTTTCAGCTCAGGAGTTCAAGACCAGCCTCAGCAAGAGCGAGACCTCGTCTCTACTAAAAATAGAAAGAAATTATATGGACAACTAAAAACATATAGAAAAAATTAGCTGGGCATGGTGGCGCATGCCGGTAGTCCCAGCTACTCGGGAGGCTGAGGCAGGAGGATTGCTTGAGCCCAGGAGTTCGAGGTTGTTGTGAGCTAGGCTGACGCCACGGCACTCTAGCCTGGGCAACAGAGTGAGACCCTGTCTCAAAAAAAAAAAAAAAAGAATGTATCTTATATTCATGACCTAGCCTATCATCATTTTTAAGAGGGAAATATAGAGGGATAGAAGAAAGATTTATGAAAAAGCCTAGAAGAAAATGTCAGAAAAATTCTTATAGACATTGGCCTAGGCAAAGAATTTATGAAGAAGACCCCAAAGGCAATCGCAGCAACAACAAAAATAAATAAATGGGACCTGATCAAATTGAAAAGCTTCTCCACAGCCAAGGAAACTATCGTGAGAGCAAACAGACAACATACAGAATGGGAAAAAGTATTCGCATGTTACACATCTGATAAGACTGATAACTAGAATCTATGCAGAACTCAGGAAAATCAGCAAGAAAAAATCAACCCTATCAAAAAGTGGGCAAAGGACATGAACAGAAACTTTTCAAAAGAAGATAGATTAATAGCCAAGAAACATGAAAAAATGCTCAGCATCTCTAATCAGGGAAATGCAAATCAAAACCACAGTGAGATATTCACTTACCTCCAATGAGAATGGCCTTTATCAAAAAGTCCCCAAATGATAAATGTTGGTGTGGATGCGGACATAGGAACACTCATACACTGCTGGTGGGACTGCAAACTAGTGCAATCTCTGTGGAAAGTAATGTGGAGATACCACAAAGAGCTACAGGTAGAACTACCATTTGATCTAGCAATCCCATTACTGGGCATCTACCCAAAAGAACAAAAGACATTGTATAAAAAAGACATCTGGACTCGAATGTTTATAGCAGCACAGTTCACAATTGCAAAGATCTGGAAACAACCCAAGTGTCCATCAATACATGAGTGGAATAATAAAATGTGGTATCTGTATACTGTGGAGTTCTCAGCCACAAAAAACAATAGTGATATAGCACCTGTACTATCCTGGATAGAACTGGAACCCATTCTACTAAGTGTAGTATCCCAAGAATGGAAAAACAAACACCACATGTACTCACCATCAAACTGGTGTTAACTGACCAACACTTAAGTGAACATATAGTAATAACATTCATCAAGTGGTGGGCAGATGGTGGGGAGGAAGGGGTTGAGTATATATACACCTAATGGGTGCAATGTGTACCGTTTGGGGGTTGGACACACTTGAAGCTCTGACTCGGGTGAGGCAAGGGCAATATACATAACCTAAACATTTGTACCCCCGCAATATGCTGAAATTAAAATTTTTTTTTAAAAAGCCTAGTAAAGCTACCTTAAAAGTTGTTCTGAACATTAGGAAGATTCAGATAATTCTATCATTAATTCAAAGTCCTTTTTTCTGCTTTACTTTGATTATTTAAGCATTTTAAACTGTGACTGTCGAAGTCCCTTTTTTGTTATAATAAGCATTCCATTGAATCGGGACTTCCAATTTTTCTATGAATAATTTTAATTTTAATTCAATTGTAAGAACATAGAGAATATTTCCTCCCAGGCCCCTGAAGAGGAGAGCTCAAAAGGGGAAGTAGAAACACCAGGGAAATTCAAAAATGAAATCTTGTACTCAATATTTAAGAGGGACAATGGCCAAACGTTCTCAGAGAACCTGGGGCAAACCTCCCAATCTCCCATCTCAACCAGAAGAGCTGCTTCTTGGAACTTACCAATGACTTTTCCAGTCTCTTCACTGATGTCATTGGTCATGATCTTCTCCAGTCCTATCTACTCCCTTAGCTGTGACCTGCCTCCAGAGCCTTGACTTGGGAAAGAAGGAGATCTTCGCAGCTCTGGGCCAAATAGGGACAATCTCCATTCTTTCCTGTCCAAAAAACAGGACTGACTTCAAATCCTCTCAGGAGCTGCTGGATAGAAACCTGTTCCATAAGGCTCAAACCATCTTTGACTTTCATGAGATGCTCCAGCAGATCTTCAACCTCTTTAGAACAAACAGCTTCTCTGTGGCTTGGAATAAGACTCTCCTGGACAAACTCCATTCTGGAATTCATCAACAGCTGGAAGACCTGGAGATCTGTTTGGTAGATGGGATGGGAGAGGAAGAATCTGCCCTGGAAATGGAGGGCCCAACACTGACTGTGAAGAGGTACTTCTAGGGAATCCATCTCCACCTGAAAGAGAAGAAATTCACTGACTGTGCCTAGGGGGTTGTCAGAGTGGAAATCAGGAAGTGCTTTCTCTCTACTAACAAGCTCATAAGAAAACTCAGGAAGGAGGAACCTGATTCTCAGTGACTAATGTCTTAGCTCAGGCTCTCATTTTTCAGTCATTTCCGAAAGTGTTCTGTGTTGCTTCTGTGATAAAAATAACTTGAATACTATTTGGCATATTTTTATCAGTAATATTAAGCATATTTTTGTCTAAATATTTTCAGAATTGAAAGAAATGTAACTAGTGCCCTATGGCTAAAACTCAGGTTATAAAATATTTTTATCAATTTATTCATTTTTAATGGTTTTATAATTACATGTTCTATTGTTTATATAAGCGTATGTTCACATTTTCCTCATTAATAATAGTGCTACTTATTTTTACTCATTAACTTTAAGACTTTTCTCCTCTTTTTAAAAGAAAAACTTTCCCAAAATCCTAATTCTGCACACTAAATATAAAAGGATGTGATGCAATTCATTCAATCTTGTACTGGCCTTGCAGATAGATCTTGAGTATATGAGATTCATAGTCCCTGTCCTTATGGAACTTACATTAGAGTAAAAGCACAGCCATTGAAGAAGTGGTTGTAAGGGAATTAGGTGTTTACATTTGCCCTGTGGACTCTGGGCTACACAGGGGAAGTAAAAAATGCCATGGTGGTGAATGTCATGGGTAGCTCATGTAGGTTACCTTCATCCTTTCCCCAGGGAAAGAACATGAAGTACGAGACTTGAAGGATAAGTAGGAATTTGTGAAGTATCATGTGCAGAGCAAAATTTCCCAGGACAAAAAATAAAACTGTAGAGTGCTCCTGTAACAGGAAAGGGCTGGTTCATTTAAAGAAGTGAAAAAGGCCAGAGTGGATGGGCTGTACTGGTGGATGGAGAGTATGGCATGTAATGATGTTGGAGAAATGGAAAGGGGCCCAGTGACAGACTTAAGTTAAAGATGTTTGACTTGAGAACCAAGGAAGATTACTATAGGATTTAAAGCTGAACAGAGCTTGACCAGAGCAGTTGCAGGGAAATTTGTGAGACCAACTGTTCTCAAAACGTGGTTCATAGGCCTCTGGGGGTCTCCAAGACACTTTAAGAGGCTCCATGAGGTCAAAACTATTTCTGTAATAATATCAAGACTGTATTTGCCTTTTTCACCATGTGAACAACTTGCACTAATGGTGGAAAAACAATGGTGAATAAAACTGCTGGTTCCTAAGTGTCAATCAAGGCAGTGGCATCAATATGTACTAGTAATTATCATATTTTCACTACAGTGTACTTGAAGTTTAGGCAGTTTATTATTTTAACATTTATGTGTTTTTAACTTTTTTGATTTCTGCTTTACTTTTTACATTACTTTTGTATGCTTTTGAAACATGTAACTCTTTTCAATTGTCCAACTGATATTAAAGACAATATATTTTTTAAATTCAAATTTTCCCTTAATTTTTAATTAAAATTTTCATAATATTTTAAAATAATTTTTTAAAACTATTTCAGTACTTTTAACTGATTTTACCATTCACTGCCAGTTCTTATTGGGACTGTTGTTTCTTTAGTCAGCATAGTAAATGTGTATAGAAGACATGATATGGGTAGATGCATGCAAATTTTTGTTCATATATAAATAGATAAGAATGTCCAAGAAGTTAGTGAATAGAAATTGATTCTTGATTTTGGGAAATAAAAACACATAATTTGAACATTCTTAGAATTAACATAATTTGTGTGCAGTGTGCTAAATTAGTGCCACTTATTCCAAATATATTCACTGGAAATTTCCAGGAGTTATGTCTCCAATAGGATAGTGCTCAACTTGATTTAGACAATTATCATTTTAAGATGAAAACTGTGACTCCATACTTATGATTGTTGTATTCATATTTTCTATTTCTCATGACTCAGTCTTGGTATGGTGTATGTTTTTAAGAATTTTTCCATTTCTTCCCTATTATTCAATTCATTGGCATATGATTTTTCATAGTAGTCTCATAATCCTTTGTATTTCTGTGATACCAATTTTTATGTCTCCTTTTTATTTCTGATGTTATTTGAGTCCTCCCTTTTTAATTTTTTTAGCCAGACTTCATCTATTTGTATATTTTTTTGCGTAGTCTATCTAAACCTTTGTCAATTTTGTTTATCTTTTCAAAACCACTCTTAGTTTTAATGATATTTTAATTATTCAAATATGTTCTAATCTTTATTATTTCCTTTCTTCTGCTAACATTGGGTTTTTTCTTTTTCTAGTTTCTTGACATATAAATTTGAGTTGTTTATTTGAGATCTCTCTTTTTTCTTATGTAGGCATTTATCACTATAAAATTTCCTCTTAGAACTCCTTTTGCTGCGTCTCTTAAGTTTTGGTATGTTGGGTTTCCATTTTTTGTTTGTCTCAAGATTTTTTTAATTTCTTTTTTAACATGTTGGCTGTTCAGAAGTATGTTTAATTTCTACATGCTTAGGAATTTTCCAGTTCTACTCCTGTTATTGATTTTTAGTCTGTATTATAGTCAGAAAAGATACTGATACTTAATATGATTTCAGTCTTAAATAGTTTCTTTGTTGATTTTGTCTCAGTGATTCATCCATTATTGAAAGTGGATTATTAAAGTCTCCTACTATTATTATATTGCTGTCTATTTCTCCATTCAGATATGTTAATATTTGCCTTATTTATGTTGGTCTTCTGATATTGAGTGCATATATATTTATAACTGTTATATCCTCTTGACAAATTTATCCATTTAAAATTTTATATAATGACCATCTCGAAGTTTTTGACTTAAAGTCTATTTTGTCTAAATATATATACCCCAGCTCTCCTTTGGTTATCATTGGTATGGAATAATTTTCTCCATTCCTGCACTTTCAGCCTATGTGTATTCTAAAGCTTAAACTGAGTCTCTTATAGGCAACAAATTGCTGGATCCTGTTTTTTCATCCATTCTTCCACTCTATGTCTTTCAATTAGAGAATTTAATCTATTTACATTGAAGGTAATTATTGATAGGTGTTACTATTTTCATTTGGTTAATTGTTATCTGATTGTTTTGTAGTTCCCCTGTTTCATTTTTTCTCTCTTGCTCTTTTTCTTTGTGAAATGCTGATTTTTTATAATGGTATGCCTTGATTCCTTTCTCTTTATGTTTTGTGTATCTACAATAGGTTTTTTTCTTTGTGGTTATCGTGGTGCTTATATAAAACATCTCATAACAGTTTATTTTAAACTGCTTACAATATCATTTCAGTCACATACAAAAACTCTACACATTTATTCGCTCCCTCACATTTTGTGCTATTGATGTCACACTTTACATCTTTTTATATTGTGTATCCTTTAACAAATTATTGTCACTGTAGTTATTTTTAATAATTTTGTCTTTTAACTTTCATACTAAAGTTATATACCACTATTACAGTACTATTCTGAATTTGACCATATATTTAGGTTTACCAGGGAGTTTTTTATTTTCATACATTTTTATGCTGTTAGTTAGCATCCTTTCATTTCAATATGAAGAATTCCCTTAGTATTTCTTGTATGGCATGTCTACCAGTAGTGGACAACCTCAGTTTTTGTTTTTCTGGGAATGTCTTTATTTCTCCTTAATTCCTGATGGGCAGATTTTCCAGGTATAATATTCTTAGTTGGCAGTGTTTGTCTTTCAGTGCTTTGAATATATCATCTCACTCATTCCTAGCTTGCAAGATTTCTGTTGAGAAGTCCCCAATAGCCTTATGTGGCTTCCCTTATATTGAAGAGTCTCTTGTCTCCTGCTCCTCTCAAAATTCTGTCTTTTAACAAATTTATTATAATGTGTCTTAAATTAATCTCGTTGGGATGATCTTGCTTTGGATATTTGATCTTGATAAATCTGGGTGTCCATATCCCTCAAGATTTGGGATGTTTTCAGCTCAATTTCTTTAAGTTTTCTGCCTTCGTCACTCCATCTCTTCTATTTATGAGATTTCCATAGTGCATGTATTCATTTGCTTGATGGTGTCTCATAGGTTCTGGATGTTTTCTTCAGTCTTTTTATTCTTTTGTTGTTCTTCCAATCGGCTAATTGCAAATGATTTGTCTTTGAGTTTACTGATTCTCTTCTCCATGATTGAGTCTACTGTTGAAGCTCTCAGTGAAGTTCTGTCATTGTATTCTTATGCTCCAGGATTTCTATTTCATTCTTTCTTATGGTTTCTGTTTCCTAATTAAACTTCTCATTTTATTCATGAATTGTTTTCTTGATTTCATTTACTTGTTCGTGTTTTCTTTCACTTCACTGAGTTTCTTTGATCGTTTTGAATTCTTTATCAGGAAATTCTTAGATCTCCAATTTGGGGGGGTTACTGGTACTTTATTTTATTCCTTTGTTGGTGACATGTTTGCATGATTCTTTATGATCCATGTACTTTGGAGTAGTGTATATGTATTTGAAAATGCAAACACCTCTTCCATTCTTTACAGACTGGTTTCAGTGGTAAAGATCTTCTCCTGTTGGGTCCCTAGGCTGATGGAATTACCTCTGGGATCACAGTCAAGAGGGATTAGAATCAGATCATGTGGCTGCTTCTAGGTTTGTAGTGGGGTCTGTAGTTAGCAGGTCTGTTACCAGGGGATTGGGTGGGTATGGATCATGCCTGGTCCCTGGGTGGATGGAACCAAAGTCCTAAGACGTTTTTTGGTAGGGCTGGCACTGGTACAAGTGTCTACTTTAGGTTCCACAGTTGAACCTGCAGAAGGCATGTCTGTTAGTAGGTGTGCAAATAGGACTGTGCTCCACCAGTCACTAGGTAGGTCTCTGAGTAGGTAAGATTGGCCCTGGACCACAGCTGAGAAAGGCTGGGGCCAGGTCACATGGCTGCTTCAGGAGGTACAATTGGAGAGGTAGGTGGGTTTGTCTTCAGAGCATGGAGGAGTGTGTCTCCCACCAGTTCCCTGGGTGGGTAGGACTGCTCCTACACCATGGCTGAGAGGGGTGGAGCCAAGTCACAAGGTTGCTTCAGGATCCACAGTCAAACTGAAATCAGTTGGCTGGCCTCTGAGGCCATGGGTGGGTTTGTTTCCCACAGGTCCCTGTATGAGCAGGACCACTCCTGAAGCATGGCTAATGGGAGCTAGAGCTAGGTTACTGGCCACTTTAGGATTCACAGCTGAGACTGAGTTCAACCAGCCTGTTATCTAAGACATAAGTGGCCATGTCTCCTCCTGAGGCCCTTGATAAATGATGCTGGTAGCAGGCCAAGACCAGATGGGGCTGTAGCCAAGTCCACAGGGAGATGGGGCTATTTCTGGGTCTGTAGCCAGGTTGATGGCCAATGAGCCTGCCACCTGGGTGCAGGCCTGCTTTTTCAGTATGGCCTTCCTTGGTCTTGGGCTCCACTGGAGTGTCACAACCTCCTATTTGGATCCCAGAACTCCCACAAAGGTACTTGTGTCCATGAATAGCTGCCAAATTATTGTTGATATATGGCAATCCAAGCAAGGGACTTCCTTTTCTGCCATCTTATTGACATCACCTCAAACATTTCTGATCAAATTGTGTCTACTCTTAAAAATAACCTAAAACAACAAATATCTAGAGAAATATCTAACTAAGATACAGGTGCCAATAAATCATAGAAACAAGTTCATAACTTTCTGAATCTCCTACTTGGTTAATCTGATGACATCACGTTAGGCTTTAGGGAGTTGGCCAAAGAACCTTTCTGATACTTCCAATATGCTTTGTAGAGCTCCACTTTTAGTTCATCTCTCTGAAGTTAGGAAATCTTTATTAATTCTCTACGAAAAGACCTTTTCTCAATGTCTTCCTTCCATAAAGTATATTTTAACAGAACCTCCTTTGTGATAATTTCATTCTAATGTCCTTTTTGATTGGAATAGAGACCCATGGAGAAATTTTTGTTATAATTTAATAAAAGTTATAATTTGAGAAGTTGTTGGCCATTATTTCTTCAAATATTTTTGCTGCCCCTTTTTTCTATCCTTTCCTTCAGAGAATCTCATTATGCATATGTTAGTATTCTTGATGGTATCCCACACATCCTCTAAACTCTGTTCATCTTTCTCCATTCATTTTTTTCTCTCTGCTCCTCAGGTGGATAATTTCAATTTACTTATCTTCAAGCTTATTGATTCTTCTTCCTGCTCAAATCTGCTGTTAGACCCTTCAAGTGAATTTGTTTTTAACTATTGTAATTTTAACTCCAGAATTTTTATTTTTTAATAATTTCTTTCCTTTTATTAGTATTCTCTATGTGGTCAGACACCATTTTCAAACATTCCTCTAGTCACTTTGAAATGGTTTCCTCTAGGATTTTGAACAGATTTAAGACAGCTGGTTTAAGTTTTTGTCTAGTAAACTCAACATCTGGGATTTTTCAGAAATGATTCTATTTATTATCTATTTTTCCCCCTATGTATGGGCCATACTTCTTGTTTCTTTATATTTCTCATAATTTTTTTGAAGCCTGGACATTTTAATAATATCATGTGGTAACTCTGAAAATTATTTTCCCCAACCCCCAAGAGTTTGTTGTTGCTGCTTGTTGTGGGTTGTTATTTATTTAGTGATTTTTCTGAGCTAATTCTGTAAAGTCTGTATTCTTTGTCGTGTGTAGCTATTGAAATCTGTAATCAATTAGCTTAGTGGTCAACTAATGATTGAATAGAGATTTCCTTAAGTATCTGGAACCAATAAATCTCTCAGTTTTAGTCAAGGAGCTCTGTGTGCATGTTGAAGCATGCCTGCAATACTCAGACAGGCAGTTTACAACCCTGCCTTAGCCTTGCCTTCCTGTTTGTTATGAAACTAAAAGTCAGGCAGAAGTGAGAAATTAGGTCTTTCCTGCACATGCACACAGCCCTACACATGCACAATGCCCTTCTGGATTCCTCAGCTTTTCCTTTTAAGCTTTTAAGTTGCCCATTCTTTGATACAACTCTTATTACTCACCTCAGGTAGCCACTACATTAGAACACTAGCGTGTAAAGTCTTTGGCAAACATCCTTCATGGACAGGCTTTTAGCGTTGAGTGAGTTCCCAGATGGGGCCTTTAAGGTGCTCCATTTTGCTCCCTCTGGTAGCAGGAATATGATCTGTTAGTTTTTAAGCCTATCACTGACTAGTGCAACTTAAAACGCCACAAATCTTGCTATGCTTACTGAGATTTAGCTGTTTTCATCAAATAAATACTTCTGGGTTGTTGCAGGCCTTTGGTTAATTTACAGTATTCTGAAAAGTTTTATTCTGACAAATTTTGCCAATTTTTTTTGTTTACTTTTATGAATAGTAAATTTTTCAGAGATTTTTACTCTGCCTTTGTTGCTGATGGCACCCATCTCTACCCACTTTTACAATAAATGTTTGAGAAAACTGACCCTCAGGACAAAATTGGGCCCTCCTGAACCATTAATTTGAACATAATATCAGGGTTTGACAACTCTGAGGATCAATTTTTTGTTTCATTAAAAATATAACTCAGGCCGGGCGCGGTGGCTCACTCCTGTAATCCTAGCACTCTGGGAGGCCGAGGCGGGTGGATCGCCTCGAGGTCAGGAGTTCGAGACCAGCCTGAGCAAGAGTGAGACCCCCGTCTCTACTAAAAATAGAAAGAAATTAGCCAAACAACTAAAATATATACAAAAATTAGCCAGGCATGGTGGCGCATGCCTGTAGTCCCAGCTACTCGGGAGGCTGAGGCAGAAGGATAACCTGAGCCCAGGAGTTTGAGGTTGCTGTGAGCTAGGCTGACGCCATGGCACTCACTCTACCCCGGGGAACAGAGTGAGACTCTGTCTCAAAAAAAAAAGAAAAAGAAAAGAAAAAGAAATAAAATTGCCTTTGGAGTAAAAAGGATGAATACGGGGATCTAAAAATATAAATTTCATATTTTTAGTATCACTATTATGAGTTAGGTTTTTTTGTACTTTGTACATTTGTGTCTTTGTTTTTAGAGATATCAGACTGTCCTTTCTTTTAATTTTAATTTCCTGAATTGTTCCCAGCTGGAGGTCATGGAAGAGCAATCAGTATGCCCGATCTCTGAGCCGGTATTTGGCTGACATCCAGCAGATGGCAGTATAACACCAGGCCTGCTTATCTTTCCTTAAAGGATGCAACAACAATAGTCACATTAAGAGTCCAAAGCTGAGGGCCTGGAGGACAGAGAAGTCACTTAAAATCTTTATTCTTTCATTGTTTTGGCTTGACCAGTCCAACATTGGATCTGATTCACCAAAGAAAGTCCATTAAAGGCCTTCAGAAATAGATGGAGAGTGTGGTATGATGAGGTGACCCCTGGTGCTTATGTACTGTATGCAGACCCAACAGCATTCATCAGCGTTCTTGGATAAAGGTTCAGGTGGAGACTCCATAAAGGAATAGTCTACACAGTGCTCAAGTAAAACTTTCAGTTGTTTCCTTAACTGTAAATGTACCTTGCTACAGTTTCAAATATGTCTTGAAAAACATGTCAGAATCTATAAGGACTAAGGGATGGCAGCAGTATTTTATCATTCAAACAGGTTTTGAATTACAAAATGAGAACTATCTTCAAATCTAGTTTACAAGCTAGACAAGAATATCAAACCCATCACTTTACAGTCATATGCTTCTTCTTATTTTATTTTATTTTATTTCATTTTGAGACAGTCTCCCTCTGTTGCCTGGGCTAGAGTGCTGTGGCATCAGCCTAGCTCACAGCAACCTCAAACTCCTGGGCTTAAGCAATCCTTCTGCCTCAGCCTCCTGAGTAGCTGGGACTACAGGTATGCACCACCATGCCCAGCTAATTTTTTCTATATATATTTTTAGTTGTCCAGATAATTTGTTTCTATTTTTAGTAGAGACAGGGTCTCGCTCTTGCTCAGGCTGGTCTCGAACTCCTGACCTCGAGCGATCCTCCCGCCTCGGCCTCCCAGAGTGCTAGGATTACAGGCATGAGCCACCACACCCGGCCCATATGTTTCTTCTTAAAATGAGAAATGTTCAATTTAAGATGATCACTATTCTATTGACCACATGACTCCTGAATATTTCCAGTAAATATATTTGGGATAAACAGCACTAATATAGCACACTACATCCAAACTGCATTCATACTATAAGCATTCAAATTAATATATTTTTATTTTCTAAAATCAGGAATTAATTTCTCTTCAACAACTTCTTGGTCCTTCTCATTTATTTATATGTGAACATAAACTCACGTGTATGTCTACTCATATCATATCTGTTATATGTACTTACTATATTGACTAAAAACAATAGTCCCAGTAAGAACTGGCAGTGAATAGTAAAATCAGTTAAAAGTACTGAAATACCCTTTAAAATTTATTTTAAGGTATAATTGAAAATTTTAATTTAAAAATTAAGAGGAATTTAAATTTCTTTTAAAAATATATTGTATTTAAATTAATAATTGGAGAATTGAAGGAAGTATAAATGTCAAAAACATAAGAGTAAAATATAAAAGTAAAAAGTAAAGCATAAAGCAAAGTTAAGAACCAAACACATATTAGTTAAGATAATAAATATAAACTGCTTAAATTTCCCTATTAAAAGGAAAAATTCTTGATTAGCTTAAAACACAAGCCCTATGATTACTCTCAAAATTAAATACTACTAAAACAATAAAAGAAAAAGATGGACAATACAGAGGAAGATAATAAAGTAGGGGTGGCAATATTGATATCAATGAGATATTGATTAATATCAATATTGATATCCATGAGAATTCAATGAAAATTTGAGAAAGAGGATGAATATACACAGGAAATAAATAGGATACATAATTAAATTATAAAAAGTGTGGAACTATAATACAAAACATTAGCAAAAAATATTAGTGTATGCAACTGTAGACAGAAATATTGTAATGGAATTTTGGTATAATGCTGTTCTAAAAATACAGCACAGGATAATAATCGTAAAAATAATTTAAAATATTAATATGATTAAAAAGGATACATTAGTTGCTAAGATTCTGGAACACTAAGTTATAACTTAGAATGGGAAACACAAGTTTTTCAAATATTTATAAATCATTCACAAAATTCATCATATATTAGACTACAAAGAAAATATCAATATTTCCCCAGAACAAAAATACTGTAAGTTGCATGATCAGACCACAATGCCTGAAATTAATTTCAAAATAGTTTTTAAACCTAACACTTAAATATTTGAAATCATACTGCTAAATTACAGTTAAGTCAGGGAGAAAAAAATAAAATGAGAATTTTGGCTACTAATGGAATTAAAATTACTATTCTTAAAATTTATGGAAGAAGTCAAAGTTACATGCTGAAATAAACTCACAGCTTTATCAAACATAAATTGAAAATATACTTGCCTCACTTCTTAAAGTCAATTAAAAGACTTTCTAAATACATTAATATAAATAACAAAGCTTATTTTTATTGAATATTCTGTATTTGGTGCCTAATTTGAGGATCACAGATGAGATCACTATGTATGTGAGCTTAAATTATTAAATCTCTTAGGTTTCCTCCTTTCAACTCAAGCATCCCCTAAACAGCAGAGTGAGTGTATGAATGTCCCAGGATGGTGAGTAGTGACTCTCTGTTTCCTAGTATACAATGTCTGCTAACCTCCTCTCTTCACAGTGGGGAAGAATTCTTCATCATTGTTAAATTCATACACCTTAAATAGTTTAATGACATTTAATTTGTCAAATTTGGTTTTAGTTATTCTACCTAATTGAGAAAATTAGTGAACATTTACTATATCCCAGTTATTATACTGAGTTCAGCCTGTACAAAAATGATTAAATGTCCAGTCTTATGCTCAAGAAGAGTAAAGTGCAACCACTACTACTATCTAGGAGTGGCTTCCTGGCAGTCTCATCGTCCCAGTCCAGACCATCGTCCTAGTGCTGTTGAAGAAATGGTTATAGTCCCTTTATTCTTTGCTATTTTTACATTTTTTTTTCAATTTTCCCTCTCCTTTTGTGTTTGTCTTTCGCTTTTTAAAAGTTGTTCCGATGTTTCTGAAATCTTTTCTATTTCTACCTTAAGGTTTTTTTTGCAAAGGAAGAGAAAACAAGGAAAAAAAGAGGTAACATATTTCCTCAGTGATTTTCAAGACATCAGAATTTCCCTCTGTGTTTTAACTTTCCTAGATAGTAAAAGTAAGCTGTCATTTAAAAAATTCACAAACGTACCAAAAGTGAAAAAAGAAAGTGGTATCTTCTCATCCAAAAGACAAAAAGTCTTCTAAGTGACTAATAGCCATGGATTAAGAGCTTTGCAGAGTGATTGGTTTCAAACTAGCCAGTGGAAGAGAATGTCTTGTAGCTGCAGATAGGTGCAGAAAAAAGGCAGTTAAGTCTTTGCAGTAGGATCTTGCTTAAAGGGCTAGTTTTCGGCTTTGCAAGATCAGTGAATTAATTAACTAATCTATCTGTTCAACTTTTGACTATATACAGGTATTACTAGACTCTGGGAATTTAGTCATACCAACCCATACTCAAAAGAACTTGGTCATATAGTAGATGGCTATTTTATTCATGTTTGAGAGATCAAGATCCTGCATGCTAACAAATGTTAGTTATTTGGATGGGGCACTCTCCATTCACAGGCTTATATTCACATAGGAGATAGAATTAGAAATAAAAATGTTTATTGCTGAGCTGAGAATTAAAGGAGGGGAAACAGATCATTTCAGGGAATTTCCCATCCATTGTGAAAATGGCTAATGGGTGCCAAGTGCTTATTTTGTCTGGGTAGTGGAATAAGTACATAACAGCATCTAGTCTTCATCGTAAGCCACCAACGTATGTGTGGTTATCATTTACATAGAGTAGAAGAGGATATGAGGTGTCCAAGGTCACACTGCAGGGCAAGCTGGGGCTATGGCATGAACCCCTGCAGTGTAGCTACAGAGTCTGTGGTACCCATTAGGTTGCCCTTCTCAGTGAAATGTTTTCCTTTGGCCCTGTAGTTGCCCACCCAACATCTACCATGTGCTACCTGGACTCCCTCTGCTAAAAATTCCAGATTGGCCCTATCTGATACAGATTCCAGTCTGCCTTGAGCCTGGGTTTACTTTTCCTTTTGGATACCAGACATTTCTCTGAGCTGGAAATGCTAAATTCTAATAAATGCTGAGATTATGGGTGGATTAAGCCAGGCACAGGGTTGAGAAGAGAATACACAGACAACACATTTACAGCAGCTGCTACATAAGCATCAGCTCCAGTCTCTCTACTGGCACTTGGGTAGGTCTTATTGCTGGTTTTCCCTGCGAGCTTCCTGTCTCTGCAGCAGTTTCTGGCACTTGTTCAAAGTGAAACAGCTCAAACCGAAACCCTCTACACAGTTAAAACCTACAACTAATTTTAGTTTTATTTCATCATCAGGGATTGTATAAAGAACCACGTGGTTTTTTAACAATAACAATAAGGGTGATGCAACAAGTGAAAAGGAAACTAACTGTAAGCTGCCAAGTTCGATTTGAAGAATGGAGCAGGGATTCCCCTCTCGTCTGGCACTTGGCTGAGGAGGGTGCAACTTATTGTCACAGAACAGAGTATTCTTTTGGTTGCCTGGAAGATGCCTTTGTCACTCTGGTGAAAGCTTTCAGCTCCTTGAATGGTAGAGAGAACCAAGAAACCAGGGAGGGAAACAGTGCACTTATAGATAGCTGCTGTACGTGTGTGCGCTAAGTAGCAGGGCTTCTGTCTACGGCCCCCAGATATTTGCGGGGACGTGCTTGGCTTAGTCACCCAGTGAATCGCTATTTCGGCCTCTCCCTGTGAGTAGTTGAGCAGGCACCAAAAAGTTGCCTGCTAGTTTTCTTGGAATTACCTCATCTTCCTGCCCACAGACCAAAAACATTAGAGAATAATCTTCTAATCAGATTTAAATAGAAGAGCTAACATGTAAGGAGTCTTAGTAAGTGCCAGGCACCATTTTGGGCAAGTTATGTAAATTAAAGCAACTCATTCTTGCCACGTTGTTAGGAGGTAGTACTATGACCATCTTAATTTTACATATAAGGAAGCTGGGCACAAGAGAAGTCTATTTGCCTTTCCTGTGTTAAGAAATTCATAGCATTCTGGTCCTCAAGTTCTAGGGGGAACATTCAAGGTGTGGGGTCTTCTCCCATCTCTCACTTTTGGACCCCTCAAGGGAGGGAAACTTGAACTCATTCCTAGCTCTTATTTTTCACTCATTTTTCTTTTTTTAATAAAATGCACAATTGTGCCAACTCTTTGATTTAGCTCTTGATTCCAAATGTCCTGCATACCTCTGTCCTTTTTCCCATTTTCCAGTTCTTTTAATGTCCTTCAAATCCTTCCATCAGTTCTAACATGCTGGTTACTTGGGCTATCTCTCCATTTTACCCCCTGTTTGGAGCCCATGATTCTTTGCAAATATAGCATTTGCAATAGAACCCTTACTGTTGGTTTGTTTTTCCTGTCTCTTCCAGAAGATTAGACTTTTTCAGCCTGAACTTTCTATTCCCATTATTAGCACAGTAGCTCATGGTAGGAACTCAAGTATTATTTGAATAAATACAATGCTAGTAATACATGTTTTGATGAGTTTCTGACAATAGAAATATCATGGAGTTGTCTCAGCAAAATTTGCTGGGGGTTCATTTAATGAAATGAGTTCTCTTGACGAGAATTTGAGCACCTGCTATATCCATGAGCACAATGATACACAATGTGAAAAAAGAGAAAATAAAATTCAAAATATAATACAATTTGTATTGAATAGAACTTAAAATACTGTTTTAGAAGGTGAATCCTCAATACATGTGAGTATCCTTACTTCTTAGACTCTTTTGGCATCTTGTGGCATCAAAGAAAATATAAATCCATCATCAAAAGTCTTTAAAGTGCAATATTGGTCATCACTAAAGGCTTTTTAGGAGATAGCAAAGGGGAAAATTACGTCATAAGACTATTCAATAAAACATAATTTGTTTCTGTTTTAACAGAGCATAGAAGAAAATAGAAAACTAACCAATTTATTTCATGAGAATAAAATGATACAACCCAGATTAAAAAGTCAGGAAAGAAAATCATAAGATATTTTTGTGAACATAAGCTAAAAATGCTATGTTCAATATTAACAATTCAAACCAAAGATGTGTTATAAATAAACAACTAGAATTTTATGAAGACCTCAATAGTAATATAAGATAAAATAATCTGTTCATGTAATTCACCACATTAGTATGTGACAAGGGGGAAAAAACATACATTAATTTCAATAGGTACCAGAAAACTCCCACATTCATTCAAAAGCAATACTTTAGCCTCCTAGGACTTGAATAAGTAGCTTAACTCTGATAAATGTTATTGCATCTATTAGGAATGCTTTCTACTGTAAGTAACAGACAACTCAGCTAATTGAGGCTGAAATAATGAAGGTGTTTGCTCATTCCATATAACTGGGCAATATTCCCAGGAGCAATGATTGAGAGTTTCCATTGCTCCACATCTCACCAGCATTTGGTGTTATTTTCAATGTTCTGGATTTTGGCATTTTTAATAGTGTGTGATGTCTCCCCAATTGTTACTGTAGACCTAGACCTAATACATCAAGGAGAACCTGCAAGAATGTGACATAGGATTAGGCTTTTTTCCAAATGGCTAGCTGATTGTCCCAACATCCACTTTTTCCACTGTTTCTTTCTTTCTTTCTTTCTTTCTTTCTTTCTTTCTTTCTTTCTTTCTTTCTTTCTTCCTTCCTTCCTTCCTTCCTTCCTTCCTTCCTTCCTTCCTTCCTTTCCTTTCCTTTCCTTTCCTTTCCTTTCCTTTCCTTTCCTTTCCTTTCCTTTCCTTTCCTTTCCTTTCCTTTCCTTTCCTTTCCTTTCTTTCCTTCCTTCCTTCCTTCCTTCCTTCCTTCCTTCCTTCCTTCCTTCCTACCTTCCTTCCTTCTTTTCTTTCTTTTCTTTCTTTCTTTTCTTTCTTTTCTTTCTTCTTCTTCTTTTTTTTTTTTTTTTTGAGACAGGGTCTTGTTCTGTTGCCTGGGCTGGAGTGTGGTGGCATCATCATAGTTCACACCATCCTCAAACTCCTGGGCTCAAGCAATCCTCCTGCCTCAGCCTCTCAAGTAGCTGGGACTACAGGTGCATTTCACCATGCCTACCTAGTTTTTGTAGAGATGGGGTCTTGCTATGTTGCTCAGGCTGGTCTTAAACTCCTGCCCACTGCTTTGGAATGCCACTTTTATTCTATGCAAAGGACTAATAAATTCAATATTCTTTTTCTCAACCTCTATTCTATTTTCTTGACTGATTTGTCTATTGCAATAATACCACTTGGTTTCAATTTCTGTAGCCTTATAGCATCATTTGGTATTTGACGAGGCAAGTCAATTTATATATTTCTTCCTTTCTCAGATTTTCTTGTGTATTATATTTTCTTGACACATTTTGCAGTCAGCTTGTCAAGTTCCACCTACAAATCTTGAAGTATTGTTAGGAAATGCATAGAATTTGTATGTGACTATATAATCCAGCAATTTAAAAGAATGCAGTAGATTTTTATGTACTAATAGAGAAAAATCTCTAAGATTACTATATGAAAACAAATTTAAAAATGATATCACTGGAATAACATTTAAATACACTAAATATGTATAGATTTATTAAATACATGGGAAAGTGACTAGAAAGATAAACATTAAAGTATTAGATGTAGATTCTAATATTAGAGGTAGATTGTCTAACAACAGGTCAATGGTGGGCTTTTTACTTGTATGAATTGTTAAAAATTTTTAATCATGACAATATATTCATGTGTATTTTATAAATATAATTACTCAAGAACTTCTCTCTAGCTCTTTGAAGTCACACTCACCGTGTCGGCTATTCATCTTTGCATCTGCTTACCTGTCTCTCTGCAAGTTCCAGGCTTCTTTGCTCTTTTGCTTCACTCTGAATAGTCAAGCAAGACTTTTGCTCCTATGAGAAGCTTCATTGTGATTTTCCATCCTTTACCTCAAAGAACCCAACAGAGATAGGACTTTGGATGAGACTACGACTCATTTTATTATTGTGGAGTCTATCGTTTTAGAAACCAATCTCTTCCTCCTTTTCTGTGTCCTCATTACTTCCCACCCACATCCGTTTCCTATGGGCTTTCCTCCATATGCAATCTGTAGCTACACCATAGTCACTACCCAAGGCCAGGAAAACACATTTGTTTTCCTCTGATGTGAATAGGACAACCAATAAAAGAAAGAGGGGTTACTGTTAAGGTTATTAAGTATGAAATGTCTGATTTGCTTAAGTACTACATTTTGACAGTTGATATTTCTGACATATCACTTTGACACTTCTTTTATTTTTATTGTAAGGTATGTCCCCAGTCTTGCAAACACACACTGTGGCTTGGATTATCTTTCAAATTTTTTTAGAGCAATTTTTGTGAAATAATGGATAAGTCAAAAATGTGTGTTATTTTCAAATATGAATTCTGTTGTGGAACCAATGCAGCACAGATAGCTCGAAATATCAATGAAGTGTTTGGGAAGGATGTACATTGATGGTTTGAGAAGTTTTGTTCTGGTGATTTTAATCTTGAAAATGAGCCATGTGGGCAACCCGAGACCAAGGTGGATCATGATGAGCTGAAACCTGTAGCAGAAGCGAATCCATCTCAACCTACGCGTGAATTAGCAGCAAGATTTGACGTTACTATTCCAACAATATTGGAATGTCTGAAACAAATCAGCAAGGTAAAGAAGCTGGATAGATGGGTATCACATGAATTAAATGAGCATCAGAAGGGAAATCATCTCAAAGCTTGCTTTTCTTTGATGTCATGACATAAAGGTGAACCATTGGTTCAACCATAAAGGTGAACACCGTATTGTTATGTGTGTTGAAAAATGGATTCTTTTTGACAATACAAGTGTTGGACACAATGGTTGGATCAAGATGAAGTGCCGAAACACAGTCCAAAGCTGAATATTCATAAAAAAAAAGATAATGGTGTCTGTTTGGTGGTCCAGTGCTGGTATTATCCACTGTAGCTTCATGAGAGGCCCATGAACCTCTCTCTCTCTCTCTCTAATTCTTCATTCCTGCCTCACATGACCCGGGGATGGAGGACTAACCCCATTACACTCTCCTTGCCTAAGATTTATAAGTATAATCTTTGAGCTTTTTTCCTATTGTGGTAGTATACTGAATGTACACCTTTTATCTGAAGAACCAGGGGCTGCCCTAGGCTGGGTTTTCCTGGGACGCTGGGGATAACACAAGGTCAGGCTCCCAGCACCCGAGCAGTGATCAGACAGGCATAAACCTTGCACAGGTCAGACAAGCCACACAGGCATCTGCCATTATAAATAAGTTTCCTGTGTGAGGGACCCCCATTCACAAGTTGGACAACTAGGCTTTAGACTGTCTGCCAGGTAAAAGAACTGTCCCATGAAAGGTACACTATAAACACCATGTCCAGCTCCCCTTCACTTCCGATTAGGGCAGGGTTGCTAGCTACTCTGGTACTGGAATCCCAGTTTAGCTGGGATTCTCAAAGAAAAATCTGAAATGAAAAATGCCTTTGATGGGCTTATCAGTAGACCAGACAAGGCTGAGGAAAAAAGTCTCTGAGGTTGAGTATTTATCAATAGAAACCTCCAAAACAGAAGAGCAAAGAGAATAAGGACTGGGGGGAGGGAAAAGAATAAAATATCCAAGGACCATGCAATAACTATAAAAGTTGTAACATACATGTAATGGAAATATCAGAAGGAGAAAAAGAGAAAACAGAATGGAAGAAATATTTGAAAAATAATGACTGAGAATTTCCTCAAATTAATGTCAGACATCCATCCACAGGTGCAGGAAGCTCAGTGAACACCAACCAGGATAAATGTCAGAAAAACCACACCTAGGCATGTTATTTCAAACTACAGAAAATCAAAGAAAAAAATCCTAAAAGAATCCAGAGGAGAAAGGTCCTTACCTATAGATAAGGAAAGATAATAAGTACATCCAACTTCTCCTTAGAAACCATGTAAACAAAAAGAAAGGGGAGTGAAATAAATCAAGAGTTGAGAGAAAAATCCACCAACCTAGAATTCAAATTATCCTTTGAAAATGAATGAGATATAGAGACTCTCTCAGACAGACAAAAATTGAGGGAATGTATTACCAGTAGACCTGCCTTACAAGAAATGTTAAATGTTTTTTGTTTTTTTTTTAAGAGAGAAGGAAATTGATATAGATCAGAAACTCAGATCTAAAGAAAGGAAAAGCATCAGAGAAGGAATAAGTGAAAGTTAAGTAAAAACTTTTTTTTTAATCTTAATTGATCTAACATGTAACAGTTTGTTCAAAATAACAAGTGCAGCCATGTATTTGATTATGTCTGCTTATATATTATGCACACACACACATATATGTACTTATGTATGCTTATATATGTGAAATGAATAACAGCAATTATATAAGAGACAAGGGGGACATATTAGGAATATTTTGTTATTATAAGTTAAACAATCTGTGAAGCAGTATGGTGTTATTTCAAAGTGGACTTGGATCAGTTGGAAATGTACATTGTAAACTCTGAGGCAACCACTAAAAAAAGAAGTATAACTTATATGTTAAGAAAGGATAAAACATAGAATTATATAAAATGCTCAATTAAAACCACAAATGGCAGAAAAAGTAAAGACAAAAAACAAGGGCAACAAGTAGAAAACAGTTACAGATATGGTGGATAGTAATCCAATCACATCCATAATCACAGTGAGTGTCAATAGTTCAAATGCACCAATTAAAAGATAGATTGTTAGAGTGGATCAAAAAACAAGACCCAACTGCATGTCATCTACAAGAAACCCATTTTATTATTTTTTTAATTTTCACAAACCAAGATAAATTTTAATATAAAATAGTTCTTAGACCAATGCCAATTTTGCATCATGCCAAAACACTTTATTTAGATCATTATCACAACCAAGAAAATTGTTTTATTGATGGCTATTGTTTATCACCTTTGCTAAGATATAAGCAAAAAGGTCTAACTATTAATTTGACTTGGAGTCACTAATTCATTCAGATTCTGTAACTCACTGTAAAAGGAGAGAATCAAATCTCTGCCAAAATAAAGCCACCTTTGACTTCTACAATATATATATTTTTCCATTTTAATCTTCATTCTGCCTTGGGTAGCATGAGCAAACATTTCAGGAAGATCTTGCTTGGAGGCTGTTGTTCTGGTGTACAATTGATCCTGTAACAATGTGAAGGTTAGGGGCAGTGAGCCCCTTCATAGTTGAAAATCTATGTATAACTTTTGACTCCCCCAAAATTTAACTATTAATAGTCTGTTGTCCAGAAGCCTTACTGATAACGGTTGATTATATATATTTTGTATGTTATGTGTATTATATACTGTATTGTCACAATAAAGCTAGAGAAGAGAAAATGTTACTAAGAAAATCATGAGAAAGAGAAAACATTTACTATTTATTAAGTGAAGTGAATCATCATAAAGATCTTCATCCTCATCATCTTCATGTTGAGTAGGCTGAGGAGGGGAAGGAAAAGGAGAGGCTGGTCTTGCTATCTCAGTGGTGGCAGAGGTGGAGAAGGTGGAATGGGAGGCAGGAGAGACAGGAATACTCAGTGTAACTTTATGGAAATACATTGTAATTTCTGTGTGACTTTTTTACCTTTTTGTTTCTTTAAAAATGTTTCTATATGGTACCAATCCTTCTTCCACGGTTTGCTTTAGTTTCAGTGCCTATATCATAGAAGAGCCTATGCCACAAGAGAAGTCAAAAACAGTCTTAAATAATCAAAACCCTTCTGCCAGGTTGTCTAATGTCAATTTGAATTCTGGTACTGCTTCTCCTACATCTTCTTCCTCATCATCTGGCACTGGTACAGGAGCACTCATCTCCATCAAGTCATCTTCTGTTAATTTCTCTAGTGTGGTTCCTTTTAGCCCTTGAACTTCTCCAAGATCCATAGCTTGAAATCTGTCACCTTCCACCTTTTTTGCCACATCCCAAATCTCTTTTAGGATTTCCTTGATTGGCTCTGTTGTAAATCCTGTGAAGTAGGATTTGGACACAGTTTTCTGCAGTAGGAGTTTATTGTTTGGGCTTGATGGCTTTCGCAGCATTTTCTATAACAACAATGGCATTTCCAATGGTATAATCCTTCCAGACTTTCATGATATTCTCTCTATTGGGGTTCTCTTCCATAGCACTGACAATCCTTTCCATAGAGTACTGTGTGTAGTGAGACTTACAGGTCCTTATGATCCCCTGATCTACAGACTGAATTAGAGACATTGTATTTGGGGACAAGTAGACCCCTTTAATGCTTTTGGTATTGAACTCATGGGGTTTGGGGTGGCAAGGGGCATTGTCCAATCTAAAAAAAATGTGAAAGATTGTCCTATACTGGAAAGGTACTTCCTGACTTCAGAGACAAAGAATTGATGGAACCAATCCAGAAAAAGTGTTCTTGTTTGTCCAGGCCTTCTTGTTGTACAACTAAAAGACTGGCAGGCGGTGTTTATCTTTTCCCTTCAAGGCTCAGGGGTTAGCAGCTCTACAGATAAGGGTAGTACTAATCATAAACCTGACCACATTTGCACAAAACAGTAGAGTTAGCCCATCCCTTCCTGCCTTAAATCCTGGTGTTCACTTCTCTTCCTTACTAATAAATGTCCTGTGTGGAATTTTTTTTTCCCAGGATAGGGCATTAAAAACCTGTTTAAGCAGACATCCTTTCTACGGCATGATTTCCTTAATGGCATCTGGGAACTCATCTGCTGCCTCTTAGTCTGCAGAAACTGCTTCTCCTATTATCCTGACATCAAACCATCCTTTGCTGGCATTAAATTCTCCGGCTTTAGATCTTTCATCTTTCTTTTACTTTAATTGTTATATAATAAGTTTTTTCTTGAATCATATTAGAGCCTTTCCTATAGCAATCCTACTATAAACATTGCTATAGAATGCACATAAAAGCTGCATTTTCAATACAAAACAAAAAGATATTTCACAAAATGTGCAAGATTTTGGCACCTGCTAGCATAGCTACAGGAACAGCTTCACAAGTTTTCTTTATTTTTTTTTAATAATAGTCCTTATACTGGATTCTTTTATCTTGAAATGGCAGGTAACTCCATCTGCAGACCCCAATGTATGGTACATTTCAAACAATTCAACTTTTTCTTGTGATGTCATGACTTTTCTCTGTTTTTTGGCATCACTTTCAGCATCACTAGTGGCACTACATATGGTGTTATTCAGGGTTTATGGTACTGCACTAAACACAATGAAAAATGCATAAGAACCACAAGAGTTCGCTTTTACTGTAATACACAATTTACTGAAGAGATAAACTGCTCACGTGGAGATAAATTGTGTCACCCAGGGTTTTAAGCAAATACTGGCAACACTTGACCTCACTGCAATAGCAACAGGAGGTGGCTACAAAATTATTACAGTAGTACAGTATTACTACAGTCAATTTTATGCTGTTATGATTTAATACTGCATCTTTATGTTTGCTTATATTTCTTTTGACTGTGAATGGTGCCAAGTATGGTTTGTGTTTGTGTTTTTATAAATTTTAACTTTTCATAATAAATTTGTACGTATTTTTTGTAGTAAATGAAAAAAATAGGCTAGTATCTGTATCTATTTTATGCATTCATGATATATCTAACTTTTTCTTAATTTTTTTCATATTTCTAGGCTATGTGGTTCACCTGCAAGTTTTTTCTAAATTGTCACAAATCTCCAAAAATTTTCCAATACATTTATTGAAAAAGTCTGCATATAAGAGGATCCACACAGTTCAAACCCATGTTGTTCAAGGGTCAACTGTAATATTTTTTTCAGCTTTATTGAGGTAAGATTAACAAATAAAAATTGTATATATTTAAAAAGGACATAATGTGATGTTTTGATATACATATACATTGTGAAATGACTACCACAACTAAGCTCATTAACATATTCATCGCTTCATATAATTACTTTTTGTGGTCAGAACACTTGAGATCTACTGTCTTAACAAATTTCAAGTGTACAATATATTAACTACAGACACCATGCTGTAGGTTTTCAGAGTTAATGTACATCGAGTTCATCTTCAAACTGAAAGTTTGTACCCTGTAACCAATATCTCCTTTTTTTTTTCTTCACCCTCCAGCCCCTGGTAACCAGAATTCTACTCTCTGTTGCTAGAGTTGGATTCTTTCTTTCACATTCCACATGTAAGTGAGATTGTGTAATATCTGTCTTTCTGTTCCTGGGTTATTTTACTTAACATCATGTCCTCAAGATTCATCTACATTGTCACACATGGCAAGATTTCCTTCTTTTCTAAGGTTGAATTATATTCCATTGTGTGTGTATGTGTGTGTATATATATATATTTTTCTTAATCCATTCATCTATCAACAGTTAGGTTGTTTCCATACCTTGGAAACTATTGTGAATAATGCTGCAATGAACATGGGAGTACAAATATCTCTTCCAAGAAATGGGATTGATGAATCATATGGTAGTTTTATTTTTAATTTTTTGACAAACTTCCATGCTGTTTTCAATAACAGCTAAACCAATTTACATCCCACCCAGCAATGTACAAGGGTTCCCTGGACTTTTCTTCATTGGAGGATTTTTGATAACTGATTCAATCTCCTTCCTCATCATTTATCTAATAGACTTTTCCATTTCTTCATGATTCAGTCTTTATAGGTTATCCAATTTGTTGGTGTATAATTGTTCTTAGTAGTTTCTTGTGACCCTTTGCATTTCTGTAGTATCTGTTGTAATGTCTCCTCTTTTATTTCTGATTTTATTTGTGTCTTCTCTCTTTTTCATTATCTAACTAAAAGTTTGTCAATTTTGGTTATCTTTTAAAAAAACTAGTTCTTAGTTTTGTTGATCCTTACTAAAGACTTTGCTGGCCTTCCAAGATATTTCTGAAAGATTATTTTTGGCTTAATTTCTGTTCTGCCACTGCTTATGGACTTCTCAATAACTCTTCATCTTGTCTAATTTATCATTCTTTGATAGGGACACTTTTTCTTGAAAAATAATTGAAGAGATGAGGAGATGGGGAAGACAACTAAAATTTGTATTTTTAGATAGATACCTAATAGTCCTGTGTAATTATATTGAAAAAAGAGAAGGACAAATTGCTTTCTGTCTCTAAAATTCCTTATAGGAAAGCAGTTCTAAATTAAAATGATGATTTCAAATGACTAGAAATGTCTTTCAAGTTTTACTTTCTAAATGTCACTCTGTCTCTTTGAAAAACCTCATTAACCACAGGAAACTGATACAGGGACTGGAAGTAGTTCTTTGTACACCAGAAAGTTGGTAGGAGAGAGGATGTGTGCAAGTACGATGTCCATGAAAGTGTGAAGTGGAAAATGGCTTCAAATAACAGAGGGAAAGATGACAGGAAAGGGCTGGGGTATTAATCCTTGGAATGCAGGAGGAAATATATCAGGCTGGTCTAAGAAGTAGGTCTCCCTGGTAGACAGAAGGTTAAATGAATTTTCCTGGTTATTATGATAAAACTCTAATAAAATAAGGGAAATTAAGCTAAAATTAAAAATATCATCTTCCTTCTTAAGGAAGGAACTTTAATCCATTCATAGGGGAACATCTGCTGTGCTTAATAGATCCTCAGGAGAAGGGGTAGAGGAGAAACTTCATAAAGGCAACTGGAAGCAAAGTATTAGGAAGCACCTCATGAACACAATAGCCAGAAGTAGGAAGAAAACAGAGAAGAAAGCAAAAAAATGAATTCCATTTTTCTTATTCTGCATCCATCCCTTTTTCCATTCCCACAGCTACAGCCTTTATTTTCACTCTCCATAGCCATGAGAGCCTCTGGGCAGAACTTTTTCCTGCCTCTCCCTGCTCTAGTCACTTCCAACATTTCTGCCTATTGTTCTGCCCAGGGCAAAACTCCAGTCTCTTCTCTGCCTTAAGACCTCTTGAATTAAGTGCAAATGCTACACTCTGGCATTCAAGACTCCCCACAGTACAGCCCAGGCTGATTTTTCCACCCCTTGATCTCCTTACTTCCTAACACACTGACTGTCGACAATTGAAGCTCCCTGTGTTTGCTCCTGCAAACTTGTTCGTTCTCCTAGCTCTATTCGTGCTGGTGCCCTGCCTGGAGCTCTGCTTTCTGTCATGGTAGCCGTTAGCCACATGTGCCTGGTGAGCACTTGATACATGACTAGTCCAAATTGAGTTCTACTATGAGTGTAAAAATATGCATCATATTTTGCAGATTTTGTATAAAAATTTAACTATCTCAAGTTTATATTGATTACATGTTGAAATTATAGTATTTTGGATGTATTCTTCTAAATGAAATATACAGTTAAAATTAACCTGTTACTTTTTATTTTTTAATGTGGCTCCTAGAAAATTTAAAATTGCATATTTCTATTGGACAGTGCCAATCCTGAATGCTCTCCACCATGTCACCTCACCACAGCCACCTCTACTCTTGGTGATCGACCCACTTCTTTAGGTGCATTGCCTGCATTAGGGGCAATGAATACTCCCTAATCTTCCCTGCCAGATGTAATTTCCTTTTCCTTTTAAATTTGCCATCACCATCATGGTTGGCACCATGAACCTATCTGAAGGTATTGGCCGTGGTCTACTTAGTATTCTAACTGTGGTATACAGCAAAGAGCACAGGTGTGAATGCAATCCACCCATCTTATTAGCTGTGTCTTGGGCACATTATTTAGCCTCTTTGAGCCTCAGTCTTCCCCTCTGTAAAACAGGGATGACAATAATCCATCTCAAATGTTTTAGGATTATTCAGAGAATGGCAAGCCCTCAATAAATAATAACTAATACTACTGCTACTACTACCACCATAGTTGTTTTTATTCCATTAGATTATTAGGGCCACTGGATAAGGGCAGGATAAGGAGACCCTCAGCCCTCTTTTGCACCTGGGGAGGTCAACTCTATACAAGCTTGCAAGTCATCTTGGAGGGCTGAGCCCCAGTGACTCCTTGGACAGTCTCCCCTCTTCTGAGTGGAATAGGCCCTCTCTAGGTTGACAGACCTCTGAAGTTCCTTGCATTGGCTTCAGGGCTGTGAGCCATGGGATGATTCCAGGCTAATCTAAGGATGCTTTCTAAAAAGAATACACCCTGAGGAATTTCTCAGTCACTGACATAACTAGATATTTATGAGTGGGACAGCTGAGGGATGGTTTTGCTTTTTCTAAAACTCATTGTTTTAGAAATTCATTGTTTCCAGAACCCATGAGATGGCTAAAGTTCTGCTAGGAGCTGGCATGCAAAGGCCAAAATGGCCAGAGAGAACAAAACGCAAAGAAGAGGCAGAATAACCAGAAAGGTCAGGGCTTATTCATTTATTTTACAGTGTAGATTATTGTATTATGAAAGAATACTTGTTTGCTAGTGGAAAATGAGAAAACACAAAGAGAAAAAGGGGAAAAATCACTCTTTAAGTTTCACAAGCCAAATAAAACCACTATTAAAAAGTGTTGGTATACTTCCTTTCATTAATTTTTCCCTACATATTTTCACACAGCTGTGCCGTGTGTACAGTTTTATGTCCTACTTTTTTTTTTTTTTTTTTGAGACAGAGTCTCACTCTGTTGCCTGGACTAGAGTGCCGTGGCGTCAGCCTAGCTCACAGCGACCTCAAACTCCTGGGCTCAAGTGATCCTCCTGCCTCAGCCTCCTGAGTAGCTGGGACTACATGCATGCGCCACCATGCCCGGCTAACTTTTCTATGTATTTTTAGTTGTCCAGCTAATTTCCTTCTATTTTTAGTAGAGATGAGATCTCAGTCTTGCTCAGGCTGGTCTCGAACTCCTGAGCTCAAACGATCCGCCTGCCAGAGTGCTAGGATTACAGGTGTGAGCCACTGTGCCCAGCCTATGTCCTACTTTTCAATATAACTGGATGTTTTTATTTTCTCATGATACAAGTAATACATGCTCATTACCTGTGAAAAAGTTTAAATGTGAATAAAACAAAAGTTAAAATTTAGTAATGTTTATTAAACTCTCTCAAATAAAATGAAATAAATCACAAAGGTAATTACCTAATGATCTAGTAGCCTAATAACCCTAACTCTCAGATATCTTCTTATCATGAGGAAAAACCCACATACAAATAGTTCTAAAGGTACAAAGTAAACAGGGAAAGATTTTTCTTCCTTGCTGCATCCTCACCCCTGAACATTATTCCCTAGAGTAACTACTACTAATAGCTGAGTGATTGTACCCAGAGAAAAAAAAATCATATACATATATCAGCCCACATATGTATGTCTTTTTATTAATTTATAAAACAAATAATATATCTCTTATGTGTATTGCTCTTTTCATTAAATATATCTGTGACATAGGTCCATAGCCCTTGACTTTTCTTTTTAATGGCTGAATAATATTTCATTTTTTCCATACCATAGTATTACTTGATGGACGTTTGCCTTTTCTCCTATGACAGTATTGCAATGAACATTTTTATATGTTGTGTGTGTGTATATAATACACACACACACTCTGCAGGAATGGTTATAGGTAAATTCGTAGGCATGGTATTATAAGTTGAAGGGATAATTCCATTGCTTGAAATTTTATATTTTAAAATATACAACTAATTTCCACATGGTCTTTCCTTGTGAGCTAGTTTGGGTTTTCTCACAGCACGGCAAGCTCAGGACAGTCAGACCATCATGGCCAAAGTCTTCAAGAGCAAAATTTCTAGCTAACAAGAAAGAAGTTGTACATGATCTTTTCTGATCCAGCTTCAAATATACGGCAGCATTACTTCTACCACAGAAGTCAACTCAGATTCAAGATGAGGAGACATCGACCCCCACCTCTTGAAGGGTAGAGTCAAAGTCACACTGTAAATTACCACATGGAATAGTAGAATTTGTTCAGGCTAATTAAAAAACAAAAACAAAAACCACCTTTTCCACTCTCCAAAAAGTTTGCATAAATTGATACTTCTGTAGAGAGTATATTAGAATATACATTTCCCCATGTCCCTTGCAAATCTGATTGGTGAAAAATGGTTACCTCATTACTATTTTAATCTACATTTTTAGATCAGTAACATTAAGTAGATTTTTATATCTTTATTGATCCCTTACGTTTTTCTTAGTATCTGGCTATTTATAAACTTTTCTATTGGATTGTTATTAATTTTAGGAGACTTTTGTAAGTGAAGAAAATAATGCCTTTCTTATTGTACATTATACATACGTTTTTCATATTGTTCTTTCTTTTTGACTGTTTTTCACTGTAGTGAAACTTACAATTTATCTATAGTCGTATCTATCAATATTTTCTATTATAGTTTCTGGGTTTACATCTTGCTAAGAAAGATCTTCTGTACTCCAATATTATTTTTAATATATACACTTTTTTCCAGATTTTGGTCATTGACTTTATAATTTGTTCCATATAATATTATACTGACCCTATAATATTAAACCATCCTCACTTTCCTAGAAATAACTCTCTTTGGTCAACAAACTATTTCGTATGTAATGTTGGATTCTAGACACTAATATTTTTTCCCAGATTGAGGCTTTTTTTCCAGTGCCAGATTTTCCCGAAACTTCTTATTTTTGTGATATATTATTCAGCAAGCTTTAAAATTCTTTCTTTCATTTCTAATTGTTCCCTGCATATATTACTTCATTTCTGAGTTTTTCTAATTCCAATTTAAGTTGTCTTATATGATTTCTTAATGTTTTTCGACTCCTTTGATAACAGTATATTACAATTTTGATCTATATTGTATGCATGTATTTCCTGGGCTATTTTCATTATTTGTAGAGATATTCTACTCCCTAGTCTCCATTTTCTAATAATCACTTTGTATGAGATTTCCTCTCAATACTTTCTGTTGCTGGGTTTTAAAGGAACTCATTTTTCCTGAACTAGAAGTGGGTGAGGGTGATTTTTCTAACTTCACAGAGCTCCCTCTTCTGTTGCTTTTGTGAAGTGTTCAGAAACATAGCAGCTTTGGGACCTTTTTTGATAAGAGCCATTCTCACTGAGTTAGGTGACATCTTGTAGTTTTGATTTGTATTTCCCTAATGATTAGAGATGTCAAGCACCTTTTTATATGTTTGCTGGTCATTAGTCTGTCTTCTTTTTGAAAAGTTTCTGTTCATGTCCTTTGCCCATTTATTAATGAGGTTGTTTGGTTTTTTTCTTGTTGATTTTCTTAAGTTCTATATAGATTCTTGTTATCAGCCCTTTATTGGATGCATAGAAAGCAAATATTTTCTCTCATTCCGTAGGTTGTCTATTCTCTCTAATGATAGTTTCCCTGGCTGTGCAGAAGCTTTTTAATTTGATCAGGTCCCATTTGTTTATTTTTGTTGCTGCTGTGATTGCTTTGGGGGTCTTCTTCATAAATTCTTTGCCTAGACTGATGTCTATAAGAGTCTTCCCGACATTTTCTTCCAGAATGCTTAAGGTTTCACACCTTAGGTTTAAGTCTGTTATTCATCGCGAGTTGCATGGATATGGAACACTCTTACACTGCTGGTGGGACTGCAAATGAGTACAACCCCTGTGGAAAGTAATTTGGAGATACCTCAAAGAACTAAAAATAGAAATACCATTTGCTCCAGCAACCCACTACTAAGTATCTATCCAAAGGAAAAAAAGACATTCTATAATAAAGACATCTGCACTCGAATGTTTATAGCAGCACAATTTACAATTGCAAAGATGTGGAAACAACCCAAGTGCCCATCAATACATGAGTGAATTAATAAAATGTGGTATATGTATATCATGGAATACTACTCCATTACAAAAAAACAATGGTGATCTAGCACCTCTTATATTATGCTGGATAGAGATTGAGCCCATCCTTCAAAGTGAAGTATCAAAAGGATGGAAAAACATGCACCACATGTACTCGCCATAAAATTGGTACTAACTTACCAACACTAAGGTGTTCATGTGGTAGTAATACTCACTGGGTGCTGGTCAGGTGGGGGGCTTGGCGAGGGGTAAACCCACAACTAATGGAAGTGGAACACACTGTATGGGGGAGGGACATGCTTGTAGCCCTGGCTTGGGCAGGGCAAACACATTACATGTAACCAAAGTGTTTGTATCCCCTTAATCTCCTCAATTAAAAAAAAAAAAAAACATAGCAGCTTGCTTTCTGAGTTCTTCACCTGCACCCTAGTTGGGATCTTCTCTCTCCTTGTCTCTGTTGTTTCTATCCTGTTCAAATGTGATTACACTTGTATCAGTTTCTCATCAGTGTAGGGTCCTATCCCAAAAGGGAGCCATGGCTGGTTGGTTTGAAAATTTCTCATACCCTAGACGATTTCATTGCCTTTCAGAACTTTCTAAGACTCTCTCACATTCGTCCACTATTGCATTGGACAAAACCTCTTCCAGTTTTAGATGCTATTCTCTGATTGGCTTTTCAGTAAATAAAACCTATCCCTCAGTATCCACTGGTATTGGTTCCAGGACTCTCTCCCCCACCAAGATACCAAAATCAGAGGATGCTCAAGACCCTTATATAAAATGATAGAATATTTGCATATAACCTACACACACATTCTTTTATACTTTAAATCATCTCTAGATCACTTATAAAACCTAATACATGTATATGCTGTGTGAATAGTTGTACGGCTGTATTTTTAAATTTTATATTATTTTTTATTGTTGTATTATTATTTTCTTACTGTTTTGGTTTTTGTAAAAATATTTTCAATCTGAAGTTGGTTGAATCTGTGGGTGCAGAACCTGCAGATGTGGAGGAGCAATTGTACCTCTTGGCTGTTTTGAGGCTCTTGAGTTCTCAAGTCATTTGCTTTCTTCCAAGTCTTTCTCTTTCTCTTTGCCTTATCAATTCACATAAACTTCACAAAACATTAGAGATCCTCACAATTTGTATATCTTTTCCCCTAACATATATATATATACATATATATAACATAAAATAGGAGCTTAAATAAAAAGAGTTTTAGAAACTACTAAAAATTTAAATGACATAGGAAAACTGAAAGGGGGAACTGAAAGTGGGAAATTCCTCTGAAATAGAAAAGACCATCTCATATAAATAGGCCATCCCCATGGAGGAAGGACATTCACACTGCCTGCTTCTGAAGACTTCGCTCCGGCAGGGGCACAGGTTGTAAGGCAACACCGTTCCTGTTTTCATCATGACCAACATGTACATCCTCCAGATCACTCTCCTGTTGTGCTTCTCCACTACAGCTCTTTCCGTGAACTATGACTTGCTTCGATTCCGACAAAGAAACAGCAATTTTGAGTGTCAGGAGCTCCTGCAGAAATTGAATGGAAGGCCTGAATATTGCCTCCAGGACAGGATGGACTTTGAGGTCCCTGAGGAGATCACACAGCCACAGGAGCTCCAGAAGGAGGACGCTGCCCTGTTCATCTATGAGATGCTCCAGAACATCTTTGGTATTTTCAGAAGAGATGTCTCTAGCACTGGCTGGAATGAGACCATTGTGGAGGACCTCCTTGCTAAATTCTATCAGCAGATGGACCGTCTGGAGACAATCCTGGAAGAAAAACTGGAGGAGGAAAACTTCACCACAGGAAAAATCAAGAACATCCTGCACCTGAAGAGCTATTACTTCAGGATTATGGGGTACCTGAAAGCCAAGGAGTACAGCAGCTGTGCCTGGACGATTGTCCGAGTGGAAATCCTCAGGAACTTTTTATTCATTAACAGACTTACAGCTTACCTACAAAACTGAAGATCTCCTAGCGTGTGCCTCTGGGACTGTACAATAATTTCAAGCATTCTTCAACCAGCAGAGGCTCTTTAAGTGACTGACAGCTAATGCACTGCCTTTGAAAGGATAATAGAAGACTTTAAAATTTTTACTAATTTATGAATTATTTTATTCTTTATTGGAACTTTTACTTTTGAAAATAAATTATTTTTGATATAAAAGTCAACATGGCAGTTTTAATTTTAACTTGATTTATATAGCCACCCATATGAAAATTGCTGAGCACCCAAAATTAGGTGTTCTTTATAAAATGTGCCTGCGAAGTAGTAGAGTTCCTAACTCCTGCCTTTGAGGAATGTAAAATCCAAGGAAGCCACATGGAAATATACAAGGTAATAGACAATAAGGGGACCTGAACCTTATAGGGGAATAAATGTTCTCCGAGATTGAAAGGGAAGAGGCAAGCAGGAGGCTCTGGAGCTAGAACCTGGGCTGCCCACTCCTCCTACTTGGTGCTCCAGCTTCTCTGGCTGTAAAGTTAGAATCTGGCTGCCACCAGCATAGCCAGAGGAATATGTCAGCTCTTGTGTTCACCCTAAGCTCTCCCCTGTTATTTGGGGGGATACTCTGCTCCTCAAGGGATTTAAAAATATTTGTGTGCCCCTTCAAGCTTCAGGAATTTCCAAGACACTATTCAGTAGCAATTCCTTTATTGTGCTCTTCATGGGATAGCCAAGATGTGTGGGTCTCTTAGGGGAGCTGAGGACCTCTGTCTGCTGCCAGTGCTACAGGCACCAGAGGAAAAAGAACCCTCTTTATACCCTTGCTATCTGGTTAACTTTCTCCCCAGTTTTTCAAAAATCCAAGTCTGCTTCTAGTACCCCTCCTGCCTTGTTCATACAGAATTCCAGGAATATCCTTATTTGGTTTTCCTGCTGCTCTGTGTCTCTGAAGCCACAAACTTCCTAAAGCCAAATCCAAGACAGGTGCAGCAGTTTAAGCCCAGTTTTTAAGACCAGCAAAAAGCCAGAGAGCATGGGAGAAAGGGAAATTCAGATGGCATAAGCAGGGAACTAATTTTTTCCTGGGCTTACACTGGGAAAAATCAAGCTTTCCTAGGAGTTCTTTGGTTACCTGGCCAGCACGTGCCAACTGGTTAGGTTTTTGTCTTGGTAGTGAACCTCTTGGGAACTTGGGTTATTATGGCTATTACTGTCACTAACAGCTGCCATTTACTGAGAGATTCTAGTGAAACAGGCACTGTGCTGAGCTCCTATGTAGATAATTGGATTTAATCCTCTTCACAAGCCCCTCAGGTGCACAGTTACATTATTGCCATTTCACAGGAGAGGAAACTAAATCTCAAAGAGATTTACTTACTGCCCCAAGGTGACATAGTGACCTCATTCACTCCATGGTATGTGGAAGTTTCAGAAAGAGGCACAAGGGGAAGAATCAAAAAAGTCTTTATTTGTATCTAGGCATTTTCTCCTAATCATTACAGAAATCTGAGTTCCCTTTAAAGGAACTCAGGAGAAGAAATCTGTCTGTAGAGAGTTCCAGAGAAGCTACTTTTGTGCAGACAATGAACTTAGGGCTCCCTATTCCAGCTCAAGGTGGGTAACACACCTCTGTGCAACCAAGAAGTGCCATCCTGGTGGGCCTGCTGCCATTGACTCCAGCCAGTCAAGTGCCCCATAAAACAACCAAGCTTCCTTCTTCCTCCAACTCCCCACCTCAGCTCCGCCAAAAGCCCTTCTGCAGCTGGGCTCCCTTTTGTCTGGAGTCAAGGACAAGATCAGCAAGTAGAAACACAGAGCCCAGGAGGTGTCTAGAGTAGCCAAGAGGATGCTGAAGGCAATGAACCCCTACTGTCCACTGCCTTCTCTGGCTGAACTGCTAAACTGACCCCGAAACCGGCAAGTTCCTGGAAAGACCCGCTCTCTGACTGTGTGCTGGGGCCAGAAGGACCAGACAGAGGCTTCCTTTGCAGAATTGCAAATATTGTGTCACAGCTGAGCATGTCAGCCCATCCAGAATACCAAAAGTATAATATGTTCATCACCAGTAGAGGATAAATAACAATTGAAATTCATTCCAATAAAAATGAAGGAGACTAGCCCAAAGGTGTAGATTTGCATATGCTGAACAGATGACTACGTACAAAGGGTAAGGTAAAATAACAATAACTTTAGCTGGCACCAGAATACCTCATAAGAAGAACATTGTTTGTTTAGAAAAATATCTCATGAGCCTCTTGAGATTGAAGGTGAGATCTTCAGGTTATGGGTGTAGCAATGCAAAAGATAGTGAAACACCGATAACATGTTTTTGTGTATCAGCTGGTTTCTGAGTAGAAAAGAGAGAGAAATCCCCTCAAAAGCCTGGAGCTGTGATGCTCCCTGGAACATGGCAGACAGTGAAAAACCTCTTGGTGGAAATGAACAAAGAACTTTTCAGAACAGGGTATCTCACATACAACTTGAAATTGTGTGCACCGATGTGTTGAACTCTTTCTACTATCTTCTCCAAATCTTCAGTAGTGATTGCTACCCACAAAACGTTCTTGTGTGTAGAATTTCTGTGTATCAATCATAGAAAGTGTCCAGGTCGGTATTTGAAACAGTATGGAGAAACAAGCATGGGGTGGCCATACCTTCACAAATGAACCAAATTAGTGGGGACAGAAGGCAAAACTATGACCTCAGAACCACCTTCCCCCTTCCCACATCGTGCCTTCGGAATCTAAGGAAATCTTACTGGGCACACTGTGCTTCCACAGACCTGGGTCAGAAGATGCACCATCTTATCTAGCTCTTGAGCAGTAAAATGACCCTGGTAAACATTTGGGTTACATGTAATTATACAGATGTGTCCTAAACACATGAACATGCAGATGCAGGATACTATCGGTATACATCTGTGTAAGTCTTTTCTGCAGTTAACAAAGCTCATATTTAGGCACTGTAGGTGACATTGAACACTTCCAGACACTTGGACTACATCTGATCGGGGACTTGATAATAAAATACTCTTAAGAAAACGAAAAGAACATACTGCAGACTGGGAGAAAATATTTGCAAATCACACATCTGAAAACTCAATAAGAAAACAAACAACCCAATAAAAATGGGTGATATATTGGAACAGACCCTTTACCAAAGATGTACAAATAGCAGATAAGTACATAGAGATAGTGAAGCCTCCCTTGAGGATTTTTGGTGGGTTAGTGTGGGGGCTGGGCCTAGAAGAAAAGATGGATGGATGGAAAGAATGTGAGCAGGTGAATGAAGGGTCAGGTGAAAACGCCTGCCCGAAGCTGCTTGTTTGCTGTGTGTAAAGGTCAGCTGAAAACAGCTGACCTGTATGGAAGTTGTTAAGGAAATTAGCGAACAGCCCCCAGCCTTTGCACATGTCCCTGGAAATAAATACGGGGAGGAACTTAGCTGAGGAGGCCATTTTCTCCTTCAGACTTTAGCCTTTTCACTTCTCTCGAAACACTGTGTGTTTCAAGTAATTATTCATTCCTTCGCTACTGAGCTCAGGAGTGAAAAGCAGCCGCTGCGGTTTAGATCAGATAATGAATGTGAAATGGTTTGATTACAGAGAAACCCTTCCCACCGTGGCCCTTTCTGAGGAAGGTCCCCCAGCCCTCTTGGCCGAGCTCTATATGGTGCATGTGAGGTCTGCCCAGCGGAGATGGTAGGGCCCCTATCAAGGTGGAGTTTTGTCTCGGCTGGCCTGGCTGTGAGACATACCGAGAGAGCCAGCAGTTGGTAGGAGAGTCAGGAGGCGAGTGGCACTCAGAACCAGACCTTGCCCATTACCGTTGCTTTCTCCAAATCTGTTGCACCGATGCGGTTGTTGTGCCTGAAAAATGGACTATTTTATAAGTCCTTTTGTTCTCAACATTAATTGTTGCTTTTAAAATACCAGTTTAATTGTCTAAAATTTCCTAGAATAGTTTAAAACAATCCCCAAATTGGACTAGAAGTGCAGTACAGAATTATACTCTCCTAGCTTAGTAGAATCAAGTTAATCACTTAACATGTTAATTGACTTGATGGAGAGTACAGGCAGTCCCTGGGTTATGGACGACCTGACTTATGGTGTTCGGTACTTACAAATGGGCTCCTGAGGTTCCCCATAAGGATAATTTATAATTAAATAAACAATTTGGAACTAGTTTCTTCCACACATGTAAACACACCTGCATGGTATAAGCGGTTTGTCGGAGCAGCACCTTTATGCTAGCAGCTAGTCTCATGCACAGATAGTGGAGCACGTGATAGAAACACAAGAACATGAAGAACCAGAAGATCCAGAGCCAAGAAAGTTGATGCCAAAAGAACTAACTGAAGCCTTTCATTTCATTGAAGCAGGGTTTGCTAAGCTTGGGGAGCAAGATCCTAACACTGAGCAGTTTGCAAAGGTTTACTGTGCAGTTAGTAAGAACATCAGCTGCTACAAGGCCATTTATGATGAACAAAAAGAAAAAAGCTGTGCAAACAACCCTAGATACCTTTCTCAAGAAGTGGATTTCCGTGGTAAGCTCCCTCCTCCAGCAACAGAATCAAATCCTGATTCTCCAGCACCATCTCCATCATCACCTTCCGATTAATGGATTAATGTTAGCTGCCTTCTTGCCTCAAAGATGCCCCTTCCACTAAGCAAGACATCGATACAACATTATAGGTGAGTGCTAACCTCTAAAATTCTTTTTTGAAATTTCTCCTATCTTCTCCCTAAACTTTTTGTATGAGTTTGTTTTTATGTTGTTTGTTTGAATTAAAAGAAAGCACAATAGTTTCTGTAATTTACTATTACAGTACAGGGGTACTATTGTTACAATATTACACTGTATTATTATTACCACATAAGCCAATGTAGTGTTGTTATTGTTGTTATTATTATTATCACAGTATATGCGCTGTTCATCAGGAATCTGAGTTACATACAAATCCTACCTAAAAACGTTCTCAGGAACGTATCTTGTCTGTAACTGGGACCACCTGTACTCCAGAAACTTGGTCACATCAAATAGTTATCACCAAATCGCAAATTCTGTTTCAACTGACATTCTGTTTTGAAATTCCTGCTTTGCTTTATAATTCCCCATGTAGGGTATTCTTAGAAAACCTAAAATGCATTATTTAAATTATATTCCCCAACAATTAGCCTAGGAATTTAAAAAATGGAGCCCACTTCAAAAGACCCTTTTAAGGAAGTGAAAAGACATGTCATAGTCTGAGAGAATATATTTGCAAATCTTATAACTGGTAAAGGAGTTGTATCAATATGTAAAGAACTCTCAGAACTCAATGATAAGAAAGCAAATAACCGAATAAAAGATGGATAAAACATTTTAACACCTATGTCACCAAAGAAGGTACACAGATGTCAAATAGGATAGGAAAAGATGATCAACATCATTAGGCATTAGGGTAATGCAAATTGAACCACAATGAGACATCACCACGTATGTCTTACAGTGGCTAAAGTTAAAGACTCACCATATGAAGCATTGGCAAGGAGGTGGAACCACTGGAACTGGAGAGTTACAGCTGTGGACCAAATGGAACTCTCAAAAAATGGTACAACTGCTTTGGAAAACTATTTTGCAGTTTCCTAAAAAGGTAAACATATTCCTGCCATATGACTCAATCAGTCGACTCCCTGGTATTTACCCAAGAGAAAAGAAAGCTTGTGTCTATACAAAGACTTGTATATGAATGTTTATAAGGAGCTTTTTTAAATTTCAAAATATTATGGGGGTACAAATGTTTTTGGTTACATGGATCACTTTTGTAATGCTTGAGTCAGGGCTATAAATGTGCCCATCACTCAAATAGTGTTCACTGTACCCATTAGGTAGGTTTTCACCTCTCCCCTCCTCCCCCTGCCCTCTGCTTTATTTTCACTGAGTTTTACTTCCCTCTGTGCACATGTGTGCTCATTGGTTAGTTCCAATTTAATAGTGTTGTTTGTTTTTCCATTCCTTAGATACTTCACCTAGAAGAGTGGTCTCCAGTTCCATCCAAATTGTTGCAAAAGGCACTAATTCATCCTTTTTATGGTTAAGTAATATTCCGTGGTATACATATACCACATTTTGTTAATCCACTCATGAATTGATGGGCACTTGGATTGATTCCACATCTTTGCAATTGTGAACTGTGCTGCAATAAACATTCAAGTGTAGGTGTCTTTTTGATAAAAAGACTTCTTTTCCTTTGGGTAGACACCCAGTAGTGGGATTGCTAGATTGAATGGTAGGTCTACTTTTAGTTCTTTGAGGAATCTCCATACTGTTTTCCATAGAAGTTATACTGATTTACAGTCCCACTAACAGTGTGTAAGTATTCCTTTCTTTCTGCATCCATGCCAGCGTATATTGTTTTTGGACTTTTTAATAAAAGCCATTCTAACTGAGGTAAGGTGATATCTCATTGTAGTTTTAATTTGCATTTCCCTGATGATTAGTGATGCTGAGCATTTTTTCATATGTTTATTGGCCATTTTTCTATATTCTTTTGAAAAGCTTCTGTTCATGTCTTTTACCCACATTTGTATGGTTTTTTTTTTCTTGCTGATTTGCTTGAGTTCTTTGTAGAATCTTGTTATTAGCCCTTTATTAGATGAATAGCTTGTGAATATTTTCTCCCATTTTGTAGGTTATGTATTTACTCTGTTATTTCCTTAGCTGTGCAGAAGCTTTTTAATTTAATCAAGTATCATTTATTTATTTTTGTTGTTGCTATAATTGCCATTGGGATCTTAGTCATAAATTCTTTGCCAAGACTGATATCTAGAACAGTTTTTCCTACATTTTCTTCTAGAATTATTATGGTTTTGAGCCTTAAATTTAAGTCTTTTATCCATCTTGAATTAATTTTTGTGAGTGGTGAGAGATAGGAAACCTGTTTCATTCTTCTGCATTTGGCTATCCAATATTCCCAGGACCACTTGTTGAATAGGGTTTCTTTTCTCCAGCATATATTTTTGTCTGCTTTGTTAAAGATTAGTTGGCTGTATGTGGATGCTTTTATAACTGGGTTCTCTATTCTATTCCATTGCTCTATGCCTCTATTTTTGTACCAATACCATGCTGTTTTGATTACTATAGCCTTGTATTATAATTTGAAGTCTGGTAATGGGATGCCTCCAGATTTGTTCTTTCTGCTTAAGATTGCTTTGGCTATTCGGGCTCTATTCTGGACCCAAACAAAGTTAGAATTATTTTTTCTAGATCTGCGAAATATGATGTTGGTGTTTTGATGGGGATTGTATTAAATCTGCAAGTCACTTTGGGTAGTGTGGACATTTTCACAATGTTGATTCTACCAATCCATGAGCATGATATGTTTTTCTGTTTGTTTGTGTCATCTGTGGTCTCTTTCCTAGGTACATCATAGTTCTCTTTGTAGAGCTCTTTCACCTCCTTGGTTAAGTATATTTCTAGGTATCTCATTTTCTTTGTAGCTATTGTGAATGGTATTGAGTCTTTGAGTTGATGCTCAGTTTGACTGTTACTGGTGCATAGGAAAGCTACTGTTTTGTGTACACTGATTTTGTAGCCTGAGACTTTTCTGAATTTATTTATCAATTCCAGGAGTCTCTTCGTGGATTCTTTGGGGTTTCCTAGATACAAGATCATATCATCAGCAAAAAGCAGTAGTTTGACCTTCTCTTTCCCGATTTGGATGCCCTTTATCTCTTTCTCCTCCTTGATAGCTCTCCCTAGAATTCCCAGTACTATGTTGAATAGAAGTGGTGACCATGGGCACCCTTGTTGTGTTCCAGTTCTTAGTGGGAATGCTTTCAACTTTTCCCCATTCAGTAGCATGTTGGCTGTGGGTTTGTCATATATGGCTTTTATAATTTTGAGATATATTCCTCCTATGCCTAGTTTTTTGAGGGTTTTTATCATTAAAGGGTGCTGAATTTCATTGAATCCTTTTTTCTGCATCTATTGAGATGATCATATGGTCTTTGTTTTTGCTTCTGTTTATGTGGTGAATCTCATATATTCATTTATGTATGTTGAACCATTTTTGCATCCCTGGAATTACCCAAACTACTAAATATACATTCTTGCCATCAGCACTTGGAACATTCTCCAAGGCTGATTATATCTTAGGCCACAAAGCATGTCTCAACAAATTCAAAAAAATAGAAATTATACCATGTATCTTCTCAGACCACAGTGGAATAAAACTAGAAATCAACTCTAAGAGAAATAGTCAATTTTACACAAAGTCATAGAAATTAAACAACATGCTGCTGGACAATTATTGGGTCAACAATGAAAATAAGATGGAAATCAAAAGATTCTTTGAATAGAACAACCAAGGGGACACATGCTATCAAAATCTATGGGATTTAACAAAAGCAATCCTAAGGGGAAAATTCATAGCCTGAAATGACTACATCAAAAAGACAGAAAGATCACAAATTAACAATCTAATGACATATGTCTAGGAACTAGAAAAGGAAGAGCAAACCAAACCCAAAGCCAGAAGAAGAAAAGAAGTAACTAATTTCAGAGCCAAACTAAATGAAATGGAAAACAAAAAAGCAATATAAAAAATCAATGAAGCAAAATGTTGCTTCTTTGAAAAGATAAATAAAATTGATGGACCTCTATTAATCAGGAATAGAAGGGAAAGGACCCAAATAAGCTCAATCAGAAATGAAAAAGGAGATATTAGAACTGATACCACAGAAATACAAAACATCATTCATGAATACTATGCAAATTTCTATACACATAAACTGAAAAACTAGAGGAAATGGACAAATTCCTGGAAGTACACAACCTCCCAAGATTCAATTAGGAAGAAATAGAACTTCTGAACAGACCAATAATAAGAAGCAAGATTAAAGCAGTAGTAAAAAATCTTTCAACCAAAAAAAGCCAAGGACCAGATAAGATGGATTCAGAGCTGAATTTTACCAGACCTACAGAGGAGTTGGTACCCATACTGCAGAAATCATTCCATAATATTGAAAAGGAGGGAATCCTCCCCAACTCATTCTATGAAGCCAGTATCACTTTGACATTAAAGCCAAGAAAAGACACAACAAAAAAAGAAAACTACAGACTAACCTCCCTATGAATATAGATGCAAAATCCTCAGTAAAATACTAGCAAACCAAATTCAAGAGCACATCAAAAAAATAATCCTCCATGACCATTTAAGGAGCTTTATTTGTAATAGTCCAAAACTGGAAAAACCTCAAATGTCCATCACAAGTGAATGATTAAAGAAAGTGTAGTACATCCATAAAATGGAATACTATTCAGCAATGAAAAGGAATGAAACACAACAACATGGAAGAATATCCAAATAATTATGCTGAGTATAAGAAGATAGACCATTAAAAAGTTCTATATTGTCCAATTTTATATAATATTCTGGAAAGGAAATTTATATTAATGGATATTTAGGTTGCTTCCATCTTTTGACTATTGTCAATAATACTGCTATGAACACAGGTGTACAGATAGCTATTCAAGCCCCAGCTTTCACTTCTTTGGGGTATATACCCAGAAATGAAATCACTGGATTGTATGATAATTCTATGTTTAATTTTTTTGAGGAATCATCAAAGCAATGATTTTTAAGCTGTGTCTTCATAATGGAAATATTTGCAATGATAGCATAATGCAGACACAACAGCAATAGCTACATTTCTTAAGGAATTTCTGCAAGGGATTCTGCTGAGAGTGTTCTATATATCCTTCTGAGACCCCTATGAGGAAAGTATTGTTCTCTCCTTTTATTCATAATAAAACTGAGGTTCAATAGGGTTAAGTAACTTCTCCAAGTCCACAGTAGGTAAAGAAGAGAGACATATTTGGAACCAGAAACCAAACTCTTTACTACTTGTAATCATCTACTACCACCCAAAATATTATTTTTATCTGACTACATATCATGAATATTGTGATTTAGAGAAGAACCAAGAAGCTCTATTGCCTGGTGGCTCACCCCATGAGATTACAGGTCCTGCCTTTGCACTAAGTGCAGCACTAACCTCCAGTGGCTGGTGGGGACTTTTGCGGAAAGGGCTGCTGTCTTCACTCAGCAGTTGGTCTCCCTTTCATCCCCATTCACACCCTTCTCAGACTCTCTTTCTCTCTTTTCCTCCCCACACCCAACCTTTCTCTGGGCAGAATAGCAGGAAATTCCCACTGCTCGCTCGCCAGACTCTACTGAGAATATTTTCTCTAAAGGTTGCTGTAAGCAACTGTCTAAATCATGAGTCATCAACTTCCCTGGCAAGGCTGCATTTCCTTCTCTCAACCACTATGATTTTATCTCCATACTAGCAAGAAGGCCCTGTGTGCAGTTTCCCTCTCAAGTCTGACACAAGCTGCTTTTGTTATCGCATACGAATTTTAAAAACTAAAATGGCCTACAGTGTTTAATGGAAATACACAGCAAATTTCTCTTTCCCTTCACTTTTTAATTTCTTAGCTCATTTTCTTTTTCTGTGAAAACCTAGAGGTAAAACAAATAATGTTCAAAGCAGAAGATGACTTACTAATCCAGAAATGCATGAATTGAAAACCTGTGAATTTAAAAGTACAAATTTTTTTTTTAAAAAAAACAAAGTTTGCTGTACTATAAGGGAAAAAGCACAGGGCATGAAGTAATACAGACCTGAGAGCTAATGTAGTTTCTGTCACTTCTAACTGTATGATCTTGGGCAAGTTACATAAATTGGAAATAACCATACTCCAAACTCTTCAAGATTGCTATGACAAATAAATCCAATAATAGGATGTATGACTTGGTCCAGCACAGGGCCTTGCCTATAGAAGATGCCCAATGTTTAACTTAATTAAAAGTGAATAAAAAGTATAGAAATTTCTTACACAAAAATAGATGGGCTCCTGAAGCACTCTTCCCTAAATCCTATACAAAAAGGCAAGTTCTTAGTAACTGGATAGTTGATTATAATGTTGCTTTCGTAATGGGATCTAAATGAATGTCATTTTTACCAAAGTCGTATTTATAGATATTAGGAAGGCATGTTTAGCATCTATGATTACAAAATATAAATAAGAAACTTCTAAAATTCTCATTTCAACATTTCCATAAGTGGGCCCCTGGAAGGTTATTTAAGAAGTGAGACCAATTGTTTCACAGATATTTGAAATGTCAAAAAAAAAGAGGGGTAGGACACACAGCCTCAGGGTGTGGGGAATAGTGATCAGGAAGGAGAATCAGTCTCTGTTGATCTCCTATGATGTATCTGAACTGTGTTCAGCTCATTACATATTACACTGGACATCTCTTGCTGGCATCTAGGGCCAACACCTACGGCTGTGAAAGTCAGGGAATCACCAACTCTGGGAATAGGCATCTTACCCAGGCTGGACCGCTAAGAACACTAGCATCTCCATGGCCACCATGACTGGTCAGGAGTAGACACATGACCCCAAAAGAGCCTATGAGAGTGACAGGAAGAACACTTGCTGGAATGCTGGGGGAAAAGGGAAAGTGGCAGGTGCCTGGTCCAGTGTAAGCCTGGAGCCAGGACGGCCACATCTTACTATGTGGCTTGTGCCCAGCACACCTCTAGATGGTGCCCTTCTGTGATAAGCCTGACTTGTACCACACTGGAAGATATGCTTAAAGAATAAAGTAAACTCACTTTAACAATAACCCATAACCCTTGGGCCAACTTAAAGGACAGCAGATGGGAAAGACAGTCAAAGATACAGTCCTGAAAATATTGTTTTAGCCATACCTGAAGCCAGGTAAATTCCTAAAATGTTTCTGAGCCTTGAAATAGGGTTAAAGGGGACTGGAAAATAAACTAGAAACCTACCCACCTAATCACTAACATCTCTCTCGTTTTGAAGCAATTCACCTGTATGCTCCTTCACCCTAAATTTTGCAAAGAGTGCTCCAGATAGATCTGCCCATCCTTAGAGATATGCGAATCCCATGCCTGACTGGTCCCTTCCTTGCCCTTCTTGTGTGACTAATTGTGGTCAGCAATTTATGAGTACTTTAAATTAGGGTTCTGCTGAATCTCTGCAGGAAGGTAACTAGGGCTTCAGAGTTAAACTGCCTTCACATTTCTATTTAAAAGGTGTGTCCTAGAGACACATAGTTTTGTCCTTCAACAAACATTTCCTAAGTTCGCACTGAATACCAGACTCTGTGCTAAGCACTGGACTCACATAGACAAACAAGATATGGACATACTTCTCAAGGAGTTCATTTTTAAGGGAAGGAAACTGATAAGTATATGACTAAAGATGATAGCATGATGATAAATGTCATTCTGACACCATGAGCAATTTCCTATGGAAGCCCACATGAGAGTATGATTTATTGTATCTGATGGGATTTGAGCAGCCTTCACAGAGGAGTTAATGTTTGAACTTGAAGTGATAGTAGCATTTTAAAATAAAAAGAATGGGAGAGAGGTCATGTCAAAAAGGAGGAAAATCTGAACAGAGTCATGAAAACACATGGCCTGTTCAAGGAATGCCACAAAGCACAGTGCGACTAGACAAGAGGTATTGAGTGAGAGTGGGAAGGAAATGAAGCTGAAATTCGAGTTGGGATAGATGCTGAGGGCCTAGAGAGCTGGGTTTTTAAGCTAAGGATTAGCAGGGTCAAACCCCTGTTTGAGACAGGAGCCTCTGGCCACAGCTGGAAGGGACAGTTGGAGCAGCGTGAGCCTGGGGGTGGAGGGCTGCCAAGGGTCTGAGCAGGAGGGGTCAGTTTATAGGCACATCCCATCGGAATTCAGTTCCTTGTAAACCTCTCAGCCTTAATATGCCCTTTTCTCTTCATGTTTACAAACTTAACTCCACACAGATGAATTTTTGAAAAGACTGAAATTACAGGTGTCAATCAGACCAAGAAGCAACAGTTGGTGTTGTGATGAACCACTTGCATAGCCGCAGAACCTCTTCCCTAGTGGCAGGGTGTATTAGTCTCCCAGGGCTGCTGTAACAAAGTACCACACACTAGGTAGCTTAACACAATAGAAATTTACTGTCTCACTCTTCTGGAAGCTCCAAGGCCAAGATCAAAGTGTCCGCAGAGTTGATTCCCTCTGAGGGCTGTGAGGGAGAGTCTGCACCATGCTCCTCTCCTAGCTCCAGGCGGCTTGCTGGCAATCTTTGGGGTTCCTTGACTTCTGCTGCATCACCCTGATCTCTGCCTTCGTCTCCAATGGTGCTCTTTCTGCATGCATGTCTGTGTCCGAATTTTCCCTTTTTGTAAGGACACCAGTCATATTGGATTAAGGGTCCACTCTGTTCCAGTATGACCTCATCCTAACTTAATTAATTACATCTGCAACAATGCTATTTCCAAATAAGGCCACATTCTGAGGTATTAGGGATTAGAATGTCTACATATGACTTCGGAGGGTGTGGGAGAGACACAATTCAACCTATAACACAAAGGAAGATGAAATGCCCCTTCCTCTTGTGTGTCGGGGTGTGTGGGGCATGGGTATCAACTCTTCTGTCGAGTTTTGTCCTGAAAGAAGGTCTCCTCTTTCCACCCCAGCTTCCTCCAGCTGCAGCAGGAGGAAACTGGGACACAGACAACTTCAACTTTCATTAAAATATGGCTACAAAGCCAAAATGAAAACCAAACAACTAAAATGCGGTAGAGACATTATGTTAAGTGAAACAAGCCAGGGACAGAAAGACAAATACCACATGGTCTCATTTATATGTGGAATCTGTAAAAGTTGATCTCATAGAAATAGAGAATAGAATGGTAGTTTCTAGAGGCTGGGACAGTTGGGCAGGGGGTTGGTGGAGGATGGTTGGGGAGATATTGGTCAAAAGATACAAAATTACAGTTAGATAGGGGGAGTAAGTTCAAGAGATCTATTGTATAGCATGGTGACTATAGTTAGTATGATATATTGTATTCTTGAAAAATGCTGAGAGAGTGGATATCAAGGGTTCTCACCACAAAAATAAGAACTATGTGAGACAATGCATTTGTTAATTAGCTAGATCTAACCATTTCATGATTATATACTTCAAAATATCATGTGTACATAATAAATACATATATCTGTAAAATTAATAAATTAAAAAAATTATATAAAATTACATAGAAATCTTCAAAGCCTATTAGAATAATTTCTTCTATTATATTCACTATAAACTTTATAAATACTTTAAAACACAATATATTTGGAGAAATGGCTCTAGACCACCTGGCCTCTGTTGGGCACACGTGGATCTTTGCATCTGTTGAGAAAAGATGGTCCACATGTAGGGAAAGGAGGAACATTCTATATTAGCTTCTTCCTCTTCAGGCTGCAACTTGGTCTCTCTTAGACCCCAACATAGTTTTGGCTTAATTTTTTACTGTTAAATCACATCCCTGAAATAGCAAATGTGGTCTGCATGAGAGATTCATCTTTTATTTTCCTAAATTTCTTATTATTTCTTATGGGCTAATTGGATTTATTAAGCCAAGAGTATTCAACCTCTCTGGGCTACATTATAATACTTTCTATAAGGATTGGCAAAGACAGGTTCATTCTCAAATTGCTATATCCCAAAACTTTAGTTTCACCCCAGGCTCTTGTTGGCTTGAGATATATGTGTGAAGAAGGAGGTGGGGAAGGTGGACAAACATCTACTACCTGTGTAGGACTTGCTTAGCACAATGCCTGGCATATAGTAAGTGTTCAGTAAATGGTAGCTTTTTTCCTCTTTGCAAGCAACTGTTATCTACTATTCTCTTGCTGAAATATAGGTGACTCTATTACAAAGCCCACCCATCTGTATCCAATATAAAATTTCACAAAATCTGCACAAAATCCCTGATAGCTCAATTATTCTCTTCTATGTAGTTAAAAAACAACAATGTGGTCAGGTAGTTTTCTGGTCAATAAGATACAACCTAGTACAAAGTCCATGGGTATCTCAAATATATTCATAGAATGAGAAAATGGCCTAGTCTCTTATCTTTGACCTCTATGCCCAATAAACTTTCTGTCTTGCATTGCACAGTTTCACAGACATTGTTGCCTAAACTCAGCCTCACGCCAGAAATCTCGTTAGTTGTATACTTCTAGGCTGACTTCACTCTCTATCTCCTGGGATGCCAGCCATATAAACACCAAGATGAAAAAGATGATAGGGACAATATTCTGTCTTTAGATGTCTTATCACATGGAGCTGTTATTAGTCCCTAATGAGCCCCTGTCCCCTTTTCCATCCTTGCTTCTCTGATCATTAACTTGGGAATGTAAAAACACAGGCAACCCATTGGATGAGTAATTGGGGACACTCAGACAGGGCCAAAAAGCTTCTAAAGGTTCTGAGCAAGGATGGTGGGCTATCAAGCTGTGAATAACTCCCAAGGAGACATCATCCACTCATGAGCAACAACTTTTTCACCAACAGTCTAAATACTTTCCTAATGTTTTCTTCTCTCTCTCTCCTTCTCTCTCAGTTTGATAGAAGTAATAAATGGAAATACCCTAAGAGAAAATAGTTGGGGAGTGAAGCAATGGAAGAACAATTTACAATTCTGATATTTTGACCTTAATGAACTGCTCTCATTGATCAACCAGAAGAAGGCTGTCCCATGGGACCTGCTGTTGATGGCACCTTGTTGTGATAGTAAGTGGTTGCCTACCTGGTTGTGTGTGAAACACAGTTTGCCTCCAGTAGAGAATGGCCCGTCAGTGATCTCATTAAACCAAAGCAGAAGGAAATAAATTTTCATAGATTTTTTTTCCCAGGTCTGACCACACAGTAATAAGATTTTCAGGTGTTCCAACACAATGATCTTCAACTAGTTGCACTATTATTTCCCTCCTGGCCAAATAACTAACCCAGGAGCACATCACCTAGTCACAGTGTTCTCTGCATGAATCTCATCTTTCTCAATACAGCATTTGAATGTCAAAAAATAGACTTGTCAAAATGCAGATTAGACATTTTGTGCTCAGACATCTGAGCACTAAAAACTTAAGTAAGTTGCTTTAAGTGGTGGGGTAAATAGCAGAGGCAAGATTCCAAGATGTGCAAAACTTCAAGTGGCTCAGGTAATGGTACTATTTAGTAACTGTTTTCATTTATTAAGAGCAGGGACTGTATTGAGGACACACACATTCGGTGACAGTTGAGAAATTCTTAATTTTCTGTGTATCTGTTTACACACTATTCATTCTACACATGTGAATTGGACAGCTTATCGCAGACAAGACATTAGAGACACAAGGCATGTCCTCAGGGAGCTTGGTCTTGTTGAAGAAGATGAGCAGTTACAAGGCAAGATAAATGCATTCACAGAAGTATGAGAACTGCAGAAATACGGAGAATGGAGACAAGTCCTTCTTGACACCCATGCCTGTGTTCTCTAGCTGAGGGAGCAGACACTCAATCACGAAGGCCAGCCTCATTTGACCATAGTGATGAGCCTGCCTTCTCTACCGCAGCCTGCTCAGGCCTTCGTCACTCCCACCCAGTAATCCATAGGCTCTCAAAGGACAGATGAGGATTTCAGCAGCCACCCTCAGGACTCTTTCAACTGAAAATGACAGAAACTCAACTCCAACCACGTTGAGCAATAGTGGGATTTGTTAGAAGGATGGAATTACTCATAGCATCTCAGCAATTGTTGCAGGAAGCTTGAGGATCTCAGGGACAGGAACAGGAGACTCAGTTCGAAAGGAAATCTTTTCTCTCCTCTTTTCATTTTGCATCTCCCTGAGTGAAGACAGGGGGTGGGGGGCACTAGGCAACTCAGGAATCTCACTCTTATTGCTCCATGATCATAGGAGAGAGGGAGGATTTTATATATGTTATTGCTAACTCTTGAGTTGCTATAAGATAGCAATGTCATTGTGTTTGAGAAGAGGAAACTGAATAGTAGGGAATTAAGTAATTTGCTTTAAGTTAAGTGGTTGGTAAAGAGCAGGGGAAGATGCAAGACCAGGTTGATCATTTTGATTCCACAACTACTTCAATGCACCGCACTGCCCATCACCATGTGTTGAATGAGTGAACACATGAAAACATAACTTGTAGATCTTAGTGAAAGGTAAACCTTTTCCAAATCCCCCTTGGTTCCAGTCTAGGCAGTTTTCATCCAACCTACTGGCTGCCAATAATTTCATTTTAATGTAAAAGATCCCCCAGAACTTAGATGGCTCCAGCCAAAAAGAAACAAACAATTCCAAAGACTCTGATTGTTCTGGTTTTGATGGGTGGACACTGTTTCCAGCAAGATCACCAAGGGCTCCCCCAGAGGAAATACACCGTGAGTATGGGCTGGCAACTGAGTACCACACAAGACAGGTGAAAGCATCTTCTGGGCACTTTATATGACTGACAATTCATCTCTCTAGACCAAATCCCCCTCACTTTGGGGATGTGCTTTGAAAATAATGAATAAACGTGAATATACACTTAAAAACTCCAGCCCTGGGAGTCCAGGTCTATAGTGGCACAGAACCATTATAGCTAACAAAAACAGTCATGGTCGGGGGACATCCTCTTATCCTCTCTAACTCCTGGGAAACTTTGACTGGTCCTACAGTGGCTACTGGCCAAGGCACTGCAGCAGGAATAGCAGGACATCTGACTTGGCAGTGCTATCAATCTGCAATAGTAAAAAGAGAAGCAAGGAAAGGCCCAAGAGAGACTGATCAGATAGATACTCCAAGTATCTATGTTTGTATGCTTTGGAAGAAAAACTGACTTTTGGAGCATCTGAGCTACATGACAGGAAGGGAGTACCCCAGAAGAAAGGGGGAGACACTCTAGGTCATACAAAGCTTGAGCCAATTAAACACAAAAAGAGATGTGAAGTTCCTGATTGGAGATGGCAGATAATCCCCCTCTTTAACTTCTTCCTCTTCCCAATATCTCTTTGAAATAACAGTAATAAAGTTATTAGAGAGTCAGTCATGAGATATTATCTAATGAGGATAAAACAAGAAATAGGGATTTAAGTGTATCATCTATACTTATATTTATTCCACAAGTACATTATTTTATTATACTTATAAAGTTACCAATGAAGAATGAAAACACTGTAACTATTTCTATTAGGAATGCATTCAACTGCAAGTAATGAATAGCCTTATTAGCAGTAACTTAAACCAAAAAGGGTTTATTTTCTCCACCTACAAAAGATCCAGATGGGCTGGGCACAATGGTTCATGCCGGTAATCCTAGCACTCAGGGAAGCCGAGGCAGGAGGATCCTTTGAGATCAGGAGTTTGAGACCAGCCTGAGCAAGAGCGAGACCCTGTCTCTACTAAAAAATAGAAAGAAATGATTTGAACAGCTAAAAATATATATAGAAAAAATTAGCCGGGCATAGTGGTGCATGCCTGTAGTCCCAGCTACTCAGGAGGCTGAGGCAGGAGGATCGCTTGAGCCCAGGAGTTTGAGGTTGCTGTGAGCTAGGCTGACGCCATGGCGCTGTAGCCCAGGTGATGGAGTGAGACTCTGTCTCCAAAAAGAAAAAAAAAAAAGATCCAGATGTAGGCAGGCAGGCAGGCCAGCTTTTCAACAGTGGTACCTGGGACTTTACTCTCTGCTCCATCATTTGTGTCACTGTTACACTTGCCAACTCACGGCCATAACATGGCTGTTGTACCTGCAGGCATCACCTCCACATTCCATCAAAAAGTAGGAGGGTGTTACCTGAATTGGAAAAGCAGGTAGACTCTCAGAGTTCCCCATATTCCAAATGGAGCACAGAAATGTGGGTGTTTATAGCTGGACATATTGCCTCTGTTAATAAGAAAAAAGAAGAAATGGAAAATGAGTAAAAGTTAAAAAAAAAACTGTAACAATATCCAATGAAATCTTGGAGAAAAGAAGAGGTGTAGGCAGTCATATTAATAAATATTTACTATATTTTAGAAGTTATAGTCTAAATTGATAATAAATAAAGATTGTGGTAGATTATTTAGAATTATGGGGCTTATAATAAATGGTAAAAGAAAAGAAAGGAAATCAACAGGTAGGTTGCCATTTTAGATTGGAAATGGGGATGGTGAAGGGGGAGAGGATGTTTTTTCATTTAATTGCATTGTTTTAATCATTTTAATTATTTTTTATACTGTGTGCATGTAACAAAGTAACAATAATTATATATAGACAGAGAAGTGCCAACTTGTTTTTCAGTTCAAGCAGGTGAAAACAGAATAGATTTGTTATAAATGTACCTAACACCCATGTTGAACGCATAGTATATGCTTGACAAATATTTGTGAATGAAAAGTAAATGTTTTATAAAATTATTTTTAAATAAAACTACATTTTTACACACTCAAAAAAAATGATCATGAAAGAATGACAAAAGTTAAAATATATGATGCTCTGAGATTTAATGAGTGTTATCTAGGACTTTTGACTGATGCCATACTATATAAGACAGAGAAAAATAATTGCTTCTGAGTCAAGAAAGTCAGTTCCTTTAATGTCCTTTCTTCTCAGTTCTCCCATCTGTAAAATGAGAATAAGAATACCCTTTTAAATTTGTTTTAGATGATTTTTTTCTGAAAGATGTAGGAAACTATTTGTGTCAAGCACCATCAATAAGCCTTGAAAAACAACCAATAGTCATTAACTCCATGCTTTAAAAATAACAAATACCCAACATTAGTATAAGAAACAGGCATTAAATACAAAATAATATAACTTTGAAGTCATATTTTTTGAGATATTAAAATATTTAGCAACTGGTATGATATTGGAGGGCAACAGAAAATAATTGCCCAAAAGCCTTAAAACTGTGTATTTTCTTTGATTCATCAATTCTGTTTCTATAATTTTGTACTAAGGAAATAATTAGACAAATTTTAAAAAGTTGTTATACAAGGATGTCTATTGGTGTAGACTTTGTAATACCCCAAATTTAGAGAAAAACATAAATTTCTAACCATAGAAGATTAATTTAAAAAATTATTCTGTAGTTTCAAAATGTGATACTAGGTAGACATTAAAAACAATTATGCTAAATCTCCATGTATTTACTTAGAAAGTATTCCATTGCCAATGTATTGTTAAGTGACAGATACATTTTAAAACAATAAAATTGTGGTGAGAAAATATATACAGATATGAATAGAATAAAGCCTAGAATTAATACACTAAAATAGTAGAGTATCTCTGAGTCATAAATTTGTGAATAGATTTATTTTCTTCTTTGTATTTTTTTCTGAATATTGAACACATTCAGTAGCAGGTAATGACTTTTATATTCACTTAGTAATAATAAAGCTATTTCAGGTTTGAAGACTAAATTTATAGTCTCCAATCTTATCACAATCCTGATGAGTCATTTGCCCTAGTTGTATCCTGACATTCCATTTACCACACATGTCCCTGACAACAAGATAACAGAGCATGAAAATAAGCTCTACTCAATATAGTTATAAGCCCCAATTTAATTTCTGAGAATCATATAATGCTACTACTTTGTACCTAGATGTAATTTTAAAACATGATTACTCACTCATAAACACTTACCGTTAGTATAAAATGCACTGGATTGGGATTTAGGAGGTTTCAGGACCCGGCCCACCCCCTTCTCAGACACTAGCTTGTTTGGGCAAATTGCTCTGCAGGACTTATTAGGGGCCCTTTGGGGATTTCAAAGGCTCGAGCCTCTGTGAATTTTACTTCTATCTCTCAAAGATTTAATATGTTATCTGGTTTCTATCTCTCTTTTGGATTATAAGCGAATGTAAAGGACTTTTCCTACTGGATTTTATAGCTAAAACAGAAGGCCCAGATTAAAAAATGTCTATATTTGAATTTTCACTCCAACACTTTATAAATCGTGTGACCTTGGACAAATCAAATCTCTTAACCTTTCTGAAGTTCAGCTTCATCACCTTAAAAATGGGCTAATCAAATTATTGATGCCTCTTAAGATTTAAGGAATGTGATATTGCATCTAAATCCCTTGGCGCAATTCCTAATACATAGGAAGTACTTGACAAATGTTAGTTGTCATCGTCAGCTACGTCGGTTACTCACCTTTGCCCAAAGATTAAGCTCTTGTAATAAGAGAATATATAAGATTGAGAAGAGGAAAACTGAAGTTTTGTTAAATATAAACAGATTTTCGTGTTGATGATAAGCTGGAATTTATTGAATTGATGGAAGAAAAGAAGAGATGATTTCCCATGTACCAACAAAGGAAGTCTTAATACACAAGAACTTTGAGTCATCTTTTCTTATCATTAGTAAAACAATTTGTTTTAAAATGGCTAACAGCAACCACAACTTGTAATGCTGCAATGAAATCAGCTCTTTGTTTCATAATAGTTAAACAATGATTTAATTAAAGCTTTTATTTCAGTAGACTCTTTATATATTTCCATTCAAAGGTCTTCCTCAATAAATTGCATTTACACAGTTTTAATATCCAGGCTGGTACAAAGATTGCCTATGATTTTAGATTAACACAGTTTTGTTTTATTTTTTTAAAGCAGCACTTGAAAGTGCTCTTGTAATTTAACCCCCAAATTCTGAATTTCAGAGGGAGAGTAGGGGATTTACCAAATATGTGATGAAGAATCATGTTTTCATGTTCTTTCATTTGGCAGGAACTCTTGTTTCAATTGAAAACATTCCCTTACTATTACGGAAACCCAGAGGGCAATCATGAGTTAAGACCTGGAAAATAAAACTGAGAGAAAAGACTGGAACAACATGTGGTTGTCATTTTCAGGGCCACAGAGAGGGGAAGTGGTTTTCCACTGCTAGCTAAGCAAAGGCAAGCACACGTACCACATTAATGTGGAGGGCGGGCAGTAAAAATACAGAGAGACGGTGGTTCGCCTTTTTCATTTACAGTGAAGCAGGTGCTGACGGGCTCTGCAGTTAGGGTTGTGTAGTTTAGGATCTTGATGCCATTTCACAGTTGAGATCATGATTTTCTATTTCCATTAGTGACCTCCCACAACCACTCTGAAAGCTGTGTCCATCTCACTTTTCCAGGCTCCTCTTCCGTAAAGATGAACCTTAGTAAGTTGTAGGACTCCCCCAAGACCACAGTTAGCAGTTCAGTTGGAAATCACTACCCCTCAATTTTCTGTCTTAGAAATTATTGTCTGTCCATGACCAAAAAAAAGGCAGTGTTTTTGTTTTACAAGCCCAGGTTGTAAAAATAGTATTAATCTATAGAAATCACTGTCATTCTTTCAGACTCCTTTACAGTTTAGGGTCACCTTTCCTGTCTTTCTTCTTTGATCTCCCCTTATCCACCCCAGACTTAAATCCTGATTCATCCATGCTCAAGCAAACAAGACACATACATAAGATATCTTAATATTTACGTGGGGATGGCAACTCGCTTCCTCCCAACCCATTGGAGACATTGCCAGCTGATTCCAGCACTCTTCCCACCTAGCCCAGGCAAAGCCTCAAGACCCTTCTTCCTCCAGAAAATTAGTACCAATTGATTTGAGATGAAACTTCTGTCATCTCCAACTTAGAGCACAGTCCTCGTAACCTTGTAGCTCCTTCACCCAATAACATTGCCTCTGCCAGCTGTGTGGTCCTAGGTGCATTTGTTAACTTACTGAGATTGCCTTTCCTCACCTATAAAATGAGGATGATATTATTGCTCCACATTGAGTCTGCAATAGATGATGTATATAAAATCACTATGCAAGCATATAGAATGATCGTTAATATCTTTAATATTATATGATAGCTATTCCACTCATTTTAATTGTTTTCATCATGACTGGGTTTTCCCTTTGGAAAATCCTGGCCTGCCTTATACATACTGGTGCATCATCTTGCATGAGGCCCACATACAATTTCTCAATCAATGTTACCGCCTCATCCTCCTTCTTTACTCACTACTGGTAATGCTACTCATTTATCAGCAGTTGGTATTCAGTGCCTTCACACTATAATCTGCCCCATTAAATAAATTGCAAAGCATAACACCTCAAAGAAGGATTTTAAAACAATATCTTGATTGGTTTCACTACCTATTTATCCACGGATGTCTGCACCGTTCTTGCCCTTATGGCGGGGGCAGCCAGACCTTCCTCTTTCTGATACAGTAATTATGGTGATGCTGTTGCTGAGGAGGAGGAGGAGGATGGTGATAGTGGTCATGATAGTAATAAACATTGATTGAGCACTTCCTCTGTGCCAGTCACTAATCTTTGTAACAACCAGATGTGATAATATTATCTTCATTGTAGACATCAGGATATTAGCACAGAGGTTCAACAACTTGCCATGCTAGAAGGACTTTGAAATGCATGTTTGTGATAAAATACAATTAGCTAAAACAAAGCCTTGAAAACCATACCAAATATCTAAATAAGCATTTCACCCAGAAAGAGTCATCTTTGATTGGAACAAGGACAGCAGCATGTGTAGCTGCAAATAAGGCAAGGAAATCCACAGCTTTGTTTTCATTTATCTGATGGTTGATCTTTCATAGAAGATAGTTTATATCCACAATTCTAAAATTAAATGTACATATCACCGTCCAATGACACTATAAAGTTTTTGTTTATGACTGAAAAGTAGTAAATGAAAAGTGGAAAAGACCACAAAAAACCAGTAGAGGATGCTGAAATCTCATTCAAGAACACAGCTCCTGCAGATATGTAAATCTGGAGATGTGGAGTTTGTGCAGTTAAAGGTGATCCACATCCAAGGTCTGTCTTACAGGAAGGAGGAGCAGTGTGAAGTGGCTCACTATGGCCAGTCGGAGCTCGCTGGTTTGGGCCTTGGTGCTTCTCACTGCTTCTACCTTCTCTCTGGACTGTCACTTTCAAAGGCACAAGGCAACTGGGAGATTTTACAACATTTAGAAAACCTAGGGGGAAAAATTTCCTCTGCAATGTCTAAAGGACAGGAGCACCTTCAGATTCCTTGTTTCAAAAACCGACCAGTTTCCAAAAGAAAGAACTCTCATTGCCCACCAAGAGATGCCCAGCAGATCTTGAACACTGTCAGCCTGAATGTCTCCCAAACCTCTGGGAATGAAAACAGCTTAGGGAGACTTCTAAGCGGACTTTATCAGCAAATGAGAAGACGGGTGTGCTTGGAGCAGAAAATTGGGCAGGAGAGCCATTCAGCCTCACAAAGGGAGGATATCATAATTGGACTAAAGAATTATTTCCAAGGGATCCATAACTACTTACAAGACCAAAAACATAGCAGCTGTGCCTGGGAGGTCATCTGTGTAGAAATCCAAAGTTGTCTTCCATTTATTGAGCAGCTCACAAGAAGACTCCAGGACCAAGCAACAGGTCAGTTACATAAATAACTAATGTGGAGTTGGTGTTTAGTATTATTTTAAATGTCTTCTCAAATCAGTTTGATATTTCTAAGCAACTTTAAATTTAGTTTTTGTGACTTAGGGTAGTGTGTTCTGTCAATTTTCTGGATTAATAAGATTATTCTTATTTTCAAATACCAATTTAGCAATGTATTTATTATAAATTAATTAAATATTTAGTATCGAATCCCTATATTTGATGATTTTATGCTTCTATATAAAATATTTTTTAAATTAAATATTTTATTTAGTTTTTACAATCAATGTCTTTTTCTAAATTCGGTATTCTTATAACTTTGCTCAAAGAGTGATCTTCAGGTTGCTTCATTTGACAGACAAAATATTTATTATAAACTATCATCACCACCCAGAAGCAAACACTATCTTTTAAAAGCAGACATATGATAGCGGGACCATCAGCCTAATAAAGAAGATTGTGGCTATGAATAAAAATTTGGCAGTTTCTGTTCTTAGTAAGTCCTAAACTTGACCTGGGGAAATAGGAAGAAGTCTTCCACTCAGATACCACCCCAATGCTGAGCATGCACGTCTCATATTCTGTATATTTTATGTGGTTTCCTAAAAGAATGAGAACCAAAAAAAAAAAGGTATAGGGTAAAGGTGATGGCAGATAAGAAGAGTAGAGCGAAAGGGAGTGTCTTAGTCAGTCTGGGCTGTTATAACAAAATACCGTAGACTGGGTGACTTATAAACAACAGGAGTTTATTTCTCACAGTTCTGGAGGCTGGGAAGTCCAAGATAAAGGTGCCAGCAGATTCAGTGTCTGGTGGGGGCCCACCTTCTGGTTCATAGACAGCTGTCTTTTCACTGTGGTCATATGGTGGAAGGCAAAGCAAGCCCTTTTGGCTCTTTTTTATAAGGGCAGTAATCCCCTTTCATGAGGGCCCCACTCCCTAACACTATCACCTTAGGGGGCGGGAGTTTAACATATGAATATTGAGAGGGATACAAACTTTCAGGCCAAAGCAGGAGAAAGGTGAGGCAGGAACCCTTGAGTTGCACTCCTACCAGCTCCCCCACGCTGGCAAGGAGGGAAAGGCCCCCCGGAAGATGCCCACTCCCCATTCTTACACCTCCTGTTGCCTCACCCCTTTCTGCATTCCCCACCTAAGTCCACCAATGGCAAATCATAAACCATCAGTGTGTGTCCACTCAGTGCTGTCGGCAAACCTATGTGAAGCTTGGGGCCACATTCTCAGTATCACAATTTATTCAGTGTTTTTGTTTGTTTTTCTTTTCCTGTTTCTAGATAAAATTGACTACGAAGTAACTGCAGTTTTAAAAACAAAGTGAAAAGATTCTCTTCACTGGCCAGAGTGATTGAATGAGAAACAAAACGATTGCTTAGCTAACAAGGATAACTTTCTTTACACAAGAAACCGATTATTTACAATTGTGCATGCAAATTACTCTGGGTGAAGTTTGAATTTAAAGGTACTAACATCATTATTTAAAGAACTCTACAATAACTTATTTTAGAAAATGAAGAAATATTTCTAAAATGTTACCCAGATTTGATTATTACACATTGTATGCCTGTATCAAAACCTCACATATTCTCTATAAAAATATACAATTATTATATATCTATAATTTAAAATTTAAAAAAATTTTCAAGTCAAAAAAGGTTGCTACTTATATTCTATACTATGTTTTATTAAATCTTAGTCTTAACATAACTCCTTAAAGAGGGGAACGCCTATAATCAGCACTTGAACCTAGGTCATTGATGCCCAGTGTAAAACAATTTCCCCTGTATAAGATATTGTCCCACTTTATTCAAGAACAATTCTATCCAACAGAACCTTCTGCAATAATGGAAATGTTTTCTGTGTTGTCCAATATAGTGGACAATAGCCCTGTTGCCATTGAATACTTGAAATGTGGCTAGTGTAACTGAGGAATTGCTTTTGAAATTTCACTTAATTTCAATTCATTTAAATTTAAATAGCATATGTGGCTGGTGGCTGGTGGCTATCACATTGGACAGCCCAATTCCAGATACTCAAGGATTCTCGAGCGAGAGGGAGGACATGGGAGAAGGCAACTCCCTGAAGCTATCTTGGTCTGTTCTTGATGTAAAACACAATGTCCATAAAAACAATATTTATCCAATTACTTAGCCTAGACAGTGGGCCTTCAGTCAGGCAATCCCTGACCACTCCATATAATTGCCGCCCTCTACACCCTAACACTCTGTGTCCTGCTTACCTGCTTTATCACCATCTGACAGATGATAAATTTTAGTTGTTTTTTTATTGCCTGTCTTCTCCCAATAGAACATAAGCTCCATGAAGACAGGCATTTCGTCTACTTTGTTCAGTTATGTATATGTACGCACACACACACAGATACACACAATAACAAATGAATGGCCATTCCCAGTGAGTGCAGGCCACACGCCTGTTGTGTGACAGGTGCCTGGATAACCCCTGTCCTGGTTGCCTCAGTGAAGGATAGTCTGAGTGCCCTCAGCAGTTGTGACCAAATCTTTGAGTGGATCTACCATGTTTTGAGGGCCTCTAGAGTCCAGGAAAGGATTCTTTAATTAGGATTTTTAGAAATAAAGAATTAATTGAAAAGAACAAAAATAACACTACAGTTGTTTTCATAGGATTACTAAACAGCTATTACAGACACATAACATAGACACTTATAGGCTACTACAAAGCAAATTATATTCTGCATCAAATGGTTATATAATTTAATCACCAATTTAATTAATTACCAGTTCTTTCTCCCTAAGCCCCGAAGGGGTCCAACTATGGCTGTGCATTGGCATCCACTGTGGAGCTTCCAAAATGTGTATATTATTTCCCCATCCTAGATCCCCAGAATTTCCAGGGGTGAGACCCAGACATGCAGAATTCTGTGAAGCCAGAAATGAAAACTACTGCCCCAAACAGAAAAACTCTTCTTCTCAAATGGCAAATGCAGGTCCCAGACTTGGTATCCTTTTCTGCATACATTAATTCTCCCATCCCCTGAGAAACTCTCTGACCTCCTTTCCTCTGTGCCCAAATATCATGACATGGATTTTCTGGTCTTGAGCATTGACATCCCATTTAGTCTGTGCCAGATTGGCTTCACCTCACACTTCCTCATTTGTGACACATCCCACATCTATGCTCGGGCAGCTCTCTCCTTTTGCCATCTGCCTATCTGTGATGGTTCTGGAGTCCTTTTTGTAAGTCAGTGGTTCAACAAATTTCAGTGTATGAGAACCACTTAGGGAGTTTGTCGATCCAATTTCCTGGATCCCACCCCCAGAGATTCTGAATCAGTAGAATGGAATGCAACCCATGTCTTTGCATTTCTAATAAACTTACAGGTGATGCCAAAGCTGCTGAGGCCCACGCTTTGAGAATCACTGTTCTTAGGTGGTGCTTCAAAGTAAGCTTTGATGCTGACACAAATCACCTGGGGATCTTACTAGAGTACAGGTTCTGATTCAGTACACCTGGAATGTGCTCTGAAATTTTGCCTGTCTAATTAGGGCTCAGGTAATATCTGATATTGCCTTTCTGGAGACCACCCTTTGAGCATGTAGGATTTAAGGGATTTCACCCATGGTCACCTGGCAGCATGGTAAATGGAACTGGTCACATCTTCTTTCTGCTCTGTCAATGTTGTGGTTTTAATTGTACCCCTGAAAAGATATGTTGAAGTCCTAACCCTCGGTACCTGTGAACATAACCTTATTTGGAAATAGAGTCTTTGCTAAGGTGATGAAGTTAAAATGAGGTCACACTGGATTAGAGTGGACTTTAATCCAATGACGGGGGTTTATAAGACAAGGAAAATTTGGATGAAGACACACCGAGGAGAATACCATGTGAAGACAGAGGTAAAGATTGGAACAATGTATTGGAACAATGCATCTACAAGTCAAGGAATGCCAAGGATTGCCAGGAGCCACTGGAAGCGAGGAAGAGGCAAGGAAGGATCATCCCCTACCAGCAGTCCCCAACCTTTTTGGCACCAGAGACAAGTTTCATGGAAGACAATTCTTCCATAGACTGGGGGAGGGAGGGTGGGGTGTCGTGGACATCAGGGTGGTGGTGCAGAACTCAGGTGGTGATGCGCAACCATCCCATGGACTGGTACTGGGCTGTGGCCCCAGGGTTGGGGACCGCAGTTCTAGAGTCTTCAGAGAGGCCACAGCCATGCCAGCACCTTGATTTTGGACTTCTGACCTCCAGAATTGGGAGAAAATGAAGTTCTGTTGTTTTAAGCCACTTACTTCCCTAGGAAACTCATACAGTCACCTTGGTTTACCCAGCTCAGTGACCATACACTGACCAAAGCCCTCTCATGGCCAGTGGTGGCTTCACATTGATTGGGACATTCTCCCGCAGTCCCATGATCTTCCATTTTCCCACTGTCAGTTTTTTATTTGCTTATCTCTCTCACCACACTGAGAGAGAAGACACATCTCGACTTTGTTTCAAATGGAGAGAAAAATAAAGTTTCTAGGAAAAGCCCACTACTCAGTGCTGGTGCCCCTGGGAATAACCACTTGCTTTTTCATGATCTCTTAGTGCTTCCACCTTTGAAATAATTTCTTTGCTAAATCAAGAGTTAAAGCTTCTCCTGGTACACATCAAAGACTGTGTGAGACTTCAGAAACGTCTCATGGACTTTTCAAAGTCTCTGAAAGCTTTTGTTTATTTGTCAGTGAGTTTAATAAAAAAAAAATGCCATGTGTGATTTATAAGGTTTAAGAATTAGGATATAATAAAATACAGTGGTAAAATAAAAGTAACAATAATTTGATCTTTTAAAAAATATTATTTCAGAAGATATTTTCAAATCCTACCTATAGTGACTCAGGATATACACCTTAGAAATTAATTTTCACTGAAATATAAACATATCCATCACAACAATCAGAAATTCATCTTTCAATGTTGGATGACAAGGAATGTACAGTATTTTAAGAAGTTCTGTGTTCTCATAACTAAGCTAATGAAAATCTAGAGGCATATGCCTAAACACACTTAAGTTTCTAAGTTTTGAACCCAGTGACTGATGATTACAAGGCAAGGCAGAGTGACAAGGATCGAGTATATGACTTGGGTCAGAAAATCTGGCTTGAAGTAAGTGCCAGTTGTATGTCATATGTCATGTGTCTGGACAGTCAATCCCTCTGAGGCTCAGTTTCCTTAGGTCTGCAACTGTAATAGCTACCCTCCCTACTCATTGGGAAGATTAAATAAGATATAGTATATAAAAATACTTGGTAAAATGTTAAATAAAATGTGAAATCTCCTACCAAAATACTTGTAAATTAAATCTACAGAAAGTACATTTAAAGCCAATTTGAGAAACTATTATTGCATTATTTGCCACTTAAATTTTTAAAACCATAATGAAATGTAATCAAATACAGCATACTGATTTAAGGAACAAGTTACCAGTTTATTTTAAAAGGGACAATCTTCACTTCACCAGAACTACTATTAGGATGAGGTAAAACCTGTTTCATGAAGAAAAAGTTAACATGTCAATTTCTATTGATCAGCAGCAAAAATATGTCAGCACCAAAGTGGGTGTGCCACACTTGTAAATTATATAGTTTAATAAATAATCTATAAAATTTCAGCTATAATAGTGTGCCAAGCATTATGCTAACACACACACACACACTGCGATGACTAGAGTGTCAGCTTGACTGAATGAAGGCATCCCCAGATACCCAGCTAGTTGGTAAGGCATTATTTACTCTTAATCATTGCATTAATCACTCTCAATACTTCAGTAAGCACTGAGCTCATCTCGCGTCTGCTGAAAGGGAAACTCAGGTGTGGTTTGGCATTTGATTGGAATGATTGGGCTGCGCAGGTGCATCTGTGAGGGTGTCTTCAGAGGAGATTGGCATGTGATTCGGTGAACTGAGCGGGGAAGACCGGCCCTCAGTGTAGGCGGCACCAGCCAATCGGGTGAGGGCCTGGGTGGAACAAAAAGGCAGGGGACGGACAACTTCTCTGTTCCAGAGTTGGGACGCCCTTCTCTTGCTCTGGAATAGCAGAATTCTACGTTCTCCAGCTTTTAGGCTTTGGGACTCACACCAGGAACCCCCCCCCCCCTCCAATTCTCCAGCCTTTGCCCTTGTTCTGAGAGTTACACCACTGGCCTTCCCTGGTTCTGAGGACTTCGGACTTGGACTGAACCACACTCCCGGCTTCCCTGCTTTTCCAGCTGGAAGATGGCCTGCCATCAGACTTCTCAGCCTCCGTAATCGAGTGAGCAATCCCCCTAACAAATCCCTTATATTTCTCTATATATCCTATTGATTCTGTGTCTCTGGAGAACGCTGACTACAACACACGCCAAACAAAATGCAATTTATTCCCCACCACAAGACCATGAAGTTAGAACTATTACTTTATAGACAGGGAAAGTAAGGTTAAAAAGGATGGGTACCTTACCCAAGGGCACTTAGGTAGTAACTCCAATTTGAGCATTATCTTCATGTTGTTTTTGAGAGATATTTAACATTTTTTGACAATTTATTATTATGGTTTCATTATTTTAAAGATTTTTCTCTTTAGTTCATCATGCATCAATTTGTGTGTATATATACATATATATTTTTTTTATATTTTTAAAAATATACTGATGCTTGTGAGGATCAAAGACCTTCTGCAACGCCCAAACACTGGTAGTCTGTATATTTTTCCCATACAAACAAAAAGGGCAGGTCCGTCCAGCACTACCAAGCCCATTTAGAGGCCCGTACCCAAGCTCGGGGAGCTAAGCGTACATAGCCCTGCCCTTCAGCCTCCCAGCGTGTGTGTACAAGTCAAGTTTGTGCCTTGGTGAAATCACACACATTTTGAAGGTAGCTCTCAAATCATCAAAGTGAAAAAGGTTAAATGCCTAGTCACTAAAGATTTTCAGAACAGTATATTTTAGGGAGAGCTAACAATTCTCCTAGCAGAATATTTCTGTTAAGGAAATTTTTGAAAACACTTGTTCTGAGAAAGAGCAGAGCTAAGAAGGTGAGGACACATTTCTCTCCTGTGCATTCCCTGGCATCCTTCCACAACTGCTCAAGATAGTATCCTGTTTCCATTTCTTAAATAAACTTAACCACTTATTCTCCACAGCCTTCTTCCCCTGGATCTTCAGACACGTACAGTCTCCCAAGTGTGGAGAAAAACTTCCTTTGATGGTCATATCCATGATTTTCGTGGAATAGGATTTTTTACCATCTCCAAGGAGTTATTGTAGGGTTACCTGCCATCATTCTTAATAGCAGCTGTTTCATATAAAATTAGACACCATTTCATGAGCAGCTCCTCAGCTGGCACCATGCCGGGTATGCAAAGGGTCCTGTGTTCAGAAAGTTTGAAGTGTGTAAATGTAAAGCCTGAAATGAGAATGCGGATCCAAGAGGGAGAAGGAGATGGGGCAGGGGACAGAAGTGGGGTGCAGTGGGTTTACAGAAGCAGGAAGTGGTTAACGACTGGCAGAAAAGCCAGGAAGATGAGGTCTGAAAAGCATGAGGAGCCTGGCTGTGAGGAAAGAGAAAGATAACAGCAACAGCTGGAGCAAAAGGCAGTCACAGGAGTGAGTCCATTAGTTGCATCTTAACATGCCTAAGGGTGATAGCTTCAATTGCTTCAATATGAAGATGTCCCCCTATGACTGACAGCTGAGTGGAAATGTAATGGTGATGGAAGGGTGTCTGAACAGCTTCGGCTGTAATTAAGTTGGAGGGGAAAACGTATCCTCTGGAATACAGGCTGGAATTTTAGATCAGTGTGAAAACTAGCGAATATTTTGTTTAGTGCATACTGCCTTCTAGAGTTCTGAAGCAAATTTTTAATCCAGCATTTGAAAAACAAGCATGTGAATTAAAACTGTTCAATCATCTGACTTGTCTTAAGTTAAAATCTAGCTAGTTTTACTGCTTGCTAGCAGGTTTAACCTTGAGTAACTTGCTTATCTGTATTCCAGTTTCCTCATCTGTAAAATGGAGACAAAAAATAGTATTCCTATGGCAGCTTTGCTGGAGGAGCAAATGAGTTAATTCACATAAGGTGTTTAGTGACTAGCAATTGTCAGCCCTTAATCTATTTAACTATCATTGGCACTATTATTAATACTGTTATTTGGTCTGTCTCGATCACAGTTTCCATAAACATAAGGCAGCTTATTTACCTCATTTTACAGATGAGGCAAATTGGCTCCACATGAGCAAATGATTTGCTTTCCGTTCTGTTGCAGAGCCAGAATTACAATAAAGCTCTCAAACCTGCACACATACACAGCTAGTCTCTGTTAAATACAAGCAAACCTTTACGCCAAGGGCACCACATGGCAAAATAGTCTGAAATTATTTTTTACTGTAAGAACTGAAGCAATTTTTAAAAATACTTAGACTCAAGTTCTTTATCACACCTGCACTAGGTCACCGGTCTATAAAAATTATAGCAAATCTGATTGTATTGGAGCAAAATATAATAACAGTAAAAGAAATTAAAAGGAAGAAGTGTTGATATGCAGTGAAACATCCAAACTGGTGTCATTCATAAGCAGCCCTAAGTTCTGTCAGGCCTCAAGGGAGCTATGATAAAAATACAAACAACAAGTAAATACTAGGTTTTATGTACAAAACACATCAAGGAAGCCACGTTCATGATTTTTTTCCATTTTGTAGAAGAGTTTCAACACTTCCATCCATCCTTGAGATGCCAGGAGTTAGCACCTTGCCTGGCACAAAATTGGCCCGTGACAAATGCTGGTTTGTTGAATTGAACAGAAAAGTAAGTTAAAGAATCAAATAATCTAAATTCCCCTTTGAAAATTGACAGGAGTTTACCACCTATTACAAGACAGAAAATAAAGTGGAGACATTCAAAGATTCATAATCTATAACAATGGAGATGATTCTAAAGAGAAAATAAATCAGTTATATCAAGCATTGGAATGTACCAAATACAGTTTAGAGGGTAGATTGATTTGGATATGATGGAATAATTGGTATCATACCATAAACAATTATAAAACTTAACAAAAATATATGAATCAACTGTTTTCAGGCACTGGACAAGAGATAGTACATGGCTGTGATTCCCCAAGGGAAGAATAATATGTGAAGTGAGCTACACATTCACACTAGCTTTCTGCCTACGGACACTTTACAAGGTGTGGCACAGGGAAGAAAATCCCTAGCAGAGAGCAGGAGTCTTGCTGGTAGAGAAAATAGAGGTTGGAGTTCATGGCTGCTGAAGTGGCTGAGATTATGCTATAGGAAATTGGAAAGGAGAGAGCCATGCAGTGATGGATCTCCAGATGTCTACATAGGTATCTCCTTGTGTCTTTTTGCCAAATACTAAACTGTACAATCCCAAGGCAAGGCTCTGAAATGCCTGGCTGACAGCAGCTCCTGGGAGCTGTGAGTTAAATAGATTTCAGAGACTTTTCCACAGCGAAAGGTGTTGGAGTTCCAACAAGCCAGAATAAAAAGACTTTACTAAAGACTCTGCTTATTTCCTTGAGACCCAAGAAAGGTCATGTCTTGGAAGGGCTATTCAACCCCTAGTAATGGCTACTACTATAGACCTACCCTCAATAAGAAAACATGTTTAGACAGGAACAAGCTGTCTGCCAGTAAATTAACTGCCTGCCAGCATAAAATCCAATACTCTTAAAGGGACAACAAAATCCAGATTCTCAACAACCAGTAGCAGTTTCTAACAGTAAATGATTAGACATGTGAAAAGTGGGAATATGCAACACACAAATAAGAGGAAAAAAAATAAATAGAAATAGACTCCAGAGATGGCACAGAAGTCAGAAACATCAGGCTTGAAAATAACTATTTTAAATGTTCCAAAGTGTAAAGGAAAAAAGTATGGACATATGTGAACAGGTAGAAATTTCAGCAGAGAAATGGAAATGGCTATTTCTAAAAGGGAAGAAATAGAAATATTATAACTGAAAAATATATCTGAAATGAGTAATTAGATAGGCTTAGCAAAAGATTGGACATGGTAAAAGAAAAGATCAGTGGATTTTTGAAGATAGGTCAATAGAAACTCTCTAAACTAAGGCACATTGCTTGATGACTTGGGATATGGAAAAAAATAATCTAAAGCACAGAGAGGGGGAAAAAGACAGAAAAATAGTGCCTCAGTGACTTGTGGAATGATAAGAATCCTAGACAGATTGAGACAGAAGAAAATGCTTAAACATAACATCAGAATATTTTTCCAAACTTGATAAACTATCAGTTGGTTTAATTAAGTTCCATTTATTTATTTTTGTTGCTGTATTTGCCTTTGGGGTCTTAGTCATAAATTACTTGCCTAGGCTGATGTCTAAAAGAGCTTATTTTCTTCTATAATTTTTATGGTTTCATGCCTTACATTTAAGTCTTTAATTCATCTTGAATTAATTTCTGTCTATGGTGAGAGATAGGGATCCTGTTTCATTCTTCTGCATGTGGCTATCCAGTTTTCCCTGCACTATTTATTAACTAGATCTTCCTTTCCCCAGTGTATGTTGTTGTATGCTTTGTCAAAGATCAGTTGGTTGTAGGTAGATGATTTTATTTCTGGGTTCTCTATTCTGTTCCATTGATATATGCCTCTGTTTTTATACCAGTACCATACTGTTTTGATTACTATAGCCTTGTAGTATAATTTGAAGTCAGTTAATGTGATGCCTCCAGATTTGTTCTTTTGGTTAAGTTTTCTGTGGCTATTCAGGCTTTTTTTTTTTTTAGTTCCAAATGAGTGCTCTTTTTTGGTTCCAAATAAAGCTTAGGATAATCTTTTCTAGATCTTTGAAATATGATGTTGGTATTTCGATGCGGATTGCATTGAATCTATAAATCACTTTGGGAAGTATGAACATTTTAATAATGTTGATTCTACCAACCCATGAGCATGGGATGTTTTTCCATTTGTTTATGTCATCTATGCTTTCTTTCACCAGTGCTCTGTAGTTCTGGTAGAGGTCTTTAACCTATTTTGTTAATTATATTCCTAGGTATTTTATTTTCTTTGTAGCTATTGTGAATGATATTGAGTCCTTGATTTGACTCTCTGCTGGACTGTTATTAGTATATAAAAATGCTACTAATTTGTGTACATTGATTTTGTAACGCAAGACTTTGCTGAATTTGTCAATTCAAAGAGTCTTTAGTCTTCAGGGTATTCTAGATATAAGATCATATCAGTGAACAGGGATAGTTTGACCTCCCCTTTCCTGATTTGGATTCCCTTTATTTCTTTCTCTTGCCCAATGGCTCTGGCTAGGACTTCCAATAGTATGTTGAATAGAAGTGGTGACAGTGGGCACCCTTGCCTTGTTCTGGTTCTTAGGGGGAATGTTGTCAACTTTTCCCCATTCAGTAGGATGTTGCCTGTGGGTTTGTCATATATGTCTTTTATAATTTTGAAGTATGTTCCTTCTATGCCTAATTTGTTGAAGGTTTTTGGTTTATCATGAAAGGGTGTTATATTTTACTGAACGCTTTTTCTGCATCTATTGAGATGATCATGTGGTCTTTGTTTTTGTTTCTGTTTATGTGGTGAATCATGTTTGTTGATTTGTGTATGTTAAACCATCCTTGCATCCCTAGGATGAAACCTACTTGATCATGATGGATTTTCTTTTTGATGTGCTGTTGAATTTGGTTTGCTAGTATTTTTTTGAGGATTTTTGCATCTGTGTTTATCAGGAATATTGGTCTGTAGTTTTCTTTTCTGTTGTGTCCTTCCCTGGGTTTGGTATCAGGGTGATACTGCCTTCATAGAATGAGTAAGGGAGGATTTCTTCCTTCTTAATATCATGGAGTAGTTTCTGTAGGATAGGTACCAGTTCTTCTTTATAGGTCTGGTAGAATTTGGCTGTGAATATCTCTGGGCTGGGGCTTTTTTGTTGGGAGATTTTTTATTAGCTATGAACTGAGTCCAATAATCTCAAGAAACCCTTAGCAGATAAACATGAAAAAACCATACCTAGATATATGACAGTCAAATTGCTTAAAATCAAAGATAAAGTGTTAAAAGCAGCCATGGAAAAGAGATGCATAACATACAGGGAACTATGATAAGATTTACTGCTCATGTCTCATCAAAAACAATGTAAGCCAGAAGGCCGTGGAAGTATATTTATAAAGTGTTAAACACACACACACACCCTATAAACCTAGAGTTATATTTATAGTCAAAGTATCTTTGCAAAATGAAAGTGAAATAAAGACAAAAGCTGAGAGAATTCATTGCCAGTCTCCCTATACTAGAAGAAATATTAAAGGATGTTCTTAAGGACAGGGAGAAGTGATATCAGATGAAAATAGAATCTATGTAAAGGAATGAAGAATTGCAGAAATGGTAAATAAATATAAAAATTTCCACCTCAATTTAAAATTTATTTGAAAGACAATTGACTTTCTATAACAAAAAAAATTTATTGTGAGATAACATGTGGCAGTAGAATGTATGACAGAATACAGAAATAGCAGAACTAATGGGAGGGAGCAAATGGAAGAACTCTGTCATATGTTTCTTACAATACAGTATATGTGAAAAGTGCTTGATAATTCCAAAAATGTCAGACAATAAAAAAGATTAAACAAGGCAAATAGACAAATATCAAGATAGTAGACATTAATCCAACCATAGCAATAGTTGCTGTATACTAAATAATTAAAAAGCGGAGATTGTCAGACTGGGTAAAAAAATAAACCCCAATGCTATTTAAAAGAGACACACTCTAAATATAAAGAAAAAGGCTAAAAGTAAAAGAATGGATAAAGCTATAACATGTAGTCACTTGTCATAAGAAACCTACAGTAACTATATTAATATTAAGTAGACTTCAAGCTTGACAATATATTAGCAAACAAATCCAATATATAAAAAGGATGCTACACCACAACTAAGTGTGAGTTTCATCTCAGTAATGCAAGGTTGGTTCATCACATTAACAAATAATCAAAATAGATGTAGGAAAGTCCTTTGACAAAATTTCATATTGATTCATGATTAAAAACAAACTCTCAGTAAATGAAGAATAGAAGAAAATCTGAATCTTACAGAGTCTCTACAACTGTGGTCCCCAATCCCCAGACCGCAGACCGATACTGGTCCATGGCCTGTTAGGAATTGGGCCACACAGCAGGAGGTGAGTGGCAGATGAGCAAGCAGAGCTCATCTGCTGTTCCCCATCACTTGCATCACTGTATAAGCTCTGCCTCCTGTCAGAAGAGCGGCAGCATTACATTCTCGTAGGAGAATGAACCCTACTGTAAACTGCACATGCGAGGGATCTAGGTTACAAGCTCCTTATGAGAATCTAATGCCTAGTGAACTGAGGTGGAGCTGAGGTGGTGATGTTAGCACTGGGGAGCAGCTGCAAATACAGATTATCATTAGCAGAGAGGTTTGACTGCATAATAAATGTAATGTACTTGAATCATCCCAAAGCCATCCTCACCCCACCCCCAGTCTATGGGAAAATTGCCTTCCATGAAACTGGTCACTGGTGCCAAAAAGGTTGGGAACCGCTGATCTACAACACACCTACTATTAACCTCATATTTAATGAAGAAAGACTTACTCCTGTTCTTAGAAAGAAAATCATTAAGGCAAGGATGTCCACTCTCACCACTTCTATTCAACATTTTATTGAGTATTCTAGCTAGCGTAATAGTGCATATAAAAGAAACAAAAGGCTTAAAGGTCTGAAAGAAAGAAAGAAAACTTTATTCACAAATGGCATAATTTCATTCTAAAGAATTTACAAAAAAAACAAGTATCAGAACTAGTTGGTGAAGTGAGCAAGCTCACAGAATATACAAAGTCAATAGGCAAATAATTGTCTTCTAAAAGAGAACATAGGCAAGTATTTTTGTAATCTTAGGGAAGGTGATTATGTCTTGAGATGACACAGAAAATGCTAATCATAAAGAAAAATCATAAATTGGACTTTACAAAAATTAAAACATCAAAAGACACCATTAAGAAAATAGTCTCAGACTATAAGAAAATATTTACAATACGTGTCTGACAAAGGCCTTGTATGCATAATATACAAATTCCTATAATTCAGTAATAAAAAGACATAGCCCTATAAAAATGGAGAAGACACTTGAAGAGACACCACACAAAGGACAATATATAAATGCTTAATAAGCACATGAAAAAGTACTTTAACATCCTTCATCATAAAATTTAAATTAATACCACAATGATATACCATTATACGCCCCTAGAATGGCTAAAATTAAAAACACTGACTATACCAAATATTAACAAGGCTCTCATTCATCACTAGTAGGTATGTAAAAATGATACAATTGCTTGGGAAAATTATTTGGCAGTTTCTTTTTCTTTTCTTTCTTTCTTTTTTTTTTTGAGACAGAGTCTTGCTCTGCCTGGGCTAGAGTGCCGTGGTGTCAGCCTAGCTCACAGAAACTCCTGGGGTCAAGCGATCCTCCTGCCTCAGCCTCCCAAGTGGCTGGGACTACAGGCATGTGCCACCATGCCCAGCTAATTTTTCTCTATATATTTTTAGCTGTCCATATAATTTCTTTCTATTTTTAGTAGAGACGGAGTCTCGCTCTTGATTAGGCTGGTCTCGAACTCCTGAGCTCAAACAATCCTCCTGCCTTGGCCTCCCAGAGTGCTAGGATTATAGGCATGAGCCACCGCACCCGGCCTTGGCAGTTTCTTATACTATATATATATATATATATATATATATATATATATATATATATATATATATATATATATATGTAGACTTGTACAGTAATGTTAATAGTTTTCTTCTTAATATTCCCAAATTGAGAACAATCCAAATGTACATCAATAAGAGAATGGATAAACAGATTGTTGTATTCACAAAATGGAATAATATTCAACAATAAAATGAATGGGCCACTAATACAGGCAGCAACTTGGATGAATCTCTAAAACATTATGCTGAGCAAATGAAGATAAGTAGGAAACAATACATACTGAATGATCCCATTTAGAAGTTCTAGAATAGATAACACAGTCTGTAGTAATAGAAATAAGAACAGTCATTATGGAGAAGGGAAGCAACAGGGGACAGCAACCAATCAACCAGGGAAAGACATGAGAGAACTTTCTGGTGTGATAGAAATGTTCTATACCTGAGGTGTGGGTTATTTGAGGTATATACTTTTTCAAAACTCATTGAATTTTATACTCAATATTTGTCCATTTTATTGTATGGAAATGATGCTTAATAAAAATAGAAAAAACAACCTAAATACAACAACTTATTCCCCGAAGATGACCTAGTGTCTATAGTATTTGAAGCCATGCTATTTATTTTGTAACTGACAATCTTGCAACTGTTTGTATATATTTCTTGTGGTACATAAATCATTGTTTGACAAAAATGGGATTACATTATCCATATTCTTTATATCTTATTTTTATCTTTCAATAATACATTATGAAAATTTCAGCAAATTTACTGGCTTGCCTTTAACTCATTCTATCTCTGTTAGCAGAAAGTTTTCTATATAGCTTGTTTAACTTTTTGCAAACTTAGTGGATGTAAAATGTACCGTTGTGACTTCAATATGTATTTCCCTTACTACTAAGGAGTTGAGCATCTTTCCGTATGTTCCATATTGATCTGGATTTTCTTTTCTGTGACTTGCCTACTCATCTTGTCTATTTTTTGATAAGCCTTTTGCCTCTTTGTTATTAATTTGTATTGTAAAAATCTTTTCTATTTTCCATATATATTACACTTTTTTTCCAATCTGACATTTGTCTTTTGGCTTTGCTTTGATATCTTTTGTATCTAAAAAATCTTCTATAATCCTATCTTGGTTGAATAGCTTTTTATAACACCTACATTGTCCAAATAATCATATAAATTTTATTAAGTTGTTTTATTGCTTTTTTATGCGCACTTTTTTAATCTACTTGGAATCTAATTTTTGTATGGCATATGATAAGGTTCCAACTTTATTTTCTTCCAGATGGATTAACCAGGTATGTCAGCCATTTCTTAAATAAGTGACTTCTTTGAATTGAAATTTTACTTTTGTCAAATATTGAGTTCTTATATCTTCTAAAATTCATCACTGGATCTTGATTATTTTTCATTCAATTTGTTTCTTCCTGTATTGATGCCACGAGGCTGATACATTGTCTTGTGATTTTTTTTTTGTTTTTAATTTTTTCTTATGATCTATTTTATTACCTGGCAATTCAAATCATTCTCACCATTCCTTTCTTTTTATTACTAATTTCTTAGCCATTCTTAGAAATTTATTTCTCTGTATGAACTTTAAGATTCTTTCATTCAATTTTTAGAAACTCTTAATTGGGATTACCTTCCATTTATAGATCAATTTGGGAAATTCTAAATTTGAGATATATTAAGAATTCTATTTAAGAATACGATATTTTTTTACATTAGTTTCACTTCTTTATATACTACAATAAGATTCTTTATCTTCCTTCTTAAAGAACATGTATCTTTCTTCTTTATTTCTAGGGATCCTAGTAGTTTTGTTACTATTGGGAATAGAATTTTTAATTCTATTTTCTTTTTAACTGGTTATGGCTTTTATAGAAAATTTAAAAAAATATATTTTTAACTAAATCTCACATATGGAGACTTTTGAAAATGTGGGAAGAGATCACTCAGCCCTGTAAAGGCAATTCTGAACTAACACCATCATCATTTAGGATTAATCAGGATTAGTCTCATTTTCTTCTAAATCTCTGTCTCCTGCTGGCTCCCTTACCCAACTACTCTCTAATATGGGCACCAATTTTGCACTTCTTTTCTGTTCCACCTTGACTGAATTCTACTGCTCTTCCATTCAGTGCCTTAGCTGTCCCGCAGGTTGGTCTGAAAGGAGGTCGGGGCTTCCTAGGGGCTGGGGCCAGCACCCTTCTAGATTTGCTCTGTCTCTTAGACGGTACAATAGACACCACTAAAGCAATCTCTAGCTATATGGTGTAAGACTTTTATACCAGCAATATAAAACAACTAACCATCTCCACGGTAGTCTTAAAAGTTATATAGGCAGTAAACATTATTATTAATGAGCAGATAAGAAACCATTATAAACATGAAGAGTGGACATTTAAATGTAGTTATATGGAGCTAATAAACCTTAAAAATTAACAGACTGACTCTCAAAGCAGACTAGATGTCACCTGCATTGAGTAGGCTAAGTTTAAGTAGCCTATTACTTAACACTATTGCTAGTGTTAAGTAGAGGAAGTTTTCTTTCTCTTCCCTTAACTCTGGTATCTAATGTGTAAAAGTGCAGTTCAGCCATCTAGTCTTCCCTTACTCATACACACTACAGAGACCCCCATCTCCACCTACCGCCAACACTCTGAGACAGGGAGATCAGATTTTCTGTCTGCACAACAGGCAAATGCTAGCACACCTTGCATATGACATCTCTCTGTCACTTTTCTCTGCTTTTGTCTAATCAGTCCTTACCCAGAAAACCAACTCAGATATTCATATCTGGGTTTAGCCTTGAATTTTAGATTCATCACAGAACTCTCTGCTTCTGAATCTACCTCTGCTCCTCCCTTCATCCTCTCAGCCCCAAACTGCTCCCTACCACTTCTGTGACTCCTTCTCAATACAGAAAATGTATCGGACACTTTCAGGCTAGAGGTCTAAGTTCTTGAAATTCACGTAGGGTAATTCCTTTGTCTGCCATGACTTGACTCCTCTCCAGCCCCACCCCAATCCCCAGTTCTATCTTCCACAATTTAACAAGAAGCATCCAGGGCTCCACCTTCAAACCTGTTGCAGGCAGGGTGTTTGCTGGACTTGCCATCCCTCATTATCATTTGAACCTTGACAGTTATCTCATTGATTCTCACATGGGAGGTGGGTTAGGGTCTGTAACAGTATTACTTCCACTTTGAAAATAAAGGAGCTGAGGTTCAAGAGAGGCCTTGATACTTGTCCAACATCACACAGAAGTGAAACTTTGACTTGAGCACAGGTCTTCTGACTGAAAATTCCTTGCTTCCTGTAAGCATTTCCTTCTGTTTCTAAGCATAATTAAAACAAAAAATATCTAGCCTTTTATGAAATTGTAAAATCCCTGAGAATGGAATGTCTTTTTGTCAAAAATCCAATACAGACTCACCTAAGACAAAGACTTGCACAATATTTGTGAGAAACAATAATTCTGTGCAAAGTAAACACAGGCAGCAAAGTGAAAACGTAAAACCAAAGTGTGAAGGAAGAAGTATGAACATTAACAGCACTTACAGCTGATGGCTTTTCTAGGAACGGCTTTTATAGAAAGTGCATATTTGAGAAATGAAACGAATCATGGCATTATAGAATATTAGAAGCAGGTCATAAAGTCTTTATGATCTTACCCAATCTCTCTGAACTGAGAATAGCCAGCATTTAGAAGGCAATATGGAATAAAACAATCTGAAGAGTAAGCTCTTTTTTTTTTTTTTATTCTAGAAAGTCTTTATTCAAGAGTTCTGGTCATATTTCTCTTGGGATCAGCACTTCCTAGCATTACTAAGTTGTATAAATGTACAATATGAGCAATGTTGATCTATTCAAACATCCAGTAAGTCAGTATCTTTTAGATAATGTTTAGGTGCTTAGATCATTTTTTAAAAGACTTTACCTCTTTGTTTTTTAACTTTCTTTAGTCAAAAAGGGATTTAAAAAATGTGTTACAGTTTTGCTTCTTGACTTTGTATATATAATATACAACCACAAAGTCTTAAATTCTTACAGCCTTTTTTCATTTAAAAAGCCTCTTATCTTAGCATATCAAAAAGCAACACTGCCTTTAAAAGTGATCAGATAATAACACAAACATTTTATCTAATGAGATCAATATCAAAATTATCTTCTTTGATACTATTTACATCTGCAACCCAAATAATGTTCCCAGAACTTTAAAAAATATTAAGCTCCTAGGATGACTCCTCTAGAAGCAGTTAATAAAGTGCATTAATCTAAGAAAAATAATTTTCAATGATCACAGACAATGACATGGCACAAGAATATATAGAAATGAAAAGTGAATTTAAGTGAAACCTTAACTATATATAATAGGGATAACAGTTGTGAAATATAGTTGATTCTCCATATCCATGGGTTCTATAATAGTGATCCAAAAATATTCAAAAAAACAATAAAAAGTTACAAATTTAAAAAATATAGTATCACAACTATTCACATAACATTTACATTGTATTGGGTATCATAAGTCATCTAGAGATGATTTGAAGTACACGGGAGTATGTGTGTAGGCCGTATGCAAATACTATACCATTTTATATGAGGACATGAGCATCCTAGATTTTGGTATCTGCAGGGGGTGGGGGGTTAGGGAAATGAGATGGGGGGGATGGGGAAGGGGGCCACGAGGGGGCAGTAGGACGTCCTGGAACCAATCCCAGACGGATACCAAGGGACAATTGTAATGTGATTTTCTCTTTGCATTTCTTTGAATGTGACCTTCTTCCTAGCCTTCCAGAGTCGTCCTTTTTGCCTCAGGAGATTTGGGCTTGTAGGAATGTAAAGGGATGGAATGAGTTCTCGCTCAGCCTTTATCTGAAAAGTGGGCCTTTGCAGTTGCTGGTGAAGCACTGGTTTTGAGAGTCAAGCTTTGTCAGGAGTAAAAGGAATTTCTAAGTTCTCCAAAGACTCCTTTTATAATAGCAAAACTTGGAGAGCTGTGTATTGAGTTTTACAATAAGCCACAGGGAAAGGGAACCTAGGATATGACAATAAGAGAAGACACACCTGCCTAGGGAACTGGTGGGGAAGTTTCCAGGAGAGGAGGAAAGAGAGATTCTAAAAAAGGAAGCATGGGAAAAAATGGTATGTAGAATGAAACATACAGAATGGAGAGATCTATAGGAAAAGCCCCTGCTTTCTCTCCCCTGACTCCCTTCCCCAGCTATAAACTAAACTACCAGTCAGGGCTGGGGCTTGGTGAGAATAGAAGTTGCCTAAGTTGCAAGACGTAAGCAGGCACTCCATCTCAGTATTGCAAGCCTGAAGGGGAGGAGTGAGTGCCTCCTTAAATTTTGTGCCCTAGGTACCTCACTAGCGTCAACTGGTCCCAGCCCTGCTACAAAGATGGGCAGAATCACAAGCCATAGGTTTGGTATCCTACTTTCTCAAGCAGATACAGGAAAACCTGTGAGCTCTTGGAGTGGCACCACACTCAGGGCAGCACCATGCCCAACATGACGTGGGAAAGACAGGGAGCTACCTGCACAGATGGTCTGAAATAATGTCACTAATTCCCCACAGCTTGCTCAGAAGTTTCCATGTGACCTTATCAAGGGGATAAGGAGATGCAGAGAGGACCAGCGGAGGCCTGGGGATGGAAATGAAGATTGTCAAGGCAAGGATAGAAGACCGGGGGTGATGGGATATATGATCAGTAGCAGGTGGGATGAGTTTCCTATTAACAGATTGAGTGAGGACACATCGAGTATACAGTCCCCAGTGCAAGGAAGTGCCTCAACAACTGGCTATCAAGGAATGAAATGACAACCCTCGGGCCTGTGTGTACACGTCTGAAACCCAATCATCACTACCTACAGGTCGTGTGAACTTTCCCATACACCAAGGTGCCTTGCGGAGAAGAGCAGTAACTCAAAGAGATACTGTGTTCCTTTTCATTGGCAATTTTTGTTTTTGTTGTTTGTTCTGTTTTCCAATGATAATGAATAGGACGTATTAATAGTTTCATAAACAAGAATAAATCAGTTATTCAAAACAACCAAAAAATTGCACTTATCTTTAGAAATATTAGTGTGTTGAATTTTAACAGCTTTATTGAAGTGCAATTAACATGTCATAAACTGCATAAGTTTGGTAAGTTTTAAGATAGATGTACACCTGTAAAATCATCACCACAATCGAGGCAATGGACATTTCCATCCCTCATGCACCTCTGCAACCCTTGCTTTCCATCACTCCCCTCCCACATCTGTCCTCAGGCAGCCACCAATCTGCCTCCACCACTGCAGATTTGCTTCCATTTTCTAGAATTTTAAACAAGTGGAATCATACCGTATGTACTCATTTTCATCTGGCTTCTTGCACTCAGCATAATTATTTTGAGCTTCATTCATGTTATTGCTTATATCAGTAGTTCATTTCTTTTTTTTGCTAAGTAGTATTCCATTGTATTGCTAGGCCATAATTTCTTTATCCATTCATCTGTTGATGGAAGTTTGGGTTGTTTCCAGTGTGGGGCTATTAAAAATAAAGTTTGACATGAGAGTTCCAGTTGTAGCGCATCTTCAACACTTGAAGTAGCTAGTCTTTTTAATTTTAGCCGTCCTTATTTGTGGGTACTGGGATCTCATTGTGGTTTTATTAATGGCTAACGATTTTGAGTGTATTTTGTGTTCTTTCTATCTGTGTATCATCTTTGGTGAAGCATGTGTTCAAATCTTTTGCCCAGTCAGTCTTTATTGGGATATTTGTCTTCGAATTATAGAGTTTTGAGAGTTCTTTATGTATTTGCATACAAGTTCTTTATTAGTTATATGCTTCATAGGTATCTTCTTCTAGTCTATAGCTTGTCTTTTCACTCAAAAGTGTCTTTTGGGGATCAGAATAGCTAAGAAATACTTGCTTAGATATGTAAAAAGGTATCTAAGAAGTATCTAGGAAATCTCTGCCTAACCTAAGAAAGCACTTTTCTCCTGTGTTTTCTTCTAGAATGTTTATAGTTTTAGGTGTTACATAGTGTTAAAATTTGACTGCGTTACATGTAATTGAAAGAAAATCATTACTTGCAAACAAATACTGAACAACACATGAAACAAGTTGATGTAGCATAGTGGTTGAGAATTCAGTATCTGAGACAGACTAAGATTCTAACCTCCGTTCAAATATTTACTAGCTATGTGATCTTAACCAAGAAAATATTTAACTGCTCTGGCCTTGTTACCTCATCTATAAAATTAGGGTAAGAACAGTTCCCACCTCATAAGGTTGCTCCGAGGCATGAGATAGTGTATGGAAAGCACTGTAAAAGTCACATAGCTAATAATCACTAATGTCATCAAGTGAACTTGATGAGGAGAATGTCCAGGCATAGCAAATAGATGGAAAGATGGCTCCTGCATAGCTGAATGAACCGATTATACGTCTGCACACATTTTCCTGAACTAGGACGAGGGGATAGACTGAGGGAGGACGCTGCATCTGAGTCCAGCATTTGGTTTTCTGAATGGAGTAGTAAAAAGGGAAGCCATTAAAAATAGGGATGGTGAAAGTTCTAGCAGGGGAGTAGGAGCAACGCTTTGGATCAGCTGGAAAAGAGTGATAATAGAGTTGAGAGTATGTCCAGGCAAAGATTGCAGTAGATGACAACGCATGACTAGTGCGAGAGTAAGCTAAGAGAACAGGGGAAATATGGGTGAAATTTTGCACAGCACTGTGGAAAGACATCTTAGCCTAGCTTTAACTAGCTTTTTGGTGCCTGTGGTATGCGATTAGATTACAAAATCTCTAAGGTCTAGCAGCCTGTGAAATTTCCAGTCTGTGCTGAGGAATTGGGAGCAGGGAGAGGAGTGATCCCTGAAAATTCCAGATGGTGAAAATAAAACAGAATTCTGGAATTGACAGTTATCGAGTATATCCAGTTCCTTGTGGAGTGATTTGGGGCTGATGGAGGAGAAAGAGGGCAATAAGGTATTTTCCCAGAGCCTCTGCTCTTAGTGAATAGCACATGAAGTGCTGGATTCATGAAGTGAGATTGCCAAGGAAGTGGGATTGCCAAGGAAATGAGAGGGAAAATATATAGAAAAAGGATGGGTGTGTGGGCAGATAGATAAGTGTCCAAAGTCTGGAGTTTTACCCATTGGACACAATTTCTCTTGAGGATCATCTTGAAAATAGGGTGCTTTCTCATTTTTTATGTATGGTTTAAAACAACTTTTTAAAGCCAGTCAGTTACTGCTATGAAATACATTTCCAGCCTTTAGCTTCCCAATCAGTGCTCTTTGGTATAAAAATAAATTTAAGCATTTGCCCAAGGAAAACAAAACTGATATGTTCGAATAATTTTAAAATTCCTTCCAAAGACAATAATATATTAATTTAGTTATTTGAACTATCTTGGCCTCTGACTTTTTCTGTACAAGTGGATAATTAAAAGTCAAGTATACATTTTTCAGTAATGCAATCATCACTGAATATTTTATTTTGGTTGAAATTTTGGGAAAGGAAAACTCAGACTAGGTTTTATCCATTCATTCAACGTATTTATGGACACCTACCATGCCCAGCACTGTACTTAGGTGCTTTTATTCATTTTCATGTATACATTTTCTTATTTAATTTTCCCATTAACTGTGTATCTTTGGCAAAAGAAACTTAAAAAGGTTAAAACTTGTCAAATTTCTCACGGTCAGTAAGAGGCAAAGCCCTCTTGGAATATTTAATCTAGTTGAACAGTCAGATACCTCCAAATAGTTCCCTAAGGTAAGTGCCATCATAGACATATATTAGCCTATGTGGCTCCCAGAGGAAGCTCTGGGAAGGCCTTTAAAAAATGAATAGAGCTTTGACAGGTAAATGTTAGGCTGTGAGAAGGGGAAGGAGGTAGAAGAAAAAGTCAAAGTAGAGGGGAAAATTTTCACAGAAGCCTATTGGCCAGAGAATGCCTGGGGTGGTCATGAAACAGCCAGCTGCTGTAATTTGGGAGAGGGGATGGGGCAGTAGGAAATGTCAGCATGTAACAGACTTGGAGGCAGATGAGATATAACTGTAGCAGGCATCAGGAAGACAGCAAAGCATTTTGACCAGGACAATGGCTAGGTCAGAACTGTGTTTTAAGAAATACTTCCTGCAGTCCTTAACTAATCTATGGTAGCCTGGGCAGAAGGAGAGGAGACTGACCGCAGGGAGGTGGTGGAGGCCATCTCGGTGATGCCAGGAGGACCGGCAGTGGGGCTGTGCCAGAGGAGAGGGAGAATTTCACTCCCCATCCAAAGTGTTCTCTCATAAGTGTTCTCTCTTTGCTGCTATTCCTTGGAAAATAAGGTGTAGAATTAGCTAACTACTTGATTTGAAAGAGTTTTTTATTTGTTGGTTAGTTGGCTTGTTCCTTATTGGGCAACTAAAAATGAGCTCTTTTTGTGCAGCAAAAAGATACAACCCAAGTGTTGCTCCAGGAAAATCAATCCAGTTATGATGTAAAGAATGGACTTGAGGGAGCCAGTTACTCCTCATCCAGGTACTGGGGAGTAAGGAATGGAAGGAACACTAGCAATCAGTAGGAGATCTTGAAAGGATGGAATCAATAGAGTTTTATTGGATGGGAAGACTTAATGGTAACTTCCAAATTTTAAACCCAGTGGCTAGGGAAGTGGGGTCTCCCTGTGAGAAATAAGAAGACAATGATTTGGGAAGAAGGATAATGTGCTTATTTTAAATAGGTTGAATTGAAAGTAACAATAGGACTGTAATGAAGAAATATCCAGGAGCCAGAGTTGGTGTTCTTGAAAGAAGTAAGGTTTGGAGATAATATAGTCAGAGGTTGTGTGCATGGAGATGTCTGTGCTGAGGGACAATATGGTGGCAAATGGATGATGACTTAGGGAAGACCTTTGAGGAAACAGAGCAGGAGAAGGGAACCCACCCAGACTGAAAGCACAGGAGGCAAGAGAAGTAGAACATGCGGAGCTGCAGAGGTAAAGGGAGGAAGGGAGGAGAGGTGAAGCTGGCAAAATGCAGCAGACTTGCCCATGAGGATGTGGATATGGATGCACGGGCTGTGTTGGGTGACAAAGGATCACTTCCTCTGGCAGTCTTCCTGCCTTCCCCTCCCACCCCACTCTAGGCCATCTAGGACTTATTTTCTGTCTTGCTGTTTGGCCTGAGCAGAGGTGGCATTGAAAATGGGTTAGCCACCAGTTTGCCTTAGATCAAATGCTCCCTAAAAGCAAGGATGGGGTGGGGGTGGGGGGTGTAGCTCAGCAGAGTGATGGGGGCAGGGGGGACTCGAGGGAAAAGTTAACACACTCCCAGAGAATAGTTGCAGGAGAGTGTTGGGAAGTCAAACTGTGAAGGTGTTATGGAACCAGGAAAATGGTAAGAATTGAAAGAAGTACTTGATTATGGGAGAAAAATGGGCAGGGAGTTATAAGAAATTTACATTAAGAGAGAAGCAGAAGGAATCTAATGTTTAATTCTAGGGTAAGAGAGATTTGACTATGTTCCTAAACTGTGGTGAAAGACAGTGGAAAGGAGAGAATGAAGACGCAAAAAGAGGCAACAGTTAAAACCCATGCGGCAAGTTTGAGGACTGGTGAGCACAGGGGAGGGGCTACCCTCTGGCTGAAGGCGGGGCTTGGGAGAAGGTGCAGACAAACGGAGAGGTGAGACCTGGGCATAGTGAATGCACTTTGAAGAAGGAAGCTATGGCCTAAAGGCTGACCTTGAAGTTCTAATACTGCCATTTATCAGTTGTGTGGCCGGTGGCAAGTGGCTTAGCATTTTTCTGAAGCCTTAACTCCCCTTTTGGTAAAATGGTGCACTAACTTGTAACTCCAATAACTGGATGTTTTCATCCCACTTGCTTGCAAGTGCCTTCTTGCCTGTTTCTGTTTTTATCTGTTTTGGGATGTTTCTCTTACAGGGCCTAGTAGCCTGAGGATGGTCTGGATCCTATCAGCAAAGGAGGCGGGTCACCTGAGGGTGGAGACAGTGATGCCCTAGGCCTGAGAGCAGAAAAAGGTTTTAGGAGTGCTGGGCGTAGGCTACGGCGATTAATTTAACAAGAATAAGAGCAATTGCAAGCATCAGCGAGGACCCAGAGATTAGAGGGCAGGGATGGCTGATCCGGGAGGAGTCGGGCCCCTTAGCTAGGAATGTGTTGGGAAGGTGTGAGCACAGCTTCGTTGCTGAACCTCTCTCACAGGGGTGGGTTATGAGGGGCGCCCACCTCGGGTCCACGCATCCCAGGAGGCTTTGGGATGGGCTTGAGCGATTTCTTAAGGCCCCCGTAATCGCCTAGATGCGTCGATTTCCACGGGGCTTGCAACAGGGTCTCAAGCCAAAGATTAGGAACCTGTCGCCAGAGCTTGGTGAACTCGCCGGGAGCGCGGGCGGTGCCCGGCGAGCCGTTAGCGGTGCGGCGCTGCGCGGCGCTGCAGGGACTCCAGGAACTTCTCGTTTATCTCCTCCTGCCCGTCGCCCGACCTCGGGCTTTTCCTGTCGGTGACTGCAGCGCGCAGCGAGGCCCCGCCCTTCCGCGCGGCCCCTCCCGCCCCTCCGCCCGCGCCGCTCCGGACCGCGCTGGGAGCCCCGGCGGCGGCGGCGGCGGCCCATGGGGCGCGGGGCGCTGCCCGCCTGGCTGCAGCCCAGGTAGGGCGCGCGGGCGCGCGGGGACGGGCGGCGGGCGCTGGCTCCCCCAGCAGCGGGCGGGCTCCGGCCGGCGCGGCGAGCCCCGACCCTGGCTGGCACCCTTGGAGCCCCGGACGGGTATTTGCTAACTTCATCCTCTCCAGCACACTAGGAGGAAGGCTCTGTTATTCTCCCCACTTTACAGATGAGGAAAGGCGGAGGGCAGGCTGCATGGCCACCCCTGCCCCTCGCGGGCCCTCTGCCAGGCCTTCCTCCCCCTCCCCCACCGGGAGCGCTTCCGTGGACTCTCTCGGACGCGGTGTTGCGGGTGACTTTTAGATCTCCCAGCTGTGGAAACACCTACCTACCGCACGTGTAGACTCCAGGGGAACTGATTCAGTGCTACAGGGGTAGGGCCTGGAGATGTGTGTGCTCATCGGGCAAGCCCGGTGTTCTGATGCAGGGTGAAGGGGGCTCTCTTCTGCTCAACCCCTTTAGGACTTCCTCGTATAGGGGCGGGGGTGCGCAGATAAAATCACCCAGCTACACGGTATCTGCTTCCCGGCTTATTGGCCTCGTCTCTTAGAGGTTAGACGTCTCCAACTGGGAGAGAACCTGGTCTACACTGGCAGGGCAACTGCCTCCACCCTTCTGAACCCCCAGGGAGCACTTCAAACAGTGCTTTTCCTAACTCCCTCAAACCATATATCTGTCAATCTTCTCTTAGTCTTCTCCCCAGGAACCCACAACACATTTTTAAACTCAGCTTGACTTCCCTTTTCTGGCCTGAGCAACTAAACTGCTTTCTATGTGTGTCTGATGAAGGAAACTATCTGCCCTTGCAAAATAGAATAGAAGGCAGTGGCAAGATACTGACCCCAATCACATAATGTATTCAAAAGTCAGGTGTGTCCAATTACTGAATTACCCACCACTGGGGATTGCCCCTACCTCCGCTCCCCCTCAGAACTAAACCGGTTCTCTCTCAAGTTCTGCACTCAGCAGGCTGAGCTACTGGGACACATATTGCCACACATGGACCCCTCTGCACCCATGTTTTTTTTCTTTTTTCAAAAATATTCAAAGCCATCTTTGAATGATAAAGCAGTGATTGCTTTATCCCTTGGTGAACAGCAAGGTTAGAACTTTACCAAAGATGAAATGGATTTTGAAAGAGAACTGTATTTGGTTTTAAGCAAGTTCAGGCTTATGATGGTTCAGCTTACAATTTTTTGACTTTATGATGGTGAAAGCTATATGCATTCATTAGAAATCATACTTCACATATTTAATTTTAATCTTTCCCTGGGCTAGCGATGTGTGGGTAAGATACTCTCCTGATGCTTGGCAGTGGGCAGCAGTTCCCAATCAGCCACGTGACCATGTGAGTGAAGAACTGGTATCCCACGGGGGCCCTGTGTTGCCAGGTGATTCTGCCCAACTGCAGGCTAATGCAAGTGCTCTGAGCACAGTTAAGGTGGGTGAGGCTAAGCTGAGATATTCGGTAGATTAGGTGTATTAAGTGCATTTTTGACTTAGAACATTTTCAACTTAATGCTGGGTTTATCAGGACAATAACCCAAATGGTAAGTGGAGGAGCATCTGTACTCACTTTAACAGAAGGTGTGTGCTTTGGGTCCCTTCAAAACCTGACATGTATTTGGGGGTAACCAAATAAAAGACCATGATGTGGAAGAGTTTTGTTTTGCTTGCTCAAGTTGGCCAGTCCATTAAAGGACATGTGTACAATGACAAAATGATGATTATAAAAGATGTGTTTAATGGCATTTTTCTATATTTACAGGTACAGGAAGAATGCCTATCTTTTCATCTATTACTTAATCCAATTTTGTGGCCACTCATGGATATTTACAAATATGACAGTCAGATTTTTTTCATTTGGACAAGGTAAAACTGCAAAAACAGTTTTTGATAACTTTTAATCCTTGTTTTCACCTAGTACTCCTTATATTAATTTTAAACTTCTACAAATCTCCCCTAACATTCTTCACTTCTCTAAAACCCATATTTTGTCAGTAACCATACATCTTACTGTGAAAACCAAAACCTTTCTGGAAAAGGAGGAGGAATGAGATAAGGGAAAGTGACTTGGCTTCTCCCTGAGGAGGCAGTTTGCCCTGAAAACATAGACATGGTATTGGGGTGGTGCCATTTCATCGTTACTTTTAGTTTTGCACCAAACCTGAGCAGATTTCTTTTTTGAGGAAATATGTAAATCTTAGTATAAGATTTTGTGCAGAGAAATCAGAAATTAATCAAATTCCTCCACTGTTTTTTAATTCTTCAGGTTTAGGGTGACTGGAGAGTATTAGTAAGACAAACACAAACTTTATATTCCCCAAGCCTCTCTTTGGTCCCCTTGAAAAGTAATGTGTAAATGACATACTTTGTAGAGATGACTAATCACTTATATGGGAGTTGGCATTAATGGCTTAAGTTATAAATTTCCTCCAGTTTCCTAAAAAGTAAAGATACTCTTTTAAAGTAGCATTTCAAATTTTAAATAATGAATCATTAAATGACTGTCAAAATAACATTCTTTTCACGTTCCATCCCCACGTGGGTAAGTGTCATCACAGTTTACAACTGTTGGGTGACTTGACAATTTGAGCAACTGCTGGCTTCAGCTAAAAACAAACATGGATAATACATCTGGGAAAAGTCATGCTGTGCTCATCATTTCAGACTTCTGTATCATAAGGAAATTAATCTACTTCTGAAGCACCGTAAGCTATCTTTTTTTTTTTTTTTTTGAGACAGAGTCTCGCTCTGCCTGGGCTAGAGTGCCGTGGCATCAGCCTAGCTCACAGCAACCTCAAACTCCTGGGCTTAAGTGATCCTCCTGCCTCAGCCTCCCCAGTAGCTGGGACTACAGGCATGTGCCACCATGCCCGGCTAATTTTTTCTATATATATTTTTACTTGGCCAGATAATTTCTTTCTATTTTTAGTAGAGACGGGGTCTCGCTCTTGCTCAGGCTGGTCTCAAACTCCTGAGTTCAAGCGATCCCCTTGCCTTGGCCTCCCAGAGTGCTAGGATTACAGGCGAGAGCCACCGTGCCCAGCCCCATGAGCTATGTTATCTTGTTTTTTCTTACTGTACAGATAGTCTTGCCTTTGTTAAAAACATCCAGAAATACAACCTAAGACTTGAATTTCAACTGTAAGCATTGAGAACCTTCAAGCAGAGGAAAACACAGGTGATGAGAAAATATCCTTTATATTTTTGGAAAAAAGCCATCACTTTTAGTCTTTGGAAGTTGGCTGACATTGTATGGGCATATTACTGGTCACTCACAACACGAACCACAAGCCACAAACTCTGTTATGCTACCTCATCTTCCCAGTGAGAAAATTTGTCTTAGCGGTTTATTTATTTTTTAATTATTACCCTGCCATTAAAGAAGATACTTATTATTAAAGAAACACAACTGGTTCATATGGAAAGCAGACTGAAAACTACCAAGTGTGGGGGATCCGTACAATTCTTGAATCAATGTATAAATTAAGTAAGGGCAACAACAGTCTAAAACTCTTTGTAACACCTGCTGCCTTCTTCCTTCACAGAGCTGTGTAACTGATGATGCTGTGTTATAGCAAGTGCAGGGCAATGGATAAGAGCATGGACTATCTGTGTTTCAGGAATCATCTCTGAAATGGGGATAATGATGATAGTGTCCACCTCATGCAGCTGCTGAGAAGAGAAACCCTTAGTCAGTGGTCAGTTAGTTGTTACCATGTGCATGATCGCTGGGCAGTACAGACAGCAAAATCTTCCCTAGAAGTTTCTAAACATGGCAGGATTTCATTTTAAAACATAAAGCAGTGAATTTATCCCAGGTAGAGGAACACTTGTGTCCCTTCCATTTCAGCTCTCTCTAAGTACAAAATTTCATTTGGGCCCTCTGCTATGCAGATTCCAAAAGTCTGGGTCAGAGGCTCAAGTTCCAGTGTTTAAAACTAATAAAATCCTGAAAAGCACTAAGTATGTACAGAAACCAAATGTTGGATGGACATGTTACTTGATATCACAGCATCATTAATGACATTTGTATAAAGCTTCTCTAAAGTCATATTTTTTTTCCTTTGTCATTTCCTTGTTGGTAGAAAAGCTGTGAGCACAGCAGCAGCTTTAAGCAGCTCACATCTATTTACGCTTGCGTGGTCTAGATTCTGTATGGTTAGTCACTTCAATGTGGGAATTGCTTTATGATCTCCTATAAGGTCCTTCTCAAGTTTTTACCTCTTTTTAGAAGAGAAGCAGTTACAGTGTACCATAATATGAAGTGCTTTCTTTGGTTGGATTGTATTAATAATTTAGTAGCCTATTAAAGAATTTTCCACATAAATACAAGGAAGTGAATAATCTCCATTTTATTTCAAAGTGTGGCATAGATTTGGGTTGTGATCTAGCTTTTACTTACTATATTTGTATTTTTAACCCACTGGACACAGATTCAATGGTTGACACTTTTTATGCTATTGGACTTGTGATGCGACTTTGTCAATCCATTTCTCTCCTGGAGTTGCTGCACATATATATCGGCATTGAATCAAATCATCTTCTCCCAAGGTTTCTGCAGGTAGGTTTTAATCACATTATCATTATAGAATCTGTTTGATATTCTATTTATAGCCTCTCTTGATTTTATGGCAGTTAAAGAGCCAACCCTTGCCTTAAGTCACTGATAAGGAGAAGTAATTCTGTGGAAGGATAACTGTATTCTAAAACACACAGTTAGAATAGCTGGTTGGAAACATTCAGGGCAGTGATGCTTGTGGGTCTTGCAGCACTACATTGATCCTATCCTGGGAGGAGATTTCACAGTCACTTCCTACCATCACTAGGTCACTGCCTGGGGTAGTATAAGACAATGGAAAGATATCGGATTGGAGCCATTCAGACTTGGGTTTGATGCCTGGCTGTTCTACTTACCACTGTGGGATCAGACCCCTCTCCCCCTGCTGAGAGGGCAGGACACCACACACAATACCTGGCACAGAGCAGATTATTAAAAAACAAAACCCGCAAATTTCTCTTCATCCCTATCCAAGGAATAGAGTACTCCCAAGCCATTTCTTGCTTATTTCACCACTTTTACTAAATACAAATGGAAAGGGGAAATCATTTGTGTTTATCTAGTATGACCTTAAGTATAGACTCAAGGATCACACAGACCTAGATTCAAATCCCAGTTCTATCTCTTACCAGTTGTATGAATTTAAACAACCCATTTGATTAATTCTGAATCTCATTTTCTCACATGATGTGGAAATAACATGTATCTTATGGAGTAACTGAGAAAATGGTTAGGATAAGTTCCTGGCACTTAGTTAAGAATACAATACCTGGTAGCTATCACTATTACCTTAGCTGTTGTTTGTTCCCTCTACCATGCCTCTAGCCATGGATGACTGTGTTCTTTTTAAGGCAGGTTGAAGGAAGATGAGAAATATACTGGTAGACACTCTATGTGGAAAGTCATTGCTGGATTAAGGCAAAAAAATAAATAAATAAAATATTTTTCATAGGAAAAGGGAGATAAGGGCTAGGTGACAATATGAATGTGTGTTTACAATCTACAGAAATAGATATCTACATAAGTATAATTTTAGGTTTCCCCAAAATAAATTTGAAAAATAGATAGAAAAATTCACATTGTAAAAATAATTAAAATATGCTAGAATCTTATTATATTGCCAGTACCTACAAAAGTGCTTAGAATGTAAAAGTATACCTTAAATTTTATTTGAATGAAAGAGTAGTAGCATAGATCCCTAAATTACAATTTGTTTAAAATATCATCAAAATTTAAAAGATGTAAATACCAGTATAATCCTAAGCAGCCTACTAGGAACACAGCATTTCAAGTTTATGGGATATTTTTTATTTTACTTAATAAAAGTAGAGAAATAGTATCCATTAGTTGAAATAGCAAACATAAAATAAAAATCAGGGCAATGGTGTGTGAACTAATAACATAGTAGTTAACTAAGCTAAGACCTAGATAAGATTTCCTTAAACATATTTCCTTACAAAATAACAAGGGGTAGAGATCTGTCCCAAAAGAAGTGTATTATTTGGGAGCAAGATTTTATTGGTATTTATGACTTATTGAACAGATGTGTTGTACTTTGAAACAACCAAATGCATATATATTACCAGCATCCCATAATATTAATCTTGGAGAACAGAATAAACCCAGATTAAATGAAAGTTGTATTCTATCATGTGGAATTATTTTGCTTGGAATATGCTCAAAGTCATCTAAAAATCTAAGTCATGTTTTCTTTTGATATACTTTTTTAAAAGGACTTTTCATTTTTTTTGGCTAAATTGACTAATACAAGTTTCATGGTAAAACATGTTCAAAATTAAGAGTAGTGTGTTATTTGAGTTATTGTCAATGTAAGGAATGTACCCAGTGAAAATAGCCAACTTTGTAAGAAGGAAAACTGAGCACCTTCAATATACCTAGAAAATGTGCACAAAATATATGCTTTACAAAATTATCCAGACTGGCTTAATATAAATTACAATAAAACAGAAATCTAGTTTCTTGGAATTCCAGAAATTCTAGAATATATGTGTGATTTTAATCACTGCTAGCTAAAATTCTATGGCTTATAGAAATATGATCACTGTAATCAAATAACCAGATCTTGGTTTGGTAATTTAAAAAATATTGGCAAGTATGCATTAATACTTTTTATTCAAAGGTGAGTTTGCAAAGTCTACTGTTGCCTAAATGATTTTTAAGTCTTTTTTTTTTTTCTTTTTTTGAGACAGAGTCTCGCTCTGTTGCCCGGGCTAGAGTGAGTGCCGTGGCGTCAGCCTAGCTCACAGCAACCTCAAACTCCTGGGCTCAAGAGATCCTCCTGGCTCAGCCTCCTGAGTATCTGGGACTACAGGCATGTGCCACCATGCCCGGCTAATTTTTTTCTATATATTTTTAGTTGGCCAGATAATTTCTTTCTATTTTTTAGTAGAGAGGGGGGTCTCGCTGTTGCTCAGGCTGGTCTCAAACTCCTGACCTCGAGTGATCCACCTGCTTTGGCCTCCCAGAGGGCTAGGATTACAGGCGTGAGCCACCGCACCCAGCCTGATTTTTAAGTCTTTAGTCATTGGAGAGAGAAAATGTCAGGATCCCCACATTTGGGAAGACAATTACCATTGTCATCCTGGCTGATTATTACCAATTTTTGTTGTGGTTGTTTTGTTTCCTGTTTTTAAATCTTTCATTTGAGATTCTGTCTACCCTTTATTTCTTTTATTCATTTATCATCCTTTCCATAGTTCTCAGAGTGGAAATGGTGTTGGAGAAAGCTTCAAAAACAAGCCATTGTGTCCAAAGTTTCATTTTCTTCCCCCCTTCCTTCACTAAAGTTCTGCAGACAATTAGAATTCCCTCATTATGAGATGACCCTGAGGCTTCTGCTTTAAAGAAAGAAAACTCTCAGGTTGTGTAATCATTGTTGGTTTTCCTGTTTCCCCATTTTTAAATGAAGAAACTGTAGTTAAGCGAGTGGCTGAGTTACTTCCACAGTAATCATAGTGGGCTGTATACAGTATCTTGAAAAATGTATGGTGTCCAGCTGCTTTTAAGTAGGCCAAAAAAACCCCCCAAAACAAAAAAACAACACATCCACACAATTGTGGTATGATTTTGATACTACCTTCAAGAGATTGCTAAGCCACAACTGAAATCTCTTTTTGGGAACTGGTCTTCCAGAGTATCTAGATAAATAATTCTAACTAACAGTAGAAACTGATTAGCTACTTGATCAATTAGTATTACATAATAATAGTGGTGTGGGTAGATTTTTTTCCTACACTGCATTTGTTTTTTGTTCTTTTGTTTCCTGTGCATTTTTAAATGTTTCTCACGCACATCTCTATTTTGACACCTAGGGAAAAGCCATTATGAATATCTCAAATTACACACAATTGCTAAAGGAAAAAAGGAACAAAACTCATTGACTTAAAAGACAATAACTTAACAGACAGCTATATATTTTATTTTTTATACACTTAGGGGAAAAGGGCAAAATGATAACTATTTATAAACTTCCATTTTTATAAGTAATTACATGCCAATTAAAACTATATAAGGAAGTATAGTAAACTTTTGATATTTTTAATTAGAAAGTAAAAAAGGTCCAGAAACATATAAGAAATGATAATATAAAAATTAACCATCTCTCCTCTCCAAATCCTTCCTCCCAAAGGACCTTTCTTATTTTATGAGCTCAAAAAAAAATGTTGAATGGGGAGATTAGGTGATTTCAGTTGATTTAATCATAACAACTTGACTTTTACTGAACAGAATACTACCAGCCCTGAAATATTGATTTTGAAAAGCTTTGTTTAGACTTTGCTTGTGCAGAATCCTGAGAAAGAGATTTTTATTGATTTAGCTTTAGGATGTTTCATCTCAAGGAGAGGGGAAAATAGCCCAAAACTAACCTTTTGTATCGTAACATTAGACTGATACCTATTCCTTGTAAGAAACCCTCAAAATAATACAGTTTATCACCTTTTGAGAAATGCTTTAAATGCAAAGATTTCATTTATAACTGAATTAACACATTGCCACACTAGAAAAAAATTTTTTTTCCTTGGGGCCATAGTGTTTTATTATGAAAATAGAATAAAAACTTCGAAAACAAAATGATCCTTTCTTAACTTAATGAAAAATTTATTTTTTATTGTTTTCTGTGTGTGAGTTATATGCAACTTGAAAAATAGTTCTCCCAGCTCCCAAGGTGAAGAGCCGTGAGTTATTAATACATATGCTTCACGAGGCCCCGGGCTCAAAACTAGCATGAGTTAAATACAACTCACATAGCAGTTAATGTGTTAAAATGGTTCAATTTCACATCCTTTCCACTGCATCATAATAAAAACTGCTGTATGTGTGTTAATTTTACACATTTTTTACCCAATTTTTTAAAATTTATAAATCAAAACACTAAGAATTATCACTCCCCAAATTATGTTGCCTACAAAAATTCCATGTATGAGCCCAAATCACATAAATCATTTCTATGTTTACCAATAACACCTCCTATTTCTGATAAGGGCAAGCAGAGATCTGCTTGTCAAAAATCATTCCAAAGATTTCACAGACTCTCAAGAGAACAAATATGAAAGAATTCCCAAAGGAGAGCATCTTAAACTCTTTTAGGAAAACAGGTTTTACCCTATTTTTTTTTGAGCTGTGAAGTGCTTGTTTTCATTGCTAAAGAATCTTCTGACTTTCCATAATATCACAGATTTTTCTATCTATTTGTGACTTGGGAATAGGCTTATATTGTTAGAGATAAAACTCCCAAGATAGTGTTGAGCTGTAATATTCTCCAAAGTTTGAAGCCTCCCGGGAATGAATTATGTACTCAATTCACTCTGTAGATTTTTCTTCTGTTTTTTGCATTTGATCCATGTAGTTCTTCAGTGTGATAAGCACAAAGCTCTACTTATAGTGTAATTTTGCAGATGCTGAGATTGTCTTTGTTCACTGATAGTCTTTATTATCTATGTAGAAAAATGTTTTCCTGTAAATATACTAACCACTACATTAAATTATATATTAATAATAGCTTACATTTATTTAGGGCTTTCTATGTTCCACTTTTCTAAGTTTTTTATATGTATTAACTTATTTAGTCTTCATAACAACCTTGTCCTGTATATAATAATTACTATGTGGTAATAGATATTAGTTATTATCACCAGTATAATTACTTAAGTAGATTGTGCAAAAGTTACATAGGTTTTGAATGTTTTAGCAAAAATTTAAGCTATGTGGTTCCTGAGTTCTCAGCTATTAGGCTACATTTGTTTACTGTCTATTTTACCAAGTATAATGTAAATACCAGGAAGGCAGGGACTTGTTCTTGTTCACAGCTATTAATATATTCCCTGGGACCCAGAACAGTATACTCAATATGTATCTACTGAATGATAAATAAACAAAAAAAATAGAATTATTTAAGTGCTTTTGTCTTATAGAATAAAGCATTAATAACTGGCAGTTTTTGAATACAGATATTTTTCTGAAGTTCTAAAAGTTCACAAGATTGAAATAATTTAGTTTATGATTTTAGTAAAATAGTAATCTTTGAGGTTAAAACTAATTTTAAGATTCTAGAAATTGTCCCTACAGTTGAAATATCATTTTACCCCTTCCATAGCTTCTAAATTTATATTTATAAAGTAACAACTTAGTTTCAGTCATTGTTTAACCTGGAGTTTGGGATTCCCAAATAGAACATAAAAATACAAAGTATTTTTATTTTGTGGTTACCATACTTTTGAGTAGACCACAGTATCACCACATTTAATTTAACCTAAATTATGTAGGATTTTTACTATACCTTTTATTCTACCTGTTTTAGTTACACTAAACATTACAAGGACATTTACTAATAATTAGTCATATTTTTATAGGATTTGTTAAAAATGACAAATTGCTAAGTTCTTCCAAGTGTAAAGCTTTAAATAATCAGTCAAATGATCATATTAAAGAAAATTGATAAATTTAAAAAGTCTTTTCCTCAAATTGTTTTGGTGTTGATTTAGAAAATCAAGGAGGCTCTTGTTTTAAGGCTTAATTTTTAAAGAGAAGCTTTTTAAAAGAATAGCCTATAACCTGGATATTAGGCTCTGGAGTAACCCAGAGAGTAACAAAGGTGAAAAATTCTTAGTGTTTTAGGGATTGTGAATCAGTTTGTCTAAATTTTGATTCCAGACCTGTAAGTATGTTATTTTCACTTAGTAAAATGCATGTCTTTTATAAAAGGCAAATAACAATAACAGCATCTAATTCTTATGGTCATTATGGAGATTAAGTAAGATGGTTTATGTTTGGAACCTGGCACAAAGTAACCAATAAATATTGGCTTTTATCAACTTAAGAACATTTCCACCTAAATTCTCCCATTGTATTGCCATTGAATAGTCAAGTTAGAGTTAAATAACCATCAGATGATTTGTTAACTAATTAGATTGACATTGTATATCGGGGAGTCTTCACATGTATGTATGTGTGTTGTGGTTTGGTTTTTGAGGGCATGTTGGTTGCTGGTTTCTATACAGCTGGGATTCCATCACTAACATGCCACATATCCTTAAGTGATGATTTTCAACAGGGTGAGTTTCATCATACAGCTCCAGTCTTTCTTTGCCTTTTAGATTTTCTCTTCTGTCCTCATCAGTTAAGGGGCAGCCTGACATCATGGATAGTTTACAACTCTGGAAACTAGGAGACTTAAGGTATATGTTTCCAGGTCTGCCATTAGTTTGTACAAGTCACTTAACTTCTCTGGTTTCCAAATTCCTTATTTGTAAAAAGGTAGGTAGGGTTTGGTTAATATCAGAATGTTTTATCCACAGGGGACCCTAGAAATCATTTTACCAAGAAGTGTCTGTTTTTTAAGTAGTCAGTCATGTAAGTAAATATCTGTGTTGTATGCATGCATTCATGTGCATGTATCTCCTGAGATTTTTAGCAAAAACTGAATGTTTTCTTAATTACCAGGCACTGCTCAAATGTAAGATTAGGTAGTGCTTAAGTACCTGTTTTTTGCTAAGATCTTGTATTCGAAGGCTTCCAGGTGTCATTACAACAAGGTTGGATCATTCAGTAATTATAACTGCAGTTCAGTGGAATTCATTATGTAAATATAATTAAATCAAGAATCTAGGGCATTATATTATAAAGAAAGACTACCAAAAACAGCTATGTAGATAGCTTCCATAGATTGACTAAGGTTTGAATCATATCTAATTCCCCTTAGCCAAGCAAGGAACCTCTTGACTCACCACTGTAGTCATAAACACACTGATATAGCTTATACATGTGGATTTCCGATCATGTGGCCAATTGTTGGCAAATCTTGGATTTCTCTGCCCGAGGTGATTTTTCAGGACTAACAGCCTATGATTCTAAGTCATAGGCTATCCCAGTCTTTTCTCCTTGATCTGCTTTAAAATAAAGGCAGTTACTGAAAAATACAAAGTAATCCCCCCTTTAATGCTCCTTCAATCCCAAGTATATTTTCTTTTGACCATTGAGAACAAAGTAAAATGTTCTATTAAAAATACAAAAAGTGCAGAATGTACAAAATATATTAATATAAGAAGTTACTTTAGGTTGAGAAAAAAATGTATTTTTTTGAGGATAGTAATTGGAGCTAAGACAAAAATATGTCAATTTTCAATGATTGTAAACACTTACTGACTAGGAATATATATTCTAAGAATATGTTGAATTCTTTTCATTTTCCACTAGCTTATGAGGGTTAGGATTATATTCCGCTATCAACTCCCCCCAAAACTGGTTTCCCTATTGGATGAAATTGAAATGTCTCAGTCTGTCATTCAAAACCCTTCCCAACCCAGCCCCAAACATGTTTTCAATTTCACCTCCTATTATTCTCTTCTAAGCACCCTCCACTCTATTTCCCCGGTGGTTCCTATTACTCTGCAAGGCACCCTATATTCCCACACCTCTACCTCTGTTCAGGCTGCTCCCTTTGCCAGGATGCCCTTTCTCATATCCAGTCTACCTGACAAATTCCTATTCATTTTTCAAGATCCAACTGACATGTTGCCTATCTTCGTGAATCTCCCTCTCCTGTGTTCCCAGCACACACTGCGCTGGTTATTGCTGCATGTTCTCCCATCGCTGCTACCCTCTCTGCAGCAAGGACCATGTTTCCATTATAGCATCCAACACAGTGGAAACTCAATAAGGGCTTGCCAAAGTGAATAGAAATGTGTGCATGTGGCAAGAAAAAGGGAAATACCCTGATTTAGATCAGATATTGATATATATATATATATTATCTTTTCATTCATTATATAATATTATAATTTGGAAAGTACAGAAAAACAAAAGGAAATGAAATTCACCCATAACCCTCCTACCTCAGAGATAGTCATTCTTAACAGTTTAGTATACTCATTTCCAGCTAAAGCATACTTTTAAACAATGTGGTTTTTAAAATTAGAAAATTATCTACATAGCTTAACAGATGATCCTAATTTTTGACTTTGCTGTTTCTTTGTTAGCTCACAGAGAGAATAATCATCCTTTTTGTGGTAATCACCAGTCAAGAGGAAGTCCAAGAGAAATATGTGGTGTGTGTTTTATTCATCTTTTGGAATCTATTGGATATGGTTAGGTAAGAAGGAAAAATAATCTCTTAAAACAAGGCCAAATTTTCTTTCTACATTGAAACCAGTAATAGCTGCTTACATTGGTTATTCTGAATGAGAGAGAAAAACATATCCCTTTTCAAATTATTTTATCTTGATATGGAAATGTATTTTTAGTGCTTTCCTTAATGGGCATATCAAAGATAATGAAAACCTACCATGGTATTACAAGAGCAAATCAATGCATTCAGTTTTCCAGACAAGGCTTGGCATAGCACCAACTTGGAATAACTCTTATAGCTGTTTGCTAATGAAAGGCATTCCTTACGATTGCTCTAGTACATGTTACTTTAATAAGCAAAGCAGGACTTTTATCATATCATTGTCAGAATTTACAAAGTTGGTTTCTGTGAATTCAAGAATATTTTAAATATAGGACCATGTCTATGGAAAAAATGCACTTTCTTGTTTATTTGTATACTATTCTATTAGTAGAATTAGAATTCTAATAGTAGGTTCAAATGACTAAAGTCATTTCGTGGAAGGGAACCCTTGCTCTGGATAGTCTTCAGCATGCTTCTGATTTTAAAACTTTGCAATGAGATGTGCCTGGTCTTATCTCTACCAGTAGGGATGTGAAACAGTCCCCTTTGTTCAGTGAGCCCTTATGCCTCACTTTGGAGAGGTGTCCTACCTGGTAGGTTAGCTTTCACAAATGACGACGGGCCTCCTACTTGAAAGATCTGGATGTGACTAGGTAACAAAAGAGCCTTGGTGTTTAGCTGGAGTTATGTAAATTCTTTATTGTTGATAGCTTATCTGGATTAAAATATGTCTAATAGGTTGAATCCTAGATGAATTAGAATGAAATATTTTGTTGAATTAAAATGACTATAATTCTTTGTATATAAAACTTAGAAATTTCTCATTTTTTAACTGATAGTTTTATAGACTTGGGGCAAACTTCATGGAGTTTTACAGCCTCTGACTATAAAATTCATGGGACATTGGTGTCTTATTTGAGACTGTAGCTTTCCAATATACTGTTCTTAGGTATGTCTGGTTCTTTGAGTATTGATTTAGTCTCAGATAAGCTCCATAAACCAATTAGAGAACAAAACAACTTTTGCATTGAAAGTGGTAACATGCTGTGATGGGAAGACTTTTGGACATGAAAGTAGATGATCTCCCTGAATGAACCCACCGCCACTATTACTTGCTAAATGACCTTAGGCAAATCACTTAACCTTTTTTATTTTAATAACAGCTTTATCGAGGTATCACTTACATGCCATAAAATTCACCCTTTTAAAGTATAAAAAAATTTGTGGGTTTTAGTAAATTCAAAGAAATGTGAAAGCAACATCACTATCCAATCTAAGAACATTTTCATCACCCCCAAAAGAAACCCCATTCTCATTAGCAGTCAATTCCCATTCCCTCCTTCCCCCAGGCCCTGGCAACCACCCATATATTGTCTCTGTGGATTTGCCTATTCTGGAAATTTCATATAAATGGAATCACCAATATGTGGCTTTTTGTGACAGGCTGCTTTTACTTAGCATCATGTTTTTAAGGTTCTTCTATGTTGTAGCATGTATCAGCACTTCATTGCTTTTTATGGCTGAATACTATTCTGTTGTGTTGATATGTCACTTTTTGTTTATCCATTCATCAGTTGATGGACATTTGAGTTGTTTCCACTTTTTGGCCATGAGGAATACTGCTATGAACATCCATGTATAAGCTTTTGTGTGCATATGTTTTCATTTCCCTTATGCCTAGGAGTGAAATTCCTGGACATCTAAACTTTTTGAAACTTTTTTTTGCCCCTCTGTAAAATGGTGAGGAGAGTTAGAATCTTCCCAACCTACCCTAAAATGTCTTTTTTCAAATAGAAGAACAGGGGACTTCCTCAAGCTGATAAAGGCATCTATGAAAAAATCCATAACTAACATGACATCTAACGATGAAAGACTGATGCTTTCTTCCTAAGATCAGTAACAAGACAAGGATGTCCACTCTTGCTATTTCTATTGTACTGGACATTCTATGCGTGGCAATTAGGCAAAATAAAAAAAAATGAACAAAAATATATAAAAGCTATCCAGATTGGAAAGAAGTAAACCTATTTTTTTTGGCAGATGACATGATCTTATACATAAAAAACCAAGAAATCTACTTTAAAGATAATAGAACTAACAATAAGTTTAGCAAGGTTGTAGAATATGAGATCAATATATAAAAATCAATTATATCTCTATACATTTGAAATGAACTATCCTAAAATGAAATTAAGAAAACAATTCTGTTTAGCATAGCATCAAAACGAATAAAGTACTTAGGAATAAATTTAATGAAAAAAATGCAACTTGTACACTGAAAACTACAAAACATTGTTGAAAAAAATTAAAGATCTAAATGAAGGCAAAGACATCCCACATGGGTGGAAGACGTCATATTGTTAAGATGGCAATACTCCCCAAATTGATCTGTAGGTTCAATGTAATCCCAGCTGACTCTTCTGCAGAAATTGAGAAGCTGATCCTAAAACTCATAAGGAAACTCAAGGAACCCAGAATAACAAGAACAATCTTGAAAAAGAGGAACATAGTGGAAGGACTCATTCTTCCTAATTTCAAAACTTACTATAGAGCAGTAATAATCAAATGAGCCATATGGGAGATTCTGATATATGCTCAAGCCTAAGAACTACTGGCCTATTCAAAGGAATAAAAAAAGATATAGACTGATTCTTACATCACAATGGTAGGTTTAAAGCTACCTACTGTACCCCAAACAAGCTCCTCCCAAGGCCATTTCTTTAATCATATAAGATGGCACAACTGCAGAAGCAGAGGAATGGCAAATAAAGATTTGGAAGTTACATTTTTATTTGTAAATTCATTGCTGAGATATTTACAAGTATGTCTGTCTTTAAGAACCTAGCTGTCTTGCTCCATAAAATGGGCTTGGCTTTTTAATGAAATCCAAGTCACCAATCAAGGAAATTGTAACTATAATTTCTTGGGGGTGGGTAAGAGTTACATCTTGCTCTGTTCAGCTCTATAATTATCCATGATGTACCCATGAGACAAGCTAGACTGACATGGTCCCCTTCCCCCCATTTTTTACCTCTTGTTGAAATTATAGGAAATAAAGTATGTAATTTGCACACTTTGCAATTTTATCTCTGTATTACGTTTCTTCTCCTATTTCCCAGACATCAGCAGCAAATGATGTTTAAGAACTTCTGGTCTCCTTTCAGGTACACTTACAGCATGTTATCAGTCATAGGAATTTCCTATGCTGTCTTGACATGGCTCAGTCAAACACTATGGATGCTGATTTATCCTCTGTGTGTTCTTGCTGAAGGTAAGAAAAGAGCAACTTACTGTATTGCTTACTGACAAAAGCCATCTAGTTATAATGGTTAACTAATGTTTTGATGATTAAATTACTATTTTTGCTAGTGCTTAGCTCAATCAATGTATCTTTCCTGGCATATTTCTCTTGAGGCAAAGAACCAAAGTTGGAGGGGGAAGCAGCTCTGCACAGTAGACAAAACACTGGATGAGAAATGAGGACATTTGAGTCTTTCATTAACTCACAGAATGAGTTTTGGGTAACTCATTTAACCTCTGAGTCCGTTTACTCACCAAAAAGGGGTTTAACATTTACAGATTATGATTTTTTTTTTTTTTTACTTTTAATGCATAGAAATTCAGTTCCCTAGACTATGCTTCCCACTTACCTTATCCTCTGTGTGTCCTGCCCTGTCTTGGTGACTAGTTCAACTCTACCTTGTTTAACTAGTAATCATTGGTTTCTAAGGGAAGCATTCCCTGACTTCCTTAACCAAGTTATACAGCATCATGAATCTCCCTTTTATAGAGCCTATCTCTGTTCTGATTAGACACTTGTATGATTCTTTGCCTAATGTCCATTTTCATGACTAGACTTTCAGCTCCACAGGGATTCTGGGATATTTGTGTCTGCTGCTTCGTTCCCTTCCTTTCTCCTATGCACCAGTACACATGCTCAACAAACGCTGGATGAATTATCGAAAACAATATAAAGTAGGCTAATTATGTAGCCTAAATATAAACCTAAAATTTAAAACTAAATAGTTAAAATCATCAACTTGCAAAGAGCTTGAGGATATTTGGGGAATGTATGCTTCCTTCTGCAATGGATTTGGCAGACTGCTATGGAGTTTTCTGAAGGACATGATTAAAGTTTTTGAAAACTGAAGGCATAAAATAATTAAGAAAGCATGTTAAGGTAACTAAGGGAAAACATAAGGAAACAGATTTAACATAAAATGATGGTGACATTGGCAATAAGCATAAAGTATAATAAAGCCAGTATGTAAAATAAAGCCACATGTTTTCTATCTACTGATGACCAGAGAAAAGGAGCTTAAGTTATAGCCCATCATAGTAGAATTTTTAAATTCCTTTTCAAAACAATTATTAAATTTTGAAAGACTATTCCAAGAGAGTCTAGAGAATAATCTTCTTGAAAACCATAAACAAATTGATTGCCCATTCCTTAAGAATGAAATCCTTCCCTCACCGAAACATTTATTGAGTGCAGTCCTTTGTTATATCAAATGAAAGAACTTTAAAGACTATCTAAAGGAAATGGGGAGATGTTGGTCAAAGAGTACAAAGTTTAAGTTAAGAGAAATAAGTTTTTGATATCTATTGCACAGCAGGATGACTGTAGTTAATGTATATTTCAAAATAGCTAGGAGTAACTTTCAACTGTCTTACCATAAAAACTGATGAGGTGATGGATATGTTAATTAGCTTGGTTTAATCATTCCATATTATATGCATGGACCAAAACATCACATTGTACCCCATAAATGCATACAATTATGATTTGTCAATTAAAAATTATGTTAACAAAATTTAAAAATTAAAAGGATTTCTAAAGGAATAAGGCAGAAATATGACTAATCCCTTCCTAAAAATAAGGGATGAGTAAATAAACAGGAAATTTTCCCATTCTTGTTATTACATAACTCTAAGCCTTGTCATTTTTAGGAAAGCCATGTTCTTTATGGTTGTCATATAACTCACATTCTTTTATTCTTGCAATTATAATGTATGGTATATACAGAAAAAGTCTAGAAGCATACATGATAAAATGTCAGTAATGATTAATTTTGGGTGGTGGAATATGGGTGACTATAATTTTATCTTTATATGTTTCTATTTCAGATGTCCCAAAATATAAAAATGTACAGTTAAAAAAAAACCCTACTTTTCATAACTCTAATAACTTTTATGAAGTTAATATTATTTCATTTTGGTAACTAAGATTTTCTATCTGATAAATGTAAGACAAAAACAGAGTTCATGTAAATAACCAAATCAACTAATTACACTGATTAAATGCTATAAACCTGGGGGCAGCTCATGTTAATCTCAGAGGGTACGTTTGGTGTCAATTGCAGATCCCACACTGTGGCTCTCACAGTTGCAGACTCCTGGCTTTTCTTCCATCTTTCTGTCTTTGAAAAAATGTTTATACTAATTGACTATATAGAAATATAAAAAGAATATACTAAGTTCCATATATCTACCACCAGCTTCATCAAATCTTAGCATATTCTCATAATTGTTTCAGATTTTTTTAAAAAATTTAAGAAGGTACAAATGTTTTTGTTACATGGATAGTTTTTATAATGTTTAAGTCAGGGCTATTAGTGTGTCTATCACCTGAATAGTGTTCATTGTACCTGTTAGGTAGCTTTTTCCCCCTCTATTCTGTTCCTGCTCCTTTTCTTTATTTCCAGTGACCTTTTACATCACTCTGTGCCTATGTGTGCCCAATGATTATTACCAAATTATTAGAGAGTACAGGTGGTGTTTGTTTTTCCATTCTTGAGATACTTTGTTGCAGCAAAAGACATTATTTCATTCATTTTTATGGCTGAGTAGTACTCCATGGTATACATAAGCCACATTTTGTTAAAACTGATGGGCATTTAACTTGATTCCCAATCTTCGCAATTGTGAACTGTCCTGCAATAAACATTCAAGTGCAGGTGTCTTCCTGAAAGACACAAAGGCTATCCGGGAAAGAAGAGGTCGCCTTATTGCTTTTCACTGATGATATGATCTTGTATCTAGAAAATCCCAAAGACTCCACTTCAAGAGACTCCTGGAACTGATAAATAAATTCAGCAAAGTCTCAGGTTACAAAATCAATGTACGCAAATCAGTAGCATTTCTCTATATCAATAACAATCAAGCAGAGAGTCAAATCAAAGATTCAATACCATTCACAGTGGCTACCATAAAATAAAATACTTAGGAATATACTTAACCAAGGAGGCAAGAACACAGTTCTCTCTACAAGGAGAACTACAAAACACTGATGGAAGGAAATTGCAGATGATACAAACAAATGGAAAAATATACCATGCTCATGGCTGGGTAAAATTAACATTGTTAAAATGTCCATCTGCCCAAAGTGATTTGCAAATTCAATGCAATCCCCATCAAAATACCAACATCATATCGCATAGATCTAGAAAAAATTATGCTTTGTTTAGAACCAAAAAAGAACCTGAATAGCCATAGCCATCTTAAGCAAAAAGAACAAATCTGGAGGCATCACGTTACCAGACTTCAAACTATACCAGAAGGCCATAGCAACTAAACAGCAAGGTATTGGTACAAAAATAGAGACAAAGACCCATGGAACAGAACAGAAAACCCAAATATAAAGTCATCTACCTGCAATCAACTTTTCTTCAACAAAGCAGAGAACAACATACACTGGTGAAAAGAAGCCCTGTTCATTGTGATGCTGGGAAAACTGGATAGCCACATGCAGAAAAACGAAACAGGACGCCTATCTCTTACCATTTACAAAAACTAATTCATGATGAACAAAAGGCTTAAATGTAAGGCATGAAACCATAAAAATTCTAGAAGAAAATATAACAAAAACTCTTTTTGACATTGACCTAGGTAAAGAATTTATGACTAAGACCCCAAAGGCAATTACAACAAAAACAAAAATAAATGGGTCTTGATTAAATTAAAAGGCTTCTGCACAGCAAAGGAAATAAGCAACAGAGCAAAGAGAAAACCTACAGAATGGGAGAAAATATTTGCAAACTATATATTCGATAAAGGGCTAATATCCAGAATACACAAAAATTCCAACAAATAAGAAAAAGACAGTCCCATCAAAAAGTTCACAAAAGACATGAACAGAAACTTTCAACTTCTTCCTGTGGAATCTCCAGTAGGTTCTGGCACTTTTCCCTCGGAATTACACCTTATCTATGTTTTTTTTTTTTTTTATCTAAAACTTTTCCTTCTTTCTGAGACGATCCAGCAACCAGTGTCTCTACTCACCCATCTTCCCAATTCTCCCATCTTTCCCTTTTTAAACACTATTTTGAAATAACTTTAGACTCACAAAACATTGCAAAATCAGTGCATCATTACCATATACCCTTCACCCAGCTTACCCAAATAAGAACATCCTACATAGCCGTAGTACTTTATCATTTTATTCCATGAAATGTTACAAAATATCTGTATATGGGGTAAAATTTCATAGAACCTCCATCTCTATTTATCTGACACCAGCTTCTTCCCTCAAAATAATTTAGGCTGGCGTTTCTTACAGAGTTCCTCAGAATTTTTATTAAGTTCTACTAGGGCTTGGGGAGGAAGAAGAAGATATTTCAAGGCCAGTTAGACTGAGGAAATGTTGGGGGAAACCAGTTTCTTTCTTGCAGAACTTCTCAGAATCTCTATGATGCTAATGTGTTGTGAAACTCCAAGAGGAAAACATATGCAGCATTTTCCAAGTTCACTGGTCTATTACCTCTATTTGTGGCTAGGGGGACAGAAGTATATTGTGATATCATTTTTAGAAACACTGTAAACTATATAGGCATGATAAAGTACACAAAGGGCAAAAATTCAGCAAGTCACAGTGCTGTTAACAGCCTTGCCAACTTAATCATTTAGCAGATTTCTATACCAAACTGTAGCTTTAGCTACAAGATGCAGCAGCAGTCATAAAACATGTCATCGAATTCAAAATATCCTTCAACTATGCAGACATATATACATATCCCTGTAACAACATGAGGGAAACCTTTATGATGCTTTTTTTTTTTTAAACAGCATTCGCCATCTATCAGTCACTGCCTTATTTTGAATCATTTGGCACTTACTCCACCAAGCTGCCCTTTGACGTATCCATCTATTTCCCATACGTGCTGAAAATATATCTCATGATGCTCTTTATAGGTAAGTGGCATTTTTGTCTCTGCGTTTTTCCCTATGCTTTTTGGTTTGTGCTGCCATCTACCTCAATAGTTAGGTTGGTAAACATGGGAGAGACCAAAGAGGAAGCCTGATCTGATGAACTAGATCTTGTTCATAAATCACCTGGAAGTTATAATGCTTTTGTGCGGGGCATCATGAGATCAAATATGTCACTGTTTTGCTGTATGAACGAACAGTTTTACTAGCAGAAAATATAACTGCATTATGTAGGGAATAAAGAAGGATTGGCTATTTCTGATTTTTCCATTTATATCTATTTTGTTTCCTATTTTTTTGGCTTTATAAGCTAGCACTTCCTAGCAGGCAAATGGGGATAGGTATTAAAGATTCAAGAAAAATTTATGGAACAAAAACTTATAGTTGACAAAATTTGGTCAATTGTTTTCTAGGAAATTGGAGGGAAAAAACTTCCATTATTAAATTTTAATTTCCACAGCTCTAACTTTCACAAATCTCCAAGATAACGATTATCTCTAAAAGGTAACATATCAGACATAAGAACAACACATGTAAAGAAAAGACAAACTTTAGACAGTGAAACTTTACATTCTCGCTCTGTAGAGAGAGCTATCCTAAAGAAGGAAGAAAATTCCTTACATTAAAAAAATAGGATAGAGGAGTTTGATTTACTTCCCTTTCTACATAAAATCTGGATATTTCTTTAAAGTGTTTCTTCTTTGAGTCTGTTTTGCAAGTGTCTCGTCCCTAAAACCCAGGCAGTACTCTGACTGTATTTTAAAATCATCGTTCTAGAGAAATGGTTAACCAACCTTACTTACTTTTGCCACTTCCTTCTCCACGTTAGGTATGTATTTTACGTACAGTCACCTTTATTCAGAAAGAAGAGACGTCCTCAGAATCTTTCCCATGAAAAAGAAGAAAATGTGAAGTCCAGCATTCCAGTATAACATGAGAAAAGACAGGCTTATCGACTGAGCTGCAGTAAATACAGCACAAGAAGTATTCTGGTGGAAAAATACCTAGTATGTGACAAAAATCCATGACATGAAATAATTGCACACACCCCCAAAACTCTAGACATACACAATGGGCTGTTTTCCGCACATTATTGTTTTTAAGACATATACTCTTCTTACCCTTTCTGCTTCGGCAAAGCTGTGGATTTTACACAAGTTGCACTTATGTTGTAGGAAGTCTGATTATTTTCCTGTGAGGTTAATGAAGAAATAGGAGATTAACTGGAGCAGGTTCAATTAAATTGAGAAAACTAAATTTGGCAACCTAAATTACGCGTAGCCAAATAGTAGCAGATATGTAGGAGGGGGGGGTGATGCAAAAATATGTTCTGAAGTTGTCTAGAACAGGAACATTTTATAGGCATATGTCATTGTCCCTAGAGCTAACAATACCTACCCTAAACATTAGACACATTGAGAAAATTAAACATTTTTCCAAGCCCCATGTCTTAGCTCTGGCTGCTATAACAAAACACCATAAACTGGATGGTTTGAACAGCAGAAACTGATTTCTTACAGTTCTGGAGGCTGGGAAATCCAAGATCAGGGTGCCAGCTGATGCAGTTCCTGGTGAGGGCCGTTTTCCTGGTTTGCAGATAGATGCCTTCTTGCTGTATCCTCACATGAGAGGGCAACTCTGTCTCTTCTTATAATGGCACTAATTCCATTCTAGAGGTTTCCACTCTCAAGACCTAATTACCTCCCAAAGGCTCCACCTCCAAATACTATAACATTGAGGATTAGGGCTTAACCCATGAATTTGGGGGGCACACAAAGATTCAATCCATAACATTCTACATATGGCCTCAAAAAATTCATGTCCTTTTCACATGAAAAATATAACCATTCCATCCCAACAGCTGCAATGGTCTTAACTTATTCTCATATCAATTCTAAAGCCCAAAGTCTAAATCAGATGTGGTATGATTCATCCTGAAACAAAATTCCTTTCCAGCTGTGAGCCTGTGAAACCAAACAAATTTATGTGCTTCCAGAATACAATGTTGGGACAGGCATAGGATAGACATTCCCATTTCCAAAAGGGAGAAACAGGAAAGAAGGAAGGAGTGATGGGTCCCCATCAAGTCTACAACCTAGTAAAGGCAAATTCCATGAGATCTTAAGGTTCATGTTCTGCCTTTGGGACCCACTGAGGCAAAGGCATTGCTTACAGGACTCTGTTGGGTGAGGCGGCCCCCACGGCTCCACACAGAAGCCAGCCGGCTGTTTGAAACTGAGGGGTAGCCCTGATGATCTCTGAATCCCCTTCAGGGTCATTCACAGCTGAAGAGCTCCGTGATGTTGTCCTGTAAAATCCAAGAAGCCCAACAGCCTGCCTTCCTGTCCCATCTCCACTCCTTCAGTTTAAACTAGCAGTGTTCCTGCTAGGCTGGCAGATAAGGTCTGTGGTTCACATCTAAACTAATCTCCTTATTAAATGGTTTGTCCACCATACCCTTAGTGTTCTCTTCCAAAGATGTTTTCTCATTTTTTGTAATGTGAACAGGCTGAGAATTTTCCAAACCTTTACGTTCTGGTTCTTTCAGTTCTGACCTCATTTCTTTCCAAATGTTTTATTTTAAGCAGTCAAAAGGAACCAAGCCTTTCCTTCAATATTTTGCTTAGGGTTCTCTTTAATTAAATATTGAATTTCATGGCTCACAAGTTTTACCTTCCCCAAAACACTAGAACATAATTGAGCCAAGTTCTTGGGCACATTATAACAAAGATCACCTTTCCTATAGTTTTTCCCATAACATGTTCCTCATTTCCATCTAAGACCTCATCAGAATGGCCTTTATTGCCCATATTTCTACCAATATTCTGTTCACGATTATTTATGTATTCTCTAAGAAGATGAGGCTTTCTCTCCAGCTCTTTTCTGTTTCAGCCTTCACCAAAATCACCTTTGTCAAGTCCTGTATGGCAATAATGGCTTTTTCTAGCATGCCCCTCACCACTCTTCCAGCCTCTACCCATTACCTAATTTCAAAGCTTCTGCCACATTTTTATGTATTGTTTATAGCAGCACCTCACTTCTTAGTACCAATTGCTGTGTTACCTTGGGCTGTTATAACAAAATACCCAAAACTGGGTGGCTTAGACAACAGAAATATTAATATATTTCTCACAGTTCTGGAGGCTGGGTAGTCCAAGATCAAGGTGGCAGCAAGTTTAGCTCCTGGTGAGGTTCCAAGGTGCTCGCTGATTCTTCATTGTTTGCAGATGGATGCCTTCTTGCTCTATCTTCATATGGTAGAGAAATAAATCATCTCTCCTGTGTCTCTTCTTGTGAGGGCACTGATCCCATTCATGAGGGCTCATGACCTAATGATGTCCCAAAGGCCCTACCTCCAAATGCCATCACACTGGGGATTAGATCTTCAGCATATGAATTTGGGGGAGACACATGCAGTCCATGGCACTCTAATAAGAGTATTCATTAATATAACTTATTTGGGCTTTGATGCCTAAAGAGGACCCTAATGAAAACAGAATAGATCTTTGGTAAATACACAAGTAATGCCCCATTCTTCACTATTTTTTCTTTTTAAAATCAGGACATGTACATACCTTACAGGGAGACAAAAGGTACACAAATATAGTAAATACTTTTAAAAAAACTAAGAACTAGTGGTGTTTCAGATTATTTATTAAAGAATTGATAATTACTACAATGTAAGTCATATATGTCATCACTTTGTTTTGAAAAAATGTTCCTTTCTTTGAAGATGTAAAAAATGTGTGAATAATTCACTAAGAATCATTGCTGTACCATTCATGTATCACTCAGTTATTAAGAAACAGAGATCTCATTATCCAGTAACTACATATAATGGGCATTAAATATATCATGACATACATAACTGGGTAATAAAAATGTACTTTTAAAAGATATGTAACCTTATTTCCACTAAATAAAATAGTTGAAAGAAATTTGAGTATTGATATACTCGAAATTTTTATGAAGTAACATACTTAGATTTTAAAATAAGAAAATGATTAAAATTATCCTTTTAAAAACCTACATTTTATTTTGCTTCTAAAATTGCTTGTCTTCTAAATTTAAGAAAAAATTACTAAAAGCTTTAGTGTGCAAAGAGTAGAATCCCTTCACAAATTTTAGGTGACTTAGTCTACATTGCTCGCAATAAAGATGGCTACTTACACTACTGAAGTATATATCTAGTTACTGAAATGAAGAGAAAGAATTAGAGAAAGTACATATTGGGTCATTGTAAGAAATTAAAATTTCATTATTAAATAATATTTTAATTTTTTAAACCAGATAACTTTAAGAACCTTGCTACTTCTTAAAATTGAAGTCCAACAGAAACACATAAATTCATAATTATTGTAATTTTGAAGTAAAAATGAGGATTGACAATGGTTTGAGATCTGCAAAAGTTGTAACATAAAAATATCTGATGTCCTTTGGTGACAGAGTCACAATTGTTAATACCACTGTGGTTGGTTGCCTATATTCATAACTGAAAGAAATAACTAAATTTCATTAGAGGCTAGTGAAAATAAAGATGTAATTTCTTTTCCCACTCAAGTTCGTGTTCCCAAGGTTAAGAAACCCAGACATCGTGAAGTCAAGACAGTAAATACTTAGTTATCAGATGTTACCCAGATTGTGACGTTGACTTCTTGGGCTGTTTTAACTGTATGCTCATCAAATATCTATTTCATTTTGGACAGTGTAGAAAAAGGCTTAGTTTCTCAAGCCTAAGTAATGTAGATGAAATAGGAACTACTAAGTATTTTGAAAGCATATGTAAGACAACTTTGTTCCTCAAATTATTTATTGTGGTAAAAAAACAACAAAATTTACCATCTTAGCTATTTTTAAGTGTGCAGTTCAGTGGTATTAAGGAACATACCTATTATTACTATGTAACCATCACCATTCATCCATATTTAGAACTCTCTTCATCTTGCAAAACTTAAATTCTATACCCATGAGATAATAACTCCCCATTCTCTTCTGTCCCCAGGCCCCAACAACCATCAATCTACTTTGTCTCTATGACTTTGATTACTCTAAGTACCTTATATAAACAGAATCATACAGTATTTGTCCTTTGTAACTGGCTTATTTCACTTAGTGAAATTATTTCACATAATGTCTTCAAGTTTCATCCATGTTGTAGCATTTTTCATGTTTCTTGGCCATTTGTCTTCTTTTGAAAAACTTCTGTTTATGTCTTTTACCCACTTTTTAATAGGGTGGTTTGTTCTTGCTGAATTCTTTGTAGATTCTGGATATTTGCCCTTTATTGCATGTATAGTTTGTGGATATTTTCTCCCATTCTGTAGATTGTCTATTAACTCTATTGACTATTTTCTTTGCTGTGCAGAAGCATTTTAAGTCCCACTTTTTTATTTTTGTTGTTTCTGTATTTGTCTTTGGGGTCTTAGTCATAAATTCTTTGCCTTGGCTGATGTCTAAAAGTTTTTCCTATGTTCTAGAATTTTTATGGTTTCATGCCTTACATTTAAGTCTTTTATTCACCTTGAACTTTTGTATATGGCAAGAGATAGGGGTCCTGTTTCATTCTTCTGCATGTGGCTATCCAGTTTTCCCAGCACCATTTATTGAATAGGCTTCCTTTCCCCAGTGTATGTTGTCATCTGCTTTGTTGAAGATCAGTTGGTTGTAGGTAGATTGTTTTCTTTCTGGGTTCTCTATTCTAGTCCACTGGTCCATATCTCTACTTTTATACCAGTATGATGCTGTTTTAGTTATTATAGCCTTATAGTATAATTTGAAGTCAGGTAATGTGATGCCTCCAGATTTGTTCTTTTTGGTTAAGATTGCTTTGGCTATTTGGGCTCCTTTTTGGTTCCAAATGAAGCATAGAATTATCTTTTCTAGATCTGTGAAATATGATGTTGGTATTTTGGTGGGGATTGTGTTGAATCTGTAAATCACTTTGGGCAGTATGGATGTTTAACAGTGTTGATTCTTCCAATCCATGAGTGTGGGATGTTTTTCCATTTGTTTGTGTCATCTATGATTTTTTCATCAGTGTTTTGTAGTTCTCCTTGTAGAGATCTTTCATTTCCTTGGTTAAATATATTCCTAGGTATTTTATTTTCTTTGCATTTATTGCGAATGGTACTGAGTCCTTGATTTGACTCTCGGCTTGACTATTAGTAGTATAAAGAAATGCTACTGATTTTTGTACATTGATTTTGTAACCTGAGACTTTGCTGAATTTATTTATCAATTCTAAGAGCCTTTCAGTGGAGTCTTTAGAATTTTCTAGAAATAAGATCATATCATCAGTCAATAGGGATAGTTTGACCTCCTCTTTCCTGATTTGGAGACCCTTTATTTCTTACTCTTGCCTGATTGCTCTGGCTAGGACTTCCAGTATGTGTTGACTGTAAGTGGTGACAGCAATGTCTTAATTAAGAAACTTCCATTATCTTCCCAAGTCCCTACAGACATGTTGTCAAGCATATGTTCAAGCATTACAGCTACTATTTATTTGTAGTGAAACATATAAAAGTGATAGCATTTCTATAACATTTCATAAATTATAAAGCATATTTCTATATTCTTTCTTTTAACCCTCATAGCTACTTTATATAAAACCAAAGCTGAGGGAGTCACTACTGTGATTTTTATTTGGTTTTATATTTAATAATTTAGCTTGAAATTATTTCCGAAGTTTCCTATGTTTGACAAGAATCAGATGAACATTCTAAGTTGCCCATTTAAGGAATTTTGTACTAGATGTGAAGATTAATAGATGTAAACTCACACTTTCATAAATACTATGTATCATACAACACATTTAAAATGAGACTTTAGAGTTTCCAAGTTTATAATAAAGTATATCCCACATAGTATAAAAGCATATTAACCTCATCTAGGACCAGAGCAATGATGATGCACATTTATACATGAAGATGATGCTGTCAGGCATCTTTCCACAGGGGTGATGAAGGAAGTGAACTGTTCCAACCACACTCTTATCTCTGGTGCCATTTAAAGCGGTTTCTATGAATATGCTAGTTGGGGTCAGAGATATAAACTGATCAAAGAGGAACCTAACCTACAACGCTGACTTCAGTGAAGTCTCCATCCTCTTTACCAAATGATTTGATTTGTCTTCTAAAACAGCAGTTTACTAAAGTGTTTACCAAAACTCTAAAACGGCTGCTTACTTTCAAAGTGACTAAGTTACTTCAATATAGTAATTGAATCCCTAAGTCTGAGTCTTTATAAAATTATAATACCATTATCTATGGTTAAAATCTCTTGGTAGACATTAACGTCTGCCAATTAACTTCAAAAAAGGTTATTAAGAGTTTATTGGTTACCATGGAGCCATTACATTACAAAAAAAGCACAAAGATTTTAGATTCTTGCATGGATCCCAACATCTGTTCCACATGTACACTCTCCAAATCAAGAGAGTGTTTAGATATTTCTGAGAGACATAGCAGGGCTTTAACACCACACATTAATTTGTTAGTATATCCCAGCATGCTATTTGTCTTGGCCACTGTGTTTTCAAAATTACTTGTAAGGAAACTTTTCCTTTTGTATATAGTTAAGACCATCTGGTCTCAAAAAGGCAGAGACTTCTAGTTTCTGAAGAACTGAAATACCCTGATGGAATAACTTTTTTTTTTTTTTAGACAGTCTTGCTCTGTTGTCCTGGCTAGAGTGCCATGGTGTCAGCCTAGCTCACAGCAACCTCAAACTCCTGGGCTCCAGTGGTCCTCCTGCCTCAGCCTCATAAGTAGTTGGGACTACAGGCATGTGCCACCACGCTCAGCTAATTTTTTCTATTTTTAATAGAGACGGGGTCTGGCTCTTGCTTAGGCTGGTCTTGAACTCCTGAGCTCAAGCAATCCTCCCAGCCTCCCAGAGTGCTAGGATTACAGGCGTGAGCCACTGAGCCCAGCCAGAATAACTTAATTCTTATCTGAAATCACACAGGTAACCAAGAGAAAGGATCTTACTATTCCAGTCACCTGTATCTTAGAATGTTTAGATTTTAGAACCTTTAGAGTTTAGAGTTTTTAGAGATTCCCATGACTAAGAAAATCTTGCAAATCTGCTCAAAATAAAAACACGGAGCTAGTGAAGAAAGGGTAAAAATGTATCTTATTTTCTCCCTTTTGTCCTCTGTTTTCTTATCAAGGGCAGGAGCAAGGACAAAGTTTGAGAAGAAACAGGGCCAAAGTAAAAAGGGCAGTCTGGGATTAGAAGATTAGGCTGATTCTTCATCTCTTTGCTTGGTTATTGGCAATCTCTAGCTGCTGATTCAAGAGAAAAAAATGCAGAGTAGTTCTTCAGTGTGTACTTCCTCTTCACTACCCTTGATTGCCATTGTGTTGTAAGCAGGCCCAGGAATCTAAACCCCTTCAATCCATGAAAACCTACTCATTTACACTTTAACCCCTAAACTTCCCAATTCCAGAGGCCTATGAATTTGAGGCAGGCTTGTTTCTTTTATCTGATTATAGCAATCTACATTAAGCATGAATGAGGTTCCATCCTCTGGGGGAGTGTTCTGATGAGCCTGATACAATAGAAAGAGAACTGGATCTAAGGTTTCTGGACTTTGGTGCTAGGTGAAGCTCTGCTACTTACTAGATATGTTTACTCCACTTTAACATAGAAAATAATGCCTCCTCACAGTATTGTTGCAAGAGTTAAATAAGATAATACAAGTGAAAGCACTAATGTATTTACAATCTGACACCTAATGGTAAATGTTAGATGAATTTCAACTTCTAAATAGAGGGAAATACAGGAAAGGGTATATGAGTGGGAAGGAGATGGAAGCTGGCTTCTAGTGTAGATTTGCTGCCTTCTTGCTGCCTTCAAATTCATTTTCCTCTGGACCAACCTCTAAAGAAGTAATATGTTTGGAAAACTACTAATAGTAGAGCCATTTTTAACCTAAGTGGCAAGTACATTTGGTGACACCATAAAGGTATGAGCCACATGGGAATGCTAGAAGTCCTGTGGTGCTTGTGAAGCATCAGGCACTATGCTATGGCATGACAGACACAAAGGATAATTTTTCTACCAATTGATCCCATAAATGTATGCATCAGTATGTTTTATATAAGACAAAGCCCTGCTAATGGTGTTAAGGAAGAATAATTAGCAAACAGATCAAAATTAAAATGCCAGCTGAGTCTCAAGCCATTAAGTAAAATGCAACCCTTGAGGATATTGTCACAGAACTTATTTTAGGCCACTGGTCACTCTGATTAATAAAGAGATTTTTACTTATAAAAGAGATTGATCTTTAGAGGAGATATTTGTCATTTTTTGCCTGCCCAGTATCCCATTATCTTTCTTCTGGGAGGGACCCAGTTCAGGTGGTTTGGGTGGGGCTGCCTCTGCTCATCACTGTCCAGAGACTTAGGAGTGGACATATGACCCAGGCCTGGTCAATTAGGATGCCCACCTCCCTGGGCCCACATACTTGTTCAGAGACTCACATGTGACCCAAACTGAACCAGAGTCCTTCCCGTGTTGCTTCTGCCATACCTGTGGGCAAAGATCCCTTTCTTTCCCACTGAGGTCACTGCAGCCAACTATGTGGAGTGATCCCAAGAGGAACAAAGCCCGATGGCATCTTCTGAATCCCTGGGTGCAGCTGTGCCTGATCAGATACACTCTTAAATTTATGGGTTTGTGAACAAATATTCTCCTTTTTGGCTGAAGCTATTTTGAATAGCAATTTTCACTTGCATTCAAGTGAGCAAAGCATGAGGAAATTTTAGATGCCATTAATGAATCAGATTTACCTGATAATGTCATGCTTATTACTTAAATGTGAGTGTTTTATCAATGAGAAAACTTATCTAACTCATTGAGCCAATGAATACCCTCTTAGAGACTTCATGGAAAATAGATCATAATGCCACTCTCACTACAATAGTTGGTGGTGCTGGCACCTTCCCCCATGCCCTAAAACAAAAGTCACATGCACAAAAGTCACAAGATTATTTTACTAGAATTTAGTGGAGAGAAGATGCTATAGTCATGTTTTCACAAAGAAAATCTTCACATTGAACTCTAGTCAAATAAAGAAATTCAAGTTCCTGTTTCAGTCTCAAGCGGCCTGGGGATTAAAGCGATGCAAACCTCTCCCGGCATGCACGTGTCAAGCTGTCAGTGAAGTGGCTACTTTTTCATGACCCTTCACTCTCTCCATCATGTCTCAGCAACCCTAGACATGAATTCTGAAAAACTTCTTCCATTTCCATGGTTTTCCTCATCTAGCTGAGAATGCTGCTGGTTACCGCAAAACTGTTCACCAACCGTACGCTCTGGTCCATACAGCTTTCTTCTTAAATTCTGGGAGGACTCTCAAGGACAGGAGGGTGGCTAAGAGGACAAAAAATAAAGTTCACTGTTGCATATGGTGGAGCTGTGTTTGAAAAGGTCATTTTGATCAAAAAGGTGTCAGAGCAGAACTTGCCTTTTTCTGACTTGGCTAATCTTTAAGACTAAGGATTCCCATCAAGCCTCTGGCAGAATTTTAATGGCAGAAAATCATTTATAAAGGCTGGCGGGGGGGAAGTTTTTTTTTAAAAGTTACCCTGCAATTAGTTAGTGGGGAATTTTGGAGAATTAAAATGAAAACTGATTGCTGAGATGCTAGTGTTTTTTTTTCTTGATGTATGTGCTAATTACATGGGTGTGTTCCCTTTGTAAAAATCTACTTAAGATTTGTGTTCTTTTCTACATAAATATGATATTTTCATTAAATGTTTAATTGAAGCTAAAAAAAAGAAACAAAAACCCAACTCTATAATGAAGTTAGGTTTATGCTCAATGGAGCAAGTATGACTACACTAAACTATATTTGAATATGTACCCACAAGTCTATACTATTTCTGATCTGTTGTGGGTCCCTCAGGGATCAATTTAAAGTAGGGAAGTTCTGTGTATTCCCTTTAGGTAACTTGTTATATATCTTATTTTAGAATGTTATTATAAATATATTGAAATGCCATTTAAAATATAATAATGTGAAGGAATGTAGGTAAGCCAGAGTTACACAGTTATTTTGTGTGTCTAATAAGCCCATGACCATATAATCAAGTGAACACATGCTTCCTTGAATCAAATGGCTGTTTTCCTCATCAGTATCAGTTGTTATCTTTGTGACCTAAGACACTGCACGTTTGGAGCTATCAGTGTTTATATGGAACAACTCACAGTCATTAAAAATGAGTCCAAACCCCCTGAGGCAAACAGAGGAAATCTTAGCAGCAAGTCTCTAGGGATGGATAAAGTGAAAATATGTCAAACCACAGCCCTGATTCTCAGGGAAGTTCTGTGGTTTGTCGGAATCATATGGAGGTACTGTTTCCATCATACACATGCCTCCTCCTCACTTTGGGGGCAAGGAGAAGAATCAGAACGAATGACTTCTTGCTTATTTGGCAACCAATAAACTGTACCACACGTCCAAGTAAAATAGGGATCATACTATGACTCCAGGCTGACCAGATACATTATCCCCGAGTAGGCCAACCGGCAACTTCCTGAGTGCAGCATCTTACAGCATGTCAGGACAGCAGCGGCAGCAGCCACTGGTAGGCTCCAGACTCCCAAGCCCCAAGACATGGAGAACAAGTACGAGCCACGTCAGGCCACAGAACCAATGCCCAAATGACTTCCCAGATTTGAGGAAAAGAACCTATATAATTTTCACAGAATGATCTTTGTCTTTGTGGATCCTACCATCATACTTTAACAAAGTCAGCAGAGAAGTATAAAAGACACAAAAACCATCTAAATGCCTAGTTCCCTTGGCAAAGTGCTATGCAGCCATTAAAAATACTACTTACGAAGGCAGTGTAAGAACAAGTTTAAATGCTTTACAAATAATGTTTAAAAGGGCAGCAATCAAACTGTGTATTTATCGATTGTATATGATTATAAATATGTTAAAACAACACTCATACAAAGAAGGGGGCAAAATTTTCTTGTGGAAAATATCAATATTGTCACTGGCAAAGGGACTCTGGATTTCTCTTTGCTGCTGCTTTTTACTTTTCTGAACTTTTGAAGTTTTCATTACATTTTACTATTACAATAAAACATTTTAAAACCATTTAAATAAAAGTTAAATTTAAAGGCACTGGAACTCTTCTTTAATCCACTTTCTGGTTTGAAATGTCATACTGATGACAGTTCCAAGTTATTTCTTTAAACTGAAGCATGATTAGCCCTTTGGTTGAGCATTCCTAATCTAAAAATCCAAAATCTGAAATGCTCCCCAATCTAAAACTTTTGAATGCCAACATCATGTGGGAAATTCTATACATAATTACTTAACACAAACTTTGTTGCATACACAAAATTATTAAAAAGCATTGTATAAAATTACCTTCAGGCTACGTGTGTAAGGTATATATGAAACGTAAATAAACTTTGTGGTTAGACGTGGGTTTCATGCCTAAGATATCTCATTAAGTATATGTGAATATCCCCAAATCCAGAAAATTTCAAAATCCAAAACACTTCCGGTCCCACGCATGTCAGATGAGGGATGCTCAACCTGTATGCACTAGAATGCCACTCTGCACCACAGGTGATACCGGGCGGCTCTCCCCTGTACTGAGCATAAGGAATGGAAGTGATACCTTTTAAAAGCTCCCTGGACTTTGCTGAGAGAGCTCCTTTAGGGCTTTCCATGATGCTGAATAGCCAGTCAATGAACTAGGATGAAAATAAAAAACAGTGTCAGTGAAGAGAATCCTGTATCAGCAAGTGAACAGTCAGTCCCTTGGGCCTGCATACACGAGCATCAGTGCGCCTGCTCTTAGGCAATACCTGCCTGGGCTAGAGAAGCAGAGATGAGACAGGCACCAAGCACCAGAGATGGTAAGTTAGATACAGATGGTAAGTTAGATGCCCATTTCGTCAAATGACCTTCCCCTGCTGAATACCCTGAGACCTGCCATAGGTTTCAAGAGTGAGGTAGACACGGGCCGAGAGGGCCTCCTCTGTGCCAGGAACATTATCTCTCATGGCTATGAGAGGCCCAGAGAGGTTAAGACCCTTGCCCAAGTCCACTCCCAATGAATAGCAGAGTGAAGATTTGAACCAGGTACACCTGGCTTCAAAGCCCTGTGCTCCCGCTTTGCATCCTGCTGCCTCCCACCTGGTTCTGGGTGCATCCTGGCCTAGGCTCCTAGGCTGGGCAATAAATAGGGGACACACCAGATATAAGACCCTGTTTCTGAAACAAAATATGTTTGTGTAGATGAGAACAATTTATGCACAAATGGATATGAAACAAAGTTGAAATGTAAGAGAAAAGATAGAAAACAATTTACTAGGTTAGAGCCAAGCATGTTAACTGTGAATAAATCCTGCAAATGAGGTACTATAGAAACTCATGGTATTCATGAGTTTGACTCATCTCCCAGGATGCAGCCAAAATTGTTTTTGAATTAGATACAGGGTGATTTCATCAATGACTAAACGTTGCCAATCTTGGCTCATTAAAAAACATATATATATTTGTGACAGGTACTGGCATTTCAGCTTCGGACATAGAAGCTAGGGTGATGAGTAAAACAGGAAGAAAAAGAAAATATTCCTAATTCCCTGCTTTAATTAAATTTTTTCTTTATTCTTTCCTCAATTTTGTTTTATAGTATCTTAATGGTAAGTAAATAAATCAAGCACTACAAATACAAATTGATGCAAGATGTCTACACTGTAGTGCAAAGTGTACATGGTATCCCAGTCCAGAAATAACATGTGGGAACACCACATTTAAATTTATTTTGATTTAAAATGGAACATAAAACACAAAATTTGAGGCAATACTAATAGTTATCATGTTTAAGAAAAATAAAAGGCATTTTAATTAAGACACTCAATGGAATTGTGCATAGCTAAACCATGGGTCCACAGTTCAGAAATGCTTTTACAGATTAACGTTCAAATTTCAAGAATAAGCAACAAAAAGTTAGTTTTAAGCTTTCAGCTTCATAAAAATCCAGTTTTGATTAAATGAGATCAAAAAAGAACTTCCAACCAACTGTGTGAAGGACAGGTCAGGTCAGAGCCATATAAAAAGTACAGGAAGCATAGCATTTTCACACACTTTGCACAACAGCTAGTAGCCTGGGGAACTTCAATAACAAAAAAATAAAAGATGTTTCCTTTTAGGTTATATTGTCTTAACTACTCAAAGTAATACATGTTTATAGCCCTTGTCTCGATGCAAGGCTGTCTTCCCTTCATGCAACCCCTCTCCTTCCCGACCCCTACCCCAGAAGAACTGGACTCAGCAGCAAACTCAAAAAGCTTGGATTTTCCTGAGGGTAAGGGGTGATGATATTAGACCTTTGCAAAACTCGGTTGGACATCTAGTACAGGCCAGGGGCACGATGGGTACCTGGAGCATGTCTGTGGGATAGAATAAGTTATGAGGAACCTTAAATATGCTATAGGAAGATGGACGTTCCAGACCCACATTTCTTCTCAGAAGACTTCCCTGACCCACCCCAGGCATCGTTGACCGACTCCCTTGCTCACCGTCACTGTATCCTACTTATCACACCACTTTGTAATCCTGAATTTGCCTTCCTATCTATCCCCATTTTGAGATTCTGAGCTCTCTGAGATTTACCCATCCTTTCCACCCCAGGATTAAGAACATATGTGTCTTCAACAAATGAATGCAAGTATGGGCTTTTCTCTCTACCCACCCCAACTGTAAGCAAATTGCTGACTTGCTTTTAATTAGCAGGTGCCTGGAACCTGGGCTAGCCTCAGTCTCCGAGATTCTGCATCTGGCTGAGATTTGGGGCTGAGGATGAAAGGCTGTGGTGTGATTCAAGTTGCACTTGACTTCCACCTCAATGAAGAGAAAACAGCTGCCTGCCCTGCTAAGCAGGTGGCTGCCAGCCTCACCTTCTGGGTCTGTTCCTTCCAGGGCTCTTTTTGTAGCAGGAGAGGCATGCTACTAGGAAGGAGAGTGAAAGCCTCCTGCAGAGTGACCCTGTGCATTGGACTCCTGCCAAGGAAGCTTGATGCTGGCCCAGCTGGGCCATTCTCCTGATGCCATGGCAACCAACTGGCACTAAGACCGAGGAGGAGAGGGGCAGCGTGGTCTGCCCATGCAACCACTGCGGTTGCAAATATCAGCAAGAAGAAGTCCAAAGCCTATGATGGAAAATAGAAACATTAGGTCAGATGTTTTAACAACTCAAACAAACACATGTTCACATACACAGCCCTGTCATGATGCAATGTCATTTCCCCTTCACTGAACCACTCTTCTTATCTCAGCCCTACCCAAGAAGAGGAACTGAACAGCAAACCCAATTTCCATGCTTAAAGAAGACACATTTTAGGGATTTGGAAGGTTTCTGAGGTCCCCTTTTGTGAAGACAGAAGATCCAATAGTTTTTTTTATTATTATTCTATTAATAACATTTCAGGAGAAACATAATTTATTCAATTCCTAATCACACCAACATCCAAACATTCCTGTTTTGGTGTTTTCAAAGATTTTAAGAAATTAAGAGAGATAGGGAAAGAGATTTATTGTTATGTGGCCAAAAATAACTTTAAAAAATATATATAGTCTGATTTTATTTTTGAGCTATAATCTATCTAGGATCCATTCATTTAGATTTTAGATTCATCTAGACACTTTTAGAAATGGGGGTAATAGCAGCCACCTCTGAGTTATTTGATTACTGTGATTTAAACTACACTTCTTTCTGCTCATCTATATTCTTAGTCTTTAAGATTTTTGTTAGAAAACAGAAAGTTAAAACCTTAGGGAACTGGAAGAAAAAGAGGACAGATTATGCTAGTTCAAAAAGTTTAAAAAGCAATTCTCAATCTCTTAAAATTCCTCATCTCATGAATTAAAATTTCAAAAAGACACAGAACTCTTCAGAAAACCAGACAGAATGTCAAAGAACATCTCAGGTTATACAAATTTTACTCACACGGTAAAGAGGAGACCCATGCAGTGTGCCTGTAGAAAACAATTCCACTACTACAACACACACGGCAGCCAGCTAAGTCAAGACAATGAAGGAGAGTGGGAAAAAGCTACCTTCATTGTATTAATCTTTTTTTTTTTTTTAACTCACCTAATACCAGGGGTTCTTACTTCTTTGGGGTCACAGGTCATTTTGCAGGTGTGCTAAAAACTTCCCTCCAATATGTGCACATACACATGTAAGTACTGGCACACATACAGATTATTTGCATACACTTCAGGAATGTCTTTAAACTAGGTGCTTTTAGCCTTATGTGAAGGCCAGAGCCCTGTATTCCCACAACTTTTATGGGATCAAACCCAAGGACCCAGGTACACAGCACCTGGGGTTCCCTTTCCAGTTAGTGTCGTTGTGTTCTGTTTGTCAAAGAACATATTTTGCTGAAAATATCTGTCAAAGGTCATCCCTGGGTCTCTCTAAGAGTGTAGTAAGAATACACAATTCCCTGTGACATTGCAGAATTGTTAACAGTGTCTCAAAAATAAGAGGAAGGAGGCAAAGAAAAGCTGCAAGTAGCAACCTATTTCTCTTTTGGGAAGGTAAATATAAGTTATAAATTTTAAGGAAGTTACAGACTACTCCTCTAGATTGTACCTCATCAAGAGCCACATTCTGAACAGATGTTGACTGGTAGGCAACATTTCTGATATAACCCATCAGTTCCAAGAGCCACTCCATTCTCTTCAATACACCTGAAACAAAAAGGATATTTCCTTACTAGACCATGGTTTTCCTTTGAAATGTAAAACGGATCAGTAATAACCATCGTAACTAAAGCACAACACCTGGTGAGGATTCCACTAAACAGTTTCAAGTTCTCTTGCAATACCTGAGACTTGTGATTGCCTGTGAGAATTCTTTAACATATCACATAACTGAATTTTGGTCTTTAATTTTCAAAAACTAATCTAGTTTTCAAATCTCTATGCTCATTACTAATTAAATGCATTGCTGGAGTTTCTCTCTGAAAATTAACACATTAACTGCCATGTGAGCTGTATTTAGCTCATGCTAGTTTTGAGCCTGAGGCCCTGTGAAGCATACGTAACTCACACATCTCTTCACCTTGGGAGCCACATGAACTATTTTTGAGTTGTATATAACGTGCACACAGAAAACAATAAAAAATAACAAATTTTTCATTAAATTAGAAAAGATCGTTTTGTTTTCAAAGTTTTTATTCTATTTTCATAATAAAACACTGTGGCCCTGAGGGGAAAAAAAATGTGGCAGTTAATGTGTTAAACACATTAGAGAAATCTGGCATGCCAACTAGCCAGTAATGTTGAATTTTGGATCATTAGCTGTTTTCATAGTTTTCCTTTGCTTAAGTGTTCCCAATCTATGCCAGAATCACAGAGGAAACCCATCCCAAAGACATATAAAGAAAAATAAAAACCAACCATTATAGGGTAACTGGGGAACAAATATTAGCAGAAATATTGATTTTTTTCCCCTTTTTAATTTTTTAGCACAGTATAGACTACTTAGGAGGGTTTTTAGAATTTAGTAAGAGGAAAATGGGAACTACATTTGAGAGCTGGCTAGTTAGAACAAAAGGCAACACCAAATTTATTTCAGTTTATTGCATGTAACTTCATGTTTAATTGGAAACACCTACTTTATTTCTTCCTAATACACTTTGAGGTTAGAATGAAAAATCCAGTTTCCCGTCACTGGTTCATTTTTCAGTGGGCAGGCACTAACGCACATACGGGCAACTGTCTGAACTGCCAAAGAGGAGGATGAATCAAAATTTCTTACATGGTCTTACAGAGAATTACAGACATGTTTGTCAGTTTCCCCTCAAAATCATAAAGATACAAGAGAAGGATGGGGAAAACGGACCACATAAACATAAGTAACTTGTCTGTGATCACAGGGCTTCCCAGCCACATCTTAACCATGTAACCCAGTGGCCATTCAGAATTTGAACGTAGTCTGGAGAAATTATAAGCATATGACCAAAGAGACGAAAAGAGTAATGGAGGAGCTCCCTTATCCAGTGATTATTAAAATATAAAGTCTACAATGGTCTAAAAGTTGCACCATGTATTAATTCATCAGCAGAGTTTCAGGCTTAAGAATGCACACAGGGTAGCCAGATTTTATTAGTCTCACTCCTGGGAAGTTCTTCGATAAAATAACTATTTAATTTTTTTGTTTCTGTTTTCTCTTTTGTTTATTAAATGACCACCCAAAAGCCATTTTCCTAAAATCATCCGGCAGAAGCAATTGACATCTTGTGTGTTTGGGAAACTGAAGTTAAATAGGCAGAAGCAAACTGGTTCACTCGTTTGTATCCTTGAGGGTCTGAAGAGCCAAACACAATATAAAAAGCCTCAAACGAACACATTCTTATCTCCAGAAAGTGGATGTTGTGAGCACATTTCCATCCAAGGTACTCCTCACTTGCGATAAGAAATCCTAACCTGTGTCAAGAAGCACTAAACTAAATTTTAAGTTGAGAAGACAAGTACAACTTAAAAGGGAGAGCAGGCAAGCTGGCCTCACCTGTGTTGGCATGGCTGACGATCCGTGCCTGGTATAAGCTGTGCAGAATCATCCAGGCCAGCATCTCTTTCTCATGGTGCTGCACAGCCACACTCAGTATATCAGTCAAGTTCATCAAGGGGAACCGTCCTTGAGAGATTAAGTACAGTTTGACAAAGGCAGCCTTTTCTATGTTGCTCTGCAAAAAAAAGTAAATCGTTCCGTTACTAGTAAATTAAAACTGAAGTAGCTACAGAATTTCAGGGGAGGGGCAAAACAGAAAAGGTGAGTTTGATGTTATTATTTTGTTCATTTTCTGCAGCGTGTGACCTATTTGCCTGCGTGCTAAATTAAAATGTACAATACAGGGTTGTAATGTCACCTGTTTCTTCACGAAAAACAATAAATATGTTCAGGGGTTAGTTGGTGATAACATTAAGTTTACACAAATGATAATAATAAAAGGATAACTAACAAATATAGTGCTTATCATATGCCAAGCACCATTCTAAGCCTTTTAACATGTATTAATTTAGTGGTTTTCAAAATGTAATTCACAGACTTCTGGTGGATCTCAAGGCCCTTTTAGAGGTTCTGTGAGGTCAAAACTATTTTTATATACACCAAACTGTACTAGTATTCACTTTATTTTTCACTGCCACATGTAATTTTTTTAAAAAGCCAGTTTCACTTAAAATATCCTTGTAAACAATAAAAATTATTAGTTTCATTAAAACTTGGCTCTTGAGTGCACTTTTTAACATTCTATGGGACAAACGGGGAAACGCTCATAAGGGACTTCTGCTGCACACGCAAGTATGTGGTGGTCGCGAGGCAAGGAAGAACGCTTGTAAGATTAACCTGTGAGCTGACACAGCCACTCTTTTCACGGAACACCATTTACTTGCAGGAATGATTGATGGACAAACTATAATTATTCACACTGCGCATATGACAGCTTATTTTCTTAAAATTGAAGGGAGTCTGTCACTTCAAGGAAAATACCTGACAGTATTTGTTCCTAACGATAAAATCTGAGTTTCTGAGCAAAAATTAGATTTTTGGAAAATTTGTTTCTGCTTCTATGGGCTTGGCATCTTCCTAATATGTAAAAGGCTTTCCTGATAACTGGTGATATTAACAAATGTGTTTTTATATTATATAATGAAATGTGTCAACATTTGGAAGATCTTCAGAACTCAATGAGCCAATATTTTCCCAATGACCAGTGTATGATATTACAAAATTGTGCACAGGTAAAAGACCCAAAGTGCCAGACAGACCAGTGGATTTTAACGTAACAAAGCATGTGAGTTTCACTGATATAGTTTCTGATTCTACATTGCAATTAACCTCCATGAAACTACCAGTTGTTGAGTTTTGATGTAATATCAAAGAAGGATATTCATAATTCTCTGAAAAGACTATTATATTCTCTTCCTCTTTTCACCTACATATCTGCATAAGGCTGGGATTTCTTCACATACTTCACCAAAACATCACAACAGATGGAATGAAGCAGCAGCCATGAGAATCCAGCTGTCTTCTATTAAGCCAGACATTAAGGAGATTTGTAAAAATTTAAAATAATACCACTTTTCTAAGTTGTGCTTTAAAAAATTATTTTTATTATTCATGTTAAGATGTAATGGGTTTATTATTACTATTTTTAAGTAAATATTTTTAAATTTCCCTAGTTTTAATTTCTAATATGGTAAATATCAACAGATATGACCCATATAAATAAAAGCTCTTTGGGGTCCTCAATAATTTGTAAGAAACTAAAGTGTTCCTAAGATCAAAACATGTGACAACTGCTGTTTTAACTATTTAATTCTTACACCAACCCTCTGCGTAGATTACTATCAGCATCCCGGACAATGGAGCACAGAGGTTAAGTAACTTGCTTAAGGTCAGAGAGCCAGAGTTGTCAGAATAAGAATTGGAATCCAGGAAGTCTGTGCTCTCCACCACTATCTTATTCTAACTCTATTATTTCCAGAAATGAATAGAAAATTCTGACCTCAGTGGAGCAGACTAACTCCTTTGGGGACATCAGAACACTATTTAGTATGTTCCAATGACAATGTTCTGAATGGCACTTAGGAACCCATGTGATTATAACACAGCAACCTCTAGCTCCAGGTACCAAGAAGTAAATTACATGATTTATTCCCAACTACATTGTATGACTGTAATAAGATATAATTAGTTACACAAATGTAATAATTATGATAATAAATAATTACTGAGTCCTCACTTTGGGCCAGATACTATTCCAAGTACTTGGATCAATTAAGTCATTTAACTTTCAAAACAACTCTAACAGGTAGGTGTTATTATCTCCCTTTTATAGATGAGGAAATTGAGGCAGGGAGACATTATGAAACTTAAGCAAGATCACATTGCTAATTGCAGAGGTGGATTTCAAACCAGAGCAGTGAGGCTCCAGAATCCACCCTTTTAACCATTTCCTTAAACTGTTTCTCCTTGATTAAAGCAAGCTAATCTCCAAAATGCTGCTATTCCAAATACTCTGTAACAGTGGTTCTCAAAACTTAGGATGCACTAGAATCACCTAAGAGACTATTAAAACCCACACTCCTGGGTCGCACCTCCAGGGTTTCTGATTCGGCAGGTCTAGAGTGGGACTCAGAACTTGTGTTTCTAATTAGTTCCCAGGTGATGCTGATGACATTGGTCCAGGGACCACACTTTGAGAACCACTGCTATACGATGCAGAAATTCAAGGATCCAACTGAATAGGCAAACCTGTCATAAAGTAAAATAAATGCCAAGAAGTCCACCAGCTATGGGGGAGCTCACAGTTCTCTAGACCTGCAGACCCCAGCCTCTGGGCCATGGCACACCAGGAACCGGGTGGCACAGCAGGGGGCGAGTGGCGGGCAAGGGAGTGAAGCCTCACTTGCACCTACAGCGGCTCCCCATCACTTCATCACCGCCCAAGCCCCGCCCCCATCAGATCAGCAGCGGCATCAGACCCTCACAGAAGCATGAGCCCCACTGCAAACTGTGCATGCGAGGGATCCAGTGGGCATGCTCCCTGTGAGAATCCAGCACCTGCTGATCTGAGGTGGGGTGGAGCCGAGGCGGCAATGCCCCGCAACCTCCCCAGTCTGTGGAACGACTGTCTTCCACAAAACTGGTCCCTGCTATCAAAAAGGCTGGGGAGCGCTGCTCTAGACGATTAATACTGGCTGGTATGCAAGGTTGCCATTCAAGTATGTCATCTTAAGATGTACATATACTAAAAAATTATTGTTTATTTGCAACTCAAATTTAACAAAAAATCGTGTATTTTATTTGCTAAATCTGGCAACTTTACTGATACATTACTTTTTTGTTCATTCATCATTTGACTGCATATGGGTATGGAGGGTGCTTGTAAGTTATCCTGTGTCAGGGCTAATAGTGCTTGTTTGTCAATCAGCCACCTTTCTTCATTCCAGCAGGATACTATCAGGTGAAGGACAAAGTGGCAGAAATTGGGTTAAAAAACTATTCACCCATCTATCCAAACATACAATATTTTTTATTTGTTTTGTCTTTTTAAACATCTCACTGGTAGGCACCGTACAACATTTATTAAGCACTAATCATACTAGTAGGCTGGACACTAGACCCCACAGTGAAACAGAAAGATACAGTTTTCTAAAATTAACCGGTAACAAATATGAGGCAAAACTAGCTTCAGCCAAAAGGAAACAGTAATCAATTTTTCAATGGTAATTCCTGTCTCAATAACGAAAAAAATATAGATGGATACGTTATTACCTTAGTAATCTGGGCAACCCGATTGACGTCATCATCTGTCATTTCTGAGAGGCATTTTGCTACACCAATATACAGCTCTAGGTCATTTCTCTGGTAAGGAAGAATCCCAAGCATGTCAAAATGCAATGTAAAATAACAAGTTTATTCTTAAAGTTCTGAAAAATTATTGGATTTGCTTATCTTCGTGATTAGCAGCTGATGAGATTCTAATTTTAACCAAACACAAACATATGGCCAATTTTTATCATTTTAAAAACATCTTTCCTGTTATTCTGTGTAAGGTGGGGGCTGTACTGTTTGTCCTTATCAGAATTTCATCACCCCAAATGAATTTTTAACCTCTTTGTAAAACTACAATTTGGAGGTCTGTTGGGGGAGGGGAAGGGCTAATGTTAAGTCATTTGATGTGACAGTATATCGGACAATATGCCCGAGGATTCTATAGCTGTAAGGTGTATAGATTTCTGAGTTTGCATCTTCTACAGGCATTTGGTAAAACTTGCCTAACAGCAAATCTCCTGGTGCAGCACTGGTTAACCTGCTTCTGAGCTTGCTTAAAACTTTGGTTCTAAATATTCAACCTCAATTTAGATCTTGGAAGCAAACAAACTCCTAGTGAAGAATGTGGTTATTTCTTGCTAGCCTTCCCACCCACATTCTTAAAACATACACCTCCCTACTTTGGCAAAAGGCTTTAAAATATCCCAAACAGAAATTGTCAGGAATGTAAATATTTTTGTTCCTCACCCGAATCTTATTTGGTAGAAGGTCAAAAATTTTCCCAGTAGCTTCACAGAGCAAACTCCAGAGGTGGTGGGCAGGGCCGGGCAGTTTCATGGCCTGGCTCAGACCCTGTAAGGCACTTGGGCGTAATTCAGGATTGCAAAGCGGCAAAGCCACTTCAAAAACTGCCACCATTAAGTTTTCAACAAAACCCAGGAGCTGTTCATCAGAGACGTGTTTTATCCACAGAGGTGAAGACACCAGGAGGTATTTCTTGATATTCAGCTGGAAGTGAAACCGAAGAGGTCAGATGGAAACAGGCAAGTCTGGGTCTGCAATGCTCAAAACCTCTTGGTCATCACTGTGCTCGAGGGCAGACTGAGAGATAAAAAGTTCAGGTTACTTCCTTCTTCCCTCATTTTCCCACAGCTTCATGGTCCAATGGGCCACTAATGCATGTAATTTTGGCTGCGGCAGTCACTTGCGAGCCAGGGTGACTCATGTGTGTATATGGTATCTGCCAATCCATCTGTGAACTACTCAGCTTAAACCTTGGATCTTTGCAGTGAAGAGAATAAAATGCTACTTCTGAAAGTACATTACAGTTGCTTTTTAGTTTTAAAAGGTCGCCTTCTCTGGCAAGAAAAGCTCTGGAAGATGAAAGGTTCATCTGCTGGAAATCAACTAAACAGAGTATCTGATATCATTAATTTCTTCTTCTGGGAAAAACTAAAAAAGTAATAAGGAGAACTGGCATGTTGGGACCATTTTTGACCAAAGAAAAACCTCCAGCTGAGTATGTGGAACTGACCAAGGCACCTTAGAGTTCCCGAGAGCCAAGAAGGGGCACGGTTAGTAACGCTCTGTTATGTAACATGGACTTTAAGAGAATGGACTTCAAAGACTCTTAGAAACATAAGTATGATACTAAAGGGGCAGCAAGTCTAAAAGAAGTGGTCTAAAAAATAAAATCTGACCATGAAATCAGTAAATTTCTAAAAAGATCAATGTAGTTGCTTCAGTGTTCTGAACAGCTCATTTTAAAGAATATGCCATCTCATGATTTTATAAGAAAATGAACTTACCAATTAACAGAAATAACAATAAAGACCTATAATCAAAGACGAATGCCAAAGAAAAATTTCTGAGGTCAACAAAATGGGCTATTGGAGATAGGCCTGATTATAACGGAAGAAGGAGTTAACAGAATAGGGCTTTGAAGTCAGCTAGACACAGTTGTCCCATTCACTGGCTATACAAACTTTGCTTGACTGCCACCTGCCTCAGTTTATCGACCTGTAAAATGGAAATGATAAAATATATCTCTCAGAAGCGAAGTAAGTCAGACATAAAAGACTTCATATTATGTGATTTCATTCTAAAGAATTTATAAAATGTATATAAAATTTAAATTTATATAACAGTTTTTCTTTTTTTGAGACAGTCTCACTCTGTTGCCCTGGCTAGAGTGCTATGGCATCAGCCTCGCTCACAGTAACCTCAAACTCCTGGGCTCAAGCAATCCTCCTGCCTCAGCCTCCTGAGTAGCTGGGACTACAGGCATGCGCCAACATGCCCGGCTAATTTTTTCTATATATTTTTAGTTGGCCTGCTAATTGTTTTCTATTTTTTTTTTTTTAGTAGAGATGGGGGTCTCACTCTTGCTCAGGCTAGTCTCGAACTCCTGACCTTGAGTGACCCACCCACCTCAGCCTCCCAGAGTGTTAGGATTACAGGCGTGAGCCAAAACAGTTCAAAATTATAGAGATAGAAAGCACATCAGTAGTGGCCTGGGTCTGAGGTTGGGAGTGGAGATTGACTACAAATAGACACAATGGAACTTTGTCAGGTGATGGAATTGTTCTTGGTGATGATTAAAAATCTATAAATGTACTAAAACTCATCAAATTTTATACTTAAAATGGTCATATTTTAAGCTATTAAATTGTAACTCAATAAAGCTATTTAAAAATTGTCCTTCCAGGGTTGTAGAGAGATTAAATCTGATGCTAAGTACTCATTGAGTGCTTGCAGGTACCATGTACATAGCAAGTGCTCAGTTAATGGCAGTTAGATGGCAGACAAGTAATGTTCATAGTTGACAGAAAGGATGCAGACCTCCATAACACCCACCTTCAATTAAAAAGACTGGTAGGAGTAGGAAAGGTTTAAAAAAAACAGTTCAGAGTAGGGACAAAAGCCAAGAGATAAGGGTTATTTTCAAAGATTAAAAGCCTCCTAGAACAGAAGAGTAATAGGCCAGATTACAGAGACAATTCAAAGATGACAGCATTTAACTTTTATCAACTGGTAAACCTCTAATGAAATGAATGCACTTTTCTGTCCTAGCTGGAAATCCAAAATTATACATCTTTACTAACCCCCATCTTTAAACACTCTTGCCCTATTGTTCCTGTCTACCCTTGGTCTATACCTGGAAGGTGCTAGCCCTTATCACAAACACCAGGCTGAGTCACTTCTTCCTCAATACTTTGCTCAAGCTAAGCACCCCAGCAGAGATGTTTCACTCTTTCCACTTACACCCTCCCACCTACATCCCCTGATTCAATGCCTAACCAAATCCTACTGAGCCTTCAAGACTCACCTTAATCGCTGCCTCCTCTGGGAAAGGGAGGAATAATACATAGGTGAGTCCTGTGTATGTGGGTTTGCTTTCATCTTAACACCTACTGAAATGATTACGTATACCACATAATCAAAGAAACAATTCCACAACTTCCTAGCTGTATAATCTTGAGGAAGGAACTTTAATTCCTCTGATCATAACTTTCTCCTTTTTGTAATAAATGGTGCCTAAAGCATGAATGATAACGGCTAGGTGGGGTTCTGAACTATATAATTTTCCAATCTGCAGGCCAGCTACTATCAAGCGCTCAATTTTTGTAAGATCCCATTTGTCCACTCTTGACTTTGAGAACACACAGCCACACAAATGTTATTCACCTCCAAAAGAACCACATCCTCCCCTTGGCCAACACCCTTAATGGCTACATACACTCAGACTATGGATCAGTGGTGGCATCACCCACAAGCCCAACAGTGCAGCTGCGTTCTGGGATGACTGTGCCTGGGTCACCATAATTTCAAGGCACAGTTGCTGGATCTCTTCACCTGAAAGAGAGAAAGGAAAAGAATCTGTAGTATAGCTGCTTCTCTGATTCATTTTCAGGCTTTAATATCTCAAATCAAAGCATCTGCTTGTGTGAATTCTGCAGGTCACAGAACTTCAGTAAAGCAGAAGGTATTTCAAGAGACTTGTTGGTTATGAGGCAAAAGAATGTGTCCAATGGCATCACAGTCCCAAGTCTTGGAACTGACGAGGGACATGAACTAGGTAGGGAAATTTCTCTTACACTATCCAGAGAAACCTACACACTCAAACACTGTTGAAAATATGAGAAAATTCTAGCTAAAAAAACCCTTGGGTCTCTATTCTACCCTCCTCTCCATCTCATATTCAGCACACAGAGAAATATATAGAGGTCTGGAATGACTTAAAAATGTAGCCACATTCTTTAGTGATCAAGTCTTTTTAGTAGTCTGATCCCCATCAGAAGACTTATTTTCCCAATCAGAACATTTCTTCTTCTTATCTAAGGATTTTACTAAAAAACAAACATTTTCAATATACCACACACAAGTAGGGGAGGGACAAAGGAACATATTTTTCAAATGAAATCTCTGGAAACTCAGCATGGTGACATCATATCTTATAGAGAGATTAGGTTCAAATGAAAGCATTTAAGTGAAAAATTGTATATAGTCAAAATCATCTTTAGTTATCTTTAAATTGCACATAAATTACAGTATACAAGTCATTTTGTATATCATATGTAAGTAAGCACTCTGCTGTGATAGAACACTCATAGCAAATGCAAACCCGTGCAATTTTATAACACTTTAAATTGTTCTTTTTTTTTTTTGGAGCAAGTATATGAAATGATATTTGCATGTGGTAACTCCATTCTGTATAAAAGAGGTTGCTGTGGATGAACTGGGGGGCACTGAGGTGTGTATTCACTTTGCCTCTCACCAAAAAATAATTGTGGTAGACAGAATAATGGCCCCCGATGATGTCCACATTCTAATCCCTGGAACCTGTGACTATATCACCTTATATGGCAAAGAAATTTTGCACATGTGATTAAGGTTAAGGATCATGAGATGGGGAGATTATCCTGAATTATTTAAGTGAGCCCATTAATCAATGTGAGTCCTTAAAGGTGGAAAACATTTCCTGGCTGTAGAGAGCCAGAAAGATGACAGTGTGTGAAGACCTCAGCCCTCCATTGTTTGCTTTGAAGATGGAGAAGAAGTGACATGAGTCAAAGATTGTGGGAAGCCTCTAGAAGCTGGAAAAGAAAAGGAAATGGATTTTCCCCTAGAGCCTCTAGAAAGAAATTCTGTGCTGCTGACACCTTGATCTTAGTTTGGTGAGAAACATGTTTGACTTCTGGCCTATAGAACTGTAAAGATAATAAATTTGTGCTGTTTCAAGGCACTAAGTCTGTAGTATTTGTTCCAGAGAAAACGTATACAGCATCCCATATGGTACTGCTTGAAACCCACGGCTCTGAAGTACAGTCTGATAACCACCAACCCAGGCTTCATGGGACCTGCACCGCAGTCCCAGCAACATGCACACCTCAGTCAAGGATTGCTTTTCATGAATGTATCTGGCCTGTGTGTTCAGACCTCTTCCTCCTCACCAAGGGACTCAATGAAAGCAGCGCAGTCACATCCAACATGACAAAACTCAAGATCCAAAAAGTCTATCCAGTCACTACCAACTGTGACACAGAATATGTTTTTCTACTCAGATCAAAGCCTAAAAGTAAAGTCTAAAGACCTAAAAACATCTGATATTTACCAAAGTTTAGCCTCATAAGCGGAGAGAGGAGTGCAGCCCAGTTCACAGGAGGATATTGGTAGCTTTCTCCAACAGCTGCTATGGGTTTCATCACCACTTTAAGAAGGGAAGGAGGCACAGAGTCAGGACCTGCAGCACAAAAGAAAAAAATGTAATAAAATACCTTAATAGCATTAAGAAAGTAGAAAATGCCAACTTTCCCTTCTTTCTTTTAGTTTCAAAGGATCTGATATCAACATCTTCACTTGTGATCAACTCTTCAATCCTGCACTCTTAATTTCAACTCCATTTGCTACAAAACCTTCCTCCCTCTGTTCTTCTCTTATTTTTTAAAATTTTTAACTGATACATAATAACTGTATATATTAATATTTACAGGATACAAAGTGATAATTCCGTTACATATGTGCAATGATCAAATCGGGGTAATTAGCATATTCATAATCCCAAATATTTCTCATTTCTTTGTGCTGGGAACATTCAAAATCCTCTCTTCTAGCTATTTCAAAATAATAATAAATTATTGTTAACTACAGTCACCCTACAGTGCTATAGAACAATAGAACTTATTCCTCCTCTCTAATTTTTATTTGTACCCTTTAACCAACCTCTCCCTATTCCCCATCCTCCTACCTTTCCCAGCCTCTAGTCACCAGTACTCTACTCTCTACTTTTATGCGAAAACAACTTTTTTTTTTAGCTTCCCCGTATGAGTGAGAACATACAGTATTTATATTTCTATGCCTGGTTTATTTCGCTTAACATATGTCCTTCAGGCTCATCCATTCTTTAAGGATTTGTTCTTTTTTGTCTCCAGTTTTGCCTTTTCATCTGGATAAGAATATTCCACATTGCTACTTACCTGTCTTCCATGCTCTCTTGTCTTTTAATCCAGTTTTATCTATTTGAAAAATAAGTAACTTACTCTACATTATTGCCTCATTGCTCACTTATTCCTCAATCCACTTCCAGCAGAGAGGGCAAGTACTGCTCACTCAGGTACATTCCTTTCTAAGGACTATGGGTTACCTAGTTCCTGTGGCCCTAATTGGTCACATAATGTAGCATGAGATTCTCTGCTCTTTCTGCTCCTCAGCCGGCACCATGGTGACCACTCCAGAAGTGAGCACCTATGTGAGTAACAGCTAGTCCATAGGTTAATCAGCTACCTATGACACAGTATCATTACTTTAATATCATATTCCTTTTTGAGGGTTGTGTGTAGGGTAATTGGCAATTGAAAAACTGAGATATTGGAGCACTTATGAGTGGAAACATATGGTTTAGTCAGGGAGGGAATAGCCACTAAGGGCCATGTAAAAGTGAAGCTATAAGAAGATTAGAAACACAGTGCATAAAAATGTAGAAGACCAAGAAAGAGAAGAAAAAGCAGCAGGATCAACATCAGCAGCAAAAGAGAAGTTAGCATCAGCAGAAAGAGAAGCAGAACTGGCAAAAGGAAAAGCATCAGCAGGAAAAGGAAGAGCAGAGGTGGGATCAGCAAAAGAAGCACCAGAATCAGAAAATGCTGAAAAAGGGGGAATCAGAAGTGGAGGCAGAGTCAGCAAAAGGAAAAACAGCTGCAGAAAGGAGAAGCACAGGACAAAGGAGACGCAGAGGCCAAATCAGCATATACTGAAAAATGGGAAGCACAAGCAGGGCAGAGTCAGCAAACTGAAAATAGCTGCAGAAAGAGAAGCATAGGACAAAGGAGAAGCAGAGGGAAAATCAGCAGATATTGAAAAAAAGAGGAAGCACAAGCAGGGCAGAGTCAGCAAAAGTGAAAACAGCAACAGAAAGGGGAAGCTTAGGAAAAAGGAGAAGCAGGAGGCAAAATCAGCAGATACAGAAAAATGGGAAGCACAAGCAGGCAGAGTCAGCAAAAGTGAAAACAGCAACAGAAAGGAGAAGCTTAGGAAAAAGGAGAAGCAGAGGCAAAATCAGATACTGAAAAAAGGGAAGCACAAGCAGGGCAGAGTCAGCAAAGTGAAAACAGCAACAGAAAGGAGAAGCTTAGGAAAAAGGAGAAGCAGAGGCAAAATCAGCAGATACAGAAAAATGGGAAGCACAAGCAGGGCAGAGTCAGCAAAAGTGAAAACAGCAACAGAAAGGAGAAGCTTAGGAAAAAGGAGAAGCAGAGGCAAAATCAGATACTGAAAAAAGGGAAGCACAAGCAGGGCAGAGTCAGCAAAGTGAAAACAGCAACAGAAAGGAGAAGCTTAGGAAAAAGGAGAAGCAGAGGCAAAATCAGCAGATACAGAAAAATGGGAAGCACAAGCAGGCAGAGTCAGCAAAGTGAAAACAGCAACAGAAAGGGGAAGCTTAGGAAAAAAGAGAAGCAGAGGCAAAATCAGATACTGAAAAAATGGGAAGCACAAGCAGGGGGAGAGTCAGCAAATGTGAAAACAGCAACAGAAAGGGGAAGCTTAGGAAAAAAGAGAAGCAGGAAGCAAAATCAGCAGATACAGAAAAATGGGAAGCACAAGCAGGCAGAGTTAGCAAAGTGAAAACAGCAACAGAAAGGAGAAGCTTAGGAAAAAGGAGAAGCAGAGGCAAAATCAGATACTGAAAAAAGGGAAGGACAAGCAGGGCAGAGCCAGCAAATGTGAAAACAGCAACAGAAAGGGGAAGCTTAAGAAAAAGAAGAAGCAGAGGCAAAATCAGCAGATACAGAAAAATGGGAAGCACAAGCAGGCAGAGTCAGCAAAGTGAAAACAGCAGCAGAAAGGAGAAGCTTAGGAAAAAGGAGAAGCAGAGGCAAAATCCCATACTGAAAAAATGAGAAGCACAAGCAGGGGCAGAATCAGCAAAAGTGAAAACAGCATCAGAAAGGAGAAGCTTAGGAAAAAGGAGAAGCAAATGTGTAATCAGCAGAAAAAGGCAACACAATTAGCAGACGCTGAAAAGGAGAAGTAGAAGCAAAATCAGGAGACATTAAAAAAGCGAGCAGAGTCAACAAAAGGAAAAATAGCAACAGAAAGGAGAAGCATAAAAGAAAAGAGAAGCATATGCAGAATTAGTAGGAAAAGCGGAATTAGCAGAAGCTGAAAACGAGGAAGCAGAGGCAGAATCTACAAAAGGAAAAATAGCAGCTGAAAAGGAGTAGCATCAGAAAAAGAAGAAGCATACAAAAAACAGCAAAGGACTTAGCCATTTCTCCAAAGATGATACATAAATGCTCAACAAGCAGATGACAAGATGCCTAACATCACTAAACATCAGGAGAATGCAAATCAAAACCACAGTGAGATATCAACTCATAGCTATTAGGATGACTGCCAGAAGACCAGAAAATAACAAAGTGTTGGTGAGGATACGGAGAAATTGGAACTCTTTTGCACTGTTGGTGGGATTGTAAAATGGTGCAACCACTATGGAAAACATTATGGCAGTTCCTCAAAAAATTATAAATTATTTTATATATTATAAATTTATAAATGCAACCACCATATAATCCAGCAATCTCATTTCTGGGTATATATCCAAAACAACTGAAGGCAGGATCTTGAAGAGATAATTTGCACACTATCCACAGCAGCATTATTTATAATAGCAAAGTGGCAAAAGCAACCCAAATATCCATTGATAGAAGAATAAACAAACAAAATGTGAGGCTGGAGAGAGAGGAGAGGGAGAAAGGGAATTATTGATTAATTGGTTTTTTAAGTATTGGAAAAAACCTGAATTTTGACAGACATTCAAAAAATGTCCTGTTTTGAACAAAAAATTATGGAGCATAAAAAATAAGAAAGTCTGGCCATTTCAAATGTCCCGTTTTGAACAAAAAATTATGGAGCATAAAAAATAAGAAAGTCTGGCCATTTCATAGAAGAAATTAACAGAAATTATCCCAGAGGAAGCACAGACATTGGACTTACTAGAAAAATACTTGAAATCAACTATCTTAAACATGCTTAAACAACTAAAGGAAACCATGGGCAAAGATACATGAAAAAATAGAAATACCAATAAAGAGGTTTTTGTTTTTTTTTTAAAGAACTGAACAAATTGTGGAGCTAAAAATACAGTAACTGCAAAGAAAACCTCACTAGAGGGTTGAAATAGCAGATTTGAGCAGACAGAAGAAAGAATAGGCTCACCTAAAGATAGGTCAATTAAAATTATACAGTATAAGAAACAGAAAGAAAGAAGAAAAAAAATGAACAGAGCCTAAAGACACCTTCAGGCATATCGACATATGCATAATGGGCATCCCAGAAGGACAGCACAGAGAGAAAGAGATAAAAAGACTATCTGGAGAAATAATGGCCAAAATCTTCCCAAATTTGATTTTAAAAAAGACATAAATCTATACATTCAAGAAGCTCAACAAACTCCAAGACAAATAAATGCAAAGAGATCCACACCAAGACACACTGCAATAAAATTTTCAAAGGACAAAGACAAAGAGAATCTTGAAAGCAGCAAAGAGATCTACTCACCACATACAAGGGAGTCTCAATAAGATTAACAGCCCATTTCTCATCAGAAACCATGGAGTCCAGTAAAGAGTGGGATAACATTTTTAAAGTGCTGAAAGAAAAAAATGTCATCCCAAAATGCTATAACAAACAAAACTATCATTTAAGAATTAAGGAGAAATTAAGACATTCCCAGGAAAAAAAACTGAGGAAGTTTGCCACTCTTAGACATGCTGTATTTGAAATGTTAACAGAAGTCCTTTAGGCTAAAATAAAAAGACACTAGATAGTAATCTAGACAGTAATTTGAAGATATAAAGAAATAAAGAACTCAGATAAAGGTAATTACAGAAGTAAATATAAAAGCCAGTATTATATTTTTGTTTTGTAACTCCCCCTTTCACTAGTATGATTTAAAAGGAAAATGCATAAAACAATGATTACAAATCTACATTAATGGGCAAACAACATATAAACATGTAATTTGGGATAATAACAATGTAAGGGGGAGGGATAGAGCTTTATAAGAGCAGATTTTTGTATGCTGCTGAAGCTAAGTTGGCATCAATTCAAACTTGATTAATCAAGAAGTTTAACAATTATAAACATGTATAAATAAAACAAGAGAGCCCCAAAATACATAAAGCACACACTGACAGAATTGAAGGGAGAAGTATATGGCTCTACAATAACAATTGGAGACTTCAAATCTCTACTGTTAATGATGGATAGACTATCCAGAAAGAAGATTAATAAGGACATAGGGGACCTGGACAACAGTATAAAGCAAAGAGAACTGGCAGACATAGCTAGAACAGTTCTACTCAATACCATCAGGATACACATTTGTTTCAAGCATGCATGGAACATTCTCCAGGACCAACCATATGCCAGACCACAAAAAAAGTCTCAATAAATTTTAAAAGGCTAAAATCAAACAAAGTACTTCCAGTAATCACAATGGAATGAAGCTAGAAATCAGGAACAAAGTTCCAGGAAACCTAGAAAATTCAAAAATATGTGGAAAGTAAAAAGTACACTGATAAATGACCAATAGATAAAAGAAGAAATCACAGAGAAATTAGAAAATAGTTTGAGACTAATGAAAATAAAAACATAAAATACCAAAACTCATGAGATGGAACAAAAGCAGTGCTCTGGAAGAGACTGATAGCTATAAATGCCCATATTTTAAAAAGTAAAAATAAACCAATGTCCTAACTTTATACCTCAAGGAACTAGAAAAAGAAGAGTAAATATACCCAAAGTTAGAGGGAAGAAAATAACGAAATTTAGAGTGGAGATAACAATGTATAGAATAAGAAAACAAAAGAACCAACAAAACCAAAAACTGGATCTTAGAAGAGATAAACAAAACGGACAAACTTTAGCTAGACTAAGAAAAAAAATAGTGAAGATGCAAATGAAATCAGAAATAAAAGTGGAAATACTTCTACTGAACTTAAAGATATGAAAAGGATTGTAAGAGAATACTATGAAAAACTGCATGCCAACAAATTAAATGGACAAATTCCTAGAAACACACAAATTACCAAAACTGACCCAGGAATAAATAGAAAATATTAACACATCTATAACAAGTAAAGAGATTGGGTCAGTTATCAAAAATCTCCTAACAAAGAAAAGCCCAGGAGCAGAGGCTTCATTGGTGAATATTATCAAACACTTAAAGAATTAACACAAATCCTTCTCAATTTCTTTCAAAAAATAGAAGAGAAGGGAATATTTTCTAACTCATTCTAGGAGATCAGCATTATCCTAACAAAGCCAGACAAATACACTATAAAAAATAAAACTAAAAAACTAAAAAAATAAAACTAGAGACTAATATTCCTTATGAATATAGGCATAAAAATTCTCAACGAACACCAGCAAACAGAACCCAACAGCATATTAAAAGGATTATAGACCATGATGAAACAGGATTTATACCAGGAATGCAAGGGTTATAATTGTCTTAACATGGTAGGGGGCACATGTGAAAAACCCACAGTTAACATCAAACTCAATGGTGAAAGACTAAAAGATTTTCTTATACCATGAGGAACAAGACTGTATTCTACTTTCACCACTTTGTACTAGATGTTCTTAGCCAGAGCAATTGGACAAGAAAAAGAAATAAAATGCATTCAGATTAGAAAGGAAGAGGTTAAAACTATATTTGCAGATGACATATGCTACATGTAGAAAAACCAAAAAAATCTTTTTAAAAACTAATGGAGCTAGTAAAAGAATTCAATAAACTTGCAGGGTATAAGACCAACACATAAAAATTAGTTATATTTCTATATTCTAGAAGGGAATAATCTGAAAAGGAAATTAAGAAACAATTCCACTTGCAATAGCAAAAGAATAAAATAATAAAATACCTGGGGAATAAATGTAATCACAGTGCAAGACTTACACACCGAAAAGTACACAACATTTCTTAAAGAGATTAAAGGAGACCTAAATAAAACAAGACATCTCACGGCCATGGATTGGAATGCTTTATACTGTAAGATAACTGTACTCCCCAAAGTGATATACAGACTGAATGCAATCCCTATCAAAATTCCAAGATTGTTTTTCACGGAAATAGAAAAGCCAACCCTCAAATTCACATAGAAATGCAAGGGGCCCTAAATAGCCAAAACAATCTTGAGAAAAAAAAATTTGGAGGAGTCATGCATACTAACTACAAAACTTACTACAGAGCTATAGTAAGCAAAATGGTCTCTACAGGTAAGTAGAGACATATAGACCAACGGAATTGAATTAAGAGTCCAGAAGTAAAACCACACATTTACAGCCAACTGCCAAGACCTTTTAATAGGAGAAAGAATGATTTCTTCAACAAATAGTGCTAATACAACTAGATATCCACATGCAAAAGAATGAAGTGGGGCCCCTATCTAACATTATTTACAAAAATTAACTCAAAATGGATTAATACTCTAAAGATCAGAGCTAAACCAATCAAACTGTTAGATGAAAACCTATGGGTAAATCTTTGACCTTGGATTTGGCAATGAATTCTTAGGTATGACACCAACAACCTGAGCAACAAAATAAAAAGGATAAATTGTACTCTGTTAAAGTTAAAAACTTTGTGCATCAAAGGATGTTATCAAGAAAGTGAAAAGACAACCTACAGAATGGGAGTCTGCAAGTTATAGATAAGGGTCTAATAACCATAATCTACAAAGAACTCTTAGAACTCAACAACAAAAAGGCAATCTAATTTTTAAAAAATGGGCAAAGGACTTGAACAGATAATCCTCCAAAGAAGCTATACAGAGGGCCAACAAGTACATGAAAAGATGCTCAACATCATTAGTCATTAGGGAAATGCAAATCAAAACCACATGAGATACCACTTCACATCCAGATGGCAATAATAATAATAATGATAATAAAACGGAAAATAGTAATAAATGTTGGCAAGAACATGGTGAAACTGGAATCCTCATGTATTGCTGGTGGGAATGTAAAACAGTGCAGCCACCATGGAAAAACCATTTGGTAGTTCTTTGAAAAGTTAAATAGTTAAACTATACAACACAGCAATTCCCTTCCCAGATACATGCACACAAAAGAATTGAAAACAGGTTTTCAAACAAAACTTGTACACAAATATTCGTAGCAGCATCACTTGCAATAGCCAAAAAGTAGAAACAACCCAAATGCCCATCAACTGATGAACAGATAAATAAACTGTGGCAAATCCATGCAATACAAAGGATTATTATTCAGCTATAAAAAGGAATGAAGTACTGACACTTGCTACAATATGAACATGAATGAACCTTGAAAACATCATGCCAAGTGAAAGAATCCAATCGCAAAAGGCCACGGATTGTATGATTTCATTTAACTGAAATATAAAGAATAGGAAAATAAATAGAGACAGCAGATTATTGTTTGCTAGAGGCTGGGAGAAATTGGAAATGGGGAGTAACTGTTCAATGGGCTTAAGGTTTCCTTTAGGGTGGTAAGAACACTCTGGAAATACTGGTGATGGCGGCACACACTGTGAATGCACTAAATGTCACTGAATACTTTCAAATGGTTAAAATGATAAACTCTATGTTATTTTATCACAATAAAGAGAAAAGCATAAGAAGCACAGAAAAGGATGGAGCTGCCTTTTACAAAGAAAAGTAGAAACCACAAGAGAAGCTGATACCATGCAGCCCCTGAAAGCGAGAAATAAAGTCTTGGTGCCTGATATCTTTGTGCTCCCAGTACTCCCAAGAACTGGGAATAAGGTTTCTGCCTTTGGATTTCTGGAAAAATCTAGGAATCCTTGCAATAAATATCCTTGAGTCAGTTGAAGTAAGCCATTGCTTTCTGCAATGAAAAGTATCCTAAGACAATTACTATCTAGCTATTGGTCCCACCACCCCACTGAAACCATCCTTGCTAAGATTTCTAATGGCCATCTAAGTGCCAGATTCAAGGGTATTTGTTTCAGTCTTTCTTTCCACACTTTTCCATCTAAAAGTATATCATGCAATTCTTGAAAAAATCACTTCCCTAAGCTTCTGTGTTCTTCCTCTGCTGAGTCTCACTGCCTGAGTTCATCTACTCTCAGAGTTTCAAATATTACTTATATGTTGATAACTATGAATGTATACTTCTAATCTAGGTCTTTCTCCCATGTTTTAGACTCTTATTTCCAACCAGAGCCATCTCAAAAATCACCATGTTTCCTTAGGTTAGCTACTCACTAATCTACTTTCTTACCCTTGGCCTCTCAGTCTTGCCAACTTAGGAAGTTAAAACTAGTAGCATGCAAAATCCTTTTTTATGGCTGAGTAGTACTCCATGATATACATAGCACATTTTATTAATCCACTCATGAATTGATGGGCACTTGGGCTGATTCCATGTCTTTGCTATTGTGAACTGTGCTGCAATAAACATTCGAGTACAGATGTCTTTTTGATATAAAGACTTATTTTCCTTTGGGTAAGTACCCAGTAGTGGGATTGCTTGATGGAATGGTAGGTCTGCTTTTAGTTCTCTTCCAATGATGTTTCTCTCCCCTCTAAAAAACACTCTTTTGCTTTTCAAAAATGCTAATGCTCAACACACCTGCTACTCTTCTATGCTGTACTACCAGTAATTGATGCTTTGTTTCTGCTTCATCTTGAAATGTAATACTGGGAGCTCATGAAATATCAACAAGAAGTTAAACCACTGCTATTCTAAGGAAAAGAATTTCTGACAACAAAAGGAAATACATTTATTCATTCAACTATTTATTGATTATCTATTAAGTATCAAGTACTGCTCCCAACAGTGGAGGCAGTGTTGAACAAGACAGAAGAGGTCCCTATGCTCTAATGAGAGGACAAGCAAAAAAAAAAAAAAAACCCAAGGTAAAATCAGATGTGATAAGAAATAAAATGCTGTAATAGGAGTTAACTGGTTGACTATTCACATAGCTCAGCATATGTGGCAAGTATCTCCACACAATGTTGGCTGCAAATTGGAGTCTTCACCCTTCTGGCACATGATTCATAGAAATGGCCCAAGGAGCTGGCAGACAATATAGTAAATATCTGTGCATAGAATTACATTTCTCTTCTATTAGGGACATGTATCCAATTTTGTAATTCACAAACAGATTTCTACTTGAGAAACTTTCCTAGATCAAATGTTTTCAAAATTATAGAAAATTTTATTCCAGACACTTTGATAGAATTCACTGCAAAAATTTTGCTGTTTCCAGAGCATCTTGGGAACCAGGAAAGGCATTCAACTTCTTCTCTAATATCAGGGGCCTGTGTGAAATATGACCATTTTCTAGATGTTTTATTCTTAAGACAACAAGCTCTCCTTTATAAGAGCAACAGAACTTTCACCATTACTGTGCTTTACTATACACTTTACATGTTGCTTCTATTGTCATTAGAATTGAGCTGATACACAAGTGAATGACAGAAACAAGGAAAACTTGTAAAATGGAGAATGGGGTTGAAAATCACATCAATGCTATAATGCAATAAATCTTTCATTCTTAAAAAGGCAGAGACTCAGTACTGAGTAGCATAATTAGAATTACCCAAAATTTTCTTCTATATTTGTGGGGAACTTATTCCGACACTAACTGGAATAAAAGGAACTAGAGTAGCTATTAGAAATGGAAAAAACACTTGGTAGTTCTATGCATTTTGGGGGAGGCATGGAAAGAAAGAGAGAACAGAGTCACCGGTTCCTCCTTCCTCAGGTATCTTTAGCATTGGACAAAAGAATTCAAATCTAAACAACAGGAATGATTAGTTCCTTTATTACAGTGCTTTGTCTTTCAAACAAATGTCTTAGATAAGAAGAATGCTTACAGTGGTATGCTTTATGGACAATGGATTTGGAACTGAGAAGGCCTAACAGTACTTTTTAAAAAGATCCAGATGTTTTAAGATCTGGAAACAAAGTGGCTCTAAATCCCTCTTCTAGTTGACAGCCTCAAAGAACCTTGATATAAATGGCATATCCAAACAGAATGCTTTACAACTAGACCCATTATCACACATACTTTGGCTACACAGAGGATCAGATCTCAATGCCACAATGCACATGTGTAACCCCTACAGTAAAAGTCTGGCAACAAGTAGGCTAACAGCTGGGGTGTGTCTATTCTCCATCACCAGCACACTGCTTGTGTGGTATGAACATGTCTTTACTTTCTCCATCTTCAGTGTTGCTTAGAGGCAACTTAGCTTAGAATTATTCAGCACGTATAGGTATATATATGTATATATACACCTACACATATGCACACACACACATGCATACACACACACACACATATATATGTATGTGTGCGTGTTTAAAGATATAGATCGACAAATATTTGAAAACTATTACATGCCCGTTTGTTCTAGGCATTCAGGATAAAACACAGATGTTCTTCCTGCCCATTGTGGAAATCACAGTCTAATAGGAAAGACGGACTTTAAACAAAGAACTACAAATAATTATAAATAAAGAACTATAAATAATTATGCATTTATTAAGTACCTTAAAAATATATAGGAAAGTATCACATAAGAAAGCTAACCTAATTGGGGAATATCAGGGAAGCCCCTGTATTCCCCCACCAAGGAAAGGATGTTTAAATCAAAATGGAAAGGATAGGTAGGATTTTTCTAGACAAAGTCCATAGAAAACACAAGCAGAGATAATTACTGCCAGGCCTATTTGTGGGAACTAAGAGATGCTTAGCCCCCTGCCAGAAACTACAATCATGACAGTTCTTGAAAACAATTGATGATTCTGATACATCAGTCAGATACTATAAGTTGGTAGTGGGGTGTTCTATCTTAAGAGCAAATACTTCACCAATACTCAGTGTCATTAAAAACAAAAATATCCCAGGGTCCTTAGGACCAGGAAGACCACCAAGCAGCGTGGCAGCCAGTGGACAAGAAGACCTGAGTGAGGAAGGCAGCTTAGCAGGGGTGTGGTCCCACGGGGACAGGAGATTGGTTACATACAGGAGGACTGAACAAATGAGTAAACACATTGAAGATAATGGGGGCCAGGTTTCTTACTGTCAGAAAAGGGAGTTACAAATATGAAAAGAGAAAAAGTATTAATAGAATGAAACCTGTGGTGTTAAATTGGAATTTAAATTGGAGATATCGGTGTTAACTCATGGTTTTCATTACATATGTAACTACATACAAAAATAAATATAGACGTTAAAAAGAGTGGGAGGGAAGGAGGGGAGGGAGGGAGAGAGAGGGAGAGAGAGTGTGTGTGTATATTCATTTCCTAGCTCTGTAAACTGAAAGGGCTTGGGAGCAACGATTATACCAGCAGCAACAAGACATTTTGTTACCCAGATCTTAGCTTCTAAACACCATTCTCCACTAAAAGAAACTTGTGGTACCTGGCTATTAAAGGGCTGAGAATAATGCAAGATAAGCCCAGAACGTCATCTTGTGCGACAAAGTAAGGAAATGCTCAAAGAATGATGGGGTCATGTCAAAAGGACATAAGAGCCAACTTAGAGGCTCTTACTGGTCAAATCTAGGACAATTTGAGGATCAAAATAATGAATAATTGAATGATAATTAAATAAAATAGGAATTTAGAAGTCCACACTAATATAAAAAAGAAATGAGGAGAGGAAGAAGTTCTTCCTGACAGCAGAATGCCTACTAAAAAACGTAGATGCAATCATGGATTTTTAAAAATCACCTTTTGGCAACCATAAGAGTAATAAATAATTCAGGCAAGAAACATTAATGGATGCTAAAACTACTGGATGAAAATAGGATACTCATAAAGTCTCAAAATATCTCCACACAAAATTTTTACTGATGATAAATTTCACAGTAGAGAACCCTGGAAGATGTTACCTTACCCAAGTGATCAAAGTTACCCTGACCAGGGGAGGGAAACACACATCATGTACCACTGATGGGTCGCAGTGAGAAGAACACAGCTCTGCTCTGTGATATTGCTGCCCAAAATGATTGATGTGCCTCTAATATGAGAAACATTAGGCAAACCCAAATTGAAGAACATTCTCTAAAATAACTGACATCTAATTGTTTGGGTCTTTCTGGTTTTTTTTTGGTTTTCTTTTTTTTGAGACAGAGTCTCACTCTGTTGCCTGGGCTAGAGTACAGTTGTATCATCATAGCTCACTGCAACCTCACACTCATGGGCTCACGTGATTCTCCTGCCTCAGCCTCCCAAGTAGCTGAGACTATACGCACCACTATGCCTCACTAATTTTTCTATTTTTTTGTAGAGATGGGGTCTTGCTCTTTCTCAGCCTGGTCTCAAACTCCTGACCCTCAAGAGATCTTCCCGCTTCAGTCTCCCAAAGTGTTGGGACTACAGGTGTGAGCCACTGCCTCCAACCCAGCTTCTAATCTTAAAAGTTGTTAAAGTCATGAAACTGACAGAAGGACTGAGGACTGTTCCAGATTAAAGGAAACTAGAAAGACATAACAAATAAGTGCATGACAACATTCTGGATTAGATTCTTTTTCTATTAAAGACATCATTGGGAGTGTTAGTGAAACATGACTAGGGCCCATAGAAATAGATAATGATGATTAAAAAAGATTAAAGAATAATATATCTCTGACAGAAAAATGCCAAGGCTATCAGGAAACAAAGGAAAATGCCACATGGTATAGCAAAAAAAAAAAAAAAAAAAACACAAAAAACAACAAAAAGTTATATTCAAAGCCATGAACTGAATTCTTTAAAAATTGAAAGAATTTCACTTATTTGGTATGGTTTTAAAACATAGGCCTGCTTGAAAGAATGGATGCTATGAACATCTTATCTGTTCTATGGCATAGAGTATTAAAACGAGTATCCAAAGTGAGAAAGCCCTAAACGTTAGAAAACAGATTAATATATTCACTATCTCAAATGTGATTGGCTAAAATCGGGAACACAATGCCCAATCCTGTCCTGGCGTAAGCATGGATCAGGGATAACTCATCGCATTTTTTCCCTCTTGTGAGTTATCAAAGTTGAAAATAGCACACGGAGGCAATGAAACCATGTCAACCCCTAAAGCCTTCTGTCTTCTGCCTATGCCAAGTATGATTTTTATTCTCTAAAACCATTTCTTCCTCAAAAGAGTTCACCAAAGTTGTCATCCTTCCTATCCACTGGGCTCCAGTGAGTGACATCCAGACATTTCAACTCAAAAGCTGCTTCAGAAGGGAGTTATTAAAATTCAAATGAGCTGGGCATATTGAAGAAGAAAACACTAGTTTGCATGCACACCTCCGCATTTGGCCATCCCATTTAGCCCCACAGAGCAGGGTCTGGTTTTGTTTTTGTAAATGGGCTTTGGAGGCGGAGGTCAGCCTCCCATGGCCCACACTCCTCTGGGGTCATCATTTGTAATGTGTGAGGCTGAATAGATTTTCCTCTGAATCTAGTCAGCAAACCTAACAAGAAGGCAGCCCTCTCTCACAACCTGAAAATGCCAAAAATCTGATTAGTAATATGGCATTTTTTAATACTTCATTTATTTGTTTTAAAACAGCTTTCAGCAAGACTGCACGTAACAACACTGATCCCAGTTCCACCTGACTTTTCAGTCTTACAGCAGAACATTTCCTGCTGTGCCATAACTGCATAATCATAAAATGTTACATTTAACCAAAAATTTCCCATAAGATTCAGAGAAAATTCATTTCTGTCAAGAAATATAGATCTGGTAAGCCAAAATGACATTTTATTCACTAGAAAAGAAAAAGAGTCTACCCTTAATTTGACTGTAAGAGTTTTTACTTTATCTCTCATAGATATATCTCACATTATCATTTTAAAATTTTATAAGATATCAATAAGCAACCTAATAAAAATATAGCAAAAATATATAGACAGACACATATTTTCCTAGAGATATTTTAGCCATGGAAATTTTAGATGCTCATTTAGTAAGAATTCAATTTCTTACTAATGAAGACATCTCTATTATGATATTTATTTTAAGTACTTAATTTATGACAATATAAACAAATGTGCATTATATGTAATATATATGTTTTATATAAATATATCACATACAACAATGACACAACCATATGTCAGTTTTTCCTGAGGATAAGTAAAAGCAAATAACGGTGACTCAGGACCCTAGGATAATAGCACAAATGCTAGAACTCCAGAAATTAAAGGAATTTGTCTCCAGGCTATGAAAACAGTTCATAATCTGGAAGTTCCAGGCAATACTGTACCCAGTGGAAAATTAACAACATGAGCTTTAACTTCATTTCCAAAGGTAAGATTTTATTCTTCCATGACCCTCTTTAATCAAACAGCTTCCTCCAGATTTCTTCTAATTGTTTGTTTTAATTTGTTAAAAAACTTTTTCTTTTCTTTCTAAAATTGGGATGGTCTTGCTGTAATACAAGCACTGGTTTAGCCCAGACTGACCTACCCAGACAAGAAAGAATAAAATTAGCAAACATCAGTGAAAAAATATCACATTAATGAAGCTCGTTCCTAACCATGACATGTTCAGTTCTAATCCATTTTTCCTCACAGCTCTGAAAAGTATATGTGTATCATTAAAGAGCATTTATTCAATAACTTACACGGCATTGTTCTGGCTCCAGTTAAAAAAGAAAATGCACTTAACCTCTTCAAATTGCTTAGGCTCTAAGATGGGTGGTAGCAACACAGAATCACAAAAGGACAAATGTGTGCAGAGGAAAAGAACACAAACTAAAAATAGGAAGTAGAGCCAATGATTTCAACAACACGGAGAAGACCCAATTTCCAAGACAGGTCCTGGGATGTGGACTGTACCCAGATGTGTTTTCTCTTTTCAGATCATTCTCATTTTAAATTGACAGGAAAAGTAATGTACACTTATACTTTAAAAATGGCCAAATGGAAGATTAAGATTTTCACAGAGCCACCCAAAGTCAGAGACTTTGATTCCAAGAAACTACACAATGTGTATATTTATGTACCAATTATTGCAGTTAGCCTCCTGGTCATCTCTACTGCAAAGGTGGTTTAGCAGAAGAAAACATTCACCCCTTCTGATTTGGATTGTTTGATTCTACAGAGGCATGCTTAGGGCACACACATTTACTTGACTTGTAGAAAGAATGGTAAAATTCCAGAAATGTGCTCACTTGCCTTTTTTCCCTCCTGTAACGAAGAAGCCAATGGCTGCTCCAATGAAACTGCTTTCAGGCAAATAGCTATAGTCAGTAGGAACTGTGGAGACAGAAAATGATCAAATTAACTGGTGAACTTGGCAGGACTAATGAAGGAAAGATAATGATCTCATGCTGCCATATCAACCTCGAGACAAAGCGGAGATGTTTATGCCATTAATCTCAGCACAATATTCTGTGGCTGCAACTAATTCTATTAGATTAAGTGACTGGCCTTGAAGTAATCACTTAAGCTATGCAAACAAATCTAAAACAGTAGCAAACTTAGTAGAGATTGGAAAAAATTGCAGAGGATGAACACTTGACTGAAGTGGTTAAAAATCCTTTCCACATTGTCACATCAATGAGCCCCAACCTAGTGACCTCCTCAGGGTCAGCAGGGAGTCTGCTGGGCATCTAGGCTAAGACCATTCTTGTAGGTGCCACTTCAGGACATACTAAAGCAGATATATGAACCACGGAAATTCAGCAACCAATATTAATAGCACCAGTCTCTTACCTAAGGCAGAGACCTCTAAGTGACCAATATGTGCAAATAACCAGATGTGGTTGCTGACCTGGAACAGTGAAGCAGTGACATTTATGCTAGTTGAGTCCTAAGAGTCTCCTAAATCCCTTTCCTCCCAGTCTTCCATGGTTGTTTCAGGAGATGGTTTTTACTGCAGTAAATGGCTCAATTGGAAAATTCCATCAGGAACAAGAAGCTGTACTTTTCCAGACATACAGTCATTTTGTTCAGAAGAACCTGTGTGTAAGATGATTCAGTACTACCTGATTTGAATATATGTGGGCCAGACCAAGTACCCCATAATATGGAAATTAAAACCTGACATAAAAAAGTAAAATCCTGGCACAAATATGCTATTTTACACCAGGACACTGTGAGAAGAACCCTGCCCTTCAAAACTAGCAATACCAAGGGTTTCCAATATGACTAAGTTTTTTTTTTTCTTTTTCCTATGTTAATATGACAACTTCCAGCTGTCTAAAGTTCATTATGTTGGGAAGGCTATGTACCAATGTCCTATTTCCATAGCTACAGAGTGATTGAAAGCAAGGGAAACAATAATTACAGTGGCCCACGTCCATGGCCCACATCCATGGTAATGCTGTCAGCAGACTACCTGTCAGTGGGTAAATGAAATTAGGTTTTAATGAGGAATCATTGGTACCTAAACCTCTCTGGCCTGGGCCCAAGATAGCCAGTGGGTCAAAATTCTATAAAGAGCAAAGAGCAGATATATTAACCGTGATGACTTCACCACAAGTACAAATATAAATTAAGCATGCAGAGATTGCAAATATTTTTATTGCTTTTATCAAAAAACTAGAAATAGAAAAAGCCTTGTTATATTAAGATCTAGGGCTTTAATTGCAAGGCTGAGAAAGTACACATCTTTATTTACCCCACTATTTTTTCAAAATCAGGGGCCAGAAAAACTCCAGCCATACATGAAGAGACTTCTGATGAAACATGAATACTATGCCATTATATCCAGTAAAATAAGAAGCTTCAAGGACCTAGGTCCTAGTTCCTAGATTTGTTACTAAACTAACTCTGTATGTAAGTCATGTAATCTTTCTGAGCCTTAGGTTCTTCTTTTGTAAAATATAAGGGTTAGACTGAATGTCTAAGGGGGCAAGGAGGAGGAGCAAAAACATCATGAGCTTTGAAAGCCAACAGATCTGGGTTCAAATCACACAAGCACCACTTACTGCCATGTGACCCTGGATAAGTCAGGAAGCCTCTCCATACCCCATCTCCCTCTGATGTAAAATAGAGATGGTAATACCCACCACTTAGGGTTGTTGTGAAGATTAATGCTCTTAACAAACTACAGAGCTCTGGGTCAGCAATCCCTCCTTCTAGTATTTTAAGACTATAATCTTACCAGAGGTTCTACTTTGACTTGAGGACAGAGTAGACAGATGAAGGTGTCCAAGAAGCCAGATTGCATTTGACTGAAGACCAATCACCCCAGAGACACTGATGACCTATAGATGAAGAGGCTATAGTTCAATGATGGGGTAAGATCCAAGTTCTATTCAATAAAAAGGCCACTTACAGAAATCCACTAATCTTTTATGAGGTGGTGGCTTGGCTGATAATGAGAAGTTCTATAACAAGATGTAATACCATGTGTCTATTACACTCTACCTGGGTCATATGGGTACGCAACAAGTATTTGCTGAATGAATCAATGAATGAGTCAATCAGAGAAGAAAGCACTAGTGGTTTCCTCAGGTTTCACTGAGTAAGACTGGTCTCAAAGAAATTTTCAAAACATGGTTAAAAAAAAAATCCAAAATGTAGAAAAGAGGTGACAGTTACTTAAGACAAAAATACCTCAAAGAATGGAAGGAGGCATTTTCTTCTTTTCTGTAAATAATGCTCTATTACTGCTTTAGCATTCATAATAAGCATTTTTCTAAATAATAGTTTTCATTTATAGATTTTTCTCCCAAGTTATGGCAAGTTAAGTTTCAGCAGAATTCTTTTTTTGAGTATATTCATATTCATACATGCAAAAGAGAGTTTCTTCTGTTCAGAGATTTATGTTTGCTTGTGAAAGCCTGAATTACTAAAACTCCTTTCTGTGGTAGGTATTATAATCAACTGCATTTTACAAGAATGAAAACAAGCATGCTAAGTGAAAAGAATAAGATATAAAGTTCTACATACAGTAAGAATACCAATTATGCAAACAAAATAACAATGCTTGAAAAGAAATATGAACAAATATTTGAGCAGTTGCTTCAGGTTTGGAGGACCATCAGTGATATTTTTTCAGCTTTTTTCATTCTGTAGTCTCAAATTTTATGCAAATGAACATAGCCATTTTTTTTTAAATAAAAATCTTAAAAGATAGAAACATTTCTTAGTAGATGGGTATGTTTATTCTTTAACCAAGAATAGGGACAACAATAATTTACCCAAACAGTTTTATTAGTGACATCTGAACCACTGCCTCTTGACCATCCTACCTAGATATCTGCCCTGCCCTTTGGGCACCTTCTGTTTTTTCTTGTCCTGAGGGCCTGACATTCCTTGCAGGGTCAAGTTTTAATTTTAAGCCAAACCAATGCCAACTGAACTTAAAAATGCCAGCTTTCTTTTTCGCCAGAAAGAGTACATGTCTGTCAGTGAATATAGGATACTACACCACTCCCAAATGCTTCTTGAACTCAGCATGAATAACCAGAGACTTTCTCATTTTTCTAGGTAAAACATTCTGTATCATGCAATAGAAAAAAAAAGATAAAAAAGGAAGAGTATTTGTTTTCCCACCCAAGGATTTTAAATTCATCTTCTCACCTGAGTTAAGGTTCTAATGACTTCATTAAGTCTGCCCTGGAAATGAGAGGTCTGGATGGCTTCTGACTTCAGCTGAAAGAATAAGGAGAAATAACCCCACCCGACCCCCAAAAAGGTAAATAATTATATTTCCAGTGCATAAGCTATCATCTTCTAAGCTATGGAATAATTTATCATTATGTCCTTGTATTTCAAACACATAAGCTGTGAGTTCCTCAAGGACAGGGCCTGTGCTTTACGTATCATTGATTTCCTTGCACCTGGTCAGTGTGGCATGGAGCAGTCACTCAATAAACTTTTACTGTATAAACAGAGGAGCTCCTTTAGAATTACTTATAAACTTACACATACATACATCCACTGTGAAAACATTTTGAAATGAAAGGTAAATAGATATAAACTTAAACATTACAGATGTAAAACAGAGTTTCTTGTGAATGACTTCTGAAATTTCTTACCATTCAATCCCCTATTCTCAGGCATGGAAATTTGTGGAAAGTACCTAAGTTGACCAGGTTTATTCCTTACAAACCAAATAAAACTAGCAACAAATCTCTATAGAATAAAGAATTCGTAATCAAGAGCAATTTTTCATCCAGCAAGGCATTGAAAAGCCCAGTATAACTATTACCATAAACAAGATATTGGGTACTCTCCTGCTATAGCCATTTAGATTTCTTCCCCTGAACAGATAGTTCCTTTCTTTACCTGCATTACACCGGCTTCAGAGCCTACCAAGGCCACCGTGCCATGAAGAGCTGCCAAACAAATCATCGTAGGAGTGCCCTGAAAGCAAAGCATCAGAATATGTCAAGAGGGAGCCAGTCATTGGGATTGGATTCTATACAATTTATTAGAGCATAGAGAAATAAATGGTCAAAATGGTACTAAATTTGTGATGTCAACATAACCTGTATAATTCTACTGAAAATCGCAGTAGACTAAAATAAACAGATTAAGGTTGTTAAAACATGGGTGGCTTCTTGTTGTTTTTACTTTTCAAAAAACACAATGTTATTTTAAAATTAAAACATTGACAAAATAGCCAGTTTAAAAAAAAAGCTATAATGGTTGACAGGATGTATTATTTATAAGGGATTAAAAATATATGTGTCTCTTTCATTTGAAATTGCCTATTCTTTTACCATTAAGCTATATATCTTAGCAGCTCCTATAAATGGTCCAATAAAGTGGTTCCTTTTCCCAGGAAGGTGACCTCTACCTGTGCTAGAACAGTTCTGATCCAGGCAGGGAGCAGTTTGCTGCCTAAGTCTTCAGCTTTCCCATGTCCACACACTGACAAACCGTGAACTATGTTTCCCAACGCCAGGGCAAAACCGGAAGTCTGGTACAAATAAATAAAAACAGGGAGTGAGAAAAAGAAAAACAAAGACATAGATTAGGAATATTTATAAATAGCAACATAAGCACGACTAGAGCTACCTTTCCTACTGACAAGTTCTATTTGGGATTTTAAAACCAGAGATTTATGGATTTTTTTTTTTAATATAGACTTTGGTTTTCGACAGAAACTGCAGTCTAATGGCAAGGAATTCAGCTTCAGTGAGTAGTTTATTTTAGGAAAGTAATACAGCACTATTGAGCAACTTAGCTACAGCAATACGAATTCTCTGAAGGGATTAGGGTGAAAATACCAATGTAGACCACACAAGGCCAATCAACTCCTAAACAAAGAAAAAGCATCCCACGATGAGCATAGCATAAGAAAACGCCTACATTTTGATTTTGCAAAACTTATTCTGAATGTAAGATAGCAGGCACATAACCATAAAACAGTAAAAACAATATTATGGGCTTAAAACCAGTGATTCCTGCAATTATCCATTATGACCAATATTAAGACTCTGGAGACCTTTAAAAAATCCAAATTGGAAAATTCTATAGTGTGTAATCAGAGGGGATTTTTTTTAAGTTTTTTTTTTTTATTGTGGCAAAAATACACATAAAATTTACAATCTTTACCATGAATACCAGTTCAGTGACATTAAGTACATTCATATTGTTGTATAATCATCACCACCATCCATCTCTAGAATATTTTTTATCTTAAAAAACTAAAATTCCATACCCATTAAACAATAACTCCCCACTCCTCCCTCCCCCCACCCCCCGGCAACCACCAATCTACTTTCTGTCTCTCTGGTTTTGACTACTCTAAGTATCTCATCTAAGTGAATCCTACAGTATTTGCCCTTTTGTGATTTGCTTATTTCACTTAGCATAACGTCTTCAAGTTTCCTCCATATTGTAGCACATGTCAGAACTTCCTTTTTAAGGTTGAATAGTATTTCAGAGGGAAAATTTTAAGGGTATTTAACTTTTAATTTACAAGTATTTATATTTACCTACACAAATTCAGTGATGAACAGAGATTTTTCTGCCTTGAACTTGAAGTTTGACTTTATCATCAGAGTCTTCTATGTATTCATATCTTTACAAATTTTTGTCTCTAGCTTTATAGAATATAACTCATACTCCCTAGCCACATATTTTAAGATTTTTATAAATATAGAGCAATAGTTGGAGAGAAAGAAAAGCCTATTAACACTTTCTCAAAGAAAATGTCTGCAGGATGAAATAGGTGATAAGGAGAGAAAAAGACATCTGTGACTGTTGGCTGTACCTGTGAGAGAACAGTTAGAAGTTTCTCAGTTCTAAACATGAAAAATATCGCAGAACAGTCTAATTCAGAGTAAGTCAAAAGCGGGACTTAGCAGCATCATGAGACCCACAGAGAGAAATAATTAGGGCACACATCCCAACCTGCTGGTTGTTCTCTACTAACAGTCGAAGCTTGTTCATAACATCTTCAGCCTCTGCAGCCTCAATAATTCCAGCACTGAAAGCTGATGTACATACACAGCTAAGGGTGTAGGCAAGGACCTGAAAAGAAAATACAACAGAAAAAAGTTTCTTTGGGAGGCAAAGAAACGTGTTCTCTTAGAACATGGCTTAGTTTCTTGCCACCATTAAATTGGTATGAATTGATCAACACATATGCACACACGGAAGTAATTTTCACTGGGTGTGGGGGGAGAAGGGGATGGGTAGGTACATTTACACCTAACAGGTGTTGCACGCTGCCTGGGGGATGGGCACACTTGTAGCTGTGACTCGGGCAGTAGAAAGGCAATTTATGCAACCAAAGCATTTGTACCCCTGTAATATTCTGCAATTTTAAAAAATTTAATAAAAAAATGATTTAATAATAAAAAAAAAGAACATGGCTTAGCTGATACAGATATTCTGTCAAACTTCCCCCCACTGTAAAAATTGGAATTGAAAATATTTACCACAGACTGGGCACTGTTTTGCTGACTAACCTATATTATTATGTTTTATGACAATGCCATGATGGGTATCATTATTCTTACTTTATAAATGAAGTCTTTTTAAATACTTTGAGGCTCAATTACACACAGCTAGCAAATGATAGAAGCAAGATTCAAACCCAGGCCTTCAGACTCTAAATCAAAAAGTTTCCTCACCACGTCATAACAGAACACAGCACCTACCAACAGCAGAAGGAAACAGAATTTCATCACTAGTGGACGTTATTAATTGCCATGCACTCCCATCCAAGGCCAAATGGAAGAAATTTAAAAAAAAATGAAACATTAAGATTCCCTAGGAGAAGTAGCAGAATGTAACTGGAGCAGGGATATGGGTTTTGGAGTCAGATAAATTGTGTAAAATAGGAATAATCCTACCTACTTCATAGCACTGGTGTGAGAACGTAAGATGTAAATGAATGAATAAATAAATAAATAAAATACAAATAAAAAGAATGTTGGGAGCAGAGATGATACTTGGGCATATGTCCCAAATTAACCATTTACTGGCTAAGTAACTTTGGGCAAATTACTCAATCTATTTGAGTCTCAGTTTTTGTAAATCAAAGTTAATCATTCCCTCCCTGCTACCTCACATATTCATAATAAAACCCTCCCTTATAAGGATGCTGTTAACACAAAGTAGAAAATTCAACTGCTAGCGCTGGTTGATACAGCATGAAAAATGTAAGTGGTTTCTAAGGTAGAAACTGGATAATAAAACATGAGAGGGGAAGAAAAAACAAAACTGCTTGCTTAAGGCCTTATAAATCAAAACATCAAGGCAGACAGATGCATCAGTTATAAGAACCTTGCTTTCATTTATTAGTCAATTGGCTCCTTGGTTGCAAGATTTTCTCCTTTGGCTTAAAAAAAATATGCACTTTTAAATGCTCTACATTGCTTTAAAAATGGAAATGTAGTGCATGTCTTAGAACAAAACTTCAACCCTCTGTGCCCCAAAGAAATTCACCAATTCAACAAGTCCTCTGAAAGCAGAGGAGCTGAGCAGGGAAACACAGCAGCCATTATGTACTCATCAATAGCTCGTGGGCAGGCTGGGATAAAATAGAATCTGCTCTAATGAGAGGGAGAATCTGGCCAGGCCACGAGGTCATACCCTGCTCCTCCCAAAGAAGAGCACAGGCGGTTCAGCTTCACCTGGGCACAACAGAGACAGGCACGATGCACGCCTGAAATGTTCCATCTAAACACGGTTAACGAACAGGAACTGGGTCACCCAAACTCCCATTCTGCATATTTTTGTGCCGTAGCAGAAAAGGAATTTTTTATGCTAGATGACATTTAAAAAACATTAAATGCCTTTTGATCTACAGTTTCTTAAGCTTATTCCTGGCCATTTTTTAAAAGTTGTATTTGGCTTAAGCACAATTCTAAAACTCTCCATTTAACCTTCTTCCAGAAATTGCAGCTCTTCTTAGAAAGTGCCTTCTAGTAATGCTGACTTAGGTTTTTACACTCACGAAAGGCTCTTATCTTCTGTGCCACATTTAGCCTAAGTTGATTTAAACAGCCGCCCACTTTGAAAACCTTAGGATCTAATATAGGTTGTTTGCCGCTTAGAGTTTCCCCTTGTCTCAAGGAAGAATTTAATTTACAGGGTTACCAACGTGTGAGAAGTGGAAAATAAGCAGTAACAAGAAAACAAAATAGAGCATGGGGGGAACAGTATAAGCTCCATCTCCTACCTCCTGAAACGTCCTGCTCTGGCTCCCACTGTCGTCTAGGTAGGTGGACAGCTTCCGAAGCGATGCTGCCACGTGAACTCGGGACTCCGTTTGGCTGCTGTGGCTCATGAGGGACAGAACAAGTCCGACTCCCAATATGCAGCCCGTGCTTGGATGCCAAAAAAGATGAGGTGTTAGAATCACAAGAAACCCATGTCATTACTCTTCCCTCACCACGGAGCTTACGGTGCTCTGAAACCTCAGGAGAGAGGGCTGGATCCTGATGCTGCTGCCTGGTACGCAAGTGTGACTGTGATCCAGGACAGGCGTACCCACCTCTTCCCGCAAAAAGAAAACTGTCAAAATAGGTATCTGTGGTCCACGCTAGTACGATGTGCCCACTAGACAAAACCAGACAAAAGCATGAAATAGTTTGACTCAAGCTCTACAGTGAAGAGAGGAAAAGGCGTAAATCAGCTCTATTTCTGTGCTAATAGAGAAGAATGCTGTACTCCTCTCCTCCCCATCCTCACCCCCATGTTGAGTACACTATGATCAACTATATAGGTGAAAAAAGACTGAACTTCAGAATACAAGCTGAGGATAGCTGACTAATAACAGTGGGGAGAAACGCAAGACATAATTATGAGGTACTGCTAACTGCTTCATGTTTCCTAGCCAACTTCAGTAAGTGGAATGTCTCTCTTAAAGACACTGTGTATTTGTCTGTGCACAATGACATTAATCCTTCTCTCCCCTCTGATCTCTGAGTATCACTGGGTCAGCAAAGAAAATGGACAAATGACAGGCTTGTCAAAAGTTACCCCATGTGACAATTCAATTGAAATCTGGGGCTTTGTGCCCCAATTCTGAAAGAATACATATCCAGTTAAAGAAAAGAACTGTTCTCTCAGAAAACTTCAAGTTAGTATGATAAGATATTGCAGCTCCTGGTAATTTTTTACTTTTTAAAAAGAGTTTTCATCTTTGTTGTTTAACTGGAGGAAATGCTGAGTTTCTCAAAAATCCCCCTCACTCTGGTTTGGCTTGCCTATCAATCATCATGATATCAGCTCCTCAGAAAGGCACTCTGGGGCATTTCTCCAACAACGTATCTCAATGCTCATATGCTATGTCATTTTGCTCTCAAATGACATCTATCCTCGGCTAGCATCAAGAACTTTCACATCGTTTTACAAAGCTTCTCCTTTCCCATGCCAAGGTATACAGGTATACTTCCCCCAACACCTCTGTGCAGATGGAGCAACCACATCTGAAAGGAGACACACAGAAAGATCGACAGGCTACAGGATTTGCTTTCGGTCACAGAGAGCTTCCAGCAATGCATGGGCAGAACAAGGGTATTTTTTATTCCCAGACTTCTGCTCCATCTGCCAAACCCAAGGCCCCCTCCGTGCCCTGCATGATGCCATCATGGACTGCCTATGAGAAGGCAACACATCTCAAGTCTGTTTTTCTAGTTCCTGTCGCCTAACAATCTGGCATTAGAAAACCCTTTGTAAAGAAGCCACTACAGGAATAATCCATCCTTAGTCAGAACTGCTGGTACAGCTGACGCGAACTGCACAAGCTCAACTAGCACAATGCACTTTCAACCAGTTAAATCAACACCTAACATCTGAATACAGTGTGCTTTTGAGACAAATCATATTTCTAAGAGAGGAAAGGCTACTCTTGACTGGTATGGACTTAAAACCTTTGCTGTAATTTAGAATCTACAGGGAAGTTTTAGGGCAATCTTTCTGTAATGACACACGTAAAAATTTGACAGAACTAGACCAAAGATAAAATTAGACAAAATTTGATTAATACTTTGACAAATTTGACTGTTGTTCCCTCTTTGACTATTGAACTGCTACTTATGCTTAAGATTTCAAATGTAACTTCCTCAGAGACACATTCTGTGGTCCAGTAGGGAACCCTTTAATACTGTCCCATAGCACCCTGTACTAATTTGTTTTATACAATTTTAATTATAAACTTTGATGATGATTATTTGGCAGATTGTTTGATTACTATCTCTTCCCTAGCCTGCAACCTAAATAAGGATAGGTACTTTTCCATTTTTTCCTTACTACATTATCTGTGGCACCTAGTACACTGCTTGGCATGTATAGGCACTTAACCAATATTTATTAAATGCTGAAGAACTGACCAAATGAAGAATTTTAAGAGAGTCTAGAGAAGAGAGAAGATCTACAGAAAGAAAAAAATAAAAAGACTGGATTCTTATGTTTAGTAGGAGGCAAAATTTATGAGTGGTAAAACTCACTGACCATATCATCCAAGATTCAATCAAGAAAACTTGATTTCTATTTCTTGCCAGACTAAGTTAAGAAAAAGTGATGCTGGGTTCATGGGAAAAAAAAGAATTCCTTTCAAAGCTCACTCAAGTAAGGATTAGGGTTTATCCTGCTTAAAAAACAGGCAAGTATCTAAGTTTTGCTTTTCAGACTATCCTGGGTACACAAAAATATCCATCCCCTAGATGGAAGCTTCTCCTTTACCATCCCAAGGTATACAGGTACAAAGGCTTAGAAAAAGACATCTCAGTTTCTGGTTCACATTTACCTAAAAATTATCATAGCAATTATAATTATTCCTTGTTAAGGTTATAATTCATTAGCAAGTCTAGTCATTGCTACAATGGTAGTAAATTGACTACCATTTACTATGTGTGGGAATATATGAATATATAATCTATGTCTATACATGTGCCGATACGTTAGAGTATATGCATCTATTAACCTACATAGTTTCCTTCTATTTTGTCTTAATTTTCCAGTATGCAGTAAGAGGGTAATCCTAAAGCTTTATTTCTGGTGTTTCCTTCTGATTTCCAAATCTTCTAGATTTTAATGTGCTTACTTTTGTCTCAAGTCTTAAAAAAATTCTCCATGTGCTTAGTTCAGCATTTCCACACATTTACCTCATTTTATTAACAGGTTCTCTTTGATATGTCTGTCAGTTCTAAACCAATAGCTTGGGCAGAGGTAGCTTTCAAATCTTTCTGTCCATCGAAAACAAAAAGGAATTAAGTGTTGGTGTGTCAGACAGATGAAATAAAAACAAATTATAATATTAGGTATAAAACTGAGCTTTTGGAATTGCTAACATATATGTTCTATAGGAATCTTAACAAATGATAAAGAGAAGTTTGAGTTTTACAATTCTATATCCAATTATGTCATTACTTATTTGAATCTCTTATCAGAGTATATTAAAATATCACCATCAAAAAGAAATCCTGAAACGTAAAAGCCATGCAATTATGATACTTGTGTTGCTATATCAACTGAGATAGAATAGTATGTTTTTCAAAAATTAACCAGAGATGAATCTTGAATTCCCTAGTTTATTGTGGGCAATCCTGCAGATTAAGTACTAGGTCATCTAATAATTAGTTGTAATAACAGTTAACATTTGTATAGCGCTTTGCCCTTTACAAAGCGCTATACAAATGTTATCGTATTTGTAAAAGCTCAATAGTAATTAACCGAAGCTCAGGTCGTTGATGGATAGCGTGACTACAGCTAGGGCTGCGAGGATCACAATGGCACAATGAACTACCACTAGATGGCAGCAAAATGTTAATGATAGGACCAAAACACCAGCCAGGCCAAGTGCTGGGTTCACTCAGCAGGGACACGTTCATTAAATCAGGGAAGCGTGGTGAATTGCTCTGGGTGAATTCTATCACTTGAGGTAGCATGCTCCCAGATCTATTAACCACCTCCTAGTAACGCTTCCACTATGTCACTTGAGGGAAGACTGCCCTAGACTTCTGCAATCTCATTAGACAAGGAAATACTTTATGCCATGAGCTAGGCATTCAGGCCTGGGCCTTCTTAGAAAAGCAGAAAAAAGATAAATAACAAACACAATACTATCAAGCATCAAATTGCTTTCTTTCTATTGAAATGTGTTCTTCACACTGAACTATGCAAGAGAAAGAAAAATGGCTTTAAAGTCAAATGACCTGGGTTCCTCTCCTAGCTCTGCCACTTATTAAGCATGTAACCTTGCACAAGTCTATCTGAGACTCAAATTCTTTATCTGTAAATCAAAGTGATGCGGATTCCTGCTTTAGTATCGTATTTAGGTTGTGACAAGGAAGTAATTACATGAGAAAGAGATGTGGAAATGCCTAGCTCAGTATGCAAATGATCAGTATTAGTTGCACCTGAAACCAAAGAGCACTACATAAAAACTGACACCCACAAAGCATTAGGAATAATGAAATAACTAAACTTCATTAACTGTAGGAATAACAGGTTGGAGAGGAGAGAGGAAGGGCTCTTGAAGGACCAGATCTTTTAACTGGGCTCTGACAGACAAGCAAGTTTTCACTAAATGGACAAGAAAGTTTCTGATCACCCTATTTACTTTCCTCTGCAGAACTGGTTCCCTATGTAGACCCACACCCTTTCCTCTCACAATATAGTTGTTCACTAGTTTCTTAAGAAGGTAAGAAGGAAGAAATATGAATCGTATTAGTAACAAAAATAAATTTTAAGGTTAAAAATGCTTAGACATATAAAGTTTTTAATGCCTTAATACCTACACTGTGGGTAATTCAGTTACCCCATGGTCCTTCTTATGTTCAAACGGCTTTCCTGCAAACTAATAGAGACAATACCCGAAAGTCTTTCCTGATTATTCCAACTGACTGAAAGTTTGCAGCATTTAATCTCACAATCTTCCCAACTTTATAACACCCTGAGCTACAACTGTGATGAGCATCTTTGGGAGTGGGTAGAGGCAGGAGAGAGAGAAAGAGAGACAAAAATACCTTACTCCTTGGTTGTAAAAGGCAACAATACCAATGCATGAATTAGGCTCAAAATCACAACCCTTTATCAGATCCAAATAACAGTAAAATGTCCCTATCCCTCCTCATTAATAATTTTTCTATATTCAAGAGACTTCAAACCATACCACCAAACTCTTTCTTTTCTCACAAACTACACTCTTAAGATGTCACTTGATCCCTAAACTGTTTCTTGATAAACTGGGTAAGCGTCAATGGTTCCTATTCAATCTTAGCCTGTAGCTGAAAGAAGATCCCATAACTAGCACCTACTAAGGAGACATTTGACTTTATTTGTGATGAAATCCTTTACCCATGCAGCTACCTCTACTATTTCATTTACTCTTTTGTTAGTCTGAGCCATACCTAATAGATGGTATGAATGTAGCTTTAGATTTTAAGTTCCTAGGCCAGAAATGTAAACACTGATTAAATTCATATTTGAACAGTGTCCATAATAGCAAAAGGTAAAGGCATTAAATTTGAGGTTAGTGCTTATAAAATGTTAGGTTCCCTAGTAGGATGAACCCCAGAGGATTCGAATCTGAGGTTCCAAAACATGGGGAAGTCCAAAAAATTACAATGTAAGTCCTCGATGATGTCAATATTTCAGAAACAGTGACAAAACCATATATTCACCCACACAAGTCTCACAGACTAATTGAAACTAAATTTCTTACTAAACGAGAATGTTTAACATCATTTTTCTTACTATTCTTTTCTGATTATTCTTCTTCATTTTTGTTATCTTTCATTACTAGAATGAGAATAAATTTTACAATATTTAATTTAAAAGGCAAAATTTTTTTTTTTTTTTGAGACAGAGTCTCACTCTGTTGCCTGGGCTAGAGTGAGTGCTTAGGTGTCAGTCTAGCTCACAGCAACCTCAAACTCCTGGGCTTAAGCGATCCTACTGCCTCAGCCTCCCGAGTAGCTGGGACTACAGGCATGCGCCACCATGCCTGGCTAATTTTTTCTATATATATTTTTAGCTGTCCAAATCATTTCTTTCTATTTTTGGTAGAGACGGGGTCTCACTCTTGCTGAGGCTGGTCTCGAACTCCTGACCTAGAGTGATCCACCCGCCTCGGCCTCCCAGAGTGCTAGGATTACAGGCGTGAGCCACCGCGCCCGGCCTAAAAGGCAAAATTTTTTAAAAGCATGAGGTTGATGGAGGAGGGAGGAGGATCTATTAATGTTAAGCAAGTTGGAAATCCCTGGTGTAACTTTTTCCATTTCGATTCCTTAGCCATTGGATTTCACAGGGAAACATAAATCATCAGTCAAAGGTTCTCTTAGCCCAATCAAATTCAAATGGCTTCAACAGATCTTTAAAAAGATTAGTTAGGTCATGCCTCCAGGTCCTCAGATAAATGCCTCGTATGGCAAGTTCGAGACAAAACTAAGGTCTTAGTAATAATATAAAGACTAAGCTGCAAAATAGCATATGTTGCTTAAAATTTAAGCAAATTGTCTATTGCTGAAACATGGTTTTCAGAGCAAGTAAGCTTTAATTACAAGTTTTTTGATTATTTATTACTGAAAACTCTTTGCAAAGGAATTCGAGATCAGGTCCTACAAATATTTCACTACAGCATGCAAGGTTTATGGCAGTGTAGAAACCAAACCCTAAGTATTGTATCTGTTAGAGAGGAAATAGAAACAACATACTTGTATTCAAGACTAGTGTCAAAGCAGCAATTTTCCAGGGCATCCAAAGACTTCATCAGAAGAAGGTTCATCTGTTGGCCAGATATATCACTGGGTAAAGAGCAAGGGGAAAAAATGAATTATATAAAATCATTTAACTGTCCAAAATACTCAATATAAAATATTTTGCTCTCAATATTATACCAGAAATGCCAACATTTAAAACAACAAAAGTAACAATAATATTGGTGATTGACATATGCTCACAGAAACTAAGTCTGAGAAAATATTCAATAATTTGGTTTCTGAACAGTATAATTACTTGTAAGCCAATAAGCCTAAAACTCTTATTTTTGATTTTTCTCAGCCTGTTCAAATTTTAAATCATCAAAAATAAAAAAAAAGCCTCAGAATTCTAATTAAATATTTCTAAGAATTCTAAAGTGATTTTCTTCAGAATACTTAATAACCTATTCAGCTGATATTCTCAATAATCATTCCAAACCTCTTTCTTGAAAAGATTGTCATTTCTGATTTCATGTCTCAATTGAAGAGGTTATAAATTCTATTGCTTTACTTACGTTTTTTAAAGGGGGGAAAAATCCTAGCCCTATGTTTTTCTGCTTTTATATAATAAATGACGTGGTTTTTGTAATTGTCTTAGTGAAAATTATGACTTGAATGATAGAACAAAACTCAAAAGGTAGCTTATGGCTGTTTTTTCAGGCAGATTTGTGGGCTTCATCGTTGCCACTTTATTATCAAGGGGTTTCTACGTCGTTACTCTCACACTGTGGCCTCAGATGGTGCCAAGTGGAATGCAGCCCCAGGAATGACAACCAGCCAGAGAAAACTTTTAAAAACATCTTCCCAAACCAAGACTATAGCAATTTTGCCTGGGGTGAAAGATTACATTTCTCAATGAGAGAACCCCACATACACCCCTCACTTCTCTCTTTCTCACACACACACTCCTCATGTCACACATACAGTCTTAATAGCTTTAACTAAACAAATCCTATTAAAGTCCTCTGGAGTAAAATATACTTAAATATCCTAAACAAATGCTCAAGAGATCATATTTGCATTCTCTGGGGGTTATGACAGAAGCAGCTTTGGAATAATATGCAGTACTTTTCTGAATAAATTCTAGATTAGAACTTAAACTCGGGAGACTTTTTCACAAGCCTTAGCAAAAAATGGATTGATTATAATAATTGTCTTTTACAAAGTGATTTTTCATTCTCTGAGAACCAACATCATGTCCTAATCCCATTCCCATTAAGGGGTCATTTTGGGACACTTACGTGATGTCACTGACTATTCAGAATCAATAGCTCTCAAAATACTTACTTTTGAAAAAAAAAGGGAGGGGGGAATTTTCTCCAAAAATGTCATTATCTGTTGACATTGTCATTACCTAGTAAAACATTTCTTAGTACCAAAAGGCATATATTTCAGATTCCTCTGCTCCAATAAATTTGGAAGCCATGAATAATTATACTAGCAATGGTAGTACTAAGAATTACACCAGCCACGAGAAGGAGGAGGATGCTATCAAACACAGGAACGTTAGGGCAAAGTTAAATTGCAGTTCTTCTGGGGGGTGCTCAGACATGGGAAAGCTTCCTGGTATCCTTGCCCAGCATTTCCTGCAGGTGCAAATTCAAGTAAGACAGACAGGGTGGAAGGTGAGCTAGGAACCAGGGACAAGTGTCTTGGGAGAATCACCATAGATTTCTTCAGGCAGAATAATTAAATTAACCACAAATGCAAGCTTATTGGCCCTAAAACCAGCAGTATCTCATCCTAAGTTCATGAAGAGGAGAGCCAGAGCCAGGATAGGATGAAATGAGTTGCCTAGAATTAAACTGCCACAGCTCATTTTTAGTTGTAAAACATGTTGCTTGAAAAGATACCGAAGAGCGAGCAGGAACACAGATGGCGAAGAGACGTTCATTTGTAGCACAGTAGCAAAGAGAAGAAAATAACTTCCAAGTTTTCAGTCTTTAAAAATACTTTGTGTTCTGTCACACACACAAGATGTAGAACAGTCAAATTCCATGCAAAGGGCAGTTTTTGGTTCCTGTCTAGAACCAGCCCTATATGTATAAATGCTGCTGAGCAGAACAAAACAAATGTTCTGGATATATTTCCCTTATGATTGAAAATACTAAGCCAAGCATCCCAATTATCTGACAGATGTTTCCAAGAGCTGAAAATGATCATCTGAAATACAGTATTTCCACAGATCAACAGCAATTCTCAAGTTTTACATGTGTTTGTGAAAAACTATGTAAATTACAAATATAAACTTAACCACTGGTTTCAAACTGAAATAAATATAGAATAATGTCATCCAGTTTATACACACCAACACCAGTTCTTGCCTTTGAACAGCTAATTTCTGCCAGCCAGGGACATTTAAGGACACCTAACATCACAACAGGGTGCTTCTCTCTACTATCCTGTTTCCAGCGCAAGAAAACAGGGCTAACTTCCAAGTCGCTGGTATCAAAATATTCATGATAAGCAAATATTCATGCTGTAGCCCACTACAGTCAATGTGGATATATAAAATTCAAAGATTTGCTATAAAATGAAGAATAAACACTATGAACCGCAGAACTAAAGTAGATTCATGCATAAGAAAACTTTCCCATTTAGTGGAATTTTCCACCTGGGTCTTTGATATTCCATTAGCTCCATTCAAGGGTAAAGCTAACAGCCCCAAAATGAGCAATCAAACCAAATAAAGCACACAGTATAATATGCACAGATTAAGACTCTTTAAGGATTATAAAAATGTAGCCAGGGCACAGGATAAAAGCAACATTTAGAGCCGGGTACACGCAGTTCTCAGGTGATTCAGTGACTCCCAACACCCCTCAGGCGCCAGGGATACACCAGTCTTCTCCCATTTTACAGTGATATCAGGAAAAGATCAGCAATTATTTTCATCCCATATAAACCAGAAAAAAGCAGCTTTTCTTTTCTTATACCACCATAAGATTAGAATTTTTCTTATGCCTATTACACAGATGTACCTGGGGCTTTCATCTAAGCATGAAATGATTTTCAAGTAACGAATCACTTTAATACTAGCAATCCGTAAAATACATTAATATATTTCTATGATAGTATTTTAGAAAGATAAATTTACCCATAAGAGAATAAAGGATCAACTTTCCCATGTCAAAAAGTTTAGCCACCACATATTGCTGAGATACAATGTTTATGCATGTGTGTGTATGGATGCAAAATCTTTCGCCAAAAATCACAAAGAGAAGCAGGAATATTTTAATAAACTGTACCTGAGTTTCTCCTCGCACAAGCGAGAGAGAAACATCCCCAAAGCAAGGCCCATGTGGATTTGCACGGCTTGAGACTCATCAGCACTTGGTTTCCCAGGTAACCTGGCAGTCAGCATGCTCAGGATTTCCTCAACCTTCTCTTTGCAAGAGATAATGAAAACTGGCACAAGGAGGGACAAAGCCGTGGCAGCAGCAGAGCGGGCAATGGCACTCGCTGTGTTTTCACCAGAGTAGGATTTCTAGGACATGCCAAAGAAAGAAAACAGGGGGTTAGCTTTTTGTTTAAAACATGAAGGAAGCACACCTGTCACAAAAGCACTATACAAGCTTCCCTTAGATCCACCCCTGCCAAAAATAAATCATAATTTTTTAAAAAATATAAATGTGTTTGTCTACAGTTTATGTTTTCACTCTTAATGAAATAATTTGCCACTAAGCAATTGGTTAATAACGTCCTTTTAAATTTGAAAAAAACAAATTATAAGTGTCTTCCTTTTAAAGGTTGTGAATTCCTTCACTACAAAGCTTGAAATAATTTCAATGTTTTTAAAAGCCCACATGTATATACATTGAGAAACCCAGAGTGAAGCTATCCAAGCTTGGACAAATCACCAAGCCACATTCTAAGTGTGCAGAAAGCTACGAGTTTTCCAGGAAAGAAAGGAAAAGGGCGGAAAAAGAGTTTAAGTTTAGTATGGAGTAACAAGTGTAAGTTTAGCGCAGGGATCTATTGGCACATCTCCCAAAATTTTTGGTGGGAACATTTCCCAGTAGATGGATTATTTCCTACAGGGGGTTAATTCCTTTTAATTAAAAAGGAAGTTGAAATCCTAAAAGCCTTTGGTTACAAAGCAATAACCAGCTATTCAAAATGAAATGGAGAGCTCTATATGCCCCTTTCTATATGTAATTATGGGAAAAGAAATGAATAACAGCCCTAATAAAATGACAGGGCAGCTGAATATGAACAGCTTCTATAAGAATCTCATGTTAGAGAGCTCTACCAGACATTATATACATTTAAAAATATGTCAAGTGGGAAAGAAAGCTCATTTATCATTCCTCATTATTATCTGTTTTAAATTTTCAGACACACCATAAAGGCAGTGTTGTCCCTTGCAGTCAAAGCACATTAAAATGTGTTTTTAATTCTAGGCCCATTCTGTCTCTAAGCTTTAGTACTTTAAGGATAAAAATCAAACATGTACTAAGTTACACTGTAAGTTAATATAGCACTATTGTAATGACAATGCTACTCAAAATGACCCAGCTGCTAGCACACAGGAAATAAAGGAAGTGATTTTTGAAACAGGGTTTTGAAAAGTACAATAATGCAAAAATCACAAAGGTAAGAGGCAACCCCGAGCTGACTAGTAACGAGATTATTGTTACTGGTTTGCAAGAACTAAACAACATATTAGAAATTTCATACAATGTCCTGTTCTGGTGACTACCTGAACTAGATGGTTATTACAAGGACCTCCACATAAGCTTCTAAATGAGTTTTCATCCACCATTAAAGAATTAAGAACACTTGTGACAGAAAGCAAATCATCATAAAGAAATGACTTTTTTGAGTAATATCTACCTACCTTCCAATTTAATTCTGCATTATCTGGTAAGTCATTTTTGATCTCAAGTATGGTTAAAAATCTAGCTCCAGACCCAAACCCCAGATGAATACATACCAGGTCCTTCCAAGGGCAAGAGGACAGAGGCACACAAAATGTACAGAGGAGACTTTAGGCAATGGGATTTCAGGCTAAATTCGTGATCTTAGCAACAGTTCAGGATCTGTGCTATATTTTTATTCAAATCAACTATAATCCTCTGCCACTCAGCTGATTGTCCCATGATCATTATAATTCCCTAAGCAATGGATAGTGACAGGGTAGAACCAAAATAATTCTACGCAGGTACAGAAATAAAGCACACATTATAATCAATAAAGGGAAAGTAAAACCTAGACAAAAAAGTATTTTCTCATTTTGCTTCAAATCTTAGGACACAAGCATGAAAACAGAGAATGATTAGGTAACAATTTTTTTTTTACAATCAACCACATTACTTCGTATTTGCAGGAGTATTTCACATTTTTCAAAACACTTTTACATAAATTATACAATTTTATCTTTACCATCTTTTAAAAAGTTGGCAAAGCATTAGTTTTTACTTTCATTTTGCAGGTTAAGAAAGTAAGAATGATGGGAGTTAAGTGTCAAAGTCAACAGTCACAAAACTACTACTAATAAGGGGTGGAGTGAGGGCTACAATCACTACGGATATTATTGTTCAATCCCCTCGTTTTATAAATAAGGACCATAAGGCTCAAAGATGTTAAGCGAACTGTCCATATTCACATACCCTGAAATGAAAAAACTATGAATAGAAGCTCAGGGTCCCCACATTTCAGCCAGTATTTATTTATTCTACTACAACTGTAGCTCTTGATCCTGATTACACAATAGAATAACCTAGAGAGCTTTCGACATGCTGATGCCCAGAGCCCATCTATGAGCTATTAAATCAGATAAGTGGCCTACACATCAGTAGTTCTTTTATATACACATCAGTATTTTTATATATATACATATGTAAAATACATATATTTAAAGTTCTCCAAGTGATTCTACCATATAGCCAAGGCTGAGAATTATTTACACTATTATCATGGATTTCATGTGAACAACTGATGTCAGAAAAGTCAATCCTTGAGTTTTCTGATCATTTTTTTATTTCTTGTACTTACATAATAAAACCAGGATAAAAGTCGTCCTCTGGGTTGGTAATGGCTATCCACAATGACCAAAAGAGTATCAAGCACCATGGAAACCCACTCTTTCATTGAAAGGAAATTAGGTTGAACCTGCAGATGAAGAAAAATATGAAATGACAATATGAAAAAAGATATCCAGGATATAACCCTCTTCTATATTAAAGTGCTATTACCAAAAACTAAACTTCATCTGCTTGGACTATGAGCATAAATGTATGAAGTTAATAGGTATTTAACAAATACATCCTCACCTGTGCCCCAATAGGAATAAGATTTACCTTTTATGCAAGATTTAGCAGAAGTGAGGGGAAGGGGGCTGTAAAACAGAACTATATGAGAGTCCTTCAGAGCTCTCCTGTGTTTAGTGAAATATAGTGAGCATAAATAATGTGGAAGTTAAAGGGAGAGATGTGCAAAAAAACACAAAACTTCTCAATTCTATGGCTTCTTATTTCACAAACAGCCTTCAGAATTCTAATCAACATCTTTAGCATTTCTGCTTACTATTACCATTTACTTATCATTCAAGAATTTTAACAATATTTACCTTGCCTATTTAAAATTAGGTAGGAAAACACAACTGAGCTTCATTTGGGAAACGAAGATGAAAGAGAATGCAAAAACGACAACAAAACCCTACCCATTAAAAAGAAAACTAGATTATAAAAATCATTCATGGCCATGATGTCAAAAGCATTCATTAACTCACATGTTCAGGTGGTACAAACTATCAAGGTCAACCCAGTGTTGAGTATCGCCTTGGAATGAATTCCTTGAATCAAACAAGGCCTTTCTCTTAAGATCTTATGTTGCTGGTCACATGCAGATTTGAGTGATGTTTGAAAATTTCAATCTTAATCAAATAATGAGGTCTTGAGCTTGCTTTGAGTAATAGCCAAAGGCAAGGTCATCAAGAATAAAAGCAAAGCCCCATCTTCTGACTGTGTGGCTTCTTGGTGTGGGGGCTTGGGGTGGGGTAAAGAAGAACAAGAGAGTCTGGAACTCAAACTCCAAGATAGACCCCCAGTTATTACTGGGGCAAATAAACTGTATAACTGGTCTTTTGGCATAAATAACACTGAAGTGAGGGGAGCGTAGAAAGGGACATTAACTTTTCAGGTTGTAGCTCTACTTAGCATGTTGCCTCTGCTAAAGTACTCCATGACTCTTTCACGCATATGAAACATTTCCTCCCTATAAAATTTTCATATTTCTCATCACTAAAATAAGATTCCAGGCTTAAAGTTAAATTTTCATATGATAACTATATTTTTATCATTCATGCAATAACCTCTTGGCCTCTTTCCTTTGCCTGTATGCAACACATATTTGTAGCTTTTGCCACATACCACCTATTCTCTGTTTACTGGTAATGCATCCTTTGGGGGAATTCCTCTTCTCCACATTTGAAGCTTGGTTAAATGCTCAATCAAGCTAGCTGTCCTGCTTTGCCCAGTGGGTGGGCCTAGGACCCATGAGACTCTGATTTTTAAGTGAGTGATGCCAGGTCAGTAAATGACTAGAGTTGACCTATCCCACTGGAGGTAGTTTGCCAAGAGGCTTCATTATAACCAAAACACTCCACAGTGGAAAAAACAATACAGATGGCCCATAAGATACTCCTTGAGGACACACATAGGCTAAATAATGTTGAATACAGTCAACTTTTGTAGCAAGAAGTGATGAAGTAGATGCTGATGCTAATGGTTATTATTATTGAGAGCTTAGTATCTCCAAGCCTTTGTGCTTTACATACGAGGTGTGTTCAGAAAGTACCCCACCATGTAACCATTCTCATTGTATTAACAATGGCTGGATACTTTCTGGACAGACCTTGTATATTAATTCATTTAATCCTTACAATAATTCTCTCTGGTAAGTATTGTAATCCCCATTTTACAGATGGAGAAATAGGCTCCAAAAGGAGAAATTACTAGAAATAGGCAACAGAGCTAGTCAGTGGAAGTAATAGGATTTAAATATAGGACTCTCCTATTCCAAAACCTATGTTTTATAACCACTCAGCTATATTGTCTCTAGATAATGATCACTACTGGATAATGGGGCTTAAAACAAGAATAAATTCATGCCTTTTTATTTTGACAGATATGAATTATCTGAGAAAGTACACTGGAAATGAACATTGGCCAGCTTACCACATGTTTAATTAAAAAATAAATGCCTTGCAAAAATGAATAGGCACTTTGTCACTGACATCTACAATTAAAATGCAAAGTACAATTTTTTTCAGTCAATAAACACTGCTTATTTATCATTTTTTGACAGCATTGTTCACTTTCAGTAAGCCTAGTTAACCTCCTAAGATTGGTTATGACTGATGTAATCACAAAAAGACAACCCCTGTTGCATAAAATTGGCACCTTCGGATAGAAATGACCACTTAACTGTGATGGAGAAAGCAAAACAGAAAAGCAGCAAAGTCAGGAAGACACTAAGGCTCACAGTGTAAAGGCCCATCAAGTAGTGTAACTTGGTGCTGTAATCACAGAATCTAACCTTGTAAATCCAGGGCCAGGCCACTTTAGGCGACACAACCAAAGCCCAACTGGCGTGAATCACCCTAACTCACCTCCAGGACCTCGTCGGAGTCCGAGGAGAGGCTGGCTTCGTGTCTGGACACGACGACAACAAGACTGCTTAAGGCTAGCAGTGCATTGCCTTTCACCACTGGACTCTCTCTGTTTAAAAAGAAAAAAATTCCAAGAGAAGGCCTTGAGCACTAATCAGGGGAGAAAGAGCTACTACAGGAGGGCAGATGAGGTCAAAAACCACTTCCATTCCTTTGCAGAGCCTCATAAATGCAGGTCTGCTTGCTCCCTGGTACCAATAGCTTCTTTCCTTCCTTCTGACACTAGTGCAGATTATGAACTCGTCTTATCGATGTATAGTCGTTATGCCTTTTTGTAACTTAAAAATTCAAGCTCATATATCTAAGTTTTTTCTTCCTAAAATTTTTATTTCATCATTTGACATTACATTTCCTAAGCTATTTTCTGTGTCATCTTTGGCCAATTTAAAATTATCGATTTCTTCTGAAAACACAACCAAGGACAGTGATGTGAATAAGCCCAGCAGAACAGAACGGCCTCTGGCTTTTCTGAAGCACTAGTGTGGAACTGGCTTCTAGCAAACCACTTCAGACAGCATACTTTACTCACAACTTGACACGTGGCAGCTTTTCTCAGTCACTATTAGCCTCTCCTTTCTCTTAAAATGCCAAAGCTATCAGGCTTAAAGCCAATTTGTAATACAATTTGGAGCCCCCAGATATGATGCAAATAAAAAAGACCTGGTTTTAGACGATTTGGACCGAGAGTTGCCCTTTTATATCATCCAAATGGTAGTCTTCTAATATTAGCAATAAAATATTATGCTTGACTTCTCAATTTAGCATTGAGAAAACTGAGCCTTTTTAATATATTCACCACTTGAAAATGTACATTTAATATTATTCTATAATTCCAAGCTGATCCTATAGAATAAAGTCCCCAATGTGACACGGATGAGATGCTCTTGGCCTGCCAGTTCTATTATAACAGAACTCTGGCAACAGAGCACCCATACCATAAGACAGTTCAGTTCTCAGTCCTACAGTGTGAGTTCCCATAAATACAGAGAATGTTACCCAAATTCTTGACTTGAATTCAGTGTATGATCCAAGAACCACTCCCTGCATACCTCAGTGCTGGACTAGAACAGATACAAGGAATCAGGAAGATTTTCAACCTTGCTCCCCAAGCAAGCTTAGTACCTCCAGTCCCAACCAAGCCATAGCCGCAACTGAACACGTGAGTCAGTGGGCATTAAGACGTTAGTGTACACATGTGTTTTGGCATTTTTGCTTCCATTTGGTAAGAATGGGACTTAGGGCTTGTCATTATTAAATTCTTCCATCTATCTATTCATGCATCCCTCCTTTCCTCTGTCCCACCTTGGGGTGGTTAAGCTCAGTGAAGGCCTGCTCTGCACACTTGGTATTTTGTTTACTCCTCCTCAGTTCATTTCTCTACGAGGCCTGTCATAAGTTAGTAAGACACCAACATTTATATTGGGGAACTTGGGTGAGCAAATGGGGAGGATGCCTTGAGCTCTAAGCAGATGGCTCCAACCTAGGTTTTGCGAGAGTTCTATAGAGAGGATTACTGAGCACTCATATATCTGATAATAAAATGCAAGGAAGCAAGGTGAGATTTGGGCATTCCAAGCCACAAAATCATTTAACAAAAACAAAATTAAATCTTTTATTTCTAATTTATCTTTCTCCTTTAACTGAGACTATCCTGAGGCCCGTCCTACTATAAAATGGTCATGAGTTGGATTTTAAAAAGTTTTAAATTCTCAGTAATCTGAAAATTAGACCCCTAAGTTTTTATCACCCTGCAGAAAGCATGTACAAGGTCACCAGAAATTGGGTATCAAATCTCATAAAGCAAGGATATTAGACAAGATGAAATTAAAAGTATCTTTTTAACCCTGAAATTCTGAAAGACAAATTAGCCTCAGTTTTAAAACAGTGCCAAAAATGATTTTATTTCAGAAGTTTCACTAGTCTTGACATAGCTGAGTATGTATTGCTCTTGAAAAATGGAAAAAAAAAAGTATTTAAAGCCACTGGTAATTAGATCTTTGGTTGCAGACTAAATGCATATTTAGAGATTAATCTTTGAATTAAAAAAAACTAGTTCGCAGTATACACAATGCTCCCCAGGCCAAGATACACATTTCACAAAGGTACTGTAACTAAGTCTTGATCATCTTCACACTCCTTTCATGTCTACCTAAATGATTTATGGATAGAAGGCACTCCATTCGTATGTAGTGAAACAAATTCAAGGAGTAGCTGGCCAGGTGAAAATCTACAACTGGTTCAACAAAAACTCATCACCTTGTTGCTCAAATAACCATCCCCTATCAGTCAAATTGCAGTGACTAATTTGCATAATAACACGTCAGCATCAGTACAGTATTTATCTAGGCAACACCACTGACATTTTAATTAAATTGTCCTTTGAAACAAACTGATGTCATTAACCTAATTAAAAAGCACAGGAAGGATGAGCTACAATGATGCTTTCTTAGGGACAAAGTATTACATTACATATTAGCAAAGCGACCCAATCCTTCAGGGATTTTTATCTTCAAGTTCAAATCTATTTAATTAATAACAATGAAAATAAAATTACATTAATCATCAGGTTTTATCTGTGTTCTAATTCTCCCTTCGCCCTATCCCTGATGTTTTAAAAATGCTCTCAAATGAACAAATCAGTTTAATCCCATGACTGGTGTTTTACTTCTTGCATTTGACTTACGGCTCTGATCAAAACAAGCCCTACCCTGGCCCAAATCAGCCATGGCAGTCATGGTCTACAGACTAGAAAGCTAAGCCAGAGGGTGGTGGTGAGAGTCTCTTGTGGTTGGAGGAAGCCAATAGAAAGAAGCAAAGAAAGAAAGGGCAGCAGAGTGATTTTTACCCCTGCTCTATCACTAACCTCTCAGCCTCTGGACTTGAAATATCTCCTATTCACCTGCTGCTGTGCCTAGTATAGTCAAGATTGCTTTCATAAAATACGTCTATAAAATACTTCGAAATTTTTTATAAAAATGTAATGCAATCAGAACAAGAATTGTTTTTACTCCACACCACAGAGAATGTGAACACACTCTCTGTAGGTATTAGTCACGAAGTGATGCTTTGCAAATTTGAAGATTACAGTCACGTCGAAATACAATTTTAGAATGGAAAACTGCAAGAGCTATTAGACAGGCAAAATTATAGTTTTAGTAGAAAGTTGCTTGTTTCTTCAGCATTCAAGCTTTTTGTTTCAAATGTCAGAGCACTGTTTTTAACAGGCTAAAAGTGGATCACACAATAGAATAAACTATGAAATAAAAGGGTCAAACACAGCCCCCCATGCCAGCACTCCCTTCCCTCCGATACACAGTTGAGCGCTCTCCCACTGCGTCTGCAATTCACCAAACTGGATAAACAGACTGAATGAGTCCCTGTGGAAGCCTCTCTGCACTTTAGTTTTCATTCTGTAAACAGATATGTCAACAGATACTTCCAAGGACTTTCCACAGAACTGAGTTGGGAGAGGATTACCACTTTTGTTCTCTTTATTCGGAAGATAGGAAGCTGAATAGTGATCGTGTGCCAAGATCAGACTTCACAGTTAAGTGCCTGTTTCAGAAATTACTGGTGGAAAGCGAATTCTAAGGTGGACCATGTTTTTGTTTTTGTTTTTTTAAGGTAAAACCTATTTAGCTACAGAAGGTTCTGGGACATGATAAGGATAAATTATCCTTCAATTACAAATTTCTAGATGATACAGACTTTCAATACTCATGAAATATAAGTCAAAGATGTATCTATATTACTTGGAGGCTAAGAAGAAAGGAGGTCAAACATAAATGGTAGCTGCTAAATGAGATGGTTGAAGGGAGAAGTGAATGTAAGTGACATGTAACTTACTGCCAGGAACAATTAGTCAGTCTGTTACCAAAGGAACCTGAAGAGACTGTCCAAGCAGGTTCATTAGGGTCCAATTTTCTTAGTGAGAGTTGGCCTATGGTAAATAAAAAGTCTCAAGGCTTTTGAGGGATCAAGTAATTTTTGTTAAAACAACCATAAGCAAAGGACTAAAACTGCCTTTCTACTGGGCCTTTGCTTTAATTTTTAGTATTTAAAAATTCATTTTTTTAGATATGCTGAACCTAATAACACCAAGGAATGAAAGGGCCTACTACTCTGATTTGTTTGCTGCTTGACAGTTGAGATTTAATAATCTATTTGTAGAACCTACATAACTCACATTAGCAAGGATTTCTTTTTTTTATAATCCCCTTGAACTAAATTACAATCCTTTAAATCTAAGCCAAAGCACATGGCATTTGTTAGGTGTATAGCCAGAGCTCAACCCCAGTGACTCCTGATATAAAAGTTATGTGTTTTTACCAGCCCCTCTGTGTTTTCACAAAGACATGTAGCAAGAATTAACTGAAAACAAGAAAGGATAACAATTGATTTTTTTCAAAAATAATTGAAAAGTACTTAAAATCCTTAAAGTTATGAAATGCCCTAAAAAGGAGAAACTGACATACTTGCCAAGAAAAAAAAATGTTTATAAAAAATTTTTGTAAGAGAATAAATGGATCTTACTTTGCAGCTGCCTTGGTGATCTCATCAGTCAACATGTCTCTGACCCTGCAACAAAGATGCAAAATATATATGAGTTTATGTTACAGTAAGAACTCAGTCCTTTCTCTCATTTATCAATTAGTAAGAACCTCCAACAATGACTTTAGATCTTAAAACTACATATGTAAAATTTTACTGTAAGGTGAAAGAACTGTTACAAGGGCTTTACATCAAAGAGAGCTTCATTTTCCTTTTCACTGGATCACTTAGTGGAGGCAGGGAAGGAGGTGAATGTAACTGAGGAGGGATATGCACACAGCACTGTAATAGTGTCATGTGAGTGGAGTGTCCTTTATATTACTCTGCTCTATGGACTGAATGTGCCCCCCGCCCAATTTTATATGTTGAAATCCTAATTCCCATCATGGTATTTAGGAGAAGTCCAAACTGACTAAGGCATTCTCCATCTCTCTGTTGCATGAGAGCTCACCAAACATCAATTTACTATTTCCAAATTGTACATATGGAATAGTCACTATGTGTATATATAAAATGCAATTTCAAACTTCGGTTATATAATCACACCAAAGCCAACAGAAAATAATTATACTTGTGGGTTGGAAGGAAAATATGCTCAATTCAAATATTCACAGAATCTAAAGTTTTCATCGAATATAGAAGCCTTGATATAAAGTGAAAAACAACTACTGGCTGCCAAATTTACATTTTTAAAAGGATCACTTTCAATATATACTTTGATATTCTGGTTTCTCTTCAAAACGAATAAATCTTTCGCCTTTTTCAATATATACTTTGAATTTTACAAATTCAATGTTTTTATAAATATTATAAAATACTTATATTCAAATATAAATTACATTTGCATTCATAAATACTTGTATTTGACACAATATAAAATCTTAGCTATTCAGCATTGAGAATGAGTCATTTTTAAGAGCCAAGTTTTCAGAAAGTTGCAAACTGCTCCTATAAACCTTAAACTTATATTTTTTGAAAAATGGCAAGTTTCTCTGAAGTATATTATCCAATTTCCATCTTCCTAAATGAAGTGCATTCAATGTAATCTTTTATTGATCAATGTGGAATATTTACAAATTACAACATGTCTATACTTCGATCTAGGTTCAAACCTTCCACTTGTGCACTAGAGCTCCCTCCCCACTCCATTCTCTCTGCTGCATCACCAATTTTTCTCTCTCTACTTGTTTTTACTCTCCCCTTAGCATGTGAAAATACTGTAGTTTCCACCTTCCTAAAAGAAGAAAAAGTCCTCCAGCTATTGCCCCATTTCTCTGCCTCTTATTCATCAAAACTCCTGTAAAAGATTATCTATACTTGGTGACTCTTGTTCATCTCCTTCCACTCTCTCCAGATCTTTCTACAAATCTGGCTTTTGTCCCTACAACTACACCAAAACAGCTCCTGTCATGGTCACCAGCCACTTTCAAGAGGTCAAATCTGTGGCTCATGCTTGTAATCCCAGTTACTCGGGAGGCCGAGGCAGGAGGATTGATTTAGCCCAGGAGTTTGAGACCAGCCTGGGCAACATAATGAGATCCTGTCTCTTGGGGGGAAAAAAAGAGGCCAAATCTAATGCTCAATTCTCAGTGCCCAACTTTTGCAGCCTCAGAGCAGCATATATGAAAACTGGTCACTCCTTTCTCAGAACACTTTTTCCCCTGGCTTTTAAGATTCCATTCTTTCTTGGTTCTCCTCTTAAATCAACGGATCACTAATTTTCTATCTGCTTTATTGGTGCCCTCTTCATCTTCCCCACCTCCAAATGTTCAAGTGCCTCAGGGCTCAACCTCCTGAAATTTTCTCTTTCTTTACTCACTCCCTAGGTGATCTCATCCAGCACCATGATTTGAAATCCCATCAATATGCTGATGCTTCTCAAATTTACATCTTCAGCCCTGACCTCTCCCTGGAACTCGAGAGTCATATAGTCAATAACCTACTTGGTATCTCCAAATGGAGGTCTAATAGGGCACACCAGCCCTAACAAATTCAAAACCTGATTTCTGCCCTATAGAGATCTACTTTTCTATAGTCTTTTCCATCTTAGTAAATAGAAACTTCATACTTTTAGTTATTCAGGGTCAAAAACCTTGAAATCATTCTTGACTTCCATTTTTCTCTCACATCCTTCATTTAAATTATTAGCATTTAAAACCTATGGAATCTGACTTCAAAACAGATTCTACATCTCTTTATTTTTCAGAACTTCCACTGCTACCATTCTAGTCCAAAACACTATCATCTCTTGCCTGAATTATTGCAATGGACTCCTAACCATATCCCGCAGGGTGTATTCTCAACATACCAGCTAGAAGGATCCTTTTAAATTATGAGTCAAGTCCTCTGCTTAAAACCCTCAGTGTTTTCCATCTCACTCACAATCCCCTTCATGCCTGCAAAGACCCTCCACAATCTGATCTCCTGAACTTCTCTGCTCTCCTGTCCTATTACTTCCCTCCTTGCTCTATCCATGCCATATTGGCCTCCTTGCCAGGTACACTACTGGGGCCTCTGAATTCGCTGTTCCCTCTTCCTGGAATGCTCTTCCCCAAATCAGCTTGACTCACTCCATCACTTCACTTCTTTCAGGTCTCATGTGAATGTCATATTATTAAAGCACTCCCTGAACACTCTGTAGAAAATAGTAATACCCTCCTCCCCAATCTCATCTCAGCCTAGTCACTCTCTACTCCCTTTACTCTGCACTTTATTTTTCTTCCAATAATCAAAATCTATCATATTAAATCTGTTTGTTTATTATCTATTTCCATTCAGTCAAGTACAAGCTTTGAGAGGACAAAGAAGGGGCTTTGTTCACTGCTGTTCCTCTGTGCTTACAATGGTGGCTAGCAAATAATAGACAATCAATGCTTTTTGAAATAATAAATAAAGTGATGTCTTTATTTGGATTTGGGACTGTATTTCAATTAAGTGAGGATGCTGAAGAGCTTACTTCACAATAGCTTTTCAGGTACTGCAAGTTTGTGAATTTTCTAGTTCTATGTTGTTCTTATGAAACTTCTAGGGACCTATCTCCTTTATACTAACATACACATATAGTCCATGAGTTTCACCAGTGATATATATCCATATATATAGGTCTCTCTATAAATATTGGAGGGTGTAGCAAATATACCACTCTCACCAAATTATCACTTTTGGAAGATGAAATTAAAACTAGATGCAAAGCATAACAGCAATAGGAAGCAAAATCCAAATTCTTGATCTCAAATCTTAAATCCAATATCACAATGTTTTAAACTCCATTGCTATTTTTTTAAAAAAATCTAGAAAATGTAACTTAGAATAGAATTAATTAAACACACACACACACACACACACACACACATAGAGCTTATGATTTTCTATATGAGCCAATTGTCAGTAAATATAATAAAAGTCTAAAATCAAGTAACCTTTAGACAGATTTTTAGATTAAAGCAACCTGTGGCTGTAGGCAAAGCTATTTAGATTCTAGGTACTTTACTTAAATCTAGGCTGCTGAAACATTAATCTGACAAGGTATTCTTCCCAACCCATGTAACGATTTAAGTTGCTTTTAAAGCCAACACTTTACATTTTTATATAATATAATGGGAATTCCCGAGGGAGTGCCTGCCAAAGAAATTAAAGCCCTGATGTGGTAAAGTTGCCCCTAACAATGAAGATGTCTTGGGGAAGGGAGGAAGCAGAGGGGGGGAGGTGTAATCCTTGACTAAATGTGAGGTAAGAAGGCAATTAATTGAGTGGAAAAAACAGATTTTTATTCAAAAGCATATAAAATAATCAGTTTCAGGGAAAAAAGAAAAAAACTATCTCCACATTGCTTTAGAACAAAAATGTATATGTGTAATTTATGAATAAAGCTTTTCCTAGTATATCTGGGGAATGGGTGAAAAATATACCCATCAGATAGATCTGTCATTTCCCCTTCAGGCTCATACAGAAGTTAAAATTGCCAATCTTAAAGCAATTTTTAAAGTAGTTACCTTCCCGGCATGCTCATTTCCCATGACAAACAATGGGCAGCGGAATGCTAGCCCCTTACCAAAGCCAGGCTGTGCTTTTTTTGTATTGCACCTCCTCAGGTCCTTCTTTCTCATGTTTTAACTGCAGCTCCAGCTCTGCTATTCTTCCCTGCAAAAACAAAACAAAACAAAACAAAACAAAACAACCAGCAAAAATCAGCATGCAAACTCAATGGCCAAAATGATCTTAAAATTTCTTTGGGAAACACAGATGTATCCTTTCCCAGTTGGCCTTAAGTGTTCCTGATAGGATATTAGATTATGAGAGAGGATGTGTAAGGAGAAATAATCACATCAGTGCTCAGGTATTTCTGCATTCACCAAAGTCGTACGTCTTGGAGAAGTTATTTGTCTGGCAAATGTAGTGCAAAGAACTTCAATTTGGGATATCTATTAAATCAAATTTTAATGTCATAAGTCCCATTCAAAAAAATTCCTTACATGATAATGGTCTGTCTTTGTTAGCAACTGATAATTTTAGCTGATGCTATACCAATATTGGACTCTATATACCAGTATTATAACAACGGTAGAAAACGAGTTGGATAAGTATGTAAGGTTTAGGATTCAGGTAATATATAACCTAAGTTATTCTCCAACAGCTCCACATTACATTTATATTTCTTGAGTGAACTTATAAAAATATATATAATTCCCAACTTCTACATATAATAAAAATATAGCTAACATTGTCCTTTAAGACCAAAGCCTTCAAATGCTTATTATCCTTTCCATTTTTTTTTTTACACTGAGGATTATTTTGATCAGATGCTTTCCTCTCTACTCCATCACCAGTTGTGCTAAATTTAATTAAAATACTGGCTCGTTGGTGAACCCTAAATTGGACAAGAACTCAGATTGTGTATTCTACCACAGTGTAATGCCCAACCATTTTCAGAAGTAGTTGTGCCACACTTCTCACAAGCAGTAAATAAGAGTTCTGGTTATTTATTTCACATCCTCACCAACATTTGGAATTGTCAGGATCTTAATTTTTAACCATTCTAGTTGGATGTGAAATGATACTCACCAAGATTTTAATTTTATTTCATTATTTACTAATGATATTGAGCATCTTATCACATCAGTGTTTGCATTTCCTATTCTGCCCATTTTTCTATTGTCTTTTTCTCATGGACTTTAGCATTCTACAGTATGTTCTATAGAAGAAAAGTATCTCTCTATATATACCTTAGAGAGAGAAGCAATACAGCATGAAGGGTTAACGATGTGGCTCAGAATGCCTTGGCCTGATGCCATTTTCCCTTACCGGCTGTATAAATTTAGGTAAGTTATTCCACCTCTCTAAGCTTTAGTTTCCTCATTCGTAAAATGTACCTAACAACTGTCTCATGGTAGTAGAGAATCACATTAAATAATGTGAAAAAGTGTCTATTTAACACAGTGCCTGATAACAAATAGATAGCAATTATTAGGTTTGTTGTCAATAACCAAAAATCCCCATCTCCCTCTATTATCTTCTTTTAAAACCATCTTTCATGAATATATCTAAATCTCTCCTGAAATAATTCATACTTTTTAATCTGTATACTCCCATGGAGTAAAAAGGCTCCCAAAATTATAATATCCAGACTATAAAGTCCTTGTATTTCTCCTTGTATATACTTTGAGTTACCTGACTATGAGCACAGTGAGGGCAAAGATTGTTTATCAGTCTACAGAGTCCTTGTACGCAGCACAACTTCTGGCTCACAGTGCCCTGGAGCTTACCAGTTCAGGTGCTCTGAGATGCGATGAGCACTCTATTCACACCCTTCACAGTTTGTCTACTTCAACTATATCCACCTCCATCTCAATATTGTCAAAGATAGAATCCTGGCACTTGCATTCTCTCCTTTGTCTTTTGGAACAAGTTATGAGAGATGATCAAACTAGCAAGACATTGACATTAATATTTAATATTGATATTGGCCTCCTAGGAGGGCAGGCAAAGCAAAATAGAAAATAGTTTTTAATGCCTTCCCTAATTAAGCTTCTTAAATTATGCCTCTTAATTTCTAAAACATTTATTTCATATAATGCTTTTCCAAAAAAGATGAGGAATAGGAAATTAGAAGGTTAAAATTTGTTTAGAAATAAAGAAAACATAAGAAAACTAGAATACATGCAGCTTCTTGAGAAGGCCTATCTTTCTAACCGTCCCTGTCATCATAAATTAGTACAGCCATTCTATTGTGACTAAGTAGACTTCTTTTCTTTCTCAGAGACTCTGTTCCTTTCCATCCCCTCTTCCGGAATGTCTCCCTAACCCCTTCCACCCAATCCATGTTAGGCTATTTATTCAGATCCACTTTGCCTTCCAATTCTTGACTTATTGGTAATAGAGATCCAGTCTCATTCAACTCAGTCATCTCCACCTCTGGTTAACAGGTATAACTGAAATGATCACCTGAATTGAGATTTTTGGATTGCCTGTAGATTCCAATTATTAATCTATCCATCCCTCCTAAATTTTATCTCTAGCCAATACAACCAAGAGCTTGGCAATTATAATGAGCAATTTCACCTAGCTCAACACACACATACACACACAAAACAAAAAACTTTTCAAATGGTTATAGAGTAACTTATTGGGAGTTACAGTTCCTGATCGTGGCTTTGATTTCAGATTATTTTGCAACTAGCCAACCAACTCAGGAAACAAGTGTTTGCAGTCAACCTGCCTTTATACCTCTCTCCTGTTTGAGCTCATGTTCACAATCCCAAAGAGCCCCTTCACGACGCTGGAGACCTTAACCTCCTCAGCATCCCAGAAGAGCAACAAGGTAAAGACGACTATAGAGGGGTCCTTACCAAAATGGTCTCCGTAATGTCAATCAGCTCCTATCTGCATTATTCATCTTAATAAGAAGAAATCCAAATACCTCCCCAAGTCAACCACTTTGATTTACAATTCAAAACACCAAGTTCTTGTGGAAAAATTAGACAAGGCTGGAACCAAATGCCTAAGCAGAAGCCACTACCAGTGTTCAGATCTCAGACTTAATCACATCCTAATCAGCCTTCAGGAAGTAATGTAGAATGTACCTTAGTGCATGTATACTAGGCTTAATTGAATAAAACATGGTTTTTCTAAATGATCTTCTAGTTTAATGCTACAAAATATGTCTAGCACCAGATGGAAGTAACTAAAACTCCTATACAAAAAAAAAAAAAACAAAACCGTCTTCCAGGACAGAAATTCTTGATATAGACAAGGAGTCTGGCAGTTGCTCCAATTCTTCTAAGATACCATAAATTCTATTTAAGTGTGTGGACTCATTTAAAAAACTTGTTCAAGTTAAAATAGACCAGTGCACTTTCACATAATACTGAAAATCTTATTATAATCCATCTTTTCATTTTCACCTCTTTTGTCACCAATTCTCAATGGAACTAGACTTATATAGAAATCCAAACAAAGTAAAGAAATCTTAAACCATAAAGATACACCCCATCACCTGTAACAGCAGAGAGGCAAATAACTAACCTGCATTATTAAAAGCGGATTTTTCATAAACACATCTGTTCTTTAAAATAGTAAACAAATTTGCATTATTTGTTATCACAATTAATGACAGTACTGGGGAAAATGCATGGCGCAGGGGAAAAGCTGAGGCTCTGGAGTCAGACAAATCCAGGTTAAGTTCCAGTTCATTCATTTACTGACTGTTGGGTTTTGAGCTGTTTGCTTTGCTTTCCTAGTTACCCTGCTCCCCCATCTATAATCTCATTATACATGGGATTAATAACATCCACTTCAAAGGGCTTCTATACAGATTAATTGAAATAGTATGTTAAGTGTTGGGCATATAATATTCAACAAATGGTAACCCATAAAAATAAAATCAAGGAGTGTTTCTGTTGGTTTTGTTTGTTTGTTTGTTTGTTTTGAGATAGAGTCTTGCTCTGTCACCCTGGGTAGAGTGCAGCGGCATCATCATAGCTCACTGCAACGTCAAACTCCCAGGCTCAAGCGATCCTCCTGCCTCAGTCTGCCAAGTAGCTGGGCCTACAGGTGTGTGCCACCACGCCTGGCTGATTTTCCTATTTTTAGTAGAGATGGGGTCTCACTCTTGCTCAGGCTAGTCTCAAATGAGGTTTGTTTTTTTTTTTTCCCTTTAATCAGTTGCAAGTCATCTGAGAATTATAATCCTATTCAATTTAGCCTTTTACACAAAAAACTAAAATTCTCAGTTCATTCTATAGGAAGAGGAATTATTCCTCCCTTCTCCAGGTGCCCATAGCATTTTCTACATCCTTTCGTAAAGCATCAAGGATATTTTACTGGAACTGCTAGTGGACAAGTTAGCCTCCCCACACTGGACTAGGAGTTCATTTGGAGGAGGAGTTCCCTTTGTATACCACATACTTAGCATGGGACCCGTCTGGTAAAAAATGTGCCATAAATGTTTGGTGAAGGAAAGCTGCAAAATTACTTAGGGGAAAAATGAATCTGAGAAAAAGTGCATACTCTGACTTGAAATCTTATGCTTCCTGAATAAAAACTATAATTGACTAAGGGTGTGTATAATAATGTTAAAGAAACATGCAGAGACATGAACCATTCATTCATTCACTCATGCATTTATTCAAAACACACTGGGTACCCAAATGCTGCTAAGGATAAAAATTGAGTAAGGAAACAATGGTTCCAAAGGAACGTCTTTAAAATGCAGATTACAGTGATACTTGGGGGATCATCGAAGCAGTATTGCTCAAAGTTTGGCTGGTAGACTAAATGCATTAAAATCACCTGGCAGCCTGTTCAACATTGAGATTCTTGGTGCCCTACACAGCTCTAATGCATCAGAATCTCTGGAGATGTATTTGTGAAAATGTAAAGGCTCAGTAAGATATGTCATAGCCAGGTTTTAGTTTAAAATGGAAACACCAATTCCCAGACATTCATTCCTCCCACACCATCCTAGCCCCCCAACCCCCACCACATTTTTTTTTTTAGGACAGTTGTGATCTTTAACCATTAACACCACACTTCCTGAGACTCCTTGAAAATCTTACTCTGGAGCATAAAGTACTTAACTAGCATCAGATTTTTTCTATCATCCTTAACAATGAGTTTTAAGCTAGGAAAAAGAACTGAGCTAGTTATTTTCTTGTATTGTTAACTGCTCACATATTCCCTAAGTGACTGAAAACTATTTTTAATTTTAAAAATTCACAAATGATAGCTTATATTATTGGATCAAGTGAAGTTAAATTGAGTATATCTCATTTATTTAGTGAGCATCTATTATATTTTAGACACTTTTTTCAGACACTTATGCCAGAGACAACAGAGAAGGAAACCCAACTCCTGCCTTTAAGGAGCAACAGAGACAACTAGAGGCCCCAGACAAATAACCACATGACAAGGGCTTCAAAAAGGGCAGCACAAGTACTCAGGAAGTACCCAGAGGGGCATATAATCAATCCAGCGCCTGTCCAGATAAATTGATCTAAAGAACAAGCAGACATTAGGTGAGGCAAAGAGGGAATGGCAGGGTCTGAGACAGAAAGAACAATGTGTATGAAAGCTAAGAGGTTAGCAAGACATGCTGAGTTTAGGAAAACAAAGAAATTTAACGATGCTGAAACATAAAAATCTGCAGGAAAGGTTAAGAGATAAGGTTGGAGGTGTAAGCAAGTCCGGCTGGAGGAAGCACAGGTAAAGGGGGAGAGGATGAGTTCAGTCTGGGATGCACTCTGCCAGGTGCTGTGGGCAGCCAGGTGGGGATGCCCAAGAGGCAGCAGGACAGAGGAGAGTGGCACTTGGAGAGAACTCTAAATAGGAGGCATAGATTGGGGGGCATCAACATTGAAACTGAAAGTACAGCTGACATATGTATGCCTCACATTCTTTTAAGAATAAGAATAACCATTGAATTTTTGATAGTGTTTCCCAAGTGCTTTTAATATATTAAATACACATTTCCAGTAAAACTTTAGACAAAGACGCACTCCCCCAAAGTGAATCTATCCTATGGTTTCGTTACCTGTAAAATGGCATGATAAGCTCGACTCATATATGCAAGCCAGGCCTGGGGAAGAAAAATTGCACGGTGCCACTCCGAAAGCTGGATATGAACCTGTGGGAAAAATGTGCCACAACATGTTAGACTACACAGTATTAAAACAGAATAAAAGTAAAACTACATCATCAATTCTTTCTTGACCTTTATTTAAGTGGTTAAGGTTCTAAAAACAAACCAAATCAGTCCAGGATCAGAACCACAAATAATATCTTCTGCATATTTCCAAAGGAGAAAAGTTTGGAGTCTTATAAAGACAAAATAAAGTAAGCCTGGAATTTTCTAAATTAAAGCAAATAAAATCCTACAATAATAACAAGTTAAAATGATATGTGCAATACAAATCTGTCCTTGAAAATTAGGGGGAAACTCTGTAAAGGCTCTTGCCAATGTCAGGAAACTAGGCATTGTCTAACAAACCCCCTAGTAATTTTAAATAAAAATAAATACTGCTCATATCCTGGATTTACAATATGACAATTTCTGAAGTAATAAACTTAACTTGCCAGCAGAAATATCATGTTGTGTAGAAACCATGGTGGTAAGAGCATGCAAATGAGTACTGCACACAGCAATTGTGCGCACCACTAGATAAATGCCCTTTAATCAGTGTGGGTAAACAAGAGAAAAATGATATATGCCAACACGGAAACCCTGTTTCTCAATAGAGGCCCAGACAAAACATCTGGTTTTCATAGTCATTTCTGTTTCTACCTCTTAGTATACGGCTATCTTGCAACAAATCTTCCCAAGGTCTGCTTCTGTTAAAGAAAGATCACTCAAGAAAAACAGTCACAGTGCATCACATTTCATGTTTTCTGTAACTCATCTCACCTAAAGTCAAACAACTAAAACTTCAGTCTGTGTCCTAGAGGCAAAAACAAAACAAAAAAAGATGACAAATTTATATGTAATTATACTAAAATCATGATAACTAGAGTTTAAGGACATTGTATTATAAGAACTAATATTCTCCATTGCCTTGTGACAGAGAAGATGGCAGCCTCTCTCTGTTTTTCAATCCCAGTCTCTGTGAGGGCCTACTATACACAAGGTACTGTGGGGAGATGAGAGGATTATCAACCAATCTGTGTCTGCAGAGAGCTTTCTAGCTAGTGAGAGAGCCAGAAACAGGCACAAATAGATTATAAAGCAAAACTATGAAGAATCTATGGAAATGAAGAGAACAAAGAGATTAATTCCAACTATCTATCACCTCTCATGACACTGCTGTTTTTTGTTTTAATTAGATATTCAAACAGTATGAAACACATACTCAGACCATGAAGTGAACTTTAAAAAAATTACAAAGACAGGACTTTCTTTTTCTGATTAAGTACACTGCCAAGTAGGGTAAGGGGAACCTTGTCCATATGTCAACAAAAATCCTTGAAGGAATGAGGGCTCCAACTCCTGCTTCTTCTGCTGTTACCCGGGAAGAAAACTATAACCTAGGCCATGTTTCCAGCAGGGGAGACATTAATCAGTTCTTGGTCCTGCTCTCTGTTTCCAAAATGTGGGCAATTTTCTTTAACTTTTTTCCTATCAATTCTGTTCCCTTTTCATAAAATATATTAACCATCTTTAAGCCCCATTTTGAGACCTGAATTTAAAAGAAACAACCCTCAAACACCACAACTAAAACTTTTATCTCTCATTGTAGAACCTCAAAATATTTTTAAATTTTCCTGCCAAATGATCTGCACAGCCTCAGCAAATTGGCAAAAAGAGCAATTTTGGGGGAAGACAATGGTTTCGACTGCTTCTTAAACTTGAGTTAAAAAAGGAAAGGATTATGGAAAAAATGTAAATGAAAACAAGCAAATCAAATGTTGAGTCTCTAAAAATGAAGACATTCATGCCAGGAAACCTATTTAAAAGGAGGTTATAAACTGAAGGTTAAAGTTAATCCTCTTCCTGCTGTTCCAACCACAGCTTAAGGTGGGTGCAGGGACGCAGTAGAATGCTTCAGCCTAGATGCCAGCCTGAACTCCCTGTGTGTTATGGGATTATACCCTAGTTTTAGTGTTCTGTGGAGTTAGGTGTGCATAAATCTCTTTAAAAAATGCACTCTCTTGCTCTTTCCCTTAATGCAGAGAGACTTCGGGTGACAGCCTGAAGAAAGCCATGCCTTATGCCGCAGGTGCATCACAAGCAAAAGGGACTCCTCTGACCATTATTGGCAAAAACATATTTTAGGATGCTATTTCATTTAATATTCTGTGTAGCCACCCACACTGCCTATATTTTAGGTTAATGTTGCTAGGTTAAAAAATTAGCATTTATAAAGTATGAAAATACCTAACTTGCTATTCTTCTGAGAAGTCTTTGAAGAAAACCCAATCAACAAAATAATTTCAAATCATGAAGCTAAAACCTCACTGCACACTCTACACACTTCTATGCCATCATCATTCAAAATCTACTCTACCTTTTATCTTTCCTGTTTCTGTCAGTATCACCTATCAATATCCCAGTTACCCATGTCTGAAATTTCTGATTTATCCTGGGCTCTCCCTTGCCCCTAACTCCACTGTCAAGTCTACTTCTGAAATGTTTATTATATATGTCCCTACTTTCTCCATTGGGTTGGTTCTAATTCCTGCCTAGCTTACAATCACGCCACCTAACCGATCTCTTAACAGCATAAAATCTTTCTTCCTTCTAACATATCCTAAATGGTGCTGCTGCTATCACATTAGCACAAAACTTCTTTTATAATAAAAAATAAAACTTTGACATTTTATTAAAGAATAAAGTCCAAACTCTTGTAAAATGTTTAGTTTTTCAGAATCAAAAGGACACTATTCATTTTAAGAAATAACTGTGTTGGCCAAGACCTCCAACCAATTACCCCACTTGATTTCTTGCTCCTCTCTTTCATATAACCCACAATCTGGCTGCATTGAGTTCTGACCCAATTCCCACGTTTTTCCTGTACTTTACAGGACGTTTGCACTCACTGCTCTTTCTGCCTTCAATGCCCTGTCTTCCTCTCATTATCTACTTACTGAAATAATTTCTCCCATCTCTATACTTCCAGTACATTATATGCCTCTCTTGTAACACTGCACAGATTCCATCTTAGATTATTTGTGTACAGACTTTAATTTCATATAATCCTAAAGAGCAGAGATCATGTCCCACTTATGCTGGAATCCTTCCCATGGTACCCATAACAGTGTCTTGCATGTAAAGGTTCAATTAAGTACCTGCTGAGTTTAACAGAATTAAATACACAGCATTCTCTTTAAAACAAATTCTTGTCATGTGAAAACCATACTATCATAAGTGAATAATCACAAAAATTATGATGTGCAACTTTCAATCATTCTGGAAATACAATATTAAAACACTTTTAAAAATAGATACAGCCAAACTCAAACATGAGTTGTTGAAAAAACCAGTTATTCGAGATTTTATAAAAGCATGTCCAAAGTGTTCTAGCCAGGAAATGTTTAATTCCAGATAAAAACAGTGAGTGACCAGGCAAAATTTTAAAGCAGGTATTATAAACCCTATATTTTTAAATTCCCCAAACTTTTTTATTTGTATCATATAGGTTCTAATTAAGTACCTGAAATATCAGCTTGACAGAACATATCCTGCTTAGAAACACAATTCACAAATACAGGAAAATGTTGGGAGAGAAAATGGAAACGTAATCATATTTGTTCACTGATACATGTTTGCCTGAGGGGACTACATGGCCATCTAATTAGTTAATTTACTGATCAGGATACTTTGCCCAGAAATTTGGTGGTGTGTTCTGCCTCTTGAGTGATTTTAACAGATATAATTATTCCATCTACAAGAAATACTCATTTTAACAGCCCTTCATTAAATATTATAAATCAAGTAAGACAAACTTTTGAGGAGGTTCTTTGACTGTTAAACTAGGATAGGCAGAGCAGCATGTAAAAATTGACAGGAAAACTAAGTATTTGCTATTAATTTTAAAATCCCAATCTCATAAAGGCATCTTTCATGCTCACCAGATGCTCTTTATTATCAAAATAAAAGTATTTAATGTCAGTAGCTACACACACAGATGAATACTGAACCACTACGTTTAGCTTTGTGACACACACGCATTCTTCCCACATTTCCAGAAGAAAAACCATTTGCACTTAGTGTTACAGACCCCAAAAGCCACTCAATGTCCCATTGTTTATACATAAGAAATAACAGGCTTCCATTTTCTGTCAACAGTAATTTTGTTGGCACAAAATAATTTTTTGTTATTCCTGTCCCCTGACAAATAGTGAGAAGAAGAAAAGGAAGGACACCTTTTTAATGTAAAATGACACTCATCTCTTTGTAGGTGTGTTCTGGACATTTAATATTCTCTCTCTACCCCCTTTCCTCCCTCCTTCCCTTTCTCCTTCTCTCCCTCTTTCTCACCCACCCTGTATCCCATCAGGATAACATTAGCTTGAAAGCTGACAATTCAATCACATTTCAAGCAACCATTTACTCTGTTATTTAATAGAAGGGGGAAACCCAGTTACCATAACAACTCACAGCCACATGGTAATTATGGAGTATCTAAAATACAGCAAACCATACTTTTCAGAGTATTTTCTAGTGGGAATCTGTAATAAGCACAGATACCACTTCTCCCCGTTATTATTCACAATTTTCATCTAATTGTTTCATATTGCATAAATGCTAACACTACTACATGTACTTTATAAGAAATACATTTTTAAAATAAAGAAACTGAAAGAAAAAGGCAATGCACTTCTTATATTTCAAATGATTGGTTATATCATATGTACTTTTGAACATCCGGGGGATAAATTTAAAGGAGGCAGGAAAAAACTAATTAACTTATTAAGCAAAAAGAATCAGATGATGATGACTTAAAAAAGAAAAGAAAGAAAGAAGGAAAGAAAGGGAACGAGCTAAAGATTTCATTCAGAGTAGAGCTGCCAGTAAGTCTGGATAAGGTTTTTCTAAAATAAAAATGAAAATACAGCTCATTACCTATTGCTGAGACAGAAATATGGTTGGGTAGCAGCAGCTGGATCAGGAAAATTTGCATGCGCCCAAGGATGGAGAAAATAATGAAGCAGGACTGCCATTCTCATCCATGGACAAAGCAGAATCACCTAATTTAGGTGAGAGTGTCATGTCAGAGTTAGAAATGCCAAAGGATGACAAGACTGGCAGCAAATTTCAGGGAAGGAAACTGTCATTCACCTTCAGCTTCCTCTTCAAGATGAGCCAAGTTAATCTCAGGATGAGAAGTGGGTATAAAGCAGAATAGAAGAGGACAGTCACTTGAGCTTGGAGAAGCCCTAGTAGATCTGAAATGACCACAGATTGTCCTCAGTTCAAAGGAGCAAAGAAAGAGGGCACTTCAGTTTTAGAGAAGTCTAAACAAGACAACAATTATGCGCTGCTCCTAGTACGTCAGGCCAAACCCAAATCAGGCTTGGATCTGTGATTCTTCCAAAAGTAACATGGGAGAATTTCATTCTAGGACAAGTCAAAAGAATTCAAAGTTTTACTTTCCAAAGGAATTTACCACAGATTACATTAAACAGCTTGTTCTCCATGGCATTGAAAATTACTTGATTTAGCTAACACACAGTTCTTGAGAAGTATTGACAATTACACAAAGCAAAATACACTTCAAAATATAAAGAGCAGTGGTTTCCAGTCCAACCTGTGAGGAGCTTAGAAGTCACCACTCCAACCTAACAACAACTAAAAAGCTGAACAAACTGAAAAATCAGTAACTCTTCTAACACCCAATTTCATAAACATAAAAAGAAGGAGGGCTACCCTAAGCTTATATAAAGAATAGGCCATTGAGAATAGGGGAACCTACCTCATGTACAAGAGCAAGTGATGTCTGCTTGAAACTTCTCCCTCTACTGGCTGTAAGTCTATTCAGTGGTTTGCCGTCTTTACTCTGATACATTGAAACATCATAACAAAACAACATGCCACCTTAAAAAAAAAAAAGAAATTTATAAAACATTTCTAATGGCAAAACCTTACTAATTATATGCCCAGTAATACATAATCAATCTGGATAGAGACTTATAAATGAAAAGATGATTTGCTAAGAAAGTTATGATTTTCAACTATTGTGTCTAAGAATAGAAAAAATATGAGATATAAAAAGGTAACATTTAAAATATCAAGAAATGAAACATGATCGACATCTCAGAAGCCCTTCCCCGTGGCTCCTTCCAGCCACACGCGCTCCACTCCAAAGGTAGTGTAACGTCTACCACCATTCTGCCTACTTTGGTACTTTATATAAGTGGAATTAGACTTGTGTACACATGTTTTATTTGGCTTCTTTCATTCAACATAATTGTTGTGGGAATCATTCATATTGTTACTGGCGATTGTAGTATATTCATCCTCATTGCTGAATAATATTCCATCATGAGAGTATACTATAATTTATTTACCCATTTTACTGTCAACAGGCAGTTAGGCAGCTTTCAAGTTCAGGAATACCCAAAACATGCTGCTATGAATATTATAGTATATGTCTTTTGGTGGCTTCATTTTGGTTTGCCCCTAAGAATGAAATAACTAGGAAAAACAGGGTATAAATTTCTTCAGTACCAGTCTTCCAAACTTGTACTAACTTACATTCCCAGCAGCAGTTCTGGTCACTTCACATATTTAGCGATACATTGTATTTTTCATCTTTTTTCATTTTAGCCATTCTGGTAGGTACATAGTGGTATCTTATTGTAGTTTTAACTTGCATTTTTCTGATGCTGATGAAGTGGACCATCTTCTCATGTCTTCATTAAACATTTGAATATACTCTTCTTGACGTGTCTGTTCTATTGTTTTGGCTATTTTTCTATGTGTTTTTCTTGTTGATTTGCAAGAGTTTTTTTTTTTATGTATTCTGGATATAAGTCCTTTTTCAGACATACGTATTGTAAATTCCTTCTTGTACTCGGTCAGTTGCCTGTTCAGTCTTCATTAATGGTACATTTTAATTAACACCTCTTCTTAATTTTAATATAATTTGTCATTCTTTTTATAATTAGTGTTCTAAATTACAGGACCATTTGTTGAAAAGACCATCCCTTTTCTCTGTAGCACTGCAGTGTCACCTCTGTCACAAATCTGGTAATGTTGTGTGTGTTTCTGAACATTCTATATTCTTCCATTGGTCAGTATGTCAATTCTTGCCCTAATACTACACTGTCAATTATTGTGGCTTTATCAGAGGTCTTGATATCTAGTAATGTATATCCTCCTACTTGTCCTTCAATGTTGCCTTGGCTGTTCTTGGCTTTTTGCATTTACACACAAATTTCAGAATCAAATGGTCAGTTTTCAAAACCTACTGGGATATTAATTAGAATTGGGTTAAATCTATATATTAATTTGGAGAGAACTGACATTTTTACAATATGCAGTCTTCTAATCCATAAACATGGTAGATCACTATATTCATTGGGACTTATTTAATTTCTCTCAATAATATTTTATAGCTTTCAGTGTACATATTATGTACACTTTTTGCTAAATTTATTCTGGGTACTTGATATCTTTTGATGCTATTATAATAGTATATTTTTTAGATTTTCCATTTGTTATGGTATATAAAAATATACAATTGATTTTTATATATTCACCTTTGTAGGTATGCAGTAACCTTGCTGAATTCATTTATTAATCCTAGTAACTAGTCTGTAGATTATTTTGGGTTTTCTATGTATATAATCATGTCATCTGCAAATAATAACTATTTCTTCATTTCTAATCCTTATGATTTTATTTCTTTTTCTTGGCTTATTGCACTAGCTATGGCCTCCAATACAATATTGAATAATAGTGGTAGGAACAAACATCCATATCTTTTTCCAATCTCAGAAAATTTCAATATTTCAGTATTAAGTACAAATATGACATGGTAGATGTTCTATATCAGAATAAAGTAAGTTCTATTCATAGTTTAATGAGAATCTTTTTGATATGGTGAATAGATTATAAATTTTTCAAAGGCTTTTTCTGCACTGAGACCATTTAACAATCATTCTGCCTTTTTCTCTTAATGCAATGAATTATATTGCTTTTCAAACATTAAGTTTACCTCACTTAATTGTTATGTATTATTGTTTGTATGCACTGCTTAATTCAATTTTCTAATATTTTGTTTCAGATTTTGCATCCATGTTCACAAAAAAGATTGGTTTGTAATATTTCCTTGTTGTAAAGTAGTCATAGGGTTTTGGCATTAAGATTATGCTAGTGGTCCCCTAAAAGGAATGTTCCTATTTTTTCTATTTGCTGTTATTATTTTTTTTCCCCTCAAAATAGATCTTAATCTATTCTAAGATCACTGTTATTTTTCTCTTCACTTTTTGGAAGAATTCATCAAGGAAGCCATCTGCAGCTAGGGTTTTCTTTGTTGGAAGGCTGTTAGTTTACAGATTCAATATCTTTAATACATATCAGACTATTTGTATAGTCTACTTCTCCTGTCAGTTTTGGTAAGTTTTATATTTTGAGGGCCTTCCAAATCTCATCTAAATTGTGAAAAATATAAGCTAAAATTTCTTCATAATATTTTTTTCTTTGAATGTCATAGTGTCTGAACTGGTATTTCCTTTGTTGCTCCTGATAATCTGTGTTTTCTCTATTTTATTATCCAGATTTACAATAGCTTTATCAATTTTGTTAAATTTTTCAAAGAATCAACTTTTGACTTTACTGATTTTCTTTATTTTATATGTTTTCTATTGCACTGATTTTATTATCTCCCATAAGTTATATAGCTTGTCTTCATTATTATTCAAACTATTTTCTAACTTCATTTTGATTTTTTTTGATCCATGGATTTTAAGTATACTGTTCAATTTTCAGCCCACTAGAGATATTCTAGTTACCTTTTTGTTATTTATTTCCAGCTTAATCCCATTGTCATTAGAGAACAGGCTCTAAGTGACTTCAATATTTTGAAATTTATTGAAGTTTATGGTCCAGGATATGGTCATTTTGATAAATTTTCCATGTATAGTTAAAAAGAATATTAAATCTATCATTGTAAGGTAAAGTGTTTTCTATATGTCAGTAAAGTTCATTCATAGTGTTGCTCAGATATTTTGTAAGCTTACCGATTTTTTTGTCTACTTACTCTGCCAACTACAGAAAAACATATTTTAAAGTTTCCACTATTATTGTGGGTTTGTCTATTTCTTCTTTTAAGTCTGTTCATTTTTGTCATGTATTTTGAAGCCATGTGGTTTCATGTATACCAATTAGAATTGTGGTATTTTCTAATGGAGTGACTTCTTTATCTCCATGAAATGTCTCCTTCATTTCTAGCTGTTTCCTTTTTCACATGTCTAGTACTTTTGTATTGTATGCTGGGCAGTGTATAAAAGAACTACAGAAGCTCTAAACGATGTTATTGTCTATCAGAGAGTAGTTTTCTTCTCCCCTCCATTAGGCAGATTGGGGGAAGGACTGAGCATCACAACTTAATCAAGGATTGATCTAGGTAAGGCTTGATTATAGTTTTGGTAACTCTCAGTCTACCCCTGGGGTTGACTCCTGTTGCTAGGACATGTCTTTCCCCACTAACTCCCCCTGACACAAGACATTTAATTGACTCCACAATCTGGAAAGATCATAGGAGATTCAGGTCTGTCCTCAGAAGTTTCCAGCTTAGCTCTTTAGCTTCCCATCCCATAAAGCTTCAAAATTTGGCAAATATCTCAATGGAAAAACAGGCTGTGTGTTTGAGGTCCCTCATGTTCTAAGTTTTGTCATTTCAGCACCACATGAATGCCAAGATCGCTGTTGGTTCTCCCCTTCCAGCCTCTTGCTGCACCAGGCTCTTGCTAAGGATGAGCCTGAATACTCAGCCTCCAGCTGGGCCCAGATTAGTAAGTGCACCCAGGTGAGAGCAGCTGCAGAACTTCAGTACCAAGTCACCACTCTCTCCAGGGCTTTCACCTCTTGGGTAGTTTGTTTTCAGGCCCATTCTCCTAGCTAGTCTTCGTTCCCTGAGCACCACGAGACTAAAGGAGGTTTCGCTTTGCTTTTCAGAAGTTTTCAGCCTAGCTTTTGCTACAAGGTCAAAATTCAGCAAATATCTTATGAGGACAATCTCTAATTTGTCACCTTAGCCCCATACAACCACTAAAAGTTCCACTGGTTTCTTTTTTCCTCCAACAGGCCAGGGCTCTGCCTAGGCCAAGCCCCAATTCCAGGACACAACCAGAATGAGTGAATAGCCCCAAATGGAGGAGCGGGGGGAAACAAAATCTAAAATGTTCTGCCTATTTGGGAATTTTAGTCCATCTATTTGTCTTTGCTTCTACGATTCTCTGATGCCTTTTAAAATGCAATTATTTATAATTCATATAGCTGTGTCTGGATGTTTGCAGGAGCAATGCCCATGACCCATTACATCTTACTTGGAAGTGGAAGTTAAATCATTACATTAAAAACCTGTACCTTGGCTGGGAGCGGTGGCTCACACCTGTAATCCTAGTAATCCTAGCACTCTGGGAGGCTGAGACAGGAGGATTGTTTGAGCTCAGGAGTTAGAGACCAGCCTGAGCAAGAGTGAGCCCCCCGTCTCTACTAAAAATAGAAAGAAATTAGCTGGACAACTAAAAATATATAGAAAAAATTAGCCGGGCATGGTGGTGCATGCCTGTAGTCCCAGCTACTTGGGAGGCTGAGGCAGAAGTATTGCTTGAGCCCAGGAGTTTGAGGTTGCTGTGAGCTAGGCTGATGCCACAGCATTCTAGCCTGAGCAACAGAGTGAGACTCTGTCTCAAAAAAACAAACAAACAAACCAACCTGTACCTTGATACTATGCATTATCCTTACCTGCAAAGCCAGGTTTCAATCCTGGCTGCTTGTTTGTTTCATACATTTTCAATATAAAATTGGGGATTCCTGCTACAGTCTTCCCTTGGTCTGTGCGGGCACCTCCTTTTAATGCAGAGTGATATATCCCACGAGGCATATTCACCATTTCTTGCTTCACAAGTGAGGTAAAAAATTCCTCCAAAGCTAAGAGGATAAAAACAGACCAAAAGTAGAGTTATACAATATGTTAGAAGAGAAATATTCATTCTTAACTAATATTCAAAGAACTAAGCTCTATTTCTGGCCAAACTTCACATGGTAAAAAGAAAACTCTTGATGCCCATCCCTTTCCTAGTCTTCCTCAAATTAGAACATAGCACCCGGTTGCTCAAGCTCAAAAACTTAAGAGTCATTCTTAGCTCCTCTCTTTCTCTCATTTCTTACATGTAATCCATTAGCAAGACCTCATGACTCCACCTTCCAAATATATCCCAAATCCATTCATTTCTATTTTCACTGCAACTTACATAGTTTTTTGTCTTCTCTCTTCCCCATATAAACTAATGTAAAAACTAGTTTCTTGGTTTCTTTTCCTCTTGATTACTCCTATAAACTTTCCTCTGCCCAGAAGCCAGAATTTTGTCATTCCCTTCCCTAACATCTTCTGATGGTTTTTCAATGTAGAATAAAATCATAACTTCTGACCATGATCAAGGCCTTCTATGATCTAGCCCGTGACTCTCTAGAACCACACTCACTCCTTGCTATGTGGAAACCACACTTCCATGAGGCCTCTTTCCATTTCTCAAAACACAAAGTCGACACCTAAGTCAGGGCAACTGCATTTGTTATTCCTTCTACTTGGAACATATTAGTCCCAGATTTTCATGGAACTGCCTTCTTCTTGGCATTTAGGTGTTTTCAAAGAGGACTATCATGACCATCCATCATTCTGTAGCAATATGAGTACAATTACTTAAAAATAAAATATTCTTTTATTATTTCTTTGACTGTGTTTCTTCTAATTAAGTCCAAATCTTTATTGCTTGACATTTTACTTATTACAAAATAACACAGCAATGTGGGGTTAGAAGACTATAGGATGCCCAAACAAAATATTTGATAAGACTATAGGTTTACACTCAAATGTCATTTTCCTAAGGACCACTAGAGGTTGCCCAATACAGACACAAACAAAACAAAACAAAACAAAAAAAACCCATTAAAACTAAACAAATCTGGCCGGGCGCGGTGGCTCACACCTGTAATCCTAGTACTCTGGGAGTCCGAGGCAGGTGGATCGCTCAAGGTCAGGAGTTCGAGACTAGCCTGAGCAAGAGGGAGACCCCGTCTCTACTAAAAAACAGAAAGAAATTATCTGGACAACTAAAATATATATAGAAAAAATTAGCCGGGCACGGTGGCACATGCCTGTAGTCCCAGCTACCCAGGAGGCTGAGGCAGTAGGATCGCTTGAGCCCAGGAGTTTGAGGTTGCTGTGAGCTAGGCTGACGCCACGGCACTCTAGCCGGGGGAACAGAGTGAGACTCTGTCTCAAAAAAAAAAAAAAAAAAAAAACTAAACAAATCGTATGGAGTGGAAAATAAGAAAGAAAAGCACTGCAACTGCCCCTTATAGGAACAAAAACCAGGGATCCACCTAACTACATTGGAATTTCATTCTGAATAGATCTAAAAGTGTCCTTTAAATGACCCTAATAAAGGCGACGCATACTCACTGTAACATCTATTCGGTACCCAATTCTGTTTCTACATAGAACCCCCCTAGATGCAACCAAGCTTCTCCATTCAAAGCTTAGAGAACATCTGTGTGGGATGTTTTCCATTTTCCCCTCCAGATCTACCCACTACCTTTCTCAACCCTCTCTGTGTTCTGAAAGAATAACCTTTGAGAAATGCATCAATAGGTCTCCTTGTTCTCTGGCTTCTGGTTGGCTTCAACCAATGAGACACTGGTAGAAGATCAGAGGGTGAAAACAGAGCAAAGTCGGGGAATGTATTTCCCAGACACTTTCCTGCAGGATTGCCACAGGTTACCTGAATGCCTCTTCTGAAGGTCCTGGCTCCCCTTAGGCAGCCCTATTTATAATACAGATGCTCTCTCTTCCTCCCCTTATCTCTGCAGGCCAAGGTCATTACCAATGCTGAGATGATTCACCATCTCTTGGGAATTTTTCTTAATCTTGACAACACAATTGTAAATAGGTCCTTTATTAAATTCTCTTCAATTACTCTATGTGAACGTATCCCCGCCCTTTCTTGTCATGACCCTGATCACTACGTCACCTACACAAAAAAGCTAAGTAATATCCACCTGCTGGCCATGTTCCCCAATTCCTGCATACACATGCACAGGTATGACTGCTTCAAACTGGGTATGAGTATAGACTTTCCAGAATGTAGCTAGGAATCATATGTTTGTGAGGACAGAGGCACTACGGTGAGAGAAGATAATCTCACGCTTTCTCAGAAGGAATCTTATTCTGGCAAAAGGTGAATCATGTCAAGGGACAAGTACACATCTGCACATGGATTAACCCAGCAATGAAAATTTGTTTATTTGTCAAGCTCTACAGTGAACTATGGATTCTCAAATAACACCAGCACAGGCAATAATTTAAATGAGGAAAAGTCAAGAGCCTGAATATAGCTGATATATAGGACTCCATCTTCCCCCAACTACTAAACTAGCAACTAGAATTTTTTCCAGTTTTTAACCCTTAATCTAGTCTCTTCCTTACAGATGACGAGGTGACAATTTGAAAAGAAGCTGAAAACTTGTAGGACACAGGATGTCAAATAAAAAATTTTTAAATAACCCAAATGTCCTTCAACAGCTGAATGGATAAACAAACTGTGATACATTCATACAATGGAACACTACTCAGCAATAAAAAAAAAAACAAGCAACTGATATCAGCAACTATTTGAATGGATCTTAAGGATGAGTGCAGATCATAATCCCAAAAGTCACAATTCCAAATGATCAAAATCCCTAAACTGTAAAATTCCTAACATCTAAAATCTCTAAAATTATAATCCCAAAGGTTTAAAATCCCAAATTTTTCCTGAAGGCCAAATCCTGGAAAACAGACTAGGGTTTCCAGTTGTACACAGGATCATTGTATCATGTTAATTGCATCACAGTAGCTGGAATTACTGCCTTGTTATTGTCTTTATGTGGAAATTAAGTATGGTTTAAGGAGACGCATATGGGTGCCAAGTTGACAAAGCGTGGATTTGTGGACTTAATTTTAAGTGTCAGCTTGACTGGATTAAGGAATACCTAGAAACCTGGTAAAGCACTATTTTGGGTGTGTCTGTGAGGGTGGAGATTAGTGTGTGAGTCTGAGTGGACCAGGTGGGAAAGATCTGTCCTCATTGTTGGTGGCCACCATGCAATCGGCCAGGGACCCAAAGAAAACAAACACAGAAGGCAAACTGGTCTCTGAGTGCTGGGACAGACTTTTTTTCTTCTGCCATGGACCTCAGAACTTCAGGCTTACCAACCTTTAAACTCCAGGAATTACACCAGCACCAGGGGCTCCCAGGGTCCTGAGGCCTTTGGACTTGGACTAAGCCACACTACCGGCATCCCAGGGTTTCCAGCTTGCACATGGCCTGTCATGGGACTTCTCAGCCACCATAATCATCTGAGCCAACTCCCCTAATAAATCCCCTCTCATATATCTATATACATATCTTATTGGTTCTGTTTCTCAGGAGAATCCTGACTAATATAGATTTGGTATTCGGGAAGCCAAATATCATTCCTTCTTACTGTATTCTTTACAGCACAATGGAAAAGATACGTGAAATTGTTCCCTCATAAAAAGGCTGTGATATGTGTATAAGGCTACTTAATGATAAAAGGTTTAAAAACTAATTATTATTGATGCTGTAAAATCAGAAAATCACTTAATTGCAATGGACTTTCAAATAGACAACGTCCCACTTACAAAATTTGTAGACCACAACTATTCTCCAAATACAAATGCACTGAGGGTTTTGAAGATTGAAGTGAAAACACAGGCAAAAAAACACAGGTTTCCTTGCCAAATTATACAATTGTGTACAACTTCTGCCCCTTCACACAGAGTGCCAATTCACTGTTATGTATTTCATCTTCACATCATTTCCAACACTGGAGGTATACATTGTTTAAAGACTTTCAGAGAGTTCTAACTGGTTTTATGCATTTTTTGCAAATTTCACTCCGTGAAAGTGCATCATCAAAACATTGGCTTTGTGTGTAATCATTATGTGTGTACTTTAAAACACTGAAACTTCCTCAATAAATGAAGAGATGTTCTTTTTTTACATCTGCATTTGTGAAAGATAACATTTCTCAAGATCTCTTTGAGTGACTGAGTATGCCCATGAGATTTGTCATCAATCTTATTAAAAGACTTAGGTTGTCTGTCATGGTATTTCAGACAACTGGAGTTACAAAGCTGGATGCCCACAAGTACCAACCAAATGTAATATGCATTTATACATTTTGCTTTTTTTCCTATTTCTTTATAAATACACTTTGCTCATAACTGTTCTACCCACAACTGTCATTAGTATACCTGAGTGTTTATGCTTGTGAAAATATATTATTGCCTATTTTATTGTGTAAAGTAGCATATGAAGTGTCCTGTTGTACTTTTATGTTTCTCAAGTGAATCTTCTTTTTAAAATGTAAATAAATGTCTTTTAAAGGACTTTTTATTATTTTTTCCAGGATTATATTTTCATGATTTTGATCTTTTGAGATTGTGATTTGGGGGGGTTTAGATTTTAGGGATTTTGATCTTTCAGGATTTCAACAATTGCAATTATGGCTGCGGCCCCCAAATCCCAGGCCACAGAACAATACCAGTCTGTGGCCTGTTAGGAACTGGGCCGCACAGCAGGCAGTGAGGGGCAAGCTAACCAGTGAGGCTTCATCTGTATTTACAGCCCCTCCCCATTGCTTGTATCACTGCATAAGCTCCACCTCCCATCAGATCAGCAGTGACATTAGATTCTCATAGGAGAGTGAATTCTGCTATAAACTATGCATGTGAGGGATCTAGGTTGCATGCTCCTTATGAGAATCTAATGCCTGATGATCTGAGGTGGAGCTGAGGCAGTGATGCTAGCACTGGGGAGCAACTGCAAATACAGGTTATCATTAGCAGAGAGGTGTGACTGCACAATTGAATCATCCGAAACCATCTCCTCCCTCACCTCCATTCGTGGAAAACCTGTCTTCCATGAAACCAGTCCCTAGTGCCAAAAAGGTTGGGGACCTCTGGATTATGGTGTTTGGGATTGTGTCTTTCAGGATTATGGCCCAAATCCCTCAAGGACATTATGCTCAGTGGGGGTGGTGGGGGTAAGCTAATCCCCAAAGTTGACATACTGAAAAAAACTGGTTAAATCTAAATAGGCCTATAGTTAGTAATAATGTGCCAATGTCAATTTTCTTGTTTTAATATCATACTATGGTTATGTGAGATGCTATTAGAGTACTTGGATCAAAGGTACTATTTTCTAAACTATTATTGTAACTTCTTATAGTCTAAAATTATTTCAAAATGATTTTTTTTAAAAAATCAACACCAGTAACATCCTTATTTAAAATAATGAAAATTACTGGATTTACTTTACAGCTGCTTTTCTGTTCATTTTTAAAGAATTAAGAGGAGAAGAGGACATAATTCACTTAAATTCAGTGCAATCCACTTTTCTGCCAGCAGGACTTGCAAACTAACATATATCATCCACCCTATACTTTTTAGGGTATATATTCCCAAGGCTGGTGCCTTTTTCCTGGTGGTTTTTTTAAGTTCTCTAGTAATTAGAGGGAAAGTGAGGCACAGAAAAAAGTGTCCATGGTGACATACTTTGCCAGACATACATAGCATCTAAATCACCCTCCTCACTCCAATTATTTAATTTTCTCACACAAATACAGTTGTTAATCTCAATTCTTCCCTTCTTTCTCAAAGACACTGGTAACCATCAAGTACAAACAATGTAGAAGAGCTGGCTAATAGCCACCACAGCACTGCACATGCTAAGAGGACAGAAACCTCAGTGCACCTTCGCAACAAATATCTTCCTCCTTCCCTTTCTTCTAATACTGCAAGACTGTGCTGGGGAATAAATGTAAGAGGGAACAAAGTCAATAAAAAAGCCCAAAAGGACTTTTGATTCTAAGCTTATTTTAAGATACAGGAGAAACTTCGGATAACTGAAGGTTTTCTCCTTCTTGGACTCACTATTAACTTCAGGGGTGGTTCTAGACTCTGAAGAGCCATGAGGTAGCAAGTAGGGAAGAACAGAAGAGAGAAATAGTGAACAAGCCTTTGAGGTTTCTTCTAGAAATCAGGAGAAAAGAAAAGATGAACTCGTTGTCTAAGCTGACTACCCAGTTTTCTCTAATAAAAGGAAGCAGAGATTTGTAACAGGAGCTTTGTCTAGAAATAAATAGTACATATTTGGCTGAATTTTTTCCAAGGAATTTCCATGTGAGATGAAACCAAGAAAAAAATAAACTTCCAACATCTCAGGCCAGTATGATCATGATTGAGCAGACGACATTTCTTGCTTTTATTGAACTTCATTTTTAGAAATTAAATTTTTACATCCATGAATATTCAAGGTAGAATTAAAACAGAAAGTAAAATGTTGTCTAATACTGAAAAGCTACTTAATCACAATGGATCACTTGAGGAACTTTGTAATAACTTTTTAATAATCAGGAAATAAAATAATGTAAGTTCCCAATCACAGTCTACAATCAAATTTCTCAGATGGAATCACCTACCATTTCCTTGGTAGGGCATAGAGTAATAGGGGCAGGTAAGTATTTCTAGACACAACATCCATATAGAATAATGACCACATGTATGCATTAGAATAATTTTTAAAAGCTAATGACCCTGGGTGGGGGAGGGGATGGGTGTATACATACATAAAAAGTGCAATGCACACTGTCTGGGGGATGGATACGTTTGAAGCTCTGACTGAGAGGGGGGAGGAAGGGCAATATACATAACCTAAACTTTTGTACCCCCACAATATGCTGAAATAATAAAAAAATAAAAATTAAAAATTAAAAAAAAAGAAAGCTAATGACCCTGTAAGTTTTATATCAATGCTGAATGACCATTCAATTTGATCCATGTCTTAAAAGCTTAATTTACCACTCTCAAATATCAGTAAAATCTTTGGAATAACTCTACAGAAAGAATAAATTTACAATGATGAAACTATCCAGTAAAACTCTGAATAGTCTTATGACTTTTTCACTTAGCTTTTATAAGGAAGAAGCATTATTAAAACCAGTAACCTAGAGTCTCAGTACAAATTTGTCTTGTAGAATAAATTTAGTTTTTCAAATGAATTTTAATTGTCAGTGAAAACAGTTGTTTAAACTAGTTTTCCAATTAAATCCTACTTGAGTCTAACATTTTTTGGTGTGTTTTAAACACCATACTATCTCAAGCAGTCTCCCTAGAACAGACAGGTGCATTTAACATTTCAGGTAGAAAATAAGTACTTAAGATTAAAGTAAACTATAGTATGTACACATCACAAAAGAACACAATTAATCAGACAGATAAATCACTGAAAAATGGTAGTCTCCTTACTACCACCTAACAGTCACCTGGTAAAACCAAAGGAGTAGTGAGTGACAACAGTTTGACATAGCAAGAGCCAGGAACTGAAAGATCCATATCCTCCTCATCTTCATCTTCATCCAACTCATCAGAAATAGGAATTTCTGGTCTTATCTGAAATAATAAGTGATAAGATTATAGAGAGGATGATAGTAAAACATTATGTAAAATCTTTTCTTTGTCCTTTTTGTGTCAAGATTTAAAAACTGTAGTAGACGTCAGCATTCTATAATGTTAAAAGACCATTATAAAAAATTTTTAAAAATCTATTAATTTTTCAGGTTAACTAAATGGTCAACTCTAGTCATCTTATTAGATACAATCTAAGATCCATTTAAAAAACAAATGTTAATACATAAGAAAATCACCATAAGCCAGCATAAGCAATGATTATTATAGAAAACTAATAAAATTCTACACCATCCAACAATAAAATGCAAACACTGACATATTCAATATATTGAACTCCTATGGTTTATACTTAAATATTTGTCTTGTCTGAATGCTTTTTCTAAAATTTGTGATTCTAGCCATACTTCTATGACAAAGCTTAAAAATCTTCCAATAGAATACATAGTAGAGATAAGGGAAGAACAGAATGCTTTAGTTGACTTTTTTTTTTGTCTTTAGACATGGCAGTTTGTTGCTATGGAACACAAAAACACTAAAATCTGTAACTGGTAGCTATACTTTATTGTGTCTAATTTGCATTTTAAAGATTTTTGTGGTTGCTCTGTGATTTAGTTAGGTTTATTTGAACCAAAAATAAAAAAATGTAAAAAGATTAACACTATTATAGTTTTCACAGATATAACTGTTAAGCAATTAATTAAATTTTTAATACCTTCAATGACACTCCATCATAATGCCCACATGGAGATAATTAACCATTAAGGGAGGAAATCAAAATATATAAAAGTGGTTTCTATAACCATAAAGTGCCAGAACCCAGTCATTACCATTAGCCTGTCTCCCAGAGTTATTTTTAGAAATAATTAACAATTCCTGCAGACTGCCTTCTTCATAGGTCCCCAAAGCCCTGTTCCATTTAGGAACTGCACTGAGTCAGGATTCTTGCAGGGGGATTGAAGAAAACAGAGAGGAAATGCTTCTCTTAAGTATAATAATCTCAACTCCAATGAAGCCTTTCAACCATAACTAGTGTTCTCTTCATTCATGAAGGAGAAGTGAAAGCAACCTGACTATCCGAGTGCCTTCCAAGATAAGATTTAATTCGGATTTAATATTAAGTACCTAATTCTCAGAGGGCTAAACCAGCCATACTTACAGAGATAACTAACTATTAAGTATGCTCCACATAGGACATGACAGCATTCCTTGATATCACTACATACCAGAGACACCCCCTCCCCCCCCCACCCCCCACCCCCCGGCATGTTTGCAAACCTTTTGGTTCTGACAAGCAGGGTCTTCCAGGTGTCTCTGGTCTGCATACATTTTTCCTGGAATTTTCTAGGTTTAGTATCATCAAGAGTTGTCTTAGTCCTAGTGGCCTAAAAAGTCCTTAGATTGTGGTTGCTCTGTGATTAGCTGCACAATTCTTTCAATATACCAAAATCACTAAATTGTATATTTTAAATGGGTGAGTTGTATGGTATATGAATTATATGTCAATAAAGCTTTTTTAAAATAAAGAAATGAGATAGGGAGGTAGCAAGGGATGAAGGCAGGCAGGCAGGCAGAGGAGGAAGAGCTGCTGTCACCACCAGAGGGACCTTCAACTGGTGTGTAAACTTTGCCAAATGACCAAATGTTTCCAGAATTATTTAGTATAAAGGGGATATGATCATTTTTGCACACATTTTATTCTATCCAGTCCTTCTACTCAGTTAACCTAATTATTTGGTGTGAGTCACAGCACCAGGGCTGTCAATATTTCTAAGAGCCACTGAAGAAAGAGTTACCAGATTGGGGATAAAGAAAATTGATCTACTCATCAATCTTAAATTGTCTAATTTCACATTCACATGACTGAGTGCCTATATTAATTTATCCGCTATGAAGTGAATAGCATATGTCTGCATCTCAGTGTGCACAAATTTTAGCAAAGAAATTACAAATGTACTATAATTTAAGTATAGACAATATACTATATGTATTTATATTTATAATGATATGCTCACTTCTTCCATTTTGTTTTCTCAGAGATGAGCTGATTCTTCCGGACAAATTAGCACTTATTGTTATATCTTGGTTCCACTACATTTCCCTCTACTTTTGCTCACTTCTTAAAAGTTCCACCTTCCCTATGCTAATACCAGTCTTTCCTCATGGTTTGTATGCAACAATTTAATAAGTTCAAGGTAAGTACAACTATGGAGAACCAAGACAAGTCAGATGAAAGAATACCCATTAAAGTTATAAAACTTTGGCAATAATATTACATTAGCTGTTAAAACACCCAGGAATAACTGCATATATACATATGTTTAAAACACACATACACCACCACCACACTGCCAACACCACCCTTCTAAATACAGCTAAGCTTTGTTGAAAAAACTTAAAGGGAAAACCAAATATAAAATGACAATTTACTTTTTTTTTCTTTTCTTTTCTTTTTTTTAGCCCCACCCTCCACCGACAATTTACTTTTAAAATCTGTTTCAAACTGAATACAGATGCTTCTCAACTCATGATGGGATTATGTCCCAATAAACCCATAGTAAATCGAAAATATCATTAAGTTAAAAATGCATTTAATACACCTAACCTACAAAACATCATAGCTTTGCCTAGCCTACCTTAAACATGCTCAAAACACTTGCATTAGCCCACAGTTGGGCAAAATCATCTGGCAACACAGTACACTGAGGAGTGTCTGCTGTTTACCCTTGTGGTCACGTGGCTGACTGAGAGCTGTGGCTCGCTGCCATTGCCCAACATCACAAGAGATTATTTTACCACATTATCACTAGCCTGGGAAGAGATCAAAATTCAAAATTCGAAGTACAGTGTCTACTGAACATGTATTGCTTTAGTATCATCATACCAGAAAAATTGTAAGTCAACCCATCATAAGTCAGGGACCATCTGTACTGCAAAGCTTATCCTACAAAATGCCTCATCATGGTTCTGAGCCAGATAACCTTTCAACCACCTTTCTGTGTGTGTGTAACCTATGAAAATCCAAGAGTTTGTGCATAAACAGGGGATTTTATTTGGAACGCATCAAGATTCTGCATAAATTCAGTTAAAAAGAGAAACGGCTTCTGATGAATGCAGTGACATTCACTTTAAATCAAAGCCAAACTGGTTATGCCATATTTATACCAACCCTGAATGCATAATGAGTTCTTTTATATTATGTCCAAAATTAATTCTAGAAATCAACAAAACAATCTTAAGATCTCTATAATAAAGTTTAATTTTTAAATAGCTAAATATTTTTTAATGAAGTGAGAAAGGAAAGCCAGTATCTTCTACCTAAATGTTTATACATTATTCTCTTACAAAGAATTTTTTCCTAAAGTTTTTGGGTGGTTTTTTTCTTTTTTGAGGGTGGTGCTAAAGAAGGCAGGGGAGAAGTGTAAATAGCTAAAAAGAAAAGAAGAAATACAAGATAAAAGGGGAAAGTCATTCTTATTTATTTTTCAACATTAGAATCAACAAGTCCTCAAAGAAGTCCCCTCAAATGTTTGAACCAGTTTTAGTGCTTTAAGTGCTTAACAATGATATTGTTACAAACCAACAAAACATATGCATTCATTCAACACCCCCAGCTCATAAGACAGGGCCTTGGTATATATACAATAAACAATAAATAATTATTAAACCAATACAAGTGTTAAGTGTCCATCCCATAGAACTTCCTAATGACAAGAAAGATGAGTTAATCAATTTGGTATTCAAATCTCTAACTCAAATAGTGTCTCATTCAGTTCTACTATCTACTGACATTTTCCATTTAACCTTAGATGTACTGTTTCATTAAATTCTAATTCTTCTGATGTCTGCCACTCCTTACTCTTTTTGTTCTACCAACCTGTTAACTTTCAGCAAGTTATACAGCATAAATTGATGTTCAACAATCAAAAAGAAATATTTAAGTAAATTTAAAGAAAAGTAGTACTTACAAAAGCAGCTGAATTATAATTCACAAAAGTGGCCATGTTTGTAAGGATGTATTGTACCTTTTCTTAAGTTCTACTTGAAATTCACAGTGGACTCAAATGTTTATTTCACAGGGGCCCACAAATAGAAAGAAAGAAAGAATGTGGATGTGCTTTCACTGGAAAAACGTATGGGTAACCTTACATCTTGTGAGCAAGCCAATTGCCCTTGGTGCAGAATATGTAATCTCTGTCAAAAAAGAATCATCTTAATTTTAACATTATATAAGTCCCTACATGACAGGGACTTTTGAAACATTTGAAAATATGTTCTTATAGAAAATGAGCTGCAGTTTCACATTACTGCCATCAGCTACAAAACAGAGGTAAAGCACTGTCCTGGTTGCAGGCTTAGCCTTTGGGGGCTTGTTTGGGATATGAACATGTTGACCACTTTCTGGACTTTTAGTCTTTAGGTATTCAAACAGCCAAACAGAAAATTAGTAATCAGTGAAAAGAAGAATACATAGTATGGTCTTAGAAGCAATGAGGAGACAGATCCTCTGTATCAGAATCTGGGTGTCAGAGTGACGAAGACTCTCAAAAATCACTTATATCCCCTCATCTCATCCTCTGTTTGAGAATACCCACCATAGTGAGCCATTGTTACTTTTCAGAGCAGGTCACACCCCACAACAGGATTAAGGCAGAAAAAAAGGTTGAAAAGTATGGCTACAAAAGGAAAAGTCTTATAGCTTTCCTTTATAGCTCTGCACTCTGATGGTAAAAACCCAAATATATTATATTAATAGAAACCCAAACTCTTAAGTACTTTCCCATTTATGTTCAAGGTATAAAGAGCTATTTATGCCTATTCAGAGATCAGAAGGTATAGAAGAGTTCGATTAAAGAAGTAGCTAATATATGACTGAGTATAGCACTAAAGTGGATATAAACTCTAAGAAACATAATGAGAAACTGAATACGACCCTAAAGTTGGAAAAAAAACATAAACTTGTCAATATTTAAAGAGGTAAAGACTAAATGTTAAAGAGTACATGGGAGTTATTTAATGAGAGCTGTTACTGCAGCTAGAATATTTGAGGAATAATAGCTAAAAATAAAGGTGATTTTTATGCTGCTATCTAAATAAGCAATTGTTTATTTAAAATAATAATAAAAGTCATCTTTCCAGATGCTGTATCTATTGGTATATGTTTGCACAACAATTTTTTTTTTTTTTTTTTTTTAAGAGATAGGGTTTTACTCCATGGCCCAGGCTGGAGTACAGTGGGGTGATCATAGCTCACTGGAACCTCGAACTCCTGGGCTAGAGCAATCCCCCCACCTCAGCCTCCTGAGTAGCTAAGACTATAGGTGCAAGCCACCACACCCAGGTAATTTTTTATTTTATTTTATTTTGTAAAGATGGGGCCCAGGCTGGTCTTAAACTCCTGGCCTCAAAGAATCCATCCTCCCCAAGTGCTGCGATTATAGTTGTGAGCCACCACACCCAGGCCGGCACACCAAATTTACATGTACATTTTCCCTCCTTTTCTTTTTTTAAGCAGCAATGAGTACTGCTAGTCACCATAATGCACTCTGAAGTCCCATCCTTTTAAAAATCTCTTTACTTAAGCCTTCCCAGTTGTGTTCACTGCATGAAAAGCTGGCCAATCTGTCTTTATAAGTCCTCTATGACATAGGAAATCCTGCCTGACTTACAATCTGGTTTTACAAGAGCCTATTTTCAGTCCACTTTATATGGTGGCCCCAATTCAATTCAGTAAACAAAAGTTTGCCTGGTTCCTACTGGCATCTAATCCCTGCATAAACTCAATCCAGAAGAAATGCCAAACCAATGTTAATACCTGAAGATCCCAAGAAATGCACACCAAACCTTCCTGCCATTTGATATCTAAGACATATTCTGAGTAATGTTACACTTAACTTCATCCAACGTGACATCTGCCCTATACTCTAGAGCCATTCAATAAACATCTGTATGCATTTGAATTAGTAATGGCACTAAATATAAAATCAGACATTTTACAACTTAACATGACTTACTAATGTAAAGCTGATTATATTAGGTAGATACTAGAAAAGACTGTTTTTAGTTTGATCTAAAAACTAAGATAATGACATACTGTGTGCTAAACCTTAAAAGATAGTGATGCTTTCTTCATCCAGTTCTCTGGAGTGAACCTACGTGTCATTTCACACAAGACTAATAAATAGCATATTTTCTTATTCTTTAACACAAATAAAAATCTGTGGCTGCACAGGTCATGTAAAATCTTAGTCTATGCAAACCATGCTTGCTTTAAGTCCAAGGTGGCACTCTAAGGCAAAGTGGTTCCTATAGTGGCACAGATCTTCTGGAGCAAGCCATATACCTGGTCACCTTAAGATAGTTTCATTTATATCTTAGATGTCTTCCATCTTCTTCAAAGAGATTTAAATTCATTATCTATGAAGGCTAAGACCTCTACAGTCATTTACAGATTGAACAAATAATGAATGTGAATTCTTAGCTTGCATGGACAACATACCTAAAGTTCCATATATATTTATCAGGTAAGGATCTCCTACGAGGGGAGATACTAATAAAGTTGTAAACCCCAGCAAAGTAAAGAGATACCAGTAAGAAAGTAGGATTGCCTACCTTTTCAGGCAGATGAAGAATGGTGTGTTCTCCTGCACTAAAGTGAGACAGAGATTTATATGCAGCATTTGCTACAACTGGGTCCTAGATAGGGGGAAACAAAAGCAAGTAAATAAACAACATATACTGAACATCAAAACTGGAGAAGGAAAGAAAACCTTTCCCCACCAATCCCAAGGTTCTAGAGTCAGTGCCAGTGCTTTGGAAACGGTTTTCAAGTCTTGCCTGGGCCAAAAGAACATACAGTAGCAATTTCAGAAGAAAGATCAAGGAACTTTATCCTTATTTCAAAAGAAAATATTGTGGAGGGAAGAGTGAAAGGGCCTGAGGAGAGAAGAAAAACCAGAAAAAAATATCAGCATGAAACATTTTTCTGGAGAATTGGCCCCAACTAAAGAAAATACAAAATAGCATTGGGCAAAGAGATCAAAAACACTAAATTTTTATACTAGTTAGGACACTGAACATAAAGTGATTCATAATTGCTCAGGTCTCATAAGCAGTAGGGGAAGGAGTAGGAGGGTTTAGAATCTGACAGGCCTGGGTTTGGATCCTGATTGTCTGTCTATTGTTAACAGGGCCAGTTAGTTTCCAGAATCTAAGTTCATTCACTTATGAACTGGCTATAGATGGGGATGACATCACCAACCGTCTTCTCTATATTCCTTGATTGGAAATGACACCTCAAAAAGGGACTGGACTTTTTGTTTGTTTGGGTATGCTTCCTGCTGGAGGGCGGCAAAGCAGGAGAGGGGAAGAACCAAACAAAAATATAAGATAATGTCAAAAATCCCTCTTCACATCTACCAGATTCAAAAGTATTATGTGCAATTACTGGACATAAACTGAGAATAATTTTTAAAACCAAAATTTATTAATAGTCATACTTCTTTTAAAATCAAGAAGCCATCAATTCAAGGGAGTTAGATTTTTTATTCTGAGTCCGATTTCACAGTTCTTTCCCCAGCTTTGTTGTGATTCACTGACACCGCTTGTGACAGTACCTTGTTTTGAGTGTGAGTCCAGAGGAAGCTTAGGACTTGAACTTTAAAATTCTGAAAAATCATCAAACATCAGAATAAATTTTTAAGTTAGAGCTAAAACTAAGAATAAGCAATCCAAAGTAGCAAATAATGGAAATTAAATCACTTTTAAAATTATACCACCAGTAATTGACTTAATCCATATTCACCCACCATTCATAAGATGTAAATATTCAGAAACATGCCCATTATCGAAACACATGGATATTCTAAACACACTTAGATTTTACAATTATTAAATTTAGAAAGCTAACCATTTCTTGCTGATCTCTCAAGTACTAATAAAATGCTACTCTTTCATGTCACTGTTCTTGATCCCCTACCCAGAAGAGAGTTTTCCTTTCTCCAAGCAGCCAGATGGCACACGGCACACTTCAGCATCTGGTATGATTCACTCCCTGTTGGTTGTACGCTCCTTAAGGCAGTGACTGTATCTTTTTCATTTCAAAGAGTAGACCACAGAGCCCAGACATTTCCTCAGAAATGACAAATATGTAACAAATAACTGAGCATAAAAGTCATTTATCTGCCAACACTCACTGTCTTCATTTCAGCCACATTTAACTTTGTGCCCTTCTAAATAAGGTTCTTCTACACCTCCTTGCCTTTGCAAATTCTATTCCACAAACATCAATGGGAAGCAACAGTATATTAACTCTTCAAGACCTTAGTCTAATATCACCACCTAACTAAAGTTTCCTTAGATGCCTCCTAAGAATGGTTGTCACTTTCTCCACCACAATCTCATTGTCCTTTGATTAACTGTACTCATCAAATGTTATAATTATCATTGCTCATATCTATGTCCTCTACCAACCTTTGAGCTTCTGGAAAGCAGGAATTGATAACAAGGTACTATGGAAAAATATACGGTATGGAGCTAGATAGCCTTGGGTTTAGACACTGGCTTTTACTTAGCTTTTTAACTACAATCTTGGTCAAATTACTTGCTTGGCACACAACAGATACCTAACAGACATTTGTTTAACAAATGGATAGGTCTCTCAAAACCTCAATGTCTTTAGCTTTACGATAGAAAAAATATACCTTCCTATAAGATAGTACAACTAATTGGTATAAATTAGAGAGTGCTAGGGATTTAATAGGAATTCAAAAATAGTATCTACTATATTTATTAGTATCTCTAAAGCCTACTATAGTTTTAATAAATATATTCTAAGTCAATGAATAAATGTACTAAGTAGTGTGCAAAGCAATTTAGAAAATACACTGCAATTGAATCATGGACTCTATTTTCAACAAGCTTATAGTTTAATAGGGAAAATAACAGGCATACATATATCTGTAGTATAAAATAGAAATAAATATTTTTAGAATAGTATACATAAATAACTTTGGGAATAATAAACTCCTGCTTGCAGACAAACTCCCAAAGGATGAGATGCATTAAAAAACAATTATATATTTCCTAAAATAGATTTTAAAATTAGAGATGAAAAGGAAAGTAATTCTAGACAGAAGGAATAACAGGAACAAAGGAAAAGAAGTAGAAAAGTTTGGAGGCAGATAAGGAAACTGAAAGTGGTTTAGCTTTTCTGGAGTGCAGGCTACAGAACAATAGAGTGATGCCAGACTCTAGAAGGCCTTATGGGCTTGGTATAAAGAGGTTGGATGTCATATTTGGCAAACATCAAGATGACTAGGAATAGAAGTGACCTAAGAAATGCTTTGGGCAAATTAAATTCAACTCTGGCTCACATCCAAACAAATTCTAAGCAGTTAAAAGAAAATAAATTGTCTGACACACACAGGGACAGAGGGAAGAAAGAAGAGGGAAAAGGAGGGAAGAAGAGAGGAAGGGTCTTGCCCTGCACATTTCTTCACTTCTGCTTCCAAGGGGACTATGGTCACTGAAGGGACTGCCCCCAAACGCTTGCAAACTGGGAGGGAAGAGATGGATAGAATGGCCCCAAAGCAGTCTGCCTGAACAACAGAGGAACCCTAATATTATATAAGCATGAAGATAAACCAAAATAAGATACCAGTGGAAAAGAATATAAAATCTGAAAGAAAAAAAAAAAATCTAGTCCAAAACACAATTCACAGCCACGGTCAAGCAAACGTAAGAAACCAACACCAAAACCACTTCATAAATTAACCTGTAGTAAAATTTGAATAACTCAAAGTATAAGCAATACAGAGGTATATGATTTCAGCCCCAGAAGACAGAAAATAAATATACACAATATTCCCTTACTTTGGTTTTTAGTATTCGTTCCTTATCAGTAGCCCTGTAGACTGTCTGACAATATAAGGGCAAGTAGCTACGAATCGTAGCCATAAAAAAGACTGTTTGTGAACTATATACTCTAGGAGACATAAATTGATTCTTTTTTTAATGCCCTAAAACAAAAGCTTACAGATGCGAATAAACTCAAAATACCCTGTATTGGTGTAGTCATTCATTCAACAGTTATTTACTGAGTATATCTTACATGCCAGGCACTATGCCAGGTATTGTATGCTCAGTGAGGATAGATTTGATTTTATTCTTTTCCTTTCCATAAAGTATACATAAGATATTTTAATGAGAAAACAAAAGCAAATCCTAGTCTCATGTTTCTATCCAAAGATACTCAAAACTAGTTTTTCCCTGCCTATCCTTTCTAATTGCAACTTCATTTGTGACCATGTAATAAAAGCCAATTTAAAGATTTTTTTAAAGTTTAAAACTTTAAAAAAAAATATTGAACAATCAGGTTAGCAAAAAGGTACTCAAAAAGGTGTTCACAAAAGCTCAGTCATTGTGCAGCATTCAGAATGGGTAGAAGAGGTATTATCCCGTAAGCCTGTCGAATCACATGATCTAAAACGTAAAAGGGACTATTACTGGAATCTCATTATTGGAGTGGTAGTTTATCAAAGCATATGAAGGACTAAATCATACTGAAAGTTCAAGACTATAAGTGAAAATTAATTGCTGCTCTTCGAAGGAAAAGGAAAAAAGGTGAGCATGAAAAAAATATGGCTAACAAAAGTGGAGACATAAATGTAATTCACTCATTTCACTTGAAGAGATAATGAAGAATATGTTAAGCAGCAATATATGACTCTTATAGCAAACAATCTTTCACCAAGTGTTTTAACTCATTACAATGACAGAGTAATTCATAAAACTGGAAAAGTCTGTCCTGCCTTTATTAAAGCCTTTGTAACTTATTTTCTAGAACTCAGAACATTAACAAAATGATTTTAAACTATTGGCCTTATGAATTCTATTACATTATTTTAGAAACACTATTTTTAACATATTGACCTTTTAAAATCCTGACCATACGCTCATAATGGAAATTTGGGGCTGGGCACAGTGGCTCACATCTATAATCCTAGCACTCTGGCAGGCCAAGGTGGGAAGATTGCTTGAGGTCAAGAGATTGAGACCAGCCTAAACAAGAGCAAGACCCCATCTCTACAAAAAATAGGAAAAATTAGCCACACATTGTGGCATACACCTATAGTCTCAGCTACTCAGGAGGCTGAGGGAGGAGGATCACTTGAGCCCAGGAGTTTGAGGTTGCTGCGAGCTATGATGACGCAGCTGCACTCTAGCCTAGGTGACAGAGTGAGATCCTGTCTAAAAAAAAGAGGGGAGAGGGGAGAGGGGAGAGGGAGAAAGAAAAGAAAGAAATTTGGTATCCTTTACGTACATAAGTCTTAGACACAGGATTGATAAGGGTAGCTATCCCTCCTACTCCTAAGAGTCCATACATATAGCAACACACTCTTGGAATAAAAAATGCTAAAGGATTTTTGTCAAACAAAAGATTATAAATATTTATTTCAAAAGTTATTAAAACACACATCTTTTCAATGTACAAACAGGCAATTTGTTGTGCTCCAAATGCATACCTCATACTCAGCTGTATTGACTGTTAAGGAAGGAACAAGAGCAAACAGTTCACTCAGGGTCTTCAAAATGAGTGGTCTTGTGTCACAACTCAGCTTTGGAGAGAGAGCATTCCAAGTGGAGCGAATGCAAACAACCTGTGAAGCAAATTTAAAAAGTTAACACCTAACAAAACCCCAACTCATATAAAGCCATGAATTAAGAGTACTATTTTTAATGGTAAGGAAAGAAGAAAAAAACAAGAACATTCCTAGAAATTGAGATTTGATAAGATACCATCTCTCCAAAGAAATTATAAACTGTTGAAGATCCAGCCTGTCTCACACAATTGCTTTTTTACTACTTTATTTTGGTTAACCAAGTAAATAATTCACTCTCGTTCTCACAAACACTTACACACACACAAACTCCAGATTAGCAATATACATTGCTGAAGAAGCATTCCCTGATCCAAAGAATGGTAAGATAATACTAGTACGTTTATGAAGCCAGGTATCCATGGTTCTTATAGTTTTTCAGCCCTGCTGAAACTACATCACCACTCAGGAAATTGGTTATATTAATATATAAAAATCAAGCATTCTCAAATCACCTTATAAGCTTTTAAAGAAGTAGAATAACTGCATAATTTAAAATAATTTAAGATATTTTAAAAGTCATTCAGATTTTTTAAGAGGCTATTAAATAAAATAAATCTAAAGCCCAGCAAAAATGTTATGTCCTTTTTAATTTGACTCAATTTCCTTAAATCAAGTGTTCTTTGTTCATTTCAATATCTGGTTTTATGGATATTCAAATGCCTTAAGTTCAATTCCAACTACAGCAAATGATTCTTTTCATTGATAGATATTTTATTAAAATTTTAAAACTTAGATAGGCAAGAAGAGTGCCAACACAGATCAATTAGAGTTTAACAAGGATTAATCTTTCTAAAATACTCCAATCTCTTAAGCTGCAATTGGTACACACAATTTATCTCTATCTACAAACATAAATTATTTAGAAATTTATTACTTTATTACATGAGATTGTAAGTAAAAAGATGTCAAAGATAAATGGATAATATATGCTTAAGGACACAGTTTAGGGAGAGACTCAAAGGAAAAGACAGAAAGAGTATCTGTCAGAAAATTTGGATTCAGTGTTTTTGCTCTTATTTTCTACTTTCAATGAAACAGAAGAAAAATAAATAGTCTGATTTGGGTTCAACTAACATTTACTAAGGGAAGTACTATAGGTCAGGCATGACAATAGGCACATTTATACAAAGAAGTAACTAACATTAAAAATCATCAGTGTTTGAAATAAAAATTCTTTAAAAGCTACCAATTCAGCACTAAGTACATACCCAGAGTGACACACCATACTATAAGAAACAATAAAATATAAAATATAACCTAATCCATCAAAGAATTTACCACTTTATTGGAAAGGAAAAGAAATGTATGTCATTCTCTATTACTAGAAACAAAAAGGTACATGATATGATTCTGAACTATTTTCAATAGAAAATAGTTTCAAGAGGAATCCAAATGTAAACATGCAGTATTAAGAGATGTCAGTGGGTGGGAGTCACCAGGGGGTATCAAGATATAAGTCTTGAGAAGAGATTTGAAGAAGGAATGGACAGAATCCTGCAGACATGCCACAAGGAAATGGAACATCAAAAAACATGTTGTAGGCACAAAAAGCATGAGCACCCCTGGGGAAAGTCTGGTGGATCATAGAGTACCTAGAATACCAAAGCAATTTGGACCAGAACCAAAAAAAAAAAAAAAAAGGCGACCTAGAGATTTCTGAGTTGAGAAACACAAAAAATTAAAAAGCTACTCTTAAAACATTTGTTTGATAATCTGATAGTCAAAGTCAAAGTGATCATCATATCTAATTCCTATTTCTCACTAGTCCCTAACACATAAACAGTCTCCAATGTTTTCCCAAAACGTTATGCTCAGCAAACTCTCTAATTGCACATGCTTTCTCCTCACTTCAAATGTCTACCAAATTCCAACCTGTTTTTTCAAGACCTAGCTTAAATTCCACTTCCTCAACTAAGTTTTCTTTTAAAACACAATCCGTCATTTTATCCCTTTCTTGCCTCCAGCTTCTAACACTTAAAACTCTGTGCCACCCAATTTAGCATTTAATTATATACTGTCTGGTACCGTTCACTATTTTCATGTATGGAAATTGTCTTCTCAACTAGATATTAAGTTCTTAAAAGACAATGACTGTGGTCTTAAGATTCTTGTTCCCCACTCACCTAGTATGGTAATAAGACTATAAGAGATTATCAGTACTTATCAAGTAATGATGACATTGGAACACTGAGGAAAAGGAAATGTGAGATAAAGAATAAAAGAATTAAAAGAACTTGAGGAATGAATTGAAAAGTGAGATGTTTAGAGCCTGGTGGAATAATAGCAACATAAAAATTAGGAAGGAAGCTGGAAGGAGGAGCACATTTGCAGGAGGTGGGGGTAGAGAATGGATGAGTTCAGTCTGAGACATGTTTAACTTGAGTTGATGGAAAAGACATCAGAAACGAATATACTACAGGCAAGAGAAAAGAACACAATTCAAATGGGAGGTTGGTCAACAACAGCTTTGTCATTTGAATATTTCTATAATTTGAGATACCATAAAGAGGTATTCCTCACACTGCCACAAACATTCCAATGCACTTTGTGAGTCAACAAAAAAGATCTCTGGCCACCAATTACAGAAGTACAAGGGGGGCCCTGCTCTTTTTAGGAGTGGGAAGTGAGGATATATCCTCCAAATATTTAAAAATATTTAAATATATATATATTTTTAAGTCTTCTTCCTAGGAAGTTTGAAAACTAATGCCTAAAATGATACTCTATCTGTGAACTATGAGAAAATATTCCAGAATCCCAGCCATGAAGCATAGCCTCAAATGTAAGGTATACTTTGCAGGGAATACTTGTAAACCTAAGCTTGCCCACAGAGAAACAGGAGCAGGAAGACCTCTGGCAAAGAAGGCTGATTTCTCCGACTCTCTGACCTCTTAACCCCGGACTTTTCTTGACTAGTACGTAGAGATCTGGCCCTCAGTCTCCTTGGATCCAACCTCTTACGGTAATGCTACATCAGTCTCCTGGAACCTTGCTGATCTACTGCACTAGTCTTTTGACTTGTGCAATCTGTCAAACTACAGGTGGTCCCCAATTTGCAATGGTTCAACTCAATGATTTTTCAACTGTACGATGGTACAAAAGTGATATGCATTCAGTACAAATTTTGAATTTTGACCTTTTCCCCGAGCTAATGACATGTGGTACAGTACTCTCTCAGGATGCAGGGCAGCAGCAGCAAGCCCCAGCTCCCAGGTATGCGATCACGAGGGTAAACAACTAATACCCTGCAGTATACTATAATATGTTGCCAGCATTTTTTGATACTGTGTTTTGTATTTTCACATGCCATCATGTCTGCAAAACACCTACATAAGGTATTCAACACTTTATTATAAAATATGCTTTGTGTTAGATGATTTTGTCCAACTGTAAGCTCATGTAAGTATTCTGAGCGTATTAAGGTAAACTAGGCTAAGCTGTCATGTTCGTAGGTTAAGTATATTAAATGCATTTTCAACTTATAATAGTTTCAGCTTATGATGGGTTTATCAGGACATAGTGCCCCATGCTAAGTCGAGGAGCATCTGTATATCAGATTAGTCTCCTTTACTGGCTTGTTCTGCCTTTACTGCTGATTACCCAATGACTAGTCTGTTTTCAAATAACAGATTGACCTCTGTTTCCACAATATGATAGACCAGACCCCAAATGATTGAGAAAAATAGAATACCCTACTATATGGCTGAGCTGACAACAAAAAAATAAGAGGGTGCTACCAAGCTCCAGAAACAAAGAGGGAAATACTTGCATTGAGGCTACAGGTATTATATGGAATTTGTCATTTTCTGTAACTTAATAGCTTCTATAAACATGCCCATATGAGAATAGAAGATATGATCTTGAGCTTACAGAAGGCAGGGAGTTGGAACTGAGACTCTCACTTAACAACCAGCACCCCTAGAGTTGGAACTGAGACCCCCACTTAACAACCAGCACTCCTAATAGGCTGTATCCTTAGCATAATAGTTGGACTAGAAACCACTGAGCTAAGAAATTAACATAAAAAATGGTGGTGAGCGGGGAGCACCTGGAGCACTCTGGAAGGATATTCCCATAACACATACCCCAAATGATTCACACAGAAAAAATAAGCTCCTCTAAAAGTGAATTCATGATTAAAAAAATCAAAACATATAATGATACAGTTCAACATGAGTGAGATTTAGCAAAACTAACAAATAGAAGATTATACATCCAGGATCTTTATCCAGGTAATAAAGCAAGTAGAAAGTAACACAGTTGGCCCTGGAACAACATGGGTTTGAACTGCCTGGATCCACTTATAGACAAATTTTTTTTTCAATAAATATATTGGAAAAAGTTTGGGAGATTTGTGACAATTTGAAAAAAACTTGCAGATGAACCACGTAGCCTTAGAAATATTGAAAACATTAAGAAAAAATTAAGTATGTCACAAATGCATGAAATATTTGTAGACACTAGTCTATTTTTTCATTTATGACCATAAAATATATACAAATCTACAATAAAAAGTTAAAATTTATCAAAATTTACACACAAATACTGATAGACTGGACACGGCACCATTCACAGTCAAGAGAAATGTAAACAAATGTAAAAATGCAGTATTATAATAAATCAAAACTACGTAAAATTAACTGCAGTACATACAGTACTATTGTAATAATTCTATAGCCCACTCCTGTTTCTATTACAGTAAGTTCAGGTGTTGTGAGTATCCACTAAAAGTGCCATGTCACACTAATCACCTTCTTGAGAAGAGTTTGTCTCTCCAGTAAACTGCATACTGCAGTAAAAAGTGATCTCTCATGGTTCTCACATACATGTCATTATGATTAATGCAATACTGTAAACCTTAAACAACACCATGAGACCCATACAAAGTGCCACTAGTGGTGCTACAAGTGCTCCCCAAAAGCAGAGAAAAGTCATGACATTATGAGAAAAAAGCTGAATTGCTTAATATGTACCATGCATTGAGGTCTGCAGCTGTGGTTGCCCATCATTTCAAGATAAAAGAGTCTAGCATAAGGACCATTGTAAAAAAAAAAAAAAAAAAGAAGAAGAAGAAGAAGAAGAAGGAAGGAAGGAAGGAAGGAAGGAAGGAAGAGGAAATTTGTGAACCAGTTGCTGCAGCTATGCCAGCAAGAGCAAAAATCTTGTATTTTTTGTGAAATACCTTCTTATACTGAAAATGCAGCTTTATGTGGGTGCAGGATTGCTATAAGAAAGGCATACCTATATAGACTCTAATATGTTTTGAAAAAAAGCAAAGTCATTATATGACAACTTAAAGCAAAAAGAAAGGGAAGGATCTAAAGCTGGAGAAGTTAATGCCAGCAAAGGATGGTTTGATAATTTTAGAAAAAGGTTTGGCTTAAAATATGTCAAGATAACAGGAAAGAGCAGCTTCTGCCAACCAAGAGGCAGCAGATGAGTTTCCAGACACCATTAAGACAATCACAGAGGAGAAAGAATATCTCCCTGAACAGGTTTTCAACACAGACAAAAGTGCCCTATTCTTGGGAATAAAATGCCACAAAGGACATTTATTAGTAAGGAAGAGACGCAAGCCCCAGGATTTATGGCAGGAAGAGATAAGCTAACTCTCCCATTTTGTGCAAATGCAGTCTGGTTTATGATTAGGACTGCTCTTATCTATAAAGCTGCTAACCCACGAGCCTTGAAGGGGAAAGATAAACACCAGCTGCCAGTCTTTTGGATATACAAGATGATGACCCGGACAACGAGAACCCTTTTTCTGGATGGGTTCCATCGATCCTTTGTCCTTGAAGTCAGGAAGTACCTTGCAGATAAAGGACAACATTTTAAAATTCTTTTTATATATTGGACAATGTCCCTGGCCACCCAGAATCCATGAGTTCAACACCAAAGGTGCTGACATGGTCTTCTTGTCCCCGAACAGAACATCTCTAATTCAACCTAAAGATCAGTAGGTCATAAAGACCTTCAAGGCTCATTACACACGGCACTTTATGGAAAGAATTGTCAACATTATTAAAGAGAACCCTGACAGAGAAAACATCATAAAAGTCTAGAATGATTACATCATTGAGGACGTCATCTTTGTTTCAGAAAAAGTCATGAAGACCATCAAGCCCAAACAATAAATTCCTGCTGCAGAAAACTACATGCAGATGTTGTGCATGACTTCACAGGATTTATGACAGATCCAATCAAAGAGATCATGAAAGAGATTGTGTATATAGCAAAAAAAAAAAGGTGCAGGTTTTCAAGATATGGATCTTGGGAAAATTTAAGAACTAACAGACACCACACCACAGGAATTAATAGAAGATGACTTGATGGAGATGAGTGTTCCTGAACCAATGCCAGATGTTGAGGAAGAAGATGTAGAGGAAGCAGTGCCAGGAAAAGAAAAAAAAGTGACATTAGACAATCTGGCAGACAGGTTGCGATTATTCAAGACTGCTTCTGACTTATTTTACAATAAGGACCCTGCATGATATGTGCACGGAAACTAAAGCAATGAGTGAAAGATGGATTGGTACTGTATAGAAATATTTTTTAGAGAAATGAAAAAGCAAAAAGACAGAAATTACAGTGAATTTTTGTAAAGTTACACCAGCTGTGCCTGTCTTTCTGGCCTCCCCCTCTACCTTCTCTACCTCTTTCATCTCTGTCACCCCTGAGACAGCAAGGCCAACCCCCTCCCCTCGTTCTCCTCCTCCTCAGCCTACCCAATGTGAAGACGACAAGGATGAAGACCTTTATGATGATCCACTTAATGAATAGTAAATATATTTTCTCTTTCTTATGACTTTCTTAAATAACATTTTCTTTCCTCTAGCTTATCTTATTGTAAGAATATAGTATATAATAAATACAACATACAAAATATATGTTAATCAACTTTATGTTATTGGTAAGTCTTCTGGTAAACAGTAGGCTATTAGTAGTTAAGTTTTGGGGGAATCAAAAGGTATCCATAGATTTTCAACTGTACAGGGTGGGGGAGTTGGCACCCTAACTCCCAAATTATTCAACTGTACAAAAATAATTAAAAGAATTAAAGATGTAAGATAAGCCCTTTAATTCCTAGTGAAAAAATATAACATGAAATAAAACAGGCAAATTTGAAAAAGAACCAAATAGAATCTCTAGAAATAAAAAATATAGTCATAAAAATTATTAACCAAATTGATAGGAAGTTACCCTAAATAGAGCACAGTGAGATGAGTTACAAAATATAAAAAAGAAATTCAAAGTCATGTAGCATTGAACGAGATGACCTTTCTTATGTTTACCAAGTATTCCAAAAGGAGTTTAATTTTCACATGGTCCTTGAAGAAGTGTTTTATTCCAGGGTTAGGATACAGAAGATATAAGTATGGAGCACCTTATTGTGCCAAAAACAAGGAAGTGTTCAAAAAAGGATGTGGGCTTGTTGAAAGAGCATTAGGAGCCAATCATAAAGAGCTCCCATTGGCTAAAGCTTGAATAGTTTGAACAAAAATAATAGTAATTAGGTTATAATTCATAGCATAAAATAAATATCCATGAGTCCACACTGATATAAATAATTGAATAAATAAATAAATGAGGGAGAAGAAACAGCTCTTCCTTAAGGAAGAATTACAATTAATAAATGTAGAAGCAATGAGAAAATCACCATTAGGCAGCACCACAGGAATAATTGTTGTAGGCAAGATCTGTTGATGGACACTAAAATTAGTAGATAAAAGTTGGAGGACAACAACTGTATAGTCTCAAAGTATCTCCCCCAAGACATTTATTAATTTCAAAAGAAAATATAGTAATCTTGCAGTAGAGAAACCCAGTATACATTACCTTAACCAGGTGATCTAGGTTAACATCACCAGTAATAAAGTATATCCACATCATTACTCCCTGTTACACTGAAACAGGCACATTACTTTTATAGTATTCTTGCCAAAAATGTATAACCTCAATCTAATCATGAAAAAACATCATATACATCCAAACTGAGACACCTTTTACAAGGTAACTGAAGAGGACTCTTCAAAAGTATCAAGTTCATGAAAGCCGAGAAAATGAGGAACTGACAGACTGGAAGAGAGTTAGGAAACATGACAACTAAATGCAATGTGGGATCCTGGATTGGATTCTGGAACAGAAAGAAGATATTAGTGGAAAAAAGTGGTGAAATCTGAATAAAGTCTGTAGTTTAATTAACAGCACTGCATCCATGTTAATGTCTTAGTTTTGATAACTGTACTGTAGTATGTAAACAAGATGGTAACATTAGGGGAAGCAGGGTGAAAAATAAGAAAGAAACCTTTTTTCTTTTAATAACAGTTTTGAGATATAATTCACGTATAATTCTCCATGTAAAATGTACAATTCAATGGTTTTTAAGTATACTCACAAAGCTATACAAACATCACAATCAATTTTAGAACATTTTTATCATCCCCTAAAAAAATTCCACAGTAATTAGTCACTCCCCATTTCCCCCCAACCTACCCAAACCTACGCAACCACAAATCTATTTTCTATCTCTATAATAATTTGCCTGTTCTGGACTTTTTCTATAAATGGTATGATACCAATAAGTGGTCTTTTGTGATTGACTTCTTTTGCTTAGCATATAGTTTTCAAGGTTCATCCACGATGTAGCATGTATCCGTACTTACCCCTTTTTATTGCCAAATAATATTCTATTCTATGTATATACCTTTCTGTACTGTTTTTGAAACTTTCCTGTAAGTTTAAAGTCATTTCCAAATAAATGGTTTTTAAAAGGAATAGGAAAAAAAGCACTAAAGAAATAATGGCAATTTCTAGAATCAATAAAAGATATTAATTCTCCAATTTAAGTCCTAAGATAAATAAGTTTACATCCGGATACATTATAATACCAGTGTTAAACACCAAAGACAAAGAGACAATCTTCAAAGCTAAAAGGGAGAAAATACAGACTGCCTGCAAAGGAACAATTGGGAGTAACAGACTGTTCAAAATTAACAAGACCAAAACACCATGCAATAAAATCTTAAAAGTGCTGAGGAAACTGCTGGCCTACAATACTAAATCCACCATTCAATGTAAGGCAAATCAGGTAAACAATCGATCAATTGATTGTCTAGGGACAATACCTAGAAATCACGCACATATAGCATATGAATATTTATGTACAAATGACTCAGAATGTCTTGCTTAGTTGTCTATGAGATTTTGGAGAATTCATCCCTAAGGGTTTATACTATGCATATTTTGTTGCTGGGGGAGAATGATACTTTTCTCATGTTATTCTTCCACAAGAATCTTAACAACAGTGAACAGCACACATTAAGGAGACCCTATGCAGTGCGGTACACTGGATAGAGCACATGACTGGAGTCAGAAACCCCAGGCTCTCCCATTTGATAGCTGTGTGACTATGGCAAAGTCATCAATCTCTTTCAGTCTCTTTCCCCAGCTGCAAAATGGAAATCTACTAGTAACACCTGCTCTATGTATAGCACAAGGTTAACAGTTAAGGCCTTATGGAGACAACTGTATGCAAACGTTCTTTATACATTGAAAAAGATGGCTATTGCTGTTATAATCAACGGAAAAAATAATGAATCCCAGAAGAATCAGAGCCTTTCCTTCTAATTCCTGTGCTGTAAAAATGACTTTGTTCTTTTGTGAGGAACAGATAGCTATCTCCTAATTTTACTTTGAAAAGCTATTTCTAGAAATTCCCAAGAACAGCCTACTCCTTTTGTCCTGATTCTTTACTCCAACAGAGGGAAATCTTTATAAAAACCTTTAGGCTATGAAAACTGCCTTATTTTCCCTTTTCATAATGAAAGTAAAAGAAACTGCCTTCACAATTAAAGGACTCAAGTCATCACCATGCAGTGAAGCCCTCTTAAGCTAATTCAGTACACTCAATTCATAAAACAGGATGCTTCTGTTACCAAAATACAATAACGGGATAAGAGAGAGTTTGAAGAGACACAATCAATGGAGCAGAAACAATGGGAAAAATAACATTCTTTCTTAGACTAATAATATGAGGTTAAAGGTTGTAAGTATAAAAAAATGACTAGCACAGGTTTATTTAAGCAATTCCACAGCCTTTTAATGTCTGAAACTAGTTCATTATCAAGGCAGTATAACGGGGAAAAAGACCAAATAGGAGTAAATATTGAGTTGTCTGTTTTTAAAGTCTCTTATAATCTAAAGGAGAGTAATTCTGATGATTTTCTAATACAGTTACTCAATTTTTGTCCTGTTCACGGCAAAGAATGTGAAGGCATATATCTAAATCTCAGACTATGGCTTAGTAAATAATAAATCTTTGTACTTGATGGGGTAAAGCTACTCTCATATTAACAACCCCTACCATCACTATGCCATTTCCAAAAAAGTTACCATAGATACTTTTTAAATTAGTCTCTATTTTTGAAAAACTATTTGGCAGTTTGTAGTGCATCATTATAATTCTACGATCTGAACAGAAGAGGCTCAGAATTGTGTTAAGTGACACAAGTAAAACCAGAGACATTTATTAAACAGATTGATTAAAAATTAAAATAAAAAATCGATCAAGCCACCCAAAGGACTCACTACTCGGAGGCCAGGGATGTTAGGTTTCTTTTCCATTCCCCCAAGTGAGAAGTTGCAGGTCCCCAAGACACCTCCCCTACAGGGAACAGTACCTTCCAATGCAGACTCCACTGATTTCTCTGCAGGAACAGAAAGAATGACACAAGAGTTCCCTACAGGGACATTCACTTTTCGGTTTTGCTAGATTCTGTCTGGATTAATTGTCTATTTCTTGGTGGACATTCTTCTGATATGAAACCACAAATTCACAGTAAGAATGTGTCAAAAATATCCTCTGACAAAAAAATGATTGGTGCTTTATTCCCCCAAAATATACAGAGGGAATTTAAAAATAAGTAAGTAAATAAAAGGCCAGCTCCTTTCCCTTTTCTGATAAATGGATGTTAGACTCCAAGGTAACAGGAAAATAACAGAAATTCAATTAGATCAACATAGCTTAAGATTAAAAAAAAAAAAACTGCTGGAAAGTTGTTCAGCCAATACAAAATTATTAAATCAAAGCAAAGCAAACTGAGTATTTACCAGTAACAAGAATAAAATATCATCCATCTAAATTTAAAAAGAGCTAAAGAGACTATTATAAGTATACCGTAGAAAGAGGCTGAGAACTAGTTTACTGCCATTTTATATTGAAAAATCAACATGCTGTGTGTCAAAAATAAGTAATGAATTAAAGCAGTCACTTCAGAGACTCTAAGAACATTTTTGAGAGCAATTTTAAACTACAAAGATGAAGCTTTTAGAAACGCCTATTGACTTTAGTCCATTTTACAAAGATAAAATCCCATGAATCCATTTCTAAGTGATGTTGACAGTTACTGAAATTTAATCTGATTGCATGTTCAATGAAAATCACTCTTCTATCTCCCTGCCCCACACCACCCTATGTATCCACAGATTTGGAGGTAACAGAATTGATAAATTCTTCGTGGATAACAATAGTGAAGATCAGTCTTTCAAGCCTGAGTGTCTTATACAACTATCTACAAGTCCCTAATAACAAGGAAGAAATATGCCTGTGGCCTCTTCTCATAGAAACAAATTCCTTCTTAAGAAAATCAAAATTAAACACAAACTGTATAATCTATAAGTTCAAGAGAGAGAAAAAACATCTCTTTAGCAGTTCTCCTTTAGGAATTCCTTTGTTCTTCAGTGCTAGAGAGCTAGTGAATCACAACAAAAACGGTTCCCCAAAACATGATCTAAACAAGCATAAACAAAGTTTTTCCACCCACACAAATGCAGCATCTACCATAGTGTTTAGTATATAAAAATACTCCCCTCAAAACAAATTTGTGAATAAATTATGCCAACTGGCCCACCACCAACTAGGAGAGGGCTGGGTACTTTTTCTGTCAAGGGCCAGAGAGTTAGGCTTTGAGGGCCACAGTCTCCATCACAACTACTCAAGCCTAGCACTGTAGCATAAAAGCAGCCACAGACAATACATAAACAAATGGGCACTGCCGTACTCCAATAAAACTTTATTTTCAAAAACAGATAGTGGGCTAGATTGGCCAGTCAGCCATAGTTTTCCAACCCCTGAACTAGACCATGTGATTGTTAACTAGATATAGTTTAGCAATTAAATTAGACCAATGCTCCTTTAACTTTAATCTACATATGAATCTCCTATAGAAAAAGGAGCTCATTGTATTTAATAATACAGATTCTGATTCAGTAGGTCTAGAGAAGAGTCTGAGATTCTGCATTTCTAACAAGCCCCCAGGTGATACAGAAGCTGCTGGTTAGAAAATCATACTTTGAGTTACAAGATATGAGACTTTATTACTGAATTTAACTTCGAACTTCGAAACAGGTAGGAAATTAGAAATGTGACAACAATAAACCCTGGATATTTTACTTGAATCATTCCACTATCAGGAAGTTTTGATATGCTGTCCCCATTTTAAAGCAGCCAAATTGACAATGAATCCCAAAGTTTTAACCTTCCATGCTGCTCTTCCACTTAAAGCAGGCATGAAGATAATGTCAAAGCATTTATTATCCTGACATTCGGTTTTGGAAACAGAGACCTCCTATTTCCTAATCCTTTTCTTTACAGTTAAAAAGACTAGATTAAAAAAAATTAATACATAAACACAACTAAATAATAACACCAAAAAAAAAAACCAAAAACCCAAAACTCTCCCATGGATTTTGACATTACTTGAAGGCGGTAACTTTTGAAATTCATAAAGACTAAATATTTAATGGAAAAGTTTTCACTGGAGTCAGACAAAACAAACCCTGAGAAGTAAAACTACCTAAGGATATCTAATACTTTCATAGGACTCAGAATTACCTATTTTTTTTTCCTTCAGTTCAAAACATATAAACTGAGCAACTGCCCTGTACCTTGTACTAAGCTGGGCCCATGGAGGAAAAAACAACAACAAAATAAAAGGAGTGCTAAAATGTATCTTTTACCTTCAGGGAACTCACCATCAGGTAGTAGAGACTGATGCATAAACATGCATTAAAAAAATCTGTGTTAAGAGAAATTCCAGAAGTTACATACTAGATATAAAGGGGAAAATTACCTGGTTAAGGAAGAGAGCAGGGATCAGAAAGGAGTTCCTGGAGGAAATAATATTGAAGAGCAATTATGTACCAGACACTCTGTTATGTCTTTTTAATTTCCAATTATACTAATTTAAATTATACCAATGTATCCTATATAATAAAAGAAAGTTATGTTTGAGGCATAATTTAAGGCAGGAGTCTTTAAATACTTTTTCTTCATGCAATTCCTAAAAGAGTTATAAAAAATTATGTAAGTTGGCATCTAAAATCATAAGTTTAAAGGTTGTAACAGACTTATTTTCTAACATATGGTAAATATTGTCATTTTATAATAAAATAACAACATTCAATTAAGCTTATAAAATTGAATAAAATGCCATAGCAATTTTATATCTACCATCATCCATTTTAACAAATATATGTGAAAAATGTCTTAACTGTCAAAAATTTTATATAATTCTTTTTCCTCTCAAAATTATATTTCTATTCCAGTTCCTTCTGAGAATTTTATTCCAATATAATATTATTTCATGGTTGAAAGTCTGCTATTGGTCGCCTCTCCTTTTTTTTTTTTTTTTTATAATATATTTTTTTTTATTTCAGCTCATCATGGGGGTACATAAGTTCAGATCATATACATTGTCCCTGTCCCGCCCATCCCCCCGAGTCAGAGTCCCAAGCGCGTCCGCTCCCACTCTCCAGACAGTGCGCCTGGCACTCGCCATGTATTCATACCTCGATCCCCTCCCCCCCCACCTCCCCGGGTCTGCACCCTCAAGCATGACCATTCCCCAGAGGGTGCGCAATGCACTCGTCATGTAGGCATACACCCATCCCCTCCCCCCACCCCCCCCATCCCAGTCTGATATCCAATTGGTATCCTTCCCTGATGTACATTTAGGTGATGATCAGGGAAACCAGTTTTCTGGTGAGTACATGTGATGCTTGTTTTTCCATTCTTTGGATACTTCACTTAGTATAATGGGTTCCAGCTCTCTCCAGGAGAACCAAAGAGATGTCGTATCATCGTTATTTCTTATAGCTGAGTAGTACTCCATGGTATACATATACCACAGTTTACTAATCCATTCGTGGATCAATGGGCACTTGGGTTGTTTCCACATCTTTGCGATTGTGAATTGTGCTGCTATAAACATTCGGGTACAGGTGTCTTTGTTAAAAAATGACTTTTGTTCTTCTGGGTATATGCCCAATAATGGAATTGCTGGATCAAATGGTAGGTCTACTTGAATCTGTTTAAGGTATCTCCATATTGCTTTCCATAGGGGTTGCACTAGTTTGCATTCCCACCAGCAGTGTATGAGTGTTCCTGTCTCTCCGCATCCACGCCAACACGTGTTGTTTTGGGATTTTTTGATAAAGGCCATTCTCACCGGAGTTAAGTGGTATCTCATTGTGGTTTTGATTTGCATTTCCCTGATGATTAGGGATGTTGAGCATTTTTTGATACGTTTTTTGGCCATTCTTATGTCTTCTTTTGAAAAATTTCTATTCATGTCCTTTGCCCATTTTTTGATAGGATTGTTTGATTTTTTCTTGCTGATTTTCCTGAGTTCTAAATAGATTCTTGTTATCAGTCTTTTATCTGATGTGTAGTATGCAAAAATTTTTTCCCATTCTGTAGGCTGTCTGTTTATTTTCGTGACTGTTTCTTTGGCTGTGCAGAAGCTTTTTAATTTAATCAGGTCCCATTCGTTTATTTTTGTTGTTGCTGCAATTGCCTTAGGGGTTTTCTTCATAAATTCTTTGCCTAGACCAACGTCTGTGAGAGTCTTTCCTACATTTTCTTCTAGAATTCTAATCGTTTCCCATTTAAGGTTTAAATCTGTTATCCACCGTGATTTGATTTTTGTGAGAGGTGAAATCTGTGGGTCCTGTTTCAGTCTTCTACATGTGGCTATCCAGTTTTCCCAGCACCATTTATTGAATAGGGACTCTTGTCCCCAGAGTATTTTTTTGTCTATTTTGTCTGCTATTGGTCGCCTCTCCTATGCCTCTACAACAAAGATATGTATATCAATTAAAATTATTTTTTATTTCTTATGACCATAAGACTATAAGAGTTTCTTAAAATCTGAGTTGTATCATTGGTATGTTTATTACTAATATGTGATTAATTAAAACAAAAATATTTCAAATATTGGTTAGTAATCATTAAACATTTAAAAAAAAAACAGAAATGGCATGGTTCAAGCAGCAGAGAGAGATGGTGACTTGACTAAAAAATGCTTCCCCAAAATCAATATTTTGAATTGTCCCTTGTTTCATGCCCTAGAGTTTTTATACCTTAAAGCAACGAACCAAGAAAGATTTAAGACATGGCTTCCTTTGAGAGAGTGGAAGAGAGGTAATTATGAAAAAAGAGTTAAGAAAGGAGAAATAGTATAACCTCAGGCAAATAAATGTTAGTGAAGTGAACACAGTGAAATTGAAGACCTGGAAATGGAGTTACTTAAAACGAACATGACTGCCTATCCCTTAGAAAGTCTTCACATTCTCCATGTACTCCAGTTTATAGACTACAGCTTTAAAGAACTGTTCGCTGCAAATTACAGATGCTAACTCTTTGGACCCAAGTCTCTTGAGAGCACAGCAAATCCAAACCCCTCCTAAGCAAACACTAAAGAGTTCAAAATTAAAATTACATAAAAAACTCCACAAGTGTAAGTAAGTGATTGATGTTGGTTAAATTAATCTCAGAAGTCTATATTGCAACTGACTAACTATATTAGAATATCCCAGAAAAACATCTGTACTACAGCAATGGTTGAAAAACAAAAATGTTTCAAGAAAGCACACTGCAACTGCTTGGGGAGAGGAGAGGATAGATTGTTAATTTTCAAAAGAGTCCACCTGCTGTGGGAAAGAACATTAAAAAGATGAGGAAACGAAGAGCACTGAGAAGAAATGTTAGCAAAGTAGAAGAACCAAGTAGAGGGCCCTGGAGTTCAGGAGAAGAATAAGATGTTTATAAGGAAAGCTTTTCATGGCTGTTTTCACTCAAGAAAAGTGAAGGAAGTATGAGAAAAGTCTATTGGCTTTGCCATTAATAAAAGCTTTTTATTTTTCCACCCAAATTAAAAATAAACCACTTTCTGTTTAAACTGCTTATTATAAAATTAAGAGTATAGGAAGATAATGCTTCTTCTTCCTCAACTTCTTTTCAAATCTAATTGTCCATTTGCATTAGAAATGCAAATCTGCTAAATAATAAAGGCCCTTGCAAAGATTAAGATACAAAAACATTTATCACATTGTGATTTACAAAAAAATTCATAATAATAACAGAAAGCAACTTAAGTATCCCACAACAGAAAATTCATTCATTACACCATGTGTTCATTCAATTAGATGTCAGAAATGGATTACCAACATGACATGGTGCCACTGATAAACTTCTGGCTGAAAAAAATAGATTGTGCATATAAAAACAGAATGTACACAGTATGATCTCTTTCATTACATATACACAGTGGTTATCTCTGTGGTTTATAGTTGATTTTTAATCTTCTTTTCTTCCTCCTACAGGGTCTCAGAAAACAATACCCCAAAATGAAAGCCTGAGAAGCACTTCTCTATGATCTTCGCCCACCCTCCTGTCTCTGGCCCTTCATTCTTCTGAGGCTAGCCATAGAAATTAAAATCCCTCTTCCCTAAGGTAGGTCATAAAAATCAGAACCCCTTTTCCCCAAAGCCACCCATAAAACCTAAAAAATATTACTCTAACTTTCCCCCACTGCCCATGTTTCTGAGGAAAAACTGGCCATAAAGAAATTATCTGACCTACCTTGTTGATTGTAAATCATAAGACCCCCATTCCAGAGAGGATCCTGCCCCATACCCAGCAGGAAGTCATGCTGCACAGAGAGGCCAAAAGAATCTAACCAGACAGGCCTTGCTGAGTTTCCCTACTCAGTCTGTTAGCATTAGATCACAACCTTTTTCTCTGCTCTATTTCTACATGGCTATCCATATTTTGTTGAACCTAAGCATAAAAATGGACACTTTCCCCGGTATCTTCGGGTCTTCATTCTGAAGGTCCCTATGTCATGTAAAACCATGATTAAATACATTTGTATGCCTTTTCTCCTATTAATCTGCCCTTTTGTCAGTGATTTTCAGTGAACCTTTCAGAGGGTAAAGGGAAAGTTTTCCCTTGGCCCCTAAACCCCATAGTTTCTGACTCTCCCACAATATACACAGAATACTTGAGTCATACTTTTAAAAACATATAGCCTCATTTTATGAATTTAATCCTTAATCATTGTTCTAAATTAAAATTAATTTTATTTGGTTCCTCACTTCCCTATAACTTACATAAAGCTTATTTTCATGTGACATTTGAAATTATTATATTTTAAAAATGACATTCAGTGAATTGATCATTCTTTCATAAGAACTGACATTTATGTGTTTTCTATCCACCCACTTAAATTAAGTTTTGTTTTACAGAGAACTTTGAAGTTTACTATAGCTGTTCTTATTTTATAAGGCGGAGCTAAACCGCTTCTACCATACATGGGAAACCTAATATAATTCTAAGGATATTTTATACACTCTTATTGCCAGGCATGATTATTACCCCTCCTTTTCCCAAAGCATAAGCCAGGAATTAATTATTCTTGTTATACCAACTAAATATATAGGTGGTAGTAACTACGCAATCCATAAACACACACCAGGAGAATAATACTGCACAAAGCTTAAAAAAATTCTGAGCAGGTGGACTGAAGAGCTCCATGCACGATCTCAAACAAAATAATAGACAGTAGCATTGGAATGCAGAGTTTCTTTTTGAGGGGGGGGAATGACAAAAATGACCCAAATTTGATCATGGTGATGGTTGTATAATTCAGTGAATATATTAAAAACAATTGAATTGTACACTTTAAACATGTGAATTATATCATATATAAATTTTAACTCAATAAAGGTCTTTAACAAAAAAAGTTTAGATTTAGTATGGTCCTACTTGACACCAAGGGAACAGATGTTTTGGCATCAGAGAAATCAAGAACCTTGCAAGTGCCACTAAGTAGCTGTGGGACCTTCTGTTTCCTCATCTGCAAAATGAAAGGTAATATTAATATCAATCTTACAAGGTTACTGTGAAGATTCTTGTAAAAAGACTTAGCATAGCACTTGGCAATTGGTAAGCATTTAAATGTTTGCTCTTGGCATCAGTATTAAGATTACATTCTGTTTTTAATTCTTTAACTTAGGTAATTTTTCAAAGATGAACCAGACATTGGTCTACCACCCATTTTCAGCACTAGGCTGGCTGGCTGTATGTCATCAAAATTCAACTTCCATGGCCATCGCTCTACTTCCTACATTAATCAACACCTATTCTAGAATGTGCTGAGCCTTGATAACCTAGGGTGCTCATCTGGCATCTGAGTCATCCAATAGTTGCCAGCTATACTTGCCTTAAAACTCCAATAATATTGTTTGGAGAAGGCCCCAGGCCAAGTGGAAGAAGTGACGAGATTTTAAAAGCTCTCATTTCTCCTTCTCTCTCTTTAATCCTCACTCTTACACAGTGCATTTCTGGCTACTAAAACTGTTTGGGGCTGAAGCTAACAAAGTCCAACAAGAGAGAAAGAAGACAACCAGGGAGTTAGCTGCTTCCATCTAGTTTGGCTCTGGTTTTAAGCTTTAAGAAAGGGAAATAAAGGAAGTTTATTAGAAGTCATTGGAAGTTTCCTTTGACTCTGGGCAGCCTAACCTGAAGGAAAGGAAAGAGGCAAAATTGGGCAGAAAAACTTCACATAGGAATAAAGAGTATGCATTTCTCCACAGTGACTTCTGGGTTTCAAGCCTCAGACTCCTGGGAACAGCAACAGGTGAACAGACGGGCACACGTGGCTGAGGGAGAGCACTCCAACACGATGACTGACACGGACACATTCTAGCCTGGAATCCCTGCAGGATGCGCAGAAGTGTCTACTTGAGTGTGGAAGGGGTCTGATGACTCCTCATAACTCCCTATCCCCATACTATAAAAAAGTAAATGTAAATTTCTATTGCAAAAAGTAATAATGAAAGTGCAATTTCCTTATATTTTCTCACTTATTTCAATGCTTAATATAGTTTATCCTCAGGTGACTATAACCAAATCATCAATAATGGCTACTGACATTAGTATTTTCACAGGGCTCACATTTAGAACATAACTGGAATACCAGGAATTTCATTACAATGGTCAACCATGTTTTCCAAGACAAATATCAAGACACATATGAAAAATTTATATCCTACATACATATAGGATATAAGAGAGTATAGGGAAAGCAGCACTCCCACAGGTAGGAGTGCAAATGGGAAAACTCTTTGCATATGGTAATTACACACCCTTGGACCAGTAACTCCATTTCTAAAAATTTATCATAAGAAAATAATAAGAGATAATATGCTAAGGTTTTGCTCTGAGGATGATCACTGCAGCACTGTACCTAATAGTGAAACACTGGAAACAATCCTACCAATTATCAATAAGAACTGGTAAGAGGACCATACATGCAATGTACAATGACATACTATGTATCCATTAAAAATATTATGTATATATATTGCCAAAAAAAGATGTGAATAATATATTAAGAAGAAAGGAATCAAGTTGTACTATATGTTCAGTACAAGCTCATTTTTTAAAATACCTATATATTTAAAATATCTAAATTATATATAAAATATACATGTACAGAAAAGGGTATGAAATTATACATGGCAAATTATTATCAGAGTTATCTCTGGATAGTGACATCATGGGCAATGTTTTTTGTTTGTAATTTTGCTACTCTGTATTTTCTGATTTTTGAGCAACATGTGCTATGTAATAAAAATACTTTAAATATGCATACTCTAAAAAGTAGAAATTGATTGAGAGGATAGGACAAAAATGTGAAATCAGAACTTCTCCGGACAATTTAAAATATCTCATAAACAAACAGGCATTGAAGTCTCCTAATAAGCTAAGCCCTCTGTTAAGGGCCAGGGCAAGAGATGATTAAAAGGGACATGCCCCCCAGGTAGCTCATACGAACACAAACACAGAAATGAACATTTACTGAAAGTTACGATGCTCAAATGTAGAAGGATGCCGTGAGGCAAAGAGAAGGACACAAACCTAAGGGGTAAGAAAATTTCCCAAAAAAGAAACAAATCAGTCAATAAACTCGCCACATTAACTTCATTATTAAATTAACAACTAGAAAATATCACCCCTTTATATTATTGTATCTCTGACACCTAACAACGCCTTATAAACAGTAAGCATAAATTTTAGTTGAAGAAATAAACATTAACAAATCAATACAAACACAAACCATCAGTTGGCTAGTGAGCATCTGGGCTGTTTCTACTGTTGGCTATTATGAATAATGTTGCTATGAATATTTGTGTACAGGTTTTTGTGTGGACATATATTTTCATTCCTCTGGTGTATATCCTTGGGAATGGGCTTTCTGGGTCATATAGTATTATAACTGTGTGTTTAACTTCTCAAGAAACTGGGGACCACCCAGATAATCCAGGGTAATCGCCTTGTCTTAAAATCCTTAATTGAATCACATCTTGAAAGCCTCCTGTGCCATACAGGGTAACATTTACAAGTTCCTGAGATTAGGACCTGGATATATTTGGGGACCATTATTCAATCTAGAATGATGAAAACAGTCTTGAGTTTAAATGTGGTGATCAATGCACAACTTTGTGAATATACTATAGAACACTGAATCGTACGTTTTACTTGTACATTAAACTTTATAATATACAAATTATGTCTCATTAAAGCTGGGTTATTTTTAAAGACACTGTTGTCAGAAAAAAGTTATTACATAGCTCAAAAATAGGTAAGTAATTTGTGAATAGTTATGTTTAAGTAAAACATAAAAGAATAAAGGAATTACATAAAGTCAAGGTTAACAGTGCTACAGATAAACGTTACAACTATCAGTATGGCTAATAAAGTGATAAAAATATGTATGTGTATACACACGTTAAATTCATTTAACTAATATGCATAAACTGCCAGGATTGCAATATTCTAACACAGAGATGGTATTGCAACCAGTCTTCACTGTGGAACTCCACACTCTTCCTTCAGGATACCTGGCTACTGTAGGTGACACATGATCCTCTGATGCAAGTGCTGGTAAAGAAACCACCAATCCATATGTTAAATATTAGTAAAGCTTAATTAACTCTCTTTTTAAGATTAAAGATATATTAGAAATATTCTAATATTTTCTCCCCATACCCCATGGGCAGGCTTACACACAAACCACTTTTGAGACTACTGCCCTTGACAATGGTCCCAAATTTCACTAAACATCAAAGTCATTGGGGAACTCATTAAAAAATAGAACATCAAGGCTTCATCTCTAGAGATTCTGATTCAGTAGCCTAAAATACCCACAAACTTTTGAAGACCCTACTCTACACACTAGAAGTCATTGCCGTTCATTTTTCTATTAAGTTCATAACATGGATAGAGTAGCTGAGCCAAACTGGTAAAATAGAAGGAAATACACTCTGATTGAAGTTACAAGGGTAACATAAATGAAACAGGGTCAATGACATCATTCTGTTTGACCTGCAATTCTACCATTTCAGATCAAAGTCATATGACCTTGTCAATTGTTTAAGCAAGTAAATTGCTCAAATGACAATTTACATAAGTAGAGGCAGTGTGCCATGGCTCTGAAGCAAAAAGAATGGGTCCCCAGAGAATATCTTACTCATTACTGCTGAATTTAGAATGTAAGGCATAATACATTCCACCATGCTATTGTGAGAAGAAATAAGCCCAGCGTTTAAAAAAGCTTGAAAAAACAGAAAACAAGGCTTATATGGTATGAAGTCATCTAAATCACAAAAGATAATTAATGTATACTCAAAACATGAAAAAGGCTTTAGAATGACATCCAAGTAATAGTACAGTCCACAAACTCTAAGAAATCCTTTTCTGTTCAACTATAAAGTCTCTCAAACTTAAAAATAAACAACTTTTAAAAGAAAATGCATGTACTATTTTCTTTAAATACTATTTCTGGGTTTACATGCATGCTAGTGAGGCACTGGGAGAAATTATGCACCTATGGAAAGACCTACCGAAGTCTTAACTGTCTTAATTCCAAATATCTCTTAAGCAAGTTAGTTTCCGTTCACTAACAACTGCAATATATGTGATTTTATTCATCTAATCAAGGGTCAAGTCTAATCTGGAATCACTAGTGTTTGTAGAAATGAATCTCTTGGTGATATTTTATCCTAGGCAAGGAGAAGGTGAGATACTTCTTTCCTGTGGACATGTTTGTTTATACAGCACATAAATGAGTTTAAGCACCAAAGATAATAACACGATTTTTTATAAAAGTTTAATTCTACGTGACTTGAGAGTATATACTGAATGTTTTTTAAAATAGACATATTAATTTCTTGGAAGGTACCAAAATAATGCTTTCAATCAGATCTCAAAATCCAAAACCCTTTCAGAACATTAATGTCATTTAGTCTACTGCCCTCCTTCAATGATTCCCTCTCTATACTCCATGTCCCCATTTACCCCCCAAAGAAAAACCTACCCCTTGTATAAGCTTAAACCAATATGTTTTATTCACTGGAATGGTAGAATGGCACACAATTAGCATTATTTTAGTCATGTCATTATTTCCAGCTCAGTGGCATTTATTCAGATGAGCACAATTTGCAACCACTGAGCCCAGCTCCTCTGATGTTAACTGGCATCATTAAAACCCTCCTAATGTCCAATTCGTTTGATCTTTGAAAGAATGCCCTCGGTTTGTGACTGAGAGCCGGAAACTCATGGCTGGACATGTTCACTCACAGACTACTCAAGTCAGCTAATAATCCTCAGGGGCCATGATTCTGATTTAAGGGAGAAAACTTTTCATACAAAAATCCTTTAAACACAAAATAAGCAAAAGAAAAAGCATTAAAATAAAGTACAGGAGTACAGGGAGATCCTAAATGTAGTGACTTCAAAAGTGGAGACGGCAAATTTTTCAGAGTACATCATCTTAGAAGATAATAACAAGAAGTCTAGGAATGGTAAAGGAGATTGAAGGATACAAGCAAAAACAGGGGGTGATAAAATTTTAAGACCTCAATTTTAAATTTTCTTAGTATGAGTTTTGATATAGCACTCAACTTTCCATGATCTCCAAATGCTTTTTTTAAAAAAAATAAAACAATCAATCACAGAATAGTAAGAAGCTATTATAAATTCTTTCCCATTTAAAAAAAAAAACCGAAACTTTATTTTGTTTCCCCACACATTTCACACATGGCTTGTGTGTACTGAATGGCATTCCATTACACAAACATAACAGTTAAAATTTTATTTTAAAAATGAAAAACCATATTTAAAAATCTACTTGCAGCATGACAAAGTAAATGGTAATAAAAGGGAAGTTCCTGCTGTCCTTTTAAAGTTAAAAATAAGGCCAAACTACAACTTTCGACTGCACAGAGTCATTGTGTAGTATATAAAAAGCTCAGCATGGAAATAGACTCAACAAATGTACAAAAAGAGTTTCCATGCCTAGGAAGAACTGAAGGCATCAAAAAACATGCTCTAACTACAAATAACAGAGCTCAGTTCAAAAAGACCAGCAAATTCATTCTCTAATGCATAGCAAATTAAACTTCATCAACTCCTCTGCAAGGTTAGACAGGCAATTCACCTTTAAAAGTCCCCACAAACAAAACCTAAGAACAACAAAAGAGGTTCGAGTGTAATAAATACTGAATCCACAGTAGGCGACAGAAGCCTTACTGTACACAGCTGAGAGAACCTGCCATCAGACAATAGATCACATTTCCATATTAAATTATATTTATCACGCTAAAAAAATGCTTAAACAAAATGCAGGATTTCTATTGGCCATTTTTATAACACACTAACTCCCTAAAACCTTCCAAACCTGCTGAGTTCCATTGAAAATAGCTCCCACCCCATGGTGCTCTGAAGGGGTCCCTAGACAAAGGGTTCGGATGATGGGAGAGGGCAGGGACAACTATCTTCCACCATGATTTCAGAAAGTAAATAAATAAAAAGGGATAGAATAGCCAAAACATAAGCTTGGCACAGGGTATTTCCGGGGAAATCACTGCTGTGACAAATGGCCTGAAATGAACTCTTCCAGCGGTCAAGAATCCCCAGGAAAGGCCACCCCATCCCCTTATCTATTGCTCAATCGTACAATACTAGGCTTTGAAAATATAACACCCTCTTGGAGCTGGGCAAGATGAAAGAGCTTTTCTTCATGATCCTGCAACGCCTATTAATTTTTGCTACAACAGACTCACAGCTGATTAAGAAAACACAGGGCTCGCACTGCCTCACATTCCCATCTCAAGACTCTGAGAAAATGTTAAAAGTAAATGAGCCCTCTTTTTCAGAAGAATGTATTGATTTTCATTTCTGCACACGACCATAAGCTGTTTCTTCTCAAACACTGAGCAATTTGTTTAGACTGGAAGTTCTTCTCCTCCTTGAAACATCAGTAAGCAATGTTACTTGATTCCCATGCATTTACAGAATTCTCTTTCAGAAATACCATGACCCACTCACTGCCACTCAGAGCACAGGTTGAGAAATCAGTCAGTGGTTGAAGGAGCAAAACTTAAAACACCTCCCAAAATACACTCATACTTTTATCACAATTAGTAAAGCAACATGATATAGTGGGAAAAGCAAAAGAATTATAGTCAAATAAAGGGGCATCCAAATCTTCATGTTACCACTTACTTCATGCTAATTTGGATGTATTACTTAAACTCATCAGTAAATCAACTACAAGATTATTATAAGCTTTGGATATATGGATATAATGGACATCAAATGCCAACTATGGTAACTGGAATGAAAAAAAAAGTAGCTTTTAGAATTTTTTATGGAAGTAAAATAACATAATGCAAAAAGACCAGATCGTAATTGTACACTTTGACAAAATCTGACAAATGTACACACATAATCATCACCCCAATCAAGATAGAGATCAAGGAAATATAATGTGAGTCACATGTACACTTTTAAATTTTCTAGTAATCACATCAAAAAAAAAGTAAAAAGACATGAAATTATTTTGGATATATTTTATTTGATCCAAATATGTTACACAATACACAATATATATTTTTTAAATAAGATGAAAAAGATGGCACCTATTAAGACAAGGGCTGGCAATCTACCGGGTAGATGAGGAAATCATTTTGAATGGCAAATCAACAATACCCTAGAAAAAGTCAGAAAGATACAACTGGCCAGGGAAGCACTTCTTTCCTGGCAACTCACCTATATGACAGAATATGAGCTATTATATTCTTATTTATTGATATTTACATCATTTACATCTTAGTTTTGAGTAAGAATGAAGGTAATAACTAATAACGCTTCACTGGTAACGTCTACCCAGGAGTATCTGCATTATTTGGGGAGAATAGAAGACAAGTGTATATGTGGGAATGTAAAACAGTAAAACAGCTACTTTGGAAAACAGTCTGACAGTTCCTCAAATGGTTAACCAGAATTATCATATGATCCAGCAATTCCACTCTTAGATATATAGCCAAGAAAAATGAAACATATGCCTACACAAAAGTGTGTACATGAATGCTCATCACACCATTATTTATAATAAACAAAAAAATGGTCACAACGCAAATGTTCATCAATTAATGAATGGATAAAAAAAATTTGATATAGCCATACAATGCAATATTACTCAACCATAAAAAGAAATTTACCATTGACACACACTACAACATGAATGAATCTTGAAAACATTTTGCTAACTGAAAAGCCAATCACAAAAGGCCATATATTATATGACTCCATTTATACCAAATACCCAGGACAGGCAACTCTATAAAGACAGAAAGTAGATTAATGGTTCCCTAGGGCTGGTAGGCATGGGAGGACTGGGATGTGATGCTTAAGAGGTATAAGTTTCTTTCTGAGATAATGAAAAGGTTCTAAAATTGATCACAGTGATGTTTTTACAACTCTGAGTATTCTAAAAGCCATTGAATTATGCACTATAGATGGGTGAATAGTATAATAATGTGAACTATATCTCAATACCACAGTTTACATAAAGGGAGAAAGAAGAAAGGTAGAGGTGAGCCACTGAGCCTCTCTGCTCTAGTCCCAGATCTTCTTTCCCTCTGCCACCCAAGGTTGCTGCCTGAGGTCTGAAGAAGTATTCTGCTGATGTGTCTTATATCTCTCCTCTGAACTATTTCTGAATTTTAAGTACAGCTAATGTACTTAACACAATGTTCTCCCCTACTAGACTGTGAGCTCCTAGAAGGCTGGAAATGTCTCATAAACTTTTATATCCAGAGAGATTTGCACAGCCAGGCTCAAGTTTTCAATATTTTTATTTTAAGCTTAACACCTTGTTCATTCTACCTGAGGAATCTTTGCCTCCTGTTTGCTATTGCAGTGGACAAGGTTTGAAGGGGAAGCTGCTCTCCTCACCATCTCTGCTTGCCAGAGAATGAATAAACGACAATTGGGTAGAACACTTCTGAAAGGCCACCAACCCTTCTATTTGAACATCTTCTGGAACAAGCAACAACCTTTATCATATTATGATATAAACAGGATCCTTTGTATACTTACAAATATCAACCTACCCTCCTATAAGGGCAAAACAATGACAATCTTCTTTTTTTTAAAAAAGTGTCAAATAAAAAAAGCAAAAAACATTTTTTTAAAGCTGGAGTATCAATTTAGGTAAGATTTCTAGTTGAGGAGTTTCAATAACATCTTTTAAAAGCACTCATAATAACAATACACAAATGATTTAAAAACAAAACTAATTAAGAACATATTTAATTTTTTACAACTTTTACTTAAATGTTTATAATGGATAAATTCTCACACACACACACACACACACACACACACACACACCCCCTCGTGTATTCATCATTCTCCAAAGCCCAAAAGTGAAACCTACATAGGGCCAATTCACTGTGAGGAAAAAACATTCAGTTTAGACCTTTCCTTTAGGACAGTTTGTAATGTTTGGACAAAAGAGATTCTGGGCTCCCAGTAACAAGCAGAATGGTTATAACAGGAAGAAATGATGTCCTGAATCAATCATTGTAGCGATGACACAATTGAACTAATTCCCTCTGGTAACAAATAATACTGCCAGAAACTTGGATACAAATGGCTACATTCCACTCCTCATGTTCAGGTAAACATGGAAAGCTGCTAATAAGATCATAAAAATATATTTAAAATTCCAAAGCATCTAGTCTAAGAAAATAATCCAAAAGAAAGAAAAAACTTTACTTTGACAATTATAAAGATAGAAAAATGGGAAGCAATCTAAAAATCTAATCAATGATAAATTTAATCACAAAATTTTTCACTCAATGGAGAGTAATTAAACTATTAAAATATGTAGAAACATCAAAAATCTTTTTAGCAAAATGTAAAATAAATACAGAAGATGAAAACTTCATAAAATATATATGTGTAAAAAAATACAATGAGAAGGGATATGGAAAAATGAAAATGGTTTTGTAAGAGGCTGATGAAGGATATTACTTTTCTAGTATATAAAGTAAGTGATGCTATAAAAACCTAACATACTTACAAGTGGGATAAAAACACTTCAACACATCTTTAAAATATAATATGCAATATATAATCAGACTAAATATTAACTAAATATTAATATATTTTAGCTCAAAATATCTCTTTCATTAGAATCTTTAAGCAGAGTGTAAATAATGTAAAATGTAATGCATTAACTAATCACAAAAGAAACGGAGAAAGGTAGGAAAAATCCAAATATCATGTTTACATAAAGATTTCTCAAATAATAACACAACATGACATGGTTAACTAAACACAAACACAACTAGCAACAATACACAACAATAGTAAGTGAACTATATCTCAATAAAGCTGCGTTTAAAAAAAATAAACAATGATTAAGGCATAGGCATTGAATTCAGACAGCTCTGTGTTTAAATCCTGGCTCTAGGCCAGGTGTGGTGGCTCATGCCTATAATCCTAGCACTCAGGGAGGCCAAGGCAGGAGGATCGCTTGAGGTCAGGAGTCCAAGACCAGCCTCAGCAAGAGCAAGACCCTGTTTCTACTAAAAATAGAAAGAAATTAGCTGGGCAACTAAAATAGAAAAAAAAAAAAAATAGCCAGGCACAGTGGCACATGCCTGTGGTCCCAGCTATTTGGGAGGCTAAGGCAGGAGGATTGCTTGAGCCCAGGAGTTCTAGGTTGCTATGAGCTAGGCTGACACCACGGCACTCTAGCCCGGGCAACAGAGCGAGACTCTGTCTCAAAATATCAATTAATCAATCAATCCTGGTTCTACTACATTTTAGCTACATGACCCTGGGCAATTATTCAACTTCTGTCAACCTCTCAGAAGAAAATAGTACCTACCACATACGGCTTTTTTATTATAATATATAAATGAGGTAATAAATATAATAATTATAGTTTAAGTATATAGTGTTAACTATATAGAAAGCAGTCAGTAAATCAACAGATACTTACTACTATTACAAATATTATTAAAACATCTCTAACAGTTTTCCAGCTGAAAGCATTCTGCTAATTTCATATAAAAACAAAGAAAAGATACTATGTGTGTTCATCTTATCTTTCTACGGTTTGATACACCCTCTGTAGTGAAAGACCCAGGAATCTAGCCCATGCTTTCCCAGTATCCCTTACTTAGAAGCATCAGGACAGAATCATTTTACTCATCATGACTATAGGAAGGAAATGTACCTTGGCTAACCGGAGAAGTTAAAAACAATAAGGAAGAGAATACTGAAAGGTTCTGAATAGCCATTTCTGCAAAAAGTAATCTAAGTAGCCAAAAATAACAAGAAAAAGATGCTCAATATCATTAGTCATCACGAAAATGCAAATAAAAACCACATGAGATACCACTTCGCATTCACTAGGATAGCAATAGTTTAAAAATAAAAAACACATAATATTTAATAACAAGTATTGGTGAGGATGTGGAGAAATTAGAACCTTCATACACTGCCGGAGCCAAAGTAAAATGGCACAGCCACTTTAGAAAAGAGGCTGGCGGTTCCTCAAATGGTTTAACATGGAGTTAACATACGACCTGCCAATCCCAGTCCTAGGAATATACCTCCAAAAATGAAAACCTATGTCCACACAAAAACTTGTATGCAATGTTCACAGCAGCATTATTCATCATAGACAAAACAGAAACAATCCAAATGTCCACCAATTATTTAAAATAAATTTTATCATTTATATGTGATGTTTACAACATGATGTATGGAATACAAATAGACATTAAAATAGTTACTATACTGAAGCAAATTAACATGTCTATCATATCACATAGGTACATTTTTGCAATAAGAACAGCTAAAATCTAACTTAACAAAAATCTTTAATACAATTTTATTAACTGTGGTCTTCATGTTTTGTATTAGATCTATAAACTTATTCATCCTACATATATGCTATTTTGTATCCTTTGTCCTATGTCTCCCCATTTCCTCTTCCCTTCCCCTGCCCATGGTAACCAATGTTTTATTCTCTATTTCTATGTAGTTGAGCTCTATTTTTATTTTTAGATTCCACATATAAGTGAGATCATGCAATATTTTTCATTCTGTGTCTGGCTTATTTCATTTAGCATAATGTCCTCTACGTTCATTCACCTTGTCCCAAATGGCAGGATCTCCTTTTTTAAGGGTAAATAATATTCATTTTAAGCCTAAATAATATACACACACATGCACACATTTTCTTTTTCCATTTATCCATCAATGGCAAGTGCCTACCAGTTGATGAGTGAATAAAATATGGTATAGTCATACAGAATATTACTCAGCCATAAAAAGAAATGAAGTACTGACCCATGCTATGACATGGATGAATGCTGAAAACATGTTAAGTGAAAGACAAGCTAGTCACAAAAGATACCATATCACAGGATTCTTTTTATATGAAATGTCTAGAATAACTAAATCCATAGAGACAGAAAGTAGATTAAGCGGTTGCCTAGGGCCAGGGGGAATATGAAATATGGGAGATTGGGGGGTAACAGCTAAAGGGTATAGAGTTTGGGAGGGAGATAATGAAAATGTTCTAAAATTGATTGTGGTGATGGCTGCCTAACTCTATGAATATACTTAAAAACACTGGACCATACACATTAGGTGGATGAATTGCAATGTATGTGAATTATATCTCAATAAAATTGCTTTTTAAAAAAGACAGAGAATATTGCTTCTCAGAGCCATTACTCTATATTAAGTCAGAAAGAAGTAAGAAAATCAAAGCAAATGGGAGTGGGGTGGGGCAAAAAGTGATGAGATGAAAATGCTGGATAGAAAAGATAAGGAAAAGAAAATGCAGAAATATTAATTATTTTATTTGAAAATGACAAATCCTTAGGCTAAAGATAAATAAAACTACCTCTTTCAACACCCACATTTTTCAAAGGAAGGAAGCCTGGAAGTAACAAAAGAGCATTAGACTTGGAGAGTCTTAGGTCCACTTTTGCAAGCCATGTGACCTTTTGAAACCAGAGCACTTTGTTTCTTCACTACAAAATGAAGTCTTCATTATAAAATGAAGTTTTACAACCTCTATATCACAGAATGTCCATATTCGCACTAGGTATCCAAGAAATATTAGCTGTAATTTTTAAAAGTAGTTTCAGCCCTAAAAAGAAATTTGTGAAATCCCAAATCAATATATCAATAGCATTAAGGAAAGGATAAATTTTTCTTTTCCAATTCCAAACTACATTCTCATCTTTAAGGTCAGCCATGATTCCTAGAACCTTCTCTGTTTTTTGTTTGGTAAAGCAGCACCAACTAAATCCATATGGGAAACACAATCTTTACCTTGACAGACTTGGCATTTAGATAGAATCCATCCTTTTCACCTTTCATTGGGAGCCAGGATAAATGATTAAGCAACAACAATTGTAGCTTAATCTGACCCAAGCAAGGACAAATGTATTTCATGATTATGACTTTGAAAACCAAAGAGTTCACTGTCGACCTTAAGGGAAAAAAGCACTACTTATTAAACAAAGGCAAAGTTGAGAAAGCGCTGCAAAATCCAATTTTGGATGGTTTTCCAACTGAGGTATTGTCATAAAGATAGGGTTACTCAATTAATTCTTTTATCCTTATTAATTTGTTTTATTTCGTTTATTTAGGCTGTCTTTCTCTACTCCTGATATTTGTTAGTCAATGATTTAAAGAGTAACAAATAGACAAATCACTACCAAATGCCACTGGGAAATGGATTTGTAACTATGCTGAATATTTTCCTTCTTGAAACCTCGGCTACATCATGCTTCACACATCATGTCAATTAGAAGACAGAATAAATGGCTCACAGAACACATGCTGACTTCTGTGGATAACAAACTGCCCCCTACCCAAAAAAAAAAAAAAACAAAAAAAAGAAAGAAAGATTAGCCCAAAATTATTACAGTAAATGTAGCCTGACAAGAGCTACTGATTTTAGTATATTTTACAATTTTAACACACATCACAGGACATAATAGCATCAGCTTCACAAATAATGAACACACGTAAACAAAGCTTGGAAAGCCTTAAACAAAAGGATGTATTACTACCATCAAGGCTCAAAGGGAAATAGATCATTTCTCCCCTTTTAGATGAACATAAAGTTATTCATGACCAAACATTAAAAAAGAACATTTTTATTACCAAAATTAACAGTAACACAGTTTCAACAAATTCCAAAACTCAGGATATTTGCAATATCTATAAAGAAAATATGATATATAACACTTATTCACCTCTAGTAAACACCCAGTAATTTACCTCCTAGACTAAAAGACAAATGGAAAATAAGTAATAAGCATTCTTTATAACAAGATGAAGTTAACTGATTGGTGATATTGCTTTATTATTAATTAATGCCCAACTGGTTATAGAAAGGATTTAAGGTGGCTGGCTGCCATTGTTGGAAAGACAACTTATTGAATTCTTATTTCATTTGCAACATATCAGTTGAAGTTTCTTAAAAGTGAGTTTTGATAAAAGTATTACAAGGATTTGGATTTCATAATGTTAAAAGAGAAGGGGGCAGGAGGAAAAACACAATGGAAAAGAGAAATGCCTTTAATCAAGCAAAGAAAGTAGTATTGTGGTATCCAAATAAGAAATAGGCTTTATTAAATACCTGCACAGATCCCTCAATTCCTCTAGAGGACAAAAGAATGTGAGAAGCAAGGAAGTACAGTATAATAGTAGGCTCAAATTTATCTTTGTGGGCAGTGGTTTGGATTGGGAGAATGGATTTGGGGCTAAGTATTCAAGAATCCCAAATCGTCTCCTTTAAGCATACAAAGAAGTAGCAGTAGCTTCAGCAGTGAAGGAATGGTATATTATTTGGAGAAGAAATCAAGTTACTCTCATATATTATGAGTGTTTCAGGGGAAAGATCAAAGAATTATTTAGAAACTCGTTGAGGCACTGAATATATCCAATTTAGTACCAATTTGTCAAAAGAAAGTTCAATATTCAGAGAGCATCTAGGTGGGCAGATATTATGCTAGGTCTTTTTTGTGTGTAATTTCATTTTATCCTCATTTGAATAACCAGAGAGAGCTTAGTCAAAGGACACACAGCTAATAACTGCTATCAAGTACAGTTCCACAAGTGCCTAAAAACAAAGATGTTTTCTACCACATCAGGCAGCATTTTTCCTATCTTCAGTACTAACCACAGTTAATGATGATGTCTTAGCAAAATGGAATGAGAAAAGTCAGTGCCAAACTCAGGGCATTTCTTAGGAGTTAATAAGCATTGATTGACTGACTAGAGGGCCTTACGGTAACAGCAGAGGATGGGTGAAAAGAACAATGGATTATAGAAATAGTAAGACTAAATTACTATTATTAAAAGAAAAAAGTAAATTTCAGAAATGAGTTGATGTCTGGGAAAAATAATGAAAAGGAAATACTGCAAAATGCTAACAGTGGTCACCTTTTGGAGAAAAAGTATAGACTTCTTTCTTTTCTCAAAGCTTCTATTAAAAACTGGTTTAAAAACAAGGTTTAGAATTATTCATTTTGAAAGTAATATAATCCTTGAAGTGACACTTCCCAGTCTCAGCTGACTGACAGAAGCAATAAAAAACATTGTTTTTTATGTCCTTGGTTATGTGTGGTATTTCCCTGCTGTAACAGTCCTCTGCCATTAAGTTCTAATAACCTTTCTAAGTATTGGGCACACATTTTGAAAGCACTGTCTTTAGCACACATCTGTTTCTGAACAGCGATGACGTTCACTGACTGCTGAAATGTGTTCACCCAAAGACCATACGTTTCTCATATCAAGATCCTGAGTAAATATCTTCCCTCTCTCTGAGGTCTATTTTTGTCATCTGTAAAACGGTGTTCATCCCTGTATTGTAGTTACTGAGGAACGTACAGGAAAGTGTTGAACACAGGGACATGAGCATATATACACTCAATATGGTCGTTACTTGTATTATTATATCATTTATATTGATTATCATCATCAACCATATTTAACCATAACCTTAAAAGAATTCTACGTAGTATCATTCACCAAAAAACTACAATTGTGTACGTATGTTCACTGGGTTAAAAACTTTGCTTAGATCAATGAATGACTTTTGGTGTAATTACCACATTTCTCCAAAACAGTAAAGATTCTTTCTGCTGTGTTATAGTTCTGGCAATAGTCAAAAGTTCAGAAAATAATTTACAAGTTTAGTTCTCACATCGACCCATCCTACTCAATCTAATCACTAGGAAGAAGATCCTTTATCAATCTTTAAGCCAACAGTAATTTTTTGCTGGCTATGTAACTGCCACTGGGCTATGCCAATTTCTTCACTTCACCTGATTCTAAGACTCTCTAATCACAAAATGAAGAAGTAAATATATTCAGGAGTTCTCCTATAAGCATAACATTCCCTTTTATCATGACAAAAATAAATGAGAACAAGGAAAAACCTAAAATCTGGTTTTCTTTAATCTCTAGAGCATGTCTACATGACCAGATAGATGGTTCAAGACACCCTTTTAGAAAGAATTTGTAAAGTAGGTCTTGCTTCACCCTTCCAAACAAAACTCTCTGGAAATGAATATTCAGACGTTCAGTTACTTGAATCTAGTCTCACATCCTTGTAGACACTCTGCCTTGTAAAATATTTTCTTCAAAATTATCCAAAACAATTCAAAAATGCCTACCTCAGCTTGGCAGAGTGCATGAAGACCTTGTAATACCAAAGCTGCGGGAGTAGCTTGATCTGGCTTGGTGCATTCATTCAACACCTGGGAAATAGCTGCCAACATATCTGCACCATGCTGATATGGCCTACAAGAAATAATAGTTTAAAAACAAAATTAAAGCCAAGGAACAATTACCACTCCCAGGTCTTTTGCTTGAACAAAAAGTATCGATGTTTTTCTTCACCTTTTTGCCCACTAAGTGTTGACCCTCAAATACTAAGGCCATACGCTTTTCTTCAAAAATTTGCATCGTGATCATTTCTGCTATAACCTGATGTTCATTTTTATGTAGAAGTATTATCCAAAAGAGAAGGCACTTTTTAACATATTTCATTTACCTTCAATCACAAATCCTATGGTCTGAATTGAGAAAAACTCAAGTCTATAATAATGGTGAAAAGAACTGACATACCTTATTATCAGTAAAGACAGAGCTACTCCTGCCTGATAGTTGCTCTGCTATCTATACTGACTATGAAAGCAGGGATTTGAGATCAGATGATTCATGGTACTAGTGATACTAACCAAGGTGGTTACAACTATCACAATAATGATGATGATAAAAATAATAAAAATACAAATTATAAATCAATGATCTCCTATCCTCTGCCAGGCACTGTACCAGACACACTCACTCATCCTCCTCCCCCTTCCTTTTCTCTCTAATCCACATATATTGTGCTGTCCCCAGAATACCTTTAACTTCATAGCTATGCAGGTCTAGTCCCTGAATTCCTTGTTACCCCTCAATGATATAATACTTTTCTCCAACAAAATGTCAACTGATGAAACTGAACAAAGGGAAATAATTTTTCAAAACTGGAAAAATTTGACAGATCTTGAGGTAGTAAATGAGAGGGGCACTGAATACCTTATCAATATACTCTGATCTGGTCTGATATTGAGCCTCTTCTGAGCCTCAGCTTTAAGTACATCAAATCAGAATGTCAGCTAATAACCTTTCGTCTCTTGAGATTTTCCATACCAATACTTTGATAAAATCCAAACTCTCAGGTCCTGGGTTACATATATACATATGTAACTTTGTGTGTGTGTGTGTGTGTGTGTGTAATTTATAGACTGAGATCATTTTTGTGTTGTTGAAAGGCAGAAGCTTAGAAAAGAGGCAGAACTGCTGAGGCTTAGTTTCTTGTACATTTTGATCCAAGATATTACTTGAAACAAGAATTATCCATGTTATCAGCATCCGGGCCAACCCACTGCATGACTTAGGAGGTACCATTCACACTGCTGCCACTGGCAGAAGTGAGAACAACATTCTCAGGAACTCTAAAGTGCAGCGGCCTGATCAACATATGAAACTGTAGGATTACAACTATTTCAAATGCATCTAATCTATTTCCTCCGTAAACATTTTTACCTTACCCCATTTAAGAAAAAAATTTCTGAAGAGGTAGAGCTTTGCTTGTGTTATTTCAGTCTTGTCACCTCTAGCCTAGTTATTAATCCATAATTTGGAGTCAACTCCCTAATATCTTCATGTTCTCCTAAAAGCTTAGAGCATACATGAAAACTTATTATCATTTCCTTACTTGATATAATTCCTAATGATTCCATGCAAGAATCACAAATAAGGCCTTTTCTACTTAAACTACTTTTAAGAATCAGACATAACATAGAAAGAATATAAGAAAAAACAGTTTATGACTACAGTACACAGTTTAGTTTTTAGGGATTAATATACAGAAAAATAGAAAACATAACATCATGTATTGTAATGTAATACTAAATTATTATCCAGAAAAGGATATAAATATCATACAAACCTAGATATAAGACCAAACCTGAAATGAAAAGACATAGTGGCATCTTAAAGTTATTGTCAAAAATTTTTAAATGTTATAATCGGAAAACTTGAGTTGAAAAATAATTTAGTCTTATTCAAATATCCTCTCCCAATCTTTCTTTGCTTCTTGCTTGCAATTAAAAAATTAACTACAAAATAATATAGCATAATACAAATTTCTGCAAGTACATCTTACCTTTGCTTACATATATCTCTGATGGATGCTGCTTTAGCAATCAGTTTCTCCCATTGGACCTCCTTGCCCACAGAGAGAGAAGGCACATCAGACATAGCCATGAAACGCTGCAGTTCAGGATAGACACGATCCTAAAAACGCAATTTTACAAAAAAAAGGTAATTTCCCAACTTGAGTTGAATAACCATTATCTCCTTTTATGCAGCATTTTCACCTCCAAATCCTCCATTTGCATTGCAAATTATAATATATTTCTTCTAATCAGCAGAGAAGAATGCTGTTGTGATTACTGAGGATTTTCTTACAAACTCATGTACATTCAATTTCAGAAAACAAGAAGTGACTAAATCTCACCTTAATTACAACAGTGCTAATCACTTATAACCACATTTCTATTACTTTTTCAAGCAAATGGAAAGATAAATTTCAGTTATAACAAAATAAGATTTTCTATTCTCAGAGAGTCAATCACAACTGACTGCATTACAGATCAAATGCAACTCAATAAATCAAAATTTCTCAACATAATCATTGATGCCACTCACTAATACCATTAAATCAAAGTACTGTCACACATAATGACATAATTATTTTTCTTCAGGGAAAGGAACATGTGTAATACTCTTACAAGTGTATTACCTGCTTTTCCCACAAAGATGTCAACAAGCGCAAAGTGACAGCTCTTAGCTGTGGGGTGGTTCCAAGCAATTGGATTACTCGTAGAATCTGTCCTACGCACACCTAGAAAATATTGAAGAAACTTTGGTTTCAAAAATGTATGTAACCTCAAGGTTACCAAAGCATTTTTAAACCCCTTATAATAAAATAAAGACTGAAATGGAAGCTTACTGTAACATTACCCATCTTCACAGAGAATAGGAAATAGCTTTGGGAGGGGTTACCTAGCAATCCTGGGAACATAAAGACCTCATCTTAAGGAATGGCCAATGAGCAAACTTGAATATTAAGTAATTCAAAATAATTAATTCTTAAATATTATAATAAATGGTTTTGCCTTTAGATATTACCTCCTATAAAACATAGCCCAACAAGGGAAGTAGTGATCATGGCAAAACTTAGGGCTCAAAATTCAAAATACCAAAAAGAATTCAATGTCTCTCTTTTTCCTCCCAAGTAAACTGGTTAATGTACTAACCTTGTGAACACCAAGCATAGGTAAAGTATACAATATGTCATTGTATAATTTAGGTTCCAGTGGTCTTCCCAATTTGAACATCAAAACTGGAATGAGATTTGGCACCTATAAGGAATTTAAAAAATATATTATGTCTTGTTCCAAAAGTAATCAATAAAGTAATATTTATCTCTTTTCTTATTCAAATAAATATGAATATGAATGAATTAGAAGACCTAGAAAAAAATGTCAGATAGCAATTAATATTTCTTGCTAAAGGTAATTTCATACTACTAAGATTCCACATCTTCTATAATTAGCTGCCAAACACCAATCAAAAAGTATTTTCCTTAAAGAACTTTGACATTAACTCTAAGCAACACAAGTAGTTAAAATATATCCTGCCTCAGAGAAGTTCACAACTCTAGTGAACCACCAACCCTAAAGATACATGAACAATAAAATATTCCTCATAGTGAAATATGCAATTAGGTTACTCCAATATGAAATAATTTAAATTCATGTGCTATAAAAACAGTCAATGGACAAAAATTTCCCTCCAGGTCCCCATTTCAATTTCTATGCATAACACAATAAAATGAAAAAAAGCAGTTCATTCATAGATGAGAAGACTTAATATTGTCAAGATGGCAGTATTTCCCAAATTGATCTAAAATTGAACACATTCCCTATCAAAATCCCGGCACTTCTTCGCAAAAATTGATGAGGCTTATCTTAAAACTTATATGCAAAAGCATGCAACCCTGATGCCAAAATAATCTGAAAAAGGAAAAATAAAGTTTGATGACTCAAACTCCCCAATCCAAATTTACTACAAAGCTATCATAATCAAAACACTGTTGTACTGGCATAAGGTTAGAAACATATATCAATGGAATAGATTTCAGAGTCCAGAAACGAATGCTTACATTTATAATCAATTGATTGTCAAAGAATATGCCAAAAAAAAAAAAAATGGAGGAAAGAAGAACCTCTTGAAATAGTACTGGATTTCAACAACTAGATATTCACACGCAAAAGAATGAAGTTGGACTCCCTTCTCACATCCTTGTAAAAAAGTTAACTCAAAATCGATTTTAGACCTAAATATAAGACCTAAAAATATAAAATTCTTGAAGAAAATATAGAAGTAAATTTCTGTGATGGGTTAGGCAAAGTTGTCTTAGATATGACACCAAAAGCAGAAGTATTAAAACAAATACATATTTCATCAAAGTAAAAATGTTTGTCCTTCGAAAGTAAAAAGACAACTATGGACTGGGAAAAAATATTTTCAAACCATGTATCTAATAAGAGACTTGTATCTAGAACACATATTAAAAAAAAAAATCTTACAGCTCAATAATCAAAAGACAACCTAATTTTAAAAGGGCAAAGGATCCGAACACACATTTCTCCAAAGAAGATAAACAGATGGCCAATACCGACAAGAAAATATGCTCTACATCCTTAGCCATGACGTAATACAAATGAAAACCACATGAGATACCACTTCATACACAATGAGAAAGCTACGATCAAAAAGACAGAAAATAACAAGTGTTGCTGAGGATGTGAAGAAATTTGAACCCTCATTTACTGCTGGTGGGAATGTAAAGTAGTACAGCCCCTTTGGAAAACAATCTGGTCGTTCCTTAAATGGTTAAACACAGAATTAGCATATGATCTAGCAATGCTATTTCTAGGTATCTACAGAAAGGAAAAGAAAACATGTATCTACACGAAACCTTGTAAATGAATGCTCTCATTGTTTTTTGTTTGTTTGTCTGTTTGTTTTTGATACAGGGTCTCACTCTGTCACCCTGGCTAGGGTGCAGTGGCGTCATCATAGCTCACTGCACCCTCAAACTCCTGGGCTCAAGTGATCCTCTTGCCTCAGCCTCCCGAGTAGCTGGGACTACAGGTGTGCACCACCACACCAGGCTAAAAAATGAATGTTCATAACAGCATTATTCACAATGGCCAAAAAGGGGAAACAACTCAAATGTCCATCAATTAATGAATGGATAAATAAAATGTAGTAGCCACAAAATGGAATATTATTCAGCCATAAAAAGAAATGAAGTATTGATACATGCTACAACATGGATGAACCTTGAAAACATGCTAAGTGAAAAAAGCCAGTCACAAAAAACTGCATGTTGTATGATCCCATTTATATGAATGGAGTGCCCAGAATAAGCAAATCTATACAGGCATAAAGTAGATCAGTGGTTGCCTAGGACTTGGGGCTGAGGGAAGCCAAGGAGGGTGAAATGGGGAGGAACTGCTAATGGGTATGGGGTTTCTTTTGGGTGAGATGAAATGTTCCCAAATTCAAGGAAGGGAGGTATAGGGAAAGATTTGTTAAAGGACACAAAATTACAGCTAGATAGGAGGAATAAGTTCTTATTTTACTGTGGGATGACTATAGGTAACAATAATATATTATAGCTTCAAATAGCTATAAGGATGACACTGAGTGTTCTCAATACAAATAAATGATAAATATTTGAGATGATGGATAAGCTAATTACCCTGATCTGATCACTACGTATCCCAGAAATATGTATCACTATTATTTATCAATCAAAAAGAAAATAAAATTTTTAAAAAGTAACAAATATACAAGAAAGTCATAGTTAAAATATGTAGCAAATAAAAACTTGTCAATTTTGGCACTTGAAAGAATGAAAAGAGAATCCATTTGATCTTGATATGCATAATATCCTAACAGCACCAGGGAATTAGTGAATATTCTCTTTTCTATGGGTCCATTCAATTTATTAGTTTCCCAATTAACAGTAATTACATAATTATAATATTGTAAATGCTGTTTCTTGATTTCTAATTTTACAAAGGAAGCATTGAAATTTTAATAATACTTTCAGAATGAAATGTACATGTTGTATATCTTGACTATATGCAACTGATGATAAAGTTGATATGTAAGGAGGTAAAGAGAGAGGATTATTGTAGTCGTGCATGTTAAGAAAAACACTAGTTAAACTAGTGCAACCTCTGTGGAAAGCAATATGGAGATACCTTAAAGAGATACAAGTAGACCTACCATTTGATCCAGCAATCCCACTACCGGGCATCTACCCAAAAGAACAAAAGACATTCTATAAAAAAGACCTCTGCACTCGAATGGTTACAGCAGCACAATTCACAATTGCAAAGATGTGGAAACAACCCAAGTGCTCATCAATACATGAGTGGATTAATAAAATGTGGTATATGTATACCATGGAGTACTACTCAGCTATAAGAAACAATGAGGATATAGCACCTCTTGTATTTTCCTGGATAGAGCTGGAACCCATTCTAGTAAGTGAAGTGTCCCAAGAATGGAAAAATAAGCACCACATGTACTCACCACCAAATTGGTTTCACTGATCAACACCTAAGAGCACATAGGAATAACATTAATCGGGTGTCGGGCAGATGGGAGGGGGGTGGGGGATGGGTGCATACATACATAATGAGTGCGATATGCACCATCTATGGGATGGACTCGCTTGAAGCTCTGACTCTGGGCGGGTGGTGGGGGGCAAGGGCAATATATGTAACCTAAACTTTTGTACCCCCATTATATGCTGAAATAAAAAAAAGAAAAAAACTAGCTAAAGTTGAAAGAGCAAGAAAGAAGTCAAAGTATATAACTTTATAGGATTAATCATTGGAAGAACTAAAAATTAAAAATGTAATCAATACACATAGGTAGTGGAGTGAGAGAGAGGGAACAGGGACATTATATATGGAACTGATTTAAAAAACTCTATAAATATCTAAAAGTCATTGAATTGTACACATTGAATGGGTGAACTGTATGTAAATTATATCTTAATAAAACTACTTTAAAAATTCAATTTAAAATCATTTAATAAATATCTAATATGAACAAGGCACTTAATTTAATAGCACAAAATGCAGTGCCAAAAAAAGTTATTTTCCATATGCTGCGTTTCAAACGTTTGCTGTCCAATACAGTCGTCCTTTGGTGTCTGCACGAGATTGGTTCCAGGACACACTCCAACACACAAATACATGGATACCAAAATCCTCAGATGCTCAATTCCCTTATATAAAATGGCATAGTGTTTGCATATATCCTACACATATCTTCCTACATACTTTAAATCATGTCTAAATTATTATGCCTAATATAAACTCTATGTAAATAATTATACTGTAGTTCTTATTTGTATTACTTTTTATTTTTGTATTGTTATTTTTATTGTTTTTTTTTTCCCAAATATTTTTGATCTGTGATTGGTTGACTCTGTGGATGTGTTACCCACTGATACAGATGTCCAACTGTATTAGTTAATTTCCTCTACCTGTTCAATTCTTAGGAAGCCCGATCCTTCTAGGCCTAGAAGACATCTACTTTAATTCAATTAAAAAAATCCTCTTAACCCTACCACCAAGAAAGTGACAGTTAAATATTAATTCATTAATGACCCTGACCATGATCCACCATGGCAGCAGAGCTACACATATAATGGCTACAGCTTCACAACACACAGCCAGAATTTATGATGTTTTTAACAAGTACAAGGGCTTGATTGGAACAGAAATTCTATCACTCTCACCTTGGGCAAATGAAGGAAGACAAATTTTTGAATTGGCTTATTTCCCATTTTAATTAAAAACAAAAGGTTATCTTAGATTGGCTTGCACTGGTCTCAATGAATTATCCCCTTCTGGGAAGATTTCTACCAATGTTCTGACAGGTTCTTAGCTCTGAGAAGGGCAATCAGTACATTTAGTGGCATTTTATAAAATAATGTATTTAGTCGTGTGGTTTTTTTTTAAACAAATATTTTAATTCTATTGTCAGGAGAGAAATAAAGTACTATGTTATTCCTAAGAGTACAGTTCCTTTACAAGCCTTAAAAAGCATATTAGGGTGTGCGTTTTTCTCTGACCAGTTCAGAAATAAAATGGGAAAGTTTTACAGTAAATAATCTCAGATTTAATACAATCATTGAGGCATAATGGCCCAAATTAAGTCCCCGATTAACTGCAAAGAATAAAACAGGATTATTTCACTAGGAAAACACAGATATAAATATGGAAATTTTTTTTCATACCGTATAGGCTGATATTTTCCTAGTGAAATAACACATATATGTATTTATTAAATATTTCCTGGAGATGTCATTATCAGCTCTTGATCCTCCTGCTCTTGAACTTTCTACCCTACAGAGGTAGAAAACAGAATGAATGCTCGGACTTCACCTTAAATTAAAAAAAAAAAACAAACTGGTAAGTACCCTATAATTGACTGTCTCAAGACTTGGCTTCATAAAACTCAATGCTTTCACTTCTCTCTTTCAGAGTTCAAGTCCTTGATAAATACATTAATTTAGATGCATGAGATTATTAGGGGACCCTCCCCTATAAGACTATCAGCAAATTTCTCAGCAGAAATCTTGCAGGCCAGAAGGAAGTGAGATAATATATTCAAAGTGCTGAATGAAAAAAAAACAACTCCCAAACAAGAATACATCTGGTAAAACTAACCTTCAAAAATGAAGGTGAAATAAAGACATTCCCAGATAAACAAAAGTTGAGAGTTCATCACCACTAAAGCTGCCTTATAAGAAATGCTAAAGAGAGTCTCAAGTTGAAATGAAAGGACACTAGACAACAACACAAATGCATATGAAAGTATAAAGTTTGCTGGTAAAGGTAAGTACACAGACAAATACAGAGTCCTGTAAATACTGTCACAATGGTGCATAAGTCACTTTTAATTCTGGTTTAGGAGTTAGAAGAAAAAAGTATAAATAATCATAACTATAAAAATATGTAAATGGATGCACAATATAAAAAAGGTGTAATTTGTGATATCAATAACGTAAAGAGGAGAGAGAAGTGAAAGAGTTTATGTGTGTGACTGAAGTTTATGTAAGTTGTTGTTAACATAAAATATTTTACATGATGTTTATGTAAGCCCCATGAAACCATAAAGAAAATACACATACAAGATATACAAAAGAAAATGAGTAAGGAAGCAAAGCATGTCACTACAAAATCCATGAAACATAAAGGAAGACAGCAGGAGAAGAAAAGATATAAAATAGCTGCAAGATGGACAAAAAACAATTAACAAAATGGCAACAGTAAGTCCTTCTCTACCACTAATTACTTCAAATGTAAATGGATTAAACTTCCCAAAAGACACAGAGTGGCTGAACGGGTTTTTTTAAAAAGAAAGAAAAAACAGACAAACCTATATGCTGTCTACAAAAGACTCACTTTAGATTTAAGGACACACATAGGCTGAAAGGGAAAGGATATTAGATATAAATCATAACCAAAAGAGAGCAGGAGTGCCCATACTTAGACAAAATAGATGTTAAGTCAAAAACTATCACAAAAGACAAAAAAGGACATTATGTAACAATAAATGGGCCAATTCGCCAGGAAGATTAAACATACATATGCATCAAACATCACAGCACACAAATATATGAAGCAAACACTGACAGAATCAAAAGGGGAAATAGACAGCAATACAAAAACAGTAGAAGATTTCAATATCCCACTTTTAATAATGAATATGCAGAAAAAAATAAGAAAACAGAGGACTTGAACAACACTATAGACCAAAACATTACTCTGATATCAAAGCCACACAAAGACATTACAAGAAAGAAAGCTACAGGCCAATATTCCTCATGAATACAGACACAAAAATCCTCAACAAAATACTAGCAAACTGAATTCAACAGCACATTAAAAGGATGATACATGTGACCAAGTGAGATTCATCCATGGGATGCAAGGATGGTTCAGCATACGAAAATCAAACAATGTGATAGACTACCTTAACAACACAAAGGATAAAAATCTCATGACTATCTCAACAAATGCAGAAATGGCATTTCACCAAATTGAATGCCCTTTCATAATAAGAAACACTGGACAAACTAGAAATAGAAGGAAATTAACTCAACATAAAGGCCATATATAAAAACCTTACAGCTAACATACTCAATGACGAAATATCAAAAGCTTTTCCTCTAAGGTCAGGAGGAACAAGGCAAGGATATTCATTCTCATCACGTCTACTCAATATAATACTGGAAGTTCTAGTCAGAGAAATTCAGCAAGAAATGAAATGCATCCAAATCAGAAAGAAAGAAGTAAAATTATGTGTTTGCAGATGACATGATCTTTGCAGAAAACCCTAAAGATTCCAATAAAAAGTTGTCATAACTGATAAAGTCAGCAAAGCTGTAGGATACAGAAGCAACAGACAAAAATAAGTTGTGTTTTTATACATTAAAAACAAATAATCAAAAAAATTTTAAAACAATCCCATTTATAATAGCATCAAAAACAATAAAATAATTGGTAATAAACTTAACTAAGGAAGTGAAAGACTTGTACAGTGAATACTACAAAACTTTCTGAAAGAAATTAAGGAAGACACAAACAAATGGAAAGATAGCCCCTGTTCATGGATTGGAAGACTTAATATTGTTAAAATGTCCATACTACCCAAAGCAATCTATACATTCAAAGCAATCCCTATCAAAATCTCAATGGCATTTTGTTCCAGAAATTTAAAAAAAAAATCTAAAATTCATATGGAACCACAAAGGATGCTGAATAGGCAAAGCAATCTTGATAAAAAAGAACAAGGCTGGAGGCCTCACACTTCCTGACTTCAAAACATATTACAACAATACAGTAATAAAAACAGTATGGTATCAGCATAAGGACAGAAATGTAGACCAATGGAACAAAATAGCCCAAGAATAAACCCTTGTATTTATGGTCAAATAATCTTGGACAAGGGTACCAACACTACACAATAGGGAAAGGATAGTCTCTTCAACAAATGCTGCTGGGAGAATTGGATATCCACATGCAAAACAATGAAATTGGACTCTTATCTTACAAACTACACAAAAATCAACTCAAAATGGATTGAAGGCTTAAACATAAGACCTGAAATTATAAAACTCCTAGAAAAAAACACAGGGGAAAAGCTGCATAACATTGGTCTTAACATGGGTTTCTTGGACATGACACCAAAAGCAAAGGTGACAGGGACAAAAATTGACAAGCAGGTTATATCAAACTAAAAAGCTTCTCTGCAGCAAAGGAAACAATCAACAGAGTGAAAAGGCAACCTACAGAATTGGAGAAAACATTTGCAAACTATTTATCTGATTGGCTTAATAACCAAAATCTATAAGGAATTCCTACATCTCAATAACAACAACAAATAACCCAATTTAAACAGGGGCAAAGGACTTAAATAAACATTTCTCCAAAAAAGACACACAAATGGCCAACAGGTATATGATAAGAAGCTAATCTTTTCATCATCACTAATCATCAGAGAAACACAAATCAAAATCATAATGAGATATAACCTCACACCTGGTAGGAGGCCATTATCAAAAAAACAGAAAATAAGAAGCGTTGATGATATATTATAGAAAGATTTGAACCCTTGTGCACTGTTGGTGGGAACGTAAAATAGCGTGGCCACTACGGAAAACAATATGGAGGTTCCTTGAAAAAGTAAAAATAAAACTGCTATATGGTCCAGCAATCCCACTTGTGGGTATTTATCTAAAATAACTGAGATCAGGACCTTGGGAGATACTTGCACTGCCACATTCATTGCAGCATTATTCACAATAGTCAAGAAATGGAAACAACCTAAATGTCCATTGATGAATGAATAAACACAGTATAATAGAGGCAGACCATGGTATATTATTCAGCTTTTAAAAAGAAGGAAATCCTGTCATATGCTACAACTTAGATGAACCTTGCTAAGTGAAATAACCCACTCACAGAAGGACAAATACTGCATGATTCCATTTATATGAAGTATCTGAAGTAGTCAAACTCTCAGAAGCACAAAGTATTATGGTCAACAAATATGAAATGTACAATTTTGAATCAAAAGTTTATTATATTTCAACAAAAAGCAGCACAATTAATCAAAGTATGTGTCTAAACTAGTGACACAGCTTTGCCATTTTAACAGTAGGTTGTTTATGCTAGCAGCAAAGAAGCCTGGAGAGCAAGTGGCAATGGAATCACGAGAGGCATTTTCCACAGCTTGTTGAGAATTGAGTATTTTTCCTGGCAAGCAGTCATCCAGACTGGATGTTAAATGACCAGAAGACATAGTACTAGTAGGTCAAAGAGTAGGAAGTAGGTAAGTTGCCCCAGAGCCCAGCAAAGACTCAATGGAGGAATGAGACTGAGGGAAGATTTCCTGCCCAAAGATGACAACGGATGCCAGGGAACAACGTCTGATCATGCTTCTCCCCAGGCTTCTGGATCAGCCTGTTTTTCAAGACACATCTTTTCCTTCCTCCTGTCCAGTGGACATTGCATAATATATGTTCCTCCTTTTTTTTAACCTGATAGCTCAACTATTCATACACTGAAATATTTACAACCATGAAAAATAATGTTTAAGGACAGGGTAATTGTTTGCCCTGTTCTAGGCAAAGAATACTCTAAATACCGTTTGTCACTCTAACTTCATGCACACCTTCATTCTAGTACTCTGGGTCATAGCTATTACTTCTCACACACTGGCCTGGGAACTAGCCTGTGAATGCCTTACAGATGGGAACCCTGCTCCTACTCCTCTTGCACTGGCCTAGGACCACACATATAACAAGTACTCAGTAAACAGGAGATGAACTGAAGAATAACTGAAAAAAGAGGAAAAGGTTAACAAAGTATGTGTATTGAGACTGGCTACTTCCACCACAAAGACATACCTGCCAGACATTCCATCACCCTCTTACTACCTCCTTGAAAACTCCACTTGAAGAATTATTGTTATTCACCATTTTAGGTTTTTATTCCACTGCAGAGACCATGAAGCCATTTCCAGCCAAGTATAGCCAATAACAAGAGTATTTCTAAATATATATTTACACTTATATTGAGGAAGTGAGCATTGGGAATATTTAGTGCCTCGGTGCTATTCCACACAGTCGCCACTAGCCACATGTGGCTCCTGAGCATTTGAAATGTGCTTAGTCTGAATTGAGATGTGCTATAAGGGTAAAATACATACCAGATTTGGAAGGTTTAGTATAAAAAAAAAAATATTGCAGTAATAATTTTAAGTTGATTACATATTGAAATAACATTTTAGATACACTGGGTTAAATAAAACATAATATTAAAATTGATTTCATCCATTTGTTTTTATTTAATATTTTTTAAATGTGGCTACCAAAATATATAAACCTACATACATAGCTCACATTTACTTCTATTGAACGGCACTATTCTCTATCCCCTTTTTGCATCTAAATGTTGTTTAAAACAGGCACACACACAGATAACAGTTAACATCTCTCTTTTCATGCACTTGGGGAAAAAAGTATGATGATAGCTCCACATGGGCATGGAACACATCTGTCTAGCTAAATAGCATAGCATTGCTCCTGAAACATAAGGTAGCAGATAAATAATTGTGAAACATTGGTCTGTGTCTCTACTTTTGTGCCAGCACCATGCTGTTTTGGTTACTATAGCCTTGTAGCATAGCTTAAAGTGAGGTCTCTAGATTTGTTCCTTTTGCTTAAGGTTGCTTTGGCTATTTGGGCTCTTTTCTGGTTCCAAACAAAGCATAAAACAGAGAACCCAGATATAAAACCATTCACATACAGTCAACTAATCTTTGAAAAAACAGACAACAATACACACTGGGGAAAAGAAGCCCTGTTCAATAAATGGTCCTGGGAAAATCGGATAGCCACATGTAGAAGATTGAAACAGGATCCATATCTTTCACCACTCATAAAAATTAATTCAAGATGGATAACAGAATTAAATCTAAGACATGAAACTATAGAATTCTAGAAGAAAATGTTGTAAAAACTCTTCTAGATATCAGCCTAGGCAAAGAATGTATGAAGAAGACACCCAAGAGCAATCACAGCAACAACAAAAATATGATTACATTAAAAAGCTTCTGCACAGCCAAGGAAACAATCAACAGAGCAACTAGACAACCTACAGAAGGGGAGAGAATATTTGCATGCTATACATCCAGTAAAGGGCTAATAACCAGAATCTACAAAGAACGGAAGCAAATCAGCAAGAAAAAAAATCAAACAACCCTATTAAAAAGTGGGCAAAAGATATGAACAGAAGCTTTTCAAAAGAAGATAGACTGATGGCCAATAAACATATGAAAAAATACTCAACATCACTAATCATCATAGAAAGGCAAACCAAAACCACAATGAGATAGAATATCACCTAACCCTGGTTGAGAATGCCTTTCATCAAAAAATCCCAAAACAATAGATGCTGGTGTGGATGTGGAGAGAAAAGAATACTTATACACTGTTGGTGGGACTGCAAACTAGTGCAACCTCTATGAAAAATAGTATGGAGATTTCTCAAATAAATAAATGTAGATTTACTGTTTGATCCAGTAATCCCACTATTGGGAAAATAGTATGGAGATTCCTCAAAGAAAAAAAAAGTAGACCTACCATTTCATCCAGCAGTCCCACTATTGGGTATTTACCCAAAGGAAAAAAGTCATTTTTATCAAAAAGACACGTGCACTAGAATGTTTATTGCAGCACAATTCACAATCACAAAGATGTGAAATCAACCCAAGTGCCCGTCAATTCATGAGTAGATTAATAAAATGTGGTATATGTAAACCATGGAATACTATTCAGCCACAAAAAATGAATTAATACCTTTTCCAACAATCTGGATGGAACTAGAGACCATCCTCCTAAGTGAAGTATCACAAGAATGGAAAAAAAAAAACAAACACACGTACTCACTATTAAATTAGAACTAACCAATCAATCGATCACACAGATGGAAGTAAAACTCAATGGAAATCATGCAGGTGAGGGGCGGAGGAGGGGATGGGTGAAATCATACCTAATGGGTATTATGTACACTACCTGGGTGATGGACACACTTATAACTTTGACTCAAGCAGTATAAAAGTAATCCATCTAACCCAAACATTTGTACTCCTGTAATATTCTGAAATTTAAAAAAAATTGTGAAACAAATAGAAAGCACTATAAAAATAAACTGTAATTTTAATAACTTATTAAGCACTGATTATAAACTGGGTACTGTACTCTGGATTATCTCATTTAATCCACATGATGAATTCAATGAGGTAGATTCTTTTATGATTCTAATTTTAGAGATGAGATAACAGACATGTAGAATTATAACAGAATCTCTAATATATTTTGAAATATCACAAGAAATTAAAGAATTCAATTTAGATAGTCTATACAGGAGGTTCAAACAACTTTCTTCAAAGAATCAATCTTTATTGAATGCCTTCTATTGCATGGTGTTACACTAGGTACTGTGACACTAAAAGAAATCACAGATTAATGCAACCAAAACAGAAACATGTATAGGCTAAATCCTGTTACAAATAAGTCCCACTACAATTATTCCATATGCTACCAAAATATTAACAAACCTAACTATTAGCTAATAATCCAGTAACACAAAATTCTTGTTGAATCTAGACAATTAGTTGGAATTCAATGTAAAAAGCTAGCATGTGTGTAGCACTTTACAATTTTTTTTAAATAAGAGAAAAGGCATACAAATTTATTAACATGTACACAGGGAGAACCACAAAGTGATTACCCCGTAATATTTTTTTTTCATGTATAGGATCTTTTAATCCTCACAACACCTCTGAGAGAAAGGTATTATTAGAGGTTGGGTGGTATCTTACAAGTACTTAGATTCATTATTTGATCCAGGGAATGCCCCTTTATCAGGCTTTAATTCGTGTTCTGTGGCTTGTCTTATGACCGCCTAGGATTTTGGGGGCGGGGAGCTACAGTGGAGAGTTTTATGCCACCTACAAAATTAATTCTGGGTTCCAGATTCCTGGCATCTTCAGAATTAATGGCCTTGGGCTGAACAAGGCATGCAGATGATATAATTTAAAATTTTCTAAGAGGCCTGAAGAGGCAGGCTCCAACTTACCACTTTTGGAGAAAGGAAAAAAAAAAAAAAAAACCATTCAGATTTAAAATAAGCCTTCATATAGAATAATTTAAATAGCACCAACCAGAGCTAAGTTATCTTTATTGGCTCATTCTTGAAAACATATTTATTAGGGCTCAAACCTTGGTCCATCTTGAAAAATAAAGCAATACTCAATACACACTAAATGGTCAACTTAATTTTTAATGAGTAAATGACATTGCAAGAATGGTCCAGGTACTTGCAAATGCTAAATGTCTGGGTATGTCTTCATTGGCTTTTGAACAGTTTCAAAGAGCAGACATGAGGATTCATTAGCTCTTAGCACATATGAACCTGCTCCAAAGGCAGCCAAGAGAGTTGCCTAGCAACAGTGCATTTTGCATCTCTCATCATCCCCAAAGATGCTGCTGCAGCAGCAGCTAGGTCAAGCCTCTCATTAGCAACCTGACAAAGGGTTTCTATCTCCCATTTCACAAAATTATTTTTATTTCCAGGTGAAGCCTAAATATCTATGTATTATTCCTACAGACAATGTGTTCCCTTTCCTCTATTCCTTCTTCTTCCCAACCCCCATTTCAACAGATATGTTTTAATGAACCCATCAAAATACCTGTAACAAAAGCAGGCACTGAGAAATTCAATAGAATTTATATGCCTATTCATATCACCCTAACAGTTCCATATCTTTTGGGTAATAAAGAAAGCTTTAGAAAAATGGGGGAGAAAAGATGCTAAAATCAAATAATAGGAAGAGGAAAAAGTCAGTATGACTTCAAAATTAACAAAAAAATTTACCCAAATTATTTGCAATGATATCCCTAACTACTTTATTTCTTCCTTGTTCCCACAAAAACTAATCTCAACCATGTAGCAAAATAGCAAAAAAGGTAAAAAAAAAAAAAAAAAAAAAATCCAGAGTGGGAATAAACTATAACAAATAAATTGACAGTTTATAATGAATATAAAAACTCTAGGGACCACCTGAATAACTGTGTTATAAAGCTTCATCTCAGATCAATAGCTATTCATTCACTTCCGAGATATTTCTTAAAATATTTACCATTCAGCATGGTTGCTGTGCAGAACTAAAATATATACTCACATAATCCTCCTTATACATACTCAAAGACCCTTAAAAGAAAATAAACAAAATAAGCTGATAGACTTTTCACTTCATGTATCTCAAAGTGTTTAATCCAGATTTTAATATAAACCACATCCACCCTGGTGTCTGAGCTTTCATGCTATCATGAATTTCCTTATGGAAACGATCACAGAATGCGCATGACATGCTACGAAAGACAAAGTGTGGTCCTCGTGGACACAGATTAAGAATGGTGTAATGAGGAACATTTTAAAGGCAACTGTTATCACACCAAATCAAATTAGGTAAATTTTTTAACTGATCTGAAAGGAATTATATGATTTTTTTCCCTGTGCCCCTCATTTTTTTTCTATGTACAAACAGCAAAGAATGAATCTTCAGGAGGATTTCCCAGAAGGGTGTCATTTACCACTAAAATATTTCATTCCAGCAGTTGAAAGACCATAAAAGGGTGAATGTCCTCCAGAGTCTCTAATAACGGCAATAGATCTTGTGTTACTATTCACAAGTGACCTCTCAGTCAGGCGATTTAATTTTTCCCCCTGCAGCACGGTTGGTTTCACACACAGTGTAATAACAGTTTTTGCACAACAAGACAATTCATCCGATTAGAAGAACTGTATTAAGTCTTTCATGAACAGCATGTGTCACAGCTTCAGCTAGGAATTGATTTAAGGCAACCTAATATATGCATGCATGATTCCTTCATTTTTCTACTGTTTTAAAAATGATTCCTGGACTTTCTTTAGCAATTTTGCAGACCATTGCCTGAACCCTCCCTGGCTTCAAAAAATAACTAAGAACTCATCAAATGTTCACTGAGTGCTTTATTATAACAGGCACCAAGAATACTCTACCAGGCAACATAAATGCTAAGTCTCCTCCTTTCTACATGGGTTAAGTGAAATTCCACTAATGTCTCAGAAGGGAAAAAATTTGAAAAGGGACAGAACAGACACACCTGATTATTGCAATTGCTTTTATGCTTCACAACATTTCAGCAATGCACCATTACTTATAAAGACAACACTACATCACCAAGAAAAGCTTTAACTAAAGTGAATTTTGTGACCTCTGCAAACCTCAGAAAAGCACAAAATATTTATAAGTGGAAACTACAGGAAAAGGTGTGAAATGAACTGACCATGTGGCAATCTCTACTACAATAAATGGTTCAGCATCATTCAATGCCTGTAACAGCCTAAACTAAAGAATATCTAAACATTTATTCCCATACTGATGAAATTAGGAAAGGTTAAATCTGTAGCAAAGGGCTACCATGGTAGCTGGCAGAATTCAAAGGAGTTTCCTTAACCTTACCACCTCTAACTGATGCTGATAAGCTTGGCTTACCCTCTGCATCTCGGAATCCGGGCAGGCTCCCGGGGAGTAGCATTTTCACTCCTCTACTACAGACTTAGGGTGGTATCTTCACATCTCACAGGCACCAAAGAGATTCTCCTACTCCTCCATGTCAAGCAGTCTTTAGACTCTTGGTGCAGGAGAGATGCTTTCTTCTGGTTTACTTGTTCCATAGCCCTTAGGAATCCTCGTTCTTTCAGCAGAGGCCTGTATACCCCTCTAAGCAGTCCTATGAGATCAGAGACAATCCGCCTGTAGTTCTCTTGACCGTGCTGCCCACATTTTGTCACAGGAAACACTGGTATCACTTTTGCTTTGACAAATTCTAGGCATGCAAGCCAATGCCTAAGTTATAGCACTCTCTCCTTTACAACCACCATCACAACAGCTAGCCAGCCCAGCACCCCCCTTTCAGATTTTTTCAGGCAGTCATCCATTCACTGTATCTATTTGTCTACCTCAACTGCATGAGAAACATGTCAAGCTGGATTTGGGAATGGACGAGGGGAAGTAGGGGGTGGGCTGAAGTCCCTGTCACTAGGCTTGAGATCAGAGGCTGGCCCTCGTGATACTCATAGATCTCCAGCCAATTTCTACAGGGATCCTCCCTCTTCTCTTCACCTATCCTCTCATTTCCTAACTTCTATATTCCTTGTTATGAGTGAGGGGTTTAGAATTATAGGAGTCTGACATCTAGGTTTATTTCTATGCTATTGCAAGTTCTAGTGGGTGTTCTGTCTCAAAACTCACTTTGGTATCTCAAGGTCTCCACCAAAACTTCTATTTTAACATTTTGTTACATAACTTCATCTCCCCTTTATCCAATTACGCCTGTACTTTAGAGAAATTCTCATCTCCTGCCTGACTCTTCAGGACCTTGCTTCCAAATACTTGCCCAGTATCCCCTCTGGGAATGACTTCCTTCACCCTATACATTCCAGTTTAATATGAAACTGCTTGCACTCCCGTTACCCCACTGTGACCTACCACACATCTGTGTCTTTGCATATGCTCTTCTTTCTGCCTAGAATGCCTTCCCTTCCCCCTGCTTCAGGACAACTGTGGGCCCTTCCTTCATCCATGTTCCAGGGGCACTTATATACCTCCACAATGACAATTACCATCTCATACTAAAGAGTAATTTTTAATGCCTGTTGTCAACCCACAAAGCCCTATGATTCCTAAAGGCGAAGACTTTATCCTTTTATCTTAGTGCTACCACAACCTACCATACAGGAGGTCTGCATTCAATATACATTGAAGGATTAAGTGAATGACTTGAAAATGCTTAATAAACAAAACAAGACCTAATAAAAACAAGGCACCTACACTATTTCAAGCTGAATGATAATTCCATGATACTACCACTTAACGCAGATCAAGCTGCACCTCTACTATTAAAATCTGAATACAATTTACACTAAATACACATAAATAGAGTAAAATGCCACCACCATAATTATCATTAATAATAATTCGCACTACTGGAAATAATGAAGGCTGGCAATACTGAATTAGAAAAAAATGTTAAAGAAATAAAATGTTATTACTTTCACGTATATACTGTAACAAACTAATTAGTCAAGTGTTGCCAAGTACCAGTCCCTGCTGATATGTCTTACTGAATAGATAATTTGATCATTTTTAATTGGCACATTCATTGTACTGAGCAAATGAGCAAATCCAAACTGCCTAAAAACAATAGCTTCAACACCTGCTTATGTTTTAACTCAGCCTGTATCAAATTACCCTGAACCCTAAATTAATACAATTTCATTTAATAAGATTTTGCTGTAATCTAACCTAACCCAAACCCTGTCCCTAGACTCCACAATGTTCCATCTATTAGTTTGGATAACACATGACAATATTGTAAAATAGTTTATTGGTTCCAGGACAGTAGGTAAATACATCTATTTATGTGTTAATTCAATCAGTCAACAAAACACGCATCAAAGCCCAGAAACTGTCCAAGGTTACTAGGAGGCAAAAACAAGACATGGTTTCCCTTGAGAAATTCCTTTATAAATTCTAAATCTAATTGTATCTAGTAAAAATTCTCTGTGAAGACAGCTAACATTCAAGATAACTATAAGACACTTCAAAATGCTAATTTGACCTTATCTCATTCAGCTTTAGCACTATGTCAGTCTGTAATATAATAAAATTCAGATTACATATATTTTTATGTGCGTGTTTTCTTTAGAGACAGAGGAAAAAATACACAAATTGTCTTAAATGCACAAGTAATCCATTCCCACAAGAATGGTAGTAAGTAAGGATGATAGGACACATGGCCTCCAAAAGTGCAATCAATCCACCATAAGCCTGCAATATAGAAATCATCCCAAGTCACTTCTTAACTATATGTCTGGCTCTAGTTAGATTGTAAGCATGTCTACCCATCTGAAACAAACTGACTTCAGAACACCCAATTTCATTACATTAATTGTCCTGAAAATTTGCCAAAGAGTCTATTATACTCTCTATCATGAAAAGCTCAAACTTGCCATTGGTAGGGTAAAAGCCCAGTGTATTCAACAGACAAAAGGACAGCATAGGTTTCAAGACTTCTAGTAAAAGAGTTAACATGGCTGTCCAACTTTAAGAATTATAGAGTTGGTAGGCTTCCCACCAATCCACCAAATCATGACACATCTCAATTACAGCTATCCAAAGCTATAATTCTGACTATATGTTACTGGCTTTCTTTAACTCCCCAACAAGAAAACTAATTCTGAAATACAAGAGAAAAGTATTGCTAGTGAAACTATGGTTCACAAAATAAAGAACTAATCCAGGACCTCCACAAATGTTATTTATTCCACTGTTTGTTCAACAATGGTACTCAAAGAGGATCATGTAAATGTCATATATAAAATAAAAAAATACTTCATATGTGCTAGTAACAGGCTATCTGCTCCTGCCAATTCATTTCAAAGATGTTCTCTTTTAACTTGTATTTGTCCAGCAAGACTTACACACGAATCACCTACTCCAAGCAGCCTTCTCTGGCCCCTATTCTGACTTAGCTGCCCCTTTCTGGAATTGCACAATACCCTGTGTTTCCCTGCATCTTAGCAGTTATCACAGAGTATACTGCCCCTCTTTCCTATGTACTATGAACTCCCCAGTAACTGTCTTTGTGTCCTAAATTCCAACTAAAATGTGTATTGCAAAGAGGTTCTCCATGACTATTTACTGAATAACTAATTCTTTTATGCCCTTTCAAGATCCCAAATTGAGTGTATAGCTTGCCAAACCTTTTAAATGTTTCAAACTTAACAACCAAGGTATAATTTTCTCAGATTTTATGTTATTTTTCAAAATAAAGTGAATATAATCTTTGTTTACTAAAAAATATTCCTTTTTTATTATGTCAGATTGCCCAATTATGACCATTACAAATAAAAACATAAATAAAAAAGTTTTGACCATTAAGCAATAATCCTAAGTAGGCATTCAAGATACTATAGCAATAGGACATAGTGGGCATAGGACATTTGTAACACTGATTCACTTGGACCTTCTCAATACCCTCCTTTTGATATGCGCTTACAGGAGTCATGGCTGTGTGTGTATCTGTGCATGTCTGTGCATTCTGTTTAAGTGGCTTGTCTATTTATACAAGGGCCAGTGGAAGCCAGCATAATAGAGGCAAAAATCACACAAGATTGAAGACATGGCCAGATTTCAAACAAATGTTAAGGCTCCCTCTCTTAGCATTTTGATTATGATTATCTATATAACTGACTGGGCCACTCTAAAAATTATAAAGCTAGTGAATCTTGTTTACTCTTTCAAAAATTAGTAACAGTTGATTTAACTAAAAGTTGCTGAGAGGTCGAATAGCATATTGGGTAAGAGCACAGACTCTGGAATCATATGTCACGGGTTCAAATCCAGCTCCACCAATCACTAGTTCTGTGACTTTAGGGAAGCTACTCAAATTCTATGCCTCAGTTCCTAATAGTAGTGGTACTAACCTCTAAGGGCTGTTTGTGAGAACTGAATGAGTGAGTTAATATATGCAAATAAAGTGATTGGAATGACTGGTACATAAGCATATGTAAATTTGGCTATTTTATTACCTATTACTTTGTTCAAGTAGGTAACACAGCCTCTAGATGAGTAGACTACATTTAAACCTATTTACCACCAGACACTAAGAATAAAAGAAACAATTTATTCCAGAGCATTAACCAGTTTATCAAAATGCCTATAACTGACTTTCAACAGAGCTCAGAATGTGACCAAGCTGGCAAACATGACACAAACACTCCACTCTGGGACATGCAGCACTGTAAGTGAGATTTATTAATCGAATATCTTTCTGCAGTGAACTTATGGTCATGAATCAGAACACATATAACAAGTAAAGGTAATCAATGGAAAACTAAAACTCAATATCTTACAATCTAAAGATCATTAAACCTCAAATCAAACAATGATAAATATTTATAACATAAATTCCTTATCTAAGGCATCATTTTAAGAGCCATTAATATTTGTTAAGTTTTATAAATTGTTTTATATATTTCTAATACTCCAAATGATAGTTTCTGCGCTGTTAATAAATGATCTCTCTCTCACATACAGCCATTGTTTTATTTATTGTTTTTGTAAAGAAAATCTACTAGTTTTGTGTACTGACCTTGTATCTGCCCACCTTATTGAACTCTCTTTTCCATTCTGAAAGGAAGAACTTTGCAGTAAATTCTTTTGTATTTTCCAATTGTCTGTAAATATCAAGAGCTTTGAGTTTTTCCCTTATTATACATATATAAATTTTATTTCTTTTTCTTAACAATGACCAGAACCTCCAGTAGAATAACAAAATTGATTTCAGACAGTTTTTTCTTATTTCTAACTTCAATGGAATTGCTTTTAAATCTGATTTGGGATTCTACAATTTATCAGTATAAAATATCCCTTTTTGTCCTGTGACAGGCTTTTTACATTGTACTCTGCATTATCTATCTTGGATGATAATATTAACACATCTTGTGGCTTCTTCACCATTTACCTGGTTTTTCATTCTCACCAATTTTCAATTTCAGATGTTTCTTGGAAACAGTATAGAACTGGATTTCTTTTAACCCAATATGAGCTTTTCATTTCATAAAGGAATTTAATTCATTCCAGCAATTGTGATAACTGGCACATTTGAACTAATTCCTACCATCTTTATTTTATGTTAATATTTGCCATGTTTAAGATTTTTTTGTTATATTATTTGGAAATTATAGACAACTGATTACTAATAACCTTAATAACTTTAATAACTGATTACATTTAACCTTATTTTTCTATCAACATCTAGAACTATTCAGTTTCAAACAGAACTCCACCCTAGCATGCTCTCACTCTTCACACTATCACATTCCCACTATGTACTCCCACCACTTCCCATGTTTTAATCAGCTAGTATTTTAGTTCAAGGGTTTTATTTTATATTTTATATAAAAAATTATTTCAAAATTAACCATAAGATTTGCTGGATATTTTGATCATCATTCAACATTTCTACTCTATGCTTTCTTGGATTCATTTTTGGTTTTGCTGGAGTACATTCCTGAGGGTTTTTTTCTCCCATAAAATCAGTAAGCAAGAAATATTCTTGAATTCATGCACATCTGAAAAAGCCTTTACTGCCATTATTCACAAAAGGTAGGATAATAGGAAGAAATATGCCAGGTTCAAAGTGAGTTTCCCCAAGAAATTAGAAGATAGTACTCTAAAATATTTCAGTACCCAGTATGCAGCTAGTGAGAAGTTTAACGTCAATATAATTTCAAGTAAGTTTTTCCTTTCCGACTCTTCTCTGAAATCTGTTATGATTTTCTCTTTACCCTTGAAGTTCTGGGGACATATTTAGGTTTTTATATATTCTCATATGTGCTGCTTGGATTTTAGAGGGTCCTAACAATCTGTAGCCTTTGTCTTTCTTCAGCTCAGGGAAAGAGTTGTCATGTTTTAAGCTTCCGTCCTGCATTCTCTCTGTTCCCTCCACCCGCGAATTCCATTAGATAGATGTTAGAATGCCACGATTGACCCTTGATGTCTTCACTTTTTCCATTTTCATCTTTTTGCTCTATGTTCTGAAATATTTACTTGAATGTTCTACAAATCACTAATATAATCTCCATATATGTACTATGGCTATCACAAACATTTTTAATTTCCCAAATCTCTAGGTCTCAAATTTCTTCTTTCTCACAGCAGTATTTTTGTACACAATACAAAAACACATATACAATATCTTTCCAACATCTCTTAGAATATTGATTGTTTTTACATTATCTTCTGCTGCCTGAGTTCCTTTCTTCTGGAGACAATGCTCTGGTTAGTCACACTGTTAAATTTTCTCATAAGTCTGGTGAGTCTTGATTATCCATTTACATTTATGAATCAAGGCCATGTTGGTGGTAGGGAGTTGGCTTTTGTAGATGTAAAAAAAAAAAAAAAAAAAAGCTTTCCTTAAATAAAGCTCTCCTTTGACTTGAAGGGCTGACTGTGGAAGGGCTGAAGAATGGTGAGGCATGTCAACTATCAGCTTCATTTTAGGGTGCAAGTATGTAGAGGTTCAAATCTCACTTCGCCCTTCCCTCTCCGCTGACTAAGAAAAATTGTGTTCTGGCAAGGGTGGACTTGAGTGTATTTTCCCCTTGAATGGAACTCCTCATGCCTATTGTGAGATTCAAAGTTATCATAAAGTCTGCTCTGATTCCCTTCTCAGAGCCTTTCAACAACACTAGAAGCCCATCCCTTAGAGAGTTTTAACCAGAAACAAACCTACTGATACCTGATATTAAGCCAGAAGCAAATAGACTCCACTGTTCTGAATGAAGTTTTAGATCCCTCCTCTTTAAACTCTACCCTATCCTTTCTCACACTCAGTGTTCAGTGACACACCCAGACAAATGGGTTTTGTTTCAATATATTAGTAAACCAGTGAGTATCACAGTGATATGCATTGAACAGAAAAATCACAAACAATTCCTTCCACGAGAATTTTATGTAATTTCTAATCTGTAGACTCATCAGAAATAACTCAGCCAAATATTAACACTCAGGAATGGCAGAGAATTGACTCAGAACTGCTTTCCTGAGTATAAACTTTAGGCTTTTTGCACACAAATGGAAAACCACAAAAGAGTTCAAATGCCAGTTAAAAGCACTTTATTCTACAGATATTTATGTGAGATTTACAAAGAAGAAATAAACATATTTCTTTTGGATAGGGTAGATGCAACTTGACCTTGTATTTTGGTCTGTGTTTCTCTTTGTCTAATTGCTTCATGCTGACAGGCTCATCCTAATTTTTCTCTAGGCATAATCGATGCCATGGCTACCAGGGAATAGTAATATACCACTTCTTATCTATAAAGCTCTTTATTAAAAGTACTGTACATTCTGGCTTCTTTTTGCTAGTGTGAAGAACATAGGAAGCAGAATGACTTCGGGGGGTAGCAATTCATAGAACTCAGTGACAACAGAACAGAGTGCAAAGTGTCCAAAGACTCTTTGTACGAGTTCTTTTGTAGAATATATTTTCTCCTTTTCTCACAGCAGTAACTTACAGACCATTAAATTTCACACATTTCCTATTCATTTTCCATGTTAAAATATGGCTTATGACCCTGAGTAGAACTATCACAGGATTCTGCCCTCTAAGTCAACTTTTACCATTTGATAATATATGACTTTTAAAAGACCAACAGTCATGGGCCATGAACCTAACCACATAAGTGATTTCAAATGGCTCAAATAGTGTACACTTTTACAAATGGAAAGAATTAAGCACTGAAAACATCACAAAGAATAAAATTATCAAAGATTGCAACTGTTCCCATTAAGCAGGACCTTTAGCTAGACTTAACAACCAAAATGTAAAAAGAAAATAAAAGACCTCAGAGTTGTAAAATGCAAGTAAAAACAAACCAAAATAAAACAAACATGACTTTAGCCCCACTTCCAAACACAAGAAAAGTAAGCAAGTACCAAGGGTTTGAAACGGGCACTGAGTTTCACAGAATTCATTTTGTTAAGCTCAGCATTGAGGGTAGGTTTTAAGGAAGGAAGGAACTTGTGGTTCACTAAAGTAAAAAAATTTATAATCTTTTATTCTTTGGCATTTTCCATTTTATAAATCAGTGAAAAAGAAGTTGCTATACCTTACACATATTTAGAGTTATTCTATTGAAGGTGAGATAAGAAACTAAGATTTTATTTTATAACTATCTCGACCTATCTAAAAATTACTAATCTTTGTGGTTAATGTTCCGTTCAGATACCTAAGTATTTAATCTTGCCCTAAACCCTTAACGTTATAGGTAGAAGCATAGGAAAAAAAAAAAAAAAAACACATTTTCTCAGGTCTTAAAACCACTAACAAGTGGCCTTGATTTCCAAAACAATATAATCTTTCATCAGGTATTCTCTCTACAAATATTTATAAGACATACTATTAAGCACCCGATAACTCCTATAGGCTTTTGTAGAATCACAGTGCTATGTGAAGAACAGCTTCCTCCAACACCTCTATTATTCCCTGGATATAATGCTCAATAGCAACAGCTATAGGGTAGCCCAATAGAGAAGGAAAGGCAGAATAGATATTAGAGAAAGTTTTAAGAGGTAATATCCCTTTCTTCTCAAGGGGCCGGAGAAACATTATGGGAGATTGGTGGGAGGAGTCCCAGGTAAATACAAAGATAAGCTTACCTGAAGCAGCCTGATAGAAAATGGGTGGAATACTACTGGAAGACAAGGTCAGATCTGGCAAATAACTAAACATAAAATCCGAAAAGGAAGGAAAGGACAGAAAGTGAGGAAGAAAAAGTAAGGTTTCTGGTTGAGAGTCTTAGCAGCAAGACATAATCAGGTATACAAAATGGGTTGCAGAAAGTGGCATAGAACTGGTGTTATCACCTGTTAAGTGGTGTATTCAAAGGAGCACAGTGCAGATCACAGAGCCAGATGTGGTTCTGGACAAGGGAGATGTCACTGTGCTAGGTTCATGTGCATGAGGATACAGGAAGTCAATCAATACTTGTTGATTAACTAGGAGTCATTAACCCCTTCTTTAAGGAAGTTACATTGGCCTCAAACATTTCCTAACTGTCCACAATCATGTTACACAGGCAGGTCAATCATTGGCTATGGGTTCAAAATATGATTTGATATTGCCTTTAAAAGGGCCCTAAATTAAAATTCAGAAAAAGTCCTCATTTAGGCCTGGGATCCCCATCATCCCTTAATTAACTCAGTAGAGCCTATACTTAACATTCATTACTACTGATTTCATACCAGATGTGGCTAGATCCCAGACAAATCACAGGGATAGGAAATAGCTCTCTGATGAGAAAAAAATTTGGCCAACTGAGCACTATTATACATGAACCACGAAGCCATGCACTACAGTTGTCATTAGGCATCTCTGAAGGCAGCCTGAATGATTTACATCAAAACGTGAGAAAATAACATTACTCACAGTATTAGAAAGGCAGGAATTATTTAAATATAACCAAAAAACATATGAATGTACCAATTGCTACTTCCAGGAAAAAAAAAACAGTAATTTAGGAAATTGAACTACCATTTATTATAAGCAAAGACTATAATATGAAAATATCTATCTAAAATAAATCAATGTCTTTAAAACTTTCAAGACTTTCATGGGAATTCACTCAGAATGCTCATTCTTGGACTTCTCCCCACAATACTCTAAGACATTCCCTCCAAGAATGTGAAAAGCGTGGAACTTTTACGGAGTACTGCCTGACCTGAGTTTATTTATTCTACAAAGTGAGTCTCATGATGTCTGGGTAAGAACACTATAAGGATTATTAGTAACTGCTAGTAGCATTTCCAAGTATGGGGGAGAAATTTCTCACTTCTTTTCAAATGTTGGTTTATTGCTTCACCTGTAGGTAACTGTCTAGTCATCTGTATCCAGTTAACTCTAAAACAGTACTCACAAGACCAGGCTCGCTTCAGACCACTTATCTTCCTAGTCTTCCATGGCCCTAAAAGCACTATGCCTAATGGAAAGTGTACGCCACAAGGGGACCAGGTAAGAGACTAAGGATGAAAACTCATACTGGGAAAAGGGGATCCATCAAACTGCAGGATAGGTAAGAAGTAACATAATCTCATTTTTTTAAATCACTTTTCTTTTTACTATTATTAACACTAACATAGTGTTACTAGTTGATATTAATTTGTATTACTATTAATTAGCACTACTAAAAATAAGTTATATTAATACCACCTAGAATTAATAAAAGTAACAACAGTACCAACACATACTTCATAAATGGCTTATCTCTTTCAAATTTGTCAAGTATTTTCTCTCAACAAGGTCTTACAGTAGGATTCTTAGAATAAATCAAGGTCTCATTCACATATAATATTTACATAACCACACTGTAGGCAACAGAGTGCCACCCAGAGGTTAGGTGACCACCAAAACAGAGGTGGATGACAGCCTTGACATTCTTTTCTTTTAGACTACTAATAAATGAGGCTAAGTAAATAGGTAAGATTAGCCTGGATTTGAGCCAATGATTATTGTCCTTCTTTCTGTAAGGAAACAAAGGACAAACACACATGAAATATGAACACATTTCATGTAGTCTTGTCAACTACATGAAATAGAAATCACTCCACCAATAATAGAGTACAACTCTAATTTCATTCGCATTCAATCTACTCCAAGCACCTATTCACAATCAGAAAACTTGCTTTTTCAAAATATTCAGTCCTTTCTTTTTGGCTGTTTCACACTGTAGCAAAAGGTCAGTAAAATAATAGGAAATGGTCACTTCACAAGGAAAAGGAAGGAGAAAAAAGAAAACCATTACCTCCTACTTCTAGGAAACTTCTCCTTTTTCTCTAAAGACTTAAACAACTTCACTTCTAAGTTCTTATTAATGATATCACCTTTGCTTATACATAAATTTGGGTAACTATATTTAAACATTTCACTCTGACGTTCATTTTAACAGCACAACTACACTGAGTATTTTTCTCATTTCTTTCAAAACTATCCAAAAAATAATCAACAGAAGTGTGACATATTGACTTCAATTTACAGTATTGCTTCTTAATAAATATTTATTGAATAAATACAAGAGCCTGAATGGTCACCCTAGTGCCTCCCAACCTGTTCCATTTCATGGTGCACATGAAAAATGTTTAGGAGGATACTAGGGTAAATAAATAAATAAATGTGGTGAGCAGCTGACAGCCATAAATTTTGGGCATCCCGAGCAGAGACAACTGCCGGAGTACTGAGAGGTGATAGTATCTCAGCACACCTACCACATTTACAGCATTTCAGTGTTCCCTGGAACACAAATTGAGAAGTTCTGCTCGACATATTTGGCCTATTTAACGCACTTCCACTTCTATTACCAGGAAATTATCTTTCCTTTGGGGAACCAACCCACCCTCATTCCATGTGAACATGGTGGCACAGACAATGCTAAAGCCCTGACACTTCACCCACTTCTGTTCCACCCGGTATGGCCAATTAAACTGATCCGTTATCCTATCTCGATGGCTGGCCCAATGTCGACACATGACCCAAGCAAGCCCAACCACGCATTCTCTACTTCTCTCTTTCTTTTGGATCTTGAACATAAGGTTATAAGGAGTTGGGCTTCTAGCCCAAGAGGGAAGATAGAATCTGAAAAAGAAGGTGCCTTGAAAAAACTAGGCCATGATTAACCTAAATACTAGAGCTATTAATAATAAAAACTAGAAGAGAGGATTTTGAATGTTCTCAACACAGAAAAATGATAAGCATTTGAGGTGATGGATATGCTAATTATCCTCACTTGATCATTACACACTGTATATATGTATCAAAATATCACTTTGTATCCCATAAGTATGTACAATTATTATGTGTCAACTGCAAATAAAAAAGGGGAAAAGCTATTTAAGCTTAAGATGGGTTTCTGTTACTTGTAACCAAGGTATCACCTTAGAATTTCAAACACCAAATGCATCTCCTGAGTGTGTGTGTGTGTGTGGGTGTGTAAAAAAAAAAAAAAGGTAATACATGTTTTAAATCCGCAATGTACATAGATCAACATAATCCACTGTATGACTTCAAGGGATCCTTCTTTAGATAATCTGCAGGCATTATCTGTGCCTTAACTCATCTAAAGAGATTATCTTACAAGGTGTCAACAATGAAAGAAGACACTGGTTAGAAACAGAATCATTATAGAAAGTGAAAGGAAAAATATAGAGGAAAGCAAGTTGAAATGATTCACATTATATAGACACCATGAAACAGAGGTACTTTGAGTACATTATAGATCCACTTGCAGAATCAGAATAGAAGAGGCCTGATCAGAGTGAAAATTTTTTGTGAGATATCATCAGTTGTTTACTTGACAAAAAGGAATGAGCATGACAATTTGGGGGTAAAAAGGAATTCCAAATACATTAACTTCATATCTTAAGTAAACACATTTACCCCACCTCTGCTATCAAGTTTCTTCCTCTAGGAACACATAATTTTTCCATTAAGAGATGAACGTTTTATTCACCATGCTTGGGGGGAAAAGAAAAAAACCACAAGCACAAGTACTGATAAACAGAGGATAATAAAAATGCCACATTTACTTGGTTAGAAAACCCTTCCCTTCATAGGAAATGCAGTCTAAAGATCCTATCCAATCGAAAAAAATCACAGATTACTATGCTAAATATGTGGTTAGTTTAAAAGGCAGGGAAAAAAGTCTTATTAATGCCTGACTGCTTTCTCATTATGCTCTAAGTTCTGTGCACGCAGGAAGAAAGATTAGTTACCATTACAATCCAGCATGTATATCAGTACCATACATAGCAAGTATCTAATACTTTCTAGTTTATTAAACGACTGAAGATACGATCAAATTGCAAAAAGTTAAAAAGATATTAATACCTGTTGTATAGGCAGCTTTATCCTGAATTGATTAATCTGGGTCCACATTAAATCACCAATATTAGAACTAACGAATATGTATCTTGGAATAGGTTCCAGGAATTAGCAAAAGCATTATGAATTAGCAAATCCACCAAAAACTGGAAGAACCAGAATAGCGCCATGTGCAGATTTCCTTGTGAAGTGTGCTTTACTAAAGAAATGTTTGCATCATTAAGTATATACATCGACTCAGTAAGGAAAAAGAAGAATAAATTGGGAGAATAAAGGTAGCAAAAAAAAAAAACCCAATAATTTAAGATATGGAGATAAATAATCTATGAAAAATAATCTACAATTCCAAAAACTAAGCTTTCCCCTCATCACTGCTCCATTATTCTCTTGCTTTACCTGAGAAGAATCTGCTTGGGCTAATTCCGTAGTGACCTTCAGTATTTGGTGAAGGTTTCGTCCTGTGTCTTCAACAAGGAGCTGAGCCAGCAGAAGAAACACGTGCGCAGGGATCATTGTCGTAATAGGAAGCAATGACTCTACGGAAGCCAACCAGTCACTTGCTGCAGACTCTTCTCTCATAACTTCAAGAATCCTCCAGGCTGCAAATATTGAACCATACATGCTGGTTATAGGGAATTCAAGCCTGTAGGAGAGCTGAAAAAATAGAGAGAAGAAAAGGCATGAATAAATGACGTAGTTATCAGAAATACATTTCTGACATTCACTTATTTGTTATATTTCATGGAAAGAAATCATTCCTTCCAACAGAATGAATACAGGGTTAGAATTCCTGCCAAAATCCTCAGCACACATTTGAGGTAATAGGATTACACACAGAGAGAAAATAGTTGTTAGGTAGAATTGTAGAACAGTTTATCACAACTTTTCCTCATGTTTACCATTCATTCCCAGTTAAGGCAGAAAAAAAAAACGGATCAATATAAAAAGATCCACAGGCAACAGAGTTTGGAAAAAGCTATTATCACTAAAAAGGTATTCAGCAATGAGAAGGAAGACAGGAAAAAAAAATACTATATTTGCCCAGCCCCAGGCCCTTGTAAGCGGCAGCCTAGGGCAGATGGCAGACTTGGACTGAGGACAATTCATTTTTATAACAGACGGTATGTTTATAGGAACAAAGTTGGTTCAGCTGGAGCCTGGGAATTCATTAATAATTGTGACTAACTTCTGCAACAAGAAATAGTCTGACAGCTCTAAACTGAAACAATACCCAGAAATGATATACTTAGGTCAATCTGAAAAATGGCTCCTCACAGAATTAAAGTAGCACAGTCAGGGCCAGAGAGTGAATAGAACCTGCCAGGGTGAGCTGTGCTCATAAATGGCTCAAGAGAAGAAGCCACAGACATTAAAGAATCATAAGACATTGCCTGCTAATAAAGTAATTCAAATCATGTAGAGTATGATGTGACAAATTAGAAACCTCTAGGTTATAACTATCTGTTTATTAGAGGATGACTTATACGGATAACAACTGAAAGGATGGGAAATAAAAGTTAAGCTTTATAAATTTTTTTAATAACTTTATTAAAATATAAATCATATACTTTAAAACATACCCTTTTAAAGTTTACAACTCAGGAAATTTTAGTAATTCATAAAGTTATGTAACTATCATCACTATCTAATTTAGAACATTCTCATCACCCCAAACAAAAACCCCATACCCATTAACCCTCATTTCCCCACCCATACCTCCAGCCCCTGGCAACCATCAATCTACTCTGTTTCTACTTTGGTCATTTTATATAATAGGAAACATATAATATGTGGTCCTTGGTGAATGGCTTCTTTCACTTAGCATGTTTTCAAAGCTCATTCATGTTGCAGTTTATATCAATACTTCATTACTTCTTATTGCCAAATAATATTCCATTGTGTGCCTATACCATATTTTGTTTATCCACTGTTAAATGATGGACATTTGGGTTGTCTCCACTTTTTGGCTATCACATGAATAATGCTGCTATAAACATTCCTGTAAAAGTTTTGTAAGAATGTAAGTGTTCAATTCTCTTGAGTATATTTAAGAGTGGATATGAAATTTACTTGATAAATGCCATGTAAAAACAAATGAGGAAGCTCTATCTGTTTTGATACGAAAAGATACCTCACATGAAAATATTAATATAAGATACAGATAGTATACCTGGAACATTACTAATTTTTTTTAAAGAGAGTGAAGAGAGGATGGGCATGGTAGTACACGCCTGTAAACCTAGCACTTTGGGAGGCCAAGGCAGGAGGATTGCTTGAAGCAAGGAGTTTGAGACCAGCCTGGGCAACACAGTGAGACTGTTTGTCTCTACAAAAAAATATATTTTAATTAGCCATGTATGGTGGCACACCTGTCACCCTAACTGTTCATGAGGCTGAGGCAGGAGCATCGCTTGAGGCCAGGATTTAGAGGTTGAAGTGAGCTATGATCATGCCACTGCACTCCAGCCTAGGGTGACAGGGCGAGATCCTACCTCTTAAAAAAAAAAAAAAAAAAGAGGGTGATGAAAAAGGGCTATATATTTGTATTTGCTTTTATATGCAAAGAAAAGTATTTGGACAAATACAAAAGAAATTAGTAACCATGAATCATCATGATCTATCTGGAAGAGTGAGAACTGGACAACTGGAATCAAAGGCAAGAGGGAGGTTTTCACTGTATGCAATTTTATATTAATACTTTCTGAACTATTTAAATGTACTACTATTTCAAAAAAATTAAAAATTTTTAAAATTAAATAATATCTAAGTTTATACAGCTGTATCTCTCTAAAAATATTTTTCTTCCCAAAAAGATAAAAATCATTAGTGACTACAGTCAAGCTCTTTAGACTAATTTCAAACAGCATTGGACTTAACATTTAAAAGACCAGGACTTTAGCACAGCCAGGCCAGCTATTAGCCATTATGAAATCTTTCTAAGCATATACCATATGTACTATCTAAGCATATCCTCTTTTAGATGAGAAAGCAGGTGTTTAAAAATAAAAGACAGCTTTATGTATGTGAATTAGTTTCATCATTTGTAAAATTTAAGTAATGACTACTTTCCTGCCTGTGTCACTGAGGTAGAGAATGAGATAATATTTATAAAGCACCTAGCACAGTGCCTGAAATTGCAACATTCAGGGCAATATTACTGTTGTCATATTCTAAAGAGAAAAATAAAACTGGTGGATGTGAGTATAAAAGAAAATAATTTGGAAATCACCATAAACTATAACTTAAGTCAAAAGCAGCAACATTAATGAGATGTGTAAGAATAAACAATGAAACACAAAAGCAATCCTACATTGTTTGAAGTGTTAAGTTCAGGTTTAGGTTCTGTTTTTTGCTTGTTTGCCTAAGGTTAGAGCAGCAGGAAAAATTATCCCACTGAGTGACAGCCGCCCCTGGCACCATCCCAGGGCAAGGATATAATCAAGGGTTTTCTCTCAGGACCAGCTACCAAAGCCTGGCCCCATAGCCTGAGGGAGGACCTATGAAAGTGCTAGTAGGCTCTTTTAGTGGAGAAAGTAGGTGTTTAAACATAAAAGACAAGTTTATGTATGTGAGTTATATCTCAATAAAAAATAAAAGAGAAGAGAATCCATAGAAAAACACATTTAAATTATAAAGCATCTTTGCTTTGGAGTTATAAAGATGGTTATAAAGCATCTTTTACAGATGTAAAAGAGTTGAGAATCTAAGAATCATTTAATAAAAATGTTCAGGTGCATTAAGTAGTAACAATAAGACAGACATCTGGTAGTACTTCTTTGTCGAGAGGTCTGAAAAAGAAATTGTGAATACAGGTGAATATAGATTATCGTTAACTGTAAAGAATGACATTCAACTGTTATAGCAACTAAAATAAAAGTGGAAAGAGTGTGTGGAAACTCAAACTTTGCGATTCTTAAAAGTAGGATAGATTTTTGCTAGAAAGGATATTAATCACTCACCAGACAATAAGCAGAAGACTGGACTAGACAAAGCCTCAAGAGAGGCTTTCTAGCTCTACACCTCTGTGAGGAATCTAGATAAGCACTGAGAGACTTAGAAGTGGTTGGTTATAACCAAAAGAGAACCCACACCATCCTCAGTCCCATGTCTTTCAGACAATGATGACAGAGCACAGGACCTCAGACTTACTAATTCTTTAACTTTCAACCAAAAACTCTTAAGAAACCAGTGTGCTTCAACTTACTATTAATTTGCTGTTTGTTTCCCTATAAATATGAAATGCTTTTATTTACTCCCAAGATCAATACAAAGATGAAAAATTATTGTGCTAAAAAAAGAGAGAGAAATGAAAATGAAAGTGCGGGTAACAGGATGTAGGTTTTAGAATCAAATAGCTAAAATCTGAATTCCAACTCTATCTTTCACTACTTGTGTAATTTGGACAAGTTAGTCAGCCTCTCTAATCTCAGTTTCCTAGATTGAAAATGAGTATTTTATTAAATCAGAATACTATCAGGGAAATGCAAATCAAAAGCACAATAAAATACCACTTCACACCGGATACGATAGCTGAAGTCAAAAACACAGACAATAACAGTTGGCAAGGATGGGGAGAAACTGAAACTCTCGTACACTGCTGGTGAAAATGTAAAATGGTGCAGCCCCTTTAGAAAATAAGCAGTTCCTTAAACAGTGAAACATACAGTTGTCACATGATCTAGCAATTCTACTTCTATGTATCTCCACAAGAGAAATGAAAACATATGTTCACACAATAACTTACACGTGAATGTTCATAGCAGCATTATTCATAGCCAAAATGTGGAAACAACCCAAAAGTTCAACAAATGAATGAAAGAATAAAATGTGATGTTATCCATAGAATGGAACATTATTTGGCCATAAAAGAAAATGAAGTACTAGTACATGCTACAACATGGATGAACCTTGAAAACATTTTGCTAAGTGAAAAAAAAGTCACAAAGGACCACATATTATAAGATTCTATACACAGCACATACAGGAAATGTACAGAATAGGCAAATCTATATAGAGACAGAAAGTAAATTAGAGATTGCCTATGCTGGGGGGGTTATAAAAATGTTCTCAAGTACAAAATTGTACACTTTAAATGAGTGAAGTGTATATATATGTGATTTACATTTCAATAAAGCTATTAAAAAATAATTGGGTGCCTACCATATGACCCTTGGCAAGTTATTTACCTTCTCTATGCCTCAGTTACCTCTTAAATAAAGTGAGACCAATAAAATTACCTACCTCAAAGATCCTAGAATAAAATTAAATGAGTTAATATATAGCAAAGTGCTCAGAACAAAGCCTGCACATGCAAAGTGCTCGAATAAACAAATCCATGAAGCAGGTGCTTTGTTGCTAATTTTACCAGGGCTCAGAAAGGTTTATCAACTAGTCTAAGGCCACACAGGTAGAGATGGCAAAAAACAAAACAAAATATGCTATGATTTCACAGTTATTGTGAAAAATATGAGTTGCCTCACATAACAACTCCCAACATACAGCACATGTTCAGTGAATGTTAACCTTAACTGTAAGTAGGACAATGACAATCCATTTCAAATTTTATGATTTCAAAGAGATAAATATTCAAAATATTTTCTGCTTACTATATAGTACTTCAAAGCAACTTCAAATAAAACCTACTTGGCACTGTTTTATTACCAGGGACCCAAAGTACCATATTTAATTTTTAAAAACAGACACAGAATGAATAAACATATGGTAGACCTTAGCTCAGTCAAGCTGTCTCTAAATCTTTCTGTTGACTAAAACAGTTTTATAGAAGATGAATTTTGCCCTCCTCTGCAGTTACAGGAACTTGACTTTTAGGCCCCCTTTCCCAGTTCATCTCACCCATACCCCTTCACTTCCCTCCAAAAAAGCTTTTATGATCCTGTCCTACTTCCTGTGCCAGTTATGCAACTTATTCCCTCTAAGCTCCACATCCACCCTTCTTTGTCTGGCTTTGTGATACTACAGCAGGACCTTGTCAGCGTTTCTCCTTGCCCTCTGATGCAATGTTAGACCTTATCCACAGAGAGCACAGGAGAGATGCTGCAAGGCACAGTAGAAGAAGGGGTTTTTCTGCAGGCACCTGTGTGCTTCTCTGGTTTCTCCTACCATGGCTGCCAAGGATGTGCAGGAGACTCCAGAGGTGGCTTCCTATGGACCAGCTCTGGCCTGCGTCACCCCAGCAAACTGCATCCTCCAGCAGGCCACATCCACATTCTCTCCAATAAGGTCTGAATCTCAGCCTTGACTGGGGAGACCTTCGCAGTTCCTTCCTTGGGTATTCTCCTTCCATCTTAGCTTAGAGGTAGTAGCTGCTCCCTACATTTACTACTGTAATAATCCTTAGAGACTCTTTTAAAACTTTTAGCATCTGAACACACCTTTTACTAATTCACAATTCTTTGTATTAAGTTTCCCTTGTTCAAATTACCAATGTGTTTTCTCTCTCCTGACTGGATCCTGAATAATACATACACTGATGACTTTCTTTTATCTCCCACACTCTCTTGGGGGGAGGGAAGTGGGGGAGACAGGATTTTTTAAGCACTTTAGAATTTACAACTAGTGTTTGATTTCTCTTGCCTAGGGAGAACACAATAGGTAGTTTTAAATATCACATTTAATAGCCAAATAGAAAAGAATTCTGTTTCCTATACACTTTTTAAAAGTCTTATTAGATTATGTTAATCTTTCATTTTAAAGAGATGAATGGCAGGTTTGCTCTCTTACATTTTTGAATTCATAGAAATTGGAAGAATTTAAAATGTGTTTTATTTTATGGTTATCAACACTTCAGAAACAGAGAAGTAATTACAGAACTGCACGGTGCAAGACATTTAGCCTTGTTTTCATCCATCAGAAGAATGGTATTTCTGAAGAACTACTCTAGTTCTAAATCAAACACTGTAAGTCAGATTCACCATTCCAAAGAATAATAAAAATAACGAAATCTGTGGATTTCATAGAGGTTTTCCTGTAATAAAACAAGATGGTAAATGATCTTCTGTATTCTTATCAAAAGCAAATATTCCTTACTGAATAAAAATTTACTGAATGTCTAACATCTGGTAAACAATAGACCAGGTATTGTGGATGCGAAGATATGTAAGCCAACATGTTATTTATTTCTTTAAGTATGTGGAAAATAAGAGAGTATTCATTTGACAAATGGCTAAAATAATTTTAATGCTCTCATCTACAGTCTCCTCAAAAAGATAAAACAAACACTTAGGGTGGAAAAATACAAAAAGTTCAACAACTGTTACAATTTAAATACTAATAATTTAAATTGTTACAACTTCCTAAATGCCTTAGAAAATAAAAGCAAAGCATGAAAAGAGCTAAGATTCCTTTCCCCAGTGAGCTCACAGTATAGCTGGAGGTACAAACATGTAACCCTCTAAATTAAGACACAATACAATTTAGTAATGCAAAAGGGCTGAGGATGCAAGGAGAGGGCAATGAATTCTGACTTCGGGGGTGCTGAGAACATTTGCCTGAGTCTTGAAGAATGAGTAGTTCAGATAAAATAGAGCATTATGTGCAAAAGCAAAGATTCAGAAAGAGACTTGGAGAGTTCAGAGCATGTTAAATTCACAGGTGTTTGGGAGTCCCAAACAGGTGTAGTAAAAAACCCAACAGTAAAATATGGCTTAAATTTTTTAAAAGGGTGATCATGTATCTACCCAAAGCCTCAATAAAGCAGCACAGTATCACGAGGAGGATGTTTATAGCCCTAATTGTATTCCTTCCTCCTCCCTGTTCAGCTGCTAAAAAAAAAAAAAAAAGTCCAGTTATTAGCATCAAATAAGATTCACACACACCTGAGCAAATAGTAAGCTGAGCACTTCTGTATTAGAGTCAGGGTTAGGGTGATCCTCAGTAAATAACAGTTGTGATTTAAAGGGAACAGAACTCTTAGTACATCTTGCCCTGCCCCCACCCACAATCAAGAGCTCATCATGTTTCTCAATGGGCAAACCAAGAGGTAAGGTAAATAAGCTATTAGAATTTTTTGGCCACATTTTGTACTCCTAGTAGAGCTCATGCTAGAAGAACTTCTTTCTCTTAATTCAAATCAATTACCTACTTCCATTTTTAAAGTTTCATCAAACAATTAGGACTCAGGAAGCTGCAGCATACATTCAATTTGCCTAAAATTACAGGCTAGTTTCTGCTACATGCTCAAATAAGGAATAATAACTGGATTTTTGCTGCTAGAACATTTAACACTACATAAGAAGTATCTCTACTTTTGCAGATGAAGCAACAAACATGGCTCTAGCTTGTATTTATATAGTGTCTCTCCCCCCTCTCTCCATGGAGACTCCAGATGTTTCACTGGCTCTATCATATTTAATCCTCATTCCATCCCCATAAGAGTAGGGGTTGGGAAGTAATGCTGCATTTTACCAAAAGCAAAACTCAAATATCAAAGGAGAAAAAGTCAGGCAAATGTAGGCCTAGAACCCAGTCACTAACCAAACATTGACAATAGTTTACATTATTGTAACGGGAAAAATGACACCAAAAAAGCAGAATGAGGTAGGCAGGACTAGGAATGGAGCGTGACAGGCCTGTTGTCTTCCAGTTGGAGGCAGAAGAGTAGGGGCATACACAGGGGACACCAAGAGCATAAGGTGCCATATTAAAAGATGATGTCCTAGTTCTTACTGATCCGAGAACTTCCAGACATTTAGGGAGCATTTCCCACTTTTACCTGTTCCAGATCTAGCAATATGCTTCACTCAATAAACAGTGTGATGAGAAAAAATTCTGTGCTCAAACATGTTGAAGAAGCACTAGGTTAAGTAGGATTAGCTCCTTTTCTGCAGGATCCGTCGGGACCTTTAACTACTAATGTGCACTGGAATCTCAAAGAGTAAAAAAGATTATGCAGCATTTCTAAAACGTGTTTCACAACAGGACTACTCTCCCTTCCCGTAGTCCAGAAGAATATATTAAGATGTCCTATACCACTGCCTGACAGAATGGTAAGCAATGATAGTGTTTAAACCCAAACAGATACTTCATAAGAAGGTAAGATTATCTGCAGAGACATAAATCCTACATCAACACTTTAAGAGAAACAAGGATAACTCATTACCTTTTGGTGGTTATCTCTGTAACACTCCTGCTGTACCATTTCCAAAAGGTTTAGAGCCAACTGCTGCCTAGAGGGACCTTCTTCATCCATGGATATACATTCTTCCAAGGCAGTGGAAGACAGTATCTGTAGAACTGGCATCACTAGCAGCAGAGATGACTTTGGGATTTTCTGACCCTCAGCAAAAGACAGGATCTTCAAAGCTATTCAGCAAAACGATAATTCAAATTTTTAAAAATTAATTCCAGTCAAACACAATGCAATTTTGTTTAAGAGTGTTAGGCCACAGAGTTTTCTTGCCCCTTTATAAGTGATTTAGACACAAAACTAGGATAACACTCACCCTAAGAGAACATAAAAGCATTAAAAATTATCTTAAGCTGTTAATATATACAACTGAAAATTTGATGATACTCTTAAAGAAAATACATATCATATATCATAAGGTATAAATCAACTCCTTTTTAGATTGATATGAATTTTTTAATACAATTCAACATTTGTTGAACCTTCTCAGATTCTACTATTGCCTTCAGCAAACAGAGCCAAAAGACCCAGAGTTCCTGATCAGTGGATAACTAGGCCAATGTACATGCTTCCTTTACAAACCCAGCTGAGTACTGTATTAATAGATGCTTAAATAAGCATCAAGGTGAAACAGGACTGCCCTTCAGCTATAATTGCTAAGAGGCAGATCATGAAAGTCCCAAAGTCCATAACCAGCATAACAATCAAATTTTTAAGAAATGATTCTTTTTTAACATGGAAACAACTTGCACATCAGAAACATACATACAGATATACAATAACTTAGTTTCATAGTGAGTCTCCCCTAGACTACTAACAGAATGAGCTAAGGCATAAATATACTTTTTCCACAGTATTTTTTTTGAAGTTTATTGAATGAACCTTGATGTGCTGAAAGATGTTATTCACAGGCTTCAGAGTTAAATTATCAAAATAATCAAGTGATTTCCTCTCTAGACCAAAAAAATTCTACAAGCCTTAAATCATGTCCGTGAGTTATCAGTATTTTGTTTTATATCATTTGTAAGGCAAACCTTAACATGAGATGAAATACAAACATCTGTTACTCTAACACTACTTATAGTTTTTGCTGAAATATTGGTCTTATTCCATAACTGAGATACTTTGAAACAGGAAATGTATATAATACAACTGTTTCAATACCCTATATTATAAACCTTCCAGGCATGTTTTATAAGTTGCTATTTATAATCAAGGATAGTGTTAATAATTACAAACCATAATATTAATGCTGTGTGTTCGTTAATTTTTTAAAAATCTCTTGGTTATCCTATTTATTTGAATACCCTTTGCCAATATAATAAATAATATTTCTTCCTTACTTTTCAACATGACATACTGGCTCAATCGTTTTCAGTATGGTTCACTCTAACTGATGTAACTTCAAATCAGAGACACTGGTTTATAAGAGAAAGAAAAAGTTTGCTATCCAACAAATAATGAAAGTATTTGAGTGTTTGATTCTGTATCACCCTTCTGTTGTAAATGAGCCACAATATAGAAGCATAGCTTTAGAATTAGAAATGTGGCTTCTCTAGGGCTCTGGTATTTTTTGTCAAAAAAAAAAAAAATCCATTTCTATGAAATGGCTAAAAATGGCAAATGTATAGGGAGGAAAAGCAGAATAGTATTTGTCTGAGGCTGATAGTAGGAATGAGGATGAACTACAAATGGGCACAAGAAATTTAGGGGAAACGACGGAAGTGTTTTAACATTAGTGTTGGTTGCATAAATCTATAAATTAACTAGACGTTTTATTGTACACTTTAAAACGGTGAATTTATGGTATGTAAATTATAGCTCAATAAAGCTGTTTACAAAAATGAAACTATGGCTGTCAGAAGTAGCAGCACTGGTAAATTATACCTATGGGAAGATCCCATGTGCACTGCTATTAATAAAAGGTGGGGAGGGGAACAGATAAGGGATTAGGGAGGAAGGACACAAATTAGCACAGGCCCAACAGGCAAAAGTAGGGTAGGAGTGAAGCCTAGGAACCGAGGATCCCCTCAGTGTGCTAAAGCCATTTCCAAGACATACTGTAAGTAAAGAGTAATTCACTCCCAAATCATGAGTTAAAATGCCCAGAAGAATGAGCTGAAGAAAGGTCCAGCTAAAATGACTTTATTCTGAAATTTTACAGAATACAGTAGCTCATTCTTACTAACTTCAAGTATGTTTTTCAAAATAAGGATGGGAGTGTATCAACATGTCATGGCACAATACAACCTAATTTAGACAGATCCCCATTACTACATGGATTGTATTGGACTGGACCAAGTAAAGTGAGGCAACATTAATGTAAAGGCCACCTTTTAAAGGTGTGACTTGTTTGCCAATCTCCCAGACCAAGCAGCTTGATTCTTTACCACATTATTCTTAACTAGAAGATTTTGGCCTCCTCTTGGCCCTCTTCCCCTACTTTTCTTTAAATCAATACTGGACAGTCAAAAGAATAGTATCTTTCATTTGTTCTAGCTAGGTTAATATAATAATCACAAATTAAATCTTGTTCAACGTAGCACCAGTTATGAATAGTAAAGATAGATTTTTTAAAACAAATGCAACTACTAAACACTTGTTTTCTTTCAAGGATTTTATGCTATTTGTTTCTTACTTTGCTATACAATTGTAAGATGATATGTCCCCCTCAATATATTTACGAATGTTACTGCTATATGATTTAGATTATAACCTCCTAACGTGCAACCAAGATACTTGGTAAATTACAACCTTGCACAAGGTAACACCTTGTTGGATAAGAAAAAAAAAAATTCTATTTGATAATGATTAGGAAAATTCCAGAATAAAAACTCAAAATATACAAGATACCTAATACTTAGTTCAAGTGACTCTGCCAACACTCATGTTACATATTCATTTTACTCTAGTGAATATATTTTTATTTACCTAAACTTAAGATTGGCTTCTGCTGACTTGCTGGAGTCTGTAAAAGAAGTAAAGCTATTCCAATTATGACAAGGTCAACAGGAAAATCCTAAAAGAATGGGGGTGGGGGGAGAGAAAGGGTTATTGAAGAAGTTCCCAGAACCATGGCTTTTTAACATATATTCAAGAAGACTATATTTAACATGAAAGACTACAAGCCTATTATACAAAATTATTTATACAGCAGTCTGCCCTACTAAAGAAAGGATTGGTGAATGCCACACAGTCACACATAAATTCAAAATGTTGTATTATACGGCCAAAGAGCAACAGGCTATAAGCCAAATAATTCAGAGGGAAAACTCCTTAACACAACAGTTCAAGTCTTCAAAACAGTCACTCTTTGCAAACCATTGAAAACTGCCTGAAGTACTGAATTTAATAACATTTCATTTCTGAAAAGTATCTCAATTTCTACTTACCTAATACAGCCATGATTCATCTATATAACTTGCATAATTATACTAAACAAATTGTAATAAATCACATTATAATAAAAGAAATATTAGTGCTAGGGAGGTAGAGATTATTTTTAAATTATAGTAATTTGTTAAGCATATTTAAATATAGCAAAGCAATAACCATAGAAACACAAAAACATTAAGTTCACCATGTATATAAATAAAATGAGAAAAATGTACATTAGGTTCTAAATAAATAAAATGCAAGTGACATAAAATGTTATTTTTCAATAACAAACAAAATAAAGAAAACCTCAATGTATTATGAAACTAAAGAAGAAAGGTCCAGCTAAAATTACTTCATTTCTGAAATTTTACAGAAGTGCCTGCAGAGCAGAAGTACCTATGACTCATAAGGACAGGCCAAAAAATAATAAAATAAAATAAAATAAAAAGAATGGAAGAAAAGGAAATCTGTGAGTTAGAGCTACATGTTAAAGAAACACTTGAGAGAAAACAATTTCATCTGACACACTCAGAAGTTATATCTTGAAGATGCTATTAACTCTCACACAAATTAATAAATACCCTCTATCTCAGTTTTACTGCTTGAAGAATAAAATTAATCAAACTGCAAAATCTTCTAATGTGCTTATTTATGGACTTTTGAAAAAAACAGCAAAAAAAAGGAAATTAATTTGTGAAGTTTTAAAAATGGAATATATTCCAATTTGTGTCTTTTGGGACTACATATATTCACAGTTTTGAAATACAGCTGAGAACAATGAAGTAACTCTTATCTGAGGGCAGTAAATACATTTTAAAACCAATACACTTACAGTATATACCATCACACCATTCTTTGCCATATTTTCCTAAATTTCATTTCAATTTCTACACGACCATAAAAAACAAACCAAAAAAAAAAAAAAAACCCAACTAGGTGATTTAAATTTCAAATTGACTAGCTTCTGAGAGATCAGAGACAAATAAAAGCATTACTGTATACCAATACTATCTCTGGAAAGCCTTTTTCACACAAGCTATTTACTGCAAGGGCCACAAACTAGCTTTTCAGGGTTCTGAAATGGAATAGAGCATTTTTAAGTGGATGGAACTTAAAGGAATGAGACAAAAATGAAAGTGGCCTGCTCCAGGAAGGGTGAGACTGACCTGTTCAGAATAGAGGGTAAAAGGAACAGAGCTGAGATATAAGACATCAAAAATAAGGAAAAGTAAACTGGAGGATTTGACTAGATAAACTTTAAACTGCTTACCATTCTGACTGGTTACAAGTTTTTTGCTTCATTGATTGATTTTTAATGCACACCAAAGGATGATACCATTTAATGAGATTTTTTTTTTTTTTTTAATAAAAGCCTGTGTTGGATATCCCATGTGCCACTTCAAATGCTACAGCTACTGCTGTGGTAACTGGGTCCACACAAGTGTGACCGAGTTCTGCCCCCAGGTCCCAACAAGCCTATGGCTTCCTGCCCCAGAACAGCCAGCTCCAGAAGTACAAGGAAGTTAAAGCCCCACAGGCCAAGGCTTGACGCCTGACAAATTAGCAATAGGATCCCACAGATGTTTCTCCCTTTACTCTGGATCCTTCTGGAGGGTTCCGACACATATTTCATAAGGCTTCTCAGCTTAAGCTGGCAGCAGTGGCCAACTAGACAGTGCTTGTGTTCTCTCTCCCACCTTCCCTATTTCACTCATCTTGTCCCTCTACACTTGCTTCCTTTTATCACATTTTTGCAGATGAACTCCAGTCACATAAGCCTTTGCTTTTATGGGAACACAGGCTCTGCTTCTGCCTTTAGGGAAACTCAAACTAACTCAGAGCCTAGCTAGAGAAAGGAAATAAAAAACAAAAGAGGAATAAATGCCTTTATACTTGGCCACAGATGTCACAGGAGTCCCAATGACAGAGAACACCTGGAGTCTATACTTTTTGTTCTTGATTCAAATAAAAGATATCCCTAAATACCACCTATGTACCAGGCACTAAACACATGTACTGGGTCTAGGGATACAACTGTATACAAATTATTACCTTTATTCAAGAATTTTACAGTCTAGTCATGGAAAAGTTGTTTTTGTTTGTTTGTTTTGTTTTAAGTATGAACAAGGTATAAGAAAGGCTACATCCTGTAGCAAACACAACAAAGATGGCAGCTCAGCTCCTCAACTCCCCAGTGCGATGGCTTTGTTATCTACCCTGGTTCTCTCGCCAGAGCTGACTAAAACAAGCTGGGTCAAACAGATTATTTTGCCTAGAAAATATGAAAACTTAAACTGACACACAGTGAAGAAAGGTGATTGAAACTGAGTCACCTGATGGTGGTGTCTTAGAAACCACAAGTTCCTGACCTTCCCAAAGCTGTAATGCTTAGCTCATCCTTCACTTTGAGAGCTACCCAATATTCTCCCAATCACTACCATTTTTGACTTATTTTGCTGATCAGGGCATATTTATTAATATTTTGCTTGAAATGGAAAGGACCTGAAGTTATAATCATTCAAATCAGGCTAAAAATAGCTTAATTAAGACCAAATCTGGCAAAATGAATGCAGTCTAAGAAAGAAATCCATTTTTAGTGTACAGTGAACATCCCTGATACAAGAGTAGAAAGAGAACAGAGGGGAAAAGAAAAGTTCATGTAACATGTGAACTGAACATCCAACAAATAAACTCAGTGATACAGTGTTACTGAAGGCTCAACACTTATCCTCCAGGCTCCATCAGAAGAATGAGGACAAGTGGTTTGAGGAGAAGGAAAGAGATGTTTATTCATTGACTCCATCTTAAGGTACCAACGACCAACCTCTAAGCAGGAATACAGAGCTTAAAACAATTATTGTTACTTCTTTTAAAAAGGGGAAGTTTTCAGCTGTAGTTGATGGTTCTGATTCATCTCATCTTCAGCTAAGACAATCTCCTGACCTCCTCCTGGACAATTCCCTTGAGCCATCTCCTGTATTACAAAGGACACTCACATCCCCTCCTGACCACTGGCCAGCGGTAGGGATGTAGGTTTTAATTCCCCAAAGGAGTGGGGGAGGTTTTAGAGAGACAGAAAATATTTTTATCCTTTTTCAGGCTATTCCCCATTACAACAGGAATGTAGGTATAGCCTCAAATACATAAAAAGACTGCTTTACTCTACTTCATTTTATTTCAAATTACAGTGCATACAGACCTAAAGGATATATGTTTCCAAATTCATTTTCCTAGGCTTATTTTTTCACTTCAGGAACATTGAGATAGAGTGGGGGGCAGGAAACTTCATAACAGAAATATTTTAACAGTTATGATTACTTCCTTCTAAAATTGTTAAAATATTGGGCAGAAGGGAGACAATATATATATGTATATACATATATATGAACTTCTCTCATAAAAACCCTTTCATTGTTCTAAATTAAATTAGCATCACATTATGTGCATCTTGATAAAAGAACACTCCCTGTAGTCTTGGAAACAAAAAATAAAACAAAACATCCTAAATCCAATCAAGCCTCTAGAGCTAACTACCTTTGAGCAGAGATGTTTAAGTGCACCATGAGGATGCAATCAGCAAAATCCAGAATGTAGGAAACCCCACAGCTCATATAAGCCAGGTTATTCAATATATAAACTTCAAGGAAGGAAAGGGGTGGGGCAGGGGACAGAAAGGGACTATCTTTAGTTTAAAAGACACTTAAAAGACAGATCATACACAAACACACACATTGAAACTACATTATGGTGTTCAGAAATATACACTCATGATAAAACTATAAATAAATATAGGGAAGTGACTACTATAGAAGTCAGGATAGTCAGGTTGTAATTAAGACTGGGCTTGCAGAGAACTTCTGATGTGGCTGGAAAAGTTCTATTTCAATATCTCTAAGGATAGGCCCCAGACATTTGCATTTTTAATAAATTCTGCCTAGTGGTTTTTATACACACTAATTTGAACCATTTCACTGAAATGTAAGCTTCATGAACCTTGTCTGGTTTTAACTAATTGCCATAGCAAAACATTTGCATAGGCATCTGCTAATAAATATATGCTGGAGGGAGAGGGCGGAGGACATACAATAAAATGGTCAGAGAATGATACTAAAAAGGACTAAACTATGAAATTATAATTTGTAATTTGTCTACTGCTCAAATGAATCTAGTCCAAGCACACAGGAACAATATAGGATTTACCTAAATATATATTTACCTAAACATATTACACAGTTAAAACTCCTGGTAATTTATCTATAAAATAATTTCTCTACAAAATACTTTTCTATATAACATTTATATATAAAGTATTATCTATTTATCTATATACATCTAGATACGTGAGATATATGACAATTATATCTACTATATATAATAGGTATAATTATAATAGATAAAATTATATATCTGAATAGAGGTTTGATATATGATTCTTTTATCATGTATAATAATTATATCTTATACATAAAATATATAATATACAATATATATTATCTAAAGTCCCAGTATATGTGAAACTGTTCTAATCATGAGATTGACAAATTGACTTACTCAAGCCTTCATCCTCAGCTCCCACCAAAATCTACATTCGCTCTCTCCACTTCCTCACCTGCCATTCATTCCCTTATTCCAATTTCCTACCCATCACCACCACTCTGCTGAAACTGCTTCCTCCAACCTGAACAAGAAACTTTTATTTGCTGCATCCTGAAAATACTGTCCATCCCTTACTTTACACCCTCTCTCCACAACATGACACTGTTGACTACTCCCCCTTATTGAGGTATTTCTTCCTTGATTTTCATGTCATCTGGTTCTTCTGCTTGCATACAATCTTTCTAGCCATACTCTCTCAGGCTCCTTTTAATCAGTAAACTCCAGAATTACCTCTGGAGTTCCACCCCAAGCCCTGTCTTCCAATCCCATGGTTAAAACTCTCACCCCAAGGTAGATGTCTACAAATCTACACCTTTAATCTAGGCCTCTATCCTGAATTTCAAAACCATCTCCAAACAAGCATTTCTCAAACCAAATGACTCATCTTCCCTCCAACATCAGTTACCATTTCTCAAAGTGAATGGCCCCATCCAGTAGCCCAAAACCGAAAGCTGAGACTCTACCAAGGACCCTCTCCTTGACCATCTAATCAACCACAAAGCCCTAACTGATCGTATCTCCTATGCCTCTCTTTTCCCATTTCCACCTCCCTAATTAGCTCCTTGCTGAATTGTGTCCCTGCAAAATTTATATATTGAAGCCCTATCCCCCAATGTCACTGTATTTGGAGTAAAGAAGTAATTAAGGTTAAATGAGGTCATCAGAGCAGAGCCAGCTGGATCAATGTCCTTACAAGAAGAGACACGAGAGCTCACACTCTCTCCACCACATGAGGACACAGCGAGAGGGCAGCCGTCTGCAAGCCAGGAAGAAAGCCCTCACCGGGAACCAAATCAGCCAACACCCTGAGCTCGTACTCCACAACCTCCAGAAATGTGAGAAACAAATTTCTGTCGTTTGAGCCACCCAGTGTGTGGTATTTTGTTATGGGAGGCCTAACTGACTAAGACACCCTCCTCATTTCCTGCCCTGTTAGTGCTGTGCTGCCCCAAACCCTCCTTCACTCGCCCATCAGAAAGATCTTCCACACAGAAAAAAATCAGGTCTTCTGAAAGGTCTTAAACAGGATGCCACTATCACTTCTTGGCCTCTTGGCTAAGATCAAGTGTAAACAGGATGCCACTGCCTAGAAGATAAAATGCAAACTCACTTGTGTGGCATGGGAGGGAGGCCCCACCTTACCTCCCACACCTTAATCCTTCAACAATAGTCAACACCCTGTTGTTTACTAAACAGGCCATGCCTGCCTGCTCTCTCATGTTTCTGAATTTGAACACGTGCTATTTTTCTAGCTGCAATATCCTCCCCAGACCCTTGGACCAGGCAAACTCCACTCAATCTTGAAATCTCAAATCACGCCCTACTTCCATTAACTTGTGTTCCCATTACACTTTAAATATTCTCCCAAAAAAGCACTTATCCTATTGTACTACAATTGCTTTATTTTCATGTCTGTAAGTGTCTTATGGTCCCATAATGTACCTTGTCATCCATGTATTCATTAGGGCCTGGCATATAGTAAATGTTCAATACTTGTGTTCTGCATGAATAAACAAACTGGAAAACTATAGTGGTAGATCCTTAATTGATACTACAAACAGTATTTTAATAATTCATATTTCTAATAAATGATATTAGTAATAGTACATTTGTAGTATGATCTAACAGTATTAGATCAAAACACCTCTGATATAATGAACTAAATGAGCATATCCACCCAGGTACTGAAAGACCCACTTAAATGATAACTGACACATTAAAATTTCTTGCTATCCTTACCTCTTTCAGAAGTTCAACACTGTGCTCTAAAAGGTGAATTAAAGATGAACATTCCCCAGTTATCTTTAAGCTAACTTCACAGACACACAGCAACTGAAGGGTCAGCTTGGTAAGCTGAATTTTCCAGAAAACAGGATGACGAAAAAGGCTTAAATATACTTCTTCAATAAACAGCATCACTTCTGTTGTCTGTATCAAATCCTTTATCTGTTTAAAAAGTCATTATATGATATTAAAATAATGTACAAATCAAAGGATAATTTTAAGCTATACAAGAAGCTTTTAACAATAAAATATTAAAGGAGATGAAGTTATATAAGTCAATAAGGGTTAAATTATACAACTCTGCCTTCTCCTTTTGTCACTAACCAAAATACAATTCGCTACTGTTTTTGTTACTGCTGGCTGGCACAAATTCTTTTCATTTATTTTTCTAGCCTCTCTGAGTGCAGATGTCTTAAGACAAATTACATGACAGTGCCAATGTGTTGAAGGAAATTGATTAAGGCTGGTTTTGAGTTCTCCAAATGAACTCTACATTTCGAACATAGATACCTGGTAGTCAAGAGTCATGTTATTCTAACATGCTACCAAGCTCTTCATCTGCAAGATACTTGCTCGGACAGCCTTAACTGAGAGCATTATTTCCAGACTTGGCAGATGTAATAAAAGACCATATTCAAATGGTAGGGTGTCTTCTCAACAGGCTAATGTATTAATATTAGATAGGAAGGACTTAGGTGCTCTTAAAAATCCCAATTCAATTCAAACCCAGCTGTTCTGATCAAAATTCTGGAGTTCGTATTAAGGATATGGCCCTGCTCACAGACACATTGGCATTTCCCAGAGATTACAAACAATGAACCATCTGCTTCAATCAGGAGCCTTGTGTCTGGTAAATTCATCAAGAGGAAAGCCTACAGTTGATCAGCTGTACCTTTTACCAGGGGTTATCACCATAATAACCCAAATGACTGTAAGTTACACGTGGAAAGAAAAATTAGTTCTTAGCAAACAAGAGAAAAATAGATATTAAAAGATCAAGGGGAAGAAATAGCAGAATATATTAAGTTATAAAACATAAATGTGAACATAGTCCATCAGCCAAATTTTGTTCTTTAGCAAACACACAGTAGGACAGTCAAAAGGCCACCAAGAAGAGACAGATTTAAAACAAAATAAAGCCTAATGTTTGACAACATATTTCCTTGAGTACATTTTTTGCACATACTTGAAATTTTCCATAATAAAAAAAATTCAAAAGACAATTTCAGCAAGCCAGCATCAAAGGCTCTCCAATGTTTAACACTATCAAAATTCTAAACTAGAATCATCTTGAAATAATTCTCTATCTTTATGTAAAAACAGACCATGCGTAATGGGTAATATGAGATGACAAGAGTCACAATTAAAATGAAAAAGACAATTCTACAAATATAAAATAGAAGAGCAACCAGAGTAAGAAAATGGAATTTCACTGACCACTCTCAAATCATAGGTCAAGAGGGTGGCATGGCTATTTCTTAAAAAATTTTTTTAAATTTAAATGTGTTTCTTTCCCAGTGCTCAGTATAGGTCAGACCACACCTACAGCACTGTGTTCAGCTCTAAGAAGAACATTTCGTAGTAGAACATGTTAAGGACCAACAAACTAGAGAATTCCTGGCAAAATACAGTGAAAAGTCTGGAAACCATTTCACATGGAGAAGTAGCGAAAGTGATGAAGGAAAAAAAAATGAAGGAGGAGGAAACAATGGAAAGAAAGGGAGAGCAATAAAGGGTACAGACGGAGTTTTTTAAAAGCTTATTTTGTTCTGAGAAGAATGGAAACTAATGGGCAATTAAAAAACGAAGGTCAATAAGAAGTACTTGCTTAAAAAAATAATTGCCTTACAAAACATTATGCTTCTTCTCACCCTAAAATGTTCAATTAGTTGTGGGACAGTCATCTTTTAGAGAGTATAAGAAATACGTGCTGTAATGAGTGGGGAACTGGATTACACTGCCTCTAAGACCCCTTCCAAGTCTCAGATTCTTCCTTCTAATAAAGCTTATTTGTTAAAGTGATTAAATGTATATACGTCACCAGTTTCTCTAGTTCCACATGAGGTATCCCTTTTTTTTCTCATATATCTCAGTTATAGTAACAAGCCACAGACTCCCAGAAATACTCCCCAGAGCTCATTACTAAAAGTATTTCGGCTTGTCAATACAGGTTTATGAAGATGAAGGCAAACATTTCCAAAGAGCACAGACCAGGGTAATACAGGCATGGTGTGAAAAAATGTAACCCTAGTTCAAAATGTTCTGCCTATACATTGCTTTATTGCCCAAACAAAAGTTTTGTAAAAGCCACGGGAGAATTCATTTTAATTAAATTTTCTCTGCCTTGATTACAGGAAAGCTTATTTATGAGTCGCAAAGGAAAGATGTACTCTAGTCACTCCCTGCTAACACAAACTTAAAACAGGTCGTCTGTGACCCCAAGTGATCATTTTGAAATAGATTCACAGATTCCCTCCATCAGCTAAGCAGCATGGTGCTCAGATTCCAGGCAAATGGAAAACCTCGATTACGGGAAGGGATAGCCAGATAAATGAATCACTACATTAAAATCACAACACACTGGCAACTGGAATTTTTTTTTAATCTGCAATTGTAGAGACATTAGCTTGAATTTCTCTCTCCCCTGAACTCCCACAGCATTTTATCTATACCTTTCATTCATCTACTTTAAATTCTAAGAATTTATACAGAACTTGTCCTAACTCATTTACTATACTATAGGCTTCTCAAGAGCAGGATCCCTCAGGGCCACTGCATATGTTGTCAGAGGACATGTGGAAAGTGGAAGCTAGCCAGTGCTAGCCGCCCAGACTTTCCACACTCAGAGCTGTACCTACCCAGAGACACATCTTTTCTTAGTTTGCACAAAGAGGTCTTTTTTTTTTTTTCCTTATTACTCTTCCAGTGTCTAGCACAAAGAGAAACTCAACCCAAAAATCTTTTCCCCGATATGTCTTTTTTAAGCAAAGGAAAGTTTTCATTCCTACTGATCCCAAAATGGACTATGTTGATTTATAATCTCTGTAAATTTAGTTAACATAGTATATATTAATATTAAATCTAGATTTTGTTCCTTTATCTTCTCCAAATGATTACAAACATTTCTAGAGCTAGGATCATGTCTGAGTTTGCCAAATCACATAGGTTCTAGAGCCACTTTATGTATGACAATGATAATCAACACTTTCTGATGCCAATGCTATATTAGTGAAGGGGGATAAAATACCCTACCTGCAAACATGGAACCATGTCGCAACACAGTTGAAGTATTTGCTGTTCCAATATTGATGGTTGTTCTTTGTCACAAAGAACCCGGGGTTGAAGCAAGACTTTCAGCAGGGCTAGTCGGAGGTTAGCATATTCTTGTAACTGGGATGGTTCACAATATAGATACCATAGAAATGGTGCCATTATTTGAATACATGAAACTTCTGACCTGTAAGTCATGTAATACATTAGCCAATCACTGAGTTAAACATACTATCAAGCAGGTAAGTAGCAAATATCAACTTATTATTCACAACATATCATAACTATCATACCATCGAATGTAACTTCTTTTTATGATTCTTCTACTCCACTATGACCTACGTAGCTCTACGCCAAACAGTTCTTTGTGCACTGGGGAAAATGACTGAACACCTGGAGATCATAAGCTGGATGCTCAGGGCATTAGAATAGCATCGACATCTCCAGGACCAGTATTTGATGAACATCAGAATCATCTGACAACCTATTCAGAATTACAGATGGCAGGATCTACTCTTCCAGGGGTATGACATAGGCATGCATTTCTGGAAACATTCTACAAGTGAGGATCTATATAAAACAAATCCATACAAACATTGTAAGATGATTATGATGATAGTTAACATTTATTTGTTAACTTGTTAACATTTACAGTGTACAGATTACTGCACTGTCTTTAAACTCATTTGATCCTCACTACAACCTTATGAAATAAAAAATATTATCATCCCCATTACAGACACAGAAACTGATGGACAGAGAGGTAAAGTAATTTGGCAATGCCCTCCTCTTAAGCTTTTCCAGTCAAAGAAGGAATACCATACAAATCTCTCATATCTATTTAGATTTCATTATATACTGGTAACTCCTAGTCCAAAGACACTAAAATGTCAAAATTACCTTCAAAACTAAAAATTTGATCATGTCATTAACCAGCTTAAAACAGTTTGCCCATAAGAAAATATTTAGCCCAATTCACAAACCCACCATAATCTGGCTTCTGCTTATCTTTCCAGCCTCATTTCTTGCTCTTCTTCACTCTCTACTAAACTACACTAAACTTTCAGGTCTTCAAGTCATCTGGGCTTTCTTCTCACTTGCTATTTCCTCTATCCATAATATTCTCCCCTGTTCCTTCCCCTAATTTCTATCATCTTTCAGTTCTCTGCTTCAAAATGACTTCCTGAGGTCCTTCACAATTAGCCTTAATCAGATCTCCAACATGTGCCTCCATGATATAATACCTTTATTGTCATTACATATTTAATATCTGTATGCCCTGCCAGACCAGAAGCCAAATGAGGGCATGGACCATGGATATCTGTTTACTGTTCAGTCACCAATAACTGTATACAGTAAGTCTTCAAAGAGACACTCAATCATTCAATTAATCCAGTTACACTAAGTTATAGTTTTATAACTAGCATGAATCAATTAAGTGTCATAATTTTATTTTAATGTTTTTCACATTTATTACATATAAAAAATGATTATATAAGATACAAAGATAAACCAGGCATTATCTATGCTCAGGAAGCATACAGTTCTGACAGGGACAGTTGGTTACGCTCCTGAACTAGAGGACAAAAAGTGAAAACTGCCAAAAGGAGGATATAAAGTACAATTACTTTGTGGAAAAAATGGCAATTGAATTATGGTTGGCAACATAATTTAATAATACCATACATTCCACAGCAATGTGATTTCAAAATGCCATTAACATTAATAAAAATGTTAAAGCTACCAAATCAATAAAATTTAATTTTATTCATTCATTCATTCATTCGGCAAAATTTATTGACCACCTACTATATACCAGTCACTCATCTTTGTGCTGGAAACAAAGCAGAAAACCAAAACAGATTAAGTTCCTGCTCTCATGGAGCTCACGGCCTGGAGGAATTTTTCTTATCATAAGCTCAAACACTTACACAATCTATAAAAATCAAAAGAAGGACTTTTGAGTTCATGATTATTACTGAAACATATTTTTATCACACCATCCACTTTAGGAAACTAAGAAAAACTTCATAGATGAAGGAATCAGATGAGGTATGTGTGGGTTAGAATATGAAGCAAAAGTAGTTTCTAGAAAAGAGATTTGAGAAACATTTCTTCCCCATCTCACTCCAATAATGTATTCCCCAAAGAATAAATACTATCTAGGTGTCAACAGCATCCATGGATAGCTTATCAGTTTTCATCTACTTTGAGATGCTGAAGGTGAAATGTAAGGGTCACTTAAAGAAATACATTCATACGATGCCATTATGATTTGACATCAGGAGCATAATGATGAGCTTCCTTAGGGCCAATACTATTTAAAAATCTCCTTGGCTTAATCTGTCCTAGTTGTAGATCCTGCATTTCCTATGTGGTACCTGATGACTAACTATCACTTCAGTGGGGTACAAAGTTGCCAGGGCTTAAGGAGAAAAGGAATATAATAAAATAGATGATCTGAAATCCCAAAGTGATTAAGAATGTTTAAAAATGTAAACAATTGACAACATATCCACACAAAAAGTCTTTTATATTTACGTTCACTTTTAGTAGGAGTGGTAGTAGAAAAAGACCTAGATTCAGAGTCAAAAAACTGAGGCTTTAGGCCCAATTTCACCACTAGCTAGCCATGAATCCTTAAGTCATTTAATGTTGCTCTCCTTAGTTCCTTCACCTGAAAAACTGTCAGAGACTGGTAACCTTAAAGTATCCAGGCCTAAAGTCTATGATATCATTATCAATTTAAATAATTCTCAGTTCCTGGAAGGTCAACACGAAGTCTTAACATCACAGGCCTTCAATTAATGAATGCAGAACTTAATTATAAAATAATGCCCAAAAAAGCTAGCATGAAGATATACTGTCATTTCAGGACATCTAAATACTAATAAAAATGAACGTAAATAGTTACTTTAATCAATAATTCCCAACACAGACAGAACTAGAATACAAGCTATCCTCACAACATTTTGCTTCCTTCCCATAGTTGTTAATCACTACTCATATTCTTATTAAATTACCAATCTGCCTTTATTACCTTCTAAACAATTTAACTACTAAGTTAACTGAATCTAAAATTACATCTCAGGAAACTAACAGTCTGCTGAAAAATGCAACCAAAATTATCAGTTTCATCCTACAGAGAATAATCCCATGGTGCAAAAGTAGAAATAAGGCAATTGAATTATTCTTTGTTAATAAATATAAAATAATGTAGAACTTCCAAATGGCTCTAGATAGCATATTCCAACAGCTGATAATTTAAGTGAAAGGAATGAGATAAAAGCTTATCAGTAAATAAACCAAAGTCAATTAATAATTTTTTTCCTTATGAATATCTAGACAAATTTTATTAGAATAACTACTTCCAAGTCCCAATATAATACACTTTAGAGATAAAAATAACCTACAGTAAATTCACTATCTGTTGACTAAATAAAACATTGGAAAAGAGATGCATTCTTAAGAATTACCCTAAAAACAAGCTTAATAACAAATTTGGCTTGGCAGCAACAGAAGTATCTTTTATAAAGTATCCCAATCTATTTAGCAACAGAGAAATTTCATTAAACAAACAAATATGGTTTTTTGTTTGTTTCTGAGCGAGTTGAACAAAGGCTTATTTAATAAACATTAATGTCTTCCTACTTTTGAAAATGCAATCCTAGGTGAGGGAATAGAGGAAGATAATGATGATCATTTTGAACTATTCATTCACAAGTTACATGAATTTTTCTCACTGGCAGCTGATTACAGGTGCTATGGACTGAATATGTGTCCCCCCAAATTCATATGTTGAAATCCTAATCTCCAAAGTGATGGTAATAGGAGGTAGAACCTGTGGGTGGCGATTAGGTCACGAGGGTAGAGCCCTCATGAATGGGATTAGTGCCCTTATAAAAGCGGCCTAAGAGAAGTCCTTTGGCCCTCTGTCATATGAGGGCACAAAGGAAAGACGGCCCTCTGAGAACCAGAAAGTGGGCCCTCACCAGATACCAAATACACCAACACCTTGATCTTGGACTTCCCAGCCTTCAGGGCTGTGATTAATAAGTTTCAGTTGTTTATAAGCTAGCCAGTCTACAGTATTTTGTTAGAGCAGTCCAAAGTGACTAAAATACAAGATTCCTTATGTCTCTTTAAAACTTCCTGCAGCAGTACATCCTACCTAAAAATTCCATCTAAAACTCAAGTAATGGACTCAGAAATGGTGTTCAAAGAAACTGTATCTACAGGATACTATAAAACCTTCAAGAGCAGGAAAATATGAATGTAGCTGCTACAGTGAATGTAACTCAGGTATTACCCAGGATAATGGTATTTTATGACCTCGTGTGACAATACCAATTATGTGGTGATATTATATATTGTAAGGCACTCTACAACCCACTAGCTGGGCCCTGCCAACCCAAGGACCTCATTTACAGAAATTCAACATTTATAAAGCACCTGGAAATGTGCCAGGTATTATTAATACAAAGAATGAGATACAGTCCCTGCCCTCAAGGAGGTTTCACAGTTCATAGAGAAATTAGAAGACTTGTAAGCGTAATGATGTTAGAAATCACAAGAGAGACACTGAATCCAGCTTATAGTAAGTGAAGATTTCCTAGGACAGAGAATGCCTAAACAGATCTTTACAAAGCAGACAAAAACATACACTGGGGAAAAGAATCCCTATTCAATTAATGGTGCTGGGAAAACTGGATAGCCACATGGAGAAGACTGAAACAGGATCCGCACCCTTCACTTCTCACAAAAATCAACTCACCATGGATAACAGACTTAAACCTAAAGCATGAAACCCTAAGAATTCTAGAAGAAATATTGGAAAAACTCTTACAGACATCAGCCTACCAAAGAATTTATGAAGACCCCAAAAGCAATAACAGCAACAATAAAAATCAATAAATGGGACCTGATAAAATTAAAAAACTTCTGCACAGCCAAAGAAATTATGACTAGAGCGAATAGACAACCTATGGAATGGGAGAAAATATTTGCATGCTATACATCTGATAAAGGGCTGATAACTAAAATCTATAGGGAACTCAGGAAAATCAGCAAGAAAAAATTAAACAACCCCATTAAAAAGTGGACAAAGGACATGAACAGAAACTTTTCAAAAGAAGATACACTAATGGCCAACAAACATATGAAAAAATGCTCAACATCTCTAATCATCAGGGAAATGCAAATCAAAACCATAATGAGATATCACTTATCTCCAGTGAGAATGGCTTTTATCAAAAAGTCCCAAAACAACAAATGTTGGCATGGATGTGTAGAGATAGGAACACTCATACACTGCTGATGGGACTGCAAACTAGTACAACCTCTATGGAAAGTAATATGGAGATACCTCAAAGGACTAAAAGCAGAACTACCATTCGATTCAGCAATCCCACTACTGGGCATCTACCTAAAGGAGAAAAAGACATTCTCTAAAAAAGACACCTGTACTTGAATGTGTATAGCAGCACAATTCACAATGGCAAACAACCCAAGTGCCCATCAATACATAAGTGGGTTAATAAAATGTGGTATATGTATACCATGGAGTACTACTCAGCCACACACACACACACAAAAAAAATAACAAACTACCTATTGTATTATCCTGGATGGAGCTGGAGCCCATTCTTCTGAGTGAAGTATCACAAAAATGGAAAAACAAACACCACATGTACTCACCATCAAATTGGTACTAATTGATCAACACTAATGTGCACATATGGGAAGTAACATAGGGTGTCGGGCAGTGGGAGGGTGAGGAGGGGATGGGTAAATCCACACCTAACGATGTGGTGCATGCCCTCTGGGGGATGGACACGCTTGTTGGGCAGTGCAAAGGCAATTTATGTAACCAAAGTGTTTGTACCCTCGTAATACTCTGAAATAAAAAATAAAAATTAAAAAAAAATAGAGAAATTAGGAAGGGAGCAAGGTAAAATTCAAGAGAGTAAGGTGGACAGCAATAAGCAAAAGCACAGAAAGAAAGGAACAGTACTGCTTCCTGTGCACAACCCAAAGCAAGTCAGTGTACTGCAAAAGCATACACTGAGATGAAGATAAAAACAGATAAAACTGGTGAGACAGGTAGGAACCATATCAATACACAGAGCCCCCAGCCTGACATATTAGACTTTATCCTGTAGTCTAGGGAGTTTCAAACTGTTTCAGAAAGCAAACCTTTTTGTTTACCAACAGAAATAGCTTCCATAAAATATCAACAAGTAAATGCTATGAAAACAGAGCTGAAGGGGTGGGAACACCGTAGCCTATGCACTGCAAGGGCAGTTGGAAAACCACAGCCGTGGAGATTTAAGTAAGGGAGTGATACAATAAGATCTGCTCTCTTGATGTGTCATTCTGATGGATGTTTAGAGAATAGATTTCCAGAGGACAAGATTGGAGGCAGAGCTGCCAGTAAGGAACAGGTTGGCAACAGCCACAGCAAGAGATAATGAGGACCTGAACCAGCACCACAGTAATAAGGATAGGGGATGAAAGGAGAGTAGCTTTCAGGATCATCAGGAGGCCTTGGTAAAGCTAAACTATCTGCACATATGGTGGTTATCTGGTCCCACTTGGCAGTATTACTTGATCCCAATTGGCAGGTTTCTAATGGAGAGATTAACTCACTAGCCAATTTCCAGGGGGAAGAACGTATACCCTTGTATGTAATTTGTAGAAGTTTACTGAATATTTCTAATCAACTTTTCTAACCATTAACAAATGTTTAACTTCTTTCATAACAGCTTTTCTCATATTCAATATTTCGACAACCAATAAATCTGGCAGATTTTTTTCTCTTACTATTAAAAAAAGAAACTAGAAAATTGCAACCCACTCTAGGACATTTCTTTTCTTCAGGAGAAAACATTATAGTCAAAGCAGGTAGAAAAAAAAAACTAGCTCTAAAATTAGCACATACCATTCTGTCTCCCATATTTATTTTATTTTACATTACCTTTCAGGGCATTGCTGGAAAAAAGCTGTCAGCTGCTGTAAAAGTACTGGCCAGCAATCAGGTCTATGTTCAAGCACAGTGATCAAAGGCTGAGGATGATTTCTGAAAAACACAGAAAATCATACGGGAAGCTGTCGTTTCAGGACTACACATTCTCAATACCCAAATATAGCAGCAAAAAAGCCAACACCTTCTAGAGACTTTTTTCAGGATTCACAATTGTCACAAAATCATCACTTGCTACACTTGTTGCAGTGTTGGTTCATTAGAACTGATTTTTCTTTCCCCCTTTACTTAACTTTTTGGCAGAAAAGAAAATGAACCTTGGAGTCTCAGAGACACAAATTCGAGACCATTTAACAACTCTATGACTTTGGCCAAGCTCCTGAATCCAGTAGCTCTCACATTAATCCACTTGATTCCTCCCCTCCCGGAGGTAACAGGCCACCTCCTCCTGCTGCTGCTCTCTTCCCGAGCCTGAAAGGTTCCAGTTCCTCTAACATTGCTCTAGCTTGTAAGCACTGTCTCCATCTCTGTTCCCACTTACTCCACTCTTCTCAGTGTATAGGTCTGTGTTCCCCCAGCATATTTAAGATGAGGGAAAAGAAAATATTCCCCCCATCTCAAACAACAAACTATCCCAGACAGAAACTACATAAAATTTCTGTTAAAAGAGCATGAATCTTTTTATTTGGGCTACTTTCATTAAGATATCTAAAACGACTATGTAAAACCAAAGATCTGAAATCTTTGACTCTCCAAGAATTGGGTTTTAATAATGGGAAAAAAAGCACAACTACAAATTGTTTTAAATCATTCAAAAAGCCTAACAGTTACAGTAAATTGCTCAACTTTTTAAACTATGAATTACTATACAAAGTGTTTAGTTATAATTGATATGGATTTTTCCTTCAAGAAAATTTTTAAATAAAATTTAAAATGCTCACCGTAAAAAATTCAAATACAGAAATATCAATCTTTTTAGCATAAAAGGAATCATATACATAATGCTATTCTTTAATGTTAATTTTTTAACCCAATAATATATCTCCAGCAATGATTTGTTTTTTAACAATCAGATCACTTACACCCAAATGATTTTTTTAAGATGACTTTCTTGGTGGTTCTCAAAGTAGTACCAGCAACATCAGTATCACCTGGAAACTTGTTATAAATGCAAATTCTCAGGTCAGCCCAGAACTAATAAACAGCCCTGCAGGAAATTCCAATGCACTGCTATACAGCAGTGGTTCTCAACCTTGGTTGCATGTTAGATTTTCTATGAAGCTCTTAACACCAATGCCCAGGTCTCAGTTATCTTAGAAGTGCTAGGAATGGAGTTTATGCATTAGCAACTTTTTAAAACTCTACGGGTAACTTTTAACATGTTACCAGGGTTCAGAACCCCTGCAAGTAAAAACTACTGAAGAGGGAGCTCAGGGATGGGAAATTCTCTTTTTCTTTAAAAACAGAAAACTACAGTAGACCTGTCATATTGAAACACGCATGTAAAACACCTCTCTGGCACTACCACACAGTTTCTGGGTATTCTAACACCATCTTGCTATTTCTTTTCAACTTCACCTAATCTATGATGTACTAACTTCACATGCTGGCAGCCCCCTGTTTGTTAAAGCACAGGCTATTTCTGACAGATCAGATTGCTATCATTGCTAAGGGATCATTTCAAGCAACTTTTTATGCCAGAACTCAAAAAAATCACGTCAAAATCATGTTTCCAAATTCCAAATCCTTTGGCAGTCAAATCTATCTAGAATTTACTTTCACTCTGGTTGCCACAAATATTAAGAAACAAGTAACACAAATCCTAAAAACCTCTCAACTATGTGACATCAAATGAACTTCTTAGATTCAAAGTTCAGTAGGCCCTGTTCAATTAAAACCACTAAATAAGAAGGAAGGAATAGCACCTGCAATTATTTTAGCTATAGTTTCTTCTTCTGATAAGCACCATATTGACATACGGAGCATCAGAAAAGACCATCCATTAATCCTCCAGCTAATGGTGGCACTTATGACTATTTAAGAAGAAAATCCAACAAGTTGCCACGCCACAAAGTTTCCATGTGATCATAAGGCAATAAAGTGCTTTTCAATATTCTTCCCTTATATGTCATCCCTTCCTCCCTACCCACCCCTCACCCCAAAAAACTGCTAAGGCTCTATCTCCTTTTTAAAACATACAGTTTTATCCAAATTAAATCAGGTCAACAGAAATAAGAGATAGTAATTTTAAAGTGGGCATAGATATGATGAACATATGGCAAATAACTCTATTATCACTTACTGCTGCTCCACTCAATTGAGGGAACCACGACAGCTTTGTTCATGATGCTGAAGGCCTGTTTTGCTAGCTATTGGATTCAGCAGACTATTTAGTATCTCAGACTTCAACTCTAAAAATGAGATTAAGTAGAATACAGTAGGATAGGGATTATCCAGATTAATTACTGATTTAGACATATGGATAATCAATTTTTCCAGATAATTATGTCACATCCAAGTGGCAATACTGTAAGAAATAATATACAATATTGACTCAAAGAAGCTGAAAACCTTCAGAGGACAGAAGCACAAAATGAGAACACTGAACCTTCCTGTTGATTAGAATTTGATTACTGATATTATTTCAACTAAGTACAACTAACCTAAAATTGTAATTGCCAAAATTTTGTTTTAATACTCTAATCATAATGAAGCAAAGAGCTAAATTCTCCCTTATGAATCATCTTATTATATGAATGCATATATAAAATAATATATAAAGCATTATGCGTAAGTAGTAGAATGGATGCATTTTTTAATTCAATAAACTTAATTGTGCAACCACCCATACATGAAAGTTTCTCAGTCTTAGCACTATTGACATTTTGGGCAGATAATTTTTTATTGTGGGATGCAGCAATAGATGCTAATCGCATTCCCCCTAGGCATGACAATCAAAAAATGTTTCTAGACAGCCAAGCACAGTGGCTCACACCTGTAATCCCAGCACTTTGGGAGGCTGATGTGGGAAGATCACCTGAGGCCAGGACTTTGAGGCCAGCCTGGGAAATAAAGCAAGACCTTGTCTCCATAAAAAAACAAAAATTAGCCAGGTGTGATGGCGCATTCCTGTAGCCCCAGCTACTCGGGAGACTGAGGTGGGAGGATCACTTGAGCCCAGGAGTTCGGGGCTACGGTGGGCTATGATTGTGCCACTACACTCCAGCTTGAGTGACAAAGCAAGACTCTGTCTCAAAAACAAGTCTCCAGACCTTACCAAATGTCCCCTGAAGAACAAAATTGCCCCTAGAAGTAAATGGCAAGTCCTATGGGAGCCACAACACTGACTAAAGCATGGTATTAGTCCTGAGTTGTTCAAAAAAACTATGATTCTACCTTCACCTTTCCTTACACTGAACTAAAAGTAATCTATCAATCATGATCAAAATTTTAAATTTCTTATGGAAATACAGTTATCAAATATTAACATTAGGTGTGCAAGAGTAACACAACACAGTAGAAACTAGAAGATTTAAAATGGAAAACAAATGTAAAATTATTCCTCTGCAAAATAGAAACTCTTATTCCAAAATAAATGGCATTAAGTATAATAATATACATGCTAATTTGGATATGACAGAAAATGGAGTTATTTTTCTACTTAAAATATTATAATTAGAGCATTTAAAATGTTATGAGGCTAAGCATAGTTCACTCTTGATGTATTCATGGATTATTACATTTATAGATTATTCAAGATATTTCTTTTTTCTTCCTCTCACTGCTTGTTAGCCATTCTACTTCTTTCAAGTACATCCAACTGAGAAATTTCAAGGTAAATGAAAGGATCCACAATTTAAACAAGTCAAGTTAATATGTTTAAATTAGAAGGGCTACTGATCAAACAGAAGAGAATGTGGTATGAAGAATACCAAAACAAAACCTGGGTTATGACTTAAAATTTCAATTATCCCTGAACCTACTATTCAAGTCATGAAGACTAAGTTGACTACAACCCTTTATTCATAATAATAGATGAGCTAACCATACAAATCAACCTGGTCACTTGTAAAACTAAGAGTGGCAAACAATAAGCCACACAAGTTTTGAAAAAGTTAAATACAAATGTGGCACATGATCATCATTATTTATATAAACAGTGACTACACAGCATCATCAAAATCATTTAGTATTATGTGGCTACGTCCATATGTCAGAAAAAAATAGCAGTGGAGACGGAAGATGAAATAGTTGAGGAGGAAGCACTGAACTAAAAGTTAAGAATTCCAAATTCACATTCTGGCTCTGTAACAAATCATATAATCTCAGGCAAGAGAATTAACTTCTTTTGGCCAGAGTTTCTTCATCTATAAAATGAGGAGATCAGACTAAGTACTTTCTGGAGTAAATGTTATATCACCCAAGCTATGCATTAGAGCCCTAACCTTAGTATTGCTCAGGACTAGAGGTGGAAACAAACCCTGTAAAGGCAAAAAGCAGTGAAGACGGCAGCTCTCAACTATCAATAATTCTATCCCAAGCTTAAATGGCTCTAAGGCCAATGTCTAATAAAATCTAAGGCTGCAAAAAAGAGGTCTCCTATTTTTATCTCAAAGAGATAAATCACTCTAAATTTTTTTTATTTCAGAGGAAAATAAAATGCTATGTCAAGAAAGAGCCCACAGAAATTTTTAAATCAGAATTTCCTAACTCCTGAGATATCCAATAGATTCTGCTTTCTCCTTAAAAGAGAATAAGGTTGTTTCTAAGGACCAAAATCAATATAAACCAGGCAACCAGGTCACCCTTCGTTGGCCTCTAGTGTCTCTAATGTCTCCTTTACTGTGCAATTTTTTTTCTGCCATAGATGAACCAATTTGTTGTACATTCTTTGGCGCTTTACCATTTCACAATTTGCAAATGGTTTAATTGCAATTTTAAGTAATTCATTTAACATTAATACCTAACAAATACAATACTCATGATTATCATGAGGATAGGTTTCTTAAATTACAGCATAAGCAGCTTGCCAGCTGGGTCTACATCTTCTTAATCTTGTTGTTTCCCTTTCAGTGCCAAATGCACATCTACCATAAATGTAATTATCACACAAACACTTTCCCCAAACCATCTCTTTAAACTCTTAAACTGATTCACTCATGTTGTCACAAATGACAGAATAAACTGGATCATGAAATTTATCATAGTCCCTCTAGCACACTGTCCCAAAGTCAATACTATCCAGTGGAAAAAAGCACAGAGGAAGCACATGAAGTTGGTACCTAATACTTCAGGGCCCCCCCCCACACCCTTTACTAATATTGTCAACAGCACAGCACAGTGCAGTATATGCATCATCTTAACAGAATGGAGTGGGAAGAAATGAATGATAAATGCATGGTTCCACCAGACTAGCACAGAGACAATGATAAAATATTTAACTGGATTCACCTTTCCAAGTATAAATACATCAATCTTAATAGAAATGAGGGGATAAAAAAAATTAGTCTTCTGGTAGGCAAATCAGAAATCAAAAGTTATTTCTAACCTTTAGGTCACCTCAACCTTCTTGCTACATCTCTGAATATAGGACAGCTATGATTTGATTTACATCATAAATTCAATGACAGACACAGATTGCCTTTCCTGTGTGAGGAAACAATGCCTGCAGTTACCATGCATTTTCATGTATGCAGCTGTGAGCCTGGTGCTTTTGGAAGCATAGCATAGCACTTAGTCCATCAAATATGCGCTTTAAAAGCATTTCTCTACCTGCTCTGAATTCTGATTTGAAAGAGCTGGTTAAGAGCTAAAACGGATTTTTTTTTACAAAAATTTAAGATTTTAAGTTAAAATATGCATAATAAAAAATTATGATGAAGATTCCACCATGAATATTACTATTAAAAAAATAAAGAATGAGTCAAAAAGAAAAATTAAACAATAGTTGCAAACTGCTATATATCCTATGGCATAATTTTATGAAAAATGCATGTTTATCCTTTCTACACAAGTTTCTAGAAAAAGACTTGGAGCAAAACTGATTTTAATTTTGATATTTTTGACTGTGTACATTTTTTGAATCTATAATACAGATAGGGAGAAGTATAAGATCCTTTGAAAATATACTACATATTACAACGATTCTGCCCTCAGTCTGAACCTTTCCCAAGATCCCTGTTTTGAGAGCCAGAGTTTTAATGCAAAGGTGTCTGTAAATGTCAGAAGTCTGGAAACTATTTTAGGTACAAGGTAATAGGTAGAGGGAAACATAAAAGTACTTACGGATCCAAAGCCTTTCTTTTATTAAGTTACAGGCCATGATCACAAAAACAAACAAACAACAAACTCTAGAGCTAAATAGGCCAATAAGGCCAAAATTGCAACATTTTTGTGGTCTTAAAGACATTTATCAGCAAATTACAATATCAATTTTTAAATTAAACATCTACATTTAGAAGAACTTATAAAGCATTTTCTAGTGGCTATTGCTAACTGGAAGATTGTACAATGTGTGTAGCTTATTCTTCAGGTCTGACTGTAAATCCCAGGTGCAAGTCCCAGGTGATTAGAACCATAAATTGTGAACAAAGGCTTTCTTGGGTGGGAGAGAGAAAAGAGGAAATGAAAACAGAAGCAAAACATGCAGCTAGACACAAAGAATCGAACTGCAAAGAGACAGATGGCCCTTAGAAAGTATTATTGGCTATGCTTTCTCAATTATTGCCTTAGCTTCTTTTTTATCCTTAACTCTGCTGAGCTTTTTCAGGAGTGGATCTGACACCGATGCTACATTCTTTCCCATCTTCTTTCCTCTGATTTTTCTACAAAGATTTCTACAAGCCCTCTCAAATTTATATGTAAAATTGAATACATACATGTGTGTACATTTTCTAGGAGAAAGTCCAAAACTTATATGCAATTCTTCGAGAAGGTCCTGACCACCTCCCAAAATAGAGTATCAGTAAATCAAACTGAAGTATATGTAAGGTAATTTCTGTAATTTAGCCTTGTTCAACTCCTGCTTTCAAAAAAAAAAAAAAACTATAAAGACCACTTCCCAAAAAAGGTTATATATGATATGTTCTGCCCAGAAATGGTGGCTCAGTGAGTATTTAAGTTTTTGTAACTTCGGCAAAATAAAATATATTAATGTATTCCACTGGTTCTAATCCCTTATGGCAGCTTGACTGTGTAGTACAAATGATTTAATAATGGTGTCATGCTTACTTTATGCTAAGTAAAACCAAAGATCTATACCTCGGGAGATCACTTTAGATAATATATTCAATTATTGAAATAATCAGTCCCCAAAAGCAAAATGCTCACTTTGACAACAAAACCATACGATAATAGCGGATGGTCAATTTTTTTTTTTAAGACTTAGAGGATTCTAAGCAACCTCACTTAGAAATAGTAAATGTAGGGCTGGGCCCAGTGGCTCTGGCTTGTAATCCTAGCACTTTGGGAGGCTAAGGCAGGAAGATCACTTGAGGCCAAGAGTTTAAAACCAGCCTGAGCAACAGAGAGAGACCCCATCTCTACAAAAAATAGAAAAATTAACCGGGCACGGTGGCGTATGCCTGTAGTCTTAGCTACTGGGGAGGCTGAGGCAGGAGGATGGCTTGAGCCTAGGATGTTGAGCTATAATAGCACCACTGTACTCTAGCCCAGGCAACAGAGTAAAACCTTATCTCAAAAGAAAGAAATAGTAAATGTGATAACAAAATTTATGTAGAAATGAAAAACAACTAAACTACTCTCATTAAACAGTACAGTTTATAATGGGTACAAAAATGTAGTTAGATAGAATACAGTATACTTTAAAATAACTAAAAGAGTAGAACTGGGATGTTCCTAACACAAAGAAATGATAAATACCTGAGGTGATGGATACCCCAATTACCCTGATTGGATTAATTCACATTGTATGCCTGTATCAAAACATCACATGTACCCTATTAAAGATATACAACCGTTATGTATCAATAATTAAAAAATAAAATTTTTTAAATAAACACTACAGTTTATTTTTAGCAACTTACAAAAAGTAGTTTACCTTCAGAATATATGTAAGAAGGCAAAAACACTAAAAATGCATTGGTCTTAGTAAGCATCAAAAAAATTCCAGGATAAATAAAATATGGTATATGTATCCAATGGATAAAGAGGTACTGGTATGTGACACGACATGAATGAAACCTTGGAAATATTATGCTAAGTGAGAGAAGCCACAGGGTATGATTCCATTTATATGACATATCCAGAATAGGCAAATCCATAGATACAAATAGTAATGTAATTTCAAAATAAGTTAAGAAAAGCCTTCAATGACTTCCCACTACTCTTTAATAAAACTCAAAGTCTTTGCCAAGGCCTTGCATATTCTAGCCCATGAGCACCTCTCCTGATCCTCCATCCCAGCCTCTCGCCCTTGAGCACTAAGTTCCAGCCACTCTGCCTCCTGTTAGTGCCTCCAGTGTGCCAAGCTCTTTCACATGGCAGCATATAAGCACTTGCTTTTCCTACACCTAACACACTCTTCCTGCACTCTTCATGTGGCTGGCTCCATGTCACCCTTCAAAGTGAATAAGAAGAAACTTCAAAAACAGGTTAATGCTTCGAAAAAGCCAGTCATCAAAATTAAAAACAGGGCTACATTTGATAACCACACCACAAACTGGTCTTTGTGCACTTAACATCAGTATTTATCTTGGACTTTCTCCTCTTTTTCTTTATTTGATGACCCTAAGAGTTGAATGCTTTTGCCCTCAGTGATAAGGAAAAGAATCAATATAAATTACAAAGTATCTTAGCCTTTAGGACACACATCTTTAAGTTCTTAAAATTAACTCTCCATCCAAACACACTACACATACCGCTATACAATTAGACGAACAAATACAGACACAGAGCACGTAACTTTAATCTACTCAGGGTACAGCCATCCATTACTATCGGCCTAATTGCCTACTTCAGAGCACACCATCTGCCAAAATAATATTCCCTTATTTCAGAAAGTACAGCTTGATGTTGATCAGACCAAACCTTTTCACAAATAAGATTCCTTAACACTTGATATTTGTGCATGTCAGCCACTGTCTGGCACATCAGAATGATATACGAATTCTGGAACAAGCAGTTACTGCTCGTGAATTCACAGCTATTTCCTCACTTTAGCTGAGGGAAGAGAGATCTTAAAAAGACTGCCATAATATGAATATGCAGAGAAAAAATTAAAAGCAAAAGCACATGATAAAAATTTCAGGGGGAAAAATGGCATGTTACAAAGCAAATGAGCCTCTAATTAATTTATAAATCATGAAAATTTAGTTATTTTTCCTTGCAACCAAAATACCAGCCAAATATTGATTCTCTGCCCCACTTCCTACATGATCAATATTAGAAAATGTTTAAATAACTTAGATAAATATAAGTGTGTTACAGCTAACCAAAAAGAAAATTCAGAGCAAATAAAAGGGAGAGAAAAAAAAGAAAGTTTGAACTAAAGAATATCTTAGTAGTGTGTTAAAAAAATGTTAATTAGTATAAAAATAGTTCACAGCTAGAAAAGGGCTTCTAAAATTCGTGAAAACTGTTCAGTACCTAAATAAGAGGTCACAAACTTATTGTTCATGGATTGTTTCCTGTGAGCAGATGTGTTTTGTCTGCCTATCCTACATTTTTAAAAAATTTGAATTGGTTGCCAGCATTTAGTTAGTAGATTTCACACAAAAATATTATTTGTATAGAAAGATCTGAAGGTCTGGCAACAATGAAGCCCCACTGCCTCACTGCAGCAATTGGGCAGCAGTTCTCCACCCTACCTGCACACCGGAAATCACATAGGAAGCTTGAAAAAATACCAACGCCTGAGGCTGACCCTCCAGTCATTCTGGGTAGAGCCCAAGCATCTTTAGATTTTAAAGCTCCTCAGAGGCCTCTAATATGCAGCCAGAGCTGAGACTCGTGGGCCTACAGTTTTATACTTGGCATATGCTCTTTAGTTAATCACAGCAGCCAAATGTACTGCACTGTTCTTCCAGCTCCCCTCATCCACAAAGGTACTGGGAGTTGCAGCCTCATTTAAATATCCTCATCTAATCTTGTATAAGCCACAAAGCCAAAAAAAAAAAAAAAACCACAACTGCCTAGGAAGGAGAGTCCAGTTAAACAAAATGAACTTTATTAGCTGTATACACTCTAATTCAATGTTTCTCAAGATTAGTAGACCAACTCGTTCAAATCCCTTGTTAAATTGCAGATTTCCAGCTCATGTTCCAAACATACATATCAAAAACCAAGGATGAGCTCCTTAATGCACAGTAAACTCTAAAAACCAGTGTCAGTTTCTAAAAGGATGTTCAGGATTCTCTTTCCCTCCTGCTCCCACTACCACTCACCATCTGACCATGAGAAACACTAATGTGGAATTATTTCACTGAACAAATAGATGATCTCTGACATTCTCTCTCCTGCATCCACAGTTGGGTTGCTCTCTTTGGACTGCTTTTCCTTTGAAATTGCTCTTTGGTTCTGCTCTTGTCCTCTCTATTGTCCATGACTGACATGGTAATACAAATTTGGTGCTTTGATGTTTAGGAACATACAGCTCTCTTGCCTCCCAAACAGGGAACAGGGAACGAGGCATGATTAAGCCACCCAAGATCCCCTCTAGTCTACCCCAAGGAGGTCCTTCCAACTCACATGTGGTGCCATCAAGCTTCTGAGAGGCTGAAGCAATACTTCTCAAGCGTGATCCACAAATGACCCATATCCATATCACTGAGCAACTGGATAAACAGGCTGATTCCTGAGTCTCACACCATACCTACTGAATGAATGAGAATTTCTGGCAAGAGGGATTGACAAGCTGTACTTTTAACAAGCTCTCCAGGTGGTTCTTATGCAAGAGAAGTTTGAAAACCACTAAGCTTTAGGTACAACAAAAAGAAAACCCTCTCTAGAGCTCCTCCAGGAAATTTCACAGGAGCAGAGGGAAGCCATTGGCTAACATTCCTGGCTCTCACATCCCGCCTCCTGTCTCCACTCCCATACTAGCACAACTTGTGCAATTCAGCACAGACTCATTTAAAATGACCAAGTATTCTGTATTATTGTACTCAAATTAAGCAGCTATGAGAACAAAAATAAATGAGAAATACTTAAACCTCAACTGTATACTAGCAGACTTCTTAATACCATAAAAACACAGATTAGCTTCATACCCAGAAAGCTTACATTTATTTGTCATAGTCCTTCTGCCTTAAATTAATCCTACAGCATAACCAGAGAACACCTCTCAGTGGAGTTCTAAGCTGGTCATATCCTTTTAAAGCTCATCGGTTGCCTCTCCAAGGCTGGATGATATTGCTAACCAACATATAGCAAAGAAGGCTCTAAAACAGCATGACAATTTTATGCTTGACTCAGGTAATCATAGCTCTCTTGAGGGGCATATGCTCTTCAGGCTCACTTCTCCTCTGTTTCTGCCATCCACAATCCCCCTTGGAGGAACTTAAGGCTCTTATACACTCGATTACACTTTACTGATTTATAGTGCCAAACAGCCATTCACATAAGGGCTCTCCATAAACATTACCGGATTATGCCAACTCAAGTGATTGATTCCGGACCTCTTAATGTGCCACCTATCTAAAGACAGACCTTATATATCCAATTCTTTTCAGCTCCTCAAGCTAGGCTCCCTATCTACATCTTGCACCTACTGCATTTTGAAAACAAGACTGCAGTTAGAAGAACCAACCACAGGAGAAAATGAATTACCAACAGGAAAACAGACCAGGCGCGGTGGCTCACACCTGTAATCCTAGCACTCTGGGAGGCCGAGGACTGCAGACTGCTTCAGCTCAGGAGTTTGAACCAGCCTGAGCAAGAGCAAGACCCTGTCTCTACTAAAAATAGAAAAATTAGCCAGGCGTCGCAGCACATGCCTATAGTCCCCAGCTACTTGGGTGCTGAGGCAGGAGGATCACTTGAGCCCAGGAGTTTCAGGTTGCAGTGAGCTGACATGATGCCACTGTACTCTACCTAGGGCGACAGGGCTAGACTCCAAGAAAAAAAAAGGAAAACAGGTTAAACATTACAGACAACTGAAGGTCTAGCAATCATACATAGTGAAGACAATCAGTGTGAAAATGAGAGTAACCCTAATTCTTCTGCATGACAAAAAACTACTTTTTACCATCATCTAAACTGGTGCTTCTTAAACTTAAAATGCCTATAAATTACCTGGAAAATCTTTCTCAAACACAGGCTCTGATTCCAACAGTCTGAGATGGATTCCAAGATTCTGCATTCCTAGCAAGCTCACTGGTACTGCTGATGCTGCAGTAGTAGCTCTGCTACACAGCATGCTGGGACAACAGCAGCATGAGCATCACCTGGGGGCTTATCAGACCAGACTCTTGAGCCCACCCTAGAACTAAGGAAAGAGAATCTCCAGTTCAACAAGGTCACCAGGTGATGAGTATGCACATTAGAGAGCAGCTGACAGCCTATCGTGTACTTACTGTGAATCAGATCACCTGGGACCCTTTTAAAACCACTAGGCCTCACAGCAGAGATTCTGATTCAATTGGTCTGGAGTATTTGTTCCCATGTTTGCTTGTTTTTAAACCCACCCACCCCCTACTCTAATGAGCAGCCAGTGTGAGAACCATTGAGTTAAAAATACCCCACTGGGTAGGAGGAAAATATGCAGTGACCGCTAATGGGTAAGGAATTTCTTTTGGGGATGATAATGATGTTGTAAAATTGATTATGGTGATGGTTGCATAACTCTGTGAATATAATAAAAGCTATTGAATCAAATACTTTAAATGGGTCAATCATGTAGTTTATATACCTCAATAAAACTGTTACATAAATATTAAATTAAAAACTTCAATAGCATCCCTATTTAAAAATAAATAAATAGGCTGGGCATGGTGGCTCACACCCCATAGTCCCAGCACTTTGGGAGGCCAAGGTAAGAGGATTACTTGAGGCAAGGAGTTCAAGACCAGCCTGGGTAACACAGTGAGACTCCCCCAACCCAATCTCTACAAAAATATTTAAAGAATTAGCCAGGTGCGGTGGCTTGCACCTATAGTCCCAGCTACTCAGACAGCTGAAGAGGGAGGATTGCTTAAGCCCAGGAGTTCGAGGCTGCAGTGAGTTGTGATCACACCACTGCACTCTAGCCTAGGCAACAGGGTGAGACCCTCCCTCTAAATAAATAAATAAATAATCCCCACTGAAAACAATGAAATGGAATTATTTTCTATCCTAGAACTTTGGCCCAAGAGTTTGAGCTTCTTTTGAAAAATGAGCAAAGAGATATTTGTCCAGAAATACTAAGATCTGCTCACCTGCTTTTCAGGTTCAGTTCTGGTCAAGGCAATGAATGAGGAAGTAACCTGAAAATAAAACTTTGCATAACAAAGGGGACCACTATACTAAGAAAAGAAAAGCATATTTATCAATTTGGAAAACTTGACCCTGCATAACCCAAGTTTTCATAGTATTTTCAAATAAATAATTCTCCTTTTGCTTCCCCTATTTAAAAATAAATCAGTTAATTCACTGTACCACATTCTACTAACTTTTCTTTATATTTGAAGACATTCACAAAACATTAAGAAAAAATATATAAAATGCAAATCTGACCTTGTTTAAAAATGGCTTAATAAACTCTCAACAATGTATTCATAAAAATAAAAGATCACAAACAGCACTAAAATTACAGGAAAGACCCTGGTTATATATAAGATACAGTTTACTTATTAAAGCACTAGAACAAAAGACAAGCAATAGACACCACTCTGTATTTTGGAGAGACACACATGTCCGACAGCTGTATCAAATGCTCAAAACTACAGGTGCTGTAAGCTCAAGCCAATGATGGCTCACAAGTACCTGACTTTCCCTGTTGGATTGCCATAGCCCATGTAAGCCATCTTCCCCGCAAGAACCAATGGCATTTATGGTCCCATGATCTCATTCTTTTGAAGCAGGCACATTCTGGATGCATCACTAAACAGAATTCCTAGGAAAACATACACTGGTTACATGCATCTTCTGAGTCCTCTGCTAACTGAGAGCCTCTCTCCTAAGAAATGGCTTCCTGAGATACTCAAGGCAATAGGTAAGGTCACCTTCACAAGGGAGTATGATTCCCTCCCTTGTCCACAACTCCCCCATAAAATCCAATACACTCTACCATTATTGCTAGCTAGAAGACAACACCTTTGAATTAAGTCAGTCAAAGAGAAAGAACAGAAAAATAAGAGGAATGAACAAAGCCTATAAGAAATATGGGATTATGTAAAGAGGCCTAACATAAGAATTATAGGCATATCTGAGGGTGAAGAAGAAAATACACAAGGGCTGGAAAATCTATTTGAGGGAATACTTGGGGAAAATTTCCCAGGTCTTGCTAAAAATCTGGACATCCAGGTACTAGAAGCACAATGGACTCCTGGGAGATTCATCGCCAAGAGGCAATCACCACGACATATAGTCATCAGACTGGCCAAAATTAACACAAAAGAGGAACTCCTACAAACTGTAAGGCAAACGCATCAGGTAACTTACAAAGGAAACCCCATCAGACTAACTGCAGATTTCTCAACTGAGACCTTACAAGCCAGAAGGGACTGGGGCCCCTTTCTTAGTCTTCTCAAACAGAATAATGGCCAGCCTAGAATTTTGTATCCTGCAAAACTAAGTTCCTTGTATGAGGGAAAAATAAAGACTTTCTCAGATTAGCAAACACTGAGGGAATTTGTCAAGACCAGACCTGCCCTGCAGGAAGTACTCAGATCTGGATTACAGACTGGTCAGCACCAGTGTAAAACCATCCAAAAGCCAAAGTTTAGAGCCCAGATACCACAATGGCTCAAGAGGTAAAAGAAAGCAATAAAGTTCTATGCAACAGGATGAACAAAAATCCATCCCATTTATCAATTCTTTCAATAAATGTGAATGGCTTGAACTCCCCACTGAAGAGACATAAACTGGCTGAACGGATGAAAAAAAATACAAGCCAAGTATCCACTGTCTCCAGGAAATGCATCTCATCCACAAGGACTCAATCAGACTCAAGGTGAAGGGTTGGAAAACAATATTCCATGAAAATAGAAACCAAAAGAAAGCTGATGTAGCTAGTCATTGTCACATCAGATAACATGGACTTTAAATCAACAAAAGGAAAGAAAGACAAAGACAGTCATTATATAATGGTGAAGGGAACAGTTCAACAAGAAGACATAACAATTCTAAATATCTATGCATCTAATACAGGTGAGCCCAGATTCATAAGGCAAATCCTACTTGATCTAAACAAAATGATAAACAGCAGCATTATAATACCCGAGGAATTCAACAGCCCACCAATAGAAAGGGACAGATCCCCCAAATAGAAAATAAACAAAGAAACAATGCACTTAAATAGGACTCTAGAACAAATGGGCATAACAGACATTTACAGAACATTCTACCAAAACTACAGAATATACATTCTTCTCATCAGCTCATGGAACATTCTCTAAGATTGATCACATCCTAGGCCACAAAACATGTCTCAACAAATTTAAAAAGATAGAAATTATGCCATGTATCTTCTCAGACTACAGTAGAATAAAATTAGAAATCAATTCCAACAGAAACACTCAACTTTACACAAAGTCATGGAAATTAAACAACCAACTGCTGAATGATTATTGGGTCAAGGAGGAAATTAAGATGGAAATCAAAAGATTCTTCAATCTGAATGACAAAGGGAATACAAGTTACCAAAATCTGTGGGATTCTGCAAAAGCAGTCCTAGAGGAAAATTCATAGACTTAAATGCCTATGCCCAAAAGACAGAAAGATCACAAATCAACAATCTCAATCATCTCAAGGAATTGGAAATGGAAGAGCAAACCAATTCCAAACCCAGCAGAAGAAAAGAAATAACTAAGGTCAGAGCAGAACTATACAAAATTAATCCCAAAAGAATTATACAGAAGATTAATAAAACAAAAAGTTGATTCTTTGAAAAGATAAAATCAACAGACCTCTCACTAGATTAATCAGAAACAGAAAAGGACACTTATAAGCTCAATCAGAAATGAAAAAGGAGATATTACAACTGATACCATGAAAAATAAAATGTCATCTCTGAGTACTATAAAAATCTCTATGCACATAATCTTGAAAACGTTGAGGAAATGGACAAATTCCTGGAAACACACAACCTCCCTAGGCTCAATCAGGAAGAAATAGAACTCCTAAACAGACCAATATCAAGTAATAAAATTGAAGCTGCAATAAAAAATCTTCCAACAAAAAAGAAGTCCTAGACCAGATGGTTTCAGCCAAATTTTACCAGACCTACAAAGAACTGGTACCTATGCTGCAGAAATTATTTCATAACACTGAGAAGGAAGGAGTCCTCCCCAATTCATTCTACAAAGCCAGTATCACCTTGATACCAAAGCCAGGAAAGGTCACAAAAAAAGAAAACTACAGACCAATATCCCTTATGAATATAGATGCAAAAATTCTCAATAAAATCCTAGCAAACCAAATTGAGCTGTACATCAAAAAAATAATCCACCACAACCAGGTGGGCTTCATCCAGAAATGCAACATATGCAAATCTATAAATGTGATTCACTACATAAACAGAAGCAAAAACAAAGACCATATGATCATCTCAATAGATGCAGAAAAAGCTTTTAACAAAATTCAGCATCCTTTTATAAGAACTCTTAACAAAAAAGGCATAGATGGAACATACCTCAAAGTTATAAAAGCCATATATGACAAACCCACAGCCAACATCATATTGAATGGGGAAAGCATTCCGTCTTAGAACTGGAACCAGACAAGGTTGCCCACTGCCACCATTTCCATTCAACATAGTGCTGGAAGCCTTAGTCAGAACAATCAGGCAAGAGAAGGAAATCAATGGTATACAAATGCGGAAAGAAGAGGTCAAACTATCTACCATTATTGCTGCTGTGTATATTTTATTTCTAAAATAATTCCACCTTATTACATTGTACAGATGACAAAGAAAAGGCAAATCAACACTCTTAACTATTGACATTGGCAGGTGATAACACTTAGAAAGGACAGTGCATTTTATATTAAGGAAGCATACCCTCCTGCCTAATCTAAACCTCTCCTACTTTAGTTACTTTTGCTCAATAAACTCTTCATTTCCTGAATACTAGGAAGATGGCTACATATTCCAAAACAAAAAGAATAACCTGAATTTTGAGTAAAAGTTTTCAGTTCCAAAGAAGCAACCCTGAAACCCACATTGGTGATACTCAGAGTGTTGTCAACTTTATCTCAATGCTCTGAGTCTTTGAAGCACTAATTTCCTGAGAGATCAAGACCCAAGAGCACTGTGTGCATATCCAGCTGAATTAAATAACTAACTTTTTTAATGAATTATAATGTCTCAGTTCATAACTTAATTAACAATTCACTTAAAAAGAGAGAGAGAAAAGACTTACCTAATAGTGTATATATCCTGAATATTCTTCTCCCCACCTTTTCCTTCCTTAAGAGCTTGCATTTGTAATAATTTCATAATGGCTTTTATCAAGCCATGTGTATTCCTGTAAAGAAATATCATAATATGTTAAATGTTATAGATGTAAAGTGAATATTCTAACCAGGTGCTTAATCCTACCATTTTGAAATAACTGAACACTTGCCACCCACATCAAACAATGGCCACCCACAGGCACCCAACTCATTCTCCAGCACAGCTAAGACCTATCTGACACATTTAAAGGAGGAGAAACGGAGCCAAAGAACCAAACCACCAACGTGTCAATCACCTGCCTACACACTCTTGGGGGAAAATCAATCAGGAAAAAAAAGACATTAACCCACACAATTTCAAGCAGTGACCACATCAGTTACCCACATTAACTGATCAAGTCTTTCATGTATAAATATTAGCAGACCATGAAAAATAACCAGACACATAAAATGTGATCCACCACTCAAAAAGGTGGGCCAGAGAACCAATCAGAGCAAATAACCCCCATTAAAATAGAGTAACAGAAGAGGGAAGAGCACTTTTAAATTTTTTCCTCATTTTCTGCAAGAGATAAAAGGATAATATATCAAAAAGAAAAACAGCCTACCCTTTTAAAATAAAGATCTCCCTGGAAAATAGAAAGAAATCTTAGAAATTAAAAAAAAAGACTATTTGTTAAATGAAAAAAGTCATTATTTTTTAACCACAGTTGTTAATACTTATAAAGCATCTACTGTAAGCTAACCACTGTCCTAAGTGCTTAACAGGTAGTATGTCATTTAAAATTCAGAGCACAATAGGTTAGATATCCCTATTAACTTTATTTTTAGGTTAGGACAAGACTTCAACTTAATTAGATATCCCTGCTGCTCAGATCCAGACCTGTGCCCAGATGTTATATGACACCATGAAATCTCAGATGGTGGCTGGGCGCGGTGGCTCACGCCTGTAATCCTAGCCCTCTGGGAGGCCGAGGCGGGTGGATCGCTCGAGGTCAGGAGTTCGAGACCAGCCTGAGCAAGAGTGAGACCCCGTCTCTACCAAAAATAGAAAGAAATGATTTGGACAGCTAAAAATCTATATAGAAAAAATTAGCCGGGCATGGTGGCACATGCCTGTAGTCCCAGCTATTCGGGAGGCTGAGGCAGTAGGATCGCTTAAGCCCAGGAGTTTGAGGTTGCTGTGAGCTAGGCTGACGCCATGGCACTCACTCTAGCCCGGGCAACAAAGCGAGACTCTGTCTGAAAAAAAAAAAAAAAAAGAAAGAAATCTCAGATGGTATCATCACTGATAGAGTGAGCAGTTCCAAGATTCTAGTATCTGAGTAAGAACTATCATGAGGGTCTACTTTAGTTTGCCCGAGTAAAAACCACTAAACATTCAGAAGCTTTGTCTTCTAGCCTTCCATGTTTATGCAACTGAAAATCAGCTCTAAAGTCTGATTTAAGCTAAAATGACTCCATTTATATACAGCTGAAGAAAATCCAGTCCTCTCCTAGTAACCTCGTAAGTCCCACTCCTGAGCCTAATGATTAGTTGAACTAGTACCTATCTTAAATCAGTGTTGACTGAATTTCTGACTGAATTTCTTCCTAGAAACATGGATTCACTAAATAACCCTTTTCTGCATGTGCAACTATGTTGGTTTTCCTCACGCAATGATTTAATTGTCACATGACTGGAGTTCTAGATAGAACAGATAACAGATCTATAGTTTTTAACCAATTTGGATCCCCTACCCTTTTATGAAAGCAGTAGAACCTAAGAGAAAAGCATGTTTATGCATTTAATTCCAAGGGGTTCACAGAACCACTGACACTGATAAATTAACTCCAGTTTTTTAAACTTTAAGTTAGGTCTCACTTGTTCTTATTTGTGGATCCAGATTTTATTGTGTGGATCACTGAGTCCATCCTGTATTTTAAGCAAGGGTAGCATGAATAAATTATAATTTTTGAAAGATTATAGCATCAATCAAATTATATATAGACCCATTCAAATAGTAATACATTTGTCTTAAAATTAATTGAATTATTATTTATGTATTTCAAGTGGGTAGAAAGAGATGATTTCCGATTAATTTTTATTTAAACCTCTACTTTAATTCTAATTAGCTAGGGAATCTTGGGCAAGCCACTTAATGCCTGGAAATCGCAACATCCTCATCTGTATAATTGAAAATCATGATAATAAACCCACCTCTTATGTTGTTTTGAAGAATAAATAATAGTATGTCAGTAAAGTACCTGGTTATTTTTTCAAAAAGTTGTGAAAATCTAATATTATAACTATAACATAAAGATTATAATGTTCTTCCCTCTTTACAGATGAAGCTGTGTAAGCGCAGGAGTCAGAGTTAACAAATGTCGAAGCCTAGAATCTGCCTAAAACCAAATACAAAACCATTCTAACTCCTAAAAATCCCTAGTACTTTCCATCTCTCATCACAAAACCTGCTTTTCTTGTTTTCAAGCCTTTGTTACTCTGCACCTGAGATCTACTCCTGCAAAATTAAAAATTTTGTTGAATTCTACATGATTTCAAAAAGAAGCTATAATAATTTGAATCGTGCTGAAAATCAAAATAGTGAATTAGTAGAAAATACAACCATTGGAGAAGCAAAAGTCAAAGAAATGATAGAAGGAAATTTCATGGAACTGAAGTCTTCACATTGAAAGAGCTACCAAGTTCTAGGCAAGATTTCTGGAAAAATTAATTGCTGACATTTATCAAATCCAAATAGAAAAAGAAAATCCTATGATCTCCTCAATTTTATAAAACAAAATATATAAAATAAAGACCATTAGACTGACATCATTTCTCATTTGGCATCAGAATTCTCATCTACAAAACTGAATGAAGCAATGCATATGGAATTATAAGGGAAAGGTTTATAAAACTCAGTAAGTCTAACCACCCCCCAAAAAAACTTAGAGTAATATATGAAGAAAAAAGAAATATTTTCAGACATAATACTCTGAAAAATTTTCTTCAAGAACTTCTCCAGTTAAAAGAGAATGTGGGCCGGGCGAGGTGGCTCACGCCTGTAATCCTAGCACTCTGGGAGGCCGAGGCGGGAGGATTGCTCGAGCTCAGGAGTTCGAGACCAGGCTGAGCAAGAGCGAGACCCCATCTCTACTAAAAATAGAAAGAAATTAGCTGGACAACTAAAAACATATATAGAAAAAATTAGCTGGGCATGGTGGCGCATGCCTGTAGTCCCAGCTACTCAGGAAGCTGAGGCAGCAGGATTGCTTGAGCCCGAGAGTCTGAGGTTGCTTTGAGCTAGGCTGATGCCATGGCACTCTAGCCCAGGCAACAGAGTGAGACTCTGTCTCAAAAAAAAAAAAAAAGGCGGGGGGGTGGGGGAATGTGTACTGATTGCACAGCCTTGTAAACATACTAAAAACCACTTTTAAAAAAGAGTGATTTTATGATATGCAAATTATACTTCAATAAGCTGTTATTTTTTTAAAAAGATAAAACATAAGAAAGAATTGAAGAAATAAAAAATATGTAGACTACAAAGAACTTTGGTCAGCATGAATATTAGAAGAACTTACAATAGTATTTCAAATGTGGCCATAAAGATTAAAGCAATTGTTATTATAACTGTGGAGAGAAAATGAACAAAAACAGAAATCCGTAACTAAAATTCCAGATAGTTTCACCAAATTTGGTAGGGTGGGTATTCTGCAGGGAGAAAACATAAAGCTAAAATAAGAGATAATCTGAGATGAAATGTTTACAACATATCTGATAGACAAAGGGTTAACATCCATAAAATAAGAAAAGCACAAGATAAAGCAGATCACAGAATAGGAAAATGAGCAGAGAATATAGATATGCAAATCCCAGAAGAATAAGATTCATAATATGCAGTGTTAGTAAGTAAATGGGGAAATAAGCACTTTCATGTTGAGCACACATTGATTGGCTCAGCCTTTATGGAAAGCAACTTAGCAGCATCTTTAACAATTTTAAATGAACATACCCTTTTTCCCATAAATTCTGCTTCCAAGAACCCACCCTACAGAAATATTCTTACCTATACTCAAAAGAAGATATTATACTATATTCATTATCTTTAAAAATGGAAGAAAAAAGACATATTTGTCAATAGAGAAATGGCTAAAATATGACACCTCTGCACTATAGAATACTCTGCAGCTGTTAACAAGGACGGAAACAGATTTATGCATATGACATGGAAAGGAGTCCATCACACATTAAGTGAAAGAAAGCAAGTTTTAGAACAAAATACATATGAATGGAATATCTAATTTTAAAACACTTGGTATGCATGTGCATACAAATGCTTTTTTAGAGGTCTAGAAATGGGATTTCAATTTCACTGGAGTTAGCTGGTCCCTAATTCCATGTGCCTGGATCTGATTTCAGATTATCCTGGCTTTCTCTATATCCTAGAGGAATCCAAGATCAAGACTTGGAGGAACCTCTGACCCCGAAGCCTTTCCAGTCCTTTTCCTACTTTTCACCAGTGCCCAATAAAAAAAGTGAATTTAAAAAAAAAGAAAATGGCAAAAAGAAGTTTCACCACCTACCACTTTCACTACCTACAACTGTCATTGTTTGAGTTTTCAAAAAAGTATGCACAAGTTTTATATTTTATTAGTTAAAAAAGAAAAAAAGATTTATAATCTCAAGGTGAGGAAAGACTTTCTGAACACAAATAGATTAACGCTGATCTGCTGGATAGATAGTATGAGCAGAAATTTAAATAAACAATGAAATAACCACAGCGTCTTCTATTTAGGACCTGTCTTCAGTAACAGTTTAGCACAGACACAAAAAAAATGTTTAATTTGAGAAAGTAGATTTCTGAGGAACATTTTCAGGAACTGGAATTAGCCTTTAGACAAGCAGGCTGTATGAGTTTGTGGTACACAGGTACCCAGAAGAGTTAATTAACAAATCAAAGTAAAGACTTTAATCATGGCAAAAAAAGAGCTGATTAGATATTATGCCTAACTTATTCATAGTATAATGTGTTCAGGGGATATCATTAACCAAAAAAAAAGGCATATCCAGGTGCCTACCAGATATTCCCACTTTAGCATATGAATCGTGCCTGATACTCAACATGTCCAAAATTGAACTCATGTTCCCTCCACACACCTGGTCTTCTAATGTTCCCTATCTAACAGTAGAGCAAGCCAGAAGTCACGGAGTCACCTTTGACTTATGCCTTTCAGTCATCTTTATATTCAATACACCATTGAATGCTTCACCCCCTAAATATCTCACAGATCCATCTATTTCTTCCACCTCTAGGGCAAGCAACCACTCTCTCTCATTTGAACTACAGCAACAGCCAAATTAATAGCCTAAACTAATCTGCTGGTATCCCTTTGCTGTAGTTTGTATGTTTGTCCCCCCAAACCATTTGATCCCCAAGGTTGGAGACAGGACTTAATGGAAGGTATTTGGGTCATGGGGGAAGATCCCTCAGGATTAATGCCCTTCCTGGGGGCAGTGGGGGAGGGGGGGCGGTGTGAGTGATTTTTCATTTTCTTAGTTCCCAGGAGACGTGGTTGTTAAAAAGAGCCTGACACCTCCCCTCTTTCTTGCTTTTTCTGTCACCATGTGACCTCTACATGCTGGCTCCCCTTCACCTTCCCCGGTAAGTGGAAGCAGTCTGAGGCCCGCACCAGAAGCAGATGCTGGCGCTATGCTTCTTATATAGCCTGCAGAACTGTGAGCCAAATAAACAAACCTCTTTTCTTTGTATTATAAATTACCCAGCCTCAGGTATTCCTTTACAACAAAACAGACTAAAACATACACTATCTGCCTACCCTAAACCCTATACTTTGAATTTTGTCTTCATATTGCAGCCAGAATGGTCTTTTTGGAAGAACTGATATCCACTAGATAAAAATATTTCATAGATTCCCTCTGTACCCAGGATAAAGACCCAAATCCTCAAGATTGCCCATCATGGACTATATTATCTGACCCATACCTACCTTCCCAGCCTCATCTCAAACCACTCTCTCCTTGTTCTTAGCATTCTTTCGGCCTTTCCTAATAGCTATCTTCCCTCCCACAATGGGGACTTAGTATATGCTATTTCCTGAAAGTTCTACCCTCTCCTGTTTGCCTAGATAACTTCCATTCATTCCTTAGTCTCACTGTAGGTGTTACTTCCTCAGGAAAGCCTCCTTTAACCACCATGACTAAGTCAAACCCTCATATTAAAGGAACATCCAACACAGTATACTTTATCTGACTGTAGTTTAATATGCAACTGCAGAACCATGTGAATGTGGCAGTCTCTCCCTCTAGACCAAAAGCATCATGAGTGTAATGATTATGTCTGCTTTACTTACCATGATATCACAGCACCTAGCACAGGAATATAGGAGATAATAAATACACTCAATAAATATGTTTAACTAATAGATAGATGGATAGCTAGATATAGCTGAGATACCATCTTGCCTCCAGAGGTAACTTCTAAAGGTAATTTCTAGTTCTATAATTACACAATTTTACACATGCACCTTGAAATTAGAGTATCTGATCTCTTTAATATCAAAATTCATTATTTAGGTTTTTTAACAAAATAAATTAATATGAATGTTATGACTGGCTGTGATTATGAAAAGCCTTTCATTTCAGGGATTGCATATTTAGCAAATATGGAAATTATAAAAACTGAGAAGATAAAATTAATATAATGCCCTTATGTTATCAAACAACAAAACAACCCTGTTGAGGGAAGAGAAGCAGATGTCTTTTGTTGGGGTTTTTTTTTTTCTCACTTAACACATCTTAATCCACGTACCTACATTAAAACAGACTTAAGATTCCTGATAGAATAAGAAAAGTAAGAGAGAAATATTCAGATGGTATATAGAGATTGACTGCTGTGTTGAATGCTGCCCACCATGCAACTAAATCCACGACACTGAAAATTAACTCCTAAGAGAGTCTTAGGAATATTAGATGATTCCTATGACTTAATATAAGGGCAGGGGCAAGAAGTCTCCTTTGGAAGATATTATTTTCTTTCACTCCCTTCCATCTTAACTCACTTGTTATGTATGAAAATCATTGAATAGAAAAGGATTTTTGAAACTTTACTTAAATTTCCCTCTCTTTCTCAAACCACTTCTAAAGAGTGAGTTCAAAAAACAATCTTAAAAAGCAGATATAGAAGAGGACAGAAATACATCAAGTCTATTTAAATCCATGAGCTCATTATTGTTTTTCTAAAAGAAAATGTAACTGGTCACTGCTAAAAAAATAACCAATTATTATTTAGAAATTTAGTAAATTAAAGAAAGAATTATTGGCCAGGCACAGTGGCTCACGCCTGTAATCCCAACACCTTTGGGAGGCCAAGACAGGAGGATGGCTTGAGGCCAGGAGTCTGAGATCAGCCTGGGCAACATAGCAAGACCCCCATCTCCACAAAAAATTCTTTAAAAATTAGCTGAGTGTGGTGGCACACTTGTAGTCCTAACTACTCAGGAGGCTGAGGCAGGAGGATCTCTTGAGCCCAGGAGTTTGAGGTTACAGTGATCTATGACTGTCCCACTGTATTTCAACCTGAGGGACAGAGCAAGACCCTGTCTCTTTAAAAAAAAAAAAAAAATTATGTACATATCCTGCCTTTCCTATACAAATTGTACCATTAGATAACCAAATAGTAGATATGGGGAAGGTTCTCTTTATACCAGTATTTTGGGTAATAAGTGAAGAAAAAAATGATAGAATTAGAATGTCACAATTTTGGAACCCCTAATGAATTAATGGATCTTAGTCATTGAGTATCAACAACTGTTAACATCACCAAAAATGAAAACAATCAGATATTATGTCCTCCTGATAGAACACAATCCCACCTATAAAAAAAGTCTCCCCTCAACCCCCTCAAGGTTCTTCTGAGGATTAAGAGAAGAATTTTACATAAAGCTTTAAAGCACAAGCCTCGACACATAGCTTATATACAAGAAAATCTATTTTCCTTCTCTAACCCCTCTTCCCTTAGAAACCAAGGCAGTGATTGCTTCTACTATTATTGCTGTTTGGAAAGATAATTTATAGTTAAAAAAATATATATCTGGGGTGGGGAAGGGTATAACATGGCAGTATCCCACCATCACAGTAAAACAATTATGTTATCTTTGATACCGACTCAATCTCTCCTCCCTCCTTCCCTTTCGGAGCAACACAGATCTAATATCAGTCACTTATACTTAAGCACAATTATGTTTCAAAGCTAGAGATCAACTGGTTGAGAGAGACTTATTTCCAAGGTCATGGCTCTCCTCCAAATTCAGTCTTAGTGCAGAAGACTCCTGAGGAATAGCATGCCTGTCTTCTTTCTGTTTTGGCAACTACCACTCCTTCTCCACTCATGTGGTCACTGTACAAGAGTTCTCAGCACATACATAGCCAGTAGAGGGTTAAATTGTGTCCCCTCAAAAGATACATCTAAGTCCCAACCCCCAATACCTGTGACTGTGACCTTATTTGGAAATAGGGTCTTTGCAGATATAATTAAGGAGCTTGGGACATGATCATCCTAGATGGGTGTTAAATCCAATAACTGGTATCCTTATAAGTGAAAGTATAGGGATACTGTATTTGAGACACAGAGACACACAGAGAAGACACCCCTGACAATACAGAGACAGAGACTGGAGTTGTACGGCCACAAGCCAAGGAAGGCCCAGTAATTGCCAGCAGCCACCAGAAGCTAGCAGAAAGGCACAGAACAGATTCCCCCAGAGCCCTCAAGAAGGAGCCATTCTGCTGACACACCCATTGGTGGTGGACCGCTGGCTTCCAGAATTGCAAAAGAAAAAATGACTGTTGTCTTAAAGCCACCAAGTTTATGGCCATTTGTTAACAGCAGCCCTGGAAAACTAATACATATCCCCTCGCCGAGCTGACTGACCGAGCTCCAGGTCCTACCATCAGAAATCTATAACTGTGGACAGAAAATTCCAATCTCAGTTTGGCTGTCTCTTATACATAAAAGATGTTAACCCAGGAGCAGGTGATGCCCTGTGAACTAGGAAGCAGAGAAAGTCAGTCTGCAGCAAAGGAGCAAACAGCTCATATCCCATTCGTTTCTAAGGCCCAGGTGCATACCTCTTCTTGGTCCCGTGTGATACCCCTTTATCTGAGAAATGAACATCATCCTTTTATGCTCAAACTAGTTCAAATGGATTTCTGTAACTGGTAGCCCAAAGGGTTCTAACACACTCAGGAAACTGCTGCCATAAGCCCTTCAGTAAAGATAAGCTGGAACAAGTCTTCCTTGGGCAGGTGCCAGGAAAAGCTGAATTTATTCAAGAACGCTTTAAGGGAGAGGAAAGGAAACTTCAGGACTGGGCGACAAATGCAGTAGCAAGAGACAATGCAAAAAAGAACCTCAATTTTCACTGGGCATAAAAGCCAAGACCCAGGTCTCATACAGATTGAGTATACCTAATCAAAAAAAATTCAAAATCCTAAATGTTCCAAAATCTGAAACTTTTTGAGTGCTGACATGATGTCACAAGTAGAAAAATTCCACACCTACCCTTATGTGACAGGTCACAGTCAAAACACACTTAAAACTTTGTTTCATGAACACTATTATTAAAAATACTACATAAAATCACCTTCAGGCTATGTGTATAAAGTATATACAAGGGCTGTCCAGAAAGTATCCAGCCAGAGACATTTATTATATTAACAATGGCCAGATACTTTCCGGACAGCCCTTGTATGGAATGTAAATGAATTTCCTGTTTAGACTTGGGTGCCATCCCCAAGAAAGCTCATTATGTACATGCAAATATTCCAAAATCTGGAAAAATCTGAAATCTGAAATACTTCTGGTCTCAAGCATTTCAGATAAGGTATACTCAATCTGTAATGAGAGGGAGTGTGGGTCAATAATGATGTTGAAGATTCCCAAAAAAATATAAAACTAAAAAGAAAATTTTTTGGTCAAGTTGTACAAACTATGCTAATTAAAACCACCCATGTAAATTGCTTCTCACTAAGTATTATAGATATGACATGATTACTATTGTGCATATGAATAACACGTATCAGGTTCCTTTTGGTTGGGATTAATTTGATTACAGCACCAAACGCTGCTCATATTTTCTCAGTCTCCTTTTAAAAAGACTGCAAATAATGAATGCTTGTGTCTTTGCTTCAAAATATACCAAACATGAGGTACAAGGAAGTACCCATAGTGGACCAGGGATAGAATTAAAAGGATTTGGGTTGAAGAGAATGACACGAACACCCCAAAAATATGGGGACTGGGGAGAGCATCCCTGGGTATTATGGGAACAAATGATACAAATGTGGCCAAGCCCCTTTTTAACTCTAGGATGTCAGATCTCAGAAAAGGATGATTGTTCAGCCTCAACCACAGTAAATCGCCAGTAAATAAGAGAATGATAAACCCTAGATTAATGATTAAATGATTGTCTAGATTCATTATAATACGAGAAAAGGGAGACAGAGAAACACAGAGAAGAAGAAAGAGAGGAAATTGTTTTAAAAAATCACAGCTTTGGTTTTTAAAACTCATGCTTAAATGAATGACCAAAAAGAATGCTTATTTTAAAAAATCTAAGATGTAATGCTATTGACCTTTTCCTTGAGAAAGTTCTGTACACTCATTTGTCTTCTAGTACCAGAAAAAAGCCTGATTTCTTCTGAAGCATTTTTCCATTATAAAAGTAACATGTGTTCAGTAGTCACTGTTCTTAAATCACCTAAAAACATCTTAGCATAAGCACATGACTCTTACAATGGAAGATTTTGTGACAAACAAAGCCTTCAACCAGAACAACTAACTTAAAAAAGAAATAGGGCCGAATGTCCTAGATGAGAAAAGTAGTTGGTTTTCTGGTTATAAGATGCAAATTGAGAGAGATTCTGAGATTTTAGGGAAAGAAAGAAGATTGGGGGGGAAAGGAAAGAGAACATCTAGAAACAAACTAACAGGCTTAAAAGGAATATATAAAAGACAACATGGGAAAACAGACATGGTCCAGTGATTCTCTCTCCGATAAGAGTTAAATGAACCATAATATCAATATAGATGTAAACCCAGAAATCATCTCAAATTCATGAAGTAATGCTCAGACACCCCAGCTACAGATTAAAGCATGCTGTCTTCCCTAAACATTGGAGGAAACCTCTTAAAGGGATCCTTCCTTGGTTCTTCTCTTGCCAAATAAAATAAAGAGAAAGAAGCTAAATAGTACAGAAAAGCTTCAATAATAATAAAACAAGAATACATAACCTGAACTTTTGTACCCTCATAATAAGCTGAAATAAAAATATATATGTAAACCAAAAAATAAATTAATTAATTTAAAAAAAAAAGAATACAGTGTCTCCTCAGTTGCTAGCCATTTCCTATATGATAACAAAGTAATTAAGTTTCCCAAGGAACAGGGTCATCAATAAAAGAGAAGACCCTGAGAGACAAGAATTTTCTCAGTAAATTGTCCTAAATCTGAACTTCAAATATTAATAGTATTCAGAATCATTTTTAACCATTGAACCTTCATCAATCCATGATCAAAGGCTCATTGAATCCAATAGCTTTACTCAAGACCCACTACAGGAATTTTTAATATCCTATGCAAGATTCATTAAAAAGCAGACTTTAGGAATCTCAGAAAATACACTTTAATTTCCCACACTTTAATATACTTTACATGCCCAAAATATATCAATTGCAGGTCCCTTCCCTGTTTGGAAGCACAAAATGCACACAAATAAAGTGCTAGCCTAGTTTACCTAGAACATAACCTTCCTACCAAGCACATTTTTTAAAAAGTGGGGTTGGGAGGAAGCAGTTGCGCTGAAATTACAGGCTGTCATGACACCTCAATATCAAAAACTGAATACCTGGTTCCACAGGAGAGTAAGGTTTTTATTCATAGTCCTGTTACTAAGCAACTATAACAATGGCTGTATGAGCTTTCTAGAAGCTACCACAGTTAAAGGGAAAAATATACATAAGGAAAGAAAAATGGGAAATCCTTGCTTTGGGAATCTTTACCTTTTCAGGGCAAATTCAATGTAAAAACAACAACAAACAAAACCGAATGCAATCTAAACTCAAAACAAGCAATTCCTTAAAGGTCTAGAAAAGTATATGCTATTATATCATTAAATTTATGTTCAGTTTTGGTTCATTTCAAAATTCACATTCAACTGGTGATAATGATTTCCTTACTGTGTTCTTTTTGTGGTCCCTTCTTTCCTTCACCCTCCCTAGGGAATAATTTTTTTTTCAAATCCTTTACTGATTAAAAGAACATTTTAGAGCTCTTAAATCCATTTGTTTACAAAAGCTATAAAAACTAGTTTACAGTTGTTTCATGTTGCCTCAGCTTTGAACCGAGAACACTCTAGGACATCAAACTATGCCTTTGAAGAGAACAGTCTCTCAAGCAGAGCCAGACACTTTCCCAGCCACTCCCTGAAGTTTAGACAACCAGAGTATTGCAAACATCAAGTCTTTTTCAAGGTTAGACTATACAATGCAGCAGGCTCTAAACCAATGTTTCTCAAATTGTGGGTGGGGTTCCAGGTGGGAGGGGGGCTTCCATACATGTTCCAAGGAAATTTTAAAGTCTAGACACGAAAAGGGCCAATGAGCAGGTGATAAGGCTGGAAGAGATGGCCTCACCGACTTTTCTTTTCACCTCTCTTTGAAGCTTTCAAAATCTGCTGCAATGCTGAGAGAGATTCTCTCAAGATCTATCCTATAAAAGGCTGCTTCTCACTATTGGCTCTTTCTTCCCCCCTACCCTTTCTCAGTTCCTGAAGGATGGTAGGCTAGAAGAGAGACAAGATGGAAGATAAAGTTTTAGAATTATTTTTCTAAATCAAAAATAAGCAATCATGGTGTGCCTCTGTTCCCAAGGTGCCTCTAGATTCCAATAAACCTCTATTTTAAGAAGAGAAATCCAGAGACAAATCGAAACTTAAATACTGGAAACTGAACACCCAAAGTGTCTGAGCCACTCATTCCTGTGTTTAGATCCCAAAGAGATGGTTTTCTGACTCAGAAGATTCTCTGAGCAGCATTTGGAGGAGGAGGCTGTTTGACTCTCCTGTTTTTAATTAGCTTGTTTCTTAAATTTGACTCTCATTTTGTTTTTTTTTTTAAAACATAAACAGTACAAAGTATAGTCTTGGTAATCACGAAGAACCAGGAAGCTCTGCTACTTGAAATAAAGTAAATGAAGAAAATTCTGTCTTCTGACATATAAATAGTTATTATCTCTACTGGCAACAACTAGGAAACTTAGCATTTATTTAACACATTTTAAGATCAAACTGATTCAAAAATTAAATCAGTTAGCTTCAACATCAACTCTGCCTACATTTCCCTGTGGCTAACAGTTTAGACAAAAAAAACATTCTCAAATAATTTTTTTTTTATTTTTCTGACATCCTTCCATTGTTAAAATTCCTATGCTTGCTTACTATAAAACTCAAGGATTTCTTCCATATGTTGGCCATATTTACAAAAACCTTGAAAATTAATGGTCACTCATATGTATAAGATTATTTACTGAAGAATTGCTATTGTAAAAGATTGAAAACAAGAGGGAATTGGTAAATTATGGTTCATTCATACAATGGAATATTATGGGGCTAGAAAAAAATTAGAAAGCTCTTTATATATTTTATGGAATGAGCACCAAGATATATTTTTGCACTGAAAATGCAAAATAAAGAATACTATGTAATAGGTTACTATTTGTGTTTTAAACAAGGAAAAAATATAAGTATGCATATATAAATTTTCTGTTATATGTTGCATAAAATATCTTTAAAAGGATAATAAGACCTAGTAACAGGTTGGACTCTATGGAAAAAAACAGATACAGGGTAGGATAGAGGCTTTGCCTTATATATCCAATGTGAATGTATTGCCTGTTCAAAAAATACATTTTTAAATTAAAAAACAAAGTTATCTACAAACTACAATATACACAGATGACAGGCTGAGTCACTATCAGCAATGCTTATACTTTGCAATTTATGACAGTGATTATGGATTTATAATGTATGAATGATATCCCATATCATTTATACTAATGTGTGAATGATATCCCACTTTTAGCATTAAAAATACAACCTAACATGCTGTAATTATACCTTAAACACATAGAAGACATTACCCTGCTCCCATCAGCTACTGATACTCTAACTTTTGAATATAAATAGTACAACTAAACAATGCAAGTAGATTTTATATTTATAAATTTTAAGGCATTTGAAAACCAGGGGGTAAACAAATACTGTTAGCTAAAAAGAGTAAGGCAAAATCTAGGCGCTTTGCTTAAGGTCAACCAATAAGTGAGAAAAAGACACATAAAAACTTTTAAAAATCTTCCTCAAAACTACTTTTTTAATAGGTATAAAATAGGATCAATTATTTCATGTTTGTGTGTATGAGTATGTATAGAAACAGAAAGAGAGAAAATTAGTAAGTTTTTAGCCATCATCAAACCCTTACTTATTCAGAAATATTTCGTCATGTACTAAGTGTCAAAAAGTATGCTAGACACTAAAATCCAGATTAAAACACACACACACACACACACACACACACACACACACACACACACACACACAATGAAATAGCAAGCAGCTATTTCCCAACTATGAAGAGGGAAATGTCTGGACAGTAAAGGGGACGTCTGAGCTGAGCCTAGAAGGATGACAAAGATGATGTCAGACAGAGAAAGGAAGGAGCATTTCATGTAGAGGCAAAAGCAAATGCAAAGGCTCAGGAAGAGTGGATGGTTGTGGATGTCTAGAGAAGGGATTCATGGCAGGAAATACAACTTGAATGGAAGGCTGGAGCTAGTTTGGGAAGGGCTTATACACCATGCTAAAGGGTTTGCCCCTATAACTACAGACTACGAAATAAAAAGAAAAACCAAGTTGGGCACAATGCCAGAAGCCTGTAGTTCCAACTACTCAGGTAGGATCCTTGAGCCCAGGAGTTCAAGGCTATGATCGTGCCTGTGAAAAGCCGCCACTGCACTCTAGCCTGGGCAACATAGGAAGACCCTATCTCAAAAAAAAAGAAAAAAAAACTAGTTCCAAAAAGATACAAGGAGATAATCTGAGGGAACAGAATAAGATTTATAATGAAACATTAAAAGGCTAGATGTTATTTAGACTAATAGACTTCAAGCCCAGGAAGATATCTTCCACAGATTGATAATTATAGCTGTATTTTATCTCCACTGAAGGCAAAAAAGAAAGATTAAGCACTCAGCTCTGAGGATACTACAATAAGGTGAGTAAAAACACTGGGAGAGCAAGCAAACCCAGGAGGTGGAGGGAGGCTGGGTGAGAGCTGGGGAAAGGGGGTAGAACCCCAAATGATCTAAAGTAGGCAAAAAATTAGTACTTATAGATCAAGACCATTTCTTGAAGCAAAGAGTGGCATCTCCTTTTCAGGAAGTATTTTACAAGAGATGCTCACTGGACCAAATGTGGTCCTGACCATCTTGGAATGGAGTAGGTCCCTTTTAATCCTTGTGATTCCATCACCCTCAGTCTGTACATGGACTAAATATGGTCATATCCAACAAATTCCAAGAACAAAACGTTATTAACTTGGAATAATCAGGTGGAAGACATCCCCAAATCACAAAATATTTTTAAAGAAATTAGTGCTATTATTTTCTAATACACATCCTAATGCCAAAGGTTGACCATGTATTGCCAATACAGTGTATAAACTGTACCTCTGTGAAAGTAGCAATGTTTACAAGCAATCTTCTTTCCTAAATTAAGTCAGGAATTTGTATTGCCATTGTGAATTATTAATACTTAGCTATTTTCTTCATAAAAAGAGCAATGACGAATTTAAGTAGAGCCCCAAAACTTAAGTACAGCAAATGACCACAAACTTCAATACTGTGGGCTTTAAATTAGCAATGATTTTACCACATATGAAATATCAACTGCATGACCTTTTAAGAGAAAGAAAAACAATTGGCAAGTAGGGTGAATGTTGACCCTTAATTGGGTATTAGTGAATTTTTTTCTAAAAACTTAAATCATTAACTGATCAAACATGGAGAAAAGAATACCTGGTTGATGGAATCAGGTTGAGTATCCCATTGAGAACATAGCTGAACTCTGCATGATCCTGAGCAACAAGTGCCACCAGACCCTCACAGCAGGCCGTTCGAACCACTACGTTGTCACTGCAGCACTTCTCCCATAGCAAGTTCAAAGCAGGAGTCTGAAATCAAACCAGTGTTTAAAAGACACTTCTGACGAATAGCAAACACATACACACCTCAGCCATTCATCAAGTGTAATTCGTTCACAGTAGGCTAGCTTTCCTATATAAAAATAATGTTGTCACTGTTTCTAGAAGAAAATAAAGTCGATTTTCCAAGAGACATAATAGATCTGTTTTGATATAGCAACTCTCTCACCTGGTATCCTGGCTCCAAAATAAGACTGGCTGTAGGCAGAGGTAGGACCCAAGTTTAAGTAACACAACAAAGCAAAGACTTGGCTGTATTACAGTGCTCTAACCAAGCAATTTAACCAGACACCAACAATATCAGCGTATCAGTTAGTCTAAGCTGAACTCCAAACAGTGTCTATGTTTCAAGTCTTAAATGGCAATAACATTTTCAGAAAATGTTCCTGCTCTCCTACTGCCAACCTCTACCACCTACATGTACCTTCCCACCAACCACAACACCCCTGCCACAATTTGCTGATGTCTAATGTGGGCCCAGATAGAAAACAGAGATGTAGGACAGGCCACCAGCAAGCTGCTCATTCCATGGCTACCAAAAAAAAGCCTAAGAAAACTGTTTTGCCCAAGAAAGAGACTATGACTTTTTCCCCCCTCATACTATGAATCAATCTTCTTGATAGAAAAGCAATAGAAGGGCACATAAGTAAATATAGGCTCTCATTTTTTAAAACCTCATAAAACCGGAGGTTCTAGCTTTTATAAGTTCCTCAGGAACCTATGACCCTCTAAAAAGGTTCACTGCTAACAATAAACCAATATTTGAATGTATCGTTAAATCCATTTAGATTCACACACAGTTGTGATTTTTATGTTTCAAAAAAAGAAAAGAACAAATAATGAAGTTATTTTCCTTCCTCCTGATACAACTTATTAGGGAAATATATTTGGAGAAAAATTAAGAGCTCCGCTCTTGAAGAATAACTAAAAGAATGGAAATCAACATCACATTATGCCCACTTTCCCTCTATAGCTGGCTAAGAGCCTTTTCTATCTTAGGATCCCACTATTAAAAGAACAGTACAGTTAAAAGTCACTACAGGAAGGAAATATTTCTATTTCATTTCTCCTTTTATTCAGAAGGAAATTGCATTCACCTGTATGGACAACATCAAAGGGCTCTAAATGTCATTACTCCATTACTAAGCCAGGAAAACAAAATAAAAAGATAAACAAACTGCTGCCTCAGGTAATTCCATATCCTCACAGAAGTAAGCATTCATTTATTAGTAGAAGAGGAAACATTTAGTTACAAGGATTTGACATTCAATAAATTCTAGTAGTTTAAGTAAAACTACTAGATCTTCTCAGAGTGCATAATGTGATTATAGGCAGGACTAGGATCAGGGTTCTCAGAAAACCTAATTTATATGACTACACACAAATACCAGATAAATGCCAATTACTGAAGTATACCCCTACACTTACTTCAACATGTCAACAGAAGCTGTAAAGAAATATAACTTGGAGTAGCTAATCAAAAAGAGTATGAGAAAAAGGAAATCAATTTCTTTCTGCTGTGAAAGAAAAAAATCTTATTTCCATCATCTATGTTCTCTATAGTATACTTAGAGCACCTCTCTTCAGCAGTTTCCCAACAACCATGTCAAAATACACAACACGGATGAAACAAAACCCAAGTTCTCGGTAGGCTATCAATGCTTCAACTCTGAGCACTCACCTGCCCTGTGTGTGGGATGTAATTTTTCCTCCAGCTCTGACTGTCAATGCATAACCTTTCCAACTTAGAACTCAGATCTGGGGCTAACCTGAAGCATGAGAAAACTACACCCAAACAAAGCCACTACATTAATTTTCTCTATTAACGAAAACCACTCCCTCAGAGGTAAACGCTACCAACCTACTCTAAAGCATGTCTTTCCTCATTCCGCCTATATTATTTTTTCTTAATAGTCATAGGAATACTTCCCTTCAGGCCCTCCACATCTCAATCCTAGAGTCTGTTCTAGTAAATTTTAAAATTTTTAAAAATACTATAGAATAAAAACATGGCAAACAAACAAAAAAAGGCAACAGAAGTTCTCACAGTTCAAAATCATTTCTACTGTCACCTGAACTGTGAGGGAAACAAGGCAAGTGTATATGTGAGCCAGCTGGTAGCATTATAATATCTGAATAGAAGTAAAGCACAACGTTAAACACAGACCTGGTTTGTGGACTGGTGAATCTTTTCTGAAGAATCATTTTCCTTCAGGACTGCAGCAATAAGATGACCCACAGCCTAAAAAATGAACAAAATTAATGAGCACGTTCCCTCAGAAGTTCTTTCCAAATATTAACACTAGGTGATATGAGTCTGAGTATGACAGACAGTCAACTGGTAAGAAATAAAATCCCCATTCATTGAGTGTGTGCTATTTAGAAAGTACTGAATTAGGCACTCCACATACATAATTTTTAACATTCAGAACCACCCTCAAGGTAGGCATTTTTACCCCAGGTTACCAACAGGCAAACTATAGTTCATAGATGTTAAGAAAATTGCCAGATTTTTGGTCCAAATTGCTATAACTTAGTATCAGAGGGTAACTTGAGATTGCTTAATCCATTACACCATGAATGAGAAACCCCAGAGTTTTTAAAAACCATCTTTGCATCTAAATGAAATCCACCAGGCTTCATCGTACCCTTAACAAAGATGAAGAAAGAAAACTCATCTTCATCTTTATGACTATAGCCCACACAGAACCAACAGGTCTCCCCTCTACCACCCCAGTTCTCCCTCCTTTAGGCCTTATGATTTTAATTTCTTTATCATTTTCTCATAGGTTTCAGCCCTGAAGTTCAATCTGAACATAAGCTTTCAGTCTCATAAGTCTCTAAAATGTTCCCGTATCCAGCTTTAGTCAAAAAGTTCAAAATTAAATTCAAGACTCTTATAGGACTGATTATCTAAATACATAAATATAATCACCTCCTACCACATCAACTTCATTCCCCTAGTTCCCCAGCACTAGCCAACACTGCTGTCTCAGAGCCAATAGGCCAGCAACAAACATAGCCATTCTGTGTATGGGTTGAGAAAAACTCTGCTACTGCAACAGCTGCTCATCCTGCACTTGGGACCAAGGTATGATATAGCTGTGAATAGCTGTCAGTCTTGCAAAGTCTCCAAAAAAGCTCAAATAAAAACACAGTACCCACGCCTTCATTTTTTGTTTTTTGAGTGTTTTGTTTTGTATTTTAATATTTCACACATTGGAACTGATTTTAGACCTTAATGCTTGTGGTCTCAGTTTTGCAATACAAGTCACTCATTTACATGAATATTAAGTTTAGTTCAATTTACTGTCTTGTACCACCTAATAAAAGAAATAGTAACAAGAACTGAGAGCCAGTGAATAGTCTGAGTTCCTCTTTTACAAAATATACCATATTTCATTGAAGGTACCTGGCCATCAACTACAGATGTACCATTATTTTACGTACCACTAAGAAAGAAAAAAAGCTGCCAATTAATCTATGACATACAATGCTTCTTATAATTTAGAATTTTGATTTTATAATAATGAAAGAGTTCTTTTAGATTCATTTAGAAAATCATGGCCAAGTTCACAAATGTGCAGGAAATACCAACAATATCTCAACTGCTGCCATCAATTACTAGATGTAATCCAATTTCAAAGATGTTAAAACATGGAAAAATGTGTGTGAATCAATGAAATATGGTGCTAACACTGAGCAGTGGTTACAAAAGAACAATAGAAGTATTCGCAGAGGACAGGACACAATCACAAGAACCTAATAAAATCAATATGCAACATAACAGGGACAAAAAAGCTACAGTTTATATTTAGAAAAAGGACTAAAAGTAAATAAGCTTAATGCTATATATCCCCCCATTCCTCACTAGGTTCAATTTATCTATATACTTTTCAATTCATCCTCTAACAAATCAGACATATTAGCCTAAATTGATTTTCAAAATGCAAAACCCAACAATAAAGCAGCCTACATTGCTACTTAAGTTTTCCACAACAGAATTCAAATAGACATCCTACACTAAACAATACATATACACTTTTCACTTAATTTAACAGTAACACATATGGGCATTTCTTGATTATCTATGCTAATGAAGGGACTCCAGGCACAGAAAAATAAAATTATGGACAGTATCCTTCAAGCTTTCATCCTCTTCTTCATAATAAGGACCTGTAGGACATGACTCCAACCCAGTCAGGTAGAAGGGAATCTTGCATAAGGAGTGTTCTACTCCTCATGGAAGGGTTCCCCACTACCCAGCTAAGTCAATTCCCACAGCAGGCATCTCCGAAGGTAACTGTTGAAAGGATCCAAGACGCTGTACGCTGTTAGGTCTTCAGACTGGCTTCTTCACAAGAAAAAACAATAAGCTTCATGGTACTTCAATTAACCAGAATGCTTCTAGTTAGCTTAAGGCAAACCAGAAAACCATCTCTGTTTTTACTATTTAATTATTGAAAAGCTCTCTAAAATAAATTATCACAATCTCCTACCTTAGTAGATAGATCAAATTTTTTAATCCAGGATATTTTACTTATTGAATATCATTATAAAAACCTATTATTCTGAATAGTTGTACAGGGATAGGATACATCTTTTTTAAATATTAATCCCTCATACTCTGGGCATGTATAACCATTTACCTCTATTCCCAATAATTAATTATAGACCAAAAAAAATATTCAGGGACCTACCAGTTAATCAAGGTTTTATTATCTCTAGAAAGAAAAGTGTGATATAAATAGACATGGAGATTGATCAATTTCAAATACTTGCTTTTCTATGTCAAACATATGTTTTCAAAAATAATTCATAAAAAAAGTTCCTTCATAAAAAGAACATAAATCTCTATATGTAGAAGAATAGAACATTTAATGCTAAAAATGTAAGGTTCAATTAACAATCTACCAGAATGGTTCATTTGTTACTATGAAGCAAAAACAGACAAACAAAATTACCTGTGATTGTATAAGAGAATTTGGAAATTCAAACCTTTTCTTGATATCATCTGACATTTTTGCTTCTCTTACATGTATATATGCAGCTTCTGTAACCAAAACAAAAGAATATTTGTTAGTCCTCCAACTGGTTTGAATTGGAACTCAAACCAATTATTCCTCAAATAATATGAATGTAACTCATTTCAAAGACAACAAAGGAAATAAAGTAAAGGACTCTGCAGGGTAATCCTTGCCATAACTTCATTGTCATTCAGCACTAAAATCTCATGATAGATAAATAAACTAAAAATGCCCAACAGCTCTTGGTTTTTCCCCATAAGAGCTAATCCCCAAACAGATGAATTCACACTAAAGAAACTAAAAAAAAAAATCCAAAAGTTCAACCACAAATTTGAAATATAAATTAATTTTTTTTGGAAATTAATTCTTTTATAGATCAAAACTTACAAGAAAGAAAGAGTCAAACCTTCTTAAACAAGTCAAAATTGTTTAAGCCTCACTTTGGTACAAACTTTCACGTAAGCACTAATCCAATTGTTAGTGACAAGTGTGAAGCCCAGGTGAACTTTATTCAGGAGGTATAGAAATGACCTAGAAACTCACACATTAACGTATACTGCTTGTCTCCTAAAGGAGGAACAAGCAAACAGTTAGCACCAACTTTTAATATTTACATCACACCTCTCATTCCTACGGGGCTCACTAAATAAAAGAAAAAAAAGCATACAAAAAAGATGGAGGAGGGCAGGTGGTAAACTGGAGGCATGGAACTAAGAGAATTTCCTGAGGATCCTAATTTATTCAATTTCCATGCAGCACTGAACCTGCCAAATTACACTACTTTGAAAAATAGGGTGCTTTAGGTTGCCTATTTATTACAATATAATTAAAAAATAAAATGTATGTCGTACACTACCCTAGATTACCTTATAAAAATAACAAGAAGCAAAACCAAGCTCTTTTGATCTTAAAAAGCGAAGTATGTTGTGATGAACCTGCAGCTTTCTCTGACTACAAGTTGAGCATCCCTAAATCCGAAATCTGAAATCTAAATTCAAAACTTTTTAAGTGCCAACATGACATTGAAAGAAAATGCTCATTGGAGCATTTTGGATTTTCAGATTAGGGATGCTCAACCGGTTTAAAATATCTGCAAACATTCCAAAACTCAAAAAAATTCCAAAATCGAAAACACTTCTGTTCCAAGCATTTCAGATAACAGATACTCAATCTGTGTTTTCCTTTCTTCCAAAACTAAATTCCACAAATGGGTATTTTCTCCTTGCTTTTTTCTTCAATATCTATGTCCATCTTTACTTCCTTGAATTTGACATTCTACAGCACTGAAACCACTTGTTCTAAGATTGCAAACTGTTTCCCTAGCTAAATCTACTCATTAGCTTAAGCAGATCAAAATTTCTTCAACTTCCCAATTGTGTCAATTACAACTTTCTTGGAATTTTCTTCTCTTTTGAATTCTATAATATATCATAACAGAATCTCCCAAAGTGTGTCCCAAGGAAACCCAGAAAAAAGAGGTCTTCATGGGAGGAAGAAAGGATTCTGTGGGGACATATATTCCTACCTTGAAAATTCATTCATTCACTTAAGAAATACTTACTAGGTACCAGTGTCAGGCAGGCACTGTTCTAGGTGCTTGGACTGCATCAAAGAACAAAACAGACAAAAATCTCTGTATTCATAGAGCATACAGTCTGGTGGAAAGAAGCAGACAAGAAATTCTAAAACTAAATAATACATAAAATATATTAGAAGGTGATAAATGCTATGGAAAAAAGAAAGTAAAGCAGAGTAAAGGGGATAAGAAAAGGGGAAAGGGAACACTTCCTATTTTAAATACGGCAGTCACAGGCAGTCACTTCTAGAAGTTGGCACTTGAACAAAGACTTAAGGGAGGGAAAGGCAGTTAGGTTAGCCATATGGACCCGGAGGGGGAAAGAGTATCACAAGCACGGGACACAGTGAGTGCAAAAGCCATAAAGTGCTTAAGGTCTGTTTTAGGAAGAAGAAAGAGATGAGCATGGAGCAGGGTGAAGAAGGGAAAGAATGGTAAATCAGGTCAGACAGTCAAGAAGTCAGATCATAAAAGACCCTGTAGGCCGCTGGAAGGACTGATGCATTTATCCTGAGTGAAATGGGAAGCTGCAGCAGAAGGAGGTGCTAAGATTTTAACAGACTGACTTGAGGTAAAAAGTGGTCAGATTCCAGATATATTTGAAGTTAGAGCCAATTCGACAGCTAATGGATTGGATGAGAGTATAGGAGAAAGAAAGGAGTCAAGGATGACTCCAAGGTTTCTAACCTGAGCAACTTTATTTTTAATCTCAATTCCCTTGGGCATTTTACACATAAAACAAAACAATTTCTGTACTGCTTCTAATCATGGCTTTTTTTAATTAATATGAAATGAGAGAGCTGCCATCAACTGAGATGAGGAAACAAATTTTGTGGGAAAGATCAGAGATTCTACTTTGCACAGTTTACATTTTAGATGACTAATAGATATCCAAGTGGAGATGTCAGATAGAAAGTTGGATATATGAATCTAAAGTTGGAGAGAGAAATTTCATTTAAGATATAAATAATGGTGCATATTATTAAAGAATATGAGAGGGTCTAAAGCAAGAAGTCTATTTAACTTTGCTTAACCCAGAGTTTATCAAATGTATCTGGTCATGCAACCATGGAAATACCTGTTAACACTCTATACCATCAGTCTGTCCTGGGTATGATACAGATTGGGAATCACTGCTCAACCGACACCTCCTATTCCTCCTCATCCACTCTGCTTCTAGAGTTCCATCTTCCTTCCTGGAGGCTCTGCCAAGCCTCTACCTTGTGCTCTTTTCCCTTCATACCAACTCTCCCACAGCTATCAGCCTTCACCTAGTCCAGATCTCCAAACACTTCCCTATTTTCTCTTAAGAGGCTCTAAAACCAAAAACTAGGGATGTCAAAAGCAAAACACATATTTCTTCTCATAAAAACTCTTTGCATTTCAGTTCATTTTTTACCCAGTTCTCCTCTTATAATTTCTCACTACCATTCTCTAAATCCAGGCAGTCACAAAGTCTGCTTTGTTCTTTCTAGCATCTCAGAGTTCCTCTTTATTTCTATACTCATCATCTTAGTTCCTTATGCCAGGCTTACTCCAGTAACTGCTTAGTCTTGGGGCTCTCCATGCTGAGTTCATCCCATACATTGCTGTCAGATTAACTGTCCTGAAATGCTATTCCCATCACATCACTTCCCTGTGAAGAATTCATAGTGGGTTTTCAATTGCCTGTCAGATTAAATGCAAATTCTGATGCCTAGCTTTTAAGCCTTCTATCATCAGTCTCACCCATTCAACTTCATTTTCACTATCATTCTAATCTAGGTAAAACAGTTTTCAAAATGGTCCTACATACTCAAAATCTGCTCATTCCTAAGGGATTTTATTTATATTTTTCTCTCCCATATAAAATGTCCTTCTTTATATGCTTCCACTATTTAAAGATTAAATTTCTCTCATAGCATATCTCTGTTAATTCTTTCCCAACAACCTACATCTAACATTAATCACTTTGCTTTTATATTCCATCACTATTACTGCATTTGGTCTGACCCATACCATCATGTGACTACTTACATCAGGATTGGAAATCTTTTTTCTGTAAAAGGCCAGAGAGCAACTACTCAAATCTGCGTCTGCAGCACAAAAGCAGTCATAGACAATACATAAATAAATGACCATGGCTGTGTTCTGATAAAACTTTATTTACAAAAACAAATGGTGGGTAGGCTGTAGTTTGCTAACTCCGGTTTTACATAATGACTATTTTTTGAATTAATGTACAAAATTTCTTGACATAATTGCTATAATGAACATTCAAATTTGGCCCTGTGCCTCCAGGCTGCTAGGGTACACATGTAAACAAAAGAAATTATAACTCTTTTATTATATAAAAGATGGAAAAGTACCCTTTATCAAAGAAAACAAACTTTTTTGTGCACTTAAAACTCTGAAGGAAATTTCTCATATTGGGCTTTCTATATGGAATGCAGAATGATATAATAGGTAATATTCTCAATAACAAGCATAAGAAAATTTTATATTACTTCTTTTTTAAACAAACACTGGATAAAGCCATGGGCATAACATATTATGTAAATCAGTACAGAGTTTTCTGATGATCTAATCTAACTTAGGAGAAGACAGACTCGAGAGTACCTAGAGAAGTAGCTGGTTATCGATGTGTCACAGAATAGACTTATTCAAGTATCAACAGTGATAGAACTACATAGACGAAAATGTGGGGCTATACTCTCTGATCCAAGCCCAGAATGCTGACATTCCACTATGGCTTTGGGGACCCAGATGAGCAGCTGGTTAGGCTACAACAGCAGTGAAGAAGCTGAGCCATCCAAAAAGATGACCTTATCTCCAGGAGGTGGGCCACTGTGGTAAAAGAGTGCTGTTTTTATCAAAATTACCTAAGTATAGATGACAAATAAACTAAAGATTGCAAAAGACAGCCCTAATTTCAGTGTGACACTTTAGGGAATGAACACATTTTTTAATCTATAATAACTTTATCTTTCCTAACAAATGGCCATTAAGCATTCTCAAAACCACTACCCAACCAAGCTGCAATATGATTTCATATCATCCTCGATTCGCTATCCTTGGGCTACAAATTGCAAGTGTCTTTCATTTGTTGAAGACTTATATTTCAAGGTTAATCACAAGCATTTGGTCATTCAAAGTATAAAAACATCATGTTCTCTTAGCGAATTTCATAAAACAATACACGTGCTTGCTTTAGCACTGGCAGTGTAGCATGTGCCCTACTTTATATTTAATCTCAACTTCCTTTGGGCATTTTATACATTAAAGCAAAACAATTTATATATTTCTTCTTATCATGGCATTCTTACTAAAAGGAAATCAGTCACAATATGATCTATAAACCACATGCTACAAAAATGAGTGTTTGATTTTAAAAGTTTTATCTCCCACCTGTCAGTATGCCTTTTTCATCTGTCTAAATCTAAATCAGAAAGAGAAATTTTAATGAGGTCTTTAAGTTCCCAGTGAATCAAAGCACTTGTTTAATGTAAGCAATTATCTGCCAAGGTGTTTCAGCCCCATAAGAATACTTCCAAGAAAATAAATCTATCACTTGCACTCTGGAAATAAAAAAAGACCAGCAGACAGATAAAGCACTACGGGTTTTCAACCTTCTTTCTCAATAGTTTCTCTAGGATTCTATACAACCATATATTGTACAAAAGTACTTAATGTCAAACCTAAAATGAAGGGCACAATCTGAAAAACAGTAAGATCAAATCTATTTAATTATACTCACAAGTGCTATGGAAACCCAGCAGAGGGAGTAACTGATTATACAGTGTGGGGGGGGGGTTCCAATGGTCACAAAGAAAGGCGTTTGACTTTGAGCACCCTTGACTACCAAATTTTTATACAGGAAGGGCTCAAGGGCAGCCATCTGGGTGGAAGTCAGGGCTATACAGAGTACATTCTTAAAGTTAGTTTACATGAGCAATGTCATCAGCAGCATGCTTCATTCATATTAATGGGACCCTATGTTTTAGAGACACAAAATCTAGGACTGCTTTTTAACATTTTATTAACTATTGTAATTATCAGTTACGGCATTCACTTGGTTTCTTCCTCCCACAAATTAAGCTACAGAACTTCAGCCTGAGGGCTTTAAGCATATATTCTGAAAATATTTTTCTTTTTTATTATATTTTTTGGGATGGCTGGTAAGCACCATCAATAAATTTGAGCTAATTTTATAAATTTATCAAGACTATGGCTCAGGGGTTTTTTCTGAACTCTATCCTAGTTGATTGGCCCTGCTCTTCCAAAGAGGGGGAAAAAAAATCTGACAATACTTTCCAAACACCCACCTTGCTCTGCCGTCCAATATTTATCTCTTCCTTAAGCTTCTGCCTGTGTAGCTTTTCACCTACTGCTTCCTAGTCCATAGGTATTTCTATACATCCTGAGATCCAGCAGCTGGGCTATTTCATCACCCTGTATTAAATCCTGATACCTAGAAATTCAAGCTTGGCCTCAGTTCTTGCTTCAAAAGTTTACAAATCCAACTGCCACCCGCACCCCTAAATTAACAGGACAAGACAATTAGAATGCTCCTAATTATAGTTGACCCTTGAACAACGTTAGTTTGAAATTCTTGTGGCTTTTCTTCTACCTTTGCCACCTCCATAAGACAGCAAGACCAACCCCTCTTCTTCCTCCTCCTCAGGCTACTCAACGTGAAGACAATGAGAATGAAAACCTTTATGATAATCCACTTCCATTTAATGAACAGTAAACATATATTTTCTCTTCCCTATGATTTTCTTAATAACATTTTCTTTTCTCTAATTACTCTTGAATAATCTTTTTTAAAGTACTATATATGTGTGTGCATTCATATGATAAACATATAAGAGGATATAGATTAAAAAGTTATTTTTTTAAATCCAAGGACTTATTTATCTCTAGAATTTTTATAGTATCCAATCTAAATATTCAAAGAAGTCTTCAAAATTAGCTCCTTTTTGATATTTCCAATATCATAATTTTTAAATATTTTTGTTCTCCCAAAAGAATAATTACCCAAATTGCTCAGTATATAACATTTTAAAATAAAGATTTTATGCTCATACAAAATCATCTTTATGGTATATTTACAATAAAACTGATAATCATTTTAAAGATCTTACTGGCCAATGAATGTCTATTCTAAATAACAAAATCTCCATATTTACAATCTTACTTCAAACACCATTCAGTTAACTAAAATTTAGTAAAACACAGAATGCACATTATAGGTATTTTACTTGTATTTCCCTCCCTCAAAAATGACTCAAATTTTGTACGCTAGTTCTCTAAAATAATTAACTTAATTCTTAGCAAATATTAATATGGTACAAGAAAGTATAATGATGTGACATTTGGGATTTTCTATACAATACTTAAGTCCAGAAAGAAAAAAAAAAAGGGAATGATAGATAAACAAGAATGTCTAAATGTTGGTAATAGATACATTGGAGTTCATAATACTATTCTATTTCTATATACATGTGAAATTATCCATAATAAAAAATTTTTAAAAACCCCATATCTGTGACTCTTACTAGGGGCTGGGTAATATTCTAAGCATTTTACATATATTAAATATCAACTCATTTAATCCCCACAATAACACTCATTCTACAGATGAAGAAACTGAGGCTGCAACTAGTTAGATAACTCTCCCAAAGTCATATAGTAAGTAGCAGACCTAGAATTCCAACCCAAGTAGTCTAGCTCCAAAGTACATGTGCACATAGAAAAGCCTGAAAATACAAATTATGGGTGATTTTTATTTTTGCTCATTCCTATTTTCTAATTTTCCATGAGAACATGTATTTTGTAATTTTAATAAAGTTATCAAAATATGAAAATTTTTATTCAGATTCTAATACATTCTTTATAAATACAGGATATAACTTTCTGACACCCAAATCACTGCAAGCATAGAAATCCATCATTTAAAGGGTGTCATAAAATGAACAGCAACAAAGTAGGAAAATTTTTTAAATCATCAAAGATTAATTACTTTGCTGGCCATTTTTACCAATGCTTTATGAAAAAAGTACTATTAAAAACAGGTCAATGTAATTTAACCAGATAGATCCAATTAAGTTTAAACCATTTAAAAACTTTCTCCATTTTCAAGGAAAAACATAACCACTATCATTTTCCCAATTAGACACTTAAGAAATTTTACACCAAAATAAAAACTCTTACTCTGGAAAACATTTATATAGACTGACTGATTGCAAGTGTAATAGCCACATTTTTCTTGATTGCTGCAAAGTGACCAATAAATCTAATTTGCTATTTTTCATAAAAACTAAATTATTAAATTCATGTAGAATGGAATAGATACAGTTTATTTTAATCCACATACTTAGGGCAAATGAAAGCTAAAGAGCAAATGAACATAAAACATTTTACAGGGAAACAGTAACTTTCTCTACTTTTAACTAAGTAAATATAGCCCAAAATGCACATGGAAAATATCTCTCTATTCTAATGCTGAATGGATACAATTACAAAAACAAAAACAAAGTAATCACTATTAGAAGAACCATCCTGAAAATGTTCACCTGGATAAGATGAACAGTGCACTGTGAAGCAATGATATACATTCTTTTGCAAACCGTAACACTCTCCATAGAGATGAGAAAACACCTTTAATCTGATAAGTTCACAGTCTCACATCTCTCTATCATCGTGATAGCAGAACAACCTGACACAGAAAGCAAAACACATGGGCTGCGGGCACAGTGGAAACACAGACCTGGAAACAAATCCTGGCTCCAGTCCTAGTCATTAAAGTTTAGGAAGTCACTTACCATCTTCGAAGCTGTTTCCTCATTGGTTAAACAAGGTTTTGTGAATAACAATATAAAGTATGCTTGAAAGCCAAGAGGGTCTTACACACAGTAGGCACTCTAGAAATGTATGTTTCCTCCCTCCCTTGATACCATGTTGGATAGTCAAAGGACGGGAATGATGGAAAAGAATTTGAGCTTAAGTCGTAAGTAAGAAGTTTCTCATCAAAGACCAGAGTGGGATCCTGTACATAAGTCACCAAATAGAAAAATAAGACATCAGCCCCAAGGTTAGAAGAGATTCCTAGCTGACTTTTAACTTGCCTGCTCAAAACTTTTCAACAGCTTCCCACTGCACTTTGTAATAAAATCTAAACTCCTTACCATGGCCAAAGGGTCCTACGTGATCTCGTCTCACAACTCTCCCTCAGAAGGCACTTTAGCCATGCTGACCTTCAGTTTGTTGCTTGAACCTCCCCAAGCTCTTTCAATGTCCAGATCTAGAACTCTCAGACCCCTCTACCTCAAGTGTTCTTGTCCTTGTAGTTCAAACAGCTGATTCCTCTCTCCTTTCACATCTTCCCTTGAGCCTTCCCTATCACACCACCGCCCCACCCCCAGCCTCAAGTAGTTTCCCACCTGCTACCAATGTGACCCACTCTTGTACCCTTCATAGCCTTTATCACAATCTCCAATGATTGTCATTTACTTATTTCTGCTTCCCCACTCTACCTGCCCCTTCCCCCATCCCCACTGCCCGGTAAAATGTAGTCTTTAAGGCTGGGACCTGGTCTTTTTAACCTCTATCTCCCCAGCATATAACAAGTACCTGTTTAATGAAGATTCATTGAATAAATACAATGCATGATATATGATTTAGAATACCATGTTGAATTAGACAGCTCCTTTGTGCCAAGCACACCACAAAACACTTTAATTCCACTGGATCTTCACAATAATTTTGAGATAGATATTATTAACTCCATTGCCCACACAAGGGAATATGAGCTTAGAGAGGAAGTACCTTGCCTGGGGTTATGCAATGGTATTAATAGCCAGGATTTGTTGAGAATTTTACCATGTGCCAGACAGGTACTGTTGAAGCTCTTTATGTATATTCTTTCACCTGATATTCAAAACATTCCCATGACACAGTACTATTATTAACCTCATTTTCAATGAAAAAACAAGTGAGGCAAAGAGAGGTCAAAATTAATTACCTAATTATGTAAGGAGCAAAGCATGGATATGAACAGTCTGTCTCCAAATCTCACATGCTTAACCACTTAAAGTATAGTTGACACAAAGTTTTTGTAAAATTAAGATACTCCATCAAAGCATTTAACTCAGAGCCAGGCACATAGCAAAAATGTTTAAAATGTTAGCTATTAGTCTAAAGCCAACACCTTGGTTTTGTTTTTTTTTTTTTCACTGTATCATGCTGCGCCCCAGAGAAACAAGTAAATCTTTAAAAGAATACCTGGGTTTGGATATACAGTATTAAGTCAAATTCCCAAAGCAGCTCATCACCATATGTAAACAGCTCTGTATTTCAGTATATATTGCAATCCTAAAAACATGTAATCAAGTCCAATGTGCAAAAGTTGTATATTAAAGAGATGTTCCATACCCAGAACACAAAACACAAAAATTGTCAATCTAAACTTAATCCTCATCCTCTTGACACCATCACCAGCAATACATATCCCACATTTGTACATATTCTTTGATTGCATACTTTTATTTCATCATTGCCATTCAGTTTAAGTTCAATGAGCATCTAACAAACAATAAAGACTGGCCACTTTCATCATGCAATTAATGTCAACCTGCAGTAAGTCTATGCTTCTTGCCACTGATAGAAACACTTTCATATGTACATGTTCTGTTTATCTTGTAAAATAAGTAAATGATCATTGAAATGAATGAAACCAATTATCTGCCCAAATGACTGCACAAACACTACCACACACAGACTGTGGCAAATGAATACTTGGCTGGCAGGTAACCCCACCATGTGACAATTCAAAACACAGCACAATGAGACAGGGAAATTTGTGTATGGATGAGTGCACTTATAAAAACAGGGTTTGAAATAACATTGGAATGTTCAGGAAGTAATGCCCAGAAGCAAGAAGATCAAGAGGAAGCCACTGCATGTTCTTTCCCAGTTCCTGCAGCTGCCTCAGAAAACAGGGCTTGAACTACAACTTGGCATCACATTCCAGGCAAAAAGAATATGAGGATATGGTTTGAGGGGACAAACTGAAGAGCTAGGATCAGTCTCTAAAGTCCCTTCCAGCTCTGAGAGGGTTATAATCACTGCTCAAGACCTTCTTGTCTCATTCTGAAGGGCCTGGTTTCCATCTGTGTAGCAGCTGCACCTGCTCAGATGCTCAGAAGCATCTCAAGTGGGAAGGATTCTTCACTGACCAACACTACTGCATTATTACCCTGGACTTTTGAGTTTCTTCAGGGAAGCAATTGTGTCTTGTTCACCCACCGCAGGGCCTGGCATGGAATAAGCAGTTAATAAATGTTTATTGAATTACTGTGTTTAGCACAGTACCTAACACACAATAGACACAAAAAATGTTAGAATCAGGATTCTACCGTTTATTTTGTTTTCAAATCAACTTTCCAAAACAGGAAATGAGAAATAGAGAAGAATCTATATCCTTCTAAGACTCACAAAACAAAGACCAAAACAAATTAATAAGAGCCAGAAGTAGAAAACTAAATTGTTTAACAACTTTATTTCCAAATTAATACAATAAGGTGAATTTAGTTACCAACATATTTAGGGACTGAAAATAATTAGTATTAATACTTTTAGACACACCCTTACTCCCAATTTGTTTTTTTTAACTGAGCAAATAACTTTTGTATAGGTGGTATGAAGGTGAATTTCAGCCAAATTTAAATCTCAAATGTTTAGAATTCAAATTAGTGAGATTTTTTTATTACACTATTCTTCATTTTGGTACATTTTCTTTTTAAAAAAATCAAAGAACACATGCAAAAGCTCACAAGACTAGTTCATCACTGTTTCCAGCTGAATCTAATAGAGATGGAAAATGGGTCTTTGTTACCTGAATACATTATAAGTTTTACATGAATGCTTCAGTTGACAGCTATTATTTATCATAGCTATGCTTAATCTGCTATGTATGTCAATCCTCTAAAAACCCACAGCATCACCTCTGTGTATTTCCCACTGGGGTAAAAGGCACTTTAAATACATAATTACCCATAAAAGTAACATTTAGTAATCTTTTATTATACAGCTAGCATTACTGATGGCTGTTTTTATTTGTAGGGTGCTTAATAATCAGATATTAGTTAACCTTCATAATTATCCTGGGCAGTTCATTATTAATCATTTCATATTAACATAAGGATACCAAGCAGCATATTCAAGAATTAGAAGAGGATCCTAGAATAAAATGCTGACATCCAATGGACAGAGTACAGTATGCAGAATTTCTTTCAGATAAAGTTAATTTAAGAATTCTATTTAAAGAAGAAGAAAAAAGAGGAGGTCATGAAGTATAATATGTGGCTCCTAATGAGAATTTTTTAATGTCAAAAATTTTAAAACCAATACATCCAATTTTCATCCATAAAGGCTTCATGGAACTTTCCAACACTCTGTTGACAGTAAATGACTGACTAGATGAACAGCAGCAGCCATTCCCAAGACCAGCAACTCACAATGAAGCCAACATTTAAAGAGTTTCATTTCACTCTCAAAGACCACATCCGCCTCTCAGCCCAAATTCAAACACTATCTATGAAATTGCTCCCAACCTGGTTTACCTCCAAACTGACAAAAAGTCTTCAAAAGTCAGATCAGCTCTGAAACAAAGCCACAGAATTATGTCTCCCCAACCCCACCTACCATACTAGATTTCATAAGGAACCTTAGCACAATGAAGCTGAAAGTCTGGGGTAGGTCAAAAACTAAACCACTCTATGGGAGTGGGCATTCTAGATACCACGCACTGAGCATTTGATCTTACTATGTGACACTTCTGGCTATAACCCAAGTGTGGCACACATTCTTTAAGTTCTATCCACCCCCCCCCATTTCAAAAGTTAGGCTAAAAGTACAAAAGGCTTAAAAGCAAGCATACTTTGTGCAAAACTATTCACTAATTAATCTAAACGGTAACTAAGGATTATGCAGATAAAATAATAAGTAATTTAAAACATTTATGAAGAGTTTTAACAATGTAAAGAAATGTTTCTAATAGAAACAAAAACCAGAAATTTTTGTGTCCAATCATGTACACAACCAAGTTTAAAATATATCCATATAAAGACATAGGATTAAGAAAAAAAGGCAAAGTAAATATGCAAAAATGTTGACAAGGTTATTTGAGAATAATAGGATGATGGGTGATTATATATTCTATTCTGTTTCCCTCAACACTTGCTACATTTATTTTTTTTCTTACAATGGGCATATATTACTTTTTAATCAAAAAGAAATTATACTTTTAAAATAAAAACATAAGATGAATTTTTTAGTTGCAATAAAAAAATAGTGATCTTATTTGCTCACTTGAAATCATGGTTTATCATTGTCTAAAGAAGCAGTTTTACCACAGCACATACCAAGATAAAAAAAACAAAAAAAGCCTTTCTTGATCCAATTACACCACTTATTAAGAACTATTTAATGAGAAAGTCACACCTTTCAGTTATTAGAAGCTATAATGGTCCTGCAGAGTTCTAAACAAGTAAGCTAACAGAATTACCTTTGATTCTAAATTGTTTGCCAGGAGATTAATCCATCTGCCCCTGAAAAAAATTAAGTGCTCTTCCAATGCATTCAACTTCCTCCAATCTCATTTGAATCAAGTATGTTAGCCTCAGTGTAGAGGATGAGTATTTTTAATTGCTTAAACTGCAGTACAAAGGGTTTATTTTATTTTAATTATCCAAATGCATATACAAACATCATACCAAGAAAACCAAAATTTTAGTCATCAGTGGGTAAATTTTAGGGGGGTCTTTGATAGGTTTTGGCACCTGCCAAAGAGTAAAAAAAAAAAAGACCTTTCTGATATGGTAACATTTGGACAGACACCTGAAATAATGAGCATTCCGCTGAAATGAACACGACGAACAAGGAAGCTTGGCAAGTTCAGGGAAGACCAAGGACACTTGCAAGCAAGCAAGTAGGTAGTGAAGAGAATACAGAATGAAGCAAGGACCCAGATCATGTAAGCCCCTGAAGGGTGCTATGAGCCTTTGGATGTTCCTGAGTGAGATGAGAAGTCCTAAAGGTATTGGGACAGAAGGATGGCATATTTGACTGCCATTTTAAAAAGACCATTGTGGCTCCTATGGAGAACAAACAGACCATAAGGAGGCAAGGATGGAAAAAGAGAGACCAATTAGGAGGTTACTGCAATAATCCGGGAGAGAAATCATGTTGCCTTGGACAAGAGTAATAGCAGCGGAGATGACGAGAAGAGGTCAGGCTTTACATATATGTTGTTTGTTTGTTTTTTCCAAACTTATTGAGGTCAATGATTGATGTCTTGTGCTGATACAACAGAATACCTGAGACTGGATATTCTTTATAAAGAACAGATATTTATTGGCTCACAGTTTTGGAAGCTGGGAAGTCCAATACCAAGGTGTCAACATCTGGCAAGGGCCTTCTTGTTGCATCACCACATGACAGAAGGGCAAAGAGACAGAGGGCATGAGTGGGCTGAATTCACCTTTTTATGACAGCACCAATCCCACCCATGAGGGTGAAGCCTCTTAAAGGTCCCACCTCCTAATACTCTTACAATGGCAATTAAATTTCAACATGAGTTTTGGAAGTGACATTCAGATCAGAGCAATTGACAAATAAAAATTATGTATATTTAGGGTGTAAAACATGATGTTCTACTGTATGTATATATTGAGATATTATTGTCACAATTAAGCTAATTAGCATATCCATCACCTCTCATCTAGTTACCAAGGGGGGAGGGGGAGGAAGAACACTTGAAATCTACTAAGTTACAAGTATACATTATTAATAACTATAGTCACCATGTTATACATTAGGTCTCCAATTGGTTAAAAGGTACAAATCTGCAATTATAATATGAAGAAGTATTTTAGATATATATTATATATATATTTTTTTTTTTTTTTTGAGGCAGAATTTCACTCTGTCTTCCCAGCTACAGTGCAGTGGCATCATTGTAGCTCACTGTAACCTCAAACTCCTGGGCTCAAGTGATCTCTTGCCTCAGCCTCCAGAGTAGCTGGGACTACAGAGTGTGAGCCATGACACCCTTCTAATTTTTCTATTTTTAGTAGAGACAGGATCTCACTCTTGCTCAGGCTGGTCTCAAACTCCTGAGCTCAAGCAATCTTGAGCTTCCCAGAGTGCTAGGATTACAGGCATGAGCCTGTGCCCGGCCAAGATATATTATATTTTGATAAAATCTGCTGATGAACTGGATGTGAAATGGAAGAAGAGTGAAGGATGACTCCCAGGTTTTTGGTTCAGATAACTGGAAAAATGAAGCAGTCATATACTGAAATGCAGAAGACCAAAGGAGTCTTTTATCCATTTGTAAAATAATGCAGCAATGTATGAGTCTCCTAAATTCTTAGGGTACAATTTACTTTTGTCCACATCAGAAAGAAAAGGCTACATGACAAAAGGATGCCAAAGTGCAGAATGTACAAGCTTCATCTACTTCTTAATTCTATTTGGGGCCAACCTTGACTACATACAACAAATGTTGTAATTTGTATGCTTAGCTACAGCCTGGATTTACATTCAATTCATGCTCAGTAACAATGCTGCAATGCTGACATCAACACCTGCCCCAGTCCTACCTACTTTCCAATCCCTAGAAGGCCTCGGTGGCCCTCTAAGCCCTAGCCATCCCACATAACTTAAAAATCTTATCAACTACAAACAAAGAGAGAGAGATAGGGAAGGAGAGAAAGGAGACAGGTAAATTAGTAGGTAGGTGGGTAGATAATCTTCACTTTCCAACCTCCCCAGCCTTCATTGTCCATTCCACTTCATATCTCTTTCCAGGCTTTATGTCAAATGTCCAATACATTCTGAAGGCACTGCATACGTGTGTAAATGAAGGATGAGGGGACAGGGGGAGAATTAGTTCTACTGTGAAAAAAATGAGAGGAAAGAAAAAAATTACAATTTACTTATTTCTTTAAAAAAACCTTAAAGATATGAAGTTACTTTGTTAATACATAATTTGATTTGTGAATGAATCACCAATTGCTGCTAAAACTATTTAGTTAAAAGATGATGGGGAACTTTACGTTAGAGGGATCAGGATGACCCCATTTGAACCTGATTCACCTTAGCATCACTAAAAGTAAGAAAACCAGACATTATATCCTTCTGAGGTAATATACACAGAATTCTATAAGAATACCCTTACCGAAAACAGTTCACTGTGAATTTACACAGCTGTCTATATTTAACTACCAAGTTATAGGCAATATACGAGATAGAGGAACAAGGTAGCTCTCGCAGAGCAAATATCACTTGCACTGCAATAGGTCAACTCCAGAATTTGGGACATTTTACAGGACAAGGACTGTTTCTCCAACAAATCAATGACATGGAAAAAAGAAGAGGTGGAGGGACTGTTACAGAATAAGTGACTTAACAGACATAACAACCAAATTACATTTTGGAACCTTATCTGATTCTGATTCTAAAAACCCAACTCTAATAAGACAACCTTGGCACAACCAAGAAATTCTGAAATATAGACTGTATTAGATAATATTTAGGAATTGATAATTTTGTTAGCATTGATGACATAATTATATTCAAATGAAAAGGCCCTTATTAAAGATTATTTTTTAAAAAACGCTAAAGGATGAAAAAAATGTTAAGAGATAAAACAAGATTAACAAAACATTGATTCTGCTGAAACTAAGTTCATTTACTATACTCCCTATTTATGTGTACGTGTTTGAAATTTTCCACAGTAGGATGTTTTTAAGAATAAAGGAAAATGGAAAAAGTAACTAGAGACTGTAAGATTGCAATGTGAACTGTTAACAAAAATTATTACCATTTGCAACCACCAATCTGTATGAATCATTTCCTTGATGGTATGCAACAAAACCAAATTACAAAACCAAGATACAAAAATAAATTGGAAAAAATAAATAAATAAATTGGAGGCTGAGGCATGTAGAGATTATCATTTTTATTCATAATCACTAATTCCAATGTTACACTCATTATAACAGCCTCATGGTTCAGACTGATTTGTAATAACAGTATGCTATAAATTAGAATTTAAAATAGCTTTATTTTGAATAATAAAACATCTCTCTTATCTGAAGTTCTCAATAAGATATTTGCGGTACGGAGGAGTCCAATAGTTAAAAAAAGGTATGAAAATTTTCTGTTTAGAGTACTCCTTTCACATATTAACTGTTTCAGCTTTGTTTTGAACAAAAATGTTATGATTTACAACTCAAAGTGAAGAGGTTGCTATTAAGTACCAAAAGCAGGGATTCCATTCAGTTGATAAGAAAATATGATAATCTTCTTGCAAAGCATAGAGAGTCTGGATGTGAAGGAACACTTTATCTGGAAGACCACTTAAAAAAAAAGTGGATCACAAAAGTACTTGGAAAATGAGGCCAGGAATTTCCTCAGATAACAGCCTGGAGCTTTTCCATAAAGCATGGAAGAGCTACCTAGGCCTGAAAAAGGCTGCAGCACCTTTCACTCATTCATTCAACAAATATTTATTAGATGCCAACCTTGTGTCAGACACTGTACTAAGCACTGGGGATACAGACAAAAATCTCTGCCCTTATAAATTATATTCCTACTAGAGGGAAGACAAGAATAAGCAAAATAGTAAATTATACAAAATGTTTGAAGATAAGTGCTATGTATAAAAGTAAGCCAGGCCAGGGGGACAGGCAGTATTAGAGATGGATTCCAGTTTTAAAGAGGCTGGTCAGGGAAAGGCTCACTGAGGAGGCACTCAAGCAAAGACTTAAAGGAGGTAAAGGAGCAGCTCACAGTCTCAGAAAAGAGGATTCTAGGCAGAAAGAGCAGCAGTACAAAAGTCATGGTGAGAGCATGGGTCACCAGAGCCTCCAGGATAAAGTTCAAAATCATTTACATGGTAGGGAAGAGGGCCTTTCATTATTCAGCCCTTGTTTACTTATTGAACTTCATCTGTCTATTCTCCCTTCTAACACATCTGTCTATTCTTCCTCTTAAGGGAACCCGTCCATTTGCTTTCTTCTGCCTAGAATGTCTTATCTTCCATCCTCATCAACTAATTCCTACTCCCTTGCAAATTTCAGTTCAGACAAAAAATTCCTTCATAAAACCTCTGAATCTCCTCAAAACTCACACAAATTTTCTTCTATCACCCACTGTATGCTATGTAGACACCTGATTATAACATTTATCCCATAGTATTCTGGCCTTGTTTGTGCTTCCATGTAATTCTATAAGCTTCTTAAAGAAAAATTAGGGACCTGGGAACACAGCAGTTGCTGTCTTTGTTGAATCAAAGAAAAAATAATGAGTAAAATATTTTTAATATCCAAACTCTTTAAAATTCCACTTACTTAAATGTTTCAACAATTCAAAACAATGTTAATAAAGTTTCCTCCATTTCCCTCCCCAAGTGTATGTCCTAATAGCATATACTAAAACCTGAAGGTTTGGTTACATAAAACAACGTGCTCAATGATTGCTAAATAGAGTAAAACTTAGAGACTACAGTTATACCACTGACAATTACAGGTATAACATTTGTTCAACATGCTTATCAGCCAAATTAGGAAACAATCGCTCATCTGACAAAAAAGAGATTAGAAGATATATCATAATGCCTAGAAAGAACTAAAATCTTCAGCTTAGCAGCTTGGGTGGAATGTTTCACTGGTTCCCAGGCAAGTGAAAAGATAAATCTTTAAATATATAATAACAAACTATCTATGTAGTTTGCATTCTCAACTTCCTTTGGCCTAAAAAAATGTTTTCCCATCATGAGCAATGGAAAATTGTACAGTACTTAAAGTCAAAGCTTTTGAAAGAATCTTCAAAATATATAAAACTAAAGTAACTAAAGCTAACTGAATAAAAGCCAATACAAATTTTTAAAATTTTAGAAATCATAAATGCAGTTTTATTACTTCCAATGTGACCTGGATAGGTTAAAAAAAATTATGAGGCCAGACATACTTGCAAGACCAAATTTACAAAAATTATATTCCCATCTATTGTTCGAAAATAGATGGGCTCTTCCACATCCCTAAAAATTTGTTTCAAATCATTTACATAGGGAGAAATTGACAAACATCCCTTGTCCTATCAGCTTAGCCAATAGTGTGTACTATTTCCATATGATAGGGAATAGTATCATGTGGAAATAGTACATTGCAACCTTCATCCAATTTGTTACTAATTGTGATCACAGATTTATAGTATACTTACCTAACCATACCATATTTTATTATACATTTTCAGATTTGTAGTAGTTTTTAAAAAATATTCAATACTTATAGGTTTCACATATGCTAAACATAATGTTTCTTTAGAAGATGTGATAATTGTGTGCATGGAAGCCATGAACAAGGCCAGAATACAATGATAATTTAAATACTGCCCACTTAATCAAAGTTTAAATTATCACCCAAGGTTTCTTTTTGTAGTTTAACCAAGTTTATTATATTATTATATATCAAGAAATATTGATTAAGATCAAGTTTTGCTATAGACCCACCAATAATCCTGACATATTATTTCCTTATACTTCTATCAAATATAGTTATAACTGTATTGTATTCTTCATTGTATTTGTTTTTTTTTTTTTTTTTTTTGAGACAGAGTCTTTCTCTGTCTTCCCAGCTAGAGAGAGTGCAGTGGCATTATGATAGCTCACTGGAACCTCAAACTCCGATGTTTGAGTGATCCTCTTGTCTCAACTGGGACTACAGGCATGAGCTACACACCAGGCTAAAATTTTTTTTTTTTCTTTTTTAGAGACAGGGTCTCAATATGTTGTCCAGGCTGGTCATGAACTCCTGGGCTCAAGCAATCCTCCCACCTCAGCCTCCCAAAGTGCTGGGATTACAGGCAGAGCCACTGCACCCAGCCTTCCCTCAAATTTTAAACTAGAAAAAACTCCGCTTTTTTTTTCTCAGCTCTTGAATTTTTCCCCTTAATCTTCTCATCTTGTTTGGGTCCATTTTTAGAACTGAAAGATTTGGCAAAATCAAAATTTTGAAAAGTCATGTTTTCCTTAATTTCCCAAAACCCTAATAGTGACATACACACTTTAATTCAACTAATAGTTTGTGGACAACATCCAAAAAGTATCATGAAGCTATGAATATTATGTCACAGAAGGACTATTTTATAAATCATTTTACATCTGGAAAAAGGCCAAATGATTTATTGGTAAGTACCATCAGTCAATCGACAAATGAAAAACTATTGTTACATCTCTATGGGTATTTTTATCTCAGACTAATGATTTATTGATATTTTGGTTATCAGGCCTCAACTGGAGGCAACAATGAATTAAAATACAGTAAACTTTAGGTTGATAAAATAAAAATTAAAATAAACATGACATTGATAGACATTAGCCAAACTGGCAACTACCTAACATTAAGCAAATAATCAAGTCAGAGGTTTTGGCTACCACTAATTTACTAAAGCAAGTCAAAATGTTCTGAAAATTGCAATCTTATCCAACTGCTTCTACATACCTTCAAATGTAACATTAAAAGCCTCATTATTGCATTTCAAAATTTAGACGAGTCATAGTGCTTTCTATGCAGGAACTGTACGTGAATCAAAACTGTAAACATTCACTTCCTAGTCAAAAAGTGAACGTGGATAGACACAATCTTCACTGAAACAGTAAAATGTAATCATGAAATAGATTCTGTGTTTTTAAAATGGCCACTTCCCAAGTGCTAACATAGTTCAATAAACATGCCCTCTACCCGCTCCCCTCCTTGAACATCTCAAAATCACATAATACTTCTAATCCCATCCTCACTTTACACTGAGACCTGGAGTCAGTAGTGGTACAGTTAGCAGGACTGCCCCTCAGGGATACCATGGCTTAAGGCTTACTAGAGGTGAAAGTAAGCAAAATTGAGTAAGATCCCAGTAGAGCCCAATCTTATGATATGAGAAAATAAGCTTTTGTACCTAAATCTAGAACCTAAAATTGAATCATCAACAAAAAATTCCATCTCCATACGATAAAACTGGCATACAAACTGAGAGAAAAAACAGGGAATGCCAATTTTAGTATCTGGTATAAAACCCTGACCATCAAGGAATCCATCAAAAAAGTTTGGAATGGATGAATGAATGGATGACTGCATGATAACTGACAGGATAAATTCATTGATTTCAAAAGCTCTATATTCAGGAACCAAACTGAGGGATCAGGACGCCACAGCTGAAATTAAAACTCATTAAGAGTAGGTGCAACACAACTGCACGTCGCCGCATAGCTGTTGTGGACATTTAAAACATATATGTTTATATACATACATACACACACACTCTTTCTTCGGGTAACTCCCGCAAGTGAGGATAGAGCCAGAGAACCAGGTCTGAAAACAGGCCATGCTCACCCATAAACCTCTGCATTAAAGTGGACATGACCTGAGTGAGTCACGAGGAATGAGGAGGAAACCGACTCCCCAGGCCAGGCAGGACACAGCCGAAATCCCCTGCTCTGCCCCTAACTAGGGAACCTTTCAAGGGAGACTGGGACGACTGCAACCTGCTGCAGGTAGGTGTGCAAGGATCGCCCCGACCGGTTTCCGAGTCAGGATCCCACTGAGTCCCACCGCAGGCACCACAGCCAGCCCTGCCCGGGCACTCCAGAGCTCTCTAACCACAGAAGCCCCGGTCCTCCGGGAGTTCAGAGCCCAGACAGGGCAAGACGAGGGCAAACAGCAAGTCCTGCCCTCTTCCCGGCTGCCCCTCGCCACGACGCGGCCCTGCAGCCACATGCTCCACTGCCCGAACTCCCAGCACAGCCCCAGGCCCGCAGGGCCTCAGCCGCCCTCCGCGCAAGCAGACCCAGGGCGCAGGCGGACGCGATCCGGCGGCTCCCGAGCAGGGGGCAGCGGCACACAGCCCGCCGCCCGCCACCCAGCACGGCTTACCTCCCTTCTGCCACAAGCCCAGTCCAGCGCCGGCTTCCGACGTGGACCGCCCCGCCGCCTCGAACGCTCGGGGGCGGGGACTACAGGAGAGAGCCAATGGACTGCGGGCTGCCAGGGCCTGCTCCGCCTCCTCCAGCTTCGGCCCGCCCTCCCCCGCTCGCGCGCACGCGCGTCCAAGGCCAAGGCCGCGCATTGCGGCTGGAAGGTGGCGTGGGCGGCCGTGCCCTGCTCTGCGGCTGTGGAGTCGGGGTGCGGGGAGGGCTGCGCGCGCCGGGGCTGGCAGCGGGGCAGCACCGCAGTGAAGAGTTAGCCCAGGGAAAAGCACATTAAAGGAACCTCCCTGGAAATGCCACTTCAGCGTGTCTTGGTAGTCCTGTTGGCAGCCTGCCCCTATGCAGCTTTTGGCAATGCAAAGCAGCTTCTTGATACTTGGAGATTTTGTTTCCGGGGGGGGGGGGGGATAGTATCAGTAACATTGAGGATTCAGAAAATTTAAAGCAGCCGACTTGCCACGGAGACGCTTGGTTCTTCCCCTTGTACCTACTGTTTGTTATCTTTGCTTTACTTGGCCAACACAGAACACTGCAACTCTCCATGCTATTCTGGTGCCTTGTTGGATAATCGTAAAGGCATTCTACCGCAGGTGTTTCTGCTGATTTAACTTGGGGAGAACTGGCGCAAGTAATTGTTACTATTATTGCTGTTATTTTTGGCTAATATATATTGAGTTTTCTCCTGGGCGGGGGGCTGTCTGTGCTCCCACATAGGAAGACTGTAACAGACATCTGGCACAATGAAACGGTGGCTAAAAGAGGCAGCAGAAACAATGAGAAGGTTATGAAGGAGTAGAATTCTGGTTGGGATGACAGAGTGGAAATTACATACAAGATGAAAGAGTTAAGTTACTCTAGAGTTGCAGTCCCCAATCCCAGGCCCAGAACTGTCTGTGGCCTGTTAGGAACCCGGCTGCTCAGCAGATCAGCAGTGGCAAGCCAGGGAAGCTTCATTTGTATTCACAGCTGCTCCCCATTGCTCATATCACCGATCACCGGGAGCATTAGATTTTCATAGGAGCCCGAACCCTACCGTAAACTGCACATACAAGAGATCTAGGTAGCCTCGTGCTCCTTGTGAGAAGCTAATGCCCGATGATATGAGGTGGAGTTGAGGCGGAGATGCTAGTGCTGGGGAGAGGCAGAGAGGTTTGACTGCATGGTAAATGTAATCCCGAAACCATCCTCTGCCCCCGAAAAAATTGTCTTCCATGAAACTGGTCCCTGGTACCAAAAAAAGTTGTGGATTGCTGCCCTAGAAAATCTGACTTTTCCGGCTGGTTTCTAAACCCTAGGGCACCTTTAGAAGCATTTGGGGACCTTTTCAAAAATAAACCAGTGACTGGGCCCCATCTGTAAAGATTCTGGTTTAATAGCTCTGCTGGGGGACCTTGGCATTGGTGTTTTTCTACGTTTCCAAGGTCATTTTAATGTGTTGACAAGTTCTACTTCTCATTTGTAGGAAGGATTTGATTCCCTATGCTCTACCTCAGAAAAGTAATTCTATATCACATTCCATCTTCAGTTCTCCCGATAACCTATGATGCATTCATTCAGTGAGAGGGTATCTCGATTAGTTTTGAACCTACTTATACATTCAATCTCTGTTATCCTTTGGGAGAAAGAAATTTTATTAATACAAGGTTTATAATTGCCTTTTTGATTTTACAGACTTTGATATTTTTCTTCAGTCTTCCAAATGCACCAGTACTTCTTTTAAGACCATTTTATTTTTTTTCTTCTTTTCCCATATTTCTTGAGGCATGTTAGTCAAAATTATAATTAAACACATGACTGTGTGAACGTCACTGTTATATCAACTCATTTAATCCACAGAACAACTTTATGAGGCAGGTACACTTATTACCCACATCTTATAAATAAGGAACCTGAGATATAGGGGATGGAGCATCTTGACCAAAGTCATGCACCTAACTAATGGCAAAGCCAAAATTTGAATCCAGGCACTCTGGCTCTCAATAAATAAATGTACTGCCTCTGTTGTAGAAAGCCTGGTTTTAGGAATGCTTAAGGGAAATTCCCACTTAAAGAATGATGTTAAGTCTACATTTGACGCTGTCTTAGTCCATTCAGGGTGCTATAACAAAATACCTTAGACTGGGGAATTTATAAACAATAGAAATTTATTGCTCACAGCTCTGCAGGCTGGGAAGTCCAAGCAAGGTGCCAGCAGATTTGATGTCTGGTGAGGGCCCATTCCTCATAAATGGTGCCTTCTATGTTTCCTCACATAGTGGAAAAGGCAAATAGTCTCAAGCCTCTTTTATAAGACACTAATCCCATTCATGAGGGCAGAGTCCTCATGACCTAATTCACCTCCCAAAGATCCTACCTCTTAATACTGTGGCATTGGAGTTTAGGTTTCAACATATGAATTGGAGGTGGGAGGGTATATAAATATTTTGACCATAGCAGACACCTACCCTAGAGTAGATTTGGAGCAGGCTGGAGGGACTTAAGCTGCTAAATCTGGAGCCTGGAACTGGCTTGACTGCCTCTGGCAGATCTTGCTCTAAGCTGACAGTACAAGGGCTCACCCCCGACTGCTGAGGCACAGTCCTTCCATACAGGAACTGCAATACAGCAGGGATCATCTCACCTTTTAATTTATTTAATCTACTGATATACCAGGCCCTGAGCTAGGCATGTGAGGTAACAAGATGAAAGATACATTCCAGAGCCTCCAGGAGTGAGCTCGTCCTGAAGGCCAATTCAGCAGTCACTTATTTTGGTAAGACCAGAGGGATAGACTTTTGGAACCAGAAAGGATCTCATAGGTTAGCAGTCTATGACAAAGTTTTCACTAAGTGCTGAAATTAAAAAAAAAAAAAAGTGATGTATTAAGTTTTCATAAAAATAATTTTATTCAATTTAAAGGGCTGTCCTTTTCCTGAGATAATGCTTTGATTTTTCTATGTTAAAAAAGTTTTCTCATATGAAATGATAATTAGTAGGTTACAGTTGTTGGGAGTTTTGTTTATTTTAATGACCTTAGAGTCTTGTGTTGAATCTCAAAATTTTTTGATGTTTCACTGGCTTAAATTAATCCAGTCAATTTACAGAGGGAAACTAAAATTCCAGAAGGACAAAGGTTTGTCTTCAAGGCCATATGGCTAATAGGTGTTAGACTAAAACACTGGTTTCCTGACTTCCAGCCCAGTCCTCTTTCTACCACGTGCCCACTGGAACAGCCTATTTTATGTACTGGGCTAGAAATTTTTTAATAATAAATTTTAACAGAAATAAAGGTGAAGGCTGTACAACAAACATTATAACAGGTTCTAATAGGTTATTTGTGTTGTTTGCCAGGAGAAAAGGTGTTCTGCCTGCCTAATTAACCATAATAGCTAAATAGCTTGCTTTTCTTCTGAGCTGAAAGCAAAGAGTGAAGCCTAGAGGAATGTAGCTTCAATTCATAGCTAAATTTTGTTTGTGGTAAGACCTAGGAAAGGTCAGTTTGATTGAGTTGAGCACACCCATATCTGATATGGATATCTGGAGCCCTGCACTAGTGGTCCACTAATTTTCACCTTGGGGATAATTTCTGAGAAACAGCAGAAAGAGAATGGACCCTCCTGTGGGGAGAAGGGAATCAATTTCATTCATGTAACCTGCAGAGGGTGATCTAGACTTAGTACCAGAAGACCCAGCTCAAATGGAAATTTCAATTGAAGGATTAAAACATACTCAAATCTATATATTATTTTCCAGACATTGTGCTTGCAAATGAACTCTTTTCCTTTTGAATATTCAAGACAAATCACCCTCTTTAAGATAGGCAGGCAGATAGTATTTGTCTGTTCAATTCCTTGTGTTATTTCCACTGAAGTAGTTAAGCAGTTCTCTATTGTACAAGACCCTTTAGATAAGTACACTTTTTGAAGTCAGCATAGAAGGGCCTATTGACTTTAACAACAACAAAAAAAGAGAGTAAGAAAAATGTGTCCACTCCCAAATCATTAACAGAACTGAAAAGAATATGTTAACAAAAAAAGACACTGTAGTACTGTAAGGAAGGTCATGTCACCCACAGCATCAGGAGAAACACAAAGCCTTGAACTCAAGCCTAAGCATGCTGGGCTGGCTCAACACGCCCACGCATTCATCATCAGGCACAAGACTGGGAGGAGAAATTCAGTGCTGAATCATAGAGCTCCACTGTCGACACATAACAGAAAGCAATCTTATTAGATTTAATTAGATGTGAATATGTGGCTCCAGTGGCTCCCTATTTCTTTCAAAATAAAAGCCATAATCCTTACAAAGGCCAACAAGGCTATACATGATCTGCCTCCCCTGCACCATGCATCTCCATCCCCAGCGCACACACACACACACACACACACACACACACACACACACACACACACACACACACACAGTGCCTGTTAAGTCTTTGACCTTGCCTTCCGCACTCCTCCCCAGCTCACTCCATTTCAGTCACCCTGCCTCCTCGCTACTGTAAGATCTTGGCACTTCCCCCAGATATCTTTATGACTCATTCCATCAGATCATTCAAGTCTTTGCTGAGATGCTACCTTCTGGATAAGGCCTGCTCTATCAGTCAGGATCCCAGCAGGAAACAGATGGTACAATCAAATTAGGAAAATTGGAAGAGAGTTTAATAAAAGACTGTGAAGAGAGGTATGGGCAGGGATTGAAAAGATCAGAAGGGAAACTCAGTAACATCGGGGCTCCAGAATCACCCCTGAGGCAAAAGGGGCAACGGGATGGAGTATTTACCAAACACAGGGAAGCTGTGTCTGTAGGACTACCTGATGGGAATTGGGACGTTTTGTCAAGGACACAGCCAGTCCACAGCAATACAACAGGGAGGGACCCCAGGGAATTAATACTTTGGTCTTCCTCATTCTCCTCTTTCCTGATCTTCTGAAGCAAGGGAAGCCTATGATGCACTTCATACTGATCGGCCTCCTGGGGCACAGTGAAGGGGCAAAAATAACATATCTGAGATGTACTATACAGAGCAGAGTCATATAAAACTGTCATTATCCCCAAGACATTCAAACATCATATAGCTCACTTTCTCCAACTTAATAGGCAAAAGTGACCAATATCCTTTGACCAAACTTCAAGAAAATTGTTTTAAAAACTGGCACCAGAGTCTGGACTTCAGAGAGGTTCTCCCAGCAGGGGTTGAAACAGAAAGTTGGCATCCTGATCTTAAGTTGATAGAGGTCTTGAAAGATTCTCTTCCCTTCACATTCTCTGTCAAGCATTAAGCTTTTGGGATATCTTCATTATATCCAGACCCAATTGTCCAATGTGCTGATAAATTGTTTAGTTACCAGCTCTTGGTGGCAGGGGGTGGAGAAGAGCCTTATTTGTAGTGTTCGCCAACTTCCATCGTATAAATACAGTACTCCAACCATGGTCAGTTTCCACACACAGTTGAGGAGAGGTGCACAGTCATATGCAATTGTATAGTATTTCCACCATACAGATACAGTAGCACAAATAATAATAAAATGTAGAAAAATAATTAAGTGATAACTTAGAGCATTATTTATCTTTATTTCTAATGTAAGATGTTTAATCTTACATTAGGTTCACATAATGTGCTTTTTAATAATGGCTGTATTTAACAAGTAGTTTACTAAGTTCCTGAAATTTTAACAATTGACTTTCATGACAATGTGACTCCAACACACCACTACAGATAGACCCAGTGGGTCTCTTCTTATCCAAGGTGGTAGCATAAGGTCTTAATTCAGTCCATTTACCTTAAAGAACAGTTGACAAATTTTCAGCTACTTAAAAGTAAAGAGGAGTATATGAAGAACTTTTACCACTCAATAATAAAAAGATAAATAATCCAATTAAAGGATTTTATGAAATAAGGATAATTAAATAAGAATTTAAATAGATATTTCTTCAAAATAGATATACAAATAGCTAGTAAACAAATAAAAAGATGCTCAACATCATACCAATAAGGAAAATGAAAATCAATATCACAGTTAGATACCCCTTCACACCTAATAGGATGGCTTTAATAAAAAAGAGAGATAATAATAAATGGTGAGGACGCAGAGAAATTGGAACCCTCATACATTGTTGATGTGAATGTAAAATGGTACAGTGTTCTGGAAAAACAGTTTGACAGGTCCTCAAAATGTTAAGCCTAGAGTTACCTTATGACCTAGCAATTCCACTCTTAGGTATATACCCAAGAGAAATTAAGACATAAGTTCACATAAAAACTGTTATAAAAATATCCATCGCAGTATTATGCATAATAGTCAAAAGTGAAAACAACCCAAATGTCCATCAATGAATGATTGATAAATAAAATGTGGTATAGCCATACAATGGAATATTATTCAGTGATAAAAAGAATGAAGTACTGATACATGCTACAACATGGATATTGTATGATTCCACTCATCTGAAATGTCCAAAATAGGTAAATCTATAGCGACAGAATATAGAATTGTGGTTGCAAGGGGCTGGAAGAATAGAGAGAAGAGGGGTGCTATGATCTGAATGTTTGTGTGTCCCTCCAAAATTCATACATTGAAAACTAATCTGCAGTGTTTGGTAATAACCATTATTACCTACTATGGGCACAGTGGTTAAGAGCTTATACTTTGGAATCAGAGATAAAAATGTGAATCCCAGAGGTTACCAACTCTGAACCTTGGGCAAATTACTTTAAATCTCTAAGCTTCTGTTTCCTTATCTGTAAAATGGAGATAATAACGATATTTACCTTATGAAGTTGATTATGGATTAAATGAGATCATTCACATAGAACCCTTAACCAGTTTCTGAATTTCATCTATCCATCCATTCCTTCAACAAGTATAAATACCTACTAGGTATCAACCTTGGTTCCATAATAAGAGCTCAATAAATATTATTTATGGTTGTTGCTGCTAAGTTCTTACCACATGTAAGGTGCTTTAATAAATACCATGGGTTAAAAAGATGGATAAGAAACCCATGCTGCCATCTTAGGGCTTGAAAGATTTTTAAATGACTTTAAAAAATTTTTTTTCTAATACCTCTCCAATTCTCACAATTCCTCAAAAACCTACCAATGCATTTGCAAATATTCCAGAATCAGAGCTGGCTTCATGAGCATATGACCTGTGTGATCACATAAGGCCTCACACTCAGAATATTCCTGTGCTTGGTTTCATGCTCTGCTGTTGCTTTCTTGACATTCTCAATAATATTTCAACAAGGGCCTGAATTTTCTTTTTTCACTGGCCTTGCAATTTATGTACCAGTCCTGCCCAGGATATGTTTCTGGGACTAAAAATCCTAAATTCATTTAGAACAACCAGTTGTTCTCCAGGTATTTCTCAGGCTTCTGTTCTCTTTGCTATTTGGATCTGCCTTGATTATATGGAACAGAATCCTCTCAAACAAGCTCAGTCAAAGGAAGGGTTAATGTAAAGAATTGGTAATCAAAATCTAAGGAGGCCCTCTCTCTCTGATGTTTACCTTGACGTTGCACAACCCTGAGAGGGAGTGCACCCTTAAATTTTGCACCCTAGGGCTTTACTTGCCTCACTCTAGTCTAGGCAAGCTATGGTCCTTGATGGAGCACAGGGTCCAAGAAGGAAGAAACTGGGGAATTAAATATCCAGGAGCAGGGAAATAAAAATTCTCTATCTTCCATCCTCCAGTCTCCAACAGGATATCCCATTGATTGAGTCCAGCTGGAAGTCAGAAGGCAAGGAATAATAGCCTCTGATGCAGTCCGTAAAAGTCAGCCCAGAGCAGGCTGGAGAGGCTAACAGTGAACCTAGAGAAGAAAAGAGAATACCCCACGTAGGCTGGGAACAGGACTGGCAGTAAAGTTTGTCTACTGCGATGACCACTCCTTTATGCTATACATTTTATTTCAGTCCGGAACGCTGTTACTTTTGAGCTTGGCTACTTCATTCCTATTAAGTCAATTTTTTTAAAGGCCCAGATAAGTCAGGATTCAACCTCCTGACAAGGCTAATACAAGGCGTAGGCCAGCTCATATGTAGAAGGTGACCTCCTCAGAGACAGCCATTTAACTGGCTCCTGACAGCTTCAATTACGACTAATGGATCTATTCAGTGGCCATCATGCCCTGTAATCACACCATTTAGGATTTGTACAACCTTTATAGCCTATCCTAATTTCTCTCTTTTTCCTCCCCCCTGTAATTTTTTGATATAAACGTTGCTTTATATCAGAACATAAAAAATAGAAATATGAAAACAATAGTTAGCTGTTAGTAACTGCTTATCACCAGGAGTATTTTACCGTACAGTGTAATAATGCTAGCAGATAAAGCAACTTTGCTTATCTCAATAAACATTTAGAAAATGTTTCCACTTAATTCACATTTCCATCTGAATAGGTTAAAAGGATGTCCTTCATCTTGCTTCTCTTTTCGTATCTAGTTGTTAAAATGAAGCCATTAAAGATCAGATAATTCTGGGGTTATTTTCCCCCTTATGATTCAATGTTAAAAGTATTCAGTAATGAACTCTCAAATAGAGGAAAACAAAGGGAACTTTGTTGTTAAGATTTAACGCTTCATTCTAAAAAATACTAAAATGAGATGCAAATAAAACCAGATCTCATCTCTACTATCTTAAATAAGAAAATGTACTTATTTACAGGAAACTATACAATTAAATTATATTTCACTCAGAAATTATTAGAGATACTTGACTCTTTCAGAAGGAGTAAGAGAAGAAAAAGGTGTGCTTCTTCTTCCCTGTCTAAACAAAATTAACCCTTTTCTAGTGACATCTAAAAGCAACTGAAAAAAATTAATGATTCAGCTCTACTGCTATTGTCTACATCAGAATGATCTCTTTGATAAATGCAATGAAGAAAGAATCTTTCTTTATTAGGAAGGTTATTACTTATTTTATTCTTCATATCTGGTTTTTATTTTGGTTCTCTTTTTTGTTATTTTGGAGGGTTTAAAAATTTTTCTTTATTCTTTGAAAGTCCAAGGTTTTCCACACCTAATCTCTCCACAGCCTGACTGTGAAACAATATTGTCACAACAGCAACCATTTCCAAAAGGTCTTCAGCTGTGGGCTGTAAAGCACCTAAAAGATACTTGGAATTCCTGCAGTGGTTTCCTTGGTGATCCCTTTCTGTCATCTCAGGGGTGTTCCTGGACCCCAGGTTAATATTGTAGAATTGGAATGAAAGACTCCATTGTCAGGAATGTGGCTAAGGGTGGGATTAATTTTAGATGGGGTTAAAACACAGAAGATGAGCCATTTATTGGGTAATTTTTATTTAACAGTTTAAATTCTCAATTATAAAATTATATAGCACAAACTTAGCCTCTTCCTTCTGGGTTAATAAATCTGTAGACTTTCCTTTAGCTTTAAGAGCCTGACAATAAGAATTACAATTTTAATTAAGACAATTTTAATCTCAAACGGATGAGTGGATGATGTTTAGCTTCTTCTGAAGTACATAGCCTTAGATTACTTATCAAAATAGCTCAAGTAGTGTGAAAATTTTAATTTTTAATTAATCAGGATGACAGTATAAACATAGCACAACATAATGCATTTCACATAGGAATGTTTTCAGTGACTATATAAGATAGACAAAGAAAGAGAAACTAGTGGTAGATTCTTAAGTTGATTTAAACATTAGTATTAGTAGCTTGAGAGAACAATACAGGAAACAGCTACCAAATTTGCCCAAACATAGTGAACTCAAATTTAAATCAGTTCTTTATATTCCTAATGAGAAGATGGAAAAATAATTTATGGTTTTTGTTTTTTTGCCAACTAGAATATGTAATATTTTAGGAACATTGAAGAAATAGCCAACAAATTTGTTAATTATTTACACATGTATATTTATAATTTCATGTTGTCTAAAATTATCATAGTATGTTTCCCTGCTCATATGCATTTCCTAGTCACATGCACTGAAAAATTTTATTCAAACGCTTCACAGTCATCTCCAGCATCAGTATTTTTGTCACCGCTAGAATCACATTTTATTTTATCTTTTTTGTTAGTTTTTATTTTATTTTATTTTTATTTTTTATTTCAGAATATTAAGGGGCTTCAAACGCTTTGGTTACATAAATTGCCTTTGCGTCGCCAGACAAGTGTGTCCATCCCCCAGACAGCACGCATCGCGTCATTACATGTAGATTTACCCATTCCGTCCTCCCCCCTCCCACCTGCCCAACACCCTAAAATGTTATTTCCCATATGTTCACATGAGGGTTGATCAATTAGTACTAATTTAATGGTGAGTACATGTGGTGCTTGTTTTTCCATTCTTGTGATACTTAACTTAAAACAATGGGCTCCAGCTCCATCCAGGATAATGCAATAGGTAGTTCATCAATTTTTTTTATGGCTGAGTAGAACTCCATGATATACATATACCACATTTTATTAATCCACTCATGTATTGATGAGCTTTTGGATTGTTTCCACATCTTTGCAATTGTGAATTGTGCTGCTATAAACATTCAAGTGCAGATATCTTTTTATAGAATGTCTTTTCTTCCTTTGGGTAGATGCCCAGTAGTGGGATTGCTGAATCAAATGGTGGTTCTACTTTCAGGTCTTGAGGTATCTCGTATTGCTTTCCACAGAGGTTGTACTAGTTTGCAGTCCCAACAGCAGTGTATGAGTGTTCCTATTTCTCCACATCCATGCCAACATTTGTTGTTTTAATAAAAGCTACTCTAACTGGAGTTAAATGATATCTGATTGTGGTTTTCATTTGCATTTCCCTGATGATTAGAGATGTTGAGCATTTTTCATATGTTTGTTGGCCATTAGTCTATCTCCTTTTGAAAAGTTTCTGTTCATGTCCTTTGCCCACTTTTTAATGGGGTTGTTTAATTTTTTTCTTGCTGATTTTCCTGAGTTCTGTATAGATTCTAGTTATCAGCCCTTTGTTGGATGTATAGCATGCAAATATTTTCTCCCATTCTGTAGATTGTCTATTCACTCTAGTGATAGTTTCTTTGGTTGTGCAGAAGCATTTTAATTTGATCAGGTCCTGCTTAGAACTGTAACCAGACAAGGTTGCCCTTTTTCACACCTCTATTCACTATAGTGCTGGACGTCCTAGCCAGAGCAATCAGACAAGAGAAGATCAAGGGCATCCAAATGGGGGCAGAAGAGGTCAAACTATCGCTCTTTGCTGACGATGTGATCTTATATCTAGAAAACCCAAAAGATTCTGCCAAGAGACTACTGGAATTGATAAATAAGTTCAGCAAAGTTCAGGTTACAAAACCGATGCACACAAATCAGTAGCATTCATATATACCAACAGTCAAACTGAGAACCAAATCAAAGACTCAATATCTTACACAATAGAAACAAAGAAAATAAAATACCTAGGAATATATTTAACTAAGGAGGTGATAGAACCACATTTTAAATCATCATTATCATTTTCTAGAACACACCATCTTCACTTTCATCTAAATTGCCTGAGGGCAAGCACAGTGGCTTATGCCTTAAGTGTCAGCTTTCTCAGTTCTGTTAAGTCAGATACCACTCTTCTACTTTTTAGCTTTCAAAATGTTATTGAATCTCTGATCTGTCGGCATCATCTCTCCTGTTCTTTGTCCTCATGGCCTTATATCATTTTATTCTTTTTTTGCCATTCATTGGTGGTTTCTGGAGGTGGCAGAGAGAAAGTCATGTCTTTGTTCCACTAAGTTTATGGAAATTTGTATTTCTTTTTAAGGTAATCTACCCAAAAAGTCTGTTTTAAATGACAAATAATGCTTTTTGTTTTGATTTCATGCCCTCCCACAGCAGGCATAATGACTATGGTAAATCTGGTTCAGTTTCTTTTCTTTCTTTTTTTTTTTCAAGCTGATTCGTTACTTGACTTTTTTAAGCATACGAAACTAGCATTGAGTGAGGTCACTTTAAGCTAGTGAGACTTCAAAAAACATACTTTGTAATTCAAGTAATCTGATCGAGAAATTATTTGCATGATACAAGAAACTTTACAAAAACTTAAATATAGGGTAATTTCTTTTAACCGAAAAGAGAATTTGCGGAGAAAAGTTTATAATACATTTCAATTATATTCTGGATAACAAGAGATTAAGTTCTGGGAAAAACAAACATACAAAGAGCTTTTCTTTCCTTCAAGAACAACTTTTTATTTTGTTCTCCTGTTTAGGCTTGTACTTTCACATTTTTCACGAACATACTCACTCATGTTCTTCCTTTTACTCTCATATTTCTAGAATCAGATAATTGTATACACACACCAAAGGCATAGAGATACTTATTTGATCTTCTGATACAACACAGACCCACAATTCTGAGGAAGTGACTGGACTGAAACCATCAGTCTTATATTGTCTAATGAGATAAAGAGATGAATTACTTGATTCTATATTGACAAAAGATAAAGAGTCAGGCTTTATTGACTTATGCCAGTGTAAGTGCAATATTAATCACAACCTCCCCCCTAGAAAAGGGTGTAGAAATAGAAGTGTTTATATTTTTTACTATGATTGCTATCATATTCTTCTGTAAGACTTGGAGAACTGCAATTATTCCAAGTCTTAAGACCTCTAGGAATCATTCTTAGCCTTAATAAAATTCCAAGCAAGACCTTCCTTCCTTTCTTTACTCCTTTCTTTTCTTCTTTCTTTCTTTCTCATCCTCTAAACCTAGTTCTAGGTCTATTAAGCCTTTAACAATCGAGATGTCCACTTAATCTAGCAGAATATCCCATACTGTGGTACTCTTCCCTGCTTTTTCGCTCCTTTTTTTAAATTCAGTCAACTAACATTACCACCAGTTTATTCTTCATAAAGAAGAATATCCGTTTTATCATTTGTCTTATCCTGGGTAATTTATTAAAATAAGAGGTTTATTTGGCTCACAGTTCTGCTGGCTGTACAGGAAGCATGGCACTGGCATAGGGAGCAAGAGAGAGAGGTGGGGGTGCCTTGCTCTTTTAAACAACCAGCTCTTGCATGAACTGATTGAGAAAGAACTCATTAATTACCTTGGGGAGGGCACCAAGGCATTCACGAGGGATCTACCCCCATAACCTAAACACTTCCCACCAGGCCCACCTTCAACATTGGGATCAAATTTCAGCATGAGATTTGGAGGGGACAAAATCCAAATTCTATCATCATTTCTCTGCTAAAAAAAAAAAAAAACTTCAGTGTTTTCCATTATACATAAAATTGTGTAAAAACTCACCTTGGTATTTTTTTTGAAAATAGCTTTATTGAGATAAATTTGACATGCAATAAACTTTATATATTTAAAGTATATAATTTAATAAGCTTTGACCTATGTACACACTCTTGAAACCATCACTGCAGTTAAGATTCCACCCTGGTACTTGAAGCTCTGCACTATATCATTCCTTTGTTATGCGATTTTTCTGTCCCTACTTGCTTATCTGCCTTTTTCCTCTTGAATATATTATAAACTCTTGAGAAAGACAGAGGAAGTCCTACTTGTCTTTGGAGCCCTCAAAGTGCTTAGTAAATAATATGTACTCAAAAATGAATAGCTATTTTTATTAATTGAAGCCTGATCTTCTGAACCTTTAAATAGAATTAGTCCTAATTGAACTATTAGCTTGTATCGCCTTTAATAAAGTAGGTATTCTATAGTTAAACTAGATGTCAGCTCGTTTAGTCAATATCATGGCACAAATAGATATAAATTTCATACTATAAATTATTTTTTATTTATGTATAGACCTAGAAATATAGAACTTCTAGAAAGGAAAAACATACAGTATTCAAATTACATTTTCTGCAGCATCTTAAGGGTTAAAACAAGGCTTGATGCCTTTATTTCACTAATAATAAAAATAACAATGCTGATATTTTACTACAGTCTTTGAAAAGTGCTTTTAAATTTATTGTCTCAGCTGATCTCATTAAGACAAAATAACAACACAGAATAGGTAACTGGAAAAAATTTTCTTAGAAGATGTCATCCACTTGTGATTTACTTTGTGACATTAATAAAGATTAGAAAGAAATATCATCCTTATTTATTTTTTCTTGTATAAAGACTGGGGGGAAATACCACACAAAGTATATTTTGTAAAGATATTTGAGGTTTTTTTCCCTTTTTTCTTTTAGCAGAAAATATGTTTTAGGAAAATGGAAAATACAGAGGCCTGAAAGGGAAAGTTTTTCAGAAAATGCTGTGATACCTCAAATAGCCATAGGTTTGAGGTTACATTGCTCTCCTCAAACCACAATTTTAAAAGCATTCTGATAATATTATTCAAGTGTCAACTAGACTGAGTTCTTTGAAAATGGGGCCTACGTTTTAGTTTCTGACACATAGCATTTAATAAAATGTTTATTAAATGATTAAGGATAGATGATAGATGGGAAGATTATAAAGCAGGGGTCAATTTAGCATGTGTGTGAGCACATGCATATGTGTCCTAAGTAATATAGACCACTGGTAGGATATTTCATTAGGGAAAAGAGTGCCTCTTAATTTACTTTCTTTTGTAAATATAGCTATTGTTCCTTCCTTCAGAAGTAAAAAACCTTTTGTTATATAGTTATTTTGTTTGCTGAGAATAAGACACATTATAAGTGCTGCTGTTAGAATTGTTACTTTAAAAGGTTATATTGAAATATATTAGACTCAAGACCACTAGACACAAAGACTTTTCTAGGATACTATTTAAATTATTGCTTTAATGTAAATGTCTTGAATTTGCTATTAAGTATAACATGCTTTCAAAATTAAATCTTTAGAATGTTACCAAATACTCATGTTTTTGGTTCCTTTGGAAGTGGGCTCTGAGCCAAAGTTCAGGTTGCAAGATGTTTACAAGGGATGAATATCTGTCAAAGATTGGGGTGAAGAAGTAGAATTGAGCAGAGGAAAAAGTTGAACTCAGAGAGAGGATGGAGCTCAGGAGCTGATACTGTCAGAGTTGTTCCTTGTAGGACTAAAATGGCCCAGTCTTTATGACCTCACTTCACTCCAACACCAGGTACAAACTGCCTTGGGATGTGTGTGACCTTGAACCATATGGCTCTTTATACCTGAGGCAGACCCCGAAGGAGCTGACAGCTGGAGGCTCTGTGCTGACTGCATTCTCCATAGCTGGGCAGAGCTTCATTCCTTGAGGGGGATCTGGGAGGTGTATCTCCATGTCTATCACAATGTAGTTTGTAATGTGTAGTTTCATATATGTATATATGTAATCTCCACCTAATGTTTGGCAACACATTATGCATATGTTTAAAAAATAAAAGCAATATAAAAAGTTTACAATGAAAACTCATGCGCCATCCATTACTTGTATATATTTTCAATAGTTCTTTATGCAAATAAGGCAAATATCATATATATATTCATAATTTCCCATTTTCATACACAAAAGGTACATACTTGTCATTGTTTTATACCTTGTTTTTTTTTTCACTTAATAATACATCTTGGTGATCTTTTCATATTGATATATAAAGAATATCCTCATTCTTTTATAGCAGCATTGTATTCCACTGTAAGGTAGTATTTTTGATGGTTATTTAGGATGTTTCCAAGCTTTTACTATAACCATGCTGCTATTACCCACACCATTTTGTACCCGTCTAAGTATATCCAAAGGATAAAGTGACAGAAGCAGAATTTCTGAGTCCAAATGTCAATGCATTTGTAATCTGGTAAGTGTTGCCAAACTATCCTCCACCAAGCTTATAGCAATATGTACTCAATATATCCTAAGTATGTTTAATAGTTATAAAAATAGACACCATGGCTGATTTTCTAAATATTGACTTCTCCTGCCTAGTGTGGCAAAATGTAAAATTGTAGGAAGAGAGAGAATGGGAAAAAGAATGACATTTAACTGTTCCCTCTTGGATTTTTTAATTACCTGCTTAGTCTGTGCTCCTTTGTCCGTCAGGTGGACAACTGCCTCCCAACCATTTAAACCCCCTTACTATACCACTTATCCTTCCTCATTCCTCAAAACCAATTCAGGTTTTTCTATCACAACCTACTGAAAAACCCAGTCTTCAGACAATATTACAATGCACATTGTTTTCTCTTCCTTCTACACAGCTCAGCACATTGGAGACCATCTCACATCTTTGTGTGTTGCTGACACAACAATTTCAATATTTCTCATCTCTGTTGAGCCTTTCATGCTACCTTTGAGTCTTATTACTGGTCTTCAATTGCCTCTCATCCTATTCTCCTCTACAATACATTTGTCAGATAACTTTCCCTCCCTACTTGTCAGAGAAGACCAAGAGCATCAAGGTGAACTCTATCAACTTTAGTGGAAATGACCCTTGCTGGAGCAATCAGCTTCCTCCTGCTTTTCACATCCAATGGACACATTTCTGAGTCTGTTACATGATGTCTCTGTGGCATTGACACTGCCGACCACTTTGTCTCCTCTTGGTCTTCCTTCTGTCATACTAACCAAACTGTTGCTGTCTCTCTGTATCTTTTTCTGCTAACCTCTACATATTGTTATTGGAATGCCCTTAGATTTTATCCTTATCTCTTCTCTTCTCACTCTGTAGAGACCTTCTCCCTAAGGGGTCTCAATATTTTTCCATAGTTTTAACTACCAACTACATGAAGAGAAAAATAACCTAGTTGTCAAGATACATGCTCTAAAACCAGACTGCATGGGTTCATAGTCTGGCTCTACCTGTTCGTGGATGAGAGTAGCCTTGGGCAGCCTTTCTGTGCCTCAGTTTCCTCATCTTTAAAATGGGGATAACAATAGTATCTATACCATAGGTCATTGTAACAATATGTGAGTTAATATATTCAAAGGGTTTAAAACATTGGCTGGCACATAATAGGCCCTAATTAAGTGTTAACCATAATTAATATTATTGCTATTATTACTGGTGACTCACAACTTACTGTCACTAGCCTCTACTTACCTCTTCACCACATCTGGACATTTAGCTAACACTGGGCTTATTCCATAGGCACCTCAATAAAACATGTCTGAAGCTGAACTCATTGTCTTTATAATAAAACCTAATTTTCTTCCTGTATTTCTTTACTTCATGCCTTGAAGGCATATCATTCATCAAGCCACTCAAGCAAGAAACCTGGAAGCTATTGTCAACTTCTCCACTCCCTCTCCATTAATTTTTACCTCTGAAATACCTGTCAAATCTCATTGCACCATTCCCATAGTCACTGCCATAGTCAAGTCCTTACCCTCTCTGGCCTAGACTGATATAGTAGCATAATTGATCTTCCCACCTGCAACTCACTGATTTCTGATGCTTTCACATTGCCATCAGAATGACCACTTCCCTGCATAAAATCCTTCAATGACTTTTTATCCTTGTATTAGTTCGCTAGGGCTGCCATAACAAAATAACACAGACTGAGTGGCTTAAACAACAGAAACTTATTTTCACACAGTTCTGAAGGCTGAAAGTCCAAGACCAAAGTGTTAGCAGGCCCTGTTTCTTCTTAGACTCTCTTCTTGGCTTGCAGAGGGCCACCTTCTCACTGGGTCTTCACATAGTCTTTCCCATATGTGCACACATCCCTGGTGTCTCCATGTGTCCAATTTTCCTCTTCTTATATTTTAATCAACCCCTTAAAGGCCCTATATCCAAATACAGTCCCATTCTGAGTACTGGGGGTTAGGACTTCAACACAGAAATTTGGAGAGAAACACAATTCAGCCCATGACAATCACCTATAAATTAAGGATGGACTTAGTTGCTGTAACATTCAAACCGACTTGTAATGTGACCCTTTCTAACTCTTCCAACTTCATCTCTTCTATTTCCCTCTGTTATTTCAAGTTCTAGGAATACCAAATTCTGTATAGTTCCTCAAACATTCAGGCTGTTTGATGTTTCTATGTCATACACTCTTTTTGACTACTACCCTACCCTCTTGTCATTGGTAAACTGGTATTCATCCTTCAAACATTACTCTGAGAATTTTCTGAAATTCTCAAACCCATGTTTCAACAACTGTTATTTATTATGCTATTGTGTTGGTTTGATAAAACTTCATTACATTTCCTGGTATCCTAGCTTCTAAAGATAGAACAAGGAGCATATCCTTTTTTCTTCAAATGAGTGGGCCTGTATTTAAAAGAAACAGAGTCACAAAATATAAGCTCTTTCCTGGGACCTACGAAGAGAGAGAAAGACACTACTTGGTGGAGGGAAGCAAAGGAGTATACCAGGCAGGTGAGTGAAGAAGCCAGTGAGATTGCTCTAGCACTCCTTTCCTCCTGGCGGAAATTGAGTCTTGTCCATTCAAGAGAGGACCAGGCCCTCTGCAAGGACATCAGAGCACCTGCACAGCAGGGCCAGGCACACACCCTGTTGTCTCAGGCTGCCTTCAAGAGACAGCCATTGGGCTTGCCTTATTTATGCAGCCAGGTGAGAAGTCAAACTCACAGCAAGAGAAACAAGGCATTCAGGAACTGGGCTACCTAGGCACGAGAAACCCATACATACCATCAAAATTTATGACTTAAAGCCAATAAAACCTTTCTTTTTCAAGCATAGCACTTGCAAGTAAATTCAAACCCCTGCGTTTCAGTCATGTTGTATCTTCCAGCTTTAGCTTCAAGGCCTACTATTTAAATTCATTTAGATGACAGTGTGATGCTCAAAGAAAGAGAGCCTTGTTAGAAAATATATTGGTTTTATGTTGACCTAAGCCTAAAAAGGGACCTCTATTGTCCTGAAATCTTTACTTTTCACTTACAGATATCCTCAGTGACCAGTAACCCATAAGTCAAACACAATTTTACCGTACTCTGAAAAAAGTGCCCAATTTAATTCATACACAGTCATCTTCAGGGTCTTTATTTCTTATAAATGTAGCTGTATTTCTTTGCCTTGTGGTTACTAGCAGATTAAGCCATGACTTTCAAAACATTTATTTTGTTACCAATATGAGTTGCTTTTATACTGCTGTTACAACACTCTATAATTCTCAGGTGGGGGATAGGTCACACTTCCTTATTTTTCTAAATCAAATTAAATCAGGGATGATCACAGTCATCTTTTGAGATATCTCCCCTTCCTAGTCCCTGAGACTAGGGTCACTGAAACATGACTTCTTCCTCTACCATGTGACGCTATTGAAAATCCCGGTCCCTCACCTTTGGAGAAGGCAGCCAGGTGATGCCTGCTGCAGGGATGTGTGCCACAGACTGCAGACCCAGCCCGGGAGACCTTCACGGAGGAGCCCCAGGGAATGTCACTGGCAGCCTGCTTCTTGTGTCCATACAGCCAACCCACGTCCTGCTGCAGGCCTGGGTCTCCATTTGTGATGTCCATAAAACTCTTAGAGACTTCAAAACTCGTCTGTATCTCAGTTTCCAAGAAGATCAGTTCTGGGGTTGAGTCCAGGTCCTTTCTTTTCCTAGATGCACAAAAGCCATAGGTCTGCAGGAAAGGAAAAAATTTCCTCTTTCTTTTGCTGATAAGACTGGATCAGAAAAAGGGGCAAGATAGAAAGTATATACCTCTATTGTACTTTCTTGAGTTCACAGTTGCTTTATTGACAGGAGATATTTAAAAATTTTTTTCTTTAAAAATAAATGCACCCCATTCTGATTCTACTTTAACATAACCTTTGTAAACTTTCTTCTAACCACTGTCACACCCTCTATACCTGAGGAGGTTATTTGCTCATTACTTTTTATTGTTTGTGTACCTTTCACATAGTCCTCTTATTTTATGTATCTACTCAGACTGGAAGCTCCCTAATAATTGGAACCTAGCGTATTTTGTGCACCACTACAGCACCGTGCCTAGCATGTTGTTTAGTGATAGCCCATACACTTCTTTTCATGGAAATGCATTAAATATTGATATCATCTCAGATATTATGATCAAATGATAAAGGAAGGAAGAAAGCAAGTACAGGCATACCTCATTTTATTGTGCTTCACTGATATTGCATTTTTCACAGACTGGAGGTTTGTGGCAACCCTGTGTCGAATAAGTCCATTGTGCCATTTTTCCAAAAGCGTGTGTTCACTTCATGTCTCTGTGTCACATTTTGGTAATTATCACAATATTTCAAATTTTTTCATTATTATTACGTCTGTTATGGTCATCTGTGATCTGTGATCTTTGATGTTACTAATGTAATTGCTTTGGGGCACCACAGACTGCACCTATGTAAGACCTTGAACTTAATAAATGTGTGTGTTCTGCCTGCTCCACCTACCAGCCATTCCTCATCTCTCTTCCTCTCCTAGGGACTCCCTATTCCCGGAGACATAACAATACTGAAATGAGACCAATTAATAACCCTATAATGATCTTGAAGCATTCAAGTGAAAGGAAGAGTTACATGTCTCTCACTTTAAATCAAAAGCTAGAAACAGTTAACGTTAGTGAGGAAGGCATGTTGAAAGCCTGGAAAGGTTAAAATCTAGGCCTTTTGTGCCAAACAGCCAATTGTGAATGCAAAAGAAAGGTTCTTGAAGAAAATAAAAACTGCCACTCAGTGAGCACACATACGATACAAAAGCAAAACAGCCTTATTGTTGATATGAGGAAAAGTTTTAGTGATTTGGATGGAAGGTCAAACTAGCCATAGCATTCCCTTAAACCAAAGCCTAATGCAGAGCAAGGCTCTAACTCTCTTCAATTCTATTAAAGTTGACAGAAGTGAGGAAGATGGATAAGAAAAGTTTGAGGCTAGCAGAGGTTGGTTCATGCAGTTTAAGGAAAGAAGCCATCTTCATAACATAAAAGTACAAGGTGAAGCAGCAAGTGATGATGTAGCAGCTGCAGCAAGTTATCTAGAGCTACTTAAGATAATTGACAAAAAGTAGCTATACTAACCAATAGATTTTCAAAGTAGATGAAACTACAGGCATGTGCCACCATGTCTGGCTAATTTTTTCTATATATTTTTAGTTATCCAGCTAATTTCTTTCTATTTTTAGTAGAGATGGGGTCTCGCTCTTGCTCAGGCTGATCTCAAACTCCTGACCTCAAGTGATCCTCCCAGAGTGCTAGGATTATAGGCGTGAGCCACTGCGGCCGGCCTAAAAGGGGTGGTTTTAATAATTGTAACTGAACATTATGAAATCAGATATTATTGAATTATCCCACTTCCTGGTCCCTAGGACTTTTGTACTGCACTGACACATGTGAGGTCGTACTAAGCTAATATTTTGCTTCAGACAAGAGTCATAATTTAGGTTGCAGCCTCAGAATTATTTTGTCATTTTGATAACAAGCAAATACTACTATATAAATGAGAAAAGGGATAAATTTAATTTTGAAATTTAAAAATTTAATTTTATTTACACCTTAGAATTGGTGGTAGAGTCACATGATACAGAAAGTATAGAGGGGTATAAAGTAGCTCTTCTCTACCTCTACCTTCCAGTTATACAGTTTCCTTTTCTAGAGGCAACTAATACAAAGAGTTTTTGTGTGTATTTCTGGAGAGAATTCATACCTGTAAACACAATTTATATTTATTTTTCCTCCCACTTTTACACAAAAGATTGCATACTATACATAGCGCACTTTGCTTTTCCTAAATAACATGAGGTCATGGTGATCATTCTATATTACATAAGAATCATCTTCATAGCTGCTGTATCCCAACGTAGGAATGTATCATTACATACACCCTCTACTGAGGCAGTCTTTTGGTATTACAAACAATGCTGTAATGAGTAATCTATTTCATACATGAGTGAATAAAGTCTGGGATAAATTCCCAGAAGAAAACCTGTTGGGTTGCATTGTTAATTCTGTGAGACAGTGCCAAATTGCCAATTTACACTCAACTAGCAATGTATGAGAGCACACTGATCAACTCTTTAGATCCGTGCTAATATTATAATTTTAAAATGGTATTCCAGTCATTTAATTTGCATTTCTGTTTTTGTGAATGTGATTGAGTATCTTTTCATATGTTGAAGGGTCATTTTTATTTTCTTTTGTAACATCAGTCTATTGGTCTTTTTCTTGATTTATAAAATCTCTATCTGTATTAGAAAAAATCGCATCCGCCTGTGCTATGACTAGCAAATATTTTTCCAGTTTGTCATTTGTCTTTTGACTTTTTTGTTTATCTTGCAGAACTTTATTTTCTTTTTATGCAATCAATTTGGTAATCTTTTCTTTTATGGCTTCTGAATTTTGTGATGTATTTAGAAATAGCTTTCCTATCCCAAAAAAATTTTTAAAAGGAAATCTTCAAAGCTTTCTTCTAGTTTTCTTACAATTTCATTTTTTGCATGTAAATATTTGACTCAACTGGAATTTGTTCTGATGTAAGTTAGGAGATACAAATCCACATTTATTTTTCCTTATATTTTCTAGATGTCTATCAGTAGTCCAAACATCATTTTTAAATAAATTATTTTTCCCATTGATTTGAAATGCTGTTTTTATAATTTACTAAATTCTATTTCTGAATGTTCTCATTTATTCCATTGATTCTTTTCAATATATAAAGGGGCTAGTTTATCCCCATAATCTAGGCTTTTCCCACATTTACTTAGATACTGTTGTTTCTTTTAAAGACAAACTTTAGAATCAGATTGTCTAAAGTAAAATCATCTTTGTCTTTTTATTGAATTGACCTCTGTGTGATAATGAGTCTTCCCATTCAAGAACATGTTAAGCCTTTCCATTTGTTCAAGGTTCTTTTGGCACTTTAGTTGCAGTTTAAAGTTTTTTTAAAAAATAGATTTTGCACATTTTTTTTGCTTTTGTAAAAGGGGTCTTTCTGTCTATTTTGTCTTCTAAACTAACTAGTTGATATATGTAACTAAATTGGGTATTCATTTTTATATACTAATTTTATTCTCAGCTAACTTACTGAATTGTCTTATCATCTGTAATAGTTTTTCAGTTATCTCGGATTTTTCAGGAATGCAACAATAATATTTATAAAGTTATAATTTTACCTCCTCCCTTTCTATTTTCTATAATTCTCATTTCTGTCTCCTTTAGTTATGATGGCTACCATCTCCAAAATAGTATGGAATAATGATGACAGTAGATATTTTCACCTAGCTCCTAATTTTAATGGGAATTCTCCAAATGTCTCCCATTAACATAATACTGGCTTTGGGGATGAAATAGATATATTTTATATACTATGACTGTTCATTGCATGTCAGGTTAGATTTAAATCACTAGTGAAATCATTAAGGACCTCTTAGAGAGAGATAATACCTTGTTTGTTCCAAATTAGTAGTGGCCAAAATTAATTTTCATATCATGGTTATGAAATATCTACAGTAAGATAATAATAATGCATAATTTTATGTATATAGTTGTTCATGTATTATAAAATGCTTTTGCACGTATTAATTATCTCACTGGATCGCCACCACCCCACCATAATTCTTTTTTTTTTTTTTGGAGACAAGGTCTCACTCTGTTGCCGGAACTAGAGTATAGTGACATCATCATAGCTCACTGCAGCCTCCAACTCCTGAGCTCAAGTAATCCTCCTGCCTTAGTCCCCTGAGTAGCTGGGATTACAAGTGTGCACCACCATGTCTGGCCAATTTTTTAATTTTTTTGTAGAGATGGGGTCTTGCTCTTGCCCAGGCTGGCCTCGAACTCCTGGGCTCAAGGGAGCCTCCTGCCTCAGCCTCCCAGAGTGGTAGGATTACAGGCGTCAGCCACTGCATCTAGCTTCCCACCAGAATTCTTAATTAGGAATCTTAAGTACAAAAAGGCTGAGTTGCAAAGCAAGATTTAGAAAACAAATCTAAAGATATCCATTCCAGCATTTAAAAAAATTATTTTGCCATGTTCTGGCTTCTATCTAATCATTAGAGATGAAATATAAGTAACAGGAAAATGTTCTTACTTTGGAAACACAATAAAGAAGGCCAAGAACGGAAAATATTTGAAAAAATAAACTCTCTTATAGTACACAGTTAATATCTTCTGGAGTATTCACCATATGTTTAGTGTCTTTTGTGGCCAAGAGACAGTTTAACCCATCATTTTTCCTTGTAGTTAAAGCAATGAGTTCCTTACTGCTAGAGGCTGAGCCTAAAGGTGCAAAGTGAGAGGCGGCCTGGAGGAACAGATTTGAGAATCAACAGTGCACAGGTAATAATTGAAGCCACAGGATTGGATGATATCATCCAGAATAACATACTGTAGAAGAAGAGAAATAAATCAGAGAGGAAAGCCTGATACGACCAATAAGAAGAGTGAGTAGAAGAAGTAAAGTCTAAAAAAGAGAATGAAACAGAACATCAAGAGTGAAAAGAGGAAAACCATAAGAAAATGCGTTATTAAAACAAAGGGAGGAGGAAACTTCAAGAAGTTATCAACAACATCAAAGGCTTTAGAGATTCAAATTGCAAGGATTGAAAAGTGTCCATTGGAATTAGCAACAAGGCGACCATAGGCAAATTTGACAGGAACAATGTCAGTGGGTATAGTGACTATTGTCTGTCCAGCATTCCTTGTCTGGTAAGAATTCCTGCTTCTCTGTCCACAGGGGAGGCACATGACTCAGGTTGTGCCAATCACAGCATGACATCCCCCTGGCTGTAGAGGTAGGTGCTGTTGGATAGTAAGGCGCATGACCCCAGCTGGAACAATCTGAACCTTTGCATGGGATTTTTCTGTCTGGAGCCAATGAGGAAAACACCTTTTTGCCTTTTGAATAATGAAATATCAGAATGAAACCAACTTACAGGGAGATGTAGATATGAAAGATGAGCAGGAGTATGGGGGTGGAGGAGGGAGAGTGTGTATGCCTACGAAAGAGAAATATCAGCCCTGCCTCCTTTCTCTGAAACTTAATTCTATTCACTTAATTCTATGAGTTTTCGCAGTGTCCTCTGAGTAATTTCCACTGCTTCCTACCTGTTTTTTTTTCAGTAACGAAAGAATTAAGATTAATAGGTAGAAGTCAGGTTGTAATTGGCTTAGAAATGAATGATATAAAATACTACAGAATAACCATAACAAGAAACGGGAACTATATAAATAAAGCTACAAAATTTCACTGAAGGCCATAAAAGAAGACTTGAACAAATGGGAAGTTCCACCACATTCTTAAGTAACAATGACTCGTATAAAGATGTCAGTTTTCGCAAAGTAATTTATAGGTTTAAAGCAACTCACATCAAAATCCATATAGGATACCTTTTGGAGCTTGAATTGGTGATTCTAGAGTTGATTAGCTAGAAAAAATAGAGAATTAAGAAATTTTTTTAAACAGAAAATTGATGAGGGAAGAGTGAACACCTACTCAGTATCCTCCCCAGCTCAAAGGATTTCACAGGGTGCCCCTGTACCTCTCTCTCCTTGTCAGAGGGAGACAATGGCGGGTGCAGTTAATTGGTCCATGGATATTCTCCCTTTTGCTTAAAGTAACTTTAATAAAATAAAATTAAAGTCAATTTTTGTTACTTGTAACCAAAAGAGTCCTAATTCAAAGACTTGCCCCACCATGTATTAAAAGATATTAAATCAACATATAAAACAGAGTATTACTAGTATAAACCTTTATAGGCATATTTTTGGAACAGAATAAATAGCCAAAAGTTGATACTATCTATTACTTATAAGAATGATGAAAATAATAAAGTCGGCATTATATTGCAATGTATAAAGGAAAAATCATTCAATAAGTTGATTAACTGTGAAAACTTAAGTTGTCAACTTACAACATATACTAAAATAAATTCCAGATGTTAAATGTGAAAAGTATTCACTGTAACACAAACACATATTAAAACACACGTCTGAAATATAGTCAATGTTTGTCAAAGTGGTAGTTAAAAAACTAGAAGAATATTTAGGAAACTATTGATATTTACTTGTTCTTGAGCTGAAGGAAGAATTGTCTCAGTATAAAATCAATGGGCTTAATCATAAAGAAATCAAAATCAAACATTTGACTACATGAAAAATTTAAGAGTCTATACAACAGAAACCATCAAAAATTGAAAAGCAAATTACATAGCAGAAAAATCTTTCAACATATCTGACAAAAAGTGTGTAGCAGTTTAACTCAATAATGAAAACCCTGAAACTTCAATGGAGAAAGGTATAAGAACAATGTACAGACACATCTCAGAAGCAGAAATATAAATGACCAAGAAATACATGAAACAAATCACTTTTCGTAGCTATAAAATAATAAAAAATAAGATATCAATACATATCATTTTATTCTACTAAAAAATAAAAGATATTAAAATTTATAAAACTTAAGGCTGGTGAGGTTGTTTCAATAATAAGCATGATAATATACTCCTGTTGAGAGTCTAAACTGGCATGCATATTTTAGAAAGTAATTGGTAACATACCAAGAATTTGATAAAAGGTCCATACTCTTCGACCTAAATTCCCTTTCTAGAACCTAATCTAGTATAATTATTAAAAGCACAAATTGTAGCTCTTGTTTTTAAAAGCTTAAAGCTGACAGCCAAAAGAAAGGCAGGGGGCGGGGGGCTGGTAGAAAGAGAAGGGTGACATTAGGCCCCTGGTCCTAGCTGTTGAGTTCCCTAGAACAGACCTGGTTTCTCAGAATCTGTGATCTATCTTAGGACTCTTCCAATAAATCCTCCGCTCTCCTTCCTTAGTTTCTACCCCTTGCACAGAAGACGATTGACCAACATAACCACTCTGGCACAAAATGTGTATCCTTTCTTTCGGCTAGATTAATCTACTGTATAATTTTTGGTAAGAGGTACTGATAGCTTTGAGTCATTGCAGTTGGTTCTAGACTAAGCTTAATCAGTTTGGAATTAAAGTGGATCCAATACTGGCACCTTCCAGAGTGTCTACCTAAACAAAATATTAGATTGGGAAAATCCTTCTTGGATGAGAAGTGTTGGTGAGATTTTTAACAAAGACAAAGCCATGTTTCCTAGACCAGAAGCAAAAATTAAAAGACATTTACTGCACTTAGTCCCAAAACTGCTTCACGTGGTGCTGTTGGTAAGTGATTAGGTAGCAATGATTAAAACACCATGAAATTCAAAATCCTGAGTGGATGCTCTTGAATCCTTTCCTCCTTGAAAAGTCTAACACAGTTGACTACCATTTCTTGTACTTTTCCTTAGCCTTCACAATTTCACACTTTCCTGGGACTTCTCATTGGTCACATTTCCTCCTAGTTTTAAATAATGATTGAATTAGTTCAAATAAAGGCTAGATTGTTGTAATAAGAGACAAAAAATACTTAAACAAGTCAAAGAGTTATCTCTCATACAATATTTTGTGGACACATTCCAAGAATAATACTGTGGCCCAATGATTTAGGAAACCAAGATCCTTTTAATGTATGACATCCATTAGATATGATCCTCATCCATGTGTCTAAATTACCTCACTATCATATTTACACCAACATCATGTAAAGCAGGGGACATGCTTCTTTCCTATATAAGACATGATCCAGAGATCACAAACATCGTTTCTACTAAGTCCGACAGGTCAGAACCTAGTCATATAGCCACAATTAGCTGCTAGGAGGCTGAGAAATGTAGTCTCTATTTGGGGAGCCATTTACCCAGCTAACCCTCTATTTAATAGAAAATTAGCACTTTCTAATGCTGGTGTTTTTATCTCTTTAGTCCAGATTTTTCTTCTGAGGTTCAGAACTATTTATTCAGCTATTTACTGAGCATTTAGTCATTCAACAAACATTTAAGTAAGCACCTGTGTTGCGAGTCACATACAAAAAAAGATGCTTCTTCAAGTTAGATGTTATTTGGAACTCTATTGTGTCTAAAACTGATCAGATTATATTCCCCACACCTCCTCCTTCCTATCTAGGTCATTTGCACCATCATTCAACCAGCTGCCCTAGTGAGAAGTGAAGGTGTCTCATTCTTATATTCTCCCCCACTCTCATCCAAATAGCCACCAGGCCTAGTTGAATCTACCACCTCAGTAGATCTCCATTCTGGCCGCTTTGCTCCACACACTCCTTGTAATTCTTGTCAGCTAGGGCTCAGTCTCTTAAAATTGAGGTATAACATACATACTGTAAAATATGTAGAGTACATGAATATAATGTAAAGTTTAATGAGTTTTACATATGTACACACCCATTTAACCGCCATCCAGATCAAGATATTTCTCAAGGCTCTCTGTGTCCTTTCCCAATCAAGCACTGTTTCTCTTGTTGAGATAATTGTTTCAGCCTTTTCACTAGTTGCATCTAATGCAATAAACTCACTGTCCTTCAGTTTCTTTATCTGTTTCTGCCTGATTCTCTCTCTCTCTCTCTCTCTCTCTCTCTCTCTCCACACACACACACACACACACACACACTTGTGTGTGTGTGTGTGTGTATATATATATATATATATATATATATATATATATATATATATATACATGTATATATATTTTCCCTTGCCTCTGGGACTTCATCTCACTCCTGTTCTCCCTCCCCTTTTTTGGCTGGCTAATCCTTCTGTAACTCAGACCTCAGATAAGACATCGCTTGTGTCAAGAAACCCTGTCAGTTGCTGGTATGTGGATGTACGTGAAGAATTTTGTTATGGTTGTCTCAGTTTGGGAAAGGGAGAAAAATATTCATGTTGAATATGTTTTGGTGTAGAATATACTTTTTTTTAGAGAAAATGTTTTACTGGTCAGCAAGACCCGGTCACAAAAATATTTTCATTCCTATATTAGTTTAAACATGCTGTTATAAGTGAGTTATAGCAGCAAATCAGTAATATTTAAGCCCTAGCTCCTTTGAATGCATCTTGGGAGTAAATAAGCTATTGAAAAGTAAGCCCATATTATTTTTAACTAACTTTTTATGATTTACATACAGAGAAGTATACATATCTTAGTGTACAGTTCAATGTTTTGATGCCTGTATACCTCTGAGTTGCCAATATCACAATTGAGATGTACCCCAAATAGCTCCTTTGAGCCCCTTTATCAATCTCTCCAAGAGGCAGCCACTGTTCTGAATTCTATCAAAATCCATTGGTTTTGCATGTTTGAATGCCATGTAAGTAGAATCATACAGTATGTATACACTTATATGTTTGGCTTCTTTTGCTCACCATAATGTTTTTCAGATTCATCTATGTTGTTGCATATGTGAGTAGTACATTTTTTATTACCAAATAATATTCCAATTTAATGTGTATATGATGCAATTTATTTATCCATTTTTATCAGTTCTCATGTTGGTGGACTTATGGATTGTTTCCTGTTTTAGACTAGTATGAATAAAGCTACTGTGAACATTCTTACATAAATATTTTTTTAAACATGTTTTCATATTTAATAAAAATCTTGAAGTCAAAGAGCTGGATCATATAATAGCTTTTTATCTTTATTAGAAACTTCTGAACAGTTTTCCAAAGTGTGGGTACCATTTTACACTCCGACTAGAACTGTATGCAAGTTCTAGTTGCTTTATATCCACACTAAAATCTGGTGTTGTCAGTCTTTTCCATGTTTGCCCTTTTAGAAATGTGAAATGGCATCTCACTGCAGTTTTAATTTTCATTGCTCTGATGATTAAAAATGTCGAACATCATTTCTAGGTTTCTGTTCTGGAATCTTTAAAGTGTGACCCTCATTCTTTTCCTTACAGAATGGCTGCTGGAGCTCTAGTTGTCACTCTGATTTGTAGGCAGAAGGACCAACAAAGGATCCAGGTCCTGCAGTCATCTGTTGGCTGAGTCTTTCCCAGAAGCCCCACGGAGGGGCTTCTGCTTATTGGTCAGAATTATGTCACATGGCTCCTCCATCTGCCAGAAAGTCTGGGATATGTGGTTTTAAAAACTGATCTTCAAGTATCTCTTGCTGTGTAACAAACCAACTCAGAACTTAATGGCTTAGAATGAAAATGTGTTTTTCTCGCAAGTAGGCCATTTGGGCAAACCTCAGCAGAGAGAGCTTGTCTCTGCTTCACTTGGCATCAGCCTAGAGGCAGTTGATGCTGGCTGCCAGCCAAAAAGACTTACACAGCTGTAACCATGGTTATAACACCTACACATGACCTTTTCATGTGGCTTCTTAGTTTCCCGCACCATGATGCTGAGTCCCAAGGGTGAGGGTCCCAAGAGAGACCAGGTGGAAACCTTATTGCCTTTTATGACCCAGAAGTCACACAGCATCACTCGTGCTGCACTCTATTCATTGTGGCAAATACAAAAGTCTGCTTGGTGCAACGACAGGTGAAATAAATTTTGTGTCTTGATCTGGGGGGTGGCAAGGTCTAGAAGAACAAGTGGGATCAAATTATTGCTGTGGCCATTTTGGGGAAATACAACCTGCTACAAATGGGTGTTTTCCTTTCCCCCAACCAAATTGGGGTTCTCCTTACAAGTAAGATGTGGCAAATAGATATTGGGTAGGCAGGCTGAGTTCCTGTTGTGTTCTTTACACGTATAACATTATCATTGTTTGCTTTTCCTCTAGACCGTAATCTCCATGAGGGCAGCCCCAGATTTGTCTATCTTGTTAATTATTGGTTCCTTAGGACCTAAGGGAAAAAAATAGACATTCAAGAAATATTTATCAATCAATGAGATCACACTGAATAAAATCATATAGAATATCAGTTTAAGAAAAATGAACTGTGATATAAAGTATTAGGAAAGAATGTAAATATTGAATTTTTAAGTTAAAGAAAGTCTAAAAAAATTTGTTAAGGGTTAAAACAAATCTCATTCCACCTTTTAAAATAAAAACAAAACAAAATACTACCTTCTATTTTAGAAATCTGTGTACAGATAAATGGCTGTCCAATTATTATGTGAAAAGAGGGATCTCTCAAAAAGAATAAGGCATCCATCAGTGAGGTGATCAGAGACTATAAGCCAGTCCTCATGATTCTTCCACGTTTTCTCATATTGGTTCAGAATATTCAGCCATTGACCATTATTTGTTATTACTGGGAATAGTTTGGAAACTACAATCTCCCTAATCTTTCCTGGATCAGTACTGATATCAAGAATTTGTTCATTCAGTAAGCTATCTCTTCTTCATCCTTAAATATATCAATGGGTTACGTGGTTTAAAATCTTTTCTGATTTATGTTGTTTAGTATATTTAAATCTTTTCATTGTTTTCACTGGTTTTATAATCCCTCTCAAAGAGATTTTCAAAGTTTTTGGATTTCTCTAGTCTATTTAATAGCTAGTTTACCATTAACTGTGTCTTTGCATGGCACATTCGTTAGGACTACGTGTGACAAATATCCTCATACTGTGAGCTTTTTAACATGCAAATTTGATCATATTATGCCTCTGCTCAAACTATTTCAATGGCTTCCCATCAGCACAGAAAACTCTAAACTTTGAGAATGACATACAAGGCCCTTCATGAGCTGTCTCTTCAGCTCTTACTACTCTTTGGTCAGACCTTAGAATAGTTATGGCTACAGAGCATGACGTGCTTTCTTGTGTCTCTGAATGTCTGGTAAATATTTGCTCCCCATTTCCCTCCCCCTTGTCCATGGGAAAAACTCTTAGTCACCCTTCAGTATCATCTCAAGCATTAATTCCTTCCCTAATCTCCCATCACAGATTGGGTGTATTTTCCTTGTCTTGCATTTGACTATCTGAATCTCAATTAAGGCTTGCTTTTTTTTTTTTAAACTTTTCTTCACAGCAAGTAGTTCTACACAAAATCTAGGTAGAGAAAAACAAGTATAGTAGTTTCTTTAAATAGCATTGATTGTTCCTTCCTCTCCCTCTACCTTTTTGTAGGAGAAGAGAGATATGAGGGGGGGAGGAGGGATCCTACTCCTTTGTTGGCTCTTTCTGTACCTAGTATTGGCCAAAGAAGGAGAAGACAGGTGGAGAGCAGGGATGCTCCTCATGGAATGCCAAGGTGGAAGAGGCCACTAAATGCGAGTGACTTGGGAGGTGATAGCAAAACTTAGACTCGAAGGCCCTGCTAATATACTTCCTCTCTTCTACCTGCTTCCTTCACCAGATGAAGGAGGTTTTAGGGTATTTTCCCCATCTGCCCATGGAACAACTCAGCCATCTTCTCTGTCCTCTGGGCCCCCTGTTTTGACAGAGGATTCTTAGTGTGCTGCTGTCACAACAAGGCAGTTAGGATGATTGAAGGGAAAAGGCCTCCAGACATAGACAAAAGGAAGTTTCTTTAATGGCCATGGATACATAAACTTACCTAAAGAGTCAGACAAAGCAGAAAACAACCTCGGGTGCTCCCAGTTGAATTTATAGACTTTTCAAGTTCCCCACTGTGCCCCACTCATGAAGAGTGAGACATTTCCCCAGCCATTCTCTCAGGGAATTGCAATCCCTCTGCTCCTCCCTCTGCCTGACATTCTGAAGACTGCAATGGCCTTACAGCTCTCCAGCTGCAAGTAATTGATGCAAATCAACCCTAGCACATTCCAGAGTGTTTATTGGGAGACTAGGTGAATTGAAGGTGAATTTTCCAAGTAGAGCATCTTGCAGATCATATTAGCAGGTCTGGGGTTGCTTTTGTTTCATTCATTTCTACACATAGTTTTCCCACACTTAGTAGGGTTATCCCTGCATTATTGTAAGAGAGATAACATGTTAATTGCATGGAGTCTGGAGTCAGATTGCCAGCGCTTGAAATTTTAGAACGACAAACCATCCTGATTTTCCTGGGACTGAGGAGTTCCACAAAGATGCAAGACTTGTCAGTACTAAAGCCAGGACAGTGGTCATCCCAGAACTTTGCTACTTGCTAGCTGTGTGACTTTCTACAAGGTATGTAACCTTGCAGTGCCTCAGATTATTCAGGCCTAAAATGGAGATAATAGTATCCCAGCAACATGGAAGTATAATTGGGGTTTTAAAAAGTTACTATCTGTAGCCCGGCGCGGTGGCTCATGCCTGTAATCCTAGCACTCTGGGAGGCCGAGGTGGGTGGATTGCTCGAGGTCAGGAGTTCGAGACCAGCCTCAGCAAGAGCGAGACCCCGTTTCTACTAAAAAATAGAAAGAAATTATTGGCCAACTAAAATATATATACAGAAAAAAATTAGCCGGGCATGGTGGCGCATGCCTGTAGTCCCAGTTACTGGGGAGGCTGAGGCAGTGGGATCGCTTAAGCCCAGGAGTTTGAGGTTGCTGTGAGCTAGGCTGATGCCATGGCACTCACTCTAGCCCGGGCAACACAGTGAGACTCTGTCTCAAAAAAAAAAAAAAAAAAAAAAAAGTTACTATTTGTAAAGTGCTTATAACAGTGTCTGGCATATATAAGTAAGTGTTTGCTAAATCAAAAAATTAAGGAAGACATAATTTTCCTCTGGGCCTAATCTCAGTGTCCAAGGAATGTTTTTATTTATTTATTTATTTTTTGAGACAGAGTCTCACTCTTGTCACCTGAGCTAGAGTGCGGTGGCGCCATCATAGCTCACTGCAACCTCAAACTCCTGAGCTCAAGGGATCCAACTGCCTCAGCCCCCCGAGTAGATGGGACTACAGGCGTGTGACATAATGCCTGGCTAATTTTTCCTATTTTTCATAGAGATGGGGTCTCGCTCTTGCTCGGGCTGATCTTGAACTACTAAATTCAAGCAATCCTCCCTCCTCAGCTTCCCAGAGTGTTAGGATTACAGGCGTGAGCCACCACACCCTACCTCAAGCAATGCTTTTATTTTCTGCTATTATCTTAAGGGTTTACAAAAGTGGGTTTACATATTTATATGTAAGGGGCTTACAAAAGGGGTTTACATATTTATATCTCTACATATACAAATTCTATTTAAGTTTTTACCATTTAATTATCACATATAGCAATACATACTCAAAAATAACCTTTCCATGGTAATGTTGAACAACAAAGTGGCATGAGTATAAAGAGTTGTAGGTAGTAAAGGAGGCTATCCAATTGTGAAGAATGTCCTCCAAACGCCTAACCCTCTTTCCTTTTTGCTCATATGCTGCCTTGAACAAAGCTCTGTTACAGCAATTACTGTATTGCATTGGAATTGTATGTCTATGACAATGTGAGAGAGGGTATGCAAAGGAGATGCGAACACAAAGGGAGAGCCTGGGCTGCAGCTGACAGTACAGAGGGAAAAGAGAGCTTGGCCCAGTGACTATTAATATGTGGAAGCTTTCATCAGAAATGAGAGACCCAGTGAGTGTCAGACCCCCACCTGCGGATTAGCCACCTCTCCTGCAAAGGAAGGATGTGGGTAATCTTAGAGAAGGCAGCAAGTAGTATTCATGCCACATTCTATGGAAGGAAGAGGAGGTGTGGATTACAGATTTGTCTTCCCACCTTTACCCTTTTGACTAAAAGCCTCCTCCTTTACAATATTTGTTAATATTTTGAAGATTTTTTTAAAAAGTAGTTTTGAACCCCCAGTGGTTCAAATCTAGAATAGTCCTGGGAACTGGGATTACCTAACCTAGCCCACTACTGCTGGCATCTAAACACTCTCCCAAAGAATGAAATCCATGTGAATTTAAATATTTAAAAATATCAAGGCTTTTAGGTTTTTCTTGGATCCCATGGAAAGGACCAGTGGACCCCGAATACTTCTTAAAATCCTCCTTTCTCCCATTGACTGCTCTATTCAGCCAGGCAGCCTTATCTCCCGGCTTACTTGCATTTTTCCCACCCCAGCCCTCTTTCACCCTTAAACCTAGAGGCATTTGTCCCTACTCTACGTTTCCAAAATCCCTGAGTTCTTTCTCATGTAAGAAATAATAATTGACTTAATTTCTTTGCTAAATTGTTGCTTTCTCCTAATATTCTTAAATTCTAAGTCTGTGCTGTCCTTCCAATATGCTAGCACCATCTTGGCTACTGAGCATTTGAAACGTGGCTAATCCTATTTGAGACGTACTGTGTCAACCTAAAATGAATGACAGAGAGACCAACTCTCCAAAGCAAAGAGTTTATTCAGGAATAGCAAGGGATCGCAATTCAAGATATGAGTGCTATGACAAATCATAGGCTTATCCAAGTGGGTTGGGACAAGGGGGAAGATTTTTTATAGATTTATTTTACAAATAATTATTGTACACCTATTGTGTGTAAAGCACACAGAATTAAATTTTGCAACTTTAAATAGAATTCAATGGAAAGATAATTTGAGTGGAGTGATGATGGTTAAAGGAGAGAGAGATAAATATAAGAAAAATCTGGGTACAGTGGCACATGCCTATAGTCCCTAGCTGCGTGAGAGGCTGAGGCAGGAGGATCCCTTGAGCCCAGGATTTAGAGGCCAGCCTGAGCAACCTAGCGAGACCCTGTCTCTTAAAAAAAAAAAAAGGTACAGGTCAGAAATACCTGAAATTAATGTGGAGAAAATACAAAAAGCAATGCTGAAAAATTTGCAAGTATTTAGTTTTTGAGTTCTTCAAGATGATGTATTTCCTGGGATAAGTCTACTGGTTAAACAACAAGAAACAATATGAGTAAGATAACATAGGCACAGTTAGAATTTTATAACAATTTAGGAATGTGGAAGCAACGGCATTTTTCATTACACAGGATTCTGTCATTACTAACGAATGCCATCTAGGCTAAGGTGCACCAACCCTCATTTTTCCAGTTGGGATAAATCACAACACTCTTAATCCTAGTTTTACTATGGCAGGATTTTTAACTTTATTCTTTTCTCCTCTATTCCAGTACTTTATCATATGGGTCATTTTGAAAAGCTGCTTTGTGTTTCATGGTAGAAACTCTGAAAAATTAGGTCTGAAGGTAATTGCTGAAGGTTTGTTATTTAATTTTATGTATTTGGAGACAAGAGTTCATTGAACTCATATGTAGATATATGAAAAATGCTACAAAACAGCATTAAATCAATCTTGGCAGTTTTTTTCCTTTTAAAAGTATCAACCTAAATATAAATTGGCTAAACTACTCCTTAATGTCAAAGATAAAATGATTTAATTCTCGAGTACATGCAAGCCCACTTGGCAAAACCCAGGAGGAGAGGTAACTCTCAGCCAACCACATTTCTCAAAAAGGAAGTTCTTTGACATGAGGGGTTGTTTCCAATTGGCAGGGTTCAGGAACAGCATACTTTCTCAAAATAACAAATTTGAGCCATATTACTCTATTGTAGAAATAGAAAAAAGTCATTTTAGAATAGTTTTTCATTAAGCTAATAGTACAAAATTTATTTAAATTAGGAATAAAGATTGACCACATGTAACTGTTAAACCAAAGATGAAAGCAGTATTTTAAAAATCCCAAATTCAGTTTTCATGTTTGTTTGTTTTTTCTTTCAGTGAGTACACATAGTTTTCTATGTACTCATTCTTCCTCAGACAACAAAACTAAAATAAAAGTCTGGCCTTTTTGAGTTATGACCGTTCTCATCTACCAGTTAATTAAAAGCCATTTTCAGGAAAGAATACATTTTTGTAAAGAATAAAACCATAAAAAATGGAAGGGATATATAAGAAGGAGAGGGAGAATTAGTAATATATAGACTATGATTGTTTATTAAGAAAAAAATCTTTACATGAAACAAAATCATCCTTGAGAACATGAAGTAGTAATTGTAATATTATGTTATACTAAAATTATAGGAAAGATACATGAAAATTAAAAACACCAGTTACTTTTATCTGCAAAGTTTAAGAAAAATGTGTTCATGCACAAAATTCCATGGCTAGGGCAGACGATGTGAGGTGGTAGCTAGAAGGCTAAATTGAGCCCATGGCATATTTTGTTTGGTCTGAACAAAATGTTTGGCATGTTTATTTGTTTAAAATAACATAGTAGACAACATGTAAAAATTTCAAATTTTTACATAAAAATTTGAATTCCCTACTTCTCTTGGGGGAAAAAAATATTAGAAGATCTGGCTACCCAGGGCTCACATATCTGAAAGACTCAGCTGAAGCTGAAGTCCCCTCCTCCAGTTACCTACAGCTCTGCTTTGCCCATTTTGCTCATTTGTTCAAGCAGCCCAGCCTGAGGCCCTTTTTGTAGTAGTACAGATCATCTTAGTCTCAGGGTCCCGTTGTTGATATAGAACAGAAGTGAGTAATCTGTGGTGGGCAAACTATGGCCAGGGGGTCAAATCAGGCTCTAAGCCTGTTTAAGTTAAGAAAAACATTTACATCTCTAAATAGTTAAATAAAACCTTTAAAAGGATATTTCATGACATGTGAAAACTATTTGAAATTTTAATTTCAGTGTCCATAAATAAAGTTTTATTGAAACATAACCAAGGTCATTAGTTTTCATATTACCTATGGCTGCTTTTGTGCTACAAGGGTAGAATGGAGTAGTTGCAACAGAGACCATATGGCCCACAAAGCCAAAAATGCTTATCATTGTTACAGAAAAAAATTATTCCATGATCCTTGTTATTATAAAACATGGTAAGGAAGACTTTACTCAGGACCACTGAGATGGGTACAGGAAGCACTACAATGGGGTCTGGCAGTTGGGGAGAGAGATTGGGCTTAAATCCAAATACAGCATGGGCAATTGGGAATTTATAGCCAAGGCGCAGGGTGGAGGGTCAGTGGATGAAAAATTACTGAGAGGAAACATTAGGGGTGAAGGGGATTCTGGATACCTGACCTAACAAGATTCTTGCTGAAGACAGGCCAGAGTGATTAGACTTCACCTGGGGGATGGTGGAGGATGAGGAACTTGATCATGTGTTGAGGGTGGTAGTTTCTTGCTAAAACTAAGTTTAACAAGGAAGTGCACAGATGGGCCTAGGAGAAGGTTCAGAAGCCTGATTAAAGTTTGGCCACGCAATGAATCTTTCTCACCACCTGGCCCTTTATGGAAAAATTTTGCTGACCCGGTCTAGAACAGTATTGTTCAATGAAAATGTAATGTGAGCCACATATATAATTTTAAATGTTCTAGTAACACATTTTTAAAAAAGGAAGAAGAGAGAGAAATTAATTTTACTGGTATATTTTACTTAACCCAATATAACTAAAATATTATTTCAATATACCATCAATATAAAAATTATTAATAAGATATTTTACATTCTTTTCACATTCTGCCATTGAAATTCAGTGTGTATACATTTGCAGTTGTGAAACTTAGCAGTATCAAAATGGAGTCACTAATGTCAAACCCTAACAAAATGGGGCTGGAAGGCTATGATGGAGGGACCCTTATGCACATACGCTTATGAGAAGAACTATGCAAGGAGTCCCTCAAAACTGTGGTATTCCAGATAACCCACTTGTATAAGGACACTTGTCTAACAAAGGCTGTTTCTACCAATGAGCTAACACCAACTCTGGCAACAATCCCTTGTAACCAATGGCCTTTGTTTCAGAACAACTTATGTGGACTGGTTTTTGTCTTACTTCTTCCTGTTGTCCCCAGAATAAAACAACAAAAATCAAAGCCTTTGATGTCTAGCTAAAAAATTTGTACCAAGTTGTTGAGTCCAGGAAGACAAAATGACTTGGAATATTTTGCATTATGACCTGGAAACTGTCTTTATATCTTTTTCCTGCCATGTGCATATGATCATTGCCTTAAGGTTCAACTTTAGTTTTGGCTTGAAACCAGACCATTGCGTTAGCTCTCTAATCAAAATGTCTGGCATACAAGAAGACCAGTACATGGTTTTAAATATAGGGTTGTATACGAGAATTAAAGGTCTTGATTGAAGGAAAGGTTAAGAGGCCTGGCATCTCTAAAAGACACTTCTGGAACCTTTTGTTCACAGAGTAACCACAGTTTGGGTAAGAACCACAGTATAACAACAAATTAATTGAGAAAGTATAGGACTGTTATATGCAATTATAGCTTCCACGTTGGGGTTGCTGAATAAAAATCAAAACTAGTCTCTAAATGCTTTACCCTTAAGGTAAAAAGAATTTTTCTATAATACTGTCATTTTATTTATAATTTCCACAAATTTTGTTTTGTGGTCTAGTTTGGAAGTTTTGTTATCTTTAAGTGGTTTGGATTTATTCTGTTTATTCGTTCTTTATTTGGGGCCTGATTTTTTTTCTTAATATTTTCACTCAATGACCTTCTCTACTTCTGACAAAAATTTTAAGGAGAAAGCATTGCTTTTGTGCATTTTCTCCCAAGTTTGGAAAGGAAACACAGAGTTCTCTGCCCTCTTCCTATTTTGTCTACTCTTTCCACATTTCTCTCTCTGGTACCTGGCTGGCAAAAAGTCCCCAAAAAGATCCTGAGTGTAAAATGAGACACTGAAGAACAATCTGTTAATCTGCTATTTGTTCAAAACTGGAGGCCAATCTTTAGACATTGTATTGGCTGTACTTGATCAAGAAAATGTCCTATTCCTGATTCTGAGAAGTGCTAACCTGGCAGGTGTCAGAGGTAGGTGACCTTTAAAGAAAATATTAACTGAGAACAAAAGCATTAGGTGGTTTCTAAATGAGCCAAGGCTACTCATCCAGCTGCCCTTGAGCAATAAAAAAGGAAAGTCAGTGCATTATACACCGGGTCAGTGATAAAAGCCATGAAAAAAATAATCTTTCTAAGTTAGACAATGCTGATATTGGCAGTCCTTGAATGCTATTAAAACACACACACTTCTTTTTGAGAAATGCTTAATGGGGCACAATTAAGCAGTCTGTAGAATTGAATGACCTTTAAATTGCTGTAATCTCATGAGGGAAACCTTTCATACACAGCATCTACTTTTGAAAGAACATTCCATGAAAATATTGCCACTAATTCAACAGGGCATGCCAAACCTATGTCTTGTGTCTTGTTCCCTTTTGGAGTTCTTCACTACCAGAGAAAAGCTGAGATCACTAAAGATGCTGACCTCAAACATGTGAGTCAAACAAAGCCATCACACTATAATTCAAAAACAAATTTGATGGTAGGCAGAAAGGAGAAAATACAAAACAGGTAAAGCCTCAAACTGCCAAAAAAGAAAAAAAAAATCTAACCTTCTATCTTTTCTTTAAAAATGAAATCCTTTAGATTATAATATTTTCTCTTCCCATTTTTCCTACTTTTGTCCTTATTAAGCGTATATTTTTTAAGAAACAAAAACAAATACTATCGAGGAAACATATAGAAAACTTTGACTTCAGAAATTAGTTCTGAATCTGGAGAATCAATATTTTTCCCTAAAATTCATATTTTGGGAGAAAAAAGACAAATCTACAGAAAAGGTAGTAAGTACAATGATCACCTCAATTCATTTGCTTTATCTCTCTATCTCAATTTATATTCATGTCTTTTTTGTTTATTATTTTGATTTACCTACTTGAGAGTAAGTAGTAGACATCATGACACTTCTTCTCTAAATACTTTGGCATGTATTTTCTAAGAACTAGGAGCATCTCTTACATGACCACAATACCTTTAGCACATCCAAGAAATTTAACCTTGACAGTATCATCTAATATACAGTTTCATCTAATATACAATTTCTCCAATTGTATAAATTGGAGAAAGAAATTGCCTTTAGGCTGTTTTTTGTTTACGTGTTTGTTTTGGGGTATGAAATCCAGTTAAGTATTAAGCATTGTACATTCTTTTTATTTTCTTTTATGTTTCTTTAGTCAACTTTAATCTGGAAATACTCTCATCCTCCCTTTTTTCTGTGGCTCTCATGATGTTGATTTTTCAGGAGTTCAGGCTAGTTAAACTATCTTGTGAAATGTCCCACATGATCTGGACTTGTCCTGATTTCTTCCTCGTAGTTAGATTCAGGTTAAACACTTTGGACAGGAATACTACATAGGTGATGTTGTATGCTTTTTTTTTTTAATTGCATCACATCAAGAGGTGCATGATGTCAGCTTTTCCCATGAGAAGTGTTAAGTTTGATTACTTGGTTAAGTGGTGTCCACCAGATTTTTCCACCGTAAAGGCCCCTTTCTCCTTTTGTAACTAATATGTAATCTGCAATACAATGAGACCTTGTGACTAATGTATTCTCCAAAAATCTTTCACTCAATACTTTTGGCATATATTGATGAGCCTTGACTAAATCTATCACTGCACTGAAGGCTACAAAATTATGACTTTTCATTCCTCTTATGCTAGCATTTTTCTGTAAGGGGAAGCTTTTGTTTTGAATCTTCTTGTTATTTTTTTTAAAGTACCATTATGGAATCATAGATTCTTTTCGAAGCACAAATTGTCCCAAATTTGGCCCATTGGAGCCCTTGAAAGTGAAATTTTAATTTGGAAGTGTGTTTGTGACCTTAATAAATAATTTCAGCTATCTTTTTTTTTTTTTAAGTAGGGATTACTGTCAATGTCATGGCTAAATAAAGATACAAGTGACTAACCGGGATTTATTGCTATGTGCTTAATAACATCTTTCATTTGTTGTACCAACCTATCAACTCTAAGTTAAAAAATTTTAATGCCTTGAAATAAATGAGAGTTAGAGGCATCCTCTACCTCTATCCTGATTTCAAAGGATTAAGAACAGAGGCTGATTTTCAGTGGTCAGCCAATAAAAATTAACTGAACACATTGAATTAATAATAAAACCAAAATGTCAAAGTTATGAAACATAAGACAAGAGATTGAAATAATAAATATTAAGGATCTAATTGTATAGAAATAAGTCATTTTGGTATTATAAGTGATTTTATCTCCTTGTTACAGTTCGAAATTTCCCCTAAATTGTTATCAATATAGTTTGGAAGATAGTCTTTCACTAACTTTCCCTTACTTAATATCATAGAGGATATATAATACAGCTATAATTAGTAATAGCCTCCAGGAGTTCTTTTGATTCAAAAGATTCAGCACACTGGTAAATGAATATTTCTTCTTTCCTATCAATAGGTATTGCTTCCTAGATCAATAGTTTATTGCCAAAGCACTCTATATCTGGGATGAAAAATTGCTTAATAGAATTTAGAAAGTTTTATTAGAAAGTTTTTCTTAATAAAATTTAGAAAGGGCTCCAAAAGAGAAAGGATGGACTAACATATAAACTTTTCTGTGAGAAAAACTATGAATGGAAACTAACAAATAGATAGTGATATGCATTTTGTATAGTTGAAAAAAAAAACACTACCTCTAACATAAATTGACATTAAAAAAAAACCACATACACATAATTGTGTCATTGTGGATTATCTACAAAGTGGGTAATATACTCATGGATTATTCAGGGCTGACTGTAAATAGCTTAACCCAACCAGGAAACTTGACCCTACCAGAAGGTAGTAAATCACTCATTTCTTAGAGGCTTAGTATTATTTTCAAGCCACTGTGACACCATTTAGTAGATGGGAAGGAGTAATTTCTTTTTCCAAAGTGTCTTTTGCAGTTCTAGTTGAAGTTTGAGCTGTTTACATTAATTCATAAGCCTGATACGTTATTTTTCCATTTTTATCAAGTAAGGCAAAATATAGCTTATGATTTTAAGATTAAGTGATTATTTTAACTCCTGATTCATCATATGTGAATGGGAGAGGTGAACTCATGTATGAAAACAAATAGAATTTCCACTGAAAATCAAAGAGATCAAATCATGTAAAGAAAGAAGGATAATCGTGCAGTAGCCTTTGAAGAGATGCCAGAGATACATAAAGATACAGTAAAATGTTGTATTTTGGGGATTGTTTTATGGCAAGCACTTTGAATTCCATAACTGTTTTACCTATAACTATTCCACTGGGGTTCTCGTATGTATTAGGGAAACATTTTCAATCACACTATATCAACTGTCCCCCAATGTTTACCTTGTTTCATATTACTGATCTTACATAACATCCTTGATTAATTTTTAGGCCCTGAGGTACTATATGTTAAATTAGGGATACAGCCCACTAAATTAATAAATTATTACTGTGGAGGCACTCTTGTCTTCTGAATGTATAAGTGCATTGCTTAAATTACTCTCAGGGAATAATTTACACATGAAGAGGCTCTGGTGGTTAAAAAAGCTTTGTGTATTTCTTATCTCTGGAAATAGTCCTAGACTAGGTACTTAAGTGGATATCAAAGCAATTGTTTTTTTCAAAGTAGTAATGATTCTTACTATTCTGGTATTCCCAACACACTTTCCTAGAATCATATATTAAATATAATGTCAAACATGTAGCACTTTGAACCAAAAATTTCCATAAGAAACAGGAAGATCATTTCAACTGAGAGAATATGCTCATGGTCTTGAAAAGACTTTGCTTTTTTTCATTGTGGGATTTCTTATTTCTTAAAAGAGCTACAACAAAGTGAACATAGAAAATACTTCAGATCAAGGAAAAGGAAATTAGGAATTGGCTGCTGTTACAAGAATGATATCCACCCCTCCTCCTTTTTAAGTATTAAAAGGTGGAACTGCAGGCAACCACTCTTGGCTTCTAATCTTGTGCTACTGTTTTTCTTGCCCTTGGGCAGTTCATGTTAGAGTTCTATGCTCCTTGCTTATATGTGACACACATCTCTGTCCCAAATTTAGGTATAATGAAATTAAAAAAATAAAAAGGAATGGTTTTGGTGAAACTTCTCCTCTGGGTTATAAACTCTGTGACAGCAGGAACCCTGTCATTCTTATATTCTTAGTGCCTGTCTGACACATGGAATGGTTTTGGCGAATAAACATTTTTTCAAAATGTCTGTCCCATTATTCAGTTTTTTCCCGTGCATCTTCTTCCCCTCCTCCCCATCCATACAACAAAAGGTAGAAAATGAATGGTTAGTTTTTATTGATTTGATTAGTTGAGTTTGTATATCAATAATCTGTCAAAACAAATAGGTAAAATTTATTTTAGGGTGCTCCTTAAAGCCCTAATTCCACCCTAAAGTCCTCTTTTTGTTTTGCCAGAAATATCCAAATGAAACTGGCCTCAGCCTCCAAACTAAACAAAACAACTGCAAATAAAAAGACTGGGCCAGGTACAGTGGCTCAGGCCTGTAATCCCAGCACTTTGGGAGGCCAAGTTGAGGTGGGTGGGAGATTGCTGAAGGCCAGGAGTTCTGGACCAGCCTGAGTGAGCAATAGTCCTGTCTCTGATGTGGTGGCACAGGCCTGTAGTCCCAGTTACTTGGGGGGATCACCTGAGCCCAAGAGTTTGAGGTAGGTAGTAGTGAGCTATGAAGGCACCACCACACTCTAGCCTCAGCAGCAGAGCAAGACCCTGTATCAAAAAAAAAAAAAAAAAAATCCAGAGCCAAATGAATGGTGTAGGCCAATAGTGAGCAGTGATGGTGGCGGTGGTAGTGATCAGGAGAGAAGTTAAGATCTGTCACACACACTGTCCTCTTTATTCGTCAAGATTTTTATTTGATATGATGTCAATTGCTTTCCTTTTCTGCTCCTCAAACTAACCCCATCGTGCTTCACACTGTGCTACATACCACAGTATGAATTTTGGTAAGATAATTACTCTTTGGATAAGTAGATGGTTTTATCCCTCATTACTTCCATTTTAATTATTATTATTATTGGCATTTAGCGCTGAAGTTTGTCTTAAAACTTATTGACAATACATTTTCTATAATTACATTGTCAAGCAATCAAAAGCTTGTTTTTCACATTTGTTCCTCACTTAAAGTGTGAAGATCTTCAGATATATTGGACTGGAAATTAATGTTATATCTATTTTGATTGCTTTTAATAGCAAGCTTATTAAAATAGGTTATAATTAATAAATTCAAAGACCGGCATAAATTCCTTTGTCCAAAGTTGAATCTGGAGTATTCAGGCTTGTGTTTTCTTTCTTTTCTCCCCCTCCTGGTCTTTTTGTTGTAAGGGGGTCACATAAGGACGTCCGTGGAAGGGCTCCGTGCGCCACCTACCGACGGAATCTAAACTTCCAGTGTTTGGAAATTGCGAAGGACCGTGCATTCCGTTTTTAAAGCATTCTTTGAGAAAGGACGGGTATTGGGAAGAGATCCTCTCAGACTCTATGGCATAACTGTGATTGCTAGAATAAATCTGAATTATTCAAAAAGGAGACATCAATCCCTCCTGCGAGTACAAATTTTGGCGAGAATCCCAAGAGAGTCCGGTGGCTGGCATTGGAAGCAGTTAGCCAAACCCTGGAATCAACTCAAAAGGGGAATGATTGTTGTGTCCTGAGCAACACTCGCTGCTAGTGGTTACTGCTTAATAGGAAATGGCTCTACTAATGGCACATCCAGATAACCTTCAATTTCCAATATTATTATTCCAAAGAACTTCTCTCCAATTTCATTATTTTATCAAAAATTTAACAAGTAGGTCCTCCCTTCACGTAGGTACTATACACACAGATCGTTTATGTGTTTGTAAACTTAGTCCTTATACACACACACACACACACACACAGACACAGCTACACATGTACCTACAAGGTGATATGCATTTATGCACATGTGTGTCACTTGAGAAATATACACTCTTGGGCTTGGATTAAAATGTTTCTCCCTTCCTGCTTGTTCCACTTCATGCTAAATTCTGTAGAAAGCTGGGAAGAATTGGGGTCCTCAACCCAAAGAACTTTCTTGATTGTAACTGGAGGAGAGCGGGGTATCAGTTTTAGGGGATCAAACTATTCCAGTTGGAAAGTCGCTGGCTTAGAAATTAAAGTGTTCCGATCTGATTCCCATTATCTTTTTGGGAGCATCTGGGAGAACTGAAAATTATCAGGATCCCGGATACCCCAGGAAACCTTTCCGCTATTCTGGTCTCCTCAATCCAAGGGCAAGACAACTTGCTTTGTGGTTTTAAAAAAGAAAAAGACAAAAACAAGAAAATTGAGCCCAGAAAGAGAAAGAGAGGCAAGTAAAGACGGAAGGCAAGAAGAGAAGGAAAGGAAAGTTGAGGAAAGAAGTTGGGAGGCGAGGGAAAAAGTGGGGGAAAGAAAAGATAAAAACTGCAAAAAAAAAAAAAAAGGTATAAGGGCTAGGACGGTGCAAGGATCTTTATTTAACGAACCAAAGTCACACCCATCTTTCACTTTCAAATCAATCGTCTAGATCTTATCCATTTCCTTTTTAAAGATCGTCTGCGTTTCTAAAGGAAGCTAGTCAATACCCTCCCCGCGCCCCAAGCGTGGCTGCGCAGTTCTATCCGCGGCCACGGAGACCAAATACAACCGGAGTGAGAATATTTGCAGGGACGCGACTCTGGGAACACTCCTGAGACCGGCTGTCACCCGGGAGCCTAACCGGATTAATACCCAGAGATGGATTACGCTGGCTGTCACCAATACGCCTAAAGATTATAATCCAATTTATGCACATTACAGTCAGTATTAACTTTATCTGCTATTTTAAGACTCCCAGTTGCCCCGCGCGTCCTCAGAAGACAATCCTCCACGTTCTGATGCAACTCAGCAGGCTGGCAGGAGAGGAAGCCTCCCGAAGAAAACAACTCCGAGCCCGGTCCCTCAGGGTCTGCACCCGGCACTCCCAGGTGCCTCGCCTTCACCTGGGCACTGCTTTGGGAAGCTTCCCAGCCAGGGATTACCAACGAGGAAGGCGTTCCCTTGGAAGGAAACAGCATTCTTGTTTCCCTCTTGTTCATCTCATTTTTAAATTTTCGGTGGCGGTGGCAGAAGGGCGGGGAGTGAGGGTGGTGGGCGGGTGCCTGCGAGTGGATGGGGAAGGGGGCCAGGGGACTGTTGGCTCAGCGATTGCTATTTTGATGCTTGTTTTTGTAGGGTGGCAGTTCTCTCGCTCTCTCTTTAAATAAGTTTGTTTGGGTGTGAGTTCTTGCCTTTTCAGCACAAAACCGCAAAAAAAAATACGTGGTGGAAAGTAAAAGAAAGCCCACCCCCCTCCCCCCGTGCGTGCTAACGCCAAAGACTTGATTTAACACTCCTTCTCCGGCTGCTGGGGGCTCCAGACAGTGGCTACATTCCAGCAGTTTTAATCCGTTTTTTATTGTAGGGCGAATGGAGTTTACACAGGAGATGGGGTGGTTCCCCAGCTGGCCGCTGTCCCTACTCCAGCGCCCCCTCCGTCCCACCCCCCAGCAGGAACCTGTTACTTTAAGCGAGGCGTTCCAGTGCGGCGCAGCGGGCAGCCGGGGTTTCGGGAGGTGGCCGGTGATTGGCTCTTTCGAGCTCCCCCTGGCTCGCTCGCTCGGCCTCCCCGCGCGCTCGGCCCCGCCCGCGAGCCCTCCCTCCGCCCCGTGAGGCTCGGAGCCCGGGTGTCAGGCGCCACGGCGCATGCTCCGGAATCATCCTCTGGCCTCGGAGCTGCTGCTGCTGCTGCTGCTTTTGCTTTTGGGGCTGAGTTTAATAAGCGAGCGAGCGAGCGAGCGCGGGGGGAAAAAGGCAGAGAATGTCCGCCATCTACCCTCCGCTCCTGGGCGCGCTCTCATTCATAGCAGCTTCTTCATGAATTACAGCTGAGGGGGGCGGGGGAGGGGGGTACCACACAACACCCCAGCAAACCTCCGGGCCCCCAGGCATGGCTAGCTCGGTAAGTACATGCAAAAATAATAATAAAAGACCTCCCCCCCTTGCCTCCCTCGCCCTGCGCCGCCGCAGCCCAGACAGCGCCAGCGCTCCGCGGTTGCAATTAGAGAAAGGTTGGTACGGCTCGCAGGGAGCCGCTGCCTCTCCCTCTGCCTCCGCTCCCCTCCTCCCGCCGCCCCCGCCCCCCCGGCGCGCGCGCACAGACACACACACACACACTCACACACTCACACTCGCCCCTCCACCCCCCGCGCTTCCCTCCCTCCTTCCTCGCCTCTTTGCAATCACCAGAAGCGCACTCACACACTCCCTCTCGCTCACACGCGCGCACTCACACACACACTCACACACGGTGGAAGGAGGCGAATAATAACTCAGCCATATTTCAGCCGCCGCCGCCGCCGGGAGCTGCGGGCACGGTCCGGGGACGCGGCGAGCAGCCTCGGCGGCCGCACCTCCGCAAAGCGCCGCGGCCGCTACGATGGTGCGTTCTCCGCGGCGCGCGTGTGTGAGCCGGAGTGTGCGGGCTGACAGCGGCGGGGCCGCACGCAACTTTGCCCCAGCGCCGGGCTTTGCGCTAGCCTGGGCTCGGCGGCTGTCCGCCCGCCGCCCTGCCGCTCTGAATTTCATTTCTTGGGGGGCGGTGGGAGGTACTTCGGGGCCACTTTGGCTCTTGGAAGTGTGTTGCGGGGGCTCTGTTCGGCTGGCCTCGCAGATCGCGTGGGGCTTTTCGCTGGGGGGTGCGGGGTGCTTTAAGTTATGGATGCCTCGGCGTGTTTTCCTGCGGGCGTGTGTGTTTGTGTGTGTGTGACGACGTCTCATTTTTGTTGTGCACGAACCCCGTGGTAGGAGCACGGGAGTTTGTGCCCATCAGCAGAGGCTGCCTGTAGTTTCCATTCCGCCTGGCACAGCGCTCCACACGCACGCACACACACACGTACACAAAGACTTCCTCGGCGTGTGCCTGTCGCCGCGGTACTTTCGGGGAGGGGGCTCGCCAGAAACCCTTCCGTCCCCCGGGGTCCCAGCCACCTCCCCTTCCACGCTGGGAACCCGCTCCGGCATCGCCTCCTAATTGTCTTCTAATTTGTTTCCAATGCATTTGTTGTCGTGCTTGTCGTGGCTGAATGTGCTCTCCCTCTTCCCCCGACCCCCTTCCCGACTGGGGGTAACATTCCGTTACAATCCTGTCCGGTGTGGATGCGGGGCCCGGGGCGCCCGGGGCCCGGCCGGGCGGGCGGGGTATATTTGGGGGTGTGGGGGGTGCGCGCCCACGCGCGTGAAACGTGGATGCAGAGGGCACCGCCGTTTCCTTTTATGTGCGTTTCAAGAAGGAGGAAAAAAAATGTCAGGCGCAATGTTCAGTGCCGAACCGTCGCCTTCCTGTTGTTCACGGCTGTCTCTCCTCCCCCTGCCCGCAGTGTGCCGTACAGGTGAAGCTGGAGCTGGGGCACCGCGCCCAGGTGAGGAAAAAACCCACCGTGGAGGGCTTCACCCACGACTGGATGGTGTTCGTGCGCGGCCCGGAGCACAGTAACATACAGCACTTTGTGGAGAAAGTCGTCTTCCACTTGCACGAAAGCTTTCCTAGGCCAAAAAGAGGTAGGGCTCGAATACAAAAGGGGCTTGATAAAAAATGTCTTTGCCGAGCGAGGAAACAATCGCCTGGCCCGGGCGGTCCCCCTGCCCCGCTCCCCGCCCCCAGCGCCGCGCTCGCCGGCGTCGCCTCGGGATCCGGGTGCGCGGCGCCGCGCCGGCCAGGTCCCAGCTGCCGCCCGCGCGCGCGCCACTTCGGTTTCGTGAAAGTCGCCGCAGAGAAAGGACCGTCAGGTGTCTAGTGTTTATTCATCCCGAGCCAGCCCTCACCGGCCCTCTGGGGCTAGCCGCGGATTCTGTGGGGAAGGTGCAATTAGTTGTTGGGTTTGGACGTGTGGAGAGTGGGGCTGGAGGGAATAAACACTTTGCGCTTTTTTTCCTAGAGAAATTGAGATTTACCTGTGTTATTAGCAAAGAATGCATTGGATGTAGTTATTGTGCCGCCTTGAGAAGTCGATTTTCTTTAAGACCTTCTCTGCTTTCCTCTCTGTTGTATGAGACGTTGGGTGCCAGTTGCCTAGACTTTTCATTTTGTGGGTTAGCCACCGCCACACCCCACTCCACTTTGGATTTTACGTTTAGCTGGGGGGCTTACTCTTCTCTCCGTCGCTCCCATGGCATTTGACTGCTCCTTTGATTTTGAGCAACGGAACAAAGTATCTGCCGGATGTGATCTGCAGGGAGAGAGGGTTCCTGCAAAGGTCGAAGCTAAGTTTCAGAGGAACGATGTTGCCTTTTGCTGCAGTGCTTCCCCACCTTGGTTCTTAGCCTTGGAGTCTAGTTTGCATAATCCTGCTGAGCCTCTGCGGTCCCAAACGTTTTCCTTTAAGGGCAGGACAGTTTTGGATAAAAGAAACGGGGTGTCATTTTAAAAGAAATTTAAACGGGGTTTGAGAAATCCCAGTTTCTATTCCTTTCAGTCTCTAGAAAGCTACTGTCTGGTTGTTTTAGTTGGATTAGTGGAGGTAACAGTACAAATACAATAAGGTGCTTTGTTTGTGAGCAGGTTTATTTATCTAAGTCGACACAATGGTTAGTAGTTATCTTCCATTTGATCCGTAATCTTTATTGGCATCTAGAACTCCTGCAGTTTCTTAGAGTAACATCATAATAAATCCATTCTGCTTAGAGCTATGTGGAAATTATTGAACATTCAAGGGGCTGAATAAAGAAAGGAGAAATGCTGTGTGCCTTAGAGGTGGTAGAGGTTTGTGTTGGTGCTTATTTTTGTTTCCAGAGCTCATATAATGGGAAGTAGGATTGTATTTTTTGCCTTTAGTGGTTTGGTTTATAGGTTCTCTTGAAAACTTGAACAGTGAATTTGATGGGCTTTGTTGGGTGGCTAATAAATGAATCCAGCTTCTAATAGAGGACTAGCAATATACATGGCGTATAAGGAAATAATATTTAGAATTTGTTAGCATTTTATGTTGAAATATAGTCAGAGATAATATTTCATATTTCCTCTAAACCATGATAAGAATGAGTATTGTCAAGTTTCTGTCACTATATGAGCTTGGTGTGTTGTTTCTTGGAATCTCTTTCCCCCTTTCCATGTATCTGTAGAGCAGAGGGAGTTGAAACAAAAGAAACCACCTTCTAAGATCCTTGGTATACATTATTACTACTACTTCTAGTCACTTCAAGGTGAAATGCATTTTTAAAAAGCAATATTTATTGTATTAGGAAAATTAAGTCGGTTGGCAGAAGATGTAGCTCTTAAGGTAACTTTGTTTAGACACCTTGACAGTTGACAAATTGGCATTATGACATTAAAGATGATCAACCTTTATTTTACCACCGTTTCTCTGCTTCAGTGGATCTGTGGTGTGATGTTACCTTTAATTTCCTATACTTAATGATTTTCTGTCCAGCCCTAGGGAATGGAAGGGTGCTGCCCACATAGCCCACACCTGGAGTTGTTGCTAGGTGTGGTGAGCTGCTTGGTAACAGCAGTGCCTTTTCACATGTCTCTGAGAGATGACTGTTTGTTGGAGTTCTCAATTTTTCTACTCAACTGTGGAGTTTCTTTATGAAGTCTATAAGCCATTGTTTTAAAATGTTTATTTTTGGATTTTTATTTGTATGTGTGCTTCCCATGATGTGACAAGTCCTGGGAAAAATGCCAGCTTACATCGCCCAGGAGAGACCTTGTCATACTGTAATTACACATGATTCAGATTGCAAGAGAAGGTTTCTCTATTCATTGGGAATAGTTGGTTGTAAGTTCAGGCAATACCAAATATGCCACTTAATCCTGGGTCTTCTTTTTTGGCTTATAAAGTCTTTCAAAATGGTAAGAATAAAGAATAAGAATGCCAAGCATTTCTAAGTCTACTTCCTGTATATTCTAAGGTGCTATGTTTGCTATATTGTAAATCTGTAAGTGATAGGGTAAAATTTTGCCCATTGGAAATGGGAGAAACTACAAAAATGAATTTGTGAAAAATCTGAGTTACAAGATACTTAAAAGAAATGCTCATACTCTAAATTAAGCTGTAAATGGTTATTGATAGTGACAAGTTAAATCACTTTCACTATATACAGTAGCTGATAAACAGAGATGGACCTTAGAACTCGGGATGAACTGCTCAGCCACAAAGATGGATGAGTCCTTAGTTTCATAAATCTTTGGTTTGGAAAGTGAATTGATTTTCAGCTTGATTTCCTTTACTTCACAGTAATATTATGAGAACTCGTAGAAGGAAAAATTATAGTATTTTTAACTTGTTGCCTAATGAGACTTATATATACCATTTCACAATTGAGCTAATTGGATATGAATTAATGAGGTTTTACTCTGTCATAAAGATGTGTGGGAGACCTTCAATTTAAAACTACTGGCACAAAATCCTAGAAAAGAGATTGTAATGAAATAGTGAGGCCTGAAATATCCATTAGCCATTACAGAATAGGCAGGTCAGAGTATGATACATTTTTAAACTATCTACTTGCAAAAAAAGACCATATCATATTTATTAGTACCAAAGATTTATGTTAGTCTGATATGACTGAAATGAATAGTCACATTCAAAACATTTCATTTAAAATATTAATGTTTTCAATTTCAGTATGATGTGAATTTGAGTGAACTTTCTTTCCAATTACACCCATCCTTACTATTGCAATCTGTTCCACTGACATTTATGATATGAAATCTGTTGCTTATTATTTTATGTAAGCTAATTTGGCCACTGGTATGATTTGATAGCTTTTTATTTGTAGCCTTCGTCCTTTGAGTGGGCAGATAAAAAGCTTAATAAATCTGCTCTTACAACTTTCCTTTAAATGTTTGATCCCAGCTTTACTGCATAGTTCTGATTTGTGTTAAATGGTCTTCTGAAATAGTTTGGATAACTTTTTATCAAGGTATCTAATATTTAAGGGTTCAGTAGTTGAAGATACTGTATACACCTGGTGTATACATCTGCTCTTTGAAGGCATTTAAAAGATGTAAAGAAAAAAGGTGAGTGAGACTATTCTGATACATTCTGTGAGTGTTATTTGTGTAGGGTTCTGTATGGAATTAAGATGACCAGTGAGAACAGTTTTACTACTTGCCATTTTGAAGCAACATAAAGTATAATTTTCCAAGGCACTTAAAAGCTGCATTGTTCAAGGAAATCTCATATGCTGTAGGTGAGAATGTAAGTTGAGCATTTTGGAAGGCCTTTGGCAAAATCTATTAAGATATTTAATGTTTATACCCCTTAACCGAGGAAATTTACTTCTAGGAATTTTCTGATGGATGTGATTTCACAAATACACAAAGATACAGCATATTTCTTATGATTGTTCTTATAATAGCAAAAGTTTGGAAGTAAGCCATATAGGGGACCTTAATTGGATAAGTTAAATGAGGATAACCTATAACATGAGGTAAATCTATTTCTAGATGCAGGAGGATATTCAAGAAGTATTAAGTGAAATAAGTGCTAAATCAATGTGATCCCATTAAAAAATGTGCTTATACAGATAAAAAGTATGTGTGTGTATGCATCTGTGTATGAATAAATAAATTTAGGATTAGTAGGCACCAAATTCTTACCAATAGTTTTCTTTAGTGGCTACTTGTGGCGTTGGTGGTGATGAGAGGTGATTTTTGCAGTGTTCGATTTAAGAAAAAAGTTTTATATGTTTATATATATATTTTTTACATATAAAGCATTACAATGAGCACACATTACTTTTTAAAATGGAAAGACAAAGAATAGAGAACCAATATAGAATATTGTTTTTTAAACAGGGATTAGCATGTAGCTATCTAAAAGTGATCTTTAACTATCTTGAGGAGATATAGTTGCTTAGGGATGAAGAGGAGTTAGGGTTAGGAATTATAGACTTGTATTCAAATGCTGGTTTAAGAGACTCCTTGTGTGATTTTGGGCAAAATACTTGTGTATCTATTTTATCATTTGTGTTGTGGAAATGATGATAAAATATAACTTACCTCATGAGTTGAAAATTAAATATAAATCAGCTGTTCTTAAACTTATTGGATTTAAAACCCCTTTACACTCTTACAAATTGAAGACACCAGAAAGCTTTTCTATGTAAGTTTTATCTGTTAATTTTACTGTATTAGAAATTAAAACTGAGACGTTTTCAGTGCATTACATGTTAACAGATAAAAAATCATTTTAATGAAAAATAAAATATTCTAAAATGAAAAATCAAGAGTGGCATTGTTTACTTTTTTTTTTTTTTTTTTTGCAAATCTCTTCAATGTCTGGTTTAATAGAAGACAACTGGATCTGCTTATCTGCCACTGTATTTTGTCTGTTGTGTTATCGCATGTCAAGTAGCCTCTGGAAAACTCCACTGTATACTCATGAGAGAATGAGAATGAAAAAGGCAAATAACATCATATATATATTGTATTATGAAAATAGTTTTAACTTCACTGATCATCTGAAAAGGTCTTAGAGATCATGAGGTCCTCAGATTACATTCTGAGAATGGCTCATGTAAAACATTCAGCACACAATCTAGCACAGATAAATAGAAGCTGATTTTTTTTTAACCATTATTATTGTTGCTAAGAAAAACACTTATTTAATGAAAAAAGAAGAAGTAGATCTACCAAAGTATTTGCCTCACTAAATTCTAGTCAATAATTACCTAACAATTTTTTTCAGAAAAGGATAATCTAAACTTGGGTTTGCCTTGACATATTTTATAGTTAATATTACTATGCATTCTATGGTATTATCTGAATTATGCAAAGTGTTTTATATACATTATTTGATGTAACCTTCTGTAGAACTACCTACCTCTGTGAAGTAGGCAAGACAGGAGTATCAATTGGTTTGATAATTTTGCTTTAAAGATATTTTGTTTTTTCTCTGAAGTTTCTTTCCAGTGGGTCTTCTATGGACCAACCTTGGCCCCTTTTCTGTTTTTCTAGTCTTCTATCACAGATAATCCCCACTTACTTAACATAGCTTTTACAGTTCTACAGTGTAGAACTTTTCTTGTTCATCTCTTAGTGGTTTGAGTCTTCAGAAGAGATGCTGTAGAAATTAGGAAATTACATAGTACAATTGTAGAGTAAAGGCTTTATGAAGAAGCCTGCATTCATTTTTTACATGCAAATGAAATCTTTTTTTTTCTAATTTATAAATATGTGCTCAGTGTAGAAAAATCAAACCAAAGCCAGGTGTGGTAGTACATGCCTATAGTCCCCAGCTACTTGGGAGACTGAAGTGGGAGGATAGCTTGAGCCCAGAAGTTTGAGGCTAGCCTGGTCAACATAGTGACACCTCATCTCTTAGGAAAAAAAAAAAGAAAGAAAGAAAGAAAGAAAGAAAAATCAAACTGTAGAAATATAGAGAAGTTGCTTGAAATTTTCATAGATAACCATAGTTAATGGTAGACATCTTTATATATATGTACATACACATCAGTATTAATAAAGTTCATCCGACAAGTGCTTTTGGAGCTCCTGTTACGTGCTTAGCATACTTCTTGGAGCTGGGGATAAAGCACAGATGAACATTCTTACCCTTATGGAATAACATCTTTTTAAATTGCTGAATTTTATGATATTACATTGAACATAGATTTAGTATACTTCATTTGGATCTTTAGATTGTTCCCAGTTTTAATTTGTTATGGATAATGCTGTGATGAACATCCTTAACATTCATTTTTATAATAATTTCCTTATGTTAAATTTCTAGAAGGGAGGTAGTTGAGACAAAAGGTACATAGAGTTAAAATTTTGATATGTACTACCAAATTTTCCACCAAAAAGATTGTACCAGTTTATACTTCCCCAGGGGTTAGAAGACTGCGCATTTCCCCACATGGTTGCCAATACTGGAAATTAACAGCTTTTTTTTTTTTTTTTAATCTTTGCCATTCTGCTGCATGAAAAAAACCCTCATTTTAATTTGCATTTATTTTATTAGTGGTGCCACATATGTTTTCTTATGAATATGTATTTATTTACCATTTGTCTTGTGTGATGTGCCTTTTATGCCTTTTTTTAGTTCATGGTTGCCATTTTTACTTCTCAAAAAAAAAAGTATAGGAAAACATGAAGAATGATACAACAAACATTCAAATCCCCTCTATCAAGAATGAATTAATGTTTACATTGTATTATATTTGATTCCTTGTTTAGAGAATTGTGTTATAGATGCAGCTAGCATTTTTAAATGCTTCTAACCTTTCAACTCTTAAGCCTTTCTTCCATTCTATTTATCTACATTTGCACATTTATATTGCTTACAAATAATAGTGTATTGTGTCTTAAAATCAACATGAAGTGGATCATACTGGGTAAATCATTTTCTTTTTCAATTGCGATATAATTCACATACTATAAAATTCACTCTTTTAAATTGCACAAGTCAGTGGTTTTTAGTATAATCACAAGTTTTGCTACCATTGCCCTGACTTAATCCAGGTCATTTTCATGAGTGAATAATTTTGCATCTTGCTTTTTCCCCCCTACTCAATATGTTTTTGAACCTATCCCCATTTCATCTGTACAGATCCTAGTCATTCCCTTAGTATTCGTCATAAGAATATATTCTATACTTTTCTGTTTACCTATTAAGAAATATAGAGGTCATTTTCTGTTCTGTGTAGTGAACATCTTTGTGCATGTTACCTGTGCAAATGAACAAGAGTTTGGACGTAAGCTTAGAGTTTGAGTCCTTGGAATGTGGACATGTGCATCTTCATTTGTACTGGACATTGTTAGATTGCTCTACGAAGTAGCTGTGACCATTTATACTGTGTTAGGGAATGAGTACCATTTATATCTACATTTTTGCCAATTTTGGCTATTTTAATTTTTCTTATTTTTGATATTTAGTTGAAATATGGTATCTTTTTGTTTTCATTTGAATTTTTATGGTTCCTAGTGGGGTTAAGCATTTTATGCATGTTTATTGACCATTTGGATTTCCTCTTTATTGACTTTTTCATATCATTTTTCTTTAAAAAAAAAAAACCCTTGGAGTACTTGCCCTTTTCTCGTTTGTAGGATGTTTATCCTTTGTTGTTTGTTTTGCAAATGTCTTGCTTCATTTTTTTCATATAGCCTGATTTATGGTATTTTTCTGCCATATGCAAATTTTTAGTTTTGTCAAGTTGATCTGCTTTATTTTGTTTTGTTTTCCTCTCTGAGTTTAGGGTCTTATTTAAGAATATTAGTTTGTGGGCCGGGCGCGGTGGCTCACGCCTGTAATCCTAGCTCTGGGAGGCCGAGGCGGGTGGATCGCTCGAGGTCAGGAGTTCGAGACCAGCCTGAGCAAGAGTGAGACCCCGTCTCTACTAAAAATAGAAAGAAATTATCTGGCCAACTAAAAATATATATACAAAAAAAATTAGCCGGGCATGGTGGCTCATGCCTGTAGTCCCAGCTACTCGGGAGGCTGAGGCAGTAGGATCGCTTAAGCCCAGGAGTCTGAGGTTGCTGTGAGCTAGGCTGATGCCACGGCACTCACTCTAGCCCGGGCAACAAAGTGAGACTCTGTCTCAAAAAAAAAAAAAAAAAAAAAAAAAAAAGAATATTAGTTTGTGGCCATGGTGATTTGCTTACCCAGAAGGCTTTCTATCTGCAGGATGCAGTGAAAGACTGGGGGAGATGGAAATAAGAGAAAGAGGAGGTCCCTGTCTTCAATGTGCTTGTGTGTTTTAGAGCTGGAAAGGACACTTGAGATTCTTCATCTTTGTTGACCCTCTCATTTTATTTTTAATCAGAAGCCTGGAAATGTGGAATGATCTTACATGTAGATACAATGAGTCACAAGTTTGCCTGTGCAAAGATAACTAGTAATAAATGGTGGTCAATGTTTACTTTTAAAACATTGAGTAATTATTCACTTATATTAGCAGACAAATGTTCAGCAATAACTAAGTGGTGGTAACCATAGAAGCTCTTCAGAAAAAGTTCTGTAGCTGTTTTCAGACATAATCAAATTCATTTTATGGATTAATTTAAGGTTTTCCTTTGAGATTAAATCATTAGAAAAAAATTGTTGCTGCATGGTAGTTATCTCCTGCTATTTTGCCCCCACCTCAGCCAATGGTAGGATTGCAATTACATGAAAAGATGCAGAGTGTTGTTTTAAGTAGTAATGTTGCATGACTTAATCATTTTAACTTAAGGGTGATAAGTTTGCAGTGGCCAAGGCCTGAGGAAGGCTATTATCATTGAATTTCTGAGAAGATAAGGCTAACATTTGGTTGTGATTTAGTTGGTATGTAGCAGTTAACAATTAACTTTTTGGATAAAATCAGTGTACCTTCATTTTTTATTAAAGAAAATTATGGCTTATCATTAAAATAGTATTCATATGTGATTATAAACATGATTAGTTGAATTTACTTAGAGTTATTATCCATATTAGAAGAGTGATATCCTAAGAGTCAAATTTTTTCTATTTTAAAATATTTAATTTTGTCAAAACTATATATTTTTTCCTTATTCCTTTCCTATAGAAAGTTATTTTTCCATCAGTTATTTTTCCATCAATACCAGGACAAATGCTCTGTGTGTATATATTTGTTTTTGAAAGTAAAATATATATTAACAATTTCCTAAAGTATTAATAATAATAGCAGTGGCTTAGAGAGTAGAGAGATTACTTGCCTCTTAATGTTTAAAATTTATATATAAATTTAGTCTACATGATGCCATTTAATTTTTTCAGATAGATTTTTATATCCCATTCTACCTCCCCCCAAAGGGTGGTATTGGGAGGAGAATACTGTCTGATTAAATATCTATTCATTTTAATAAACATTTAAAACACTTCGGATGTTTAAAAACGAGGTTCATTGTAGACTTGTATCATCCATACCTTTTTGCCAAAATCATTAATTTGCATTGCTGAATAATGAAATCTTTCTTTATATTGAAGAAACAGTTTTTACTTTACAACCTTTTTTCCATCATTTTATTTCTTTCCGTGTTCCCATATTATAAGCAACTGTTTTATAGTAATTCTTCGTGGAAAATGGAGAGTTTGGGCTGTTGGGATTTGGTTGCTTTTAGTGGAATAGGTTATTTTAAAATGTTGACATAGCTTAGGATTGTCTTATGCTTGTTGTATGACTTTTCCTATGTATGCACAGAAATAGTAACTAGCAGCAGGAATCCACTTTCCTCATTCAGTGGAGCACCTCGCAGCACTGTTGTGTGTTACATGGTTCCATCAGTCCAGCACTCCCTTCTCTTTGTATATGTATCTATTGTTTCTCCTGTGTTGCATTTGAGTTACATATATATCAGAAGAGAGGGACCTATATTATCACTGAAGATGCTGCCCATATCTTTATCAATATAGTGTCTAGACTCTGGAAGGTTTGGGCAACAATATAACATAAAGGCAGATATTTGAAGTCAGAATAAGGGTTTTAGAATCTCTTAGATTCCCTGGCTTTACTTTCCACTCTCTTAAGTTGTAAATTATTACTCAGTGTTCTGAAACTCATTTCTTCTGTGCCTCTAATATTAATAATTGACCTTGTGTAAACAGAATCACCATTTGAATTTTTAGCAGGAAACATTGTATTTGCTGAGAATCACATTTTCTAGAATGTGTTCTAGCTTTTCTTAGGCAAAAATGAGTTTTTCCCTTTTCTGTTTTTTTTTCCCTTATTCTTTCCTCATCTACTTTGAACACTTTTTAAAAAAACTAGACACAAATTTGAAGGACTTGGCCAGCTCTGTCATTTTTTACTACCTAATCCATGAAATACAACTAGCCTTTTAGCTTTAAAAATATGAGTCTGATGTATTCCAGTAACTGGTAGGAGCAGTATTTAGTAATGTGGTAGGAAAAGCCCTGGCCTGGGAAGTAGAAAGGATGTGTTTGAACTGAATAAGCTGTGTGGGCTTTTCCAGTTCTGAAATATTATCTTTCTTCAATTTTTAAAAAAGTATAAATTCTGCATTTGCCATTGAACTAGTATTTTTATAATAATGAAGTAATAACTACCATTTGTTAAACATCAACTATATTGGCTATCATGCTAGGCAATAGATGATGTAGTGTTGTGTTTAATCTCTCAATTTTTATAACAGTGTAGTAGTTTGGAGAATGATTTTTTTCTTAAAACAAAATATTGATACATGAACCTCAGTACATTGGAATTTTATCTTTTTTTATGACAAATGGACAGTGAAATGGGTAAAAGACTTTTTGCAATTACAGGGAAGTATATGATAACATGGATAATCCACAAAATAGGTGATTAAGTTTTAGTTATAAAAAGTTCTGATCATATTGATGCCATTTACATCAACCATCAACTACTACTTGTAGGTCGGCTCATTTCAAGAACTTAAGAGACTGAGTTTATTGGAAACTTCTTCCTCAAACGTGGCTCTTACCCATACCATTAGATTATTGGAGTTTTCATGTTAACTGATTTTTTTTTGTATTTTGCATAGCATTGGCCAGACCTTGAAATTTTGTCACTTATTTTGCTTTTCTGAAGTGTCATTTATCAGATAACTACTTATGTTTCTATTATTAATAGAGTAATAATTGAGGACTTGCATTATAGCATCATGTAAATAGGTTAGAAGAAAATATATAAAATCTTGGATCATTCAAAATACTTGCAGAGTTTTCTAATTAGTAAATCAAATGCTTAATTGAAGCTGTTTTGAAAAGCATTAATAAGTACCCGTCCCCTCTTTAGTTGCAACAGCCTATGTAACTTTTAGCTCAAAGAAAAAATAATTCTAGTTAGCATTCCAACTTGATGAAGTGAATTGTCAAATGACTGACAAGAGCCAAGAATTTAATTTATACAAAGATACAAAAATGTAGACATTCAAAATACTGCAGCAAATAAGAAATTTCTTGCCGGGCGCGGTGGCTCACGCCTGTAATCCTAGCCCTCTGGGAGGCTGAGGCGGGTGGATCGCTCGAGGTCAGGAGTTTGAGACCAGCCTGAACGAGACCCCATCTCTACTAAAAAAATGGAAAGAAATTATCTGGCCAACTAAAAATATATATAGAAAAAATTAGCTGGGCATGGTGGCGCATGCCTGTAGTCCCAGCTACTCGGGAGGCTGAGGCAGTAGGATCACTTAAGTCCAGGAGTTTGAGGTTGCTGTGAGCTAGGCTGACGCCACGGCACTCACTCTAGCCGGGGCAACAGAGCGAGACTCTGTCTCAAAAAAAAAAAAAAAAAAGAAATTTCTTATGTTGTGAAGGGTATGCAATAGCTTATAGTTAATGCTTCTGGACAGATTATCTTTCTGTGAATGCCCCTTTTTGGGTTTACCATCATTGATTCAGTCCATTTTCTTTATATTGGAATGAACGGAATTGTTCATCTATACCCACATTTTGAGAATCACATGACAGGAAATAGTATAGCAAAATGTTAATAGAAGTTATCTCTGGGAGGTGGGATATCAGGAACTTCTTGTTGTTGTCAATAAAATTTGTTGAATTTTTCAAGACTTTTTTTGAATGACACATTATTATGTGAAAGTAAAACTAGATATTTAAATGTATGTATGGACACATTTACAATAAGCTTTTTAGTTTTTCTAAAAGTAATTTCATCTGGGACATGATCAGGATTCTCTTTCCCAAGAAACATTTTCATATTTTGTTATTTGACACTTTGCTACCTTGTCATTTTGAGTCTTTTCTTTCTTTGTTTCTTTCTTTCTTTTTTTTTTTTTTTAACTTTTTTTCCTTTTATTTTTGTTTATTTTTTAGAGACAGGGTCTCCCTCTGTCGCTCAGGCTGGAGTGCAGTGGTGAGGTCATGGCTCACTGCAGCCTCGAACTCCTGGACTTAAGGGATCCTCCCACTTCAGCCTCCTGATTAGCTAGGACTACAGGCATGCACCACCACACCTGGCTATCTTTTCTTTTAATATTACTATGACTATATGCACAAGTGATTCATAAGTTGACTATAAGCTTTAAAAAGAAACTTGTACATCATGTTTTTACCTTTCTTAATAATTAATACTGTGTTGAAGTTATAAAAGTAATGAGATTAACCTGATTTATAAGTGTATATTATTCATATAAGACAGTCTTTTAACAAAAAGATACTCATGTTTAATATTTCAGTATAGTATGTATTTTAGGAATGTTTTAAAACGTTTTGGCCTTTTTTTTCCTGTGGAGTTTTGATAAGTATAACTTTGTTAATTAATATGCTTATCTTGATGTGTAGTATTAGAAATTTTCCCAAAGCCTGCATCTGACTTTACAAATACTACAAATGAAAAGACTCTCATGATGATGTTAGGAATACATAGGATCTATAATTGGAAACAAAAGACCTACTTCCAGTTTGCGGGTCTTTGTATATAATTTGGAAGTTAAACTTACAAGAAATAAAAAGCACCAAAACAAGTAGTACCAAAAATAAATCCAAAAAACATACATTTGGGGCACAGAAAGAAGTGGTCCTTTTTGGATGGAGAATTGATATGTAATTATATAAATGCAAACTATTTTAGTATTAAGATGGTTTTTCATATTTCACATATAAGCTACAAAAATAACTAGAAGTTTTAACAAGTGAAAATTAAAATGTAATTTCATGTTTTATCTGCAGTGCAGATAGATTGATAGGAATATTCCTTAAACATAACTAAAAAAAGATTTCTTCAAAATGAGGGGGTTAATTTTCATTGGCCTCGAATATCTCTTCGCAATCTAAATTTTATCTAAGTCCATGATTTTATGATCTGTGAGAAAACATTTGCCTATTTAACATTTAAAGTGCGCTATACACTAGTGTATAGCAGAGCTATGTGTCAAATGAAAATAAGGGTGTTTTCCCTTTAATATTAGATGCTTTTTACGAAGTCCATACTTGAATAAAGTTGCCATTCTAAGTACCTTTTGCTAGCATTTGGAATAACATTATTTTCCGTGGACTTGATTTAGTTCTGTTGATAAACTTCTGCTTAACTATTTCTATTTCTTTTGAGAGGATTCTAAATGGGATTCATAATGGCCTGGAATCCTTGCTTCAGGATTAAGGTATGTATAGGAATGAGGAAAATATACTCTTTGGCACAATGACTACAGCTCACAATATTTACTTGCTATTTTTATTATTAAGTTAATTTATATAGATGTCTTAACTATAACTATAGAAAATAAAATAGTTGATTTAGAATAAAGTAATTGTTTTAAAATTTATTCTAACTGAATACTAGAGGGACCAAGTTGAAGACTTGAGAGTTTGAGCAATACAAAGACCTGGTTTGAATATTGCACATTGTTAGAGATTCCAGATTTGGTACTAAATTAAATGAAAATACTCGTAAAATTTTGTCCTAGGACAGACAAAGCTACAGTAGCCCAAGATAGCGCACAAATGGCCCTTATTTGGAGCGTATGGAGTGGGAGCATATTTTGCAGTGAAAGGGGAACCAAAGGACAAGGTGTTCTCTACTTGTAGACTTGTAAAGACCTCAGAGTTTTCTTTATGTTATTGTAGAAAGACATTATTTTTGCTTTGGCGTGCTTAAAACTAAAGGGCAAATGATCCAAAAGAATAATCTTGAAATTCAATAGCAAGAGAACTACTTGACATTGTGGGCCGGAGGCCAGCAAATGTGGAGCTTTCATTGAATGCGTGGGAAATGGGGCAGGCCTGGAATTTAAAGAGACAGGGTGCAGTACCCTAGAAAAGAAAAGCCCTCCTGTATGATTTGCTTACTTGGAGAAAAAAAATAGACTTAAAGTTTTCTCTAAAGGATCTTTATTGGATCAACTATTTAAGGCATTGAAAGACACTGAGTGAATTTTTCCTAACTCCACCTCCCACACTCTCTAGCCATCTTCTCTTGTCAGAAATTAGTGCCGAGTAAAATTGTTTATAACAGAGGAGAAGCAGCTTTTCAAATAAAAGTACTTTGTAGCCTGTTCAAATGGAGTATAATGTAATTCTCTCTGAAATTGAGCACTTATTACTTTGTTTATGTAGCTGTTTTAAAAGTGGGGGTGGGGTGAGGGAGGGTACCACAGGAACCTCTGCTTTAGAAATTACTGGTTTTTCTGTGTCTGAGTTTTCCTCCCCCATCCACTCATGAATTCCCCTTCTCCCCCTCCCCCACCTCCCACAATCCCTCAATAAAATAGTATTTAAAAGACTTGAATAACCAGTCCTATGTACCAGCTTCTTGCTTGAGGCAATAATGTTGTACTGTTTTCAATGGGTGGTCTCGAATCTCCATGGGAGATTTTACAGGCAGTGGGCTCCAAGACCCACTAAGTGTATTATATTGAACATAGCCAGTTAAGTTCCCCAGCCATAGAGAATATACAGAGATAGTTTTATATTATTGAATTCTCATCATTAATTACTTGCAAACCGATTTATTTAATTTTATTTGAAGAATTTATGGTTTAAATCCCTAAAAGTGAAGCATATTAACCCAGTATTTGGTATTTACTTTTTAAAACAAGCCATTTGCAAATACGTCAGTTTAGGAATATCCGGTAGTGCATGCATTTTAATTCATAGCTATTAAATAATTTTTACTCCTTTAGGAAGCCAGCATGTAGTAGTAGTTTTCAAATATTAAATAGTGGAAACCATATTTCTCCTATTTGAGATAGTATAAATTGATAGGACCTACTTATCATCAGAAAGTATATCTGATATATTTATAATCAGTATCTCTTACCTGTGGCATGTAATATAAATGTATACGGCCTGAAATTTAGCTAATATTGCTCTGGCCCAAACTTTTGTGGAAATAAACAGACTTGGAATTATAAATTAAATACTGGATTAAAATTAGCCTTTAGAAAATAATTTCTCTTTGGGCAAACTTACTTGAATAAAATATTTACATATGTATCATAAATATTGAAATGGGGAATGTTGCAGTCATGCCTATTCTCACATAAGTTAGTTTAAAATTATTTTGAAACTTCTGTGAACCTGTGGTTATTAACCAGAGTGATAATGTAACTTTGTTGGGTCATTGATTTACTTTTTGTTTCTCTTATTCATATTCTTCAGAAACTTGACTCATGAAGAATATTGGATTTCTATTTAAAATATTAATAAATCTCTATAAGTCCTGATTAGTTAGAAGTCTGGAATACCTGTTTTCCACAGGCTAAGTAGAAAAGAATTTAGGAGTAGTTATCTCAGATGCATTGATAATAACTGGGTGGTAATATATAATGAGAGGGCTTTTTTGTTTTAAACAGTGTATATAGTTTTAGGTGGAAAATTGTAATGCTCAAGGAATTGAGTTTGTTTCTTTTATGAAAATCATTATACAGGTGTTTTAGGTCATATATAAAATGGTATAATTCTGCAGTGTTTTTTAGTGATAGAATCAAATGTCTTTGGCTCATCAGTTTACAGCAGTGGTTAGCCTTTTCTCTTTTAGCTTAGTATGTTCCTGAATAGCTAAAAAGTTTTCCAGTAGTTTTTATAAGTGGGTTTAAGGAAGTGATAGTCATTTGAAGTTTTATCTTGTATAGCCAGTATTTAAAAGTTATTAAGGTTGTCTGCACACAAAAAGACACAACTTTTATGGCTATACATGTGAATAAAGTTAAAGGTTGGTAAAAATTAGCTTGTCAAGTAAACTTACTGACTGAGGAATAATTTTGTTTTCATTATCCATTCCCTTGGCTGAAAATGAAATAGAAACGATCTGGTTACTAAAGACCAGTGCTGCATTGGATCACTTCCTTGAGCTTTTGCTATGATCGTTAAAGGCAAAGTTAGACAGCTGCTGTAGATTTTGCCAGTGGCCTCACAAAAGAAATTGTTTAACCCTATTAGTTTCAGACACTATCACTTCTACTTTGCAGATATACTTGCTGGGTTTGATATGAATGATATACTTGCTGTGTTAGATATGAATCTATGATTATGATTTGAGCTTCTGATTTACAAGAAGGTAGTGTAGCAGAATATGGATAATTTTAACACTATTATATTTTCATATCTTGGAATATGACAGAACTCAACATCTTTGCTTATATTAGGACAGATTTAAAAACTTCAGCTTAGACTTTTCAGAGTTAGACCTTGCTTTTTGTATCTGAAAACTTTCAGAGAATTGTGAAAGTTGTGTTTGACTTATAATCCTTGATAATTGGATATTTAAATGCCCCTTTTTAGGCTTGAAGTTCCGAGGAAATAAGTCATTGACTTTAAAATCTCATTTTGGATAAGTGTGGAATTAGAACGGTGCCATCTACTTCTAAAATTGATGTCATAATGTTAAAAATCCCAACAAAATCCTAACAATGTTAGTCCTTTTGTATAATGTGTTTGCATTATTGCTATAGGTTTAAAGGGCAAGGAAATACTTTATTGTTAAGTCTGAAGAAGGCAAGATTTTGAAACCTACTGCTATGTGATTAAATCAGTGTGTTTGCCCTGGGGCTTCAACCATTCAATCTGAATTCATAGTCTGAAATTTTGGATTCCTTCTCTGTTTGAAAATAATACTTCTTAAAACTTTTAAGACTGCCTTTGCCTACTCACATGAAAATTATTGAGGCAAATTACCGGGGTTAAGATTTTCATGCAATCAAGACTCTGAAGATACATTTCAGTATTTTAAAGAGAAAGTTCACAGCCATCTTACATAAAATTTTACTGGGCTTTTCATTAATCTAAAATAACTGGTCTATAAGTACTTTATCAGTGAAAACTGCTCAGCATGTAAAACGAGGAGT